>NC_090335.1:46561612-49184668 GCF_035084215.1 Heptranchias perlo
GTAGAAGATCAGCCATGATCTTATTGAATGGTGCAGCAGGCTAGAGGGGCCATATGGCCTACTCCTGCTCCTATTTCTTATGTTCTTATGTTTGAAAGATTGCTGCATTTTAGCCAGTTGCAAAGCTTGTATGGTATTGCAAGTGGGAAGGAAGAGAGAGAAAGAAAGAATGCCAACACTAACTTCTTTACTGTAATTAATTTAAGGTGCAAACTGCTTTATTTAAATTCCAAAAGATTAGGCTTTTATCCATCTAGTATCCTAAACTAAAACAAACAAGTTTCTCATAGTAGGTTCATTGTTAACGATTCTAGTCAATCTCCCTTGCGTTGCACTTGGGGAGTGAAGATCAAGTGCAGTCTTCAAGACAAGCAGGGCAGGAAACAACTTGACCCAGGAGGAGGAGGAGGAGGAGACGAAGACGACGAGGAGGAGACGAAGACGACGACGACTGGGAGATGAGAGAAGAGGATATGGGATAAGGTGGAGAGTACGAGGGAATGGGGCAGGAGGAGAGGGGATTAGAGCATAAGAAATTGGAGCAGGAGTAGGCCATCCGGCCCCTTGCGCCTGTTCCGCCATTCAACAAAATTATGGCTGATCTTCTACCTCAACAGCATTTTCCTGCACCATCCCCATATCCCTTGATGCCTCTAATATCTAGAAATTTATCAATCTCTGTTTTGAATGTACTCAAGGACTGAGTCTCCACAGTCCTCTGGGGTAGATAATTCCAAAGATTCACCACCTTCTGAGTGAGGAAATTTCTCCTCATCTCAGTCCTAAATGGCTTACCCCTTATTCTGAGACAGTGACCCCTGGTTCTAGATTCCCCAGTCAGGGGAAACATGCTCCTTGCATCTACCTGTCGAGTCCTGTAAGAATTTTGTATGTTTCAATGAGATCACTGCTCATTCTTCTAAACCCTAGAGAATACAGGCCTAGTCTACTCTATCTCTCCTCATACAATGATCCTGCCATCCCAGGAATCAGTCTGATGAACCTTCGTTGCACTCCCTCTATGGCAAGTGTATATCCTTTCTTAGGTAAGGAAACCAAAATTGTACACGATACTCCAGGTACAGTCTCACCAAGGCCCTTTATAATTGCAGTAAGACATCTTTACTCCTATACTCAAATCCTCTTGTAATAAAGGCCAACATACCATTTGCCTTCCTAATTGCTTGCTGCACCTGCATGTTAGCTTTCGGTGACTCATGTACAAGGACACCCAGGTCCCCTTGAACATCAACATTTCCCAATATCTTACTATTTAAAAAATACTCTGCATTTCTGTTTTTCCTACCAAAGTGGATAACTTCACATTTTTCCACATTATATTCCATCTGCCATGTTCTTGCCCACTCACTTAGTCTGTATATATCCCCTTGAAGCCTCTTTGCATCCTCCTCAAAACTCACATTCCCACATAGTTTTGTGTCATTAGCAAACTTAGAAATATTACATTTGGTCCCCTAATCCAAATCATTGATATAGATTGTGACTAGCTGGGGTCCAAGTACCGATCCCTGCGATACCCCATTATTCACAGTCTGCCATCCTGAAAAAGACCCGTTTATTCCTACTGTCTGTTTTCTGTCTGTTAACCAATTCTCAATCCATGCCAGTATATTACCCCCCCATTCCATGTGCTCTAACTTTGTTCACCAACCTCCTATGTGGGACCTTATCGAAAGCCTTCTGAAAATCCAAATACACCACATCCACTGGTTCCCCCTTATCTATTCTATGAGTTACATCCTCAAAGAACTCCAATAGGTTTGTCAAACATGATTTCCCTTTCATAAATCCATGTTGACTCTGCCAAATCCTATTATAATTTTCTAAGTGTCCTGTTATCACATCCTTTATAATAGATTCTAGCATTTTCCCCACTACTGATGTCAGGCTAACAGGTCTGTAGTTCCCTGTTTTCTCTCTCCCTCCTTTCTTAAATAGTGGGGTTACATTTGCTACCCTCCAATCTGCAGGAACTATTCCAGAATCTATAGAATTTTGGAAGATGACAATCAATGCATCCACTATCTCTATAGCCACCTGTTTCAAAACCCTAGAATGTCGATCATCAGGTCCTTGGGATTTATCGACTTTCAGCCCCATTAATTTCTCTAATACTATTTTTTTACTGATACTAATTTCCTTCAGTTCCTCATTCTCGCCAGACCCATGGTTCTCTAGTATTTCTGGGAGGTTTTTTGTGTCTTCTTCCGTGAAGACAGACACAAAGTATTTGTTTGATTTCTCTGCCATTTCCTTATTCCCCATTATAAATTCTCCCTTCTCTGTCTGTAAAGGACCCACATTTGCCTTCACCAGTCTTTTCCTTTTTACATACCTATAGAAGCTTTTACAGTGCATTTTTATGTTTCTCGCTAGTTTACTCTCATTCTATTTTCCCTTTCTTTATCAATTTCTTGGTCTTCCTTTGCTGAATTCTAAAATGCTCCCAATCCTCAGGCTTACTGCTTTTTCTGGCAATTTTATATGCCTTTCTTTAATTTAATACTATCTTTAATTTCTCTTGTTAGCCACAGTTAGACCACTTTTCTTGTTGGGTTTTTATGCCTTTAAAGGAATATATATTTGTTGCAAATTATGTATTAATTCTTTAAATGCTAGCCATTGCCTGTCTACCGTCACACCTTTAAAGTAGTTCCCCAATCAACCATAGCTAACTTGCGCCTCATACCTTCATAGTTTCCTTTGTTTAGATTTAAGACCCTAGTTTTCAATTGAACTACATCACTTTCAAACTCAATGAAGAATTCTATCATATTATGGTCACTCTTCCTTTTACAACAAGATTATTAATTAACCCTTTCTCATTGCACAATACTAGATCTAAAATAGCCTGTTCTCTAGTTGGTTCCTCAACATACTGATCTAGAAAACCATCTCGTATACATTCCAGGAATTCATCCTCCACAGTATTAGTGCTAATTTGATTTGCCCAATCTATATGTAGATTAAAGTCCCCCATGATTACTGTATTACCCTTGTTACATGCACTTCTAATTTCCTGCTTTATACCGTGCCCTACATTACCACTATTGTTTGGTGGCCTATTAACAACTCACACCAATGTTTTCTGCCTCTTGCTGTTTCTTAGCTCCACCCAAACTGATTCTACATAGAATCATAGAATCATAGAAGTTACAACATGGAAACAGGCCCTTCGGCCCAACATGTCCATGTCGCCCAGTTTATACCACTAAGCTAGTCCCAATTGCCTGCACTTGGCCCATATCCCTCTATACCCATCTTACCCATGTAACTGTCCAAATGCTTTTTAAAAGACAAAATTGTACCCGCCTCTACTACTGCCTCTGGCAGCTCGTTCCAGACACTCACCACCCTTTGAGTGAAAAAATTGCCCCTCTGGATCCTTTTGTATCTCTCCCCTCTCACCTTAAATCTGTGCCCCCTCGTTATAGACTCCCCTACCTTTGGGAAAAGATTTTGACTATCGACCTTATCTATGCCCCTCATTATTTTATAGACTTCTATAAGATCACCCCTTAACCTCCTACTCTCCAGGGAAAAAAGTCCCAGTCTGTCTAACCTCTCCCTGTAAGTCAAACCATCAAGTCCCGGTAGCATCCTAGTAAATCTTTTCTGCACTCTTTCTAGTTTAATAATATCCTTTCTATAATAGGGTGACCAGAACTGTACACAGTACTCCAAGTGTGGCCTCACCAATGCCCTGTACAACTTCAACAAGACATCCCAACTCCTGCATTCAATGTTCTGACCAATGAAACCAAGCATGCTGAATGCCTTCTTCACCACCCTATCCACCTGTGACTCCACTTTCAAGGAGCTATGAATCTGTACTCCTAGATCTCTTTGTTCTATAACTCTCCCCAACGCCCTACCATTAACGGAGTAGGTCCTGGCCCGATTCGATCTACCAAAATGCATCACCTCACATTTATCTAAATTAAACTCCATCTGCCATTCATCGGCCCACTGGCCCAATTTATCAAGATCCCGTTGCAATCCTAGATATCTTGATCTTCTGAGCCAAAATCCTTTCTCACTATTGTACTGATCTCATCCTTTATTAACAGCGCTACTCCACCTCCTTTTCCTTTTTGCTTGTCCTTCCTAAATATCAAATATCCTTGAATATTCAGTTCCCAGCCTTGGTCACCCTGCAGCCACGTCTTTGCAATGGCAATTAGATCATACCCATTTACTTCTATTTGTGCAGTCAATTCATCTACCTTGTTGCGAATGCTGCGTGCATTCAGATGAAGTGTCTTTAATTTTGCCTTTTTAACATTTTTTTCCTATTTGGACCTTATTTGCTGCTGGCCTTTGTTTCCACTGCCTTCCAATTTCACTTACTACTTTTCTGCCTTCCACTTCCAGCTTTGTTACTCTCCTTTCTGAATCTCCTCTCAGGTTCCCATCCCCTTGCCAAGTTAGTTTAAACCCTCCCCAACAGCACTAGCAAACCTCCCCGCAAGGATATTGGTCCTGGCCCTGTTGAGGTGCAACCCATCCGGCTTGTACAGGTCCCACCTCCCCCAGAACTCTCAATACCCCAGGAATCTAAAGCCCTCCCTCCTGCACCATCTCTCCAGCCACGCATTCATCTACTCTATCCTCCTATTTCTATACTCACAAGCGCGTGGCACTGGGAGTAATCTGGAGATTACTACCCTTGAGGTCCTGCTTGTTAATCTCTCTCCTAATTCCTTAAACTCTGCCTGCAGGACCTCATCCCTCTTTTTACCTATGTCGTTGGTACCGATATGGACCACGGCCTCTGGCTGTTCACCCCCCCCCCCCAGAATGTTCTGCAGCCACTCAGTGGTATCCATAACCCTGGCACCAGGGAGACAACATATCATCCTGCAATCACATTTGCGGCCGCAGGAACAGCTGTTTGCTCCCCTAACTATGGAATCCCCTATCGCTATTGCTCTCCTGACCTTTCTCCTCATTAGGGACGGAGGAGGAAGTTTGGGGAGGGTGATGGGGATAGGGAGAGAAGACAAGGTGGCTGGAAGAAATGGATGGGGGGAGGAACAGGGAAGAAAGGACATGCAGGATGTTTGGATGAGCAGTAATAGGAGGGGCCATATTGATGCTATGTGGAAGGAGAAACAGTGGGTTGCGCAGTTTCTCTGCTCAATAGGGTTGTAGTGGGTCCAGTACGATTCCGTTGCTCATTTTCTGGGAGTGGGGGGAGTGTAGTTAACCTGCGACAATTCCCCTGCTACTCAGTGACACTTAATGACTAGGGCCTTTAACAGCATGCAGACTCAACTTGCTTGTTTCAAATATATCTCAGTATACTATCTATCACTTATTGTTTTAGCAGCTAATGTTATGTGACATTTAACATTGAAAACCCTGATTGTAGTGCCATTTACCAATTGAAACTGTATGGCGTAGGAATTTTGAAATGGAATACTGCGACCCACTCAACAATTTTAATATATAATAGAATTTTTACCAATTCACAAATGTTGAGTTATGTAAGTGAGCCTGGGCTGTATGGCATTTACTCATTAGTTAAGGGATCTACCATACTCATGAAGTAAAGATGGTTTCAAGTGATTGATTATTGATTTTGTTATGAAGTTGAAACTACTTTAGGCCTTAATGGTGCTTATTGCTACTCAACATTTCAAATCTGTTACTGTTGCATATATTTTAATGCTTTCATTGACTGTTGCCACATCTATCATCTGAACTAGAGTAATAACATTTGATTACCAATGTTTAATTTGTCCATTTTGTATTCACAGTATTACGGTCTTTCCTTTTTTTTACATTTAGTTCAAATGGTACGACCAATCCGTGGACCTGGAGATGGAATGGAAACAGAAGAACCAGCTAAACCTGTCGAAAATACCACAGGAATAAATAAAAAAAGTCATCACGCTCCACGAACTAATGTAGTATCCAGTTCTTCTCAAATTGTCACTAAGCCTGGTGTTCTTCAGCTTGGGAAGATTCAGCCTGACCAAGCAGTTGAGGTAGAAGCCATTAGGATCTTGGTTCCCAAAGCTGCTGTAATTCATGATCTTCCTGCAAAGAGTACAAAGCTAAATGACTCTGCAGGTTCTCACAAAGGAGAGTTGTCAAGTCAGTTAGAGAATACAACTGAGCTCAAGAGAGAACTGACAGAACTAAAAGCCTCCATTGAAAAATCTCAAAATTCAGAAAGAAAACTCCTACAGGATAAAGAAGGGCTTGCCAATCAAATCCGGGTACAGACTGAGGTGAGATGACATATACTTTTAAACTGCATTATGGTAACTTGGGGGCTGTGCTCTAGTCTTGTGTTTGAATATAACTGTTATCTCTCAAACCAGTTGGTTTTCTCTTACAAATAAAGGAAAAAGTACTGCAAAACAAAATGCTTGATATATAACAGAAGGTCTGTCATCATCTGTGAAGAGAAAAGGCCAAATAGGCTTTTGTCAGAACTGAAAATGGAGAGATAAGCAAAAAGCTTAGTGGGATTGGAAAAGGATTGGGGAGAAGCAACAGATGCTTCAATCACAGAGATAGGAAGTTGATGGGTAGAATGACCTGCAGAATGCTTAATAGAAAAATCATTATGATATAGATGATCATCTCAGTGAGACAATGGAAAGATATTAAAAAATCAAAAAATCCTTCACTCCATCCCCAGGCAAAAAGGAAAGCTGGAGGTGACGTGCAAGGCCGGGGCATTATGCACCCTTTCACCTTGCTCTGCTCAATTTAAATTTTAAGTCTCCACAGCACTTTCTCATTTTATCACGTTACTGACTGTGCAACACTAACCCCTTGAGGAGTTCGATGATATTTATACTCTAAAATTGAAAATGTTATTTGTTCAGAAAGACACAGAAAATCACTTCTGCAGATGTGTCTTTCAGTTAATTAATGGTCGTGAATATTGAAATCCACAGAAATGAACTCTGTAGGATGAACAATAATGGTACATTTTAGTTTGTACAAAAATAATTTAAAATGTTTAAGATCGCTACAAAGATTTTTCTATTTTTTTTCTGTCTCAGGTGAATAGAGAGCTGAAAAAACTACTTGTAGCTTCTGTTGGCGATGACCTTCAGTATCACTTTGAGCGCATGGCCCGTGAAAAAAATCAACTAATCCTGGAAAATGAGACTTTGAGTCAAAACCTGGCACAACTCTCTGAGCAGCTGGAGCGAATGACCATACAATGTGATGTGTGGCGCAGCAAGTTCCTTGCAAGCAGGTTGCCTACTCTACAGCAATTTGTATCAAAAGACAGGCTAAAATGAACAATGTCCTTTTGCTCACAAATTTACTGACATTTTGTCCTTCCTTGGCTCACCTCGTGCCACTTCCACGTATGACAGTAGGGATAATAAGAGTGCTGTGATTAGTGTTTCATTAAGACATCAGATGGCTGTGAACATAATAAGCAATGCTAATTGTACTTTTGCATTAGTTGCCCTTTCAAATATATGGGAAATTTGCTGATTTTTGAAGCTTTCTAGGCTGTTTGCTTAATGCTTTTTCACTTCGTAAAATAATATAGTGCATTTTACATACGTAGAAAGTGACATTAATGAAATAGCTGCTAAATTAACAAAGGTCAACGTTTCCTATAATGTTAACATTTCCAGTGGAGTCCTGGGCATTCAGATAAATTGTTTCCAATAATAGAAGTACTGTTCCAGAAAGAACACTGAAATAGTTAAACCAGATATATCCATGCAACTTAGATTTACCTACCCTGGTTTTAATTGTTAAGAGGAACTATATTTGAACCACTAGAGAGTGCTATCTGCACGGAACGGTATATATTTAAAGAAATAAATTCAGCAAAAAAGTAAATTAATTTAAAATGCTGATTTGATATTGTGCAGTTATTGGTTTTAATAGATTTTAGGCAATATTTCAGTGCTTTCATGAAATTAGGTTCAATTTTATTGTGTCAAAAAGATATTTGTACTGTAATTTCAAAATTCCTTTTTTAACCTGGCCTTTATATAATGTAAAATATGCCTCTTTGTTTAATGGTTTCGTTAAATGTTTACTAGTTTTCATAATTGAGTAAACCTATTTTGCCATTTAATGTGTACAAGAATCTGTTGTAAATTTAAAAATTGAATTATAACTAAAACATTGTTTTAATTTTCTTCCTACCCAGAGTGATGGCAGATGAGCTATCTCATGCCAGGACATCTCTGCAGCGTCATGTTAGAGAAACACAAAGTGCAATACAGGATCTTCTTAGTGAGCGTGAACAATTTCGTCAGGATATGGTTGACTCACATAGGTATGTTTTCATCCTGTTTAGTTTGATCATGTTTTATCAATAAACTCTCAACCCTTAAACTGCCACCAGCTCCAAAGAAATTCCAGTCTTCCTAGACTGTCCATTTCTTTAAATCTAGCAAACTGTCCCTCACTGAAACAAGCCCTAATTTATTACAGTAATAAAGGTATTGAAATGACAGGAGTACACTTATTTCTTTAATGACAATTAAACATTTCAGTTTAGATTTAAATACATTTTAAACAGTTACCCTATCTTCCATTTCTTTCTAGCAACTTTTACCTCATTTTTGATTACTATACTTTATTCTATATACCATTCTATATTTTTTAAATTTAAAAATGTTTTTCATAAGAACATAAGAAATAGGAGCAGGAGTAGGCCAATCGGCCCCTCGAGCCTGCTCTGCCATTCAGTAAGATCATGGCTGATCTGATCCTAACCTCAAATCTAAATTCATGTCCAATTTCCTGCCCGCTCCCCGTAACCCCTAATTCCCTTTACTTCTAGGAAACCGTCTATTTCTGTTTTAAATTTATTTAATGATGTAGCTTCCACAGCTTCCTGGGGCAGCAAATTCCACAGACCTACTACCCTCTGAGTGAAGAAGTTTCTCCTCATCTCAGTTTTGAAAGAGCAGCCCCTTATTCTAAGATTATGCCCCCTAGTTCTAGTTTCACCCATCCTTGGGAACATCCTTACCGCATCCACCCGATCAAGCCCCTTCACAATCTTATGTTTCAATAAGATCGCCTCTCATTCTTCTGAACTCCAATGAGTAGAGTCCCAATCTACTCAACTTCTCCTCATATGTCCGCCCCCTCATCCCCGGGATTAACCGAGTGAACCTTCTTTGTACTGCCTCGAGAGCAAGTATGTATTTTCTTAAGTATGGACACCAAAGCTGTATGCAGTATTCCAGGTGCGGTCTCACCAATACCTTATATAATTGCAGCAATACCTCCCTGTTTTTATATTCTATCCCCCTAGCAATAAAAGCCAACATTCCGTTGGCCGCCTTGATCACCTGCTGCACCTGCATACTAACTTTTTGTACAGCCACAGGCTGCATTTGGAATAGGGGATGGGGCAATTTCATTTTGTAAGATACTTTGTTCCACATTTTATTTTATAAAAATACAAATATCGTTTGAGATTATGCACTACATGCTAAAGAACTTGGAGATACCAACTCAAGAGTATGACTTCAGTTAAAATTCTTGTGTAAAGCTAGACAACTGATGTGCTTGAAAAAAAATTTGACCGTAGAACAGTAACTGAACAATGTCATTCATATTATGCAAAACATTTTGGGATATCTGGGACACGTGATAAGGCGCTATATAAAATCAAGTATGTTCTTTCACTGGAACAAATTATTAGGTAAACATCTAGCTCTTCCAATAAGATTCTTAAAAGGAAAGTGCCAATTGTGCCAAGGTGTCTCTCTGTTTGTACAGCATTACACTGTTTATGTGGTCGTTAAAAATGTTACAAACTAATAGAGTAAGCTGTTTAATACTGTAAGCAATGAATCAAAGACCTTTTGTAATACCAACCACATAGCATAAACAATGCATTACAAATGTTTCCAACTTTTAATAGCCTCCTTTGGCTTACCTTTTAGTTTCTGATGCACTGTTTATTTTGGAGGTAGGATCCACATTGTAAAAATTGGCCACTTTTTGCCATTTGGAGCTAGTTTTCAGACAGTTTTTGAGTCAATTGTATACCAATGGGGGTGATTTTAAACCCCAAGAACGGATGGGTTGGGGGCGGGTGGGAGTTGAAAATAGTTTTTTGGGTCGCGACCGCAATCTGGCTTTATTTCCGGGTTTAACGTCGGCGCATAAAAGTACAGGCTTCCCACTGGGAATGCAAAGTCCGAAAATTTTGCGGTTGTGACCCAAAAAAACAACTATTTTCAATTCCCACCCGCCTCCAGCGCACCTGTTCTTGGGGTTTAAAATCACCCCCTATATCTCTAAAGATTGATACAGTTGAGCAGAGATGCAACCATCTCAATCTTTGTTGTTTCTTTTTTTGTCAACCTGTGAAGGGCTGTTGCAAATGGGCTATCTTGTCGATGACGCCAATAGCTAGATCGTACCTGCAGGAGAAAACTCAACCACGGTGTGTTATAGGTTACCAGGAAATAAACTTCTATTTGAAAGACTCCATATTATTCAAGATTTTTGGATAGCCTTTAAATGGGAAAATAAAGCTCTGGTGAAGACATTGCCTTCAAAATATACATTACAAAAACTGCAAATGCTGGAAATTTGAAATAAAAACAAAATGCTGAAAGTACTCATTAAGTCATTCAACATCTGTAAAGAAAAGAGACAAGTTAAAATTTCAGGTGTGCACCCTTCATCAGAACTAAAGATAAACCAGCATTTTAGTATGGATGAAAAAATGGTTAAAGGAGAGAGAGAGAAACAACAAATATCCAATCACTAAGAGGTAGTTAATGGGCTGACCTGTAAGCTACTTAATAGAAAACTGTTAGATAATATAAAAAGTCAATAGTGAGGCAATGGAAAGACAGTAAAAGAACGTGGAAATAGTTACGAAGGTGGAAAAACTTGGGAGTAGCGTCTACAAGCAAAAAGATGAAAAAATATTTTTTTTTACATAGTTCACTCTTTTTTCAATACATAGAGTTCATTATTCTTTATATTACATTACTATAAGTATTCCTTAAAATTATATAACCGCATTTTATTCAAATTCACCACCATGATACTCATTTAATTAAGTAAAAATAGCACAGGGATTGGGTTTTACGCAGGATCCACGATCATGATTACCTCCCACAATTAGTTACAGAAATATACACAGAAATGTGGGAGGCATGTGTAAGAATTAGAATAGTGTATTCTAACTAGATGAAAAATAAACTAGAAAATCATTCACAATCATTTAAATGGAAAGAACATTGAGTATTGTAACAAAAGGAGTTCCTTAACCTTTTTTTAGTTCCCTTTTTAAAACTTTAAGCTCTTACAAACGCATGAAATAAGTTTTTTTTTATTCGTTCATGGGATGTGGGCGTCGCTGGCAAGGCCAGCATTTATTGCCCATCCCCTAATTGCCCTTGAGAAGGTGGTGGTGAGCCGCCGCCTTGAACTACTGAGTGGCTTGCTAGGCCATTTCAGAGGGTGATTAAGAATCAACCGCATTGCTGTGGGTCTGGAGTCAGATATAGGCCAGACCAGGTAAGGACGGCAGGTTTCCTTCCATAAAGGGCATCAGTGAACCAGATGGATTTTTACGACAATCTGGTAGTTTCATAGCCACCATTACTGATACTAGTTTTTTTTTTATTCCAGATTTTAGTTAATTAATTGAATTTAAATTCCCCAGTTGCCATGGCGGGATTTGAACTCATGACTCCAGAATATTAGTCCAGGCCTCTGGATTATTAGTCCAGTAACCTAACCACTATGCTACTGTACCCGAAGTTAAACCCAGATGAGCACTACTTAATAAGGAAAGTTATTCCTGAAGGAAACTGACCTTGGATTACAATTATATTTATAAGTAATGAAGGCTTCCAGTACTTGAAGCTAATTTACAATCTCTAAAGATTTCATATATAGTAGCAGATTTTGATAACACCAATCATCCTCTTGTAATAATCAGGTGTCCTTCCAAGAAGAACAGAGTTTTGTAATGTCAGTTGTGGTACTTTAAGTATAGTACTCCAATAAAAACATTGGAGTTGCACAGAATAAAGTGCCCAACTTGTACAGCTTAGTTCTGCACAGGACCAGCTATCAAATCATCCATTTTCATTGTACTTCCTAGATTCCTCGAGGAGCTCTTGGTATCTCTGCAGTGGGGGCGGCAACAAATCTACTACCCCAGTGCACAACCGCGCACCACTGCAGAGCTTGCCTCTGTCAATCATAAGTTAGCAGAGGCTGTTAATTCTCACCTTCTTGGAAAACTGAACATAAGTAATGAACAAAAGACTAACCAACAAGTGGAATTCTGCAACACACCTGCTGAAAAAATGGCTGAAAAGGTACAGTATGATTCTGCAAGGAGATGGTTTCACAAGAATGCAAACACTGCTACGGGAAAATTTAGTGCTTGGTGTATGCCAGAAGATGAATGCAAATATTAATGCTTCATCAGATTTTAAACTTCATACATGTCCCCTGTTCAGATGCTGGTTTCCTTTCAAAAATGTTGCATGCTATGAACCTTCATCGTTATATAGCTGTAAGAAGTTGGACTCCCACTCACTAACTTTTTTAAAAAAAACTTTAGATTTTCACTAAACTTAATACAGAAGTTTGATTGTTAGAAATGTGAATTGTCTTCAGTTATATTAATGTATACAATAAAAGCACTTTCAAACTCCCAACTGTCTAGCCTTTGGCTCTCCGGATCCCACCTTCGCTTGCCCACCAAACCGAACCTCCCTTAAAGCCCTCCTTGTCCTAGCCCTGAACCCACATCTTTGTCTAGTTTTTCGCCTGTCTCCCCTCATGCCCTCTTCAAACACATCTTGTCCACGAAAACCACCTCATGGATCCCATGCTAGCTGACACGTAACTGGTTCCCTCTCCTCAAGTAATGTCCCCCCCTCTTTCAAAACAGTCATCAGCACCTCCTCAAAAAAAAAAACCACCCTTAATCTCTCTGACCTTGCAGACTACCTCGCAATCAGCAACCTCCCTTTCCTCTCAAGTTTTTGAACGTGTTGTCACCTCCCAAATCCCTGCCCATCTTTCCCGCAACTCCATGTTTGAATCTCTCCAATCAGGTTTCTGCCCATGCCACAGCACTGAAACGACTATAATCAGTCATAATTTACATCCTCTGTCGACTGTGATGCACTATCCCTTCCCGACCTCTCTGTCTGTGTGTCAAAGGCTGCAGTCACCCCATCTTCCTCCAATGCCTCTCCTCCATTGTTCAGCTCAGTGGGATGCTTTCATTTTGTTTCACTCATACCATCCAATCGTAGCCAGAGTATCTCCAGCATTGGCTTCTTTTTGCACCCCCGAATCATTATATTTGAAGTCCTCCAAGGACTTCCCAGCTCTACCTCTCCATCACCTCTCTCAATCCCTCCACTGCATCTGTTTTCAGATTGCTTGTCCAACACCCAATTCTGGATGAGCCATAATCACCTCCACTTAATCATTGGGAAGACCGAAGTCGTCATTTTCTGCTCCAATCACAAACCCTCTAGTCTTGCCACCACTAATTCCATCCCCCTCCCCGGCCTCCTATTTCATCCCAAGCTGAGCTTCCAACCCCATATCCTCCCCATCACAAAGACTGCCTACTTCCACCTCTGTAACATTGCTTGCCTTTGCCCCGCCTCATCCCATCTGCTGCTGAAACCCTCAGCAATGCCTTTGTCACCTCCACACTCAACTATTCCAGTGCTCTCCGGGCCGGCCTCCACGCTTGTTAAACCAGCTCATCCAAAACCTTGCTGCCCGTATCCTATCCCGCACCAAGTCTCTCTCACCCATGACCCCTATGCTCGCTGTCTTACATTGGCTCCCGGTTCCCCCAACACCTTATCCTTATGCCTAAATCCCTCATGGCCTCGCCCATTCTTATCCAGCCCTACAACCCTCCAAGAATTTTGTGTTCCTCCAACTTTGGTCTCTTGTGCATGCCCTGCTCTCAGGCATTCCCTCCCAAAACCTTTTCACCTCTCCATCGCCCTCTCCTTTAAGACTTTCCTTAAAACGCACTTTGACCAAGCTTTTAGTTATCTCTCCTAATATCTCCTTTGGCTCAGTGTTCACTTTTGCCTGATTACGCCTCTGTGAAGTACCTCGGGACACTTTTCTACGTTAAAGGTGCTGTAGAAATGCGAATTGTTGTTGTTGTAAATCTGAAGGATTGAATGTTCCGAGTAACAATTGAGTGTGGTGGAGACGTTTTTCTGCTGACTCTATTGCTTCCTGTTCAATTGGTTGTACAACCAATTGTTCATTGTGTGGTTTACAGCGACACCATCATAACAGGACAGTGCTGAGCTCTTATGGTACTTCTGCCCAAAAAAGGCATAGGCATCTTTATCACCAAAAGAATGGGTACTGACAGCACCAATGTTCCCAATGGAAATGTGGGTGTATTTTCCTCTGTTTATTAATATTGGTGGAAAAAGTCAGCATGATTATAAAATGGAGAAACCCTGCTTTTTACTCGCATTGATAAATAGAAGAAAATATACCCAATAAATCAACAGCAAAACAGTGAACAAATTTGCCACTAATTTGGCAATCTTGTTCTGTCAAATAATATTAAATGTGGGGAATGTAACACGTTAAAGAGTATTGCCGCCATATTGGGGAGTTTTCAGGCAAGCTAAGGCTGTCAAACTAGTGATTTAAGGTATGTTTCTGCTCTATTTGACAACATATCTGTTAATGTGAAAACATTTCTAATTTGTTTTATCTTACTGTTGAAATTAAATTAAATGTATGATTGAAGTAATAGCTGCCTTATTACTGGTCCTACCATTGTGTCCATCTTTGTTTATAAAGCCAACTATGTCTAGCCCAATCTAATATGTTGGGGAAAAAAATAAAGTGAAGCTGCAAATAAATACGGTCTATTTAGCTGCTCTTGAAAGATCTAGCTCAAGTGTCAAAACCAACATTTCAATGAATTTGCAGATAACTTCTTTCCCAAATTCCATAAAACAACATTTTGCACATCTTTGACCACTATGACAATGGAACCATAATACATACATAAATCAGTTAAGCACAATAGACAGATATCAAACTAGACAGAATTCCTACAATATAAAGATGAATGACATAATCCTATCTGCAGCGATACGAACACCCATTCACATATTTCCAAACAAATGGTTTTTAGTTGTGTGAAGATCTCCACAGTGAAATACCCATTCTTTGTCACAGAAAACCATTAATTAAATCAATGAAACAATTTAATCTTTTGACCAAAGAAACATTCTTTATCTGTAAATAAATGAAACAAATCGTTGATTGTATATTCCTCCTCTACGGGCACCCAGTGGTTCTAGTGGTTAAGTTATTGTCTTGAGTTGTGGGTGCTTTAACCTTTGGAGTACACTAAACTTTGGAGCAGTAATGACTGTGATACAAACATAATTGGCTGACTTACATTCTTAAATGCTCAGAGACTCCTTTTCTTGTACTTGCAGGTTTTAAAGATGCTGGATCCTACACTGTGCAGTAGAGCAACCGCAGATATGCCGTTCTGTGATACTTCACCAACCTCATTTCTCTCTAATAAAAAGAGCATAGGACGATTTCATCCATATACCAGATATGAAAATATCACATTTAATTGTTGCAACCAATGCACAGGAGAATTGACAGTCTTGTGAAATAGTTTTCAGTGACAAGATTGTACTGGCAGACGAAGTTGTGTATAATTACTACTGTTTCTTGTTAGCTTCAAAATATTGCTGGTTTTAAATAGCTATGAAAATTATATATTTGTTCAACATGAGTTTTCTTATTTTCAAATATTAGTTATATATTTCTTAAGAAAGTTGTGCGTGTACGTACATCTGTATATAGTCTAAGAAGCACGGTGATGTATTCTTCCCTATTCTCTTTCATATTCTGTGTATTACCTGAACTTTACCTCGAGGTTTATCTAATTACGATGTAAACTTATTCTGTATTTATATTGCCACTTTTTTGAAAAAAAAATTGTTTTTTTAAAAAAATAGAGTCAACATGCTGAGGGTGCCAGCAGTGTTTTTCTGCATGTATTTCTGACATAGCTGTAGCAGAGTTGTAAACGGTCTTATTCGGATCAAGTGAACTGTTACTAAAATGTCCTAATGTGTTCCCTATTAGGTCACCAATGAAGTAATGCACAAATCAACAGAATATTCAATTTGCAATGAAATATGTGTATCGTGTTTTTGATAAGCCATGGCCATGTGCTGTATAATTTTTGTCCATCCATTCTTTAGTAGTTTTTTTGTGTTTTTGGACTTAATAGAATGTATTGAACTGTTTCTTGAAAACCTGTTGCGTGTTTGAAATCTAACTAACAAAGGGTGACTATGCTGAGGCATGTTATGTTCCCCATTTTGTAACCATGCATCTAATGTTGAGAAGATTAATGACTAGACGGAGACTACATAGACTCACAATTAAATTAGAAAATGAAGAGAGAAATTTAGAAAAATTGTTTTCGCACGGAGAACATGAAATGCTTTACCACAAATGGTTGTTGTAGCAGAGACTATCACATAATTTAAAAGGGAATTGGATAATTATTTGAAAAGGAAGAATATAAAAGGATGTGGGGAAAGAGCAAGGAAATGAGGGGGGAGGAGTCTGTAGGGAGGCTAAAGGGGATGGTTAGGCCTACCAGATCTCAAGACCTAAAACCTGGTGTTCAATTAAAGTATGTTGTATTGCTCAATAAACATATAATTAATATTTGGAAAATCTTTTTATACAATGTAACTTTCAAGGGAAATTCTATAAGTCACTTTGGTAATTGGCACAAATCATGAGGTTCCAAGCAGAAGATAAAGTAATAAGAGATAATTTGTTTCATCACTGTAATTAGTAATATTGGGCATAAAGGAATATGATTTGTTGAATAAATTACAAATTCAAAGAATGCAGACCACCTTTCACACAAATGTTGTAAATTGGGCATATGATGGTTGGACAGGTATGGGGTGGAACTGGATCAATTCCTTTTATTTTAGTATTCTTGGGATATGGGCAGCTCTAGCAAGGCCAGCATTTATTGCCTATCCCTAGTTGCCCTTGAGAAGGTGGTGGTGAGAACATGTGAAGTTACTTTCACGGTGGTGATAGGGAGATCCAGGATTTTGACCCAGCGTCGATAAAGGTATTGCGATTGTATGTCCAACTCAGGATGGTGGGGACTTTGGAGTTGACTTTGCTCCCATGCGCCAGCTGCCCTTGTCCATCTAGGTGGAGGTTGCGGGTTGGGAGGTGCTGTCAAAGAAGCCTTGGCAAGTTGCTGGGGTGCATCTTCTGGATAGTGTGCACTGCAGCCAGGGTGTGCCGGTGGTGGAGGGAGTGAGTGGTGCATAGGTTGCCAATCAAGTGGACTGCTTTGTCTTGGATGATGTTTTTAACTTCTTGAGTGTTGTTGCTGCTGCACCCATCCGGGCAAGTGGAGAGTATTCCATCACATTCCTGACTTGTGCCTTTTAGGTGGTGGAGAGACTTTGGGGCATCAGGTGATAAGCCACTTGCAGCAGAATACCAAGCCTCTGAACTTAATAAAGTGAACCCTTCATTTCAGTCCAGCAATATGCTTTCTTGGAAACTAGGATTTGAGTAAACAACAATAACGTACATTTATATAGTGCCTTTAATGTAGTAAAATGTCCCATGGTGCTTCACAGGAGTGTGACACCGAGCCATCTAAGGAGATATTGGGACAGGTGACCAAAAGCTTGGCCAAAGAGGTAGGTTTTAAGGAGCATCTTAAAGGAGGAGAGAGGTGGAGATGTTTAGAGAGAAATTCCAGATCTTGGGGCATAGGCAGCAGAAGCTACGGCTACCAATGGTGGAGCAATGAAAATCGGGGTTGCACAAGAGGCAAGAATTGGAGGAATGCAGAGATCTTTGAAGGTTGTAGGGCTGGAGGAGGTTATAGAAATAGGATGTGGCGAGGCCATGGAGGGATTGGAAAACAAAGATGAGAATTTTAAACTAGAAGGAGCCAATGGGGGTGATGGGTGAACGGGACTTGGTGCAAATTAGGATTCGGGCAGCAGAGTTTTGTAAGAGCTCAAGTTTACGGAAAGTGCAAGGTG
Organism: Heptranchias perlo; assembly: GCF_035084215.1. NCBI lineage: Eukaryota > Metazoa > Chordata > Chondrichthyes > Hexanchiformes > Hexanchidae > Heptranchias > Heptranchias perlo. Next base: position 46,579,711 of record NC_090335.1, read on the forward strand.
TGGGACTTGCCAGCATACAATACTGAGGAAGGTAAGCAATGAATGAAGTGGAAAGCAATGTGCTCTGTAGTGAATGCAGTTACTAATAGCATTAGTCTGGGCTAACAGTTAATAATTTATGAGCTTAACTTTCAACTTCAGGGTGTAAAATTGGCGTAATGGATCGGCTTCCCATTATACACCCCGCTTCAGGGGAGGGAAGATCGGGTAGGATGAATAACAGGCAGCTGATATACCACCTGTTCTGCGTACCTGCTGCAGTTGAAAGTTCTGCCCTATATATATCTTTACCTCTCTCCCTGAGCAGTGGTGAATCTTCATGTCCAATACCACTGCATTGAAATCAATGGCAGTGAGAAACTGTCTGAGGCAATTGGGCTTTTTGCCAATGGCCATGAGAACTGGTACTGGAACAAAGCATTTAAAACCCATTGAGAATGTATCATTGTTCTTAAAGCATTGGTGCTTTAAATTCCACTTGTACACCCTAGGACTGATACATAGTTTTAGAAGTCAGACTAAGGATGAATATCTGATTTAGTGAGAATTTCTGCACCCTTGTCAAATTCTTGCCATCAGAGAGCAAAACTACAACTAAATAATGGATCTCTTAAGCATTACTCAAATTCAGAGCCTGGTGCATCACCCCAAGAGAAGTGTAGATTTGATACTGAAGACATTGACCAATGGCTTTGTGTGATTGACCTATTGCCCGAAGGATATTTTCTATTTGTGGTTTAGAATTAGGGGCTGTTATGATACAAGATTATATTTGGTAAGAAACAAAGTTTATGGCAAAACTATTTCTACTTACACATGCCCAGGTTACAGTTGAAAAAACAAACATCAGATGTGTTATATATGACTATTAGGTTTGTACCAAAATTCAAATCGCAAGTTTAGAAAGGTCTTAAAATATTTTACAAACCACTTACAGTACCATCAAAACTAATGTGTTTGACTGTGCAAGCTGGTGGAAAGTGTGGTGTTGCTGTTCTTTTTGGGTGTCTGATTATGAAGAAGCCCATCATCCTGTTTAAGTCTCCAAATCAAGCTACTACAAAACCCACAAAAGTAAAGGTTCTGTTTGCCTGATATGAAATGCATGCTATCTCCAGGTCGGGATCCCCTATTTACCCAAGTCCAGAGAGGCTTAGGGACCAAGAGCAATATACTGCTGATGTTTAACCAGCTTAAACAACACAGCCAATCAGCACAGTGCACTGGTAAACTGCCTCCTGCTGTGACCACACGACCTCTTGGGGCCTTGTCTGCAGGATTACCTGGAGCTGACTGGTAAGAATCCAAGTGACAGGTCTCCCCTTCAGTTTCCATTAATGAGCCAAACTATCAAAGCCTGGAGTACTGTAGATGAATGTAGCTCAGGTATGAGATTACCAAATCTGCCACAGAGGGTTGGCTTGGCTCAGCTCAGATTTTCCATCGCCAGGTGAGAACCTCACTTCCCCCAAGCCTTAGGATGGTCACTCGGTCATTAGCCAAGCGCACGCACTGCTCTGCAAAGAACAAATGAACAACCTTGATTTATAAAGCACCTTACTGCATCTCAAAGTGCTTTACATAGAATTAATTACGCCATTGCTGTTATATGGATGAATGTGGCAGCCATTCTTCAGCCAGCATGGTCCCACAAACATCACTGAGATGAGTGACCAAGAAACATAGGAAACATAGGAACAGGAGTAGGCCATTCAGCCCCTCGTGCCTGCTCCGCCATTTGATAAGATCATGGCTGATCTGTGATCTAGCTCCATATACCTGCCTTTGGTCCATATCCCTTAATACCTTTGGTTGCCAAAAAGCTATCTATCTCACATTTAAATTTAGCAATTGAGCTAGTATCAAGTGCCGTTTGCGGAAGAGAGTTCCAAACTTCTACAACCCTTTGTGTGTAGAAATGTTTTCTAATCTCGCTCCTGAAAGGTCTGGCTCTAATTTTTAGACTGTGCCCCCTACTCCTAGAATCCCCAACCAGCGGAAATAGTTTCCCTCTATCCACCCTATCCGTTTCCCTTAATATCTTATAAACTTTGATCAGATCACCCCTTAACCTTCTGAACTCTAGAGTATACAACCCCAATTTGTGTAATCTCTCCTCGTAACTTAATCCTTGAAGTCCGGGTATGATTCTAGTAAACCTACGCTGCACTCCCTCCAAGGCCAACATGTTCTTCCGAAGGTGTGGTGCCCAGAACTGCTCCAGGTGCGGTCTAACCAGGGTTTTGTATAGCTGCAGCATAACTTCTGCCCCCTTGTACTCCAGTCCTCTAGATATAAAGGCCAGTATTCCATTAGCCTTATTGATTATTTTCTGCACCTGTTCATGACACTTCAATGATCTATGTACCTGAACCCCTCAGTCCCTTTGGACATCCACTGTTTTTAACTTTTTACCATTTAGAAAGTACCATGTTTTATCCTTTTTTGATCCAAAGTGGATGACCTCACATTTGTCTACATTGAATTCCATTTGCCACAGTTTTGCCCATTCACCTAATCTATCAATATCGCTTTGTAATTTTATGTTTCCATCTACACTGCTTACAATGCCACCAATCTTTGTGTCATCGACAAACTTAGATATGAGACTTTCTATGCCTTCATCTAAGTCGTTAATAAATATTGTGAATAATTGAGGCCCCAAGACAGATCCCTGCGGGACTCCACTAGTCACATCCTGCCAATGTGAATACTTACCCATTATCCCTACTCTCTGTTGCCTTTCGCTCAGCCAATTTCCTAACCAAGTCCATACTTTTCCCTCGATTCCATGGGCTTCTAACTTAGCTAACAGTCTCTGAAACCCCCATGTTCCTCACGTGCCACTGGATCTGTAACATCTGCTGTAGTGGGAAAATAATGCATTGATTTTAACATCTCATTCATCAATGACACCTCCAATAATTCATACTTCCTCAGTACTGTGTTGCTGTGTCAGTATAGATTACGTGTTCAAGTCCTAGAGTGGGGCTTGAAGCCCAAATCTTTTGCCTGAGGCACCAACTAAGCCAAGCTGACTAACAGCAAACGTCAAGAGTAGGAAAAGAATGCCTTGCTCGAGAAAATCTCATGAACGAAAGATCATGGGAGTAAATTTTTGCAAGGGCGCTACCGCTCATCCTTTAAATAAATCCCAGAAAGCACTGAAACATTGCTTTCCCAGGGTTTATACCACTCTTCTGCCAACAGTGGACGAGTGGGAGATCCTGGTGGAAATTCATCCTCCATGTTTATGCCGCCAAATGGTTGGATAACAACATGGTATGTGGAGGAAATGCATGAATAAATGCATGGAAGTGGAAAAGAAAGCAAACAAAATGTTGCGATGCATATGAAAGGCTCAACATGTAATTTTAAAGCTGTAGGTGGTCTTGGTGAGACCATATCTAATGTATTGTGTCCAATTTGTGTTCCCCTACTTCAAAAGGGACAGTGCTTTTTGAGAGGTATCAGCAGAAAAATACAAGATTATTACCAGAATATGAGAACTGAGCTATAGGAGCCAGTGTGCACCCTGGATCTTGTGAAAACTAAAGGGAGAGTTGTTACAAGTGTTTATGATTATGAAGGAGTTTGATAAATTGGAAATGAGTTTATCTACCAAATACAGAATTCCACACCGCAATAACATAGATTCAACGTAACGAATAACTTAGTAGAGAATTCAGGCATTTTTTTTAAGCAAAAAGGTGATCAATTTATGGAACAAATTACCAAGAGCAGGTGATTGAAAAGGAAACAGAAATAGATATATCTGAAAGGGTAGAGGATTACTAACCTTTATGTATAAATAAATGCTTTCAATAGGTTAAAAGAAAAAAAATGGAATTGGTTAGGCAGGCTAAGATGAACTAAATGGTCTTCTGTCTGAAACACATTACTGTTTCCAAATATAAAGCTGCCATTTTTGTGAAAATTCAGGCATGAATTTCTACACCAATACGGTCAGGGCATATGTTATATGTAACTGTAACATTTTAAATTTGAGGTACTCAGATCACAGTTCATTGAAGTATTATACTAAAAGTGTGAGATTAGTTATGTACTAGTGACTCTGCAGCCCGAGAGTTACTTTGGAAAATATATTTACTTAATGTAGACAAATCTGAATACCTGTACAATCAAGTTTTAACAAATGTAATTATTAAAGGATATATTGAGGGCTGACATGATTCCATTGCTCTGGGGTTCATTTCTAGAGTGGTAGAATTGAAAAGCAGAGAAGTTATGTTAAACTTATATAGGACATTCATTAGTCCAGAGTACGGTGCACAGTTCTGGTCTCCAGATTATAAAAAGGATGTAGAGGCACTGGAGAAGGTGCAAAAAAGATTAACAAGGATGATACCAGAACTGAGAGGTTATGAGGAAAGGCTGAACCTCTTCTCTAGAAAGAAAAGGCTGAGGGGTGACTTCATAGAGGTCTTTAAAATTATGAAGGGGTTTGATAGGGTAGACATAGAGAAGATGTTTCCACTTGTGGAAGAGACCAAAATTAGGGGCCATAAATATAAGATAGTCACCAATAAATCCAATAGGGAATTTAGGAGAAATTTCTTTACCCAAAGAGTGGTAAGAATGTGGAACTCGCTACCAGAAGGAGTAGTTGAAATGAATAGCATAGATGTATTTGAGGGGAAGCTAGATAAGCACATGAGGGAGAAAGTAATAGAAGGATATGCTGATAGGGTTAGATGAAGAGGGGTGGGAGGAGGTTCGTGTGGAACATAAACACCGGCATAGACCAGTTGAGCTAAATGGTGTGTTTCTGTGCTTTAAATTCTATGTAATTCAACTCAAGTTAAGAATTGTGGAAGACACCTTTTACGCATAGAAAATATTCTACACCCTCCTTCCATCCCATGATTTGTTTATATCCCAGATTGATCTTGAACAAAATATTTCAGGTAGAAGTTTTTTTTATTTCATTTTGCCAGGGTAGAAACAATGCATTTTTGAAGTCAAATAATGCTGCAGGACAATCAGCTCACATTTAATTGATGAAATGAGCTAAAATTATTTAAAATACATTGCAATGCTTCACATTTCAGTGACATGATATCATGTTGTTGTGTGCTATAACCTATATATCCTAAGTGTAACACTAGAGCATTTAATACCAGCCATTCTTCAACAGTGCATAGGCAAGGGAACAAAATACTGGGGCTGATTTTCCTGAGTCAGTGCCCAGGGAACACCTAGTCCCCAGATACAAAAGGTAAGGAAAGAGAGGGTGGAGACCAGTTATGCCACATTGCCCAGGGATTGCTGGGGATATCCGAGGGGCGGGGCGGGGTGAGGCAGGGCCTGTACTTGCAAAAGACACAGACTTAACACTGTCATGGAAATGAGGCAATGGCAGGCAAACAAAGCACTGGGGTTCTTTTCTGGAGGGATAGAATTGAAAAGCAGAGGAGTAATGCTAAATTTGTATGGAACCTTGGTTAGACCATACTTAGAATACTGTGCACAGTTCTGGTCTCTATATTACAAAAAGGACATAGAGGCACTGGACAAGGTGCAAAAAATATTTACAAAGGATGATACCAGAACTGAGAGGTTATAACGATCAAGAAAGACTTAATAGGCTGGGGCTCTTTAGAAAAGAGAAGGCTACGGTGACCTAATAGAGGTCTTTAAAATTATGAAAGGGTTTGACAGAGTAGATGTAGAGAAGATGTTTCTACTTGTGAGGGAGTTCAAAACCAGGGGTCATAAATATAAGCTAGTCATTAATAAATCCAATAAGAAACTTCTTTACTCAGAGAATGGTTAGAATGTGGAACTTGCTGTCACATGGAGTAGTTGAGGCTAATCACATAGATGCATTTAAGGGGAAGCTAGATAAGTACATGAGGAAGAAAGGAATAGAAGGAGATGCTGATAGGGTTAGATGAAGTAGAATGTGAGGAGACTCGTGTGGATCATAAACACTGGCACAGACCAGTAGGCAAATGGCCTGATTCTGAGCAGTAAATTTTATGTAATTCCTTGCCCTCTCGTCTTACTTTCCTGTCACTGCCCTCGAAAAGCGCTTGAAGCAGCAGCAGTGGATCTTGCACCTGAACATCCCTCAGATGGAAGGGTTTGAGGGGAGCAGGCAGCAAAGTAAAGTAGCTCCATAAGGTGAGTGACCTTTTTTGTTGCAGGGACCCTTCAATCTTTAAGCTTGGAAGTTTTATGGTTCTGTTCTCCAACAGTAGAAAGAAGGCCCTGAGGCTTCTCAACATGCAGCTGTACTTCTGATTCTATCTCCAATTCCCAGCAGTAGGCCCTGCAAACAGGCCATGGTAATGACCTAGCTCACCAAATTCAGGTGCAGAGAGGCCTAGACAGATGGAGCATCCAGGGAAGGGTGGGGGGCAGGGGAGGTAAAATTGGCCCCTCTATGTCTTAGCTTTGTGTAAAGCACAATAATTAACTATTTTTCTCCCTCAAGTTTCCCCCCCCCCCATCTCATGCACGATGAAATTATGAGTGAGTTGTGCAGGTAAATGACCATATAAAATAATAATTGGCAGAGAGAGCAAGCAGCTTGCAATTTTCCTTATGGGAAAGTGCCTTTTTCCCCACTGTATGCTTCCTCAGATTAGCCAATCATGATCAGGAACTTGTTGGTTTGATTCTCATGATTGATTTAGTAAGTCAGTCCTTTGACCCTAACTGGACTTTGGGCATCGGTTCTTCACTTTGCTTCTCAATTTAAAAAAAATGAAATGCAGAGGCCAGCAAGACCCACCAAATGAGGTCAGCTTATTTTGGAATAAGTTACATTTCTATAATACTCCTCCTGTACAGAAAAATATCAAAGCATTTTACAAAGTGATTAAAAACTTTTAAAGTTTGTTTTTAAGAAAGAGCTACTAAAGGCACCAAAAAGAAAGCCTATAGGTAAAATGAAGTTATTTTTAATGTCACAGACCATTTAATATCTTGTTGGATGACAAATTGTATATAATAATGACAGCTCTTTTGTAACAAAAATATGTGCATTATTGCTGAATAATATCAAACATTTGTTGGATCCTTGGAAAGCATTTCCATGCCCACAAAGTACACATTTTCCCTTTACAGTCATGAAATTTACCTACAATATCCAAGTACAATTTTATGTAGATACAGTAGCAGCACTATAACACTGTTTGACACATCATTACCCATGACCAAACATTATTAGTTCCCTCCCTGAAAGAAACTTTCTAAATGAACATTCAAATTCCATGCTTATAAATACTCTTTGTATAGCTTCCAGTGACACTATAAAGCTGTATAACAGAAATTATATTGGGTATTTCTCCTCATTATAGTTAGTCTTCTGCTGTTACAATATTGTCTATTTGCAGTATATGAATCTGACTGCACCATGGTATAATTCAGTTAGTACTAGCCCAGAACACACAGAAAGCTGAAGAATTCTACAACCTTCAAGAAGGCAGAGTTATTGACAAGTACTTCCGAAGACAGGTATTCAGAAAAAAAAAAAGTTGCTGGGAATTTTCTCAGGACTTCTCCACTTCGCTGGTGTAACTTTGGCAGAAATGGGTTTCATCCAAAGTTACACCAGAGCAGCAGAAGCTCCAAGGAAATTACATATAGTTGGAGAAGAGGTTAACAGATTGGTATACACGTTTATGAACTGGATTCCACAAGACAAATTCCAGCTTTCAGCCAGGCTATCATGGGGATAATCCAGCAGAAGTTAGGCAATTTCTAAATGGGACACAACAAATCAGTAGGGAGGGGGCAACCCCAAACAGGGCATTCTTGGTCATCTAATAGTTCCTTACACTGGCATTGCCAGAGAACAAGGAGCAGAGCATCTGCCCCTTATCAGCTAAAAAGGATGCACAGTTCAGAGAAGGGAAGAGAAACATATACACTTAATTGTGAAAAGAGTTACAGGTTCAACAAGCAATGGCACCTTATTGACGCCCAAACATTATATCAGAGTTTAAATGATTTAGTTCAGATGAGTAACTGGAAGTTAACTTATTGCTTGCAAAACAGAACTACACTATCGCCTGCAAAAACACTATTGTTTCCTTTATTTTTAATAGCTGACCAAGACTTCTTGTGCAAAGTATAAATACTGCTTTAACCGGTCTACTTTTACCAATTAAAATAAAGCTTTTAAATTCTTAAAGGATTTTTTTCATTGGAGTAGAAAAAACATTAACAACATACAGACTGTGCAGATAATTTATTCCAACCTAATCACGTCTCAGCAGATTTTGAAATTTTAGTACCGATGTACGAGCATGTTGAAAATTACATAAAGATAGCGTTGCTGAGATCTCTTCAGATGTGTTCGTACTACTGAAAGTCTGATCTGCAAACCCTCAGAATGGTTCGGTTGTATTTGAACTCTGCAATGAGGTATTTTAAATGTGAAGAGAAATAGGATGACCAGGATTTCCTAGAACCTGTAACCATAATTGTCAAACTGAAATGATTTGGATTCATTAAGGGTGCACAGTAGAGTCTGCATTCTTTTAACTCTTCTAGCTTCCATCAGAAACTTCTTGCATCGCTCCTTGGCAGCCAACTGCTCTGCACGTTTCTCAGTTTTCTTTCTTCTTAGCCACCTGTGAAGATTTATAAGTGAGAAAAAAAACTACTGAATCAAACTCTTACTGAATTAAGCAAAATAAAAGTATGCACGCTCCTACATTTTCTATTCATGCCTTTATTATTTTTTATAAGGAACGGCGATGTATTTCCAAGTCGGGATGGTGTGTGACTTGAAGGGGAACAACACCACCTGCACGTTCCCCTCCAAGTCACACACCATCCCGACTTGGAAATATATCGCCGTTCCTTCATTGAAGCTGGGTCAAAATCCTGGAACTCCCTTCCTAACAGCACTGTGGGAGAACCGTCACCACACGGACTGCAGCGGTTCAAGAAGGCGGCTCACCACCACCTTCTCGAGGGCAATTAGGGATGGGCAATAAATGCTGGCCTCGCCAGCGACGCCCACATTCCGTGAACAAATAAAAAAAATTTAAACAGACTAGCATTTATAGTGCTTCATCATGTCTGAGAAACTTCTCAAAGCACTTCACACAAATTAATTTTGAAATGCAACAAATGCAGCAGCCAATTTGTGCACACCAGGATTGCACAAACAGCAATGAAATAAATGACCAGTTATTCTCTTTTATTGTTGATTGAGGGACGTTTGGACAGCACACCAAGAAAACTGCCTGCTCTTCTTTGAGAAGTGTCGTGTTCTTTAGCACCCACCCTGAACAAGCAGATGGGGCCTTGGTTTAACATCTCATCCAAAAAACGTGCTTTATTACATTAAGGCATAAAGTGGGTAGTAAATGATCTGATATCTCACTACATAGAAGAAACTCCTAATTTTCTTCTACAGTATCAGTTTCACAATGTCACACGTTTACTTATGTCATGAAATCTTTTACATGCAGAGTCCTGTATCATTAAAATTATATGATAATCCACCAGAATTGACAGCACAATGCACAGTGGCCTGTTGCTGTAGTTTCACATGTCTAAAAAGATCCTGGGTTAACAATTGCAACTGTAATCCAAAGGATTTCTGCATGTTCCTGATGCCTCTCATGCTTTATGATTGCATTGATTATAAAGATGTGAAAAACATCTTATTTTGACATTTCCAAATGCCATCAGTTGATACTGGTGATCCAAATTCAGGTCATACACCACAATGGTAATTATAAATTGCCTTTTCCACTTCTTTACAATTAGCAGTTTGATTCACTAATCCAGATTAGTACAAAGTAAAATTAAAGATAGAATGGAAATTATTATTAAACTTTGCTTACTGTTTAAAAGCTTTTTCAGAATCTTCTCTTGTGTGGACTTTTGAGTTGTAATCTTGTTCTCTTTTTCTCATAGCTTCTATTTGCTGTTCTTTGATTTGCTGTTCCCGTTTTTTCTTTAGCCAGAGATTGAAGGCTTCATTTGGGTCTCGGTATTCCTACGAAAACAAAAATAAGCGGGCTTCCACAAACAGGTACCATCATCCCAGCTTAAGCACAACTGTTTCCAACATTTACTAAGTTTTTTTTACACAAAATTGATACTGGCCAAACAAAGCTACAGTAGAGGTGCCTTACACTAAGATGATATACTCAATATATAATAATTTGTGAAGTCAAAATTAAACCATATTTGAAAAACACAATTTTATTCTGTGAGTTCAAGTGTAATAATTACACCCAACTTTGAAGTTCTAAATTGTGTGTTTGGTCTCATTTTCTGCTTTTCTTCCTCACTAGGGTACTCTCACTAAACTTCCTTTCCCCAGGCCTCAGCTGTTAGCTCAAGCAACAAAGACAAAGTGTTGCGTGAAATTAGTGACGACTGATATCACTTAGATTCTCCCTCCCATCTGAGGATGTGCCTCACTTCCATCTGATATTTTCCCAATGATGAAAGATGGGTTTGGAAGCTTATTAAGTAGGGAGTCAATGTCGGTCAGCGAGCACAGGGGTGATGAATGAATGGGACTTCATTTTTCATACCGCCTCAGTGATCCATCACACTTATACTATCCACGAACGTAATTTTCCCCACTAACAGGCACTCTCCAACTGGTTGCGTACTTTTAAAAATTAACCTGTACAAGAAATCTTCTCACTTTTATAGTGATTTATATTCCATAATTAAATTGTACATCATGCTACTTTAAGTATTTTAGGTTTCTAGTGGCCTTGTTATTTATCACAAATTAATTTCAAAACAGTTAGATGTCAGAGCTTTTTTGAACTAAAATTCTGAAATCCATATACATACAGAATAATTTTTGCTGGAATAAAATTTTGTCTAAAGAAAAACTGCTATTATTTTTCTTAGATATTTTATCGCACAGCTGTACTATTTAGAAATTATCTTAGTCCCAAGTAAGTGAGAATTGACCAAGTACAAATCAGGTACTTTATGTAACTTGTACAGTTCAGTTAAATTATTAAGAACTACAGCACTATGTCGTAGATGGTATATGCCCATATATTCAGAGGTTAAACTAGTACACAAGAATGATCCTAAATAGGATCCTAATGATCCCAAGTCCTCCATTTTGTTAATTTAAATGTTCTACAAGAATCTTCTTTTTGAATGAAAAACGTATTTGTTAAAAATTATGTTGGACGGACATCCAACAAAGGCCACAGATGTGGATCAGTTTGCCTTTTTGCCTGAAATGGATATATCCTCATGCACAATAGCCTTAGTGAGACAGCTATCAGAAGATGTACAGAATAGGAACTTTATCTCTTACAGAAAGTTAAGAAAAAATTACACCCAAGCAAAGTATACAGAGAAATGAGAGACAATGCAATACAGGGTTCATGCCACCTTTACACACCATGATCTCACTAAAGACAAAGGTTTATCTGGTGAGGAGCTGTTGAAGTAAAAATCCTTCATGTTGCTGAAAGCCTGAATTGAAAATGGAGTCTCACAGGTTCAACCATTAAGCACATTTTTTTTTAAATGGCGTTTTGAAGATTACATTCCGTCCAATCATAGACACTGCATGAACATAGCATCATTTCCTCTCCCACAATTAACAACAGTTAGATTAAATCTAAACAAAAAATCCTTATCTGAACACATTAACAGCAGAATTTTATTCCATTTCTCTTATTGTAGAAAAAAAGTGTGGGGCTTCAGTCCAATTTGTTTTTCGTTTGAAGCTCTGTAAATTGGTATTGGTGCTATACAACATTGTGATGGCATTGATGATGTTGTCTATTTTTTGTGCCGAGTGGTGGCAGAATTTTCGCTGAGCTTCTGTTTTACAATCAAAGAGAATGGCCCTTTAACTCTCAGTAGGGTCTTTGGCCATTTCCCCCAATGGGGGCAAAATATAGTGGAATGACGATTGCCTTTATCCAAATCACAAATCTCTTGGCTTTAAGATAGAGGTTTAAATATTTCCAAGATCTGTATATCCGGATACTACATTGTAAGATCTATCCACTGTATATTACGGATCAACATCTATTTAAGTGACATGAAGCAGCAGCACGTGTTTCTTAAAAAAGTATTACAATCAACTATCACAGTCAGGTATTAGAATGAGATATCAGTGTGATTTTGGTTTAATATATTACGTCTCTATAATGGAACACAACTGTGTGAAGAATTTATTTTGAGAATTATTAAGGATTTTGAGGACAAAAGGTAGACAAGAAATCTTTGAAAAGAAAGGAATGCTATCAAGCATAGTGACCGAAAAAAGTAGGTAAACAAAACAAAACCGTCCCCTTCATGAATAAAGGTTAAGGTGTTTAAGGCTAAGATCGTAATTAGAGCTAGATTTTCCTGCAGTGTAATTTGATAAATTATGCAGATCTAAGAGTTCAAGTTTCAGGAAAAGTAACAAAATTTTAATTACAGTACCTTACTATTCTTTCTTTCTATTTCCTTTGCACATTGAATTCTCCTTTCTTCTTGATGCTGCTGTTTCTTCTTTTGAAGCCAGACCCCAAAAGCTATCTTATTCTCCTCTTTCTTCCGTTCCTCTTCCTCAGTTTTTCTTGCTCCTATCTTATACAACAAATTATCGTATTTAACTAAGCTGTAACAGGGGGATATTCATTCACCTTGTCAACCCCCATACAACCACTTTACCAACTCCACCACTGCCCCCCACCAGTTTATACAACTATCATTTCTCCCCTCTCAGATACAGCAGTTTATATAGCGTTGTGCAATTTCTTTAGAAATTGTTAAATGGTCACAGCCACCTTACTACACACTTCTCTCAAAAATTACAATTTTTTCATAATTTATTAAAACATATTAAACATTAGCTCAGTGATTTTTTTTTAAATTAAGAAACTTGTGAAGGCCCAAAGCCCATAATGAAGGACAATACTGAAAACAGTAGGAGAGATAAATCAAGTGATTGTGTTGACACCAAACTTTGGATTGTATAGCCTGTAAATTGCAGGAACAAGGAAAGTCTGAGGAAGGCAAGGAGTTCCATGGTTAGTCCATGGTTTTGAAATCTAGGGAAAGAGTAAGATTGAATAAAATTATGTTATGAGTCTTGGTATGTGATTATACTATAGATTTGAGTTTCAGATGGGTATGCATTTCAGTCTGCCCATGACAAAGCAGCATGCGAGCATTCATGTGCAGAGTTCTGATCAGCAGCTGGTTAAATTTTAATTATAGTAGTCAACTAGCGCGCCATCACTCTTCAAACACTAAAAACACTGAGAATTACGTTTAAAAACTGTCTGGGAATTTTTTTAACTCAGCATCATACCGGATTAGAGTTATATCAGTGTGAAGTGGTTTCAGAGCCCTTGGTTTTAGTGCACACAACACCAACAGGGTACGATGGCATAGTGGTTATGTTACTGGACTAGTAATCCAGAAGCCTGGTATCCATGAAACTACCAAATGTGCAAGAGAGTTGATATAGATATAAGATGCAGAACAGCATGCAAGACAGCACATTTGGAGCTTAGGAGAAACAAGAGACAAAAATTCAAAGGAGCAATGATCATAGTAATCTCAAGAAAACAAAGACAAAAAATGTTGCAGTAGAAGTTGAGCCTACATGAGAGAAGTATCAGACAAGTTTTTTGTTGTATCCTGTCCAGGAAGCCCTGGTCACTGAAAGGAGTGATCCACATGTGAACTGGCCTTTCAGACAAGGAGGCAAAAATCTTGAAATAATAAGAAACAGTGGACAATGTAGGTTTGTTTTGGATGGATGAGCTAAGATGGTCTGAACGGGCTGCTTATGTGTAGCTATTTTGTGATCTTGAGTGCAACTGTGACTAAATTGATGTTAAATGTGATTTTCAAATAATCTACTGAAACATTCTTCAACATTGAATCTTGGTATAATAGTGTGGTGCACCTTACTTATTATCATCTTAGTTATGGCATATTCTTAATGTGTTTCATTGTAACAAGCAATCACTTGATGAGCTTTGCATTTTTCCCAAAATAAAAATATAAAGGTCTAACTTTTATGAATAGGATACCAATGGTATAAACCAAATACGTGGTTTGTCCTTGTGGTTCACAAAAGCAAAATGCCCCAAGCCTCTGTGGCGTTTGTATGTATTGTATCGATATTCATATTCACACTGATTTCCATTATATATTCTCCTACTTTTTCAAACGGTTGTTGGAGTGTGAAATACTTTGCCAAAGAGATGAGGCAGATTATTTCTTCTTTTAAAAGGGAAAATTGGGATAAATATTTATAGCTGAGAAAGATACAAGGCAATGGGGAGAAAATAGGACAGTGAGGTTGGTTTTGGATTGTTCTAGCACAAAGAGCCAGCGCAGATACAATGAGCCATTGTCCTCCTTCAGTGCTGTAAACTTCTACAATTCTATGGATAATAAATGCAGCCTCACCAGTGTCACCCACATCAAATGCAAAAGAAAATCCCACATTCTCAACATACTATTCTCACTGAATACCGTACACATTCTTACAAGAAAGCATAAGCATCAACTAACAACTTACTACAAAAGAACTCGATTTACATAGCTTTAATACCCCAAATCTACCTCAGTCTTCAACTGCTCCTTCTTTTGTTGAGTTTTCCAATTAAGCTCCTTTTGTTCTGGGGTAATCAGATGGGCAGACTGTTTTGGGGAAATGTTTGCAGATTGCACCCTTCGAGGTAATATCTTTTGAGCTGCATTCTTCTGTGTATTAGCTGCAGAAGTTGCTCGATCCTTTGGTTCATCTGGTGGTTTAGGTACATGAACCATTTCTGTTGGAGATGAAGGTAAATTATTGTGACTGTTTGAGAAGTTGTTTCCTTTAGAATTATCTAAATTCAAGCCATTGGAGCAGTGAGATTGTTTATATTCATTCTCACTGAATGCAACGGCGATCTGAGGTAATAAACCTTGACTTTCAAAATCCCGTAAACTCACTAGTTCAAATTTTCCATCCTTTTCCATCAACACTTTTTTGTCCTTGTTTTTATCCTCATCCCCCTTGTTGCTTGCATTATCATTGTCTTTTTGAGCATCATTTGAAATGTACATTTCAGACATCGGACCGGTGACCTCTCCATTATCCTTTTCTATCTCAGAAAACTCCACAGGTGGCACCTCCAAGTCAACTAAATTGTCTTTGAACTTCAATCTGCGTTCTCGATTTTGATCCACGGGATCTTCACCTTGCAGCTTCTTGTTGGCTTGCTCAATCTTTTCCATTATATAGCGTTTTACTTCCTCACTCTGCTCTTCTGCTTCCTGCTGATCCTCCTGCTTTAATTCTTGGAATGAACTCTCACTATCTGTATCTGATACAGGATCAGGTTGATTGACAGTAACATTTCCCTTTCCACTGATGGTCTCTGCATGGTTATTTAAATCTCCATTCGATTCACATGATTTTTCTGCATGACTTCCAGATTGTTTTTCATCTCCTGAGCTCTCCTCTTCTTTTTCCTCGTCATCTAGCTCTTTATCGATTTTGGCTTCAATGTCTTCATCTTCTTCATAATCCTGTGGAGAACCAGAGCATTTATCCGAGTAAACCTTAAAATTATTTTATTCATAGAATGATCATGATGGTGTGCGAAAAAGATCCTTTAAAATTTACTGGCAATTTGGAAGCAGACCTTGTGTTTTAAGTTGTTAATGTAAACTCTTTGCTAGCTGGTATAAATTATACTGGAGGAACTACGTCGATCAAGAGAAATTTGGACTAGACATTCCCCTATTCATTCTCATTAGGCAGGAAATCTAGCACAGATTACATCAAGTATGGCCAAAGTAGTAAGAAGGGAACTAAAGAAACAAGCATTTTGGGTAAGATCAGTAGCAATGGGAAAGCAGAGAGAGAAAAAGGATTAATGAATGCAGCATTATTCCTGACATATCAGATAAGCGTTCAATTTTCAGTTCACTAAAACTGGAAAGTAACAAGTAACTGGGAGGAAGGGATGATGGGGCGGGGGCGAGGATCGAGGTGGAGCAAGGATCTTGATGTCTGGGAGGTGGGGGAGGATCTTGATGTCCAGAGGCGAGAACAGAGGTGTCGAGAGGGGAGGATATTCGCAGGTTAGGAGAAGCAGGAAATTTCAGAGGAACATTCACTGTAGTAGTATTAAGAGAGATGTTAAAAGAAATGCAGTTATAGCATACACAAAGTATTTAGGTTTGTTACTTGAAATGAAAAGGTGGGTAGATTTTGAATTGTAAAGAGATCACTAGATTTAAGGGAAAACACAAAGTTCATTTTGGGGAAAAAGATCCTGAAATGTAACTTCAAACAACAGTTTAAATTGATCAAGATTTAAACAGGTTTGGAATGTTTGTCTCCATTAGTTTTCATTTTTGTTTGACACTCTTGCAATTGCTTAATTTGCAGCATTATTCCTGACATATCAGATTAGCGTTCAATTTTCAGTTCACTAAAACTGGAAAGTAACAAGTAACTGGGAGGAAGGGATGATGGGGCGAGGATCGAGGATCGAGATGTCCGGGCGTGGGGGGTGGGGGTGGGGGGGAAGGTTCTTGATATCCGGAGGCGAGAACAGAGATGTCGGGGGGAGGATATTCACAGGTTAGGAGAAGCTAAATACTTAAATGCTAATTGAAAAAAAACCATTTGCAGCAGATTAGGCTGGTGGTCATATGTTTTTCATTTCATTCTACAGCATGTATCTGACAATTCCATTATACTGGGATTAAAGAAACAAACCTTTCGGCTAGCAAGATCTTGACACCACGGTTAACTTCTTCACCCCATGAAAGCAATTGTACCTCACTGGTATCAATACATGCACATACCACACACAATTGTTTTCACTTATTACCTCTGGATCTCCATCACTGTTTTTTGTTTCTTCATTGATCAGCCAATCAAGGTCTTTCTCAAAGTCATCTTCATATTCTTCAACATGTGAAGAATCGCTATTCTCTTCACTCATTTTTGTTTAGCAATTCCTTTAAGATTGAAAAAAGGACAACGAGAATAAAATTTACAGCATAAGCACTGCTATTTTTGTTCTAGAAGCTATGCAGGATTTCATGACACAGATGTTCACCAATATAAACCAACTGGATAGAACTATGGAGCAGGGGTTATCTCAGATACACAATGACTTGCTGCACATTGCATCCTCAATCTCCGAGAGTATAGCTACAGCATGTATAAGCTTATGCTCTGCACACACAGCTGCTCTGGATGCGATGGGTGTCAGAAGTTTACAAGACTGGCTTCAACTCTTTAGGCGAAAGACTACTGAGCCTAAGGGAGGGAATCTCGGAGCTGGTGCAGCCTCAAAAGGTCCTTGCTAACGGAGGCCCAAGCACTGTCTGAGCCACTGATTCACAGCACTATTTCTCCAAGAAGTGAAACCATCCCTGGCGAGCCCTTGGACTGGTGACAGGCCTTCAGGTTTGTATGCACATGTAGGCAGCAGGCCTTCTTTGTCCAGCAGCCATGAGGCTGCAGCACATTTGGCAGTGTCTGAGGATGCACCCTCAAACCTGGAAGGATGCAGAGGGAGAGGGAGAACTCAGGCAACACCTGTTAGAAAAAGTACACACAACAGAAGATAAGAGCAGGGTGATCCTTCACTTTAAAAATAGTGCTCCTTAAGTATTTGGAGCCTCATCTTAGCAGTTAAGGAGTATCTACACTTGCTATGTAGTCATTATGTATGATGCATTGCATGGTGGTTTTGTGGGGTAGAGCCTAGCAGAATTTAACCCTTACAGCAAGTTGGTTGGAATCTTACAAGCAAGCAAAAGACAGTGAAATCCCACAGAGAATATTGCTTAAAATGTTGTCAAACATTCAGAAGCCTTCAGATGCAGTGAAGGATCATTCATTTAGTGTAAGCTACAGGACTGCAGTTGGGCTCCAAAGAGCAAGCAGAATGAGCTCTCATTGCGCCCCTCAAACCCAGACATTTCCAAAATACCAGTGTTGGATCTCAGCTGAAAAATGTGCCGGTTATCTTCTAACACTCCTGGGCGTCTCACAGTAAAGCATCATTCAAAGCCACCACATACTTAGGTCCCACTTTGTCCTGCTCATCCCCTGGAGCCTGCAGTTCATCACGGTCATGTATGTTGATGCCTCACTCAATTTGCCATATTTTGCAACATATAACACACCATCACTATCTTGCTTCTCTAGTGCATACTGTACCACACCACCTCCCAATCTTCAAGACTCCTAAGCACTACTTAATGAGCGCCCGGATTTTGCATGGGTCTCAGTGTAGTGCTCCTCAGTCCTGTTGGATGTCATGATAATTATCATGACAGCCAAGGTCAAAGAATGTAGTGAAATTCACCCAGTACCTATCCATCTAGCTCATCATCTCATTGGAAAAGTCTTGAATGTTGAACTGTCACAAAGCACAAGAGTTACAAAAGCTCTCCGGATACCTGGCATTAATATCACAAGCTATCTATACATTGACTGAGTAATACTATTTTCTATTGTTGTAGGGCACTGCTTGGCTTGATGGAGCCTGAATGGGCATATGTGCAATCAATGATGTCCTGCACTGTCAATATCAAAGGCATCTTATTACTGTTAGAGATCAAGGTAGAGAGATAGTAAAAGAATCCATTTATATTAGGTTTCATTTTATGTTAGCTCTATAGTTAAAAACATAAAACTAAAAACCTGCAAATGTAGCTGACAGGCAGTATCGGTAGAATGTCAACAAATCTGTAAAGCTATAACTGTCATCATATAAAATAGCCTTAGATAGTTCTAATCTTCTCATGGATAAATCTATATGTTTATTCTTTTCTGCCACTTCCCTTCCTTCCAAGACAAACTTCCCCATAGGTTCCCTTCTCTAGTTTTTCTCCTATCTCCCCTCATGAGCCACTTCCTGCTCCCTCGACCCTATTCCCACCAAGCTGCTGACCGCCCAACTTCCCTTCCAGGCCCCCATGTTAACTGATATTGTTAATGGTTCCCTCTCCTCAGGTACTGTACCCCTCCCCTTCAAATCTGCCATCATCACTCCCCTCAAAAAACCCACCCTTGACCCCTCTGTCCTTGCAAACTACCGCCCCATTTCCAACCTCCCTTTACTTTCTAAAGTCCTTGATCATGTTGTCGCCTCCCAAATCCGTGCCCATCTTTCTCACAACTCCATGTTTGAATCCCTCCAATCAGGTTTCCACCCCTGCTACAGTACTGAAATGGTCCTCATCAAAGTTCACAAATGCCACCCTATGTGACTGTGGTAAACTATCCCTCCTCATCCTTCTTAGCCTGTCTGCAGCCTTTGATACGGTTGACCACACCATCCTCCTCCAACGCCTCTCCTCTGTCGTCCAGCTGGGTGGGACTGCGCTCCCCTGGTTCCATTCTTATCTATCCAGAGAATCACCTGCAATGGCTTCTCTTCCCGCTCCCATACCATTACCTCTGGAGTCCCCCAAGGATCTATCATTGGGCCCCTCCTATTTCTTATCTACATGCTGCCCCTCGCGACATCATCTAAAAACACGTCAGATTCCACATATTTGCTGACGACACTCAGCTCTACCTTACTGCCACCTCTCTCAACCCCTTCACTTTCTCTCATTTGTCACACTGCTCGTCCAATGAGCAAAAATTTCCTCCAACCAAATATTGGGAAGACCGAAGCCATTGTCTTTGGTCCCTGCTGCAAACTCTGTTCACTAGCCACCAACTCCATCCTTCTCTTAGGCCACTGTCTGAGGCTGACCCAGACCGTTCGCAACCTTGGCATCCTATTTGACCTGAGATGAGCTTCCGACCACATATCTGCTCCATCACCAAGACTGCCTACTTTCACCTCCATAACATCACCCGTCTCTGCCCCTACCTCAGCTCATCTGCTGCTGAAACCCTAATCCATGCCTTTGATACTTCTGGACTCGACTATTCCAATGCTCTCCTGGCTGGCCTCCCATTTTCCACCCTCCATAAACTTGAGCTCATCCAAAACTCTGCTGCCCATATATTCTAACTCACACCAAGTCCCGTTCTCCCATTACCCCTGTGCTCGCTGACCTACATTGGCTCCTGGTCCGGCAATGCCTCGATTTTAAAATTCTCATCCTGGTTTTCAAATCCCTCCATGGCCTCACCCTCCCTATCTCGGTCACCACCTCCGGCCCTACAACCCTCCGTGATCTCTGCACTCCTCCACTTCTTGTCTCTTGCGCATCCCCAATTTTAATCACTCCACCATTGGCGGCCATGCCTTCACCTACCTAGGCCCTAAAGCTCTGGAATTCCCTCCTTAAACCTCTCCGCCTCTCTACCGCTCTCTACTCCTTTAAGATGCTCCTTAAAACCTACCTCTTTGACCTGACCTAATACCTCCTTATGTAGCTCGGTGTCAAATTTTGTTTGATAACGCTCCTGTGAAGTGTCTTGGGACTTTTGTCCTGAAACCTTGCGGTGGAGTCTTTGAGTCTTTGGTCAGGTGAGCTAATAATACCTAATGTAAAACCAAGAGTGAAGGTGACGTAATCCCTTATAGCTGAGCTTAAAAGCGAGACCATTGTGATGTGATGTTGAAAGAAATTGGAATAAGGAGGAAAAAGAGAGAAAACAGAAGTATGAGCTCAACTGGCTGTAACATGCATTCTTCTGCGGCAAGCATCTTTTGTAATCTCAATTTTGGCCAGGAGTATGTTTGTTCATTTAACCCTTAATAAATTTCCAAGTTTTTCACCGTGTTTCGAACTCATTCTTGGCACATAAATATAGGACAGCAGCCTTTGTCTATATTATTACAAAAATACATTTCCAACACTACCTGTACCTCTGCTGCATCAGGTGGATACCAAAGTGCACATAGCAGGGTGCATACCTCAGCAGAGCTTCTGTGACACTCTGGACACATCACTGTACTGAGGATCAGCCAACTGCTGTGAAGTCTCCTATGGCAGCTCAGATGGAGCTGGAATCATAAAAAATTAGGGTTGTGATCACTTTAAGAGCCAAAGCATAGCTGTGGTCGCTGTGGATTGCCACTGTAAGTTAGATGCCAGGAAATAATACAACTCAGTGACCACTCCATGGTCAACCATAGGCAGTGCATGCAATGCTCTGCAATTATATCCAACATAATTGACACACTCCTATGGGTGTCTAATGCCAGGTGCAATGTGGATTCTACGTATTCTGCATTCCCTTTCAGCCCTCTGAACCTGCACTAAAAACAAATGTAAGCAACACTGCACATGCTGAAAATTGCACAGCATTTGCTATACTCCTGTTATTTTAACTCCTGTTCAAATAGGAGTAAACAATTGGAGTATTTTTTTAAAAATTAATGGAGGGTAGCAACAATGGAGCAAATAACGCAGCACATAGACTTTAATTGACCTTAACAAGGTTACTAATGTGAAAAAGAACAAAGTTCACTTTAACACCACTTGAAGTTGCTGTAAATTTGCAATTTCCATTGGCAGTGTCATTTGGAACCCTTAACTCAATTAAAATGTGACAAATATCAACATTGAAGTATCGATGGCTGTAATGACAAATTTATGGATGAATAATTGTCTAACAATTGAAATGTACAACTCATAATACAAAATTTCTGCTGTATTTACAATGAGCCACTCCTGAATAATCACTGGATTTAATACTCAAGTTTTGTTGCTAAAACTGTCTATTTCTTCTTTTTAAAAAAGTACAGCATTTACAATAAACAATAATACAATGTTGTCCTTCAGACTTGTTAAACAGTAAATTCATTCTCTGGCTTTGCGCTAAGTTTTTCACCTGTTTGTAGTCATTTGACTGAAAATCTTAAATCCCCAGCCATACTATTTCATGGAAGGAATTATTTAAAACATCAGTATTCAAGGTCACCATAACAGTGTAATTTTCTCCAGTACAGCTGAAATAGACTCTAGGGTATCAAACTGTCCCCAGTTCCAATTCACTCTCTCCTCTTTACATAGTGCCAAATAGTTTTCATTTTTACTTACTGTATACATATTACTTGCTTGTCTTTGTCTGTAATCTGACTGATTGTCGTAACCAAGTACCTATAATTTTTCTGCTTCCTGAATGGGACTTACTGCTCTACCACACAGTCAATATGAAAGCCTTCTCTTGATAGATGTCATGATGAAACAATGCACTCTAATAGTCCTCTAGCACAATACATTGGCCACTACCAACACGTGACATTGGAAATCCTGATGTGGCAAATAGCATTTTTGATTAGTAAATAAAAAGTGAGTAATAGACACCATCATTGAGTGAGTGATCTCAATAATCATCTTTGCGCAGTGTACGCGTGTGTACTTTAACCTTTGTGCTTGTTGGTAAAATGGTATGATGAAAAGCAGAGTTTGCAAGTGTTATTTTGTGTGCTTTATTTCATTAGTTACTGCTTATTGTTTATCTGATAAAAGATGTGTAATACAGGTGAAAACGTCAGACTTCAGCACCATGGAAACACCAGCAACATTGTATGGAGAAGGGAGCGGTCATCATGGTCAGCTCGACCAATAGGAAGGAATAAGTGCTCCAGGCCAGCCAAAGAAAGCAAGCCCAACCAATAATGAGCAGCTCCAGCAGAGCACATCATGGCAAAGAGCAAAGGGCAAGCAGCATCTGGATGGAGAGCAGGGCCAGGTCTGTCATGTCTCGTTGTGCGAGTCAACATACTCAGCAATCACTCTGATGAATCAAAGTACTGCTTGAACTGCTGGACAAAAACCTAGAAGCTGCACCAAAGTGTGCTGTGTCTGATAAATTCATGCCAGAATCCAAATTTTGGTGAAAGAGAAAGACTGCAAAGTTTCACACTGAATAGTGGCAGATGTTTCTTAAGTAAATATACACATGATGTACATTCATCTCTATTGTGTGTAAGGTGTTTTCTACTAACATTAGTGGTTAAAATGGTGTAACCATTAGCCTGTGGCTAATCAGTGATTTCTATTGGACAACACTGCTTTTGCAGAATGTCTCCTGTGAATTTCAGATTATTTGTACTCAATACACATGAATACCCATTACTGCTCATTCAAACTTATTATTTTCTTAACAACTTCTTCCATTTACAATGTTTAAACAATTTTCGAAAGAATTTGTTTGTGTATTTTTTTTAAAAATGGCCTGATTTGATTTATTTCCCCTCTTATCATCCATCCCACCTTCCTCAGTTGACCGGGCTGGACAATGCACGTGTATACTTTAGAGATATTAACATATGATAAAATATATTGCAAGGCACACTCAGGTTTGTAACCAGAAGGCTACAAAATGACATGCCCAATGATATCTTGTCTCAATGATTGTGTCTGCTGCCAGTTAACTGAAAAACTCACTGTCCTTTCATCTCTGGAACCCAAGA
Organism: Heptranchias perlo; assembly: GCF_035084215.1. Classification (NCBI taxonomy): domain Eukaryota; kingdom Metazoa; phylum Chordata; class Chondrichthyes; order Hexanchiformes; family Hexanchidae; genus Heptranchias; species Heptranchias perlo. Next base: position 46,603,056 of record NC_090335.1, read on the forward strand.
CCAACAAACATAAAGTTTCCTTTCTATCCTGGCTATAAAGGGTCCAACATGAAAGTCTCAATCCATTTTCCAGTGGGCACTGGTCCATAGGTCAATAATGCCCATAGCTTGTCACAAATTCGCAATATCATTCAGACAGTCCATAAGGATGGCTGATGGGTAAAGTGGTACTCTTCTGAGGTTGCGGCTGAACAGAGGAACTTTCTCTGCATCTGACCTGACAGTGCCAGATGCTGATTCTGGGTCCTAACTTTAAGGAACATAAACATTCACCAAAAATGCTAAAACAAATACCAAAAATGTGCTGTAGTAGATACAGCACCTGTGAATATGCAACTTTATCCCTGAAACAGTATCACACAATTTCCAGATTCAATTGGCTACAGCTCCTTCAGGAGCTTAATCTGTACAAAAGCTTCACAGTGCAGAAACATTCTCCTTTAAAATAGGATTTATTATTACTGTATCTTCTTTTGCTCCACCATTGGCAGCTATGCCTTCAGCTGCTCTGGAATCTCACCCCCCACCCCTGAACCCCTACATCTCTCCGCCTTCCTCTCCTCCTTTTAAGACCCTCCTTAAAACGAACTCTTTGACCAGGCTTTTGGTCACGCCTCTTAATATTTCTTTCTTTGGTCAGCATTCATTTTTTCCACATGCCTGTGTGAAGCACCTTGGGATGTTGTTTCTACAGTAAACTCACTAAATAAATACAATTTGTTGTTTCTTAACACAACCATGCAATGGTTTAGATGTCTTTACAAGGTGCACATGGCTGTATCTTCAAATAAATCTAAATATTATACAGATTTCAATGGTATAGCTTACCATACTATTAAACTGCTTCTTGAAATGTTTGTGTTAAATTGAACTACATATCCTTCACATGCATTTTATTGAAAAATAAAATGCTAATTAAACTTGCGCCATATTTACATAAAATTTTAAGATACGAAACATTCATATTAAAACCATCTTACTAGATGATTAATATTTACACCATAGATAGAATATCTAAGCTACAGTAGCTTTCCATTCCAAAGAAATGTCACAGACCCTTTTCACCATACAATCTTGAATCCTCTTATATTTGTCTGCAGATCTCCGTATGCTAGCATTTGATCTTTCAGTTGCATCATCCATCAGTCGTAAAATTAAAAAAGATGGAATTTCCCTCCATTTTATTAACCTCTGCACATAATGGGTATTAGAATAATAGAGTCCTAGCTCAGACACTACATTTACTGAATAAATCAAGTTTTATTTTAGTGTGAAGTTTAATTAAGATAAAACAAGCCTGCATGCTTGTCCACATTCTGTAATAACACTCAAGTTAGCCTGAATAGTTTACAAATGCTTTGGGAGTTAAGAAACAGAATGATGAGCTTATCTTTGCAAATTAAACTTGGCATTTAACACAATTGCACTGAGGTAAGTCGCTCTTATTCAAAATAGTTCTTAAATCAAATTCACTCACCAACACACCACTTTCCCCATTGCTAAATTGAAGAAAGCCAACTGAACTTATTAGTGAAGAACACAGATGTTTAGGATAACCATTTGAAATGACACAGAAAGTAAATAGTATTTATTTTCAGATATGGAAAAGTAGCATAGTGACAATTATCTCTCCACTTCCACTCCCCCCCCACCCCAAAAAATCCTCCCCTACATTATATTTCACATCATTCACCCTGATTTCTAAATGATTACTCCACGATATATGACACTCTGTGACCCGCTGGTTAGAAATGCCAGTCTGACCCAAACTGAATCCCTGATGATTTTCCTTCCTTCTGTCAAACAGGAAGCAAACAGACTATCGTTCGCAGCAAATTACCCAGCTTTCAGGAGAACAGCGTCCACGACACCACACAACCCTGCCACGGTAACCTCTGCAAGACACGCCAGATCATCGACACAGATACCACCATCACACGAGAGGACACCACCCACCAGGTGCATGGTTCATACTCCTGTGACTCGGCCAACGTTGTCTACCTCATACGTTGCAGGAAAGGATGCCCCAGAGCATGGTACATTGGCGAGACCATGCAGACGCTGCGACAACGGATGAACGGACACCGCGCAACAATCGCCAGACAGGAGGGTTCCCTCCCAGTCGGGGAACACTTCAGCAATCAGGGACATTCAGCCACCGACCTTCGGGTAAGCGTACTCCAAGGCGGCCTTCGAGACACACGACAACGCAAAATCGTCGAGCAGAAATTGATAGCCAAGTTCCGCACCCATGAGGACGGCCTCAACCGGGATCTTGGGTTCATGTCACGCTACACGTAAGCCCACCAGCGAACAAAAGCTATCTGTTTTTAATATAACGGGTCATTTGCTGGCTTTCTCTGCCTTCCGGATGTTTCTGCCACTCTCTCTGTTTTTTTTTCTGTTTGTTTTTTTTTGTTGACTGTATATTCGGGGGCTCTGTAGGTAACACCTCTCTGTCTGAACACGGTGATTGCCTTGGCAACGGGCAGTTGCAAAGACCATCTGTAATCACCATGTATTGTTCTGTGATTTATAAATGCATAGGCTTCGAGGAGTTCCTGACATTTACCTGAGGAAGGAGGAAGCCTCCGAAAGCTTGTAAATTTCAAATAAAATCATTGGACTATAACTTGGTGTTGTAAAATTGTTTACAATTGTCAACCCCAGTCCATCACCGGCATCTCCACAAACAGGAAGCTTGCCTCTGAAGACGGTGAGGCAAGAATAACAATTCACAGCAAGGAAAATAGGCAAGTTTAAGCTGAAATTCTAACTCAGGTCTCCCAGTCAGTCAATGTATTAATCTGCTTTATATATCAAACTTATCTCAAGCTTAAAAGTTACACAGTACCTAAATTAAAATGAATCCAGAAAGTAAGTAGGTTATTACAGATGCATCTGAACATAAAAGAGTGCAGTACTAGAGAAGTTTCTGCAGTTCATCTTGCCAGTTCCAAACATTAATGCCTTTAGATCATCTACTCTATCCAATTCTCCCTTAAGTTTCTATACTCTATCTGCCTTCCCATGCAGTCACCACCCTCTGAATAAGTTAGTTAAATCTAAACTATCTGCACAGCTTCCCTCTTCTAATCTTGAGCTCTTGTTCCCTGATTCTAAAGTCTGTAGCAATCTCAAACATATTAACAGGGTGCAAGCAACCTATTCCCATAAGAATCTTGAAAACGTCACTACCTCCTCTCTCCAATGTAAACAATCCTTAGATCATCAATCTTTCCCCATAACTCTGATGTCGTAAGCTAGGTATCAGTTTGGTTGCCGTTCTTCTGCACTGCCTCCAATGCCTGGATAGCCTTGTTATAGTACAAGAACCAGGATTATACTCAGTACTCCAGGTATGGAAGAACCAGTGCCTTGAACAGATTCATTATCATCTCATTTCTCTGGCTATACATTCCAGTTAACTTTCCTTACTACTGCCACACACTGTGCTGTTGGTTTCAGTGAATTATCCACCAATATCCCCAGGTCCCTCTCCTGTATTGTGTCCTGTTTCCTAGAGCCACTTAATTTATATACCAACCGTTTGTTTCCCTTCCCTAGTCTCATTTCCTTGCATTTGTCTCTATTAAATGATATTTGCCATTCTTAAGCCTACCTTCGTACCTGTCCAAATCCCTTGATATTTGTTCCCAACTGTTTGAACTCCCACATCGCTCAATTTGGGGTCATTTGAAAACTTAGACTGCTTTGTTGCTGTTGCCAGCTCTAAATTATTTATATATGGCTGTAAACAGCAATGATCCCTGTGGCATGTCAATGCAGCTCCCTTCTCTGCTTCCTCTAGTTTAACCAATTTTCAATCCACCTCAGAAGCTTGCCCCCCTCCACATTCCTTGCTTTTGTATCTTGTGGACTATTCATTTTTGTGGCATGGTATCAAAAGCTTTGTTGAAATCAAAATACACGACATCCACAAAATTTCCACCGTGTACAAAATCAATCATTTCCTCAAAAGAATGCCAGAAAATGTGTTAGGCAAGGTCTCCCTCTTACCATACCATGCCAACCTAGTTTTCTCACTTTCTCCTCTTTCAGGATGCATTCTAATACTTTACCCACAACAGGTATTAGACTCACTGCCCTCTATTTTCCTCACGTTGTGCCTATGCCCCTTTTTAAAGATTGGTATTCAGAATCGACTACTCCAATGGTCTGCTGGTCATCCTCCACAAACTTCAGATCATCCAAAACTCTTGCTGCTCATATCCTATCCCACACCAAGTCTCATTCACCCATCTCCTTGTGGCTCCTAATGCCCCAATGCCTCAGATTTAAAATTCTTGTACTTAGTTCAAATCCCTTCATGGCCTCTCCCCTCCCTATCTCTGTAACCTTCTCCAGGCCTACAACCCTCCCAGAACTCTGCTTTCTTCCAACTCTGACCTCCTAGGCATCCTGAAATTTCTTTGCCCCACTCTTGGAGGCTGTGCCTTCAGCCATCTGGTCCCTAAGCTCTGGAATTCCCTCCCTAAATCTCACTACCTCTCCACCTCCCTCTCCTCCTTTAAGACCCTCCTTAAAACCCACCTCTTCGAACACGCTTTTAGTTATCCCACCCTTCTTCGCCTCGTTGTCGATTTTTGTCTGATTATACTTGTGAAGTGCCTTGCCCATTTTTCTGCGGTAATAGCACTACATAAATGCAAGTTACTGTCCTTATTGTTAGCTCCTCTCCAGTCCTTAGGCACTGCCTGTTTCTAATGATTCCCTAAAGATATTGGCAAAGACGTGATGAATTCTGCTAGCCAATTCTTTAAGTGCCCTTATACGAAATCCATTCAGATCTGGTAGCTTTAACTTCGTTAGCCTATCAGTAACCAACTTATCTGAAATTTCTATGTCTTTCTTCTGCAACCCCCCAACCCGGAATTTCAACCTCTATGCTTGAAAGACTGCCCATGGTCTCCCCCATGAGCACAGAAAAGAATTAATTAATTTATTTGCTATCCCTTTAACTTGATTTCATGTTACCCTTGGGATTTTTAAAATATTTTCCAAAAATATTTGAGCTTTCTCTTAATATTCGTTGTTATATTAATCCTTCTTATATTACCTCTCCTGATCAGTATCTTAACCTCCTTTACCTTAGTTTTTTTTATATTTGTCTTAGTCCACTATGCTACCCATAGCTTTATATTTTAGGAACATTCTTTTTTTGTCCATTAGCCCTGGCATTACTTCCATTGTTGGCCATATCAGTTTTTTTCCCTTTAATATCCCTCTTCTCTTATGGTATGTATCTGCTATGTACTCTGTGTACAATGCATCATGTTTGGAAATACTTTTCTTCCATGTTTTCTGCCCCCGAAACACTGCTCCTCCAGTTCAGTTTCCTTAGCTCACCCTTCAGTCCCATAAAATTTTTCTAAAGATGAGTACTTCTATTATACTCAATTCTCTTGTTTATCATAAGCCTAACCTTAAATTCTACCATATTGCTCTCTCTGTTGCTAAGGTGCTCTCTGACTCTAACCTGCTCCACCACTCCTAGCTGTTCTTCAATCAATTCTTCCATTTAAAAATCTAATATTGGCCTAGATTTTCAGCCCAACCCCCACCAATTTTTTCAGCAGATTTGGAGCAGATGTGAGCAGAAATTTGTTCGAGGATCAGCTCTGCCACATCCCCACCTCCTCTATTTCCCAGTGAGTGGACCTGGGCAGCCTAAAACCCAAATTAAATTGAAGTGAGGGAAATACAACCTCTTGCATTTTCCACTTTTTGGCCCAAGTGAATGCCTGGGCCACCTGTTAGGCCCAGCATTCAAGTGTTATAAGAGTGGCAGAAGGGGCCCTAAGGATTTCACTGAAGAGGGACCTGTGCAAGTGTTCTCAAGCCCATCAGCATCAAACAAAACTTTTAAACCAAAAAAATATTTTCTTTTGCAGAAAGCTTTGCAGGTGCCTCTTCCTCCCACTGCACCAGCCACAGCTGGGCAGTAACTTCCACTGCTGTCACTTCCAATGGAAATTTGCTGCTGGTATATCCGTGGGCAGGGATTCGGTAAAATACCTCCCACCCAATTTCTTCTATCCGCCAACCAGTACAGCACCCAAAAATGAGCTAAAGTAACTGGGAAAACTCAGCCCCTAGCATTCATGAACATTAGTCTTATTACATCCTTTGATATTCTGTCCAATGGCATAATTATATTCCTGTAGTTGCATTATTCTATAAACCTTCTGCGATTTTCCTAAAAATGGGGGAACATTTGGCAAGCAGTGACCACAATATAATTATGTCCAGTATAAGATTGGAAAGGAAAAGTGGAGATGGTAAATTTGACTGCAAAAAATAATTACTCCAAGATAAAAAAGGGAGCTCGCCCACATTAAATAGAAGGAAAAACTAGAAAACAGTACTGCAGATCAGCAATGGAAACTATTTAAATGGGAGATGGAAAGGGTACAAATCAAGTATATTTCAATGAGGAAAATTGAAGTATATCGAAGTTCTGCTCACCTATCACCCCATCCTCGCATTGGCTCCTGGTCCGCCAATATCTCCTCGTGTTTAAATCCCTTCATGGCCTCACCCCTGCCTATCTCCATAACCTCCTACAATCCGAACCCAACTCTCCATTCTTCTGATTCTAGCCTCTTGTTCACCCTACGCTTGAGCATTAGCGGCCGTGGCTTCAGCCACCCAGACTGAATCCCCTCCCTAAACCCCTCCATCCATATATATATCTCTCTCTCTCTCCTCTTTTAAGACCCTCCTTAAGCCCCACCTCTTTGACCAAAGTCATACCTCCTAATATATCTTGCTTTAGCTTGGTGTCCATTTTTTTTTCTGATTATTGCCTCTGTGAAGTGCCTGGAGATGTTGTTCCATGTTAAAAGTGCTATGTAAATTCAAGTTGTTATTGTGAACTGTGGAAAAGCATTATTAGTAAAATCAATGAAAGTGAATTGGCATTTGGATACCGATACTGAAATTATAGTTTTATTGTCTTACATTTAATTTATTTGCATTGCAATGGGTCTAACTTTGAAGTGCCTGCACATCAAATAATCAGGTAGTGTTTCACTGATTATTTTGAAATGATTTTTAATGAAATAGTAGCCCAAAGAAAAACAGCACACTTCAATGAATGTCATCATTTACAAAGTGGAAATGGGCAAGTCCCAACCTGAATTGGAGTTTTCTATGACTTACAGTCTACAAGCACTAATTGTTAAAGTAGAGGCGAAAGACCTGAACCAAGTGTGAACTATGTGCGATATTTTCTAACCCCCCGCCACCCCAACAAAAATGTATCCCCTCTTCACCAGGCCATGACTCTTATAAAGGGCACAGTTCCACATATGCTGGACCTCACTCAAGCAACCATTCTTCATGTGTAGGCCCAGACTGTGAGAAACGTCAGAATGATAAACCTAGAGGGCATCATAACGAAGCCCGATCCTATTGTTACCGGACATGTGCATGCGTATGCTTTACAGACAAGATGACTGGACAACAACCAAGAAGGGAACCCTGGCTAATTTTCCCTTCCTTAGCACAAGGGCACTGAGGAACCCCATTTGCGTTGGTTAATTCAGCACAGAACAAGAATCAGTCCTGGGACCTTTGAATCTGTATGCTTATTTACTACACATTGTATTTTTACCCCTCAGGGAAGCCATGTAGTATCTTCTCATGCAGTTCCTCACACCCATTTCTGCTTCCATACCCCCAGTTATTGCTGTTACCACCAACACTGCCATCACAATGCTGAGGAAGGCTGAAGGTATATGGTGAACACAACCACAACCAACAGCTATGATATGTAGCATTTTCAGGGTCCTCTTCAAGCATTACTTACTTGAATCCATCATAGAAAATTCACTACCCTGTCTTAGTGCTAATCTACCTCACTTGCGTATGCACCTGGCAGCAACTGTGTTTCAAGATAAGTTGCTTTCTGGGTGCAAGTGACAAATATTGAAATTCCACAATAAGAATTCAGATAAGAAAAGGTTTGAGAGGAGTGTACACAAGATGCTACATTTGAAAACCAAAGATTCAACACAATGCTGGAGTAATGAAAACAGCACAGTGAGGTTGCTAGAAGCACAGTAAACACAATATTAAGTTGCATGACTATACCTGTGCTCTTAATGAATGATGGATCATTCAACTGACTTTAACATACATGAATACTGTATCAGAGTTACTTTTGTGGCTAAAGTTGCAGAGGCAAGAAGCCTACTGCCTTTACACAAATATCAGACACTGCACTCTACATTGCCAGTACTTTGTTATCCATTGTATTAGTAAAATATTATAGAATGTTTGGAGATCAAATGACTACCTGAATTGATGCGCCTCATAAGTCAGCATCCTCATGGTCTGAATGGCTAGCAATTAGTATGTACTGTTATACAATCTGAGGTTAGAAAATTTGTGGTTCCCATACAAAAATGTGCATTATAGATCTATATATACACCGTGACAATACCAGAGCTCTGCATCTATATTCACCAATTTTAGAGGGCATGTGCCAGGAAAAAAACTGCATTCTTAAAGCACGGGTCCATTTTATCACCCGGTAAAGTAGTACAATAAACAGAAAGAACTTGCATTTATACAGCGCCTTTAATGACCACAAGACGTTTCAAAGCGCTTCATAACTAATTAAGTACTTTTGAAGTGTAATCACTTTTATGATTTGGGAAATACAACAGCCAATTTGCACACAGCAAGGTCCCACAAATAGCAATGAAATTAATGGCTAGATAATCTGATTTAGTGATCTTGGTTGAGGGATAGATATTGACCAGAACACTGGGAGAACTCCCCTGCTCTTCTTCGAATAATGCCATGGGATCATTTATGCCCATCTGAGGGCAGACGGGACCTCTGTTTAATGTCTCATCTGAAAGACAGCAACTCTGACAGTGCAACACTGGAGTGTCAGCCTAAATTATGATTATTTTAAATTTGTTCATGCGATGTTGGCGTCGCTGGCGAGGCCAGCATTTATTGCCCATCCCTAATTGCCCTGGAGAAGGTTGTGGTGAGCCGCTGCAGTCCGTGTGGTGAAGGTTCTCCCACAGTGTTGTTAGGTAGGAAGTTCCAGGATTTTGACCCAGCGACGATGAAGGAAGGGCGATATATTTCCAAGTCGGGATGGTGTGTGACTTGGAGGGGAATGTGCAGGTGGTGTTGTTCCCACATGCCTGCTGCCCTTGTCCTTCTAGGTGGTAGAGGTCGTAAGTTTGGGAGTTACTGTCGAAGAAGCCTTGGCGAGTTGCTGCAGTGCATCCTATAGATGGTACACACTGCAGCCATGGTGCGCTGGTGGTGAAGGGAGTGAATGTTTAGGGTGATGGATGAGGTGCCGATCAAGCTGGCTGCTTTGTCCTGGATGGTGTCGAGCTTCTTGAGTGTTGTTGGTGCTGCACTCATCCAGGCAAGTGGAGAGTATTCCATCACACTCCTGACCTGTGCCTTGCAGATGGTGGAAAAGCTTTGGGGAGTCAGGAGGTGAGTGGGGCTTGAAACAACAACCTTCTGGCTCAGAGACAAGACTGATGGAATATTGCAATAACTGCCAAGTACTTTATTAACAGTGCTTATGATACAGGATATGAAATTAAACAAAAAGGGAAATCAGTCATCATCTCAACAAGAAAGACAGGTTAGCATTAGAACTGGCATCTTTTATAGACTGACAAAGACAGGTCATTTCCAATTTGGCAAATAAAGGTAGTGTGAACAGGTGAAAGTCAACAATCCAAACATGCTAACTACTTTCAAATAGAGACAGCTGCTGGGTTCAACAGCCAACAACAGGTTTAGAAAAATTAAACAATTTATGCTGAACAAAGGTTGTATCTGTTAAGTTAGGTAGATAGACATATGAAGGGCAAAAGAATTGGAATGATAAAAAACAATTACAAAAAAGGGAATATTAACATTGTGGTTAATGTTTCAACGAGAAGGCTGAATAGTGTTCAAAAGGGAATATGAGGCACTATTCTTGTACTTGGTTGGAGCTATGTAGGAGCCTAAAAATAGAAAATTCAGACTTAGAATGATGATCAGGAGGGAAAGAATGTTGAAGTGACAAACCAGAGGGAGATCAAAATCATACCTACGAACAGAAGAGAGATGTCCAGCAAAGTGTAGTTCCATCTACATTTAGTTTCCTCAATATTGAGACGACTAGAACTGTGAGCAACTTACAATGTCCTAGATGATATACGTGTAAATGTTCCAATTTTCAAATGGCCAGCAACAATGTTACACACCTTTTTAAACTTAATATTTAAATATGAACACTTAGGATTATCTTAAAAGAAAATTGTATATAATAAGGTTTGTTATAATGCAAACTACGTTACTTTTTAAAATTTTGCTGAATCGTAATCATAACTCAATAGCACAACTAAACATGACAAGCACACAGCAATACCCCTTCAAATGCTTTGACAATTGTCACACACCTAACTTTTCTTCCCATATTTTTTTTAAAAGCAGCATTGAGTCAAAAATCGAAAGGTGCGGGGGGGGGGGGGGGGGGGGGAGTAGCTCTATTAATTAAATAATAATAAATAGCCCCTTAATAGATTAACTCTTAAAATGGATGCCTATATACTATAAACCAAATCATTTGTTATTCCGCACTCCAAATGGAGGATTTTTTAAATTCCACACTCCGTAATTAAATATAAACCTATTGTTGCTGTGGTATTTAGTGCTTTGGACTCAAAGCAGGACAGGAAGATGTAAGCCTGTGGTTTCGGCCCGTAAGCAGTGAATGGCGCTTCACTACAGGAACTCTACAAAATAGGATATGGTTCCTCCGCCGCTGTCACCTACTTGTTCATGGCGACCTTGTTACAACCGTGCACTGCCCTTGTAATCGTCCGTTCCTCGCTGTGGATGCTACCGCCACTCGAATGCTGCGTTCAAAATGCGTTCTCTTCCCAACAGCTACCGTGCGCGAGCCCAGGTTAGCATGGCAACAATCCCTAGGCAACGGAGACAACTGTCGAGTCATGTGACGCACTGGTTGCTAGGTTTTGGCTGCGGCCGTGGCGCGCTTGCGCGGTGGTTTACTGGGTAAGAAACCGCGCTTTACTATGTGTTTGAACAGCAGAAACTGATTAAGACGATGGCAGAAATTTCACCGGAGAAATTTGACTAGAATCAATAAAACAATAAATAATATAAACTGAAAGGTGAACTAATCCAGCTCCCGGCCGCCATCACAAAGGCTCTCTTTCCAGTGTTAGGTGGTAAGCTCTGAGGAAAGAAGCTCTATCTCAGCAGTTCAGAGAGAACGCAGTTAAGGAAACCCTCCAAATATATAAAATAGTGGTCAATCTAATGTGTGTTGGACAGGGGTAGTCAAGAATATTTTCAGGTCAAGCAGGGTTAATGGTGGGAATGATGGAACCAACGTGGAGGGAGGCGAAGGAGCCAGATAGGAATGGGGAGGAGGCAAATGGGAGGAGGGGCAGGGAGAAAGATAGGAACAAGAATAGGCCATTCAGCCCTTCAAGCCTGCTCTGCCATTCAATCAGGTCATGACAGATCTGTACCTCAACTCCATTTACCCACCTTTAATCCATATCCCTTGATACCCTTACCTAACCAAAATCTACCAATCTCAGTCTTGAAAATTTCCATTGACCCAGCACCCACAGCCTTTTGGGGGAGAGAATTGCAGATTTCCACTACATTTTGTGGAAAAAGTGCTTCCTGATTTCACTCCTAAATGGCCTAGCTCTAATTTTAAGATTGTGCTCTCTTGTCCTGGATTTTTCTGTATCTACCCTATCTATTTCCTTTATCATTTTAAACACCTCATTTAGATAGCCTTCAACCTACTAAACTCAAGGGAATACAAATCAACCTTTCCACATAATTTAACCGTTTAAGACCCAATATCATTTTGGTGAATGTGCTGTATCCCCTCCAAGGCAAATATATCCTTCCTGAGGTGCAGTGGCCAAAACTGAATGCAGTACTCCAGATTAGGTCTAACCAAAGTACTGTACAACTGAAACATCTTTTCTTCCCCTTTGTATTCCAACCACTTTGAGATAAAGGCCAAAATTCCATTAGCCTCTTTGATTATTTGTTGCACCTGTGCATTAGCTTTCAGTGATTTTTGTACATGTACACTCAAAACCTTTTGCCCCTCCACGGCTCCTAGTCTCTAAAGTAAATGACCTCATACATCGCCACATTGAACTTCATCTGCCACAGTTTTGCCCACTCACTTAATCTGTCTTTGTCCCTTTGCAACTTCCTGCTCCCATCTACACAACTTACTGTGCTTCCTCAAGGCTGCCCACCTGTTCCTTGCATTGATATCATATATGTAACTTGGGACTCTTGTAGTGATCAAATGAGAAAAATACAAAATTACTTAAAAGATTTGTAGACAAGTGACAACCTTTGATTTCTTTCTGGTTAATTCTATCATGGGGGTTAAACAATCCAAACCTCACATAAGCAACAATAAGTAGTGTGTCTACAGGTAGATCTTAAAGCCGTACAACCTACTTTTGACAGATCATAAGGACAAAAGTCATATTTACAATCTAGGGCACCTCAGCTGGGTCAGGCAATCCAGTTGGAATGAGTCATTCTCCCAGAGCACAGTGGAGTTCACCATATTTATACCCATAACTAAACAACTCTGGTCACCTGATAGACTTCCATTACTGTTCCAGTGAATAATATGGGGCCCACTCTTGCCTATACTCTCAAGGTTGTTACATTCTATTGCTTACGCTATTTAGCTGGGCTCGTTTCTTCTTTCACAGCACTTTTCCCATTAACCCTAAACTAGTTTGCCGCCTGTTAATTGTGTTAGTTCGTACATTGTTAAAATCATATATTTTAGACTTGGTCTAATCTATTCTATTATTCATTTCTTGATTTAGTCTACATTGTGGTTATCCATAAACTGTCTCAGCTGCATTTAATTCTACTTTCTATCTTATCTTACTCTGACTGCCTGGTTTACTCAAGGATCTTTCCTCCTTTGCCAGCAGAATCTGTTAGGTGTATGTGCCCTGGTGCTTGTACTTACATCTTAAATTACCACAAAATCTAACCTAACATAAAAATATATTTAGCAATATTGTATAAAATATTAGCATGTAGAGTATAAAATATCAAGCATGTAAAATATCAAGCGACTATTCTACAACAAGACGGACAAGATGACGGACTAAAGCAAGAATCCAGATTGCTAGAACATATCAATGTAAACTTCAACATTATTTTCCCCTTACAATGCTTGTACTTGTGTATTACATAATATTGGGTACAATATGTGAAACTGGAAAATAAGTTTTGAAGAACAACCATGGGTGCTGTTTTACTACAGGTATTGGTTTCACGTCTGTATCTGTACAGCACAATGCACTGCTGCAGATCCCAGTTCTGTAGTATTTCACATTCAGCCCACTGACAGCAGAGATCTGCGCACATTAGCCAGGTGGTTAAATTTTAACAAAAGCAAAATACTGCGGATACTGGAAATCTGAAGTGAAAACAGAAAATGCTAGAAACACTCAGCAGGTCAGGCAGGTCAGAATTGGTTCTGGAAAGACCATCGACCTGAAACGTTATTTCTGTTTCTCTCTCCACAGATGCTGCCTGACATGCTGAGTTTCCAGTAAATTCCATGCTGAATTTACAGTTTTTATTTTTGGATAAAAGATAAATGTCAGATTCATAAAACAACAGAGAATCAAGCCAAATAAAGAAAGGAAGTACAGACAAGAACTGAAAAAGGAAATAAAGGGCAGCGGGTAACATAAGAGGTGTAACAGAGTGAGAGAGGGATGATATGTAAGCACTAGGATGTTGAGAGCTCTGTATCCAAGATAGGGATACCACTTTAAGAAATCGTAGACCTTAATTGCCTTTAACGACTCTCAGCCTGTGAGAAGGGAGGGAGGAAGGAAGGAAGGAAGGGAGGGAGGGAGGTGGAGAGGAAGGTGGATTGGGAGGGAGGGAGGTGGAGAGGAAGGTGGAGTGGGTGGGTGGGTGGATGGGAGGGAGGTGGGGTGGGTGGTGGATTGGATGGGAGGGAGGTGGGGTGGGTGGATGGGAGGGAGGAAGGTGGATAGAAAGGAAGGAAGGAAGGGAGGGAGGGGGAGTCTGGAAAGTAATACATATCGCTGTCTTGATGATCACTGTAAGTAAAGACATACCGTGGGTGTATAAACCTCACTTGTTTTCAGATCTTGTCTGCGTGTCTAATTGACCATTGGGTCCTGGGCCTGTATCAAACTTGTTACAAAGGGAACACTAATGTCTTTTATAAATATATAAATAGTGAACGGATAGTCAATGGAAAGGAAGGGCCAATTAATGACCAAAAAGGAGATCTGCTTGTGGAGGCAGAGGATATGGCTGAGGTACTAAATGATTATTTTGCCGCTATCTTCACAACAAGAGGATGCTGCCAATACCACAGTAAAGGAGGAGGTAGTAGAGAAATTGGATAGGATAAAAATATAATAAAGAGGAGGTACTTTAAAGGTTGGCAGTGCTCAAAGTAGAAAAGAGTACGCAGTCCGAATGGGTTGCCTCCTAGGCTACGGAGGGAAGTGAGGATGGAAATAGCAGAGGCTCTGGCCACAATCTTTCAATCCTCCTTGGATATGGGAGTGGTGCCAGAGGACTGGAGGATTGCAAATGTTACACCCCTGTTCAAAAAAGGGGAGACGGATAAACCCGGCAACTAAAAGCCGGTCAGCCTAATGTTGGTGGTGGAGAAACTTTTGGATACAGTAATCCGGGACAAAATTAATTGTCACTTGGAAAGACATGAATTGATAAATAACAGCCAGCATAAATTTGTTAAAGGCAAATTGTGTTTGACCAACTTGATTGAGTTCATTAATGAAGTAATGGAGAGAGTTGATGAGGGTAGTGTTGTTGATAGTGTATCTGGACTTTCAAAAGATGTTTGATAAAGTACCACATAATAGACTTGTTAGCAAAATTGAAGCCCATGGGATTAAAGGGGCAGTTGCTGTGTGAATACAAAATTGGCTAAGGGACAGAAAGTTGAGATTAGTGGTGAACGGTTGTTTTTCAGACTGGAGGGAAGCATACAGTGGTGTTCCCCAGGGGTCGGTATTAGGACCACTGCTCTTTTTGATATATATTAATGACCTAACTTGAGTAAACAGGGCATAATATCAAAATTTGCAGATGACATGAGACTTGGAAATATAGTAAACATCGAGGAGGATAGCAGCAGACTTCAGGAGGACATAGACAGACTGGTGAAATGGGCAGACACATGGCAGATGAAATTTAATGTAGAAAAGTGTGAAATTATGGGCCCGATATTACCATGGCGGGGGGGGGTCGATTGGGCGCGTGGGTAACGCACCCGGTGAAATCAATCTGCTTGGCATGCAATCGCAGGCTGATTGGATCCACTTACCTGTTCTTCCGGGTTCCCCGCTGCTAAGCTGCGCAGTGGGTGGACTGCGCATGTGCAGTAAGGTCTGTCAGCTGGAGGAGCCCTATTTAAAGGGGCAGTCCTCCACTGACTGATGCTGCAAGAAATAGGAAAAATTATAGCATGGAGCAGCCCAGGGGGAAGGCTGCTTCCAGGTTAATGATGCCTCACTCCAGCTCTTATTGGATGGGGTGAGGAGGAGGGGGAGGACAGAGATCTTCCCCCCGGCGGGCGGGAGAAAGCGGCCTGCTTCTGCCACCAAGAAGGCCTGGCTCGAGGTGGCAGAGGAGGTCACCTGCACTATCAACATATCACCCACCTGCTTACAGTGCAGGAGGCGCTGCAATGACCTAAGTAGGTCAGCCAAAGTGAGTACACTTACTCATTCCCCTACACTCTGTCTGCCACATCACCGCCCCCACCCCACATCTCCTTCTGCACAGCCAACACTACTCTATCACATCACCCCTCACACCCACTCAAAGCTCATCCTCATCTTACCTGCACTTACTCACCTCGCCAGTACTCATCCCGCCACTACCACTCAACCCAATCCTCATACAATCTTATGGCTCCATCTCCTACTCACCCTCTCATGCATCTCTTTCACGGTCAGCCTCACTCAACCTGCCACTACCTGTGCTGCAGCCACAGGACATGCATCACATATGTGCAGTAGGCAGCGTAGGGCAAACGTGTTGTGAGCATGAAGGGGATGCACAAGGGTGTTTGAGGGTTTGTCATGGTTGTTACTTATATTTAATTTCTGACCAACTCACATCACATATTATATTGGCACCACTACTGCCACGTCTGTGCGAATCTTGTCCGGTTCGTGCAATAATGCCCTTTCCTGAGGATCACAATGAAGACCCACACCTGATGCCACCCATTGTGTCACTGCAGAGTGGGTGTAGGTGTATTTGCAGGGCTGTTTTGTGCAGACGACTGAGAGACGTCAGCGATGTCCCTGGTGGCACCCTGGAAGGATGCGGAGGAGAAGTTGTTAAGGGCGGTGGTGACTTTGACAGCGACAGGTAAGAAGATGGTGCTCGGGCCAGCCGGGAGCAGCTCAGCATGAAGGAGGCTGCAGATGTCCACGACTACATGTCGAGTGACTCTGAGCCTCCGTATGCACTGCTGCTCAGAGAGGTCCAGGAAGCTGAGCCTCGGTCTGTGGACCCTGTGGCGAGGGTAGTGCCCTCTGCAACGCATCTCTCTCTGCGGTTGCCCTCCCTCCTGCTGTGCAGGTGGATGTGTCACAGCACTGTGTTGTGGAGCTCCACGTGTCAGAGGTGGACGGCGTGGCTGGCGAGGCTGGTGATGCTGTTCGCCCTCCGAGGAGGTCATGACTGCAGCTACGGCGGCCCCCATCTGGAAGATGTACATCTGAGGGGGTCCGCAAGGTAGGTATATGTCTCTGGACCCCGGGGTAAGTGTGCAAGTTGGTGAATTTGATTGTTAGGAGGAGGGTGGTGGAGGCCAAACTTTGTCCCAAATGACAGAGTGGCCTCCTGCAATGAGTGAGGGTCTTCCCCCCCCCAACTGTCAAATGGACCTTTGCAGCTGCCACAGGCTGATAGTTGCAACATGTCCATTTCAACTGGGAGTGTTTCCCCCAGTACGGGAAACAGTCCCAGTTGTTTGTAAAATCCCACCCCTCCTAATATAACAGGTCAATCAGGTCTGTAAACGACCTGAAATAGCAAGATAAATACTGTCAAGTGGCACCCCGCTGGCTTTAATTGCCTGCGGGAGTCCCACATGCGGGGGCTGTGCGCGCATGTTGGTGCGTCTGTGGGGAACCCGGAAGTGGGCGGGTTGGAGCCGGTCTCCCGACCCGCTCCAGGATTCCCCGATTTTCGGAGCCCCCCTGCCAGGCACGCACCCGATAGCGGGTGCTAATATCGGGCCCATAGAGTACAAAAGCAAGGAAGTTATGCTGAACCTTTAATATTAGGAAAGAACTAAAAAAGTGGGAACTCTCTCCTACCATTAAAAATATTCAACTTTAAGTTTTAATAAGTCACAGGTGTCCAATGGACTGCCTAGACTACCACCTAGAGATGGTTTTGTATCTTTTGCATTCAGAGGAGTCAGATAGTCAATGTGATTCCTATGTTACACCAGCACGTTTGTGTTGATGAGCAAGCAGTACTATAACAACATAGTTAAAGACTTCTGTTTTTTCATGAAAGAATGTTATAAAAATGCTTGTGTGAAAACATTGTAGTTAGCAATTTAACCAGAGAAATAAGCATTTACACATGTTCAGTCTCAGGTCTGAAGCTTAAGAAATCAATGGAATGGTGAAACTGGAAGTGACATAAGCTTGAGGATTTTTAAGCCCTGGATTCTTCATGGTAGTATGGTTTATTTATTCAGTTTTTGTTGCATTTGAAAAGTTTTAAAGCATGCTGTTCAAACACAAGCATGGAGGGATTGCTTTGTTTTTGTTTCCCAGACATAATCATCACAGATCATCAAGGGAAAGATTTGTGAGGACCAAGTGGGCAGATTGGAGGGGTGCCAATGATAGTACCAGTGAAAGCACGTATCACTAGCACGTTTTGACTATTTCACTATCCTCCAAGATAAAATGAAGTCACTAAAGGAGATACTTAAAAGGACTATGTCTGCATTTATAGTGGAGGCTGCATTTGTAAACTTGTCACAACTAGGGAACAGACTATTTTAGATCTAGCATTGTGTAATGAGACAGGGTAAATTAGTAATCTTATAGTTAAGACTCTTCTGGGGCAGAATGATCATAATATGATAGAATTTCATATTGAGTTTGAGAGTGATGTAGTTAAGTCCGAAACTAGGGTCTTAAATTTAAACAAAGCCAATTACGTAGGTATGAGGGGCGAAGTGGCTAATGTAGATTGGGGAATTAGATTAAAAGATATAATGGTAGATAAGCAACAGAGAACATTTAAAGAAATAATTCATAATTCTCAATGAATATACATTCCCTTGAGGAATAAAAATTCCATGGGAAAAATGTTCCAATGGTGGCTAATTAGAGAAATTAAGGATAGTATTAGATTGAAAGAAGAGGCTTATAATGTTTCCAAAAAGAATAGTAAGCCTGAGGATTGGGAGGGTTTTAGAAATCAGCAAAGGATGACCAAGAAATTAATAGAGGGAGAAAATTGAATATGAGAGTAATACTGGAAATAGTGGGGAACCAAGGGTCTAATGAGAGTGAGGAACTTAAAGCAATTAAGATTAGTAAAGAAAAAGTACTGGAGAAATGAATGGGATTAAAAGCCGACAAATCCCCTGGATCTGATGGGCTACATCCTAAAATTTTAAAAGAGGTGGCTGCTGAGATAGTGGATGCATTGGTTTTGATCTTTCAGAATTCTAGAACGGTCCCCATGGATTGGAAGGTAGCAAATGTAATCCCGCTATTCAAGAACAGAGGGAGAGAGAAAACAGGTGCTAGTTAGCCAGACATCAGTAGTAGAGAAAATGCTAGAATCTATTATTAAGGACGTAGTGACAGGATACTTAGAAAATCATAATATGACTGGGGAGAGTCTTATGAAAGTTTTATGAAAGGGAAATCATGTTTGACAAATCTATTAGAGTTTTGAGGGTGTAACTAGCAGGGTAGATAAGGAGGAACCAGTGGATGTAGTATATTTGGATTTTGGATGCCGAGTAGATGATCCATCTCGGCCTCCTCCCGATATCCCCACCATCACAGAAGCCAGTCTTCAGCCAATTCGATTCACTCCACGTGATATCGAGAAACGGCTGAGTGCACTGGCTACAACAAAGGCTATGGGCCCCGACAACATCCCGGCTGCAGTGCTGAAGACTCGTGCTCCAGAACTAGCTGCGTCTCTAGCCAAACTGTTCCAGTACAGCTACAACACCGGCATCTACCCGACAATGTGGAAAATTTCCCAGGTATGTCCTGTCCACAAAAAGCAGGACAAATCCAATCTGGCCAATTACCGCCCATCAGTCTACTCTCAATCATCAGCAAAGTGATGGAAGTTGTCGTTAATAGTGCTATCAAGAGGCACTTACTCACCAATAACCTGCTCACCGATGCTCAGTTTGGGTTCCGCCAGGACCACTCGGCTCCAGACCTCATTACAGCCTTGGTCCAAACATGGACAAAAGAGCTGAATTCCAGGGGTAAGGTGAGAGTAACTGCCCTTGACATCAAGGCAGCATTTGACCGAGTGTGGCACCAAGGAGCCCTAGTAAAATTGAAGTCAATGGGAATCAGGGGGAAAACTCTCCAGTGGCTGGAGTCATACCTAGCACAAAGGAAGATCGTAGTGGTTGTTGGAGGCCAATCATCTCAGCCCCAGGACATTGCTGCAGGAGTTCCTCAAGGCAGTGTCCTGGGCCCAACCACCTTCAGCTGCTTCATCAATGACCTTCCCTCCATCATAAGGTCAGAAATGGGGATGTTCGCTGATGATTGCACAGTGTTCAGCTCCATTCGCAACCCCTCAGATAATGAAGCAGTCCATGCCCGCATGCAGCAAGACCTGGACAACATCCAGGCTTGGGCTCATAAGTGGCAAGTAACATTCGCACCAGGCAATGACCATCTCCAACAAGAGAGAATCTAACCACCTCCCCTTGACATTCAACGGCATTACCATCGCTGAATCCCCCACCATCAACATCCTGGGGGGTCACCATTGACGAGAAACTTAACTGGACCAGCCACATAAATACTGTGGCTACAAGAGCAGGTCAAAGGCTGGGTATTCTGCTGTGAGTGACTCACCTCCTGACTCCCCAAAGCCTTTCCACCATCTACAAGGCACAAGTCAGGAGTGTGATGGAATACTCTCCACTTGCCTGGATGAGTGCAGCTCCAACAACATTCAAGAAGCTCGACACCATCCAGGACAAAGCAGCCTGCTTGATTGGCACGCCATCCACCACCCTAAACATCTACTCCCTCCACCACCTGCGCACAGCGGCTGCAGTGTGTACCATCCACAGGATGCACTGCAGCACCTCGCCAAGGCTTCTTCGACAGCACCTCCTGAACCCACAACCTCTAGAAGGACAAGGGCAGCAGGCACATAGGAACAACACCACCTGCACATTCCCCTCTAAGTCACACACCACCCCGATTTAGAAATATATCGCCGATCCTTCATCATCGCTGGGTCAAAATCCTGGAACTCCCTACCTAACAGGACTGTGGGAGAACCTTCACCACACGGACTGCTGTGGTTCCAGAAGGCGGCTCACCACCACCTTCTCAAGGGCAATTAGGGATGGGCAATAAATGCTGGCCTCGCCAGCGATGCCCACATCCCATGAACGAATAAAAAAAAATTTGGATTTTCAAATGGCATTCAGGTGCCACACAAGAGGTTGTTGCACAAGATTAGGGCTCATGGGATTGGGGGTAATATATTAGCGTGGATTGAGGATTGGTTAACGGACAGAAAACAGAGAGTAGGAATAAACGGTCATTTTCGAGTTGGCAGGTTGTAACTAGTGGGGTGCCGCGAGGACCAGTGCTAGGGCCTTAGCTGTTTACAATCTATATCAATGACTTAGATGAGGGGACTGAGTGTAATGTATCCAAGTTTGCTGACAATACAAAGCTAGGTGGTAAAGTAAGCTGTGAGGAGGATGCAAAGAGGCTGCAAAGGGATATACAGGTTAAATGAGTGGGCGAGAAGATGGACGATGGATTATAATGTGGGGAAAGGTGAAATTATCCACTTTGGTAGGAAGTATAAAAAAAGCAGAATTTTTTTTAAAAGGTGCGGGATTAAGAAATGTTGGTAGTCAGAGGCATTTGGGTGTCTTTGTACATGAATCACAGAAAGTTAACATGCAGGTACAGCAAGCAATTTGGAAGGCAGATGATATGTTAGCCTTTAATGCGAGGATGTTGGAGTATAAGAGTAAGGAGATCTTGCTGCAATTATATAGGGCTCTGGTGAAACCATGCCTGGAGTACAGTGTACAGTTTTGGTCTCCTTACCTAAGGAAGGATATACTTGTCTTAGAGGGGGTGCAACGAAAGTTCACCAGATTGATTCCTGGGATGAGAGGGTTGTCCTAAAAGGAGAGATTGAGTAGAATGGGCATATATTCTATGGAGCTTAGAAGAATGACAGGTGATCTCATTGAAACGTTTAAAATTCTTAGAGGGCTTGACAGGGTAGACATTGAGAGGCTGTTTCCCCTGGCTGGAGAGCCTAGAACTAGAGGTCATAGTCTCAAGATAAGGGGTTGGCCATTTAGGACTGAGATGAGGAAAAATTTCTCCACTCAGAGGGTTGTGAAACGTTGGAACTCTCTCCCCCAGAGGGCTGTGGATGCTCAGTCACTGAGTATATTAAAGACTGAGATCGATGGATATTTGGACACTAAGGGAATCAAGAGATATGGGGATAGTGCAGGAAAGTGGAGATAAGGGAGAAAATCAGCCATGATCTTATTGAATGGCGGAGCAGGCTCGAGGGGCCGTATGGCCTACTCCTGCTCCTATTTCTTATATTCTTGTGTAATTTTAACCTCCCCTCATTAGAGATATAGGAGCAGCACCATTGCTGGGAGGGTCCAATTACAGCATGCAATATTTACATGAGCAGTTTCCATTATAAATATGGACACAGGAATTTATAATGCAAATATATAAAAATAAGGACAGGTTGTACGATTTTAAAATGGGGACTGAATTATGTTATTTTGTGGGATCTGGTCTAACTAACCTTTGGCCTCTAATTCAGCTTCACCTGGAGACTACACTTGTGCAGTAATTTCTCCAGAGGTTCATCTGATCTCCTGCTGTAACTTCAGCAGAAGATTGGTGGAAACTCCGAAGGAACAGCATAAATAGCCGTTTATGATATTTCTCTGAGATTTCCACCGATCTCCCTGCAATGTTAATGTGGGACTTTGGGAGAATTCTTTTAGAAATTACTGGTTTAGGTCTCAACTCAGACCAGTTGGCAACTGAATGAGAAAAATTGGTTAAAATTCCGAATGCCCTTTATACCCAAGTCCAGGTCATTAATGTATATCAAAAAGAGCAGTGGTCCCAACACTAACCCTTGGGGGATACCACTATACTTCCCTCCAGTCTGAAAAACAACCGTTCACCACTACTCTCTGCTTTCTGTCCCTTAGCTAATTTCGTATCCACGCGACAGCTGCCCCATTAATCCCACGGGCTTCAATTTTGTTAACAAGTCTATTATGTGGTACTTTATCAAATGCCTTTTGAAAGTCCATATACACAACATCAACCGCACTACCCTCATCAACTCTCTTTATTACTTCATCAAAGAACTCAATCAAGTTACTAGATGCCATTCCCTAGGGTCCCCAGCGGTGACATTCTGCCGCCTGAAACCTCACTCCTGCCCACCAGCTGGGTAGTGGGTCTGAGTTAAATTTGTGCAATTTTTGCTGTGGTATTAAAAAACAAATTCCTACATATTTGTTGCCTCTTTCATTAGTATCAGAATGACAACAAAATATTGTAAAGTTCTTACCATGCTTTGCATGGAAAGATATGACATCTACCTCCATCTAGAGGCTTATCGACACAACCGCTGCTTCATACAGATATTTTTCTTTTTCTACAGATTTGAGGAATTGTTCAAACGATTCAGGGCCAGTCCCCTGGAATGTCCACTTCTATCAATACTTTCACATTGCAAACTTCACTCGTGCTCAACATAACATTTGCAATATCAATCTTGGAACTATACAAATTGTCTATGTAGGTTTGCACATTGGAGTAAGATTGTGTTAGAGAAATGACTGTCAAGTGCAGCGTATATATTTCTGATAGCATCAGTGTGATGTTGACCCCGTCTTATAAACATATTTCCCTGATTATTGGTAGTTGTAGTTCTCAGACCATAAGGTCATTCAATACATGACATTAGAAATCCGTTTGAATACTTTTCTAAATTAACTGTCAACAGTCTCTTAATTGGTGAATATTGTGGATTACTGTTCTATTTTATAAAATATGAAAAATTGCAATGTATAATCTCAGCAGAAATTTTAAAGCAATGAACCTAGTGTCATAATGTGTAAAATTTGGAGTATGCATGTGTAAAATAAATAAATTGCTGCAACATCAACACCTAGGGATCAGCTTATATATACTTATAATAAATAACTTAAGTAGTTTCACCAGACAAAGTACTCAATATGATCAACTGATATTGGTTAATCATAGTATCAGTATGGTACAGCACAGAAGGAGGTCATTCGGCCCATCATACCTGTGCCGGCTCTTTGAAAGAGCTATCCAATTAGTCTCACTCACTTGCTCCTTCCCCAGAACCCTGTAATTTTTTTCCCTTCAAGTATTTATCCAATTCTATTTTGAAAGTTATTATTGAATCTGCTTCCACCACCCTTTTGGGCAGTGCATTCCAGATCATAACAACTCTCTGCATAAAAGAAAGCTTCCTCATGTCACCTCTAGTTCTTTTGCCAATCACCTTAAAACTGTGTCCTCTGGTTACCAATCCTTCTGCCACTGGAAACAGATTCTTCTTATTTACTCTATCAAAACCGTTCATGATTTTGAACACCTCTATCAAATCTCCTCTTAACCTTCTCTGCTTTAAGGAGAACAACCCCAGCTTCCTCAATCTCTCCACAAAACTGAAGGCCCTCAACCCTGGTACCATTCTAGTAAATCTCTTCTGCACTCTCTCTAAGGCCTAGACATCCTTCCTGAAGTGTGGTGCCCAGAATTGAGCACAATACTCCATCTGAGGCCTAACCAGTGTTTTATAAAGGTTTAACATAACTTCCTTGCTTTTGCACTCTATGCCTCTATTAATAAAGCCAAGGACCCAATATGGTTTTTTAACAGCTTGCCACCTTCAAAGATTTGTGTACATACACCCTCAGGTCTCTCTGATTCTGCACTCCCTTTAAAATTGTACCATTTAGTTTATATTGCCTCTCCTCATTCTCTCTACCAAAATGTATCACTTCACACCTCTCTGCTTTAAATTTCATCTGCCATGTGTGTGCCCATTTCACCAGTCTGTCCATGTCCTCCTGAAGTCTGAAGTTTGTTACCTCTAGACTTGACTATTCCAATGCCCTCCTGTTCAGCCTCCCATCTTTCATCCTCCATAAACTTGAGCTCATCCAAAACTCTGCTGCCCACATCCTAACTCGCACCAAGTCTCGATCACCCATCACCCCTGTGCTTGTTGACCTACATTGGCTCCCAGTCTGGCAACGCCTCGATTTTAAAATTCTCATCCTTGTTTTCAAATCCCTCCATGGCCTCACCCTTTCCCATCTCTATAACCTCCTTCAGCCCTACAACCCTCCAAGATCTCTGTGCTCCTCCAATTCTTGCCTCCCCAATTTTATTCGCTCCACCATTGGTGGCCGTGCCTTCAGTTGCCCAGGCCCTAAGCTCTGGAATTCCCTCCCTAAGCCTCTCTGCCTCTCTACCTCTCTCTCCTCCTTTAAGACGCTCTTTAAAACCTATCTTTTTGACCAAGCTTTCAGGCACCTGTCCTAATTTCTCCATTTGCGGTTCGGTGTCAAATTTTGTTTGAAAATTGCTCCTGTGAAGCACCTTGGAATGTTTTACTACATTAAAGGTGCTATATATACATTCAAGTTGTTGTTGTTGTTACTGCTCTCCTCATTGTTTGCTACATTTCTGAATTTTGTGTCGTCTGCAAACTTTGAAATTATACCCTGTACACCCAAGTCCAGGACATTAATATATATCAAAAAGAGCAGTGGTCTTAATACTGACCCCTAGGGAACATCACTGCATACTTCTCTCCAGTTTGAAAAACAACCGTTCACCACTACTCTCTGTTTTCTGTCCCGTGGCCAATGTTGTATCCACGCTGCCACTGTCCCTTTAATCCCATGGGCTTCAATTTTGCTAACAAGTCTATTATGTGGTTAAAGGCTTTTTGATTGATGTTTAATGGCTACATAACAATAGATGACCCCTCAAACATCCCAAAAATGTAGCAGCATATTCTTCTCTTGAGAAAAGCATGTTTTTGATATGCCAGGTCATAGAAAGTAATCAAATCTATCTCTACTCTAAAATCTAAACATTCACACAGGAGTATTTTGGACACAGCATCATGGAGCAGGAGATCACAGGTCCAATCTCCCACTCCACTCACCTCCAAAAGTGACCTGCATCACAGGAGCACAGCTCAGAATATAACTGTCGTTACCATGTTAGTATCCCATGCCTCATGATAGCTTAAGAACATAAGAAGTAGGAGCAGGAGTAGGCCATACGGCCCCTCGAGCCTGCTCCGTAATTTAATAAGATCATGGTTGATCTCCGACCTCAACTCCACTTTCCCGCCCAATCCCCATTTCCCTTGATTCCCTTAGTGTCTAAAAATCTATCGATCTCAGTCTTGAATATACTCAATGACTGAGCAGCCACAGCCCTCTGGGGTAGAGAATTCCAACGATTCACCACCCTCTGAATGAAGAAATTCCTCCTCATCTCAGTTCTAAATTGCCCACCCCTTATCCTGAGACTATGCCCCCTAGTTCTAGACTCTCCAGCCAGGGGAAACATACTCTCAGCATCTACTCTGTCAAGCCCTCTAAGAATTTTATATGTTTCAATGAGATCACCTCTCATTCTTCTAAACTCCAGAGAATATAGGCCCATTCTTCTCAAATTTCCTCATAGGACAACCCTCTCATCCCAGGAATCAATCTAGGAGGGGAGAGATATGATAAAGGATAGTGTTCCAGCATAAGGGGCCAACACTGCTGACGGCTCTGCAATAAAAGGTGAAGTGGAGAGATGAGGTGTAAAGCATGCCAGACTTCAAAGAGCAGAGGCACATATTAGGCATAGAGAATTGTGTAAAGAAGAAGAGATGGGGAGCCAATGGAGATTGGAGGGTGATACGGGTGCAGGATTTAGTCTGGGACAGGTTGTGGGCAGTGGAGTTTTGGATGAATTGAACGGGCTGATTCCATGATCTCCCAGAGAGGAGTGGCACAGCAGAGAGTGCAAGTCGGTAAATTGAGGGCTTCAGGTTCTCAATTTAATGACTTTCACCCTCAGCAAGTGCCGCTCCTTGCTGGCAGCACCCGATCATGGAATCAGTCCTGTAGTTTATATAAAAGTAACTTGGAAAGCAAGTAAGAAGAGTTTTGGAGAAATGATGTAGCCTTGGCGGAGGGTTTTACTGGCATTGGAGGTGAGTTGAGCAGAGGCAGCGATATTGCAGAAAAGAAAAATATCCGATCTTGGTGACAGATGGGATATGGCATTTGAAGCTCAGCTCAGGGTCAAACAGGACACATAGCT
This sequence comes from Heptranchias perlo, assembly GCF_035084215.1. NCBI lineage: Eukaryota > Metazoa > Chordata > Chondrichthyes > Hexanchiformes > Hexanchidae > Heptranchias > Heptranchias perlo. The sequence goes on from NC_090335.1 coordinate 46,629,830, forward strand.
TGCACACAGTGGTTTCAGTTTGAGTAAGCAGCCGTGGAGGAGGATGGAATTGGGGTAATACCGCAATTTTTGTTGGAAGCTGAACAGGATGGCTTCAGTTGAACTAATCTTAAATTGTAGAAAGGACTTTCTCATCCGCAGCTTGAAATTGGACAAGCAGTCAAATAGTACAGTGGTGCTTGTGGAGTTGAGGATGGTAGTGCAGCGTTAAGAGCTGGGTGTTGTCAGCATACATAATGATAGTGCCCTCATGCTTCCATGATTGCATAACCTGTCAATAGTCACTGTCTATGCTCGCACATGAAGAATGGCCATTTTGATGAACCAGCAGCTGTGGAACTGTACCATAGTTTGAGTAACCACTTGCAGCAGAAGTAGAGGGGAAAGGGAGAAACCATGGTGTAAAAACAGAATTTTCTGGTAATTACTTGTGGACCATCAATTGATAAACTTGTAGCAATGATATGAACTGCATTGATAGTTGTTGCCTGCAATAATAGCTGATTTAATAATTAAAGAAAAATCTTCCTTTCTTTAAATATTTATTTTCACACGTCACCTCTTTAGTTTTCCTGTGCATTGCACTAGCCCTGATTGACAGAGCTCCAAGCCCTCTACTAATGTTGTTCAATAACTGCTACTCAGAAATGTTTGAGAGTATCCTTCACTGAATCAGTCTCTGATTTTCTCTCCCTGGGAGCAAATGCCTGGCCTCTGTTTGGCATCAATACAGCATAGATTATATCAGCAATTGTATCATATGGGTACAAATGCATTCCATGATTCTGTTTGTTGCAGGCTTTTCTACCCCATCGCTCTCTTATCTTTTCAGCTTTATAATTGAAATATGTTCTATGAAAATAGTGGAGAAAGCATCAAGACTGGAACCTCTTACAAGATATTATTGAGATGGAGAGGTGGCTCCAAGTAAACTTGGTCCCATACGTGCAGCGTATCATGTTACTTGAGGTAAAATAGCCTCCAAATTAATAACAGTTCCGGAACAAAAAAGGACGTAAACCCCTTAATTAAAATGAAAATTACTGCCTGGATGAAGATCACCCACGACCATAGTCCACAGTTCAATGGGAAAGAAGGAGAAGTTAATGTCATAGACAAGTGTTGTCACTTGATGAACCCAAGGCTGCGCATCTTTTCCAAATGATGAAACAGGAACTGACTACTCCAATTCAGTAGATAAAATAATTTTATCTTAAAAGATTCATGCATAAAATGTCACAATGTTTCTTAAAACATATGTGGAATAAATATATAGGGATTATGAAGATCCAAGGGATAACCCAAGCATGAATGGTAAAGTGATGAGTTATGGTCAGTATCATGAATTTGATACATGTTATGGGTTTACTTAATGTTGATAGAAAATTCTAAACATAAATCTGGTAAAGAATTTAATGAAATTAATTAGATAAATAGTTTTTAAAAAATGGGAAAGATGCGTGTGATGATATACTATCCCTGCATGGATCGATTCGAGTACAGTTGAAACAATTTTGAGTGTCAATGAGTTTTATATTTTATGAGTCATGGGTTTAGAATGTTTATTCATATTCCAAACATTTCTTCAAATAAAAACATTTCAATAATTACAACTTAATATAAGGGAACCTGTATCTGAGTTTATATTAAAAATTTGGATGTGCGATCTGCAAATTTTTGGAAACTTATGTGTGGCATATATCCAAGTTTCTGATACTCGCTACTGGTGGATGAGGCTCTCTCCTGCGAGTGTGAAATTTGAATGTTTTCATGAAATCTGAAAACAAAATCTTTAAAAACCCTTCATAACCTGGCTCACCCTACCTCTAACTGTCTTCAAACCGACATTTCCATTTGTACCCTCTGCCCTTCCAATTGTGTCCTGCTATGCATCCTCCCTCTGCTTCACCAGCCACCACAACCTGAACTCTAGAGAATTATCTCTCTAAAGCCCTCTTCCATCTTTCCCAGTTTCAAAAGTTTCCTCAAATCCTATCTTTTCAGCCAAGCCTTCAGTCACTCATCCTAACCCTGCTTGGTACCCAGTGCCCAATCCCCGCCCCATGAGATATTTTGATACATTAAAGGTGCAATATAATTATGTTGTTGCTGCTCAGGTACACCTCTCTGTTGGCCAGATACCTTGGCCAAGTTGTCTCTTATTCGTGTATGAGCCTTGATATTGAGTGTCACTAGGCTATTTGACTGCCGGGGGGCTTTGTAGCCATTTAGAATCGTAGAATCATAGAAAGTTATGGCACAGAAGGAGGACATTTGGCTCATTGTGTCCGTGCCGGCCGAAAAAGAGCTATCCAGCTTAATTCCACTTATCCTTATCAAACATACAAATACACTGGGGTAGATTTTTACTTTGTGTGACAGTGTAAAATGGGTGATAGCGAATCGGCACCGGTTTTAAATCTCTCCCGGTTTTTATTTCCATTGGGATCAATGGAAGTAAAAATCGCCAGAGATGTAAAATGGGCTGCCGATCCACTATCACCCATTTCACACTGTCACACAAAGTCAAAATCTGCCCCACAGACTTCTTGGAGGAGCCAGTGATAGCAATCAGAAGTGGGAATCCTGGGTAACTTTTCATTTCATAACCACGGAAGCTGAGACCAATTGTGGCATCTTCACCAATGTCCTGACTGAAATCAGTTGACCAGCATAAGAACATAAGAACATAAGAAATTGGAGCAGGAGTAGGCCAATCGGCCCCTCGAGCCTGCTCCGCCATTCAATAAGATCATGGCTGATCTGATCCCAACCACAAATCTAAAGAACACAAGAAGTCGGAGCAGGACCCGGCCACATAGCCCCTGGGCCCTCTCCGCCACCCACAGGGCATTGACCGATCCGAACTCAGCTTCATGTCCAATTTCCTGCCCGCTCCCCATAACCCCTAATTCCCTTTACTTCTAGGAAACTGTCTATTTCTGTTTTAAATTTATCTAATGATGTAGCTTCCACAGCTTCCTGGGGCAGCAAATTCCACAGACCTACCACCCTCTGAGTGAAGAAGTTTCTCCTCATCTCAGTTTTGAAAGAGCAGCCCCTTATTCTAAGATTATGCCCCCTAGTTCTAGTTTCACCCATCTTTGGGAACATCCTTACTGCATCCACCCGATCAAGACCCTTCACAATCTTATATGTTTCAATAAGATCGCCTCTCATTCTTCTGAACTCCAATGAGTAGAGTCCCAATCTACTCAACCTCTCCTCATATGTCCGCCCCCTCATCCCCGGGATTAACCGAGTGAACCTTCTTTGTACTGCCTCGAGACCTTTCTGGCCTGTATGGTTCAACTGCTCACTGGATAAACTTACTGAGCTAGCAGAGGAGTACAACACCCAGCTTTGTTACGTGCAGCAGGAACTATATGAAAAATTTGGCTAGAAGTATTTTTTCAATGGAGTAGATGTAATAAACTTTAGTTCAAAAATACCTTAATTCACACAGATCTAATGCTCAATTAACAACAACAACAACAACAACAACAACAACGTGCATTTAAGGTAGTAAAACGTCCCAAGGCGCTTCAAGGAAGCGTTATCAAACAAAATTTGACACCGAGCCACATAAGGAGATATTAGGACAGGTGATCAAAAGCTTGGTAAAAGAGATAGATTTTAATGAGTGTCTTAAAGGAAGAGAGAGAGGTAGAGAGGCAGAGAGGTTTAGGGAATGAATTCCAGAGCTTGGGGCCTAGGCAGCTGAAGGCATGGCCGCCAATGGCGGAGCGATTAAAATCGGGGATGTGCAAGAGGCAAGAATTGGAGGAACGCAGAGATCTCGGAGGGATGTAGGGCTGGAGATAGGAAGGGGCGAGGCCATGGAGGGATTTGAAAACAAGGATGAGAATTTTAAAATTAAGCGGTAGGCAATAATTTTGAAACACTTTTCACTGGATGCGTCCCTTGATACTTGGCTATGAACTACTTCAGTGGTAATCAATACTACTAGCCTTAAGTTAAAATGTGAATGGTGGTAATATCGACCAAAGCTGATTAATGGCTCAAAGTTCAATTTTATATCCAGTATTAATGCCAATCAACTATGATTACAAATGGAAAATTTAGGATAATAATGTCTCCCTGAGTCTCATCAGCTGTCATTTGATTAGCTGTCCCCTGTGCTGTTTTGCGAAAGACATGCATCTATGTACTTGCATGATGATGCTATTTCAAATCACGGTGCAAACATACAGACACTGGTGCCAAGCCAGTTCCTGATGGTAGAAATTTATACAGGCATTTTCTTCTGGGTTGTAGTTCTACTTTTCTAAAAAGAATTAAAGCAAGGAAATCATTTTAATTAAATTAATTAATTAAATCTCACACTTCCCCAGTCAATGGGTATCCAGACCGCAAAAAGGGCTTGAACAGGCTTTCCTAAAGAGCGGCAGCAAATTATAATATAATCTGGTACAGTGGCACACAAAAGTCGAATGTCACTGTTTAACCTCCCCAGGTTCCTACTGTAAGTTCAAATCACCATCCTGCCTAGGCTGGAGTGAAAAACATAGTGCACAATAGTGAACAGCTGTGAAATGTGGTTTATATCCCATTAGAAGGCAGACCTGTTTTGGTCATGTGACTCGTGGATTATTTATCATATCTCACAGATGTTTGTTATATATTCTGTGTGTACTACAAATAGTTAAATAAGATAAATGATTAAATAATTTAAATTTTAAGTTGCCATTATTACATTGATGTACAATCTGGGGATGTCACAGCTGAATGATTTCTTTTCACAGTAGAGTCTATTCTTCCTGTGATGTAACCTTCTGTAAAATTCGTGGGTGACACAAATTGAGGGGTGTAGTTAATACAAAGGAAGAATACGTCAAAATGCAAGAGAACATTAATGAACTTGCAGAATAGGTGTGTAATTGGTAAATGAATTTCAATATAGATAAGTGTGAGGTGATGCTTTTTTTTTATTCGTTCGTGGGATGTGGGCATCGCTGGCAAGGCCAGCATTTATTGCCCATCCCTACTTGCCCTTGAGAAGGTGGTGGTGAGCCGCCTTCTTAAACTGCTGCAGTCCATGTGGTGAAGGTTCTCCCACCCTCGTGCTGTTAGGTAGGGAGTTCCAGGATTTTGATCCAGCGACGGTGAAGGAACGGCAATATATTTCCAAGGGGATGGTGTGTGACTTGGAGGGGAACGTGCAGTTGGTGTTGTTCCCATGTGCCTGCTGCCCTTGTCCTTCTAGGTGGTAGAGGTCGCGGGTTTGGGAGGTGCTGTCGAAGAAGCCTTGGCGAGTTGCTGCAGTGCATCCTGTGGATGGTACACACTGCAGCCACAGTGCGCCGATGGTGAAAGGAGTGAATGTTTAAGCTGGTGGATGGGGTGCCAATCAAGCGGGCTGCTTTGTCCTTGATTGTGTCGAGCTTCTTGAGTGTTGTTGGAGCTGCACTCATCCAGGCAAGTGGAGAGTATTCCATCACACTCCTGACTTGTGCCTTGTAGATGGTGGAAAGGCTTTGAGGAGTCAGGAGGTGAGTCACTTGCCGCAGAAAACCCAGCCTCTGACCTGCTCTTGTAGCCATAGTATTCATTTGGCTGGTCCAGTTAACTTTCTGGTCAATGGTGACCCCCAGGATGTTGATGGTGGGGGATTCGGCGATGGTAATGCCGTTGAATGTCAAGGGGAATTGATTAGACTCTCTCTTGTTGGAGATGGTCATTGCCTGGCACTTGTCCGGCGCGAATGTTACTTGCCACTTATCAGCCCAAGCCTGGATGTTGTCCAGGTCTTGCTGCATGCGGGCACAGACTGCTTCATTATCTGAGGGGTTGTGAATGGAACTGAGCACTGTGCAATCATCAGCGAATATCCCCATTTCTGACCTTATGACGGATGGAAGATCATTGATGAAACAGCTGAAGTTGGTTGGGCCTAGGACACTGCCCTGAGGAACTCCAGCAGCAATGTCCTGGGACTGAGATGATTGGCCTCCAACAACCACTACCATCTTCCTGTATGCTAGGTATGACTCCAGCCACTGGAGAGTTTTCCCCCTGATTCCCATTGACTTCAATTTTACTAGGGCTCCTTGGTGCCACACTCGGTCAAATGCTGCCTTGATGTCAAGGGCAGTCACTCTCACCTCACCTCTGGAATTCAGCTCTTTTGTCCATGTTTGGACCAAGGCTGTAATGAGGTCTGGAGCTGAGTGGTCCTGGCGGAACCCAAACTGAGCATCGGTGAGCAGGTTATTGGTGAGTAAGTGCCGCTTGATAGCACTGTCGACGACACCTTCCATCACTTTGCTGATGATTGAGAATAAACTGATGGGGCGGAAATTGGCCGGATTGGATTTGTCCTGCTTTTTGTGGACAGGACATACCCGGGCAATTTTCCACATTGTCGGGTAGACGCCAGTGTTGTAGCTGTACTGGAACAGTTTGGCTAGAGGCACGGCTAGTTCTATTTTGATGGGAAGAATAAGGAGGCCTCATACTGCTTGGATAGTAAAAGTCTAAATGGGATAGAGGAACAAAGGGATCTCTGGGTACAGGTACACAATCACTAAAAGTAGCAACGCAGGTTAATAAGGCCATAAAAAAGGCAAATCAAGGATTAGGGTTAATTTCTAGAGGGATAGAATTGAAAAGCAAAGGAGTTATGTTAAACTTGTAGCGAACCTTGGTTAGACCACACTTGGAGTACTGTGCATTGTTCTGGCTTCCATATTGTAGAAAGATATAGAGGCATTGGAGAAGGTGCAAAAAAGATTCAGAAGGATGATGCCAGAACTGAGAGGCTATCCTTATTAGGAAAGGCTGAATAGGCTGGAGCTCTTTTTTCTAGAAAAGTGAAGGCTGAGGGGTGACCTGATAGAGGTCTTTAAGATAATGATAGGGTTTGATAGGGTAGACAAAGAGAAAATGTTTCCACTTGTGGGGAGTCCAAATCTAGAGGTCATAAATATAAAACAGTTGCTAATAAATCAAATAGGGAATTCAGAAGAAACTTCTTTACCCAAAGAGTGGTAAGAATGTGGAACGTGCTACCACAAGGAGTAGTGAGGCAAATAGCATAGATGTATTTAAAGGGAAGCTAGATAAGCACATGAGGGATAAAAGAATGGAAGGGTATCCTGATAGGGTTAGACGAAGTGGGGAGGGAGGAGGTTTGTGTGGAGTATAAATGCTGGCATAGACCAGTTGGGCCGAATGGCCTGTTTCTGTGCTGTATTTTCAATGTAACTCGATGTAATCTCTATGAAATACAAAACAAAATCCTGGAGATTATGTCATCACATATAGTATAAATATTGAGTCTCAGGGACCATTAAATTTCATTTTGAGAAGTTAATCTGAGCTGAATCCACTCCTGTAATATGAATGTAGTATGTTATTTGAATAGTTTGTTTGACAATGGCGCTACTTTGGCCAAAGCTTTATTTCTGGGATAAGTTCCTAAATGCAGTTTTAATGAATCCCACACTTAATATAAGACTTCAAACTCCAACATCATACTTGGAAGTTAATTTCATATGTTGATCACTGCGTGAAGAGGAGGTTCCTGACATCTGTTTGGGACCAAGGTGGATCTCCAGTTGGGGGACTAGTAAATATGGTGGAACCCGGTTCCGCCAAAATTCCATCACATTTTGTTCTGGTGTGCCCAGTGGAGGAGGGGGGGGGCAAGTGTGCAAATCTTCTGCCCATCCCCATACATCTAGGGGGCATATCTGAAGGAGTTCCTAAGCTATCCCAAGAATTCCACCCAGTACAACCTTGCATGAGATCTGCTAAAAGGCCCCAAAACTACAAAAGGCAAAAGTAATGAACCCTGAGGGGATTGGTTAGCTTAAACAGAAGTCCCTGTGGCTCGATTTGGAGCTGAAGAAAAAAACTTACCCTGTCTGTTGGGCTCTTCCCAGTCCTCTCTTAGCTCTTGGAGTGGCATGGAACTGTTCCGGCACTCTGTTGGAACGGGTGCCAAAGATGTACTCTTGTAGGTGCCGTCAACCCGTCCAATGAATGCAGGTGAAGGGTTATGAAAGAGTGAATAGGAGAGACTATTTCCTTTGGGAGTTGGTGACAAGGTCATCAATTTAAAATTGTCACTAAAAGAATGAGGACAAAGGTTATGAGAGATGTCCTTATGCAGAAGGTTGTTGGATTGTAGAAGGCTTTGCAATAGGGAATCCTTCAAGCAAACAATTGCATTTTTTAATAGAAAAGTGGATAAATATTTGAAACAGATGAAGATATGGGGAGAACAACACAGCAGGATTCGTTTTGGATTGCTTCAGCATACAGCTGGCACAGACATGATGGGCTGAATGGCTTTCTTCTGTGCTGTTTATCGATCTATATATAGTCATTTACTGCGACTCAAAGCCCAGATCTCTCTGGTTGATTCTGTCATAATCATGGAAAATGTTTACAATCCACTGGGCATAAATTACACACATAATGCATAATATATATTGTGCATTTCTGAATCTGAATAAAAACATGTATGCACATGTTATCCAGATGACATTTTGACCCTGAATGTGGAATGATTGCCATACAGTTCAATGGATGGCGCTGTTCTTCAGTTTCCATCAAACAGAAACTTTGTTGTCGCGGGGGTCAAACCACCTGTTACTGACCCTCAGAGGAAGACAGAGGAAGGCTCCTTTTTGTCGACCTGCCAATCGTCAGCCGCAATATTTCACTGACATTTATTTATAACGTTACAACCCTGAGAATGCTGTACTGTGCTGTTCCCGTGAGTACAGTGAGAAGATACAATTGTCGCCCATTGGTCCATTAATAATCAAAAGAAGTTTAATATAGTGTAATAAGTAATACACATTTAATTAACAGAAACCAGACTCATTGTAAATAACAAGCTTGTATTTATCCTTGCATTTGTTTAGTTACTACAGAATTTTACCAGCACTGTATTTTAAAACACAGCCATGAAATATAATTCCTTTAAAACAAAGTGTACCGAATAATATTAATACTCTACAACTCTCAGGAGACCAGGCTTTAAATGGAATTATTTTACATGATGATAATTTCATGTTAATTTTGCTGTTGCGAATAATTGTGCAAATTAATCTCGATTTATTAAAACGCATTCAGCGAAAGACCACTATATCCCTCCAAATGACACAGCCAGATCGTGTTGCCAGTGTTACAGATCCTACAATGATCTATCTGGCTGCCCTCCTGGGTATGGCTCCAATGGTCTATATAAAGCAGAATTGTACAATCATTCACTCCGCCTGCGTGTGAAGAATTCTCTCCTCATCCCTTAACCTTTCCAAACAGCGTCAACGTGACAAAATGGAAACATAATCTGCGCTCAGCGACAGTTGCATTGAGAAATGGAAGGTAACGTTAATGTCACACTGATAGGTGGTCTTTACAGTTTGGACTTTCTGTCTGAAAGGTCACACTCCCCCCTCCCCCTCCTCTCCCCTCCCCCCGAAAAGCCCATCATATGAGGATGGCGAATCCCCTCTCGACTCGTGCCTTTGCTCTTTCAATACAATGTATTTTTAGCTGGAAACAACTGGCTTCTTAAAATGGAGCTTGAAATGGTAAGGGAGCAGGAGGTGGTACTTGAGGTATCTGGGCTCTGCCTCCATCTATTCTTTCTCCAAGGGCTGTTCTAACTTTGTTCTCTCTCTCCCTATTTCTCTGATCAGGAGTTATAACGAGGACTGAAGGAGAAAGGCAAAATATTTTCGGTGAAGCAATTTTATGATTTCTGCCGGCTCTTTTTTTTTGTGAATAATATATAACCTTAACTTTTACAATGAAGGCTATCTGGCTTTGTTTGGCGACTTTCTCTTTCGCCTGCATCAGCTGTAGAGCGGAAAGTGGGCTTGAATTCCCCAAGTACGATGGAAAAGACAGAGTTTCCGATGTCGACATGAAAAACTACCAGAAGGTTTTGGAAAAGTATGATATCCTGTGCCTGTTGTATCACGCGGCGGTCCCTGCTGGAGATAAAGTTGCTCAGAGACGGTTTGACCGAGTAGAACTGGTGCTAGAGGTGAGGCATGATTTGGAGGGGGGTGGGCTTCAAACTTTTATAGAAAATGGTCACAATGATATCAAAAATTAAAGGCACTGTAATATAGTGACACATGAAACAAAGTGGTTAAAAACATTCTCAGCAACATGTTTACTGGTGATGATTGGTCAATAAAATAGGAGAGCAAATTAAAACACAAGAACTTTGATAAATTCCATGCTTTTTCATTGTAGTGAAGTTGATAATGTGACATCTGAACACTCCCAAGAGACCAACGCTAACAGTTTCTGTTTCTTTCCCTTGTCTTTTGGAGACAGCTGGCAGCTCAGGTCTTGCAAGACAAAAACATTGGATTCGGGCTTGTAGATGAGAAGAAAAATGCAAAGTTGGCTAAGAAACTGGGTGAGAAACAAAATATTAAAGTAATCGGCACTTTGTAATGTTAAATATTTAAAAACTCCTGAGATAACCCCACCCTACCGACTGCTGACACTGCTAAATATAATAGGCTTGTGATAAGTGACCAGAGACTGTTAGGACAGTAATTTAAATAAAAGCTTTATAAAAAGAGGTGAATGTATCAAAAAAAGTCCATTTCATTTCTGAATTGTTTATTCAAGCCAATGTGCCACGTGGTGTATTCCATAAATGAACAATTTAAAAGTGAACTATTGTTACTTAAGCAATCCATCTCCACTCCATTATTTACTTCCCTTTCCCTTATTTTCTCACAATCGAGAACAGATGTAGCCTCTTTAAGCTCATAGCCAATCAATTTAAGACTCAATCCCATTCTTATTCTTTGAGCTCTTCCAATGGTTATGTCTTATTTTGTGAGTACAATCACGAAGTCTGTATACAGCATACAAGTGTAGTGTAATCTGTGTTTTGCAGATTGTCAGCGTCACTGCCTTGGATTTGCCCACTAGGCTTCTATTTGTACAATGTAACCTATTTGCCTTGGAAAATACTACCATGGAATATGACAATAATTTCTGCATTTGGCCAACAAACACAACCTTATCTGTTTTGTGCTGGATCGTTTTTAAATGAAATACCTTATGTTGTGTAAGCAAGTTTATTAATTTTAGCCGCAAGTACATTATCTAACATTTTTCAATATAAATATGATGTACTGTTCATCTGGCCAATTGGTTTGGAGGGTTTGGATATTTCTGACATCGTCAAAACATCCTGGCCTAGAAATTTGATTGCACCAAAGCCATTTCTCGAGCGCCAAACGGGCACATAAGCCTCCAATATGGCAGGCAGGAAGCATGCTATCATTTCAAGCCGGAAGTGTGCTGACCACCATATTGGATCGGGCTTCTCCATAGATGTCAGGAACACATGCCAGAATTATTTCAAACAACAAATAAGATGTAAATAAGGGCCTTACGCTTGTTGGAGAACCTTTTTCTGATTTTGGTAAGCCCCAGCTCCAGACTCGCCACCTGCTAAAGCCACCCAGTAACTCGTGGCACTATTAGGCAGGAAGAACCCTTCATCAGCACTGTTTAAAGAGATCATGCAGTAATTACAGATTAGTTGCTGGTTTGTCATTTCAGGCTGTTGGATAACTTGTGGGTGTTTTTTGTCTTGTTTTCTATCTCTGGAAAGTTAAGTTTGTGTGCTGAGAAGAATATTTTGCTGGTGTTGCACTGTTTTTGGCTGCTTTATAAACAGTTTGACTGCAGTCATGGTAAGGTTGCCTTTGGGACTGGATGAGGTGGAGAGCAGCAAGGAATACAACAGAGAGCAGGAGCAGCTGCAACATGAGGAAGGAGGAGGTGGACACTGTGTAGGAGACCATACCCACAGTGGGTATTCAGGGAGAAGTTCTCCTACATGAACTTCACTGAGGAGCAATGTATGAGGTGCCTTTGTTTCACAAAGGAGGCTGTCACCAATTTATGTTACCTGCTGTAGCCACAACTCCAGCCTTGTGCCAGGGCATGGACAGCACTGCCTGTGGCTGTCGAGGTCGTCATGGCCCTTAACAGTTATGTTGTGGGCTCTTTGCGGGCTGCAGCAGCGACATATCACAGTTCGAAGTCCACCGCTGTATCAGGCAGGTCACTGAGGCTCTCTACACCAGGAGGAACACCGACATCTCATTCCTCATGGACAGAACGAAGCATGGTGAGAGAACACTAGGCTTTGCCCGCATGGCCAGCTTCCCCGGGGGCAAGGTGTCATAGACTGCAGCCACATTGCCTTCTGTGCCCCCCATCACCAGCCTGGCACCTTTATCAATCGAAAGAGATTTGATTCCCTTAACGTACAGCTGGTTTGTGATCACAATCATGACTCATTCATCCTGCGCCAGTCCTCTGTGCTGCCTTTATTCCAGCAAGACCATCAAGTTACAGGCTGGTTATCAGACGATAAGGCTATCCTTTAGACATGGCTCCTGACTCCTGTCAGGAACCCAACGCAGCCACAGAGCAAAACTGCAATGAGCGCCATGCCGCCACAAGAAATGTTATGGAACTAACAATTGGCGAGCTCAAGCAATGCTTCCGCTGCCTAGACCAGAGGGGGTGGCCATGAATAAATATGGAGGGAGAGACTTAGGGAGGACAGGAGGCAGTGAATTTAGAGGAGTGAAGGCAAGGGGAGCTGAGATGGAGATTGAAATCACTGAGGATAAGGAGTCGCTCAGTGCAGAGGCTGAGGAAGGGAGGGTATCTTGGGGAGAAACTTGGGTGGGGCTTGAGGAAACATTAGACAACGACAATTTTAAAAATGAGGTGAGAGGGGTGGAATAGGGTAAGTTACTCGATGGAGAATAATGTGCCAGAGGAGTAGGTGGAGAGACCAAGGTGTAACTAGGTGATAATGGCTACATCATCATCGCAGTAGCTTTGGTTAGGGAGTTGATGGAAAGTATAGGAGGAGCCGAGAGGAAAAGAAGGAGCTGGAAGTAATGGGCGTGGGTCCGGAGTGATGGCCAAAATGTGTATGCGAATGGCACCAAGTGGATCAGTGCAAATGATGGAAAATGGGACCTATGATTCACTATGTCATTACTACCTTATTTGAATGCATCTGCCGAAAAATGGGTGGGCATTTCTTCTGGCTATGAGAAAGTGGGGCAGACTCACAAGTGGGCGGAGATCCAGTGTTACAGATCTCTGACCATTTACAATTGCTACCCACCCAATTAGTCCCACAGAATCAGCTGGTGGCTAGTGGAAAATCTGGACTAGAAAGTAATAGTAGGTTGTGACCTTACCACATTCAAGAGGAATAATATTGTTTGGGCTGTGTTAACCATTTTTGCACAAACACATCATTTGAATTTGTCTCTTCTGAAGGAATATTAATTTAAATTAAAAAGCTGCAATATAGCTGGTGGAAGCAAATAATTCTGCACAAAAGGATGGCGTTTGTATTTGCGGTGCTCATTTTCCTTACAGTCATCAACAAATACCACATAGGCAGACATGACACTGCCTTCTGATAACCAGTGGAAGGAATCTGAAGAATCCTGAAGGAGTCTAAAGTGTTGGTAATTATCCTGCCCGCACCTTCAGTGCTGTCGCGCAATGAAACTTTATTAGAATATTCTGTTGTCCCAAGAGAACACATTTATAAATAGAAATAAAAACAGAAAATGCTGAGATAAACTACAGTTTTACCCTAACCCTTTATGGCAATTGTGTTGAAGAGTAACATCTCAAATTTAAACCTATTTATCTATGCTTTTAAAAATGGGATGTTTTTGAAACAGGGTTGCACTTTGTAATCTAAGGCTACTTCACAGTTATTAGCTCTTTAAAAAAGATGCACACGATCACATTGGCTGGCAGCTTAAAGTAAAAATCATAGATAAGACTTTAAGAGCTAAAGTGCATTTTCTTAAGTTGCTGTGCTACACTAAAGGATCTTTCAGCTGAGAATGCATCGCTCCTATTAACAATAAAAGGCTGACTGGAAGTGTGACCAGATTGCTGTCAGAACGTACTGCCAAGTAGCACAAGTTGAATAGAGGTGTGAAAAGGCGATAACAATAACAGTAGTGTTTACGTGATATGGAAAATGTCCCTCAATACGGATTAAGTGGTAGGAGTACATTCTTATCTTGCTTCAAAGGAACAACATCTGGTATTGCTCTTATAAAGTTTAATAATTGTTCTTGTAAGTTGCCTTGGCTGTTGCTAACCTGTACCTAAACTCCATTTGGATTTAGGTAAGCACTGCATATTGGGCAAACAGGAACTCTACCTGTGTATATATGCTATCTGCGTGGATTTTTCAGTAGTTTGGTTTCTCCTACAACTCATTTGAATAATTAATCATAGCTGCAAATGCAACTTTGCTCTTGTGCATGGAGCAATCCCAACTGGGCAAGCAAAATTTCCCACCATCAGGTCCAAATTAAACGTATGGGGACAAATATTTATTTTAGCCTTTATAAAGCTTCAAGGTTAATTTCAGATACCTGGGAGCCATGACCAAGACTTGAGGGAGGGGGAGAAGTGAAACAAACACAATAAAGATACACAAAATTGACTCTGTGGGCAAGTGATTGAGTGGTACAGTTTGCCCTTCAGAAGGGAGCTAAATGAGTTCCTGAATGAGGAGGACATCTCAAGTTATAGAAGGTAGGTGAGAGGTAACTTTAAATATAGGTATAAGTTATTGCATTCTCCTGGAACTTGCTCGATTGTCTTCAGGGGTCAGAGAAGAATTTCCTAAAGATTTTCTTAAATTGGCCTAAGGTTTTTTTTTTCTTTTCTTTCACCTTTCCCAGGAGATTGCATGACCCGGGGAGGGAGGTTGACGTAGGCTGCACTATGTCTGGATGGGACAGGCTGGATGGATCATTGGGTCCTTTCCTGTCCTTTTTCATATGCTCATAGATTCTGTTCCCCTGTTTCAGGGATGACTTAATGGACATCCAGCTGCATAAGGTGGGTGTGAAGCAGGTTGCCCAATTTGGCACTTCAGGGCACCCTTCCCAGAGAACACCAGGGCAATTTCTTGGCCGTGGATGGTAAGCACCTTAGTGTACACTACCTGCAGGACTGGGGAACAGATGGGAAAGAAAGTAGACAGAGAAATAGAACTTGCATTTATATAGCCCTTTCATGTTCACAGGTAATGAATTACTCTTGAAATGAAGTCACTGTTGTTATGTAGGCAAATATGGCAGACAATTTGCACACAGCAAGGTCCCAAAAACAACAGTGAGATAAATGACTATTTAATCTGTTTAGTGGTGTTGGTTGAGAGATAAATGTTGGCCAGGACACCAGCTCATCTTCAAACAATACCATGGGATCTTTTATATCCACTTCAACCGGCAGGCAGAGCTTTGGCTTAACATCTCATTTGAGAGATAGCACCTCTTGTTAATTGTATCCATTTGATTTATATCAATTAGTGTTAATTGTATTCAGGTAGTGCAGTTGCATTGTATCAATTGGCGACTCTCTTGTATCCATTTATATGAGAGCTTATCTAGGGTGTGGTGAGTGATGATCCACGTGAATAAAGGCTTGGAAGCAACTGAAGACCAGGCTCGAGTATTCTATCTTTCACCACCTGGCTATCCAATTTGTAACACCTCTGACCATGTAGCACTCCCTCAGTACCATACTGAATTGTCAGCCTAGATTGTGTGGCTCAAGTCCCAAAGAGGGGCTTGAACCTATGACCTTCTGTCCTGGAAGCAAGTGTACTACTACTGAGCCAAACTGACAGGATGGTACATTTAAAGGAATTTGGATGACCCTAAGGTTGATTCCTGCAAAGTGTTGCCTGTTTCACATGCACTCTACACTAGTCCCGATCATGGCACACATGGAGGTGTAAGTTTTAGATTATAGTGGGCATGGGTCTGTCTATGGAAATTGAATTTTGCTGTGAAAATGAATAGAGATTTGGGAGAAAGCTCAAATTGTGATAGTTATTCATCTCTTCGTTGTCTGCCTACATAACAAGTTACTTCATTTCAAAAGTAATTCATCGTGTGACACATATAAAACATGTGACTTGAGACATTTCAATCTGATTGGGTACAATATAAATGCAAGTATCGTATTAGCATTTTTAAAAAAAACCAATAAAATATAAAATTCCAGTATATTTACAACAGCAAATGAATTATAATGAAAAAGAAAAAATGACATTTTGTTGTGGTGGGTGGGGGGATAACCATAATTAGTATTGAATTGGAACAGCAATGTAATTAATATCTACAACTGAGTGGTAGCTGCTTGTTGAAACAGTGATGCCACTCAAAGCTGAACAGTAAAAGTCAATGTGATATTAAATCTCTCTGGTGGTTCAGTGCTGTGGAAATCTAAAGTGCTTCTTCATAGTGTCTAGTTTCTTAACTGTGTTCGGCTTCACTTACAGTCCCCATTTTTGATAGGTCTGATAGAAATCGGGAGCGTGTATATTTTTAAAGAGGATCACCTGATTGAGTATGATGGCGAGCTGTCTCCCGAAGTCCTGGTAGAATTTCTTCTGGATGTAAGTAAAAGAACTTATGTGGACACCAGTACCTTTCATAGTATGTACCTTATTTTTAAATGTTTAAATGTTTTTTGTTTTGTCAATTTTCTTGTGGCAAATGATTTCATGGCCACTTATACCTTGCCCAAGTAACCATTATTCATGTGCATGTGAGTGTCTGCTGCTATTCAATCATGCAGAACATTGTTGTTGAGTCCAATTTTTCCTCACCTGACATCCATACATGCACTTTCTAACAGAAGTCATTGGATAGCGATCAGGACCAGAATCTCAGATTGATTTTTCTGCTCCCCACCTCAGGACATGAGGCCAACTGTAGCACCCAATTGCTGCTTTAAATGCTGAACTATATAGCCAAAACAGTAGAGTACAGACCGGAGATATTGGTACTGAAACTGTATAGCGCTCTGGTCAGACCACATGTTGAGTATTGTGCCTAGTTCTGGTCACCGAGACGGGAGACATTCAAGTGCTGGAGGCAGTGCAGAGAAGAGCTACGAGGTTAATCTCCAGTGCTAAAGATCTGAGTTATGAGAAAAGACAAGAGACATGGGCTTTATAGTCTTGTACTGAGGCATCTGAGCCATGTTCTTTTTGAGGTACAGAAGATAGTTAAGGGAATGGAAAAGGCAAATGTGGAATATTGCTTTAAATTAAATTACAAGAGTAGTAGGGGGGACAAAGGGACGCAAATTCAAACTAGTAAAAGACAAAATTAGGACTAATATCAGAAAGTTCTTCACACAAAGAGTAATGAATGCATGGCATGGACTCCCGGAAGGACTAGTGGAGGCAAAATCCTTAAAGATTATAAACAATAAAGAGGATTTTACGGTCTTTATGGATGGATGAACTAAGATGGGCTAAATGGCCTTTCTCATTCGTAATTATCTTGTTATCAGCACAGACAGGGAATCAAACTTGTGACCTTGTGGCCTGTATGACTTAATACACACTGTGTAGTGTCTTTACCTGGTAGGTCAGCTTCTTATTTGTTCTCAGGATATAGACGACACTGGCAAGGCCACCAAGAGTGGCTCGGTAGCACCACTACTGACCGAGCTGGCCGAGTCCTGAAGGACATAGCTGCTAGACTGGGCCTGCGGCAGGTGGTGAGCGAACCAACACGAGGGAAAATCTTACTTGACCTCGTCCTCACCAATCTACCTGTCGCAAATGCATCTGTCCATGACAGTATTGGTAGGAGTGACCACCGCACAGTCCTCGTGGAGATGAAGTCCCGTCTTCGCACTGAGGACACCATCCAACGTGTTGTGTGGCACTACCACCGTGCTAAATGGGATAGATTCAGAATGGATCTAGCAGCTCAAAACTGGGCATCCATGAGGCGCTGTGGGCCATCAGCAGCAGCAGAATTGTATTCCAGCACAATCTGTAACCTCATGGCCCGGCATATTCCTCACTCTACCATTACCAACAAGCCAGGGGATCAACCCTGGTTCAATGAGGAGTGTAGAAGAGCATGCCAGGAGCAGCACCAGGCGTACCTAAAAATGAGGTGCCAACCTGGTGAAGCTACAACTCAGGACTACATGCATGCTAAACAGCGGAAGCAACATGGAATAGACAGAGCTAAGCGGTTCCACAACCAACGGATCAGATCAAAGCTCTGCAGTCCTGCCACATCCAGTCGTGAATGGTGGTGGACAATTAAACAACTAACGGGAGGAGGAGGCTCTGCAAACATTCCCATTCTCAATGATGGCGGAGTCCAGCACGTGAGTGCAAAAGACAAGGCTGAAGCGTTTGCAACCATCTTCAGCCAGAAGTGCCGAGTGGATGATCCATCTCAGCCTCCTCCCGATATCCCCACCATCACGGAAGCCAGTCTTCGGCCACTTCGATTCACTCCACGTGATATCAAGAAACGGCTGAGTGCACTGGATACAGCAAAGGCTATGGGCCCCGACAACATCCCAGCTGTAGTGCTGAAGACTTGTGCTCCAGAACTAGCTGCGCCTCTAGCCAAGCTGTTCCAGTACAGCTACAACACTGGCATCTACCCGACAATGTGGAAAATTGCCCAGGTATGTCCTGTCCACAAAAGGCAGGACAAATCCAATCCAGCCAATTACCGCCCCATCAGTCTACTCTCAATCATCAGCAAAGTGATGGAAGGTGTCATCGACAGTGCTATCAAGCGGCACTTACTCACCAATAACCTGCTCACCGATGCTCAGTTTGGCTTCCGCCAGGACCACTCGGCTCCAGACCTCATTACAGCCTTAGTCCAAACATGGACAAAAGAGCTGAATTCCAGAGGTGAGGTGAGAGTGACTGCCCTTGACATCAAGGCAGCATTTGACCGAGTGTGGCACCAAGGAGCCCTAGTAAAATTGAAGTTAATGGGTATCAGGGGGAAAACTCTCCAGTGGCTGGAGTCATACCTAGCACAAAGGAAGATGGTAGTGGTTGTTGGAGGCCAATCATCTCAGCCCCAGGGCATTGCTGCAGGAGTTCCTCAGGGCAGTGTCCTGGGCCCAACCATCTTCAGCTGCTTCATCAATGACCTTCCCTCCATCATAAGGTCAGAAATGGGGATGTTCGCTGATGACTGCACAGTGTTCAGTTCCATTCGCAACCCCTCAGATAATGAAGCAGTCCGAGCCCGCATGCAGCAAGACCTGGACAACATCCAGGCTTGGGCTGATAAGTGGCAAGTAACATTCGTGCCAGACAAGTGCCAGGCAATGACCATCTCCAACAAGAGAGAGTCTAACCACCTCCCCTTGACATTCAACGGCATTACCATCGCCGAATCCCCCACCATCAACATCCTGGGGGTCACCATTGACCAGAAACTTAACTGGACCAGCCATATAAATTCTGTGGCTACGAGAGCAGGTCAGAGGCTGGGTATTCTGCGGCGAGTGACTCACCTCCTGACTCCCCAAAGCCTTTCCACCATCTACAAGGCACAAGTCAGTGTGATGGAATACTCTCCACTTGCTTGGATGAGTGCAGCTCCAACAACACTCAAGAAGCTCGACACCATCCAAGATAAAGCAGCCCTCTTGACTGGCACCCCATCCACCACCCTAAACATTCACTCCCTTCACCACCGGCGCACTGTGGCTGCAGTGTGCACCATCCACAGGATGCACTGCAGCAACTCGCCAAGGCTTCTTCAACAGCACCTCCCAAACCCGCGACCTCTACCACCTAGAAGGACAAGAGCAGCAGGCGCATGGGAACAACACCACCTGCACGTTCCCCTCCAAGTCACACACCATCCCGACTTGGAAATATATCGCCGTTCCTTCATTGTCGCTGGGTCAAAATCCTGGAACTCCCTTCCTAACAGCACTGTGGGAGAACCGTCACCACATGGACTGCAGCGGTTCAAGAAGGCGGCTCACCACCACCTTCTCGAGGGCAATTAGGGATGGGCAATAAATGCTGGCCTCGCCAGCGACGCCCACATCCCATGAACGAATAAAAAAAAATTAAAAAAATTATCCATCCCTAGTTGCCCTGTGAACGTGGTGGTGAGCCTTCTACTTGAACTGGCACAGTCCTTGTGGTGTTGGCGCTTCTACAATGTTCTTAGGTAGGGAATTCCAGGATATTAATCCAGCGGCAATGAAGGAACAGCGCTATATGTCTAAGTCAGGATGGTGTGTGACTTGGAGAGGACTTGGAGGTGATGGTTCTCCCATGACATTACTGCTTTTGTCCTTCATGGAAGTAGATGTCATTGGGAGGAAAGTGTTGTCGAAGTAACCTTGGTGAGTTGCTGTAGTGCATCCTGTGGATCATACATACTCCAGCCACAGTGTGCTGGTGGTGGAGGGGGTAAATATTGAGTCCAGTGACAGGGGCGACAATCAAGCAAACTGCTCAAAGCTGGCTGGTGTTGAGCTTCTTAAATGTTGTTGCACCTGCACCCATCCAGGGGAGTGGTGAGTATTCCATCACACTCCTGACTTGAGCCTTGTAGATGGTGGAGAGGCTTTGAGAGGTATGGAAGTGAGCCACTCATCATAGAATACCCAGCCGTTGCCCTGCCCTTGTGGTCATGGCGTTGTTGTTTTGATTCAGTTCAACTTCTGGTCAGTGGTGACCCCAAGATGTTAATGGTGAGATACTTGGTGAGGGTGGTGGTATTGAAGGTGAGTGGGAGATGGACGGGCTTTCTCTTGTTTGAGGTGGTCATTATTGGGCACTTATTTAGCATCAATATTAACTGCCACTTGTCAGCCCAAGTCTGGATGTTATCCAGGTCCTGCTGTGAGCTGACATGGGCTGCTTCATTATCAGAGGGGTTGTGAATGGAGCTAAACACTGTGGCAATCATCAGCCAACAGCCCTACTCCTAACTTTACGACAAAGAGAAGGTCGTTGCTGAAGATGGGAGGTTTACTTTCAAATTATAACTAAATTCACTTAGAAGATATTCTAAAGCTCTAAATTATAAATTGGGATTATCAAAATCTTGACTTTAAAGCTGTGACATATCGGGGGAGATTTTTACTGGCACCGCTGGGCCAGTGCTACTAAAAGAACTCTAATACCTGCAGTACTAATTATAATACCAATGGAGACTTCTTGCTTGATCTGTGGAGGTAAAGATAGCTTTGCCTTCTGATCGGTTTTATTTTGCTTTCTCTTACTGCAAAACAAGAGGGAGAGAAAGCAGCTGGGGGTTATTCATAATCATTTTAAATGAACCATTTATCATTTTATAAATCCCATGAATGTCGCCCAGCGTACCGTCCTGTTCACACCCATCCAGCGCTCACAAAAAAGCCTCTGCACTCTGATTAACAGAATTGTTTTCGCCACAGAACAAGGGGTATGTGGAATAGACTCTCAGATAAAGCAATTAATGCAGTGTAGTTAACACCTCACCACCACTCCTCCCCGATCCCCACCGCTCCTCCCCCGATCCCCACCGCTCCTCCCTCGATCCCCACCGCTCCTCCCCCGATTGCCAGCGCCTCCCCCCCAATCACCACCACTCCCCCCTGAACGTCAGCGCCCCCCTGCTCGCCAGCACCCGCCCAATCACCATCGCTCCTCCCCGATAGCCAGCGCCCCTCCAATCACCACCGCTTCCCCCGATCGCCACCGCTCCTCCCCGATCACCAGCGCCCCGCCAATCACCATCGCTCCTCCCTGATCACCAGCGCCCCGCCAATCGCCACCGCTCCTCCCCAATCGCCACTGCTCCCCCCCCCCCGATCACCAGCGCCCCGCCAATCACCATCGCTCCTCCCCAATCGCCACTGCTCCCCCCCCGATCACCAGCGCCCCGCCAATCACCATCGCTCCTCCCTGATCACCAGCGCCCCGCCAATCACCATCGCTCCTCCCTGATCACCAGCGCCCCGCCAATCACCATCGCTCCTCCCTGATCACCAGCGCCCCGCCAATCACCATCGCTCCTCCCTGATCACCAGCGCCCCGCCAATCACCATCGCTCCTCCCTGATCACCAGCGCCCCGCCAATCGCCACCGCTCCTCCCCAATCGCCACTGCTCCCCCCACCGATCGCCAGCGCCCTGCCAATCGCCACCGCTCCTCCCCAATCACCAGCGCCCCGCCAATCACCACCGCTCCTCCCCAATCACCAGCGCCCCGCCAATCACCACCGCTCCTCCCTGATCACCAGCGCCCCGCCAATCACCATCGCTCCTCCCTGATCACCAGCGCCTCCCCAATCACCATCGCTCCTCCCCGATCACCAGCACCCCCCCAATCACCATCGCTCCTCCCTGATCACCAGCACCCCCCCAATCGCCACCGCTCCTCCCTGATCACCAGCGCCCCCCCAATCGCCACCGCTCCTCCCCAATCGCCACCGCTCCCCCCCCCGATCGCCAGCGCCCCCCAATCACCAGTGCCTCTCCAATCGCCACCACTCCCCCCCCCGATCGCCAGTGCCCCCCCAATTGACACCGCTCCTGCCCGATCGTCAGTGCCCCCCCCCCCGATCACCACCGCCCCCCGCCCCCCCGATCGTCGCCGCTCTCCTTCCAATCGCCGCCACTCCCCCCCCATAATCACCTCCGCTCTCCCCCCGATCGCCTTGGCTCTCCCCCCGATCGCTGCCCCTCTCCCCCCGTTTTCTGCTCCTCCCCCCCTAATCACCACCACTCTTCCCTCGCGCCGACACTCCCCCCCGCCAATCACCGCCACTCTCCCTGCGATCGCCGCCGCACCCCCACCGGGCAAAGACATTCACTCCGTCGATGAAAAAGCAGTTTTCCACTTTCACCAGACTGCTGCCGGAGAAGAAATAGCGGGGGCTGGCTCTTAGGAGAACGGGGCTAATTTTTGCTAATTCAACTGGGAAACTCCCTAACAGCAGAGGAGCACCTCGGGTTTGCTGTTCCTCAGCCCTCACCTGCACCTATAAGAACAGAGTACCATCCTTTTGACACAATGGAAGAGCATGTGCGAAAGGGTGATGGATGCGAAAAATGCTTTAAATTGACCACTAAGAGGATGTAGGAGTTTCCACTAGCTTTGTGCCATGCTTGATAGGTCCCATAAGAATGTTTGGAAAAATAAGGAGCATTCTTATCTTCACCTTCCTTCTGATACCAGCAAATGTCTTCCTCATTTGCAGCCTGGCTTGGCCAAGCAGCTCCCTCCATGCAGCTTACATCTGTGTGTTTACTGGTGGGTGGCCTTCAGCTCCAAATAATCCACCCTCCTTTGGCCCACGTCCTGCAACAGAACCTCCAGCTGCTCATCAATAGGGGCAGTGTCCCTGCTGTGCCACCACGAACAGTCACTACACTTTTTTGTCACCATCACAACTTTCTCTTTTACTGAGAGTTGTTGCTCGTTAAGATCTGGATTTTATGCTCTCCAGCTCAGTGTGCTTTCGGCCTAACTCAATGATCAAGCTTTTCATGTGCCAGTAGCCTATACAAATTTAGAGGAGAGACTCCCATCAGAAAATTATGTGCAGCTTACCCTCTGAACAAGTGAGAGTGTTCCCATGGGTCAGCTCAACTCCATTTTGGCATTGATCAGAAAATTGGATCTATAATGTTATATTGAGGACACATTATAAAGTTGATGGAACGAGTTTCCATGTTTACAGTATATAATTTGCGTCATAATGGCTCTCTTTTCCCCGCATATATGAGGTAGTTGGTTTGTAGAGGCACAAGAACATCAATTATATGATGCATCATCGTTACTTGGAGTCTGCAGCACAGAAACAGGCTATTCAGCTCAACTGGTTCATGCCGGCATTTATGCTCCATACGAGTCTCCTCCCTCCCTACTTCATCTAACCCTATCAGCATATCCTTCTATTTCTTTCTCCCTCGTATGCTTATGCTATTTGCCTCAACTATTTCTTGTGGTAGCGCGTTCCACATTGTTACCACTCTTTGGGTAAAGAAGTTTCTCCTGAATTCCCTATTGGATTTATCAGTGACTATTTTATATTTATGACCTCTAGTTTTGGACTCCCCCACAAGTGGAAATATTTTCTCTATGTCTATCCTATCAAACCCTATCATTATCTTAAAGACCTCTATCAGGTCACCCCTCAACCTTCTCTTTTCTAGAGAAAAAGAGCCCCAGCCAATTCTGCTATCATCCACATGAATCTTTTTTGCACCTACTCCAATGTCTCTATATCCTTTTTATAATATGGAGACCAGAACTGTGCACAGTACTCCAAGTGTGGTCTAACCAAGGTTAGTTTCTTTCTTTAATTTTTCTTGACATATTTTGGTGATTTTTTTTGTTAGTTAAGGTGAGAGATGTCAGTACTGGGAGTGAAACACTTTTCCACATTGGGCACTCAGTGTCAGGATCAAACAGTCCAAGGTCAGGTACAACACGGCCAGACGTAGGGTAGCGATCTCTGTCTGTGCCCTAATAATGTGCCTTAACCCTTCCTCAAGTGGAGACTGGAGCTCTGGCTCTGAATTCTGGGTCGACATCCAGTGGGATACTGAAGTCCGGTGGGTGTGGTTGGCCCCCTCCTTTTTTGGGTTGTGGGAGCCCATAAAACCCTCCCGCAATATAGGACTAACCACCCTATCAGCTGGTATAAAGATGGTTACAGCTATGGAAGGAGCGAATACATCGCAGCCTGTCAGACTGTGAATCAGCCTGAAAATCCTTCCGCTACTTCACACTATACGAAAACAATAACAACAACCCTTCCTCAGAAGAGCACCTCTTACTGCACCAGTGTAGTAAAATGAAGCGTTATGAGTTGGTCATATCCACAATACAGCTGTATTTCGTTCAGAATTTTGTGGGCAAATTATTGGAGGACTTTTTTTTAATACAGAAAAAATAATATTGCTTAATACTGAGATCAATGCCAGAGCATTTTTTTTTTGTCAACAGGTGACAGAAGACCCAGTGGAAATCATTGAATCTCGGGCGGAGGTTCGCTCTTTTGAAAGAACTGACGAAGTGATCAAATTGATCGGATACTTTAAAAGTGAAGTTTCTGAACGTGAGTCATCGCCAACCATAACCTCCAACCCAAAGACCTGCTGTGCCACTGTTACTTTAACCTGCAGAGATGGATGGAAAGGCATCACTTTACAAGTTTAACCTAAATGTGAAAGATTTTGTAACTGCAGAAAACATTGACTTAATAATATAAAATGTCGAGGTATAAAACAAACACAATTTGAGCTGTGCCTACATTATGGCTATTGCTAAAGTAATGTGAATTTATCTAAACACACAAGGAAGCTCACAGTGGACCCCCTGAATCTGTGCTTTGTGTAAACTTCATTATATTTTGCTCTTTGAGTAAAATTTAAAAATTCTTTAAACTTGGGGAGGATTAGAAATGACAATTTAATAAAGGAATTGAGGTTGGAAATTACTGTCAGATCTTGGCAATAGAATAATTAATTTGCTCATAATTATCTGTTCCATGGAATGCTAGAATGTTTTCTTTGAGTGTTGTATTCAATGCACATAGTTAATAATGAACCATAAAGTGTGCCATTTTGCTGTGCCAATAATTTGTACCCCTGTGCTCTACTTTAATCAAGGCATTAACCTGTTTAAAAGGGTCAACTCTTCTGTTAAAATAGCGGGCAAAATAATTTGTAAAAGGATATAAGGTGGACAGTAATTTCTACCTGATGTTCTTTAAATTTATATGCAGACAAATATAACCCGATGTTTTAAACAGTTTTAAAACATCTTATGACCATCAAACCCGCTTTTTACACCTCCCTGCAAAAAAAAATTCAATACCAGATTAGTGTTAAAATATCAATTTATATCTTAGTTCAGGAGAAAGTTTTAAAAAGGTGCAGGTCTGACTGACTATCTGACTTTTGAAATAGAAGCAAAATCCCATTGTTTGAATACTTCGAATTGGAGAAACGTTACTGCTGACAGGTTAAGCAGCTGCAAGTTATATGATAGCTTGTCTTTTTATTATACACAGCAATTCATCCATTATCAGTCTGGATTACAGATGCAGGCCCATACAGACTTACAGGGGAATTTTAACAGTGATGGCATATAGAATTCTCCAATGATGCCTGTGAAAAATTGGCAGCAATTCATAACACCCCCCCACCCTAGCTCCCCCATGGATTTTTGGAGCCAGTGTATAATGTTCTTACAAAATCACATATCTTTTTAAAATACATGAAATAGTCTAATCTATATTTCTATCATAGTCTCTTCCTTCCTCTCCTATTTTGTCTCTTCTTTCTAATGCAGATTACAAAGCATTCGAAGATGCAGCAGAGCACTTCCACCCTTATATTAAGTTTTTTGCAACTTTTGATAAAGGGGTGAGTAATTCATTTGTCTCTAATTATTTATCTGTTCCATGGGTTGCCAGGATGTCTTGTGTTGATGTTGTATACAGTGTGCATTTAGGAAATAGTGAACAAAAACGTGTGTATGCCATTGTCATTTTACTGTGCCAATCATTGTTTTGGCATAAAGCAAAGCCAAATGCCAAAGCAATCTTTAATAAAATGCTGATCTACATACTCTTGACATTTCACTCCCATTAAATCCAGTTAAAAAGTACAAATTTAAGCCAAACAAAAAACAATACTGTAACATTGTCACTAATTACATTAGGAACACTGTTAAATGGAACATTCTAAAACCATGAATTCTTCCAGACTGCTCTGTCCAGTTTACAAGAGTCCAATATTGTGTCGTATTATCTGTCTCATCATCCCTGTTTCATTCTCATGCTTTCTGTTTTTGTCTACGTCTTTATCTCTATCCCTATCCCTCTCTTTAAGGATATAAGAAATAGGAGCAGGAGTAGGCCAATCGGCCCCTCGAGCCTGCTCCGCCATTCAATAAGATCATGGCTGATCTGATCCTAACCTCAAATTTAAATTCATGTCCAATTTCCTGCCCGCTCCCCGTAACCCCTAATTCCCTTTACTTCTAGGAAACTGTCTATTTCTGTTTTAAATTTATTTAATGATGTAGCTTCCACAGCTTCCTGGGGCAGCAAATTCCACAGACCTACTACCCTCTGAGTGAAGAAGTTTCTCCTCATCTCAGTTTTGAAAGAGCAGCCCCTTATTCTAAGATTATGCCCCCTAGTTCTAGTTTCACCCATCCTTGGGAACATCCTTACCGCATCCACCCGATCAAGCCCCTTCACAATCTTATATGTTTCAATAAGATCGCCTCTCATTCTTCTGAACTCCAATGAGTAGAGTCCCATTCTACTCAACCTCTCCTCATATGTCCACCCCCTCATCCCCGGGATTAACCGAGTGAACCTTCTTTGTACTGCCTCGAGAGCAAGTATGTCTTTTCTTAAGTATGGACACCAAAACTGTATGCAGTATTCCAGGTGCGGTCTCACCAATACCTTATATAACTGCAGCAATACCTCCCTGTTTTTATATTCTATCCCCCTAGCAATAAAAGCCAACATTCCATTGGCCTTCTTGATCACCTGCTGCACCTGCATACTAACTTTTTGATTTTCTTGCACTAGGGCCCCCAGATCCCTTTGTACTGCAGTACTTTCCAGTTTCTCGCCATTAAGATAATAACTTGCTCTCTGATTTTTCCTGCCAAAGTGCATAACCTCACATTTTCCAATATTGTATTTCATCTGCCAAATCTCCGCCCGCTCACCCAGCCTGTCTATATTCCCTTGTGGGTTTTTATGTCCTCCTCACTCTCTACTTTCCCTCCCATCTTTGTATCATCTGCAAACTTTGATATGTTACACTCGGTCCCCTCCTCCAAATCATTAATATAGATTGTAAAGAGTTGGGGACCCAGCACCGACCCCTGCGGAACACCACTGGCTACTGGTTGCCAGTCCGAGAATGAGCCATTTATCCCAACTCTCTGCTTCCTGTTAGACAACCAATCCTCCACCCATGCCAGAATATTACCCCCAATCCAGTGATTCTTTATTTTGAGCAATAATCTTTTATGTGGCACCTTGTCGAATGCCTTCTGGAAGTCTAAATACACTACATCCACTGGTTCCCCTTTATCCACTCTGCACGTTATGTCCTCAAAGAACTCAAGCAAATTTGTCAGACATGACTTCCCCTTCATAAAGCCATGCTGACTTTGTCCTATTAAATTATGTTTATCCAAATGTTCCGCTACTGTCTCCTTAATAATAGACTCCAGAATTTTACCAACCACAGATGTTAGGCTAACTGGTCTATAATTTCCAGCCTTCTGCCTACTACCCTTTTTAAATAAGGGTGTTACATTAGCAGTTTTCCAATCTGCCGGGACCTTTGCCGAGTCCAGAGAATTTTGGAAAATTATTACCAAAGCGTCCACAATCCCTACTGCCACTTCCCTCAAGGATGGGTGAAACTGGAACTAGGGGGCATAATCTTAGAATAAGGGGCTGCTCTTTCAAAACTGAGATGAGGAGAAACTTCTTCACTCAGAGGGTAGTAGGCCTGTGGAATTTGCTGCCCCAGGAAGCTGTGGAAGCGACATATTTAAATAAATTTAAAACAGAAATAGACAGTTTCCTAGAAGTAAAGGGAATTAGGGGTTACGGGGAGCGGGCAGGAAATTGGACATGAATTTAGATTTGAGGTTAGGATCAGATCAGCCATGATCTTATTGAATGGCGGAGCAGGCTCGAGGGGCCGATTGGCCTACTCCTGCTCCTATTTCTTATGTTCTTATGTTAAGACCCTAGGATGTAAGCCATCAGGTCCAGGGGATTTATCCGCCTTGAGACCCATTAATTTACTGAGTACCAATTCCTTAGTGATTTTAATCGTATTAAGCTCCTCCCCCCCTAGAGCCCCCTGTTTGTCCAGTGTTGGGATATTCTTAGTGTCCTCTACCGTGAAGACTGAAACAAAATATTTGTTCAGCATTTTTGCCATCTCCGTGTTTCCCACCATTAATTTCCCGGTCTCATCCTCTAAGGGACCTATGTTTGCCTTAGCCACCCTTTTTCTTTTTATATAACTATAGAAACTCTTGCTATCTGTTTTTATATTTTTTGCTAATTTATTTTCATAATCTATCTTCCCTTTCTTAATCAATCCTTTAGTTACTTTTTGCTGTCTTTTGAAGACTTCCCAATCTTCTATCCTCCCACTAAGTTTGGCTACCTTATATGTCCGTGTTTTTAGTCGGATACTATCCTTAATTTCTTTACTTCGCCACGGATGGCTGTCATTTCTTTCTCTCTATGTTTCTTTTCTCTGTCTCTGTCTCTTTCCCTTTGTCTTTCTCTGTCTCTGTCTCTGTCTCTTTCCCTTTGTCTTTCTCTGTCTCTGTCTCTGTCTCTTTCCCTTTGTCTTTCTCTGTCTCTGTCTCTGTCTCTTTCCCTTTGTCTTTCTCTGTCTCTAGCTCTCTCTGTCTCTTACTGTCAATCACTGTCCAAGGGCATGTGAGGGAAGAGACCAGCAAGTGGAGAGTGACCACTGGCTCTCAGGGTGGGTTGGGTGAAAGGTCCAATCTTCACATGCTTCAGGTGGATGGAACTATTGGAAACAGCATTCCGTAGCTGGAAGGTGCATCTCAAGGGCGAGAAGGACCAGATTTGGAATGAGTTACATGGGAAGAATGAGCCAATCAGAGGTAAGTATAAGCAATATGGTTAAATAGCAAGTTCAAGTATGACAGAGAGATGTGGTCACAATAGTGTGGCAGAAAAACTGTGACAGCAAGTGTTACAGGAAGTGAGTGCTACACTTATAGGAAGTACATGTTTATGCAAGATTTTAAAATATTTTAGCATTTTTTTTTGATTATGCCTCTGTGTAGATGTTTTCCTACATTAAATGCAATTTGTTGTTGTATATTAATACATAAATAAAGATATAATATGTGTGAATGGAGAATACATTTATAGCTTTCTATTATTATTAACTGCAACTGCCCTGTGATGTCTTTTAGATTTTTAAAAATATTTTCCTGGTGTGCGGGATCTCCCTGGCAGTAACACTGTGCATTCAGCCATTTACAGAACAGTGATCTAAAGTTAAAATCTATCTACTCAGCATTTCATTATAAGTGTTTATGATTTTAGTAAAGTTACACAGTCATTTTAACTAAACCATGTGAGAATACTTCCAACTGGAGGTATTAAAAAAAAAGGTACAGAAATGCAAAATAAAAGTGCTGCTGTGGTTCTTAGTGAAAGTGAAATAATCGTAACTGCTTTTATGATGTGTTTTGTTTCTGTTGGGGTCCCAATGTAGCTGTGCTATAAATTCCTGCCTTCACTTCCATATGAAAATTGGCTTTTTATGGCACCAGTGTTACGTTGAATTGCTGTGCTTTATGCAGATTTGTATTAGCTTGTTGTGAAATATACATTTTGTCGCTTCCCACAGCTTGGGCTGACAAGCCAGACAGGATCATTGCAGGATTTGCTTACAGTTTTATTACTGTGGTGTCAGTTTTTTAAAATTTATCCTTTTTTGTTTATCATTTTATTCATTGATGCGTTCTCCTCTGGGTAGGTTGCAAAGAAACTCTCACTGAAGATGAATGAGGTGGATTTTTACGAACCTTTCATGGATGATCCGGTCACTATTCCTGGTAAACCCCATTCAGAGGAAGAAATCGTGGAATTTATTCAAGAAAATAAAAGGTGGATAACTGAGTGACTGTATCATGCAATTGGTTTCATTTAAAAGTAACTGTGTCTGGAGTGGAGTGATGATGTGGTAGAGTGAGAGGATGCACATTTGCTGCTATGATTTCCCCATGTGAGCTTCCCATCTGTGGAAGCTACAGGAAGGGCTAGGAATTTCAAGGAAGAGTCACTGTCATATAACTCTTAGCAGGTGGTCATGCAGAAAGTCATCTATTGTATTCCCTTTTGGTTGGGCTGTCACAGGGAGGTCCTGAGTGGAGGTTGGATTAAGCTTCTGATTTTCTGGGAAAATGAGCAGCTGAATCAGTAGCTGGGCAGCATATGAACGTGGCCCAGAGTGAGAGTACACCCTTACTAATAGAAGCAAGGAGAGGTAGCCAGGACAATCTTTAACGCTGGAACATAGGAACTGTTTTTGAAACTGTGTTCTATTTTCAGATCAACCCTCAGGAAACTGCGTCCAGAGGATGTGTACGAGACATGGGTAAGACAAGCCTGAAATTATTAATTTTTTTCTCGTCATTAGCGAGAGTGAGAAAATTTTAAATTTAGAGTTCAATTTTTTTGATCAATGAGAAAGATATAAAAGGAAGAGGAAGAGACACAAGACAAGTACTGAGGGATAAGGTAGCAGAGGCGGATGGTAAATAGGCAGAACAAAGTAGAAGACACAGATTGGGAGAACCAGATACTCAAGACTCCTCTTTCTTTGTCATGAAAATACAGACACAAATTGTACTCAAAGGTATCACAGCATATGGTATTATAGTGTCAGCATGACTCAGTGATAGCACGTTTACCTCTGAGTCAGAAGGTCATGAGCTTTACGCTACACTGCAGAATATTGAGCACATAATCTAGGCTGACAGTTCAGTGCAGCATTGAGGGAGTACTGCATTGATAGAGGTGCCATCTTTTATCTGAGATGTTAAACTGAGGCCCTGAATATCTGCTCAGGTGGATGTAAAAGATCCCATGGTACTACTTAAAGAAGAGCAGGGGAGATGTCTAAGCTAATATTTATTTCTCCACCAAAACAGATTAAATGGTTATTTATCTCCTTGCTGTTTGTGGGACCTTGCTGTGTGCAAATTGGCTGCTGCATTTGTCTACATTCCAACAGTGACTCCACTTCAAAACATAATTAGTTGGCTGTAAAGCACTTTGGGATGTCCTGAGGATGTGAAAAAAACTATATAAATGCAACTTCTTCTTCTATAATTTAGAAATATCCATAATTCCCTCACATCCAGTTTGAGAGTGAGGATCTTGGATCTGAAACTACTGTACTAAACCTAAATATGGGCAATTACAATGGCATGAGGACAGAGTTGGCTAAAATGGACTGGGAAAACAGATTAGAAGGTATGGCGGTGGATAAGCAGTGGCAGACATTTAAAAAGATATTTTATGACTCAACAAAAATATATCCCAGTAAGGAGGAAAGACTCCACGAGAAGGGTGTACCAACCATAGAATCATAGAAGTTTACAACATGGAAACAGGCCCTTCGGCCCAACATGTCCATGTCGCCCAGTTTATACCACTAAGCTAGTCCCAGTTGCCTGCACTTGGCCCATATCCCTCTATACCCATCTTACCCATGTAACTGTCCAAATGCTTTTTAAAAGACAAAATTGTACCCGCCTCTACTACTGCCTCTGGCAGCTCGTTCCAGACACTCACCACCCACTCACCATGGCTAACTAAAGAAGTTAAGGATGGTATCAAGTTAAAAGAAAAGGCATACAATGTGGCAAAGATTACTGGTAAGCCCGAAGATTGGGAAAACTTTAGAAACCAGCAAAGGGGGACTAAAAAAATAGTAAAGAAGGAGAAAGTAGATTATGAGAGTAAACTAGCAAGAAATATAAAAACTGACAGTAAGAGCTTTTGCAAGAATGTAAAAAGGAAGAGAGTAACTAAAGTAAGTATAGGTCCCTTAGAGGATGAGACTGGGGAAATAATAATGGAAAACAAGGAAATGGCAGAGGCATTGAACAGATATTTTGTATCTGTCTTCACAGTAGAAGACACTAATAACATACCAATAATAGTAGATAATCAAGGGTCAAAGGGGAGGGAGGATCTTAAAACAATCGCTATCACTAGAGAAAAAGTATTAGGCAAACTAATAGGTCGGCAGGCCGACAAGTCCCCTGGACCCAATGGCTTGCATCTGAGGGTCTTAAAAGAAGTGGCTACAGAGATAGTGGATGCATTGGTTGTAATCTTCACTATTCACTAGATTCTGGAAAGGTCCCAGCGGATTGGAAAACCGCAAATGTAACGCCGCTATTCAAGAAAGGAGGGAGACAGAAAGCAGTTAACTATAGGCCAATTAGCCTAACATCTGTCATTGGGAAAATGCTAGAATCGATTATTAAGGAAGTAGCAGGACATTTAGAGACTCAAAATAAAATCAAGGAGAGTCAACATGGTTTTATGAAAGGGAAATCGTGTTTGACAAATTTATTAGAATTCTTTGAGGAAGTAACGAGCAGGGTGGATAAAGGGGAAACAGTAGAAGTAGTGTATTTGGATTTCCAAAAGGCATTCGATAAGGTGCCACATAAAAGGTTACTGCACAAAGTAAGAGCTCATGGTGTTGGGGATAATATATTAGCAGAAAACAGAGAGTCGGGATAAAGGGGTCATTTTCGGGATGGCAATCTGTAATTAGCGGGGTGCCGCAGGAATCAGTGCTGGGGCCTCAACTATTTACAATCTATATCAATGACTTGGATGAAGGAAACGAGTGTACTGTGGCCAAATTTGCTGATGATACAAAGATAGGTGGAAAAGTAAGTTGTGTGGAGGACACAAAGTGTCTGTAAAGGGATTTTG
Organism: Heptranchias perlo; assembly: GCF_035084215.1. Lineage (NCBI taxonomy): Eukaryota > Metazoa > Chordata > Chondrichthyes > Hexanchiformes > Hexanchidae > Heptranchias > Heptranchias perlo. The sequence continues at coordinate 46,663,240 of NC_090335.1, forward strand.
ACAGGTTAAATGATTGGGCAAAAATTTGGCAGATGGAATATAATTTGGGAAAATGTGAAGTCATCCACTTTGGTAGGAAGAATAAAAAAACAAAATATTATATAAATGGAGAAAGACTACAGAATGCTGCGGTACAGAGAGATTTGGGTGTCCTCGTACATGAAACACAAAACATTAGCATACAGGTGCAGCAGGTAATTGGGAAGGCAAATGAAATATTGGCCTTTATTTCAAGGGGGATGGAGTATAAAAGCAGGGACGTCTTGCTACAACTGTACAGGGTGCTGGTGAGACGACACCTAGAGTACTGCGTACAGTTTTGGTCCCAGTTCAGAGAAGGTTCACTAGGTTGATTCCGGGTATGGAAGGGTTTTCTTAAGAGGAAAGATTGAGCAGGTTGGGCCTATACTCACTGGAGTTTAGAAGAATGAGAGGAGATCTTGTTGAAACATATAAGATTCTGAGGGGGCTTGACAAGGTAAATGCTGAGAGGATGTTTCCCCTCATAGGGGAATCTAGATCCAGGGGGCATAGTCTCAGAATAAGGGGTCGTCCATTTAAGTCGGAGATGAGGAGAAATTTCTTCTCTCAGAGAGTTATGAACCTTTAGAATTCTTTGCCCCAAAAAGTGGTGAAGGCTGAGTCATTGAATATATTCAAGGCTGAGTTAGACAAATTTTTGATCAGCAAGAGAGTCAAAGGATATGCGGAACAGGCAGGAAAGTGAGGTCAAAATCAGATCAGCCATAATCTTATTGAATGGCGGAGCAGGCTCGAAGGGCCAAATGGCCTACTCCTGCTCCTATCTCTTATGTTCTTAGGTTCTCACAATATAACACAAATTTGTGATCTTTCTTCTTTATAGGAAGACGACATAGATGGGATCCAAATTGTGGCTTTTGCTGAAGAAGAAGATCCTGGTAAATTCCATTAAAGCTTATCATAAAATCATAGGATGTTGTGGCACAGAAAAGGCCATTCAGCCCATCACATCTGTGCTGGTATTTTTCTCCTCATGCCTAATCTTTTTGTTTAATCTTCTGCTTGTTCACCATACTCTTTAATATTCCTCTTTTTCAAGTAGCTATCAATTCCCCTTTAAAAGAATTTATGGATCTGTTTCAACAAGGGTTTGTGGCGGAGAATTCCACATTCTGTCTATAACCTGTGTAAAGAAATTTTAACTCACCTTCCCTTTAATTACTTTTGTAATTATGTTAAATTAGTATGTATATGATTTTGTGTGTGTATACACATATTGCCTATCCTACATGCAGTGTATGCTACATCTGGAAGTGTGAGGTAATTCTTTCAACTGTGAGATGAAAGTGCTTTAACAAGCTGTGGTAGATTTAATATATAGCACATTTTAATGTTTTCTGTGTACAGTAAGTATTTTTTAGTTAAGGCACTTTGATAACAACAAGCCAAAAACACCCATGATAGGGTTTACAGCAATACTTTTAAAAGAATTGTATCACGACATTTTGACAAGTCATGTTTCATCCTCACTGGGTACTGGGAGGGTTGCTGCTTAGGTACCTGAAGCTAGTTGAAGGGCTAATCAGGGAATAATGACACTTGTACATTTCCTGAAATTGTTGATCTTTAAAATTCAAGGACGGGTCTGGATGATCAGTGCAAGTCAGTCTATTTACTTCTTAAACTCTGATACTTACACTTACACAGTGTTTTATCGTGTTGAAATATCTCACAAAGTGTTTCATACACAATTAATTACTTTGAAGTCCAGCGACTTATTAAATAGACTGCTGTTACTTGACATTGTTATTCATTTGCACTTCTTCTGTTGAAATATTAACGAAAATGTGTCAACATGGACAGTGTTTGACATATTCTTAAAATATGTCCATACCCATATATGTGCAAACTGGCTGCCATCTTGGCACGATTTTGAGCAGATCTGGGATAGGCAAGGAGTGGAAATTCTGTCTGAGAGCTGTTCAGCTGGCTTGCTGCAGGCCACTGCTACTTCTGGGATTTTCTGCCAGTGGGTGTTGAGTATGTCTGCCCAAGAATAGAATGTGTATTCAAATGACGTACTATGATGGAAATATGGTATTTTCTGCCATTAACGCCATGGGAACACTGGATATTAAGAACACTGGTGTGTTCCTGACATACAGCTTCGTGGGGAGTTTGAAAATTTAATTATCTCACCCCCCTTCAATTAATTTCCCTTTGCACAGTAAATTTAAAAATAAAAAAAGTATTTTTGTCTTCAGCTGCCCTGCCCTGCCCACATTTGACTGAGGTCTACAGCTGGAAAGCGATGGGCCATAGGGGCTGGCAGATGTCTCGCCCTGCCAAAGTTGTGGCAAGATTCCACCCAAGTAGAAAATTCTGCCTATGAGATTTCCAAAAACTGAATCCAAAATTTGACACTGTGGAATGTTGGTTTTTTTCTTCAGTTTATCCCTCTTAAAGAATGACAATATCTTTGATAATTTTCTAATTTTATCCTCAGTACTTAGACATAAAGAGTGGAATTGTCCTCTCTATAGTAATGTTTCCTTGTGTTTAATGATTATGTAGAACCGTTTTTTTATGTTAATATCACTAAGTTGCGTTTCGTTATTGAGCAACTTGGGTGAAAGCTAATTAGTGCTAATATGGGGGAAGATTGCCTATATTTGAAATGTGTAATGAAATCATAAATGTCTTTGTAAAGAAACAACTTACAATTTCACTACACTTAGTGCACAAAGGAAATCTTTCATCATGTTACTGCACAAGTAGTAAGTCACCGTTAAAACTGTTTTTAGGGGACACAACAGGGTAATTTAGACAAAAAGTAAAAAAACCTGCAGATGCTGGAAGTCTAAAACAGTAAGAGAAAATGCTGGAAACAGCAGGTCAGACAGCATCTGTGGAGAGTACAGGTCATTTAATTTGCAGACCTTACATCAAAAATTCATCAGCTATTACAAATGCACAGCATTTAAAAAGGAACTGGGGAGAGCAAAATACACGCATATACGTACGCACGCACACACATACATGTGAAAAGAAATAGAATGACCTATAAAGCGCTTGAGTGAAAAACAGGAGATGGTTAAACGGCACAAGTAATATTAGCATGAGACAATAAGAGATATAATGAGAGATTGTTACCAGGCCCTGCTCCCTTTTCTGTGCCCACCATGTTAGGATTGCCAGATTTTCACCCCAGGTATGCTGCTGGCCTTGAGGAAATCTGCAGCTTCTATTCAATATTAGACCAGAAATTGCTAATGGTGATATTAGAGTGTAAATGCTTATCACTTGTTTTTAATGGGTTAATGTCTCCATTCTATATGATTTTCAGAAAGGACAGAGAAATTGGGAAAGGAGGAGGAATAGCAATATTGATAAAAGATATAATTATAGCAGTGGAAAGGAAGTACTTCAGTAAGGGTGAACAGGCAGTGGAAACAGTATGGGAAGAACTAAGTAATAGTAACTCTCCCACAAAAGGCTGCGGATGCTGGGTTAATTGAAATTTTCGAGACAGAGATCAACAGATTTTTATTAGGTAAGGGTATCAAGGGATAAACATAATTTAATAGGACAAAGTCAGCATGGCTTTATGAAGGGGAAGTCATGTCTGACAAATTTGCTTGAGTTCTTTGAGAACATAACGTACAGAGTGGATAAAGGGGAACCAGTGGACGGAGTGTATTTAGACTTCCAGAAGGCATTCGACAAGGTGCCACATAAAAGATTATTGCTCAAGATAAAGAATCACTGGATTGGGGGTAATATTCTGGCATGGGTGGAGGATTGGTTGTCTAACAGGAAACAGAGAGTTGGGATAAATGGCTCATTCTCGGACTGGCAACCAGTAGCCAGTGGTGTTCCGCAGGGGTCGGTGCTGGGTCCCCAACTCTTTACAATCTATATTAATGATTTGGAGGAGGGGACCGAGTGTAACATATCAAAGTTTGCAGATGATACAAAGATTGGAGGGAAAGTAGAGAGTGAGGAGGACATAAAAAACTTACAAGGGGATATAGACAGGCTGGGTGAGTGGGCGGAGATTTGGCAGATGCAATACAATATTGGAAAATGTGAGGTTATGCACTTTGGCAGGAAAAATCAGAGAGCAAGTTATTATCTTAATGGCGAGAAACTGGAAAGTACTGCAGTACAAAGGGATCTGGGGGTCCTAGTGCAAGAAAATCAAAAAGTTAGTATGCAGGTGCAGCAGGTGATCAAGAAGGCCAATGGAATGTTGGCTTTTATTGCTCGGGGGATAGAATATAAAAACAGGGAGGTATTGCTGCAGTTATATAAGGTATTGGTGAGACCGCACCTGGAATACTGCATACAGTTTTGGTGTCCATACTTAAGAAAAGACATACTTGCTCTCGAGGCAGTACAAAGAAGGTTCACTCGGTTAATCCCGGGGATGAGGGGGTGGACATATGAGGAGAAGTTGAGTAGATTGGGACTCTACTCATTGGAGTTCAGAAGAATGAGAGGCGATCTTATTGAAACATATAAGATTGTGAAGGGGCTTGATCGGGTGGATGCGGTAAGGATGTTCCCAAGGATGGGTGAAACTAGAACTAGGGGGCATAATCTTAGAATAAGGGGCTGCTCTTTCAAAACTGAGATGAGGAGAAACTTCTTCACTCAGAGGGTAGTAGGTCTGTGGAATTTGCTGCCCCAGGAAGCTATGGAAGCGACATCATTAAATAAATTTAAAACAGAAATAGACAGTTTCCTAGAAGTAAAGGGAATTAGGGGTTACGGGGAGCGGGCAGGAAATTGGACATGAATTTAGATTTGAGGTTAGGATCAGATCAGCCATGATCTTATTGAATGGCGGAGCAGGCTCGAGGGGCCGATTGGCCTACTCCTGCTCCTATTTCTTATGTAAAAAGAAAGAGAAAGATATGGATCAAAGGCGGGTAAATCAGCCATGATCTAATTGAATGGCAGAACAGGCTTGAGGGGATGAATGGCCTACTCCTCATCCTATGATCCATTGAAATAGCACAATGCCATGCAAATACGTTAAATGTCAATTCGCTAATATTGGCAACAATTATTTCAAGGTATAATACCTATACCATCAGTTTGATGTCTGAATCCACAAAAGTTGTATTTCATAGGCAGCTACAGTGGAATTGATATTTGCAGGTAGTTTTTTGCTTGTCTAAATATTTCTTGGTTTCTTGCATGAGGATAATTGGGAGATTTCTATTGCTTTACAGATGGTTATGAATTTTTGTCAATTTTAAAAGAGGTAGCAAGAGAAAACACGAACAATCCAGATCTAAGCATTGTGTGGATCGATCCTGATGACTTCCCTCTGGTGAGTACACATGTCACACAGTAATGAATAGGCATTATATTACAGGCATTTTATTGCAGTAATTTAATCTTACATTCCTTTTATAACTATTTCAGTTGTTTACATACTGGGAGAAAACTTTCAAGATTGACCTTCACAGGCCTCAGATTGGAATAGTGAATGTCACTGATGTAAGTAGCATCAGCAAATTCCAACCATTACAATCTAGTGCTCTTACAATCTTTTTTTAATATAGATATGTTTTCCCATGATCATTGGGATTGTGGGAGTGCATGCTCATGTTTTTGTATGCATGTGTATGGTTTTACATGGATGTCTGATTGTGATCTTGAATGCCAATGTGTGACTGTACATGGATATCTCTACATATTTACATGTATGTGGCTCTCTATTTCTTTACAAGTCCGGGCATATGTGTGAGATTGCATTTCAATTCCTCTATCCATAGAGGCTTATATGTATGTGTGTAGCTAGGGATGGATATTATGCAACAGTACAGATTTGCAAGGAAGTGCCTGTGCAAATTTAGAGTTTTAGATGAATGCAAGTTATGAATCTGAACAATAGGAGAGCTATGGTTTTGCTTTGGGGCCTTTTTGGAGTAAGGACATGGGTGGCTTTGTTCTGTGAGTGCAAAAAAAGATAAGACTAGGATTCATTTTTATCGTATCAATCACCTTCCTAAAACTGTAGATGACTCTAGTCACAGCATGACATGAACCCAGTTTTTCTTAGTTCACAGAAATAGTTACGTTTGCAGTTATGACATAACTACAGGGAAATGGAAAAGCTGCAAACCATCTTAAGAACATAAGAAATAGGAGCAGGAGTAGGCCGTACGGCCCCTCCAGCCTGCTCCGCCATTCAATAAGATCATGGCTGATCCTTGACCTCAACACCACTTTCCTGCCCGATCCCCATATCCCTTGATTCCCCTAGAGTCCAAAAATCTATCTATCTCAGTCTTGAATACTCAACGACTCAGCATTCACAGCCCTCCAGGGTAGAGAATTCCAAAGATTCACAGTCCTCTGAGTGAAGAAATTCCTCCTCATCTCAGTCCTAAATGTCCGACCCCTTATCCTGAGACTATACTCCCTATTCTAGACTCTCCAGCAGGGGAAACAACCTCTCAGCATCTACCCTATCAAGCCCCCTCAGAACCTTATATGTTTCAATTAGATCACCTCTCATTCTCCTAATCTCCAAAGAGTATAGGCCCATTCTACTCAATCTCTCCTCATAGGACAGCCCTCTCATCCCAGGAATCAATCTAGGGAACCTTCATTGCACCATCTCCAAGGCAAGTATATCCTTCCTTAGATAAGGAGACCAAAATTGTACACAGTACTCCAGGTGAGGTCTCACCAAAGCCCTGTACAATTATAGGAAGACTTCCTTCCTCTTGTACTCCAACCCCCTTGCAATAAAGGCCAACATGCCATTTGCCTTCCTAATTTCTTGCTGTACCTGCATGCTAACTTTTTGTGTTTCTTGTACCAGGACACCCAAATCTCTCTGAACACCAACATTTAATAGTTTCTCATCATTTAAAAAATATTCTGTTTTTCTATTATTCCTACCAAAGTGAATAACCTCACATTTCCTTACATTATACTCCATCTGCCACCTTCTTGCCCACTCACTTAACCTGTCTATATCCCTTTGCAGACTCTGTGTGTCCTCCTCACAGCTTACTTTCCCACCTATCTTTGTATCATCAGCAAACGTGGATACATTACACTTGGTTCCTTTATCTAAGTCGTTAATATAGATTGTAAATAACTGAGGCCTAAGTACTGATAACTGGCTTGTAGTTCTCTGTTTTCTCTCTTAAATAGCGGGGTTACATTTGCTACCTTCCAATCCGCTGGGACCATTCTAGAATCTAGGGAATTTTGGAAAATCACAACCAATGCATCCACTATCTCTGCAGCCACCTCTTTTAGAACACTAGGATACCATTGGGTCCAGGGGATTAGTCGGCTTTTAGTCCCATTAGTTTCTCCAGTACTTTTTCTCTATTGATATTAATTACTTTAAGTTCCTCACTCTCATTAGCCTCTTGGATCCCCATTATTTCTGGTATGCTATTTGTGTCCTCTACTGTGAAGATAGATACCAAGTATTTGTTTAACGTCTCTGCCTTATTCCCCATTATAATTTCTCCTGTCTCAGCCTCTAAGGGACCAACTCTCTTCCTTTCTGCATACTTGTAGAAGCTCTTACAATCTGTTTTTATATTTCTTGCTAGTTTACTTTCATATTGTATTTTCTCCCTATTTATCAATTCTTTACTGCAATACAATGAAAGAAAAGTGAGACAATTGGGTACTGAAAGTAGAACCAATCGAACTGATAATGGGTGGTCTACCACTCTACATAGCTGAGTCATCAAGGACACATGGCAGCATTCTGCATGGGAGAAAAATCTTACACCTTAAGTAACAATGGAACATCATTCCTGAGTGCAAGTCTTATTAGTTCCTCTTCATTGTGGGGTTTGCTTTTTTCTAATTGGATCTAGTGGTTTTATGGTGAATAGTTTTTGCTGATTTACTTGAAGATTATTCTATTTTCTGCCAATGGGTTTTCCTGATGGATTAATTCATAGGCTGATAGCCTGTAATATTCCTAATCAACGTGAACTTCTTTGTAGGATTTAATGTAACATTTGTAGAGGTATATGTGATAAGGTTTGTACTTGTGTGCACATTCTTGAAAGCTGATAGTTTGTAACTTTCCTCATCAATGCATAATTAATTGTGCTTTAACACTGATTTTCACATCTATACCCTTGTAGGCTGACAGTGTCTGGATGGATATTAAAGACGATGATGATCTGCCATCAGCTGATGAACTAGAGGAATGGCTCAATGATGTTCTCTCAGGAAAAGTTAATACAGAAGATGACGATGTCGATGATGATAACGATGATGACGATGACGATGATGACGATGACGATGATGACGATGACGACGACGACGATGATGACGATGACGATAACGACGACGATGATGACGATGATGATGACGATGATGATGATTAACTGTTTTAGTCTATTATTAATTATCTACAATGTGAACAAAGTATCTTCTAATTCTACACGTTTAAAGGTATTTTGAAATGGATATATTTGTAATTTGAGATGAATATTTGAAAATGAATTCTAATTCCCATGGTGTGTAACTAATATCCTGGGATCAGAGTAAAATCTCCGATATTGAAAATGAAAAGTAACTGATTTATAAAACTTTCTCTTGGTTTATTTTTTACGTATATTTTCCTCATTTCTCCATACTTATAAAGAAAGAAACAATTTGAATTTATATAGTGCTTTTCACAACCTCCAGATGTCCCAAAGCGCTTTACAGCTAATGAATTACATTTGAAGTACACTGTTGTAATATAGGAAATGTGACAGCAATTTGTGCACAGCAAGGTCCCGCAAACTGCAGTGAGATAATGACCAGATAATCTGTTTTTTAATGATTATCTTTTACGCCCACCAGAGAGAGCAGACAGGAACCTAGGTTTAACATCTCGTCCGACAGTGCAGCACTCCCTCAGTACTGCACTGAAGTGTCAGCCTGAGTTATGTGCTCAAGTCTTTATATATGACTTTGAAGTTAGTTTGGTCTTACCTGGAGTGACCAAGAGTATTATAATGCTCAAAAGTGAAGACTGATAGCATTATTGTACATTCGAGGTAACTTTTGTCACCTGAGGCAACTATTTATCTTCTAAGCCAAAAACCTCAATCTTGTTGTCTTGTCCTAAGCTTTCAAATATAGTTTATTTCTGAAATACAGTGAAAAATGGGACTAAGATGATATAGAATGCAGATTCTATATCATCTTAATGGTCTCGGCAGCAAATAATGTTTAGGTGTGTTTTAAACATAAAGTTAATTTATTTCCACAATGTAATAGCTTATATTAAATATGAAGTGGTGCAAAACACCTAAATATCTAGGAATGTCTCCCATTTGCCTCCGGCTATGTGTTATGCTTCGTGACAGCAGCAGGCAGTGATATCTGTTCTATTGTCTACTCGTCACCCACTGAAGAGTTTTGATGGTTAATGGCATTATCAAAAAATAATTGAACTGTTCTCCACAGGCTACAGTAATCACAAATGTTACTTCAGTTGAAGGGTACTGTATATGAATCAACTGGAGCCAACACAGTGTCCCAGAACCTAATAGGTATTCCAATGTCGTTACATTATGAAATGCAAATACGCTGCAAATCCATTCACTAAAGGCAGTGCACCAGTAGATACACAGAACATATGCGTAGACTGGTTATACTGCCAGCACACTATGGGAGTTCCAGCTTCTTCCAAACTTGGAGAACCAGTGTGCACCTGCAAATAAGTACATAATGCTCAGCACGTCTGCACATATAAACTGGTACTGGGAGTTTCAGAGGAAGGTGGTCAACATAATACAAGGACCTGGTTTAATCATCTTATTGATGTTAATTTAGCTTTTGCATACAGTCAAGTTTAGTGACTCCTTCAAACAAGTTGCAGATTATACCATTAGCATTCACTAATAAAGAGAACCTTGTTAAAAAAAATCTATAGAGACAGACAAAATGGTAAGAACGCATTAAATAAAATTCTTCGCAAATGATTTTTTAAATGAGTATTGAACTTGACTCTTAATATTCCATTAATTATTCAACATTATTTTTGTTGAATGTTGGAAGATTGTATAAACCTTGAACAATTACATTGGGAAGCTGGGGTGTGAAATCAGCCAGAAAGATTTTCTGCCAGAAGTTACAGGAATGCACTCACCCTAAAATGGGGAAGTCAGCTAGGATCAGGAGTGGATCACTAGGGCAGTGGTGGCACTCCCTCCTCATCAGCTGTGTGTCGGGATTCCATCAAAGCAGAAATCTCGGGTCCAGGTCTAAGAGCTGGGAATGTTCTATCATGTTCCTGTTGAGGTTGTTTGATTTTCCATAACAGTTATGTAGTTTAACCACAGATGTTTAAAGTTGACAAAGATCTTACATTATGACATGTTACCTCCCAAATGCGAGGGTAAGGGACATAATGCAAAAGGCATCGGGAAAGATCGGGGTGTGGTGGTGGTGGTGGTTGCGGGAGGGGGGAGGGGGGGGTTGGACACCGGCAATAGGGAGGAGGGAAGGAAAGATCGGGGATTGGAAAGGGGGGTCAGCCGATCGTGGGGCAGGAGGCTCGAGATCAGAGATTGGCAGATCTTGGAAAGTCATAGTTCATGTTGGAATCAACGTTGGGAAGAATAGGATTCAGGTCCTGCAAATGGAGCTCCAGGAGTTAGTAGGTAGATTACGAGCAGAACCTCAAAAATAGTCAGATTAGGGAAGTAAATGGTTAGGGAAGTGGTTTGGGATGGAAGAGTTCAGATTACTGGGGCATGGGCCCAGTTCTGGGACAGGAACAAACTGAGCCAATGGGACAGTTTACACCTGAACAGAGCTGAGAGCAATAATATCCTGCAGACAGATTAACTAAAGTTGTGCGGGAGGGTTTAAACTAATATAGGGGAGGGGAAAAATAAGAGAGTAGAGTAGGCAGCTTGGAGGGGAAAGTAAGCTTTTGGTATTTTTGTAATAAGCAGATAGAAAGGCTTAAAGAGGGCAGGATAGGACAAAGGAAAAATTATCAAACCAAGGGAGTCAAAAGTAAAGTATATCTGCATATTAATGCACAGAGCATATGAAGCACAATTGGTGAATTTGAATCAATATAATAGAAAATTAAAACATAATAACAGTAACTTGAGCAGGGCTGCAGCTGGGTCAGAATATATTAATTAGCGACTATGGCCTGATATTTATGAGGAGGCGGGGAGGATGCAGAGGAATGCGATTGTTGAGGTGGGGGGGACCCAAAAGTCCCGAGGTCCTGCCGAATTTAATGGCAGAATCTCATTATCATTTTTTAATTCTGTTTCCTGCCCGGCAGTCAGCCAGATTGACAGGCTGGCCGGCTGCCAGGCAGAAAAGCCAGCAACAGAAGGCCACAGCCGGGAACGGTTGGGGCAGTCCCGGCATTTGGGAAAGATCGGGGCTTGGTGGTGATAGGAGGCGGTCAGAGACCGGCAATAGGGAGGATGGAAGGAAAGATCGGGGGTCAGCCGATCGTGGGGCAGGAGGCTCGAGATCGGGGATTGGCAGATCATGGCAGCAAGGAGAGGCCCCGATCATCAGAAGGTTTGCTTGAGGGGCCTGGAGGGAGCACTCCTGCTCCTCCTGGCTCACAAGGAGCGCTGTAAAAAGCACTTACCTGCTGGAGTCGACTGCTCCTGTCTCCATTTCACTGCCAGGTTTCCCGAGTCGGGGAAAACCAGTCAGCAACTGTTAAATTTAAATCAGGCTCCAAACTGCACTTTAAATATTATAATGAAGTGTTCCGCCTCTACAAGATGGGACACAGGCACGCCACGCAACCCACCACTGTAAAAACGGTGACAGCTATGTATGTGGTGGGTTGGGGTCACGTTTCATGATTTTAAAATTTTAACCCTCCACCCCGGACCTCCCACCAGTTTTTTTTTTTGGGGGGGGGAAGGGTTAACATCAAACCCAATATTATAGCATTGGAGCATAAAGGATTCAAACATTTTTGGTGTTTTAATGATCAGTACATAAAACAGGAAGGGAAAATAAACTTCAGAATAGATGTGTGATAACTTCAAGCATGAGCTGAATCTGCTTCAGGGCAATAGCATTTGGAGAAACAATGACATGAGCTTGTAACAAAGGTAATGCAATAACCGTGGAGAACTTCAATCTTCATGCAGACTGGACAAATCAAATTGGCAAAAGTAGTTTGGAGGACGAGTTCATGGAATGCATTTGACACAGTTTCCTAGAACAATACATCATGGAACCAACCAGGGAACAGGCTATGTTAGATCTTGTCTTGTTTAATGAGACAGGGTTAATTAGTAATCTCATCGTAAAGGATCATCTGGGGAAGAGTGATCATAATATGATAGAATTTCACATTGAGTTCCAGAGTGACATACTTAAGTCAGAAACTAGAGTCTTAAACTTAAACAAAGCCAATTACATAGGTATGAGAGGCGAGTTGGCTACGGTAGATTGGGAAATTAGATTAAAAGATATGGTGGTAGATAAGCAATGGCAAACATTCAAAAAAAACTTCATAATTCTCAACGAATATAATTCCATTGAGAAATAAGAACTCCACGGGAAAAGTGATCCATCAGTGGCTAACTAAAGAAGTTAAGGATAGTATTAGATTAAAAGAGGCATTTTAATGTTGCCAAGAAGAGTAGTAAACCTGAGGATTGGGAGAGTTTTAGAAATCAACAAAGAAATTGATAAAGAGGGAGAAAATAGAATATGAGAGTAAACTAGCAAGAAATATAAAAACAGATCATAAGAGCTTCTACAAATATGTAAAAAGGAATAGAGTAGCAAAAGTAATCGTGGGTTCCTTAGAGGCTGAGACAGGAGAAATTATAATGGGGACGAAGGAAATGGCAGAGACGTTAAACAAATATTTTGTATCTGTCTTCACAGTAGAAGACACAAAAAACATGCCGGAAATAGTGGGAACCAAGGGACTAATGAGAGTGAGGAATTTAAAGTAATTGATATTAGTAAAGAAAAAATACTGGAGAAATTAATGGGACTAAAAGGCAACAAATCGTCTGGACCTGATGGCCTCCATCCCAGGGTTCAGAGATAGTGGATGCATTGGTTGTGATCTTCCAAAATTCCCTAGATTCTAGAACGGTCCCCATGGATTGGAAGGTAGGAAATGTAACACCGCTATTCAAAGAGAGAAAACAGGAATCTACAGGCCAGTTAACCTGACGTCAGTTGTCGGGAAAATGCTCGAATCCATTATTAAGGAAGTGGTAACAGGGCACTTAGAAAATCATAATGTGATTAGGCAGAGTCAACATGGTTTCATGAAAGGCAAATCGTGTTTGACAAATTTATTAGAGTTTTATGAGAATGTAAGTAGCAGGGTAGATAAAGGGGAACCAGTGGATGTAGTATATTTGGATTTTCAAAAGGCATTCGATAAGGTGTTACACAAAAGTTTGTTACACAAGATAAGGGCTCATGGGGTTGAAGGTATAATATTAGCATGGATGGAGGATTGGTTAATGGACAGAAAACAGAGAGTAGGAATAAACACATCATTTTCAGTTTGGCAGGTTGTTACCAGTGGGGTGTTGCAAGGATCAGTGCTTGGTCCTCAGCTATTTACAATCTATATTAACGACTTAAATGAAGGGACCGAGTGTAAACTTTGCTGACAATACAAAGATAGGTGGGAAAGTAAGCTGTGAGGAGGACACAAAGGGCGATAAATTGGGCCGTGTAGCGCTGATTTTGTAGGAACTTTGCGGCCTCCTAAGGATCCAAAATAGCATCCGGGATGCGCGGGGACACTGCTGAATGGCATCTTGGTAAAGGTGTTTGCACACGCACAGATAACGAATGCCGATGGCATGGAAAGAGGGAGAATATGTGTTAGATCAGTGTGCAACGCTGATTTAAAGGGACAGATACGATTTTGGAACTCAACGCTCCAGCCAACACACTGGGCCCGATTTTACCAGGGGTGCGGGTTCTCGGCGGGTGGGCCAGCGGGCGCGTTAAAAACGCGCCCGGTGAAATTAGTGGGTTTCCCGCGCGATCGTAGCAGGCAACACACTAATTGGAGCCACTTAACTGCACCTCCGGGTTCCACGCTGCTGATCTGCGCGTCGGGCGGGCTGCGCATGCGCAGTACGATCTGTCAGCTGGAGGCGCTCTATTTAAAGGGGCAGTCCTCCACTGACAGATGCTGCAACAAATTTGAAAACTTACAGCATGGAGCAGCCCAGGGGGAAGGCTGCTCCCAGTTTAATGATGCCTCACCCCAGGTATCAATACATGGGGTGAGGAGGAGGGGGAGGACAGAGATCTTCCCCCCGGCGGGCGGGAGGAAGCGGCCTGCCTCTGCCACCAAAAAGGCCTGGCTCGAGGTGGCAGAGGAGGTCACCAGCCCCACTGACGTATCGCCCACCTGCATACAGTGCAGGAGGCGCTCCAATGACATCAGTAGGTCAGCCACAGTGAGAACACGTAGTCTTTCCCCTACACTCCGTCTGCCACAACACTGCCCCCACCCCACATCTCCTTCGGCACTGCCAACACTACTCTGTCACATCACCCCTCATACCCACTCAAACCCCATCCCCATCTTACCTGCACCTACTCACCTCGCGAGTACTCACCCCGCCACTACCACGCAACCCAACCCTCATACAATCTCATGGCTCTATCCCATACTCACCCTCTCGTGCATCTCTCTCACGGCCAGCCTCACTCAACCTGCCACCACCTGTGCTGCAGCCACAGGGCATGCATCACATATGTGCAGTAGGCAGCGTAAGGCAAACGTGCCGTGAGCATGAAGGGGATGCACAAGGGTGTTTGAGGGTTTGTCATGGGTGTTACCTATATTGAATATCAGAACAACTCACAGCACACATTGTATTGGCACCACTACTGCCATGTCTTCGCGAATCCTGTCTGTTTTCCGCAATAATGCCCGCTCCTGTGTATCACTATGCGGACCCACCACTGATGCCACCCATTGTCACCGCAGAGTGGGTGTGGGTGTTTTTGCAGTGCTCTTCTGCGCAGACGACTGAGAGACATCGGCGACGTCCCCGGTTGCACCCTGGAAGGCTGCGGAGGAGAAGTTCGTGAGGGCAGTGGTGACGTTGACAGCGACAGGTAAGAAGATGGTGCTCGGGCCAGCCGGGAGCAGCTCGGCATGAAAGAGGCTGCAGATGTCCACGGCTACATGGCGAGTGACTCTGAGCCTCCGTGTGCACTGCTGCTCAGAGAGGTCCAGGAGGCTGAGCCTCGGTCTATGGAACGTGTGGCGAGGGTAGTGCCCTCTGCGACGCATCTCTCTCTGCGGTAGCCCTCCCTCCTGCTGTACAGGTGGATGTGTCACAGCACTGTGTTGTGGGGCTCCACGTGTCAGAGGTGGACGGGGTGGCTGGTGAGGCTGGTGAGGCTGGTGATGCTGTTCGCCCTCCGAGGAGGTCATGACTGCAGCTACGGCAGCCCCCATCCGCAAGATGTACATGTGAGGGGGTCCGCAAGGTAGGTACATGTCTCCGGACCCCGGGGTAAGTGTGCAGGTTGGTGACTTTGACCGTCAGGAGGGGGGTGGTGGAGGCGAAACTTTGTCCCGAGTGACAGAGCGGCCTCCTGTAATGGGTGAGGGTCTCCCCCCCACCTGTCAAATGGGCCTTTGCAGCTGCCACAGGCTGACAGCTCAACACGTCCATCCGACCTGGGAGTGTTTCCCCCAGTGTGTGAAACAGTCCCATGTTTATCCAAAATCACACACAGTCCCTTAATCAGGTCAGTTAATGACCTGAACAAGCAAAGTAAATACTCTCAAGTGGCATCCCGCTGGCTTTAATTGCCTGCGGGATTCCCACCAGCGGGGGCTGCGCGCGCACGCCGGCGCGTCAGCGTGGAACCCGGAAGTGGGCGGGATCGAGGCGCGATCCGGTCCCGCTGCTCCATTTCGGGATTTTCGAGGCCCCCCCGCCGAGAACGCACCCGAGAGCGGGTGCTAAAATCGGGCCCACTGTCTTAACCTCGCACAGCTGAACAGCATGGAGAACCCCCCTACCAGCGCTATTTAAAGGGATCATGCAGGAGTTACAGCTTAATTGCTGGGCTATTGCTTCTGGCTGCTGATGCATTTGTACCTGTTTTTGGAGGTCTCCTATACTTGAATACGAGGACTAGGAGAGGTAACCTAAAGATTAGAGCTCGGACTTGCGGGAGTGAAGTTGGGAAACGCTTCTACACGCAAAGGGTGGTAGAAGTTTGGAACATTCATCCACAAACCGCAGTTGATGCTAGCTCAATTGTTAATTTTAAATCTGAGATTGATAGATTTTTGTTAACTAAAGGTATTAAGGAATATGGGGTTAAGGCAGGTACCTGGAGTTAGGTCACAGATCAGCCATGATCCCATTGAATGGTGGAACAGGCTCGGGGGGGCTAAATGGCCTACTACTGTTCCTATCTGCCTATGTTCCTATAATAAAGTTTCGACACTCTACAGGGAGTGGGTTGGCTAGCTGACAGGCAACAGCAAGGGCATTGGCAGAGCAGCAGGGGTAGGATAGAAATGCTGTCATCCTGAGAGAGGACAGCAGGTTCATGTTCCATGGAGCCACTGCCACTTGCTGCCTCCTGGTAGGCGCTACCTTCTCCTGTAAGAAAGCAGGATGTGTGTCGGTGTGTGTCCTGCAAGATGTTTGGTTGATGTGCCTATCATGGTTGAATAGCTGCCAGTGTATGTGACCTGTAAGTTGTGGGTGGACAGCTTGCAACAGTAGTAACGTGTGAGGGTGAGAAGAAGCATCTGATTGGAAGAGTTGAGTACTGATTGAAAGAGTTTGTTGGTATGTGGGTGATGGGGGTTGTAGTGCATGGAGCAGTGGATACAGCTGCTGGTGCAGTTAGTAGGAGATGCCACTTGAGTTGACCTCACTCACCTTGACCGTGTCAAAGCATTGGACTTCTTCCTGCACTGCATCCATGTTTGTGGCGCTATGCGCCTGGCATTGACTTCGTCCCCTATTGCCTCCCACTATGCGGGAGCATATGTCTGTAGGGACTCTTGCCCCCCTGCGGATATAGGATGCTCCTCTTTCTGTCCACCACTTGCACCAAGGCCTCTAGTGCATCATCAGAGAACCTTGGTGCACGCACTCTCGCAGGCCCGGTACAAACTCAGATCGGCAGATTGGTGAGGTCTGGTGTGCAGATTGGAGGATGTGGGATTTAGTAATGCGCAACCTTTATTCAATGTTTTAACATAACTCTGATGTGGAGATGCCGGTGATGGACTGGGGTTGACAAATGTAAGGAATCTTACAACACCAGGTTATAGTCCAACTGTTTTATTTGAAAATCACAAGCTTTCGGAGGCTTTCTCCTTCGTCAGGTGAAGTGTGCACACTCGCTCACCTGACGAAGGAGAAAGCCTCCGAAAGCTTGTGATTTTCAAATAAAACAGTTGGACTATAACCTGGTGTTGTAAGATTCCTTACATTTAACATAACTCAACAGTTTGAAAACATAGGGACAGGACCTGCACCTGTGTTTTACGGGTGCAATGTCTGATCTTGTTCTAGACTCTGTGCGGACCCGTATCTCATATTTTGCAAATAAGAGGTGCTGGCTGCCTTTAAGTAGTGCTAGCCACTCGTGATATTGGGGCATCCTACTGGTGAACAGCCACTTAACAGCACAGCTGGCTGGCTGCTCGCAGGAATCAGGTAAATGACCAGGCAGCACGAATCTCACATGCTGCCTGCATCACAACGACTGGGCACGGGGTTAATCGCCGAATTTAACCCCCAATGAGCCTGAAAAGGGATATAAACAGATTAAATGAGTGGGCAAGAAGGTGGCAGATGGAGTATAATGTGAGGAAATGTGAGGTTATTCACTTTGGTAGGAAGAATAGAAAAACAGAATATTTTTTAAATGGTGAGAAACTATTAAATGTTGGTGTTCAGAGGGATTTGGGTTTCCTTGTACATGAAACACAGAAAGTTAACATGCAGGTACAGCAAGCAATTAGGAAGGCAAATGAAATATTGGTCTTTATTACAAGGGGGTTGGAGTACAAGAGTAAGGAAGTCTTGCTGCAATTGTACAGGGCTTTGGTGACACCACACCTGGATTACTGTGTACAGTTTTGGTTTCCTTATCTAAGGAAGGATTTACTTGTCTTAGAGGCAGTGCAACGGAGGTTCACTAGATTGATTCCTGGGATGAGAGGGTTGTCCAGTGAGGAGAGATTGAGTAGAATGGGCCTATACTCTTTGGAGTTTAGAAGAATGAGAGGTGATCTCATTGAAACGTAAGTTTCTGAGATGGCTTGACTGGGTAGATGTTGAGAGGCTGTTTCCCCTGGCTGGAGAGTCTAGAACTAGGGGGCATAGTCTCATGATAAGGGGTCGGCCATTTAGGACTGAGATGACAAGAAATTTCTTCACTCAGAGGGTTGTGAACTTTGGAATTCTCTACCCTAGAGGGCCTTAGATGCTCAGTCGTTGAGTATATTCAAGGCTGAGATCGATAGATGTATGGAATGTAAAGGAATCAAGGGGTATGGGGATCGGGCAGGAAAGTGGAGTTGAGGTAGAAGATCAGCCATGATCTTAGTGAATGGTGGAGCAGGCTCGAGGGGCCATATGGCCTACTCCTGCTCCTATTTCTTATGTCCTTATGACATCCTCCTCATCATTTTCTAAAGCAGGGTTGTGCTTTCTTTCTTTTCTCTCAAGCTATTCTATCACTCCATGTATGGGAAGGTTTGTTTGTGGCTATAAACAGTATCTCTCCGCCTGTTTCCTGTCTGTCACTACCAATCTGATAGTGTGCTGAAAAATCCACCTGGCACTGGGACTCTGGCATTATAGCAGACTCTCAAATGTTTCACACTGTGAAAAACTCCCAGCCTATAAAACAGTAACCTTCACATTATATAAAACTGAACAAAAGTTCTCTCTGAACAGATTAAAAATTACAACTTTTGAAACCCAGTGCAGAAAAAATTAAGTTTAAATCACTAAACGTGTGCAAAGATTTATCTCTGAATGACTATCTCTTTGTTTTATTTATAATTCCTAGGTCTGAACCCAACCATAAGAAAACATGAACAGCTAACAGTAATCATCTTATTTTTTGGGGAATGTGTTGTAACCTCCCAGATCTGTGCCCAAAACTCCAATAACTCTGTCTCAATCCCTCCAATGAGGTTTCTGCCCCTCCCACAGCACCAAAACAGTCCTAACCAAAGTCACAAATGATATTCACAAATGAAAGGCATCAAGGGATATGGGGAGAGAGCGGGAATATGGTATTGAGATAGAGGATCAGCCATGATCATATTGAATGGCGGAGCAGGCTCGAAGGGCTGAATGACATACTCCTGCTCCTATTTTCTATGTTTCTCTGTAATTGTGAAGGTGGAGCGTTATCCCTCCTTCTCCCCCTTGACCTCCTAACTGCGGACCATAACCTTGGGACTCTCCAAAGGATCCAGCCTTGGCCGCCTTCGCTTCCTCAACTACACTCTGATGACAGCCAACTCTACCTCGGACCTCCTCTCTCAGTCCCTCCACTGCCTCTGGGCTGTCAGATTACTTGTCCAATATTCAATCTTGGATGAGCTGCAATTTCCTCCAGCTTAAAATCGGTAAGACTGAAGCCATTGTCTTTGGCCCCTGCCACAAACTTAATAACCTTGCTGTCGACTCCATCCCTCTGCCTAGCAACTGTCTCAGGCTGAATCAGGCTGTTGATAACTTCGGCATCCTGTTTAATCCTGAACTGAGTTTCCAACTGATATCATTACCATCACTAAGATCAAATTCCATCTCAGTAACCTTGCCCACCTCCACCCCTACCCCAGCCCACCTGCCACTGAAACCTTCATTTAGGCATTTGTCACCTCCAGACTCAATTACTTCAATGCTTTCCTGACTGGTCTCCCATCCTCCACCATCTGTAAACTTCAGCTCATCTAGAGCTCTGCTGCCCCATCGTGCAGCAAATCCTATCACCTATCATCCCTGTCTTCGCTGATCTACATTGGCTCCCAGTCTTCCAATGCTTTAGATTTAAAATTCTCCTCCTTCGTTTTAAATCCCTCCATTAAAATAGGTTTCCCCCTTATCTTTGCAACCTCCCTCAGCCCTACAACCCCCACCCCCCAAGCTCTCCATTCCTCTAAATCTTGTACATGCCCCCTCTCTTTGCCCCATAATTTGCAGCTGTGATTTCCGCCACTCTCTGGAATTCCCTTCCTAAACCCCTCTGCCCCTCCACCTTCTTCAATGCTTTCTTAAAACTCACCTCTTTGACCAGAGTTCTAGTGAATCGAATAACTAGGGAGGTAAATAGGGCTTTAAACTAAATAAGTGGGGGAGGGTCCAGGTGGAGAGAAATCTAGAATGCTAAAGAGAAAAGACAAAGCAGCAGTGCAGGAAAGTGATTGGGGTAAGGATAACCAAATTGTGTCAGGAAGGGACAGAGCGTACAAACAAAAGACAACAAATAGGGTCCAGATAAGAAAAAATGGTAATAAGACAAATAGGGCCATAGTACAAAAAAATGTTAAGGTGTCTAAAAATGTTAAAAAGACAAATCTAAAGGCACTGTATCTGAATGCACGAAGCATTCGTAATAAGGTAGACGAATTAACAGCGCAAATAGATGGATATGATATAATAGCTATTACAGAGACATGGCTGCAGGCTGACCAAGGCTGGGAGCTGAATATCCAAGGTTATTCGATATTTAGGAAGGACAGGCAAAAAGGAAAAGGAGGTGATGTGGCATTGTTAGTAAAGGATGAAATCAGAGCAATAGTGAGAAAGGATATTGGCTCAGAAAATCAAGATGTAGAATCAGTCTGGGTGAAGTTAAGAAGCACCAAGGGGCAGAAAACACTGGTGGGAGTTGTCTACATGCCTCCAAACAGTAGTGGTAATGTAGGGGATGGGATCAAACTGGATATTAGAGATGCATGTAACAAGGGTACTACAGTAATCATGGGTGACTTTAATCTGCATTTAGACTGACCAAACCAAATTAGCAATAATACTGTGGAGGATGAATTACTGGAGTGTGTACGAGATGGTTTTTTAGACCAGTACGTTGAGGAGCCAACCAGGGAACAGGCTATCCTAGATTGGGTATTGTGCAAGTTGAGTGAGCGGGCAAATACGTGGCAGATGCAGTATAATGTGGATAAATGTGAAGTTATCCACTTCGGAAGGAAAAACAGAAAGGCAGAGGATTATTTAAATGGTGATAGATTGGGGAATGTTGATGTACAAAGGGACCTGGGTGTCCTTGTACACCAGTCACTGAAAGCAACTATGCAGGTGCAGGAAGCAGTTAGGAAGGCAAATGGTATGTTGGCCTTCATTGCAAGAGGATTTGAGTACAGGAGCAAGGATGTCTTACTGCAGTTATACAGGGCCTTGGTGAGACCACACCTGGAGTATTGTGTGCAGTTTTGGTCTCCATACCTAAGAAAGGATGTACTTGCCATAGAGAGAGTGCAGCAAAGGTTCACCAGACTGATTCCTGGGAAGGCAGGACTGTCGCATGAGGAGAGATTGGGTCGACTCGCCTGTATTCACTTGAGTTTAGAAGAATGAGGGGGATCTCATTGAAACATATAAAATTCTGACACGGCTAGACAGACTAGATGCAGGGAGGATGTTTCCCCTGGCTGGGAGGTCCAGAATGATGGGTCACAGTCTCAGGATACGGGGTAGGACATTTAGAGCTGAGATAAGGAGAAATTTCTTCACTCAGAGGGTGGTGAACCCATGGAATTCTCTACCAGAGAAGGCTGTGGAGGCCAAGTCACTGAATATATTTTAGATGGAGTTAGATAGATTTCTAGACACAAAAGGCATCAAGGGATATGGGGAGAGAGCGGGAATATGGTATTGAGATAGAGGATCAGCCATGATCATATTGAATGGAGGAGCAGGCTCGAAGGGCCGAATGGCCTACTCCTGCTCCAATTTTCTATGTTTCAAGATTTTGATCACCCCTCCTAACCTTTCTTTCTTTGGCTTAGCATCCATTTTTCCTTATGTTTCTATGAAGTGCCTTGGGACATTTGCTATGCAAACCCAATTGTTGCTGTTAAATAAGAATAAATCATCTGCTTAAGACAGTGTTCTGTTATGAATAATTAATGATTTTCGATTAATCCAAATATTATACAGCATGTGGATAAGCGCAGTAATTAGTTTGAGAATTCTTTAATTTTTCAGACATTTATTATGTTGTGAATGGTAATTGTAGGGACATATAGCAGGAAGAAACGAGACTGTTCAAAGGACTTGTAAAAAAAAAGCTTTTGTAAGAGACTCTAAAATAAGTGTGATTACTTTCTGGGAAATTTGAGCCAATCAGAGTGCTTCATGCCCAATGGTTGGATCAAAACTGTCCCCATACCCTAGTAATGTGCTCAGAGGCCCCAGTTGCAGGTCAGATGAAAGACTGTTATATGTGTATGTGCACTTATATAGTGGTGTCATGGAAAAGAGAGCATGGGATTATGCTCACAGTTTCACCAAATGGCATTTTCCCCAATTTCAGACAAGCTGTTAGGGGAGTGTTGAGCAGAAGCATTACTCCACATGGAGGAGAGAAACTGGAAGTCTCTTCATTCCAGTCAACCCAAATTGCTATCATACACCTATCATACACCTAGCAGCTAGCTTGGGAGGGGCTTTTGGTTGAGTAGAACTCTAAGAGCAGGTCACTGCCTATCGTCTCAGTCAGGTGTCTAATGTGAAAGGCCAAAAAGAAAATGAAGAAATGGAAATCTATTTTCTGGTTTCATATACTAATTTTGTTGGCAAAATTAAAGACTTAAAAAAATTTTTTTGAAAATATCTTTAAATCTTTTTGCTTTCTGATTTAATTAACGGCCACTACTTGAATCTTGCAAGAGAGGGCAGAGGAGAGGACAGGCAGATTGACAGAGGTAGGACATCATCTTTGGCCCAAAAATGAGGGGATGAGTAAGTCATGAGCACAGCAGATATGTGAGCTATGTACATCCCAGTGCCACTTACTCTTTAAAAAAATGATTTCTATATTCAATGGCTCTTTATGAAAAGAAAACATCTCAGAAAGCTTTACAGCATGACCATTAAGCAGGAGTAAAAAGGGAAACAGAAATTGGGAGGGTGGAAAGCACAGAAGAAGAAAATAATTTTCAGGAATGCTTTCGAAAGCAGGAACAGAGGTTGTAAAACAGATGGATTTAGCGAGAGAGTTTGAGAGGGTAGTGGCTGAAAGAGCAATCTGATAGTGGAGCAGGGAGCAGGAAATGAGGAAATATCGAGTGTAGGAGGATTGGAGGGTGCAGAGATATATGAATGGAGGAGACTGGTAGAGGACACCACAAAGGGCTTTGAAAGTTCGAATGAGGATCTTAAAGTTAGTTTTCTGGTGCATGGGGAGCCAGTGGTGTTTGTCAAAGACGGTGTTGGAGGGGGTGTGGGATTTTGGCAGAGGACAGAGGCGGCCATGTTTTGGAGGTAACAGAAAGTGGCGTTGGCAATGGATTGGAGGTGGTGAAAGAATTCATCTTGGGGTTGAACAGGATCCTAAAGTTTCGCACATTCAGGTTTAGCCTCAGGAGGCCACCAGGAAGGTTGACCAAGTCTAGGCTAGATGCAAATAGGTACTAGCAGGAGCCAAAGAAGATTAAAGTTAGACATTATGGCGAGGTCAAGTAGATTTTATTGAGTTTGTTTCATTTTTTCATTCTGACTTATTGACAGTCTAAATATTAGAAGAATATAAATGTGAGCAGTGGCTTTACCTCTAATTACCAGTAACTGGGACATAATCTACACCTTAGTTTCTTCCCACGAGCTAGCTTTATAATTTTATCTCGTGATATTTCTGGCTCTCTCGAGTAATTTGTTTCCTGCACAGTGTACCATATCCAAGTGCCTTGATGAAAATGACATTGTTTTCAGGAATCCTGTTGTGTTAAGTTCCTAAAAAATAGAAAATGCTGGAAAGCACTCAGCAGGTCAAACAGAATCTGTGGAGAGAGAAACAGAGTTAACGTTGCAGGTCAATGACCTTACATCAGAACGCTGCGTTAAATTCTGTCTTGCATATTTTCTTTGTGAGAATGTATGATTTGTTTATTCCCTGTGCCAAGTACCATCTATGCAATTTAGCAACCTGCTCTCAAATCTCTCCAATTCAACTCCAAAACCAGCCACAAGGAGGTGTTTGAATCACAGGGTGGGAGGGGTTCATTAAATTTTCTTTTTCTCCCTGCATAGAAGTATTTGAGTTCTGCTTGGTGCTTCTTTACATTGATATAGTTAAGACCAGGAGCATAGTGATGTGTGGGGAAAGGGGCATAGTTAAAGGCAAAGAAAGGTTTGTATTTATATAGTTTCTTATTACACCTTAAAGCATTTCCATACCATGAGTTACTCTTGTAGTGCACATAACAAGATCCCCCAAAATGCAATGAGATGAATGGCCAGTGAATCTGTTTATGGTGGTGGATTTGAAGGAGAACACTGTTGATTGGGATCCCAGGAGCTCTGAACTTCAAATAATGACATGAGATCGTTATAATCCACCTGAACGAACATCACTTCTGACAATGAAGCACTCCCTTAGTGCTTCTTTGGAATGTCAGCCTAGATTTTGTGCTTAAAACCAGGAATGAGGCTTGAACCTGCAACCTATTGACACAAGTGAACTAACTGAGCCAAGATGACACAAATATGCTTCAGTATCTCATTTTGTGGTGCCTTATATTGGTGGCCAGCATGCTATACAGGTAAGTATTCAATTGGTATCCAAATCGCTATCTTAGACATAATAATAGATTATGTGGATGTGCTATCTATTAAATAATGTTCTTTTGCAGCACAACTTTTGCAGCTTAACTCAATCCATTAAGCCAATGGTCGTGCAATATTTCCCATTTTACGTAACATTACATGTTGTCGCCCAATAACATTCTTCTCACCAATTAACTATTAGTGCTTGCAAAAAGACAATAATTTCTTCTTTTCTAGCTTTGTTTACAAGAGACTGAATCTTTTATCAACCTGAAACGTTAACTCTGTTTCTCTCTCCACAGATGCTGCCTGACTTACTGAGTGTTTCCAGCATTTTCTGTTTTTATTTCAGATTTCCAGCATCTGCAGTATTTTGCTTTTGTTTTACTGAATCTTTAACTCATCTCTCTGAAAGTTCCAGACTAGACAAAGCAAATAGCTTGGAATTGCTCCAGCTATTCTTTTGGAGAATGCTAATTAGTATACTTGGTGACTATTCTTATACTTGACAAACTTTCAAATCTGTTTAATCTGCATGTACCAGTGATATCAGTCTTCACAATGCTTATCTAAAGAGCACAAAGGCTAGTGGAATTAGCCAACAGGACATTAGAACCTACAGATAACTAAATCTGTGAATGAATGTAAATAATTTACATGAATTTTAAAAGGCATATGACAAAGTTCCACTTGTGTGGCATTTTAAAGATTGTCCAAACTCATGGAATTAATGACAAATTAGCTAGCTGATTGAAAGCTTGCAATGAAATGCATAAAGTGATGATAAATTAAAGGTTTTGTCTGGGACAGTGGCTAAATGAGTTCTCCAGGGGTCTGTTTTAGGCTACTTGTTATTAGAAGGGTACTTCTAATAATATAGAACATATAAAATATACTGACAGCACAATGCTTTGTGGGCAGTTGACTAATATAAGAGAGATTGATAGCATTCAAAGGAATTTGGGTCAAAGGAATAGAAGGTGTATTTTAAATGGGCAGACACATGGCAGATGAAATTTAATGCAGAGAGGTGTGAAGTGATACATTTTGGTAGGAAGAATGAGGAGAGGCAATATAAACTAAATGATACAATTTTAAAGAGGGAGCAGGAACAGAGAAACCTGGGGGTGTATGTACACAAATCTTTGAAGGTGGCAGGACAAGTTGAGAAGGCTGTTAAAAAGCATATGGGATCCTTGGCTTTATAAATAGAGGCATAGAGCACAAAGGCAAGGAAGTTATGCTAAACCTTTATAAAACATTGGTTAGGCACCAGCTGGAGTATTGTGTCCAATTCTGGGCATCATACTTTAGGGAGGATGTCAATGCCTTAGAGAGGGTGCAGAAGAGATTTACTAGAATGGTACCAGGGATGAGGGACTTCAGTTATGTGGATAGACTGGAGAAGCTGGGGTTGTTCTCCTTAGAGCAGAGAAGGTTAAGAGGAGATTTGATAAAGTTGTTCAAAATCATGAAGGGTTTTGCTAGAGTAAATAAGAATATAAGAACATAAGAAATAAGAGCAGGAGTAGGCCATACGGACCCTCGAGCCTGCTCCGCCATTCAATAAGATCATGGCTGATCTTCTACCTTAACTCCATTTTCCCGCCCTATCCCCATATCCCTTGATTCCCTTAGTGTCCAAAAATCTATCGATAAGGAGAAACTGTTTTCAGTGGCAGAAGGGTCGGTAACCAGAGGACACAGATTTTAGGTAATTGGCAAAGGAACCAGAGGCGACATGAGGGAGAAACCTTTTATGCAGTGAGTTGTTATGGTCTGGAATGCACTATCTGAAAGGCGGTGGAAGCAGATTCAATAGCAACCTTCAAAGGGGAATTGGATAAATAGAATCAAAGAATCATAGAATCATAGAGTGGTTACAACACAGGAGGCTATTTGGCCCGTCGAGCTCATGCTGGCTCTTGCAAGAGCAATCCACTTAGTCCCACTCCCCCATCCTCTCCCCGTAGCCCTGCAAATTTTTTCCCTTCAAGTGATTATCCAATTCCTTTTTGAAAGCCATGATTGAAACTGCCTCCACCACCCTTTCAGGCAGTGTATTCCACTCGTTGCGTAAAAAAGATTTTCCTCATGTTACCTTTGGTTCTTTTGCCAATCACCTTAAATCTGTGTCCTCTAGTTCTCGACGCTTCTGCTAATGGGAAGAGTTTCTATCTACTCTGTCTAAACCCCTCATGATTTTGTACACCTCTATCAAATCTCCTCTCAACTTCTTTGCTCTAAGGAGAACAACCCCAGCTTCTCCAGTTTAGCCACATAACTGAAGTCCCTCATCTCTGGAACCATTCTAGTAAATCTTTTTTGCACCCTCCTTCCTAAATTGCAGTGCCCAGAATTGGACACAATACTCGAGTTGTGACCGAACCAGTGTTTTATAAAGCTTCATCATAACCTCCTTGCTTTTGTATTCTATGCCTCTATTTATAAAGCCCAGGATCCCGTATGCTTTTGTAACCGCTTTCTCAACCTGCCCTGCCACCTTCAATGATTTATACCCATATACCCCCAGGTCTCTCTGTTCCTGCACCCCCTTTAGAATTGTATCCTTTAGTTTATATATAGGGAAGGGAAGAGTATACTTGCAATGTTGATACATCCCAATAATCTAATACTGTACCCACTGTCTGTGTTTGTCCCAGAGTCTGTCAATAATCTAATACTGTACCCAAAGTCTGTGTTACTTGAAGGGGAAAAATTTGCAGGGCTATTGGGAAAGAGCAGGGGAATGGGACTAACTGGATAACTTTTCCAAAGAGCTGACACAAGCACGTTGGGCTGAATGGCCTCCTTCTGTGATGTATCATTCAATGCTAAAGTGGCTAAATGTCAGGTTGGGACATTAGAACTGGAAACATTACCTCACACTTCTCCGGATTGAATTCTACTTGCCACTTTTCTGCCCACCTGATCAGTCCATTGATATCTTCCTGCAGTCTATAGCTTTCCTCTTCACTATCAACCACATGGCCTATTTTTGTATCATCTGCAAACTTCTTAACGATGCCCCCTACATTTAAGTCTAAATCATTGATATATATCACAAAAAGCAAGTGACCTAGTACTGAGCTCGGCAGAACCCCACTAGAAATATCCTTCCAGTCACAAAAACACCCGTTGACCATTACCCTTTGCTTCCTGACACTGAGTCAATTTTGGATCCAACTTGCTACTTTGCCTTGGATCCCATGGGCTTTTACTTTTCTGACCAGTCTGTCATGTGGGCAGAGATCAAAAAAGAAATGGATTTGGTTGTGAAGACTATCTATTTATTGAAAATCTCCTGCTGATTTAAAGCTGTTATCAATAAGGATTTTAAAATTCTCTCTCTCTCTCTGCCATTTTAAGTTTCTTTCTGCCTGCCTGTGTAAAAGACACAATGTATATCGAGTGTACTGGGACGTGCTGTTCTCCGTGACTGGCCTGCTTGAATAACAACGACACCTTTTGATTGGTGTGATGCTGTCCCAACATCGTATAAGATATGCGATTTGAGAACCTTTTCATTCAATCATCTGACGAAGGAGATAATCTCCGAAAGCTTGTGATTTTAAAATAAATTTGTTGGACTATAACCTGGTGTTGTAAGATTCCTTACATTTGTCCACCCCAGTCCATCACCGGCATCTCCACATCATCAATAAGGATATTAGAGTCCTCAAGACTAATCAAGGCAATTCTTGAAGGGTTTATCAATAGTTGATTGCCTCCCTTGGGGGATTGGAGGTGTTAAGAATCCACAAGGGCAAATTACAAATGGTCTGTTGAAGGAATGGATTTAATGGTCTGAAATCTTACTTTATATTCCATGGCTTCGCCACTGTTATTTTATATATGTATTTGTTCATCCAGGTGAGATTACACAATTGGGTTTCAGCCATTTGACCACTTTGCAGCCACTGATACTATTAAAGGGCAAGGAATGTCTGGGGAAATATTTTTATGCAAAGTACTCTCACATTGTAGTGTGAAATATATATTTATTAAAATTTTGAATGACTTTAAATAAAAATCAAATCTTTACTTCCAATGGAAGCCTACAAGGTGGATGCCTTGCTGCTAAGCTGCTCCAGTAATAGTTGGTAACTGAAAGGCACTGGAGTGGCTCCACTGAATGCTATGAGGCTGTAACTGTAGACTGGTCTAAGAACCAATCTGGAGTTTCTCAACCCCAGGAAAAAATTACTAACTGAGTACGCAGACAGTAGCAATTTTTTTCAGGGCCAGGCAGCTCCAAGTGATTGAGACTATCCAAACTCATCCGACGTATTAACAATTTATGACAATTATATATCAGCTGGGAGCGATTAATAATCCAATTGCTCTATTGATGAACACAAATTCTAATATATAATTCTTGAACTGCTAGGTAAAATCATTAGCATTAAAATTAAGTTGTGAAAGTGAAGGTAGAGTTCGCTTAATTTTAAAATAAAAATTAAGTTTTAAATTATTTCTTGCAGTCCCTCCTTCAAATTGGTAGCACATTTGACCAATGGAATGGCTCAGAGGTATGGCCAGGATTGGTATAATGTATTGTTTTGTGGCTGATGAGCGTTCCATTCACTTGGTCAACAAACATCTCAATTATTTTATGGTAAATAATTGCTTAACATCTTTGGACAAGCACTGCCTGAACAGTGGCTACTATGCCAATATTAAGGCATCATAGAGTTGGCTCTTAGTATTAAAGATAGAGCAGTGCCCAGGCATTGTTGCACTGTTTAACTGAAGGCTACCTGCCCAGAAGACTTGATATGTTGCTTTCCACATCAGTGATCATCTCCATCTTTTCCCAGAAAATCAATGGGCAACTTCCTAATCAGATACAGTTGTACCGATAATACCATACTGTGGACTTATTGCCCTTGGACTCTGACATCAAACTCTTTTGTTGGATTTAAGATCAAAATCCACATTGCTGCTTGGTTACCCTATAAATCTCATGAGATCAAACATGAAAGTTGGGTGGGTTGCTTCTACTGAACTAGGTTGCTTTATTTTTATTCTTCAGAAATAGTGGTTTATGAAGTTCTCTAAAATGGATAAGATATTCTATGGGTGCAGATTTTTTTTAAAAATCTAATCACTGGAAGGAGACTTCAAAGTTTAGAATAATATTTCCACATTTATTGCCAAGTCCAAAAAAAATATGGACTCAATGTTCCACTGTAAATTTCTGAACTGGCAAATACAGAACTTCTTTCCAGTGCCAATGGAGATTCCTAAATTAGAAAATGTTTAAGAGAAAACACAGTGGTAAACTATTAGGTGAATGTGACCTGCAGAGTAGATGTAGGATTTGATTGCATCAAGTTTCCAAGTTTACTGGAGCATATTCTACGCTGTTAGAATAAACTTTTGCAGCACTTGTTCCATAACCTTATAAGGGAAGGTAGAGTATTGACTGCTTCAATTAAACAGGTTTAATTCTTCAGAAAGTAACAACCAATCTCTGCCAAGAGGCTGGTGTGAGACTGTTAAAGAGTCTTAGGGAGTGGAAGAGTTCCCAGTTTAAACACAGTCCATTCCTTAACCAGTCCTTGGGGCCATAGCTTTCTATTCTTATTTCAGGGTCAATATCCAGAACAGGAGTGAAGCTTTAGGCTGTTACATGATGATCATTTATTAAGGATCAAGTCCCAGCCAAGTTAGCCTATTAAAAGGCAGATGCTTAGTTTACAAAAGGAAATAGTGAATTTAATAATGTTAATTCTATTCCTGGTCTATATTAAAGCCTCATTTAAACAAGTGGCTTTAAAATGGATTTAATCCAAACTTGCAGTCAGTTTGAAAGTTCACATACTCTAATCAGTCATTACTGGATCAACTCTAATCA
Source organism: Heptranchias perlo (assembly GCF_035084215.1). NCBI lineage: Eukaryota > Metazoa > Chordata > Chondrichthyes > Hexanchiformes > Hexanchidae > Heptranchias > Heptranchias perlo. The sequence goes on from NC_090335.1 coordinate 46,693,867, forward strand.
AAGCTGGTCTCATATTCCAAATTTTCATTTGAACATACAGCACTTTTCAAGCACGTGTACACATACACACTCCCTCCCCGAAAACAAGAACATCACAATTACATTAGTATTTGATTATCCTTGGTATGTATTTAATATACACTATGACTGAATTAAACTTTACTTTCAGGCCACCAAGATAATTTATAAAGACCCCACTCATAATCCCGAAAGTCCCTATGACTGTCAGGAGATCCTGGTTTACTAGCCGTTCAGGAGACCAGATAACAAATTACTTTAATTGGCATCATCAAGCTTACAAACATGGATGGTCTCTTGTCCAATGCAATGGGATGAGAATACGAGCTCCTGAAGTCTGATGGCAAGTTTGATGCTTTCTTTAACTGTATGAAAGAGGTAACATGCCTCAATTCACAATATTAATCCTTCATGTTCCATGAGGCAGCTGTTTGTGGGATCTTATGTGCAAAATGGCTGCCACTTTACTTGGCTATGTCACTGAGCTTCACATACTATGAATTACTTTGAAGTGTTTTGAGACATTTCTGAGATGTGATAAGCTGCAAGTCTTATTTTTAAACATAGAGCTACACCAGTGGGCTGGGACAACTACCTGAGTTTTACTCTGCCATGGGGAAATGCCTAGCCCTCGCTTGACATCACCTCACAATATCCTCATGCGTAGGGATCAGTCCAGACCAGCTTTGTTCGCAATGCATTAGAACTCCAATACTTCACTATTATTTCCCATTGTTGATGTTCATTGACATTGACTGTATAACCACACAAATCTTAGAGGTGACAAAGCATGGATAAGTGTTTCACTGGTGGTAGGTAAGCTAAGGGCAGAGGCAGGTGGTGCTGCAGAGGTGGAAGTAAGTAATGCTGGTAACAATTAGCATGCAGTGTTTGAAGCTCAGTTCTGGGTTTAGTAGGATGCCAAGATTTTCCCTACCTATTATGGGAACACCATCACAAGGACTACAGTGGTGTATGGCTGCAGGCTGAGCATCACCTTCTCAGGGTAACTACGATTAGGCAATAAATGGAGCCTGGCAACAAATTAAATAAAAGCACTTTGCTGACAAACAGAGGCAGACCAGTTCTAGTTTTCCTCTTTATTTTCAGGAGACTCCGTGTACAAAACCTGATGTGGAAAAAACATTTTGCAGTTTGTTACAAAAATGTAAAATTTAGAGAATGATTCCAAAAAGAAATAAATTACTAAGGCTACATACACACACAATTGTTAGTGTCTATCATGCACCTATTCAATTGAAGATTAAAAATTCAGTAACTCCAAATAATGTCCCTAAAATCCACAAATTCTGTTTCAGTACAAGGTGCAGACGCTGGTGGTTACAGTCCTTGGTTCTGGTACAAGGATATTCAATAGAAATCATTTAAAAATCAGTTCCTGTATAAAATTAGGTGTGTACAGTAGTTACATAGTGACACTTCAATAACACTTTCACAAGGCTAGAAACCTCACAAGTGAGTTTACCAATCAGTCTTACAGCAATGACTTTGGCTGCCAGAATGCTATACGATCTTGTTACCAACAAAACTTTTTTTTGCTTTAGTGACACTGTTGTATACGATGTATTTTACATTCATATTGAGACCACAATGGAATCAAGTTGCATAACACAAACAAACATTTGTGGCTATATTCCTGTTAATCAAGGAGGCCTGCTTCTTAGTGCTAAAACATTCTGACCCTTGCAGATTATAAACAGAATTCTAATTGCTTTGCATGATATAGAATGCAACACCCAGATGATTTAGCTCTGCAATCTGCCAGTCCCTGGTAATGTTGGTAAATTCCTACTGAAAATAGGGACTTTAATATCAAGGAAAAGTATCAGATAGGATTGAGATTGTGTGATTTATACAGGTCACCTGCCTAAGTGTTCAACAAATCATAGCTGGTGTTTTTCCATTAAGTATTCTATTTATAAATTCCCTGTGAAAAGAAATAAAGATTTGATTATGGCCTCTCCTCCCCATTGATTCACAGGGTGGGATGCAGTAGGACTATCTTTGGCAATGATGCAGTGGTTTCTGAGTAAGTGGCACCCTAGAATTCTCAGGGGGTGAAGCCATCATTAGTAAGTGAAAGAGAAAGCAGTAGCACAGGTATCAGAGTCTGTTCTATGGAGTGTGCATTCCTTCAGGGATCTCACTGGATTTTCAGGGCTCAGAGTGGAACCTGTCTGCCTGAAGATGGTTAATGTTATCTGGGACCTGAAGATTTCCAACAGAACTAAGATACATTTTTGTCTTGTGTCACATAGATCGCAACACTAACAGAAGTTCATTTTATTAAAATACACACAAAAAAAACTTTTAAATGAAGCCAGTTGGACCCACAGGATTTTTCCATGAAATGTTTAGCTAGCAGTAGTGTTTTCATTTTTGTATTTGTGATTGCATTTCAAGTGATAAGTATAAGGCCAATTTAATGAAGAATCTGTTCAGAGGAATGCTACATGAAATTTGAGGTAGTGGTGGCAGAGACAATGCACAAAGATATGCATTTCCTATCCACCTGGTAATAGAACAGCTACTCTTGACTCAGCAATTACACAGTTCTATATTTCAAATATGTTAAAAGCATGTGTGTGCAAATGTCGTTCCAGTCATATTGTATTCCACTAGAGGGAACGGAAGTTTATTCAATAATTCTTTAAGACAAGCCCTTTTCTGCTATAGCAAGGACAGTCTGTATATGTTTCAATGTCACTGTACCTAGCTCCAACGGAGAGATCTTTTGGTCCCAGGCAATGCACATTCAGCGCAATTACATTCTAATAGACAAGTGATGTACCAAGACGTCACATCAGCTTCACAGGCCATTTCCCCAGTTCTCTTTCCACCCCTGTATTTTGTCCTCCATTTTCAATCCAACTGTGCAAGCTGGGACTCTAAAATGCACTAGTATCGCCACGCATTTCTCCACACAGCTATCATGGACTTCTTCATCGCCACTGTCAGTGGTACTTTGCGATTGACTACATAATAGAAGCATGAATCAGGCTACGTCAGATCCAATTTCCATCCCAAAAGGGAGCATTTAGCTTTCATGTGATGCTTCATCCAATGGCCTTGCTGAAAGCTGACATAGCGCAACCAAATGAGACTAGTTAGATTGACAGGCAGCCCTGAAATATCTTCAAGGAGTCAACTGCACACCTTGAGCTAATGGGTTGCCAGTCTTGTGCGTTTTACTTTGCACATTGCCATTCTGCTGTTGCACTTCAAAACTGCAATTCACAAATATTGAAGAAAACTGAACAAGACAACAGAGAAAGATGTCCTGACACATCCCATCAATCAATATATAAAATCCTCCAATGTGCCAATTAAATTTAGGGCAAAGTCAAAAGATACTACAATTAAACAACAGAAATCAAACCTTGCTGTAAGATCGATTAGTAAATTCATTGTTATAGAACATTTGACTTTAGGTAAAAACAAGCCAAAATCATTTTCTGTTATAACCAGTAAGTTTGACAAATGTTTGGATGGTTGCTCAGCTTGGTCTGATATACACATTGGACAAATACTGTACTCTGCTCCTGATCTGATAAAACATTCTTTACACAAGAAATGTCAATTTAAAAAAATTGCTTAAAACAAAGTTATCTGTTAAAAAATAAAAATAGAAGATTCAAAGGCCACAACCGTTAAAAAAAAGTTAAAAAAAAGTAAATTATTTCTTAAACAGAATTCTGACAGCAAATATTTCTGTATAAAAATTCCTTAAGTGGGAGTGCAGTGCATTGTGGGCAAGAGGTGAGCCAGCAGGGCACATTCTGCATTGCACTACGAGAGGTAAAAGTGTGAAGAAAATGAGTTAGAGTTCTCAGTTAAAGAGTGCAGTTTCTACTGGGCAGATCCCAAGATATTAGACAAAATGAAATACAGAGTATTTTACATGCCTTAATCTTTCAGAAATACAAGCGTCACTGATTTCAGTGTGCATGATGATTTAAAAACACATGAAAGACAAAATTAATGCTCATTCTTGCTGTACAAATGTGCTCTAGTGTCCCAACCACGCACTTCATGTGTCTTAGTCTTTCTTTATTCAAGCACTTCTCAAGCCCTCTTAAAGTGATATAGCTGAAATGATTTCCAATTCAGTGTTGTTTTTTCTGGGGGGTGTGGGGGAAGAAGGGACGTTCTGCCCTATCTTTACATTACCTGCCTAAGGTAATACATCTACATAAACTCCACATATTGGATAAAACACTATCTACTCTGTAACAATGCTTACACTGTGCAAGTCTACATTCAGGAACCAAATTTTCCAAGCATGTTATCTGGGAAAAGCTGGTTCTCTAGAACACTAGGACTGGAAAGATGGGATCTATCTACATCTTCATTTGCAGAACAGTTTTCTAGAAACCGCCATCAACAGCCAGTGTCACCAGTCTTCTCAAAGGAAGGCTCAAAACTCTAGAAACACACATTTAGGGTTTCCAAAGAACTTTCTCCAGAGGTGAGATGGTCTACATGCAAAAGAACAGTCTCTAGAAACAAGTAGAAAGACAGTGCACTTCTCTCAATACAGAAAATGTTCAGGTTTCTAGAGGTCCATTGCTATAATGCTGGTATCTGGAAGCAGGCTGATACAATCCTCATCAATAGGAGCAAAATAGGCAAGCCCATGATAGGTGGAGTACTTTTTCTTGAAGATTTAGACCAGAAAGTTTAGGTCTCCAGTATTTAGGAAAAAAATCTAAACATGGTCAAAAGATAACACCCTTCCCCATCCAAAGTGCAGTTGGATTATCTGACTAATCTGCTACGTTTGTCCTTGGCATTAACAGCTTACACCGATGTCTCGGACTGAAGGCGCAACACAAACTTGTGAGATTTTGGGTCGATGAACTCTTCAGAGAGTTTGATGAAAGGGATTTTTTTCACTACCACTATCAGACTGAAGTCAAGACATTTCAGTGTGAAAACCAAGCCATCCTTCAAGCCATTGGTCACCGCCTCTTCGCTGCTCAATGTCCACTGACTGGCTAACCATCTGTTCTTATCGTACTGAAGGGTGGGTCCTGGGTTCAGATAACGTTCCAAAAAGGCCTATAAATAAAACAAGAACATGGGAGGAAAGCCTTGAAACATACAAAATAAACCTTTGTGACACAAACATTGAATGGAGGAAAACAGTGGAATGAAGTGCCCCAGGTATCAACAAAGAGCAGAAACTTAAATGGAACATGTTTTGAACATAGCTCACCAAGTCAATTCTGATCAATTCCCCTATTTTGATAAACTTTCAGATATCAGAAATCTTATTAATAATGAGAAAACAGAGGTTTCAAACACCAAAATAAAGCTAAGAATTTAAAGTTTAAGGTTAGTAATTTAGTTTATAGACAAATGTTAAAGTCAATATTTTAATGCAACCTATTTCATAGTGACATATTTCTGTTGAATAGTGTAAACTACATTTAAGGGAGGAATCCTCAAGTATGGATTTTCTCCTTATTCCTTCTTATTGGGCTAAACTCCTGACAACAGCTAGTTATTCATCTTGAGTTTCCGCCCCCCTGCCCTTAAGCTACAGCTAGAAAGCCAGGATCATTGGACAGGTTTGACAGGTAACCAACTTATTTCACTGTACAGTCTGGAAAGCGACTACTTTATTTACAAACTTCTCTATTTAAAACCACACAGTCTAGAAGCAATTTATGTTTTGGTCGAAAGATGAATTTCTGATGAGGGATTTTTATAATAAGCAAGGTTTTCTGGGTATGTTGATCTTATTCTGATCAGGAATCACTTGCATCAGTACCTTATTTTAACAGATTTTGAAATACCTTTGGTGTCATGTTGTTGGTAACACAGAATGCCAGGTGCTGTAGAATGCTCTCCATGGTATGGTAGTGCTGCTGTCTGGTGGTGCGGAGATATTTCTGTAATGCTCTCGCCATTGAAGGAAAGATAGACTGTGCTGCATTCAAAGGATCCATCACCTCTCCAGGAGCTTTCTGCTGTTCATCATCCTGAAGCCGCCTGATGTGAGTAAAAGCCTCTTCAACTGCTACCACCAACCTGGAGAAACAACACAAGACAAAGAGAAAGCAGAAATGATCAGTTCCCTCAACTTTTCCCTTTGACACAGCTGTCTCCTTCCGCTCCTTCCTTTTGAGGGAAGTGTACCGTGTCTCATACCCACATTAGAAATTATGATCAGAATGTCAGGCTTAATCACTGGGGTGCTGGTTAAAATAGATGCTATGTACCGTGCAATAGCAAGTATAGTACGAAATAATTAGGTTACCTGCAAAGTAGTTTTAGTTAAATGCTGTGTAGGCTCCCTGTTATCAGTGGAAGTAGAATATTTTATAACGTTACTTTATAATTTTTCAGGCCATCCAGCCAGGTTAATTTGAACACTACTCTAATCCCAATCCTTCCACAACTGGCAATTTTAAAGTGGGTCATCTTGATTATAATTTATTCACCACTTCTTGTAACAGCGACCAAAATGATCTGTGTGTCTGAAGGGGAGTTACATAGAGTCTACAGCACAGAAACAGGCCATTCGGTCCAACTGGTCTATGCCAGCGTTTATGCTTCACTCGAGCCTCCTCCCTCCCTACTTAATTTAACCCCATCAGCAAACCCATCCATTCCTTTCTCTCTCGTGTGCTTATCTAGCTTCCCTTTAAATGCATCAAAATGAAACCAAACGCCGTCAGGGTAAAATTCAACTACGACGGGGGCGCAAAATGGGCGTGGTGGAATATGCTGCCTGTTATACACCCCACCCAATAAGAAAATCAGGTGGGTTGTAAAATGGGTGGCCGATCCACTATCGCCAGTTTTGCGCTCACACTGAACTTGAATTTTACCCTCCTTGAGCGTGAAATACGCAGTGAATTGCCAGGAATCTTTCTGCGCTGAGTGCTGTGGAAAGTGACTTCAAATGTGGCCAGGCTATGAAAACTACATGGAATACACATGGAACTTTAAAAAAAAAATATACAAATGTTGTAGTGTCCAGCTGAGACAGGTCATCATGCCTGTTCTCCCACTCCTTTGACAGTCGTATTTCTGAACGCAGGTACCATTAGACTAGATGGCATTTGGGCCTGCACATTCTGATGGTGGGGGGTCCATCTCCAGTGGGTTGGGATTTCTGTTTGCCCCAAAAGATGCCAAAGCTGCATTTCTGGTCCTAAGGCCATATTAGAGACAGGCTCTCTGGTCTTAGTCAGAGACCTACACCAGACCAGGGCAGAATTTGCTGTGTCAAGGACCTGCTGCAGTGTGAGGAAAGTGGCGGTTGCCTGAAGAAAATAATATTTTTTGTTAAAATTTGTGTGTTTCTACTGTGGTCTATGCACAGCTGTACTCATGGCAAGATTTGTTCAGGTCCCTCCATAATTTTATCTCCGAGGCCTCCTCTGTTGACTACCAAAGAGGGGTCACGTTTCCCTCATTTTAATTTCATCAGTATGTGCCTGACTACACATGGGTGGCGGCATTTTAGACCACCAGGTCCCCCTTCTGGAAAAGGCAGAGGAAGGCTAGTACGTGATGGAGCACATTTCCAGCCACGACCACCCCGGATCTGTTGCAAAACTGTCTGGATTGGGCCGGAAAGCCTAGGTCTTGACTGTCCACATCATTACCACAATACTATTCTCATTCATACTGAATTAACATACTCTTTAAACTGAACTAAAAGTAGCTTTGACATTCTGCCCATCTCCCAAATGAGAAAGCCCTATTCTCTATAGAGTTACACAGAATGGAAATGTAAAAGTATGTTCTTTGCAGTGTATTTGCAGACTCATGGAGTGAGCCCCACTGCCTCGCTTATGTTACATATTCAGATATTGGGATTACCTTGCACGCCGCTTCCGCACCCTCCGATCATGTTCTGCTTCCTCGTAGTACAGCTCGTTGTGACTTGAGTCACGCCTTCTCGCTGCTGCGGCAATCATTGCACGAGACTGGCCAGCTGCATTGTTTCCAGGACCTACGAGGAATTAAATTGCAAGGGATAAAATAAACGCTGCTTGTTCTGACCATCAGCGAGCACCAGTTGTGACTGGGGCAACTTGCTCGCCACGGCTATCCCTGAGCAGCCTAGGGCCATCAACAGTATGTCAAAAAAAAACACATACAAGCCGCACGCCCCAATAACCAGCATGCTCTTATAGTCTTTAACTGGATACTCGAACAGTCAAGCAAAGATACCACAATGCTGTGATGACAGTCCCTAAACTATGAGATGTGACTATCTAATATTCTGCATTGCTCAATCGAAAAACAGCAGTGCAAGCTAAAAGTTCATTCATGATATGCAACTCTTAATTTTTAAAGCATATCACACAAAAGAACCTCTAGGGGTTATAAAATTGCAGCTGAAAGCAAACACATGGGTTTTTTGCCTTAGTTAAAAATATAAATCATCTGTCTTACCTTGCTCCAGCAGCAGCACGGACACACAATTTCAAGGGTCTTATAAGCTGCTGCCAGATCTACTTCTGCATATGGTGGAGAACAGTGATTGGTTGAAAATGAAAAAGGACAGAGTAGCAATGGGAGGCCAATATAGTCCCAGTTTCCCAAAACAGACCCTGCACCGATGAACAGAATACAGTATATGAAGTCACTGAATACCATGTTTATTCCACTCTTGAAGCAGACCTGCATTAGTTTTCTCACATCGTAATTGTTTGTCTTCTTTGCTTGTAGACTAAACATAGCTTTCCAACAGCTTCATATCCCCTCACAGGTGCACACAAAATCTCTCCTAGTCTTATGTAAATCAAGTACACTGCAATATTTATAATGATGTGGAGATGCCGGTGATGGACTGAGGTGGACAAATGTAAGGAATCTTACAACACCAGGTTATAGTCCAACAGTTTTATTTGAAAATCACAAGCTTTCGGAGGCTTTCAGAGAAAGCCTCCGAAAGCTTGTGATTTTCAAATAAAACTGTTGGACTATAACCTGGTGTTGTAAGATTCCTTGCAATATTTATTGACAGAAATAAGTTTCAAGTTTCTTTCTAGGTTACATTTCTAAAAACTGTTGGAAATTTCTTCACAGTTTCTGACAATGAATGACATAACTACAATCACTGCTCTTGTGTGTACAGGACTTCTGGTGTTTAAATGAGGCGTGCGCTAGATTGAATGTCTTAGAAAAAGGTATAAAATAGAATAGGGGAAAGATACTCTCAACTTCTTCCTCCCTCCCTGTGGAGGAGTCACCAAGCCTCAGCTCACCACAGAAATGTGGCCAAGATTGGGAACCCAGAAGAGCAAGAAATCAAATCTTCGGACCATCGCGCTGTATCGAGGCTCTGCCCAACGTGACACTCACTCATTTGAAGCTTTGAAATTAAATTTTCCAACTAAAAATAAAAATACACAATTCTTTGACTATCTTCAAAAATTTGCTCACAATTAATTTTCATTTAGGTTAACTTTCTCGAACCTCTTTTGCATGTTGCTTGCCCACCAGTTCAGTGCAACATTACCAAACACGTTATCCACCAAAAGTAAACGTGATTGAAGCCCTTGTAAAGCGTTGGTGCTGCGGTTCTTCACCAAGCTGATGAAGAAGCTGGAGATGTGAACTTTTAGTGCGAGTAACCAAACCCCAACCCCCTCGGTTATCACCAAAGCAATGGATTCCATAAACTGCATAAACCTCAAACTGTACACAATAAAATGCAACACCGTAAAAAAAAAACATTACCGACTCTCATTCATTTAAACATGGGATATTGCTGCAGTGTGTCCTGCAAACCGTAACACTGGTCCTTCTCAGCAACTCTCAGGGGCCACTTGTACTGCAGCTAGGGGTCTGCTGCAGTTGGGGTTCCAGCTGGACAGAACAGTGTTTACAGTGCTTAGCTCCAACTTGGCTGGAATTGTAACAGCAGTGCCAAGGAGAAAGCTGTGCATATTCCTGACTACAGGTGAGTAACACTTACCTGGGAGGTTGGTGCACCTTTGACAACTTCGACTTCTTTCACAATGGACCCATTTTCCTCACCTGGTACTGCTACCAATTGCTGCAGCCGGACAGGGATATGCAGGGAACAGCAAACTTACTCAACTGCACTGCACTGCATCCCTGGGTGGGGCGCGCAATTAAAAATGTAATTTTTTTTTTTGTTTATGGGATGAGGGCGTCGCTGGCAAGGCCAGCATTTATTGCCCATCCCGAATTGCCCTCGAGAAGGTGGTAGTGAGCTGCCTTCTTGAACCGCTGCGGTCTGTGCGGCGAAGGTTCTCCCACAGTGCTGTTAGGTAGGGAGTTCCAGGATTTTGACCCAGCGACGATGAAGGAGCAGTGATATATTTCCAAGTTGGGATGGTGTGTGACTTGGAGGGGAACATGCAGGTGGTGTTCCTATGTACTTGCTGCCCTTGTCCTTCTAGGTGGTAGAGGTCATGGGTTTGGGAGGTGCTGTCGAAGAAGCCTTGGCGAGTTGCTACAGTGCATCCTGTAGATGGTACACACTGCAGCCACTGTGCACCAGCGGCGAAGGGAGTGAATGTTTAGGGTGGTGGATGGGGTGCCGATCAAGCAGGCTGCTTTGTCCTGGATGGTGTCGAGCTTCGAGTGTTGTTGGAGCTGCACTCATCCAGGCAAGTGGAGAGTATTTCATCACACTCCTGACTTATGCCTTGTAGATGGTGGAAAGGCTTTGGGGAGTCAGGAGGTGAGTCACTTGCCGCAGAATACCCAGCCTGCTCTTGTAGCCACAGTATTTATGTGGCTGGTCCAGTTAAGTTTTTGGTCAATGGTGACCCCCAGGATGATGATGGTGGGGGATTCGGCGATGGTAATGCCGTTGAATGTCAAGGGGAGGTGGTTAGACTCTCTCTTGTTGGAGACGGTCATTGCGTGGCACTTGTGTGGCATGAATGTTACTTGCCACTTATTAGCCCAAGCCTGGATGTTGTCCAGGTCTTGCTGCATGCGGGCACAGACTGCTATTGATGAACCTGCTTGCTGTTGGAGTTGAACAGAAAAAGGAGACAAGAAAAAAAGTGAAACTACACTTCAGAAAGTGCCAAAATCAAAATTTCTTTTTTGGGTGGGGTGGGGGGGGGGGGGGGGGGGGGTGAGGAATGCCCTAGACGCCTCAAAAAATATATTTTGCGCCATCTAAACTTATATCTCCCTTCAAAAAATTCTAAATCCACCACTGCAAAAAATACACTTGTGTTTACTTTATATTTTCCCCTAAAATACAACTAATAAAATATTGCATATAACTGCAGCTTAAGTGATGACAGCTCATGTCCCACTGCACACCCACTGCAACGACTTTGTTTCATATGTCATACACAATGCTACTGGGTTTCAATTTCCAGTGGAAAACAAACTGAATTGACGAACCTGATCCCAAAACACTAATAGAATTCCTGAAATCCAACATAATAAAAAGGAATTTAACTTATTCAGTAACCTTAACGTACTGGCCTTGGTCACAGGCTTTCATTTGGGGCTGTTTTTCAGTTGCACATTGCTGTTCTGAAGCTGTTCATCGGTTTTCCCAAGTTTTGAGGGTTGACACGCATAAAATTTTGTTGATGGTGCACAAAAGTCAGGATTCTGTTACTTTGTAGTATTTCAAAAATCATTCTGTGACAGTCATTTAAGCAAGTTACTTAAAATATAATGCCAAACCCACATGGAGCAGGGAACGTTTTATTTCAGGGTCATTTCCTGGTTGGAATATTTCTATATGGACTTACCATCCACGTTGTAGACTTTCAGACCTGCCATGTGTTTGGCTGCACGGGATTTTGCGGCAGTCAAGAGCGCTGGGTTGTGGACGGTGAAATCCTTGTAGTAATTCTCCAGAATGACGAGTGCGGCCCGCTGGATACTGCATTGGATAACATTTCTGAATATAAATATATTGAATAGCCAAACAACTTATCTAATTCTACCTCAGACCTCGCTGACAATTCTGTGACCAAGGAGCATGACAATATATTTATCCAAATGGATCATTTTTTTTTAAAAGAAAAAAGTCTGCTCTTGCTTTACATTGTTTAGGAGTCAGAAATGGAAATTGGATTCATCACTTTCTGGACAATTGAAATTGTTCGATCCATGGTATAAATTTTTATTAGATCATAAAAGATCAATATCTGAAGAAATCCTGGAACTTTTCTTTAGACTTCAGCTCTATGATCTGTGACACACCCAATCATGGTGAGTAAATGTCATGTATTGAAACAAAATTCCAAACTTCTCAAGAACAAGCAGAGTTGGGGCAAAACATAGCAGTTTAGTATGTATTAGAACAGGTGCACTGAGCCTGCTTTGTTCTATCTCGATTGTACCAAAGAGGACAGGATCGAAACTTCTGGAATAGACTTCAGCTCATATTCAGATTTTAGGAATCAATCCCTCAACTAGCAGCGAAATTGTTCTGTGCAAATGTGGATAGAACATTTCAGGGTAGTTAGAATTCAACTGAGATAAACAAACATTTTCTAGCATCAGTCCTGGTAATAAAAGGGTTTGTCTCAGATAATTTCTACTTGACTTTCGATTCAGTTTCTTCCAAGCTCTTCCATTAAACTCAACTTTCCCCCCCCCCCCACATAGCCATCTACCAGCCCTCTACCCTTAACCTAAGAGGAGGTTGGAGTTGGTGGCGAGGATGCGGCAGGGGCTGAAGACAATGGCTTCAGTTTTCCCAGTGTTTAACTGGGGAAAATTGTGGCTCCTCCAACACTGGATATCGTACAAGTAGGCTGACAGCACATAGGCAGCAGAGGGATCGAGAGGGGGTGAAGGAATAGAGCTGGGTATCAGTGTAGATGAGGAAGGGAGGGGGGAAGTCAAGGATGGGTCGTTGGAGGAATTCCCGAGGTGATGGTGTGGGGATGGGAAGGGAAGCTGCTGGTAGAGATGCTCTGGCTAGGGACAAATATGTTTGAATGGAACCAAGTGAGGGCAGTCCCACGAAGCTGGACATCGGAGGAGAGCCAGTGAAGGAGGATGCTGTGGTCGACCACGTCAAAGGCTGCAGAGAGATTGAGAAGGATGAGGAGGGATAATGCACCATGGTCAGTCACACAGAATATCATTTGTGACTTTGATTAAGGCCATTTCAATGCAGTGGAAGGGCCAGCATCCTGATTGGAGAGGTTCAAACATGGAATTGCTGAAAAGCTGGGCACGGATTTGGGAGAAGATTATTTATAATGTACATCATGCCCTGTTGACACCCTATAATCATAAAAAAATAAACAAAAGGTTAAAAAAACACAAGATAGCAGTGAACGATTAGGCCCTTTCTTTAAGTTTATTAAATATGCCCATGAGCTCCCCGATGAATCAAATAGTAAAGGCAGCATAAAGCTGAGTAACGTAGACCATGAGGTCCCAGGTTTGCTTTCAAGTCGGGCCAGCCACAGCATAAATAGATGCGACATAACTGTCCTCAGTGCCCCGGGTCAGAGATAGAATTAAAAAACCCACAAACATCAGCTAAGGTCTTGCTCCTGACTGCTATAGAGCAACTTCTGCTAGAAAGTATGTGCGTGTAAAAATCAGGTGAGCGCAGAAACAGGCTTGGCTGCAATACTTCCACATTCAAATAGGAAGGCAGCACTGACTAGGCACACACAAAGAATGGGTGAGATAGAAGAGGGCTTCAATCATCCATCAAATGGTGCCGCAGCAGCAGCTAAATCCTTCAGGACAGCAGGGGACAAAACTGATGAAATGAAATACGCACACTTATACCCCTCCCATCCCCTCCCCATGGAGCATTAAAGGAAATTAGCTTTCAGGTTAATACTCAGCATGTTTAGAGGTCAGAAGTACGAGAGAAGAATTTATTAAGAGTCAAGAATATACTGATGTGATGGGCAGAGGAGTTCTTACATTCAGCCATTGCTTAACATTTACCGCTTTAGGTCAGAGCTCGTTATTATAATTGAAAGTTGTACAAAAAGGAGGAAATGCATAAAAACAATTAGTGTTGCCAACTAGGCTTATTTAGCATAATGGTACCAATACACTTTAGTGTTGCCAGTATGCTTCTTATGCGAAAGTCCTAATTCATTAACACTTGTGGATGGGAGGAGGCTCCTGCAGAGCATAAACACCAACATAGATCAGTTGGGCTGAATAGCCTATTTCTGTGCTGTAGACTATGTAATTCCATGTAATTACCTCAAATTGTTCCCACTAGTACAAACACCGCCAGTCCTGTAACCACCCGTTATGTAGTTGAAGATACTCGAGACTCCAATTTTGAGGAAGAAAATCTATGGCGTTAAGTACAATTGGGAATAGTGCAAAAAATTTGATATGCTCACAATTATGCTCTGCTGAAATCCTAGGAGATAAAAAGGTAGAAAAATCTTCACACAATCACCATTACACTTCATTGACAACGCTGATTTATTTAGTCACCTGAAGTGTATTCCAACAGGCTCACTGACAAAGCTGAAATGTTTTTTTTAAATTACAATTGTACACAATTTTTGGACTTTGCAATGGTGGGTTCCAAACCAAAAACTGCCCAAGAAAAAAGTGACAGGGTGAAGGTGTTCAGGAGTAGAATAAAACCAGCCTGCTCTGCCTGTTGGGATAGCAGGAGCACGGTCAAAGCAAAGCATTCCGTTAACCATCCGCTAGTTCTAAACGTGTCAATGACTGACAAGAGTATTTCCTCTTCAGATTTTCTTTCCACTGACGATTTGCATTTATTTGGCACCTTTAACATAGAAAAACATTCCAAGGCGCTTGACAAGGCACAAGGAAAGAGATTAGGAGGGGTGATTAAAAAGTTTAATCAGAAGTGGGTTTTAAGAAGGATCTTAAGAAGAGGGGAAGAGGTAGATGGGGTTGAGAAGGAAATATCAGATGAAGACAAGACTGCCAATAATGGGATGAAAGACAGTATTATACAAGAGCCAAAATCAGAGGAATGGTGAGTTTTGAGTGTGTGGGGTGGTATAGAGCTGGATGAAGTTACAAAGAGTGGTAGGGGTGAGGCCTTGTGGGGATTTGAACATGAGAATGGTGTGCGACAGGAATATGGCAGCAAAGTTTTTCATAAGCTTAAGTTTATGGAGGGTGTAGGGAGAGAGGCTGGCCAGGAGAGCACAGGAGTAATCGAGTCTGGAGGTAATAAAGCCATAATGAGGGTTTTAGTGGCAATGGGCTGAGGCGAGGCAAACTGTCTGTGATGGAGAAGATATGGGGTCAGTAGCTCTGCTCAGAAGCATCTCGTCAATGCTCTGTTTCCAAAGACAGAAAATATGTTGGCAGGTCCAGGATCTGCCACTACGAGCATAACGACCACGTAGGATGGTCAGGGCTTTCTTCACCAATAGTTTTGAAAGCACCAGAGATTAAGATGAACTCACTTTTCTTACCCCCTCTCTCCAAGGTAGGCAATTAACAGCTTACCCAGCAAATCAGATGTTGCGCCAATAGCCTGGCTGGATAATTGTCCAGCCAACTGGGGAGAGAACACCATTATTCCTCAGAAGGTAAAGTGGTTGGATGGTGTCTGCAATGGCCGGTGTTTCTGGCTAATACTGGTGGGGAGTTTGAGCACTGTACAGGCTAGAGACAGACAGTAAGAGCTGGGTGGAAGGTGTGAATGAAAGGAATGGTTTACTGATGGATACCAGGAGATGGGGATGGTCTACACTTGGTGAACTTCAAAGCCCAAGGTTGTGGCCAAATCCAGTCATAGACCAATATTACAAACTGCCATTTATGGTAATTTTAAAACAGAGAATGCTAATTATTCAAGACTGCATAGCTAAATGAATTCAGCCATTAGTTTTAAACATCCAAATGGTTTCATCCTGTGTTCTGAGCATCAATTTGTCAGCGAATGCACCACTTTCTGACTACCCAAAATGCCTGAGTTTTAAAAGTGTTTTACTATGGTCCATCTAATACTACTGTTGCACTGCAATGCTCGATTTCTCCAGCAGAGGCTCCCAGTGAACTGTATAAATTCTGGAGCCTCCTAACAGTGTAGACACCTCAGAATTTGTTTACTTGACTTTCACATTAATTTTATGCCTGTAGCTGTGTAACTTTGGCATGAGTCTCATATTGTGATCAACTTACACAAAACAATCTTACTGGGACAGGCCCAGTAAACCACATCAGAAAGCAGTATGAACATGGGCTTGAAAACAAAAACAGTCGACATTTCAGGTCTTAAGATCCTCCCTCAGGAATGGAATTTATGACAGATGAATAGAATTTAAAAAGGAACACACGGAGAGAAAAAGGGAAGGGGTAAAACAAAAAAACACACAGGAAAAGAAACAGAATGATCTGTTTGGTGGAGAACAGGAGATGGTTAAATGACAGAAGTGATATTAGCAGGAGACAAAAGGAAGCCTAATGAGAGAACACAAAGAAATAAAAGACCTATATGAGACACAGAATGTGTGAATAGCTAAATGGAAGCATGATAAACCAGCAAGAGGGAGCCTGCTCCAGTGACCTGGAAGTCTGATAGAAGAATCTAGGGATATGGGGATCGGAGGTCAAAGATTAGCCATGATCTGATTGAATGGTAGAGCAGGCTCGAGAGCCGTATGGCCTTCGACTGCTCCTATTTCTTATGTTCTTTTAAGAAATTAAAAGGTCGACACCAAGGGCTCACATCACCCTGCCAGTAGTGTTCTAACTGGAGGGGGGAGCATTATTTAATGCAACTTATACCATAGAACCAACTACCACAGGGTATTATTCTGCAAGTAACCTAGCTTTACAGATTTTTTGGGGGATATCATGCACCTAAAAATTGGTACTAATTGTTCTAAAAGTTCAACTTCAGACTGATCTGCACACAGGATCTTACTGTATCAGCATTCTCACCTTTGAACCAAAAGGACGAGAGACAGTGCTATCCAAAAGGTATTATGCCAAGAACAGAGCAAGAAAGATTGGGGCACAGAAATTAAGTGTAGACAGACATTGGAAAAAGACTTTTGGTCAAACAGTCTGCCAACCCAGACGGTCAGAGGTTCACGGGTGGTGGTGGATGGGCAGAGTTGGATCTCATCAGCATATATATGGAAACCGACCACATGCTTAGTTAATTTTAAAAATTCATTCTCGGGATATGGGTGTCCCTGGCATTTATTGCCCATCCCCAGTTTCCCTAAGGTGGTAGTGATACAACTAAGTGGCTTGCTAGAGCACTTCAGTGAGCAGTTAAGAGTTAACCACATTGGGTGGGACTGGAGTCACATATAGGCCAGACATGGGAAAGATGACCGGTTTCCTTCCCAGAAGGACGGTGATGAACCAGCTGGGTTTTTAACCACAATCAGACAGCTTCATGGTCACTTTTTGCTGATACCGGCTTTTTATTTCCAGATTTTTTTTAAAAACTGAATTCAAATTATCAACTGCCATGGTGGAATTGGAACTCACGTTCTTTGTCGCATGGAAACTCACAAAAGGAGGGGAAAAATTTAGGGTACTCTGGACCATGTGGAGGCAGGAAGAGATGCAACTGCTGGTAGGATGCTGGCTACCCAGGGATAAGAGTGAAACCACACAAGGGCAATCGTGTGGGGCTGCACTACAGAAAGGGGAGGCTGGAGGAAGATGGAGTTTTTAATGTGTCAAATACTGCAAAAATTTCAAGTTGGACCAAAAAAGTTATAATGAATGTTGTTGGTGACTTTGACCCGAGCAGTCTGGTTTGTGGGCAGGGCAGAAGTGAGACTGAAGGAATCCAAACAGATTGCAGGAGGGGTGAGCTTGGAGTTGGATGCCAATCAAAAACCTTAGAGAAGAATCCCATTATGTCCTGTGAATCACTACCATCATGCTAAAATCTTCCAACTTTTAAAACCCTAGCTTGGCCGAATCACTACTTCTTGATTTACTTTAACTTCCTCTGACTCTTTTCAACATTGGTGGTGTCCTGCATTATGGGCCTTAGCCCTTCACCTTGGTTTCAGTTAAATGGAAAATCTTAAAGAATATTGAATTTACAACAATAATTCAAAAAACATGACTCATACAAACCAGGAAGAAAATAACAAAGGAAGGATAAAGATAAAAATAAAGAAAAATGAAAAAGAATCAAAGACAGGCAGAAGTAAAAATGGATGGAACAACAGATGTGAGAATACTTGCATCATATTCAGACAGTGTTCTGTTTGGGCTCGTTTGATAATATTCCCAGCAACCTGAAGCTAACAATGTGGGTTCAGCTTGCACTTCTGATGCCAGAGGTGCTCCTCTTTCAGACATTTACTAAGACTGGAAGAGATAATTGGCTACGTCTGATTGTGACTTCCTTAATTTTTTTTTAAGATGGTTAACCGTCATGTAATACGGCTGGTTCAGTCAATAAAAGGAGGAATCACGGGGACAGCAACATGCAGCGTTTTTTTTCTGCTAATGAAGCTAAATGAGCAACTTTATATTTTAAAATTTTGAAAACGGAAGCACTTTCTTCGAGCCAGTACTGCAAGACAGTAAAGAAAGTCAAAAAGGGATGGAATTCATGCCACCTGATCATGGGATAGAGGAGAATGCAGGGACTCATTGATGTAGCAACATCCAATATGAAATAAGCTGCTTCATAGGTGACAGTTAACAACCTCAGGAGAATGAATCACGAACAGTATTGCAAATGACCTTAGTTAGCAGGTCAGCAAGATAGATGACACTTTTGCAGATTTACGATGAATGTTGTATCTAACTTCAAGTGTTTTTTTAAAAATCCCACAATCACCAATTAAAGTATACGTCAACTTTACTGTAAAATGACAAGGAACCTTAAGTACTGAGCTCTTGAGATTCAGTCACAGGTAATTAGCACTAACACTCCACCATAATGGAGAAGAAAAATGCAAACTGACAGTGCTCAACAATGTCACCCACTCACCAAATTAAAATGGTGTTCTGTAAAAGTTCAGATACAAGTCAACTGTAAATAGCACAGTATAGTGCTTTTCACAGCAAGGCAAACACTTCATTCACTGATGGCAGCCGTTTAGATTCTACCAAACATTAGCTTTTTCTTTTCCCTTTCTTCTCTCATCCCATAATGGTTGCAGTTCTTAATTGTGCTACTTACCACAGATGAAACTGCTCAGCAAGGCTTATACAACAATTTTGTACATTGAAGAAAGGGGTAATAACTGCAGCCATTTATACTGGGGGATTACAATTCTGAGCAACTAAGCAAATCCGTTTTTGATGTTAATTTACAGATATAAAAGTATAAGTCATGGATAACAAACAATGCCTTGGTGCTCATTTTCTCTTGGACATTTCAATTTTCTGAGCTCTAAACTTTCTTATTGGGCATGCCTAAAAGTGTTGGAAGACAACAGGAGGAAATATTAGGCAGATGAAAAACTATTTTGGTAACAAAAATTAAGTGTTCCTTACGGAGCCGTCACATACCTCAGGAGGCCCAGACTGTAGAAATGGGATTCCCCATCAGTTGACCGGGTCACTTTCACAGTGAACATGGGCTGCAGCTGACGCAGCTCCAGCAACACGATTGCCAGGTAGTGGATAAACAAGAGGGCATCTACCAGCGAAACGGCATACTGAACAATTCCTTGGTAATTTGGATCCCTTGAATCCAGAATGCGTACTCCATAGAACAGCCAATAGGAAACCACAAACACAAAGATCAGCACCATCAGGAGTGCCCGGAACACAAAGACTCGTGGCATCTGTGCCTTTGGTTTGCGGAAGAAGAGTGCCCAGGTTCCAATGAGAAGGATGAGAAGCTTGAAGGCGACAGAGATGAAAAGTCCTTCGCATACAGTACCACAGGGTTCAAGTGCTTCCCGCCACAGAACCTGAGGCAGCACCATAAAGGCAATGGGAGTTAAAAAGACCAATACTCCAAGCACAGCAGCGATGGCTATTCCTAAATGCCGAGTACAGTCCAGCCCACTGTCATCCACATCCTTAGTGATCCTCGCAATGTCTTCTTGTGATATACTGTGCTCTGAAGTCCCAGTGATGGCTGTTGTGGTTTCCCCCCAGTTATCGTCCTGCAAGGTAAAATGCAATGATCTGAACTGCACTTTACAAACCTTTTACTGAAATCAGCAAGTAGGTCAAGAAGAATCCAATCATTTATTTTTTGAAGCTTTTAACCAGCCCCACAGAGTGTTTTGATACATATTTTGGTTAAATGCCAATATTATGCCAGGTCCATGTCAAATCAGTAAACATACCACATCTTCAATGACTCCCCAAACCAACACTGGTGTACAGGTCTGCATTTAGAAGCACAGAACCTCCAAAATAAGCTCAAATCAAATGGTTATTTTCATAAATTTTTATATCTATACTACTGCAAGAGTTTTGAATCACTCAAATCCTACATAATTTTGCAAACTTATTATTTAAAACTACCATTTTTGGGACCAAAATTACACCTTCAATGGGAATATTTTAATCAAATCTATCAGAGAAATGACACTCTGCTAAAATAACACGGTTTAATTATCAGCTGAGTGCAGAATTATATACTGGGTTTCACGCAGAGTAAGAGGATACATGGTATAACTTAGCCATGATTTCTCTTCAAAAAGAACACACTTTTTCTAGAACTAGCTGCTAGAGGAAATCTTCTTACATTTGTTTACATTGTCCTTACAGTGATTAGAGGAAATCAACCCCATAATTACTTTATTATACCTTATTTTACTTATCTCAAGATTTGCGTCCTGATTGCTTCACAAGCGTGCTTAGTCTGACACTTCCACTATTGTTGGTGTTCTTCACAGATGGCCTTGCTCACAACTGCCATCAAAAACAAGTCAGTAATTTAAACTAATTTAACAATTTAAATCAAAAGCCCTTTCTAACCATGCGTGATTCTGAGGCTGCTGCAACTATTTTTAGAACTTCCTTGCTGCCTTTCTTCCCTGAACACACACTGCAGTTTTGCTCTTATGCTTGGACATCGTGCATGACCACGGGACGATGAAGAGGATGAATCTTAGCACATCTAATAGCTAACAGATTTATTGAAAATTCTATTACTGTTGCAATCAGTACACCACCTGCCTCACACATGCAACACCTGTTGCTGTACCTCACAGGATACTCAGAGAAACTAATCTCTGCACAAAAGCTCGAGTAAATGCCACTGTCCACAGTTCCAAGTCATCCTCCAACTGCCCAAACGACTGAATCACATCGATTTGGTAAACCTGTGGCCTCATTAACCAAAATCCAACCCTTCAGTGCTGCAATTGGTGTGCAAGTTACAATGGGCTGGACATCATTTGTGGTAGATAAGAAGGGTTCAGGGAAGCTTGTCTGTTATTTTTTTGTTACTTCCTCACTGAGGAAATTTACTCAAACTCACCACTTGCCTTTTAAAAACAAACATTATAAAGTTTATTGAACAAATTCTTTTTTAAAAAATGACCGCAACCATGAACTTTAGTGAATGTTTTCACATTCCATTAAAAAGAACTCCCACGATGATAAACATTATGATTGAACACTGAGACAAAAAAGTTGTCAGTAGAAAAGGTTACAAGGTGGAGCAAAGGTTACACAGACCCACAGCACAAGTACAAACAACCCATCCTAACAAATACTACTTCAACCACTGATAAGAACAACTTGCATTTATATAATCTAGAAAATGCCCCACCGTGTTTTGAAGAGTAGGAAGAAAAGATAAATAGGAATAGATAAAGGAAAGGACACTGAGGCATGGATAGAGATTAGGAGGGGTAACCAAAAAGGTAGTTTTTAAGAAGATTTTTAAAAGTAAAGAGGTAGAAGGGTTTTGGGGAGAAATGAGCTGAGGTGATGATGGCTCTGCCACCAATGGTTTGGTTAAAGGAGGAGATGATCCACAAAAGGCCAAGAGTTGGAGGATCAATGGAAGTAAAAGGGGTTGTAAGAGGAAGGGGAGGAAATTGCAAACAAAAGGTGGGGCAAGACCATGTAGAGATTGAAGATAAGGACAAGGATTGTAAATTTAATGTATTATGGAGACAGGGAGTAAGTGTAGGTCAGCAAGGACAGGGGTAATGAGTGACAAAGACTTAGCGCAAGATAGGCCATTGAGTTTTGGGCAAGTTGGACAAGAACAGTATTATGTATGCCACAGTAATTCCACGTGGGATGGGACTGCTACTACTTACTGAGTCTTTCAAAGTAACTATTATACACAACTAATATATTCATTTATTAAAAAAACCTGGAACTTTACAATATTATAAAGCTGTGAAACTCCAGTGTGCAGTGCCACTGTGTTTGAAATGATAAAAAGGATTTGATAAGAGTAGATGCAGAGAAGCTATTGGATTCCTCTGGTGGGGGAATCCAGAACTAGGAGGCCCAATGTTAAAATTAGAGCTAGGCCATTCAGGAGTGAAATTAGGAAGCACTTTTTCCACACAATAGGTAGTGGAAATCTGGAACTCCTCTCCCCCATAACGCTGTGGATGCTGGGTCAATTCAAATTTTTAAGACTGCGATCGACAGATTTCTATCAGGTAAGGGTATCAAGGGATAGGAACAGGAGTAGGCTATTCAGCCCCCGTGGCTGTTCTGCCATTCAATTAGATCATGGCTGATCTGTATCTTAACTCCATCTATCCGTCTTGGTTCTGTAACCTTTAATATCCTTGCCTAAAAAAAACTATCAATCTCAGTTTTGAAATTCTCAACTGACCATGCCTCAACAGTTTTTTGGGACAGAATTCCAGAATTTCCACTACCCTTTGCATCAAGAAGTGCTTTCTGACATTCCCCCCAAACGGCTTAGCTCTAATTTTAAGGTTATGCCTCCTTGTTCTGGACTCTCCCACCAGAGGAAATATTTTTTCTCTATCTACCCCATCAAATCCTTTAATCATCTTAAACACTTCAATAGATCACCCCTTAATCTTCTATATTCAAGGAAATACAAGCCTAGTTTATGCAATCTGTCCTCGTAGCTTAACCCTTTTAGCCCCGGTATCATTCTGGTGAATCTGCGCTTCACCCCCTCCAAGGCCAATATATTCTTTGAGGTGCAGTGCCCAGAGCTGAATGCAGTACTCCTGATGGGAATCGAACGCGATATCAGGAGTGGGATCAAAGGTGGGATATGGATCAAAGGTGGGTGAATGGAATTAGGTACAGATCAGCCATTATCTAATTGAATGGCAGCACAGGCTTGAGGGGTTGAATGGCCTACTTATGTTCATAAGTCACAGAATGTTATGTCACAGGTGTGTGCAACAATTCCCTACTCAGCATGTTTGATAGTGAATTTGATTGTCCAACAAGTTTCAAGATTAGGTACTTCTGCAGAGGGAACAAAGGAAAATTGGGAGACAATTCATATCAGTTTGCTCTCACATGGAGACAGAAGCAACAGAAAAAATATTAAAATATAAGACAACTTTCAAGGGTAACAAAAGGGCAAGTTAACTGGTGGAAAACTTCTTTGCATATATAGCTATCTAATAAAGCTAATTAACAAAAGGAGCTATTTTAGAGAAATTTCTGAATTTTAAAATTTTCCAAATGAGAGTATCATAATGTTCATTGTTTTTCTGGTGCCTGGTTTAACAGACTTTACTCAATAACAAGTTATGACAGTACAATCTCCAAAACCTAGCAGCGACATCCATCGGTGCAGTCCTCATTTGAAATTGATAAATATGTCCAAGCCCTTACCTGTACAGTCTCATCTCCACGAGTTGACTCATTGCCAAGCAGTGGCTCTGCTGGTGGTGTTTGGATGGTAACAGATTTCTCGGATCGGCTGCCATCTTTGTTTCTGGATTTTTGCCGATCCCGGCTTCTTTCACTGAAAGACCCAAAAGGGGTTTAGTCATTCTCAGGGAATGCCGCCACAGAATCCATATTAAACAACTTTAGAACACTATCTACAGCAGTGTACTACAATTCAATTCAGACTCTGCGAAAATAATCAACATGTTCTCCCAGTCGGAATTTAATTCACATCATGCTTCGCTTAAACGTGTTTGGACATTAGGCCCTACTCCCATTTTAATGCAACAGATTCAACTAGAAAAACAATCTACACTCAAAAATTCCTCCACAAAGTTGGGATAGAGGTGGTTTTAAGCAAGTGTGAAAAGTACACCACTATCTGTCTTGTGAACCAAGACTGACAGATGGACTGAGGGGCCAGATGCAGTATAACAGAATTTGTGAATTAGATAAGCAAATGAGGAAATAAGCAACAAAAAACAGGAGAAAAGCTGAAGAATTAAAGTAACGTTAAAAAAAACAAAAAATATAAAATACATTAATGGATGAAAAGTATGGTATTCAACTTTTTTTTTAACTTTTAAGTTATTTTATATTTCTTTGCTTTTCATTTTCTAGGATCTCCCTGCACAATATCCAGTGCAATATATAGGCAACTAGCTCTGTCCTCTAGCAAAGCTGCTTTGTAATCAGCTGTCAGAAGGTGCACAAGAGTGGCTAAGAATGTTGATCTCTCTTGCCCCTCCACCTCAACTTCCCTTTTCCCTCCACCCAACACATGTTTCTTTTTATGCATTCATGGGATGTGGACGTCGCTGACAAGGCCAGCATTTATTGCCCATCCCTAATTGCCCTAGAGAAGGTGGTGGTGAGTTGCCTTCATGAACCGCTGCGGTCCGTGTGGTGAAGGTTCTCCCACAGTGCTGTTAGGTAGGGAGTTCCAGGATTTTGACCCAACGACAATGAAGGAACGGCAATATATTTCCAAGTCCGGATGGTGTGTGACTTGGAGGGGAACGTGCAGGTGGTGTTGTTCCCATGTGCCTGCTGCCCTTGTCCTTCTAGGTGGTAGAGGTGGCGGGTTTGGGAGGTGCTGTCAAAGAAGCCTTGGCGAGTTGCTGCAGTGCATCCTGTGGATGGTACACAGGATGCACTGCAGCTGGTGGTGGAGGGAGTGAATGTTTAGGATGGTGGATGGGGTGCCAATCAAGTGGGCTGCTTTGTCCTGGATGGTGTCGAGCTTCTTGAGTGTTGTTGGAGCTGCACTCATCCAGGCAAGTGCAGAGTATTCCATCACACTCCTGGCTTGTACCTTGTAGATGGTGGAAGGGCTTTGGGGAGTCAGGAGATGAGTCACTCGCCGCAGAATAGCCAGCCTCTGACCTGCTCTCGTAGCCATGGTATTTATGTGGCTGGTCCAGTTAAGTTTCTGGTCAATGGTGACCCCCAGGATTTTGACGGTGGTCGATTCGGCGATGGTAATGCCGTTGAATGTCAAGGGGAGGTGGTAAGATTCTCTCTTGTTGGAGATGGTCATTTCCTGGCACTTGTCTGGCGCGAATGTTACTTGCCACTTATCAGCCCAAGCCTGGATGTTGTCCAAGTCTTGCTGCACGCGGGCACGGACTGCTTCATTATCTGAGGGGCTGCGAATGGAACTGAACACTGTGCAATCATCAGCAAACATCCCCATTTCTGACCTATGATGGAGGGAAGGTCATTGATGAAGCAGCTGAAGATGGTAGGGCGTAGGACACTACCCTGAGGAACTCCTGCAGCAATGTCCTGGGGCTGAGAATATTGGCCTCCAACAACCACTACCATCTTCCTTTGTGCTAGGTATGACTCCAGCTACTGGAGAGTTTTCCCCCTGATTCCCATTGACTTCAATTTTACTAGGGCTCATTGGTGCCACACTCGGTCAAATGCTGCCTTGATGTCAAGGGCAGTTACTCTCATCTCACCTCTGGAATTCAGCTCTTTTGTCCATGTTTGGACCAAGACTGTAATGAGGTCTGGAGCCGAGTGGTTCTGGCGGAACCCAAACTGAGCATCGGTGAGCAGGTTATTGGTGAGTAAATGCCGCTTGATAGCACTGTCAATGACACCATCTATCTCTTCGCTGATGATTGAAAGTAAACTGATGGGGCGGTGATTGGCCGGATTGGATTTGCCTGCTTTTTGTGGACAGGATATACCTGGGCAATTTTCCACATTGTCGGGTAGATGCCACTGTTGTAGCTGTACTGGAACAGTTTGGCTAGAGGCGCGTCTAGTTCTGGAGCACAAGTCTTCAGCACTACAGCCAGGATGTTGTTGGGGCCTGTTGATAGTGGTATTTCATTCTGGTCGCCATCCCATATTGACTGAATCCTCAACAATGGCAATTGTGAACACGGACTCAAATTCTACCATCGTGGGACCGTGATGATCCAATGTGCCTTGCCACCTGGAATGCTTTATTTTGTATTTCTAAGAGGTTTCGGTTCCCCCCTCCAGGGGCTGGGAAAAACAATGGCGCTAATCTTGCCCAAATTCAGTCATCAACACCTAACCTAAAGTAGTCTGGGGCCAAAGTTAGCTTTGAAACAGTAGAGCTAATTTACCGCTCCAGGACACTAAAGTGTCATTACTCGATAGAGGAGCAAAGGGATCTAGGGGTACAGATACACAAATGACTAAAAGTAGCGATGCCGGTTAAATAGGCCATAAAAAAGGCAAATCAAGCGCTAGGGTTCACTTCTAGAGGGATAGAATTGAAAATCAGAAAAGTTATGTTAAACTTGCATAGAACCTTGGTTAGACCACACTTGGAGTACTGCACACAGTTCTGGTCTCCATATTATAGAAAGAATAAAGAGGCATTGGAGAAGGTGCCTCTCCGAGGATGATACCAGAACTGAGAGGATATCCTTATCAGGAAAGGCAGAACAGGCTGGGACTCTTTTCTCTAGAAAAGAGAAGGCCAAGGAGTGACCTGATAGAGGTCTTTAAGATAATGATAGGGTTTGATGGGGTAAACGTAGAGAAAATGTTTCCATTTGTGGGTGAGTCCAAAACTAGAAGTCATAAATATAAAATAGTAGCTAATAAATCAAATTGGGTAAAGAAGTTTCTCTGAATTCCCTAAGAGTGGTAACAATGTGGAACACGCTACCACAAGGAGTAGTTGAGGCAAATAGCATAGAAACATTTAAGGGGACATTAGATAAGCACATGAGGGAGAAAGGAATAGAAGGATATGCTGATGGGGTTAGATGAAGTAGGGAGGAGGCTCGTGTGGTGCATAAACGCTGGCATTGACCATTTGGGCCGAGTGGCCTGTTTGTGCTGTAGGTTCGATGTACTGCTAAATTGATGCAACATACCATATCCTCTAACAGAAAACATACATTGCTAATGTCTCTGGAGGCCAAATGTTCAAATTAAACTCTTGTTGTATTAGTTATTGGGTAAATGCACTGTGTGGTTTGTACTGAGCTATGCAGATATGGAGAGCCTCGATTGTGTACCAAATTAAACTGGCACATGAAACTACTTGCCTTTTTTAAAAATTCACTCATGGCATGTGGGCATCGCTGGCAAGGCCAGCATTTATTGCCCATCCTGTTGCTGCTTGGTCAAGCATTCCCACATGATGAGATGCAAGCTGGAGACTGGGGTGACACATCCTGTCATCAACATGTTAAGAACTATGTTTTGTTTGCTTTAAAGGAGAAGAATGCCCACAACAATAGAGACAACAAGACTTAGTGAAATGAGGATGTGGCCCAGCAAATATTTGAGAGTCAAGGTGTTTGGGTGTGTGGACTAGGGAGAGCTTGGCACCTTAGAGTCAGCTCAACAAAGCAAGCATGTTATTTTACTTCATTGAATTTTAAGAGGTAACCAGACACTCATTAAGAGGCTCAGTTTGCATAACTTGACAATTACAGGCCAGTCAGCCTAACGTTGGTGGCAGGGAAACTTTTAGAGACAATAACCCAGGGCAAAATAAATTGGCACTTGGAAAAGTATGGGCTAAGAAATGAAAGTCAGCAAGGATTTGTTAAAGGAAAATTGTATTTGACTAACTTGACTGAGTTCTTTGATGCAATAACGGAGAGGGTTGATGAGGGTAGTGTGGTTGATGTTGTGTATATGGACTTTCAAAAGGCATTTGAGAAAGTACCACTCAATAGACTTGTTAGCAAAATTAAAGCCCATGGGATTAAAGGGACAGAGGCAATGTGGATACAAAATTGGCTAGGGGGCAGAAAGCAGAGTAGCGGTGAACGGTTACTTTTCAGACTGGAGGGAAGTATACAGTGGTGTTCCTCAGGGGGCAGTATTAGGACCACTGCTCTTTTTCATATGTATTAATGCCTGGACTTGGGTATAATTTCAAAATTTGTAGATGACACGAAACTCAAATGTAGTAAACAATGCTGAAGATAGTAACAGACTTCAGGGGGACATAGACTGGTGAAATGGACAGTCACATGGCAAATTAAATTTAATGCAGAGAATTGTGAAGTGATGCATTTTGGTAGAAAGAATGAGGAGAGGCAATATAAACTAAATGACACAATTTTGAAGGGGGTGCAGGAACAGAGACCTGTGGGTGCACATACGCGAATCTTTGAAGGTGACAAGACAAGTTGAGAAGGCTGTTAAAAAGACATACTGGATGCTTGGCTTTATAAATAGAGGCATAGAGTACAAAAACAAGGAAGTTATGCCGAACCTTTCTAAAACACTGGTTAGGCCTCAGCTGGAGTATTGTGTTCAATTTTGGGCACCATATTTTAGGAAGTTTGTCAAGGCCTTAGAGAGGATGGAGAAGAGATTTACTAGAATGGTACCAGGGATGAGGGACTTCAGTTATGTGGACAGACTGGAGAAGCTGGGGTTGTTCTCCTTAGAACAAAGAAGGTTACGGGGAGATTTGATAGAAGTGTTCAAAATCATTAACGGTTTTGACAGAGTAATTAAGGAGAAATTGTTTCCAGTGGCAGAAGGGTTGGTAACCAGAGGACACAGATTTAAGGTGATCGGCAAGAGCCAGAGGCGACATGAAGGAACAAATTTTCACACAGCGAGTTGTAATGATTTGGAATGCACTGCCTGAAAGGGTGGTGGAAGCAGATTCATTAGTAGCTTTCAAAAGGGAATTAGATAAATACTAGAAGGGAAAAAATTTACAGGGCTATGGGGAAAGAGCGGGATTAGGACTAATTGGATGGCCCTGTCAAAGAGCCAGCACAGACACGATGGGCCAAATAGCCTCCTCCTATGCTGTACCTACTATGATACTATGAAGTCAATGAATGCATTTGCATTAGAACTGTGTCCAGCCGTTTCCTCATACAGATGCATGATAGCACATGCTCTTTTTATAGGGGACTCCCAAGGTGATAGTGCCTGGGAGGAGGTATGGATGAGACTGCTATTTCTCGGGATCTTATCACATTGTCCAACCCAGTCAGACCCCTCAAGGAATTCAAAACGTGCTATTGGCCAGGAGAAGCCAGTAAGTGTGGCAGTACTTATAGGGCCATCATGACCCAGCACTAAAGTCTCCACTAACAAGCATCAGGCTGTCCCAAAAAACACTCAACCCACTGAGGTAGTACGATGATTAGTCTACCTACTAGATTGGGTTTCAATCACATACAATACTGTCACCAAGAGGAAGTACTTGAGAAACAATCAGTAATGTCGTATGCATGGAGCACTGGGAGGAGGAGGAGCACATAAACACACAGTGGAAATGAATTTTCTGCACAGGGAACAAGACGTGGTTTGCTGTCTGCAGTGGCAGAAGTCCGCAAAGATTCAGGAGTTTACAAATTTTGTGGACTTGCTCTTATGGGGGGGTGGGGTTGAGTAAGGAGACAGATTTTACATTTTATTTAATGAATTAATTTGAACTGATTCACTACAGGATTCTATTTATTATATTTATATTTTTAAAATAAACTCCCAATTGTTCACACAGGATCTGAATGTTAAATTACTAAATGTATAGTGATTTTAGCTCAGTGTCAGTCTCCTTTGGAGCAGAATTGAACAAAGTTAGAAATGTTCCAGAGAAGAGTTCTTTCTCGTCCCTCCAACTCTTTTCCAGATGAATCTACATTGGGTCACCTCTTAGTTATTATCTAAGCTGTAATTACACTGACAATAATACAAACTATTCTAAAGAAACAGTACCTACCCGTGTCTGTGAGAGCTCTTGGAGCGGCCTGAATAGTAGGAATATCCAGAGTATGTGGATTCTGTGTCCATTGTCACAGATTCCTTGCTGACTGGAAGATTGATTGATTTCCAACAGTTAATGCTTTTTGGTTTGGCTTTCTGGGGGCCAAACAGTGGTTTGTGAATGGTCTTGTCCAGGCCAGTCGGGATGGTCAGTAGGTTGGCAGCATGGTTCTTTAACTGGTCTATTTTGGAAGCAAATCGGGGGTCTCTTGTGAAGAAACATTAACCTGTAACAAGAGCACACATGTAAGTAAAATACTTTACGTACCAGCTTTTACCAAGCAGCGTATTTCACACAGTCTCCAACTCATATAGTGATTATTGCACTACAGGTAGACCACTGATAAATATTTGATAATTACATATATTCCTCCACACAGTAACAAGGGAAACCACCCAATTACTTTTGTAGATTCCTAGCTATTAAAAAAACACATCTATAGTTAAGTCTCACAGAGCACAGCAAGAAAAGTTCCCTGAACACAGAGTTAACCAGAAACCACAGAGAGGGATTCTGTTTGTATCACAACCAACACAGCATGACAATTTCCACATAGCATACATTCTGGTGTATAAGTCACCCCTATTTTGTGGTTATCATGTTATTGAAAATACCCAGCATATACGTCTACTTGCTGCATATATTTGTCAATGTGTTTACATGGGACAACGAAGTAAACTGTTCAGCTAAAGTATTTTAAGTCACATTTCCATGGTTGCAGAGCCCAAAAAAGTGAAGATACATTTATACAACAGTTAGCCCAGTCTGAGACATCAGACATTTGCAGCATCACTTCCAGCAAGGCAGTACCTCACTTTCACTGCCAGTATTGATTAGAATTCTCCTACCCATGAGAAAACGCTGCACATGTGTGCTTATGTGCATGCACAGAACTTCTCTGGTGGTGATTAAAATCTAAATGTTTTGACACAGTACAGAGGAGAATTTAAAACATTTAAATTGACGCCTGTTAAGTTCAAAGAGTGTTCAGGGCTCCAATGGATCCCGTGAGCGGCTTTTAAACCGAGTTTGACACCATACTGGAGTTATATTGCATGCAAAGTCAAAACCAATTTGTTTGAGACTACCTCTTCCAGAGGAACTTCAGTTACACTGCAACGTTAGCAATGTTGCAAAGTGGAAACTGTTTCCCAGCAAGGCTAAAGTTGCAATATTAAAAACCAGGTTATCTGGTCATGAACATGTATGTCACTGTAATGTTACAGCAATCACGTAAGGAGTCTTCAGTGATACAGCAAATGAATGACCAGAAACAGTATGTGCTTTATACTGCCCAACTTAATAGCAAGACCATTATACTTGTAATTGTGATTGCTGAATGTAACTGATTATTCTGCTTGTGCAATCAGTGAAGGCCTTGTGCTCAGTTTGAATAACCAGAATATTTCATCTTTGATAGAAACTGATTGCACCCTTTGACTAGCATCTGCAGATTTAAACTATATTCAGTCATAACATCACTGAATTTTCTACAACTTTCTAGATACGAATATTAGAAAGGAGAAAAAGTATGTTGTCATTGGCATTTAAAGTCCATCAGGCCTAACACATTATAGCAAAGATAGCAGGTGGCCTGATATAACAAACAAATCTCTGAAACTTCACTACCCCCTTACTGCTATAGATGGTGCAGAAGTAAAAACATTCAATATACTGATTAAATCAAACAGTAATAATATTTTGATCAAAGTACATAGAGATTTATTCATTCAGACAATTTAACCATAAGAATAGCTGCCACAACTTTAATCAAACCAATATAACTACGACAAAGGCAGAGCTCTATCCTGCTTCAAATTATTATTTGTGTTATATGTTTTTTTTTTATGGCTTCAGTAATATATTGGGTAATGTGATTGCTTTTGCACTAACTGAACTCTGTGTGAAGGCAATATCACCATGTCCATTTACAAATGTCTCAATAGGTTTATTAAAGTCAGCGCCCATCGCAAGTTTAGCTGTTTACTGGACTGTCTAAGAAATTAATGTTTATAAAACAAGATTGAATCAATCCACAAGACTTCAAAAAATCATCTTGTTTTATAAACATTCATACTAGCAGTATCTTACTGTTTTCTTTTGCTTCTAAGTAATCGTAATTCTTCTAAATAATAAATTCAACCAATAATTTTAGCATCAACAGGACAATCTGACATCACCCATCAGAGGGAATAGGAGTATCTGGTGGGCTACCTATGCAACTTCCAGTATTAAGCATTGCAGGTGAAAAGGTAATAGTTAAGCCTGAGCCATGCCACTCCCTTTCACTGCTTGCATAAGGGCATAAGTTCTTTATCATTGGAGGTGTGGCTTGGCTAATGGAAACTTCATTTTGCTGAGAACACAAATGGAGAGAGGTGGAAGAGCGTCTGAATTGCAACAGTCCCTTTTGAAGCCTAATAAATGAATTTCACCGATTTGGAATTGTTAAATTATAGACTCTGAGATTGTTTATAACTGACTTTTAAAATTTAATTTGAAAGCATTCTGCCAAACGAACTTGATTTACATAGAAACAACTTTCAATCCACAAAATTCATATAATAAAGATCAGATGGCTGCTGTAACATTTATGCAAATAGGTCTTTTAAAAGTGCATATAACTAGGATGCCTATCAGAAGTTTACAAAAAGATGCTAAGTTTAAAGATTTTAGATAAAAATCCCTTATTTAACTTCCCCAGTGTACTGTTCAGCTGAAGCATTTTAAGCTACTCCCTAGTAATATGCAATGAGCATGGTAAAATTTTATTAGAGGTCTATTGTTATATTAATGTGGGCAACAATGGTTGGAACAATGTTTTTTTTAAAGTAACCCTAACATTGCATGAGATCTGTATCAGGTTTAGACAAATAAAGCCACCAAATAAAATGACCACCTCCTGCAAGTCTTACAACTGGGCTTTTACTACTCGACAAAGAATAGGTTGCACTTTGTTCAACAAATATGTACTCGGTAAGCAAACAAAAAGAATGTTGAAACCACACTTGCAGTTCTTAGTGAAGTGTGCTAAATTTCAGGCAATTAAATTGAGTTTTATCTTATACTTTATTGGAAATAATGGCTATTAGCAATTGTAATTTGCTGCCACATAGGATCCTGTTTAGAACTTGTCTGTTGAGCTAAAAATGAAATCTGTGTAGTCAGACTCTAGTAACACAATGAAATCTGTTTAACTACAAAGTATTGCTACAATAATTAGAAAGTAGGTCCATTCACAATGTCAGGACATCCCAAAGCACTTCACAGCTAATGAAGTTCTTTGGAAGTGTAGTCACCGTTGTAATGTTCCCTTTCTGACCCCCATACTAGCTGATATTACAAATTGTTCCCTCTCTAGTATTGTCCCGCTCCCTTTTAAATCTGCCGTTATCACAACCCTCCTCAAACAACGCACCCCGTGACACGTTCTGTCCTTGCAAACTACCACCCCACCTCCAACCTCCCTTTCCTCCCCAAAGTTCTTGAACATGTTGTTGCATCCCAAATCAGTGCCTATCTTTCCCGCAACGCCATGTTGAACCTTTCCAATCAGGTTTCCACCCATGCCACAGCACTGAAACTGCCCGAATGAAAATCACAAATGACATCCTATGTGACTGTGATCGTGGTGCACTATATTTCCTCATCCATCTCAACCTATCTACAGCCTTTGACACAATTGACCGCACCATTATCCTCCGTTGCCCAGCTGAGTGGGACTGTCCTCGCTTGGTTGCACTCTTATCTATCCAGTCATAGCCAAAGAATCTCCTGCAATGGCTTCTCTTCCCGCTCCCTTACCTTGAGTCCTCCAAGGATCAATCCTGGCCCCTTCCTATTTCTCATCTACGCGCTGCCCCTCAGCGACATCATCCGAAAACATGTCCGGTTCCACATGTGCACTGACACTGCTTCACCACCACCTCTCTCGACTCCTCCACTGTCTGCGTTAGCAGACTGCTTGTCTGATTATCCAGTACTGGATGAGCAGGAGTAGGCCATTCAGCCCCTCAAGCCTGCTCCGTCATTTAATGAGATCATGGCTGTTCTGGTTTTTCCCTCAACTCCACTTTCCCGCCCTTTCCCCATATCCTTTGACTCCCTTGCTGATCAAAAATTTGTCTAACTCAGCCTTGAATGTATTCAATGACTCAGCCTCCACAGCTTTTTGGGGTAAAGAATTCTAAAGATTCACAACCTTCTGGGAGAAGAAATTCCTCCTCATTTCCGTCTTAAATGGGCAACTCCTTATTCTATACCCCCTAGTTTTAGATTTCCCCCATGAGGGGTAATCCTCTCAGCATCTACCCTATCGAGTCCCCTCTATCGAGCAGAAATCTCTTCCAATTAAATACTGGGAAGACCAAAGCCATTGTCTTCTGCTCCCGCCACAAACTCCATCCTCCTCACTGGCCACTGTCGCAGGCTAAACCAGACCGTTCACAACGTCGGCGTCCTTATTTGACCCTGAGCTGAGATGCCGACCTAATATCCTGTCCATCACTAAGACTGCCTACTTCCACATCCGTAATATCGCCAGTCTCTGCCCCTGCCTCAGCCCATCTGCTGCTGAAACTCTCAGCCATGCTTTTGTTACCTTCAGACTTGACTATTCCAATGCGCTCCTAGCCGGCCTCCCATCTTCCACCCTCCATAAACTTCAGCTCACCCAAAACTCTGCTGCCTGTATCCTATCCTGCTGATCCATCACCCCTGTCCTCATTGACCTACATTGGCTCCCGGTCCCCCAACGCCTGAAGCTTAAAGTTTTCATCTTTGTGCTTAAATCCCTCCATTGCTTCACTCCTCCACATTTCTGTAACCTCTTCCAGCCCTACAATCCTCCGAGAACTCTGCGTTCCTCGAATTCTGGCCTCTTATGCATCCCCGACTTCCTTCACGCCACCATTGGTGGCCGGGCCTTCAGCTGTCTAGGCTCTAAGCTCTGGAATTCTCTATCAAATCTCCCCTTAACCATCTCGGCTCTAAGGAGAACCCCAGCTTCTTCAGTTTCTCCACATAACTGAAGTCCCTCATCCTTTGCACTATTCTAGTAAATCTCTTCTGCATCCTCTATGAGGCCGTGACATCCTTCCTAAAGTGTGATGCCCAGAATTGAACCCAATACTCCAGCTGAGTATAAAGGGTAAACATAACTTCCATGCTTTTGTACTCTATGCCTCTATTTATAAAGCCCAGCATCCCATATACTTTTTTTAAACAGCCTTCTCAACTTGTCCTGCCATCTTCAAAGATTTGTGTACATACACCCCCAGGTATCTCTGTTCCTGTATCCCCTTTAAAATTGTGCCATTTAGTTTATATTGCCTCTCCTCATTCTTCCTACCAAAATGTATCAGTTCACCACCTGGAACTAACAAGGGGGCAGGCCATATTAGATTTAATGAGTAATGAGCCAGATTTAGTTAACAGCCTCATGGTGCATGAACATTTATCTAATAGTGATCATAATATGATCGCGTTCAACGTTGTGTTTGAAAGGGAGAAAACCTTATCAACTACTAAGATTCTAAATTTAGATAAGGCCGACTTAAACAGGATGAGACAGATTGCCCGTAGTAAACTGGGCAAATCTGTTAATGGGTAAAATGACAGATCAGTGGGAGGTGTTCAAAAAAAGAATTTAACGTGATTCAGAACCCGTTCATACCCTTACTTGCCAAAAAAAGCCATGGACGACAAAAGAGGTAAAGGTCAACATAAAACTAGAAGCAGCAGCATACAAAAATGCAAAAAATAGCACAGAACCTGGCAACTGGGAGAGATACAAAGAGCAGCAAAGGGTGACAAAACAGATAGTAAGAGCCACAAAAAGGGAGCATGAAAAGAAACTTGCAAGAGATATCAAAATCAACACAAAATTTTTTTACAATTAGGAAAAAGAGGGTGGTCAAGAGCAACGTGGGCATAAAAACTGATAATGGTGATATTGTAAATGGAAATAAAGAAATTGCGGATATGTTAAATAATTACTTTGCGTCAGTATTTACAGTAGAGGAAGAGGATAGCATGCCGGACACCCCAAGGAAACTAATTTTGAATCAGGGACGGGGACTCACCATAATTAACATAAGCAAATTAACAGTAATGAAGAAAATAATGGCATTAAAGAGTGGCAAATCACCAGGACCAGGTGGTTCCATCTCAGGATTTTAAAGGAAGTAGGTGAGAACATTGCAGAAGCCCTAACTATAACCTTCCAAAGTTCTCTTGACTCAGGAACCATTCCTTTAGATTACAAAATTGCACATGTCACTCCACTATTTAAGAAAGGTGAGAGATGGAAATCAGGGAATTATAGATCAATTAGCCTAACATCTGTTGTCGGGAAATTACTAGTCTATAATTAAGGATAGAGTGTCTGAACACCTTGAAAATGTTCAGCTGATCAGAAAGACCAGCATGGATTTATAAAGGGTAGGTCATGCCTGAGGAACCTGATTAGTCATCTCTTCAAAATATTCAAAGTAGTGGACAGGGGAATGTCTATGGATATTGTTTATATGGACTTCCAGAAGGCATTCAATAAAGTTCCTCATAAGAAACTGTTAACTAAAGTTGAAGCTCATGGAATTGAGGGCAAATTATTGACCTGGTTAGGAAATTACTTAAGCGTCAGGGGACAGAGAGTAGGGATAATGGGCAGGTACTCAAATTGGCAGGATGTGACTAGTGGTGTCCCACAGGGATCTGTGTTGGGGCCTCAACTATTCACTGTATTTATTAATGACATAGATGGCGGGACAGAAAGCCACATATCCAAGTTTGCCGATGACAAAGATGGACTGCATTGTAAGCAGCATAGATGGAAACATAAAATTAGAGAGATATTAATAGATTGAGTGAATGGGCAAAACTGTGGCAAATGGATTTCAATGTAGGCAAGTGTGAGATCATCCACTTTGGACCCAAAAAGCATGGACTGGAGTACTTTCTAAATGGTGAAAAGCTCAGAACAGTGGAGGTCCTAAGAGACTTATGGGTTTATGTACACAGATCATTAAAATGTCATGGACAGGTACAGAAAATAATCAAAAACACTAATGGAATGCTGGCCTTTATATCTAAAGGACTAGAATACTAGAGGACAGAAGTTATGTTACAGCTATACAAAGCCCTGGTTAGACCACACCTGGAGTATTGTGTTCAAGTTCTGGGCACTGCACCTTAGGAAGGATATACTGGCCTGGGAGGGACAGCAGGGTAAATTTACTAGAATGATACCTGGACTTCAAGGGTCAGGACTGACCCACCAGAGGTGGTGGTACAGTGATATACAGTCAGGAGGGGGTAGCCCTAGGAGTTCTCAACAGTGACTCCGGACCCCATGAAATCTCATGGCATCAGGTCAAACATGGGCAAGGAAACCTCCTACTGATTACCACCTTCCACCCTCCCTCAGCTGATGAATCAGTCCTCCTCCATGTTGAGCACCACTTGGAGGAAGCACTGAGGGTAGCAAGGGCAGAGAATGCACTCTGGGTGGGGGACTTCAACGTCCATCACCAAGAGTGGCTCGGTAGTACCACCACTGACCAAGCTGGCCGAGTCCTGAAGGACATAGCTGCCAGATAGGGTCTGCGGAAGGAAGTGAGCGAACCAACACGAGGGAAAAACCTACTTGACCTCGTCCTCGCCAGTCTACCTGTCGCAAATGCATTTGTCCACGACAGTATTGGTAGAAGTGCCCA
Organism: Heptranchias perlo; assembly: GCF_035084215.1. Lineage (NCBI taxonomy): Eukaryota > Metazoa > Chordata > Chondrichthyes > Hexanchiformes > Hexanchidae > Heptranchias > Heptranchias perlo. The sequence goes on from NC_090335.1 coordinate 46,731,583, forward strand.
CCGCACGGTCGTTGTGGAGACAAAGTCCTGTCTTCACACTGAGGACACCATCCAACGTGTTGTGTGGCACTACCACCGTGCTAAATGGGATAGATTCAGAACAAATCTAGCAGCTCAAAACTGGGCATCCATGAGGTGCTGTGGGCCATCAGCAGCAGCAGAATTGTATTCCAGCAAAACCTGTAACCTCATGGCCTGGCATATTCCTCATTCTACCATTACCAACAAGCCAGGGGATCAACCCTGATTCAATGAGGAGTGTAGGAGAGCATGCCAGGAGCAGCACCAGGCGTATCTAAAAACGAGGTGCCAACCTGGTGAAGCCACAACACAGGACTACATGCATGCTAAACAGCAGAAGCAACATGCTATAGACAAAGCTAAGCGATTCCACAACCAACGGATCAGATCAAAGCTCTGCAGTCTTGCCACATCTCGTCGTGAATGGTGGTGGACAATCAAACAACTAACGGGAGGAGGAGGCTCCGTGAACATCCCCATCCTCAATGATGGCAAATTGTGCACAAGAAAAGGCTGAAGCATTTGCAACCATCTTCAGCCAGAAGTGCTGAGTGGATGATCCATCTCGGCGCTCTCCCGATATTCCCACCATCACAGAAGCCAGTCTTCAGCCAATCCGATTCACTCAACACATCAACAAACGGGTGAGTGCACTGGATACAGCAAAGGCTATGGGCCCTGACAACATCCCGACCCGAGGAACACCACTATTTACTTCCCTCCAGCCTGAAGTACAACCGTTCACCACTACTCTCTGCTTTCTGTCCCTTAGCCAATTTTGTATCCACGTTGCCACTTTCCTTTTAATCCCATGGGCTTTAATTTTGCTTACAAGTCTATTATGTGATACTTTATCAAATGCCTTTTGAAAGTCCATATACACATCAACCGCACTACCCTCTCCATCACCAAAGAACGCAATCAAGTTAGCAAACACAATTTTCCTTTAACAAATCCATGCTGACTTTCATTTATTGGCCCATACTTCACCAAGTGCCAATTAATTTTGTGCCAGATTATTGTCTCAAAGTTTCCCAATCAATGACGTTAGGCTGAGTGGGCTGTAATTGCAGAGTTTATCCCTCTCCTGTTTTGCAATCCTTTCCCATATCTAAAGGAGGATTGGAAGATTGTGGCCAGAGCCTCCACAATTTATACTTGTACTTCCCTCAGTAACCTAGGATGCATCCCATCTGGACCTGGTGACTTTTCTACTTTGAGTACTGCCAACCTTTTAAGTACCTCCTCTTTATCTATTTTATCCCATCCAATGTCATTCCTACTTCCTCCTTTACTGCTGCATTGCAGCATCCTCTTCTCTAGTGAAGACTAATGCGAAATATTCATTTAGTACCTCAGCCATACCCTCTGCCTCCAGAAGATCATCTTTTTTTGTCCTATTGAGGCGGTGCAACGAAGGTTCACTGGATTGATTCCTGGGATGAGAGGGTTGTCCTATGAGGAGAGATTGAGTAGAATGGGCCTATACTGTCTGGAGTTTAGAAGAATGAGAGGTGCTCTCATTGAAACATACAAGATTCTTAGAGGGCTTGACAGGGTAGATGCTGTGAGGCTGTTTCCCGTGCTGGAGAGTTTAGAACTAGGGGGCACAGTCTCAGGATAAGGGGTTGGCCATTGAGGACTGAGATGAGGAGAAATTTCTTCATTCAGAAGGTTGTGAATCTTTGGAATTCTCTACCTCAGAGGGCTGTGGATGATCAGCCGTTGAGTATATTCAAGGCTGAGATCGATAGATTTTTGGACTCTAGGGGAAATCAAGGGATATGGGGAAGGGTGGGAAAGTGGAGTTGAGGTCAAAGATCAGCCATGATCTTACTTAATGGCGGAGCAGGCTTGAGAGGCCGTCTGGCCTACTTCTGCTCCTATTTCTTATGTAATCGGCCCCACCCTTCCTTTGACTACCCTTTTACTATTTATGTTTATAGAAGACTTTTGGGTTCCCTTTTATGTTAGCTACAAATCCATTCTCATACTGAAATGATGTAAATGACTAGATAATGTTGAGTGAGGGATAAATGTTGGCCAGGACACCAGCAGCACTTTCCTGCTCTTCTCTGAAATGTGCTACGGGATCCTTTAACATCTCATCTGAAGGGCAGCAACTCAAAGTGCAGCATTACCTCAGTACTGCACTGAAGCGTTAACCCAGATTATCTGCTCAAGTCTCTGAAATGGGATTTGAACCCACAACCTTCCGACTAAGAGGCGACAGTGTTACAAATTTCCATCAGGGAAGCTGCTCATGAAGGAACACAGATCAGAGATAGCAATGTTACACTGTAGCTCTGATTCTCTAAATATATGATGGTATCAATAGTAAAAACTATACTTCAACCAATATACATTAATGTTGTGCATTACTTCATCCCCTCATATTGCTCCTACAGATGACAGGCCTGTAATCAACAATACTGCACTTTAGGGCTGTTTATTTAAAAAGGTACTCTCCATGTTAAATCCAAGTTCAGAAGGACAAAATCTATAACTGCACTCTGGTCCCCATAGATCAAGTGGACACAATACAAACATTTCTCAGTCCACCATTAAGCTTTACTTAAAGCCTACTGACAATACTGTAGCATGTATAAATAAGGGTAATATGGACCATCAAATCCTTTTTTTCTGGAAACTTAGTTTATTTTTTCCACTTTTCTAGTCACTGTTGTGCTAATTCCGTACTTCCAATAGGAAGCCATTAATCTAGGAAAGGACTTTGGCTTGTAGGATCAGGGATGTAACACTGCAGTCATATCTCTGACCCACATTCCCTTCAAGAGCTTATTCCTTATTGAAAAGTACATGATTGCAGAATTGTGCTTCATACATCATTTTTGAACAATAGCAGAAGTTCAAGTCCAACCCCCAGATCTCCAGCAATGTCATTCACTACTTAGTCACCAGGAGGCATGTGATCTGTCTCCCACCATTGCAGGGTGACAGATCCTCTGAGATCCTCTCCAGAAAAGGTATGGTTGAGATTGTGAACTCTATATACTGATTTACATTCTACTGTTCAGTGGCACAGTGCTTTACACACTTTGCCACAATGGCACCCAAGTGCAATTTTTCCTTTTTAAATTTTGTTGATTCTCTGTGCTAGATCAAGGCTGGAGAGTAGAACTTTCCTCCCCACAATTTTTGGCGCTTAGCATTGAGAACTTCCACATTGTGTAGAGCATAGCCTGATGCAGAATAAAGCTCTAGGTATTTCGTCCCAACTGCAAAGATCACCTCCTATTGCACCAGTTTGAATATTTTCATTTCCCACATCAACTTCTCTGAGTGTTAGCTGTGTACTGCTGCTGATTTTAAGTGTTGCTGTAATGTTTCCTTTTAAATAACTCAGTCCAGCTAAATATTGTACAGCGGAGTACCTTGTCAGTCCCTAAATAAGTCAGTACTGGCTGAGAACTGCTATGTACTTGGCAGACATGAACTAAGTTAGTACCCGCCAAGTTCTGCCATGTACCCACCAGTTACTAAATAACTCAAAACTCAACTGAACCACGGTACCATCCCTGCAAGACAGCTGCAAACATGTTGTATTAATTTCCATGCAGTCTTAGTAAGTCCTTCACATCTACATTCTAATCGCACACTTTTACAAAAGTCATTGTATATTAAATACATCCATTGCAATGAGCTCCCAAAAGAAATCAGTGGCTAATAAATCAATGGCCAATGCTGCTAACTTATCTCCATTCAAGAGTCCGTAACATTAGCAACAACCTCATTTAGCACATTCTCTCCGATCTCACCCATTCTAATTTGTAGCTGGGGTAACTGAGGTGGGAGGGCTATTCTGAGTTCAATAAAGCCTTTGTCAAAGATGCTTTCCGCATTGTCCATTTTCAGAAATATTGTATTTCCACTCACAAGAAAGCGTTAGTTGGGTTTATGTTAGCAACATATACATTAAATGTAGCATTTTGATTTGTAGAAAACATTCCACCAATTGCTGCCTATTGTTTCAGATATGAGGGATCTAAATCTGTGAACCCTGAAGCTGACCCCGAGCTTCCTGGCAAATGCCATGCTACAAGAAAATCAGCATATTGGACAGAGGCTGGCTGGCTGTAGGATTTCCTTCTCGAGTTATGACCTTTATTATTCAACCCTATGCCTGGGGATGGATTTGAAAATCACAATGCAATTTTAGTGGTGTCAATCAAAATACATTCAACAAATCATTCATCAAATTCCTGCTGAATACTCCCAAAACTTAAAAACAAATATGGGCAACGTGAGCAGGTTTCTACCTAGTATCAAGGTTGGGATTCACATAGCACAAAATAAGATTATGCAGCAAACTTTGAATTTGTCATTTTTTGACGAAAGAACATTACAGAAGTAGACTGTGGCAAAAAGAAACCACATCAAGCCCCACAGAATTCATAAGGACATGTTAAAGGAAGTTACTGAACCGTAACTAAATTAACACTAATGCTAGGATAATATTTTAAACCAAGATATTATGTTGCATATGGTCAACTAACTGTGTGGAACACTTTTCCACAAAAGTAACAATAACACGCCATTCTGTCCAATGAGATATTAACTATCAAACATTATTGTGGCATTCTCGGTGCTGATTAACGCAAGTGAATTTCAGTAATGCCTGTCCTTAACATTGCTAAGTTTTATATCTAGTTATAATTTGTGTAATGAGATCCTATTTTCATTATAATGCACATTTTGACAAACAACGCAACCCTAGAGCTGAAATTTGTTCAAGATTATAATCTAGGAAAAGTAAACATCAACTTTGTTTAGGGACCCAGAGTTTTAAATAAGCTGCTCATAAATCCAATACTAAATAAATATAGGAACAAACTTCTCACTGCCTTTCTCAGGTTGCACTGGAATGGCTTTTGCAAACTTTTAAAACTTTAATCCTCACTGGGAAGTTTTCTTTGACTGCACTGGAAAGGCTATTGCAAACTTTTAAAACTTTAATCATCGTTAGGACATTTTACATACATTACATGGAAACCCTCAGATACCTTTACAACTACAATATATAATTCAGGATGTTCTATGATAAACCTTAGATATGGTGAAAATTATACTGCATCACCCAGCATTTAAACTGGACTGAACCTGGTAGAGAGGCGTCACTTGGATTTATACTGAGCCTGAGATAGTGTGTATAACGATACAGAATCAAACAGCAGATTCTAGTGAGAACTACAACTAGCATCCCATGGAGAAAATTAGACTTGGCAGCATTTATTGCAGCAAAGATAAATCATTTATCTTATCAGGCTTTATTTGAAATATATATTTTATTGTAAAGAACAATATCAATTAAAACAAGTTATTTTATATAACTAATATAAAAAATGAAGTACAGTGTGAATTGTTTTTTTTCTAAACGCACTAATGAGCGTATAGGTTTATGATCCAGAAATTGCATACGTATACTGGTTTGGAAATATAGGACGGTACAGGACCACTAAAGACTCTGCTGTATCTGGCTGTTCTCAAAAACTAATACCGTGCAATCGCCAACTCCCTCAAATATCTATCTAATGCTACCATAAGATTTTCCACATTAACTACTTCCGTTGCCTCCAAGCACAGTCAATTCCACATGTTCACCACTTTCTTGTGTATAGTTAAATCTATAGTGTGCAACTTCCCTCTTTCAAACTTAAGCCCATTTCTTCTGGTTCTAGATTCTAGACTTTTGTGGCAATGAAAATAAAATCTCGTTATACAAATTACAGCTTGATATATATTGTGATTGAATTTATCTATTCCCTAGAGGATCGTGATTATCTCCCCTGCGCCTTCTCTTCAGTGTTAACAATTACAAGCTCGTCATCCTCTTCATAGCTCAGATATCTGAAACTAGGTACCAGTTTAATTGGCCTTTTCTACACTGCCTCCAATGCCTTGAAATTCTTGCTGTAATTTAGCAACCAAACTTATACACAGTATTCTGGCATTTCATTCCAAGATTTGGTGAGTTTTCCTTACTGCTGATGCACACCACGTCTTGATTGCAGTGAGGTTTCCACCAATACCTCCAGAGCGATTTAGTTTATATTACTATTTATTTCCCTCCCTAGTCTGATTACATTGCATTTGTCCACAGTAAATGCCATCTGCCACTCATGAGCCTACCTTCCCACCCTATTCAGATCCCTTTACACCCAGTCAGTGACTCTTTGCCATGTTGATGCAGCTGCACGCACAACCCCCCTTTGATTTTTCTGGTTTAGGCAATATTCCATCTACCTCTGAAGCTTGCCTCCGGTTCCACACCTTCATGTCTTGTGGCCTAATTGTTCATTTAACATGATATCAAAAGCATTCAAAAAGATTTTGAGCCTATCTTGCCTATGGTGGTCATGAATTTTGGGCCTTTCACAGTCAAAGTAAATCCAGTAATAAATACAAAGGACAGTACATCAGTAGTAGTGTATCAACACAAAGCAGGAACGTCAGTAAATTTCCATTCTCTTAAATCAGAATAATATTACAAAGAAGGTTAATCTGGTCATGAGGCTGGCATGTCACTTGCACCTGTGGTGTTCAAGATAAATGGATGAATTATCACTGGTCCTACAAAATCTTGGCAGGTTTTCTTCCTTTTAGAAGTATAAATAGGGCACTTGATACAAACAGGAGCCAATCCAAATTAAACAACCTCACATTAGATAAGAACACAGAATCTAACATAATCAGGGTTTAAGATAACAAAAATGAAATAATTCTAAAATTCAATCTGTAACTTCCATAAGCTGTCAAATTTTGTTTAATAACGCTCCTGTGATGCGCCTTGGGATGTTTTACTATGTTAAAGGTGCTATATAAATGCAAGTTGTTGTCAGTGTTATTATACGGACATTTCACAATTTCAGAAGCAAATTCTTAAACTTCATTTGAAGCCTTGTACAATACTATAGTACACATATGCCAGTACAGAATCAAATCTTAAAAACACTTCTCTCACTCATACACACCATGAATGATCACCTGAAATCAAAATGAAAGGTCATCGACCTGAAACTTTAACTGTTTCTCTCTCCACAGATGCTGCCTGACCTGCTGAGTGGGTCCTGCATTTTCTGTTTTTATTTTTTTAATAATAAAATGGATTTGGATATCATACAACCACCTCAAGAGTGAACCTCCAGTAGTTTACAACCATCATCTGAAATCAGATGAAATTACAGCTGTAAAATCACTCTCTGGTATATTATAATAATTGAAACTGTGTCCATTTCTATGTGGGTTTTCAAGTCTACTTCCAGTCAGTTTTTGTGCCATGAGCGCAGCAACCAGTTAACAATGTACTTCATGTCTTAGGTTGATTGACATTCACAGAAGAGAATTAAAAATCACAATATGATTGCTGCAGATTCAACTGAAAAGTAGCCTGCCATTGATTACCAAGATGTATGTTAAATAAGATATGCAAAGCAGTTACCTCATCATTGGATTTAAATAACATCGAACTACGGGAATTAAACAAGATGATTCATAACCATTGTTTGAACCTCAAAATGTTACATCTTTCTGTCATTTTTAAAAAATGAATACAGATAGATACTATAAAGCAAAAGCACTATAAAGCTTGTGGAAAGGTTTTACTTTGTTTTGAGTCTGTGAAATATACATGTGAAAGGTGCTGTATCAGGCACCAACCTACCACCATGTGCAATCCACATAGCCAATACATGTCATCCACACTGAAGGATTAATATCATGTAATTGCTGTAAGTTTATTAGGGGATAATTAACAATTCATTACCAGGAAATAATAAAGTCAGTTTATGGTAGATAAAGATTGTCTACAAAATAATACAAGGGCTCATATAATCTTAAAACTTACATTTCACTGCTTACCATCTCACATTCACAAGTTTAAAGAGGCTTACAATTACATTTTATGTTCTTAATGAGAGCCCATGAGTGAACATATGAAAAATATCTCCACTTCCCCCAACAGATGTGTTAGATTGAATTTATTCAAATACAAAGCAAAAGAACTGGAGATAAGATAATCGAGAAAAACCTCAGCATACTACAACAGTACAGTAAGTAGGAGCAACTGAAACACAAAATCAATATTTCACCAAATGGCACTGAAACTATGATACTTACACAGGTTTAATTTCACAGGGTAAACTTCCACTTAACCCAATATCATTAATTTTGCTTACAATACACATTAGTGTCAGACAATTAAAATGTTTTTGGAGAGGATAACTCACCCTCTTTTTAAAAGTTAATTTCTTTTCCACAACTGAACTACTGTGCGACATGCATCATCACAGCTAAGAGGATGGGCAATTTACTTTCAGGTGTCCGGCAATGGCAGGCTGAACAAAGGCACTGAGGAGGGTACTGGAATTTTTTTTTTTGAACAGATAACTCTCTCATGATATTCCATTTCTCTGGAGAGGAGAGATAGAACTCAGCATTGAGAGTGTAAATCCAAGGCACTTTTGAAATGAAACACATACCAGTTCAAGTTCAAGATAATTCCAGTTTATGGAATTGGAATATGGAATTGCTCTGGATATGAGAAATATAAATTTCAACACATACTACTGAAAAATATAGCAACACAAAAATGTGATGTACTGGAGTATAAAACTGCATCAGTGACTTTTAGCCACATTAATGGCTAATAAACAAAAACCACATAGTGACATGTTACACCCACAACGTAGGTTGTGGTTATAGGTCACAACGGCTTGCATAGTCTGCAACACTCCAGGATTTTCTAGTATCCTATCAGGTGTTAATAAAAATACATGATGTGGAGATGCCGGTGATGGACTGGGGTTGACAATTGTAAACAATTTTACAACACCAAGTTATAGTCCAGCAATTTTATTTGAAATTCACAAGCTTTCGGAGGCTTCCTCCTTCCTCAGGTGAACAGCATTCACCTGAGGAAGGAGGAAGCCTCCGAAAGCTTGTGAATTTCAAATAAAATTGCTGGACTATAACTTGGTGTTGTAAAATTGTTTACAATAAAAATACAGAAAGAGCTCTCAATTATGCAACATTCTATAAATTTGTTTTTTCTAAAGATGTGCTCAAACATATTGCTCAGCACATTAGGTAATAAGTTAGCTACAGTGAAATAGCACAATTAAGGGGAATGAAAATTTCTATGTGCTGGGGTGGGGGGAGAAGAGAGAGGAGAGGAAGTACTTTTTGTTATTATAGAAGATAAATAATATTTGGAGCAGATTTCTTTTACATTTTAGAATAAATTTCATATTTCTTACTGGTACGAAGATCATCGAGTCTTACCTCCTTTGGTTCTACTCTACTGCAATGCTGTCACCAACATAGACCAAAGTTGGGACCATTCTGGATTCAGGCGCCAGAACCAAATTTTAGCCAAACCAAGCAGAATCTTACAGCACAGAAGGAAGCCATTCTGTCCATTGTGCCTGTGCTGGCTCTTTGAAAGAGCTCTCCAATTAGTGCCACTCTTTCCCTATAGCAATTTCTTTCCTTTCAAGTATATATCGTTCTCTCCCCCCCCCCAACCCCCCACACCTTGAGGGACATCTTCCTCCCCGAAGGGCACCTTCCAAACTCACCCCATCCCCCCGGTCTCTGAGGGACACTTTCCTCCAACCCTCCCCCCTCCCCAAGAGACACCTTCCTCCCTGAGGGACACCAACCTGCCGCCCCCATTCCTCCTTCCCCGAGGGGCTCTTCCTGCCACCCGCCCCGGAACATCTTCCTACCACCCCCCCACCCCGGAACATCTTCCTGCCACAGCCCCCCAACCCTGGGATCATCATCTTGCCGCCCCTTACCCCCACCCCGGGATCATCAACTTGCTGCCCCTTACCCCCACCCCGGGATCATCAACTTGCTGCCCCTTACCCCCACCCCGGGATCATCAGCTTGCTGCCCCTTACCCCCACCCCGGGATCATCAACTTGCTGCCCCTTACCCCCACCCCGGGATCATCAACTTGCCGAACCTTACCCCCACCCCGGGATCATCATCTTGCTGCCCCTTACCCCCACCCGGGATCATCACCTTGCCACCCCTTACCCTCCCCCACCCCGAACATCACCTTGCCGCACGCCCGCCCCTCCCCACCGAACATCATCCTGCCGTTCCCTCTCCCTCACCGGGGGAACATCATCTGGCCGCCTCCTCTCCCCCACCCCCCCAGGGAACATCATCTGGCCCGCCCCCTCTCTCCCACCCCCCCCCCCACCGGGGAACATCATCTGGCCCGCCCCCTATCTCCCACCCCCTCCCCCCCCCGGGGGAACATCACCTGGCCCGCCCCCTCTCGCTCCCCCCGGGGGAACATCATCTGGCCGCCCCCTCCCTCCCTCACCCCCACCCCCGGGGGAACATCATCTGGCCGCCCCCTCCCTCCCTCACCCCCACCCCCCGGGGGAACATCATCTGGCCGCCCCCTCCCTCCCTCACCCCCACCCCCCGGGGGAACATCATCTGGCCGCCCCCTCCCTCCCTCACCCCCAGGGGAACATCACCTGGCCCGCCCCCTCTCGCTCCCCCCGGGGGAACATCATCTGGCCGCCCCCTCCCTCCCTCACCCCCACCTCCCGGGGGAACATCATCTGGCCGCCCCCTCCCTCCCTCACCCCCACCCCCCGGGGAACATCATCTGGCCACCCCCACCCCCCGGGGAACATCATCTGGCCACCCCCTCCCTCCCTCACCCCCCGGGGAACATCATCTGACCGCCCCCTCCCCCCAGAACTGGGCTGGATGTTCGGAATTTGAAACTTGTTCTCAATATAACACTATTGTTTTACGGAAACGAACACAAACCCCGTGTTGGCGGCGGGGCGGGGGCCCCGGGGTGACTCCCAGGTGGGGGGTCCTCAGCCCCGGATTCGGAGGCCTGCGGATTCCCGCGTCCTCTTCCTGCCCCGGCTCTCGTTCGGCGAGATAAACGAGCCGGAGCCGGAGCCGAAGCCGAAGCCGAGGCCGCCGGGTTCCCTCCCTCCCTCCCTGCATCCATTGCCCGCGCATTGCATGGGAACGCGGGCAGGGCCGCGAGATCGGAGCTCAGAGCAAATCCGGAGCCTCCGCGCTAGGCCGCAGGATCGGGCGCTTTCTCCCCACGCCCGCCCGCCCGCCATCCCAATCCCGGATAACCGCAGTGAAATTCCCGACCGATCCCCCCTCCTCTCCTCGAGTGTTCCCGCATTAACCGAAGCTCGAAGAGCAGCGCCGACTCCCGCACTGACCTGGGCCCGGCGTCCTATGGAAACGATCTCGCTCCTCGCTCGCAATCACAAAACACCCGGATTCAGTAGGGGGAGGGGAGGTGGGGGGGGTTCAAGACAGAAACAAATCCACGGGGGAGTGAGGGGGGGGGGGGGAATCACTCCCGTAAAAACGCTGGCCACTCGGCCACCGTACACCATACTACGCATGCGCGAGACGTGCAACCGGGTCTGATCGGGCCAGTTTCGAGTCACGTGACTGGGCTCGGCATCCTGCCTCTGCAGCGCCACCTCTGAAAGAGTTAGTTCATGACACCGCCGGTTCTTTTCTTGTCGAGGGAGGGATGGGGGTGATTAGCTGGATGTCCCAACGTGGTGGAAACCCATCGCACCATTAAAAAGTAAGGACTCTTACAACACCAGGTTATAGTCCAACAGTTTTATTTGAAAATCACAAGCTTTCGGAGGCTTTCTCCTTCGTCACCTGACGAAGCTTGTGATTTTCAAATAAAACTGTTGGACTATAACCTGGTGTTGTAAGATTCCTTACATTTGTCCACCCCAGTCCATCAGCGGCATCTCCACATCATGACCATTAAAAAGGTCACCAAACTCCGGGTATAGTGGAAGGCATTGTGTTAAAAAGTGCTTCGTGATTTCCCTCCTAAATGGCCTGTCTCTAATTTTAAGATTATGACCCCATCGGAAGAATTGGTTTCTCTGTATCTACCCTATCTTTTTAACATTTTAAACACCTTGATCAGATCACTCCTCAATCTTCTATATTCAAGGGAATACAAGCCAAGGAATCGACCTGTACTCATAATTTAACCCTCTAAGACCCGGTATCATTCTAGTGTATCTGCGCTGCACATTGTCTAAAGCCAATATATCCTTCCTGGGGCACGGTGCCCATAAGGCCTGGGAGAGGAATTAATCATAGTGGTTAGTGCTGATCTACCACCTTCCATGTATGAACTCATTCATAACTGATCATCATCATTATACACTATGTATAATCCACATTCATTGACATTTCCTATTAGTTTATATAGTATGCTTAATCTTCATTCACATGTATTCCATATATTCACACACACAACCTGCACATTCACTGAGTGATAACTTTCTGGTAACAGTAAATGTGCTAATTCTCAGAATGTGGTCAAATACATAATTCTCCCAGGATAATGGAGGATTCTGGTCACCACAGAAAACTCCTGCTTGACTTGCTGTTACTGTGGCTGAGACATTGGAAAGCAGACGTAACACTGGTTTTATGACTAATGCAGCAATAATCTGAGTGACATATTTGAACATTGAAAGAATGTCATATTCCAGATACATTACCAGTTGGAGTCAGAAAGTTGCTTGTGCCAAAGAATATGAGGGCAGCTTGATTGCCACAGGTTAGCCATAGCCCCTGGCTGAAGGACTCCTCTTTGAGCTCCTTATACAGATCAGCTATTACGTGATTGTTAAGATGTTATCTATGCAAGATCTGTGTCATAGACTATTCCAGACATACACCGTGGAACGATTTATCCTGACCCAATGAAATTCCCCTGTTCCTTATCTTTTCCATTATCTTCAGTATTAACACTGTGTAAATGTGGGACAGTGATTAGCCACAAATCTTTGACTTTTGAAATAATTTACCTAACATATCAAGAAAAAGATGTAGCAGATTTATGAAGTGATACCTTCTAAGTTGTGGAAAAAATATTCTGCAAGTCCCAGACTAAAGCTATGTCGCCAGTGTCAGTTCAAGGAAAAATGAAAGTCAAAAATTCCATTAAGGAGTAACCCTAATAAGCTCCAAAGATAACAAACTTGATGTGTGATTATTTTCACTGGTGCTAAGGGTACAATTTTACACTAAAGGACAATGTAATTATTTAAATAAATGTACACAATATCTGTTAATGCTTCCATTCCAATAGATGAATAATAGAATAGATTATACAAATTTGCACTCCTAGTGTGGTACTTCACATGCCAGAAGTGAATATGGGGATTTTGAGCATGGAGGTTGGTGGGCCCACAGAATTTTCCAACTGCTAGGCAGAAACCAAGCCCCCCCCCGCCCCCCCCCCCCCCATTTAACCAATACAATACATAGACATTGCCATCCATTTCACCCCTTCCCTCCTACAGAGGTGGATTGCTTTCACTAACAGCAGCACTGAGACAAAAGAAGCTGGCCTATTAGGGGCTGGTCTATTTGGGAAATAGTGGTGAGGTGACAGGAGCCTATTCCTGTCTAGTAAGATATTAACAGCCATGAGGAAAGAGGGAAGGAGTGAAATGGATAGCAATGAATAGAACTAGCCGCGCCTCTAGCCAAACTGTTCCAGTACAGCTACAACACTGGCATCTACCCAACAATTGCCCAGGTATGTCCTGTCCACAAAAAGCAGGAAAAATCCAATCCGGCCATTAACCGCCTCATCAGTCTACTCTCAATCATCAGCAAAGTGATAGAAGGTGTTGTCGACAGTGCTATCAAGCGGCACTTACTCACCAATAACCTGCTGACCGATGCTCAGTTTGGGTTCCACCAGGACCACTTGGCTCCAGACCTCATTACAGCCTTGGTCCAAACAGGGACAAAAGAGCTGAATTCCAGAGGTGAGGTGAGAGAGACTACCCTTGACATCAAGGCAGCATTTGACCGAGTGTGGCACCAAGGAGCCCTAGTAAAATTGAAGTCAATGGGAATCAGGGGGGAAACTCTCCAATGGCTGGAAGCATACCTAGCACAAAGGAAGATGGTAGTGGTTGTTGGAGGCCAATCATCTCAGCCTCAGGACATTGCTGCAGGAGTTCCTCAGGGCAGTATGCTTGGCCCAACCATCTTCAGCTGCTTCATCAATGACCTTCCTTCCATTATAAGGTCAGAAATGGGGATGTTCGCTGATGATTGCACAGTGTTCACTTCCATTCGCAACCCCTCAGATAATGAAGCAGTCCGAGCCCACATGCAGCAAGACCTGGACAACATCCAGGCTTGGGCTGATAAGTGGCAAGTAACATTAGTGCCAGACAAGTGCCAGGCAATGACTATCTCCAACAAGAGAGAGTCTAACCACCGCCCCTTGACATTCAATGGCATTACCATCGCTGAATCCCCCACAACAACATCCTGGGGGTCATCATTGACCAGAAACTAAACTGGACCAGCCACATAAATATTGTGGCTACAAGAACAGGTCAGAGGCTGGGTATTCTGCGGTGAGTGACTCACCTCCTGACTCCACAAAGCCTTTCCACCATCTACAAGGCACAAGTCAGGAGTGTGATGGAATACTCTCCACTTGCCTGGATGAGTGCAGCTCCAACAACACTCAAGAAGCTCAACACCATCCAGGACAAAGCAGCCCGCTTGATTGGCACCCCATCCACCACCCTAAACATTCACTTCCTTCACCACCGGCGCACAGTGGCTGCAGTGTGTACGATCTACAGGATGCACTGCAGCAACTCGCCAAGGCTTCTTTGACAGCACCTCCCAAACCCGCGACCTCCACCACCTAGAAGGACAAGGGCAGCAGGTACATGGGAACAACACCACCTACATGTTCCCTTCCAAGTCACACACCATCCCGACTTGGAAATATATCGCCAATCCTTCATCGTCGCTGGATTAAAATCCTGGAACTCCCTTCCTAACAGCACTGTGGGAGAACCTTCACCACACAGACTGCAGCGGTTCAACAAGGCGGCTCACCGCCACCTTCTCAAGGGCAATAAATGCTGGGCTCGCCAGCGATGCCCACATCCTATGAACGAATAAAAAAAATGAATGGGAGAGGGAAGGAGGCAGATGCTGAAAAATGGCACTTTGAGAGGAGAAGAGGGGAGTACCTGGGTGTTGTGCTTTGTGGGTGAAGGAAGGAGAGTGCCAGCATTAACTGAGAGGAAGCAAGGAGGGAGTGTGGCAGCAGTAGTTGCAGAGGGGGGACAGTAACATCTTGAACGGGGGTGGGGGGGTGGAGAAGAGTGCCAGGTTGAATGGAGTGGGGGTGTGAAAAAAGAGTGCTAGCTAGAACTGGGTTGGAAGCGAGAATAGTGTCAGCTTGAATGGGGGCCGGAAGAAGACTGCCAAGAACGGAGGATGTGGGAAGAGGGAGAAAATGCCAGCTTGAACTGTAAGGATTGGAAGAGGAGAACATTTCTGTGAAAGGATGGGTAATTCGATAGGGTACAGTATCTCTTGGAACTGGGTTGGGGATTATGGATGTGGAAGAGTGACTATTGAGGTTATTGAGGTAACATTTGGGGAAGTGATCTTCTGGTTTCATAGTATCATAGTTTCATATTAGGTACAGCACAGGAAGAGGCCATTCGGCCCATCGTGCCTGTACCGGCTCTTTGACAGAGCTGTCCAATTCACCTGCTCTTTCCCCATCGCCCTGTAAATTTTTTCCCTTCAAGTATTTATCCAATTCCCTTTTGAAAGCTACTATTGAATCTGCTTCTTCCAGCCTTTCAGTGCATTCCAGATAATAACAACTCGCTGCGTAAAAAAATATTTCCTCATGTCGCTTCTGGCTCTTTTGCCGATCATCTTAAATCTGTGTCCTCTGGTTACCGACCCGCCTGCCATGGATAACAGTTTCTCCTTATTTACTCTGTCAAAACCGTTCATGATTTTGAACACCTCTATCAAATCTCCCCTCAACCTTCTCTGTTCTAAGGAGAACAACCCCAGATTCTCCAATCTCTCCACATAAGTGAAGTCCCTAATCCCTGGTACCATTCTAGTAAATCTCTTCTGCACTCTCTCCAAGGCCTTGACATCCTTCCGAAAGTGTGGTGCCCAGAATTGAACACAATACTCCAGCTGAGGCCTAACCAGTGTTTTATAAAGGTTTAACATAACTTCCTTGCTTTTGTACTCTATGCCTCTATTAATGAAGCCCAGGATCCCGTATGCTTTTTTAACAGCCTTGTCAACTTGTCCTGCCACCTTCAAAGATTTCTACATGTGCAACCCCAGGTCTCTCTGTTCCTTTAAAATTGTTCCATTTAGTTTATATTGCCTCTCCTCATTCTTCCTACCAAAATGCATCACTTCACACTTCTCTGCGTTAAATTTCATCTGCCATGTGTCTGCCCATTTCACCAGTCTGTCTATGTTCTCCTGAAGTGTTACTATCTTTCACTTTGTTTACTACATTTCTGAGTTAAGTGTCATCTCTTTTCTCTTTTTAATTAAATTAAAAATATATCAATTGTGAAATAAAGAAGTGTTCAAAGTTATCCAGAATGCAACATTTTAATGTAAAAATATAAGAATTTTCAGGGGAAATATGTGCTTTTCACATTTAGATTTCCCCTTTTAGGGTTTCATGTACTTATGTTTTATCCAATACAAGTGAAGGAATGTTGGGTATACTTACAGCTTAAGTTACAAAGCCCAAACAGTTATTTGTTTTGATATATCAGAGGCTTATAATTAGAGTCCATTCTTGGGTTGTCAGCATTTTAGAGGCTGTGCCAGCTTTCATTGAAGTAGTTGGTCAGTTTTTGTTAGTTTTCTAGATCACCTTTTATGCCTCTTGAGATTGCTGACTTCAAAATTGGAAGCACTGAAAGGGAGAAGGATTTGTTCCACCTGGCATCCCCATATACAACAGCCCTGTGGGTGATTCAATTGGTGGTGCCACAGTCAAAAGTAAGTCCTGCAGGTTCCTTTGCACTCAAGGTTTCTCTGTGGTTGGTAAGCAGTGCAGAATTTGATACATTTTGCAGTATACCTATTTCTACAATTGGCACTAAAGAATGTAATACAGGCTGGAAATTTCCTTGGAGCTGCTCCTGCTCCATTGCTGTAACATTGCCGTAAGTGTAAATGGGGGTTTCTGCCACATTTCCAATGAAGTTACAGCCGCAGAGTAAGAACAGCTCCGAGGAAATTCCCAGCCATAATCCACTGCAGAATTCTGTAAAGTGCACCAAATGAAATTTTTTTGCGGGGGGGGGGGCATGTCCCAGATGTACCATATATCCACTTTTAAAATTGCCACTGCATCACTATCCCTGTGGCTACCTGGAAGACTTCCTATGGCACAAAGGTTCAGGAGAGTGGTGACCTTCACTTTTATTAATAGTGCAGACAGGTCTTCATGACCAGATGGCACACCTCAGTCACACCTGAGGTTTCTCATACACCATCTTTGTCATGCCCAGGTACTTGATTCGATTGCTGCACACCCGCTGCTTGGGGTGGTACCTTTTGAGAGCCATGTGCCTTCTAGGCCCTTTGTACCACACTTTCCTCCCCTTTTCCTGTTCCACTGTGATGTACCCGGGCAATGGCCACAACATCCATGATCTCAGGAAGCTTGTGCAGTTCTCTCACTGCCATAGTGATATTCTGAAATCTGACCTGGAGTAAATACTCACTTTTTAATATGACTCTGCAGCTGTATAAAGTTGCACGAGGTTATCATTAATGACCTTTAACAAGGCAGTAACAAGTTTAATGGGAGTTTTTATCATTTTTCACTAGCCCTTTTTTGAGGGGTAGGAAGGCTTTGAGCAGAAGTAAACAGGGAAAAATTGTCCTTTTGGTGCTTTCTAGTCTCATTTCACTACTGTTATAGTCATATCTATTTTCTGCTGAGATTAGGAAACAGCAGAATGTTGGCCCATTCCTTTTCTTTCGTGGGCAAGTGCAAAACAGCATTTGTGGAGCATGTGCTATTTAGCACTGTTGCAAAGAATATAAACCCAGCTCTAATTCTGGGCCACAAATTATTACCAGCCGTAAATGTAAAAAGTACAGGGAAGAACTGTAAAAGGAAATAAAAGGGGCAAAGAGAGTATACGAGAATAGATTAGCAAGTAACATAAAAGGGAACCCAAAAATCTTTTATAAACATATAAATAGTAAAAGGGTAGACAAAGGAAGGATGAGGCCGAATAGGGACCAAAAAGGAGATCTTCTTGTGGAGGCAGAGGGCATGGCTGAGGTACTAAATGAGTAATTTGCATCTGTTTTCACTAAAGAAGAGGATGCTGCCAATGTTGCAGTAAGGGAGGAGGTAGTAGAAATTGGATAAGATAAAAATAGATAAAGGGGAGGTACTGAAGAGGTTGGTAGCGCTCAAAGTCCAAAAGTCACCTGGTCCAGGTGGGATGCATCCTTGGTTGCTGAGGGAAGTAAGGGTGGAAATTGCAGAGGCTCTGGCCACAATCTTCCAATCCAATGGGAGCGAGAGGACTGGAGGATTGCAAATGTTACACCCCTGTTCAAAAAAAGGGGAGAGGGATAAACCCGACAACTACAGGCCAGTCAGCCTAACATCGGTCATGGGGAAACTTTTAGAGACATTAATCAGGGACAAAATTAATTGGCATTTGGAAAATTATGGGTTAGTAAATGAAAGCCAGCATGGATTTGTTAAAGGCAAATCATGTTTGACTAACTTGATTGAGTTCTTTGATGAACTAACAAAGAGAGTTGATGAAGGTAGTTCAGTTGATGTTGTGTATATGGACTTTCAAAAGGCGTTTGATAAAGTACCACATAATAGATGTTAGCAAAATTGAAGCCCATGGGATTAAAGGGGCAGTTGCTGTGTGGATAGAAATTGGCCAATGGACAGAAAGCAGAGAGTAGTGGTGAAAGGTTGTTTTTCAGACTGGAGGGAAGTGTACAGTGGTGTCCCCCAGAGCTCGATGTTGGGACCACTGCTCTTTTTGATATATATTAATGACCTGGACTTGGGTGTACAGGGCATAATTTCAAAGTTTGCAGATGACACGAAACTCAGAAATATAGTGAACAGTGAGGAGGATAGTAACAGTCTTCAGGAGGACATAGACAAACTAGTGAAAGGGTGGTGGAAACAGATTTAATAATAATTTTCAAAAGAGAATTGGATAAATACTTGAAGTGGAAAAGTTTGCAGGGCTATGGGGAAAGAGCAAATGAGTGGGACTAATTGGATAGCTCGTTCAAAGAGCCAGCACAGGCACGATGGGCCGAATGGCTTCCTTCTGCGCTGTATCATTCTACGACTCTATGTTTCTATAAAGTCTAGGTCTGTTAGCCAAATATAGAGGAACTGAGAGGGAAACCAGGCCTTGTTTTTAAAACATATGGCAAATTAAAAGGGTGTCAAGCCTTTTTTTGCATTCAGGCACTTTTGGAGCAAGATTTGAAGTGAAATATTCCCTCAGAGCTGTGAAAGGCATGGAGAGGCCAAAAAGGTTAGTGTGAGACAATACATCCATTTTAAAATTATACCCACATAAATTAATCTCAATGGGTCACTGAGATTTAAACAGTTGTTGGAGATGAAAAGAATTTGAAGGATTCTACCCTCTATAATAAGATCTACTGGACAGGTTGGATCAACTTGTCTGATTTAAACATTGAGGAACTATTATGAGTGAAATTTATGATCACAAAGAATGAGACTGATCTCAAACCATTTAAACAAATGGAGCTGCGTTTATTCTTAATAGATCAAAATAACCAAATGCGTGAGTATGACTCCTAATGAGTGACATTTAGCAGATCTGATTTTCATAAGATCTGGAGCCTTCTTCACACTTAGACTGCACTTTTAAGTGCTTTGTCTAACCTTGTTCAACGTACTTAGACGTCCAGATTCATTGGATTTACCTTCTTCTTGGTAAAAAAATTAACATTTCAGACATAGAAAAATCAGTTAATAACTGATGTCCAGATGGCATTACAGTGTAGTTATCACAGACTCCATCCTAAAAAAATGAGATCTTTCTTAACATATGTAATCAATTTTCTGCTTAGCATCTCTCATAATCTGTCACTTGATGCACCCTGATGAGGTTGACTGACTCGTCAATCTCTTGCACCTTGTCAAGACTATTTTCTCATAATCCCTTGCATGTATCTATCCATCTGTGACATAATGAAGCTTCTTTTAGGTTATTAGGGTAGTGATTTAAATATTTAAGAATGTATGTACCTCTATTTTCATGTCATATGCCTTTGACTTTTTGTGTGTAGTACATATTAATTCTGTAATGTTTCTTTAAATCACAACAAAAAGTCAATACATAAAAAGAGAAATGCTGGAAATGGAGAACAGGTTAAGCATCATGTGAAAGCAAAAGGTGTTAATGTTTTGGGTGTAATCTTTCCGCAAAACTCAACCTTACATCTAAATAAAAATAAAAAATAAAAATGGGTCCAATGGATGATTTATTGCAAGACAGGTACCAAAATATCGTTCTATATTTTTCTTCAAAATATATGATCCACAAATAAATACCAGGTGTGCATGGTTTTAAAACCGCAATTCCTGAGAATGTATTTTTGTTCATGGGAATGAAAAAATAGCAGCCAATCATGTAATAATGATCCTTTAACTCTTCTCCACCTCCTGCTTTCCTGATCCCCTTCTCACTCATCTCTTGATTCTCAACTACCCCAGCTTGGCCCAATGCATTGTCAACTGCTCATTTTCCTTAAACATTGCTCCTCCCTTTCAAAACTGCTGTAATTATCCTACTCCTTAAAGTGCCTACCTTTAACTCCTGCATCCTCTCCAAATACCAGCCCATCACCAACCTCTGTTTCTCTCTAAAGTTTTGTAATATGACATTGCCATCCAACTCCTTCCCCAATTTACCCATCTTTCCCAGTATGAATCTCTTCAGTCTTACCTACAGCACTGTGGCCACTCTGGCCAGAGTTATCAACAATATTCTGTGTGACTGTGACCATGATGAATTATTCTTCCTTGTTCTCCTTGACCTCTCTCTGAGCAGCAGTAGCTGAGTCTTCAATCATCTTTCCCTTATATGGAACTCTCCCTGCATTACTATATCTTTGCTCATCTTCAAAAGCACATTTAAAACCTACCTCATCCATGCACCTTCAGCTACCTCCTCCATGCTTGGTCACTGCTGAAATGAAGAAATGTGAACATATTTTTAGTAGGGATAGGTGGCCCATAATTATGCAAAGGAGGCAACAATCATGACAGTGTAGGAGAAAAGAGTCAGTGGAATGTCAATGATTTGTAAGATCCAGCAGAAGGTCCGAAGGAAGTTGAGTTACTTAAAGAATAACTCAAATGGAAGGCATAAATATTGTTGTAAAGTAATAGCACGAGACATATATGGACATGAAGGAAAGTAGTAATTGACAAAGATATGTGAAAATAACACTGTACAGACATTGAGAAATGCTAGCAAGGATGTAGCAAGTAAAGTAGTTGAAGTGGAAATTGTAGGGTATGCAAATTATTTTAAACTTGTCATGATGGAAGAGAAAATGACTGGATGAAAGATTCAGGCTTTGGTGGGTGAGCTTTCC
Source organism: Heptranchias perlo (assembly GCF_035084215.1). Taxonomy (NCBI): domain Eukaryota; kingdom Metazoa; phylum Chordata; class Chondrichthyes; order Hexanchiformes; family Hexanchidae; genus Heptranchias; species Heptranchias perlo. Next base: position 46,753,144 of record NC_090335.1, read on the forward strand.
AATAGAAGTTGGTACAACAGCATATGCGATGTCTCTTGTCTCCTTGCACAGTACACTGAGTAATGTGGGATAGTTCATTGCCTAGATTTGTGCTAATATCTCCGACATGAGTGATATCATGCAGCAATGACCATTTGCATTGCAGTGTGGCATTGAATATATAGCAACACCAGTGACATTACTTTTTTGTAGACCATAGGCACAGTAGGAGCATTAGCAATGAATGTCCCGACTGCTACTATGGACAATTTGGGGTCCTAAGTCCAAGATGCACTCATGGCTGGCCTCAACTTACTTGGATGATGGTTACCAGGGTACACTAGGTAAGGATTCAGTCTCTTTGGTAAGCCTGAGCTTCCATGCCCTGATCCTGTTGTGATAGACCTGCTGTATGGGATAGTACCTGCTGCAAGAAGTGTGCCTTCGATGCCCTCTGTGCTCTGCCTTCTTCTCTTCCTCCTCCTGTTTAACTGCACCCATCCCCTCTAACAAAAGACTGCTTGGTACTAATCATATTTATAATTGCTGTGATGATACTTTGAAAATTCCCATTCGTTAAAATCAATTACAGCAGGACTGGCCTGGAGTTAAATACTTGCTCTTAGATTTGGCCATGAAGCTGCAGAATGCTACATGAGTTCATCAATAAGAGTTTTCTCTCTCCTCATGCTCATTTCATGATGCTTATTAGTTCTGTTTTGGAAGGGTAGGAGTCCTCCGATCTGTGCAACACACTGTGGCCTTGAAATTCTGCTGCTGGAAGTGAGGCAGGGTGGGATGGGTGGGGCTTCTGCGTGCATTACATGCTGGTCCTGACCTCGTTCTAAATGGTGGGATCAGGTAATTACTAATTGGAGAATCATGCAGGCTGTCTAACTGCAGGCGACAATACCTTATATGCATTGTGGGAGGGAGGGGGGGGTAGTGGCATGGATGGGTGAGAGTTAAGCCTCAAATTAAATATAAATGGTTCTCTAGGGGAGGGGGGAGGAGAAGCAGAGACCTGGTGCCACAGTGGGATATCTGCTGCTTTAAAGGGCAATGACAACACTGAATTCAGCAGAAAAACTTGGACAAGATGGCAGCAAGGGGCAAAAGAAGAGCAGCCAACTTCTGGGAGTCAGCCCTGGATGTCCTCCACCGTACGCATATATGGAGCAGGAATTGGTTGTTTGGGTCTTGGGCCGGAGAATGTGGTGTGTACTCTTTGGAGGGAAGTGGCTGTAGCACTGAGTGCTACCTCCTTGACCCTACAATTCCTTTGCTGTACGGGAAGGTGTTTAACCACCTCAGGAAGCTACCTGTTCCCCCGGCCCTTCCTTGCAATCTTTTTATGTGTGTGGTGGCATTGCTTCATTCGTTACCTCATTGTGCTCTAGGACTCTACTGTGGCAAAATGGGTCCATATGAATTTCTACCCCATTAAGTTTAAAATCTTCATTCTGAAATCCTTCCTCAGGGTCACATACCCTTCAGTCTTCCATCTCTGGCCTTCTGTGCATTCCCTGCTTCCTCCACACCACTATTGGTGGGATAGCCTTCAGCTGCTCGGCTTTACTCTCTAAAACCCCCTCCCTAAACCCCTCTGCCTCTGTATTTCTCGCTCCATCTTTAAAAACCTTCTCAAAACCCATCTTTACACCGTGCCTTCAGGCCAGCCCTCCTAATCTCCCCCCAACCTCCATGGCTGTGTCCATTCTCTTTATCTATTTTTTGTTTTTTCTTTCTCCTGTCTATGAACCACCTTGGGACATTTTTTTATGTCAAAAGCACCATATAAATGTAAGTTATTGTTATGTGGTAATTGAACATTTCCTGCAATTTAGCTTAAACACCAAAAATAATGTCCGCTCGCTGAGCATTTCTTCTTAAAATCTCTGCTAAATGTATTCTAGCCTCCAAAGCTAACAATGACATGTCAACAGGAAGAAATTAATAAGATTATCAGAAATGGATTGTGTTAACTACTTTTAGCTTGGGAAAAGAAAAGTTAATATTTTGGAGAGAAAAAGGCAACTGATTATTTTTGATTTCCACACAAAATCTTCTGTTACTGCACTGCCAGGGACTCCAGGGTAAGTGAGGCATTCTCTGCACCTGAGACTTATTTGCTCAAGTATAGTTAATATAGCAATACATGCGCACAGAAAGCAAAGCTGCTCACTTTCAGACAGACGGAAAAGAGAGTCATTCATTTGTGCATCCACAGTGGCACATCTGCGATTTTTCTGACATATAGGTTTTTAGCTGTCCCTCTGCCTGACTTGCTCAGAGTTGCAGCTGCTGTACCGTTGCATGCTTAAACTCTATTTTTGGCAGGAACACGTGCTGAAAAATAGGTTACAGTTCCTATTTTGGTGAAAAATGCCTGTATAACATCATCAATTTTGCAATTTAAAATCAGCAATTTTATTGATTTATGAGTAAAATGGACAGGATCGGGAAGTAGCCTGAGTGTATATAAAGTATTCATATAGGGGAAGCCACAAAATTAAAGCAAACAGTGGTAAGGCACACTGGGCACAGACTTGGGAAGGCATGACATTAAAGTGAGTTGGGACCATCACTATGTCTGATGAATACAGTTCTAAAGTTTAACTGTAAAGAAATGCATGAAATTACAGTGAGTGGCACTTATATCCATGATACGGGAAATGACACATATGCAGGAAAAGGGATGAAGTCTGAATCAGTCGGAGCCTTGCCTCGTAATGGGAAAACTGTGTGCATACAGCAAAAGGACATCAAGTCAGAGTGTTTTTCAGCATGGGATATTACAGGTAGGGATGTTACTTTTAGGCATGTTAGTACTTAGATTCACCACAAATGGTTGCCATTGATAGTGCCACATGAGTGAAGTTTTGATTATATGTGCTTTAGTTAGAGTGTCAACATTGGCCAATTCTAGGTGTGCAATTTTCACAAGTTGTACAGATTGACTCACACTAAAACAAAAGCATCATTAAACGCACCAATCTGTGTATTTCATATGGGCCTTAGGGGGGTGGCCAAGCGGTATTAATATATTCTTCTGTCCTCTCTCTTGTCCTTTCAGTCTTTCTATTCCTCTCTTTTTTCTTTTCTTTTCCTCCCCTATTCTCTTTCCCTATCACTTCCAAGCCCTATGAAGGGAGACAGCAATGGAGTCGGAACTATCTCAGCATTCATAATTGTGGCGAAAGCCCTGTATTAAAAGGATAGGCCTTATGCTTTTAATAATATAAATTTCATTACCACTATGGATGCCTGGATAGCCATCTCCTTAGCTTCCTGTTGCTCTCCAATGAAAGAAAGCAAGTGGAATGCCAGCATTACTGGCAGATTCATAATAGGCAGACGATCAGTCATGAGGCACGAAAGTAGGGAACAAAATCTGCACTGTGAAACTCCTGCCAATTGCAGGCGGTTTGGTGGATCTGACTATAGTTTCTCTCACATTGTAGGGCAAAGAGTGGCTCTCTCTATTTAGTGGATGTTTACCAAATAAAGTGGGCTGAAAACAGAAAACATACCAGAAAATATATTTTTTTAATATTCGTTCATGGGATGTGGGCATCACTGGCGAGGCCAGCATTTATTGCCCATCCCTAATTGCCCTTGAGATATTAATATTGATTAATATTTTAATCCTGTTCTGAAACTGTTATATAAAAAAGGTGGTGTGAATGAAATCTTGACTATTGTATTATCAAAAATGAATTGCTGTAACAATGTGGGAGACAGTTAACAGAAATGTGGTTGTTACACATGCATGAGTGATTTGTATTGGAGATTCATGAGTAAATCAATAGGAAATCAATATGCTATAATGATATTGATTATTTGCTGGAATTCAAAAGGACACAGCTAGGTAGACTTTTGGCAGGGAAGATTGCATGTCCATAACAAATATCCATCCATTAATTTATATGCTTATTTTGATAGCATTTTCTCTTTTGAATCATTAAATTATGGGTTCATGTCCCACACCAGAACTTGAGCACATCATCTAGACTGACATTCCAGTGCAGTACTGAGCGGTGCTGCATTATTAGCGATATACCATTAAACCAAAGCCCCATCTGCCTGCTCAGGTGGATACATAAGAAATTCTATGTCATTATTCAAAGACGAGCAGGGAATTCTTCTGATATCCTGGCCAACATTTCTCACACAACGAACACCACCAAAAACAGACTTATTGATCATTCGTCTTCTTTTGTATTTGTGGGGATCTAGCTGAATTTTCTAACACAATGACAATGATTTCACTTCAAAAAAGTAATTCACTGGTTGTGAAACTTTGAGATATTCTTAGATTATATATAACTGCAAGTTCTTTCTTCTATTATTTGACCGATGTTGAGTATTGCATTATCAACCTATTGCCAGCAGGTGGGGTAGTGTCAGAGAGGATGATGTATGAGCCCAACATTCAGAGACAGGAAAAGACACAGCTGCTGTTCAGCTGAAAGGATAATCGATGACAGGGAGTATGATCTCAATTTTTATTCAATTAGTGAGAAAGATTGCATAACTTACAAGAATGATAGGCACAAATATGTTGCACTATTCTTTTATTGTGAATTAAGTTAAAATTAATATACTTGCCATCATCTTTTGTCCTATTTTTCATTTGTGCATTACTTAAACAGCAGGAAACTATATGAGTGATGGAGCATTGTGAATACACTTTCACAAGAGTAAAAGACCTTCATAGGCCAGTTGCACGTGTAAAGGAACACCCTCAATGCACAACCTGCAATGTGACACTCCAGTATTACTAAACTTATAGAAGAAAAATAGAACAAAACACACCTTAGAAAATGGTGTGCAGAATAGACATCCAGTTATTCACCACAGTACATGAGCATTTTATAATATATTTTGACTGTGCTTAATCTGGCTAAACTGCAATGAAATAACATTTGTCAGTACTAATTTCTCAATGTCATAAAATAATAATACCCTTCTGTGAATTTCATCCAGGATCCATGACAATCTCTAATTAATGCTTCTGGCACAAAGCACTTCAACCAGAATACAACATCTACAAACAAATAAAACCATCTCCCTCTTTCTGCCTCATATATGTTTTTAAATATATCATCAGTATATAGAAGGGAGTAGGATTAACAAAAGAAACAGCATCCACGAAATGCTGTTGATCCATAAAATCCTTATGTTTATGTTCCTAACTTTGAAAGTATGTATTAATATATATGAGAAGAGTTTTTTGTCTGTAAGAAAGAATTTAGATGTGCATTATATTTCTCCCCTCCTCCTTTAGGTTTTCCAAAGCCAATCACATACTTAGAAAGTGAGGAGGTGATGCCCTCTGAGACCTCTGTCAATGCCAGTCTGTTACTGGTCACTAGGGAGTGCACAATAGCAGCCAGCTGATTTGCCCTGTGATACCCCTCCCCATTTTGAAGCACTACTGCTTCATTTACTGTTTTGCTGATGACCTGGATGGGTATGGAGGGGATGAAATTGGTCAATGCCAGTAGCGCAAAATGGGCTGATAATGAATCAGCAGCCCGTTTTACATAGCGTCTGATTTTCTTTTACATGCAATAAAAATGAAAGGGGATCAATGAATTTAACTGAGCCACCAAATTGGCACATGCTCCTGAATGACAATAGTCAACTGACCCCCCTCAGTTCCCCACACAAATCTGATATTGTTTTCTTATCACGATGATAATGATACATGCCTTTAAATAATCCATAAATGTCCACCTTTGTACGACAGATGGACCTTTTATGTAAAACTGCAGTTTCCACCTTCTTTCCTTCAGCAGTAATAGGGTCAGTCCTCACGTAGCCTTAGTGGATCCTGCTCAGATTTTCTCCTCTATGCCTTGTACCTGATTGATGACAGTGTAAAACCAAGGCAAGTCTGAAAATGGATGTAATGCAGAACAAGGCTTTTTGGAGAGAAGCACAAGGAGGAAGATTTACATGTCAATGGTTCTACAAATGGCAGGAACATTTGACGAAGTTTTCTTTCTGCAAGCAGCAAGAACGTGCACAACTGCAAAGTTTTGAAATATCTCAACACAAAAATCTCCACAAATGCAACTCATGCTAAACCAGGGTTGAAAAATTCCACTCACCAACTTTGCCAAGCTTGAAAAACAAAGCAGCCTAGTCAGTACATTTATCTTTCAATCGCCAATCCTTCATACTTTTTTTGTGGGTTTATGCCACATCTTTCTGGTCTGTTGAAGCTTTTTCCTACCCCACTGATTTAGCTCCTCATCCATAGCAAAGGTATGTACCATTTATTTTTATAAAAATTATCCTCAGGTTTAAGCTAAATAATAGGTTTTGGTGATAAAAAAGAAATTTAGCAGATTTCCCCCCAAAAATCCTACTCAACATGCAGTTTGAAAAAAAGCTAGCACTGTGTTACATAATTCCATAGAAATAATGCTATCAAACTGTGCAAGAAAATAGACTCATGAGTACAATCCCAGTGTAGTAACAGCATACTGAAAACTAAAATAATATCTAACTGACAGGGATGTAATAACTGATTGACAGGCCTGTGGTAACCCACTGATCCTGTTATAATTTACACTGTATGGTTCTACACACAGTTAAACTTGTTATGCACACACACCACTGCATGTTACCTGATTAGATGAAATGTCAATGCTGTATCTCCCCTCAATCGTCTACGCTACAGAGGTTAACTTAAGGTCAGTTCAAATTAATGTCTAATTTCTTAGGCAGAACTAATGAAATGATGAGCAGCTAGGTTCCTGTATATGTTTAAGTGCCCTGGCCTACAGATCAGATGAGTTCCTTCGCTTCACGTTAGTATTTTTAATCTTCAGTTTTATAACACACAAAAAACTTGTACACTATATATTTCTGATTAGCACAAAGTTTGGTGAACAACAGTTTTGTTGAGTTGCCTCAGGCCTTTTGAATTTGATTGCTAGCTTATGCACCAAGTGGTGACAAAGTCTAAGGGGTTAAATCAGTTATCGTTAACCCCGTTGGAAAACGGGGTCAAAAGTGACCAAATTCGCAGGGCTGTGCCTTGAGCCTCAAGGACGCTTGAAAAATGTCCGACACCATGTTGGTCTGGGACGACTTTCAGGCATTAGGCCCCTTGCATATGCTAATGAGGGGCCTAACGGCAGGCATTGGGCCTTCACCACTCAGATTTTCTGAGTGTGGATGTGGCCTAGCAAGTGACCTCCACCATAAAGGTATGTAATTTTTTAAAAAAAGTTTGACATGGAGCCAGGAGGAGCAAGAGTGCTTCTCCTAGCTGTACAGCATTTCCAAGGGCCACTACCGACCCACGATTGCCCTCCCTCACATTGTCCTCTCCCCCTTCTGAAAATTACCTGAGGGTCGCTGCTTTGAGGCAAGTGGCCCGAAATTCATTTCCTGAAATGGGTGAAGTACCTGTGGAGGTGCGACAGGCAACTCGCCTAAATTATTGAAATAAGGTCTGAGGCCCAATTTCAGTCCAGCCTTGGACCTCCTGGTTGGGGCCCATGTTGCCTGCGCAATGCTGATTCTAGGCCCAAAAACAGGTACAGACCAATTTCTACCCCTAAATGTGGAAATGCGGCTAGCTTCTCCTCGCCCAAACATCAGTTAAAGATCACCCCACAAAAAAAGCCAAATAGCTAAGCAATAAAAACATCTGTTCAAGAGAAAGCTTGATTGAGTCCCTTTAACAAACTGAACAAATAACCATCGATGATAAAGCAGTCAAATTTTCAATAGGTTTGTTTTCCTTTTCAATGCATTCTGCTGGATGTGTGCTTTCCAAATTAATACTCATATAGCCAGGGTAGTGTCTGCCTTGCACTGGCTTTCCAAGCTATTTTTCTCCTTGCAGCAATCTCAAGGAGCACTAAATTACAAATGTACAATTCTGGTGCATCCTACTGTATGGTAGTGACAGCTAACCAACAGCTAAATTAATCAGACGCAGACTAGATGCTTTTGAGACGCATAATTTATGACACTTAGAGAATCTTCAATGGCCTGACTTTATCAGAAATGACAACACCCGTTAATGCACGCAACTCCCTGCATCTACCTGCTGGGCCCTGCTTCCTGTAATGATTAGGTCATCTCATGCTTATGAAATGCCTTTTCCCTTCAAGGCTAATATATAATTTCAACCCTCCCTTTTGATGACTGGAGTCACTCATGCAGTTGACCATGACGTTGAGGTCAAAATTGTATCAGACAAGATGTCAATATCCTATGGGGATACAAGAGATATATCATCCATCTCATACACAACAGAACAGTTTGGGGCCATCTTATCTTTCAGCTTCATGCTACATATATTGCAGCTGCTTTATACACAAACTAAAGAAAATGTACAGACTGCTTCACTTTTTGAAATAAAAGGAAAAATTGTGAATGCTGGATATCTGAAGTAAAAACAAGAAATGCTGGAAATGCACAGCAGGCTAGTCAGCATCTAAACGAGAAAGAAAGGCTAGCATTTCATTAGAAGTTCTTTAACTATTCTTCAACGATAGTTTGTGGCAAAGAATTCCAAATTCTAACCATCACCTGAGTAAAGATTTTTTTTTCTAACTTCTCCTTTAATTCTTCACACATCTCAAATTGGTGTCCTTTTATTATTGTCACCCAAACCACTAATCAGTAATTACCTAATCACACCTCTTCATAATTTTGAAGATCTCTATCAGGTCAGCCCTTAACTTGCTCAGCTCTAGTGAAAAATGCCCTCATTTCTCAAATCTCTCTTTATAACTGTAACCTCTCATCCATGTTAACATCCTAGTGAACCTACACTACATCTTTTCCATTATTTTTACATCCTTCCTATAAATCGGCACCCAAAACTGTGCACATCTCCTTCACATTCCTACTGATTTGCTGTTCATTTCTAATATTTCTTGTTTTTATTTGACTTTTTGAAACACTGGGTAGAAAGAGCACCCTACTGCAATATTATACATCTAAGTGATTCTTGACTATACTTGGTTTGGTCTCTTCTGGTCCTGAATTTGGTTTGGAGCTCTTGCCTAGTTGGTATTCCGTAGTCTCAAAAAAAACTGCTACTCAATCCAAACATATGCAAGAACAGACTCTTTCGATAATAAATTCAAATTTATGCACATATCAATGCCAAGACCACAGATAGCAAAAGTCGTTTTTGGAACTGAAGGGTGGAGATCTTACTGTGAAAAGGCTTTTAGACCAAAAACAAAACTAGAATACCAGATAAGCAGAAAAGCTAAACAAAAATCTAAACAAAAAAAAGCAGAAATACTGGTAAACCAATAACATAACACAAACCTGGACCTCACTATATTGGAATCAGTGTGCGCTGGGGAACACTTGAGCACGAGTGATCATAATGTCATTAAATTCAATATTGTGGCAAGGGAAAATAAAATGAATATACAAGGTTTCAGGAGAACTGATTCTAATGCCACATGGGTCAAAATGGAGAGAATAAATAGGAAAATAAATGGAGGTCAAAATGAGCATGAATGGAATGCTTTTTAGGACATACAGGAGTGCAAGTTAAATAGAAGTACAAGATTAATATCAAAATGCGATCCTCAGTGGTTAATAAAGAGGTCAGAATAGCATAAGGGAAAAACTAAGATCTTTAAAAACAATCAAAGGATTTATAAATAGAAAAATATTAGAAAATATATTAAAGTAAAACAGAAAATGCTGGAAATACTCAGCAAGTCAGGTATTATCTGTTGAGAAAGAAACAGAGTTAAAGTTTCAGCTCGATGACCCTTCATCAGAAAAGTAAAAGTTGCTAAAACAAAAAGATAATAAGGAAGAAAAAGATACAACTGGAGAAACAAATTAGACATTAGAAAATAAAATTGTATTCCTTGGGTGTACTCAGGGATCAAAGTATTAAAGGATAAGAGGGTTCAATTTTAACCTAACCCACCCATCGGGAAACTGACTAGATCGGGTGAAATGCTGGTTTTACACCCAGGTCCGATTTTACTTTCCATTGAAGTCAATGGCGAATAATATTGGGTGGGGTGTAAAACCAGCATTTCACCCGATCCTGTGGGTATTCCGCCCATTTTAGATTAAAATTACCCCCTCCGCCCATTTTAGATTAAAATTACCCCCATTGTAGTAGAGACAAACAGACCAGTTTGACTATAGAAAAAAATAGTATTATCCTGCATCCAGTCATTAGATTGGTGGTGGATCGATTGGAGCTCGTAGAGAAAGTAATGAAGAGCTATTAAAAAGCACAGGCGCTTAAATGTAAGTATAATACAAAGTACCAGGACAAAATGGAATGTATCCATGACAATACTTGTACTTGGACAGATCTAAAATTGTTATGAATTTAAAAATAATACATTTAAAATAAAAATGATTATTTTTCCATCTGTGCAACATAGCAAGTTATAACAATAGGCATGGGTATACAGTGCTTTACATTGGTGGTAATGACTGTATCATAAGATATAGTCATTGTTCACTCCCTGGTAATTTGATACATAAGATATTTTTTTTTATTCGTTCACGGGATGTGGGCGTCGCTGGCAAGGCCAGCATTTATTGCCCATCCCCAATTGCCCTCGAGAAGGTGGTGGTGAGCCGCCTTCTTGAACCGCTGCAGTCCGTGTGGTGACGGTTCTCCCACAGTGCTGTTAGGAAGGGAGTTCCAGGATTTTGACCCAGCGACAATGAAGGAACGGCGATATATTTCCAAGTTGGGATGGTGTGTGACTTGGAGGGGAACGTGCAGGTGGTGTTGTTCCCATGTGTCTGCTGCTCTTGTCCTTCTAGATGGTAGAGGTCGCGGGTTTGGGAGGTGCTGTCGAAGAAGCCTTGGCGAGTTGCTGCAGTGCATCCTGTGGATGGTACACACTGCAGCCACAGTGCGCCGGTGGTGAAGGGAGTGAATGTTTAGGGTGGTGGATGGGGTGCCAATCAAGCGGGCTGCTTTATCTTGGATGGTGTCGAGCTTCTTGAGTGTTGTTGGAGCTGCACTCATCCAAACAAGTGGAAAGTATTCCATCACACTCCTGACTTGTGCCTTGTAGATGGTGGAAAGGCTTTGGGGAGTCAGGAGGTGAGTCACTCGCCGCAGAATACCCAGCCTCTGGCCTGCTCTCGCAGCCACAGTATTTATACGGCTGGTCAATGGTGACCCCCTGGATGTTGATGGTGGGGGATTCGGCGATGGTAATGCCGTTGAATGTCAAGGGGAGGTGGTTAGACTCTCTCTTGTTGGAGATGGTCATTGCCTGGGGCTTGTCTGGTGCGAATGTTACTTGCCACTTATGAGCCCAAGCCTGGATGTTGTCCAGGTCTTGCTGCATGCGGGCTCGGACTGCTTCATTATTTGAGGGGTTGCGAATGGAACTGAACACTGTGCAGTCATCAGCGAACATCCCCATTTCTGACCTTATGATGGAGGGAAGGTCATTGATGAAGCAGCTGAAGATGGTTGGGCCCAGGACACTGCCCTGAGGAACTCCTGCAGCAATGTCCTGGGGCTGAGGTGATTGGCCTCCAACAACCACTACCATCTTCCTTTGTGCTAGGTATGACTCCAGCCACTGGAGAGTTTTCCCCCTGATTCCCATTGACTTCAATTTTACTAGGGCTCCTTGGTGCCACACTCGGTCAAATGCTGCCTTGATGTCAAGGGCAGTCACTCTCACCTCACCTCTGGAATTCAGCTCTTTTGTCCATGTTTGGACCAAGGCTGTAATGAGGTCTGGAGCCAAGTGGTCCTGGCAGAACCCAAACTGAGAATCGGTGAGCAGGTTATTGGTGAGTAAGTGCCGCTTGATAGCACTGTCGACGACACCTTCCATCACTTTGCTGATGATTGAGAATAGACTGATGGGGCGGTAATTGGCCGGATTGGATTTTTCCTGCTTTTTGTGGACAGGACATACCTGGGCAATTTTCCACATTGTCGGGTAGATGCCAGTGTTGTAGCTGTACTGGAACAGCTTGGCTAGAGGTGCAGCTAGTTCTTGAGCACAAGTCTTCAGCACTACAGCTGGGATGTTGTCGGGGCCCATAGCCTTTGCTGTATCCAGTGCACTCAACCGTTTCTTGATATCACGTGGAGTGAATCGAATTGGCCGAAGACTGTCTTCTGTGATGGTGGGGATATCGGGAGGAGGCCGAGATGGATCATCCACTCAGCACTTCTGGCTGAAGATGGTTGCAAACGCTTCAGCCTTGTCTTTTGCACTCACGTGCTGGACTCCGCCGTCATTGAGGATGGGGATGTTTGCAGAGCCTCCTCCTCCCGTTAGTTGTTTAATTGTCCACCACCATTCACGACTGGATGTGGCAGGACTGCAGAGCTTTGATTTGATCCGTTGGTTGTGGAATCGCTTAGCTCTGTCTATAGCATGTTGCTTCCGCTGTTTAGCATGCATGTAGTCCTCATTTTTAGGTACGCTTGGTGCTGCTCCTGGCATGCTCTTCTACACTCCTCATTGAACCAGGGTTGATCCCCTGGCTTGTTGGTAATGGTAGAGTGAGGAATTATGCCGGGCCATGAGGTTACAGATTGTGCTGGAATACAATTCTGCTGCTGCTGATGGCCCACAGCGCCTCATGGATGCCCAGTTTTGAGCTGCTAGATCTGTTCTGAATCTATCCCATTTAGCACGGTGGTAGTGCCACACAAGTGCGAAGACGGGACTTCATCTCCACGAGGACTGTGCGGTGGTCACTCCTACCAATACTGTCATGGACAGATGCATTTGCAACAGGTAGATTGGTGAGGACGAGGTCAAGTAAGTTTTTCCCTCGTGTTGGTTCACTCACCACCTGCCGGAGGCCCAGTCTGGCAGCTATGTCCTTCAGGACTCGGCCAGCTCGGTCAGTAGTGGTGCTACCGAGCCACTCTTGGTGGTGGACATTGAAGTCCCCCACCCAGAGTACATTTTGTGCCCTTGCTACCCTCAGTGCTTCCTCCAAGTGGTGCTCAACATGGAGGAGGACTGATTCATCAGCTGAGGGAGGGCGGTAGGTGGTAATCAGCAGGAGGTTTCCTTGCCCATGTTTGATCTGATGCCATGAGATTTCATGGGGTCCAGAGTCAATGTTGAGGACTCCCAGGGCCACTCCCTCCTGACTGTATATCACTGTACCGCCACCTCTGGTGGGTCTGTCCTGCCGGTGGGACAGGACATACCCAGGGATGGTGATGGAAGAGCCATATGCACACAGTATTATGGTTTTCCATAGATCAAGAGGCAATATTGAAGGTATTGACTGAAAAATATTCAGGTATCTGCTTGAATTGCTGATTCATTTCTAGAGGTTCAAGTGAATTCCAGATTTTAGCCCAGATACAGTTCTTTAGAGGGGTGAAGGGGACTTTGCTCTTTCTCATCTCTCTTCAATGACAGCAAAGTCCCAATGCAGGTTGTTATGTGTGTCCAAACTTCATGATGCAAAATTTCTAGATGCACAATTCTAGTGCTTCCTTTGATCCAAGACCAAGCTATGAGTTGAATCTGCAGCATAAAAGGGAAATGGTTCTGGATGGGAAATGGTAACAGCCTATGTAGACCTGTTCCTCAGTACTCTGGAGGGGAATCAGCCTCATGGTGGCCACATATCTTTGCCAACATCCCTCATAGGACCTGTATTAAACATTTGGAGATGAGAAAACCTGGAATGCAGCATTGGATTTGGATGTCTAGAACAGGTGGCTGGCATATCACAAGCTGTCCTTCACAGGTTTTATCACCATGCTGAAAGCATATGTTCATCTATATAGTTGGTGAGGAAACAGTGAGGCTTGGCATACCAATTGCTGAAAGGTGTTACCTGGGAACTGGGTGGGAGGCCACATGCTGATTGTCACATTTCAAGATTTTTTTCCTATTTGGCCTTGAGGGATTATGGTTTAATTTATATCATGATGTTTCTATGAAGTTAAATTTGGTCTACAAGGGATTAACGCCAAGCAACACACAAGTTACCCAGGGGGTGTAGTAGGTCCAATACCTGGGGGACCAAATAAAATTGTGTATAGTCACAATACTGCATCAATTTGAAGCAATGGGATGGTTGTTAGCACATTTCAGAGAGGTTCGCACTTATAATATTGGATTTGTTTCATTCATTAAGCACAGCAGGGGACATAGCTGGTCAGACAATGTAGTTGCCATGGCCCTCACACTAAGGGGGGGGGGGTGGTAGGTTTCTGATTTAAGGTTGCAGTTGTGATTGGCAGCTTGAGCCAATCCTCAACATAGACAGCTGAGGGGGTGGGGGTGGGGGTGGCATTAAGCTTTTGGCGCTATCTGTCTCTTTGGGTGAAAAGAAGTCAGTTGGCAGCAAGTTATGGGTCTGTAACAGTGAGAGAGGCAGAGAAGTCTCTCTTTTTCTAAAGTTAGCTCCAATCAGTTCAGTAATACTTGCTTGTAAAGTGAAAGTAAGTCCATAACAAAGGCAACATTTGCATACTTTATTATTTTTGCTGCTACAGGGAACAATACGAAATAGATTGACTTGCACTGAAAATTATATTTTTTCAATCATGTATTTTATGTAAAATAAACCAGTTTGTTGGTTTATAATTGGTTTGGTCTCACTGCAGTGCTTATCAGTCTGCCTTCCGGAAAATAGGAGAAACACAGATGGGGGCATGTGTGAGATCACAGTATCCAGTATACACAACGAGGGATCTTATTATTACAGCCTACGAATCACACTATTACATAACTTGACAATGGGCAGTAATAGTGCACTCTTGATCATAGGGGACATGAAGTCTACTTATGAGTGACTGGTGATGCTGAACCCAAAAAGATATTTAATGCAGACCCAAAATCTGTAGTACTTATATATCCAGGATTTGGTGTCTGCTATAATTGGGTTGCAGAGAGGCAAGAAGTTGTTGCTGAAGTTCTGCACCTCCAACTGGTGGAACCACTGTTTGATGGGGAATTGTGTGTCAACGCTGTGGTCAGGAGGATGGTGACAATACACTTGCACATTTTATGGTAAATTGTGTTGTTCACCATGCTACTCATAAAGAGTGCTTGATGTCTGCTAATGAGGGCTCAAACCTGCACTTGTCGGTTCTCTAATGATCAACCAATGATTATCTTTCTTGGGGGAAGAAATAAGCAAGGCCTCTTTGAAGTCAAGTTGGCTCCAAGGTGACAAGAAGAGTCTCCTCTATGGGAGACTCGGTAAGCCAATACCTGAGCAGGGCAGGTCTGTAATACACCGGCGCACTGTTGATGATTAACCAGCCGGCCTGGCTCATTAATGGGACCTGGAGGGGTAACATGTCATTGAGGGCTGGGATTCTTCCCATTCAGCTCGAGAATCCTGCAAGCCAATACCATAGTGGGTAGGATGGTCCTAACTAGTCAAGCAATGGGATGTTCACCAATGCTCTGTGTTGACAGCCTATGCAGTTTTAACTAGTTAAGCTACAACAATGTACCTGTAAACACTTTGTGGGGGGGTTCTATGCCTCAGCTGCTATCGACTTGCACCTCCGCTCTCTGGACTTTGGTGAATGCAGTGTGTCCCTACTGGGAGAGAATATGTACTCCATGATAGGCAAATAGAAACTGTACCTTGATGGATTTCTTAGTAGCTTGGTTTGGAAACTTAAGCATGGTGATGGATTTCCATGCCTGTCAGACACTTGATGTAATAAAAAAAATTGTAGTGGTATATAAATTTTTATATTGGTTGAGATGCAGTACTACTTCATATACTTACATATGCTCAATACTTTGCATAGGCAATGTATGTACTAATGCATTAGGTATACATAGCAGCTAAATGGTACAGATCATATTTACACTAATAAAGGTCCAGAACTAATGGGAGTACATGCAATACCTCAATTGATACATTGATAGTATTGGTATCTACAATAGTCGTACTAAGATATATTACTTTTTTACCATTTTCTTTTACATGACTCAGCCAACATTTACATTACATTACCCAATGTCCATTTAGCGAATTGTGGGAACCGGCTTTCAGGTTTAATAGGCCAGTCTCCGAAAATAATTGCAGAAGATAGCAGATTGCAAGGATGAGTCATACAGAGACTCTTTACACCACAGGATTTGAGAACCATTCTGTAAACACTTTTCATATTATGGTTTGAATTATTTAGACTACAAGATACACCCATTACAAATGTTTTTCCCAGAAATGCTTTTGTTCTTATATAAGCATCCTGAGACATATTCAAATTTCAAACTAAAAGCAGTTAATTCCCCTTCATTCACAAAGTACCAAAACTCATGCACTAAACAACAAATGTTTTGTTAGCAATGCAGTGCTATTAATGAGCAAGCTAAAAAACTTATTAAAAAAGATCTATGGTTACCAATTAAAATGGTAATTTTAATCATATTTCAGACAACAACTGCATAATAAGTAAGGATGACATAATCACAGACTGTCCAAAAGATAATTTTAGTACATCCAAATAACGTCACATATTCTTTGATATCACGATTCCACTTTCCCCCGTCACCTGCATCTAGTATATTAACATTTTTCTTCATCTTATCTGGAGTTGATTGTTTCCCTTCACATCCAAAATAACAGAAAACACATCTAAGATCCTTTGGAAATGATACTTATCCCAGATGAGTTGAAATTTCCTCCGGTTTAATATTGGTAAAACCAGTGCCATCCACTTTGGCTCCTGCCAGCACCTCTGAGCATAAGACCTGGATTCCATCAACCTCCCTGCCTGCCACTTCACATTTAGCCTGGAGGTGTAAAACTTGGACATTTGGCTCTGCCCTAGGTTGAGCTTCCTTCCACAAAGACTGCTTTCTTACACCTCTGAAACATTGCCCGCCTTTACTCATATCTCTTACCCTGCCCCTGCTGCATGACCCTGGTCCATGCCTTTATCACCTTGAAGCCTGATCTCTATAATATTCCCCTTGCTGGGCTCCCCAGCTCCCCCCACACAAACTAAAACTGATCCAGAATACTAAGCTCACATCCTCTCCCATATTCCAGGATGGTAGGAGGAGTGGGTAGTTTACCTTAGGTGCTCTGGTGAAGTTATTAAACTTCTTCCTGCACTGAAAAGGAGTTGTGGGGTTCAATGAAGTGGCACCCACTGCCACAGCCTCCTCCCTCCACAAAGTGAGTATCACATTCTTGGCAGGTCTTCGGCCGCCAACCTCGAGAAAACCGTCCCCCCTGCTCCATATCTCTGTTATGACAGCACACAGGTCCAGCTCCAAGAAATTTGCCACTCATTTCTTTAATCTGGCATTGTCACCCAGATTGCCTGCTTCGTCCAGTGCTGCCATCGCCACTACAAGCAGATTTCATACCCTGATGCCTGCACCAGCCCTCTGCCTCTCCTTTAGGTGTTTTCTGGCCCCCGCCCTCACCCCCTCTTAACATTAGCCCTCTCAGGAATTTTGCAGCACCCCCCCCCCATTTTGTATCCATTCATGGCCCAATTGGGTCTAATTCCGGCCTCGTCACCATTTTTCATCAACCCTCCAGCGTATCTGAGGCATTGTAGTGGGTATTTACACAGCTTGCAACGTCACTGCCTATGTAAGTTGGCTGACCCCACAATTTATGACAGGATCAGCCCGTAACTTTAAGGTAGGTGGAAGTCCCACTGTGTCGCAGTTCCAATGGCATTGTTGCACTGTCGGAAATTCGGGCCCTTCATGTTTCTAGTGCCAGCCTGTTTTTACTATGCTGGACTTTCAAATAAATGCCCTACACTGATGTATCCTTTACATTATACTCCACATGGACAATGTGGTGTGAACATTTGGCTCCAACGTTTGTAGCATGTGTAAACACTTTACTGCCTTACTATTGCTGAACAACGGGCACACTTTCATTATTTTGAGTGCCTGTTTTGTTATCTAATCTCAGATTCTAAAGCATGCTTTGTTCTGGTGATTTCACAACTTGTCTTTGTGCAGTTCTTATTTTTAAACCGGACATCTCATTTATTTCTGTGTAGCTTTTGCCCACTGCATACACTTTCCTGCTCTCTGGTCCCTTTCTCCCTGCTTTTTTCTCTCTTTAGTTCTGCCTCTCACTCTAGGCAGACTATACAGATGGCCGCATGTTTATGCATTCATTGTCTAACCCAGACCAAATGAAAATGTTCTGGATATTAATTTATACTTTTAAAAACTGCTGTGGTTTGATCTACTTACCAGCTGCATGTTTAAAGACAAGATAGAGACAGAAATGTCATTGTCCATATTTCTACGACTGTGTACATGCGCTCTCCGCTGCCTGCAATTATGTAACGGTGTGTGTAAATTAATCTCTCTCCTCTTGCCCCTTGCTCCTGTCTCTGCTATCAGTGGCCTTCTTTGTCTCTGTCCCTTTTTTTTATCTGTACATCTTTGTAAATATCTCTTGGTTTCTGTCTCTTCCTCTCTATTTCTCTTCCATCTCGCTCATTCTCTCCTTGCCTTATGCTTTTTCTTGCTCTCTCTTTGTATGTCTGTTGATCTGTCTGTCTGTCTGTCTGTCTCTCTGACTCTCTGTAGACTGGGTACAGATGGCCACATATTCCTGTATTCACTGTCTGATAGAGAGCGCATGAGAAGAGACTGACTCTTTTTTTCTCCATTAATCGGCAACATCTGTGCAAACAAAGGGCTGAGAGTGACAGAGGGCTGGGTCCCTGCTGCTCAAGAGGCGCTTCCTAATGAACTCCATCCTGGACCAGCATTTCACCACACCCCACTAACAGAGAACAGAAAGTGGAAAGCCAATAGACGCCATACACATCAATACACAGCTATAGACATCAATGCCCATTAATATACAGCCTTGCAGAGTGATATTCAGCCACACACAGTCACTGACTGGGATTAGAGGGCACTTAATGGACTTTCAGTCTCAGTGCCGAAGATGGACCCTGGAGATTGTGTAAAACAAAATCTGACAGTGGGTGAGAGAAAAACAAAGAGAGGTGCAGACAAGGAACTAGAAGGAGAAAGAGATATAACCAGCAATTAGTGAAAAAGGGAGAAAAAATATGTGGAAAAAAGGGCCGCATATAAATGATTGAGACAAAATGAAGTGGAGTAGCAGGCAGAGATTAACTACATAAATTAACTGGCAGACAGATAAATAATAAGATAAGATCTTACAAATTTGTATGTACCATTATTATTATACCTGTTCTGATGACACAATTCACAAGTTGGAAGTGAGTTACTGTTTCACCAATCTATACCAGTTCATTGTACTTCTCATCATATATTAGTTTTACCATTAAAAAAAAAAATTACACATACTTGTAACATTCACTTATATTTGGTATTTCCCATGATCACTACAGAGACAAATGGCCACGGTTAGGAAGTAATGGTTGAAAATGCCGTTAGCACAGTGCTCATTTCAAACTGCACGTGGATCTGAAAGGATTAGAATCTCTTCCAGGTTTTTGAATAAAAGTTTTGTTATCACTAATATAGACAAAGATAGAGTTAGTAGTGACTGAGTTGAACAAAATTAGATGAAATATTATGACGATTGGTGGAAAAATCCTTTCAAAGTTATTCAACAACTGGTCGAGGAGACTTATTTGTTGCAAAATACTTTTCTTATGTCTTCTTGGCTAAAGTATCCTTTCACTGACCAAAAACTGTGAGAGGAACTTAAATTAGCAGAAACAAATCCTTAAAAGGAATGAAATAAAGACTTGCATTTATACCGCTTCAAAACACCCTATATCGAATGAATTACTTTGAAGTGCAATGATTGTTGTTGTGTAAGCAAATGTGTAGCAGAATTCCACAAACGGCAATGAAATGAATGATCTGATTTTTTGGTGATGTTAGTTGAGGGAGAAATGTTGGCCTCCAGGAGAATAGATGGTTAGATGCGTAACATTAAGGTGCACCTGCTATAAGTGTAACAAGGGGACATCTCTTATAAACTTTACTGTGTTATTTGCTGGAAGCACAAAATTGATTGGAGAAATTATGCAGGGGAAGGTGGGGTAAACTAATGCTTTTTGCAATGTGTGCTCATTTCAGCAAGTGGTGTGGTTAGCAAGAGGAGGAGCATGATACGGATGCTGGTCTGGTCAAATATCACTGGAGGCACAGGGCACCCACTCATTGGCACCCTCACATTAGAATATAAAGGAGGAGGTGCATATACTACATATCTCAGAGAAGCAGTGCTTACAGAGGCTTCGCTTCACCGAGGAAGCCATTACTGAGATATGCCACCTACTGCAACCCAACCTATAAAACACCTCCACTACAGAATAGTGGCTGTTAAGGTCACACTGCCCTTAACTTTTATGCTACATGGTCATTCCAGGCTGCCACTGAGAATTTTTCTTAATATTTGTTCATGGGATGTGGGCATCGCTGGCGAGGCCAGCATTTATTGCCCATCCCTAATTGCCCTTGAGAAGGTGGTGGTGAGCCGCCTTCTTGAACCGCTGCAGTCTGTCTGGTGAAGGTTCTCCCACAGTGCTGTTAGGAAGGGATTTCCAGGATTTTGACCCAGCGATGATGAAGGAATGGTGATATATTTCCAAGTCGGGATGGTGTGTGACTTGGAGGGGAACATGCAGGTGGTGTTGTTCCCATGTGCCTGCTGCTCTTGTCCTTCTAGGTGGTAGAGGTCGTGGGTTTGGGAGGTGCTGTCGAAGAAGCCTTGTCGAGTTGCTGCAGTGCATCCTGTGGATGGTACACACTGCAGCCACTGTGCGCCGGTGGTGAAGAGAGTGAATGTTTAGGATGGTGGATGGGGTGCCAATCAAGGCTGCTTTGTCCTGGATGGTGTCGAGCTTCTTGAGTGTTGTTGGAGCTGCACTCATCCAGGCAAGTGGAGAGTATTCCATCACATTCCTGACTTGTGCCTTGTAGATGGTGGAAGGGCTTTGGGGAGTCAGGAGGTGAGTCACTCACCACAGAATACCCAGCCTCTCACCTGCTCTTGCAGCCACAGTATTTCTATGGCGGGTCCAGTTAAGTTTCTGGTCAATGGTGACCCCCAGGATGTTGATGGTGGGGGATTCGGCGATGATAATATCGTTGACTGTCAAGGGGAGGTGGTTAGACTTTCTCTTGTTGGAGATGGTCATTGCCTGGCACTTGTCTGGTGCGAATGTTACTTGCCACTTATGAGCCCAAGCCTGGATGTTGTCCAGGTCCTGCTGCATGCGGGCTCGGACTGCTTCATTATTGAGGGGTTGCGAATCGAACTGAACACTGTGCAATCATCAGCGAACATCCCCATTTCTGACCTTACGATGGAGGGAAGGGACTATCACTAACATTAAGGATTTGGGGGTATGAACTGCAAATTTGCAGATGATTCCAAGATATGTGCGAGTGTCAGGACTGTAGATAATGCTCAACTGTTTCAGACGGATCTTGATGTGTTGGGGGACTGGGTTCGTGACTGGCAAATGATGTTTAATTTGGAGAAGTGCAGTTTTATACACGTGGGCAGGACAAATGCTCAACATACATACACCCTTCAGGGAAAAGCATTATGGCAGGTGAAGAAAGAAAGAGATCTGGGCATTTTAGTGCATGGATCTCTAAAGGTTCATGAGCAATGCCATGAAGCGATAGCTAGAGCAAATAGGGTGTTGGGGTGCATTTGTAGAACAATTGCCTGTAAGACAAAGCATACTATTTTGTCCTTCTACAAGAGCTTGGTCAGGCCCCATTTGGAATACTATGTCCAGTTTTGGTCTCCTCACATGGTGGGTGATATTGAGGCTTTGAAAAAGGTGCAGAGGAGGCCACTAGACTAATTCCCAGCTTAAAGCATCTTAGTTATCAAGATAGGCTAAAAGAACTGGGACACTACATTTTAGAGAAGTGTAGACTTTGAGGTGAGCTGATTGAGGTTTATAAGATGATGAAAGGAATAGATTGTGTTCCAGTTGACAGTTTGGTCCAATTAAATACGTTAGGGAGGAACAGCGGTCACAATTGTAAGTTGTACAAGGCCAGATTGAGGTTAGATGTCAGGAGGTGGTTCTTTTCCCAGAGAATAGTGATCTCTGGAACAGGCTGCCGGCTTGTGCGGTGGACGCCGATTCGCTGAATTCCTTGAAGCGAGAACTGGACCTGTTTCTGGCTGGGGCGGAGATCACCTCGTACAAAAGGTAGGTAATGTAATGCATTGAATTTGGGGCCAGAGTGATCTCCTGGACTAGTTTCGGTCGCCAAAGGGATCAGAGAGGAGTTTCCCAGATTTTTCTCTCCCAAATTGGCCTGAGTTTTTATCTGTTTTTTCTCCTCTCCCAGGAGATCACATGGTGTGGGGTGGGGAGTGTATATATTGTGATACACAAGATATCACGATTGTGTAGGACAGGCTGGATGGACCAGAGGGTTTTCTCCTGTCCGTCATTGTTCGTACGTTCGTATGCCAATTAGCTGTACACAAATACGCAAAACAAGTCGCAGATACATAGGGCTCAATTTTGCAATGGTGGCGGGTTGGCAGCGATAGCACATTGATTGATGATAATTAATGTCCTCTCTGGGTTTCGCGATGGCGGTCAGCCTGATTGACAGGCTGGCTGCCGTCAGGAGCTGCAATGCGAGGTGGGGGGTGAGAAAGAGAGAGAGCGAGACGTCATCCGGTGCTGGAATGGAAAATCGGGGTGGGGGGGGGTGGGGAGAGTGGAAGATCCAGTGCTGGACTGGAAACTGGACGACCGGGATGGGGGGAGGGAGAGGGGAAGATCTGGGGGGGAGAGTGGAAGATCAGAGGAAGATTGGGAGGACATCGGGGGTGGGGGGGGTGAAGAGGGGTCATCGGGGGGACATCGGGAAGACATCGGGGGGGTGAAGAGAGGGACATCAGGGGGTGAAGATGGGGAGATCGGAAAGGGAGACATCGGACATCAGAGCAGAGTGCAAAGGTAGGTTCATTTTGTGTATTAATTTCCGTCTATGGTTTTTTATTTAATTTATTTAGTTTCTTGTTTCGCCAGGCGTGATTCAGAGGCGGTGGGCAAGCCGCCCAGGTAAGTTACAAATCGTCCCAATGACTTACTCTGCCACAGGTAAAGTGCCTTTAGTCCCTCAATGAGGTACATTTGGCTCTTTAACTGTCATCCCGCCGGCTTTAATTGCTGGCGGGACTTCCGTTTTCGGGTCGCCTGCACATACACAGGTGGGTCCCTGGGAAACTCGGAAGTCGGCGGGTTGGAGCCGGCTTCCAAACCCGAATGAGATTTCTGGGATTTTCGGAGACCCTCTGCCTCCAACGCACCCGCAATTGCCTCCTAAAATCACCCCCTTAGTGCGTTAGAGCCAGCCTGTTCATTCACATCTCCATGGACAACTGGCACAGCATGATATGGCACTGCAACTATACAGAGTGACAGGATTACCAAAAGTCCAAGGAGCCTTGATTGCACCAATATGGCTGTACATAGTCCTTGCTCAATGTCATGACCTACATCAACTAGAATGGATTCCACTCTCTCAATGTGCAGCTCATTTGTAATCAGCAGCATTTCATAATGGAAGTGAATGTTTGCTTCCCTGGGAATTGCCATTATTCCTTCATATTAAGGCAGTTCACTGTGTCAGCAGTCTTTGACCCAGAAACATAAGTTTCAGGGTGGCTTCTGTGATACCAAGGCCATGGCTGATGACACCTATGTGGTTTCCCAGGAAACAAGCTGAGCTCTGGTATAATGAGGTTCATTCCTGTATCCACGTAATAACTGTGCAAACCATGTTGAAAGCATTCAAGTCCCTGAATTGATCTAGGGAAATCCTGCAATATTGTCTAGCGAGGGTCTCAAGGATCTTGCTGGTGTGCTGCATGCTTTTTTTTTATTCGTTCATGGGATGTGGGCATCGCTGGCAAGGCCGGCATTTATTGCCCATCCCTAATTGCCCTTGAGAAGGTGGTGGTGAGCCGCCTTCTTGAACCGCTGCAGTCCGTCTGGTGAAGGTTCTCCCACAGTGCTGTTAGGAAGGGAGTTCCAGGATTTTGACCCAGTGACGATGAAGGAACGGCGATATATTTCCAAGTCGGGATGGTGTGTGACTTGGAGGAGAACGTGCAGGTGATGTTGTTCCCATGTACCTGCTGCTCTTGTCCTTCTAGGTGGTAGAGGTCGCGGGTTTGGGAGGTGCTGTCGAAGAAGCCTTGGCGAGTTGCTGCAGTGCATCCTGTGGATGGTACACACTGCAGCCACTGTGCGCCGGTAGTGAAGGGAGTGAATGTTTAGGGTGGTGGATGGGGTGCCAATCAAGCGGGCTGCTTTGTCCTGGATGTTGTCGAGCTTCTTGAGTGTTGTTGGAGCTGCACTCATCCAGGCAAGTGGAGAGTATTCCATCACACTCCTGACTTGTGCCTTGTAGATGATGGAAAGGCTTTGCTGCACAACTTTATCTTACCAGGAAGCCTTCTCATGGAAGCCCCAGAGGATAAAGCACATGAGCAGCACAGGATCAGAAAGAGGAGCAGCAGCAGCAGCCTGAAGAAAATGCGATGGCTTGCCTCAAGTGACATTCATGCCACTCGCAAGGCTTTCTTTTGACTACCGTATCTAGCCTATGCAATAACAGTCCTGTCGACATCTTCCCCCTTCCCTCCAAAAATATGCCATTATCCACAGATCTTCCTCTATGCACAACAACCCACCAACCTACCATTTTTACACCTTTCAAGAACAATGCCTGCATGCACAACAACTTTAAGCCAACTATAAATTTATTGTTGAATTGTATTGTTTGTGTGTCCAGAGTTTCTTTCCATGCTGATTTCCCTTGGTGCCAGTGTATGAAGAATATGCTGTTAACCCAAACCTTCTGCTTCTCTAAGGTGCTATCTGAGTGGCAGGAATGCATGAGATGATTGGATGCTGTGTTGCAATAGGAGCCTCCTTGTCTCACAGTAACTACATCCTAACATGGTCTTGCTGCAGGTTGCACCTCCTGTGCCGCTGCATGGATAGCCTGCTCCTGCAGCTTTAGAGGGATCTGGCATGAGGGCCCACATATGTGCTGCTATCCTGAAAGACAGCATCATCATCCATGCTTGTTTCTGCCATGCCACGAGTATTGAGCACTGGCACAGCATGCCTACTGATCTGCAGGAAAGGAGGCCTAATGGTATCAATGAGCTCAGCCTCATAGCTATCTGTTATCAATCAGCAAGCCTGTTGAAGCTAGATGAGAGCCCCTCTCGCACCCGAGACTTCTATGGCAGAATTCTGAGTATCCATAGAAAAAGTACAGACTGTCCTTAGGGTCTCTGTCATGGGAGCTTCCACTGTAGATGTGCCTGGATCTGCTACATGCTCCATGGTGGACCGTAGTGTTGTGATCCATCCTCCAATGTATTGCTCATGCTACTAGTGGACCTTGCCACCTGAGCTGCTATCTAGCATGCACTGTCTGATACAGCCCCCAATGCCTACACCCACACACGATGCTCCGGAAGTATCATTCTTTTAAAGCAGGCGACGCGAGATCTAGTTGTCCAGGCTCTTCATTTGAAAGATGTTGCATCCCTACCCCCCTCCCCCCAGCCAGTTAAATCTTCCTTCACATTAGCCTCTAGCAGCTGCTCACGTTGACTAGTGCTCTGAACGTCGCCCAGTGCACTCCCATTTGGCTCACTCTCTAACTCACCCAGGTGGATAGCTCTGAGCAGGTGCTTGGGAGGGTTGAGCAACTGATGGGGCGTGTTGTGAAGTGCTGGATACAATGGAGCCTGCGTCTTTTCCATCTAGTACATCTGGAGGAGAAAAAGAGGAAGAGAGCATAGAATGGATTTCTGAAGAGGGGAGCTCACATATCACTTTCAGTAGAAAGAGAGACACGAGAGTTTCATGATATAGTTCACAAAGTGAATGCAGGGTACAATAGGATGAGAAGCAGAATGTCATCATGAACTTACAGCTGCCACATATCCTACTTCCATCTCTCTGACACTTTCCATAGCCTCTCTGCCCAGGATTTAAAATGTTTTCTTCTCATAAGGAGTGAGAGGTCAGAGGTATGGGACCCTCCACCTGGTGCAGCCCTCTCTCTCCCTCGGCTGTTATGGGCTGTCTTGTCCTTGAGAAAGAAAGCACAAAGGGCCAAATTACCTTTTGCTGCCATGATATGCAGTGATATGTAATTATCAGTCCACAGCCCATAATGGGTGCAAAGACATCTGCATACAACAGGAGATACATACTTTGCAAGGCTTTTCGTAAGGTGAAAGCGTGTAAGGATATGAGTGAAGGGACACTTGCAGATGAAGGCTCAGGATGTAAAGGGCACCTAGCTACATGATGATTGATGGTACCCAGTTCAAGCACTTTAACACAGTATTGGGGGTGAGAGTTAAAGCTGATGGAAGGTATGTAAAGCATGGTGCATTCTTAGAGTTTGAGTGGCTCACTCCCCTTACCCTGACCTACCTGGTAAGATTGTTAAACGTTTCCCTACATTGAGTATGTGTGGGGTAATTCTGTTTGTCCTGGCCATCTCTTTTTATTGTCCCTGGACAACTCTTCTTGTGTTACTCCATGCCAAACAGAGCATTCCTCCAGTAGCACTTCCATAGCTGCAGAAGAAAACCTGGCCCTCTCTGCCCTCCTGCTAACCTGATGGACACTTTTTTCCAAAAAAAAGTGCACCAAAACTGATTCTGATGGTGCCTGCTCTTTTAAGCTGCTTCAGTACTTTAAATAGTGCAGTAGTGTGCTATTCCTCCCAATCAGAGATATTTCTTCCACCTGAAACTCGGCAAAATATTAAAATTAGGCTAATCCCAGAAAGTACAGCAGGGTCTGCACTTATGACGTTGGGGGCAGACGGGATTTCCACTCCACATACTTCCAGTTGGGATTATGCCAATCAGAAAATCTATGCTATTGTGTTCATATCACATTTTAAGTATTATTTTCAAAATATGTTGTTTTCACTTTAGTATTTCTGTCTCAAAATTTCTGTTTGTTTCAATGGGAACTATTGTTGGGGGACTTTTAATATTCCCATTGGGCAAATGTGAGCTAATACTTGACTGCCATCTTAAAAATAATCTTTAACAGGATTGAAGCTAGCTGCTTCAATGTTAATATTTAAATTAGTTGTCACAGATTCAGGTTACATTTCTGGCTGCATGATTCGCTTTTCTGCAATTTACGTTTAAAAGAGTATGGTAAAATTGAAGATTATGGGATTTCAATCTGCCCAATAACACTTAGTGCTGCTTGCTTCAGCTCCATGTGTTCAGCAGCTCCCTGAAAGCTCCTGTGTGCATGAACACTTTTCATCAAACACAGTGAAGAGCAGTGAACACACTAGCAAGCCGAAAGATGTAACATGCAATTTTGTGTTCCATGCTCGAAGCAGCAACTGCACTCGTAGGGAGCACGGGTCGAAGAATTGTGGCTACAGTGTTGTAGCCCTACCTCTGACCTATACTCCCTTCGAGGGTTTACCCCAATAAAGAAAAACCATGAATGCTGGCAAATCTGAAATAAAAGCAGAAATACAGGTCAGCTAGCATTTGAAACAGAAAGATAGATTAATCTGTTATCGGAATGGTAAGACTAACGGGACTGCTAGCTTGCAATCTCCAGATATGCCTACATTTAAAAAACAAAGATTGCCTGAGAAAGAACCATACAGCTAAACATTTTAATGAGCTCCACGAGGAATGATTGAAATATATTTGCACAACATTTAAGTGGAGATAGCAGAGAGTGCAGTACAATTTTCTTTCCACACAGGCTGCCAACATTATTGGGATTGGATATTGTTATAGTTTTGTGCTTTGTGAATTTGTTACACTATTGATGTCAAAATAGTTGAATATGGGGAACATATTTCAATGATTTTATATCATCACGTGGTAAAAAGCTAGGTAAACAGATGGATGAGATTAAATAGTGAGATAGCAAGATAATTAGGAAATAGTTTAACTTGAGATTTCTTGATATTTCTACTTTATAAAAATCTAACCCACGTCTGAGAATGACTCTGTGAAGCATCATTCGGGTTGGTGGGAGATCAATGGAGAACTTCAGACGGATCCAACTTGATCTGAAACAATTGCTATGAGAATGACATGTTTGTTGTTTAGGAACAGCAGGTGTTGTACAGATTCATTAAACTTTTGTAATGTGGTTTATCTTTAATGCGTTAGTTTTAAGGATTCATTTTTAAAATAATTAAAAATAATTTAGCTTTAAACGAATCAATGATGCAACAACACCATCAAGGGAATTTACTCCCAGGTAGTAATGTCCCTGTTAAAAGCATGGCTTGTCATGGGGCTTGGTCTAATATTTCCATCCCCTTCCTAATTAAATAAACTCACAGGAAGAAAATAATTGTATTTCTCAGTTTTTGAACTGTGAATATTTTGAATATTTCAGAAGTGTTCTTGACTTAAGCTTTGATTCATTGGTAGGTTGGGATTTGTTCTGAAGCCTTGAAAGGAGCCTATGTAAGATATCAGGCTGGGCTCATTGCCACACCCTGAGACCTGAGGGCTACTGGGAGTTTTCTTACACCTGTGATAATTATAAAAAAGATATTTTATTGTGGTAAATTGATAATAGCTGTGTACCATCAGCATCCGCACCCATGAAAACAAACTGGGCTCTGCTTTCTCTACAGTTGGGGTTTTGCTAGGGGAACAAATGTCATAGATATTTAATGCAGAATTTTACAGAAAGTACAAAGAACACTGTTGGGGCTTTCATTTGGCCGCTGTTGGATACAGGGGCTGTTTTTATTCCTCCTGTGTGATCCCTTTGCTGAGTTAGTGGTGCTGAATTTCTCAGGGCTGTGTTTTCCTGATTTAACATTCCCTCTCTCCCAGAGGAGATGACAGACGGCGTGTAATTTAGTTACATTCGCTCGGATGGAGAAACACCTGGCTCCCTCCCCCAGGACAGGAAAAAAACCTAACAAAAAAGATTAAAAAGAAAAAAAACTACCCTAGATCTTAGCTTGAAATCACTACGCAAAACGATGTGTCATTATACTTCAGATTTATTTACTTTAATCTAATCTAATCAAATCAAATCCAATCCAATCGAATGTAATCTAACCTAATTGATTATTTGCCTATCTATTTGTCAATATCTATCTGTTTAACTGTCTGACTGTCTTTATGTTTGTCTATCTGTTTCTGTATCTGTTTGTTGTCTACCTGCTTGTATGTTTATCAATCAAAGTGACTGTATCTATTTACCAACCTATCACTTACTCATATATGTTTCCATTTATCTTTTCTTTCTTTTATCTACTAAGATTTCCACCTATATATATTTGTCTGTTATCTGCCTGTGCATCTATCAATCCATCCCAAACTATAGATGCCTATAT
Source organism: Heptranchias perlo (assembly GCF_035084215.1). Taxonomy (NCBI): domain Eukaryota; kingdom Metazoa; phylum Chordata; class Chondrichthyes; order Hexanchiformes; family Hexanchidae; genus Heptranchias; species Heptranchias perlo. Next base: position 46,782,456 of record NC_090335.1, read on the forward strand.
CCATCCATATTTCTCTCTGTCTATCTTTCTGTCTGCCCATCCACCTATTATACAGAATATCACAATAAAAGACCACAAAGATCAGATTACGTGTATCCAGGAAAATAATACATGTAATATAGTCTGATGAGTAAAATTAATTGACAGAAAATTGTATGGGCCACAAATCAGGCATACTGACCTTCATGCCCGAATTCCCGATGTGCACTTCTGTTGCGTAAAGCTCTGCTAAATCATTAATTTTACCCCTATATTACTTTTTTCTGTGTTTTTAAATGAACCCAGTGCCACTAGAGGGACAATTTTCCTTCCGGTCTGCAACTGGTTGCTAGACAATATAAAGTGCCCAAATGATGCTTTACATGTCAAGGCATCTCTGCACCTGATTTTTGTGTCCTGAATCATTAGCACAGCACAGATTCATCCCCTGGCATGGACTACCCCTGGTAGGACCCTGCTTAGTGAACAGTGGGGGGGAGGAGGGATGGAAACAGGAATGCAGCGGTAGGCCTGCAAGACCTTTTCTGGCTATTATTGCTGTTGGACGCCATTGAAAATTTGGCTGTTTACTATTGCAATCCTCTTTGGCTGGCTTCCAGCTCTTTCAGACTCTCTGATCTAAAGGGGGCTCCTGGTGTTACACCACTCCCAGCTTCTTTGGGCACCCCTGGAAATGTGCGCCACATGGACTTAAGCGGAGAAAATTGAAGTAGGAGGGCTGGGAACATCCTCACCCTCCTTGTATGACATCAATATAATGCTGGGCCTACAGGTGCAGGCTTAGGTATGTCCATTTGGAAAAGCCCCAGAAATCTAAGGGCGAGGTTAAGGGTATGGAGACCTGGCAACATTGGTGTCTGCCCTCCTCTTTTCCTCAACTTTGTGCCTACAGAATTGGCATTCACCGGTGCTATGGTAAGGAAAATTGGACCAGAGAAGTATGCAATACTAAAAAACACAATAAGATAACTTTTGCCAGGTTTCATTCCTGACTGGGGCGTAGATTGGAGAATTGGCAATGGAGGTCAGTGCTGGTAGCCATGCCTCACCATGCTCCCATTGAGGAGGCTATGCACCAGAAGCACAGCCTGGCAAAATTTACCTTAATGAATAATCCTCATTTGTGACAGTACAAAATATCACTTTCCTCAAGAGGGATAGCCGACAGAGCTGTTGTTAGGCAAATGTGGCAGCAATACGATAAATAACCAGTTATTGGTGTTGTTGGTTGAGGGATCAATGTTGGGCAAGGTATCAGGAGAAGTCCCCTGCTCTTCTTCAAATAATGCCATGGGATCTTTTACGTCCACGTGAGAGGGCAAACAGGACATTGGTTTAACATCTCATCCAAAAGACCCTCCAACACTCCCTCAGTACTGCATTGAAATGTTAATTTAGATTACATGCTCAAGGCTGACTCTTTGCTTATAATAATATTTTGATTTTATATGATAATTTATAGTTAAATAGAAAAACATGCAGCAATTTGGGAAGCATATAAGTAGGATTGGTTGGAGCATAGGGGCTTTTCTGCAATACAGATCAGAGGAGCTGGGAGATGCAAAGCTGAGATGATACAGTGCCACTACTGATGGCACATCTGTTGTTTCCTTTCTCTGTGTACGTCTTACTGGTGTCATCAGCTGTGACTTCAGGGTTAGCTCTGATCACCAACTATCCGGCTACATGGCTCAGAGTCATGAGGGTTGGCATAGTGGATTGTCAGATGATGAAAGTAACATGACAGCTTCCTGGGTATCTGGCATTGATGTGCTTGATAAGATTATTGGCATCACACACTAGTTGGACATTAATAGAATTAAACCCTTTCCTATTCATAAAATTGAAGGGGTGGTCACATGGGCATTGAGTGACAAATGCATTCCATTTGCTCCTTGCACCAGTGGGGAACCTGCCAGTCTGTAGAACTGGATACCTCTCTCTTTCTTTGTTTGTCTGCTTCCATTTGGAAGGATATGAATTTCACAGCTCTTCTGCACTCAATGCAGTGATGAGCAGCTGCCTGCCAAATGTGACAAAGGTCACCAGATGCTGCCTGGAAGGATCCAGGTGCAAAGAAATTCAAGGCTGTGGTAACCTTGACAAGTATGTATAATGGTGTTCTACTGGTGCAGGTCTTCAGCCAGCAGTTGACATCATTCCCTTGTAACCTTTGGGGAAAGCACAGCCTTCTGAAGCACTGATAGTCAGAAAGGTCTAAGGCCTTCTTGGTCTGTAGACCTTGGTGAGGGGATATGAGCACGTAGGGAAGAAACATCTTCTGTGATGCCTGACTCTAAGAGTATCCAATCTAGCCTCTTACATATTCTCATCATAGCAAAAGAATTGAGCGATTCACATTGAGCAATTGATGTCTAAAGTACAGAGCAGTACTTTGATAGAGTTGAGTGAAAGTACTAAAGAGATAATTTTACAGGCAAACTAACACCAACTTTCAGTAATAGTACACAAAATGGCTTCCTTATGTGGTATCATAGAATTACATAGAATTACACTGAATGTACAACACAGAAAAAGGTCATTTGGCCCAACAGGTCCATGCCAGTGTTTATGCTCAACACGAACCTCCTCACTCCCTACTTCATCTAACCCTATCAGCATATCATTCTATTCCTTTCTCCCTCATGTGTTTATCTAGCTTCCCCTTAAAAGCATCTATTTTAGTCACCTCAACTACTCCTTGTGGTTGCGACTTCCACATTCCAACGTCTCTCTGGGTAAAGAAATTTCTTCTGAATTCCCTATTGGATTTATTAGTCATGATGTGGAGATGCCGGTGATGGACTGGGGTTGACAATTGTAAACAATTTTACAACACCAAGTTATAGTCCAACAAATTTATTTTAAATTCCACAAGCTTTCGGAGGCTTCCTCCTTCCTCAGGTGAACGGTATGGATTAGTGACTGTCTTATATTTATGGCCCCTCGTTCTGGTCTCCCCACAAGTGGAAACATCTCCTCTACATCTACCCTATCAAACCCTTTCCTAATCTTAAAGATCTCGATCAGGTCACCCCTTAGTCTTCTCTTTTCTAGAGAAAAGAGCCCCAGCCTGTTCAACCTTTCCTGATAGGTATAACCTCTCAGTTCTGGTATCATCCCAGTAAATCTTTTTTACACCTTCTCCAGTGCCTCTAAATCCTTTTTAGAATATGGAGACCAGAACTGTGCACACTACTTCCAAGTGTGGTCTAACCAAGGTTCTATACAAGTTTAACATAACTTCTCTGTTTTTCAATTCTATTCTTCTAGAAATGAACCCCAGTGCTTGGTTTGCTGTTTTTATGGCCTTATTAACCTGCATTGCTACTTTTAGTGATTTATGTATTTTTACCTCCAGATCCCTCTGATCCTCTATGCCATTTTGACTCTTATTTTCCAAGGAGAATATGGGATGAAGGAGTATCCACATCAGGGATACTTCCTGCAGCTCCTATTGTCACTTATATAATGATGCTAATTATTTGTGTTTAGTTTTGGGCTGAAGTTGGAGGAAATGGGTCAAAAGGGATAGCAACATCCCCTTGACTCCATTTACATAAAGTGGATGGGGCCCTTGATGTGCCTTAAAGAAGACTGGTACTTTTTTTGGAAGATAATTCAGGTGCATATTTTTGTGTGGTGGATTTGGGCAGTTTACCACACCAAAACTATCCCAAAATGCACAGTTATTCAAATGGAAATCGAGGACAAGATTTTTAATACATTATAAATGGTTGTCCATTAGATGTTGCTGGGTTTGTCTTCCTTGTTTCAGCTCTAGTGAAACTGGCAATGCTTCAGCCTTGGGCTCATTAACAGCATCCTCTTCAAAAACTTCCTGAGCATCCGCTTCTCTCTTGCTCCATGTGACTTCTCTTCTGGCTGCATAATTGTGCATAATGCAGAACATCACTACTATCTCAGGTACCTTTGCATGACTGTACAATAGGACACTCTCAGTCCTGCCCAAGCAGCAAAATCTTTACTTCAGTGTGCCTATGATATGCTCTATTTATATCCGTGTGGAGGAAAGTGCCTCATTATATTTTCTTTCAGCTGTGGTTTGTGGATTTTGGATTGGCATAATGAGTCGTGACACAAGAGGGTATCCACAGTCTGCCAGGATCCATCTGTCTAGTTTAGATATTCTATTAAATAGTGGTGGCACTGTTGACTGCCAGTGGATAAACTCATTGTGGCAGCCTATGAATATACGTCAAAGCACCAACTGGTCTATCAGGCCTGTCCCATGCCATCAATCCACCTCCCACAGTCACACAATCTCGTAGGAGAGGTTAAAGCATAGAGAAAGAAACCTTAGGCCAATCTCAGAAAAAAAAACTCTGGAAAATTCCTTTCCAAGCCTCAAAGGCAATCAAGTAAGTTCCAGGAGATCATGGTGACTGATATCTCTAGTCCCAGTTAACCCACCTAGAGTCATGGCACATGATCTAACTCTATGTGTATGGCTTGGTGACAGCCTTGGCTCAGTGGTAGCACTCTCACCTCTGTGTCAGAAGGTTATGGGTTCAAGTTCCATTCTAGCACATCTAAGGAAAACAAATCGGAATATTTTCTTTCTGGTGAGAGACTAGGAAATGTGGAGGAGCAAAGGGATTTCTGTATCCACAAATCATTAAAAGCTAGTGCATGGGTACAAGTAGTATTCAAAAAGGCTAATGGAATGTTGGGCTTTATTTCAAAGAGGTTGGAAAACAAAAGTGAGGAAGTGATGCTTCACTTGTACAAAGTCTTGGTCAGACCCCATCTGGAGTATTGCGTTCATTTGGACACTGAACGTCAGGGAAGATATGTTAGTCTTGGAGGGGGTGCAGCACAGATTCACCAGAATGATACCAGGGCTTAAAGGATTAATTTACGAGGACAGGTTGCATAAAGTTGGTTTGTGTACCCTTGAGTTTAAAAGGTTGAGGGGTGATCTAATCGAGGTGTTTAAAATAATAATTGGATTCAATAGGATTGAGAAACTATTTCCTCTGGTGGGGGCATAATCTTAAAATTAGAGCTAGGCCATTTAGGAGTGAAATCCGGATGCATTTCTTCACACAAGGGGTAATGGAAATCCGGAACTCTCTCCCCTAAAAGGATGTGGATGTTGGGTTAATTGATTTTTGTTAGGTAAGGGTATCAAGGATATGGAACAAAGGTAGGTAAATGGAGTTGAGGTGCAGATCAGCCATGATCTAATTAAATGGCAGAATAGGCTTGAATGGCTAAATGGCCTACTCCTGTTCTCATGTTCCTATGTTCCCCCTAGTTCTCCCCTATCCAGCTCAAATAACCTGTTCACTTAAAAAGAATCCTCTAATTCTACACTTGTCCAAAGTAAAAATGCTCAGTTCCCTTAGCCTATCCTGATACCTAAAGGCCCATAAACCAGGAATCAATTGAATGACCTTCCCTTGGACCTTTTCCAAGGGTTCAATACCCTCCCCTCCCCACCCCCCAAGATGAGGGGACCAAAAATGGACACGGTATTCAAGATGTGGCTGAACCAAATCCCTGTACAAGGTAAGAATTGTATTTCTTGTTTTATATTTAATTGTCCTTGCTATATACAACACTCTATTCACTTTTTCAACCACATGGACCGTCGTTGTTTTACAAAATACAAACCCCAGGACCTTCTACTGATCAACAGTCTTGAGCAGGTAAATATGAATGGCATATACATGCTTAGAATTACCCCAGCCCAAATGCATCACTTATATTACATTGAAAGGCATCTGCCACTCACTGGCCCATTTCCCCCAGTGCATCTAGATCTGTCTGCAGACTATTTATTTTGTCTAAGGTATTAACTTCTGCATATATTTTCATGTCATCAGCAAAACTGTGGACTATTCCTCCGAGGCCTTCATCCAGATTATTAATAAAGATAGTGAAAAGCAACTCACCTATTGCAGATCTTGGTAACTAGCAACCGACCCCCACGCAGAGCTGCTACAATTAATATCCACCCTCTGTCTATTGAAATGCACCCAATTCTTTATCCAATCTAAGATCTGCCTGTCGATTCCACATGTCGCAACCTTACTTAGCCTTTTGTGCGGCACTTTATCAAAGGCTTTTTGAAAATCAAGATACACAGACTTCCATCATCCAACAGCTTTGCAATCGTCTCCAAAAAATTCAATCATGTTGGTGAGACAGGGCCTCCTTTTCCAGAAGTTGTACTGTGATTTCCTAATAGCCTCTGCTGTTTCTAAATGATCATACAATGCCTCTCTAATAACACCTTCTAGCAACTTGTCTATAACTGAAGTTAAACTAAAGAGCCTGTAATTTCTTAGTTCTGAATTACTGCCCTTGTTTAATTACTGCACCACATGGACCTCCCTCCAGTCCATGGGAACAATCCCAAACCTCAATGAGCTGTTAAATATATGAACCAATAGTTTGCATAATACAGCCCCCATTTCTTCCAGTAGTCTAGGGCCAGCAGCTCAATCTGTTTAAGAGCCTTAATTCTAGCGAGGACTTCTTCTGCATCTACTTCTACACGCTCAATTTTAACATCACCACTTTGCAACAGCATTGTTAACTCAGTGTCATCTTCAACAGTGAGGACTGATGAAAAGTAGGCATTTAAAAAGCAAAGCAGTCCACTTGATTGGCACTTCATCCACGAGCTTAAATATCCACCCCCTCCACCACCGACTTACCGTGCTGCAGTGTGTACTATCTACAGAATGTATTGCAGCAAGTTGCAAGGCTTCTTCAACATCTCCTCCCAAACTCGTGACCTCCATCACATAGAAGAACAAGGACAGCAGGGACATGGGAACACGATCACCTCCAAGTTTCCCTCCAAGTCATATACCGTCCCGAGTTGGACATATGAGAACATAAGAATATATTCTGTGCCGTAAATTTTCTATGATTCTAAGAACATAAGAAATACGAGCCTGCTCCGCCATTCAATCAGATCATGGCTGATCTTTGACCTCAACTCCACTTTCCCACCCGATCCCCATATCCCTTGATTCCCCTAGAATCCAGAAATCTGTCTATCTCAACCTTGAATATATTCAACAACTCAGCATCGACAGCCCCCTGGGGTAGAGAATTCCAAAGAATCACAACCCTCTGAGTGAAGAAATTCCTCCTCATCTCAGTCTTACATGGCCCACCCCTTATCCTGCGACTAAGCCCCCTAGTTCTAGACTCTCCAGTCATGGGAAACAACCTCTCAGCTACTACCCTGTCAAGCCCCCTCAGAATCTTATATGTTTCAATGGGATCCTCTCTCATTCTATATATGCCCATTCTACTCAACCTCGTCTCATAGGACAACCCTCTTACTCCAGGAATTAATCTAGTGAACCTTCGCTGCACTGCCTCCAAGGCAAGTATATCCTTCCTTTCTTGCCCACTCACTTAACCTGTCTATATCCCTTTGCAGGCTTTGTGTGGCCTCCTCACGGCTTACTTTCCCACCTAGCTTTGTATCGTCAGCAAACTTGGATACATTACACTCGGTCCCTTCATCTAAGTCATTAATGTAGATTGTAAATAGCTGAGGCCCAAGCACTGATCCTTGGGGCACCCCATTAGTTACAGCCTGTCAGCCTGAAAATGACCCTACTCTCTGTTTTCTGTCCATTGACCAATCCTCTATACATGCTAATTTGTTACCTCCAACCCCATGAGCCCTTATGTTGTGTAACAACCTTTTACGTGGCACCTAATCGAATGCCTTTTGAAAATCACGGTTTGTCAAACATGATTTCCCTTTCATTAAACCATGTTGACTCTGTCTAATCATATTATGATTTTCTAAGTGCCCTGTTACCACTTCCTTAATAATGGATTCCAGCATTTACCTGACAACTGATGTCAGGCTAACTGGCCTGTAGTTCCCTATTTTCTCTCTCCCTCCTTTCTTGAATAGCGGGGTCACATTATTATTCTGACTGTAAATTCTTTGGAAATTGCAGCAAGTACATTTAAATCCAAATAATTCGGTATTGTGATCTAACAGGAACGTTGTATTGAGCGACCTCTGAATTCACTATGCTTTCCCATTTCTGCGACACCGTACTAGTCTCAACACTTCCTGGGGGTGAAAACTGATTGCAAAGAGATGGAAATGCTGGGGACTCTGAAGCCGCACACCTCCACCTTCAACCTCCTGTGGTGGGGCAGGTTCTGAGTGGGCAAATGTGGGTTATGGTGGGAGTCAGTGCAACAAAATCGTGCTGGCTATTCTTTGGGGTGGGGTATCGGTGGAAGGCCCTACTTCCATGCCAGACCACCTCTGTAAGGTTTTAACTTGGACGGATTTGTCCAGGAAAATCTGGACGTAACTGTCACTCCAGACCCACAGCAATGTGGTTGATTCTTAATTTCCCTCTGAAATGGCCTAGCAAGCCACACAGTTGTAAAATCTCGCTAAAAAAAGTCATAAAAAGAATAAAACCGGACGGACCACCCAGCCTCGGACCACTAGGCACCGGACACGACAAAGGCAAACCAAGCCCAGTCGACCCTGCAAAGTCCTCCTCACTAACATCTGGGGACTTGTGCCAAAATTGGGAGAGCTGTCCCACAGACCAGTCAAGCAACAGCCTGACAAAGCCATACTCACAGAATCATACCTTTCAGCCAACATCCCAGACTCTTCCATCACCATCCCTGGGTATGTCCTGTCCCACCGGCAGGACAGACCGACCAGAGGTGGCGGTACAATGATATACTGTCAGGAGGGAGTGGCCCTGGGAATCCTCAACATTGACTCTGGACCCCATGAAATCTCATGGCATCAGGTCAAACATGGGCAAGGAAACCTCCTGCTGATTACCACCTACCGCCCTCCCTCAGCTGATGAATCAGTCCTCCTCCAGGTTGAACACCAGTTGGAGGAAGCACTGAGGGTAGCAAGGGCACAGAATGTACTCTGGGTGGGGGACTTCAATGTCCATCACCAAGAGTGGCTCGGTAGCACCACTACTGACCGAGCTGGCCAAGTCCTGAAGGACATAGCTGCCAGACTGGGCCTGCGGCAGGTGGTGAGCGAACCAACACGAAGGAAAAACTTACTTGACCTCATCCTCTCCAATCTACCTGTCGTAAATGCATCTGTCCATGACAGTATTGGTAGGAGTGACCACCGCACAGTCCTCGTGGAGACAAAGTCCTCTCTTTGCACTGAGGACACCATCCAACGTGTTGTGTGGCACGATCACCGTGCTAAATGGGATAGATTCAGAACAGATCTTGCAGCTCAGAACTGGGTATCCATGAGGCGCTGTGGGCCATCAGCAGCAGCAGAATTGTATTCCAGCACAATCTGTAACCTCATGGCCCAACATATTCCTCACTCTACCATTACCAACAAGCCAGGGGATCAACTCTGGTTGAATGAGGAGTGTAGAAGAGCATGCCAGGAGCAGCACCAGGCGTACCTAAAAATGAGGTGCCAACCTGGTGAAGCTACAACTCAGGACTACATGCATGCTAAACAACGGAAGCAACATGCTATAGACAGAGCTAAACGATTCCACAACCAACGGATGAGATCAAAGCTCTGCAGTCCTGCCACATCCAGTCGTGAATGGTGGTGGACAATAAAACAACTAACGGGAGGAGGAGGCTCTGTAAACATCCCCATCCTCAATGATGGCAGAGTCCAGCACGTGAGTGCAAAAGACAAGGCTGAATCGTTTGCAACCACCTTCAGCCAGAAGTGCTGAGTGGATGATCTATCTCGGCCTCCTCCCGATATCCCCACCATCACAGAAGCCAGTCTTCAGCCAATTCGATTCACCCCACATGATATCAAGAAACAGCTGATTGCACTGGATACAGCAAAGACTATGGGCCCCGACAACATCCCGGCTGTAGTGCTGAAGACTTGTGCTCCAGAACTAGACGCGCCTCTAGCCTAGCTGTTTCAGTTCAGCTACAACACTGGCATCTACTCGACAATGTGGAAAATTGTCCAGGTATGTCCTGTCCACAAAAAGCAGGACAAATCCAATCCGGCCAATTACCGCCCCATCAGTCTACTCTCAATCATCAGCAAAGTGATGGAAGGTGTCGTCGACAGTGCTATCAAGTGGCACTTACTCACCAATAACCTGCTCACCGATGCTCAGTTTGGGTTCCTCCAGGACCACTCGGCTCCAGACCTCTTTACAGCCTTGGTCCAAACATGGACAAAAGAGCTGAATTCCAGAGGTGAGGTGAGAGTAATTGCCCTTGACATCAAGGCAGCATTTGACCGAGTGTGGCACCAAGGAGCCCCAGTAAAATTGAAGAGTCAATGGGAATCAGGGGGAAAACTCTCCAGTGGCTGGAGTCATACCTAGCACAAAGGAAGATGGTAGTGGTTGTTGGAGGCCAATCATCTCAGCCCCAGGGCATTGCTGCAGGTGTTCCTCAGGGCAGTGTGCTAGGCCCAACCATCTTCAGCTGCTTCATCAATGACCTTCCCTCCATCATAAGGTCAGAAATGGGGATGTTGGCTGATGATTGCACAGTGTTCAGTTCCATTCGCAACCCCTCAAATAATGAAGCAGTCCCAGCCTGCATGCAGCAAGACCTGGACAACATCCAGGCTTGGGCTCATAAGTGGCAAGTAACATTCGCACCAGACAAGCCCCAGGCAATGACCATCTCCAACAAGAGAGAATCTAACCACCTCCCATTGACATTCAACGGCATTACCATCGCCGAATCCCCCACCATCAACATCCTGGGGGTCACCATTGACCAGAAACTTAACTGGACCAGCCATATAACTACTGTGGCTACAAGAGCAGGTCAGAGGCTGGGTATTCTGCGGCAAGTGACTCACCTCCTGACTCCCCAAAGCCTTTCCACCATCTACAAGGCACAAGTCAGGATTGTGATAGAATACTCTCAACTGGCCTGGATGAGTGCAGCTCCAACAACACTTAAGATGCTCGATACCATCTAGGACAAAGCAGCCCGCTTGGTTGGCACTCCATCCACCACCCTAAACATTCACTCCCTTCACCACCGGCGCACAGTGGCTGCAGTGTGTACCATCCACAGGATGCACTGCAGCAACTCGCCAAGGCTTCTTCGACAGCACCTCCCAAACCCGCGACCTCTACCACCTAGAAGGACAAGAACAGCAGGTACATGGGAACAACACCACCTACACGTTCCCCTCCAAGTCACGCACCATCCCGACTTGGAAATATATCAACGTTCCTTCGTCGTCGCTGGGTCAAAATCCTGGAACTCCCTTCCTAACAGCACTGTGGGAGAACCTTCACCACATGGACTGCAGTGGTTCCAGAAGGCGGCTCACCACCACCTTCTGAAGGGCAATTAGGGATGGGCAATAAATGCTGGCCTCGCCAGCGATGTCCACATCCCATGAACGAATTTTAAAAAAAGCCAGGAAGTTTGTTTGAAAATGCATCTCTTTAAAATGGGCCTTTGGAGATCATGTCATATTCCTGGAGTAAAGAATACAAAATGAAGGTTAGAGAAGTCCTCCCCTAATTAAGATAATTTTTACATCCGTAATGATACCTCCTGCACACCCATCGCATCCTGGCTGGAAAAAAATTGAAAGTGAGCCAGATGCTAATCCTCCTTCCTAGTTTTCCCAAACCTTCTTGTTGGATATTCATGTGTAGACTTGTGGAAGATTTACCCTTAAATTGGCAGTGTCACTCAGAGAGGCTTTTGCATGACTGGGTCAGGAATTGGTCAAATTTACCCTATTGGAATACGAGGTGCTTTTCTGAGGTTGAGGTCAAGAACCATTGTTGCAGAAAAGTACTGGGAACTTAGAGTCATAGAGTTATACAGCACGGATAGAGGCCCTTCGGCCCATCGTGTCTGCGCCGGCCATCAGCCCTGTCTACTCTAATCCCATATTCCAGCATTTGTTCCGTAGCCTTGTATGCTATGGCATTTCAAGTGCTCATCCAAATGCTTCTTGAATGTTGTGAGGGTTCCTGCCTCCACAACCCTTTCAGGCAGTGAGTTCCAGACTCCAACCACCCTCTGGGTGAAAAAGTTCTTTCTCAAATCCCCTCTAAACCTCCCGCCTTTTACCTTGAATCTATGTCCCCTTGTTATAGTACCCTCAACGAAGGGAAAAAGCTCCTTAGTATCCATCCTATCTGTGCCCCTCATAATTTTGTACACCTCAATCATGTCCCCCCTCAGCCTCCTCTGCTCCAAGGAAAACAAACCCAATCTTCCCAGTCTCTCTTCATAGCTGAAGCGCTCCAGCCCTGGTAACATCCTGGTGAATCTCCTCTGCACCCTCTCCAAAGCGATCACATCCTTCCTGTAGTATGGCGACCAGAACTGCACACAGTACTCCAGCTGTGGCCTAACCAGTGTTTTATACAGCTCCATCATAACCTCCTTGCTCTTATATTCTATGCCTCGGCTAATAAAGGCCCTTCATCCAACATGTGCTGTAGTGAGTGGTTGATGGCAGACAAAGCAAAAATGTGTTCCATTCCCCAGCACAAAAATGCCTTACTTTGCACAGTAGAATCAGTAAAAGTGGACAGCTGGACATTTCAGAGATATATAGAAAAATACTTGCTACAGCCATTTGTTTCCACCACTTCATTCCGATCCAACTTTATGGTTTTAATTGCTCTCTGGGCAGAATAAGCTTTAACTTTGATTTTTCAAGCAGTCACTACATAGTACCTAACAGGAATAGTCCCCATTTATTATACATAATGCTGAAAAATCAAATTTCTAGCACGTATGTATGTGCAGAAAGTCAAAGTGTGTATCAGTCATGTGAGTTGTCAGTTCTGAATATTCCTGAATCTACAATCAGAACCAACCTGAATCTAATATCTACGGACACTATTGATAAAGGTGCAAGATCTAATTTCTATTAATATACATTCAAAATCTGACAAGATCTAATTTTAGGAATCCATATTTAAAATGTATCCAGTTCCAATGTATAATAATCAATTATACGTACTGAAAAACATGACAGATAATTGGTCTAAATGATTGTTTTATAAGTTAAATCCTTATGTGTGCAAAATCTCTCTCAGAATTCCCGATATATTTGATGGAAGCAGATGGAGACTCAGCTGAAAGGTATCATTTTGGCTTCTACAAATGCCAGGATGAAACTTATTCAAATTCTAAACATAGTTTGTTATACTCCAGCCTGACTGCTACACATGGGGACCCATCAAAATTACATCTGGTGGAGGTGAAGAGAGTCTAAAGGAACTCTACTGCATATGTTATGGGACTGCTTCTGGGTGTATATTTCTGGAATAAAATCTTTGATAAAAAAAACTAACAGAGTTATCCAGGATATGAGTAACAATCACCTGATTTGGTCCTCCTGGGAGATCCATCTTGATTTGTGATCCTAAACACAAGGGTTGTTTGTGTTTGGCTGATCTGTTGCTAGGAAAAACATGTTTCACAATTGGAAAATCTCTCAGATGCTCTTTTCGGTGTGTTTGGAAACATTGCTGAAACCTTGAACAACCTTTGATTCCAAGACCTGTTGGAAAAATTTGGATTCCTGTGTGATGATCATAAGCTGCTTGGAGAATAATTATTCACTGCCCTTGTTAAACTATATTTTCCATCTTGAATTTATATCTGTAGCACAGTAAACTCGGCATGAGTACCATAGTATGCAAATGCCCTAATCTCACTGACTCCACTATGGCCCACCCAAGGTGGCAGCACTGGGATGGATGACATTATGTTTGGTGCAGAGTAACAACTAGAGCCAACACAGTGCTTCAGAATCCATTATGATGGATGATGTCACAGTGTTATGACAGGCACTGAAACTTCCTCTTCCCTTCTTAGCTTCTTGCATGAATCTGACCTCTCAGGGCCAGTAGGTGGATGAAAAAGCCACAGAGACTGGACAGCATAGATTCACCAGGATAAGGCCAGGGATGAGAAACTATAGTTAAGAGGAGAGACTTGAGTTACTGCGATTATTGCCACTGATGGGTTTTGATAGACTGAATAGGGAAAGAGTATTCATCTGGTTGGGAAGTTCGTGAAGAGGAGGGTCATCAATTTAAAATTGTCACTAAAAGAATGAGGAGTGATGTTAGGAGACATTTCTTTATACAATCAATTGTTGGAGCATGGAATGCTTTGGCACAGGGAATAGTTGATGCAGCGATCATTGGATCATTTAAGGGAACATTGGATAAATAATCAAAGCAGAGGAAGATACAGGGCTATGAGAGAGAGTGAGAAAGTGAAATTGTTTTGGCAAACAGCTGACACAGGTACAATGGGCCGAATGGCTTCCTTCTGCACTGTAATTTTCTATGGCTCAGTAAGGAATGAAAAATAAAGGATACTAGCCATTCGATGGAGGCATGGAGACCTTCAACTTCACCCTCCCTCACTAACCCTTAATGTCTCTACACCCATAATCTTGATAGCCATCTCCTCATAATGAGCCAAGGATCACAGCTTTGGTGAGCCCACTCCTATTTGAATGTTGTATGCAGCCTTATCCTGCAAGCAAATAAGAAAGGGATCTGTATTGGAAAGAGCAATATGAGAAATGTATGCCACCCAAGTGCCTAGGCCACCAGCCACCTTCTGAAAGTGTGTGAAGATGCAACATTCAGATAACATGTGTTGGCAGTATACTTGGTGCTTGCAACATTTAATAGGCTACAGGGTCAACATTACAAGGAGCCTATGAACATTACTGTGCATTTAGAAAAATGAAAAGTTGGCAAAGTGCAGTGCATTCTCCCTCTGTGATGACTCACTAAGTTTAAAGTGCATTTCAGTCAAATTAAGTCAAATTTTAAAAGCAAGCTACCCGTCAGCACACTTACGTTATTAATCTTGAGTAGCCCAGCAAATTTATTTCTCATCTTTTCCAAGATTCACTCCATGAGGGTCATTTTCCAACTATGCCTTGGCAGCAGATAACCTTATCTGCACCGTTACATATCGGAAAAGCGATTTTCCATCTGGGCAGTGTGTCCTCAATTTGTCTTATATGTGCTGGTGACGGGTGAGGTTCCTGTCACCAGTATGTACTCAGGAAAGAAAGATGGCACTTTCTGCCATCTCCATTCATGCTGCTGTGGTACTGCTCTTATTTGCAGGTTGGCACTCACCTCCAAAAGAGCCACCCTTCTCAGCAGGACCTCCTGTTGATGGTCCTCTAAAGCAGTGTCACTGAATGGAGCAGTTCTCACCCCTTTTCTGCCTCCAGCTGTTTTCTTCTCTCAGTTCAGACCCCTTTTATGCCTCCAGCTGTTTTCTTCTCTAAGTTCAGTACAGCTTCAAGAGCTGCTGGTGTCCGATGATATGTCCTCTGACCCCATGGTATACCCAATGTGTCATGCACTGAATGATGCCAAATATTTAATTATATTCTAAATTTAGGTAAGACCGACTTCAACGGGATGAGACAGAAACTGTCCACAATAAACTGCTCAAATCTGTTAATGGGTAAAACGACAGATGATCAGTCGGAGGTGTTCAAAAAATAATTTAACGTGATATAAAATCAGTTTATACCCCTAAGGGGCAAGAGCTATAAAAAAAAACAGCCATGGATGACAAAAGAGGTAAAGGACAACATAAAACTAAAAGAAAAAGCATACAAAAATGCAAAAAATAGCACAGATCCTGACGACTGGGAGAGATACAAAGAACAGCAAAACAGTAAGAGCTACAAAAAGGGAGTATGAAAAGAAACTTGCAAGGGATATCAAAATCAACACAAACATTTTTTACAATTATATTAGGAAATAGGTGGTTAAGAGCAATGTGGGCCCTTTAAAAACTGATAATGGTGATATTATAAATGAAAATAAGGAAATGGCAGACATATTAAATAATTACTTTGTGTCAGTATTTACAGAAGAGGAAGAGGATAGCTTGCCGGACACCCCAAGGAAACTATTTTTGAATCAGGGACGGGGACTCACCATAATTAATGTAAGCAAATTAACAGTAATGAAGAAAATAATGCCACTAAAGAGTGACAAATCCCCAGGATCAGATGGTCTCCATCCCACGGTTTTAAAGGAAGTCGGTGAGAACATTGCCGATGCCCTAACTATAATCTTCCAAAGTTCTCTCGATTCAGGAACCGTTCCTTTAGATTGGAAAATTGCACATGTCACTCCGCTATTTAAGAAAGGTGAGCGAGGGTAACAAGGGAATGAAAGACCTGTTAGCCTAACATCTGTTGTCGGGAAATTACCAAGTCTATAATTAAGGATAGGTTGTCTGAACACCTTGAAAATTTTCAGCTGATCAGAAAGAGCCAGCATGGATTTGTAAAGGGTAGGTCATGCCTGAGGAACCTGATTGAATTTTTTGAAGAGGTGACTAAAGTATTGGACAGGGGAATGTCTATGGATGTTGTTTATATGGACTTCCTGAAGGTATTCGATAAAATCCCTCATAAGAGACTGTTAACTAAAATTGAAGCTCATGGAATTGAGGGCAAATTATTGACCTGGTAGGGATAATGGGCAGTTACTCAAATTGGCAGGATGTGACTAGTGGTGTCTCACAGGGATCTGTGTTGGGGCCTCAACTATTCACTGTATTTATTAACGACTTAGATGATGGGATAGAGAGCCACATATCCAAGTTTGCCGATGACACAAAGATAGGCAGCATTGTAAGCAATGTAGATGGAAGCATAAAATTAGAAAGATATTAATAGATTAAATGAATGGTCAAAACTGTGGCAAATGGATTTCAATGTAGGCAAATGTGAGGTCATCCACTTTGGACCTAAAAAGGATAGATGAGTGTACTTTCCAAATGGTGAAAAGCTTGAAACAGTGGAGGTCCAAAGAGACTTAGGGGTTCATGTAAATAGATCATTAAAATTTCATGGACAGGTACAGAAAATAATCAAAAAGGCTAATGGAATGCTGGCCTTTATATCTAGAGGACAAGAATACAATGGGGTAGAAGCTATACAAAGCCCTGGTTAGACCACACCTGGAGTACTGTGTTCAGTTATGGACACTGCACCTTAGGGAGGATATATTGGCCTTGGAGGGAGTGCAGCGTAGATTTACTAGAATGATACCTGGACTCCAAGGGTTAAATTACAAGGAGAGATTACACATGTTATGGTTGCATTCCCTGGAATTTAAAAGATTAAGGGGTGATTTGATTGAAGTTTTTAAGATATTAAAGGGAACTGATAGGGTAGATAGAGAGAAACTATTTCCACTGGCTGGGGAGTCTAGGACTAGGTGACAGAGCCTAAAAATTAGAGCCAGGAGTTTTACGAGTGAAGTTAGGAAACACTTCTACACACAAAGGGTGGTAGAAGTTTGGAACTCTCTTCCACAAACGGCAGTTGATGCTAGCTCAATTGTTAATTTTAAATCTGAGATTGATAGATTTTTGTTAACTAAAAGTATTAAGGGATATGGGGCTAAGGCAGATATATAGAGTTAAGCCACAGATCAGCCATGATCTCATTAAATGGCAGAACAGACTCGAGGGGCTAAATGGCCTACTCCTGTTCCTACGTTCCTATGTTCCTATAAATGACCTGACCTTG
Organism: Heptranchias perlo; assembly: GCF_035084215.1. Taxonomy (NCBI): domain Eukaryota; kingdom Metazoa; phylum Chordata; class Chondrichthyes; order Hexanchiformes; family Hexanchidae; genus Heptranchias; species Heptranchias perlo. The sequence goes on from NC_090335.1 coordinate 46,800,004, forward strand.
CAGCATGATCTCCGGTCAGCCCCTTGCCTGACATGCATGCGCAACGCCTGATGTACAGTGCTGGGGCCGCATCATCTGCCTTAGTTGCTCTACATTTAGAGCAAAGGGGCACTGTTCCCTATATTAGGAGTCAAAAAAGCACCACCCCTTGCATGTATATGTATATTCTAAATCAGAGAAGCACTACTCTCCATTTATCTACATTCATAAATAGAGATCATTTGTACCTATATTCAGAATTGAAGGAACACAAGCTTACACAATTCTACACTCAAAATCAATGATCTAGTGATGTCATCGTATCTCCATTCAGAAAAAAAAGGGACATCACTGTCCAGGTATATCCATACAGAATCCAAGAGCTATTAATCTTCATGGTAAATTCCCAAATGCTGTTATCCTTATGTTAACTTACTGCCATGTGGAACTGGCAGTTTGGCTTTTAAGCAGTATTAACACCAGTTTGCAAATTTTGATGTTTGTTTGACATTGTGGTAAATCGTTTACATTGATGGACTAAAACCACAGATTTTTAAATGACTAGAGGCTCGTATCCAAATAACTTTACATTCTGAATAGTTTACTGGCACTTTACTGGTGTTATTAGTCACACTCAAATCAGGCCTTAATCAGTATCACTGCACTAAATGCCATCTTGGCTCAGTGGTGGCACTCTTCCCAATGAATCAGAAGATTATGGATTCAAGCCCCACTCCAGGACTTAAACACATTAGGATATAAATTCATCTTGGGCAATAGTGCTAAAAGGGCAACAGCGAATTAGTAGCCCATTTCCACTGAAGTCAATGGAAAAGAAAATAGTGCAGACTGCAAAATGGGCTGCTTGGGCACTATCGTCCACTTAGCACTGTCGCCTAAAATTAATTTATACCCCATTGGGTCTGATTTTAATCCCTCCCCACCGGGCAGGAACTGGTGGTGAAAGGGTTAAAATGGGCTGAATATACTTACTGGTCCTAAGTTGCTCCATTTGTTTAGAATTAAAAATTAGTACTTGCCTCCAAGGCATCAGCCTGCCCCCAGGACCCCTACCGATCTTCCTGGAGGCAGGTTTCAGGAGAAGGTCCTGGCATCAGCATTTCATGGGCGCCACTGTACTAGGGCACCCAATGAGCAAATTTACGGCAGTCCCAAAGACCACTGTCAGCACCCACTCAACTCCCTCCCAAATGCCCCCCTCCTTACCTCCCTATCGCTTACCTCTTCCACCGATCATCTCCCCTCACCCAGATCGCCTCTCCCCATCCCAATTGCTTCCCCCTCCACCGATTGTATTCCCCTCTCCCCCAATAACTCCCCCCTCCCGATCGCTTCCCCCTGCGATCAACTCCCCTCCTCCCGATCGCTTTTCCCTCTCCCGATCGCCTCCCCCTCTCCCAATTGCCTCCACCCCTCCCGACCACCTTGACCCTTCTCCCAAATGCCTCCTTCCAGGATCTACCTGAGGGCCACTGCCAGTAATACAATGGGCTAAAATTTAAATCCACTTCTTCCGTGAGCTGCATCAGGATGCAAAGCAGGCATTGGCAGCTCATGGTCTAATTTAAACGGGGCCCGAGGCCCAATATCGAGTGTGCCTCGGGCCTACCTGTTCCTGCACAGGGATCGTTATCTGTGCCCAGTTCGTGCCGTCAAGCTGACTCTATCCAATTTCACCTCTGAGATGTTGAAGTTATGAAGAAGGGCTAAAGAAATTGAGGCTTTTTCACTGAAACAGGGGAAGATTTAATAAAAGATTTTCAAAGTTACAAAAGGTTTAGAAAGGCTTAATTATAGAACATTATTTTACACTGGATGGTGAATTGATAACAAGGGGGCATAGAGCAAGAAGCTCTATAGAAGAACAAAGTAGTAAGTTGGGAGAAATGGTTTCACACAGAGGATTATTAGAACATGGAATGCTTCACCACTAATGGCTATTAAAGCAGACTATAACATCTTTTAAAATGGAATTGGATCAGTATTTGAAAAGTAAGAATATAAAAGAATATGGGGAAAGAGCAAGGAAAATGGGATTAGAGCAGATAACTCCAAATAAAGAGCTAGCACTGACACAGGTGTAATGGGATGGAATTGGAAATGCCAAGAATGTCAGAGAATTATCATCAACAGATTAGTGACCTTAAACAGATGGCACTGAGGAAAGTGAAATACAATTTTTTTAAAAGTCTACAGCACAACAAGGAAGCCATGAAGCAAATCCTTCTCTGCTGTAATTTCTATAATTCTATGTGACATGCCACTGATGGAGGTAGATGGTTTCCTGTTGCCTTAGAATTGAAAGTCTTCTCTTCCGAGATGGTCTTCAAGGATGGATGCAGTAGAGGTGATGAAAATCTGTGGATTGATGGTTCGTGTCCTATTATTGACTCTGGACTAAACATTTTGTGGAAATACAAAAGGACTGTTGCAAATGCCAGCGAGGCATTAAATACAGATGAAGAGATTGGCAATATGACTTTATTTATGTAAATTCATGACTTTTAACAATTTACATTAGCAGGCGGTTAAAATAGACATTATGATCAGAACTTTCCAACTATTTTATTGTACTGAGAGATTGTTTACAAAACCTTAAAATCATAGTGTGAAGATTAGTGTATGGACGCTTATGCATGCAATTCCTTTGTGTGCTTTTTTAATAAAAGCATAGTGTATCTAAAACAAATGGGTTAACAGCAACATTAAAATAGCTATTTATGAATGCATTAAAGAAGTAATTTTGTGAGTCGAGGCAGCTGATGTGGAGCTTTGTTAGATAGTGTGCAGGTCGGTGAACCAGCTGTACAGTGTTATAGCTCTATATCTGACCCACTCGCCCATCTAACGAGGTTCCAAAGCATGAGTGAATATAAATAAAATCAACCCTAAGTGTTCGTATGCTAATCTGTGCCCAGCATAATTCCTCTTTACTATCTGTTGCTGTGACATTTTTGGAATTTCAAGTACCTTCTTAACTTTATCAGATATTGTGATCTAAGCCTGTTTCACCCTTCTGTGGTTGGTAGAGTCAATTTGGTGTCAAAGAAAACAACATTGGATTTGATAAATTGTTTTACCAAAGTAAACATTTCAGCATCTTAAGATGTGGTCACTTTAAATCTTATGCCTTGAAATTGAGCCCTTTAAATATTAGGGTATAAATGCTTAATGTGCTCTTACGAAATTCCTTAAAGGCATTAGTCTTCACTTTGCATCCTTTACCACAACTACTGTACGATGTCACATTCACGAGCATAGTCAAGTATTTCATTCTTGCTTGCTGAGGTGGTAGATTTAAATAATTTTAGTCTGATTCTGACTGGGTGGCCTGATTTACTGGCAGCAACGTGTTAAAATGTTGCAAATTTCAATTTGTGGTGTGCCTGCTTGGGTGTTTTATATAACCACGTACCAACAGAAAACTGTCTAAAGTGACTAAAAATCCACACCACAAGGCAAGATATTGCCTGCCCTCCAATCTATCAAGAATCAGATTCACAGAGATATCACAGTCAATGCAGATACATTGAGAATCAGAGGAGCACCGCTCTCCATGTATCTTTATTCAGAATAATGAGATTTAATCCATAACATCCTACATTTAGAAATTCTTTTCTAGAAGGACAAAATGTAATCCAAAACAATAGCATATCAGACTTATCAAGCAAAAATCCAAATAGATTTTTTTGTGGTACATAAACAAATGAACCCTGCAGACAGCAGGGAAATTCAGACACTGAAACAACGCATGGAAATTCATTTTTCAATATAGCAAATGCGCAACACTGCCCCTTAGTTCACTGTTGGTCAAGAAATTGAAACAATGTATTGAAATTAATTTTTTCTGACTTTCCCCCTTTTTGGAAAGCAGCTACTGATGCTCGTGTACGGGTCCATAGTCACCTGGATGGTAAATGCCAGCAAGCTGTATAACTGTGGGAGGGGTGCACGGCACCACAGTCCGACATACACATCACATCACACACACACACAAACACACACTCACGTATACATACACACACATGCATGCATTTCCAGCAGGATCATTGGATAGGAGTGGGACGCCCGGTTGATTTTTCCTACCTATTAGCTTGGGGATACTGAGGCCAAGATCAACTAACTTAGCACAGATCAAGAGTCAAAGTTGGGACTTTCTTATCTATGGTTCTGCACCATACCATATGGTGCATTTGCTCACTCAGGCATTGGGATGTCCCAACAGAAATAGGTTGATATTAAGTAACGAATTTACTACAAAAGAAATGCTGTACCATCCAAGTTGGAATGATTTTATTTGAAGGTTAAGACCTACATACAATTTCCCAGTTATAGGAGAATTTCAAAGTCTACGGGGGAAAAATTGGATCGGGCCTGTTTTTGGGCAGGGGTAGCACTATCCCCTGTTATCCCGCGCCCAATGGTCCTTGCGCAAGCAGGACGAGATTTTCGTCAGGCTTGAGGACTTACCTGCAATCTGCGTTGGAAATTAGCGTTGAATGAGGATGCCATGCAATTTGCACTTTCCACCATCAGGGGGAGCTCCAATCTCTTAAAGGCAGGCTGTCTGTTAGAAATCTCTGAAAGGTAGCTGGTAACTGTTAGTTGCTGAAAATAACAGTCTGCTGTCTGCACAGAGTCTGAATGGAGATCAGACATCGTACACGTAAAGCACAGATGCAGTTCCCGTCTCTACGTTTACACATTGTTGAGTTATGTTAAAACATTGAATAAAGGTTGCGCACCACTAAATCATAGAATCATAGAATCATAGAAGTTACAACATGGAAACAGGCCCTTCGGCCCAACATGTCCATGTCGCCCAGTTTATACCACTAAGCTAGTCCCAATTGCCTGCACTTGGCCCATATCCCTCTATACCCATCTTACCCATGTAACTGTCCAAATGCTTTTTAAAAGACAAAATTGTACCCGCCTCTACTACTGCCTCTGGCAGCTCGTTCCAGACACTCACCACCCTTTGAGTGAAAAAATTGCCCCTCTGGACCCTTTTGTATCTCTCCCCTCTCACCTTAAATCTATGCCCCCTCGTTATAGACTCCCCTACCTTTGGGAAAAGATTTTGACTATCGACCTTATCTATGCCCCTCATTATTTTATAGACTTCTATAAGATCACCCCTTAACCTCCTACTCTCCAGGGAAAAAAGTCCCAGTCTGTCTAACCTCTCCCTGTAAGTCAAACCATCAAGTCCCGGTAGCATCCTAGTAAATCTTTTCTGCACTCTTTCTAGTTTAATAATATCCTTTCTATAATAGGGTGACCAGAACTGTACACAGTACTCCAAGTGTGGCCTCACCAATGCCCTGTACGACTTCAACAAGACATCCCAACTCCTGCATTCAATGTTCTGACCAATGAAACCAAGCATGCCGAATGCCTTCTTCACCACCCTATCCACCTGTGACTCCACTTTCAAGGAGCTATGAATCTGTACTCCTAGATCTCTTTGTTCTATAACTCTCCCCAATGCCTTACCATTAACGGAGTAGGTCCTGGCCCGATTCGATCTACCAAAATGCATCACCTCACATTTATCTAAATTAAACTCCATCTGCCATTCATCGGCCCACTGGCCCAATTGATCAAGATCCCGTTGCAATCCCAGATAACCTTCTTCACTGTCCACAATGCCACCAATCTTGGTGTCATCTGCAAACTTACTAACCATGCCTCCTAAATTCTCATCCAAATCATTAATATAAATAACAAATAACAGCGGACCCAGCACCGATCCCTGAGGCACACCGCTGGACACAGGCATCCAGTTTGAAAAACAACCCTCTACAACCACCCTCTGTCTTCTGTCGTCAAGCCAATTTTGTATCCAATTGGCTACCTCACCTTGGATCCCATGAGATTTAACCTTATGTAACAACCTACCATGCGGTACCTTGTCAAATGCTTTGCTGAAGTCCATGTAGACCACGTCTACTGCACAGCCCTCATCTATCTTCTTGGTTACCCCTTCAAAAAACTCAATCAAATTCGTGAGACATGATTTTCCTCTCACAAAACCATGCTGACTGTTCCTAATTAGTCCCTGCCTCTCCAAATGCCTGTAGATCCTGTCCCTCAGAATACCCTCTAACAACTTACCCACTACAGATGTCAGGCTCACTGGTCTGTAGTTCCCAGGCTTTTCCCTGCCGCCCTTCTTAAACAAAGGCACAACATTTGCTACCCTCCAATCTTCAGGCACCTCACCTGTAGCGGTGGATGATTCAAATATCTCTGCTAGGGGACCCGCAATTTCCTCCCTAACCTCCCATAACGTCCTGGGATACATTTCATCAGGTCCCGGAGATTTATCTACCTTGATGCGCGTTAAGACTTCCAGCACCTCCCTCTCTGTAATATGTACACTCCTCAAGACATCACTATTTATTTCCCCAAGTTCCCTAACATCCATGCCTTTCTCAACCGTAAATACCGATGTGAAATATTCATTCAGGATCTCACCCATTTCTTGTGGTTCCGCACATAGATGACCTTGTTGATCCTTAAGAGGCCCTACTCTCTCCCTAGTTACCCTTTTGCCCTTTATGTATTTGTAGAAGCTCTTTGGATTCACCTTTGCCTGATCTGCCAAAGCAATCTCATATCCCCTTTTTGCCCTCCTGATTTCTCTCTTAACTCTACTCCGGCAATCTCTATACTCTTCAAGGGATCCACTTGATCCCAGCTGCCTATGCATGTCATATGCCTCCTTCTTCTTTTTGACTAGTGCCTCAATCTCCCGAGTCATCCAAGGTTCCCTACTTCTACCAGCCTTGCCCTTCACTTTATAAGGAATGTGCTTACCCTGAACCCTGGTTAACACACTTTTGAAAGCCTCCCACTTACCAGACGTCCCTTTGCCTGCCAACAGACTGTCCCAATCAACTTCTGAAAGTTCCTGTCTAATACCATCAAAATTGGCCTTTCCCCAATTTAGAATTTTAACTTTTGGGCCAGACCTATCCTTCTCCATAGCTATCTTAAAACTAATGGAATTATGATCACTTGTCCCAAAGTGATCCCTCACCAACACTTCTGTCACCTGCTCTTCCTTATTTCCCAAGAGGAGGTCAAGTTTTGCCCCCTCTCTAGTCGGGCCATCCACATACTGAATGATATGGCCCGACTAGAGAGGGGGCAAAACTTCACCAATCATCCAATCTGCATGCCAGACCTCACCAATCTACCAATCTGAGTTTGTACAAGGTCTGCGAGAGTGCGTGCAACAAGGTTCTCTGCTGATGCACCAGAGGCCTTGGTGCAAGAGGTGGACAGAAGGAGGGACATCCTATATCCACGGGGGGAGGGGGGGCGGGCAAGAGGTCCTCCGGATATATACTCAAAAGGCAGTGGGAGGCAGTAGGGACGAAGTCAATGCCAGGCGCACAGCATCATGAACATGGATGCAGTGCAGGAAGAATTTCAATGCTTTGACATGAGTGGTGAAGGTGAGTGAGGTCAACAGTCAAGTGGGGTCTCCTACCAACTGCACTACGCACTACACCCCCCATCCCCCACATACCAACAATTCTTTCCATAACTACTCAACTCTTCCAACTACATGCTTCCTCTAACCCTTACACATTACCACTGTTTCAAGCCGGCCATCCACAACTCACAAGCCATACACACTGGCAGCTATTCAAGCATGACAGGCACATCACCCAGACACGCATCCCGCTTTCTTGCAGGAGAAGATGGCACATATCAGAAGGCATTAAGTGGCAGTGGCATTTAGCCTGTTGAGCCTGTTCCACGTTCAATGAGATCATGGTGGATCTGTGAACTAACTCCATATACCCGCCTTAGCCCCATATCCTTTAATATCCTTGGTTTACAGAAATCTATCAATCTCAGATTTAACTTTCACAAGTGAGCTCGCATCAACTGCCATCTGCAGAAGAGCGTTCCAAACGTCTCCCACCCTTTGCGTGTAGAAGCATTTCTTAACTTCAATCCTGTATGTCCTGGCTCTAAATGTTAGGCTATGTCCCCATGTCCTAGTATTCAAGTCTAGGAGACCTCCAAAACCAGTTACAAATGTCTGTGCAGCCAGAAGCAATAATCCAGCCACTAACCTGTAAATCCTGCATGGTCCCTTTAAATAGTGCTGGTGGGGGTTCTCCAGGCACTCTTAGACACGTTCAGATGGTCGGGGTTAAGACTGTGCATTGAGGTGAGCGTTAAGTCCCAAAATGGTGTCTATCACTTTAAATCAGCATTGCACACTCATTGAAGCCATTTTCTCCCTACTTTACATGCTTCCAGTGTTCCTTATTTGAGCCTGAGCTAACTTCTATACCAAGATGGCGCCCAGCGAACGTTACGCTGGAAACGTGCATGCGTATCCAAGATGCCATCTTGGATGTAGGAGAGGCCGTGTAGCGCCGAAACAACGGGCGCTACACGGCCCAATTTAGCGCCCTACATGTCTTCAGTTCTGTACTGTGATACTGGACAGAATCTCATTAAAGACATTTGACTCCACAAAAATATCTCATTGTTGATGGGTCATGACAGTTCTCTTCACGGTAAGAGAATGACAAGAGCTGAGCTCCCTATTGAGGTATGCAGGATATAGTACTATTAGCAGTGAGTTACTGGGACTTTTTTCATGAGTATGACAAAGCACCTACAATTCATCAGCATCACAGGAGCAAAGGAATTGCGAAGCCATCTACTTCATTCTGTGCAATTTAATGTGCTAAGAAATAAAAAGAAACCAACTGCAGAATTTTTTTAACTGTAAAAGCATTTTGAATTCTTTTTGTAGAAAGGGGGCATCAGTTTGTGGTTTATACAGATAATATTACAACGAGAATCAATGCCACTTGTTCATCATTGTTATGAATTCGGGTCTGCCATAGATACCTTGTTGCGTTCAATGGTGTCAGTCACTCACATAAGCAGTCTAAGCGAATTGCCTCATGGGACCCTATATCTACTTGTATGATAGCATAACACGGGGATGTAACAATAGCATCTCCTTATGATCTTAACTGGATACTCATGTCTTTCGCACATGTATTTTTTCAACTGAAGGTGGACTGAGTTAACGCTAGGTGATGCGAGACTTGATTTAAATCGTTGAGCTGCTTTATTCCACAGTTAAGTGAACATAAGAGCAGATTCACTTAGTACAATTAGTAAAAAATAATGAACACGCTATGCTACCTGACTTCAGTGGATCATTTTAAGCAGACTAACTCCTCTGCATTTTGTCCTACAGCTCAGTCCAGAACCTCCTTTCACTGCAGTTTCTTGTTCTTTTGACCTTCTCACAGCATGTTGCTGCCCAACCGCCTCCTGTTCTGCAGCTCTCACTGTTTCTTGAAAGCCTGATTCCAGTATCAGCTTTTAGTCAAACTGACTACCCTCCCTCCCAAGCAGAATCTACCAGCTTGACTTGGCAATGGTCACTACTGAATTCAAATGAATAGAGTAGTCACAGGAGCAAAAAGTGTGAATGATCATTGGAATGTCAAATTGTCTTTCATTGTCTGCAGGACACTGGTCCAGACACCTGGTCTGAAATTTAATCTACAGCTGCAAGCCCTACAGTCCTATGAATTTAAGGCTTTGGGAGATAAATTTAGCTCAATAGTAGCATTTTTAACATATATTACATCAAGATCCCCCTGTGGCAGGATAGTCTGAAATCCCAAAATGTGACAGTCATCAATTAGTAATTTGATGGTTTGAAGGCTGCATGCAATGATTCCTTTCACACTTAGGGAATATATATATTTTCATTCGTATGAAATATGAACATGAAAGATTGTGGTGATAATATTAAAGTCTTAGAATATATATTGTTTACTCAATAGGTGAAAAGTTCTGAGGAGACCATGAAACAATGTTTGCAGCTGCCTTTGAAGTTTTAATGTTCACACATCAATACGTTTATATGATATATATTTCCCGGGGCTGTTGTTCACTGTATAAAAATTGTAAAAATGTCAGTTATTTTTTATATGTCTCTTTTGTATCTTGTTTCTTACTTTGTTTTATGCATTTCTTTTCCTTTTTCACTTTCTTGAGGCATTTGGTGTTTTTCTGTCATTCTATTTTGTTCTTCCTTGGTTTCATTCAACTTTTCTTCAGACTTTCATTTTGATACTTCGGTTTATTTTGTTGTGTCTTGTTTCTGTTTTTCTGTTATCCTCGGGTCATAGTCCCAGCCCATCTTAAGCATTATTTAACACTAACCAAAATTTGATAAAATAAGCCCAGAATTACTGAGAGTTGGCATGGAGTGGGGGAAACAGAGAATACAACAGGAGCAGGAACTTAGTGGGGAAGGGAGCACAGTGCGAGCCAGCACTTGGCACGAGAGCAGTAATGGCAGTCAAGATTTAGAGTGGGTTCAAGGTGAAGCTGAGAAGCAGTTCTGAAGCACAGCCAGGGAGGGTGACTGAAAATGAGCTGGGGACAAAGATACCTCAAATATCTGCTCCGGTTACCAAGCTCTCTACAGTAAATCTATATTTAAATCTATTTAAATGCAGTTTGATATAGATTATCATTGCTACTACTGGAGACCCTTGATGCTCTTGTTCTCTGGCCCCCAGTCTTATGTCCCATTAAACCCTTCATTCACCCTGAACTGCAATAACACTCACTTCAGCTCAGTAACTTTGTTGAGTGCTACTATTACCTGACACCTCACCCTACAAGCCTCCTCCCGCATATTTACCATGCAATTGATTGATACCCTTGCCATCCAATCACATCACCAGGTTTGTTCGCCAGTCAAAATAATGAAAGGTAGAGCTACACATTAAAATTAGGTAGAATTATCCATATTCATTGTCTCCTTTGTGCTACAGTACAGTATTGTGTACAAATTGCTATGTTTTTCTTTTTATAATTATATGAGATAGAATGGCCTACTGATGGGTGAAGAGTAGTCAGTGGACATTGAGGTCATTCATGCATAAAAATCTGAAAGATCTCACGTGCATCAAGGTCCAGCAGAAGAAAGCAAGCTCCAGGAAAGGGGCAAAACGCAAGTCCCAGGCCTATGAAAGAGTGTAGGCTTCTAGGTCAAACCTCATTGGATGAATTCCAACAGGACATGGGCAATTTTATGGGCAAATTTTTAAAAATTGTAAATTACTTAAGTTTTTATGAGTTTGTTATACTATAAATATTATTTTACATGTATATAGTTGGATGATTGAGTAAGCAATATGGTCACTCAAAAAAGCCAGAAAAATTGAATGAATTGATTGGTTGTTTTTTGTAGGGGGTACTGTTTCCTACCTGGTTATATTTGAGTGAATCAGTAGGTTAACTTAACAGCTGGTGATTAATTAAGCCAATCAGAAAAATGTGACATTTTTTGAGGTATGATGCTCTGAGTGTGACTCCTTTAAGATGTGATACTCTATGGATGTATGCTAAATACAAGACTTTTAATAATATAATTATATATAGAGAAAATATTATGTCTATAACACTGACATTAAAATTAATGGCTGCATCCCTCCACATGCTTGAGTGAATAAAATGCATTGTGTAATGTGGCATCCCATAAGATAAAGGATGGATCAGTTCGGATCCCTTATATGTGTTGAATCAATTAATCTCATCCAGGGTGGCAGTGCGCTACAACTAGCTTCAGCATCAACAGGCTAGGAAAGGGAAAAAAACTCAGCCAGTTTGCTGTTCCTGATTAATATCTGGTCACACTTGTTGGAATTTTGTATGTGTGAATGTGGAGTGAGAACTAACTCAGGCTCAGCAGTGATGGCAACTTTGGTTGGATATCCTATCACTTTCCAGTTTCACACATACAGAATGACGACATAAAGGAAGGAGGTACTGGGAGGTAGATGCTACACATGGAACCATATCCTAGCATCAGTCACTGCCTTCCGAACAGGAAGGGTAAAGGGAGGAAAATCAGGGGAAACATTTTGACTCCCTGTTAGGTTCATGTACATATCCTATCTTGTATGTACAATTTAAAGTGTTGCATAGCATTCAGGCCTGTGTGCACGCTGGCATACTTGATATATAACTTATGGAGCTATTCATAATTGTATTTTTTTCACAAGAGTTCAAAGATTATCCTTTTGCTTAAGCCTTCCCTCCCAAAAATTATAACTCATGACAATTAATGCCTATTTATATGTAATATTTTGATATATATAATAGTGGATCTCGGGTGGCATTATTCAAGGTGAGACAGGCGATAGAGGCCTAGAAATTCAACTGTGCTGCGTCCATTTTACAGCCATAAAATGGGCACCTAACAGTCCAATATGGAGGGCAGTGTGTGCATGCTCATTCCACACCGGAAGTGCGCTGCCAGGCTTTTTGGATTGGGCTGCTTCGTAAATGTCCATAGTGTGTGCTGGAAGCTTTTAAAATGCCTAATATAATATTTAAATAAGGCATCCTACACTTGCTGTTTTGAGAATGTGCTTGTCATGGTCAAACATTTTGTATGTTGTGTGGATGATGAGGTGTGGAGAAGTGAAGGTTGTATTAGTGGTGAGTGTAGTAATCTGGTAAGTATGAGGAGAAGGAGGTGGAGTGAAGTGTGATGCAGTGATTGTAGGAGAGTGAAGGGAAGCAGGGGAGGGGAGTGTTATGAGTAGTGTGGCTGCAGGTGGTGGAAGTAAGAGGAGAGAATAATTGAGGTGAGAAGTAAAATTCTTACAATGGCAACTCTGGTGAGGTCATTGAAATTTTTCCGACATTGCCGCCAATAAGCAGCACGGGTAACGCTGGCGGCATGCCTGACACATGATATGGAGCTGCCTGCATGGAATTCACGGTGTCCTTGCATGAATAGGCGGGGAGGGGGTCCTGGAGCATTGATGGGGCTAGTTGCATCTGGTGCCAGGTTCTAACAGTACTGGGGGGACTGGGGTCACACAATATTAAGGGGAGAGCCAGTCCATGTGAAATTGGTGAGGAGGGGACCTAGGAGAATGTGGCTTTATCTCACCCTGGCTGCTTTAGAGCTTTCATCTGTTCCTTTGGCACATTGGCAGTACTGACCCTGCACTCCCCACCACCCTCCCAACCCCTGATTGACATACAAATTGAGATGACATTTTACTATGTTAAAGGTGCCATATAAATGCAAGTTGATGTTGTTGTTATCCCTGTTAAGTTCCCAGCCATCAGCCAGGAACTGGTTTTAGGTCACCGTGCTTTAAGTGTGTTTACCAACTTTCTCCAGTCCATCTGATTACCAGGAACTCAGCAGGGAAGCACCTTTTTGCGGTCACGGAGGAAACATTGATAAATGGGAATGTGGGACGAGTGGCAGGGAAGTTGGCTGCAGCAGGACCAGGGAAGGCCTGAAGAGGGCAGGGATGGAGGTGATGGCTAGAATCTCAGCAACAACAGGACCTAGGAACACGATAGGGAGGGAGGAAGACAGACTGATTCTTGGATTATTTGCAGGTTGGGTCAGTGGCAACATGACAGAATGAGACCCTTAAACAACCTATGGGGCATGAGGCCAACTGGATAGTGAGCAGAGGTAGCAGCAGCTCGGGTCAGGCAAGAGGCCCAGTGTTCAAGGGGAGGGGGCTGTTCAGAAAGCTGCCATCTGTAACTCAGAAATGCAAATCAGCAGCTGAAAGGACCAGACCTGGAGTGAGTCACATTGGAGCGATGAGCCAATCAGAAGTAAGTTTAAAAAATAAGGTTTAGGAGTAGCAATTTAAGCATGACAGAAAGTTGTGACAGACAGGTGTGATGGGAAAAGTGTGATGGGAAAAGCATGACCAGAAAGATTGGAAAGTGTTAAATAATTGTTACACTTAGAGGAATAGCACACTATATGGAAGACTTTGCATATGTTACATAGATACTTTTTAAAAAATGGGTGGATATTAACTCGTTCCCTCCAGGAACAATTATGGACGACCACTGACACTGAGCCACTATCCGCTAATAACACATAACATTCCAACTTGTATTTATTTATTCAGCAATGCTGCACTTATTCAAGTAATAAGCTGCTGAAATGGTTTTAATTATTTTTTTAAATTAATGGAACAGTTTTCAATATGAAAGCAGAAAGATGCTCCACTCCCTAGATACTGGAACCCTTCTGATATCAAAACGAATTTATGTTTTATTTGTGGATCAATTGACGATGCTCCTGTTGGTCAAATGAATGAAAACCTAATTTTATATGGGCACACAGTTAAGAGAGCTGGGTTTCATTGATATCTGCTTCCAGGGGTATGGAACTCCTCCCCTGGCTCAGTGGGTAGCACTTTCACCTCTGAGTCAGAAGGTTGTGAGTTCAGAGTCCCACTCCAGAGGCTTGAGCACATACCCAATGCAGTGCTGAGGGTGTGCAGCACTATCAGAGTTGTCATCTTTCAGATGACATGTTAAACCGAGGCCCTGTCTGCCCTCTCAAGTGGATGTAAAAGACCCCATGGCACTATTTAAAGAAGAACAGGTGAATTCTCCCTGGTGTCCTGGCCAATATTTATCCCTCAACTGACATTGCTAAAAACAGATTATCTGGTCATTATCTTATTGCTGTTTTTGGGATCTTGCTGTGTGCAAATTGGTGGCTGTGTTTCCATACAATACAACAGTGGCTGCACTTCAAAAGTATTTAATTGGCTGTAAAGTGTTTTGGGAGGTCCTGAGGTTGTGAAAGGTGCTACATAAATGCAAGTTCTGTCTTTCTTTCTTTCTCCAGCCATCTTAGAAAATTCCAGGCAGTTTCTTTAAAGCTGTTGAATATATAGCTAAGAATAAGGTTGAAGGTCATAAGGAAAAGTACAGACAGATGATCAAGTATTCTGTGGAATAATGGTTTTTGAGCTTCTAGGCCATGCAAATATCACACGAAGGAGCCAACAGCCCAAGAAGGTCCTACTGCAGACAAATTCATTGAATGGGTTGGATTGGGTCCTTGGTAAAAGGGTTTGTGAGTGGTCTGTAGAAGGAATTGGCTTGACAGACTGAATGGTCTTTTCTCCCTTCAAGCTTTGCAATGCTTTCTATGCATTTTAAATCTATATTCTGACAGCTCCTCTTGGTGTCCAATATTTACAGTAATAGAACGAATAATGGGAGAGGCTGCAGTTTGTAGTACAGCACACGGTGCTCGAAAAGACACAGGCCTGCGTTCCTCTAATAACCCAAATAAAGCTCTTCGTCATTTCTGCTTACCCCACCCCTGGAATAGGGCTTCTATTCCTCATAATCCTTACAACAAAACTGCAATTGACGCATCAGCCGTTTGGTATATTTGCAAAGTACCTCTTCAAAGAGCTTATTGACAGGTAGTTGTGATTACAGGTCCCATAACTATAACGCAGGATAATGGTTATGTAAAATTATTTTTTTCTAAAGCGTATTATTTTTGAGGCATTGTTTCTGCGAGCGCTTACAGAAAGAGGAGAAAACAAAGAAAATCAGAACCATGTAAAAAATAAACACCACAGGTCATTATTTCACAATTTGGAAAGCTGAGAAGGCACATCTCTCAATTCTTTCTCTCTCTCATACATCACGGCAGTAGAATCACGCTCACTCTTTTGTCCCTGGGGAAATATGACGAAATTTTAAAAACACACACACCCCCACAATAATAACTATAACCTGACATGCGTTATTCACACTCTTCTTACAGATCGCAGGGATTTATAACAGCTTTGAAATGTTGTGTTCCATTTATACCCAGATAAAACTGATGGACTTCTTTAACCATTTGAACCCCCTTTCGCAATGTGCTAGTTTATAAATTTGTATTATTGGTTGTAATGTAAATTCGTCGTGTTGATGAAATATCAAAGTAGGTTATTGACAGATATTTCACTTAATGTTATTTAATCAATAAAAGGCAGGATGTATATTTCGGTGATTTGGTAATAAAAAGACAGACTGCACTTTTAATTTTTTTATTGCCAAACGGCACCATTCAGGAATAGATATGAAAACTACCTTATATAAACCAGCTCGTTGTTTCAACCACAAAATATTCTGAACTAGGCAAAAAACACATTTAGAAACCCTGAAAAAGACGAGAATCTTTGGATGTCAGTTTGATATGTCCATTTTTTTGTTTGTTTTTTGTTTTTTACAAAATCCGCGCACTTCAGGGGGTGCTATGCAGAGACCGGGGGTGGGGGGCAGTTAATAGAAATTCAGTTTTTGGTTCAATTCGATAGGAGAAGATTCGCCCAGATTTTTTCGTAAATGTTTTGAAGGATAGACTAATCCAAGGAATAAACTCCTGGGAGTTGCTGTACAATCTGGGAATTCTTCTCCTTTTGTTTACCGTGTTCAAAACTGCGACACATTCTACCAAAAAATAAACATTTTGTACAACAGCAACCGCCACGGACCTTAAAACATTTAAATTAATTAAAAGCATGAAGTGCGAGTGCTCGACTCTCCTAGAAACAACAACAAACTCATTGCACCAAATATTTAAGTACGGGGGAGGGGAGGGGGGAAATAAGACAAACATAAAAGCTCTACCTTTAGAAACAAGTGCGATACAGGAGGCAAAAACATCACTGCTTTCGAACCAGCAACCTAGCACGGCGAGAAAGAAAGACAGAAATAAAAGCTTACAGCTCTCCAACAGAAAGTGTAAACACTCGACTGAGAACAGATGGCACAAAAAAATAACCATTGACGCACGTTTATATAAAAAATAAATAAAAAATAAAATAGAAATATACTAATTATCAATACGCACATTTATAAAAAATAAAATTAAATATAAATATACCGCACCCACTAACACACTTTAAGGTCACAAACAGATTTTAAAATTCCATTTGTTTTGGAAACGGTGGCACTTGACAACCTCCTCAAACATTTTTTTTATTTCCAGTTTTAGATCCACAAACTTTACTTTTCCCATTCTGATCTCCACTGTTTCATTCTCTCTCTCTCTCTCTCTGTCCCACCCTCTCACTGCCTAGACATCCAGGACGTGGTTCAGGTAGGAAATGTAGCAGATGGCCAGGCGGAGGATCTCGATTTTGGAGAGCTTTTTGTCGGGAGGGAGAGTTGGCAGCAGTTTGCGAAGTTCTGCGAACGCCACGTTGAAGGCCTCCACCCTGATGCGCTCCCGGGTTGCGTGAGCCGTGCGGTACTTGGCAGTGGCTCGCCGCCGGCGGCGCTTCTCTTCCCGGCTCAGTGTCTGCTGGACTCCCCGCTTGCCTTCCGCCTCGTCTGGCTTGTCCCGCATGCAGCCTCCCCGGGCATCGGACAACACCGACTCGCTCTCAGAAGAGCTGGGGTTCAGGTCTAGGTCAGTCTGATCGGAGTTCAGCATCCTGGGGAAACACGATCCGAACTGCAAGTGGGGCACACGGGAACCTGAAGGTGCAGAGAGGGAGAGAAAAAGGCTTGATATTTTATCAGAGTAAACATATCCGAAGCAAAAAGGAGAAATAAAACCCAATAGCAGCAACAACGAAGCAACTGAAGCTAAAACGAATAAAGCTCAAAGTCGAGCAATCAACTTATAGCAATCCAGTAAAATAGAAATACACGGAATTACAAATTAGATCGAGCTCTCTAGACAACAAACGAATGTTACGTATAGAGGAAAAGTTACCCTAATAATAATCCAGCAAACGTTTACTTTACAAACTGAAACGAACAAAAAACGGCCCACAGAAACATACAATTAAATGTCTGAGTTTCTAATATGAAAATATCATTGAAATGATTTAGTCTGTTTTATCAACTCAATATCTGAATGTAATACTATCCCCCTCACTCTCTCTATATGTGTATGTAATACCAGTTCAGGCTTTATTTTGCTTTTTATCTATCCCTTCTACTTAATATCAGTCTGTTTTATTTAATATATTTCCTTTGTATTCACTTGCTATATCTATCAATCTGACTTTGTATGTAATACCTATTATCTGTTTATCTATCTACCTATCCATCTATATCTGGCTAGTTATACGTATCTATGGCTGTATCAATCTAATCTTAGTTTACAGCTGTTTATATTTCCAGGGCTATTGATTCCTGCCTGTATGGTTATTACTCAAGGCCTGTAGGATGTTGTATTTGTAATGGGAATTAAATGAGTTTATTAGAAAACCTTCTACGAGATTAAGACAAAGGCTTTGTTCGCAGTATTCCTGAGATGTGTCCAGCAGTAATCGATGTTTGCCCGTGTAGAATATTAATTTATTATTATTTCATTTGGAACCGAGCCGGGATGAAAGGAGAGACAGACTCAGGCACCATCTGTCACCCGGAAAAGCAGACTGCAGGGACATCCTCACACCCAAACACACACACACACACACACACAATGTACATCAAGACTAAAGTAAACTGGGCCAGAAGGAGAGAAAAAAAGATAATCGACTAAAATATTAACACCTGCAAACGCAGACTGCACATAAACTACACTAGGATAGAATTGTTGTTTGGCATGAATTAATACAAATATGTCACATATAATGCGCTGAAAGTGGGAGAATGAATATATGAACTAAAATATCCACACAGCCAGACACAAAAGAGGTAGGCTTCCGTAGAACCAACAGGGCAAGTGTATGAAATGAAACTAGTGAAAAATCACAAGATGCACTTAAACTAAACCGACAACAAGAAAATATTACTAAACAACCTGAATACGCAAAATGCAGTCATTAGTCTGAAAGAGAAACATTTTTCCAACACATCTCCGAATGCACTTAGTTAGAGATAAAGCAGGAGATAAGATAAATAACAAATTGAACGGACGGGAATGCAGGCAACCCGCCAGAATAAATAAATACTTAAAAATTAAACTACAGCGATAATCAGATTACAGCAACATTATGTCTATTAAAGTTAATCATTGTTTTTAGAAGTTCGCTTTTGTATTTCTTCACACGTTGTAATTAAGTTTACATTTCCTCTTCTCGCGAATAGAAGGCAGCATCCGAAATAATTTTTGCGGAGAATATTTGAATGTTTATCATATCATTTAATTTCTTTACCTCCTGTCTGATGGCCCATATATTCTATTTTTTGTGTTACAGAGAAAACATTCTTACCAACAAACGAGGAAGCGTAAGGATCCAATGGAATGGAGCAAGATCGACTTTTTAAAAAAAACAGATTCCAATGACTAGTAATTTTTCCTGAAGATCTTATCTGCGTCCTTTATCCACAAATCAGCCCTGCAGATCCTGGCATTTTGTGTTGGTTCAAATCTCTGATACAAGCGACAAGAATTTAATAAAATGTCCTTTGAATCTCTGATCCCAGTGGCAGGAGTTTGATAAAATGTCGTTCGAGTCTCTGATCGCAGCGATAAGAGTTTGATAAAAAAAAATGTCCTCCCCTTCTGTGATCGCGGCGATAAGGGTTGTTTCTCTCTCTCTCTGATGGTCCTGTCTGATCTTAGTGGAGATGGAGATGAGAGAAGGGCTTGGCCAGGCTCGGGGGCCGGGCTGGAACCAAATCCTCTTTTAATGGAGCCTCCGATTGGAGAGAAATCTCCCCAGGAGTCACCTAATGGGATCCGACATCTGTCACAAACTGAGAATATTCACAGAGCAAGCACATTCAACAGATTCATATCACAAATACAATATCACAGATGCCAATCCATTTTGAAATACAATCCACAGCGCCATAATATAGTCAAATAAAACAAATCACATACCATAGATGCAGTATTACAGAATTTAATCGGGATTAGAATGTAATCCATATTTTGAGAAATGTCTGCATAATAAAACCATATCACATCAATAATATCTCTTAATCCAATGAAGATTTAAATATACGGTACGGTGTTATTACAGATAAACAAATTCGTATCCCATCTGCAGTATTATTCAATTAAATGAAGTCTAACAATAATGCATGATGTTATTCTGCCCACATAAACAAATTCGCAATAATCCAGCGAAGATTTAAATCTAATACTTAGTGTTGCTCCACTGATATTACACATTTAAATGAGCCCATATAACATATGGTGTTATACAAACTCACATCTCATATATCAGTATCACTCATTCCAGTGGTAATTGTAAATATAATACTGGATCATATTACACCAGCAACAACAAAATGCAATTTGTATTGGAAGGATTACTAAATCCAACGGAAATTTAAATATATGCCAAGTGCTATTAAACTCACATCAATTCCTAATAATTCATTGAAGATTTATGTCTAATATATGGTGTGCCGATGTATACAATTTTTTACAATATTATAGTAGCATTCAGTGGAATGAAAATTTAAACACAACGCATGATATTGTGCGTACAAATAGTCTTATATTGCGTCATCTATGGTAGGACTCCGTTCAATGAAGATTTGAATATATTACGAAACTTAGATCATAACCAAATATTGGAGAACACATTCTTATCTCTCACACGATTCAATTTTGCATTTTATTAACAATCATCTTTCAATATTAAAAAAGTATGTATCATATTTTATATTTATACCCATATAATTCTCATTAGGGGCACAATCGCAGTTGCATATGAACCCTAACCAAGTGCACAATTCACTAACAACAAAACCAAGCCGAATGTAGTTCATTAATATTTCAAAAGCTGACCATTCATTGAACATTAATCTCACCTGCAGCATGTTATCCCAAGCTCACCTTTAACCACAATTGCTTAATTTAATAACCACCTTTGTCTTTTCTCGCACCCATTCTATAATACCATATTATTGACATTTTCCCTTCTGTATATTTCCTCAGATATTATACTTTACACCCATGTCCAAATACAATCCATATTCTCATTTCTAAGTTATCCATAATCATATTGTTAGCATTTTGCTCTTTATCCACATTCTTATAGTCCCATCGTTTCTCTTTATCTATATTCACACACGACCCATATTCATTCAATGTCCACATTCCTACATGCAAGTGGTATGTTACATTCCCTTTTTACTTATACCACTTATTCACTTTCCTCATAATCCTTATTTTTCCATTAACTTTAAAATTGATATATATATATAAACTATATGATGAAATGAACGGCCAGTCATAAATCTGGGCGTCATGATGAACAGTAGCAATTCAACGATGTACATTAGTCACTATATAGTCGTTTTACTATGACCCAATCAGAATCTGTGAACTGTATCACATGACCATATACCATCAGCATCACCAACAACAATGGAGGAGTTGGCCATCTCTGAAGTCAGTTTTTAAAAATTGTGAATGAAAGTCAAGAGAAAGCCCCAAACAAAAATGAATAATCAAGCTTGTCAAAGGTAAGCAAAAATTGCACCTCAAAAATGTAAAAAGAAATTACCTCAGAAAAATAGCAGCCATTAAAACATTTTACTTAATATACAACAGGCTAAATATAGGCTAATTACTGGGGTTTTAACTCAGTAAAATTTATACTACAATATCCAATAGTACCTAGATAATTTATTTCTAAAATATATAGTACTAACCTCCACAGTTCTTTAATATACCCACATAAACAGCTCTTGTACTTTGATTAAACACATTACTATTTAATTAAAGGAATAGCTTTTTATTGCCACATACACCTGTTGGAGGTGATGCTTAATATGGATGAGTGTTCAAGTATTTTAGGCTCCAATTTTGGAAGTCCTTACATTTTATTGTGTGTGAGTTGAATTAGAAGCCAGATTTCTGAATCTGTAGGCCAGTAGATGAATCTTCCTGGAATTCTAGGGATGAGTTCCCCGATGCGCCAAATGGCCTTCTCCTGTGCTGTACCTACTATGATACCACAGTGGGGGAATGGGACTAATTGGATAGCTCTTTCAAAGAGATGGCATGGGCATGATGGGCCAAATGGCCTCCTCCTGTGCTATGGTACTATGTTACTATTAGAGTGTTTGGGAATATGAATGCATACCCACAATGTGATCATCAAGCATTGAACCCAAGCCACCTCTGCATCGTCTAGACTGCTAAAACTGACAAATAGTGTGCATGCATGCTCACTAGTAGACTGCCAAGCATCTGACAGAGACCTCTCTGGAACATGGAGTCTACCAGAAACATAAGGAAGATCATACCCCCTGCTAGACCATTAGAGAATGACACCCCACAAATGGATCATTAAGAATTCACCAGAGCACCAAGTATACAACTGTTCTTAAAGGAAAAATATTAAAATGCCTTTCTTTGTTGGTGTGGATCCACAGACTGATACCAGTCACTTGCTCACTAATTTTCATGATTGATATTATTTGTGGAATATAGCATATGCTAACTTCATATACAAAGAAGAATATTTTCTCTTACACTTTTCCCTCCTTTGCTTTAGGTGATGATTCATGGATGGGCATGGTTCCATAGACACCAGCAGCTAAGATTAGTAAGTTAGAACAGAGCAAGGACTGAATTTGGGATCTTCCTGGTCAGTAGGGCTCAATAACACTACCATGTATCCGGTAATCCAAAGATGGAGCTCCAAAGTGTTTTTTTAAAGGGACAGGCACATTCAAACCCAAAATATCCGTATTAGGCCACATTTAATTGATCAACCCAAACTGGTTCAAATTTGCCAACACAGTTCAGCTTAGTGCTGATCCCAGTGCTTAACTTCCATTTATTCAAGCTTCAGTGTGGTACAAATTTTCCATTTGTTCATACATTTCAGATTACCCCAATTAAAACCCTACATATTCAATAGCGAATTTTAAGGCAAATCATCGATAAGTGTATCCGCAAGTTGACACTGATAAGTGTAACTGTAGGTTTATAGAGGTATGTTGAATTGTAGAAAAAAGAAAGAACTTGCATATTTGTATATTGATAGTGAAAAAGTTAAGTGTGAATGTGTGTAGCTGAGCACTGTCAATGGTGTAAATGTAGGTTGGAGGAAGTAAATGTAAATTGCTGTTTCACATGGAATGACGTTTAAAGTCCTGGACAGTGGTGTTGGAGGAGGTGAATGGGCAGGTGTTGCATCTCCTGTGCTTATATGGGGAAGGAGAGCAGATGGTAGGGACTGTGGAAGAGTGGGTGTTATGGAGGGAATGGTCCTTTGATAAAGTGGAGAGGGAAGATGAGGGAAAGATGTGTTTGATGGTGGGATCATGTTGGAGGCGGCAGAAATGGCAGGAGATGATCTGTCAAATGAATAGGCTGGTGGGGTAGAAGGTGAGCACAAGGGAACCCTATCTGAGTTGTGAGGGGGTGGTGGAAGAGATAAGGGGAGAAGCACGTGTAATAGGACAGATTCGGTTGATGGTTGTCTATCTCAGTGGAGGGCAATCCTTGGCTGAGGAAAAAGGAAACCATTACAGAAGGTCTGGTGTGGAAGGTGGCATCACCAGAGCAGATGCGATGGAGACAGAGAAACTTGGAGAAGAGAATGGTGTCCTTACAGGAAACGGGGTGGAAAGAAGTATAATCAAATTAGTTGTGGGAGTCAGTGGCTTTTAATAGATGTGGGTGAAAAGTCCACCTGCAGAGATAGAAAGAAAAGTCCAGGAAGGAAGGGGAAAGTCAGAAGTGGATCATGTAAAGGCAAGGGAGGGCACAAGCAGGAAGCAGCATCTTGAGGAAGGGTCTTCACTGAAATGTTAACTGGTCTGTTCTCTCTGCAGATGCCACCTGACCTTCTGAGTGTTTCCAGCATTTTCTGCATTTGTTTCAGATTTTCCAGCATCTGCAGTTTTTTGCTTTTGTTGACAATGGCATGTTTAGTCATGGATCAGTGTACCAATGAGTTACCAGTTAGAGTAATGATGGATAAATGTAACTGAGAGGCTTCAAATTGTCTAAGTGTGGGTGATTTAATAGGGATGGTTAAGTGTAACTTTAGTTTCAGTGACAGTGACGGGGCTAATCATAAATCGATGGATCAACAGGGAGAGACCTAATCATAAATGAATTTAACTATGGCTTGGCAGTGAAGGTAATACCAGTATGATAAGTACTGCAGTGTGTTGACAAAACAGAGGCTATTTGTGGATTAGCGATGACGCAAAATTACACAATTTCTAACAGATTATTGGTTGGTGATACAAAATGACATGGAATATTATAGAATATTAGATTGGTTTTGAATTAGAAAGGAATTCTCCATCCTCTGTATAATAATTCACCATCCTTGTTATGATAGTTTACCATCCTCCAGTTAATACTAATCTATCATGCAATGCCATCATTTCAGGGACATCTCTGGAGAAAATAAGAGAGTTCACATGCAAGCAGTGCTCCCAATAAGTGGCATTAAAGTCATTCACTCCATAGTAGCTCCCATTATTATTGATATTTATACATTTAAATACTTAAAAAATACTTATCAAGGCTGTTGGTACTGGGGAATGAACATGTGACCATTTTTTTCACCCTGTATCGGTATCAATGTGAGGTATACCACAGGATGGATGCAGTATAAAATTACCTCCACTTGGTCCCAACAATATTCCTTACACCCAAACTTCGAAGAACTCCCCTACTGCAGGAGTGTTGATTTTCTATGTTACATCCAGTCTGATTTATGTTTTTTTGCTGTGGGCTTATGGCTTTGTGAACCAGGTTGAGACTACCAGACATAATTCATGCAGACAGGTGTCAGAGAAAGATTTTCATCATATCCTCTTGGGTTGATTTAAACACAGATTCCATCCCAGCCCCTAAAATAAAATTAATTGTACTGTTTTAA
Organism: Heptranchias perlo; assembly: GCF_035084215.1. NCBI lineage: Eukaryota > Metazoa > Chordata > Chondrichthyes > Hexanchiformes > Hexanchidae > Heptranchias > Heptranchias perlo. The sequence goes on from NC_090335.1 coordinate 46,824,648, forward strand.
TAAATATATCGTGACCAGCTACAACCATAGTCAGAGAAAGTAACACCACCCTCCATGAGATAGCCTAAACCAAAACTAGTGCAAACAAATAACTCATCCCAGGCACCATGAAATAGAATCGAATCCAAAGCCAGAGATAAACCCAACTTGACATAGAGTTTTAACCAAACCTATAAAACCCTCCACCACAACAGGATATTCAGCCTTTACTTAAACCTGGGAAGAAAAAAAAATCAGTTTAGTTCAGTCTTATTGTCAAACCAGAGAAACCTGTCTTCCCCTGTATAAACATGTCAAAGTTGCTCCGTATTGAAAAAAATCCTCTTATGCATTATTGCGCTAAAAATGCAGTTTACACTGGTATCATTTGTATGGGATGTTTCCTATTGAATTAAGTAAACTTAGTATCAATAATGCATGGATTTGTGAACTTTGCTAGCTTATTTTATCTACACAATTATATGTGACAAAGTATTAGTTTACTGTATGCAAATGCTCTTGTAAATTTTAATCATAATTTCTATATCAAATTGTGTTTGTTTATTAACCTTGAAGTAAGACTGTGCTGCCTCCCAATTGCCTTACCCCACCCTGCAGCCCTTGGCTGGTGTCCCAGTCAGTCGTTCTTGACGCCCCCCCCCACCCCCGGTGAACTGCCTTTGGGGACACGACTGGCACCTGCAGCTCATCGATGGACCAATTTCCCATGGACCTGCTACCAGCCTCTTTCAGGTGCTCCTTAAAACCTACCTCTTTGACCAACCTTTTGGTCACCTCTCCTAATGTCTCCTTCTTTAGCTCTGTGTCAATTTTTGATTGATTACGCTCCTGTGAAGCGCCTTGGGACGTTGTACTACATTAAAGGTGCTATATAAATTCAAAATGTTGTTGTTGAGTGTTTCAGCTGGTACATTTGTGCTCAAATCATGTGAGACTGCTCTGACTGCATTTACCTATATGTGGCATCTGAATAAATTGATTCAAATAATGAAAATCTGTTAACTTTTCAATAGATCCAAACTAACTGAAACTGATTTAGAAGTGTCTGTGCACTCCATCCCTAATTTCTGAAGTCTTTCAAAAAGCTTAGTCCAAGTTCATTGCACATTCACTGATTGAACCAACTGAGTATGAGGAGAGAGAAACTTGAGTTTGAGTGAAATTTGAGCTTTTATTAATGGCACCACATTCAGCCCAATAATATTAACTGGTGATTATTATTATAATTAAGGAACAATGCATCTTCTACTGTTTTTTTCTAAGTTTTTACAATAAAATTTCTTGTATCTGTTATGACCATTTTCTACGTCATGAGTCAGTCTGCAGTTTAATTCTACCTCATTGGTAAAGTTTTTGTGCTTTTCTTCTTTCTAATTTTTGTGATTATTTTCTACATTCAATTCCTCAATCATATTGTGCAAAACTCTTTCACAATTTCAATTTTCTTCCCACCAAAAAAATCCTATCCAATCTCTTTCCGGGAAATAACATTTCCAAGATATGGCTGCCATGACAATGCCTCATCCATCCAATACATATCCCTAAACATAAAATTTATCACGTCACAAACACGTAAAAATTTCACCCCAAAAAAATCACTCTTACTGGCACAAGCTTTTTTTATTTCCAATTTTTTTTTAAACTGAATTCAAATGATGGGATTTCAACTCATATTCTCTGGATTACTAGTCCAGCAACATAGCCACTACACTACTGTACCATCTTTAATCTAGTGAGTCCCACCACAATTTCCCTGCCAAACAACAGCTGAGAGAGATGAGTAAGTAGATGGCTATGCTGTTTTTAGAAATACAGGTGGTGGAATGGGTGTTTTTTTCCCTAATGTTTACAGCAGAGAATTTAGTGTGAATCAGCACTGGGATCATGAGACTCGGTACAAAACAACTTCTTGTGGAGACTGCAATCTCCAGCCTTATAAAGGAACCCCAAGCAAAACTGATCCAATGATTCCCAGGTTTGATGGAACTTCTGTCCCCTAGACTATTCTTGAAAAGTGAGATACATCCAAATTGAGTGCTGTAATAAAACTACTAAGCTAATTTGGGAGGGAGAAGATTTGTAAAATAGATTATATTTGGATTTCAAATCAATAGATATTATAAAGCATAATCATCAATCAAATAGAAAGTTAGAAAGTTACATAAATGACACTAGAGGAAATTTCCTGCACTCAGTGGGTGGTTCATTAGAAAATTGTGGGTGTACTGCCATATTATTTCTTGTGTTAAGTTAAAAAGGACAACATTTATTGAATCATTTAATTTATCAGGTACTGATTTATTTTCCCAACTTTCTCGTTTTCTCCCTATCACTCCTGAAAGCAGTGATTCATGCTGTCATGGTTCAAATGGCAATGGTAGCTTTCCAGTCCTTCTCCCAAGTCTCGTGCCTTGCCCTAAGGTGCGAATATTAGACAGACTGAAATGTAAATCCTACGCCACAAACAGTTAGCAATACCTGATTTAACCCTGTATGTGTTGAGGTCAGCAATAAAGAAACCAATAGATAATCTAACAAAGATAAAAATGCTCTATTTTGTGACATACCTCAGATCAAAAGCATTCTTTTCACACCAGGTAAGTGTCTATGAAGAAAACTGAAATTGTTTCTCGACAGGCCAATAATCTATATAAATTATTTCGATCACCCAGATGGTTGGGAAATGAAAAAGCAACTCCCTTCACTATCTGGGAATTGTATATTGTGACCGTCATGCCATCAAACAGACTGGTGAGAATTCCTGTATCATTAACGTATAATGGCCCAGAATTTGCTGGGGTGGGGGCATCTCGCGGCATGCCCTGTTATTTGGACTTTTTCCCTCACCCTTCTGCTCAAAAAATGTTTGCGCTGCAAATTTCTGGAAGTATGAGCTGATAACGTGAGGGTAACGGGGCATCTGGGACCTTGGTGAATGACAGGACCAACAGTCTATCTCCTTAACTAATGAGACTTAAGGATTGAGAAAGAAACAGAGGCACGACGGAGAAGGAAATAGGGTGAATTAGAGTCAAATCAGGTACAGGAAGAGAAATAAAGAGAGGGAAAGAAAGATTGGATTAAGAGAGAGAGGAAAGGAGATAGAAAGGAAAAGTAAGAAAAAAAAAATTTAACTTTTAAAAATCTCTAAGAATAATTTACTACCTGCAGGAGGGAGACGCCACAATTTCAGTTGTTCCCTTTCTGAGCTGGAGAGGTTGAGTGGCATTGCAGGAAATAAATCTCATCCTTAAAAGGTACTTACGCTGTTAAGTACCAGCCCTAACTTTCTGTGGTGAGTTTAATTGGTAATTAATGCACAAATGCAGCAATTTCTTGAAACTCATGGGGAGGTTGATGGCGAGCTGCCGTTTTCGCGAGGTTAACAGCAGAGTGACACAAATCCTCCAGTAATTTGTGGCGATTCGCAACTCACGGGGTATCTCTTCCTCACTACAAATTGTTTGATGATTTATGCACTAATCGCCTTTATTTTCCCAGCAAATTCTGGCTCAATGACTCCAAACAGAATTGTATATTCGCTCTACTTACAGGCCATCGAGAAAAGGGAACAAAGCAAAACTTCTCATAAACAGCAGTCATGGATTCAATTTTTTAAAATCCCAGTGTATTTGCCTAACTAAAATTCATATGAAAAGATATAACATAGAAATATTTCTATGATGCAGTACAGAGCCAGCATCCATCAGAGAGGGTTCACAGATTGAAGCTATAGATAGAAAACATAATGTTCAAACCCAAATATTTTAAAAGGTGAATAAGCGTTGCCAGATTACAAACCTGGCTTTACTATAATCACTCTAATGAAGACAGAAATTTAATAAGTGGAAAAGGGTGTAACTTAGATTTCATGAGCATAAAGGCTGCAGAGGCAACTAACTTTGGGCTATTAACTACTTACTCTATTTACATAACTGATATGCAGCAATAAAGACAGTTCTGCACAATGCATCACAACTGTGCCCCAAGTATAAATGTTTAGTTTGTTGACATGCATATGTGTGGAAGTGACTGACATTTCAGGGTCTGACAAAATGTAACTGATGAGTTGTTGCAAAGTAGAAAATTCAATTCAAATATAAATAGCTATTTACAGAAAGGTGCGATGAACCAGCTTGATATCAAATTATTTTTGAAAATTTATTTTGTCTTCAGAACATGTTTGAAAATTATGTTCAAATGTGGTGCTCAAAATTATGTTCTTCTGTTTTGTCAAGTGATGTGTTCTGTTGAATTATTCAATGTCACATTGTTCCAGCAAACAATATCACAATGGGTGTTTACATGGAGAAGACACGAGTGTTGAATTGTTTTCTTTTATGTAGTTAGACATGTGTTTTTGTTCCTGCAGAATGAATTATTTTGGATTATTTTCAACTTTTTCAGCTATTGGTAGAATTTGGCTGGTTTTAATGTCAGAATCAGTGGACAATATGTAAGCAATAATACCTTTGCTTTGCTGAAATACTGAAAAATCTGGCACATAAATAAAACTTTAATGTAAACTTTTATAACCATGAACTTGGAAGTGTGACTTATACGTTGGAGTTAGCAACATTTTCCTGGCTGGCTGCTCTATGTAAAGGTCACAGGTGCAACTTTTACAGCAATGTGTCAAATAAAATGCATCTTTCGATAAGTCCTATTACTCTCTGGATATTTGTCACATTATAATATAAGATGATTATTGTGATATTTAAGAAGGAATTAGGTAAAGATTCCAAATTCTCACAGAAGTTCTGCTGGATTCCTGTCATAACAACAGTGGCAGCGCACTTGAAAATGGCTGGGTCCTGGTTGCACCAGATCTTTGCTGGGCAGCCCAGAAAACTTACCTCTCATTTGTCCTCTGGCCTGCTGGGGGTGGCCATTAACAGCTGGCACATCCTTGCCCAGCCTCGTGCATATGGTAGGGAGTCGATGGGGTTTGATGAAGGCCCCATTTTCATCCCCTTTCTCCCAATGGCTGCTGGCAGGAAACAATGAAAGGCGCATAGGAGCTTGCATGTGATGAGCCCCTTTGTAGGCCAGAAGGGATGCAGAAAAACCTGAAAGTAAGTTTTTAAAGTTCTACACATATCCCATCAGTGACAAAAAGATCTCACTGGCAACAAATCTGACAACCTTCCTACCTTTTTAAGACCACTGTGCTTCCCCTTGGTGCATACTCTTGCGCGACCTCTCAATCCATGCCTCCCACTTCTCCTACAAAGCCAGGAGGCTCTGAGGTGGCAGGCTGATGACTTGCAGCAGAAGCCTTGAAGGATTGAGATGGCATTTCCTTCCCTTTGGTTTGGGCTGTTTCCCCATTAAGAAGAAAGTAGACAGTGTGACAGCACTCATATGTGAGTGAAACCCAGATTTCAGAAGGCATTCCTTATGAAGGTGAGAAGAGGAGTTGACAATGAAATACCTATCATGTATATCTTTCACTACTTCCCTATGCCCTCAGCTGTGAGTAAAGGAACACTTGCAGGAGAAAGAAGAGGATGTGAAGGGAATTGTGGTTCCCCCCTGGATATAGGTGGTAAGTTGCAGATGATGTTTGACACAGTGAGGGAACAGTGGCTGCAACTGAGAAACATACTTATTACAGCGCACTGTTACAAGATTGACTGCCTCCTGTCACCTTTGCTACACTGGAGAGGTCAGTAAATTTCTTCCTGCATTAAGTAACTGGCCTGACACACTGACATATATTTTCTGATTGGTTGTGCCTGATTAATGGGTGTGAAATGGGTGTAACTGACCAGAAAAGTTGGCAGAGAGTTATGCCAGATTGCCACCCATTTAGCGCCTCATCCAATATTCCAGTGAGGTTTTTACTGGGCCAGTGGTGCCTACCAGTTTACAGTTAAGTATATTAAAATTAGGCATTAATGATGCCATTTAGACATCCACTAAATTTTCAGGATTTACTCATTCATCTACCTGCCATATAAAATTGGTGTCCAAGGCCATTGGGTGTGCTATTTATAGAAGGTGCATTTAAAAAGCCCGGTAGAAAGATTTGTGGTAGCATTTTATGGTATTTCTGAAACTTATTGCTTGCATTGTTTTTGTTTCTTTTCTGTTTCCACTTAGTTGACCAATGTTTGCACAAAATGTTTTGGCACTACCATTTTTTTTATTAAGTTCATGATATTGGGACAATAGGTTTCTGTTGTGGTGGAAGAAAAGGAAGAGCAATGGAAGAATGCCAGTTAGGTCCGACTGCACTCGAGGTAGACTGCACCGACCCACATTTACAGTCAAAAGCATATTTACCTGTAAGGACCATGCAGAAATTGCTACACAGGCTATGGGTCAGCAGATGGTCAGATGCAGAGCTGTGCCATCTGCTGCAAGGATGCCAGCAGCTAACATGCACATTAGGGCTGGACCAGCGAGTGACAATAACAGTCGGCTGCATCTCAGGTCTTCTTCCTTCATCTCCTTCCAGTCATGCTGCCATGCTGTCTTACAGCGTGAGTGGCCTGTGGTGCCAACCAGAACCATCCCACTTGCCACCACCTCATTCTGAACTATCTCCACTTCCTTAACCATCAAATATGTGTTTGGAATATTGCAACTCCTTCCATCATTTGGCCAATAACTTGGGGGCTGAAAATCCATGGCTGTTCTGGTGTATTCTTACCATAACTTCAGTGGGTGTCTGATAAAAGGGCCATAAATTAGGCCGGGACCCAGATATGCCGGGTTCCAGCCAAACATTGGAGTTCCTGATTGGCCTTGTGGGAGCTGAGTCTCCTTCCACCCCAAACAAGGCCATTGGTAGAAGGGAGTGGTGCCCAGGTTGGGGCAGGGACTCCCTACACCAGGAGTTTCCACTTTCTCAACACTCAGAGAGACCCTGTGTAGGGTCGGCAGAGGAACGGCTGGTGAGATCAAGTGTACCTACCCGACAAAGGGCAGAAATAGGACCCATTTGGGGGCACTGGCCAGAATCATATTCTTTTTAAATTTTAAAGCAGATCCCTAACAAGGGACAGCTTAAGGATTTTTTTGGGGGTGGCAGCCCAATATCCACCTTGAAGACAGCTCTTCAGTGGGTGGGTGCCCTAAATGTGCCCCTGGTAGTCTGGGCACCCGCCATTTCCAAAAAAAACAGGGGACCTCCCCCTGACCCCATAAACTTTGGTGGGATTCATGGGGAAAGTCCTGTTCAGGTGCATCGCGACACTTACACCAGGATGCACACCACCCCCCCCCCCTACAGTTTTTTGAGGCTTTGATTTCTTGCCTCCACATTTATTGTGCCAACCACTGGGTTTTAACAGTTATTTTTGTTTCCCAAATAACCTTTGTAAAGGCAGAAATATATATTTAAAATATGATCAGCCTTAATAAAAGCAACCGAAATTTTTGTCTCTGTGGTGAGCCATTTATCTATATGATTACCTATCACTCCCAAGGGCAGCTAACTTGTGAATTCCCATCCTTTTTGGATGTTTAATGATAGAACCAATATTGTTCATACTATATAAATAAAACTAACCCCAGAGAAACATAATCTAGTTTTCTTCTATGCTTTTCTGCTCTAACAGTGCTGCCCAGTCCAGTTTCCTTAGCTCACCCCTTATCCCCTCAAAAGGATTGTTTTTATCATAATCATCCTGTTGTCCATCATAAGCCTAACCTTAAACTCCACCACACTATGGTCACTATTACTCTAATTCTGTAATGCTCTATCACCCTCTGGTTTTTCATAACTATCAGGGCAAACAGCATCACACTCATGTGTTTCTTGATGATGTGACAATCCAATATTGGGGTAAATTTCCATCTTCACTACCTGAGCAGTAATTTGGTAGAGCAGATTACCCATCCATTTTAATTAATTGGAATTGAAATCAAAAGGCTCCAAAACAGGCGGGCAATCCGCTTCGCCAGATTACCACCCAGGCAGTGAAGACAAAAATTTACTCCATTGTGTCCAGGAGAGCTGTCGGAAAGTATTAAATGGGATGTGATTTATGATCCTTTCATGAGTTCAGTGGTTATTAAGGTTCCCAGCATGGCTTGAGGAAATGTATGTCCTGCTTCATTAACTAACTGAGTTCTTTAAAGAAGTGACCAGAATGGCTGTCCTGTCGATGTGGTACAAACAGATTTCCAAAAAGCATTTGATAAAGTGCCACATGGAAGTTTCTGGAGTAAAATTCAGTCACATGAGACTATTGGATAAATATTATGCTGGATAGAAAGCAATTTGAAATCTCATAGGCAGAGGAGGTAATAATTCTGGTCCAGGGTCCAGGAACTGTGCCACTTGGAATGTTGTGGAGTGGGGATGACACCATCCCAAATTCTGGGGATGGGGTCAGTTGTGTAAAAGGGTCAGTCACCTGCACCACTTATGACACAATTTTGGTGTCCACTTGTAAGCTGCACTTTTGATCTTTGTCCAGAAAGTAGACCTGCATTGATGATGGGGAACTCGGCAATGGTAGTGCCATTGAAGGTCAGGGGGAAGTGATTGGGCCTTTTCTTGTTGCAGATGGTCAATGCCTGGCACTCATATGGTGTGAATGTTACCCACCACTTGTCGCCCCGGGCCTGGATGTTGTCCAGATCCTGCTGTAGGCTGGCATGGGCTGCTCCATTATCGGAGGAGTTGTGAATGGAGCTGAACATTGTAAAATCGTCATGAGAGAAAGAGGGTCATTAATGAAGCAGCTGAAGATGGTTGGGCAAAGGACGTTACCCAGAGGAACTCCAGCAGAAACGCCTGAGACGTAATAATTGGCCTCCGACAACCAAAGCTATCTTCCTTTGTGTGAGATCTGATTTTGGCCACGGTTTTGCTAAGGATCCTTGATGACATACTCAATTCATTGCTACCTCAATCCCTCAGCCAACGTGAACTAAGAAAAACAGATTAACTCATCATTAATCTCATTGCTGTTTGTGGAACATTTTGTGTGCAAATTGGCTGATGTGTTTGCTTACAAAACAACAATAACTGCACTTCAATAAAAGTAATTCATTGACTGTGAAGCTCTTTGGGACATTCTGAAGACGTGAAAAGCTCCATATAAATGGATTTATTTCTTCTTTACAGCTGTAAATTTGCTTCAAATGCATGTTTGCAGCTGACTCACACTAAATTCCCAGGTGTAAATAGTGGAGAGAAAACAAAGCCACAGGTGATAGAAAGCAAAACTTATGTGCTGTGTTTTGGATTTATCGGTTCTTCACAGCAGTTTGGTTCAACCTCTGGCTGCATCAAAGATTACATCAAATAATAATATAATTCATGTTGCCAAGGGGAATTCTTGTTTTACTTAAATAGTCCCACTTACAAACTCCTGTACTAATTAATGCTTTCCCACCCAGAAGTGTCAGCAATTTCCATATTTTTTCAATTGACATTTACAGCTATTTTGTGGGAAATGATTCAACCACAGATGAAATTTACAGCAAATCCAGGCTTCATAAATATGTGACAGTTGATTCGTTTTTGGAAGGAAGGTTGTTGGCTACCTAAAAATGTCAATAATACATACACTGAAATAAATGGCAAATTATAATGGGGCTCTTCATCTCCGAACCTATCTTCTCCCTTCTATTCTTGGATTGCAGAGCTGTCAGCATCAGGGAAGTGATGTTTATGATTTGCAAGAGTGACACGGCTTGTAAACCTATTTAAATACTTGAAGCTGTGTGTATTTTTAAATTAGTTATAAATAAAATAATCCATATTTTAAAATCAAAATGAGTCGTTGTCACTCCAATTGAGTGTTGGTTGACAGATCTGGGATTATATTTCTCAGTTGTATATTCAAAGGGAGCATAGAATTGGTGCTGCACTGCTGTAGCCCTATCTCTGATTCACACTCTTATTGAGTGCAGCTCCCTTCTAGAAGCCTGGGATTAGTAAATTTACTGTTTTTTCTCTCATTTCTGGCATTTGTTTTTACTTTTGACTTTTTTTCTTTCACTCAGATGCTGGCTTTTCTATCCTTATCTATTAAGTTTTAGCATTATCTTTGTAAGTCCTGAAATTTTGCTTGGGTTAAGCATTTCAGACCACTCCTGCAGGTGAATCCTTGGTTCGTATGACCTGGAGTGTGCCTTTACTTATCCAATATCTAGATAATTTTGTAAACAGCCCAAGCTCAAACAGAAAACCCTCATCACAGTATTCCGTCATACTAAGTATTTCACGTGCTGTCGTGATCTTCCTTGTCTTTGGAAGGCAGCAGAATTAATATTCCACTTGTCTGTGGCCAAAGTTATAACCAGCTAAATAGACTTATTAAACAGCAATTTAATAAGTGAACAGTATAGTAGCTGAAGCATTAACTATCTCTCCTTAGAAAACAGAGAATGACACCATCTTCTCAAGGGCAATTAGGGATGGGCAATAAATGCCGGCCTCACCAGCGACGCCCACATCCCACGAACAAATATAAAAAAAAAGTCATATCTGCTATGCTAGACTTTGATGTGATTTGGACTTGACACAAGTCCCTGAATATTAACTCTATGCAGCAGTTCGCTGTTGACTTTCCACCGAGTCTCTTTGGCCTCTCTATATTTCTTTGATAGCTTCAGATGAACTGCTCAATTGGAAAAAGACAGGCTGAGATCCTCTTTCAAAATTTGGCTAGGACAAAGTTGCTGGATTATTGTTAAGTACCCAACTGATTCGCTAATGTCATTCATGGAAATAAACCTTCCACCCCTACCTGGTCTGGCCTACATGTGACTCCAGTCCCACACTATATGGTTGACCCTTAATGCCCTCAGGGCAACTAGGGATGGGCAATAAATACTGCCTTACCAATGTTGCCCACATGCCAAAAACAAATAAACTTAAATAGTGCTGCCAATCAAACATATATCTCCTTCTCCCTTGAATGCTTGTTGAAGACACACATATATTGAGGAGTTATTGGGTATCAAAGTAAGTCGGGCCATTTTCAATGAGTGAATCTGATTTTAAACCCTGTATGTACTGAGGCAGGAAGAAAGAAGCCAATAACATTGAAACAAAGTTTAATTTTTATCACAATCTCATTTCTGGCTTTCACCCCCCCCCCCCCCCACCAACCCCATCCCCAGGTCTTTATTTTTCACTTCGGGAAGGCTTCTGCTCCCAGCTTCTAGCTTTCTTTCCTTTTTATCTTGTTAGCTTTGATCATGTCTCGTTTTAGCTGCTGGTACTATGGTGCAATACTTTTTATCCTCAGTTCTGTTACTTCTATGTGGTACTCAGGTGAAAAGGCTTTTTAAGCGTGATCCTTAGCATAGGTGAAAATGCCCTATAGACTTATCGAGCAGTTTCATTTATGGAAAGAACATGAGTAAGAACCACTAACAATTGCCTTGTGAACCATAGGATTCCTGCAGCTGAGTAATTCCCAATTTTTCTTAGCCAATTCCCTCCCAACAACTTTGGAGCTTGCAAAAATAGATAAATGAATATGGGACCAGCTGCCACAGAGAGTTAAAATACTATCTGCTCTTAGCCCCTCCTCTCACAACAATAGGCTCCCCTTAACCTCATCTTCTAGCTCACTCCTGCCATTTCCACCACCTGCAACACAAACTTACCAACAAGCACATTTTCCCCATCCCTTCCCTCCCCATTTTCCAGAAGGGCTGGTTCCTCCAGGGTACCCTTGTTCACTCTTCCATCACCCCAATTTTCAGCTGTCCTTCTCCTGACATCCTCCTGTGCAACCACAGCATTTGTCCATTTAGTCCTCCCACACCACTGTCCAGGGCCCCAACCACTTCTTCCATTTGAAATAGCAATTTATGCCTACTTCTAGTTTGCTGTGCTCACTGGTCACAGTACGGTCTCCTCTACATTGGAGAGTTCAAATGCAGATTAGGTGACCGCTTTGGTGCACATCTCCATTCTGTTCACAAGTGTAACCCTGATCTACCTATGGCTTACCAGTTTAACTCTCTCCTTCCCACTCTGGCCTCTTTGTGTTTGTTCTTGGATGCAGTTTGAATGAAGCACAATGCAAGTTTCAGGAACAATATCTTATCTTTCTGCTGGGCACTCTACAGCCTTCAGGTCTGATCATTGACTTTAGCAACTTCAGACCTTAGCCATTTTTTTTACAGCAGGGAGCACTGGTGCTGTTGTGTGGACCTATTAGTGTATGGGGGGAGAGGGGGGGTGGAGGTGGGTTGATGTTTGGAGTGCACATCCTTTGTCAAAACTCAGTGCAAGCAGGGGTTGTGTCTATAGTATTGACCTGCTTTTCTGTTCTCGAGGCTGACAGGTCCACTGCACTTTGTCAGCATTTTCTGTTTTAATTTCAGATCTGTTTCATTTGTAGCTTGCCTTTTTCCCCCTCTCTCTATTTTTCCCCATTTTCTTATCTTTTTGTTTGTGTGGGCCTTTCATGCATTTTTACCCTTCATGTTTGCACATTCTTTTGTCCTTTGTTATCTCTGCATTATCTCACTTTAGTATCATTTAAATGTTTTTTATTAAACAGTTTGCAGGTCATTCCATCCATCCATTTGTTATTCTCTTCCTGCCACTTCTCTCTATTCCAACTGTACTAAAATACCCGTTTATCTTTTAGCCTTCAGTTCTGCCTTTTCTCTTTACAGATGCTGATTGACCTGCTGTGCATTTTGCAGCATTTGCTTTTTATTATTTTCAGATTTCCAGCATTTTCAATTTTTTATTATTACAATTATTTCAGCTTTAGGACCTGGATTACAATCTAGCCCACACAGATACAATGAAAATCTCCCCCGAAGTCTGTAAAGGCATGTGAAAGGTCTTGGGTAATCTGAACTCTGTTCCTGATGGACATAGATCCATAGCACAAAATGTTCCACAATTTATTACAATCTTGGCATTTCACTCAAAAGGTTATAAGGGGGAAAGTTGAAAAAAATCACATTGAATACTTGTTCTTTTCTGAGATTGGGATTAAATTGTTGGAACAGCAAAGGGGGAGCGTTACTTTGAAACTTGGCTATGTAACATCTGAACTGTGTTGTATCTAATGAGTCTGGGAAAGATAAACAAGCAGTGCAACCATAAGATAAATGGTCCATGGGACTCAACACAGGATTGGGAGTACCTATGGGTAGCTCAATGAGGCCATCACCATAGTGTGCAGCAGCAATAGTGAAAGCAAACAAGTCATTATGGTGTTTATCTGGAGAAATAGAGCACAGTTCCCAAGGAGTAGCAATGAACTTGAACAAAGCACTTGTTCAGCTGCACATGGTGTACTGTGTACAATTTTAGTCACCAGACAACAACAGGAACATTGTGCTATGGTAGTGTAGTGGTTATGATATAAGACTAGTAACCCAGAGGTCATGAGTTCATAATCCCACTATGGTAAAACTATGAAATTGAATTCAACAAATCTGGTACTTTGTGGTATTGGCTAGCACCTGAAAGAAATGATCATAAATGCTCAACTCGTTCAATAATATTTGGAAAGGGAACCTGACAACCCTATGCAGTCCAGTCCACATTATGTAGGGTGGCCTTAATCCCCTGAGGGCAACTATGATTGGGGAATAAATACTGCCTTGGCATTGTCGTCCAAAGGGCACCTAAATTGATGTTTTGAGAGGTTTCAGAAACTAGGAATATGTACACAGCTGAAAAGAAGGCTCAGAGAAGTCCTTATTCAAAGGTCTAGATAAACTGAGCCCAAATCATATATTTGACATTGACTCAAGGGAAGGTGGAAAAGTTTAGATTATATTGACTGCCCAATGGAGGCAGACTGTTGGCAAATTGAACAACTGGATAGATATTTGGCAGATAAAGTGTTTGAGGGATATAAATGATAGAATAGTGTGCGTTATTTTTCAAACTTTGAGGCCAGTTTCTTCCGCCCCTGTATATTCCTATATTACTATGACTTAGGAGCACTTGATGAGGACACTAGACCCCAAATAGGGAAAAGTATTCCACGCCCCAACAATACCATTTCTAGCCTTGGTGAGCACAAATATTTGCCAAAATTAAATAACATCAAATTAAACCTTAATATTATAGCCAATAAATTATACTCTGTGATATTAATTACTAACATTTAACAATTTATATGAAATAATATTGTCTGCTTTTAATGGAAACATTCACCATAGGTTAATGCCTCCATTAAAAGAATGGCCAAAGTAATTTTGCACAGGCATTATAACCTTTTGTACTTTAATATTTGACAGCATAGTTTCTAGGCTTAGAATACTACTAGAAAATTTTGGTGGGCTACTTGATATGAGGAGTACATAGCCTAACTGGCTACCAGTGAAAAACAATTCACTTCAACTAATGTTTTCATACATTTATTGTGGAATTTTAAAAAAATGATCCTTGTTATTAATTCCTTACAGATTTACAGAATTTAAATGGAAAGAATGGTGCTTTCTCTGCCATAGTTTTTCACATGTAGACTTTGCATTACCACAATCGAATGAAAAGTTTTACTGAATGACAGAATAAGAGTGAGAAGGAGAGAAAAGTACAAACATAGACAATCAGGGCTATATAAATAGTGAGGTAAAAGGGAGATATAAAATTATTGATTCACTAGCTCCCCTGATTCCCTCACTTACTAACACTATTTGAAGATAAGAAACAGATTATTTACTAAACAAAGGAGGCCTGTGAGGTGAATAGTGCCACCTCAGCAAAACATGCTGGAGTCAAATCCATACTTGATTCATCCTGTAACAAACTTGATACTGTAAATGAAGTCTCTCTCTTTCTGTTTCTTTCCCTTTTGCTGTCTTCTCCCTTTCTCTCTCTCCCACACACACACTCTTTCAGTCTTCTTGTCTCGCTTTCTCCATCTCTTTCACTTTCTGAATGTCTGTTTCTCTCTTCCTTTCGCCTTACTGACTCCCTCACTCTCCCTTTCTCTCTCTGGAGACAGGTAGTGTAGTTCTGACTGCCATCTGCTGCCTGTTTTATGAGGTTGGGATCAGATGGCATCTAATCAATCGTCACTGTTTCCCTGGTAACAGGAGTCCACAGGAAAGATGAGAAACTTGGTCTCCAGCCTCAGGCTGTTACCAGTCCAGAGGGATTCTCTTTATTTTACACAGTCACTCCTTCGAGCAGTCAAGAACACCTCCTTTATTTCAAACTTTCAGCCCCTTACTCAGTCGCTTAGACAATATGATTTTTATCTTTTTTTTTATAGGTGCTCCTTTGCTCAGTTTCTCAACCTGGCAATAACCCTTTCTGTTATACATTTACTGCTTTGTATTTCCCTTCAGGCATACAGAAGAAAGGATTTTCCTTTTATTAGAAACATTCATGACTGCACCCCTCAGTACTTAAGGGAATAAAAATCTGTCTAAGAGTATCCATTGGGCCACAACTGATTCTCAGGTGGGCCATCCATTGACATCTACATGGAACAAAAACAAAATTGCTTTTAACACTTTCAGTGCCAATAACTCCTAGCAGCATTGCAAAAGAAAACATTTATTTCTTTCCCATGACATCTCTAAATTATTTTGTGTATATTTCTAATGTTGAATATTAAAAAGAGTTAAGTATTATCTGCGTCCCCTTCAATAGCTGTTAAACAGCTATAAAGGATTATGATTAATTATAATATATTTTATTTTTTTCTGTCTTTTTGGATGAGTGTATACCCTCCACTGAAGGGTATGCGCCCTAAGATTTTTCCCCTATTTTCCTTCCTTTCTAGGTTCTTCCAGGCCAAGTGACGTTGCCGGTGAGAGGACAGCAGGTGGCCTGATCCCAGACCACTGCCAATGCTACTATTTGGCCAGCTGCCGAGAAACACACGACAGTGGCCCAGCGAGACCACCCCCCTCTGACATTCCCTTCCCCCTGCGGGGAGACACCTGCCTTCTGCTCTACGCTCTCTGTGCAGTGCAGCTCAGATCAGGAACTGAGTGGAATGGGGATCGAACCTCCATCATCCCACTTTGTGGCATTGAACATTTGAGCTGCTTATGACCCTGCCGAAAACTTTTGATTTGTTTTCTTTAATTTGAGCACTGATTGCTGAGGAGACAATCAAGACAGGTAACTTGGAGGAGACATTATTTATAACAGTGGACTTTGTGGTAACTGTAAAATATTTCATAATTCATACCTTTAGGACAAACATAAAAAAAGCTACTCTAATTTATTTATTTTTTGATGCAGGAGTGCCTCCAAGGGTTAACATTCATAAAACAATGACATGTTACTGGACAGTTTTCTTTTTCTCCTCAAACACTGTGTAGACATTTGAACTTTAGCATCATTTAGGAAGTCTGCACATTGTACCAAATAATTAATATTGAGCACAGTACAACCCCTCTAGTCTACAGTTCTGGTAACAAATTATTTTTAAAAATCTTATATTTGTGGCAGTCTTCAAAGCTTAATTTTCTTTTTCGAATACACTGAATCCACTGATTCTCTTTAGTCTGTCCACAGCTGTAATATTAGGCTTCACTGAATTATTCATAACACTGTCCTCAGCTGGCCATTAGTACAAGTGTTCCCAGAATCTCCCTGCACTGACTGTATGCATAACTTTACTGCAGGTACAGAGGGGTGCCAGTACTAATCTAAATTTCATACATCATTTTTTTCAGTAAACCATTATTGATAATGTGAATTTGGTGTTCATGATGTTGGCACATTATTGTTCCAAATTAAAAGGTTTAATTCCTTAGTCCACTGGTTAAATTTGCCTAAAATATCATTCTGCTCTTCTGTTTTTAGGGGTTACATTATTTTACACCTTAAAATAGCACAAAGACGAATTTTACATGAATACATTCACCAGTGTCCATTCGGAGAAAATTAAAACTCAAACCAAAAAGTCATTACTCACTTTTTTGTTAAATTGTTTGTTGTAATATTAATAATCTATTGTGGAAATGTAACAGATAGTCAATATAGAAATAAAACACATATGGAAATATCAATATGAAGAAAATATTAAATGATTTCATTTTCAAACAGTACACCTGTAAAATTACATACACAAGAATCAGGACCTCCAATATTTTCTTCATTTAACAAAAAAAACTTGTCAATTACAGCATAGGATAGATAGATGAATGTGTTGGATGTGTGACGGTATAGTACTGTGAGTTATACACTATTATTTCATCTCTGGGATCTGGGTTCAAATCCAGCCCAGACTGATGATTGAAAGTCTTGCCACTTTGCTGGCTGGCAGGGTCCTCTATAGTGGGCACAAAACAAATCTTAATTTAGCACAGATTGGCAATCACATTTAGGCCATAGGATGGATGATGTGAGAGACACACCCACCGCAATGTCCCCAAACCAATCTTTGCTAAGGACAATGCACTTGTAATCTGCTGATAGACCACCAGATAAACTGGATACACATACAGCAAGTCGGGTTGTGGGAGGTGGGGAAGGTGATCCTAGGGGGCGGGGGAGGGCCTCATATGGACCACAGTTTTTCAGTGGGTCCAAGAGAAGCATTTCTGCTCCTCCTGACCCCACCAAAAATAATATTAAAAATTTCCTCATTCTTTTTTTGAGCGCCCTCCAGTGAGCTGTTTAAGAACCGCTGGTTAGGCTGCTCACCGCCAGATACAAGTGGGTGGATTGTGTGCAGTGCAAGCTCCACCCATTTTTACCTGAAAATTGCAACCAGGGTAGGACCCCGATTTGCATATTCAAGCAGCCTCCTTCCTGTTTCAAATGGACGTGCTGCGCACCCATTTACATGCCCACCTGAATATTGCATCAGGTGGACTTTGGGCATCAATGGGGTGGCCAAGGTACTCCTGCCTTCAATTTTCAGGCAACGAATAATGGCTGGCAGTTGAAAATCACTCCCACTATCACCACAGTCTGCACATGAGATCTATGTTCTCGAATTTTAAAGACTGGACCCCTGAGCTCTTGGTCCTTGGGCTCTTCAGTCAAGGAAAGCTATTTCTGCCCCCTCCAGGGAGAGATGGCTGTATTCTCATCAGTCCCTCTCAACTCCGTCTGCTCACTCGTGTTCTGTGATTCCCCCAGTGATGTCCGCTCTATCTCAGTAATGCCTTCATCCCAAATGGGTGTACTTGGCCAGGTGCTTGAGTAAGTCCGGTGCCATGGTGGATTGGGTGAATCAGATGGAGAAAAGGTCAATCCGTAAGCGACAGGCTATCTGTCAGATACTTCTTTCTGTAAGCATGCAGCACCTGTGGGGGATCCAAAGGACATTTATTTCAGGAAGGTGCTCTATTAACTTGTGAATGAGAAGCAATAGCAGGAGGCCTTTCTAGTCATCAAAAAGACATTGTTTGTCCAAGATGCGCATAGCTTCTTCTTTGGGGTCATTTTAACTCCCAGTGGATTTCTGGTGGGAGACCGCGGGAGTCTGTTAGTTTCCTGCCCACCCGCAGGAGCATGAGGCCACCGTGATTTTAACCGCCAGGCCTTATTAACATGCTGTCAGTCCTCTTCCCTGCTCAGGCCTGCGTTAAAATACCATCGGGGTCGAATTGACGTAATCAAACCACCATAAGCATATTTTAAAAAAGAACCTACTGGCTACAGGTGGGTGCCTTTGCTGCCTGATCAGAAGAGCAAGTTCAAATCAGACACATAAGAAATAGGAGCAGGAGTAGACTGTACGGCACCTCGAGCCTGCTCCGCCATTCAATAAGATCATGGATGATCTTCGATCCCAACTCCACTTTCCCACCCAATCCCCATATCCCTTGATTCCCTTACAGTCCAAAATTTTATCGATCTCAGCCTTGAATATACTCAATGACTGAGCATCCACAGCCCTCTGGGGTAGAGAATTCCAAAGATTCACAACCCTCTGAGTGAAGAAATTTCTCCTCATCTCAGTCCTAAACGGCCGACCCCTTATCCTGAGATTATGCCCCCTAGTTCTAAACTCTCCAGCCAGGGGAAACAGCCTCTCAGCATCTACCCTGTCAAGCCCTCTTAGAATCTTATGTGTTTCAATGAGATAGACTCCAGAAAGTATAGGCCCATTTAACACAATCTCTCCTCACAGGGCAACCCTCTCATCCCAGGAATCAAACGAGTGAACCTTCATTGCACCGCCTCTAAGGCAAGTATATCCTTCCTTAGGTAAGGAGACCAAAGCTGTACAAAGTACTCCAGGTGTGGTCTCACAAAAGCCCTGTACAACTGCAGCAAGGCCTCCTTACTCTTGTACTCCAACCCCCTTGCAATAAAGGCCAACATATCATTTGCCTTCCTAATTGCTTGCTGTACCAGTATGCTAACTTTCCGTGTTTCGTGTACAAGGACACCCAAATCCCTCTGCACACCAATGTTTAATAGTTACCATTTAAAAAATATTCTGTTTTTCTATTCTTCCCACCAAAGTGAATAACCTCACATTTCTCCACATTATACTCCATCTGCTACCTTCTTGCCCACTCACTTAACCTGTCCATATCCCTTTGCAGACTCTTTGTGTCCTCCTCACAGCTTACTTTCCCACCTAGCTTTGTATCATCAGCAAAGTTGGATACATTACACTCGGTCCCTTCATTTAAGTCATTAATATAGATTGTAAATAGCTACGGCCCAAGCACTAATCCTTGCAGCACCCCACTAGTAACAACCTGCCGGGCAGGTAGGGTTAAAAGCCTTCCCTTATGTCTACTGAGGGGGTCTGATGCTAACAATTCCTCCATCCATGGCATCCCTTTCAGGCAGTGCATTCCAGATCATAACAACTCGCTGCATAAAAAAGTTCTCCTCAACTCCCCTCTGGTTCTTTTGGGAATTATCTTAAATATGTGTCCTCTGGTTATCAACCCTCCTGCCAGTGGAAACGGTTTCTGCTCATCTACTCTATCAAAACCCCATTAATTTTGAACATCTCTATTGAATCTCCCCTTAACCTTCTCTGCCCTAAGGAGAATAATCCCAGTTTCTTTAGTCTGTCCACATAAGAGAAGTTCCTCCACCCTGGTACCATTCTAGTAAATCTCCTCTGCACCCTCTCCAGGGCCTCGACATCCTTCCTAAAGTGTGGTGCCCAGAATGGGACTTAATACTCCAGCTGAGGCCTAACCAGTGATTTATAAAGGATTAGCATAACTTCCTTGCTTTTGTACTCCCTGCCTCTATTTATAAAGCCAAGAATCCCATATGCTTTTAAACAGCTATATTAACTTGTCCTGCCACCTTCAAAGATTTGTGTATGTGCACCCCCAGATCTCTGTTCCAGCACTCCTTTAAAATTATACCATTTAGTTTATATTACTTCTCCTCATTCTTTCTCCTAAAATGAATCACTTCACACTTCTCTGCATTAAATTTTATCTGCCATGTGCGTCACGTCGGACGTGAGGGCGTGCATCTCGGACGCCATCTTGGTAAAGGGGTTTGCTCGCGCACACTTAGCGAATGCCAGCAGCATGTAAAGTAGGGCGATGATGACGCAAATCAGTGTGCAACGCTGATTTGAAGCAGCCGGCGACATTTTGGAACTCCATGCTCCAGCCAACGCACTGTCTTAACCTTGCACATCTGAACAGGACTTAAACGGCATGAAGGGCTCCCCACCAGTGTTATTTAAAGGGATCATGCAGGAGTTACAGGTTAGTTGCTGGATTATTTCTTCTGGCTGCTGGTGCAATTGTATATGTCTTTGGAAGTTTCCTATACTTGGCTAAAGTTTCAATATTCCATAGAGAGTGATCTGGCTGGTCTTGCAGTACTGTTAGTGGCATTTAAAATAGTATGCTGAAAAAGTTGCTTTCAGACATGGATGGCCTGCTAAGGCTTCCTCTGGGAATTGTACATGACTGGGAGAATGCAGAGAGGCCACGCTGAGCAGGGAAGCTTCTAGAAGAGGGAGAAGGAGGAGGCGGAGCAGGGCACTCAGCAGGAGGCCATATCCAAGGAGGGTCTTCAGGGACCAATTCTCTTACCTCAACTTCAGCAACAACCAGTGCATCAGATGGCTGCAGTTCACTAAAGAGGTCGTGACTGAAATTTGTCAACTGCTGCAGCCACAACTGCAGCCTCAAAGCAGGGCAAGGACAGCATTGCCTGTGACTGTCAAGGTAACCATGGAGCTTAATTTTTACGGCTCTGTTTTCTTTCAAGCTGCTGCTGGAGATATAAGCAACATCTCACAGTTTTCAGTGCACTGCTGTATAACCAAGGTAATTCAGACACAAATTCATCTCATTCCCTCTTGCCAGATCACGCAGTAGGAGTGAGCACGAGGGTTTGCTTGTATTGCAGGCTTCCCCATGGTGCAGGATGCCATTGACTGCACGCTAATCCCCATATGAAATAGCTCATGACTCCGGACCGGAACGCACATGCACTGCAGGCCTAAACAAGAGCCTTGCTGCCACATGGAACATCATAGAGCACACCGTAGGCATCCTCAATCAATGCTTCCGCTGCCTGGATTGCTCTGGAGCAGCCCTGCAATACTCAGCTGGTATCAAGATTTTGTTGTATGCTGCATGCTGCACAACCTTGCCATTAAGAGGAAACAGCCCTTGCCACTGCCTATCAGGCAGAACCTGAGCAACAAGAGGAGGAGGAGGAAGAGATGGAGGAGGAGGAGGAAGTACAGCAGGAAGTGGAGTAAGAGGCAGGGAGGCTACAAGGTAGACAGGTCCTGTCTGCCAGGGCTCTGCGTGATCAGATTATTAATGAGCGACACCAGTAATCTCAACAACACCTCCCCTTTCACCAACAGTCCCACACTCCTTACTTTTCCACTCTTACATGATCATCAAATTGTCCTCCATATGATTACACATTGCTTCCTCCCTCAGCTCATCGCAGAAATAAAAAACACCACCAAATGCAAATTCAAATCCACATTTATAAATTAACACATGAAATGATGCAAACAAAATGATACTATTCACCCTTCTGCATTCCCTTAGTGCCTGTTGTTCGTGTGCCTTTACCTTTCCTAGTGCTCTTGTGAGGTGCATCTCCTGTGGCTGGAGCGTGGGTGGTGGAAGGCTGCTGACCTTCAATTGAGGAGAGTGCAGATGGCCTTGAAGGACCTCGAGCAGCTCTGGGCCGGGAGGGCCCGGCTTCAAACTGCACCATATTGACCTGGGCTGCAGCAGTCTGGGCTGGCTGGCTGACAGGCAACAGCAAGGGCATTGGTGGAGTGACAGGGATGGGAGCAGGAATGCTGTCATCCTGAGAGAGGACAGCAAGTTTGTCTTCCATGATGCCACTGCCACTCTCCCGGGGTGACGTCTCAGCAATCCTGGTGATTTGCTGGAGAACAGATTGCTGGACTGCTGTGAAACCATAGAAGCCCCTTTCAACAGTGGTACCCAGAGCCACGATAGCAGCAGTCTGAGCTTCAAAGGCAGCAGTCAGACCTTTGATGGCAGATGTTTTTGCTGTAATGGAAGCTGTGACATGAGTCATCAGACGCTGCAACATAGTGGGTTCCACAGTTGTGCTGATTGAGGTGACTACCCATTCCATGTGGGAAAGGATTTTTTTTATTCGGTCAGGGGATGTGGGCATCGCTGGCAAGGCTGGCATTTATTGCCCATCCCTAATTTCCCTTGAGAATGGGCTCCAAGCTCTGCGCAAGGTCCTGTGCCAAGTTGGAGCTGGATTCCTCCATGCCCCTTGACATTGTGCGCAGGCTTCCTGGTGGGCTTTCCAGTGCACCAAGCATTTGGTTGTGTACGCCCATCAGCCTTCTTATGTAGCATGGCCCATCGAAGTCCTCATCTAACTCCTCAGCAGCAGAACCAGTGAGCAACCTTGCCCTCCCATGAGCTGGCACCTGTGGTATCCGTTCCCCCCATCCTGGCTCCTGCTCATTGGTGCCCAGTGTCTCACCACGTGCAGATCCCTCCTCCAGCCTAGCCTCTAAACTATGCACAGTGTCAGTATCTTAGCTGGTGGCTGCGGGTGTAAGATCGAGTGACGGTGTGTCGGCATCATCACTGTCGTCTTCCTCTGCCTCCTCTGACGGTTCCAGGTCTTGGGTATCTGATACGACAAAGGGACATGGGTTGAGTTGTGGTGCGGGGAGAGGAGAAAGTAAGACATGCGTGCTGACACCATCTCCAGCACGTGAGTCAGAAAAGATTGTGGGATGAGGGAGAAGTAGGGAGCGAGAAGGTGGATTCGGTTTGCAGAGACCCTCATCATCGATCTCTAGCACCGCCAGTGACCACGGCCTCAGCGATGGCCTTTCCAATGATCGCCAGCATTGTCTCCTCCATGGGAGTTAGGACGTGTAGGTGTGCCTGTCCTCCTCCAGTTCTTTCTTGCTGCCTCCTGTTATGCACCGACTTCTCCTGCAAGAAAGAGAGAAGTGTGTCAGTGAGTGTCCTGCGAGATGTTTGTGTGATGTGGCTGTCATGGTTGAATAGCTGCCCGTGTGTGACACTTGTGAGTTGTGGGTGTGCAACTTGCAACAGTGGTAATGTACAAGGGTGACATGAAGCATCTGATTCGAAGCATTGAATATCGATTGAAAGAGTTTGTTGGTAGGTGGGTGACGGGGGGGTGTGGTGCGTGGAGCAGTGGATGAGGCTAGTGGTGCAGTTGGTAGGATACGCCACTTGAAAGTTGAACTCACTCACTTTGACCACTTGTGTCAAATCATTGAACTTCTTCCTGCACTGCATCATGTTCTTGGCGCCACGCTCATGTGTGCGACTTCCTCCCATTCCGTCTTCAGCATACGTCTGGAGGGTCTCCTGCCCCCCTGTGTATATAGGATGCCCCTCCTTCTGTCCTTCTCTTCCCCCAAGGCCTCTAATGCATCATAAGCGTTCTTTATACAAACACACAGAGTATAAGGAACAAATTGAATGAATTACAGGCGCAAATTCAACTTAGAGAGTACGACATGGTAGCCATTACTGAGACCTGGCTGCAATACGGTCAGGACTGGTAACTGAATATACCCGGTTATAAGGTCTACAGGAAGGATAGGGAAACTGGTAGAAGTGGAGGAGTAGCCTTAGTGATTAAGGATGAAATTACTTCAATGATAAGAGAGGATATAACGAGAGGTAAGCAGGCAGTGGAGAATTAAGAAATAGAAAAGGATTTAAGACTGTAGAGAGAGCTGTGTATAGGCCCGCTGGTAGTAGCTGTGAAGTGGCAGAATATATAAATGCAGAGATTAGACAAGCATGTAGCAAAGGTAAAGTGGTTTAAATGGGGAATTTTAACTTTCATATAGATTGGGATAAACAGACGAACTCATGTCAGAAAGGAAGCAAATTTCTTGAGTGTGTTCAGCACAGCTTTCTGCAACAATATGTCCTATATCTTCAACAACACAGAGTCTAACCACCTCCCCTTGACATTCAACGGTATTACCAATGCTGAATCCCCCACCATCAACATCATGAGGGTCACCATTGACCAGAAACTTAACTGGACCAGCTACATAAATACTGTGGCTACATGAGCAGGTCAGAGGCTGGGTATTCTGCAGCAAGTGACTCACCTCCTGACTCCCCAAAGCCTTCCCACCATCTACAAGGCACAAGTCAGGAGTGTGATGGAATATTCTCCACTTGCCTGGATGAGTGTAACTTCAACAACACTCAAGAAGCTCGACACCATCCAGGACAAAGCAGCCCGCTTGATTGGCACCCCATTCACCACCTTAAGCATTCAGTCCCTTCACCACCGGCACACTGTGGCTATAGTGTGTACCATCTACAAAATGCACTGCAGCAACTCGCCAAGGCTTCTTTGACAGCATCTCCCAAACCTGCGACTTCTACCACCTAGAAGGACAAGGGCGGCAGGCACAAGGGAACATCATCACCTGAACGTTCCCCGCCAAGTCACACACCATCCTGACTTGGAAGTGTTTCACCGTTCCTTCATCGTTGCTGGGAAAAAATTCTGGAACTCCCTATCTCACAGCACTATGGGAGAACCTTCATCACACGGACTGCAGTGGTTCAAGAAGACGACTCACCATCACCTTCTCAAGTGCAATTAAGGATGGGCAATAAATGCTGGCCTTGCCAGCGATGCCCACATCCCATGAATGAATAAAAAATAGAACCAACAAGGGGCAGCCCATATTAAATTTAATAATGAGTAATGAGCCAGATTTAGTTAACAGCCTAACAATGCGTGAACATTTATCTAATAGCGATCATAATATGATCGAGTTCAACGTTATGTTTGAAAGGGAGAAACCCGTATCAGCTACTAAGATTCTAAATTTAGGTAAGGCCGAATTCAACAGGATGAGACAGAGACTGTCCACAGTAAACTGGGCAAACCTGTTAATGGGTAAAACGACATGAGATCATTGGGAGGTGTTCAAAAAAGAATTTAACGTGATATAAAATCAGTTTTACCCCTAAAGGGCAAGCACTCTACTTGCCAAAAAAAGCAGCCATGGATGACAAAAGAGGTAAAGGACAACATAAAACTAAAAGAAAAAGCATACAAAAATGTAAAAAATAGCACAGATCCTGATGACTGGGAGAGATACAAAGAACAGCAAAGGGTGACAAAACAGATAGTAAGAGCCACAAAAAAGGGAGTATGAAAAGAAACTTGCAAGGGATATCAAAATCAACACAAATTTTTTTACAATTATTAGGAAAAAGAAGGTGGTCAAGAGCAATGTGGGCCTTTCAAAAACTAATAATGGTGATATTATAATTGAAAATAAGGAAATGGCGGACATGTTAAATAATTACTTTGCGTCAGTATTTACAGTAGAGGAAGAGGATAGCATGCCGGACACCCCAAAGAAACTAATTTTGAATCAGGGACAGGGATTCACCATAATTAACATAAGCAAATTAACAGTAATGAAGAAAATAATTGTAAACAATTTTACAACACCAAGTTATAGTCCAGCAATTTTATTTTAAAGTGAATTTAAAATAAAATTGCTGGACTATAACTTGGTGTTGTAAAATTGTTTACAATTGTCAACCCCAGTCCATCACCGGCATCTCCACATCGAAGAAAATAATGCCACTGCAGAGTGACAAATCCCCAGGACCAGATGGTCTCCATCTCAGGGTTTTAAAGGAAGTAGGTGAGAACATTGCAGATGCCCTAACTATAATTTTCCAAAGTTCTCTCGATTCAGGAACCGTTTCTTTAGATTAGAAAATTGCACATGTCACTCCACTATTTAAGAAAAGTGATCAACGAGAACCAGCATGGATTTGTAAAGGGTAGGTCATGCCTGAGGAACCTGATTGAATCTTTTGAAGAGGTTACTAAAGTAGTGGACAGGGAATGTTGTTTATATGAACTTCCAGAAGGCATTCGATAAAGGCCGTCATAAGAGACTTAGCTAAAGTTGAAGCTTATGGAATTGAGGACAAATTATTGACTTTGTTAGGAAATTGGCTGAGCGGCAGGAGACAGAGAGTTGGGGTAATGGGCAGGTACTCCAAATTGGCAGGATGTGACTAGTGGTGTCCCACAGGGATCTGTGTTGGGGCTTCATTTATTCACTGTATTTATTAACGACTCAGATGATGGGATAGAGAGCCACATATCCAAGTTTGCCGATGACACAAAGATAGGCAGCATTGTAAGCAGTGTAGATGGAAGTGTAAAATTAGAGAGAGATATTAATAGATTAAGTGATTGGGCAAACCTGTGGCAAATAGATTTCAGTATAGGCAAGTGTGAGGTCATCCACTTTGGACCTAAAAGGATAGATCAGAGTACTTTATAAATGGTGAAAAGATCGAAACAGTGGAGGTCCAGAGAGACTTAGTGGTCCATGTACATAGATCATCAAAATGCCATTGCCAGGAACAGAAAATAATCAAAAAGGCTAATGGAATGCTGTCCTTTATATCTACAGGACTAGAAAACTAGAGGGCAGAAGTTATGTTACAGCTATACAAAGCCCTGGTTAGACCACACCTGAAGTACTGTGTTCAGTTCTGGGCACTGCACCTCAGGAAGGATATATTGGCCTTGGAGGGAGCACAGCATAGATTTACTGGAATGATACCTGGACTCCAAGGATTAAATTACAAGGAGAGGTTACACAAACTAGGGTTGCATTCCCTGGAATTTAGAAGATTAAGGGTTGATTTGATCGAACTTTTCAAGATATTATGGGGAGCTTATAGGGTAGATAGAGAGAAACTATTTCTGCTGGTTGGGGAGTCTAGGACTAGAGGACATAGGCGTAAAAATTAGAGCCAGAACTTTCAGGAGTCAAGTCAGGGTGGTAGAAGTTTGGAACTCTCTTCCGCAAATGTCTGTTGATGCTGGCTCAGTTGTTAATTTGGAAATCTGAGGTTGACAGATTTTTGTTAACCAAAAGTATTAAGGGAGACGGGGCTAAGGCGGGTATATGGAATTAGGTAACAGATCAGCCATGATCTCATTGAATGATGGAACAGGCTCAAGGGGGTAAATGGCCTACTCCTGTTCCTATGTACTTATGTTCCTATCATCCGAGAACCTTGGTGCATGCTCTTTCACAGGCACAGCTATTCTTCTCTATATTCCAGCACAGAGTTACTTCCCAATGGACTTCCAGCACCTCCTCTAGCCACAGTGCACCTCCCCTTTAAAAAGTGCAGACTGCCTATAAATAGTGCTAGCCACTCCCGATATCGGCGTCCTCTGCTGATGCGTGGAGCCAATCATACTACGTGCTGCCTGCATCGCAATGACCGGACGCGGCTTAATCGCACACCGCGATCCCAGGGCCCGTTTTCAGGGGTTATCCAATATAACCTCCTTGGAGTGTTAGCCCCAGGACTTGGATCCAGTGCAGGAAACGCGTCAATAATTTCAGAAAAATAGTTAAAGCTCTTTATTTCTCCATCTCAAGTGGCAGCAGTCCTTCACCCTCTCCCCCAACACTCTGGTTTATTCCCTCCCTTCACCACCTATCACAAGGGCACACTACACCACCTCTTTTTTTCATTCCAAACACACACTCATCTCTTCCTTGCAGTCAGTAGCAGCATCCTCTTCTCACATGCTGGCCTTTGCAGAATCAGCAACTGCTCTCATGACTCTTTCCTCACTTCACACTCCAGCCACTTGCTTTCCATTCAACACCTTTCTATCCTGATGGCATCTTGCTTCTTCTCCCTGTCATCAATTCAAGCAGAATCCCCACACATGTGCACTCTCCTTTGTAGGACACACTCACTAACTCTGGCCCACTCTGCAGGAGAAAAGAGCAAACATAGCAGCTTCTCTGACTGCTGCTGGTTTACCCTCCCCAGGCTTGCCTGGGATGGGCTGAGCAGCTGGACCAGTGAGCAGTTCACTGGGACAGTGTGAGGCATCTGGTCTTCCCCCCACCTCCCCCCACCCCATGCAACAGCTCATCTGTGCTCTTGAGACCATAAAATGATCAACATGTGCGCCTAGCTGCGTGAAAGTTTTGCACTCCTGATCAAGTAGCAAATTGTCTGGAATTATTTCCAGAGATTTATTCCCTAGTATTAAATGACAAAGACCTTCATAGGCTGTTACACCTTTCCAGCCACATCTGCCTCTTGTCCATTCCTCTATAAGCATCGAATGGATCCTTCCTTAGTTCATTCAGAAGTCCAGTGAATAAACTGCTTTACAATATCATAGTTTGTACCATCAGCATAGTTGGCTCAGGAAAATGCTGCAATTTCTTTTCTGTTTAATGGTGTCACAAGTTGGCTGACCCATTTATCTTTGTCCCACTTGTGATGACTGGCTAAGAATTCAAAAGCCCAGAGAAAACTATCAATATCATCCTTCTCTTTAAAATTTGGAATCAAAAAGTGGGCCATGACTTTGTAAGGTGAGGCCAGATATGAATCAGTAAGCTGCATTATTTCTCAGATAGCACAGGAACAGAGGAAAAAGTTATGATCGGATTCACTTAATTCAATCAGTACAACTTGTCTTCATGTAATAATACAAAAGAATGAACACGATACATTTCCCCATTTTAGTGGGGTGTCTTGTTTTACTTAAGCACAATAACTTCTAACTATTTTCCTCCATCTTGACCTGATGAGCCAGTCCTAGTAGCTTTCTGTTTAAAAACATGATTAGTGTGTTAAGGCAGTGGAGAAAGCTGGCTGAGGTCTTCCATAGAGCAGAGCAGAAACAATGAAAGGAGTTACTCAACTATTTCACAGAAGCATGGGTGCATCAGCAAGGCTTATTTTACTGGCCATTATGGAGGATGAGGAGAAAAAAAGCAGCAGAGGAAGGAAGCCAGAGGTCATAGGAAGAGGGCCACCAGGACTCACTGCTACTGCAAGTAGTGTACCTACCACAGACAACCAGACTACCTCAATCTCACAGAGGAATATTGCATGAGGAGCCTAACTTTCACCAAGAAACAGCTGCAGTCCATGTGGTGAACGTTAGGTAGGGAGTTACAGGATTGTGACCCAGCGATGATAAAGGAATGGCAATATTTGTCCAAGTCAGGATGGTATCTGACTTGGAGGGGAACTTGGAGGTGATGGTATTCTTATGCACCAGCTTCCCTTGTCCTTCTAGGTAGTGGAGTGCATGGGTTTGGGAGGTGCTGCCAAAGAAGCCTTGGTGAGTTACTGCAGTGCATCCTGTAGATAGTACACACTGCAGCCATGGTATGCTGATGATGTTCATGAAGAGAAAAGGATAACACTATATGAAAGTCAAAATAGCCTGCAATCTCTATCAAAGAATTCTGTACGTCAGTGCACAGTTTCCAGGGAATGCCTTGGGTTGCCCAGTTAATGTAGGGTGACAACAGGCTCGATAGTTTGTTTCGCAGAGATATGGGATACATGCTCAAATTGCAGGTCCTGACAGCGTTAACCAACTTCCAGATCCCTCAGCAAACAACATAGAATGAAGCACATTTGAGGCAGGAGCCCTCTATTTGCCATGTTAAAATAATGATTCCAATGTTTGTGCCACTCTGGAGTTCCTCTACAATATGACAAGGAGTTGGCAGAATGCTATTGGTTTGCTGCATGTTGCACAACCTAGCTGTGGAAAGAAGCTCATGTTTGTAAATAAGGAGCAGAAACAAATAGAAGGAAGGGGATGATGAGGAGGAGATAACAGAAGCTAAGCAACCACTGCACGAAGCAGCATGAATAAACCAGGCTCTGACTGAGGAGTTCTTTCCTTGAGGCCTGCCTTTACATTTAATTGGATGTTGTTTCCTCAATTTATTCCCAAAACCCTTTCCTTATTACTAATGTTCACCTGGAAACATTTTAAATAAAAATAATTACTGCAAAGTTTAAAATGATGTGTGATGTCTTTGTTTCAATAACAGTGAATGTGTATTGTGTGTTTAATGTGATATGCTACTTGGCTTTCCTCTTATGCTATGTGTACTAATTGTCTTGGACCTTCTTGCATGCTACTTTTAATTGATATACTGCTGCAAGGAATTAATATTGAGGCTTCCTAAGGAGTTTCCAGAGGATCTGCTTTGATTCAGCTGGCTCCTTATGTCAATGTTTTGCCAGTTTAGAAGATCCTGTCTGTATGCCTTGAACAGCATGTCCTACTCCAACTGCAGGAACCTGCTTGCTTTGGGGGAGGCGGAGGGGGGCATTACTCCTGTTATTTGTTCAGAGGCAGATAATGGCAAGGAACTGGTGTCAATGTGAGAGCCATCCTCCTGGTCCTATGTTTCTGCACTCATGCTATTGTTGGAGATTGAGACTTGATGGTAGCCACTGATCCCTGTGAGTTAAGATTGCTGCACTACAACAAATTCTCTGAATCCTCCCACCAGGGTTGTCCAGGTACGTCCAAACTGGCTTCATCCTATTCTTGAACTGTGGAACTTAATGCCTCAGTATAATCAGTGGTGGCATTTCTGAAAAATGCTTTAACTCAGGCATGCAAAGTAATACATGTTCCTGAGGTATCCCTTACTGATAAAATGATGTATGATGCTACGTGGCAGTTCATGGAGCAGACAACTCTTCTTGCCCGACTGCGTAGTAGAATCCAGAGGAGCAGCAAACTCAGTTTGCAGCAAGGATTGCAAGGAGGCAAGTGACTGGAGTATTTGTTCATGCTCATAAAATATATTCTGTGGCATCGATGGCCTCATGAAATCGGAATTATGACCGCAATAATGCCATACCTCCACTCAGCAGCAACTAATTCTTCTTCGGGCACCATGTCTCCTCTTTCCACCCATGAGAAGTGATTCACTCTGTTTTTCCTGTTCTAAATCACTAATACCATTCTGATTGTGTATATCTGGCCTGCTTCAAGTTGTGGTAGCAACACTGAGTACTGTAGTGAAGCATAATGCTCAGAGAGATCATTTTGCTGCTCCTGGATTTTAGACCTATCTGTCAAAAGGAGAAAACAGTACATGTCGAATACATGTCCATGGTTAGGCATGTTATACATGGTATACTTTGCAGCACACCGCAGTCACTGCTTTACATCTGCTGAAATACCTTTGCATGGTTAAGTTATACAATTATAATTGTAGGACCAGGAGTTTGGTCTCTTCTAGCTTGCATGTCACCCACATCTGTTGCAGTCTCCCAACCTAAGACGTCCATGATTACTCTTCACAGTGTTAGAGAATGGATGTTCTTACTTAAACAATTATAAGTTATTCCACAAGATAATAGGGTTCAAAAGCTTTTATTGGCTTTCATAGGAACTCACTTAAAAGCTAAAGTTAATATAAAGAATTTAACCGTTTCCTTACAACAGCTGGTAAGGAATTTCACATCTTGCATCCCACTGTCAGTTAGAATCATAGAATCATAGAAAGGTTACAGCACGGAAGGCGGCCATTCGGCCCATCGAGTCCGTGCTGGCTCTATGCGAGAGCAATCCAGCTAGTCCCACTCCCCCATCCTATCCCCGTAGCCCTGCAAATTTTGTCTTTTTACGTACTTATCCAGTTCCCTTTTGAAGGCCATGATTGAATCTGCCTCCACCACCCCCTCTGGCAGTGCATTCCAGATCCTAACCACTCACTGTGTAAAAAAGTTTTTCCTCATGTCACCTTTGGTTCTTTTGCCAATCACTTTAAATCTATGTCCTCTGGTTCTGACCATTCCGCCAATGGGAAAAGTTTCTCTCTATCTACTCTGTCTAGACCCTTCATGATTTTCGATACCTCTATCAAATCTCCTCATAACCGTCTCTGTTCCAAGGAGAACAACCCCAGCTTCTCCAGTCTATCCACGTAACTAAAGTCCCTCATCCCTGGAATCATTCTAGTAAATCTCTTCTGCATCCTCTCTAAGGCCTTCACATCTTTCCTGAAGTGCGGTGCCCAGAACTGTACACAATACTCCAGTTGTGGCCTAACTAGTGTTTTATAAAGGTTCATCATGCCTTCTATACTTTTGTACTCTATGCCTCTATTTATAAAGCCCAGGATCCCGTATGCATTTTTAACTGTTTTCTCAACCTGCCCTGCCACCTTCAACGATTTGTGCACATGTACCCCCAGATCTCTCTGTTCCTGTACCCCTTTTAGAGTTGTGCCCTCTAGTTTATATTGCCTCTCCTCATTCTTCCTACCGAAATGTATCACTTCGCATTTTTCTGCGTTAAATTTCATCTGCCACGTGTCCGCCCATTCCACCGGCCTGTCAATATCCTCTTGAGGTCTATCACTATCCTCCTCACTGTTCACTACACTTCCAAGTTTTGTGTCATCTGCAAATTTTGAAATTGTGCCCTGTACACCCAAGTCTAAGTCATTATTATATATCAAGAAAAGCAGTGGTCCCAGCACCGACCCCTGTGGAACATCACTGTACACCTCCCTCCAGTCTGAAAAACAACCATTCACCACTACTCTCTGTTTCCTGTCACTTAGTTCATTCTGTATCCATGTTGCTACTGCCCCCTTTATTCCATGGGCCACAATCTTGATGATAAGTCTACCATGCGGCACTTTATCAAATTTGGACTCAGTGTCTTCTGTTGATAGTAGTCGTCTTCTGCAATGAGAAGAACAATATGCATTCAATAAATGGATATTTTGTATTGTGTGGTTTAGACTGCAGCACATTTTTGAGCCCTTATGCATAGCTTGCATGAATTTCAAAAGAATTAGCTACAGAATTTCTAGGAAATGCCTGAGTGTATTGGAACTGACAGGTGTGTAAGTGTGAATAATGGTAGTCAATCATCAATCCCTCGCACTTGCATCTTTCTATGTTTCTATTGGCCTGCTCTAATAGTTATCAATAATCGTCATTAGTTCTTCAAAGTGTCCCAATTACAGTAGGTTGCTTACCGATCAATTTAGGTTAAGTATACCAAGCAATTCAAATAAGTGTGCTTTATCATCTGAAACTTATTTTGATTGTCATAATTGTCCCCAAGTCTTCAACTCCTAGCACTTGAGGCGCTTCTTTGGTGAATCATACTTTGCACCTGCTGTATACATCCTCTATTTTCAACAACAACTTGTATTTATATAGTACCCTGAAGATAGAAAAACATCGTAAGATGATTCATAGAGGCATGAGGAAAAAACAATTGCCAAGCTAAAGAAGGAGAGATGAAGAGAGGTGACCAAAAGCTTCTTTAAAACTAACTAGTGAACTCCATAGTTGGATTGGTCCACTATGCACTATTTGTATTTGTTAAGTGGCTAATTAGGAGGTTAAGCATCATTACTGCAGTGCATTACCATTGGCCACTCAGTTAGTTATAACGCATTAGATGCTGCTGAAAGTACAAGGGGTAAAGTTGTGCATTCCTGAAAGTGTGTTTAAAAAGGGAAAAATGAAATATTTAATGCAATTCCTCTACACTGAGTAAATTTACTCTGCATAATGTAAATGGATGGATTGTCTTTAACTTCATTCATCAAAACATAGATCAGTGAATGGTCCCTAAGAATCAGGCTGGTCTGATCGCCTCCAAGCTCCACTTATAAGGCTTGACTTTCCTCACTGGTGCGATTACCAGCAGAAGTGTAGTGGGGCAGGATTTCTGCCACCTAAGGTAGTCGACGCTTACCCTAGCAAAGTCATATTTTCAGCACCCACCCAACAGTATTGCCGCCTATGCTTAGGAGCTCGTCACATGTGGTGCAGAGGGAGGGGAGAA
This sequence comes from Heptranchias perlo, assembly GCF_035084215.1. Taxonomy (NCBI): domain Eukaryota; kingdom Metazoa; phylum Chordata; class Chondrichthyes; order Hexanchiformes; family Hexanchidae; genus Heptranchias; species Heptranchias perlo. The sequence continues at coordinate 46,858,663 of NC_090335.1, forward strand.
ATGACTGCTTCTATAGGGTTCAGATACCTGCAGCAGCTTAAAGGACCAGGGAGTCTCCAATGAAGACCCTGTAATGAAACAATGTGAAAACAGCAATTGATTATCCTTCTATTGATTTTGGTGCCTCCTATGGCCCTTTCAATTTTTTGCTGTGTTTCTGATCGAGCAGCAATGCTGGACAACTATTTTATACGGGTGTTTCTAACATCCAGCGCTACTCATTGCAAATGCGATGTCTGACATCGCACCATTATATCTGCCTCATTTAAATATACCCTCCATACTTGGGTGAGAGCTTCCGGATTACAGCGGAAATGACGCAGGAAGATGTTGCCAGCTGTACAAATAAGTGGGATCTGGCACAATGGGTCCCCTGCATGCTGAAAGACCACCCAAAATTGGGTGCTAAAATTGAGAGAAATCTTGCCCACAGTCTTCTAGATTGATGGATCTCCTTAGCTAGTCAGTAAGATATAAGATTGTCCCATTCTTTCCACAAAACAAAATTGTATGGATGGGCAGTTAGTAATATTAATTGATGGGATATAAATTGTTACAATGTCCTTATCTTCCATCACAATTATGCAATTGAAATGTCTTAAACCATTCATAATAATCTAGGTTGGTAGATTGTCCACAATTCTGGATGACCTGATGTAGATTGTGAATGATTCATGTGATTACCTTATATCATGACATTACATTTGTGGATGGTCCCTAATTTGACATCATGGGCCAGATTCTGCTGTAGCAGGGCATCTAACGGTGTCTGCCATTAATTGGACTTGCCCCTGCACGCTTCAGGTGAAAGATATTTTACCCACTAAGTTGTTGAAAGTGCGAGCTGATAACAGCTCAGCGAGGGAAACAGGCCATCTGGGACCTGAGTGAACAGGGCAACCAACAGGGTATCTCCTTATTCAATGAGATTTAAGGATTGGGAAATAAACAATGGAAGGACTGAGAAGGAGGGTGAATTAAAGGTGGTGAATTCAATGTCAAATCAGGGACAGAAAGAGAGAAAAGTGACAGAAAGAAAAATAATTTGAAAATTTAAAATTTGACATTTTTAAAATCTCCTAAAGCAATTCACAACCTGTAGGAATGAGATTCCACACTTATAATAGTTAATTTTCGGTGCCAGAGAGGTTGATTGGCAGTCATTAACACTTATCACATCATTAAAAGGTATTTATGCTTGTAATTACTAGCCCTAAATATCTGTGGAGTATTTACCGCACAAATATGACAACTTCACGACATTCACTGCAGGTCGCTGGTGAGGCAGACAGTGTAATGCCGTTTTCACAAAGCTAACAGTGGAGCGGTGCAGCTTGGACAGCAACTTTGACATTTAACCGCGCATCTGCCCCCGCCTGAAGTTGCTGTACCATTATTGCATAAATAACGGCAAGCGCCATTAGCCTCACTGAAATTTTGACAGCAAAATCTGGCCTCGTGTTTAGACTGGTGGATGGTCCATAACTCCGCTCGTAAAGATGTCTATTAATTGGTTGATTGGTTTATATTTAGAGTAATAGATGGTCAGGAATGGTTCAGAAATGTGTGCACAGTCCTGAGTTGGTTTTGGGCAGGTATGTACATGAGTGTCAAAAAGACAGGTGCACACATAAGCCCAAAATAAACAAGGGACCCCATAAGGACTGTTGTTCATCACTTAGCCACCTGCTGTTGTGCATAATATATGCAAAATGCTTGTTTTTGCTTCCATTCATGAAAAATCGCCAGTATCAGAACAAGGTGAGCTGACTGTAGGTGAGTGTGATGAGACCACTGGTAATAAAAACGTGTGTGATAATGGAGGTGCTACCACACAATGCAGGTTAACATTAGAAGTGTTAGATGACGGGACAATAATATCTATGTTTTAACTTAAAATTCTGCAGATGATAACAATATAATTTATTTTGTTATTAATTACAGATGTATAATATTTTTTTTCTTCCAACACAGCACAATACAATCTGGCACTTGCATAAAATAAGATTAAAGATCAGATGGAAGCAAGGTTTTTTTTGTGATGGTTAAAGATGTTTGGCTAGGAAAACAATAAAGTGAAAGTCCATTTGCTTGGACTGTGACTTTTTATTTGCTGCAAGAATAGGGCTAAGTATGAAGGAAGATACTACTCTGCAGCACACATTGTACTTACACATATACAGGGTTTTTGGACAAAATAGAGACTCTGAGCTGTGAGCTGAGTTGCGATGATCTGTTAATAACAGGTTCTGCACAATTAGACGTAATATGCTTTGACTCATAAAGGGTATAATTTCCTTCATTCTGAATAAACAGGGTAAATGCCCATTTTTTCATAACTTGTGACCTACTAATAAAATCACAGGATCGTGTGGTTTGAAAGGTGCCATTCCTGAGAATGCAATTTGATTAGCAGGATTGAAATAAAGTCAGCCAATAATGACACAGTGTAACAATAAGTCTTTAGAAAATCTCCAATGGTATGATAGCCAAGTACTTATGGTCGTAGACTAGCAACCTAGAGATTGTGGCATAATTATAACCTCCCCTCCCCACAATGGGCGGGAGAGGGTCGGAGGTGGGGATTAAATTGGCAAATTTGCGAAACCCAACCCCAACCCAATGGGAATGCACCTGCTTCTGTTTTAACAGTGGCGGGCTTGGGAGGGACTGAGTAACACACTCTGGAGAGGCAGGTCCATGATTATAATATGTAAATGAGGCTTCATTCCTGATATTTTGGTAGCAATTTAAATTTAATGCTGGCGGCCGGGTTTCCCAGGGCTCGGGAAACCCGGCAGTTAAAGGGAGGTGAGAGCAGCCGGCTCCAGCAGGTAAGTGCTTTTTATGGCACTGCTTGTGGGCCAGGAGAAGCAGGAGTGTTTCCCCCTGGCCTGTTAAGCAAATATTCTGCTGCAATCGGCCGCCCCCATCCTCCGAATCAGCAATATTTCCTGTTCCCTCCTCCCTCCCAATTGCCGGTCCAACTCCCCCCCACCAACCCGCGATGTTTCCTGGACCACCCCCCCACCTCCTGATTGCCAGTCCGAACCACCCCCGCACCAACCCACGATATTTCCTGGTTGCCGGGGACCGTCCCCAACGGTCCCAGCTGCGGCCTTCTGCGCTGGCTTTCCCGCCCGGCAGCCGGCCAGCCTGTCAATCTGGCTAGCTGCCATATAATCTAGGCTGACACGCCATTGCCGTATTGAGGGAGTACTATATTGTTGGAGGTGTTGTTCTCCAAATGAGATGTTATCTGAGGTCAAGTGGCCTATAAAGATCCCATGGTATTATTTGCAAAACAGTTTGGTGAGCTGGGTGGTATTCCGTCTTCAACCAATATCAACTGATGATTGACTGGACATTCATTTCGTTGTTGATTGTGGGATTTTGTTTTGTATAAAATGGTTGCATAACAACAGTCACTGCAGTTCAAAAAAGTAATTCCTTATATGGGAAGCACTTTGAGACATTCCTGAGGGATGTTATAGGGCACTATATAAATGCAAATCTTTCTTTCAGCTCTAGCACTGCACAAATTAAAATTAATTCACTTTTATTATGCTTTGTAATCAGTCATTCTTTCATTGTGCAGAAAATAAAAATGTTAGCTTCAAAAGCCAAACAAAACATGCAGCGCGAGCAAGGATGGCAAATGCCAGTTCCATGATTGTAACCTTGACCAAAGAAAATAATATTAGCACAGAGAGTTCTCCGGTGTCTTTACCAACATTTTTCCCTCAACTAATACCACTAAATAAAAGCAGATTAGCTATTTAATTATCTCATTGTTACTTAATGTAACAAGTGGGATTGCCAATGAAGTGAACTGAATAATTGGGCTCAATCTTTCCGATTTCTGGAGAGACGGGGATTGACTAAATATCTGCTGAAAGAAGGCTGTATTCTTAACCTCGAGGTTTGAATACATTGTTTTTCTGTTATTAGACTTCAGATTTGATCAGGAAATCTCATGGATGCCTCAAGAATTTCTATGTGCTCCAGATTAATGATTTGACAGAAGAAAAGTTCAATGACTGATGGTCTGAAGTAACTTGTCAATAGTTGTGATGAGAAAAATAAGTTTTCCTGTTTGTTAGTTAGAAACAAAAGAATCGAACTGAGATCTGTAAGTCATTTTATCTATAGTTTGAATTGGCTACACTGGAATTGTGATGAACATAATTCATGTACAAGATAAAATAATTAAGTTTCAAAAATGTTGAACTCCCCCGATAGCTTAGTGGATAAAGGGTGTAGTACTGAGCCACATAGACAAAAGGTTCCAGATTCAATTCCCAGTCTATACTAAGTTAGCTGATCTCGCCTGAAGTGGTAATAGAGGTACTACAATTGGCTTCAGTGTCAATGGGCCAGAAAAGGGAAAATCAGCTGAGCTTGTTCTGCTTAGAGGAAAGAAGGTTAAGGGGAGATTAATGGAGGTGTTCAAAATTATGAGGGGTTTTGATAGAGTAAATAGGTAGAAACTGTTTCCACTGGCAGGAGGGTCAGTAACCAGAGGACACAGATTTAAGATAATTGGCAAAAAAGCCAGGGGGAGAAGAGGAGAATATTTTTACTCAACAATTTGTTTTGATCTGGAATGCACTGCCTGAAAGGATGGTGGAAGCGGATTCAGTAGTAACTTTCAAAAGGCAAGTTAGTATATATTGAAAAAGGAATAATTTGCAGGGCTACAGGGAAAGAGCAGGGGAGAACCAGGATGAATACAAGAAGTACAGAGGAGAAGTGAAAAAGGAAATAAGAGGAGCAAAGAGAGAATATGAGGATAGACTGGCGGCTAACATAAAAGGGAATCCAAAAGTTTTCTATAGGCATATAAATAGTAAACGGGTAGGAAGAGGAAGGGGTGGGGCCGATCAGGGACCAAACAGGAGATCTATGCATGGAGGCAGAGGGCATGGCTGTGGTACTAAATGAATACTTTGCATTTGTCTTTATCAAGGAAGAAGACGCTGCCAAAGTCACGGTAGAAGAGGAGGTAGTTGAGATACTGGATGGGCTAAAAATTGATAGAGGAGCTACTAGAAAGATTGGCTGTACTTAAAGTAGATAAGTCACCCGGTCCGGATGGGATGCATCCAAGGTTGCTGAGGGAAGTAAGGGTGGAAATTGCGGAGGTACTGACCATAATCTTCCAATCCTCCTTAGATACGGGGGTGGTGCCAGATGACTGGAAAGTTGCGAGTGTTACACCCTTGTTCAAAGAAGGGTGAATGGATAAATCCAGCAACCACAGGCCAGGCAGTAGTGTTGAAACAGTTGTTTTTCGGGCTGGAGGTATGTATACAGTGGTGTTCCCCAGGGATCGGTACTATGATCACTGCTTTTTTTGATATATATTAATGACTTGGACTTTGGTGTACAGGGAATAATTTCAAAATTTGCTGATGACACAAAACTTAGAAGTGTAGTGAGGAGGATAGTAATAGACTTCAAGAGGACATGGACAGGCTGGTGGAATGGGCAGACACATGGCAGATGAAATTTAACGCAGAGAAGCGCAAAGAGATACATTTTGGCAGGAAGAATGAGGAGAGTCAATATAAACTAAATGGTAGAATTCTAAAGGGGGTGCAGGAACAGAGAGACCTGGGAGTATATATGCACAGATCTTTGAAGGTGGCAGGACAGGTTGAGAAAGCGGTTAAAAAAGCATACGGGATGCTGGGCTTTATAAATAGAGGCATAGAATACAAAAGCAAAGAAGTTATGTTGAACCTTTATAAAACACTGGTTCAGCCACAACTGAGAATTGTGTCTAATTCTGGGCACCGCATATTAGCATGGATGTGATGGCCTTAGAAAGAGTGCAGAAAAAATTTACTAGAATGGTTCCAGAGATGAGGGACTTCAGTTACATGGATAGACTGGAGAAGCTGGGGTTGTTTTCCTTAGAGCAGAGAAGGTTCAGAGGAGCTTTGATAGAAGTGTTCAAAATCATGAAGGGTTTAGATAAAGTAAATAAGGAGAAACTGTTCCCATTGGCAGAAGGGTCAAGAACCAGAGGACATAGATTTAAGATGATTGGCGAAAGAACCAAAGGTGATATGAGGAAAAATGTTTTTACACAGCAAGTAGTTATGATCTGGAATGTGCTGTCTGAAAGGATGGTGGAAACAGATTCAAACATGACTTTCAAAAAGGAATTGGTTAAAAAGGGAAAGAATTTGCAAGGCTACAGGGAAAGGGTGGGGGAATGGAACTAACTGGATTGCTCTTACTAAGAGCCAGCATGGACTCGGTGGGCCGAATGGCCTCCTTCTGTGCTGCATAATTCTGTCATTCTATTTTATCATTCTATTCCAGTAACCTCTGCTAGAATATATCCCTGTCAGGTCAGGGCAGGATCAGGTTTGGCTGTGATGGCCATCTTGGTTGCAAAGGCTGGTGAACTATGGTGCTGGGAGCAAAATGACTTTGGTAGGAGAGTTTTCCTGAAACAGGGCTTTGGTTAACCTTTTTTCCTAACATTCATATCACATCAACAGTTGCCTGATAAGCTCCAGACTGCAATGTATGCACTTCTTTAAACCCTATGTAAAGCTCAGATTCACTGGGGTTGATCCCACTCCCATTTGATTATCTGGTGGATATATTTAACAGAAACTGCTTTATCTTTTCATATCAGTAAACATTTTTTCTTCCAATATTACTGTACAGTGCTTCTACTTTGGTGCTTTAGGTACATTGATGTTACAATCTTTAGTGTCACTAAAACCAGGCCTGTACTCATGGGTACACAATAAATGAAATATCTGATGGAAAAAAAACATTGAGTCTGGTTACTGATTTATGATGAATGTTGATTAAATCTGACATTGGTTTGAGGACTGTCATCTGAACAGCAGTGATATAATGCATCCTGAGGGAGACAAATAGTCACTGAAAACTAGAAAATGGGTGGTTGTATACATCAACTACAACACAAGAAGAAGGTTTTTCTTCCTGGTTACTGAAACTAACTAAAATAACCTGCAAGATGAGTTGTAAAGAACTGCGCTCATTCTTGTATGTTATGATGTTGAAGCCCTTTTATCATCCATAATGGAGTAAATATATTTTATGCACTGTATTTATGTAACACTGCTCATTGGGAATAATGAAAATTAGCATCTCTACTGAAGAAAGTCCCGATGATTGTGCTGCACTCAAGTAGCCATTGTTCATGTGTGAGTCTTCACAGTGAGTATCAGCTGGCCGTTTAACTGTAGGCGGATGTAAAAGATCCCACGGCACTATTCGAAGAAGAGTAGGGGAATTCTCCCCGGTGTTCTGGCTAATATTTATCTCTCAATCAATGCTTAAAAAACAAATTATCTGGTCATTAACTCCTTGCTGTTTGAGGGACCTTGCTGTGCAAATTGGCTGCCATGTTTCCTACATTACAACAGTGACTAGACTTCAAAAGTACTTCATTGGCTATAAAGCGCTTTGGGATGTCCTGAGGTTGTGAAAGGTGCTATATAAATTAATTCATTCATTCTTTCCTTCTTTCTTGCTTTCCTTCCTTCCTTCCTTCCTCACCCAACATCCACACACCTTTGCTTCCAGCAGGGGTTACTGGATAGTGATCAGGAGTTTTAACTCTGCCCAATTTTTCCTTCTCTACCCCAGGGTACTGTGACCAGTTGTACCACCACTTCAGCCTGCTGGCTGATATCAGCTAACTCAGCACAAACTGAGGATCAGACCTGGGGCCTGCCCAGTAAGTATGACTCAGCTCCTTACTGGTTGAGCTTGTACAGCAATCGGGCACCTTCATCAACAATATGGTTATGATATCAGCACAGGTCTTTGATAAAACATTTTACAGTTTTGTGTGGCCTGATTCTTCAATCCAATCTTTCAAATGATTAAAAAAGTGTTGGAATCCGCCACTGATCAGCAACTGAAAAAGAAGGACAAGGTTAACATTCCTCCTTTATAGAGAGAAAAATATATATTTACCAAATGCATCCTCTGCTCCCCTCTCCTCCCTGCTCTCTCTCTCTCGAGGGACCATCGCCTGCATAACACCATTGCTCCTTCTTCCATCACTGCCGCTGAAGGTGGCTTTTCTCCAGGCACATTCCCCTGAAACCCCAAAAGGTGCATAACCTTCCCACCCCATTGTGCAGAGCCCCAAACACTCTTTTCATATGGGACAGCGATTTATATATACCTCCACCAATCTAGTAACATTGTTTTCACTGCCTATGTGTAATCTCCTCTATGTTGGGAATTTTTTATTTATTTTCTCTATACTTTGTGGTGAACTAAACTTCCATATGCGCTGATGAATGATTCTTAGAGAGCTCTTAGGTTCAGGATATGAAAATGGCAACTCATTACTTTGCATTCAGCTTATGATTATGGGGGAATGGGTAATTTGTCCAGCGAGATCTCTGTGTCTGTCGCTCTGTGGTATAATTATTAATTTGAATCTCATTGCTAGGTGAGACAGGAATGAGGTAATGACATAACAGGTGATGAATGGGTTTTGGGTGATCTCATAAATCCGGGACTAACAAATGGCAAGTCATTAATGTACTTTCAGCCTGATGTCCATCATCTTATAATTAGAAAGAAAAACACTTCATGTCAATTAATGAAAATTAATAACGAGTATACAAACCATTATATTAAAAACTAACAAAACTACATAAATGGACTAAAGTATTCTGAAAGAGTGACCCATATTAATTTCTACTGATAAATCATTAATTTAAGCACAAAAACATGTTAAAACGTAAGTATTGATAATTTATAATAAAAAATTTGCTATTAACATCTTCTAAATTCACTTACATCATTGTCATTCTCATTTTTAATAAACATTTACCTTTCACCACATTACACTGCCATTTTTCCACAGATGTGTACATTTCCCTGCTTTTTAACCTTGCCTTGATCTCACAGTGTCAAAAAGACACTCAGGTGTGGTGTACTCAGCCCCATGTGGATATAGTACATATGACATCACCCCGCAGCTTGTCCTTGCCTGATCCTGCTCATTTACCATAAATTCCCACCCCACCCACCTCTCCACTGGTCTCCATTCTAGTTCAGTTGTTTAATCAGACTTGTTTTGATTGCTATTTTTCATATTTGTTTGGTGGGTATGTACTTATCAAGGTCAGGGATGTCATGGCTGGGGACTGGTACACCTTTCCCAACTTTGTTACCCAATTTAGAATCAAACAATGAAGCATAAATTTACATCTGCTTTTTGTTAAAATGAACAAAAAACAATTTTTTTGACCCCCTTGTGCATAACGTCCAAACTCAGAAAGGCCCCTTTTCCAGCAACAATGTGTATTTTGGTACTTCTTTCAGTACCCATCCCTTATTACACAGAATTACATAGAAATTACAGCACAGAAACAGGCATTTTGGCCAAACAGGTCTATGCGGGTGTTTATGCTCCACATGTGCCTCCTTCCAACCTACTTCATCTAACCCTCAGCATTTTGTTCTATTCCTTTCTCCCTCATGTACATATCTAGATTCCCCTTAAATGCATCTATTTGCCTCAACCTCTCCATGTGGTAGCAAGTTCCACATTCTAACCACTTTCTGACTAAAGATGTTTCTCCTGAATTCCTTATTGGATTTTTTAGTGATTATCTTATATTTATGACTCCTAGTTTTGATCCATATGGGCCTCACTAAGTGAAATCATAGAATCATCATAGAATGGTTACAGCACGGAAGGAGGCCATTCGGCCCATCGGGTCCATGCCGGCTCTCTGCAAGAGCTATCCAGCTAGTCCCATTTCACCACTCTATCCCCACAGCCCTGCACATTTTTTCCCTTCAAGTACTTATCCAATTGTGCATTCCAGATCATAACCACTCGCTGTGTAAAAAAGTTCTTTCTCATGTCGTCTTTGGTTCTTTTGCCAATCATCTTAAATCTATGTCCTCTGGTTCTTGACCCTTCCGCTGAAGGGACTACTCTGTCTAGACCCTTCATGATTTTGAATACCTCTATCAAATCTCCTCTCAACCTTCTCTGCTGTAAGGAGAACAACCCCAGCTTCTTCAGTCTATCCACGTAACTGAAGTCCCTTATCCTTGGAATCATTCCAGTAAATCTCTTCTGCACCCTCTCCAAGGCCTTCATATCCTTCCTAAAGTGCAGTGCCCAGAACTGGACACAACACTCCAGTTGTGGCCGAACCAGTGATTTATAAAGCTTCAAAATAACTTCCTTGCTTTTGTACTCTATGCCTCTATTTATAAAGCCTAGAATCCCGTATGCTTTCTTAACCACTTTCTCAATGTGCCCTGCCACCTTCAACGATTTGTGCACATATACCCCCAGATCTCTCTGTTCCTGAACCCCTTTTAGAGTTGTACCCTTTAGTTTATATTGCCTCTCCTCGCTCTGTCTACTGAAATGTATCACTTCACGCTTATCTGCGTTGAATTTCATCTGTCATGTGTCTGCCCATTCCACCAGCCTGTCTATGTGCTCTTGAAGTCTATCACTATCCTTCTCACTGTTCACTACCCTTCCAAGTTTTGTGTCATCTGCAAATTTTGAAATTGTGTCCAAGTCCAAGTCATTAATATATATCAAGAAAAGCAAGGTCCTAGTACCAACCCCTGGGGAACACCGCTATATACCTCCCTCCAGTCTGAAAACCAACCATTCACTACTACTCTCTGTTTCCGATGACTTAGCCAATTTCGTATCCATGCTGCCACTGCCACTGCCCCCTTTATCCCATGGGCTTCAACTTTGATGACAAGCCTATTATGTGGCATTTTATCAAATGTCTTTTGGACGTCCATATACACCACATCAACTGGATTGCCCTCATGGACCACCTCTGTTCCCTCATCAAAAAACTCATTCAAGTTGGTGAAACACAATTTGCTTTTAACAAATCCGTGCTAGCTTTCCTTAATTAATTCACACTTGTCCACATGACTGTTAATTTTGTCCCGGATTATCAATTCTAAATGTTTTCCCACTACCGACGTTAAACTGACTGGCCTGTAGTTGCTGGGTTTATCCTCGCACCCTTTTTTGTACAAGGGTGTAACATTTGCAGTTCTCCAGTCCTCTGGCACCAACCCCATATCTAAGGATGTTTGGAAGATTATGGCCAGTATCTCAACAATTTCCACCCTCACTTCCCTCAGCAACCTAGGATGCATCCCATCTGGACTGGGTGACTTATCTACTTTAAGTACAGCTAGCCTTTCTAATACCTCCTCTTTATCAATTTTTAGCTCATCCAGTATCTCAACTACCTCTTCACTTACTGTGTCTTTGGCAGCATCTTCTTCCTTGGTAATAGATGCAAAGTACTTATTTAGTACCTCAGCCATGCCCTCTGCCTCCACACGTAGATCTCCTTTTTGGTCCCAAATCGATCCCACCCCTCCTCTAACTACCTGTTTACTGTTTACATGCCTATAGAAGAGTTTTGGATTCCCTTTTATGTTAGCCGACAGTCTATTCTCATATTCTCTCTTTGCCCCTCTTATTTCCTTTTTCGCTTCCCCTCTGAACTTTCTATATTCAGCCTGGTTCTCACTTGTTTTATTAACCTGACATCTGTCACACGCCCTTTTTTCTGCTTCATCTTACTCTCTATCTCTTTTGTCATCCAGGGAGCTCTGGCTTTAGTTGCCCTACCTTTCTCCCTCATGAGAATGTACCTAGACTGTACCTGAAGCATCTCCTCTTTAAAGGCCGCCCATTGTTCAATTACAGTTTTGCCTGCCAATCTTTGATTCCAATTTACCTGGGACAGATCCATCCTCTCCCATTGAAATTGGCCCTCCTCCAATTGAGTATTTTTACTTTAGAGTGCTCCTCGTCCTTTTCCATAGCTAATCTAAACCTTATGATACTATGATCGCTGTTCCCTAAATGTTCCCCCGCTGACACTTGCTCCACTTAGCACACCTCATTTCCCAGAACCAGATCCAGCAATGCCTCCTTCCTTGTTGGGCTGGAAACGTACTGGTCAAGAAAGTTTTCCTGGACACACTTCAAAAATTCCTCCCCCTCTTTGCCCTTTACACTATTACTATCCCAGTCTATATTAGGATAGTTGAAGTCCCCCATTATCACTACTCTATGGTTCTTGCACATCTCTGTAATTTCTGATTCTATTGATACATAGCTAGTATGTAGTGCCGTCACCTTATCCTGCCGCAAATGCGTGAACCTGGGAAGATGCTATGATACTCTCAGTGTGCATTGGAGGAAGGACCACTATTGTCATAGCATTAGGACATTGTACAGGAAAGGAAGGCAGTGGATCAGTACAGCCAGTGACAGGAGGAAATAACTTACAGCAAATGCTTTCAATAAATAAAGATTGACAGGTTGACTCACCAAATAAAGTCACTTCACATCTGTCTATTCTCCCCCCCACACACTCGCAAAGTTCCTCATTGTCAAAAACTTCTGCCAAGTCCTTTCATACGGCAGAAGTCCAAAGGTCCCCTGCCATCACCCTACTCCAAAAGTTTAAAGCATACACAAAACAAACTCAGAACTCTTTGTGCTCAAACCATATTTGCTTTCCATGATAACATTCATCCAAAGGTGCCTGTTAAGTCCATTCACCCCAATTACAACCACTTCTTAACACCTTTTTAAGCCAGACCTGTGCTCATGGGTATAAAATCCATCTTTTTGTACTGATTTTCAGCAAGATTAATTTTTTAAGTTAAAACAGAGAAATTCATAGAATATTGGAAAAAGGTACAATCTGTATATGAAGAACACCTTAAATATTTTACACACCAAATTAAACACATTTTAAACATTATAATACAGATAAAATAATAAAGGGACTATTGATATATTACAGTTTTTCTTGACTAAATTATATAATAATAAGAGCTCAATTTTCTTCAATTTGCAGCTTTTTCTCCAAGCCCATAGGACGTTCTTGACAAACTTAAAAATCATGGGGGGAATTTTAACCTCCAAGAACGGGTGGGTTGGGGTTGGGTGGGAACTAAAATTTGTAGAAATTTGAAGCGTGATAGCAACCTGCCTCCAACACGCTCACTTCCAGGTTTAACGGAGGCCCATTTGGCTGCATGCGAGTAAGTTGCTTGCTAGAGGCGGGTCGGTCATTAGGACAGGCGGGTCAGTAATTATCACAGCCATTTAGATGATTAGCACATGGCAATGAGGCGATTTTAAATTGAATTGAACAGGCATTTGAATTTAATGCCTACAGCACAGGTTTCCCGGGGCTTGGGAAACTCGCCAGTGAAACAGAGGCAAGATTGAGCGGCACTTCATGGGGGTCTTTAAAGTTATGATTGCCCGATGTGCATAAAAGCTCAGTGTTTACAGCTGGTTTCTCAGTTCCCTCTGGCAAATGTTTGGCAGACAGTTCTTGTGATCATATAAGTTTTTCAGAAGTTTGGAGCCTTTCAAACGGATAAGATCAGTGTGGGGGAGGGGGGGTTGCTTGTTAATTATATCCATGTGATTTATATCAATTAGTGTTAATTGTATTCAGGTGGTGCATATCAATTGGGAACTCTCTTGCATCCATTTATGAGAGCTGATCTAGGGTGTGGTGTGGGTGTAATGTGGAGCTCAGTGAATAAAGGCTTGGAAGCAACTGAAGATCAGGCTCTAGTATTCTATCTGTCACCACCTAGCTATCCAATTTATAATAATGCTATGGATGTTTTCAGTAGGACATCGGACGAGGAAGACAATCACCATCAACGTCAGCGACGTCATGCTGTGGTAGGATCTGCAGGTACACAAGACAGAGGTACACAACACAGATCTGGAGAACAGCAGTGAGGAGACCAACAGAGGGGCCGAGGTCGCAGGAGGCACTGCCCATGTGAGAGCGTCTACAGACAGACGCTGAGCTTCCTTGACCAATCTGAAGAGCGGTGCCTACACAGGCTCAGATTGAGCCGACAGGTGTTCGCGACATCTGCAACCTCCTTCAAGAAGAGCTGCTCCCTGCTGGACCTGATAGCCACGCATTGGCCGTCGCAATCAAAGTCACCACTGCCCTCAATTTCTTTGCCTCTGGCTCCTTCCACTGCATCATTGGAGACATCTCCAGGGTCTCTCAGTTGGCTGCACAAAAATGTATAAAGCAGGTAATGGATGGGTTGTTTGCAAGCACGTCCACTTATGTCAACTTCTCAGAATGAACGGGCAGTGGATTTCACCTCTCTGGCTGGCTTCCCACAGGTGCAGGTTGCCATCAGTTGCACACACGTAGTAATCCGAGGATCACCACATGAACCATGAGTTTATATCAACTGCAAGGGATTTCACTCCATCAATACGCAGCTGGTTTGCAACCACAAGAAGAGGTTCATGCAGGTGCGTGCCAGATTCTCTGGGAGCTGTCATAATGCTTTTCTACATTCCAGACCTCTTTCTACCAGACAGACTTAAGGGCTGGGTCGTTGGAGACAAGGGATATTCCCTTCAAACTTGGCTCATGACACCTGTGAGGAACCCCACCAATGAAGCACAACAGCGCTACAACCAGAACCACATCACCAACAGGTGTGTCATCAAGCAAACCGTCGGCATGTTGAAGATGCGCTTCAGGTGTCTGGATAGGTCTGGAGGCGCCCTTCAGTACTCGCCAATGAGTGTGTCCAGAAACATAGCGATATGCTGCGTCCTAAACAACATTGCGCAACAGAGAAGATTAGAGGTGGAGGACGACCAAGGTGCTCATCTATCATCTTCTGATGAGGAGAACATTGAAGAAGAGGAGGAGGAAGAGGAGAACGATGAGCAATTTGAAGATGGGGCACCCATCGTTAGACCAGCCGCGTACATTGCTGCCCATGATGCCCTCATAACTCAAAGGTTTGCTTATTTAGTCAGACTGGGAAAAATAAAAATTGAAATACTCCGGCCCGGTCCTACCACCATCACCACCACCATCCTCCACCCCCTCCCCACCTCACCTTTACACAAAACACTCCTTCAACCACACATACACCCATTGCACATCCACCCAATGGGTCCCGTCATGTATTGACATTCATCATGAAGCAAATGGAAGTGTGAGATGGCACTCGGAAAGCAATAATGGATAGGATGTAGGAGTGGTGCTGAGCAATAAATTTTATGTACCAATATACAAAAAGAAAACTTCACAATGTAAATTTTTTTCAAACACCCATGCGCTTACCCTTAGTGAATTACAATTGTTTTAACTTACGCTTCCTATCACTTCTATGTGGTGCATCCCCTGTGGCTTCAGCAGAGGTAGAGGCAGGCTGCACAGATCCCAGCCCTGACTGTTGAGGTGCTTTTGGCCTACAACCTCTGGGTTTTGGAGCCGCTGAGGGCAGGGGCAGACTCAGTCATCAGGAGAGGAGGCAGCATGGCAGGTACTGGTTGAGGGTGGAGCAACGGGTGAGAGGTGGAAGCGCTTTGAGTGGAGTTCCCACTTCCATGTCCCCTTTCACCATCGTCCCTCTCCCAGGCCAGTGCCACATCATTCCTCCAATCAGCTAGAGAGCAGCTTAGTGCAGATCAGTGACACATTGTAAGGCCATGGATAAGGCATCTGTCATCCTGTTGAAGGTGGCAGACATCTCCTGCACAGATGTGGTCATGGCCTGCACAGACTCATTTGAGAGCCATGCTTGAAGCTTCACAGAAGCGGCCACTCTCTCCATGGCAGACATTCTCGCAATTACCTGCGACACCAATCCACTAGTGTTGGAGTTTGACTCCTCCATCCTCTCCGCTGTTGTGAAGAGTGTACATGGTACATTTGCCAGTACCTTGCGAAGTTGCTGCTGTACCTCTATCATTCTCCTTCTCAATAATGGCCCCTGGGGTTCAGCATCTGTGTCCAGCTGAACAGAGCTGGGAGAGGAGTGTGCCCTTCGACGCAGACTCTCCACAGCTGTCCCTGCCACCAGTGTCTGCTTGTGCTCACTTGTCAATTGTGAATCACCAGGTTAAAACCCAACTGACTGTCTAACTGGATACACCGAGGTGTGAGTATTTGCACAGGTGCATGGCTGTATGTCCTGTGATGGTCCACCCTCAGAAGGAATGAGGTCCTTCGAGGAATCTTAGTCATGCATCTCTGCAGACTATTATTCTATACATGTGCATCAGCACTCCTTGTGGGTCAGGAGGAGCAGGAGTGCTCCTCCCAGACCCCACAAAGAAGCCTTTGGCCTCCCCCAGCCCCGACCTCCAACCTCACCACAGCCTTCCCAATTGTCGACCTCCCTCCCCTCCCGATTGCCAATCTCTCCCCCCTCCCCCGCCGATTGCCAGGGACCGTCCCCAAGGGTCCGCAGCAGTGGCTTTCTGCCGCTAGTGCTCCCGTCTGCCGGCCAGGCTGTCCATCTGACTGGCTGCCGGGCGGGAGGCCGAGCAACAATATGTTAATGAGGCCCTACTGTTAAGATCGGGATTCTCTTTTAACTCCTAGATATCAGCGACATGGGGACTGAAGGCTTACTTAAGGAAGTGGTTCGAGATGCTGAGCCCAAAAAATATCTGAAGTAAAAAAGCAGTAAAATCCGCAAGCCAATGACACTGCTCGTGGCAATTAAAGTCCCCTCCTCCCCCAACTTTTCTGACTCCATTCCAGACTAGCGTAGGGATTAACTGCGCTATCAGCCAATGTGTTGTCCACACATGCTTGCAAACCATGCTGACTTGCTCTGGGCCACCGGCAGGTGACAGTGAAAGGGAAAAATGTTAGAATGCTAGTTCCAAGCTATCTTCAAACAGAACTTGAATTACAAAATACTAACTGTGTATGATGTTTATATAGTTTTGCGTGTGCCTGTGTGAGAGTGAGTGAGAAGAGGGATCCAATATAAGAGCTGGGTGGTACTTGCCCTGAATCTAGGAGAGACTTATATCTTCACCTTCTGTTGCTCCCTCTACACTCTTACATGCAAGGATATCCAAGGTGACCTCCTCCAAGGGAATTTAGGGCTTGTATTTTTTTTATTCGTTCATGGGATGTGGGCGTCGCTGGCAAGGCCAGCATTTATTGCCCATCCCTAATTGCCCTTGAGAAGGTGGTGGTGAGCCGTCTTCTTGAACCGCTGCAGTCCGTGTGGTGAAGGTTCTCCCACAGTGCTGTTGGGAAGGGAGTTCCAGGATTTTGACCCAGCGACGCTGAAAGAATGGCGATATATTTCCAAGTCAGGATGGTGTGTGACCTCGGAGGGGAACGTGCAGGTGGTGTTGTTCCCATGTGCCTGCTGCCCTTGTCCTTCTAGGTGGTAGAGGTCGTGGGTTTGGGAGGTGCTGTCGAAGAAGCCTTGGCGAGTTGCTGCAGTGCATCCTGTGGATGGTACACACTGCAGCCACAGTGCGCCAGTGGTGAAGGGAGTGAATGTTTCGGGTGGTGGATGGCGTGCCAATCAAACGGGCTGCTTTTTCCTGGATGGTGTCGAGCTTCTTGAGTGTTGTTGGAGCTGCACTCATCCAGGCAAGTGGAGAGTATTCCATCACACTCCTGACTTGTGCCTTGTAAATGGTAGAAAGACTTTGGGGAGTCAGGAGGTGAGTCACTCGCCACAGAATACCCAGCCTCTGACCTGCTCTTGTAGCCTCAATATTTATGTGGCTGGTTCAATTAAGTTTCCGGTCAATGGTGACCTCCAAGATGCTGATGGTTGGGGTTTTGATAATGGTAATGCCGTTGAATGTCAAGGGGAGGTGGTTAGATTCTCTCTTGTTGGAGATGGTCATTGCCTGGCACTTGTCTGGCACGAATATTACTCGCCACTTATCAGCCCAAGCCTGGATGTTGTCTAGGTCTTGCTGCGTGCAGGCATGGACTGCTTCATTATCTGAGGGGTTGCGAATGAAACTGAACACTGTGCAATCATCAGCGAACATCCCCATTTCTGACCCTATGATGGAGGGAAGGTCATTGATGAAGCAGCTGAAGATGGTTGGGCCTAGGACACTGCCCTGAGGAACTCTTGCAGCAATTTTCTGAACAATCTTCAGTTTGGGCATGTTCCCTTGTATTGTATATCAGCTTGCCACGCAGGCAGAGAAGCAGTCTTGATATGTTGTAAGTTGTGTGCTCAAGCTGCAGTTCATGTTGTCTGTCAGTAAATGACCAGGAGGACGAAATTCCTCGGGATCTGATCCCAACAGTTATGCCGGGATTTCCCCTGCCAGTGTCCTCCAGCGCTGATCCGGCTGGATTTTGCAGGGTCAGTGGGGAGGCACCTAATTAGCATGGGACACTTCAGGTGCATCTCCAGTATTCACCTCTCCATGTGCCCGGAAACTTTGGCCTCTGTCTAATAAAACATTTGCTTCTTCATTCCTTACCCACAAACTCCATTTTCTTCTTCCACGTTTGTTTGGCCTTCCCTTGGTTTTTCTCAGCCAATTCTTTCTCCCCATACAGTCTTTCCAAAAGCTGAAAAATACATTTATAATATTTGTAGCCTTCAGAAAGGCTGAAATAATCTATCAACCCCCACCCCCCGGGCCCATAAAGGAATACTTACCTATAGGTGGCTGTATTCTGTTAAAGTTTGGTAAGGCACAGGATGGCCCAGTAAATGTCAGCATATGCTAAATTTGCTTTGCTGCAATTCTACCACTTCAGAGCTGAGACAGGAATATTTACTCTTCCATTACAACAACTCTCCAGATCCAAAGATCTAACATTTAAAATTGCAGAGTGAGAAATTTGGTACAAGTGCATTAAGTTTTGGTGTGATAACATCATCTAGGCTATAATGAGTTAAAATTAAAAACGCAAAAGCCTAGAATTGGCTGATAGCGCAGTTAATCCCTACGCTAGTCTGGAATGGAGTCAGAAAAGTTGGGGGAGGAGGGGACTTTAATTGCCACAAGCAGTGTCATTGGCTTGCGGATTTTACTGCTTTTTTACTTCAGATATTTTTTGGGCTCAGCATCTCGAACCACTTAAAAACGCAAAAGCCTAGAAATGTCTTTTAATGGATGAAAGCTTCGTAGATTTGTTTAACCTTCCTTTGTCTGCCCTTTTAAAACAGGCATTAATCCACTTTTTATAAATGAGTAAACGCCCACTAAAATAATGGACAGTGGACGTTAAGTTTTCATCCACTAATACTGCCATCAGTAATTCCCAGATTAAAGTTTTCCAATAAAACTGCACTAAAGAAAACAAAAAGTAACAGCATTATAATAACAATTTCTAATCAAGCCAAATGAGATGTACTGTAAAATACATCTACTTCAAAACCTGATGCAGCACTTTATCATAAAACAAAGTGCCTCTTAGAATCATAGGGGGGAATTTTAACCCCCTGTGACAGGCAAGTAGTGGTGGGTGGGTAGATTAAAATTTCAAAAATGGGAAACTCGACCCCACCTCCATTCTGATTTTAATGGAGGCGGGTTTGGGTGCTCTGGAGAGGTGGGTCAGTCATTATAATATGTTAATGAGGGTACTTTATGAGATTTTGGCAGCGATTTGAAATTAACCCCTCCAGCACAGAAACTCGTCAGTAAAATGGAGGCGAGATTGAGCAGCATTTCTTGGGGATGGCTAAAGGTCAGGTGTCCCGATATGAATAAAAGCTCAGTGTTCACAGCTGCTTTCTCAGTTCCCTCTGGGAAATGGTTTGCTGAGACTTCTCGTTGTAACAGACATATTGGGGCCAATTTTCGGATGGCCGAGCGGGTGTGTTAGGGTGGCTCCTAAAATGGTGGAATCCCGGAGCAGGTTCAGAGCCCGGCTCCAACCCGCTGACTTCCGGGTTCCCCAGTGACGCGTTCGGGTGCGCGTGCAGCTCCCGCATGCGGGACTCCCACCGGCAATTAAAGCCAGCGGGATGCTACTTCACATAGTTATTTAGATACTTGAGGTACTTGACAGACCTCATTGAGTGGAGATTTTGGCAGCTATGCAATTTTGAAGGATCCTCAGCGTGTTTCCCGAGCTGTTGGAAACACCCCTTGTTGGAGCAGACGTGTTTCAGCCAGCAGCCAGTGGGAGATGCAAAGGATTATTTGACAGGTGGGGGGAAAACCTCATTTATTGCAGCAGGGCACTCTGTCACTTCAGACAACGTTTTGGCTGCAACACCTTTGTCTTTCCACTCAAAGTTCTTAATTTATACCCAAAACTCTGCTGTGCAAACACATTTACCTACTTTGCGGACCCCCTCAAACTCACACTGTCAGGATAGGGGGCCCCATATCTGCATTCATCACTTCATCCAAGGACGAGCAACATCACCAGCCTCGCCAGGCACGCCGTCCACCTCCGCCATGTGGAGCTCCACAACACAGTGCTGCACCACAGGCACCTGCACAAAATAGTCATGCAACTACACGTACACCCACTGTAGGGTGACCCAAAGGGTGGCATCAAGTGTGGGTGTTCATGGTGAACCTCATGAAAGGGACTTATTACACAAGCCAGTCAAGAATGGCCAAGACGTGGCAGTAGTGGTGACAATAATAATATTTAATGTGCCATTAACAAAAATAAAATATAAATAAAAAACATGACAAACCGTCAAACACCCTTGTGCATCCCCATTGTGCTCACAAAACCTTTGACTAACGCTTACGAGTACTCCTACGAGGTGCTTCCCCTGTGGCTGCAGCAGAGGTAGTGGCAGGTTGCTCTTGTTCATTAGATGCTTTGGGCCTACGCCCTCTGGATTTCGGTGTCCGTGTGGGCCCCTCCAAAGACTGCTCCACCTGCACCTGTGCAGGGGCAGACTCGACCACCTGGAGAGGAGGCAGCATTGCGGGTCTGGTTGCAACGGGTGAGATGTGAGAGCGTTTTGAGTGGCGTCCCCACTTCCATGTCCCCTTTCGCCATCATCCCTCTCCTGGGCCAGGCCCACATCACTCCTACCACCCTGCTGGACGACAGTTTGGAGGACATGTGTGAAGCCATTTAAGGCCAGTGCCAGAGTATCTGCCTGCCTGTTTAAGGCGGCAGAAAGTTGCTCACCCTGAGTCCGAAGGGCCGTTGTCAGGGCCTCAGTGGACTCATTGGCGAGCCGTACTTGAAGCTCGATGGAGGCTAGCCTTCCCTCCATCGCAGACATTCCCGCACTTACCTGCCACACTATCTCAGAGATGCCCTCACATCTCAGTATCTCAGAGGTTCCCTCCTGTACCTGTGCCACCATTCCACTCATGCAGGAGTTGGACTCCCCCATCCTCTGCGCGATTGTAGAGAGTGCGCATGGCACCTGTTCTAGCACCTCGCAAATGTGCTGCTGCCCCTCGATCATTCTCCTTTTAAATGATGGCCCCCAGGGTTCAGCATCTGTGTCCAGCTGAGCAGAGCTTGGAGATGAATGCTCCCACCAAAGCGGACTCTCCACAACTGCCCCTCCCACCAGTGCCTGCTCGTGCTCACATGTGTGTGATGACTCAGCATGTGCGACCCCAACTAACTGAGGGTGGGGACCCACCGAGGTGTGTGTATCTGCGCCGGTGGATGGCTCGCTCAGATGTGACGGTGCCCCTCAAAGGCCGGCAGGTCCTCTGAGGAATCGCCCTCTGCCGTCACAGCAGTCACTGGAGGCCCTGTAAGAGAACCGAAGGCAATATTAAACATGATGACAGATGTTGAGGTGCTGAAGATGGCAAGGCATGTTAACATCATTTGCTATTGTGAGTGCTGAATGTTAAAGTTCTGTCACCAGTCGTTTGTCGGGTGACAGTCTTGGCGTCCCCGACGGACAGGCATTCGAGGGTACGGCTTAGTTCAAGAGCCTCCTGCTCCACGTCCGTGAGGACGACCTGATGTTGCGGCCACCCTCCGGTCTTCGCCCTCTCCCGTGCATTCTGGGCTCTCTTCTCCCATAAGGGGAGAAAGTAGAGAGGCGTGAGTGAGGGATGGTGACATGGCCAACCGCTGAATGCATTGGTTTGGGTGAGGCTGACTGTGAAAGAGATGCATCAGAGGGTGAGTATGAGACAGAGCCATGACATTGTATGAGGATTGGGTTGAGTAGTAGTGGTGGGATGAGTACTGGGGAGGTGAGTAAGTGCAGGTAAGTTGAGGATGAGGTTTGAGTGGGTGTGAGGAGTGATGTGATAGAGTAGTGTTGGCAGTGCAGAATGAGTTGGGGGGTGGGGGCGGTGATGTGGAAGATGGAGTGTAGGAGAATGAGTAAGTGTACCCACGCGCCCAGTCGCCCCCCCCCCCCCCCCACCCCGCTGCCATCCCGCCTCCCTGGTAATATCGGTGCCATTAATACAGTTTGGAGGTGTTCACACAGAGAACGTCAGGATGAGTGGCGCCACGGCTGCTTTAGATCAGACCTTGGACGAAGAAGACAATCATCATCCACAGCAGCAAAGCCATGCTGTGGAGGGAGCTGCAGGTGGACAACAGAAGGGAGACCAAGAGAGAGGGGAGCAACTGAGAGGGGAGCAACAGAGGGGCTGAGTTCGCAGGAGGCACTACCCATCTAACTGGGGGTATAGGAAAGAGACTGTGCTTCCTTGACCTCTCTGAAGAGCAGTGCTTCCGGAGGCTCAGATTGACATGTCAGGTGGTTGCAGAGAAGACTGTCCGAGAAGATGAGCTGCTCCCTGCTGGACCAGGTGGCCACGCATTACCAGTTGCTGTGAAAGTCACCACTGCCCTCAATTTTTTCCTCTGGCTCCTTCCAGGGTGCTACAGGAGACATATCGAGGGTCTCCCAGTTGGCTGCACATAAATGCATAAGGCAGGTGATGGATGGGTTGTTTGCCAGACCTGCGACTTATGTCAACTTCGCCTGCGACGACAGTGGACAGAATGATCGGGCATTCAGATTCACATCTCTGGCTGGCTTCCCACAGGTACAGGGCACCATCGATTGAACACGTATGGCAATACGAGCACCACCAGATCAACCAGGAGTATTCGTAAACTGCAAGGGATTTCATTCCATCAATGTTCAGCTGATGAGCAACCGCAAGAAAAGATTCCAGCAGGTGTGCGCCAGATTCCCTGGGAGCTGCCACGATGCTTTCATCCTGCAGCAGTCCAACATCCCCGACCTCTTTGTACCTGGAAGCAGACTTAAGGCGTGGCTGCTCAGTGACAAAGGATCCCCCTTCAAACCTGGCTCATGACACTTCTGAGGAACCCCACCAAGGCACCCCAAGAGCGCTGCATCGATCTCCATATGACAACCAGATGTGTCATCGAACAAGCCACTGGCATGATCAAGATGCGCTTCAGGTCTGGACAGGTTGAAGGCGCCCTTCAGTACTCGCCAGCGAGGGTCTCGACAATGATAGTGGTGTGCTGCGTTCTGCACAACGTTGCGCAGCAGTGGGGATTAGAGGTGAAGGAGGAACAAGCTGGTCATCAATCATCATCTGATGACAATTCCAATGAAGAGGAGGAGGAGGACGAGGATGACGAGGAGGAAGATGAAATGGGGCACCCAACGCCAGACCAGCCGCTCACATTGCTGCTCGGGATGCCCTAATAGCTCGAAGGTTCTGTCAGTCTCTCACACCGGACCAAAGTAACTATCACATCCCCCAGCCCCCACATCTCCTCCCCCCCTCTCCCCCCCCCCCACCAGTGTCACAATGCAGTCCTGTAACCAACCATCCACCCATTGCACATCCCCCAATTGGCCTCGTCAATTCATGTCTTCACATTCATCACCTACCAACTGAAAAGGCGAGTTGATACCTGGCACGGGTTTGGGCAACACGGGGAAGTGGTGCAAATTAATACATTTTATGTGAGGTAATAACAAAAGGAAACTTAATAACATAGCGGGCCGGAAATTGCTTTTAAAATAATGGTGAGCCTAACAGTAATCACCGATATTAATGGCGAAATCGAATAGCAAGTTCTGGTGACCACACATGCACAGTCAAACACAGAAATCTGGAACTTGCTCTTCCTGGTTCACCGGTGATCTGAAAGCTTCACGTTAAAGGGACCTCGCTGGCTGCAATCAATGGACCAGCGCGAACTTCCTCTCCTGCCCAGCTGGGAACGAATTAATCTTGGCACAAAACAGGTACACTGAGTTTTTAAGTTTAAACTAAGTTTTAATGGTGTGGTAAGTATTAGTGACTGCCAAACAACCTCTCTGGCACTGAAAATTTAATTTTAATAACGTGGAGTATCATTCATTGTGATTTTAATAGTTGTTGGACATTTTTTTTTAAATTTAAAGTTTTTCTTTTTCTTTCTGTCTCTTTTATGTCTGTCTTTTAATTTGATATTTCTTACCCTCTCTTTATTTTGCTTTCTCTAACTGTTTGTACAATTGATTTTACATGTTTAAGATGACAGACGTGCTGGCATCCAAAGTCTGCAGGGCCCAGCAGCAAATCCACTAAGTAAACGCTAGAGGGATTGGTTTCACAAACTGACTGACATGACTGGAAGCTGAATTTAAAGGGGCACTCATCTGTAGGCACTTAGGTCTTTAGGATCTATGTGCCATTGCCAGTAGTGCATTTCCAAGGCAGTTCTGAGCTTCCGGTTTGATGTAGCCAAGCTACGTGATTGTGCATTTTTCAGAGGTTCATGAAGGGGTGCAAGTAATATGACAGAGACCTTGTTCAGAGAAGCCCCTGGCCCCAAAATGACCTATTTGATAGCGCTGGAGGGGCTACTGATTTCCAGTGCTTGCTGCTCCAGCTCAAAGTAGTTCACTATGTTGGCTGGTTCTCCCTGGTCATTTCTCCTCTCCCTTGTGTTGTGTGCTGTCTTGTCCTGCAGAGAGAGAGAGGGGGCGAGAGTTATTGAGTGGCTATTGAAAATGAGAATGCAGATATGTGGGTCTTTTGCTTGTGCAAATGTTGAGAGGGAGAAGAAGCAAGGGGCAATGAGGACGGTGAGGTGTTAATATGAAAGCATGGGTGTGGTGTGCAAAGTGAGGAAGGAGCCATTAGAGAAGTTGCTGATTGTGTAACGGCAAGTAAATGAGAAGAGAATGCTGCTGGTGGCTGGCGTGAAGGCAGCAAGGAAGAGGTGGGTGTGTCCTTGTGCTGGGTGGTGAAGGATGTGATGGAGGGAAGGTGTTGAGTGTGGTGGGGGAGAGGGGTAAGGAATGTTGCCACGCATTATTGAGAAAAATGGAGAAATGAAGAGCGGTACTCACCCTTGCTACTCTTGAGAGGTCATTGAATCGTTTCCTACACTGCATCCAGGTCCTGGGGTGATACTTGTGGAGCTGACAATATCAGTAACGTCTCTCCATGCCTGGTGGGCTTGGTGTTTTGGGATCCTCCTCCCACTAGCTGGAAAGAGAACTTCCCTCCTCACCCTGACCTCTTCCAGCAGGGCCTCCAGGAAGGTTTCAGAGAACCTGCGCACTTGCCTGCAACTCAACTTGAAATCAGGCAAAAGGCAATGCAACCCTTGCTTTAAGATGTGAATTGACGATTTATATAGACCACCAGCTGACCCTGGAAATTGTACTCTGGATGGGGGTGGGGGGTGGGGGGGGTGGTTGTCCAGTATGTCAGCGAATCAGGTGGGAGATCTGCCCAGCAGTTAAAATACCCCAGGCCTGTTTTCTGGGGTTGTGGGTGAGTTTCAAGATCAGCCCACTACCCACCCCCCCTAAAGCTGCCTGGAGTTAAAATAGGGCCCATGTGTTAGAGCAGTTGGTCTAGAATTTTCAAAAATATGCAACATTTTGGCAGCAAAAAAAAGGAACAAATGAGTTTGAAAAAGGCACTGAACCACACGTTGCAAATGAACTTTGGGAAAACCACGTAGAACAATTATACAAGACTGGATAACTTGGCCCTATACACCCCAAGCATTAATAAATTCATTTTGGTTCACTGCTGTGCTACACTTCAGTGTGTGTGGCTCCACAGAGCAGCATAATCTGAAGTGGGGAGATAGCCAACTATAAACAGATGTGATCACAAAGCAACATTTGGAATAATTGACCTAGCGTCAAACAAAAACAAGATCAGGGCTGAACACAAGGGGCATGAGAAAAATAAAATCATATTAAACAATGTAACGGCCACGGGAGACCCTATGACATTATATAACATGTATAGAAACACAAACAACAGTAGTCCCAATCATACCATACCACCTGACAATAAACAAAAATTGGGAGTGAGTTTCCTCAGTGCACTGAGCGTGTATTAATTGACAGTTAATTTCTTTCTCCCCTTTTTAGTACATTTGCAAAAATCCATTAATTTTACCGTTTGCTTTCTGTGAGTTCAGATGCATTAAGTTAACACATAACTGAAGAGCTGATCAGAATTCACCTGCACTAATGCTGCTGAATGGTTAACCAACCAAATAGGCATGCAATGGGTATAGATAATGTACAGTGGTCTTTGTAGCTGCAGAGTGTGACAATTTGAGATTTCATGGAGTAAACGTGGCGTTTGTGACAAGCCCACTTCATTGACGAGACACAGCAGATAATTGTTGACGGCGTGAGGGAAGGGTGAAAGGCCCTCTTCAGGTTGGGAGGGCGTAGCAGTCATGAGTGTCAATCAAGTGGTGGGTGAAGACAGTGCCTCTGCTGCACAGAGAAGTGTCTAATTTGAAAAGAAATACTAAGATAAGCAAAGAGGATTTTCTTTTAACTTGCTCTTGGGATGCAAGGCCACATTTATTCCCATTTTTAGTTTTCTCCCTGAACCACTGCAGTCCTTGTGATGACAGTGCTCCCACGATGATGAAGTCAATGGAAATAAAAATCGGGAGTAAGATGGGAGGCCGATTCGCTATTGCACAAAGTCAAAATCTACCCCTGCTTTAAAATGGGGACTGAATTCTGCTGCATGTTCTGATCCAACTATATCCAACTGATTTAACTCAGTTTCACCTGGAGATTACACTTGGTGGCTGATTTTAACCTTACCCACTCAGTGGAAACTGGGCGGGTAGGCAGTTAAAAAAGCGCAGATTACTTAGCCGCTTGGAGCTTGACCCTTTCCCGTCATCTCTGATATTAACTGTCAGGGTTCTTCAGGCGGATAAGGCACTCACTTAAAGCTGGCATGGGTCTCAAGAATTTATGTAAATTGAGGTACTATTTCATCAATAGGACTCAAATTGCATTTTAACCAGGGCCTGAGCAGGGAAGCCAGGCTGAAGCAGATCGGCAGCTGGCGGGAAGGACAAAGAGGCCCTCCAAGTAAGTCAAAGAATTTACATTGTGAGACTCCACGAGGAAAGTCACAGCCTTCCCTGCCATGGACTCCTCCCCTTTCCCTTGTGTGAGACTATCCCTACCCTCCACTTACCAGGAAGCAGGCGGGCGGCCAAGTGTCACCTGATCTTCCCCTGCCGGTAACAGCTCTACGCCCTTTTCCTGCTCGGGATGGATGGGGAATGGACCTGTGGCATTTAAATGAGGCCCGACGGTTAAAAGTGAGAGTGGGAAATTAACTCGCTGGAGCAGTTTCCTGACGGAAACCGTCCTTGGTCTTGACTTCCTGTGTGCACTACCAAGAGAGATCTGATAAGCAATAACGAATGACAAAGTGTGAATATATCAGGGTTTTATCATGAGAGAAATCATTTTAGGATTTGGCTTCATAACTCCCCTGTGGTAAAACTCCAGCTTATGTACATCTGGTCCATTATTGTTATATAAGATAATGTTATTTAATTATTTGTTGTTTGATCAATTTGGAGGGAGTGATGGATAAAAGTTAAATTGCTAATTGTTGGTGAAGTCCATAGTCAGTCAGGGTGAGATGTATCTGCTAACCACTGGCAGGTTCACAGATATCTGTTCCCTAGGAGGTGTTTATGACACAAACAGCAGCTTTGAGATTGATAAGGCTGTAGGGGGCAGGACAGTAACATTCATAACAAGCAATTTCCTAAAACCTACTCTGGCTGCAGTTCATTTGTTCTTCCGATTGCTGTCAATCATTTTCTATATGTGTAAAATATGAGGCACCGACAGAGCTCTAACTGAACGGAAACTATTAAAACAAAAAAATTGCATCAATCCAATATTTATTGTTTATTACAAAAGGTTTAACCGGGGAAATCAACTATGATTTACATCTGACAGTCAGCAGTACCGTGAAGACAATAGACTGGGATTGCTAAAAAAGCAAAACCTTATACTGTAGGTACCAGAGTGGATAGTGTGTGCAATAGAACTAGAAAACCTTAATTATAGTAGACTGCAGCATTTTCCACTGCATTCTCTCATAGTAACTTTACCAAAAGACAACGAAATACCAATGACTTTTTCCTCAGACATATGGGGGGTTAAATTGGTTAACCCCCGAAAATGGACGCTGGGAACCCGGTGTGCGATTAACCCGTGTCCGGTCGTGGTGATACAGGCAGCAAGTAACATTCTTGCTGCCTGATGATTTCAGTGATTGCTGCGTGCAGCCAGCACTACCTACGCTGTTTATTGGCTGCACGAACCAGCAGGGGGACCCAATATCGGGAATGGCTAGCACTACTTAAAAGCAGCCTGCATCTCTTAAAGGGGAGGTGCACTGTGGGCTGCAGGATGTGCTGGAATTCGTTTGGCAACTAACTCTATGCTGCAGGATTGTGAGGTATGGCTGCATCTATGAGAGAGCGTGCACCAAGGTTCTCGGACGGTGCACTAGAGGCCTTGGTGGAAGAAGTGGGGGCACACAGGGGCATCCTTTATCCACGGTGGGGGGGGGGGGCTGGTGGGCAGGAGGCCCTCCAGACACATGCTGAAGAGGCAGTGGGAGGAAGTCGCGCACAAGATCAATGCCAGAAGCATCGCACCACGCACATAGATGCATTGCGGGAAGAAGTTCAATAATTTGACACGAGTGGTCAAGGTGAGTGAGTTCAACTGTCAGGTGGCGTCTCCTACCAACTGCACCACTAGTCTCATCCACTGCTCCACGCATTACACCTCCCCGTCACCCACCTACCAACAAACTCTTTCAATCAGTACGCAATTCTTCAAATCACATGCTTCATCTCACCCTCACACATTACCACTCTTGCAAGCCGCACAGCCACAACTCACAGGTCACACACACTGGCAGCTATTCAACCATGACGGCCACATCACCCAAACATATTGCAGGACACTTGCTGACACACTTCCCTCTTTCTTGCAGGAGAAGGTGGCGCACAATAGTAGGCAGCAAGAAAGAACAGGGGGAGGACCAGCACACCTACGCGTCCTCACCCCCATGGAGGAGACAGTGCTGTCTATCATGGGACAGACCTCGTTGTGGTTGTGGCCATTGGCGGTGCTGGAGGTATCGATGATGAGGGTCTCTGCATACCTAATCCTCCTTCTTGCTTCCCGCTTCTGCCTCATCCCACAATCTTTTATGACTCACGTGCTGCACCACAATTCAACTCGTGTCCCTTTGTCATTCCAGATACCCAAAACCTGGAATCGGTACCGTTAGAGGAGGCAGAGGAAGATGACAGTGATGATGCAGACATACCGTCACTCGATCTTACACTCGCAGCCACCAACTAAGAGACTGACGCTGCACGAAGTTTAGAGGCTAGGATAGAGGCGGGATCTGCACGTGGTGAGACACTGGGCACAAGTGTACATGGAACCGGGGCGGGGGGATTGGATACCGCAGGTGCCAGCTTGTGGGAGGGCGAGGTCGCTCACTTGTTCTGCTGCAGAGGAGTCAGATGAGGACTTCGATGGGCCAGGCGACAGAAAAAGGCTGATGGGCGTACACAACCAAATGCTTGGTGCACTGGAAAGCCTGCTAGACAGCCTGCGCACAACGTCAAGGGGCATGAAGAAGTCCAGCTCCAACTTGGCACAGGACTTTGTGTAGAGCTTGAAGCCTATCCTTTCCCACATAGAACGGGTGGTCACCTCCATCAGCACACTTGTGGAACCCACCATAATACTGTGTTTGATGACCCATGTCACAACTTCCATTGCAGCACAAACATCTGCCATCCAAGGCCTGACTGCTGCTTTAGAAGCTCAGGCTGCTGCTATCGTGGCTCTGGGTACTACTGTGGAACGGGGCTTCCAGGGCATCACAGCTGTCCAGCAACGTGTTCTCCAGCAGATCACTAGGATTGCTGAGGCGTCGCGCCGGGAGAGTGGCAATGGCACCATGGAAGACAAACCTGCTGTCCTCTCTCAGGATGACAGCATTCCTGCTCCCACCCCTGCCACTCCACCAGTGTCCTTGCTGTTGCCTGTCAGCCAGCCAGGCCAGACTGCTGCAGCCCAGGCCAAGATGGTACAGTCTGAATCCGGGCCCTCCCGGCTCAGAACTGCTCGAGGTCATTGTCGAAGGCCATCTGCACGCTCCTCCATTGAAGGTCAGCGGCCTTCCACCACCCATGCTCCAGCCACTGGGGATGCACCTCGTAGAAACACTAGGAAAGGTAAAGGCAAACAAAAGACAGGAACCAAGGGAGTGCACAAGGGTGAATAGTATCAGCTTGTTTGAATCATTTCATGTGTAAATCTATAAATGTGTTTATGTGATAGTGAGGAGGAAAGCTGTAGACTGCAGTAAGATGTCAATGGACTGGTCAGGTGGGCAGAAAAGTGGCAAATGGAATTCAATCCGGAGAAGTGTGAGCTAGTGCATTTGGGGAGGGCAAACAAGGCAAGGGAGTACACAATAAATGGGAGGATACTGAGAGGTGTAGAGAAACAGAGGAACCTTCGAATGCATGTCCACAGATCCCTGAAGGTAGTAGGACAGGTAGATAAGGTGGTTAAAAAGGCATACGGGATGCTTTCCTTTAATAGCCAAGGCATAGATTATAAGAGCAGGGAGGTTATGCTAGAACTGTATAAAACATTGGTTAGACCACAGCTTGAATACTGCGTACAGTTCTGGTCACCACATTACAGGAAAGATGTGATTGCACTAGAGAGGGTACAGAGGAGATTTACGAGGATTTTTTTGATTTGTTCATGGGATGTGGGCATCGCTGGCAAGGCCAGCATTTATTGCCCATCCCTAATTGCCCTTGAGAAGGTGGTGGTGAGCCGTCTTCTTGAACCGCTGCAGTCCATATGTTGAAGGTTCTCCCACAGTGCTGTTAGGTAGGGAGTTCCAGGATTTTGACCCAGCGACGCTGAAGGAATGGTGATATATTTCCAAGTTGGGATGGTGTGTGACTTGGAGGGGAATGTGCAGGTGGTGTTGTTCCCATGTGCCTGCTGCCCTTGATCTTCTAGGTGGTAGAGATCGCGGGTTTGGGCGGTGCTGTCGAAGAAGCCTTGGCGAGTTGCTGCAGTGCATCCTGTGGATGGTATACACTGCAGCCACAGTGTGCTGGTGGTGAAGGGAGTGAATGTTTAGAGTGGTGGATGGGGTGCCAACCAAGCGGGTTGCAGTGTCGTAGATGGTGTCGAGCTTCTTGAGTGTTGTTGGAGCTGCACTCATCCAGGCAAATGGAGAGTATTCCATCACACTCCTGACTTGTGCCTTGTAGATGGTGGAAAGGCTTTGGGGAGTCAGGAGGTGAGTCACTCACCGCATAATACCAAGCCTCTGACCTGCTCTTGTAGCCACAGTATTTATATGGCTGGTCCAGTTAAGTTTCTGGTCAATGGTGACCCCCAGGTTGTTGATGGTGGGGGATTCGGCGATGGTAATGCCGTTGAAAGTCAAGGGGAGGTGTTTAGACTCTCTCTTGTTGGAGATGGTCATTGCCTGGCACTTGTCTGGCGTGAATGTTACTTGCCACTTATGAGCCCAAGCCTGGATGTTGTCCAGGTCTTGCAGCATGCGGGCTCGGACTGCTTCATTATCTGAGGGGTTGCGAATGGAACTGAACACTGTGCAATCATCAGCGAACATCCCCATTTCTGACCTTATGATGGAGGGAAGGTCATTGATGAAGCAGCTGAAGATGGTTGGGCCTAGGACACTGCCCTGAGGAACTCCTGCAGCAATGCCCTGGGGCTGAGATGATTGGCCTCCAACAACCACTACCATCTTCCTTTGTGCTAGGTATGACTCCAGCCACTGGAGAGTTTTCCCCCTGATTCCCATTGACCTCAAATTTACTAGGGCTCCCTGGTGTCACACTCGGTCAAATGCTGCCTTGATGTCAAGGGCAGTCACTCTCACCTCACCTCTGGAATTCAGCTCTTTTGCCCATGTTTGGACCAAGGCTGTAATGAGGTCTGGAGCCGAGTGGTCCTGGCGGAACCCAAACTGAGCATTGGTGAGCAGGTTATTGGTGAGTAAGTGCCGCTTGATAGCACTGTCGAAGACACCTTCCATCACTTTGCTGATGATTGAGAGTAGACTGATGGGGCGGTAATTGGCCGGATTGGATTTGTTCTGCTTTTTGTGGACAGGACATACCTGGGCAATTTTCCACATTGTTGGGTAGATGCCAATGTTGTAGCTGTACTGGAACAGCTTGGCTGGAGGCAGATCTAGTTCTGGAGCACAAGTCTTTAGGACTACAGCCGGGATGTTGTTGGGGCCCATAGCCTTTGCTGTATCCAGTGCACTCAGCCGTTTCTTGATATCACGTGGAGTGAATCGAATTGGCTGAAGACTGGCTTCTGTGATGGTGGGGATATCAGGAGGAGACCGAGATGGATCATCCACTTGGCACTTCTGGCTGAAGATGGTTGCAAATGGTTCAGCCTTGTCTTTTGCACTCATGTGCTGGACTCCGCCATCATTGAGGATGGGGATGTTAGCCACAGTTTTTATGTGGCTGGTCCAGTTAAGTTTCTGGTCAATGGTGACCCCCAGGATGTTGATGGTGGGGGGTTCGGTGATGGTAATGCTGTTGAATGTCAAGTGGAGGTGGTTAGACTCTCTCTTGTTGGAGATGGTTATTGCCTGGCACTTGTCTGGCACGAATGTTACTTGCCACTTATAAGCCCAAGCCTGGATGTTATCCAGGTCTTGCTGCATGCGGGCACGGACTGCTTCATGTTGCTAGGACTGGAGAATTTTAGCTATGAGGAAAGATTGGATAGGCCGGGGTTGTTTTCATTGGAACGGAGAAGGCTGAGGGGTGATTTATTTGATGTATATAAAATTACGAGGGGCCTAGATCGAGTGGACAGGAAAGTCCTATTTCCCTTAGCAGAGGGGTCAGTGACCAGGGGGCATACATTTAAAGTAATTGGTAGGAGGATTAGAGAGGAGCTGAGGAGAAATGTTTTCACCCTGAGGGTGGTAAGGGTCTGGAACTCACTGCCTGAAACTCAACTCATTTAAAAAGTACTTGAATGTGCACTTGAAGTGCCGTAACCTATAGGTCTACGGACCAAGTGCTGGAAAGTGGGATTAAGCTGGATAGCTCTTTTTCAGCCATCGCGGACATGATGGGCCGAATGGCCTCCTTCTGTGCTTGTAACTTTCTATGATTCTATGGTTATGAATTTGTATTGTGTGTTGGTTTTCATTTCTGCGATGAGCTGAAGGTGGAAGCAATGTGTAATCATAAGGAGGACGATTTGATGGTCATGTGGGAGAGGAATGGTAAGGAGTGTGGGACTGTTGGTGAATGGGGAGGTGTCGTTGAGGTGACTGGTATCGCTCATTAATCATCTGATCACACAGAGCCCTGGCAGACAGGGCCTGTCTACCTTGTTGCCTCCCTGCCTCTTCCTCCACTTCCTCCTCCTCCTCTTCCACTTCCTCCGTCTCTTCCTCCTCTTCCTCTTGCTCAGGTTCTCGCCAGATAGGGGGTGGCAACGGCTGTCCCCCCATAATGGCCAGGTTGTTCAGCACGCAGCATACAATGACAAATCTTGATACCCGCTCAGCTGAGTACTGCAGGGCTCCTCCAGAGCAGTCAAGGCAGCGGAAGTGTTGCTTGAGGATGCCTATGGTGTGCTTTATGATGATCCGTGTGGCAGCATGGCTCTTGTACGCCTGCACTGCATGTGTGCATGCGTTCTGGACCAGAGTCATGAGCCACTTCATGAGGGGATTAACCTTGTCGCCCAGTAGCCAGCCTTTGACTTACCGAGCTGGTTGAAATATAGGCGGCACTTTGGACTGCCACAGAATGAAGGAGTCATGACTGTTGCCAGGATAGCGGGCATTGACCTACATGATGCTCTGCGTGTGATCGCACACCAGCTGCACATTGAGGAAGTGGGATCCTTTTCTGTTCATGAATATGGCTGAGTTCAGATATGGAGCACGCACGGCAATATATGTGCAGTCAATGTCACCTGCACCATGGGGAAGCCTGCAATGCAAGCAAACCCTCATGCTCGCTCATGCTGCTGTCTATGATAAAAGGGAACGTGCTGAATCTGTTTCTGAGTGCATACAGAGCCTCAGTGACCTCATAGAACCATAGAAAATTTACGGCACAGAAGGAGGCCATTCGGCCCATCGTGTCCGTGCCGGCTGAGAAACGAGCCACCCAGCCTAATCCCACTTTCCCGCATTTGGTCCATAGCCCTGTAGGTCACGGCTTTTCAGGTGCACATCCAGGTATTTATATCTGGATAAAGATCCCTTATACTGCAGTGCACTACAAACAGCAAGATGTTGCTTATATCTCCAGCAGCAGCCTGAAAGGAGCCAGAGCTGTAAAAATGAAGCATCATGGTTACCTTGACAGCCACAGGCAATGATGTCCTTGTCCTGTGCTGAAGCTGCAGTTGTGGCTGCAGCAGTTGACAAATCTCAGTCACGACCTCGTTAGTGAACCGCAGCCATCGGATGCACTGGTCATCGCTGAAGTTGAGGTAAGAGAATTGGTCCCTGAAGGCCCTCGTTGGATATGGCGTCCTCCTGAGTGCCCTGCGCCTCCTCCTCCTCCCTCTTCTGGCAGTTTGTCCTGCTCTGTGTGGCCTCTCTGCATGGTCCCAGCCATGTTCAATTCCCAGAGGAAGCCCTAGCAGGCCACCCATGTCTGGAAGCAGCCTTGTTCAGTACACTATTTAAAATGCCACTAAGGCCACCCAGACCACTGTCTACATAATATTGCAACTTTCTCCAGGAATAGGAAACTTCCACAAACACCCACAATTGTACTAGCAGCCAGAATAACTAATCCAGCAACTAACCTGTAACTTCTGCGCGCTCCCTTTAAATAGCGCTGGTAGGGGGTCCTTCATGCCCTTTAACTCCTGTTCAGCTGTGCGAGGTTAGGACAGTGTGTTGGCTGGAGCGGAGAGTTTGAAAATGCTACTGAATGCTTCAAATCAGCGTTGCACACTGATTTACGTCATAATCTCCCTATGCAAACACCTTTACCAATATGGCGACTTGCGCGCATCATGCCGGAAGTGTGTGTGCGCATCTCGGATGCCATTTTCGGGGCTTATGTGTTTGTATAGCGCCCAAAAATAGGCATTATGCAGCCCAATTTAGTCCCCATGCTTTCTAAATAACACAAATATTCTTGTTTTGCTATTTCTCTGTGACTAAACATTCATTCTACAATTTTACATTTTATACCAATTAGAAGGATGTGTCACAATCCTGTACTTCAGAAAAAAAAGTTTGTTACGAGTGAAAAAGGTTCATGGGCCCGATTTTAGCAGGCCTGCGGGTTCCCAGCAGGTGGTCCTTCGGGAGCGTGGAAAACGCGGACGGCTAAATGAGTGCGCCCCCCCGCGCGATCGCGGGATAATTGATTCCATTAAGCCGTGGTTACGGGTTCTCCGCTCCCCAGCTGCGCGCCGGCGGGCTGCGCATGCGCATTAACGTTATCGCGATGGAGGAGCTCCATTTAAAGGGGCAGTCCCCCAAAGCCCCTCCTGCTTCAAGCAAGAGGCATCACAGCATGGCGCACCCCAGGGGCAAGGCTGCGCCACGGTTCTCCGACTTGGCGCTGCAGCTGCTGCTGGAGGGTGTGAGGAGGAGGAGGGACACGCTGTTCCCGACGGACGGACGCAAGTGCCCAGGCTCCGTCACCAGGAAGGCATGGGCAGAGGTGGCGGCGGAGGTCAGCAGCAGGGCCAACACCACCAGGACATGGGAGCAGTGCCGCAAGCGGTTCAATGACCTCACTAGGTCCGGCAAGGTGAGTACACTAACGCACCCTTCCACAACCCGTCTCCAACATCACGCCAAACACATCACAACCCCTCCTGCAGAGCCACCACAGCGCTCCCGCAGCAATCCTCACAGCCACTCACTCACCATCCTCGCCGTGCCCGCAAGTACCCACCGTCCCTGTCCCCACCCGAACACTACCACACACCCCAATCCCCATGCAATGGGATGGGCATGTGGCACACGCATCCTCCCATCCATCTGCCCCACGCTCAACCCACCCACACCGATGCTTGAGGCGTCTCACTATGCAATCTGCACTCACTCACGCATCTGTGTTTTGCCTTGGCAGGAGAAGAGATGCAAGAACGACCGAGAAAGGGCCCGCACCGGAGGGGGCCCGCCGCACGTGCTGGAACTTACGGATGCAGAGGTGGAGGCGCTCGACATCAGCGGAACGCAACATTGTCTCTCCGTGGCGGATGGCGAGTCTGGCGCTGCAGAAACGGCCGGTAAGGGAAAGATGACACTCAAAACTCATGATCGCGAATGACCGTATCATCACCTGGCATCTGGCGCACCGCAACGTTTGTGCACATGCCTCATAGTGCCCTCTGTTCTCTTGCAGGGCCGTCTGCGAGCGCTGTGTGCGAGGAGGGCGATTCCTCAGAGGACATGCCGGTCTCTGAGGGTGCATCGTCACATATGAGCCAACCATCCACCAGCGCAGAGACAGGCACCTCGGTGGGTCCCCCTCGCCAACTAGTTGGAGTTGCACATGGTGATTCACCGCGCACAAGTGAGCATGAGCAGACCCTGGTGGCAGGGGCAGCCGCGGAGGGTCCGCGTCGGTGGGTGCACTCATCTCCAGGCTCTGCTCAGCCGGACCCAGATGCTGAACCCCGGGGGCCACCAGTCAAAAGGAGGGTCGTCGAGGGGCACCAGCACATTGCCGAGGTACTGGGAGAGGTGCCACGTGCATTGTCCACAATTGCGCAGGCGATGGAGGAGTCCAACTCCTGCATGCGGGCATTGGTGGCGCAGGTACAGGAGGGTATCGGCGACATAGTGTCGTGGGTAGGTGCGGGAACGTCTGCGGTGGAGGACAGGCTAGCCTCCCTCGAGCGTCACGCACAGCTCCACATCGAGTCCATGCAGGCCCTGACAACGGCTGTACGGATTCAGGCTGAGCAACATTCCGCCGCCATAAACAGGCTGACGGATACACTAGGGGTGGCCTTGCAAGGCCTCACACATGCCATCCAAACTGTCGTCCAGCAGGGTGGAAGGGGTGATGTGGGCCGAGGCCACGAGAGGGATGATGGTGAACGGGGACATGGAAGCGGGGACGCTACTCAAGGTGCCCCCACGTCCCACCCATTGCCCCCCTCTCAACCAGTACCCACAATGGTGCCTCCTCTCCAGGTGGCCGAGTCTGCCCCTGCACAGGTGCAGGAGGAGCAGTTTGTGGAGGTGCCCTCACGGGCACCGAAACCCAGGGGCCGTCGGCCCAAAGCATCTACCCGGTCAGGGCACGAACAGGAGCAACCTGCCACTACCTCTGCTGGAGTCACAGGGGTAGCACCACGTAGGGGTTCCCGTAAACGAAAGCCAAGGGCGCTATAAGCACAAAGGGAATGCATCAGGGTGTCTGTTCATTTATACACTTTTTGTTTATAGTCGTTCACCATATACATATTAAACACAATCGTTCTCACCACTCCTGCCACCTCTCGTCCATTCTTCTGCGGCTTGTGCAATAGGTGCGTTCCGTGCGGCCCATCATGACGACGAACACCTGCTGCCGCCCATTGGGCACACTACTGTGGGTGCAGGAGTACTGGCGACACTCTTCTGTGGAGGGGGCTGGTATGGCCCCTCGTATGTGCAGGTGATGGGATGTGAACGCCTCAGACTGTCTGACACTATGGGAACCGTTGACGTATGAGTGCCTCCCTGGCCTGGCGAGCATCCCGGTGAGCCAGTGTTCGGCGCATGGGTCGTACATCATCCTCTCGCGCGGCCTCCTCCTCCTCCCCCTCCTCCTCCACCTCCTCCTCCTCCTCCACCTCCTCCTCCTCATCATCGTCATCCTCAATGTGGGTGGCGGGTGTGGATGGGGCCTCCTCCAGCGGCACCCCTCTCTGTTGGGCCATGTTGTGCAGGGCACAGCAGACAACTATGATTCGTCCCACTCTGAATGGTGTGTATTGGAGTGCTCCCCCAGAACGATCGAGGCACCTGAAGCGCATCTTGAGCAGCCCTATGGTCTGCTCAATTGTAGACCTGGTAGCAATGTGGCTGTCATTATATCGACGCTGCGGCTCGGTGATGGGGTTCCTCAGAGGTGTCATGAGCCACGTGTGCAGGGGATATCCCTTGTTGCCGAGGAGCCAGCCGTTGCCGGCGTTGGGTGCGTGGAAGAGGGGCGGGACGGTGGACTCCCTGAAGACGAAGGCATCGTGGCAGCTGCCGGGGTATCTGGCGCACACGTGTAGGAATCTCTGGCGGTGGTCACAGATGAGCTGGGCGTTCATGGAGTGATACCCCTTCCTGTTGATGAACAGCCCTGGCTCATGCGGAGGTGCCCGTATTGCAATGTGGGTGCAGTCGATTACACCCTGCACCCGTGGGAAGCCAGCCATGGCATGGAATCTAACCGCCCTCTCCATCTGGCTGCGCTCGTCCATGGCGAAGTTGATGTAGTGCGAGGCCCTGTGGAACAAACCATCGGTGACCTGCCTTATGCACTTGTGTGCAGAGGACTGGCAGACCCCGGTGATGTCCCCGGTGGCACCCTGGAAGGATCCGGATGCGAAGAAGTTGAGGGCAGTGGTGACTTTGACGGCGACGGGTAGGGAGATGCTGCTTGGTCCATCCGGGAGCAGCTCGTCATTAAGGAGGCTGCAGATGTCGGCGACTACCTGGCGATTGACTCTGAGCCTCCGTATGCACTGCTCCTCGGAGAGGTCCATGAAGCTGAGCCTCGGTCTGTAGACCCTGTGCGGAGGGTAGTGCCTCCTGCGACGCAGCTCTCTCTGCGGTTGCCCTCCCTCCAGCTGTGCAGGTGGGTGTGCCGCAGCACCGTTTTGGGGGCTCCACGTCGATGAGGCGGACGGCGTGGACTGCGAGGCTGCTGGGGCTGGTGATGCTGTTCGTCCTCCGAGGATGTCGAAGCGGCCCCCATCTGGCAGGTGTTGGTCTGAGGGGTTGTGTACGGTAGGTAGGTGTTTCCTCGCACTGGGGCTGCGGTTCCACGTCGGGGTTTCCTCTGGCTTGGAGGGGGGTGGTGGAGGGCAAGCGTTGCCCTATGTGACGGAGTGGCCTCCTGCGTTGGTGAGGGGTCTCCCCCCACCCTGTGGAGTGCACCTTGGCAGCTGCCACAGGCTGCTGGCTGCAACACGTCCGTTTGGAGTGAGACTGTTTCCCACAGTGTGTGAAACAGTCTGAGTTGAAGGTAAAATCCCACACTTCCTAATAAGACAGCTGAATCAGGTCATTTAATGACCTGAACAAGCAAAGTAAATACACTCAAGTGGCATCCCGCTGGCTTTAATTGCCTGCGGGATTCCCACCAGTGGGGGCTGCGCACGCAGCCCCGCACGTCAGCGCGGAACCCGGAAGTGGCCGGGATCGCGGCACGATCCGGTCACGCACCTGGAGATCGGGATTTTCGAGGCCCCCCCGCCGAGAACGCACCCGAAACCCGGTGCTAAAATCGGGCCCCATGAGTGAATTAATATATTCAGACGACTACTCAAAATCTCAACCCAGTAATATTAGCATTAGCATTAAATGTCAATTCATCAAACATATATTATAGAAATATAATTAATTTGCACATACAAAACTAAAACAAAAGACTAGATTAAATACGAATAACCACATGTGAAAATTAATAATACAGTAACAGTACATATATACTGCTCTGTCTTTAGTCTCTACATAATTCTCTTAGTGTAAAATATTTATCAGCCATAATAAAACCAATAATCAAATACATTTGTACATTAATGTGCACTTATAATCACTTTAACCAGCATGCTGATCATTTATAGTGCCAGTTGGGGTCACTATAAATGTTTCCTTCCATTTTTCAAATTTATTATTTTCACTGGTGCCTCCAACTTCTCTCAATGGCATTCCCCTCTTTTCATCCTTTCCTCCCCACTGGTACTGAAATTTAAAATGTTTGGAGGAGAACACAAATAATACTAAACAACGATAGCAAAACTGGTGCCTTCTGATTAAAACTGCTATCCCTGCTTTAAAAAATTCAACATGGTAATCAATTTACTTTGTCTCCTGAAAACATTTTGCTTATACTTACTGTCAGATTGGGTTATTATTATAACAAAAGACAGTAGTGTATAAACATTTCTTTTTACAATCGCAAACAATGAGACAAAATAGTTTTCAGATTGTAAAGTACCTTCAAATGATACAGCACGCCATTAATCTAATGATTAATTCACTGCAAGCTGCCTACATAACTTTTCCATTCCATTAACTTTCCTGCTAGTGACAATATGTTCAACGTATATTGGTCCTGTAATAAGCAGCTTTACTTAACAGTCCACTTAAATACAACATCATTAAATGAAACTGGGCGCCACAGTTGTTTAGCGTACTGTAATTTCACCTCTGGGACATGGGGTCACGTCCAGTCCAGACTGATGGAATGAAAATTTACTCTTTGGCCTTGAAATTATGCTGTGCAAAGATTAGCGTGCAAATGCTTAATGTATTCATATACAATTCTTTGGTTCTCTATTTTAACAGAGGCTTTCCCACATTAATCTACATACAGCATAATTTCAAGACCTGTGCTGTCTGTGAGGGTCCTGTATGAAATGAGTTTGGGCAATTGCAAACCAGCTCCCTAGTGAGTAATATCTTGCAGAACTAAAATAACATTAATTGACAATCTCACGCAGTGAAGATGCAAGGATGGCCATGTGGAAGATGGAAAAAAAAATCACAGTGTTTCAGTAAGGGTGTTCTTCTGAACTCGGATCAAAGCACAATGGAGAGAGCTTGCCAGTCTGTAAACAGAGAGGAATGTGGACAGATTCCTGATTATGTTTGAGAAGCAGTCCGTCTAGCATTCTCTACCATGCCATCACGCAGAGTGACACTATAGGGCGATTCCACAGTGGTGCAATTGGGGAGTGGTCTCTCATTAACAACACTCACAGTCTGTAGAATCAGGCAAGTGGGCTTCAGTGCGAACTCTCGATTCCCTGAAAGCAAAAGTTTTTAATGATTTTGTGGCAGCACTTTGCATATGTGTTTACTGCAATAGGCCCTTAAAAATTATGTAATGATGCAATATGGTCCCTTTTGCAGTGCAGCTTCTTTGCTGTGCACATGTATAAAACAGGTATCAAGCCATTTTATTGAAGAACTCCACCACTTAAAGCTAGGTTGACATATTTGCAAGAATTGCATCCTGGCTGCTGCCTTTGACTGCACATTGTGCATTATTGTTTGAGTTTTATTCCCTTCAGTTCAGCAGTCCTTTTGATGTACACCTACCACAGCAATATTCCTGCTGTCACCAATTCAACCCTCCAGCTGTACCCAACCTGTGAATGGCTATTGTGTATTTGGAGGAGAAATAGTACACTGTACAACACCCCTGCCCTTATGACATAGTTCATCGTCTGACTTTACAGATCATTGCCAGTTGTCTACATACAGATAAAATATTTGTGTCTAGAATATTCCACAGTCCGGAGTTTCATTACAGATTTCAGACTTCAAATCATCACACTTTGTTGCAGTTGCAAAACATCCTTAAAAAGAAAGAGAAAGAAAGCAAGTTGTTTTATGATGGGTTCTTCTAATCTGGGGCCAGAAATTTACAAGCAGTTACAATTGCCTTGAGATTGACTTCAGAAGTTTACCAACAGTCACAATAAGAACATAAGAAATAGGAGCAGGAGTAGGTCATACGGCTCCTCGAGCCTGCTCCCCCATTCAATAAGATCATGGCTGATCCTCGAACTCAATTCCACTTTCCCACCCAAACCCCATATTCCTTGATTCCCTTAGAGTGCAAAAATCTATCGATCTCAGTGTTGAACATACTCAATGACTGAGCATCCCCAGCCCTCTGGGGCAGAGAATCCCAAAGATTCACCACCCTCTGAGTGAAGAAATTTCTCCTCATCTCAGTCCTAAACGGCTGACCCCTTATCCTGAGACTATGCCCCCTAGTTCTAGACCTCAATTACCTGGATTTGCTTATTTAGAATACCTCCCAACAGAAAGCACTAGACTAGTGGCCTTAAGAGGACAGGCCAAGTAAGTAGCCAAACCATGCTCCAATCCCCCAATTATCTGTAAGCAACACCACAGAAGATACATTAGTACCTTATAATAATGCATAATGCAATCCTGAAAACAAACATAAACATTCTAGCTCCTCAATCAGCTGCTTTTAAGAAGTTCAGCAAAGTTTTCTTTGATGGTTGAAAAGTAACTAATTTTGCCCACATCCCATGAGGAGGTGCTTGGCCTCCACTCTTTAGCTTCCCCCTCCCCCCATGATGGCTCTGCTGAGATTGAAAACTCACTGCATAGAGAATCACAGATGCAGGTTTGCATTGGCCATTCTGTGACATAGTAGGTTCAATTTTCCACCGTCTCCCCTCCCTGAACAAGCGCAAGTCGAGCAGAGTGCGTCCAAAATGCGGTCAAACCAAATGTACCCGAAGCGCCAATATTTCCAGATTAATGTCATTAGTATACACTGGGCAGATATCCGCCATGCATAATGCCTGTGTATGGGCCCAATAGGGGGAGGAAGCTGTTTCCTTTCCCAAAGTGTTGAGATGTCAGGCAGCAGTCCAGGAAGAAACAGGGCCCCCTGCTTTGATGAGCAGAGAACTGAAATCTTAAAGGCCTGCAGCAGCTTAAAGGCATAGTGCTTCCTTTCCCAATGCGCTGACATTTCAGGCAACAGTACAGGAAGAAGTGAGGCCCGCTGCTTTGACAAGCAGGGATTTGAAATCTTGCTACATGAAATACAGCTCAAAGAGGAACCTCATATTTCCCTTGAGATGGCCATTGAAGGTCAGGGGAGATAGGTGGGTCTTTTCTTATTGGAGGTGGTGTGAATGTTACCTGCTGCTTGACAACCCAAGCCCAAATTTTGTCCAAGTTCTGCTGTTGGCTACCAAGAGCTGTTCAATTATTGGAGCAGTTTTGGATGGAGTTGAACATTGTAGAAATGTCAGCAATCAGTCCCACTCCTGCCTTTATGACAGAGAGAAGGTCACTGATGAAGCGTCAAAGGATGGTTAGGCCAATGACATTTTCCTAAGGAATTCTGCCAGCGATGTCCGAGAACTGTGATGATTGGCCTCTGACAACCTCAACCATCTTTCTGTGTGTCAGGTATGACTTCAGCCACTGGAGGATTATCCCATTGACCCCCATAGAGGTCCTTGGTGATATGCTCAGTCGAAAGCTGCTTTAATGTTGAGAGCAGCTAGTCTCACCTCTCCTGTTGTTCAACTCCTGCATTCAACTCTGGATCAAGGCTGTGACTTGGTCACAAGCTGAGTAGTTCTGGCGGAACCCAAATTGAACATCAGAAAGCAGGTTGTTGGCAAGTACATGTTCCTTAATGACACGATGACTTCTTCCATCACTTTGTTGATGATATGGTTGTAATTGTCTGGATTAGATTTGTCCTGCACAGGGTGATTACCTGGGCAATTTTCCATATTGTTAGGCAGATGCTAATGTTATAGTTGCACTGGAATAGCTTGGGTCGGTGAGTAGCTAGTTCTGGTACACAGATCTTCAGTGCTACAGCTTATATAGAAGCTTTGGCTATCCCTCTGGCCATCTCTTCCTATTTGCAGATGCAAAAGGAAAAGGAGGAGGGTCAGAGAAGGCATGCAAGAGAGGTGCATATAAAACTTAGGCATCTAGGGATCCACCCTTACAATGCCACTGTTGTATACACACCAAGACAATCATTGCTGGTGATGTCCCAAGAAACCTGCATGTGGAGACAACTACACCCCATGGAATATACAACAGAACCTGCAGCCAGACCTCAAAATCACTCCCAGGACAAGAACTGTTCTGTCAGCGGTTGTCATGGTAACCATTACCTTGCATTCTTCTGCTCCTGAATCTTTCCAAGCAACAGCAGTTGTATCAAGATGATTTGTATGCCCAGGCCAGTGAATTCATCAATTCCACCATAGAAAATAGACAGCAACACAAAAGAGCCCTGCACTTT
The DNA here is from genome assembly GCF_035084215.1 of Heptranchias perlo. NCBI lineage: Eukaryota > Metazoa > Chordata > Chondrichthyes > Hexanchiformes > Hexanchidae > Heptranchias > Heptranchias perlo. The sequence continues at coordinate 46,902,801 of NC_090335.1, forward strand.
TACTGTCTGGCTGGATTCCCCAAAGTGCAGGCATTATTGATAGTATGCATGTGGCCATATGGGCCCCTACTCCTTTAGGAACAGAAAGGGGATGCACTTCATGAATATGCAGCTGGTCTGTGACCATAGGTACCGAATCATGCACGTTAATACCTGATCTCTGAGAAAATAACCACTGCACCCATAGCTCACAGCCTTACCTCAGAACTCATGAGGACAACAGCATTTCTCCTCAATTATCTTGCTCTGCCCTATTTCAAATGAAGCGTCACGACACAATAGAGTACCAGTTAAGCCAAATATTATTTACCCTGTGTGTGGAGCAGGTTGTTCAGTGTATTTTACCTCAGTATTTTCCTTCTGTGACAGTGCATGGTGTGTGTCATCTACTTCTTAACTGTGTTTTCCTTCTAAGAGTTTCCCCATTGGGAGAGAAAGTGAGGTGGATGGCTTCCGGGTGTCATTGTCTGGGGATGTGCTAAATCAGTATTTGGCCCTGCAACTACAGATACCATGGGTATTAACGTGGTGGCTGTCTTGGCCTGCAGTCTAGCTGACACATCTGTGGTCATTTAGATGGGATTGCTGGGTGTTACAGGTGTGATAATACCCTAAGAGACATTTTCATCATCCATACCAGCTCCTGCCATTTTCTTGCTGCTTGGTAGTTCTTCAGCATGGCCAGGGATCGGTATAGAAGCAAACTGCTGGGCCACAATGAGGTTTTGCCTACTGCAATTCTGTCTGCCCTTGGTCCTCCTCTTGTACTTTGTGCTTCACCAAATGCTCCTCCTACAACTCAGTAACTGATCTCCATGGGGTGGAGATATTTGTTCTGGGGCTTGTAACTGTAAGAGTGGGTGATCAAGGGTGCTGTGAGGTACAAGGTTAAGTTGTCACATTGGGGTCTGTAACCTCCAGCTCTTGGGTACATCGAGGAGCAGAAAAAGAACACGTTAGAATACTGGCAGGAAGATACTCCTTGACAAAGAGCTTATATGGCAAGACAATCTACAGTGCTATGCTGCAATACTACTGTGTGTGTACTTGTGCGTGATGGATTGAATGCATGAATGAGTAAGCAATAAGGAATGAGAAACAAAAGATGATACTAGCTATGAATTTAGGGGAGACCTCCAACCTCCTGCTCCCCCACTCTCTCTCTTCTCTCCACAACTAAAATTTTCAGGCTGAATTTTTTTCTGTATCTCTGATGTACAAATATAGGCAGAGAAACCATGCAAATCTTATCAGTAATGACAAATCTCAAACTGACTAGTGCTCAGATAATTTTTCATTTACCAGTAAATTGAGAGAATTGGTATGCTGAATGGAGAATGCAACACGGTTCAATTTACAATACTCTATGAGCAGCTGTTCACTGCATAGCACAGACCACAAAAAGAATGTCAGCCTTCCAGCCTATAAATATTGATTAGTATTTCAGAAAGTATTGATAACATGTGACATCCCATTACCAGCTCCTCTAGTCACAAATTCTCTTCAGGGATCCAAGGACTCCTAGTAAATAATCTATCACATCTGTATCTCACCAACTCATAGACATCTTTGCCATCATACAGGAATGCCAGAGAACATTAGTAGTGTTATGAGAAATTGTAGAACTCAATTTCTTCACTTCCCTCAAGATCAGCAGCAGTATGAAACTCATTCATAGTAATTTGCTCATCAGCCCTTATTCTGCACATATGTTCCTTACTTGGGCTGTCATCATGATTTCTATTATGATCAATATCAGTCTATTCAAAGCTCTTTACATGTGGATGGTTCAAACATTTCTGGAATTTCTGGTCATTAGCAGCGCTCCAGTTTTTAGACATAAATGACATGGTGGGGCAGATCTTTTTGTTTTTGCACCTGAGAGTATTGGATTGCATAGATACAATGTGGGGAGGAGTGCACGCCCACAAGGGAACCCACCCAGCTTTCCTCTGCGTGCTGTGCCCAGGTGATTGAATATGCCTAGGTGCAACAACAGGAATAGCTATTTCAGGTTCTGGGCACCATGAACAAATATACTGGACCAGTAGATTGAGAATGCCATAACTGAGGGCTTCAATGACCTGCTCCCATGCAGATCACTGGACATGCTGAGGAAGTGCCCTATAGCAGGGAAATAGCAGGATTTGGCACAGATGATGGAGTTATCTCTCAGGGTGATGCCAGATCCATCTCATACAGCTGCCCTATTCAAATTACATATCTGCAGATGTGGCACCAAGAACATTAGGTGTATCACCTTCAACCTGGGAGTCACACACTGACCCCCAATACCCAGCCACCAAACCGCCTCCCCCACACTGCGTAGTCAGTTTGATGGAGCATTAGGTTAGACCACCAGTGGAGGGCACACACCATACATGTTGACAAAATGTAAGCAATAGGGTAAAACATACTAAGCACACATGCACCTCACAATAAGAGACAGAATAAAATGGGTTTGCTTTATTTCAAGTGTGCTGTAAGAGTTCACTTGGGATGGGGTGGAATAAGATAACAACAGAGGAATCAATTGATAACCATGGTAGCTGAAGTAGGGCAGAGGGCAATGATGGGAATAGTGTATTAGTCAACTTTATTGTACAGGACTTTGTGTGGAACGGGCATTTAAATGAAGGTGTCATTGATTAAAGGCTGTGTTAAGTTTCTTCCTACCTGCAAATGACCTGCTCCCACACAGATCACTGGACATGCTGAGGAAGTGTCCTGTTCAGCAGGCATGTCTTCAGCTGGGCCTCCTCTTTCACCTGCTCCATGGTAATACCTCTTTATACTGTGAAGTTGTGCAATATGCAACTTAGTACAATGATCTTTGAGACTATGCTTCATTGTTCAGCTCTTGTTCATGGCTGTCTCAAGTGGGTCATGAACCAGGCAGAAGCGAATATCCTTGGTCTCCCAGGGACCATCTAGCCAATCTTCTTAGTCCATCAATTAATGGTGACATAATAGATTGATGTAACATGAAGGTGGCATGACTGCTATCACACATTCACATGCATAATTTTGTGCATATGGTCACAGATGCATATTAATGGAATAGACTCCCTATCTATTCATGAAATCCATAGGATTGGGGGTAGGAGCTCAAACGGCCACATACATGACACTTGGATAAACTGCAGTACTCTCTCATGCTTGGTGAGGATGGGTAAGTACTCGCTGTTTAAATAAAAACACAAAACAGCAAAATGTTGTTATTGTTAATCAGAATTCTTTTTAAAGGGTTGGTTTTTCGGAGGTCCTGATGATGAGAATTAGTTTGGATAACCAGTTGTCAAGTTAAGTTATTTAGAAACATAAAATATATGGGTAATTTAGCTTACCCTAGGTTTCAGGGGGCATATATGAAAGATACTGTTTGTAAAATGATGGAACCCAGTTTTTTTGTTCTTAAATATACAACTAATTATATAATAATAACTACAAATGTTTTGTTTTTTATTTTATAAATCAAAATAAATATATCAGGCATATGCCCATTTTTCTTTTCATGCGCAGGCTCAAACTTGCAGTACGGCTTGCTCACAGGTAACACTGCTTTACTGAATAGAAACCCATGTTGGTGTTTGCTCCACACATTCCGGCAGTTCAAATGTCTACCAAAGTCCAGGCATTTGCCTTCACATCGCACAAAACACAGGCAAGTGACACCAGCTCCACCTACAGAGTAAATTACTAAATAACAACCTGGTAATCTTCAGCTAGGGGAACATGTTTAACACAACAACACAGCAAAAGGGTGAAATTAGGACTATCCACATGATTTTTGAAAGGGTAAAATGTTGAAACAGTTCTGTCTGTATCTTCGCTAAAATAACTCACCCATTTGCATCTGAAAATAAATTGGGACACATTTCATATGTATATATATATATCCTTAGATTCTTTCCATACTTTATAAGTCCATTTCTGCGAGGATGTTGCTCTACGTCCCTTTCCAGTTTTCTTTCTCACCCATTTTCTATTTTTCTCTCATATACAGTATAATTCTAGTAAATGCACAGGATTATGCTCAGCTAGGATGTTAAACTTCTTGATGTGGCACTTTACTTTTGCATTCCTTTGTGAAAAATTAATTAAGGGTGAATTTCCTGGGGGCTTCTCCCACTCCGCCACTGAAACTTTGACAGAAACCTCGTTTGCAGCACTTTAAACAGCTGATCAGTAAATTATTTAAAAGCTCCAATGCACAACTCACCTTCTCCTGATGTGCTGCTCAGCTTATTAAGAATAGTGTTACGGCTATAAAATGATTTTTTTTATATATGCTGACAACACCCAGCTGTGCCTCTTCATCAAGCACCTCAACTCTACGATGGCTACTTATCTAACATAAGTTGTGGATGAGCCAACCTAACATTACTTAGACTGAAGCAATTCATTCAGCTCCCACCAAAATATCCACATCCTATCCCCGGATTCCTTCCCTTCTCCTCCCCTGATTCTATCCCTTCACCCTCCCAAATGTTTGCTCAAATTGAGCCTAAAAGTGCTCAACCTCTGGGGGTAATTTTAACCCCCCAGGACGGGCAGGATAGGGATGGGGATGAGGTTAAAATTTCAAAAATGGGAAACCCGACCCCAACCCGCCTCCAACGTGCCCACTTCCGGTTTTAACGGAGACGGGTTGGAGTAACCTGCTCTCTGACGGTATGTCCACAATTGAAATATTCTAATGAGGCTGCTTGCCTCAAATTTCAGCTGTGTTTCAGATTTAACACCTATGGGCAGGGTTTCCCAGGTCTCGAGAAACCCGGCAGCTGAAGGAAGGTGAGAATGGCCGTTACCCCCCCCACGTAAATAGCGTGGACTTTGTGTCTGGCTTGACCCTGAGCTGAGATTCTAAACTCATATCCTAAACATCACCAAAACAGCCTATTTCAACCTCAGCAATAGTGCTCACCTCCACCCTTATCGACTCTGAAATCCTTATCTGCACCTCCACCACCTCTATCACCTTCAGGCTGGCTCTCCTTGCTGGCCTCCCAAGTTGCACCCTACATAAACTTCAAATTCAACAAAATTCTGCCATCTGCCATGAGTTGTCTTCTGAATTATAAGGTCATGGGTTAAAGCTACACTCCAGGACGTGAGCACATAATCTAAGTTGACACTGAAGTGCAGTACTGAGGAAATGCTGCATTGTCAGAGGTTCATCTTTTGGATGAAATATTAATCTTAGGCCCTATCTACTTACTCAGATGGATGCAAAAAAATCCCATGGTATTATTTGAAGAAAAGCAGGGAGTTCTCCTGGTATTCTGGCAAACATTCCTCCTTTAACAACACCATTGGCTGCTGCATTTGCTTACACAGCAAAAGTGACTACACTTCAAAAGGCAATTAATTGGATTTGAATCACTTTGAGACTTCCTGAAGACATGATAAATGCAATCATATAAATACTACATAAATGCAAGTTTTCTTTCTTGTCGATCATGCACTAAATCTTGCTCAATTATCATGCCTGTCCTTGCTGACCTCCATTGACTTTCCATCCCCCAACACATTGGGGGTAATTTTGACTTTGGGTGATAGTGTAAAAAGGGCCATTTTCATCCAGTTCCCAGGTAATTGGTAGGGAAAGGCTCATGGTCATGCTCACCCTGGCCCCACAAGGAAAGTAAAAGAAATTCACTTGCCTTTTGAGGCCAGTTCTGGACCCAGATCCTTTTCCTGCCAGGTTGGCCTGATGAGGAAGCCACAATAGTTTCCCCGTGCAGGTCTCCAGTTAAAATTGCAGTCGGGCCCCAATGAAGTTGTCGGAGCCCTTTCCCCGTAACCTTGCAAATGTTTTCCCTTCAAGTACTTATCCAATTCCCTTTTGAAAGCCACGATTGAATCTGCCTCTACCACCCTTTCAAGAAATGCATTCCGGATCATAACCACTCGCAGCGTAAAAAAGATTTTCCGCATGTCGCCTTTGGTTCTTTTGCCAATCACCTTAAATCTGTGTCCTCTAGTTCTTGACTCTTTCGCCAATGGGAACAGTTTCTCTCTACTCTGTCTAGACCCCTCATGATTTTGAACACCTCCATCTAACCACCTCTCAACCTTCTCTGCTCGAAGGAGAACAACCCCAGCTTCTCCAGTCTATCCACGTAACTGAAGTCCTTCTAGTAAATCTCTTCGGCACTCTCACTAAGGTCTTCACATCCTTCCTAAAGTGCGGTGCCCAGAATTGGACACAATACTCCAGTTGTGGCCAAACCAGTGTTTTATAAAGGTTCATCATAACTTCCTTGCTTTTGTACTCTATGCCTCTATTTATAAAGCCCAGGATCCCGCATGCTTTTTTAAGCACTTTCTCAACCTGCCCTGCCACCTTCAACAATTTGTACACATATACGCCCCGGTCTCTCTGTTCCTGCACCCCCTTTAGAATTGTACCCTTTACTTTATATTGCCTCTCCTCGTTCTTCCTACCAAAATGTATCACTCAGCACTTCTTTGCGTTAAATTTCATCTGCCACTTGTCCGCCCATTCCACCAGCCTGTTTATGTCTTCTTGAAGTCTATTACTATCCTCCTCACTGTTCACTACACTTCCAAGCTTTGTGTCATCTGCAAATTTTGAAATTGTGCCCTGTACACCCAAGTCCAAGCCATTAATATATATCAAGAAAAGCCATGGTACAGACACCCTGGGGAACACCACTTTATACCTCCCTCCAGTCCGAAAAACAACCGTTCACCACTGCTCTCTGTTTCCTGTCACTTAGCCAATTTCGTATTCGTGCTGCCACTGCCCCTTTTATTCCATGGGTTTCATCTTTGCTGACAAGCCTATTATATGGCACTTTATCAAACGCCTTTTGGAAGTCCCTTTACACCGCATCAACCGCATTGTCCTCATCAACCCTCTCTGTTACCTCATCAAAAAACTCAATCAGGTTAGTTACATACGATTTGCTTTTAACAAATCCGTGCTGGCTTTCCTTAATTAATCCACACTTGTCCACGTGACTGTTAATTTTGTCCGGATTATCATTTCTAAAAGTTTCCCCACCACCAAGGTTAAACTGACTGGCCTGTAGTTGCTGGCTTTATCCTTACACCCTTTTTTGAACATTTGCAATTCTCCAGTTCTCTGGCACCACCCCCGTATCTAAGAATGATTGAAAGATTATGGCCACTACCTCCGCAATTTCCACTCCTACTTCCCTCAGCAACCTAGGATGCATTCCTTCCGGACCTGGTGACTTATCTACTTTAAGAACAGCCAACCTTTCTAGTACCTCCACTTTATCAATTTTTAGCCCATCCAGTATCTCATCTGTCTCCTCTTTTACTGTGACTTGGACAGTATCTTCTTCCTTGGTAAAGACAGATGCAAAGTATTCATTTAGTACCTCAGCCATGCCCTCTGCCTCCATGCGTAGGTCTTCTTTTTGGTCCCTAATCAGCCCCAACCCTCCTCTTACTACCCGTTTGCTATTCATATGACTATGGAAGACTTTTGGATTCCCTTTTATATTAGTTGCCAGTCTATTCTCATACTCTCTCTTTGCCCCTTTTATTTCCTTTTTCACTTTCCCTCTGAATTTTCTATATTCAGCCTGGTTCTCACTTGTATTATCAACCTGACATCTGTCATATGCCCCCTTTCTCTGCTTCATCTTTCCCTCTATCTCTTTCGTCATCCAGGGAGCTCTGGCTTTGGTTCCCTACCTTTCCCCCTCGTGGGAATGCACCTAGACTGTACCCGACCCATTTCCTCTTTAAAGGCTGCTCATTGTTCGATTACAGTTTTGTCTGCCAATCTTTGATTCCAATTTACCTGGACCAGATCCGTTCTCAACCCACTGAAATTGGCCCTCCTCCAATTAAGAATTTTTACTCTTGATTGCACCTTGTCCTTTTCCATAGCTAATATAAACCTTATGATACAATGATCTTGGTGGTACGGATCATGGGGTAGATGCTATTGAAGTAACCTTGATGAGTCCCTGCAGTGTGTCCTGTAGATAGTACCTACTGCAGCCACAGTGTGCCGGTGATGATGGGGTGAATATTGAGTCACTGGCAGGGGTGCCAATCAATGAACTGTTCTGTGCTGGATGGTGTCAAACTTCTTGAGTGTTGCTGCAGCTGTACCCATTTCAGAGAGTGGTGAGTATTCCATCACACTTCTTACTTGAGCCTTGAAGATAGTGGAGATGCTTTGAGGGGTCAGGAGATGAGCCATGTATTGCAGAGATACCACTCTCTGCCCTGTAGTCATGTGTTTATATGACTGGTTCAACAAAGCTTCTGACCACTGGTGACTGCCCAATATGTTGATGGTGAGAGACTCAGCAAAGGTGGTGTCATTGAAAGTCAGGAGGTGGTTGGACTTTTTCTTGTTGGAGATTATCATTGCCTGACACTTAAATAGCACAAATGTTGCCTACCTTAAAACCTACCTCTTTGACCTAGCTTTTGGTCACCAGTCCCAATATTTCTTTATGTGGCTCGGTGTCAATTTTTTTCTGATAACACTCCTGTGAAGTGCCTTGGGATGTTTTTACTACATTAGGCTTTATATAAATGCAACTTGTTGTTATTGTACCATTTGTCAGCTCAAACCTGGATATTGTCCAAGTCCTTCTGTCGGCTAGAAAGGGTTGCGTCATTATTGGAACAGTTGTGAATGGAATAAAATAATGTGGAATAGTCAGCGAATAGCTCCACTCCTGACCTTATGGCAGAGAGGCCAGGCATTTGGCAAGAAAATTAATTAAGGTATATAGACGATGAACTGTGCATGCTGTTCTTGAATGCTGGAGATGGCCAGAGGGACTGAAATGTTCTTTCCTGATCATGTACATTCCTATGTTTATGAATTTAAATAATTGCATGTTAAATTAATAAATTTGCCGGTCAGGCTATATTTAAACAAATCAAATACGTTTGTATTTAAATTGAATTGCTTGGTTCTTGCCTCAAGCAAACTGCTTGGTGGCAAACTGGTTGCATCATTGTATTGGAGTTCATAGTATGATACAGTACAGGAGGCCATTCAGCCCATCGTGCCTGTGCCAGCTCTTTGGTACAGCTATCCAATTGGTCCCACTCCCCTGCTCTTTCCCCATAATCCTGTAAAAAATTTTCTTTTCAAGTATTTATCCAATTCCCTTATGAACATTACTACTGAATCTGCTTCATCCACCCTTTCAGGCAGTGCATTCCAGATCATAACAACTCGCTGCATAAAAAAATGTTTCGTCATGTCACCTCTGGTTCTTTTACCAATCATGAGCTTGAACATGATTTCTGTGAGTGAAGCAGATTTTTAAGTCCTTATGTACTGTGCCGGAACTAAAGAAGTCTATGCTAAACTAAATTTTAAACAAAAATGCTTCAATTTTGTCAGTGTCCTTTTTCCCTGTCCAATCCTGATTTGCAATCTCCTCATCTGACTCGACCCTGAACCAGTCAGTTCCCTGCCTAATTCAAAATTCCACACCCAACCCCAACTGGCCCATAAATAGTAATAAAGGGTATTGATCCTAACACCGAGTCCTCAGAGGCACTATTTGCATCCCTCCAGTCGGAAAAACATCCATAACCACTGTTTTCTATCATTTAGCCTACTTCCTAATCACAATATTCCATATTGCCTTCATACTGTGGGTTTTAACTCCATCAGTAAGTTTCCTATGCAGCACTTTATCAAATGCTAAATCACTCTTACATCTTCTCACGATCTCTCTGAAATATTCTAAATCTCAGATTTGCTTTTCAGTGATATCCCTAAATTAGCAACCACTGTACTTTGTATTTGATGATGTAGCCTATCATTTTAGCTTTGCCTTTTCAGTTTCTAAATTAACAATCGAGCAATTTCAACGTGGAAAACACCCAAAAAGTGAGCGAAACACATTAGCTATTTTAAACTGGAAAAGGGATGAAAATGCATTTCAAGTAGTGATTTCGATAAAGAAAGCCTCAAGACTTAGGGCCCCTGGACTGCCCGCCATTGAAACAAACTCGACAAAACATTCACAGTTCGCATGCGCCATGGGAAGCTCAGTCGAGCACAGCTCGTGCGCGTGCGCGTCAACTATTGTCGAGCGAAAAGCTGCGAAGATTAAAAGGCGGCGGACTGACATCCCCGCGCATGCGCAATTCTGGGTTAACAAAGAGTTGGGGGCAGTGGTCCCATGTAAAGGAAGTGGGTTAAAGACAGAAAATGCTGGAGAAGCTCAGCAAGTCAGGCAGCATCTGTGGAGAAAGAAACAGAGTTGATGTTTCAGGTCGAAGAAAGACCTTTCGTCAGAACTGGAAGATGATAAAAGAGTTAAAGTTTTTGAGCCAGGGGAAGAGAAGGCAAGGGGACTTGCTGAGCTTCTCCAGCATTTTCTGCTTTTATTTCAGATTTTCAGCATCTGCAACATTTTGCTTTTGATTAAAGGAAGTGGGTGACGTGTTAGTTCCGTTGCCCTCTGGGAAGCGCCGCGTGCTGCAGGCAGAAGCTGTAGAGGAGCCGAGCCCGAGCCGGAGGCGGTTCTAATGGTGACGAGGGCGAGGTGAGGTGAGGTGAGGCCCCTTCTCCTTTGGCCCCATCGTTCTGGGGATCTGTGTTGAGGAAACTCCGCGGTTACCGCCGAGCAGATCGGAGCGGGCCAGATCAATGCAGCCGGCCGCCGCTATGGGACTGGAGGGAGAGATCGGTAGATACCAAGTGTACCTCATCTGCTTAATAAACCTATTACAGGTGAGTGAGTGAGTCGTCGAGATTTACCCGCAACAGGTGAGCTACTTGTTGCTGTCAGATGGCGGTGACATTTAGGGAATGAAATGAGAAACAAGTTTGCATATTTGGGTTGTACGTGAATCTGCTATTCAAAATAAAATGATCCAACTGCAGATTGGTTTGTAAAATCAAGCTTCAAATCATTAGGTGAGGCAAGAAAGCATTTTAACCGAGAGAAGAAGAGTGATTGACACAAGTTCAACTTTTAGCCACTTTTTACTGAGTCCAGTGTTGCACCAGGAGTGGATTTATGGTTTAGATCCTGCTGCTGATGAAAATTAATAAAAACCCTAATACATAAAAAGTGGGGATAATTGAAGCTTACTTTTCAAAATCAGAATTTTGGTGTCTGGTTTACATTTTTAGAAATGTTGGGGCACCTCACTCTAATACAGGCCAACCCTATTGGCATATTTGTCTGCTGAAGAATTCAAAACGTCTGAAGGACAGGAAGGTTGTTTAAGAACATAAGAGCATAAGAAATAAGAGCAGGAGTAGGCCATACGGCCCCTTGAGCCTGCTCCGCCATTCAATAAGATCATGGCTGATCTTCGATCTCAACTCCACTTTCCCACCCAATCCCCCATTCCTTGATTCCCTTAGAGTCCAAAAATCTATCGATCTCAGTCTTGAACATACTCAATGATTGAGCATCCACAGCCCTCGGGTAGAGAATTCAAATGTTTCACAACCCTCTGAGTGAAGAAATTCTTCCTCATCTCAGTCCTAAATGGCTGACTGCTTATCCTGAGACTATGCCCCTTAGTTCTAGACTCTCCAGCCAGGGGAAACATCCTCTCAGCATCTACCCTGTCAAGCCCTCTTAGAATCTTATATGTTTCAATGAGATTACCTGTCATGCTTCTAAACTCCAGAAAGTATAGGCCCATTCCACTCAATCTTTCCTCACAGGACAACCCTCTCACCCCAGGAATCAATCTAGTGAACCTTCGTTGCACCGCCTCTAAGGCAAGTATATCCTTCCTTAGGTAAGGAAACCAAAACTGCACACTACTCCAGGTGTGGTCTCACTAAAGCCCTGTACAATTGCAGCAAGACTTCCCTACTCTTGTACTTCACTCCCTTGCAATTAAGGCCAATATACATTTGCCTTCCTAATTGCTTCCTGTAGCTGCATGTTAACTTTGTGTTTCATGTACAAGGAAACCCAAATCCCTCGGAACGCCAACATTTAAAAAATGTTCCGTTTTTCTATTTTTCCTACCAAAGTGAATAACCTCACATTTCCCCATATTATATTCCAACTGCCACCTTCTTACCCACTTGCTTAACCTGCCGATATCCCTTTGCAGACTCTTTGCGTCCTCCTCACAGCTTACTTTCCCACCTAGCTTTGTATCATCAGCAAACTTGGATACATTACACTCGGTCCCTTCATCTAAGTCATTAATATAGATTGTAAATAGCTGAGGCCCAAGCACCGATCCCTGTGACACTGCACTAGTTACAATCTGCCAACCTGAAAATGACCTGTTTATTCCTACTCTGTTTTCTGCCTGTTAACCAATCCTCTATCCATGCTAATATATTACCCCCAATCCCAATACCCCTAATCTTGTGTAACAACCTCTTATGTGGCACCTTATCGAATGCCTTTTGAAAATCCAAATATACTACATCCACTGGTTCCCCACTTATCTACCCTGCTAGTTACACCCTCAAAAAACTCCAATAGATTTGTCAAACATGATTTCCCTTTTATAAAACCATGTTGACTCTGCCTAATCATGTTATGATTTTCTAAGTGCCATGTTACTATGTCCTTAATAATAGAGTCTAACATTTTCCCTACTACTGATGTCAGGCTAACTGGCCTATAGTTCCCTGTTTTCTCTCTCCCTCCTTTCTTGAATAGTGGGGTCACACTTGCTACCTTCCAATCCACGGGAATCGTTCTAAAATCTAGGGATTTCTGGAAGATCAAAACCAATTCATCCATTATCTCTGCAGCCACCTCTTTTAAAACCCCAGGATGTAGACCACCAGGTCCAGGGGATTAATCGGCTTTTAGTCCCATTAATTTTTCTAAAACTTTTTCTTTACTAATCTTAATTGCTTTAAGTTTCTCTCTCATTAGATCCTAGGTTCCCCATTATTTCTGATATTTTTTTGTGTCCTCTACTGTGAAGACATATAAAATATTTGTTTAACGTCTCTGCCATTTCCTTATTCTCCATTATAATTTCTCCTGTGTCTGCCTCTAAGGGACCCACATTTACTTTTGCTAATCTTTTCCTTTTTATACACTTGCAGAAGCTCTTACAATCTGTTTTTATATTTCTTGCTAGTTTATTCAATTTTCTCCCTCTTTATCAATTTCTTGGTTATCCTTTGCTGATTTCTAAAACCCTCCCAATCCTCAGGTGTATTACTCTTCTTGGCAACATTGTAAGCCTCTTCTTTTAATCTAATACTATCCTTAACTTCTCTAGATAGCCACGGTTGGATCACTTTTCCTGTGAAGTTTTTATTCCTCAAGGGTATGTATATTCGCTGGGAATTATGAATTCTTTCTTTTAAATGTTCGCCATTGCTTATCTATTGTCACATCTTTTTAATCTAATTTCCCAATCTACCGTAGCCAACTTGCCCCTGATACCTACATAATCGGTCTTATTAAATTTAAGACTCTCGTTTCGGACTTAACCAAATTACTCTCAAACTCAATATGAAATTCTATCATATTATGATCTCTCTTCCCCAGAGGATCCTTTATTATAAGATTACTGATTAATCCTGTCTCATTACACAATAATAGATCTAAAATAGTCTGTTCCCTAGTTGGTTCCTCGACATATTGTTCTAGAAAACTGTCTCTGATGCATTCCATGAACTCGTCCTCCAAACTATTTTTGCCAATTTGATTTGCCCAGTTTATATGAAGATTAAAGTCACCCATGATTATTGCAGTACCCTTGTCATGTGCTCCTCTCATTTCCTGATTTATACTCTGTCTAACACTATAACTACTGTTAGGGGTCCTGTAAACTACTCCCACCAGTGTTTTCTGCCCCTTGTTATTTCTTAGCTCCACCCGTACTGATTCTACATCCTGATTTCCTGAGCTATGATCCTTTCTCACTACTGTCTTTATCTCATCCTTTATTATCAGGGATCCCCCCTTCCTTTTTCCATTTTGCCTACCTTTTCTAAAAGTCAGGTACCCTGAAATATTTACTTTGGTCACCCTGCAACCACATCTCAGGAATTGCTACTAGATTAAACCCATTTAACCCTATTTGTGCCATTAATTAATCTATCTTGTTATGAATGCTTCGTGCATTCAGATACAATGCCTTTAATTTTAACATTTTTTCCCGGATGTGACCTTAGTCACTAATGCCCTATTATCTTTGTTAAATTCTCTGTCTATTCCTGACACACTCTGCTTGTGTTTACTCAAATTGCTACACAGCTCTACAGCTTTGACTTTTCTTTTTAGACTGATAAAATGACCCGTACCTGAACCCGCCCCCCCCCCCCCTTATTAGTTTAAAGCCCTATCAACCACCCTAGTTATTCGATTCGCCAGGACACTGGTCTCAGCCCAATTTAAGTGGAGCCCGTCCCAACGGAACAGCTCCCTCCTTTCCCAGTACTGGTACCAGTGCCCCATGAATTGAAACCTCTGCTTCCCACACCACTCTTTCAGCCACTCATTTAACTATCTAATCTGTTTGTTCTTATGCCAATTTGCGAGTGGCTCAGGTAGTAATCCAGAGATTATTACCTTTTGAGGTTCTGCTTTTTAAATCTTTCAGCGGAACCTCATTCCTAGTTCTACCTGTGTCATTCGTTCCTACATGGACCACGACAACTGAATCCTCCTCTTCATGCTCCAAGTTCTTTTCCAGCTGTAAAGGAGATGTTCTTAACCTTCGGGACTCCTGAGCGTGACTGCAGATAACAGTATCTATCCCCCCTGACTATACTATCCCCTACCACTACCACATTCCTTTTTACTCCCCCTACTTGAATGGTCTCCTGTACCATGGTGCCGTGGTCAGTTTGCCCATCCTCCCTGCAGTCTTTGTTCTCATCCATGTAGGTGGCAAGTACCTCGTACCTATTGGACAAGGTCAAAGGCTGAGGCTCCTCTATCACTTCATCCTGGGCCCCCAAACCTGCCTGATTCACGGTTACGTCCTCCTGTCCCTGACCACTGACCAAATCTAAACCACTACCTAACCTAAGAGATGTGACTGCCTCCTGGATCAAAGTATCCAGATAACTCTTGCCCCTCCCTGATGCATTGCAATGCCTGCAGCTCGGACTCCAGCTCAACAACTCTGAGCCGAAGTTCCTCGAGTTGCAGACACTTACTGCAGAAATGGTTGCTTGGGATCACGCTGCTCTGCACAAACTCCCACATGCTGCAGTTACGACACACCACCTGCCCTGCCATCTCTATCTAACCTTGTTTTATTTATTTACTTAATTAGAGTTTTTATTCACATTATATTAGTTTTATTAACTAATTAGTTTATCTAGTTTAAGTTATTAATTTAATAAAGTAATAGCAAGTCATAGGTTCCTAGCTCTTCGTTTCTTGTATTAGGTATGATGCCAAGGGAACAATTCCCTTCAGCTGGATAAACAGTAACGGCCTGCATACTTCATTGCTGAAAGTGCTTATTTTTTCAGTTAAATACAGGTGCACTCATGAGCCGCACAAGTGTGCCTTACCTGGTGGCTTGGTTAACTGAGTCAGCACAAGTGTTACTTACAGGCTGAGGAGTTTACAGTGCTCAGATCGGAGTTGTGAACATTGGATTTTGAAGGGAGCTTGTGTAAAGCTGTGATTAGGGCGGCCCTCTCGGTCCATTCACCACAATATTTCTGCAGCCACCGATCTGCTCAATCACACCCCCACCTCCACCTTTGATGCCCTTGTCCCCATTAAAACCATTACCCTTTCTCACTCTGGTCATTCCCGCTGGTATGGCCCTCATCTCTGCTCCCTTAGGTCCAAGGGATGCAGACTTGAATGTTTATGGCGGAAAACTGGTTTAGCCATTCATCACCGGGTCTGGCTGCACCACGTAAAGCACATCATCCTGGAATGCAAAGATAACCCCGGGTTTCTCTTCACTACAAACCATCATCTTAAACCCCTCTCTCCTGCCTCCTCAATCCTCACCTCCAACAATAAGTGCAAGGAGCTCATGGACACCTTTGTCATTAAGATTGAGACCATCCGTTGAGCTACCCCTAGCCTACCAAGCCAAATTTCCCCCAAGGTTCCCCCCTGCCCTAGCCCTGAATTCACATCTTTCTCTAGTTTCATTCCTATCTCCCCATATGCCCTCTCCAAGCTCATCTTATTCATGAGACCCACCTCAACCTTATTTCCACCAAACCGCTGACCACCCAACTTCCCTTCTTGGCCCCCATGTTAGCTGATAATTGTTAATGGTTCCCTCTCCTCAGGTTTTGTCCCCTTCCCCTTCAAATCTGCCATCATCACCCCTCTCAAAAAACCCACCCTTGACCCTTCTCTCCTTGCAAACTACCGTGCCATCTCCAACCTCCCTTTTCTCTCCAAAATCTTTGAATGTGTTGTTGCCTTCCAAATCCGTTGCCATTTCTCCCGCAACTCCATGTTTGAATCCCTCCAATCAGGTTTCCACCCCTGCCACAACACTGAAACGGCCCTTATCAAAGTCACAGATGACATCCTATGTGACTGTGACCATGGTAAACTATCCTTCCTCATCCTTCTTGACCTGCCTGCAGCCTTTGACACTGTTGTCCACACCATCCTCCTCCAACACCTCTCCTCCGTTGTCCAGCTGGGTTGGACTGCCCTCACCTGGTTCCATTCTTATCTATCCAGTCATAGCCAGAGAATCACCTGCAATGGCTTCTCTTCCTCTGGCCTCTTCCTATTTCGCACCTACATGCTGCCCTTCAGCGACATCATCCGAAAACACAACGTCAGGTTCCACATGCACGCTGACAACACCGAGCTCTACCTCACCATCACCTCTCTCGACCCCGCCATTGTCTGATTTGTCACACTGCTTGTCCGACATTCGGTACTGGATGAACAGAAATTTCCTCCAACTAAATATTGGGAAGACCGAAGCCATTGTCTTTGGTCCCCACCACAAACTCCGTTCCCTAGCCACTGATTCTATCCCTCTCCCTGGCCACTGTCTGAGGCCGAACCAAACCGTTTGCTACCTTGGTGTCCTATTTGACCCGAAGATGAGATTCCAACCACACATCCGCTCCATCACCAAGACCGCCTACTTCCATCTCCGTAACGTCGCCCCACTCCGCCCCTGCCTCAGCTTATCTGCTGCTGAAATCGTCATCTATGCCTTTGTTACCTCTAGATTTGACTATTCCAATGCACTCCTGGCGGGTCTCCCATATTCCACCCTCCATAAACTTGAGCTCATCCAATATTCTGCTGCCCGTATCCTAACTCTCACCAATTCCCATTCACCCATCACCCCTGTGCTCGTTGACCTACATTAGCTCCCTGTCTGGCAATGCCTCGATTTTAAAATTGTCATCCTTGTTTTCAAATCCCTCCTTGTTTTCAATCCCTCTCGACCCTCCCTATCTCTGTGACCTCTTCCAGCCCTACAACCCTCCCAGATCTCTCTGCTCTCCAATTCTTGCCTCTTGCGCATCCCTGATTTTAATCGCTCCACCATTAGCGGCCTTGCCTTCAGCGGCCTTGCCTTCAGCTGCCAAGGCCCTAAACTCAGGAATTCCCTCCCTAAAGCTCTCCGCCTCTCTACCTCTCCACCTCTCCTCCTTTAAGATGCTTCTTAAAACCTACTTCTTTCACTGAGCTTTTGGTCACCTGTCCTAATATCTCCTTAAGTGGCTCAGTGTCGATTTTGTCTGATGAGGCTCCTGTGAAGTGGCTTGGGATGTTTTACGACATTAAAGGTGCTATATAGATGCAAGTTATTGTTGTTTGACTTGCAGTTACTGTGCACTCCAGTTTTAAATTTGCAGTGACTGGTGTTACAAGCGTTGTTGACATTAAAGGGGACCTGCAGCTGGGCAGTACAGTTCTAGGGTTAGTACTAATCTCCAACAGTTTACCTGATATTGAAATATTACATATTCACAGCAGCTATGTGAATTTTACTTTCTGACTCAAGAAATTTGCAACTTGTAAAATATAGCTTGTAGTTATAAAATGAGTTACTTGGTTAGCAGTAATCTATTCCTTTAGTACTGAATCTCATTGGTAATTTCCTGTGATACTTCTAGAGAAAGTATAGACCTGAACAACAATTTTCCTTTCAGGCTGCTTTAATTCTACAGTTCATATATTTGCTTTAATTTTGGTAGAGAAGTGATACTACATTCCTTGCAAATACTACAAGTACTACATGCATTTATATAGTGCCTTTAATGTAGGAAAATGTACCAAGGCGCTTCACAGGAGTGTAATGGCAATAATTGTCGCAAATGCATCTGTCCATGACAGTATTGGTAGGAGTGACCACCGCACAGTCCTCGTGGAGATGAAATCCCGTCTTCGCACTGAGGACACCATCCAACATGTTGTGTGGCACTACCACCGTGCTAAATGGGATAGATTCAGAACAGATCTAGCAGCTCAAAACTGGGCATCCATGAGGCGCTGTGGGCCATCAGCAGCAGCAGAATTGTATTCCAGCACAATCTGTAACCTCATGGCCCGGCATATTCCTCACTCTACCATTACCAACAAGCCAGGGGATCAACCCTGGTTCAATGAGGAGTGTAGAAGAGCATGCCAGGAGCAGCACCAGGCGTACCTAAAAATGAGGTGCCAACCTGGTGAAGCTACAACTCAGGACTACATGCATGCTAAACAGCGGAAGCAACATGTTATAGACAGAGCTAAGCGATTCCACAACCAACGGATCAGATCAAAGCTCTGCAATCCTGCCACATCCAGTCGTGAATGGTGGTGGACAATTAAACAACTAACGGGAGGAGGAGGCTCTGCAAACATCCCCATTCTCAATGATGGCTGAGTCCAGCACGTGAGTGCAAAAGACAAGGCTGAAGCGTTTGCAACCATCTTCAGCCAGAAGTGCCGAGTGGATAATCCATCTCCGCCTCCTCCCGATATCCCCACCATAACGGAAGCCAGTCTTCGGCCAATTCGATTCACTCCACGTGATATCAAGAAACGGCTGAGTGCACTGGATACAGCAAAGGCTATGGGCCCTGACAACATCCCAGCTGTAGTGCTGAAGACTTGTGCTCCAGAACTAACTGCGCCTCTAGCCAAGCTGTTCCAGTACAGCTACAACACTGGCATCCACCCGACAATGTGGAAAATTGCCCAGGTATGTCCTGTCCACAAAAAGCAGGACAAATCCAATCCGGCCAATTACCGCCACATCAGTCTACTCTCAATCATCAGCAAAGTGATGGAAGGTGTCGTCGACAGTGCTATCAAACGGCACTTACTCACCAATAACCTGCTCACCGATGCTCAGTTTGGGTTCTGCCAGGACCACTCGGCTCCAGACCTCATTACAGCCTTGGTCCAAACATGGACAAAAGAGCTGAATTCCAGAGGTGAGGTGAGAGTGACTGCCCTTGACATCAAGGCAGCATTTGACCGAGTGTGGCACCAAGGAGCTCTAGTAAAATTGAAGTCCATGGGAATCAGGGGGAAAACTCTCCAGTGGCTGGAGTCATTCCTAGCACAAAGGAAGATGGTAGTGGTTGTTGGAGGCCAATCATCTCAGCCCCAGGGCATTGCTGCAGGAGTTCCTCAGGGCAGTGTCCTAGGCCCAACCATCTTCAGCTGCTTCATCAATGACCTTCCCTCCATCATAAGGTCAGAAATGGGGATGTTCGCTGATGACTGCACAGTGTTCAGTTCCATTCGCAACCCCTCAGATAATGAAGCAGTCCGAGCCTGCATGCAGCAAGACCTGGACAACATCCAGGCTTGGGCTGATAAGTGGCAAGTAACATTCGCGCCAGATAAGTGCCAGGCAATGACCATCTCCAACAAGAGAGAATCTAACCACCTCCCTTTGACATTCAACGGCATTACCATCGCCGAATCCCCCACCATCAACATCCTGGGGGTCACCATTGACCAGAAACTTAACTGGACCAGCCATATAAATACTGTGGCTACGAGAGCAGGTCAGAGGCTGGGTATTCTGCGGCGAGTGACTCACCTCCTGACTCCCCAAAGCCTTTCCACCATCTACAAGGCACAAGTCAGGAGTGTGATGGAATACTCTCCACTTGCCTGGATGAGTGCAGCTCCAACAACACTCAAGAAGCTCGACACCATCCAAGATAAAGCAGCCCGCTTGATTGGCACCCCATCCACCACCCTAAACATTCACTCCCTTCACCACCGGCGCACTGTGGCTGCAGTGTGCACCATCCACAGGATGCACTGCAGCAACTCGCCAAGGCTTCTTCGACAGCACCTCCCAAACCCGCGACCTCTACCACCTAGAAGGACAAGGGCAGCAGGCGCATGGGAACAACACCACCTGCACGTTCCCCTCCAAGTCACACACCATCCCGACTTGGAAATATATCGCCGTTCCTTCATTGTCGCTGGGTCAAAATCCTGGAACTCCCTTCCTAACAGCACTGTGGGAGAACCGTCACCACACGGACTGCAGCGGTTCAAGAAGGCGGCTCACCACCACCTTCTCGAGGGCAATTAGGGATGGGCAATAAATGCCGGCCTTGCCAGCGACGCCCACATCCCGAGAACGAATATAAAAAATTAAAAAAAAATTGACACCAAGCCAAAGAAGAAGATATTAGGACAGGTGACTAAAAGCTTGGTCAAAGAGGTAAGTTTTAAAAAGGGTCTTAAAAGAGCAGAGAGACTGAGGTTTGGAAAAGGAATTCCTGAGCTTAGTCTTGATCTGAAGGCACGCCTGCCAATGGTGGAGCAAAGTGAGTGCGGAATGCTCAAGAATCCAAAGTTGGAGGAATGCAGAGTTCTTGGAGAGTAACAGAGAAAGGGAGAGATTTGATATACGGATGAGAATTTTAAAATTGAAGCATTGGTGGACCGAGAATCAATGGAGGCCAGCGAGCACAGGGGTGATGGGTGAGTGGGACTTGGTGCAGGTTAGAATATAGGCAACAGAGTTTTGGATGACTGGGAGGCTGGCAAGGAGAGCATTGGAATATCCAAGTCTGGAGGTAACAAAAGCATGGACGAGGGTTTCAGTAGCAGATGGGCTGAGACAGGGATGGAGGTAGGCAGTGTTGCAGAGAATATGGGATCGGAAGCTTAGCTCAGGGTTAAATAGGACGCCGAGGTTGTGAACATTCTGGTTCAGCCCGAGACAGTGGCCAGGGAGGGGCTGCAATAAGTGGCTGGGAAACGGAGTTTGTGGCGAGGGCAGAAGACAATGGCTTCAGTCTTCCTACTGTTTAATTGGAGGAAATTGCTCCTCATCTGGTATTGGATGTTAACACAGAGGCAGTGGAGGGCCAATTTCAGTGTTGTGGCAGGAGAAGCTCAAACACGAAGTTGTGGGTAAAATTCTAGAAATTCCTCCATGGGTAAAATTTGAATTACTTAAAACCTCTTGTCCTTTTGGTCAAGCATCCTGCCTGCATTACAATGGTCATTATTGGTTGCTTTCCCCCCAAAAAGGGGCAAAAGTTATAAACGACCTCTACCTTACTTGATATTCTACCAGGGGACCAGTACTTACAAAAGCACACATGCTTTTATGTAGGTTTTGACATTGATGAGAAAATAGGACCAGCCTGAAAATAATTGATTGCTTTGATTATTTTACAGTTAAAGCCTATCCAAAACTGGCTTTTCTGAATTTAGACATTATGAATTTGTCGAGTAAATGTAAATCTTCAGAAAATAGGGGTAACTTCTTGCTCAATTGATCTCTTGCCTAAGTGATAGCCTCATGTCAGTTGTGTGTGTATTTGTTGATGCAAGGCCACACTCATTCATTGTCCAATGATTCTTTTCTTTCTCTAGTTTTTTGTTGCTGCTCAGGTCGTCTTCATGACTATAGTTGGAGCATCGTCGCCTTATCACTGGGACTTTGGAAACCTTTCACCTGATCAGAGCCAGGATAACACCACAGCCAACGAGAGTGAGCAGTTTAGACACTGGCTTCATTTGACGAATAAGAGTGAGATTCAAAAGCATGTACATTTTGCCCCAGGTTTCTCATCTGTTGTCACAGAGGTAGGTGAGAATTCCAAGAAACTGGCACCTTATTTTAGATTTATTTACTTAACATGAATTTACAATGAAATCTTCAGGATGTTTGAAAACATATCTTGGTTGTTTTTATTTGTATTGAAGAGAGGCATAAAACTTCCAGAATGTCTGTGGAACAGAATTTATGTTGTGTATTCTGGCTAACAATAATGACCATTACCAGGGATTTTAACACTTCTGGCCAAAATATTTACTCATTTGGAATGAATTAAGCTACAGTTTGAACTCCTGCTCATTGACATTTTTGCTATAATTTGACAGTGGTTCCTCATTGGAGATGCTTCGTACAAAGTCAGTATGGCCAGCTCAGTATATTTCTTTGGTGTCTTAGTTGGTGTAATCACTTTTGGACAACTTTCTGATCGATTTGGAAGAAAGAAAGTTTACTTGACAGGTAAAGTGATTAAACATTATAGAAGATCCTGTTCTTTTACTCTAAATTTGATAACTGAATATTACACATTAAAATTGAATTGAGGACAATCTGACTGATTGAAAGTACCCTCATGAATCTGTCAACTGATCATTCATTTTGATGTGCTGGCAGCAATGAAGAGTTCCCCACAATTTTTTGATGCAAGTTATAAGCAATTCACTTATTACTTCAAGAAATAAAAGAACCAAAAATACAAGGTACTGGCTCTGACTGTAATATAACTGCTATAATAAAAATAATGGACTTCACTGCACTTTTAAAGGTCAGTTAAGTATATGGTCCCAATTAAAGGACTTTGTCCTTCAAAACAGGCTGCTTATCCTCAGTGCACTGGTACAGTGTAAGCAGTAGGATTCACTTGCTAATTTGGAAATTAACAATTAAGGAAAACTTTCTTAGTTACAACTGCAAATAAACTACAAGTTCACTTTCTAATATGATTAATGTCACACCAGGATATTGTGATTGACTATGCAGTGTTCCATTTTTCGGTGAATTCAACGCAATTGGGATGGGGAATAAATGCTGGCCTTGCCAGTGACGCCCACATCCCATGAATAAATTTTTAAAAATCTGCAGCAAGGTGCAGCTGGTGGTGTAATTCTGGTCTGCAACTGGTAACTAGTATAATGGCAGCCTAAAATTAGGAAACATTTGAAAGTTCACAAATCACCAGCTTAGGAGGAATGCATGGTGGGGATACTGAAATAAAGGATAGAAATCGATGATGCAGAAGTAGGAATTCTGTAACAATCATTTGACGTAGCGATTGTACGTGAAGATTGGGGAATAGTTAATATAACTTACCTTTTTTTAAAAAGAATAAATGCAATAAAACCAGGCTAATGTGGGGTTTAATCAGAACAATCTGCCATAAAGGAGTTGCGTATCTTTGTGTACAGCTTGGACACTAGCAGTATAGATAATTGCTTTTTCTTTGGTCATAAATATCTTTAGCACATTAGTTTAGCTTTGAAAGCCAGTGAGCATAGGTAGTTGTGATATTTGTACAGAAACTGTTGGAATTTGTACTGATAACCACCAGATCACTATCAAGTGGCACAATATATTATTATTTTTCAGGTGCATACATTCCTCATGTCCTTCTTAAGGCAGACCATTGATGCTGTTGCACAGCAGGAGTATTCGGGAGGAATATCTGCATTCCTTACCCAAGTGCTAAGCACCCTCCCCCACCATCATTTGTGGGTGGAGCTTACTTTGTGGAGGCTTTTCCACTCCCCCTTTGTTGGCAGTTCTATTTAGTAGCACCACAAATGAAGTGTAAGTGTGATCCATTTGACAATTTTAGGAAGTCAACAGAAACATTTCCAAATAACATTCAGAATTTAAAAAAAAATTAAAAATCTAAAATTGGTTGCATTTATCCTAGCTAAATCTGTAAAATCTTAAACCTCTAAATAAAAATAAGTAGCTGCCCCTAACTGAGGTGATTTATTATTGTCCTAGGTCTTATTCTTGATATACTTTTTGGCATTGTAAGTGGAGTCACTCCTACATATGAGATCTTTGTGACATCCCGTTTCTGTGTTGGCGTGATGAATGGAGGAATGTCATTGGTGTCCTTTGTTCTACTCCAGGAGTATGTGCCTGTTTCTTATTGGGCACTAACTGGTAAGATATCAATATTGTCCTTTTTAAAAACTTTTTATGGACGAGAGAGGCTTGTGTGTGCACCTATGTCCTTTCTGGCTGCACATTTCATTTGTAAAAAAGCAGGAACAGGGTAGTGAGTCCTCCATGGTTCCCAGTGCCTCTGCTATTGATTAAATTGGCTGTTACAAGTTGTAGATTAATGGAGCAAAGCAGATAAAGAAGGCCATTCTGCTTAGGTTTTTTTCCTCTCCTGGAAGCCCTCTTAATATCATGCCCCATTTGATCATGTGGCAGAAGTAATGCAATGAAACCCAGTACTATCCTATTATGATATTCATCCATAGTCTCTTTCTAACAGGGTGGAGTAAGGGCAAACTTCGGCTGATTTTGTTTCTTTATTTTTCTTTTTTTTTTCCTTTGCTAATCCACCCACTCGACCCTGGTCAAGCTGTCTCTGTTGTGTGCTTTTATGTTTAATACATAAAGCACCATGCCTAGACTCTAAAGCCCTACTCTGCCATCTCGGTTCAGGTAAAAAAAAATATTTTGAATGATGATGAGGGACTACTCTGATGTCTAACCCTACTAAATTTACTCAAGAGGCCCAGTGTATAGAATTTGGAGAGTGAAATAAAATGCTGGGCCTCAAGAAGTTTCTCTTAATTGAGGGTGACATTGAAGTAATTAGGCACCAGAACTCATATTTTGTGTGATGTATAAAAATAATCTATGTGCTGCTATTCAAGAAATGTTCACCTTAGTTAAAAGTGTAGTTATAAGACAAAGCAGTGATAAAAAATTAAATGTTGTCAAATTAATGTAGAATTTTTTTTAATACTTTTTTTTTTCTTTCTAGGGTCACTACAGAGCCTTTCATTTGCTGTTGGAATTTCTATGTATGCACTGATTGGATACTTTATTCGCTCATGGCGGACTTTGGCTGTTGTGATCAATATTGAAGGCGTGCTGATCCTGCTTCCATCTTTGTAAGTTTGAGATTCAACATGTACTAGAGAAAAATATAATTTGAAAACAGTCATTTTCTGGTTCAAGAGGAAGATTTTGTTTCTGTTTTTGGGCTCGTGGACTTTTGTCTGTTTCAGAGCAAGAAGAGCATTGGAAACAATGGTGTTTTGTTTTCTTTGCTTTACACTAATAGAAGGAATTTTATGTTTTTTTTTAAATCTTATTAAATTGCAAAATAATTTCTTGAAAATGACTTTTAAAAAATTACATGCAATTTCAAAATACTGGGGCAACAGTTTGTATGCTCAATTAACCCTTAGTTTCTTTGTGTTTTATGCACTTGACAGCATTTTTGAGAAACTTCTAAACCTAAAATAATTGCATTTCTTTGACAGATTGACTTGTAAATGGCATAAAGCAAAAGAATTAAATTTGTTAAAGTTCAGTGTATACATTTGGTTACAACTGAAAGCTTAACCATTTCTATTCTTTCATGTGTTAGTCATATTTGACTTTGGTTTTAAGTTATTTTGGAGCAATTTCTCTTTTTGTTTTTCTCCTCCCACTCACTACCTCCAAACAATGTAGCTCATCTCCAATGAAACTTTATGGAATGTAGATCTTCCTACGTGCTTGAAGTTGACCCAATTACCTATGTAGTGCTTATGCAATATCTGCAGAACTGCTTATTAAAATCTGATTTGAAATGTTACAGGAAGCAGAGAATAGTGGTGAATGGTTGTTTTTCGGACTGGAGGGAAGTATACAGTGTTCCCCAGGGGTTGGTGCTGGGATCACTGTTTTTCTTCATATATATTAATGACTTTGACTTTGACTTGGACTTGGGTGTACAGGGCACAATTTCAAAATTTGCAGATGACACAAAACTTGGAAGTGTAGTGAACAATGAGGAGGATAGTGATATACTTCAAGAGGACATAGACAGGCTGCTAGAATGGGCGGACATGTGGCAGATGAAATTTAACGCAGAGAAGTGCGAAGTAATACACTTTGGTAGGAAGAATGAGGAGAGGCAATATAAACTAAAGGGTTCAATTCTAAAAGGGGTGCAGGAACAGAGAGATCTGGGGGTATATGTGCACAAATCGTTGAAGGTGGCAGGGCAGGATGAGAAAGCAGTTAAAAAAGCGTATGGGATCCTGGGCTTTATAAATAGAGGCATAGAGTACAAAAGGAGGGAAGTTATGATGAACCTTTATAAAACACTGGTTCGGCCACAGCTGGAGTATTGTGTCCAAGTCTGGGCATTGCACTTTAGGAAGGGTGTGAAGGCCTTAGAGAGGGTGCAGAAAAGATTTACTAGAATGATTCCAGGGATGAAGGACTTCAGTTACGTGGATAGACTGGAGAAGCTGGAGTTGTTCTCCTTAGAGCAGAGAAGGTTGAGTAGATTTGTTAGAGGTTTTCAAAATCATGAGGGGTCTACATAGAATAGATAGAGGGAAACTGTTCCCATTGGCAGAAGGGTCAAGAACCAGAGGACATAGATTTAAGGTGATTGGCAAAAGGACCAAAGGCGACAAGAGGAAAAACTTTTTTACACAGCGAGTGGTTATGATCTGGAATGCACTGCCTTAGGGGATGGTGGAGGCAGACTCAATCGTGGCTTTCAAAAGGGAATTGGATAAGTACTTGAAGGGAAAAAATTTGCAGGGCTATGGGGAAAGGGCGGAGGAGTGGGACGAGCTGGATTGCTCTTGCGGAGATCCCGCACGGACTCGATGGGCCGAATGGCCTCCTTCCGTGCTGTAACAATTCTGAGTCGATGAAAGTTTGGCTGTAGTTTCATCGTGTGATTGCAGTCCCACAAATTTGGAGGTGCAAATTTGGGGGTGAAATTGGGCCATGTAGCACCCGTTTTGTAGGCACTACGTGGACACCTAAGCCCCGAAAATGTTGTCTGAGATGACCACACACTTCTGACGTGAAGTGAAGTGGATGTCATCTTGGTAAAGGCGTTTGCGTGTGCGCGAACCTAACGATCACCGCAGCAAGTAGTGTAGGGAGATTATGACGCGAATCATTGGGCAATGCTGATTTGAAGCAGCCAGTGACATCTTGGAACTCGACGCTCCAGCCAATGCACTGTCTTAACCTCGCACAGCTGAACAGGACATAAACGGCATGAAGGACCCCCCTACCAGCGCTATTTAAAGGGATCATGCAGGAGTTACAGGTTAGTTGCTGGATTATTTCTTCTGGCTGCTGGTGCAATTGTATGTGTTTTTGGAAGTTTCCTATACTTGGCTAAAGTTTCCATATTCCATAGAGAGTGGTCTGGCTGGTCTTGCAGTACTGTTAGTGGCATTTAAAATGGTATGCTTTACCTGCTAGGGTTTCCTCTGAGAATTGTACATGACTGGGAGAATGCAGAGAGGCCATGCAGAGCAGGACAAGCTCCTAGAAGAGGGAGAAGGAGGAGGAGCAGGGCACTCAGTAGGAGGCCATATCCAAGGAGGGTCTTCAGGGACCAATTCTCTTACCTCAACTTCAGCGACGACCAGTGCATCAGACGTCTGCGGTTTAGTAAAGAGGTCATGACTGAAATTTGTCAACTGCTGCAGCCACAACTGTAGCCCCAGAGTAGGGCAAGGACAGCATTGCCTGTGGCTGTCAAGGTAACCGTGGCGCTTAATTTTTACGACTGTGGCTTCTTTCAGGCTGCTGCTGGAGATATAAGCAACATCTCACAGTTTGCAGTGCACTGCTGCATAAGGGAGGTCACTGGGACTCTGTATGCACTCAAACAGATTCATCTCATTCCCTCTTGTCAAAGACAAGCAGCATAAGTGAGCATGAGGGTTTGCTCGCATTGCAGGCTTCATCATAGTGCAGGGTGCTATTGGCTGCACGCATATTGCCATGCGTGCTCCACATCACAACTCAGCCATATTCATGAACAGAAAGGGGTTCCACTCCATAATGTGCAGCTGGTGTGCGACCACCCACAGCGCATCATCCAGGTCAATGCCCACTATCCTGGCAGCAGTCATGATTCCTTCGTCCTGTGGCAGTCCTCCGTCTCACCTATATTTCAACTAGCACGGCAAGTCAAAGGCTGGCTACTGGGCAACCAGGGTTATCCCCTCATGAAATGGCTCATGACTCCTGTCCGGAATGCACGCACAAGTGCACAGAAGGCCTACACGGAACATCCTTAAGCAACGCTTCTGCCGCCTGGAGGAGCCCTGCAGTAACTCAGCTGAGCGGGTATCAAGATTTGTCATTGTATGCTGCACAACCTTGCCATTATGAGGGAACAGCCCTTGCCACTGCCTATCAGGCGAGAACCTGAGCAACAGGAGGAAGAACAGCAGGAAGTGGCGGAAGAGGCAGGGAGGCTACAAGGTAGACAGGCTCTGTCTGCCAGGGCTCTGCTTGATCAGATTATTAATGAATGATACCAGTAACTTCAATTGGCTCAGTGGCAGGAAGCAAAGGGTAATGGTTGACTGGTGTTTTTGGGTCTGGAAGGCTGTTTCCAGTGGGGTTCCGCAATGCTCAGTACTAGGTCCCTTGCTTTTTGTGGTATACAGTAATGAAATGGACTTGAATGCGGGGGGCTTGATCAAGAAGTTTGCAGATGATACAAAAATTGGCCATCTGGTTGATAGTGAGGAGGAAAGCTGTAGACTGCAGTAGCCATCAGTGGACTGGTCAGGTGGGCAGAGAAGTGGCAAATGGAATTCAATCCAGAGAAGTGTGAGGTAATGCATTTGGGGAGGGCAAACAAGGCAAGGTACACAATTTTTTTTTTTATTTGTGCATGGGATGTTGGTGTCGCTGGCAAGGCCAGTATTTATTGCCTATTCCTAATTGCCCTTGAGAAGGTGGTGGTGAGCCGCCTTCTTAACCGCTGCAGTCCGTGTGATGAAGGTTCTCCCACAGTGCTGTCAGGTAGGGAGTTCCAGGATTTTGACCCAGCGACGATGAAGGAACGGCAATATATTTCCAAGTCGGGATGGTGTGTGACTTGGAGGGTAACGTGCAGGTGGTATTGTTTTTATGTGCCTGCTGCCCTTGTCCTTCTAGGTGGTAGAGGTCGCGGGTTTGGGAGGTGCTGTCGAAGATGCCTTGGCAAGTTGCTGCAGTGCATCCTGTGGATGGTGCACACTGCAGCCACTGTGCGCCGGTGGTGAAGAGAGTGAATGTTTAGGGTGGTGGATGGGGTGCCAATTAAGCCGGCTGCTTTGTCCTGGATGGTGTCGAGCTTCTTGAGTGTTGTTGGAGCTGCACTCATCCAGGCAAGTGGAGAATATTCCATCACACTCCTGACTTGTGCCTTGTAGATGGTGGAAAGGCTTTGAGGAGTCAGGAGGTGAGTCACTCGCCACAAAATACCCAGCCTCTGACCTGCTCTTGTAGCTACAGTATTTATGTAGCTGGTTCAGTTAAGTTTCTGGTCAATGGTGACCCCCAGGATGTTGATGGTGGGGGATTCGGTGATGGTAATGCAGTTGAATGGCAAGGAGAGGTGGTTAGACCCTCTCTTGTTGGATATGGTTATCGCCTGGCACTTGTCTGGCGCGAATGTTTCTTGCCACTTATGAGCCCAAGCCTGGATGTTGTCCAGGTCTTGCTGCATGCGGACTCGGACTGCTTCATTATCTGAGGGGTTGCGAATGGAACTGAACACTGTGCAATTATCAGCGAACATCCCCATTTCTGACCTTATGATGGAGGGAAGGTCATTGATGAAGCAGCTGAAGATGGTTGGGCCTAAGACACTGCCCTAAGGAACTCCTGCAGCAATGTCCTGGGGCTGAGATGATTGGCCTCCAACAACCACTACCATCTTCCTTTGTGCTAGGTATGACTCCAGCCACTGGAGAGTTTTCCCCCTAATTCCCATTGATTTCAATTTTAGGGCTCCTTGGTGTCACACTCTGTCAAATGCTGCCTTGATGTCAAGGGCAGTCACTCTCACCTCACCTCTGTAATTAAGCTCTTTTGTCCATGTTTGGACCAAGGTTGTAATGAGGTCTGGTGCCGAGTGGTCCTGGCAGAACCCAAACTGAGCATCGGTGAGCAGGTTATTGGTGAGTAAGTGCCGCTTGATACCTGTCGACGACACCTTCCATCACTTTGCTGATGATTGAGAGTAGACTGATGGGGCAGTAATTGGCCGGATTGGATTTGTCCTGCTTTTTGCGGACAGAACGTACCTGGGCAATTTTCCACATTGTCGGGTAGATGCCAGTGTTGTAGCTGTACTGGAACAGCTTGGCTAGAGGCGCAGCTAGTTCTGAAGCACAAGTCTTCAGCACTACAGCCGGGATGTTGTTGGGGCCCATAGCCTTTGCTGTATTCAGTGCACTCAGCCGTTTCTTGATATCACATGGAGTGAATCGAATTGGCTGAAGACTGGCTTCTGAGATGGTGGAGATATTGGGAGGAGGCCGAGATGGATCATCTCCTCAGCACTTCTGGCTGAAGATGGTTGCAAACGCTTCAGCCTTGTCTTTTGCACTCACGTGCTGGACTCTGCCATCATTGAGGATGGGGAAGTTTGTAGAGCCTCCTCCTCCCGTTAGTTGTTTAATTGTCCACCACCATTCACGACTGGATGTGGCAGGACTGCAGAGCTTTGACCTGATCCGTTGGTTGTGGAATCGCTTAGCTCTGTCTTTTGTGTGTTGTTTCCACTGTTTAGCATGCATGTAGTCCTGAGTTGTAGCTTCACCAGGTTGGGACCTCATTTTTAGGTATGCCTGGTGCTGCTCCTGGCATGCTCTTCTACACTCCTCATTGAACCAGGGCTGATCCCCTGGCTTGTTGGTAATGGTAGAGAGAGGAATATTCCGGGCCATGAGGTTACAGATTGTGCTGGAATACAATTCTGCTGGTGCTGATGGCCCACAGCGCCTCATGGATGCCCAGTTTTGAGCTGCTAGATCTGTTCTGAATCTATCCCATTTAGCACGGTGATAGTGCCACACAACTTTCTCAGACTTCGTCTCCACGAGGACTGTGCGGTGGTCACTCCTACCAATACTGTCATGGACAGATGCATTTGCGACAGGTAGGTTGGTGAGGACGAGGTCAAGTAAGTTTTTCCCTCGTGTTGGTTCACTCACCACCTGCCGCAGGCCCAGTCTGGCAGCTATGTCCTTCACAACTCGGCCAGTTCGGTCAGTAGTGGTGCCACCGAGCCACTCTTGGTGATGGACATTGAAGTCCCCCACCCAGAGTACATTCTGTGCCCTTGCTACCCTCAGTGCTTCCTCCAAGTGGTGTTTAACATGGAGGAGGACTGATTCATCAACTGAGGGAGGGCGGTAGGTGGTAATCAGCAGGTGGTTTCCTTGCCCAAGTTTGACCTGATGCCATAACATTTCATGGGGTCCGGAGTCAATGTTGAGGACTCCCAAGGCCACTCCCTCCTGACTGTATATCATTGTACCGCCACCTCTGGCCGGTATGTCCTGCCGGTGGGACAGGACATACCCAGGGATGGTGATTGAAGAGTCTGGGATGTTGGCTGAAAGGTATGATTCTGTGAGTATATGTCAGGCTGTTGCTTGACTAGTCTGTGGGACAGCTCTCCCAATTTTGGCACAAGTCCCCAGATATTAGTGAGGAGGACTTTGCAGGGTCGACTGGGCTTGGTTTGCCTTTGTCGTGTCCAGTGCCTAGTGGTCCGATGCCGGGTGGTCTGTCCGGTGTTATTCTTATTGTGATTCCTCCATGCTCCTTGATATTGTGCGCAGGCTTTCTAGCAGACTTCCCAGTGCACCAAGCGTTTGGTTGTGTACGCCCATCAGTCCTCTTCTGTAGCCTGGCCCATTGAAGTCGTCATTGGTTGGCACCTGCAGTATCCGTTCTCCTCACCCTGGCTCCTGTGCTCTTATGCCCAGTGTCTCACCACGTGCAGATCCCCAGATCCCTCCTCTATCCTAGCCTCTAAACTTCGCGCAGTGTCAGTCTCTGAGCTGGTGGCTGCAAGTGTAAGACCGAGTGACGGTGTGTCTTCATCATCACTGTTGTCCTCCTCTGACTGAGCAAGTTCCAATTTTTGGGTATCTGAAATGACAAAGGGACACGGGTTGAGTTGTGGTGAGGTGAGAGAGGAGAAGGTATGACGTGTGTGCTTACACCATCTGCAACATGTGAGTCAGAAAAGATTGTGGGATGATGGAGAAGTGGGGAGCGAGAAGGAGGATTAGGTATGCAGAGACCCTTATCATCGATATCTCCAGCGCTGCCCTTCCAATGATTGACAGCTCTCTCTTCCATCGAAGTTGGAGCGTATAGGCGCGCCTGTACTTCTCGAGTTTTTTCTTGCTGCCGACTGTTATGCGCCAACTTCTTATGCAAGAAAGAGGGATGTGTGTCATTGAGTGTCCTACAAGATGTTTGGGTGATGTCGCGGTTGAATAGCTGCATGACCTGCGAGTTATAGGTGTGCGGCTTGCAACAGTGGTAATGTGTGAAGGTGAAATGAAGCATCCCGATATCGGGGGCCCTCCGTTGATGTGTGCAGCCAATCAATGGCACAAGTAGCGTTGGCTGCATGCAGCAATCATTTAAATCATCAGGCAGCACAAATATAACCCCCTATGAATCCAACATAACCCCCTGTGCCTCTTGTCACCCAAGCCTTAACTGCATGATGTTAGCTTTAATGCACATTGTCTATTTCTTAGCTTTAAATAACTTATGAAGGCTGTTCATTCAATGAAATGAACTTCATTTAATTTGTTCATTTTTTTTCTTCTCCCTTCATAGTCTTTCACCACTGTTGGTTGAAGTGGTATTTCTATAAATTTTTATCAGAATTTTTTATATAGTAACATAGTAACACTTTCAGACAGGAGAAAACCGTTGGTCTGCCAAGCCCACCTGTACTAATTTGGTGTCATCTGCAAATTTGGACACTTCGGACAGAATTCCTTCCTCTAAATCATTTACAAAAATTCTATATAGCAAAAGCCCCAACCTTGTGGCACTCCACTGGTAACTGGTTGCCAACCAGATACCTGTCCATGCACTACTACTTGTTGTCTACCAACTAGCCATTTGCCAATCCATTTTAATACATTCTATTCTATGGCCTATTATCTGGGGCAGTGTCAAATACCTTCCTGAAATCAGATAGATAACACTCATTGTTCCCCATCTACCAATTTTGACATCTCAAAGAAATCCAATAAATTAGTCAAGCGTGACCCCCGCCCCCACTCCTAAAACGTTGCTGACTATCTCAGATTCGCTCATGTCGCTCAAGGTACTCCTCTATATTACCCTCATAATAGTTTCAAACACTTTCCCAACAGTGGAAGTAAGGCTTACAGGTCTATAATTTGATGGTTCATCCCTTGTCCCTTTTGAAGATAGGAGTGACATTTGCTATTTTCCAATCCTCTGTGATTTGGCCTGAGTCCAGTGAACTTTGAAAATTATCCACAATAGAACTCTGTCATTTGAATCAATTCCTTCAGAACCGTGGGATGAAAGTTGTCAGAGCCAGGAGCCTTATCTACCTTGAGACTTTTCAGTCTACATTCACCTTTAAACTGTACCCCTAATTTTGGCATTTCTCCCCCCCCCCCCCCCCTTTTGTGAGCACTGTTGGAAAAATAGCAGTACTTAAGCAATTTATCTATCTTCTGATGTCACTTCCCCATTGTAATTTTTTGGTGGGCAAACCCCTCTTTGCACCCTTTGTTTACTCATAACAGACTTGAAGAATGCTTTACTGTTCTGCTTTATGTTTCCAGCTATATTTTCCTTGTGATTCCACATCAGTTTATTGGGAATTCCTTAGCTACCGTTATAGATTTCCCTATCCTGTTGCATTCCTAAATATTTAATAATTTTATATGCTTTCTCTTTCTCCCTAATGCCCTTCACAACTTGTTGGTAAGCGAAATTGGTCTTATTCTTTTATTCTGTCGCTGACCTATTTCAGGGATAAATTCCTTTTGCATCTTAAACTATCTCTTTGAAATTATTCCACTTTCCTTCCAAATCTTTTCCTACCAGTAGCTCTTCACATTTTACCATTCCCATGCATTCTCTCATACTCTTAAAATCAGCCTGTTTAAAATTTAGCTTTTTAGTTGGCTTCTTTTTGTTTTCTGCCCTCATATCTACCTGAATGTCAGAACATGGATGCCAAATGTCCCCTTTCTTCTACTTTGCTTGTTGTTCCCTCATGGTTCGTTAGAACCAACTCCAGTATTGCATTGGGATCCTTGTGGGTTCCTTAATGTACTGTTTTAGAAACGAGTCCTTCGTAGTTTCAATAAATTTCCACTGGTATGTAGCCTATCCTCATTGTGCATGCCAGTCAATATGTGAAAGATTGAAATTCCCCAGGATTACGACTGGGGAATCCCACAAAACTATACCAGCCCCCCTTTGATTATTTGGTGGCCTGGAGCATATTTTTATTACTAACTTTTTCCATTAACTGTCCTTTCATTAAAGAGACTCAGTACCACTTCCAGCATCCAACTCCTTTTGTAACTAGTCCCTCTCTAATAAATAATGCCACCCCACCACCAGCCTTATCTTGCCGGTCCTTCCTAAAACAAACAAAACCCTGCAAGCTAACTCCTCAGTCATCGTTTGATTTCAACCAGGTTTCAGTCACTGCTACAATATGTATTTTCTATCTATGCACTTGCAGCTCTAGCTTACTCATTTTGTTCCTTATACTCCTTGCGTTCATATAAGCACAATTCAGGTTATTGTTTAATATCCTTACTCCCTCTTTCCTAATTATTCTTAACCTACAGTCTGTTCTGCTCTCCCCTCCCCGCCATACTAGTTTGAACCTAACCCCATTGCCTTCTTCACCCTTTCTGCAAGCACATTGGTATCCCTCTGGTTGCCCTCCGCTCCTTTGCAAAAGTGTTTCCCCCACTCCGTTATGTATTTCATCCTAGAACCAGGGAGGCAACACTCCATTTATTAAAATTGCTGAGAGGCTCGCAAGATTCCATTACAAAATGTATGGAAAACTCCTCTGTCAGGCTCTGTCTATGACAACATCCACTTTAAAAGTGTTAACATTTACTTGCAGTGCCAATTACAGGTGAGGGTGGCACTACGAAAGGCCTTTGCAATGATAAATTGTCATATAATGTTAGTTTAGAAAACAAGAGCTGCCACTGCAAATTGGCCTTTTCAAGCAGCATGCAGTTTCACACAGGATGACCTTTTTCTGGGTCTTGCATCAAAGACCCTAGTGACTCATTGTGGCATTGTAAGTGGCACTGCCTGCCCCATGCTATTTAAAACCTACCTCTATGACGAAGCTTTTGGTCACTTTTCCTGATCTCTCCTTTGGCTAGACATCCTCACTCTGGTTTTCCTCACACCTGTGTGAGACTGTTTTACTACATTCAAAATACTATATAAATGCAAGTCGTTGGTGCTAATTGGTTGTAACCAATTCAGTATTATAGAAAATTTTCTCTCATATAAAGTGCCAGTTCAGTTGTTGGTACTATGGCCTCTGAGTCAGCAGGGTGTACGTCGAGCTCCACTCCAGGACCTTAGCATGTAAACTAGGCTGACACATTGGGATAAATTTTAACCCCCAAAAACGAGTGGGTTGGGGGCAGGTTTGAGGTTAAAATAACAGGTTTTTGGAGGCAGGACTGCATCCTGGATTCATCTCGCCCACCTCTGGGTTTAACCCAGGCAGGTTTGTGTGTGTGTGGAGAACAGACACCAGGAAGTCCCGCCCCCATTTAAAGCTGGCCGGCAGATACTTAAAAGGGCAATGTACCTCATTGAGATGCTTAAGGTATTTAATATTTTGTGTATTGGACAATTTAAATGAATTTAACCTTACCTGTTCGGGTTTCCCATCGCTTCCGATTCACGTCAGGTGAAAGCAAGTGGGAAGGGCCTGATCCATGAGGTGAGTGCCTTTTATTGCATTGCTTGTGGGCCCAGAGGAGCAGGAGTGCTTCATCCAGGTCCAACAAGCTCACCTGGCCGACAGGAACTCCACGATCAGCCAACCCCCCCCCCCCCCCCCGGCCCCCTCGCTCCCCCCGCCCATGGTGGACGCCCTCTGACTCTTCACCCGACCTCCAATCTTCTTCCAGGCCCCCCCAATCTTCTTTCCGGCCCCCACCCGATCATCTTTCTCCGCCCCCCCCCCATTACCTTTCTCGGCCCATCATCCCTCCCTCCCTCCCTCCCTGACAGTGGGCCTTCCTGCCGGACAGCCAGCCAACCTGTCAATCAGGCTGGCTGCTGGGTGCAAAACCCGGAAGTGAAAATTGATTGGCCTTATCTTCCGGGTTTTGTCCCTTCTCGGCTTGAAGTTTAAAATTTACTCCCTTAATGCAGTACAGAGGAAGTGTTGAATTGTTGAATGTTTGGATGAGAGGTTAAACTGAATACCATCTGTTATAGTGGTTTAGGTGGACATATTTGGGATTATCTATGTTAAAGGTGCTATATAAATGAAAGTTATTGTAAAGGATCCTATGGCACTATTCAAAGAGCATGGTGCTCCAACAGTGTTCTGCCCAATATTCCTTTCTCATCCAACAGCACCTAAAACTGATTAACTGGTTATTCATCTCACTTGTGTTTGTGAGATCTTGCACTGTAGCTGCCACAATTGCCTTTTAACGATGATTGCACTTTAGAAGTAAATCATTGGATGCAAAAATTAGTTGAACTGAGCTATAGTGTAACTTTGCTGTAGTACCATTACCTATAACATGCACCAAGGATCAGCGTTGGATCACCTGCATGATCCAGCTGCACCTAAACCATTTCAACTACCTCCTGCTAACCAATATCCTCCCTCACTATCATAGATATATTCCTCTTTAACAAGTAAAGCCACATCCTATCCTTTCAGAATCCCTTGTACCCATCCATCACTATTATCCAACCAAAGTTCAAAGATGCCTCTTATATCTAAATTTACAATAAAAGCATATGGCTATAATTCCAACATTTTATTTCTAATACTAATAGCATCAGCATAAAAACAATTCCAGAAATTCTGTACATGTCATTGTGAGCAAATACCTTAATCACTGTGATTAAAATGCAATCAGTTCTACTACTACCATCAACTGACCTGCAATTTCCAATCACAGCAGAACTGTACTTCCCATTTTTAACTCCATGTTGCCAGGCAATTTTTAAAACCAGTGTTCTTGCTCTTTCTTTGTGATGAATCCCCTACTGACCAGTAACATTCCAGAGATCAAAACCCTACTACTTTATATTTAAATTTATTGGCCATTTTCTGTTAATTGTACTTTTAAGAGAACAGAATTGTTATTCATAATATCAGGAAAAAGTAAAGTAGCTGCAATTTATTGAAGAAAGTATCAAAATCTACCAAATATTTCAAGTCTTTCACTTCATTGTGAACTTTAGCAATTTCTCCTTCCAGGGACGCACTTTTTACAGATTTAAGACCAGTAAAAAGAGCTTGGGCGTAATAAAGTACAATCTGATTCCTAATGAGCAAAGCTTTATTTATGGGAGTGGCCTTTGGCTCTGAGCATGAAGAAAACTACAACAACTTGCACTTCTATAGCTCCTTTAACATAGTAAAACTTCCCAAGACGCTTCACAGGAGTGATTTTCATACAAAATTTGACACTGAACCACATAAGGAAATATTAGGACAGGTAACAATAGCTTGGTCAAAGAGGTAGGTTTTAAGGAGCGTCTTAAAGGAGGATAGAGAGGCAAAGAGGTTAAAGGAGGGAATTAGGGCCTAGGCAGCTGAAGGCACGGCCGCTAAGGGTGGAGCAATTAAAATCAGGGATGCGCAAGAGGCAAGAATTGGAAGAGCGCAGAGATCTCGGAGGGTTGTAGGGGCGGCGGAGGTTAGAGATAGGGAGGGATTTGAAAACAAGGATGAGAATTTTTAAATTAAGGCGTTCCCGGACCGGGAGCCAATGTAAGTCAGCGAGCACAGGGGTGATGGGACTTGGTGCGATTTAGGATACAGGCAGTAGAATTTTGGATATGGAGGGTGGAAGATGGGAAGCCAGCCGGAGAGCATTGGAATAGTCAAGTCTAGAGGTAGCAAAGGCATGGAAGAGGGTTTCAGCAGCAGATGAGCTGAGGCAGAGGTGGTGATGGGCGATGTTAGAGGTGGAAGCAGGTGGTTTTGGTGATGGAGCGGATACGTAGTCGGAAGCTCATCTCTGGATCAAATAGGACGCCAAGGTTGCGAAGAGTCCTGTTCAGCCTCAGACAGTGGCAAGGGAGAGGGATGGAGTCAGTGGCTAGGAATAGAGTTTGTGGCGGGGACCAAAGTCAGTGGCTTAGGTCTTCCCAATATTTAGTTGGAGGAAATTTTTGCTCATCCAGTACTGGATGTTGGACAAGCAGTGTGACAAATCAGATACAAAATACTTAAGTAAAAACTCAAACCTGTAGCGCAAGTCCATAGAGGGTGAAAAAAATGTTGATCACATTCCGTTACTGGCTACATATTTGTGGAGAAGTAACTTCTTGATCTAGCCATAATTTTTGTTTAACTTTTGGTGTTATTCTTGACAATGTTGACATTGCGTTCTGTATATCGGGTTGTATGCAAGTTTGTTTGTAAATGACTCTTCATTCCTCTCTGCTGTGATACATATATACAGGAAGTATTTTAACTTTTTTCTAGCTCAATTATTGATACCAAGGAATAATTGGCAGCGTATTACAGGAAAATTCTGTACACTCGTATACTGTTTCTACTGGAAGACTTGGCTCACTACGGAAGCATTTATTTCAGTAGGATTTTATTTGTATTTCTGGTGAGGATCAGATGCACCATTTGTGTTTTGCTCAATTCTGAATGTCCTGTTTAGTATCTTACCTGGTTGAAAAGAGTACACAATAGGGATCGCTGTGAGTGTGTTTATTCCAGCAGTCATTCAGTTTTATTTTTTACAAAGAATATATTGTGACTTGTCTTTTTTTGCAGATGTATCCCAGAATCTCCACGTTGGCTGAACGCTCAGGGGCGTTGGAGTGAAGCAGAGAATATTCTTGAGAACTTTGCTAAGAAGACTGGTCAGCAGAGGTGTACGGTGACCCGGAAGCTACCAGCTGTCGAAAATGGTGGTGAATCAGCCAGTGTCTTTGACCTTTTCCGGCATCGAGTCCTCTTGGGGCGGACATTGATAATGATGTATGTGTGGTACGTCTCGGAAATTATTTTGGTACACTGCTTTACTCTTTTTATAGTTGTGCACAGAGTAAGTTACGTAGAATTTACAGCACAAAAACAGGTCATTCGGCCCAACTGGTCTATGCTGGTGTTTATGCTCCACATGAGCCTCCTCCCACCCTACTTTAATCCTATCAGCATATCTTTGTATTCCTTTCTCACTCGTGTACTTATCTAGCTGCCCCTTAAATGCATCTATTCTATTTGCCTCAACTACTTCATGTGGTAGCAATTTCCACATTCTAACTACTCTCTGGTTAAAGAAGTTTCTCCCGAATTCCTTATTGGATTTATTAGTGACTATCTTATATTTGTGTCTTTTAGTTTTGGACTCCCCCATTAGTGGAAACATCTTCTCTACATCTACCCTGTCAAACTCCTTCTTAACTTTAAAGACCTCTATTAGATCATCCCTTAGCCTAAAAGAGCTCCAGCCTGTTCAGTCTTTCCTGATAGTTATAACCTCTCAGTTCTAGGATCACCCTTGTAAATATTTTTTACACCTTCTTCAGTGCCTCTATATCCTTTTTGTAATATGGAGACCAGAACTAGTCACAGTACTCAAGTGTTTTTACATCTGGTTCTTTTATCTAGATTTTACATCCCCCTTATTAATCCCCTGGTATTCTCCACACAGTAAGAATAACTTAATTGGTTGTTGAGGAAACCATGGACCCAGCATGTACATAAAAATGTTCTCATAAGATTGCAGATAGACAGTGCTGCATATGGTCTCCTGCTCCTATGTTGTCTAAAGCCAGGACCTGTGCTATTGCTTCAGTTCTTTTTCCCCAACTAAAAAGGTTATATTCTCTGGTTATGGCCAATTATTCTACGCCTGTAGTTGCAGTGCATCTCTGGGCATTTGCCCGTACCTTGACAGTTGGCTTAATAGAGGCCCTCATCTGGAATCTGTGCACACAGGGAACAGGGCATCAGTCAATTTGGAGTAGTTCTGGCTGCAACCCACTTAAATTTGTTTTTTGGGGCTGTTATTTGAACATACTCATCAGAAAGCATTTCTGACTCTAGACCAATTCGTGGTATAGCCTCGTCTGGTTTTCCCCTCCCCCACCCCCCGACCCCGAACAAGTAGGATTATTATAGCAAAAATCCATCTATAGCGTGCCCTTTCCACTATGCTGGTGCTCATAAAGCCCCAACTCGCTGTCTTTCATATGAAGAAACTACAGAAGTCTTGGTAGTTATTTGCTTTTTCTGGAGCGAACAGCAAATTGGTGACAAAGTAGTAGATTGCTTAGTGGATTCTGTACTGCTACTATCTTGCCAGGAAGAAGCCCAGGGCCATGGGTGCATCCTGGATATCGCTGCTAGGTTTTGATTCAATGGGGGAGAAATTCCTATTTGGGAGCAAAATGCTCGGGTCGCACCAGAAACCAGAGGCCCAATGCATGTCCGAAATTGGGCCTCGGGCCTCATTAAAATAATTCCGGCGCACTGTTGATGCCAATTCGGGACCCGATGCAGCTTGCCAGTTGTAAGGACACCACTTTGGGCTGGCTGTGACGCCGACAGCAGCGCTCGGGTAGGCCCTGGGAGGGAGAGGAGGAAAGCAGGAGAGGGACAAGCGCGGGTCAGCAACGGGCCAGCGGCCCGCACTCGTGCTGTGGTTCCAGGAGGTAAAGTTCAAAAACATACCTTTTTTGTTGGCGACCTCCAGTGGTTCCTTTAAGGACATTAGTTAGGTAGCATAAGAACCTGGAAAATTAGGGGAGCTTGCCCAGCGTGTGCTCTCTCAGTCCTGCCAAATTTCAGAGCGGGGACCGTGAAACAGGCATTAGGCCCTTGATTAGCATGTGCAAGGAATCTAATGCCACTTTCAGGCGGCTACCAGGGATGCCGGTATATTGTCCAAGCCAATATGGCGTCCGATGTAATTCAGGTCCTGTTCGGGCGTGGAACAAAGCCCCACATAATTGTTGTTTTTTGCCATTATTCTGCGCCCAAAAAACCGGTATGCGTGGTCTAATTTTGCCCCCATTCTATGTATAAAGATGCTACAGTGAAGCAAGTATTTATGTTTAGATTTGAGTACAGCACGCAGAATCTTTGACAGATCTGCTCTGGCACCTGCAGCAATGGCTCTTCAGCGGGAGCCTCTCACCTCCATCCTAAGCAGTGCTACTTTGGCACACTACTATAATGTGTGGAAAACACTCAATGAGACTTATGTACATAATCTAGTCTGACACTTCAGTGCCGTACTGAGGAAGAGTTGAAATAACAGAAGTGCTGTCTTTTGGATGAGACATTAATCCAAGGCCCTATCAAGTGGACGTAAAAGATCTCATGGTGCTATTGAGAGAAGAGTAGGGGAGTTCTCCCAATATCTATTCGTCAAACAACATCACCAAAACAGATTATCTCATGGCTGTTCGTGGGGACCTTGCTGTCCATAAATTGGCTGATGTGTTTCCCTACATTACAACAGTAACTACACTTCAAAAGGTACTTCATTGGCTGTAAAATGCTTTGAGATGTCCTGAGGTCATGAAAGGTGCTATATAAATGTAAGTCCTTCCTTCCTCCCTCCCGCCTTCTCTCCTTTCTTTCCGTCATCCCTTCCTTCCTTCCTTCCTTGTTCTACCGGTCTGACTTGTGTGGGCCCCCTTCCCTCCTGTAAGTAAATTAACTTTCAACTCTTTTACATAAACGATGGACCTCATACGTTCTTGGTAATGCTTCATAAGCATAACCATGTTTCGCACACCCTTTTCTCCCTCAGTC
The DNA here is from genome assembly GCF_035084215.1 of Heptranchias perlo. Classification (NCBI taxonomy): domain Eukaryota; kingdom Metazoa; phylum Chordata; class Chondrichthyes; order Hexanchiformes; family Hexanchidae; genus Heptranchias; species Heptranchias perlo. The sequence goes on from NC_090335.1 coordinate 46,944,757, forward strand.
TTTTTTTTGGAGCCAGTGCTATTTTATTGCTTCTTTGCAAGCCTTCATTCTTTACCTCTTCCCTTGAATTTCTTCATAGAATCAACTTTTCCACTATGTTCCTTTTTTGCCCCCCTTATCTTTACTGCACCAGTGACTAAATCATACTGAGGTAGACAAAGAAAGAAGGAACTTGCATTTATATAGCGCTTTTCATGACCTCAGGACTTCCCAAAATCGCTTTACAACCAATGAGATAAACCCCATTTAACACATTCATATCCTATTATTTCATTATCATGAAGCAATCATTATTACAAAGCACTATAATGAACAGGTTTTAGTTTTATGTGACAGGCTAACAGATCTGGATATTCTGCCTTTCATGTTATATTGTTCCTATCATTATAAAGCATCCAATCCTCTGATTCATCATGAGCAGTGCTAGGACAAGAGGAGGAGATGTGTACTAATTTTTTTCCAACATGAGTAGACGTGGTTTCCCTAGTACATATTCATGACTGAGTGCTCTAAAAGCCTACAAACCTCCTTTTTGCTCTTCTTTGAACATTTCAATTTCTTTATCTTCCAAGGTACAATCATAGAATCAAACAGCACAAAAAAAGGCTATTCAGCCCATCGTTCCTGTGCTGGCTCTTTGAAAGAGCTATCCAAATAGTCCCACTTCCTAGCTCTTCCCCCCCCCCCCCCCCCCCCCATATCTCTGCAATTTTTTCTCTTTCAAGTATATATCCAATTCCCTTTTGAAAGTTACTATTTCAGGTAGTGCATTCCAGATCATCATAATAACTCGCTGTGTAAAAAAAAAAATTCTCCTCATCTTCCCCCTGGTTCTTTTGCCAATTATCTAAAATCTGTATCCTCTGGTTATCGACTATCCTGCCAATGGAAACAGTTTCTCCCTATCTATTCTATCAAAACCCTTCATAATTTTGAACATCTATTTGCTCTCCCCATAACCTTCTCTGCTCTAAGGAGAAAAATGACCAAAACTGGATACTACACTTTGTATGTTTTCACTAATGCTTTATAGAATGTTCATGTCACTTTCATAGACTTGCAGTCTATTAATTTGCTTATACAATATTTTATGTGCCTTTCTAAATGGCCTGAGATGTGATTCAGCTTTCAATGTTCAGCTGTTGCATTTAATTCTTTTTCTGGACATAGAATTATAGAATCATATAGCACAGAAGGAGGCCATTCAGCCCATCGTGCCTGTGCCGGCTCTTTGAAAGAGCTATCCAATTAGTCCCATTGCCCTGCTCTTTCCCCATAGCGCTGCAATTTTCTCTCCATCGGTATTTATCCAATTCACCTTTGAAAGTTACTATTGAATCTGTTTCCACAACTCTTTCAGGCAGCGCATTCCAGATCATAACTCGCTGCGTAAAAATATTTCTCCACATCTCATCTCTGGCTCTTTTGCCAATACCTTAAATCTGTGTCCTCTGTTTACTGATCCGTTTGCTAATGGAAACAGTTTCTCTTTATTTACTCTAATTTACTTTTGTCAAACCTTTATTCTGTTATTAGATTTTTAAAAATTTATTTGTTAGGCTACCCAGCAAAACATTAAACTTTATGACTCATTGTATTCTTCAAAAATGACTTGAAACAAAATGGTTTTAGCTCAGGAAGTAAAATCAGGATCATTTGACTTGAATTTTTAAAAATAATATTCTTAATTATTATTTTTGTTGTTCTCTTTCCTTCCCTGTTAGGTTAATATGCAGTCTTGTGTACTATGGCCTGACTCTAAGTGCTAGTGACATGGATGGTGATCGATATCTAAACTTAGCGCTTTCTGGATTGGCTGAGTTGCCTTCTTATCCTATCTGTCTCTTTCTGATGAACCGCACTTGGTGAGTTGACATAACCCTTGTCCTGTCTGTATGCAAAGGTCTTTATAAAATCTTTCACTTCCCTAACTATTTGCCACTCATGAATTGACTGTAATGCCCATAATGTTGACCATTTTACTCATAACTTTTAACTAGCTCTGAAGCCCAGCCTGACCACCATTTGCAGTGCTTAGCCATCCCTTTGATCATTTAACTCTACCGTCCTGATTAGCAGTCTCTTTCACTTCCTAACGGCACAATTTATTGAATATTTGCTTTGACTAGTGACTGCTTAGTTCAGGAGTTTAACCCCTAAACTGAGTTTTGCTCATTTGGCAGCACTGTCTCCCATTTTGAGTCAGAAAGTTGTGGATACAACCCCTACACCTGGATTTAGTATGTAAACTAGGCTGACATTTCATTGTAGTGCTGAGGAATGCGGCATTGTCAGATGTGCTGTCCTTTGGATAAGATGCTAATCCAAGGCCCCACCTGTCTGATCATCTGGTTCAGGTGGATGTTAAAAATCCCATATTACTAATTTTAAAAGTTTAGCAAGTTTTCCTGGTCATCATTCCTCCCTATGCCAACACTGTCAAAAATAGTTTAACTGGTTCTTCATGTCATTGCTGTTCGTGGGATCCTGAAAATACACAGAATGGATGCTCCCTAATTACATAGCAGTTCAGAGTAATTCATTGGTTGTGAAACGCTTATGATGTATTTCTGTTATGTGATTTGGCACTCTTAAAATTATACGTCTTCTAAATCAAGTAGTCCTGATGCCCTTATTTGTTAAACTCTGTTAAACGGCCTGTTAGCATATGCATTTAGTGACTTAATCTAGTTCTGTGAGACTCTTACAGTCCTATGAAACTACTGTTCTTGTAATTTGAAAATGGGAACAAGGAGGATTTCCTATTTTGTGCTGTTGCAGCATTCTGAATTTTTGAAACTTTAAAATCAGTCCAATGTTAATGAGAATAAAAGTATATTCTTCACATTGAATGATTTGTTCAATCGTCTTAAGCAGCAGTTAATAGAATCAGCTCCTACTCATAAAATATGTTGCAGTATGGCACAAAGGTGTCTGAACTGCAACAAAGGTTTTTGTTGACACTCATTTTTGTCCTTGCCCCTCCATCAGGTCAGGTCGCAGATGGACCCTAGCAGGATTCCTGCTTGTGGGAGGTACAGCCTGTCTTGTCATCATTTTGCTGCCATCAAATAAAGGCAAGATAACAGTATTGTTAAAAGAAATTGCATGTTTATCGCTTAATCGGAGGTCAGAGCAATGTTTTAACCCTGTGCAATCAAACCTTTTAGTGACTTTTTTGCTCCTCAAGATGATGGATGTCAGTGCCAGAAAATTATTCACTACTGATACTAGTGTCTGGCTCTAACATTTCATGCATGCAAACCATCTGAGTTGATGATCAGTATTTCAAATTCACAGTTCACTTGATTGACTATTTTCAACATGCAGCACAAAGCAGCCATCAAACTCCAAAGAGCCCAAATTCAGTGGAATTGTCTGTCATTCCTCACTCAGTGTACACTAGACAGGATAGGAAGTTAACAGGGCTGTTGGTTGGGTAATTTTGACCTAACACCATGAAGTAGCATCACCATTACTGGAATCGCACGAAAATCATTGACTCCAGGGCTGCCAGAGCTCTTCATGATTTCCTACTTTAATGAAATTTGTGGATGTAGCAACGTGTGGGATTACTACACAGGGAGGCCTTCAACAGTGGGCCAGGTGACTATATTGAGCTAAATACTGATTTTAAAGGTAGGACTTGAGTAAGGATATATGTATTTGTCTGCAGAAATTGTAGTGTAAAAACAGTATATTATGTGCTATTGGTTGCCTCATGATCTTTTAGCTTACCAGAAAGCTTCATATGATGATAAATTACGCCAATGTAATTATTTCTTAGTTTCTCATCTTCTATTTTATATTAATATAAAATATGAGCTTGCATCACTCATTAACAAACTAACAGGATATATAAAGTAATTCAGTGGCACTGCACTTGATACTCTGGACTTGGCACAGACTACATATATGTTAACAGTGGTATACACAGAATCAAACAGCTCACAGGGTATCATTACATAGGCTGAAAGCTTAGTTAGGTAGTGAATTCTTCTCCAGTTCGTATTCTGGACTGAGCAATGGAGGACTTAAAGAACTGGGAACTAACGTAGATCGGGAGTGAGCAGAACTTGGTGTAAGATAGCATACAGGCAGCAGAGATTTGGATGAGCTGAAGTGTATGGAGGGTGCAAGCCAGGCTTAATTGAGCCTGGAGGTGACCATGGAATGAATAAGGGAATCAACAGCAAATGGGCTGAGGCAGGGGAGGAGGTGGATAATGTTATGGAAGTAGAAGTAGGTCTTTGTGATGGAGATGTTATGGGTTGGAAGCTCAGCTTGGGATCAAACAGGATGCCGAGGTTGTAATAGTCTGGTTCAGCCGGAGACTGGGAAGAGGGATCAAGTCATTGGTAAGGATGTAGATTTTGTGGTGGGGACCAAAGATGATGGCTTTGGTCTTCCTAATGTTTAGCTCCAGGAAAGTTATGGCTCGTCCAAGACTGGATGTGAGACAAGCAGTCTGACAGCGCAGAGGGAGTCAAGAGAGCTGGTGAAGAGGTAGATCTCGATGTCATCAGCGTCCATATGTGGAAGCTCACTCTATATCTGCAGATAATGTTACCAAGAATGTAGATAAGGAAAAGGAGGAGAAAAATCATTGCTAGAAATGCTCTGGCTATGATTTGATAGGAGTCCTGATTGAAAAGTAACCCCAAAATATTCAATCCAGGCTTACAGACCTCCACAGACAACACCACTGGACCACAGATAGGAACCATCGAGCCCTGAGGAGTTCTTGATTATCTCAGTCTATGTCTGTCTATTGAAAGAATTAATTGACACAGCATCAACTGCTTATACTGGCAGATTTTTTCCCATCTGCATTGGAGTGTATCTGTGTCAACAGGAGGAGTGGAAAGGGTGGTGGAAGATTGTTAATGTCTAGATTTTTAAGCCTGTGTCCTGTAGTCCTGCTCTCATGGATTAATGTGTTTACATGAGAACATAAGAAATAGAAGCAGGAATAGGCCATACGGTCCCTCGAGCCTGCTCCGCCATTCAATCAGATCATGGCTGATCTTCAATCTCAACTCCACTTTTCCGCCCGATCCCCATATCCTCCAAGTGGTGCTCAATGTGGAGGAGGACTGATTGATCAGCTAAGGGAAGGCGGTAGGTGGTAATCAGCAGGAGGTTTCCTTGCCCATGTTTGACCTGATGCCATGAGATTTCATGGGGTCCAGAGTCAATGTTGAGGACTCCCTAGGCCACTCCCTCATGACTGTATACCACTGTATTGCCACCTCTGCTGGGTCTGTCCTGCCCGGCATATTCCTCACTCCACCATTACCAATAAGCCAGGGGGTCAACCCTGGTTCAATGAAGAGTGTAGAAGAGCATGCCAGGAACAGCGAGAAGTGCCGAGTGGATGATCCATCTTGGCCTCCTTCCGATATCCCCACCATCACAGAAGCCAGTCTTCAGCCAATTCGATTCACTCCACATGATATTAAGAAACGGCTGAATGCACTGGATACAACAAAGGCTATGGGCCCCGACAACATCCCGGCTGTAGTGCTGAAGACTTGTGCTCTGGAGCTCGCCAAACTGTTCCAGTACTGCTAAAATACTGGCATCTACCCGACAATGTGGAAAATTGCCCAGATGTGTCCTGTCCACAAAAAGCAGGACAAATCCATTCCGGCCAATTACCGCCTCATCAGTCTACTCTCAATCTTCGGCAAAGTGATGGAAGGTGTCGTCGACAGTGCTATCAAGCGGCACTTACCAATAACCTGCTGACTGATGCTCAGTTTGGGTTCCGCCAGGACCACTTGGCTCCAGACCTCATTACAGACTTGGTCCAAACATAGACAAAAGAGCTGAATTCCAGAGGTGAGATGAGAGTGACTGCCCTTGACGTCAAGGCGGCATTTGACCGAGAGTGGCACCAAGGAGCCCTAGTAAAACTGAAGTCAATAGGAATCGGGGAAAACTCTCCAGTGGCTGGAGTCATACCTAGCACAAAGGAAGATGGTAGTGGTTGTTGGAGGCCAATCATCTCAGCCCCAGGAGTTCCTCAGGGCAGTGTCCTAGGCCCAACCATCTTCACCTACTTCATCAATGACCTTCCCTTCATCATAAGGCCAGAAATGGGGATGTTCGCTGATGATTGCACAGTGTTCAGTTCCATTCGCAACCCCTCAGATAATGAAGCAGTCCGTACCCGCATGCAGCAAGTCCTGCACAACATCCAGGCTTGGGCTGATAAGTGGCAAGTAACATTCGCGCCAGACAAGTGTCAGGCAATGACCATCTCCAACAAGACAGAGTCTAACTACCTCCCCTTGACCTTCAACGTCATTACCATCGCCAAATCCCCCAACATCAACATCCTGGGGGTCGCCATTGACCAGAAACTTAACTGGGCCAGCCACATAAATACTGTGGCTACAAAAGCAGGTCAGAGGCTGGGTATTGTGCAGCGAGTGACTCACCTCCTGACACCCCAAAGCCTTTCCACCATCTACAAGGCACAAATCAGGAGTGTGTTGGAATACTCTCCACTTGCCTGGATGAGTGCAGCTCCAACAACACTCAAGAAGCTCAACACCATCCAGGACGAAGCAGCCTGCATGATTGGTACCCCATCCACCACCCTAAACATTCACTCCCTTCACCACCGGCGCATTGTGGCTGCAGTGTGTGCCGTCTACAGGATGCACTGCAGAAACTCGCCAAGGCTTCTTCAACAGCACCTCACAAACCCGCGACCTCTACCACCGAGAAGCTGCAGGCACATGGGAACAACACCACCTGCACGTTCCCCTTCAAGTCGACTTGGAAATATATCACCGTTCCTTCATCATCGCTGGGTCAAAATCCTGGAACTCCCTACTTAACAGCACTGTGGGAGAACCTTCACCAGATGGACTGCAGCGGTTCAAGAAGGCGGCTCACCACCACCTTCTCAAGGGCAATTAGGGATGGCCAATAAATGCTGGCCTTGCCGGCGAGGCCCACATCACATGAACAAGTAAAAAAAACACCAGAGTTGGGAGGGGGGCGTGGGGAGAGGGACATCGGCGAGGGAGACATCGGAGGGAGAGGGAGATATCGGACATCGGAGCAGGGTGGAAAGGTAGGATAAATTTGTTTTTTTTAACTTTGTGCAATGGTTTTTAATTTAATTTATTTTGTTTATTTTTGCCTGATCCGGCCCTACACCAGGTGTGAATCAAAAGCAGTGGGAAAGCCGCCCAGTTAAGTTTAAAATCGTTTCAGCTATCTACTACGTCAGAAATAAAGTACCTTAAGTACTTCAATGAGGTATATTTGGTTCTTTAACTATCATCCCGCCGGCGGGACTTCCGGATTTGTGAAGCGCGCATGCACACAGGCGTGTCTGTGGGGAACTCTGACGCGACAGGTTGGAGCCGGCTTCTGAGCCTGCTCGGGATTTTCGCCATTTTTGCAGCCCCCTGCCCCCACGCACCCGCAATTTGAATTTTAAAATTGAACCCATTTTGTCCTCCTCACAGCTTACTTTCCCACCTAGCTTTGAATCGTCAGCAAACTTGGATACACTACACTCGGTCCCTTCATCCAAGTCATTAATACAGATTGTAAATAGCTGAAGCTCAAGTACAGATCCTTGTGGCATCCCACTAGTTACAGCCTGCCAACCTGAAAATGACCCGTTTATCCCGACTCTTTTTTCTGTCTGTTAACCAATCCTCTATCCATGCTAACGTGCTACCCCCATCCCCACGAGCCCTTGTGTAACAACCTTTTATGTGGCACCTTATCGAATGCCTTTTGAAAATCCAATACACTACATCCACTGGTTCCCCTTTATCTACCCTGCTACTTACATCCTCAAAAAACTCAAATAAATTCATCAAACATGATTTCTCTTTCATAAAACCATGTTTTCTCTGCCTAATCACATTATGATGTTCTAAGTGCCCTGTTACCACTTCCTTAATAATGGATTCGAGCATTTTCCCGACGACTGATGTCAGGTTAACTGGCCTGTAGTTTCCTGTTTTTTCTCTCCCTCCTTTCTTGAATAGCGGGGTTACATTTGTTACCTTCCAATCCACTGGGACCATTCTAGAATCTAGGGAATTTTGGAAGATCAAAACCAATGCATCCACTATCTCTGCAGCTACCTCATTTAGAACCCTCAGGTATAAGCCATCAGGTCCAGGGGATTTAGTGGCTTTTAGTCCCATTAGTTTCTCAAGTACTTTTTCTCTACTGATAATTACTTTAAGTTCTTCACTCATTAGCCTCTTGGTTCCCCTACATCTACATTTATTTTTATCAAAAATTTTGGAGACTGGGATCACGTCTCCATCAATAGTTTCTGCAATAACAAGTCCACTCCTTATAACTTATTGCTCTGTATTTCCACGTTAACCTATGTAGCCCACCCACCTGTTGTGGGAAAAGACTGGAAACAAGCCAATATTTGTTATATATATTTTCAATATTTCTTTTACTGAATTTGGTGCTGATCAAAATGAGGGATGTCTGTGGAGGTGAATTGGAACACTTGCACTTTTGGCATCCAGTTTCAGTTACAGCCACCTTGGATCTGGTTAGGTGAAGAGTAACACACCTGCCCTTCCCTCTGTAACTCCCTGTCCGGTTCCCTGTGACTTGCCACGTCCCTCCCTAATTTCAAAACCTTTTTCTTTGACCATGCCTTTGGTTCCCCCCACCACCCTAATGCTCTCCCATTTTCCTTTCCTTGTTTTACCTTCCTGCTCTGTTCTTTTGTGTTTAGTTGAGCTGTTGTCCTGCACATGAGGAGTACAATAAAAATGTAGGTTATTCTGGATTAGATTTAAACCCAGGTCCCAGAAAGAACAACCTTCTTAGCCTGCTGTGGGTAGATCTAGTTGAATAAGATATTTATACAACTCATGACCCTGGCATCATAATACTTGGGACTTTATTGCCAGTGTATTATTTAGATGGATCCACTTAGTCAATTTTCTAATGAATCAATGCAAAAACAAAATAATAAGGATTTAAATCATGTAATATGTAGTGCAAACCTTCACTTCATGGCCCTGACTATATTACTTTTGTATTGCTGTTTTTGAACTTATTTGCAAAAGCGATACAAATAAAATATAATCCTGTTTGTATTGACCAACACTGTCCATAGATTTAAGTGTAGTTTATGTTGCTTACATTTCAGTCAACAGGAACCTGTTTTGGATTATTTGATATTGTAGGTGTTGTATTGGGACCCTTGGGGATGTATTTTATCTTTTTTTATTTGTAATCCCCATTTCATCCCTATTATCTCCCACAGGAGCCGCTTGCCACCATGCAGCCTCCTTCAAGCAAGAGGGCAGGATGGTCTTGGATACAGACTACTCCACAACCACCATCAAAGCCACTCTGATCAGCAGATGGGAGGTATGCTTGTAATGGGGCGAGCCAGCTATACCAGTTTTTGTTTTCCCTCTGCTGAGCGATGAACCACTCACCATAGTGAGTTGGTTCAATCTAGTTGCATCTCCAAGAACTGTGGAAACTCACCTCAAACTATATGGGTGAACTCCACTGGCAGCTAAGCCTCAGAATCAAACCTGCAACAATCTGGTTAAGGGGCTATTGTCCTGACAACGATGCTACTGGGCCACAGTGTATGGATGAATTAGCTGTTCTATTTGAGTGCTATAATATTGCTGCTTTGATTTTGCAACTTCATCTGAGCTCAACAATTGCTTTTTTGCTAGACACCATTCTGTTTCATGATAGTTGCCTTGCTAGTATTCCTTCAACAAAAAGGTTGGGATAAATTGGTGCTACCTTGTGACTGATCAACAGGAGGTGCACTATTATCCTGTTTGATTCAACTCTTCCAGTTTCCCCTGCTAAAACTGAGTGTACCATGATAAAACTGATTTAACTTTTTTCCCTTTTTTTGTACATACCAAATGATAACTGCTCATTCAGGGGAGAATAGTAATTTGAATGTCATTCAAATTTGGGCCTTGTGATTGGGAAATTCAACACCTGTCAATAGAGCTACCAATGCTATCCGACATTATAATCTCTTAAATGACTTTAGTATAATAGCTGTATAGAGTTTTAACCTACTGAGTATTAAAAGTTTTATCAGTTTACAAAATACATCTAGATTTTTCCAAGAATTAGATGAAAAATAGGGCTTGCTGAAAATGTGAATTGTAGAAATATTTAGGTGAATATTTCCCAATTTACAATGTTCCTACAGTACAACCATTTTATTAGTTTGCAGTTCTTGGCACCTAAGCAGTTGATATTTATTTCACTTGTGGGAACATTCTGCTGTTTTCTCTCATTTCGTGTTTTCTTGATGTCTCAATGAAAGATGGCATCTGGTTAAAGGGCTTTTACTTTGTGCTATCCTGATTACATTTTTAGTTTTTTTTTATATACTTCCTCCTCTTGAAGTTGTTGACTTGTGCTGGAGTATAGTTTCATGGATGCCACTAGCCCATACGGCCAGTCTTCATGTTTGAATCCAGACAGTGTTGCCAGGCTATTCAACTTTGGAGAGCATCACAGCTGAGCCTGACCCTGTCCTCATCCAATTTTCACACCTACGCGCGCACACACACTTTTCAGCACGAGTCATTGAATGTGCTTGAAAAAGTCTTTTCCGGAGGATCTTCCCTTTCCTTTTATAACTAATTATTTTTTTTTAGGTTGCTATAAAATCTGTTGTATAGGTTTAATGAATGTATAAATTGCTCCTTAATTTCTCAGTCGTACTGGAGAAGGTGCAAAAAAGATTTACAAGGATGATACCAGAACTGAGAGGTTATACTTTTCAGGAAAGGCTGAACAGGCTGGGGCTCTTTTCTCTTTTAAAAAAAAATGGAAGGCTGAAGGGTCTTTAAAATTATGAACGAGTTTGATAGGTGAGATGTAGAGAAGATGCTTCCACTTGTGAGAAGGCCAAAACTAGCAGCCATAAATACAAGTTGGTCATCAATAAATCCAATAAGAAATTCAGGAGAATCTTCTTTACCCAAAGAGTGGTAACAATGTGGAACTCGCTACCATAAGGAGTAATTGAGATGACTAACATAAATGCATTTAAGGGGAAGCTAGAAAAGCACGTGAGGGAGAAAGGAATAGAAAGAAAAGCTGATGGGGTTAGATGAAGAGGGGTGGAGGAGGCTCGTGTGGAGCACAAACGCTGACATAGACCAATTGGGCCAAATGGCCTGTTTCTGTGCTGTAAATTCTATGTAATTTCCTGTGTTTAAATTTTTAATGCTTACTATTAAATTGGATGTGAATGTATTGGTTGTATTTTTGCTGTAAGAATTTTATGCAGAACTTTTGCTTTTAGTTCAGAGTGGATATACTTTTTTTCTTTTTCAGGCGTTGGGATAGATACATTTGTCAACAGCCAATCTTTCTCTTTTCTGGGTAAACTAGCAATAAGTGCTGCATTTAACGTAGCCTACATCTACTCCTCCGAGCTCTATCCTACCTCTGTCAGGTAAGTCTGTGATGGGTGAAACCTTGAGAGAGACTGCAGATGTGTGTTTCTGATATCCCATTTACAATTCCAGTTATGACCTGATTTTCTCAGTTGTTGAGCTTTTCTCCAATGCAGTATGATATCATACTGCCCCTTTTATTTCCTATTCTTTGTGCATTTTTAAAAAATTTATACTTGGGATGTGGCTGACACTGGCAAGACTGTATTTATTTCCCAGAACATTAAGAATCAACCATGTAAGCTAGACCCGGTAGGGGTGGCTGTATCCCTTGTCTGAAGAACATTAGTGAACCGGCAGACTCAAGTTCAACTTCTGGTGCTAGTCCACAAATTATCAAATTTGTTGAATTCATTTTTCTTTTGTGAGGCATTTTGGGACGCTCACTATGTTAAATATGCTGTATAAATGCATGAGGATGATATTGTTATAGAGCCTTGTCGAAGTGCCTAAAATTAGAGGTGCTTTGCAGTTCCCTGCAATGTATCTTGATCTTGGATAGCCCCCATTTGTGGAGCTGTTGCTTCATTTCTGTCACACTTGAGCTTAACATTTGTAGGTTCTATCATTAACCTGGCCCTTTCGGAGATGGTTCTAGATTCCCATTCATTTTCAGCAATTTTCTGAGGATTCAGAATACAAAAGTAGAACTGTACACCCTGTTCAAACTTTTTTTTTTAAAGTGGCAAGGAATTCTGAGATACTGGGTTACTGATGGTGAGCCAGTCTCTTTAAGGTTGTCAAGAGTATGCTGAGCTATTCTACACGTCCATTCATGATTTTATATTTCAGAATCTCAAATAATCAATTCTTCCCTGTTTTCCTACAGGAATGTTGGGTTGGGCATTTGTTCCATGTCTTCTAGAATTGGAGGAATCCTTGCACCCTTCGTTCCATCATTGGTTAGTGTGCAGTCCCCTTCTCTCTCCTTAACTTTTTTCCTCTCTCTCTTCCTTTTCTCTCCACCTTTGGGTGGCACTGTTATAAGGTACTAGACTTTTTTAATGCTTTATTTGATTATCTACCCTCATCTCTTTGCATTGCAATAAATCTATTTAATCAGTAATTAACATTTATTGTTATTAATTAAAGAGAAGTGTGCTAGGACATTTTTTTTTAAGTTAAAGGTATATATAACTGCAAGTTGTTGTTGAATCTCCTGAGTGACAGAACTCTTCTATGTTTGTGTTTATAATTTTGACATGCATTTTGCGCAGCACAGTAGTGAGTATTGTGATATTCTCTGGTGACAGACTACTCTGGTGACAGACCACACCAAAGTGACCGTTCTCAACAGTGAGAAAACCATTATTTTTTCAAACTTGATTTTCTGCTTAAATTAAGTTACTGTTAGGGCACTGTTTCAATATCTAGTTCCTGTCTATAAAATTTAAATGGCATTGGAGCCTGCAGATTTCTTTTTAAGCTAGGCAACGGAAAACTAGATATTTTACACCATCTACAGCCCTGGTGCATTGAAAATCATTTTGGCTCCACTAAGTTATTAGATGAAAACAGAATCTGCTGAGGATATATTTCTGTGTCAAAATATTTTCTAGTTACTATTATTCTACTTTTCTAATATATGGTCTCAAAAATTTTCTGAAAATGAATAGAGATCTAGAGCTACCTTAAGGGCCATTATTTGAATCTTAGTTGCAACTTAGAATTCAATTTCTGTCTACCAGCCACCTCCTTTAAACCTCTCTCCTTCCACCCTCACCTCCATCAACAAGTGCAAGGAGCTCATACTCTCAGTCTTGGTGACAAGGAATTCTATCCGTCCAGCTGCCTCTGTTGCTTCACCCCTCATTGCCCACAAAGCCAAACCTCCATTAAGGCTCCTCCATGCCCTAGCCCTGAACCCACATCTCTCTGTCTTCTCTACCATCTTCCCCTCCCCCTCCATTTCTTCGAGCTCATGTTGTCCATGAGACCCAACCTCCTGCTCCAAATCTGCTGACCACCAGCTTCCCTCCCTGGACCTCATGCTCCCTGACATTCTAAATGCTACTCTCTCCTCATATATTGTCCCCCTCCCTTTCAAAACTGCAATCATCACCCCTTCCTCAAAAAACCTACCCTTATTCCTCTTTCCTTGCAAACTAAGGCCCTATCTTCTCCCTCTCTTCGCTCTCCAAAATCCTTCAATGTGTTGTCACCGCACATCTTTCTTGCAACTCCCTGTTTGAATCTCTCCAATCAGGTTTCCACTCCTACCACAGTGCCGAGCCACTCTATCCAAAGTCCTAAAAAAAATTCTCTGTGACCACAATGCCTTATTCCTTCTCAACCTCTCTGTCTTTGACACACTTGATCGCACCATCCTTCTCTGTTGTCCCTCTCGTAGGACTGTCCTTGAGGCAAGCGGCCTGTAAAATTGCTGAGTTCCCTGTGGCGGTATGACATGCGCCAGCAGCTCAAACAAATAATGTAAATGAAGCCCAATGTCCAATTTCAGGTCTGTCTCCACAACACTGGCTATGCACCCGAAAACGGACTGTAACCAGTTTCTCGGCCAAAGTCTTTACATGCCACAGTACTGAAACAGCCCTTATCAAAGTCACAAATGACATCGTATGTGACTGTGACCATGGTAAATTATCTCTCTTCATCCTTCTCGAACTGTCTGCAGCCGTTGACACGGTTGACCACACCATCCTCCAACGCTTCTCCATCGCCCAGCTGGGTTCCATTCTTAGCTATCCAGTCGTAGCCAGAGAATCACCTGCAATGGCTTCTCTTCCTGCTCCCGCACCATTACCTTAGGAGTCCTGCAAGGATCTATCGACGGCCCCCTCCTATTTCTCATCTACATGCTGCCCCTGGGCGACATCATCCGAAAACACAATGTTGGGTTCGACATGTACGCTGACGACACCCAGCTCTACCTTACCACCACCTCTCTCGACCCCTCCACTGTCTCTGATTTGTCACACTGCTTGTCCGACATCCAGTACTGGATGTGCAATAATTTCCTCCAACTAAATATTGGAAAGACGGAAGCCATTGCCGTCGGTCCCCACCACACACTCCGTTCCCTAGCCACTGACTCCATTCCTTTCCCTGGCCACTGTCTGAGGCTGTACTGTGGTGCCTTATTTGACCCTGAAATGAGCTTCCGACCACGTATCTGTTCCATCACCAAGACCGCCTACTTCTGCTTCCGTAACATCGCCCATCTCCGCCCCTGCCTCAGCTCATCTGCTGCTGAAGCCCTCATCCATGCCTTTGTTACCTCTAGACTTGACCATTCCAATGCTCTCCTGGCGGTCCTCTCATCTTTCACCGTCCATATACTTGAGCTCATCCAAAACTCTGCTGCACATATCCTAACTCGCAGCATGTCTTGTTCACCCATTGCCCCTGTGCTCACTGACCTACATCCCGGTCCACCAACACCTTGATTTTAAAATTCTCATCCTCATGTTGAAATCCCTCCATGGCCTCACACCTTCCTATCGGAACTCTGTAGCGTCAGTGCTGTGTGTTCTCCGAACTCGGTAGCGTCAGTGCTGTGCGTTCTCCGAACTTGGTGGTGTCAGCACTGTGCATTCTCTGGACGCAGCCGTTAAACAAACCCAGTGGAAAATCTCAAAAGGTGACGCCATAGTCAGCACAGAGGGGCGAGCGGCGGAACCCGAGGAAATTAAACTAAGTCTTTAATTTAATGTACACACTCTATCTTTAACTATAAACTATAAATAAATAGTTAAATAAATAAATATTCAGAATAATTAATTTAAAATTAAGCTAAAATCCATGTACTAAATATTATCTGGACCGCAAGTGTTTCTATTAGTTCTAGAATTAAATTAATACTTAAAAATAAATAAATAAAAACTAGGACTGGCCGTGCAGGTTGTGTGTCGGGAGCTTGTGGACAGTGAGACTGTCCTGGATTGCCACACCTGCAGTAAATGTCTCTGCCCTGAGTCACTCCAGCTCAGTGTCCTTGAGCTGGAGTGCGAGTTAGAGACATTCCAACACATAGCTCAGCAGGATAAGGTGAACCAAGGGTAGGTAGAGAGGGAGGTCCTGCAGATCCAACAGGTACAATGTACTTTCTACCTGTGAGGATAATGATGTCGGCTGCAGGGAGGACAGCCAGAATACTAACCATGGCACCATGGAGCAGGAGGCAGCCCAAGTGGGGGAGGTGCAGAATAGCAAGCTTTTAATCATAGGGGATTCTATAATTAGGGGGATATATAGCATCCTCTGCAGTCGTAACCGAGAGTCCAGGAGGGTGTAATGTCTACCTGGTGCAAGGGTAAAGGATATCTCTGAGCAACTGGAGAGGAACTTGGAAAGGGAGGGGGAAGATCCAGTTACCGTGGTCCATGTTGAGACCAATGACATAGAAAGCAATGTCATAGGAGGAGATCCTGTTAAGAGAATATCAGAAGTTAGGAACTAAACTTAAAAAGCAGGACCTCACAGGTGGTAATCTTGGGATTACTGCCCAAGCCACATGCTAATTGACATAGGGATAAACAGATCAGGAAGTTGAATGCATGGTTAAAAGACTAGTGTGGGAAGGAGGGGTTCCATTTCATGTAACACTGGCACGAGTACAGGAACAGGAAGGCGTTGGGACAGGCTCCACCTGAACTGGAATGGGACAAGTGTTCTAGCAGAAAGGATAAATAGGGCTGCCAATAGGACTTTAAACTAGTAAGACGGGGGTGGGGGGGGGGGGGGGAAGAGATCTGGGGAAGATAACATAAGTCTGAAGAAAAAAGAAATAGGAAAAAGTTCAGACCAAGTTAAGGAATAAGGGTAACATAAATGGTCTGGGAACAAATACAGTTATAGAAAATAAGTACAAAATGACTGTTTAAAAACAAAGGGAGGGGAACAATTACTAAAAACAAATTAAAATACCTATACAGCAATGTGCTGCACAGCATACGAAACAAAACGGGAGAACTGGAGGCAATAATTCATAACGAGGAGCCAGATGTGGTCGGGATAACTGAAGCATGGCTACATAAGAACAGGACTGGCAGTTAAATATTACAGGATATAATGTATTTAGAAAGGATAGGGAAGGAAGAAGGGAGGTGGGGAGCTGTACTAAATGCAGATACTATAATGGCAATAGAAAAAAGGGACATGAGTAACGTTAAGCTAGAAACAGAATCCATATGGATTGAGACAAAGGATAAGAAAGGATTGATCACATTAATAGGTTTATTCTACAGAATAGTGGAAGGGAAGTGGAGGATGAAGTATGTAGACAAATCTATGAAATAAATAAAAAAAACATTGAAGAATAATCATGGGAGATTTCAACTACCCCCCAAATAAACTGGCAAGAAGAGGTATGAAAAGGAGAAAAGGGATTGGAGTTTTTACAGTGTATACATGACTCCTTTCTTACCCAGTATGCGAGAAGCCCAACAAGAAAATTGGAGCGTGTAGTTAATACAAAGGAAGAATGCATCAAAATGCGAGAGGATGTTAATAAACCTGCAGAATGGGCGTGTAATTGGAAAATTAATTTCAATATAGTTAAGTGTGAGGTGGTGCATTTTGATAGGAAGAATAAAGAGGCCACATACTGCTTCGATAATAAGAATCTGAACAGGATAGAAGAGCAAAGGGATCTAGGGGTACAGATACATAAATCATTAAGTCTTTTTACCTGAAAAGACAGTAAATTGAACTTCTGATCACTTAAGAATACAAATTGAAGAATCCCATAAAAAATAGCAGTGCAACACTCAGTCAAATGTCACTTTCCAAAAACATTCACTTGTCTTAAAAGGCAGAGAGGAACAGAGACTAATGTCATCCATGAATTTGCTCAAGGTATGGTGCACTCTGGCCGTCTTCCATACAAAACTGATGGCCCATTAGATAGACTATTTTGGAAAAGGATGTTAGCTGCAAGAACGCCATAAAAAAGACAAATCAAGCACGCTGGTTCATTTCCAGACGGATAGAATTGAAAAGCAAAGAAATTTATGTTAAACTTGTATAGAACCTTGGTTAGACCACATTTGAAGTGCTGTGCACAGTTCTGGTCTCCATATTATAGAAAGAATATAGAGGCATCGGAGAGGGTGCAAAAAAGATTCACAAGGATGATACCAGAACTAAGAGGATAGCCTCATCAGGAAAGGCAGAACAGGCTGGGGCTCTTTTCTCTGGAAAAGAAAAGGCTGAGGGGTAACCTGATAAAGGTTTTTAAGATAATAGGGTTTGATAGGGTAGACATAGAGAAAATGTTTCCACTTATTGGGGAGTCCAAAACTAGAGGTCATAAATATAAAATAGTTGCTAATAAATCCAATAGGGAATTCAGGAGAAACTTCTTTACCCGAAGAGTGGTAAGAATGTGGAACGCGCTACCACAAGTAGTTGAGGCAAATAGCATAGATGCATTTAAGGAGAAGCTAGATAAGCACGTGAAGGAGAAAGGAATCGAAGGATATGCTGATAGGGTTAGATGAAGTGGGGAAGGAGGAGGCTCGTGTGGAGCATAAATGCCGGCATAGACTAGTTGAGCCAAATGGCCTGTTTCTGTGCTGTAGACTCGATGTAAGATGCTGATGGCTGGATCACCATGCAATTCTGGTGTTTCAAGAATCACCATAAAAATGGCCACAATTTTCACCAATTAGTCAATGTGTGCAAGGTCAGCTTTGAAAATTTCCAGAAGATATTTCTCACACATCTGAATAGACTTAGACAGAGTTCTAGCAGCTAACACCCTTTTCCAAAATAGCCCATCTACTAGGCCATCAGTTTTGTATGGAAGGCGGCCAGAATGCACCATAGCTTGAGCAAATTCATGGATGACATTTATCTCTGTTCCTCTCTGCCTTTTAAAACAAGTGATCATTTTGGAAAGTGACATTTGACTGAGTGTTGCACTGCTGTTTTTTATGGGATTCTTCAATTTGTATTTTTAAATGATCAGAAGTTCAATTTTCTGTCTAACTTTTTTTACATGAAAAATCACAAAACAAAACCTGTACTGCAGACTTCTTAAAACCAGTCATATTCTCCACAACAAAACCATCAATAAACTGATAGACATATCTTCTGCTCCATAACTTTATGATTCCACCTTTATCTCAATCTGCACACTGGGCTGTAAGCTCTTTGCAGACAGTAGGCCAAGTGTAAAGGAGAAAGGAATAGAAGAGTATCCTGCTAGGATTAGATGAAGTAGTGTGAGGCGGTTCATGTGGAGCATAAACTCCGGCGTAGACCATTTGGGCCGAATGGCCTGTTTCTGTGCTGTACTTTCGATGTAACTTCTCAACCTTCTAAACTCAAGGGAATATAAATCAAGTTTATACATTATTTATTTATTTATTTATTTATTAGTTATCCTTTAAGCCTTGGTATCATTTTGGTGAATCTGTACTGTATCCCCACAAGGCCAACATATCTTTCCTGAGGTGTGGTACCCAAACTAAATGCATACTCCAGGTGGGATTTGCTCAAGTTTCTGGACAATCGAAGCATCACTTTCTCACTTTTGTATTCCAGCCCCCTTGAGATAAAGGCCAATATTCTATTAGCCTTTTTGATTACTTTTTTGCACCTGTGCACTAGCTTTTACTGATTTGTGTACATGGACACCTAAATTCCTTTGCTCCTCCACAGCTTCTAGTCTCTCATCATTAAGAAAATATTCCTGTTTACATTATGGAATGCAGTAGTGTAACTGTTATGATGCTGGATTAGTAATTCAGAAGTCTGAACTAATAATCCAAAGAAAATGAGTTCAAATCCCAGAGAATTTGAATTCCATTTTTTTAAAATTGGAAATGAAAAGTTGATATCAGTAAAAGTGACCATAAAGCTGTTTTTTTGTTACAAAAACCCAACTGGTTCACTAACGTCCTCTAGGAAAGGAAATCTGCCGTCCTTACCCAGTCTGACCTAGATGTGACTCCAGTCCCACATGGTTTTCTCTTAACTGGCCTCTGAAATGGCCTAGCAAGCCACTCAGCAAGGTACTCAAATTGGCAGGATATGACTAGTGGTGTCCCACAGGGATCTGTGTTGGGGCCTCAACTAGTCACTATATTTATTAACTGCTCAGATGACTGGATAGAGAGCCATATATCCAAGTTTGCCGATGACTCAAAGATAGGCAGCATTGTAAGCAGTGTGGATGGAAGTGTAAAATTTGGGAGATATTAATAGATCGTGAATAGGCAAAATTGTGGCAAATGGATTTCAGTGTAGGCAAGTGTGAAGTCATCCACTTAAAAAGGATAGATCAGAGTACTTCCTAAATGGTGAAAAGCTTGAAACAGTGGAGGTCCAAAGAAACTTATGGGTCCATGTACATAGGTCATTAAAAGGTCATGGACAGGAACAGCAAATAATCAAAAAGGCATAACTTCTACCCCCTTGTATTCTAGTCCTCTAGAGGACTAGAATACAAGGGGGTAGAAGTTATGCTACAGCTATACAAAGTCCTGGTTAGACCACACCTAGAGTACTGTGTTCAGTTCTGGGCACCACATCTTAGGAAGGATATATTGGCCTTGGAGGGAGTGCAGCATAGATTTATTAGAATGATACCTAGACTCCAAGGGTTAAATTATGAGGAGAGATTACACAAAGTAGGGTTATATTCCCTGGAATTTAGAAGATTAGGGGGTGATTTCATCGAAGTTTTCAAGATATTATGGGTAACTGATAGGGTAGGTAGAGAGAAAGTATTTGCACTGGTTGGGGAGTCTAGGATTGGGGATATAGCCTTAAAAATTAGAACCAGGACTTTCAAGAGTGAAGTCAGGAACACTTTTACATGCAAAGGGTGGTAGAGGTTTGGAACACGCTTCCTCAAATGGCAGTTGATGCTAGCTCAGTTGTTAATTTTAAATCTTGAGATAAAGACCAATATTCCTTTAGCCTTTTTGATTACTTTTTTGTACCCGTGCACGAGCTTCCAGTGATTTGTGTACATGGACACCTAAATTCCTTTGCTTCTAGTCTCTTGATTGATAGATTTTTGTTAACCAAAGGTATTATGGGATGTGGGGCTATGGCAGGAATATGGAATTAGGCCACAGATCAGCCATAATCTCATTGAATGGTGGAAAAGCTCGAGGGGTTAAATGGACTACTCCTGTTCCTATATTCAGTATCAAACCACTTCCAAGAAGAAAGCCCACCAGAGCAATTAGGGGTGGGTAATACATGTCAGCCTTGCCAGTGACACCTACATTCTGAGAATTAATAAAAACTGCATGTTTTGTTGCTTAAAATTGCAATACACTATTGGTTGGAGAATGTTCATACAGGTCTGCTAGCAGAAAACTATGTTGCTGACTGGTATGGCTGAGATGAGTGCCTGAATAATGGATCATGCTTCCAGAGGAACAGGGAAAAACTACCTCTTGTGTGCTACCAGCTGTGGCAGCACTGCAATGTAAAGAGACTATTGGTCTGTTTTTTTAAAAAAAGGATTGGTACTAACCTACTAGTGATTTTGATATTACATGTGGTTGTGATGAACATAGCCGTTGTGGTTATTGTCTTCTAAACCAGATGCCTGTGTACTCCAAAAGAATCCAAATCAAGTTGCTTTACTGAGAATTAGTGTGGTAATTTTATCACCTGGTTTATCATGTACATCGTATTTAGAGTATAAGAAATGTACTTCAAAATGCCGTGTTTATTAGCAAAAGTTGTTTTGAGAGTGTTCTGCTGGACATGTCTAATGGTATAATTGGTGGTGGATGAGGTATCAAATGATTCCAAAATTACCTAGGCACACTCAAACTGAGATCCAACATGGTCTGACTTCCTCCTCCATATACTGATATATACTCTACTGAGCTAAACTAACTTGTATAGAAAGAAAGAACTTGTATTTATATAATGCCTTTCACAACCTCAGGACGTCCCAAAGCACTTTACAGCCAATGAAGTATTTTTGAAGTGTAGACACTGTTGTAATGTAGGAAACGCAGCAGCCAATTTGCACGTAGCAAGATCTCTCAAACATCATTGAGGTAATGACCAGATAATCTGTTTTAATAGTGTTGGTTGAGGGATGATTATTGGCCAGGAGACTAGGTAGAACTCCCCTGCACTTCTTCAAAATAGTTCCATGGGATCTTTTATGTCCACTTTAGAGGGCAGACAGGCCTCTGCTTAACGTCTCATCTGAAAGACAGCACTTCCTATAGTGCAGCACTCCCTCAGTACTGCACTGGAGCGTCAGCCTAAATTTTGTGCTCAAGTCTCAGAGTGGAACTTTTTTTTTTATATAGTGCCATGGGATCTTTTACATCCAGCTGAGAGGGCAGGCGGGGCCTCGGTTTAACGTCTCATCCGAAGGACGGGACCTCCGACAGTGCAGTATACTGGGAGTGTCAGCCTAGATTTTATGCTTCAGTCTCTGGATTAGGAATTGAACCCACAACCTTCTGACTCAGAAATGAGTGTGCTACCACTGAGTCGCAGCACCAAAATGGCCTATTCAATTAGGAGCATCTAGGAACATCATAACCAAGCTAATTCTTTCTTCATTGGACACCTAAACAAGTGCTGCAATAGAATGACTGGATAGGGATCAAGGGTAGGAACCCAACAAATTTTCTCTACCCAAACTTGGGGACACTAAGGCCAAATTGTAGTCCTCCCACTGTCACTGACAGTTGACTCTACCGGGATTTTCCTGATCCATGTGGCTCAACCAAATAAGTGAATTGAGCCGTTTGCGTACTACTAGTTGATTTTGAATTGTTACTAACTATGCCGCTGGTTTCGACAATGGAAATTATCAAAGATACTGTATAGTAAGCATTCAAATACCATTTTCAAATGCTTCCTGCAGAACAACTTTAATCGTGTAGCTTTCCAATTTGTTTCCAATCAGCTGATAACTTGGTATGCCACGAGGGAGAAAGGTGAACAAAAAATTCAGAGGTTTTTGGAGGGTGAATAAGTTACTTAAATTAGATGTTGGATATCAGGATACCAGATATGCCAACCAAAAAGTTACCTCCAGACACAGCAACAAAATGTGTTCTTCAGAAGAATAGACCATCACTTGGCTGGTCATCACATTTGTTTCAAATGATTTGAGTTTCTTGGAAAGGTGGATATAAAGCATCACATGGGTGTGGATGTATGTAAATTTGGTTTGGAGCTTGTGAAGGGGCAACAGATTAATGTTTGTTTCCATTAATCCAATGTCTGAAAAGATTAGACACCCATACATTAATATAGCCACATGTATGTGAGAAATAATGCCCCTTTTGCTATCGCCAATCAAATTGATTCCCTGTTGGAGTATGTCTTTTCAGACAGTCTAATTGTACAGACCTGTACCTCCTAAAAGAACAAAGAAAACATATAACATGATGCACTGGATAGCTATTTCAAAATGATGAAAGTTTGGGATTATTTTCCATTGTGATCAATGAATATAAGGATACTAAACTTGGCTGATTGTATCTTTTGAAGTGGTGTTGATGCATCTCCTTAATATGTTTGTAACAGCAGGCTTGAGTGCAAGACATTTCCAGTGCGATGAGTAG
Organism: Heptranchias perlo; assembly: GCF_035084215.1. Taxonomy (NCBI): domain Eukaryota; kingdom Metazoa; phylum Chordata; class Chondrichthyes; order Hexanchiformes; family Hexanchidae; genus Heptranchias; species Heptranchias perlo. Next base: position 46,967,756 of record NC_090335.1, read on the forward strand.
GATCTTCTACAAATACCATATTCCTCAGCCAATAAATGAATGGACTTGCAAGTCAATAATACATCAATCACTTGGCAAAGAACTCAATTAAGATAAACCATCTTCTGTTCTACCAAACCACCCTCCAAGTTTTCCTGAATTTCAATCTGAACCAATTTCCACAAGAACACCAAACTTTCTGAGATATATGGTAGCATTTGCACCATCCTCAAGAAAATGAAGAAGTACTTCAGAAACTTAGAAATCCCTTTGCAGCTGGTTGAGTGTATACCATGTAGTACACTTCACTCCATCATCTGAAAAACAAGGGTGATATTGTCCTTTATATTACGAACAAATTCTACATGAAAATACTGTATTCGGCTGCAAAACCTTGCACACACTACCCATTGTCAAAGTGCTGGATTCAGCAGCTCCTGTTTGGTTTTGTTCCCACATTATACAGTAATAACAACTTACATTTATATAACACCTTTAATGTAGAAACACATGCCAGGGTGCTTAAAGCAGGAGAAGAGTTTTTTTCCTATGGTAAGTGGATAGAAGAGCATTCCAACCACAGACGAACCCCCAAAGAGAAAGCTTGAACATGACAGTTGCCCCTTTTTGATTTCCAAGTTTGAACTTTGAGAGAATAATTAGGACGGTTAAAGGAGCTATTAACATATAGCCAGGTACACTAATCTGGCAACTCTGGAAGTGAGGCCAAAGTTTTAAATCAACATATACAATGTTTAATAGCAGAAATTAACTTTTTTTTTGCTCTCTATCCAATAACATGCCAATAATCCTGCTGAATTTTGGACAAGAAATGACCTGATTGGCAGGCATCAGCACCCTGGACACTGGAACTGCCTGGGGCTTCTTTATTTCAAACTTGCCCAATTCAGACGAAGGCAATTTGTTGTAGTGACTGTCAAAACATAATACTTTATGACATCAACACAAACTGGTACAAAATCTTTGGATTTGCAACCAATAAATTGCAAGAGTCAACTTTAAATGATTATCACTAAGGCTGTATCTTTATCATGGGAATCATGAATCCTATGATTTGAATTGTTTTTCAAAGAAGTCTTGGAGGGCAGTACTTTCTCCCAGTTTGCTTAGTATCAATTTTGCCAAGCTCCCACCTCAGCAGAATGAGTTCCAGTCATGCTGCTTCTCTCTGCCCCACCTACCTCTGCTCCAATGATGCTGCCTGTTTCCCCATGCTCACAATTGCACAGACAAACAGAGAGCGCGGCAGGGCACCAGAGACACCAGTTTCTGATGTGTTTAGGGTGTTTCTAATGGCCGGTTCTTTTACTCTGGGTACTCCAAGATATGTGTGTTGGGAATTAGCGATCCTACTAGTCCACTGTGCAATGTAAAAGCAGCTTAATATATTGAGGAGAAGTCAGTATAGGCTGCCAAAACTGCGTTGGCATCATGTGCAGCAGGAGTTGTCGGCCTGCCCACAGCCAGAACAAAATACTAGCATGTGGATCCAGCACTACTGCCACATGCGTTTACCATCGGTGATGTTGCAAGAAACCATTGCGTGAGGTAAGTCTCCATGCTCCGAGGCACAAGCGCCACCTTGTTTATATTGCAGTACTTTTGCCAGAGTTGGGGCTGCCTCTGATGGCAGTGCTATAATAATTCAGCAGCACAAGATGATTGAATAATTTGCATAGGTTTAATTGTAGATTGCATTAAGCTTACTTGTTTTGTTGTGACCAGAACTGCAGTGTCGTTTCTATAAGTGAGATTTATTTGGTCTATAGAGTTTTTAAAATTATTTAATGCAGATCTTTAAATCTAATGACAAGTTTTCTGGAATTTTTTTTGGCATAGATAAACGCATTATGATTTACCCTTCACTTTTCAGTGCTTTCACAATAAGCATTCAGTAAAAAAGGGACATATGCTTTTGTATGACTACATTTTGTATAACTTAATATATTTTATATTCTTTTGAGTAATTAAGGTATTGCAAATATTTTCAGTACTTGGTTTAGATTATTTGTATTTTTCATGTTCAGCACATCTAAACAAAAGCTGGGAGGGAAACTGTAGTTATAAAGGCATTTATTTATTTACCTTGTGTAACTAATTTATCTCCTTATTCAATTTGAGGCAATATATAGTTTTATTAATAGGTTATAATACTCTGGTAAGGCTCTTAAATATAATAATTACAGAAAAACGATTTGTAGGGGGAAAAAGTTCATTTATATTCAACGAGTATTGATTTCACCCTTCCCATTGGAAGTAAAGATAGTGTTCCTGGAGCAACTTTTTTCAGATGTCGTATGGGTGGGAATACAAATGCTGTGAGCAACACCTCTGTTGTGTGTGACTGATCTCTGAAATTGTCACTCTGAATATTTCCCCAGTAATGTCAACTCTTGGCACATTCTTGAGATAACAGATTAGAAGTGCCACTGCAGATTTAAATCAAAAATGTCTCAAACTGGCCACCTTTGGTGGCCAATTATGTTGCCAGCTAAATTAATTTGCTAGGTGAAAACCAAAGATCCAACCAGTGATCTACTTAGACTCCCTGTTGTGTTCATGTACTGCAGGAGTGTGTTCAACTGAGACAGAACAAGGGAAATGCTGACATGTGATTGTGGGTGCTAATTTGTTTGCCCTGAATTAGTAACTGGCACACAACCAAGGAAAGCATTCAGGTGACATTGTGATCCTGTGCTGATGGAAAATTTGATGCATTAGTAGTACCTTTGTTGTATCCCCACTTCATAAAGCACTTAAATGGCTAGGAATCTCATTCCCTTATAAAACTATTAAACAAAAGCACAAGTTTAGGAGAAGTGTAGAGACTTCTTTCTGGTCATTGTTAAGCTTTAAACCTTATATTTGGGAAAAGAGTCAAATAATGGTAGCCTTGGATCAGAGGTTCATTTTTTGTATTTGAGTGAGGCGGGGGAGGAGATAAATGCCATGAAAGAATTTCAGTAGAAATGTTTAGAACACATGTTCTAGTTTATATTTGAAACTTTGTAGGATAATTTGAATTGAAAGTTTGAATTATCCAAACATGAGATTATTTCCACACAAAGTTTATTAATTTGGATGAAACTTGCCTATTCTAAATCCTTTAAATTATTAGTCTTAAGGTTATAACCACAGGATGTTCATGTATGCACAATAGAATAACCTTTCCTAGGCACTCCATAATTATTGCAATAAATAGTTAATCCTTGGGCTGTAAGTAAATGCAGGTTTGATTGTGTCCGTTGTTGCTGTAATGGGAGTTCTTCTATGTCTTTTGTTCAACGTTAGAATTCCTAATGTAAATTTAATTTTAGAATTGAGCACTAAGTAGTTGGGGGGGGAAACATACTTTGCACATTAATATTTCTGCACACTTCATTAATACTTCTGTACACTTCAGAATTTTAATTTACTGTCACAGGCATTGTCCTTTGAAGTAACTTAAGTTCTCTATTGATGAGTCAGACCAATAAGTATTCTTTTATCTGTCATCTGCATGTATCAGCTTTGTTATTTTTGGCAATATCTCTATGTAGGGTCAAATTTGTGATCATAGAATGTACAGCACAGAAGCAGACCATTCAGCCCATTAAATTTATGCCAGTGTTTTGTTTCCACAAGTTACCTAGTCTAATTTCACTCCCAATATCCTTTTTATCATTCCTCTTTTTCAAGCTTCAATCTAATTACCTTTAAAACAATGATTTGAGGCAGAGAATTTCAAATTCTAACTACCCTCTATATAAAGACATTTTTCTAAGTTCTCCTTTAATTCTTTCCTTGATTATCCAAAAATTGTGCCCTCACGGCACTGTCTTTCTGGAAAAAAATCCATTACTTTATCTTAATTGTAATAATGCAATTGTCATGAAGATTTGCAGGTAATTGACATTGAGGGAAAATGTTTCGTATTTCCGATGACAGGTTTAGGATCCATCCTGTTTAAAATTCTACCAATTACACCTTTTCTTGTGGCTTCTCTTATTTGACTTTAAATATATAGAGAGCACATTGTCGTGACATTTAAACTAAAGAATGGAAACTAGCTATCTTCATAAGACTGCCAGCTTTGAACGGGGTCAAGTTGTCTGAGTGAAAGCTAGGCCAGTTTGTTTGAACTGTTAATTAGATAAGAAAAAAACATTTTTGTATGAAGGAGCAGATTACATTGTGTCAACAGTAGGATTTCTTGAGTAACCTAGATGCTAGGTGCTACTAATCATCATCATCTTCTGCTTTGTCTTTCTAATTTTGATTGACCATTCTGTATCCAGAGAAAGATCAGACTGGGAGTAAATATGATGATTGCTGATGATTGCTTTACTTCATATGCTTCAGCTGTTTAGCTCCATGCCACAGTGGTGAGCATTAAGTCCATTGTGCTTAGAGCTCATATTTAGCATAGAATCTCGGTTAAAGAATTTTGAGTATAGGATTTTAAGAATCTTGAAATGATTCATTATGTTGGACTCGTAAACAGATTAATATACCTGAAAGTTAAGGTATTGTAATCTTATATAGCCTGTTTCTGTGCTGTAAATTCTATTTGGCCCAACTGGTCTATGCCGGTGTTTATGCTCCAGACCCTCCTCCTATCCTACATCATCTAATCCTATCAGCATATCCTTCTATTTCTTTCTCCTTCATGTACTTATCTAGCTTCCCCTTAAATGCATCTATACCATTCGTCTCAACTACTCCATGTGGTAGCAACTTCCATATTCTAACCACCCTCTGGAAAAATAAGTTATCTGTATAAGTTTACTTCTTACATTAAATTTGAATTAATAGATTAGCCTGAACTATATAGCTGTCAGCATGATGTTTTTTCACTGATTCAGAAGACTAGGAGTGTTCAGTGGCATTCCATAGTACTTCCAGTGCATACTGCACAAGATGAGGGTTCATTTTTCACCTTACGGCCAGTTACCTGAAATATTTTGTGTATAAAGCAGGGGGATATAGGGGTAAATTTTAACCCCCAAGAACGGATGAGATGAGAGCAGGTAGGCAGTGAAAATGCTACGCTTTCGGAGCGGGACCACATCCCAGCTCCAACATGCCTACTTCTGGGTTTAACCCAGGCAGATTTGTCTGTCTGTGGAGAGCAGACACCAGGAAGCCCCGCCCCCACTTAAAGCCAGCGGGCTGATACTTAAAAGGGCAATGTACCTCATTGAGGTACTTGAGGTATTTAATATTTTGTGTATTGTACAATTTAAACAAATTTAACCGTACCTGTTCGGGTTTCCCATCGCCTCTGAATCACGTCAAGTGAAAGCTGGCGGGAAGGGCCGGATCCATGAGGTGAGTGCCTTTATTGCACTGCTTGTGGGCCTGGAGGAGCAGGAGTGTTTATCCAGGTCCAACAAGCTCACCTGGCCGACAGGGCCCCTGCTATTGGCTGAGCCGCCCCTCACCCCACGCATTGGAGGACCTCCCCTGATGCTGGACCACCCCCCCCCCCCCCCCCCCCGCCGATCCACAATGCTTGCTGACCCCCTACCGATGTCGTCCACTGTCAAATCAGGCTGGCTGCTGGATGCAAAACCCGGAAGTGCCGTTGATGGGCCTCTTTAAGATCGCAACCCGCCCACTTACCTTCTGGGTTTCACACCCAGAAATCTTCCCTCCCGCCCCCTTCCTGGCTGGAAGTTAAAATTTTCCCCATAACGTTTTGGTTTATAGAATGCATGGGCTTGCCTATGAAAGGATCAAAAAATAGTATTGGGAAATAGCACAACTTGTAACAGTTCTTTTAGTTAAACATGGGTTATATTAAGTGACTCCATTCCTTAAACCACTCATTCTTGTTTGTTTCTTAAAGGCTTAGTTTTATGATCTTGAAAAATTCATTAAATAAATGGTAGTAGGATAATTATGCAATTGCTTCAAAAGTGTTGCATTCTGGAATACTTGGGCTCCTTGCCCACATCTGTTTGCAGTTCTTGATATAATGGAGTTAATTTCTCCTTGGATTCAATGCTTTAGCTTGAACTTAGTTTCATATTCATACAGGACAACATTGGCTAACTTTCTATTGTGAACATTAATCTATTTTTAGTGTAAGTAAAGTTGGAATTTTTAAGTGTTCTCTAGATATTGTTTCACGTATTGTGCTACCTAGTGTAATTCATCTTTGACAATCACTTTCTAAAAGTTTCTGATAGCTGAGTAAATAAATGTGCTGCAGAATGTGTTATTGAGCCATTTAGTCCAGGAAGGTCCTAGTCTTTGCTGCGTCAGCTGATCTCAATTGGAATGATAGTATGGCACTATAAATGACCAAAGTACCCCTTTGAAAAATCAGCAATGAACCTGCTCTTACTTGTTATCAAATGCTCCCCACCTCCAGCACACTGGAAAATGTGCTTGCAGGGAGATAGCGTCAGGCTCAATTATGGTCATCTCCCTGTTTTCTTCCCCCTTCTCCCCTCCCCAAATCCCCCAGATGTATAAGTTGCTGGCTATGGCTGGGATCAGACATAAAGAATAATCACTTGGATAAGATACCGGAGAGCTCCTGGTAGCTGTGGAACTGCACCCCAGCGGTAGTCAGAACTTCCTGCTGAACCCATGCTCCCCAGTAAAGCTTCAAAATGTGATTCACTTTGATTAGTTCTTAACCATGTAGAGAGATGTTGTACCATGTGGTGAAAATGAGACTTTGCATCCTATACATAGGCTGGCAGAGAAAAACTATAGTTGTTTAAAGATGTTTTGTATGGGGAATGTATTTACTTTCTATATTTTATCTAGTTACCATGTATGGCTTCTATAAGTAACACCAATATCATTTATAGCTTAGTACAGTGTCATTCATATATTGTTGGTCATGTGATTTTCTTTACTGCCCTTTGACAGAAATCCATTCAGTTGTCATTACATTTTGTGGTGTTTGGAGTCGCTGGACTGCTAGCAGGAGTCCTTAGTTTGTTCCTGCCAGAAACGCTGAATAAACCTCTTCCAGAGAAGATCTCTGACCTGTACAGCATCACATATCACCAGCTTGGAGTGGAAGTAGTCTCACTGCTGTCACAAGAACATAGAATGGTATATAATCTATATGAAGAGAGATGCATTATTTAGATAAATGTTATCTGTTCAGTTCATGCCAAACTAACTGACAGGAACGCCACTTGAGTGAACTAGGCAGTTTGTTAAATCTCACTTTATAGAAAGCCTGACATGAAGTCACTTTGCTGTTGTGGCAATGAACTATAATAAAAGTGGAAGAAAGTCTGGGGGAGTATTTTCTGTTAGCAGTATCTGGGGGTAAATAAATACAAATATTATTCCTTATGTTAATAAAATGTTGACTTTTGCAGCCTCATGACCACCTTCAAACTATTTCTCACTGGAGCCACTCTGGTGACATTAGTTACAGGTTGGGACTGCCTAACCCCAGAGTGCCTCCATTCATTTCAAAGGGGATCTGCATTTTGGACCAGCCAGAAAGACATTTTCAGTGTTTGGGTGTCACCAATCACTCTACTGGTTACATGCAGTTACATATTGAGCCAGTACAGGGATTGTTAGGATCTGGGAGCCCCAGATCATATCCCAAATATGCTATTCTCTTTTGAATTAAGCTGCTCCTTGACAAATAACCCTTCCTGGTAATTATATGATGGAGTAGCTGAGGAGAAAAGAAAATGTAATGTGGCAGGTCTTTGCGAGATGACAGAATTAATGATATTTCAATGCAAGAAATATACTTCCATTGTATTGAAATAAACATAATTTTGAACCAAAAATACTTCCTACTCCCCCACTCCCCCGCAAGAATTTCTATTTCCCTTTAAAAGATAAGAGACCAATGTCAATTTAATTATGCAGATTCAAATTAGTCTTCCCTCTACAGGCTGATTTGTAAATTGCAGGGACTGTTGGTACTCGTGTTCAGGTACATTTTGATAGAAATAGGCACATCGGGTCAGAGTAGGAAACTGCATAAGTTGTATATACATATCAAATACAGGTGTTCTGGCCATTGTGATTTCAGACATGTTGCTGATAATTTATCAATAATGCTTGATGTGACACATTTGATGTGGATGTACTGAAGTTCAACATTGTGTTCCTGTGATAAAATTAACTTTATTGTACAGCTAGAATGTGCACAAGTGTTTGAAAACATATAACTTTAAATCTCTACATATCCCTAGATGGCCTATGAAACATTACATTTATATGTATCAAAAGCAAAATACTGTGGATGCTGGAAATCTGAATTAAAGGCAGAAAATGCTCTGCAAGTCAGGCAGCATCTGTAGAGAAAGAAACCGAGTTAATGTTTCAGGTTGAGGACCTTTCGTGAGAATAGTATTTACATGTATGTTCAATGATGTTGCCCAGTAATCAACTTTAGATGATTGTTCAATTATATTCTAATCCATATTAGAATAACCTTGTGTGATGGGTGAATGCCAATTGTCCGCTATGACATCCAATAAAACAATCTGACTAGCTCTATATATTATAATATAATAACTACATTGCAGTGATTCCAAAACATTAACTTCAGCTTGCTGTTCAGATAAGGTCATACTGAAAATGCACATTTGCCTTGTAATCACTTTTTTTTGATTTTCTTCCAATTGACCACATTAATCAGACCATACTCTCCAAATACCCACAGCTTGTAAAATGCAGATAATTGGGAGCACTTTACCAAAGGCTGAACCCAGTCTTCTCATGTTTTCAGTTTAAAAGTTTAAAACACCAGTGTTTAGTTGGTCCATTTGAAACAAAAAGCAGAAGTAATAGACTTTTCCAGACATTATGGAAATCTTTGTCCACAAATGACCAATGAGTGTGTTCCAGTTTGTAACTAATGTGATGTTTCAGTTGCTCTAAATTGATTGCAACAAAAATGCAGCCACTATCTCTGAGTGGAAAATTACTAGTACATACCTAATTGAACCTAGTGGTTGATGATCAAATGCTAGCACACATAATTGTAATGAAAGCACTTGGAACCTATTGTTGATGCTGTGATTTCTATTCTGGAGCAATAATGACTAATATAGAAAGCCAAAATTTAGAAAGGGGAGGGAGGGGGATAATATAAGCAAGTAAATGCGGGGGGGAGGATGGATATGGAGGAATAATAAACAAATGAAGAAAACATTTTGTAACTTTGGGAGAAAGAAATTATGTATAACTTTGAATACATCATTATCTGAAAATATGCCCATTGTGGGCATATGCAAATGTACATAAAGATTTAGCATTGGATTACATACTGCCTGCAGACCCAGGTGCACCACACTCCCTTATATAATCCATTTTCCTGTATGTACCAATCAGCTTTGGTGGTCACTGACCCCATTACTGTTTAAAACAAAGCCTGGACAAATGGCAGCTTGATTGTGATGGAAGACAAGAGCAGTGAAAGTCACCTTTGCTCCACATGATTATCTGTTTTCTTAATTTTCAGGCAAGTGATGTGAATCATACTGGGAACAGTAATAGTGAGAATGAAGAGGATTGTGATGCTGATGAAGAAACCACATTGATCAGATAACACTGGAAGAATATTCTATAAGCAAGTCTACAATTCAATGAGAATGCAATAGCTGTTAGCAGCACTTTATTTAGACTTTTTCCAGTTTACTGGTATCCATACTTACCCAGCTTTATTTCTTGAAATGTGCAGTAGTAACTGGGATGTTATGGGCACTACTAAATTCAGGATATTTGCATGGTATGGCCAGTCTGTGATATGGATGTTTCTGATAGTGCAATATTTCAGAGTTGTCTATTTTCTCATTTTACAAGTGAAATTTATAGCAGAAGTTGATTTATATTAATGGTGCTGGTATTTCTGATCATTCTGGATCACGAGTGTTCTATTAGCCATTTTGGCAAAATCTTGATACATTTGTTGATATCTAGTCTCTTTCCCCTGCATGTCAACTTGGTGTGATTGGTAGTGCTCACCTCTGACTTAGAAGATTGTTGGTTCCAGCCTCACTTCAGGACTTGAGCACATAATCAAGACTGACACTCATGCCTGAGATGCAGTCCTTTGGAGGAAACATTAAAGTAAGATCCCCTGTGATGGTTTTTGGGTTTCAGGCAAGTGTTAAAGCCATTATAGCACTAGTGGAAGACGAGCAGGGAGTTCTTCCTGTGTCCTGACTAAAACTTGTGTTGGTCCTCAACTGACACTGCAAAAGACAGATTAACTGATCATTGCTGTTTGTAAGGTCTTACTGTACACAAAAGAGCTGTCGTGTTTGCCTACATCACAACAGTCACTGTACTTCAAAGTAATTCATTCTATGTGAAATACTTTGAGATGCTTCTAAAATGTGATGAGGTGCTATATAAAAGGTGTAACTACTTTGCTCTCATTTCCTTAATGTTCTCCAAGGTGATTACTGTGCAAATTTCTATCTTTTTAAATTTGTTCTCGAGTTGTGTGCGATGCTGGCAAGGACGTATTTATTGCCCATCCATAGTTGCTTTGAGAAGGTGATGATGGGCTTTCTCCTAGAAAAAGAGCTCTTGTGCTGATTTAAGTTGAGAGATTGGTGCTGGAAATGGAACATGTACACATTTGTCTTCCAGTATCAGAATCAAGTACTCCGATTAGGTACACCATGGTCCGTTGCATAGTAAAGGTCCTTCCGCTCCGCCTAGCTCCAAAAGAGTACTTGCACTGTATCATGAGTTTTTCACTTCACTCAATAGCCAATCTTATGACTTTCTTAGTGAAATTGTCAGTCTAGTGCCAAATTATGCTGGAATGCTGGTAGTTTTGTGCTGCAGGTCCAAGCGCATTAGGGAACTGGGTTAAGATTGCCCAAACTAGTTCCATGGAGGGAATAACACTGGCAAAGAGGGAACGTGTTCATTAATCTGTGTTGCATTCAACCAGATCTCAGAAATGAAAAGATAATTTCTCTGAACTGTGTTGACTACCTAAGCACATTTGCTGTTTACAAGCTTGAAAACTGGATGAATAGGGTTGAGTTTAGAATTCTGAACCTAAACAGCATTGTTTGCAGAGTTCAGTTATCCTAGTCTAGTAAATTATTAATTGAAGACAGAGTTTCCCAAACATTTTTGCTACATTCCCCTTTGGGGATTCATGTCCCTATTTCTAAGAAGCAATATTTTTGCATAAAACGAGGATTTTATTTTCTCTGACAATACAGCATTGCTTAAGACAGAAAGCAACATAAATAGTATTGTACTACCAAACAGGCTCATCCTACTCACAAAGGTGAATCATCAAGTGCTCTTTTATGTTCAAGTTTATTCAGTAGCACAATACCAGTACTATACTACTGAATAAACCTGAACATAAAAGAACACTTGATGATTTACCTTGGTCTCAGTGAGTAGGATAAGCTTGTTTGTTAGCGCAAAATTTGTGGAATCTCTTCAATTTTGGAGAGTTTCAACGCAAATCAGTGTCTACATTCAAACGGTTTCTGTACTTGTTTTTGATGTAAGTAAGCAATGAAAAACCTTTTGGATGCAATGTGAACAAGTATTTCAACAACTCTTTGGAACAATTCAGGGAACTCTTTTTGAATTGAGAGCCAAAATTGATCAAGAGGCATGACTTTAAATTATCTCTTAAAACAGAGTCACCAGAAACAGCGATTAAATTCTCTTTTAGATTCACAGCAACCTTGGCCTTTGCTACAAAATCCTCTGAAAACAGATTTCGGACCCAGGTGAAATCCTGCAATTTATTTGCCTCTCTTTCTGGAAAATATTTGCTGAATTTTGTGCAAAAGCTGAGACAAATGCTCCAGAATGGCATCTTTAATATCTAGGACCAACATTTGACCATCCATATTAACAGAAGACAATGTTAGGGACATAATTACATTGTCTTGCAGCACACAGCTACGCCATTGCAAAAAATTTTTGGCAAAGTTCTGTACTGTTTCATGCATAATGAAAATGTTACCATTTCTACCTTACAAAGAAAGACTTCATTGAGCTTGTCAAATATGTTGGCCAAATAGCCCAGTAAAATCTGGAAATGGTGATTCAAAATCAGTCAAAAACAAAGGCCACTCTTCCCTGAGTTCGCATTTTCTTGCCAAAACTTTACCACATGACTGTCTGAACCAGGAGTTGCTGGTGCACTGGGGCCGTGTACTGAAGTGCCTTTTCTGGTGTAGCGCACCTTCCCTCCGTATGCTTATGACCCTCATCACTGTAATTTGGGACAGGGTCTGGACTTCTCTCCACGGGTGGTCTTAGATCTGGCTCTATCAGTTTTCCATCAGTGGAGCAGCCTGAGCGAAATGTGAAGGTCTCTATTCTGTTTTCAGCTTCCAGTAGACTTAGTTATGAGTGAGTTCAGGAAGTATTTATTTGATCCCTCTAGAATGTTCATGGGCCCCATTCCTATAGCAAGTGTGGACCAAATTCTTAATGGGAATACCAAAGTGCCTGTCCCCAATTGTTCCCTTTTTATTATGTGTTCCGATTTCAATAAGAGGTAAGGTATCCTGTAAGTTTTCATAAACTGTTAGCTTATTTTGGAATTGGAACTCATTTTTGAGGTATATGGCTTTGTACAGTTTATTATGTATGTATATATACACACAAGTCCAGATCATACTGGAAATAAAAATAATTCTACATTATTAATCTTTTTGTTTGCCTTGTTTACTGTGAATATTTCTTCCAATAAAATTCATGGAATGAACCAGCTGAAAAATTGCCATACACATTGCTTAAATTGATTCTGTAGTATCTAAAGAACATATGCATCTGGTGGGAGCAAGTAGTCCCTTTTCCTGCAAAATCTGCAGGCAATCCAGTCCACTGACTGCATATACTGCAGATAATAATGGTGGAATACATTAAATCCATTTGGTGATGGTTGTGTTTGACTTTAGTTATACAACATAGCCAAGAGCAATGCTGGCAGCATTTGGTAAAGGTTTCCCTTAAATCATGCACTCAGCACAGATTATGACCACACTCTGTTCAGTCCTGCACAAGCTATCATTCATTGATTATTTCAAGTGTAGTCAACTGGACTAGCAGCTGTCTTTACAATTATTCTGGATGCCAGCTATCCACAATTACAGGCTTCCATCTGTCAAAATCTGCAGAGTGAGCCAATTGCTTGGCATCAGGGCAACAAAAAAAAATCAGCAAACAAGATTCCCTTGGGGCCCAGCAGGCTATGTTCCTTTCTGCCCCAGTTCAACATATATGGTTATCTATGTATAGACACTATTTTGTTTTTGTTCTTTTGAGATATTGGAATCCTTGCTTCAGACTGATCAACTAATAAAATGCCACTCATATAGTGGGCCTGAAAATGCACGGGCCACTGATCCTGACTGTTATGCCAGAATTGCATCTGCTAGTGTTCGGGGTCAAGAGGAGGTCACTCAATTTAAATATTCCTGGCAGGCACCCATGCCAACAGGGGTGCATCTCAGGTGTCTACCTGCCGCAGGAGACCACAAAATGTGGCAATGGTAGCTGGGCTGGGGAGGATTTCAGGGGACGCCACCTCAGAAACCTCCTGATTGTGTCCCCTCCCCCTTGCCATGAGTGTCATTCTTTTTAACATAATTTTGGAATTCTGCCTCTTGGGGGTCCAGACCATAACCTAAGCCTGGACCCTCCATTGTGGGCCCCACAGCAGCCCCTCCTTATTCTGGGTGTACTGGCCAGCAATCCCTGACCAACATTTCCCAGGCTGGGCCCATGGGTACTCTTTGGGAGTCCCTGCCATCTCCATATCAATGGCTTCATTTCGGACAGGTAGAAGCTCCATGCCAAACATAGGCCAAACTAAACACGAGGCAAAGTTAGGACCTAGTCCTGCCCGTGTTTGCAGCTCTTCTATTGCACTCCTGCTGGGGTTACAGAGGGAGTGTGCTGGAAAGGCTAAGGATTTTCATTCCTGAAATTTGAAGCAATTCTGCTCTAGGAAGCAGGCGTATAATTGTGTCCTCCACCTGAGGTGGAATTATTCAATGTGAGGATTAGAACCTGGCCAAGAAATGACAGGCTTTCCAGGTTATGGTGGGTGGGTGGACTGTGTTCTAACATACTATTCCAATCCTATCTTTGAGGAAGAGATTTTCATTCTATCTGTCTCATCTGAATAAATATTCAATTTCAGTAGTGAAAGAAATGTATCCCAATATGCCATACCACACTGCCTAGTTTCCTCTCTCACTCCCCCTGCCCTTGCCAATGGAGTTCAGATTTTAATCAGTTCTGTTGCTGCTGCAATATGTTGGAGGTTGAAAGGATAAAATTCTATTAGTGTGTTCCATATATTAGTACTTTTACCTTGAATATTAACCTGTTGTGGCACAATTCCTTTTAGGGTTATAGTAGACGTTCTTGAATGGATTAATTAACTTTTGTTACCACCTTGCTGTAGACCATTACTTTCGATAGAGTTTTCTTTTGTGATTAGAATTTAAATATGCTAGATCAGATGAAGGATTTATAGCCTTGAGAAATCCAAATGATGCAAGCCCTCTGCTTCCTTCCTGTTCAGTTAAGGACTCTTTCTGTTCATTTGTGTTTCTTTTTTAAATTTTTGGTCACAGTTTTCACTCAGACTAGTTAGGTACTTCTGTTCCTGTATCCAGCGAACTGCTTATTTTTATTTAACCATTGACCTGTTTTCTGAAATAAGTATTGGTAACTATAATGTATTCTATGCTTCTGCTGGTATATTGATTGCTGAGTTTGTCGTGCCTGTAGGGATGGAGGTTATGGATTTGACAGTGTCACAGTATATTAATAGTTGTATCCAATACCACAGATGCTGAGCCATTAAAGGCTCTAAGCAAGTCTGTAGAATACCAGTTTATTTTCTACAGACCTTTTCAATACTAATTCACTACTTAACTGGCAGTTCTGGAGATTGCAAGAAAAACTAGCAAAGGTGAAGTGGAAACCTAGACAGAAAATTCCATCAAGATAGTTACTATGCTAAGAGTAAAACTAGGGAATGAGAACATTTTATAACAAACATTGTGTCTCATTTGCTTAATTTTAGAGTTGTATAGGTGTGGATTTAACTGCACCTACTATCAAAAACGTGGATGGGAGGCACTAAAGCACAGAAGACTCATGGTAAAATGTGAAATTGGATTGCTTGCCTACTAACTTCAATACTAGTGAAGGTCTGGCTCAGGTTGCTTGGCCCATCATTTTGGGATGTAAGTTATAAAAGGCCCTGTGTTTAGTCAGCTCAGTTACACTATAAATCACAATGCAGTACTGATAAATTGGTTTCATTGTACACTATATTTTTGAATTCAGTCAGTAACAAGGCTAAACAATTTTATGCTGCCTCTGATAATCCAGCTTTTACCCAACCTCAAATTTATTGAACTGAAACCCAAGGACCATGTAGATGAGAAAATATAAATTCTCATTGGCCTCAGTTCGTTCATGTTTGAGAAATGGGGTCTATCAAGGCAAGAAAGAAAAACTGACACTGCATCAGCTGACCACAGATGGTCATTGAAGATATGAAGATGGTTGTGATTCATTCCTGAGTATACTCTCATGATGCTCCTGCGCTTTTACATGTAGGATGAGGACCGAGGCAAGGAAAACATTAGCCCAAGAGAAACTGTGATCGCTCTGGTGGTTGACTGTAACGTTGTTAGCTCTCAGTCTTATTTTACTCTATAACTAAAAATTGACACCTATTTTCATCTTTTTTGCCAAAATAAATACACAGAATAAACAATGTAGTATCAAAATTTAACTCCTGTATGAATCAGCAGTCTAGTAAGCTGTGCATTCGTGGATTTATCAAATATATTTCATAACGATCTGGACTGGGCAAGTACTAATCTAAATAATGTTTAATATACATACTGTTTTGTAAATGCAAATATGTACAAGGGAAAGCTATCAACACTTAGAGCTCATTGTAGTTCTTGCTCAAGTAAAAGGGAAAATCTAGCCCATCTGTTTTATGTGTAGTTGATTCACAGAATGACGCACAGATGTCAAATTTTATTCATTTCACAAGAGGTGCCTTGAAGACGGGAATGTAAGTGAGCGTTCCCCGCCTAAATAAACACAACATTTATGCATATGCATGCGTACCTCAAACTATGCCAACAATTTAACTCTTACCCTGCCACATGCTTCATTATAATTATACATCACCGCTCACACAAGTTAACCTTTAACTTGTCCAATAAATAGGACCTCCATCCAGTTACAGAACAATTCTGATATTAGAATCTCAATCTTTACATAAGGAACAATCACAATTACTGAACTAAATTAAATGTAACTGAGCAATTTTAATAACAGACAGACAGAGCAAGGTGTGTGATTCTCCTGTTGAGTATCTGAGCAGTGCCATTCTCAATAAATCACTATGAACGTCTATAGTGAATGGTGTAAATAATTATCAATATCAATGTGAAAATTTGGTGCGCTAGATCCAGTGGTATTCAGCTATTATCATAGATTGATTTAAATCTTTTAACTAAAAATCTATCCAACTTGTAGAAAATATTGCAGCTCAATATTGCACATTCATTCACACATCATTAATAACTGAAACACATTAGAATTCATATGTAGATCATCCGATTTCAGCCCTTTTATTCTAAGAAAGACTATGTGGTCAGTAATACTTATGAAACCGCAAATGAGGTTTCTGGTATGGTATTTCAGCTTTACAGTGCCAGTGGAAGTACTTCAAAGTGTTCAAGGTACTGAAAGCATCAAAGTATTCGCAAATGCAGTATGCCAATACTCTGCTTCTGCTTTTTTCTTTCTGTCTCTATAAAATAATATAGCAATAAAACAAAACCAGGAAAGGCATTACAAACAGCTCTGATAAAAAACTTTTGATGTATAATATTTATACCATCTCACAAAATGAACTTGTAAACCATTTTTTTTAACGAAACCTTTTGGAAATTTCAGTTAACTGCATGGAAATGTTCACATCAGAACAACTTTAAAGTGATCTAACCACAAAAGCATTCCTGATACATTTGTAAAAATTGTTTTCAAAATATAGGCAGAAGTCATTTTTGAAATGTAAATTATTGGCAAATAAATAATTCACAAATCAGAAAATGCTAAAGTGACAGTATTTGAAAATTTTCCGTATTGTATAGATTGCCTCTGGATGAAATCTATCTGAATTAACTCATCTCAGTGCCAGTGGTGTTAGGGGGCACTAAAGCTGGAATAAGGTTAGAAAGAGGAAAAATTGGCCAGGATTCCCACTCCTGATCACTATGTAGTAATACCTGCTTGAAGTGCATGATTAAGAGGGAGGACAGGATTGAGCTTGGCCCTGATGCTCCCCATGGTAAAATGACCTGCTGATGTTCACTGTCTAGGCTCACACATGAATAGTGGCCACTTGAGCAAAGTATTGGAGGATGCTTGGTACATATGGAACCATAACCCAGCAAGGAATTAATGCCTTCAGATGGGGCGGGGATAAAATTAGCAGAGAAAAAAATCTTTGAAAAAGGCATTGTAGTTGCTTCAAATGAGAACCTTGTTACTCACATTAGAGCCCAGTGTGGAACTTCTACTTTTTAAAGATTCTGGAAAGGGCATGTATAAGCACAAAATCAAGTTCAACTGTGATGCTTCACCTCACCTTCCCCCAATTCTACAGCTTGCTGATACTCTTGTGTAGGCTCACACATGGTCACGTGGAACCCTGGCACTCTTGCACTATGTGCTAGCAGCAGCTCTGCCTTGAGGATAGGGTGGGAGGAAAATTGACTCTTTGCTTTGGTATAGAAGCATTCTTGAAAAGGGTTCAGTTTTCACAAAAAAAAGTGTTTAGCAAACCTTTCACTTATTTACACACAATCCGATTAACATAAATCATGTTGAAGCACATCTTCAGCCATTTGTTGGTGATGCCAAATATAATGCACAACTCTTCTGACTCTTTTCCTCTCCAAAGAAAAAAAAATGTCACGCTACTATAAGAGCAGGGGAGTGGGACTAATTGGATAGCTCTTTCAAAGAGCCAGCACAGGCACGATAGGCTGAATGGCCTCCTCCTGTGCTGCACCTACTATGACACCTTTTTTCAAATGGCAATACCCTTTTTAAGGAGTGATTTATTTAAGTAGCTAGAATAAACGTCAATATAGGTTCTGTCAGTTGGCTGAAGTGCCAAGTAAACAGCATCATTAAGCATTACTTTCCTTCCCTCTAGCTTTGACATGCTTTGTGTGAGGCTATTCTTTATTTAAGCGTATTCTGCTAAATTGCCACCATCTGGTCATGCACAATAGCTAACAGTGCAAGCTCAACAATAACATAACCTTATTGGACTGTTTACTAACTTTATTTTCTTTCTCAAAATTTAAACAATAAATGACAGCCAAGCTTTAAAAATCACATTATCTGGGTGAGCAATGGGCTGGTTTACACTGTACAGGATGGACCATTAGTTGAGTATCATTCCAACCTTATACACGTTGCAGGAAATCCCATTGGGTAACATTTCTAATTTATGTGGTACTAAATAGGCCATGGGCAGAGTTCCAAACTTCTAAACCGGGTGCTGCAGATCACAGCTGTCCCTCCCTGACTCCCAAATGAAATATACAATATACTATTAGGAGCGAGAGAGACACTGACTGTAGCAATCTGTCAATAGTGCTGCTAATCGATTCGTGCCACTTACTGGCTGGAAGATTTCATTTTTGGGTCAGGTCTACAAACTGAAGCTTCTGTCAATTATTATACAATATTCTAGAATAGTGTGAAATAAGAAATGATCTGTGGTGTTGTATACTATAATATTCACAAATGTGGATTTATAGAAAGTGTTTTTGCTAATGTATGAAAAACAAGGAGCATTCCTTTTTGACTTTGGGGGAATATGGTGAAGTAATTTCAGTTTGAAGTACTATCTTTTTTTTAGAAAAAACAATTTATGAACAATTTCCTTTTAGGCTAGTTCATTATTTTCAACATCACAAGGAATCCTCAGTAAGGCTTAACGTTTCAGGTTGGGTGAAGGCTCTGACTTGTGCTTAACTAGTATCAGGCATAAACTCTGCCAATAAACAACTACACCAAGAGAAAGAGGGTGAACGCCTTTTTGTTCTTGGATATTGAACCAAGCTACCAGCAGTTAAATAAGTGAGTAGTGGCAGAGTACACAGAAATACTGTGCCAGCACCAAGTTATTTAATGACTGACAGCTTCAGGTCGATGTCCAGGAGTGGAACAGATGCTGATCCCCTTTGACTCAATAGGGCCATTTGCTAATAGAGCTAGTGGTTGGCGTCAGCTGAGAGTGTATCTGGGTCTCTGCTGACCTGAAAATCAAATCTCCTCAGGGTGTGATGCGGTGTTGGTAATAATGAATTCTCCTGAATGGTAGGCGATTGCTCATAAATTATACGGCTAAGACATTAAATAGGGATCGTCTTTGCATTGAGAGAACTTCCCCTTAGGGTATTATTATCCTTTAAAACTATAAAAGTCAAACGGTGAATGATTTGCAGCTTGAAAACGTCATACCAATTTTTTATTCTGCCTCAAGAGAAACAGCTTCTTCAGGTTTTTTGAATCAGATGAAGGTGAGTAGGTTTTAAGTACAAAATGTCAGTCTGACATCAGTGTTTCAAGTCTGTTGGTGCCTGCTTAGGCTAAGATTTAAACTGTGTACACTGTACAGTAAAGGCCACTGGCTGATATTTTGACTCTGCACACTCAACAACAACAACAACTTGCATTTATATAGCGCCTTTAATGTAGTGAAACGTCCCTAGGCACTTCACAGGAGCGATTTTCAAACAAAATTTGACACCGTGCCACATAAGGAGATATTAGGGCAGGTGACCAAAAGCTTGATCAAAGAGGTAGGTTTTAAGGAGCATCTTAAAGGAGGAGAGAGAGGTAGAGTGGCGGAGAGGTTTAGGGAGGGAATTCCAGAGCTTAAGGCCTAGGCTGAAGACAATGGTGGAGCGATTAAAATCGGGGATGCGCAAGAGGCAAGAACTGGAGGAGCGCAGAGATCTCGGAGGATTGTAGGGCTGGAGGAATTTACAGAGATAGGGAGGGGCGAGGCCATGGAGGGATTTGAAAACAAGGATGAGAATTTTAAAATCGAGGCATTCCCAGACCTGAAGCCAACGTAGGTCAGCAAGCACAAGGGTGGTGGGTGAACGGTACTTGGTGTGATTAGGATACGGGCAGCAGAGTTTTGGATGAGCTCAAGTTTACGGAGGGTGGAAGATGGGAGGCTAGCCAGGAAAGCATTGGAATTGTCAAGTCTAGAGGTAACAAAGGCATGGGTGAGGGTTTCAGCAGCAGATGAACTGAGGCAGGTGCAGAGACGGACAATGTTACGGAGATGGAAGTAGGCGGTCTTGGTGATGAAGCGGATATGTGGTTGAAAGCTCATCTCAGGGTCAAATAGGATGCCAAGATTGTGAACGGTCTGGTTCAGCCTCATACTCAGGCCAAGGGGAGGATTGGAGTCGTTGGCTAGGGAACGGAGTTTGTGGCGGTGACCGAAGACAATGGCTTTGGTCTTCCCGATATTAAGTTGGAGGAAATTTTTGCTCATCCAGTACTGAATGTCGGACAAGCGGTGTGACAAATCAGAGACAGTGGAGGGGTCGGGAGAGGTGGCGCCGCGGTAGGGCTGGGGGTCATCAGTATACGTGTGGAACCTGCTGTGTTTTAGGGTGATGTCACCGTGGGGCAGCACGTAGATGAGAACTAGGAGGGGGCCAAGGATGGATCCTTGGGGGATTCCAGAGATAACAGTGTGGGAGCGGGAAGAGAAGTCATTGCAGGTGATTCTCTGGCTATGACTTCAGAGTTAAGAATGGAACCAGGCGAACGCAGTCCCACCCAGCTGGACGATGGAGGAGAGCCGTTGGAGGAGGATGGTGTGGTCACCCATGTCAAAGGCTGCAGACAGAACGAGAAGGATGAGGAGGGATAGTTTACCACGATCAGAGTTACAGAGGATGTCATTTGTGACTTTGATCAGGACCGTTTCAGTATAGTGGTAGGGGTGGAAACCTGATTGGAGGAATTCAAACATGGAGTTACGGGAAAGATGGGCACGGATTTGGGGTGCGGCAACCCCTTCGGAAAAGGTCAGTAGCTAATATTTCCACACAATGCCTGGACATTACACAAATGGCAATTGATTGATATTTCTACCCTAAGCACTGTCTAAAAATTGCCATTAGCTGATATAGCTATCTCTATGCAACTCCTAGAAACAAATCATCTGCCTGCACTCTCTTGTGAGCAGTGGTTCAGGGTAAACTTGAAGATGCAGGAGAAAATTTAAAAAGGGGGCAGTCCAAAGGGTTAATGTGAATACATGGTGCAATATAAAAAGTTTGAGCCCCTGGATAAT
Organism: Heptranchias perlo; assembly: GCF_035084215.1. Lineage (NCBI taxonomy): Eukaryota > Metazoa > Chordata > Chondrichthyes > Hexanchiformes > Hexanchidae > Heptranchias > Heptranchias perlo. Next base: position 46,989,129 of record NC_090335.1, read on the forward strand.
CTGTTTATCTGTGTAGGAAATGTACAGTTTTGTGTCAGTTTAAAATATAGTTTTGACAGTAGTTGTTTTAAATTGCTGATGGTTGTATAGATGGAAACAGTAGAATTTCCTGCTTCCATAATAAGCTAATACAGGGCCTATAGAGTTAGTCTGGTAATTGTAAATGGAATGAAGTTATGAACAAGTGATTGATGACTGACGGAATTTCTCAATCCAAAAGCCTTGTTGTTATTCAGACACATTTCTTGACAATTAACTCATTATCAATTTTGCTTTTTATATTAATGTATAACATTTGGACTTGATTGTATTGACTGAATTATTTTGTGCCTGACAGTTTCATTGAATTTCAAATATATATTTAAGTTGCTTTAGCCCGTGTCTGTGTTTAATATTCTGCTATTCCAAAGATAGTTTTGTGTTACATTGCACTATGTTTAATCCAGTAAACAGACTACGGCAAAAAGACTGATTATTAATCCTCAAGGTCAGATCGCTCTACAAGAGCAGATTGCTAGAAAGATACAGCATAAGGATGGTAGAGGACAAAGCCAGTTATGGCAATTGTTGTGAAACTGCAGAAAGAGAAACTAGTTCTATAAGATACCCCAAATTGTGGTCATCTGTATGGGGAATCTGGAGGCTAATTACTATAATGTAGTTATTTTGGGATAAAATCACATTGAAAGTATTAACACATTCACTGCAAATATCATGCAACTCATGTATCCCCAATTATGTTTGATTCTCTGCAAAACAGTTTCTCTTTTATTTACTGAGGCATATGACTGAGCTGATAAATGATTATAATCCTATTCAAGTAATTAAGCTCTTTTACTTATTATTAATCACCAACAGTGTATGCTTGGAAATTGATCCATTTTTATTTGAAGAAAACTGCTTAAGCACTCCTCTAAAAAGCATAGCTCTGAATTTATTCATTTTGTAAATTGTTATTAATAGCTGATTTAATTTGTTTTTTAACACTCACCACAAGATGGCTGCCTCCTGATCAGTATTGCCAAGGCTAGGAACAGAAATGCAGTATGTCACCACTTTGCCTCACCATCCTGCATCTCATGGAACAAAAACACCCCTTTATTTAAGTTTCCCTTTTAAGCAATTATATATTTTTTCCCTTCCATACACACAGCAAAAATAATGTCAAAGGAGTATGGAATATTCTGGGAAAAAGACTTGGAGCAAACCATGGGGTAAAAATTGGTATGTTTTACACCAGGCAGACGCCTGAAACAGGGGTTAGGACCCTTGAATATGTTAACTAGGGGCCCAATGCCTGTTGAAGGACCCCTTGGTGAAATTAGTCAGCGATGAGCGGGGCAGGCGTCAGGTGCCAACACAAGTTAAGTTTCAAATTCTTTTTTAAAAAACCCTTCCTGTGGAGTTGGGGGAGCAGGAGTGCTCCCCCGACTCCACAGCCATCATGTTCACCACCCCTCCCTCCACCCCTGTAGCTCACTCCAACCCCCCCTCCCAGGACTCACCTGAGGGCTGCTGTCAGTGAGACAGTTGGCCCGCAATTATAGTCTTCCCTCGAACTGGCAGCTCGCCCCGAGTCTGTTGATTAAGCCCAAGGACCAATGTTTATCAATCCTCGAGCCTTTTGGTTAGGATGGGCGCTGCTCCCGGAGCGAGCCCAGACTCATTTCTACCCATATGATGAATGAGATTCCAATTGCAAAGCAACGTATATGATTTCCATCTCTAACAAATTAAAAAAGGACAAGTTAAGATTAGCCTCACCACATCTTTGCCCCTTTGCAAATGTGGAACTCAGAATCATACTGAAGTGCTGGAGAGGCTTGGGTAGGATGGTGCAATTGTTCGTATTTTCTGGTTGTACCTGAAGGTCCAGCCAACTGGCAAAACTTGTTTAGAGACACCTAAAAGATAACAGGCACATATGCAGCATACAATTTTTGGGACTTCCCAACAGTGACCTCTTAGGCAAGCTTTGAATTTTCTTTTAACTGTAGCCCAGCATTGAGGTGTTAGAGGAAGATTTCTCTCCCTCCATTGTGGATTGTTACACGACAGAAAAGAGTCTAGTCCAAGAAAATTATATACACTGAGGCTGAAGCAGGAGAAATTCTTTGAAATCTGGCCCTTGTTCCTAGCCCAACACCTGCACATCCCCACAGTTTTACATACCATAATGATAAGATGGGGGAGTGGGCTAAAAAGTGACAGATAGAATTGTCAGTAAATCTGAGGTGATACTTTTTAGTTTAAAAAAAATAACAGCAGTAATTATACACTGAATGGAAATCGGCTTGGTGCTGTGGAAGACCAGAGGGTTTTGAGCTACAGGTTCACAAGATATTAAAAGTAGCACCTCAGGTTTATAAGACCATACAAAAAGCAAATGGAATTCTAGGTTTTATTGTGAGGTATAGAATATAAGAGCCAAGAGGTAATGATGAGTGTGTATTAAACCTTAACAAGACCTCAGTTAAAGTAGGGCGCCACATTACAGGAAGCATATTGAGGTGGACTTGTTGGGCCAGATGGCCTATTGCAACCTCCATCTATGTACCAAACCTATGGAGCATGGTTTACCCTACCAGAGTAGAGCAACGTCTAAAGCTCTGGTGGCATAACCAAAACACACAGCAAACAAACACAGGAAAATGGCCTAATAATTCGAGCGTGCCCGAAAACGAGTGTGTAGGGGACAGGGTGTGCGCTGCACGTGGCTGTTCATGTGGGCACAAGGACAATGTGAAAATCGTGGTGGCAGCTTGTTATAATGAGTCGGCGTGCAGCTAGCATTGCCCAAACTGCTTATTGACTGCACACCTGTTTGGTGGGGCAGATAAACAGGCTTCACTGATGCCACCTGAAGGCAGCCAGTACTTCTTAAAGGGATGGTGCACTATGGCTGCAGACAGCAGGGAAACTTCCCAAGTGGAAAAATGGAAGCGAGGTCAAGAGAGGGCACCAAGGTTCTCTGATGCAGTGTTGGAGGCCCTGGTCCAGGAGGTGGACAGGAGGAGGGAGACCCTTTTTCCCCATGGGTGGCAGAAAGCTCTGCAGGCAATTACTCCCTCACCAGTGGGAAGAGATCGCTGAGGAGGTCAATGCCAGGAGCTTAGCTCCCGTGTCATGGCTGCAATGCTGCAAGAAGTTTAATGACATCAGCAGAGTTGTCCAAGTAAGAATCTTACCTCTCACTTCAATTATTCTCTGCTCATACCTGCACCACCTGCAGCCAAACTACTCACAACACTCCCCTCCCCCACTTCCCTTCCCTCTCCTGCAATCACTGCACCACACTTCACTCCACCTCCTTCTCCTCCTACACGCACACTCTCCACTTCCTACTCTCACCACTGTTACCACCCTCACTTCCCAACATCTCAGATCTTGCACACAGCATCTGCATAATTTCACCATGACAGGCACATTCTCAAAACAACTCACAAGGCTGTCACTAACACGTTTCCTTTTTTCTTACAGGAGAAGGTTGTGCACAACATGCGGCAGGAGGTGGCGACCGGAGGAGGCCGAGCCCGCCTGCGCATCCTTTCTGTACTCGAGGAAGAGGTGCTGGCCATCGCGAATCATGGCCGTGGCGAGTGACAATGCTGGAGGAGAGGCCGCACCGAGTTTCTTCACACCTTATGCTCTTTTTACCTTCTTACTTCTATCTCACCCTGCACACTGACAAATTTCAGCTGCTTTCAGCAGCCACTCGTCTCTCTCTGCTCTCCCTTCACACTAATAGCTAACCCTTGTCCCTCTCTTTCATTTCAGGTGCTGAAAATGTCGAGGCCCCTGTGCCAGTGCAGGGTAGAATGTGGCACATGGTACCATAAGGAGTAGTTGAGGCAACTAGCATAGATGCATTTGAGGGGAAACTAGATAAACACATGAGGAAGGAAGGAATAGAAGGGTATGCTGATAGGGTTAGATGAAGAAGGGTGGGAGGAGGCTCGTGTGGAGCATAAACACCGGCATGGACCTGTTGGGCCAGAATGGCCTGCGCTGTACATTCTTTGTAATTCTGTGTGAAGGCCCCTCCTCCAGCCTAGCCTCTAAAGTACATGTGGTGTCAGTATCTGAGCTGGTGCTTGCTGCAGTCAGATCGAGTGATGCTGCATCCTCAGGAAAGCTGCCTTCCTCTTCCTGCACTGGCACAGGGGCCTCGACAACTTCAGTACCTGAAATGAAAGAGAGGGACAAGGGTTAGCTTTTAGTGTGAAGAGAGAGCAGAGAGAAATGAGTGGCTGCTGAAGTTTGTCAGAGTGTGCAGGGTGAGATAGAAGTAAGAAGGAAAAAGGAGCCTAATGTGTGAAGAAACCCTGTGCAACCTCTCCTCCAGCATTGTCACTCGCCACGGCCATGACTCATGATGGCCAGCACCTCTTCCTCGAGTACAGAAAGGATGTACAGGCGGGCTCAGCCTCCTCTGGTCGCCATCTCCTGCCTCATGTTGTGCACAATCTTCTCCTGTAAGAAAGAAGGGATTGTGTTAGTGACAGCTTTGTGAGGTGTTTTGAGAATGTGTCTGTAATGGTGAATTGTGCAGATATCGTGTGCAAGAAGTTTCTCCTGAATTCCCTATTGGATTTATTAGTGGCTCATATTTACGAGCTCTAGTTCTGTCTCCCCCACAAGTGGAAACATCTTTTCTACGTCTACCCTATCAAACACTTTCATAATCTTAAAGACCCCTATCAGGTCACCCCCCCCAGTCTTCTCTTTTCTAGAGAAAAGAGCCCCAGCCTGTTCAATCTTTCCTGATGGCATTATTAAAAGAAGCGGCTTACAATGTTGCCAAAAAGAGTAGTAACCCTGAGGATTGGGAGGGTTTTAGAAATCAGCAAAGGATGACCAAGAAATTGATATAGAGGGAGAAAATTGAATATGAGAGTAAACTAGCAAGAAATATAAAAACAGATTGTAAGAGCTTCTACAAGTATGTAAAAAGGAAGAGATTAGTGAAAATAAATGTGGGTCCCTTAGAGGCAGAGACAGAAGAAATGGCCGATTGGCCTACTCCTGCTCCGATTTCTTATGTTTATAATGGGGAATAAGGAAATGGCAGAGACGTTGAACAAATATTTTGTATCTGTCTTCACAGTAGAAGACACAAAAAACATTCCGGAAATAGTGGGAAACCAAGGGGCTAATGAGAGTGAGGAACTTAAAGTAATTAAGATTAGTAAAGAAAAAGTATTGGAGAAATTAATGGGACGAAGCCGACAAATCCCCTGGATCTGATGGCCTACATCCTAGGGTTTTATAAGAGGTGGCTGCAGAGATGGTGGATACATTGGTTTTGATTTTCCAGAATTCCCTAGATTCCAGAACGGTCCCCGTGGATTGGAAGGTAGCAAATATAACCCCGCTATTCAAGGAAGGTGGGAGAGAGAAAACAAGGAACCATAGGCCAGTTAGCCTGACATCAATATTAGGGAAAATGCTAGAATCTATTATTAATGACGGAGTAACATGGCACTTAGAAAATCATAACATGATTAGGCAGAGTCAACACGGTTTTATAAAAGGGAAATCATGTTTGACAAATCTATTAGAGTATTTTGAGGGTGTAACTAGTAGGGTAGATAAGGGGGAACCAGTGGATGTAGCATATTTGGATTTTCAAAAGGCATTTGATAAGGTGCCACACAAGAGATTGTTACACAATATTAGGGCTCATGGGATTGGGGGTAATATATTAGCATGGATTAAGAATTGGTTAATGGACAGAAAACAGAGAGTAGGAATAAATAGGTCATTTTCGGGTTGGCTGGTTGTAACTAGTGGGGTGCCGCCAGCATCAGTTCTTGGGCCTCAGCTATTTACAATCTATATCAATGACTTAGATGAAGGGACCAAGTGTAATGTATCCAAGTTTGCTGACGAAACAAAGCTAGGTGAGAAAGTAAGCTGTGAGGAGGACACAAAGGGATATAGACCGGTTAAGTGAGTGGACGAGAAGGTGGCAGATGGAGTATATTGTGGGGAAATGTGAAATTATCCACTTTGGTAGGAAGAATAGAAAAGCAGAATATTTTTTAAAAGGTAAGAGACTAAGAAATGTTGGTATTCAGAGAGATTTGGGTGTCCTTGTACACGAATCACAGAAAGTTAACATGTAGGTGCAGCAAGCAATTAGGAAGGCAAATAGTATGTTATCCTTTATTGCATGGGCATTGGAGTATAAGAGTAAGGAAGTCTTGCTGCAATTATACAGGGCTCTTGTGAGTCCACACCCGAAGTACTGTGTACAGTTTTGGTCTCCTTACCTAAGGATATACTTGCCTTAGAGGGTGTGCAACGAAGGTTCACTAGATTGATTCCTGGGATGAGAGGGTTGTCCTACGAGGAGAGATTGAGTAGAATGGGCCTATATTCTATGGAATGTAGAAGAATGAGAGGTAATCTCATTGAAACGTGTGAAATTTTTAAAAGGCTTGACAGGGTAGATACTGAGAGGCTATTTCCCCTGGCTGGAGCATCAACAACTAGGGGTCATAGTCTCAAGATAAGAGTTCAGCCATTTAGGACCGAGATGAAGAAACATTTCTTCACTCAGAAGGTTGTGAATCTTTGGAATTCTCTACCCCCGAGGGCGGTGGATGCTCAGTCGTTGAGTATATTCAAGATTGAGATTGATAGATTTTGGGATACTAAGGGAATCAAGGGATATAGGGATAGGGTGGGAAAATGGAGTTGAGATCGAAGATCAGCCACGATATTATTGAATGGTGGAGCAGGCTCGAGGGACCGTATGGCCTACTTCTGCTCCTATTTCTTATGTTCTTATGATAAGTATAACCTCTCAGTTCTTGTATCATCCTAGTAAATCTTTTTTTCACCTTCTCCTGTGCCTTCATATCCCTTTTATAATATGGAGACCAGAACTGTTCACAGTACTCCAAGTGTGGTCTAACCAAGGTTCTATACACGTTTAACATAACTTCTCTGCTTTTCAATTCTATCCCTCCAGAAATGAACCACAGTGCTTAGTTTCCTTTTATTATGGCCTTATTAACCTGTGTCGCTACTTTTAGTGATTTGTGCATCATACTCTCAGATCCCTCTACTCCTCTTAGACCATTTAGACTCTTATTTTCCAAGGAGTATGTGGCCTCCCTATTCTTCCTACCAAAATGTACCACCTCACACTTATCTATATTGAAATTCATTTGCCAATTGCATGCCCATCCTGCGAGTTTATTAACGCCTTCCTGTATTTTGTCGCAATCCTCCTCAGTATAATTATACCCCCCAATTTGGTGTCGTCCGTAAATTTTGAAATGGTACTTCCGATTCCTGAGTCCAAATCGTTTATGTAAACAGTGAACAACAGTGGTCCCAGCACCAATCCTTGTGGAACACCACTTCATACCTTTTGCTAGTCTGAGTAGCTACCCTTAACCCTTACTCTCTGTTTCCTGTTTTGTAGCCAGCTTGCTATCCATTCTGCTTCTTGTCCCCTGACTCCACATGCTCTGACCTTAGTTATGTGTCTACTATGTGGTACCTTATCAAAGGCCTTTTGAAAATCCAAATATATTAGACCTACTGCATTACCCTTGTCTGCCCTTCCTGTTACTTCTTCCAAGAATTCAATAGGGTTGGTTAAACATGACCTACCCTTTTGAAATCCGTGCTGACTATTCTTTGTTATATTTTCAGTTTCTAGATGTTTTTCTATTACATCATTGAATAAGAATTCCATTATCTTTTCTACCACTGATGATAAGCTAATTGGTCTATAGTTCCCTGGAATTATTTTTTTCTTCTTTTTAAATACAGGAATCACATTAGCTGTCCGACTATCCTCTGGCACTATTCCCTTTTCTAATAAATTTTTATATATACGTAATAGTGACTCTGCTATATCTTCCCTAACTTCTTTTAATATGCGTAGTGAATCACCGGGCACAAGTGTGCAGGAGTTAGGGCAGGGGAATAGGACGCCACAGGTGCCAGCTCTCGGGAGGGCGAGATCACATACTAGCTCTGCTAGTACACATTCATCTCCTCTGTTTCAGCTAGATTTGTACTTTGGACCTGGAGGTTAAAGTGACTGTTTCCTAACACAACATATGGTGCAATCATCTATCAGGGAAAGAAGGCCTACATTGCATCTGTCATGTTGGATAGCACTAAGGTTTCAGAAATGGTAAGAACCGTTTTCCCACACAATGTACCTTTTAGCACTAATATCCTTGTTGTCTTTGGGTGATTGAGTTAACTGGAGTTTAACTTTAGTATTGAATCAGTGCAGATGGCTTCCCTTTGATAGGATTCTTTACCCACCCTGAAATTGAGGTCAGTACAATCCACATGACAGAGCAGGCTTTTATAAGCTGCACGAATGGACAGATTCCAAACTGAAAGTCCTCTAGTTCTTTTCCATTGCTCAGAATGGGGCTCTTTAAATTCTGATGTATAGCTCCCTGCTGATTCCATTTATTGATTTCTTTTTACTGATGTTTATTGTACACATTTTACTATTAAATAATTGAATAACTCACTTATATCACAGACACATTTATTCAGTATTTAAGCTGCTTGATTATTTGCAATTGGGATTGTTTTCTTTTTAATTTAGTCCTTTAGATATCTCTCCAAAGTAACAATGTTCAGTATTACCAGCAGTTACTTTTGCTGTTTTTCCTCTGGTTGTAGAGTTAGGAGTACAGCATTGATCACTAAGACTGTCATGTCCGGAGGGCTGGAGGCGATGGATTTTTCAGTGTCAGAATGTACTAATAGCTTTGATCATTGTGCCCACAAACATTGAACGGACTCCAAACAAACTGGTTATGACACACTCTTCACATACCAACAAAATCACTGGACAAATCGTCTCCTAAGCTTTAATATGACGCTTTTTTTTACATGTACATGGCAGTCAGACTTCAAATAAATTATGTTTCATTCTCCTTTGTAAGCACAAACACTGGACAATTCAACACTCCTAACAAGCTGTTTTCTAGACTTTCTCTATTTAATCTCATATTTAGTATACTTAAAGATTGGATTTTCATTCTCACTTGCTGAACGAAACATCTTTTTCCAAAACTAAACACCCCAGTGGCCTCGAACTCCTAGTTGCCTGGGGCCAACCTCAGCCGTGTCACTCTGAAGCAACTCTGAATTTGCCACATTAACTCTTAAATGCCAAAATACAGGCCTACGCCCATCCATTTCCTGCCTTCCACAGTGGCTCGTACCTCATGCTGTGGTTTTCTCCCTGACTTTTCTTTACTTCTTTTTAGGGACTACCAGAAGAAAACTGAAATTTAAAAAATATTTTTAAAAAAGAGTCACTAAGCTGAATTTTCCTTCGCTATCCCACCCAAAATCAGGTGGGATAGTGGTGGAAATGACAGAAAATGATGCGGTGAGGCCTACCATCACCTCTCCACCCTGACCTCGATTTCCATCCTCTCACTCCTGCCGGGACCACTGCTGGCTGCCGATTCCCCACCCGCCACATATAAATGCAAACAGCGGGGTAGGCAGAGCTTGGCATCCTGTTCCATTTTCCACCACCGCTCCCCAAGACTGCTTTGTGAAATGTGCCAGTAGATCTGGGGTAGTGGTAGCTATGGCCCCGATATGCACAGGTGGAGGGAGATCGCCTGGTAGTGGGCTCATCTCCCTCCATGAAGACCCAAAAATGTCTCAGCCAAAGCCTACAAACAAATTTCCACTGTTCGTCTTCAGGACTCCTCAGGTGCTGCAGTGGCTCTCCTCCTGCAGCGCTGACAACATTTACTGGCCTTGCAGGAGTGGGCTCCCGCTTACAGGTGGGGCTCTGCCCTACATCTATAATGACCCCGACCCAGGAAAATGCGTCAGGGTTGAGACACAGTTAGAGGGATGGGCAAAAACCTCACCGCCCCTCCCCCCACTATAAGAACTATCCAGCGCACTATGTCTGTAATGGTGCCCGTTTTTATTTACTTTTTCTTTTAAGCTGGCGTTGTTTTCAATCTTACCCTGCGCAATGGCCAAAGTGGAGGGAAAGCATTTTGCAGGGTTGTGATAAATATTGGAAATATGTCCTGTTTATACATTTAAAAGCTAATGTAACCAAACTCAGCTGATGCTGTACCTGTATCTTTGTAAAATGCCTCCCCCCACGACCCGCCCACCCAATGTGGAATATCAAGGAAGGGCTTCTTTATTCTCATATAAGTGATTCATTCACGTTTCAGCAGCTGTTGTTTGTTAAATGATGTCATGGGCCGATATTTCTATTCCTATAGACACAAAACTGTTCAATGTACATGTTCAGGATGGCTAGCTCTTATGTGAGAGTCTTTCAGCTGGAAGATAATTTCAATCAGAGCAATTGGGCCTTTGTTCTGTGCCTGAATGGGCATTTGCAATTATATCTGATTTCATTCATTTTGTTTTTATTAATGCTGAGATCAAAAGAAAATGCAGTTTAAAAAACAAGATGTTGCAGTTTGAGGGCTGATAAATTCTGGGAGTGACAGTTCATCTCAGAGAAAGGTTGTGCAGGAACTTTGTGTGCAGTCGTTCATCAAGAAACTTTGTGCTGCAAAACTGACTGTTTATTTTCACTTTTTCAGAAGATTCAAATTATAATTAATCCCTTGTGGGCACTAAGACTGAACTCCTACATCACACTCAATTTCCAGAGATCAGAAAAATATCATAAACTAGATGAACAGAACTGAGTCATTACTTCTTCACCACTGAGGTACCGACTACCTCCAAAAACTCAAGTTAAATATTATTACATTTTTAGGCTTTTGCTCAGCTACTTCTCTCGTGTTCTTAAACATGCCCTTGCTCTCCATGAGCCAGACTATAGCTTCATATGGTCAATAACTGGTAATGTAGCAAACCCAGGGGTCAAACAGAAGCCCTTGTCACTGTATTTAGATAACTGGGGTATGTCAAGAACCCTCTTTTGCTTCCCTAGACTTTGGAAAATTATAGAATAATCACTCAACCAGAATGTGGCTTAAGCTATAAACAGGTTTATTAAAAATAACAATTAAGCAGCAGCAAAGAAAATACAACAGATTACAATAATTTACAGAACATATCTATTCCTCCTTGAATATAGAAAATAATAAACAGATGCAACCCTCCACTAATACTGTTATTAATACTGGACCTGAAATAAGCATCCCTTCACAATAACCTTACAAGGTTCTTTGTCAATTGCCCCATGGGACCTTTGGCTTTTCACTTGATGGCCTGGGACCACGCTTCCTGAGATATACTCAGTACCCTTCGAAGTTCGACCAGGAACAAGGGAAATCAAAAATGTATCTTTCAAGGTCAAATAAAGCTGCCAATCATATATAAACTTAAAGGGATGACTGAATTTACGCGTGTCTGCAGTTCTAGAAACTGCATCCTGAATGTCAGCAGAATCCATCTAATAGATGTCAAATCCAAATCCATTTGTCTGAATGGACCATTCGCTGAACAAAGCATTAAAAGCAAAATATAATATTAATGAAGGTATTTGCTTAACTCTAATCTATAAACAAGAAATGAGGGGACCTCACCAAAGTGAGACCATTTTATGGAGCTTTGGAAGCACCTCTCATGATATTCAGCAGGTGCCAGAGCCCAAATGTCGTGTGTCAGCAGCCGGTGAAGGATTGCTGGCTGGCTGCTTGTTTCGCACTATGCAATTGTCCAGGTTGGGGGTTGGGGAGGGTGATGCATAGGGCACCGAGCAAAGGGGCAGGGGTGCCAGAGTGGGAAACACCAGGCTGGAGTGCCTGAACTTTTCCCCATTCAGCGCCCATTTTGAATAGACACTGTAAGACCATAAGACCATAAGAGATAGGAACAGGAGTAGGCCATTTGGCCCCTCGAGCCTGCTCCGCCATTTAATGAGATCATGGCTGATCTGATTTTTACCTCAACTCCACTTTCCCGCCCTTTCCCCATATACTTTGACTCCCTTGCTGATCAAAAATTTGTCTAACTCACCCTTGAATGTATTCAATGACTCAGCCTCCACAGCTTTATGGGGTAAAGAATTCCAAAGATTCACGATCCTCTGGGAGAAGAAATTCCTCCTCATTTCCGTCTTAAACGGATGACCCCTTATTCTGAGACTATGCCCCCAAGTTTTAGATTCCCCCATGAGGGTAACATCCTCTCAGCATCTACCCGATCGAGTCCCCTCAGAATCTTGTATGTTTCAATAAGATCTCCTCTCATTCTTCTAAACTCCAATGAGTATAGACCCAACCTGTTCAATCTTTCCTCATAAGACAACCCTTCCATACCCGGAATCAACCTAGTGAACCTTCTCTGAACTGCCTCCAATGCAAATATGTCCTTCCTTAAATAAGGGCACCAGAACTGTACACAGTACTCCAGGTTTGGTCTCACCTGCACCCTGTACAGTTTTAGCATGACTTCCCTGCTTTTATACTCCATACCCCTAGAAATAAAGGCCAATATTCCGTTTGCCTTCCGGATTACCTGCTGCACCTGTAGGTTGACTTTTTGTGTTTCATGTACAAGGACACCCAGATCCCTCTGTACCGCAGCATTTTGTAGTATTTCTCTATTCAAATGCTATTTTGCTTTTTTATTTTTCCTCCCAAAGTGGATGACTTCACATTTTCCCACATTATATTCCATCTGCCAAATTTTTGCCACACTGTGCAGCTGAAGTGCTGCTCAGGGCGGGTGGCCACCTAATTAGACTAAAAGTCGGGGGCCTAATGAGCTTAGCACATAGCTTGTCCATAGGCTCCCAGCCTCTTATGCACAAACTGTCCGCATTGGGGTGCACTGAATGCCTCGGGCATATAGTAGGCTTCAGGTCTCTGTGCATGATTTTCTGGGGAAAAGGAGCCTCATTTTATAATTGGCCCCACTCAACTGACATGATATTAAAAATTTGCTGCCGCCATCCCCGAGAAACAGAAAACTATAAACCTAATCCTAAAATTTAATTCCAACCTCAAAAACACATAAAAATGAGAATGTGTTTAAAGCCATGGTTACACTGAATTTCAGAGGTCACATCACACCCAAAGCTGAGTTTATACCTGACCCCTGATACGACTATACGCAAACAAATTTAAAGACTTTGTGACAATGCTCAAACAAATAGGATTTGAAGTCATAGTTCAGTATATATAACATGGTAGTAGACTTGAGACCAAATAACCCATTATAACCACCAAATCTTGTATTTTGCTTGCCTTCCGTCAGCCGACTAGGGTTGTATCACTTGATCCACCCCCTTGGATCCAATATATACCCAGATTACACCACTTGCTTTAACTTCAACCACAGTATTAAGGTTCTTAGGTTGCAGATATGATATATTTTAATAAATCTCTAATGTAATATTTGAATTCAGCAGAAATGCATCAAGAACTAATGGAAGCCTTGAATCCAAAAATACTCAGGGAAAGAGAACAAAGTGTCAGAATTCTTCAATAGCTTTTACTATCTGAACAAATGAAGTGATGCATTCACTCCCCAAAATCAATTATTCATTACATATGTTATAGGCAGCTGTCATTTAAAAATGTAAATTGGATTAGTAAGTGCCTCAATAATAGGAAACAGAGGGTGATTACCAGTGGTAATAATTCTAATTGGACAGCTGTGACCAGCACAGTTCCCCAGGGATCAGTCCTGAGGCCCTGACTGTTCATAGAATCTATTAATGACCTCAAAGGATGTATGTAGAATATCCGTGTTTATGGAAGGTAGCAGATTGCATGGGAAAAAACAAAGGGGAAGAAGTTCATTTTCGGGCCCAGAAGTGGTGCTGCGCAACCACTGCGTGCCCAATCCCGTGGGCGCAACTAGGAAGCAAAATTGGCGAGGGCCCCTCATTATCATAAAATAGGCAGGCTGCCAGCACTATTGATTGGCAGCGCATTTAATGGAGGACGGAAAAATCGGGTGTCTCTGACACGATTTAAAGACAGCCAGCACCTCTTAAAGGGGAGGTGCACTGCAGCTGCAAGCAACTTGCATTCAATGCAACATGCAGAAATGAAAGGCAGAGGAGAAGCTGGAAGCCCCCCCCCCCACCGCCCGCTGGTTTTTGGATGCTGCATTGGAGATGTTGGTGGAGGAGATGGGCAGGAGGAGGGATGTCCTCTTCCCACCAGGTGGCAGGAAGATCTCGATACAAACTGCTTGGCAGCAGTGTGCAGAGTGGCAGAGCAGATTGTGCCAGGAGTATTACTCTACAGACCTAACTACAATGGCACAAGAAGTTTAATGACCCTCTTCTTAACGCTGCACTATCTGTGGCCACAGCACGCACAACCCTTCCCTCCCCCATTTGCCAGCACTCCATATAGAGTGCTTAAAATAACCAATATGATCATACAATGAGGAGCATTTTTAGATAAGATGCTGCAGAAGAAATGTCTGCCAGTTGGCTAAACGCTGAAAGTATCCTTCCATTATAAGATGGCAATTTCCAAGGCAAATAGAATATTGAGGTGCATAAGATCATTGATAAGACCAAGGAAATCATATTGACAGTCTGTACTGAGTATAGTATTCAGATTTTGTCACTGTATTTATGAAGTATCAGAAGTATCAGAAATAATTTCAAAGAAGGCCAAACTAGATGCAACCAAGTTTTAAATCAATGAGCTTTGAAGAGAGAAAGTCTCTCTATAAGCTCTTTGGGGGAGAAAGAGAACTGAGGATTCATGAAGTGTACATGATCCAGATCTAAATTTCAAAAATATGATCAATGGGGAATTTTTTTGAGTGGAATCAGAAGGGAACTGATGGATATCATAGAATCATAGAATGGTTACAACACAGAAGGAGGCCATTCGGCCTATCGAACCCATGCTGGCTCTTTGTAAGAGCAATCCAGTTAGTCCCATTCCCCTGCTCTTTCCGCAGAGCCCTGCAAATTTTTTTCCTTCAAGTATTTATCCAATTCCTTTTTGAAAGCCACGATTGAATCTGCTTTCACCATCCTTTCAGGCTGCGCATTCCAGATCATAGCTACTTGCTGCGTAAAAAAGTTTTTCCTCACGTCACCTTTGGTTCTTTTGCCAATCACCTTAAATAGTTCTCGACCCTTCCATCAATGGGAACAGTTTCTCTTTATTTACTATATCTAAACCCTTCATAATTTTGAACACTTCTATCAAATCTCCTCTCAACCTTCCCTGCTCTGCTCTAAGGAGAACTACCCCAGCTTCTCCAATATATCCACGTAACTGAAGTCCCTCATCCCTAGAACCATTCTAGTAAATCTTTTTTGCACCCTCTCTAAGGCCTTCACATCCATCCTAAATTACATTGCCCAGAATTGGACACAATAATCCAGTTGTGGCCGAACCAATGTTTTATAAAGGTTCAACATAACTTCCTTGCTTTTGTACTCTATGCCTCTATTTATAAAGCCCAGGATCCCATTTGCTTTTTTAACCACTTTCTCAACTTGTTCTGTCACCTCAAAGATTTGTGCACCTATACCCCCAGATCTCTCTGCTCTTGCACCCCCTTTAGAATTGTACCATTTAGTTTATATTGCCTCTTCTCATTCTTCTTGCCAAAATGTATCACTTTGCACTTCTCTATGTTAAATTTCATCTGCCATGTGTCCGCCCATTCCACCAGCCTCTCTATTTCCTCTTGAAGTCTATTACTATCCTCCTCACTGTTGACTACACTTCCAAGTTTTGTGTCATCTGCAAATTTTGAAATTATGCCCTGTACACCCAAGTCCAAGTCATTAATATACACCAAAAAAAGCAGTGGTCCTAGTACCAACCTCTGGGGAACACCACTGTGTACCTCCCTCCAGTCCGAAAAACAACCGTTCACCACTACTCTCAGTTTCCTGTCACTTAGCCAATCTCGTATCCATGCTGCCACTGCCCCTTTTTTTCCATGGTCTTCAATTTTGCTGACCAGCCTATTATGTGGCACTTTATCAAACTTTTGAAAGTCCATTTACAACACATCAACCGCATTGCCCTCATCAACTCTCTCTGTTACCTCATCAAAAAACTCAATCAAGTTAGTTAAACATGATTTGCCTTTAACAAATCCATACTGGGTTTCCTTTATTAATCCACACTTGTCCAAGTGACTATTAACTTTGTCCCGGATTATCGTTTCTAAAAGCTTCCTCACTACTGAGGTTAAACTGACTGGCCTGTAGTTGCCGGGTTTATCCTTAAACCCTTTTTTGAACAAGGGTGTAACATTTGCAACTCTCCAGTCCTCTGGCACCACCCCCATATCTAAGGAGGATTGGAAGATTATGGCCAGCCCCTCTGCAATTTCCATCCTTATTTCCCTCAGCAACCTAGGATGCATCCCATCCTGACTGGATGATTTATCTACTTTAAGTACAGCCAGCCTTTCTAGTACATAAGAACATAAGAAATAGGAGCAGGAGTAGGCCATACGTCCCCTGGAGACTGGCCCACCATTCAATCAGATCATGGCTGAACTTCAACCTCTACTCCACTTCCTGCCCAATCGCCATATCCTTTGATTCCCCTAGAGTCCAAAAATCTGTCTATCTCAGCCGCGAATATATTCAACAACTCAGCATCCACAGCCCTCTGGGGTGGAGAATTCCAAAGATTCACAACCCTCTGAGTGAAGAAATTCCTCCTCATCTCAGTCTTAAATGGCCGACCCCTTATCCTGCAACTATGCCCTCTAGTTCTAAACTCTCCAGGAGAAACAACCTCTCAGCATCTACCCTGTCAAGCCCCCTCAGAATCTTGCATGTTTCAATGAGATTACCTCTCATTATTCTAAACTCCAGAGAGTATGGGCCCACTCTACTCAACCCCTTCTCATAGGACAACCCTCTCATCCCAGGAATTAATCGATATAATCCACTATCTCTGCAGCCATATCTTTTAGTACCTCCTCTTTATTAATTTTTAGCCCATCCAGTATCTCAACCACCTCTTCTTTTACTGTGACTTTGGCAGCATCTTCTTCCTTGGTAAAGACAGATGCAAAGTACTCATTTAGTACGACAGCCATGCCTTCTGCCATCATGCATAAATCTCCTTTTTGGTCCCTAATCGGCCCCACCCCTCCTCTTACTACCCATTTACTATTTATATGCTTATAGAAGACCTTTAGATCCCCTTTTATGTTTGCCACCAGTCTATTCTCATACTCTCTCTTTGCCCCTCTTATTTCTTTTTTCACTTCTCCTCTGAACTTTCTATATTCAGCCTGGTTCTCACTTGTATTTTCAACCTGACATCTGTCATACGCCCCCTTTTTCTGCTTCATCTTACTCTCTATCGTTGCCCTACCTTTCCCTCTCATGGGAATGGACCTGGACTGAATCTGAACCATCTCCTCTTTAAAGGCCGCCCACTTTTCGATTACAGTGTTGCCTGCCAATCTAATTCTAAACAAAGGAAACTACAAGCTCAGTATGATTCCAGGAATAGTCCTTTTTAGCACCAAAGAGGTGTTTGCTTAAAGTGAATGAAGACTTGAATGAAGCATTGAACAAAGAAATGACAAAAACAAAGAACAGAGTGGTGTGAGCCTAATGCTGAGGTGATGAAAATGGTTTCTGTCGGTCATAAGCACGCACTTAGTGACTGGGCAATCTAGATGAGTTGAATGGTTTCCTACCTTATGACTAAGAACATTGTACTTTTTCTATAAATCGGTTTGATCATAATGATGCAGAATTCTCTTTAGATACCTTTTATCCCATGTACTGATTTATGAATGATTCATCTTGCAAATGTTTGTTTTGTTCTTCCGTACAGAGTGGTTCATATTGTGCTAAATAACAAATCAATCACATAAATTAGCTCTAAAAAGAAAATTCCAGGGGTGGAATTTTCTTTTTTGCAATTGAGTTCATTCACAATGTGCATATGCATAAAGTAATTTTTGCTCCATTTTTGAACGTGTATATCAAAGTTTAGATGGATGGAAAATTGAAAAGAATGAAAGCTTTTGCATCACTTCCAATGTATCTGGAAGCTGGAGAGCTACATTTGAGAGAACTAAACCTTATGGGTTGTCCTGATAGTATTTAATTGGGGGGAGGGGAGCGAGTTTCCTAACACTGGGAATCTGGCGAAGGAGATACCATGCTTAATGTTTTACTTCTTCCAAAAGGCCAGCAGGGCAGTTTCAACACCATAAACCTGGCAATGCAGGAGATACTTCCTGTAGCGCAGTTTCAAATGACCAGATGTGAATTGTGGCAGTGAAAATGGAATACACTTTATATGAACACACTTTTATTATTTAATATGGTGGTCATTTCCCCCCGACAGTGAAATTACAATCAAAGATTGAGAAATAAATAATAATTATAGATAACAATAAACTGGGTATATTGTTAATATATAGATGTAGCATCATTATTATTTGCAGTACTAATAATAAATAAAAGAGCCTTATTCAGCACCAACTCTCGCCCCCATGTTTATTGTTAGTTGTTTATCTTAAATTCAACTGCAGGAATTTAGGGCGCGCACCTCTCTTGCTGTTTTGAATTTAAAGGACATTCTCAGAACGCGGAAATTTGCAGGATTGGTGGCCCATCGGGTTAATTCGTTAACTGCCCGTTCCGTTCCAAATCCTCATCCAATGATTCCCGGGACACTTCTGGGGATGCGCCCCTTGGTTTTCGGTTGACTGCCTCCAGCTCGGCGACTCTTTAGCCGTTGTAGTTCGGGCGCTAGGACCTCGCGGAACTTAATGGACAAAGAACTGAAACTCAAAAGCGATTACTGGTCGATAGGCTGCAGTGTTTGCCGTTTGTGGATATCGGAGTAGCGGCAGGGAATAGTTTCCAACAACTGCACAGTTTATGGTAAACCTGCATTTGACCGATCTGTAGAACTGACGGGGGCAATTGAACAGAAAAGGACTCGAAGAGAGAAATGCTTGTAATAAACTAGAAAGAGGAAGGGCAAAGGATCACAAGAATAAACTTAGAGAGAGCATAAAAAGTGGAAACCGAGAGAGGGGCATAATAATAAATTAAAGAGAGAAATAGGGAGCACCAAACCTAGAAACCGAGAGAGGGGCATAATAATAAATTAAAGAGAGAAATAGGGAGCACCAAACCTAGAAACCGAGAGAGGGGCATAATAATAAATTAAAGAGAAATAGGGAGCACCAAACCTAGAAACCGAGAGAGGGGCATAATAATAAATTAAAGAGAAATAGGGAGCACCAAACCTAGAAACCGAGAGAGGGGCATAATAATAAATTAAAGAGAGAAATAGGGAGCACCAAACCTAGAAACCGAGAGAGAGAAACTAGAGAGAGAAGGAGAACAGGGAGGGGGATATCACAAACGAGAAACAGTGCGAACCACAAAAACAGTAAGGAAAAACAATAAACTAAAACAGAAAGCACAAAGAGGAGAGGGACCCTAACTAGAAACTGAGAGAAGACTAAGACTAGAAAGAATCTGGGAGCATTTTTTTTTTGCAGAAGTAAAACACCAAGAAGATGAATGAGAGGGAAATACATGGAGAAGGAAGCAATTATATCAACACAGAATAATTTCATAGAAACACTGAAATATTACAGAGAAAAAAATAATCATATAGGAATGAGCGTTTGTTAAAAGAAAAAGACCAATACGTTTCCTAGGAAATTATAATAGCTTGATTTTTTTTAAAGGAACTGTCAGCGAATGAAAAGTTACATGTGAACACGGGAATTTAATCACAAGAATAAAACCGGAGTACATTGAGTAGCAGGAGAAAAGAATAAGCAGAGGGAGAGGAGAAGCGAAGAGTTCTAACAGAAATGGTTGAATTTACAGAAGAAGATCTGGACTTTTACCTTCATAATCAGGTTGGTGGAGATTTAGATATTTTCATGACATGCAATGCAGTGAAGTCAACACCAGGGAGAGTGAAAACTGTTCATGTTAAAGAGGAATATTTGCTAATCGCCAGAATAACTAAATTAATTTTGAGTTTTATTATTAGTGATGGATTTATGACTGTAACATTTTCAACCCCACACTTATTGAGTCTCCATCCCTTAGGACAAACAAAGTGTTCGGACATTTTTGCTGTATCTCTGGTGATGTTTCTTGCAACTCTGTTTCCTTCTTTATGTGGTTTTTTCACAGTATTTTGCTGCAAATGACAGCCTCCTAGCTAAATGGGTTTTATCTTGTATACAGCAACAACTTGCATTTATATAGCACCTTTAATGTAGTAAAACATCCCAAGACTCTCCACAGGAGTGTAATTAGACAAAAATTGATACCGGGCCAAAGAATGAGACATTAGGACAGGTTGGTCAAAGAGGTCGGTTTTAAGGAGCATCTTAAATGAGGTGGAGAGGCAGAGAAGTTTAGAGAGGGAATTCCATTGTGTAGAGCTTAGTTGGCTGAAGGTGCAGCCACCAATAGTGGGGCGAAAGAAGTGGGGATGCACAAGAGGCCAGAGTTGGAGGAACCGAGATAGGAGGGGCAAGATCATGGAGGGATATGAACACAAGGATGAGAGTTTTTAAATCAAGGTGTTGAAGGACTGGGAGCCAATATAGGTCAGCGAGAACAGGACTTGGTGCGAGTTAGCATAAGGGCAGCAGAGTTTAGGATCAGATTAAGTTTATGGAGAGTTGAAAATGGGAGTCTGTCCAGGAGAGCATTGGAATAGTCGAGTCTGGAGGTAACAAAAGCACGGATAAGGGTTTTAGCAGCAGGTGGGCTGATGTAGGGATGGAGATGGGTGATATTACTGAGGTAGAAGTAGGTGGTCTTGGTGATGGAGAGGGTACGTGGTTGGAAGCTCAGCTCAGGGCCAAATAGGATGAGGTTGCAAACAATCTGGTTCAGCCTGAGGCAGTGGCCAGGGAGGGGGATGACATTGGTGGCTAGGGAATGGAGTTTGTAGCGGAGGCCAAAGACAATGCCTTCAATCTTCCCACTGTTTAATTGGAGGAAGTTTCGGCTCATCCAAGATTAGATGTTGGACAAGCAGTCTGTCAACAGAGGCAGCGGAGGGGTTGAGGGAGTTGACGGTGTGGTAGAACTGGGTATCGTCAGTGTACATGTGGAACCAGAAGTATTTTCGTATAATGCCGCCGGGTCAGGAAGAGAAGCCATGGCAGGAGATTCTCTGACTACCACTGGATAGATAAGAGTGGAACCAGGTGAGGGCAGTGCCACTCAGCTGGACAACGGAGGAGAGGAGTTGAAGGAGGGTGGTGTGGTCAACCGTGTTAAAGGCTGCAGACAGTTCGAGTAGGAAGAGGAGGGATAGTTTACCATGGTCACAGTCACATAGGATGTCATTTGTGACTTTGATTAGGGCCGTTTCATTGCTGTGGCAGGGGTGGAAATCTGATTGGAGAAGTTCAAACACGGAGTTGCAGGAAAAATGGGCATGAATGGGCAGTGTCTGTCAACACTGACTGTCTAGACACATATGAAGAAAGCCCTCACTTGGGTGAGGTACTAAGAAGTGGCTCTGCCCCATGGAACTGTACTTCAGCATAAGTCAGTGTCTTCAAGAATAGAAATGAGGGGAATAAATTGAAGGGGGAGGGAGGAAATTGTACATACAATATGCAGACAAATTTCCCCTAATTTAATAATCATAGAAACAAAACAAATGACTTTTTAGTTGTTAATCTTACTATTGCAGGATTTTTGTGGAGGATACGACAATCCTAAACATATTCTCGGTAGCAAGGGCTTCAGCCGCTTTGGCTCCACCTCGTAGAACTCTCCCTCTAAATCCCTCCAGCTTGTTTTCTTTTTCTCCACTTTCAAAAGTTTCCTCAAAACATACCTCTTTGATCACCTTCCATAAACCTTCAGCAACAGTTTTTTCCTTTGTCAAATGCCTTGGATTGTTTTAGTAAGTTAACTGCGCTATAAACACATGGAAATGTTTAATATAAAGATGGGCCTTGGTGCAACACGTAGCACATGGCGCCAGGGACGAAGGTGACCCAATTTCAAACACTAGTCGTGGCTGATAATTGATTGTCTCCAGAAAACTAGACAATGAATTGCTGATTTGGTGAGTGCCTCGCTGATCAAACTACCTCTGACCTTTGTCACCCCCAAGTGGTTGGCCACAAAGTACAAAGTCACATTAGCAAAAGCTGTGAAGATTGCCACAACTTGGAAGGCGTGGAATGGAGGCTGTGAAGGAGTGATAAGGGAAATTAAGTTATCTGCATTTTATTTTTTTTACACACTGCTAAATGAACCCAACTACGGTTGCATATTTTGTTAAAGGGGAACCCTCTGTGGTAGCTCATTAAAACTGAAATTACTAATAACCCTTTTGTTGTCGCAATTTTTTGTTGCCACAATCCCAGTTAAATGACTCTATTTCCTGGAACTTATTTAATAGTGGGTGATTGTTTGTAAATACATAGTTTAAAACAACTTCAGGTGACAAATCCCCATAAATGTATGGGGTAGATTTTGTCTTCACTGCCTGGGCAATAATCCGGTGGATTAATGGAATGAAAATCAGGCGGACAGGCGATCTACTCCACCAGATTATCACCTAGGCGGAGAAGAAAATCTACCCTTGTCTGCAACTGCTTGTATAACATAAAGACCTGGACGAGTTAATCTTTCTTTCAATTTAATGTTGACAAAACCAAAGAAGCTTTCATCACCTCAAGGCCCAATTTCTGTAATGCTCTCCTAGCCTGCCTTCCTATTTTAACCTTTCATAATCTTCAACTCATCCAATATGTTATAGTATGTGTCCTTACCCACACTATGTCCTGCACACTTCCATCATCCCATCCTCTGCAAGCTCTATTGGCTCCCAGTACTCCAGTGAATTGACTTCAAAATTCTTGTCCTCACATCAAATCCCTCCATGGCCTCACTTCACCTTACTTTACTGATCTCCTCCTGCTTTGCATCCTGACAAGTACCCTCCAGTCCTTTAACACCAGACTTCTTTTTGTCCTCTGCTCCACCATTGGTGGCTGCTCATTCAGTCAGTACAGTTCTGCCCAGTTCTCTCCATCTTGCCACCACTCTCACTGCTTTCAAAACCCTTATTTTCAGCTGTGTCTTTGGTCCCTCCTACTTGGCATCCTCAGTTTTTGTAAAATGTTTTGCGGTATCTTCCTGCATGTGAAGAGTACTTTACAAATGCAAGTTGTATGTTTATGAAGTTGGCATTACAAGGTTTATATTGTGAAATTCATTGCCAGCCAAATCAGTGATAGATTGATAGCCAATGTCAAATTCACTGTTAATGTATCAGCTAACTGTGACTTTGACACAGGGCCTTTAACTCACATAGGGACAGTAATGAAATTCATGTTGAATGGAACTGTCAGTAGTAACTTATTAATAGTATAAATGTTAAATGTTACTAAGTTAAACCCCTCTGAGACAACAGACTGTCATGTGAGCCTGCTCTGCCCAATACACCACAATCCTGTTGGTAAAAGCATATGAAATGGTGAGTATGTTTGTGTCCGATTTATAAAAATAGTACCAGCACTTTTTACAAACCATCACTTGTACTGAAAAGTACTGTTTATTCTGTTTACTAGCTTGGCATCTTTCCATATCAAAAAGTGAGGGAGTGTCTCTTCCACACACCCATAACTGGAAATGTTAGTGCTCCAAGGAATTTTTCTCCTCATTTTTGCCTTTGCTACATAATGATATCGTTCTATTTCCAAACAGGAGTTACACTGTCACTAGTGGTACTGTGATTTTTTTTTTTGCCTTTCTGATTGTGGTAGAAAAGACTCCTTTGTGGTCAGTGCAGTAACGGAGCACAAGATTGCCCACAGTTAGCTCAAACATACTACCCAGGTTGTAGTATGTGGTATGGAAAATTTCACACTGATGCAGATAGGGTTGGAGACGGGGCATATTGTTGGGGCAGAGTAGAGTGAGTTAAATGTGCAATGGACCCATGCTATAATCTAGGATTGCTTAATTGGATGTGAAAAGTAAATAAAGTGTTTATAGCAATTCCCCAGTATCCCTCAGCTTGAGTACATTTTTGTGATTCTCTTCCTAATTGCATTTGTATTGTGCTGCTATAATAAACATCTGAGCAAGCAGCCTAATACCATCCAGCACAGAGCAGAAAATGGTTGGTTGATTTGTTTGAAACTGGGAAATGGAAGATGTGACAACACTGAGACAAGACAATTGACTCATGGGATCATCTTTAACTGATGCCCACAATATAGACACCAGTATATTCTAACTCTGTTATGTGGTATCTTGCTCACAGGAGAGCTAGAAATGTCTTAACAAATTTCTTTGTTAGGTGGATCTGCATCGTCGGCAAATTTCAAAGACTGAAGAAGAAGTTTATGCCATTGTTCAAGAACTGACTTGTGCGATCAGCAAAGAGGACAGCCGATTTCAGCCCATTTCCCATTCTGGAATTAACAATGATAACATCAAGGTAATGTATGAACTAGAATCTGTGCTAACCTGTAAAATTCAATTTAATGCAAGCAGTTTGTACAGAACTTGGATTATAAAACTTTTTTAGAGGGTCACATCAGTAGCAAGTTGAACCCCACTGAAGCCTAATCCATGAACAATCTTTGCATACAATTACAAAGTGAGTAGATTTAACTTGCAAAATTCAACGTTTGAAATGTCTGTTTCTTCGTTACCTTAAATGATAATTATGATATTAACAAGTTAATGCAGGACCATTGTTTATCATAATGATGTCAATGTGAACCATGGTAGTACAATGACCAATCAGATTACTGCTCACCTAAGATGCTTCGTAGCAATGCCAGCACTCCACTGTGCCAGGCAGCGGTTGCTATTTCAGTCTGTGTTGGAAACAATTTTTAGCTTAAAGAAAGGATGCAGTGCAAGCACTAAAACATTGTGCCCTATTTAACCCTGATGATAGAACACATGCCACCCAACCACTTGGCTGCCAGTTTGAATCTTAGCAGTTCTTCGACTGGTAGTTCAGTGGCTTGATACAGGAAACAACTCCATCGTGGAGCAAGTGAATAACGGTCTTGGCCCTCTGCAAAAACACCTTTTATTTACTGGTCATGGAGAGACATTGCAACAACTGTGGAGATGGCTATGGAACTCATCTGTGCAGGTGAAGGAAGCTGGTTGCTAGCAGGTAATTTTATGAAAAATAGAGGAGGAGTCGTGATGAGAAAATGATTTAAATGGACAGTGGAATGTTCAGAGAATTATGGATGTTCTTCTGCATATTGAATGCTCCATACACCACTGAAATGGTCCAACGCAGATCATGTTTTTAACTGGGAAAAGTCGTGCAAGAGATGAGCTCAATTGTGATGGTGCAAAGGTGCCTCATCTGATCAACCATATACACTTTAAAAAGACCTGCCACACGCTAAAGTGCCAGTTCTTGTTTCACAGCCGAGGGTGAACACATATGATTACCCCAAGGAAACTTTTATATTGCCATCAACTTGGAATTATTTTCTTTTTCTGCTTTCTTCATTTCTTGTTATATTCATCCTAATTATCATTGTCAAAGTTTCTGTTGGTTTGTTCTTCGTGTTGTCAAATTCTTCAAAAATCTTCAAGAATGACAACCCCACATCAGCTTTACATACTGAGTATAAAGTTTACAGGTCTTAACTGTTGCAGATGGGATTGATGCCTTTGGCATGACATTGGCTGCAACATTTGCTTGTGCTTTGTAGCCTGCACTAGGCAGGATTTACTTTGTGGACTACAGAACATAATCTAAGATTGAGCATTTTTGTCTGACACAATGGACACCAACCAGTTCCACATCATCCATTAGCGATCCTGCCCAATCTATAGGGTCCATTGGCCCTTTCTTTAGTGAAACATCATTCCACCCCTTCCATGATTACTTACTAGGCATACTTAAAACAAGTATGTGGCAGTTTCCTAACAGTGTTAGGAAGCATTTCTTCACACAGCATTATTTAATACCAGGAATGATTTACCAGGTAGAGACGTGAAGGCAAAAACTCTGGGATCATTCAACAGAGAGTTCGATGTTGTGATGGTTTCTATAGAAAGATGAGCTAAATGGGCCATGAGAAATGGTCTCTCTCATCTGTATTAATTTTTGTGAGGTATCCATTAATAACATACATTAATCAGTGACATATCTTCACCAAGCATTGCTGTTTGGACTTAGCAGCCAAGGATGTCAATTTCTTTCACAGGTCTGTCCTGACAACTGGAGCGTCTATTCTCCTGCAAGGACTTTTTTCCTGTTCTTTGTCCTGAATTATTACTTGTTTCTCCAGTTGTATGTAGCTGATGTATACCTTTTCGTTCTTCGAATGAGCATCCTGCCCTCTCCACCCAGACGTCCCCTTGGGCTTTTTGGGGGAAGGGGAGTGAGGGAAGCAAATCATTTCCATTCTTTTTCAAATGAGCCTTGGGCAAAAGAAACTGCCTCACTGGGATGGAGCAGGCCCTTTTATATTGCTCAAGATGGGTTGATCACACTAGGAGACCTCTGGCATTGTGAAGCCATGATGTCACAATATCTTAAAAGGAGGTTTCCCCTTACGTGATTTCTCTCCACCCTCCCAAGTAAAAGCATGACCCAGTGCTGGATCATTCCAGCGGTTTGGGGAGGATTAGAAGAAAGAAGATGCATTGGGTAATCTTTCCTTTTATTTCAGTCGGAATGTGCTGACTTTCATTGCTAATGAAAATGAACTTTGTATGTGGGTCACTTTAGCTTTCAGTGATGCTATCAACCACAGTCCTGTAGAAGGGAATCTTGGAGAACTTTTGCAAACAGGCTGACCGAATATGTAATTAAAGTTATTTGTCTGTCTGCATTCCTGAATTTCAAAGTGAAAGTTGGGTGCATCTTATCAAAGTCAATCTTATTTAGTAAGCTAAGTGAATTTATTGCTATGAGAATGAATAAGGTTTAAAAGATTGATAGTTTGTCAACAAACAAAAATAAAGTATGGCATACTTTAAGAATATTTAAAAGGATGGGAATAAAGGGAAATGAAAATCTACATAAATATTGCAATTTTGTGATGTGGTCGCTGAATGTCAGTGTTAACACATGGAATATCGATTCCTTTTACTGATTAGAAACTGCTAAGGTTTGAGGATATCTCCTCCTTGCTCTGAATTGATCCCATTTCCTGAATTTTCTTCCTGAAAAGCTGGCAGGTGTTTGAAGGGTTAAGTTGAAGGTCTAAATTAAATTTGTCATGGAATGTTTTTACGTAGCAGGGGTCTGTTATCAATGACTCTCTTCAGTAGCTGAAATATGGCCCTTTGAATGGCTTTGGCCTGCACTCAGTCCCGACGTGAGAATAACTAAAGACACGATTGAGCACAACAAAATAGCAGTTTTTCATCAATCCTGACTTGGTTAAGCTATGTAATTTGAATTAATTGTAGAATCAATGGGGTGGGGGGAGGAGTGAATTCCTAGGGGGCGTGTGGACTGAAAGGCTTTAATGTTGGTAGACTGCCCACAATGGGCAGAAATTTGATCACCTCTTTGAGTCACTTCTTTTCATTTCTTCTTTGGCTCGGTCTCCATTTTTTCTCCTCATGCCTCTGTGAAGTGACTTGGGATGTTTTTCTATGTTAAAAGCGCTATATAAATGCAGGTGGTTGATATTAAATGACCCCGTCTCCATGATTTGGGATGGGGTCTGGCAAAGCGTACCAGGCTCCATTAGCCCAGGAGCCTGGTAGAAGAAAAAAAGTAGGTTGACACCAAGGATCCAAACTACTTTTTTCTTCCCTTGGAGTCGATCTAGTTTTTTCATCCACCAGATTCCTGCGCCACTGAAATGTAATGAATTTTTAAGCAGCATACAGACATGTGAAAAATGGCGGACAGGAAAATATCTACTGGTCCATCCAGCCTGTCCCATACAGTTGTGATGCCTAGTGCATCACAATACATACATTCCCCACCCCATCCCACTGTGTGATCACCTGGGACAGCTAGAAGACCAAATAAAAACTCAGGCCAATTTGGGGGATAAAAATCTGGAAAATTCCTCTCCCACCTCCCCCCCCCCCCCCCCCACCTTGGTGACTGAAACTAGTCTGGGAGACCACCCTGGCTCTGAGCAATGTTCCAGGGTACCTACCTCTAGTGCGAAGTGATCCCCACCCAATCATGTCACTGAGTTAGAGTGGTGATGCCCAGGACAATGCAGAGTGTGAGGAACCTCATCTAACAAGCCAAGAAATGGAACTTAAAGTGAATGACACATTTTCTTCCAATTATTAGATTCCCAAGTGTTAAGAAAAGGATTTAGAAGTCAGTATTACTGCAGACATCAAATGCACTCAGCTAAAAGGAGAGTGCTGAAACTACTTTGGGTGTTCATTAGCTAGAAATGTATTGCCTCTAACATGCTTTAAAATAAATATTCAGCTGGAATGTCTGCAGGTGGCACAGGTATAAGTTCACCAAAGTGGGAGGAAAGAGAGAGACAGAGAGAAAAACAAAAACAATGAAAACAACTGAAGTAAGAAAGATGGCAAACGTGGATATAGAGCAAATAGTGAGAAAGAGGGGAAAGAAATGTTCACTAGAGAGGAAAGTCTTAAGCAACAGAAAAGGAATAAAAAAACAAACAACTTCACAAGCAAAAATGGAAAGTGGGAGAGAAATAATAGATAATCTGAAAGACAAAGAAAAGATATAATTGGGCAAAAAAAAAATTGTAATGGAGGTAAATTATGGAGCTTAATGTTAATTAAGCTCATAAAATATAAAACTACGAATATTTCAAGATGAGATTGAGTTAAAGGAAATTGTTCTCTCTTTTGTATTTGGAAACTGTTGCTCAACTTTTTCCATTGAAAGGGATTTCAGTTGGCATGGAACCTGCCAAGATTAGACTTCCAGCAGACAATGTAGCTGATGCAATTTATTGGTTTGTTTCTCTCTTTCCTCCCCCTGTGGTGAACTTGCCCCTCTGACACCTGTACACATTCCAGCGAAATATTTATTTTAAATCGTGTTAGAGGCAACAGGTTTCTAGCTAATTATCAACCAAAGTACTTTGACCTAATCATGACTCATTTCAGCTGAGTGCATTTGGCACCTGTAGTAGCAGTGACTTCTAACCCTTTCTCTTGACGTAAATTGGGCCTGAAATAAAGTTAATTTGTCTTGAATAGGTTTTATGTTGGAATTGATGTGGCTATAATGGAGCTTAATTTTCACAGCCTCTGCCTGTCAGGCTGGAAATGGCAGTGTACCACTTACCACCCCGTTCCCGCTCCCATGAGCGGCCTGTTTCAGGTGGGAGCCTACTTGTAATATGCTATTTTGATGTACCAATGGGGCCTGCTTAAAGCCTGTCTGGGCCCCCCTTCTCCTACAATTGTCTCTTCCCCTCGCCCACCTTTAAGATACAACTTCCGGCTTAGCTGCGCAGAGGAGTTGCTGGAATTCCTGTCCCCACCGCCAGTGAGCTGTCTGTGAGTGCTGATACATTGCTTATAGCCCATTGGAGGTAACCAAATAAGGCCCGGCCCTCAATGCTTTAGGCTTCGAGGCAAGGACTTTGGGCGGGCATGGGAGCTCTCCTCCCACTGCCCACCTAAGATCCTTCCAAGGTTAAAATATATCCTGATATGTTGTGTTTTATTTTGCCCTTCCAATTTTCTTTTCTCCTCTTCTTAGGCTTTAGACTTGTGCTGAGTTTCACAGATGCCAATCACGGACAAATACCACATCCATTTCATCTTTATGTGTAAGCCTAGACAATAATTTCTGGCAGGCTATTCATTTGTGGTATGGCCTCACACAAATGGGGCTCAATTTTAAAAGTAAAAAACAGGTGAGTTAGGGGCGTGGGGCCATTGAAAATTGCCACCATTTAAGACCCACCCCCAACCCACCCATTTCCAATTTTAACCGACACAGGACGAGGGGCGGGCAGCTGACCCGCTCCCAGGAGGCGGGTCGGGCCTCAAAACCTTTCAAGGAGGCTTCAGGCCTCCATTTTTAACTAATTCCTGATTTCAACCCCAGAGGCCGGGATTCCCTGGCCCTTTGTTTTACGCCTCGTGAAAGGAATTCCTCAGGGCAGTGTCCTGGGCCCAACCATCTTCAGCTGCTTCATCAATGACCTTCCCTCCATCATAAGCTCAGAAATGGGGATGTTCGCTGATAATTGCACAGTGTTCAGTTCCATTCGCAACCCCTCAGATAATGAAGCAGTCCATGCCCACATGCAGCAAGACCTGGACAACATCCAGGCTTGGGCCGATAAGTGGCAAGTAACATTTGCACCAGACAAGTGCCAGGCAATGACCATCTCCAACAAGAGAGAGTCTAACCACCTCCCCTTGACATTCAATGGCATTACCATCAGCGAATCTCCCACCATCAACATCCTGGGGGTCACCATTGACCAGAAACTTAACTGTACCAGCCACATAAATACTGTGGCTACAAGAGCAGATCAGAGGCTGGGTATTCTGCGGCGAGTGACTCACCTCCTGACTCCCCAAAGCCTTTCCACCATCTACAAGGCACAAGTCAGGCGTGTGATGGAATACTCTCCACTTGCCTGGATAAGTGCAGCTTCAACAACACTCAAGAAGCTCGAAATCATCCAGGACAAAGCAGCCCGTTTGATTGGCACCCCATCCACCACCCTAAACATTCACTCCCTTCACCACCGGCGCACTGTGGCTGCAGTGTGTACCATCCACAGGATGCACTGCAGCAACTCGCCAAGGCTTCTTCGACAGCACCTCCCAAACCCGCGACCTCTACCACCTAGAAGGACAAGAGCAGCAGGCACATGGGAACAACACCACCTGCACGTTCCCCTCCAAGTCACACACCATCCTGACTTGGAAATATATCGGCATTCCTTCATCGTCGCTGGGTCAAAATTCTGGAACTCCCTTCCTAACAACACTGTGGGAGAACCTTCACCACACAGTTCAAGATGGCAGCTCACCACCGCCTTCTCAATGACAATTAGGGATGGGCAATAAATGCTGGCCTTGCCAGTGGTGCCCACATCCCATGAACAAATTTAAAAAAGAGGCGAGAAGGCCCGAGACTGCAGGCAAGTGCCTAGAAAGGCACAGCTTTTGGGCTTGGAGGAGCAAGAGTGCTCCCCCTAAGCCCGACAAACTTACCTGCACTGACCCCCCGCCGATCGCGGACTCCCCCCCCCCCCCCGATTACAGACCCCCCCGATCGCGGACCCCCGACCCCAATCATCTGACCCCGACCCCCTGACTCCCATCCCCGACCTTCCCCCTCAATGATTGCGCACCCTGCGATGACCCCCGATCCTGCCCCCCATAACTGACCCCCCTGATCCCATCCCCCATGACTCACGACCCCTTGTCTACCTATGTCCGCCTGTGCCCACCTATGCCCCTTGCAAACCTGGGGCCCACCTATGCCCACCTGTGCCCCTTGCCCACCTGTGCTCCTTGCCCACCTATGCCCCCCCCGCCCCTCCATGCAAACAAAGACTTACCTGCAGACGTCCTCTCCCTGGCTGGCCTCCCGTCCGACTAAGACCAGCCTGTCAATCAACCGGTCAGTCGGACAGGAAACCAACAAAGAAATAAATAAAAGACGTCCTTATGTCAAAACCGTAAGGACGTCTGGGAAACCCGTACTAATGGGTTTCTCGACCTCAAATTGACCCCCTGCCCCCTTCCTGGCTCCGTTTCAATATTGAACCCATGGACTTTCCAGCAGTAATCACTGATAACAATTGAGAGTAGGAACCTCGGCTGATTTTTCTTGCTCTTTTCATAGCCCAAGAGCACTGAGGTATTGCCTCAGTTAATTGGTGTCAGCATTGGCTCAGTGGTAGCCCTCATGCCTCTGAGTCAGCAGGTTGTGGGTTGAAGTCCCACTCTAGAGACTTGAGCACATATTTAAGTTAACACTTCAGGGCAATACAGTTTGTGGGGTCTTGTGTGCAAATTGGCTGCCACAATTCCCTCCAACAGGGACTACAATTCACAGCGGAAAGGAAAACCGGACAGGATGGAGACAGGTGAAGGATCCTCTACCGGCCATTTTGTGTGCCCGTCAAAGTTGAATTTCACCCTCTGGGACCTTGTATAACCAATGGTCAGGGACACCGATTTGCAGTTTTCATAAAGTAATGGATAGAACTGCAGAATATGATCCCCAAAAACACTAGCAAAAATTCTGAAAATGCGTTAATCCAATGCAATAAGACAGAATTTGACTTATTCAGTCACTAAATTAGTGACCCTAGTTATAAATACTGAGTCATGGAATGTAATCCCCAAAACGCCATGAAAAATCTTGGAATCCTATGTAATAAGAAACAATTTGCCGTATTCAGTCACTGTGAATCAGTGGCTCTGCCAATGGTATAACATATAAAGATTTATAGACCTCCTTCAAAATCATTATTTGTCGCCTTGTCTGTCGTCTCAGCGTTCTTACATTGTTTACAAAAAAAAACTTCTTAAGCTAAAGCTTGGCAAGTAAGAAATGTGCATAGTGCTGTATGCCACTTAGAGAGGTTTATTAGAGATTTTGTAGTAAAGTTGGCACCTACTTGACTGCTCCTCTGACTTTTTCCAAATGACAAGGCTTCAGCATCCTGCTTTTGTGGTGCAGTTTCAGAAATGTCACAACAGCATTGGTTGTAATAAAGTCATACTGTTGAATATTAAACCACTTCCTTGGATGCCTTGTCTGTGGCACTTGGGTGAAGGACTAGCACTTCCTTCGTTCCCGCTGCATTGGCTGACCCAACTGGACACCCGCCCACTCCCGGGGAGCAATTTCTGGCGGGTCTGCTGGAGGCCTATTTAAAGTGGCAACGCACCTCTTAATGGGAGGTTGCATTCCCTTGTGGCTTCTTTCATTTCCAGGGTGCTGGATGAAGAATCATCTGAGAAATGGGTGGTGGGCACGTCCTTAGGTTCTTGGAAGCCTCCCTAGAGGTAGGGCAGAAGGCAAGGAGGGAACTCCTGTTGTCAGCAGCACCAGGGGGGTTGTCCACCAGGCATGGAAAGAAATTTCAGAGGTCAGCAGCTCCAGGAATATTCGCCTCAGGATCTGGATACAGTGCGGGAATTGCTTCAACGATCTCACGAGAGTAGTAAGGGTGAGTACTGCTCTTCATTTCTCCATCTCTCCCTCCAACACATGGCAGCAGTCCTTCACCCCCTACCCCAGTGCTCTCAACAATTCCCTTCTCTCCATCACTTCCTTCATTACCCAGCACAAGACTGCACTACACCACCTGTCATTCTCATTACACCCACTCTCCTCTTCATTGCTCCCTTCACACCAGCCACCAGCACCATTCTCCTCTCACCTGATAGCCTTTGCACAATCAACTTCTCTCGTAACTCCTTCCTCACATCAAACACCACACACTTGCTTTCAATTCAATAACTCCTCATCTTGATTGCATCTAGCTTCTCCTTCCTCTCAGCATATACACTACTAGCACAAGCCCCACATATCTGCACTCTCCTCCTAGTAGCCACTCAATAACTCTTGTCCTCTCTTTCTACAGGACAAAACAGCACATAGTAATCGTGAGAGGAGCAAGACCGGGGGAGGATCAGCTAACCTTATGATCCTGAGAGCTGGAGCAACACGCCATGGAAATTTGTGGACATGCCAGAACTGTGTGCATTGGGCATTTCAAGGCTGGGGGCTTCACTCACTGAACAGGGTCTCTGACAATTACTTGTACTCTTTCATTAAGAACTGGAAAAACGCACATTCAGCCAACCTGACTGCATCAAATTACATTGTGATGCATGTCTTCTGCAACTGTGCAGCTCCCAAAGCCCCCCTAACCCATGTTCCCTTTCTCAATCCTTTAGGTTCTTCTCAACAGCCACAGCCATCCGAAAAAGCCACCTCAAAGGAGGAAGATCCTTCTGAAGCGGCACCGTCACGGACTCCATCACTCGCAAGCACCAGCGACTGGGCTAGAGAGTGAAGTCGAGATCTGCACGTGATGATACACCTAGCACTAATGAGCAGGAACTTGAGGTAGGGACAGTCCAGGAGACAGCTTGTCAGAGGGCAAGCTCCTCTCCCAGCTTTGCTGAGGAGGACAGACTTGAGGATTTCAGGGGCCCAGCAATGGGAAGAAACCTGCTTGCCTCACACAAGCAGTTGCGTCAGGTATTGCAAGTCCTGCCACGGAGTTTCATCACCATGGCTGAAGTCCACTTCCAGCCTTAATGGTATCATCTCACGTGGCATCAGCACTCTGCAGTCTACCGTGGAGAGAGTGACCATCTCCGGGGACACTGCAGCCGTGCCCTCACAACAGGAGTCCGCCTTCGCACGCTTCTCAGCTTTGGTGGAAGCACAAATTGCTGCCATGCAGGCTCTGGGTTCAAACCCGTTCTCCTCTCCAGGGGAAGTGTGGCAGTCTGCAGCCAGGCCCTCTCTGGCTGCCAGGTGTTTTGCTGCCCCCCCTCCCCTTCTTCTTCTGGTTGTCCCTCACCTTCACTCAATTCTTCCTCGTTGGATGATGCCTCTTGCTTTTGTTGTGCCTCCACCAACTCCAATCATAGAAACATAGGAACAGGAGTAGACCCCCTCGAGCCTGTTCCACCATTCAAAGAGATCATGGCTGATCTGTGACCTAACTCCATATTCCCGTCTTAGCCCCATATCCCCTAATACCTTTGGTTAACAAAAATCTATCAATCTCAGATTTCAAATTAACAATGGAGCTAGCATCAACTGCCATTTGCGGAAGAGAGTTCCAAACTTCTACTACCCTTTGTGTGTAGAAGTGTTTCCTAACTTCACTCGTAAAACTCCTGGCTCTAATTTTTAGGCTGTCACCTAGTCCTAGACTCCCCAACCAGCAGAAATAGTTTCTCTCTATCTACCCTATCAGTTCCCTTTAATATCTTGAAAACTTCAATCAAATCACCCCGTAATCTTCTAAATTCCAGGGAATACAACCCTAATTTGTGTAATGTCTCCTTGTAATTTAACCCTTGGGGTCCAGGTATCATTCTAGTAAATCTATGCTGCACTCCCTCCAAGGCCAATATATCCTTCCTAAGATGCGGTGCCCAGAACTGAACACAGTACTCTAGGTGTGGTCTAACCAGGGCTTTGTATAGCTGTAGCATAACTTCTACCCCCTTGTATTCTAGTCCTCTAGATATAAAGGCCAGCATTCCATTAGCCTTTTTGATTATTTTCTGCTCCTGTCCATGACATTTTAATGATCTATGTACATAGACCCCTAAGTCTCTTTGGACCTCCACTGTTTCAAGCTTTTCACCATTAAGAAAGTACTCTGATCTATCCTTTTTAGGTCCAAAGTGGATGACCTCACACTTGCCTACATTGAAATTCATTTGCCACAGTTTTGCCCATTCTCTTAATCTATTAATATCTCTCTGTAATTTTATGCTTTCATCTACACTGCTTACAATGCTGCCTATCTTTGTGTCATCGGCAAACTTGGATATGTGGCTCTCTATCCTATCATCTAAGTTGTTAATAAATACAATGGATAGTTGAGGCCCTAATACAGATCCCTGTGGGACACCACTAGTCACATCCTGCCAATTTGAGTACCTGCCCATTATCCATATTCTCTGTCTCCAGATGCTCAGCCAATTTCCTAACCAGGTCAATAATTTGCCCTCGATTCCATGAGCTTCAACTTCACCTTTACAAGGTATTTTATCGAATGCCTTCCGGAAGTCCATATAAACACCGTCCATTGACATTCCCCTGTCCATTACTCTAGACATCTCTTCAAAAAATTCAATCAGGTTCATCAGGCAAGACCTACCCTTTACAAATCCATGCTGGCTCTTTCAAATCAGCTGAAAATTTTCAAGGTGTTCAGTCGCTCTATCCTTAATTATAGACTCTAGTAATTTCCGGACATCAGATGTTAGGCTAACTGGTCTATAATTCCCTGGTTTCCCTCTCTCACCTTTCTTAAATGGCAGAGTGACATGTGCAATTTTCCAATCCAATGGAATGGTTCCTGAATTGAGAGAACATTGGAAGATTATAGTAGGGCTTCTGTAATGTTCTCCTTTAAAACCCTGGAATGGAAAATATCTGGACCTGGGGATTTGTCACTCTTTAGTGCCATTATTTTCTTCATTACTGTTAATTTGCTTACGTTAATTATAGAGTCATAGAGTCATAGAGTTATACAGCACGGATAGAGGCCCTTCGGCCCATCGTGTCCGCGCCGGCCATCAGCCCTGTCTACTCTAATCCCATATTCCAGCATTTGTTCCGTAGCCT
Organism: Heptranchias perlo; assembly: GCF_035084215.1. NCBI lineage: Eukaryota > Metazoa > Chordata > Chondrichthyes > Hexanchiformes > Hexanchidae > Heptranchias > Heptranchias perlo. The sequence goes on from NC_090335.1 coordinate 47,025,350, forward strand.
TGTATGCTATGGCATTTCAAGTGCTCATCCAAATGCTTCTTGAATGTTGTGAGGGTTCCTGCCTCCACAACCCTTTCAGGCAGTGAGTTCCAGACTCCAACCACCCTCTGGGTGAAAAAGTTCTTTCTCAAATCCCCTCTAAACCTCCCGCCTTTTACCTTGAATCTATGTCCCCTTGTTATAGTACCCTCAACGAAGGGAAAAAGCTCCTTAGTATCCATCCTATCTGTGCCCCTCATAATTTTGTACACCTCAATCATGTCCCCCCTCAGCCTCCTCTGCTCCAAGGAAAACAAACCCAATCTTCCCAGTCTCTCTTCATAGCTGAAGCGCTCCAGCCCTGGTAACATCCTGGTGAATCTCCTCTGCACCCTCTCCAAAGCGATCACATCCTTCCTGTAGTGTGGCGACCAGAACTGCACACAGTACTCCAGCTGTGGCCTAACCAGTGTTTTATACAGCTCCATCATAACCTCCTTGCTCTTATATTCTATGCCTCGGCTAATAAAGGCAAGTATCCCATATGCCTTCTTTACCACCTTATCTACCTGTTCCGCCGCCTTCAGGGATCTGTGAACTTGCACACCAAGATCCCTCTGACCCTCTGTCTTGCCTAGGGTCCTCCCATTCATTGTGTATTCCCTTGCCTTGTTAGTCCCTCCAAAGTGCTCACCTACTAGCACTTCTTCCACTTGGCCGGCCACATTCCCTAGAATTAGGTCCAGTACCGCCCCCTCTCTTGTAGGACTTTCTACATGCTGGCTCAAAAAGCTCTCCTGGATGCACGTTAAGAATTTTGTACCCTCTAAGCCTTTTACACTCTGAGTATCCCAGTTAATATTGGGGAAGTTGAAATCCCCCACTATTATTACCCTATTATTTGCACAATTTTCTGAGATTTACCTACATATCTGTTCCTCTATCTCCCCCTGACTGTTTGGGGGCCTATAGTACACTCCCATCAAAGTGCTTGCCCCCTTTTTGTTTTTAAGCTCCACCCATATGGCCTCATTAGAGGAACCTGCTAATATATCATCCCTCCTTATGGCAATAATTGATTCTTTAATTAATATTGCGACCCCCCCTCCTCTTATACCTCCCCCTCTGTCTCGCCTGAAGATTCTGTACCCCGGAATATTGAGCTGCCAGTCTTGCCCCTCCCTCAACCATGTCTCTGTGACAGCAACAATATCATACTCCCATGTGTTTATCAACACCTTCAGTTCATCCACCTTATTCGCAAGACTCCTTGCATTAAAATAGATGCCATCCAGCCTTGCCCTCACATATTTGCCCTGTCTTCCAAGCTGACTTGTTTTTTTCTCTATATTTGGCTGCACATCACCCCCTATTGTAGCTCCACTCTGTATCCCATCCCCCTGCCAAGTTAGTTTAAACCCCCCCCAACAGTGCTAGCAAACCTCCCCGCAAGGATATTTGTCCCGCTCTGGTTCAGGTGCAACCCGTCCGACTTGTACAAGTCCCACCTTCCCCAGAAGCAGGCCCAGTGATCCAGGAAACTGAAACCCTCCCTCCTGCACCAACTCTTTAGCCACGCATTCATCTGTTCTATCCTCCTATTTCTATACTCACTAGCCCGTGGCACTGGGAGTAATCCAGAGATTACAACCTTTGAGGTCCTGCTCTTTAATCTGCTACCTAGCTCCCTAAATTCTTGATGCAGGACCTCATCTCCCTTCCTACCTATGTCGTTGGTCCCAATGTGGACCACGACCTCTGCCTGCTCACCCTCCCCCTTGAGAATGCCCTGAAGCCGCTCAGTGACATCCATGACCCTGGCACCAGGGAGGCAACAAACCATCCTGGAGTCACGTTTACGGCCACAGAAACGCCTGTCTGTTCCCCTTACGATAGAATCCCCTACCATTATAGCTCTTCCACTCTTTTTCCTCCCAGCCTGTGCAGCAGAGCTACCCCTGGTGCCAGGAAGTTGGCTGCTGCTGCCAAATATACCAAAGTGGTATATTTGTTTGAGAGGGGGACGGCCACAGGGGACCCCTGCACTGCCTGCCTGCTCTTCTTACTCTGCCTGGTGGTCACCCAATTACTTCCTGCCTGTACAACCTTTACCTGCGGTGTGACCATCTCACTAAACGTGCTATCCACGACGTTCTCAGCATCGCGAATGCTCCTTAATGAATCCATCCGCAGCTCCAGTGCCGCAATGCGGTTTGTCAGTAGCTGCAGCTGGATGCATTTCCCGCACACATGGTCGTCAGGGACACCGGAAGGGTCCCTGATTTCCCACATAGAGCAGGAAGAGCATAACACGGGGCTGGGCTGTCCTGACATGACTTACCCTTTAACTAATTAATTCAAATTAAATGAATCCCACCAATTTCACTTCAATTAAAAAGGTATACTCAAGGGCCCTTGCTGAACAGCAGTCCCCCACTACACAACAGAGACCAGAGAATCCACAAACTCTAACCTTAGACAAATTCAGCAGGAAAATACTCACCAGCCAATCACTTACCTCTTCCTTGGTGACGTCCCACTTGGATTACTTTTTGCTTCTTATTTATCTTAGGTCCAGGAGTTAAGTCCCTGTGATGGCGCACAGTAGTTGTCTCTTGGTGCAGGTCTGCTGCTGCTTTTATTCCACAATCTCAGTCTTCTACTCTCAGGTCCACTACCGCTCTGCAGGAATAGTTTGGAAAAACAAGGCAAAGCAGCACCTCCTTTCCCCACTTCACCAAACTCCCACACTTACCGAACTCTCAGCACACTGTGTAATATCCGCACACCGAATCCCTGTCCCTGATTCAAAGTTAGTTTCTTTGAGGTGTCCGGCTCTTCCTCTACTGTAAATACTAATACAAAGTAATTATTTAACATGTCTGCCATTTCCTTATTTTCATTTACAATATCACCATTATCAGTTTTTATGCCCACATTGCTCTTGACCACCCTCTTTTTCCTAATATAATTGTAAAAAAAATTTGTGTTGATTTTGATATCCCTTGCAAATTTCTTTTCATACTCCCTTTTTGTAACTCTTACAATCTGTTTTGTCACCCTTTGCTGTTCTTTGTATCTCTCCCAGTCGCCAGGATCTGTGCTTTTTTTGTATGCTTTTTCTTTTAGTTTTATGTTGTCCCTTACCTCTTTTGTCGTCCATGGCTGTTTTTATGGCAAGTAGAGCTTTTGCCCCTTGGGGGTATAAACTGGTTTTGTATCACATTAAATTATTTTTTGAACACCTCCCTATCATTTTACCCATTTACAGATTTGCCCAGTTTACTGTGGAAAATCTCCGTCTCATCCCATTGAAGTCGGCCTTACCTAAATTTAGAGTCTTAGTAGCTGTTATGTGTTTCTTCCTTTCAAACATCATTGTTGAACTTGATCATATTATGATCGCTATTCTATAAATGTTTACGCACCGTTAGGCTGTTAACTAAATCTGGCTCATTACTCATTATTAAATCTAATGTGGTGGCCTGCCCCCTTGTTGGTTCTAGGACATATTGTTGCAGAAAGCTGTCCTGAACACACTCAAGAAATTTACTGCCTTTCTGACATGAGCTCGTCTGCTTATACCAATCAATATGAAACTTAAAATCCCCCATTAAAACCACTCTGCCTTTGCTACATGATTGTCTGATCTCTGCATTTATACATTCTGCCACTTCACAGCTGCTACCAGGGGGCCTAGACGCAACTCCTATTACAGTCTTAAATCCATTTCTATTTCTTAATTGTACCTATAAAGTCTCCACTACCTGCTTACCTCTTGTTATATCCTCTCTTATCATTGAAGTAATTTCATCCTTAATCATTAAGGCTACTCCTGCTCCCTACCAGTTTCCCTATCCTTCCTGTAGACCTTCTAACCTGGTATATTCAGTTCCCAGTCCTAACCGTCTTGCTGATGCTGATGACTCAGTAATGGCTACCATGTCGGACTGTCTAAGTTGAATTTGTGCCTGCAATTCATTCAATTTGTTCCTTATACTCTGTGCATTTGTATAAAGAACACTTATTTGGGCCACACACCCGAACCTGTCCTTCTGCTCTAATGTTGTTTTTCTCACACAGTTTGTATTTCTCTCTCCTGATTTAATAACTTTACATCTTCTAGTTTTCCCATCGCCTGTAGTGCCTAAAGCATAATTTCTGACTATTACTCTGTTCCTTTTCATTTGTTTTAGAATTATTATTTATACTACCTTTTCCACCTGAGCCCTCCCCCCATTTACTAGTTTAAAGTCCTCTTGATTGCCCTATTTATCCTTTCTGCCGGGAGGGCATTGCCATGTTGTGCAGGATGCAGCACACTACTTGGATACAACCCTCTTTGTCTGGAGCATATTGCAGGGTGCTCCCAGAGCGATCACGGCACTGAAACCTTAGCTTCAAGATGCCAGTGGTGTATTCAATTATGTTCCTAGTGGTCCCATGGCTGTTATTGTACCCGTGTTGCAGAGGAGTGACATCAGCTGGGTGCGGAGGGGGTATCCCTGGTCTCTGGCAGCCATCCTCTGACATTCGCGGAGGGATGGAATAGTTGGGGGGGGGGTGGTGGGGGGGTGGACGAGTGCCTCAGGATTTAAAGCATCACAGCAACTGCCAGTGAAACTGGTACAGACTTGCATATTCCTTTGGCGGTGATCACACACCAGTTGGACATTGATGGAATGATTGCCCTTCCTGTTGAGAAAAGTTCCTGGTTCGTCCTCTGGTGCTGTGATAGCTACAGGAGCGCAGTCGATTATACCATATTTGTTTAAAATAAAAGTTTCTCCTGCTCTCTGTCGTAAATGTCTTACATTTGATCATATATCTATGTCCCCTCATTTTAGACGTCTCAAATTCTGGAAACAGTCTGTTCTTATCTGCCCTGTCCCATCCCTTCATAATTCGTCCTCCATCAAATCACTCCATAACCAAATCTGTTCTAACAAAATCTGCACCAAGTTGACGGCAGTATTGAGTACTGCCTCAATGCTGCCTTCGATTTCTTTAAATCATCACTTTACCAGCGAGTGTAAGCTGAGCCAAAGGATTGTTGCCGACTTCAATATGTTCTTTAGAACAGAAGGAATGCCTCAAGTCCTTTTCATAAAGGAAATCTCCTTGGCCAGTTTTGCGACCGAAATAGAGCTGGAACTGCACTTCTGCCCATTAGTGTTGCACTGCTGTGAACCAGTCCAATTTGCCTTGGTGCACTTACCATAAACATTGTGGGCACCTGGCATTATTTGAAACCTCTATAGAGAGTCTGCCTGTGGAAGGGATGAGAATGAGATGCTGTTGCAGTGTCAAAATGGTTGGAGCAGCTGAAAGGGCCAAGGCAGTCATTTTTTTTGTCTGTACCAATTTGGCACACTGCAGTTTCTGAAGCTAGTGCTTCTACAGGCACTGAGGCCCCAAATTTAAAGAATCTTAAGGTTCCATTGTCAGCAACCTGGCAAAGGAAGGCCCAGCTTTTTGGATCCATGGGAAGGAGGCCTACAAAGGGCATGATGCAGGTTCAATGGTAGAAGGGGATTGATTGCCACCTCCAGCAATCCCTGCAGAGCTACTCAATACTGGAAGAAGTTCAATGCCCTCTCCAGGATAGCAAAGATAACTGGAGGCAGCCATGCTTTGTAGCTATGTACCTTTGCTAATTGCAGTCATCTTGCCTCAGTGCATTGAAAAGCATCTTAACAACCTTTACTTCTCTTGCAAGTGTTCCTTTACTCACTGTCAACATGTAGAGCAGAGGAAGAGCCACATGATATGTATCTCATTCCTACACCTGTCTTGCCCCCATTAAGGAATGCCTTCTGAAACATGGATTGCATTCCATTTGATGGCACGCAGTCACACATTCTTTTAAAAATTTTTAAAGGGAAAATTGCCCACAATCAAAGGCAAGGAGATATCACCTCAATCCCCCAAAGCAGACGTCTGTCTATCCAAGGCGAAGCACAGGTTTGAGCCTAGAGTCTACATGACAGCCATTTGAGCTTCCACCAAAGCTGCAATCCATTATCCAGTCTCATCAGAACTTCCTGATAGACCCAGGGGGATAAGATTAAAAGGGGGCACAAAGCACCAGCCACCAAAAGAAAGGCACAATGATCTCAAACAATACGAAATGTTTGTCACTGACGGGAAATTTGCAAAATAATTTGAAGCTTGAGGGAGCTAAAGGAGTAGCGGAATGATCTCCAAATGGGAGCCTTGGTAGTTGTAGAGGAGAGCTACATGTCAGCCAGCTACTGAATTGAGTTTATTGCCAAAGAGGGACTGAGATGGCAGGACTTATTTGGCATGAGCTTGTATCTCCATTAGCTGAAGGACTCCCTTATGAGATGTGCTGGCAGCGGTCTGGCAACTGGCATAATACTGCTGTTGCTTCATGAGGGAGGGGCAGCCTTCTGAAGCATTGCAAAAGGGGTCACGGTGAAATAGCTGTGCCTAGATGTGTACACAGGAGGCATAGATACCGATGGGTAAGGGCTGGAGGCCATGTAAGGTGGCTGATCATCTGGCATCACTGCGGTGATCCACCTCTTTCTCCCTATAGAAAGACCGGAGAAAGCCTACTGGAGACCCCGTTAATTCCCAAAGCTCAGGCTGCAGATTAAATTTTTTAAAAGATGAAAAACTATTTAAAGACTTACCTGCAGCTCTGAGGCAGCTAGCTCTGGATTCCTTGTGGCGCTAAGCTCTCCTAGTGTCTGTGGCCTGCCAGAAGCGGCCTTGGCACCTCTTTCATTGAGGCATTCTTTCTTGTCACCAACCAATGAGGAAGAAATCGGATGCCAGGCTGCCACACCCTCATCATCGTTTGCATGCGGCAGGGTGAGCAAATGGTAGCTTATGAAGCCACAGAGACATAGTAAAGGCTGATTTTTGGGGTGCCATTTTCCTGCCATTAGTGCTCTAAAAAGCTGTGGATTCCCCGAGAAAAATCCAGGCTGATTGGTCTGTGCATCTGCTTCAACCTCAGAATAGATACAGTAGTGAAGGGGCCGATTTCATCTCTCACCCCAGCATTAGTTAGGTGGTGCACGTTTGTAGACTGGAGCATGGCTGAACTCTGATAACTTTCTGGGTTGAGTTGATTTGCATGGCCTGGCCTTCACCCAGGCAGGGATGTCCCTCAGTGAATAAGCTGGTGCCTCAACTCGGGGAGAGAACTTGTGTTCTGCTGTCCGCACATGCATCCGCTGACTTCTGAGCCTTCTGGCTGCTGTCCAGAATGACAGCTAGATTTCTTCTAGTCTTGCTATTCCACCTTGTCTTAAATGCAGGAAAAAACTACTTTTCTGCAGGTCTGAAGAGGTTGCTGGCAGACCACTTTCTGGGCATGATGCTTACAGATGAGGAAGGCCATTCAGCCCATCTTAATTCATCCATCCAGAATGACCTTACTGTCCTCCATTGCTGCATCTAATTGTTTCTCAAAATAGTCCAGGGGTTTTGCTGCTACTACTCTATTCAGCACTCTATGCCATGTATTGTTCACTCTTTGTGTGAAGAAGTACTTTCTTAAATTTACATTTTACTAGTTAGAATTTATGTCCCCTTGTCCTACACTCAGTTTAATTTAAAGTAATATTCTGGATTTACCTTATCCATTCCCTTAACTCTCAGAAGCCACTTTTCCAGGCTGAACGGCCCAGGTTTTTCCAGTCTTTCCTGAAAACTTGGACCCATGAGATCAGCCTCGTAGCTGTTGTCTGCACTACTTCAAGTGCTTGAATATCTATCTTGTTTCTTGGTGATCAGAAACTGACACAGTACTCAAGGTGCAGTCTGACCAGAGCATTATACTGTTTTATCATAACTCTCTCTGACTTGTATTCTACTGTTTCAACTATGTAGATTAATGTTCTATTGTTTTTATTGATTGCTGCTCTGCATTGGTTGGGCATAGCGAGCGTGATTCTCAATTTTCTGTTCTGCGCACATTTGATTTTGGCCTAGTATGTGACTGGTACGCTTCCTAAGCCATCCAATATTCTCTACAGAAAAAATCTTTAAGACTTTCCTTTCAGAAAGATCCCATTCTGCTGGAAAGTGATTAATCCTGCCATCCATATATTTGAACTCATTGAGCCGTTGGAGCAATACTGAAAACAATTGTGATGAAAATTACTACTGTCATATTTAAACGGCCAAGACAAAAGAAAAAAACTTGTGGATTTAGTTATTTTCCATTCCTGCGTGATGTTTACTAAAATTAGTCAAATATGTTTGTCCATTGTGAAGTTTTGACCTCCCACAGTGCTGATAGGAGCACTGTTAACAATTGAGTGTTCTTACCTGTCCTATGAGTGGGACTGTTTTCCCAGCAACTAGTATCTCCAGCCATGGTTCACCTCAAATGACCTGAACTATCTCGTTTTCCTGTATTTTTTTTAGTTTCCAATGTAACTCGGAAACGTGGTCATTTAAATCTTTTTCTGCTTTTGTAATTGTTTTCTATTAATGCAAGTTAAAGATTTTATTACAGTTGACTGCTGATAATTTAAAATTATTTTGTGTGCTAAAAATTTGAATTAGCCAGTAATTTGTATTAAGCAACATAAATAATATAGGAAATTAGTAAATTACTGTTTAAAAATTTTGAATTATCAGATAATTTGAATTGAGCAACTTCAAATTAGGAGTAGACTATATAAAAATTTGAACAATGGGTTGAGTAAACTTGTGTGTTTAAATACATTACAAATATCTTAAAGGACTTGTCTGTATGTGATGGTTCCTGTCCTGAAATATGTGTTTGATGTTAAAGTTTGATCTTGCATATCTGAAAAGTTTCCCATTAAATACAGTCCGCTTTTCCCAAAATACATTTCCATTTTTACCACTCTCTCGGGTTCTGGTTTTAAATTAATATTTTATGATTTGTCTTTATAAAGAACATGTTTCATTTGTTTCGCTAGGACCAGCTGGCTGTAGTGGCTAAATGGTCATCTATTCTGACAGGGAAACGAGCCCAACATGCTTCTATCCAGGTACACATCACAGTGATTAGCTCCCATAGCCCCATCCTCCCATCCCTCCGTTTTTCCAGTCTCCCGACTTCCTCTACGCCATTTCCTGGTACATCAGATTGTCTTCATACCCTCTTGTATCTAGATATACATCTCTCCCTTGCTTATCAAGCTCCATATTACAATGATCTTTTCCAAGTCCACCCTAACTATCCATCCAACTGTGTTAAAAATTTCAACCCCACCATTTAGTACAATAATCTCGCTATTTGCATGAAAACAACATATTTTAAATGTTTTTCCCATCCTGTCTTCTGCCAGAGTACAAATGATCTGGTATTGTTCCCCTAAACCCTTCTTTATATTTTTTAGGTGATTTGCTTGACAAAAAAAGTATTGTAAAGATAATGGTGAAAAAAGAAACCAGACATTTTTTCTCATCTTTCAATGGAAGATGAGAAAAAATAGTTTTCATTTGGATTGATGTTTGGTCCGCAGAGTTTGAAGATACAATGAATGTGTATTTCTCATTATTCAGTACATCATGCTGAACAACCAGAAATCAAATCTTCATGCAGCCTTTCAATTCTTCTCAATTATAGGCATTGACAATAATGCTGACAGTGCATGGATTAAAACATTAATATGACTTTGTGAGAATAACTCACTTGAATATAATGGAACCCACTTCTAAATTACAGCAAATACTTAGCAACAACAGGAAGAACAAAAATGGAATGAGAGCGGCCTGTAAACAGGTCATCCAACAAAACCAAACTTTGCATTTTCAGTATTGTGGAATGGATGTCCTGCAGTGGAACCTACTTGGCACACATTGACGTTCATTCACTGCTAAAATGATCTCACGCGGGGCTCTCTGTGGATCCCAGTAATTACAAATACATTAAAAAACAATAAAGAAGGACAAAAAACAGATTGATGCAGGAGTAATGCATATCATTCATTGTACTTTTCCCAATATCAAGTTCTCCATTAAAATCAGTTCCTATTCACCAGAGGTGAATATGATCAGCCAGGGTTTTGTTATAATAGAAGCAGGCAGCTACTGCTGAGAGCTTTGTTCTCAGTTGACTTTAGTAAAACTCATAGTTTTTAATATATTTATATATATGGCATTTGTAAAGTATGCTGCAGACATCTAGGGATAGTTGAAGGACACTGCACCTGTTCTCAAAAAACAAATCAACTGAATCGGTTTGTAATCACAAATACTTGTGATACTCTTCACGATCAAATAGTTTGCTCATACTCACTCCCGAGTCAAACACGAATAATGGGTGCTTGGGTGAGATACCTAGAGGTGGCCAGTGCCCGTGAGACTGTATCCCAGCAAAGAGTCACTGCCTCGTGAAGAGGGGAAGATTGGTGAGGGGGGAATGTAAAAAGGAAATAGATTTATATGTGAAGAGAGAATCATTTTATTTTTTAAGAGGGTTAATTCCAGGCCTCCAGTGTATAACCCTTACCTCTACCTTTTATTAACTTGCCTTTTGTTTAAAAAAAATCATCGTTCTCTACTCAATGCACATATCGTTTTCACTTTTTCTCCCAATTCACACACTACTATACCCTGGCTCAATTGTAATCTTACAGTCACAAACAAGCCAGCTATTGATCATTAATGACATTGGTGTCCTCACATCAGCGATACTGTGTTCTGGAGCAAACCCAAGTGTTTTGCCTGGAGCTGCTTCTATCAGCTGTGCTCTCTGATGATTTTGTTTGCTCTTTCACAAACACTCACACATCTGATATATCTTTACAAAAACAGTCATGCAGGTAATCATTTTAACTGGAATATTATTTCACATGTACCCTGCAATTTTCACAAATTTATGTATACCTAATTACAAAACCTTCATTGTGTATTCAAACCTCATTACTGACTGAAATGCTTGAAAGGGAATGCTAGTTTCCAAGTGGTGTCCTGCTTTCTCCCAGGTTCAGTCACCAACACAGCTTTTCATTATGGTTCCGGTGCGAGGTCTGGCAGCCTACACAGAACGGAAGGTGCGCCAGTGGCGCTATTATACCTTGAGTGGCTCCAAGCTCATCTCGCCTGTTCGAGAGCCCGAGAAGCTTCATCAGTGGCTGGAGGTGGATCAGTTCCTTAAGAGTACTCAAGAATGGCACCAGTCAGATGTCACTATTGAAGGTGACATTGTCCCTTCTAAAGTAGTTGCTATCTTAAAAGCACTGCTTGAGAAACCAATCCAGGCCTCTAATTTTCACAGTAAGTAGAGGATCAAAGTGACCAGTTTAATTTTAAACATTGACAATATGTACAATGGATATTTTTAAGATGAATGTTATTCAAGAAATGGTTGAACCTATTCAGCTCCAATAAAAGAGTTGCATGTTGGTTGTGATGGGTGGTGGGGGGAGTGGGGGGGGTGGTTGGAGGGCAGGGGTTACACTGCACTGGTAAATTTATTCATGTTTGTCTGGCTAGGACCACCCTGCAAGCTGCTCCTGCTGTTGCCAAACTATAAATTAGCAAGGAATACTTTACTAGGGCACATCCTTCCACTGTTCAGAGCTCACAGGGAACTGAGAACCATGGACAGCAATGAGAACTCTGATTGCCTTCTCTATTATTGCCTATATTTTATTACCAAGTAAGTCAAAGTCAGCCTCAATTCTGTTTGCACTTGAACCCCCAAAGCAAGGAGGTCATATCAAAGAATGACACTGTTGCTGTTGCTTTTTCAATGGGCATCTGCTGCTGTTCAGGCAAACATGCTACATTAACTCTGAGGCTGGACATACCAAAGCTCAACAATGCCAATAAAAAGTCATGGGCCAGAATTTTGACTCAGAGCCGGGTTTCCCGGACGACCTTACGATTTTGAGGTTGGGACGTCTTTTATTCTTTTTTGGCGGTTTCCCGTCCGACAGGCCGGCCTGGTCTCAGTCGAATGGGAGCAGAGCAAGGAATAGGACATGTTCAGGTAAGTGTTCAGGTAAGTCTTAGATTGTATGGATGGGGGAGTGGGCATGGGGGTCACGGTGGGGGCGGGTCAATCATCGGGGCGGGAGGGGGAGGACAGTCATTGGAGGTCAGACACCAGGGGCCTGATTTTAGCAGGCCTGCGGGTTTCCGGCGGGTTGGGTTTCGGGAGCGTGGGCAACACGCTCGGTGAAATTAGTGGGTTGCCCGCGCGATCGTAGCAGGCAAACCACTAATGGGATCCAATTACCTGCTCCTCCGGGCTCCACGCTGCTGGTCTGCGCGTCGGGCGGGCTGCGCATGCGCAGTACGATCTGTCAGCTGGAGGCTGTCTAGTTAAAGGGGCAGTCCTCCACTGACAGATGCTGCAACCAATAGAACACATTACAACATGGAGCAGCCCAGGGGGAAGGCTGCTCCCAGTTTAATGATGCCTCACCCCAGGTATCACCAGATGGGGTGAGGAGGAGGGGGAGGACAGAGATCTTCCACCCGGTGGGCGGGAGGAAGCGGCCTGCCTCTGCCACCAAGAAGGCCTGGCTCGAGGTGGCAGAGGAGGTCACCTGCACCACCAACATATCGCCCACCTGCATACAGTGCAGGAGGCGCTCCAATGACCGCAGTAGGTCAGCCACAGTGAGAACACGTAGTCTTTCCCCTACACTCCATCTGCCACAACACTGCCCCCACCCCACATCTCCTTCGGCACTGCCAACACCACTCTGTCACATCACCCCTCATACCCACTCAAACCCCATCCTCATCTTACCTGCACCTACTCACCTCGCGAGTACTCACCCCGCCACTAACACGCAACCCAATCCTCATATAATCTCATGGCTCTATCCCATACGCACCCTCTCGTGCATCTCCCTCACGGCCAGCCTCACTCAACCTGCCACCACCTGTGCTGCAGCCACAGGGCATGCATCATATATGTGCAGTAGGAAGCGTAAGGCAAACGTGTCGTGAGCATGAAGGGGATGCACAAGGGTGTTTGAGGGTTTGTCATGGGTGTTACCTATATTGAATTTCAGAACAACTCACATCACACATTATACTGGCACCACCACTGCCATGTCTCCGTGAATCCTGTCTGTTTTGTGCAATAATGCCCGCTCCTGGGTATCACTATGAGGACCCACCACTGATGCCACCCATTGTGTTACTGCAAAGTAGGTGCAGGTGTATTTGCAGGGCTCTTCCGCGCAGATGACTGAGAGACATCGGCGGTGTACCCGGCTGCACCCTGGAAGGATGCGGAGGAGAAGTTGTGGAGGGCAGTGGTGACTTTGGCAGCGACGGGTAAGCAGATGGTGCTGGGGCCAGCCAGGAGCAGCTCGGCATGAAAGAGGCTGCAGATGTCCACGATACATGTCGAGTGAATCTGCGCCTCCGTGTGCACTGCTGCTCGGAGAGGTCCGGGGAGCTGCGCCTCGGTCTGTGGACCCTGTGGCGAGGGTAGTGCCCTCTGCGACGCGTCTCTCTCTGCGGTAACCCACCCTCCTGCTGTACAGGTGGATGTGTCACAGCACTCTGTTGTGGAGCTCCACGTGTCAGAGGTGGACGGCGTGGATGGCGAGGCTGGTGATGCTGTTCGCCCTCCGAGGGGGTCATGACTGCAGCTACGACAGTCCCCGTCCGCAATATGTACATCTGAGGGGGTCCGTAAGGTAGGCACATGTCTCCGGACCCCGGGGTGAGTGTGCAGGTTGGTGACTTTGACCATCAGGAGGGGGGTGGTGGAGGCCACACTTTGTCCCAAGTGACAGAGCGGCCTCCTGCAATGGCTGAGGGTCTCCCCCCCCCCCCCACCCCCCCCCCCAAACCTGTCAAATGGACCTTTGCAGCTGCCACAGGCTGACGGCTGCAACACGTCCAGTTCAACTAGGACTGTTTCCCCCAGTGTGTGAAACAGTCCCATGTTTCTCCAAAATCACACACAGTCCCTTAATCAGGTCAGTTAATGATTGGGTGTTAGTCACCGGGCGGTCAGTCACTGAGGTGGGGGAGTTGGGATCGGGGATCATTGCGGGGGTCAGCGATCAATGGGGGGGTCCGCGATCATTGGTGGGGGGTTGTCCGTGATCGTTGGGGGGGCGGGGTGTGGCGATTGTTGGGGGTGGGGTCGCGATCATTGTGGGTGTCGCTGCAGGCAGGCTTCTTGGGCCTGGGGGAAGCACTCCTGCTCCTCCGGGCCCACAGGCTGTGCTATAAAGGCACTTACCTGCACTAACCTGCAGTTTCTGGCCTTCTCGCCTGCTCTCTTGCGGCGTGAAGGAAAAGGCCCGGGAATCCAGACCCTCGGGGCTAAAGTTGCAAAACCTTTCAAAATGAAGGCCTGCAGCCTCCTTGAAAGGTTTTAGTGACCAACCCGCCTTCTGAGAGTGGGTTGATCACCCACCCCTCATCCTACCCCGGTGAAAACCGGAAATGGGTGGGTTGGAGGTGGGTTAGGGACTGGTCTGAAATTGTTGCAATTTTCAGTGCCCCCTCCTGCCCCCAACCCACCCGTTTTTCCCTTTTAAAATCCTGCCCATGGTTTCTACCATTGAGGTGCTCAGGGATGCAAGTGATGCTTCCCCAATGTGTATTGTGCTGCAGCACCTTTTGTTTAGACCCTATCACTAGTGACCCTTCCTCGATAGTGTTTAGTCGTTCAAACCCCTCTCTCTTGTGATTCCCTAATTGTCTGTGTATTTTTCTGTGATGTTCTCTGCCTGTCTCCATAATTGCTTTTTTGTTGTGTAATAGCTTTGTCTGCAAAAACAAGAGCAGATCGCTGTCAAAAATCAATTATTCATAAATGCACATATGTTTGCAAAATTTAATATTAAAGATCATAATGACATGCAGCTTACTCAGTGCTATTCCATACTGTTTCCTTTTTAAAGACATTATGTACACCCCAGGGGTGACAGTGCTAGAATCGCCATGTTTGAGAAGAAGCACTAGAACCCACAAGAGCACAACAAAATACCTGCTCAGTAAATTCACCTCACCCATTCATTTACTGGTACCCATTTCCACTGAATGACACATAAACACACCTTTTCACACACAACAGCCTACACGTAAACTCTGTTAAAGCTGCAGACACACTTTGGACACACACTGATATATATAAACTGTTAAATAAATGTTGCCACCAATTAAAACATCATTCTGCCTATGCTTATTCTTTAAAACAAAATCAACTTGCATTTATGTAGCACCATTAACATATCAAGGTGCTTCACAGACAAAAATGGACGCTGATCCAAGGAAGGAGATCTTAGGAAGGATGACGAAAAGCTGGGTCAAAGAGGTGGGTGTTAAGGAGGGCCATAAAGGAGAAGAGGATGAAAATTTTAAATTGGAGATGTTGGGGGACAAGGAGCTGATGTTGATCAGCAAAGACAGGAGTGGGCCTTCAGCCTGAGACAGTGACCAGGGAGGGGGATGGAATCAGTGGTGAGGATATGGAGTTTGTAGTGGGGGTCAAAGAAAATAACTTTGGTCTTCCCAATGTTTGGCTGGAGGAAATTGTGGGTCTTCCGAAAGTGGGAGTGACTTTAGGTTGCCATTAGATAGAGTCAAACCCAGGTTCCAGTATACTTACCATGATGGGGTGATGGCAGGTGCATGCACCAATCAATTATATAACACATGAAGCTTTTATTGAGGTGATTGCATGCACGACTGTAAGTGAAGGAACACTTCCAGGTAAAGGCTGCGGGGTGTGAAGGGCACTGCGTGGCACCTGGGCAAGAAATTAAAGGTCTTTAACACAGAGTGAGGAGAGGTCTCTTTAAGTGGGCTAAACAGTTACTGTGATTTACTACCAGAATTCAAATAGCCATTTTCAAAGTGTGAAAATAGATGAAGATTACATAATAAGAGCGGAGACAGTTTACTCTATAGATGAGGAAAACATGATAGTCTGTGGGGGATGAAGTGATGCTTGTATGCTCATGAGTCAAATAAACTCAATATCCCATTATGCCCTAATATGCACTCCACAATATGCAAGCAAAAATAATACAGAATGACTTTACTGAAACCCACTGAAGATAGTTAAGTGTCTTTATGCTGTCATAAAGAAGCTGTTATGATGTTAAAATGCTTTGCTCCATAATGTGAGTAACCAATTATTTCCACATAGAGTGGTTTCCACAGAACGCTGAGCTATTCAAAATATACACACGCCCTACCATCCGTCTCTGAATGAAATTCTGGGAATACACTATACTTATTTTTAAATAGCACAATATTCTACAAATGCAGGCTTCTGAGTTGTAGTATGTTTTATAGGAAGCCTTCCTATTGGTCTTTGTATTATCCTGCGTTATTGTTTCACACCCCTCTGTGTGCCATGACTAATACGCAAGGGAAACCCAGTAGCACCAGTAGTATGAAACAGGTTAACAGCTTCAATTCTACTATAGTGAAATAACAAAATGTTATTCAGTGATTCAGTTGATTGTATAGTGCTAACACTGCTGTGAGATAAAATAATTAATGCAGTAGAAGCCTGTATTGACCAATCTCAATCAGGCCAGTTGCTAAAGGCATATCCTGCCTGCAGCCAGCTACAATTAATTTTAAACAATGGGCAGGATTTTAATGGTGGCTACTTAGTCCAGATTTGGCTCCTGTTCAATCCAATTTATACACTGTTTCTGATTAAAATCTGTTAGTTGAAACAATTGGTGGTTTAATGCTGGTGACCAGTAGGACCCACTTCACTGCATTTAGTTGCTTTAACTAGGTGAATATAATGATGAGTTTTAGAAAGAACAGTTCCAAAGCAGCAAGGGAAATAAGAATGGAGTTTCAACTGTCTGGAGTTCCAAGGCTTTTTG
The DNA here is from genome assembly GCF_035084215.1 of Heptranchias perlo. Lineage (NCBI taxonomy): Eukaryota > Metazoa > Chordata > Chondrichthyes > Hexanchiformes > Hexanchidae > Heptranchias > Heptranchias perlo. The sequence continues at coordinate 47,042,125 of NC_090335.1, forward strand.
TTTGAGTAATAGCCTAGTTACATTGCCAAGAGCACACCAGAGAGAGTCTCCAGAAGGAACTTGCCAATGGAAATGCTGCCAATTATACACTGACAGATGGAAACTCATTCAGGGTGTGTATTTATGCATGTGGGGCCAGATTGTTTGGCATCTTGCAGATATCTATTAGTCACCTGTGGTGAGAACTTTCGTAACACATAAATGTTGCACTTGATTAGTTTCTTGTCAACATCAAACTTTTATGTTCTGTTTCACCATTGGAACTGGGATGAGTGGCAAACCTTAACTGACCTGAACTGAGCTGTCCTGGATCACATTACAAAAAATTCAAATTTGGCCAAATGTGAACTATTTTGGATTCAGATAAACAGTCCCATTATTCTTAATGCCAATAGGATGCACAATGGGCCAAAATGCTCCCTCTGCATGGACAAAGCTATTTTGGCTCATCAAAGGCTTCTGCATGCTTTGTGTCTTGTATGCATAGGAGTGTCTTTAAAAAATAGTCTGTTCCTTTTTAAAAAATCCTTGAAAAGTGATGTGTTTGAGTTCCTGATGATTTAGTGGCATTATGTTACTACTGAAGGCTGTCTCCTTACAGATTATTATTTAGAGTTGTTTGAACTCTCTTGATATATCCAAGTGCTCATCCCTGCCTTTATGCCTACGTGCAAAGACAATGATAATTTTTTGAGTTTATAATATGCAGATTGTTGTACAAAGGATTTCTTTATTTTATTCTTCCCTTTTCTTTTGTCTGCACTCTCTCTCTCTCCATTTCCTTTGTCTTCATTTCTCTTTCTCACACTATGACAATGCCTCCAAATGTCAACCTACCTATTCATCAAGAAAAATTCTGTTTCGCCCACAGGAAAAATCAATGTTTTAGAAAGCGTTGGCCCTAACATACGACTTGCTGTGGAAACAACAGAACAGCATGTTGAGGTAGAGATGGTTCCAGCCATTGAGATTGCCAACCACTGGCCAAAAAAAGCACGTTGGCCAAGGTTGCTGAAACGTTGGCCATCGAAAGAAAAGGCTCGAACTGCTAAGGTATTAAATAGAGAAAAAGCATTTAACAATATAACAACTTGATGAGAAATCTGTTTTGCATTATAGATAGATGAATACGTCAAGTACCTGAAGATATTTTTTAAAATATATATATTTTTAAGTTTGGGTTATGTTGCTTTTGGGGAGAGGGAGGAAACTATGTGCAGCAAAAGACAGAGGAACCCTTGAGATATTCCAGGGATGTGGCTATAAGCATGATGCATTATTTGTAATGAGTGCCCCGGAGACGACATGAATGTGAGGAAAAGATTAGTGAGAGCAAAAATAGGAGCAAAGACAAGGGACTATCAGGAGGGAGAGGATTAGTGGATTGATTTGAAGATGGGAGCCTGTTTATTCTGGACTGAGTAGTAATGGGCCCAAAGATAGAAGGCTTTAGCTTGGACCTTGTGTTGAAAGTTGTGTTTTGTAAAGGCATGTGGTCAATTTCATATATAGTTATTACCATGTAAGTCAGTTGTACTGGATTTTATTTTAGTGTTATTATTAGATTGTTAGGAAGTCAGTGATGAACTGACTATTTATTTTATATTAAATATTTATTTGGAAGAGGAGAAATTTTGTTTCTGAACCATAAGAATTATCCTTTGGGAAAGTGGCAGTGTAGTATCATTATATTTAAATTGAAAAACGCCAGGATAAATGTTCTTAAACTTTTTTTCATAAATAAGCACTGAAAAGCCCAAAATAGTGCTAACTACAAAATAATTGCATTTTAAAATAAAATTCCATTCTCCTGCTTCCTGCAGTGGCTCAGTGAGTTTATCACAATGAATAACTAAACCATACTGATTAGAAAGGTTCCAAGTTGAAATCCTGGGACTGTATTGAGCAAATTGATCTCAGTTGAGGTGGTGTTGGATGGTACAATTGGCCTTAGCACCCATGAGTTACAGAGAGAAACATTGGCCAGGATTCCTGCTCTTGGTTGCTATTCAGTGATCCCATTGGAAGTGTGCATATATGGACATAGGGTAAGGACAGAATCAAGTTTGGCTGTGATGCATCTCTTCTCTCCACTTCCCATGGTCAAATAACCTTATGAAACACATTGTCTAAGCTCACACATAAACAATGGGCATTTGGTTGAGGTACTGGAGGGTAACTATTCCTCTGAATGGAGTCCAAACCTTGAGGGGAAAAAATTACTGAGAAAAATAAAAATAAATCCATGTTCCTTTGAGAGATTTTAAGTTTCCCATATTGTATTTTTGAATGCTTATAGGGTAGACTGCATGGGCATCATCCCACAGCCTATGCAATGAGTCAACAGCCTCACACTTGACCTACAGTCTGCAAAGAGTTTATAGCCCTGTGTACCGATTGAGATAAAGGTGGAATCACTTGAAGTTATTGAGTAGAAGGCAAAGATTGTTGAGAATATTAATGGTTTTAAAAAGAAGTCTGCAGTATGGGTTTTGTTTTGTGATTGTAACTTTTTACCTGAAAAGACAGTAAATTGAACTTCAGATCGCTTAAAAATACAAACTGAAGAATCCCATTAAAAAACAGCAGTGCAACACTCAGTCCAAATGTCACTTTCCAAAATGATCACTTATTTTAAAAGGCAGAGAGGAACAGAGATAAATGTCATCCATGAATTTGCTCAAGCTATGGTGCATTCTGGCCGCCTTCCATACAAAACTGATGGCCTAGTAGATGGGCTATTTTGGAAAAGGGTGTTAGCTGCTAGAACTCTGTCTAAGTCTATTCAGATGTGTGAGAAATATCTTCTGGAAATTTTCAAAGCTGACCTTGCACACATTGACTAATTGGTGAAAATTGTGGCCATTTTTATGGTGATTCTTGAAACACCAGAATTGCATGGTGATCCAGCCATCAGCATCTTACATCGAGTCTACAGCACAGAAACAGGCCATTTGGCCCAACTGGTCTATGCTGGCATTTACGCTCCACACGAGCCTCCTCCCTCCCTAATTCATCTAACCCTATCAGCATATCCTTCTATTCCTTTCTCCCTCATGTACTTACCTAGCTTCTCCTTAAATGCATCAATGCTATTTGCCTCAACTATTCCATTTTGTTAGCGTGTTCCACATTCTTACCGCTCTTTGGGGAAAGAAGTTTCTCCTGAATTCCCTATCGGATTTATTAGTGACCATCTTATATTTATGACCTCTAGTTCCACAAGTGGAAACATTTTCTCTATGGCTACCCTATCTCTAGATCTCTTTCAGGAAACCCCTCAGCCTTCTCTTTTTTTTTTCTAGAGAAAAGAGTCCCAGCCTGTTCAGCCTTTCCTGATAAGCATATCCTCTCAGCTCTGGTATTACCCTTGTAAATCTTTTTTGCACCTTCTCCAATGCCTCTATATCCTTTTATTCTTTTTATGATATGGAGACCAGAACTGTGCACAGTACTCCAAGTGTGGTCTAACCAAAGTTCTGTACAAGTTTAATATAACTTCTCTGCTTTTCAATAGAAATGAACCCCAATGCTTGGTTTGCCTTTTTTAAAGCCTTAACCTGCGACGCTTCTTTTAGTGATTTGTGTATCTGTACCCAGAGATCCCTTTGCTCCTCTACCCCATTTAGACTCTTATTATCCAAGCAGTATGTGGTATCCTTATTCTTCCTATCAAAATGCACCACCTCACACTTATTTATATTGAAATTGATTTGCCAATTACACACCCATTCTGCAAGTTTATTAATGTCCTCTTGCATTTTGATGCATTCTTCCTTTGTATCAATTATACCCCCGAATTTGGTGTCGTCCACAAATTTTGCAATTGTACTTCCAATTCCCGAGTCCAAAAGATTAATGTATCTTGTTTACTTTCTATGACTGAAACAAAGGTAACAGACATCCTTTAATGGTGCTGTGAGAAGTAGCCAGAGCTTGAAACACTGCCTCCATTGCCACCCAATTTTGATGCTTTTTCTGTTGGAAATCCATGCCACTTGCTTGATATTGCTAGAAGTGGCGTGCCAATCTCCACAATGTTCAAAACTTGGTTTATTTCATTATGTATCTGGGGGTGGGTGGGGACAGGGACAGGGGAAGAGAGGCGGGGCTTTAGTGAAGTGCACTGGGAACTAAAGTCAGAGTACTTTTTTTTCATTTGTTTTGAACTTGATGGGGATTCGAAAGTCATTTCTAATATTAGCCAAAATAGATGATAAAGAACATGTGGTGTTTTGGTCAGCTGAAGTTTGTGATGGAAAACATGACCATTGTAATTGATATCATAAAGCAGCTGGAATCTGAACATACTTGCATTCACCAGGTTTTCAATAGCGTAGGTGCAGATTTTTAGTATTTACAATAGCTTGCATGAAGATAATTTCCATGGGTTTGGTGCAGCAGCTGGAGTGCTTACCTTTTGAATAGACAATGCAACATAATTTTTGACAAGTGACAAGCTACAATACCAAGGAACACTCCATCTGACTGGGCAAGTTTAGAAGCAGATGAAACATTCCTATCATTCTCAGTACAGGTGATTGAATCTTTTTGAAAAGGAGAATTCTCATCCAGCTATGATAGTTATAAATTCCTTTTTGATTACTACAATACCTCAGATGTCTTAAAAAGTTGAAGCAATTCCTGAAAACATAGATGTTGAAATTCACAGCACTGGCATGACAAACAGCAGCAGTGCCCCCAGTAGCCTGATGCAGTGCTGCATGTCTTAGTTTACTTGCTTTTGTGCACATATAGGGGGATTTTTTTTCCCAGTTGAAAATCATGGCTGTGAAGAAGACAAGGGCAAAAATGTCACTGCATTCTCAGAAGATGGACGTAATGACTTTTGCACAAAAGGCCGGAGTCAGAGGAACTGAGAGGGGGATGGAATTGGTGACAAGGGTATGGGATTTGTGGCAGGAGCCAAAGAAGATTGCTCCAGTCTTCCCAGCGTTCAGCTGGAGGAAATTGTGACTCATCCAAGACTGGATGTCGGACAAGCAGTCTGACAACATTGAGGCAGTGGAGATCACGCAAGAGGTGCTGGAGAAGTAGAGTTGAATGTCATCAATGTATAAGTGGAAACTGATACCATTGTCTGTGAATGATGTTGCCAAGCGGCAACGTGCAGATGAGGACGAGGAGGGGCCAAACATAGATTCTCTGGAGGTAGTGGTGCAGGGGTGAAAAGAGAAGCCACTGCTGGAGATGATCTGTTTGCGATTGGATAGGTAAGAGTGGAACCAAGCGAGGGCAGGCTCACCGAGCTGGACAATTAGAGGATGATGGTATGGTTGACCATGTCAACTGTTGCAGACAGGTTGAGGAAGTCAAGGAAAGAAAGGTGCTGTATCAATGCAAGTTTTTCTATCACAATATCAGGATGTCCCAAAGCGCTTTAGAACCAATGAACTACTTTTGAAGTGTAGTCACTGTTGTAATATAGGAAACGCAGCAGCTAAAAACCACAGGTAGAAAGTTTACCTGCTGACTTTCTCTCGAGATACATCAATTTATCCTGTAACCATCCCTGTGAAATGTATGAATTGTGTCTCATACTCCATCAAGGTGACCGTCCCTGTAGTGATGAATGAAATCTAAGGGTTCTGAGATAAATGATCTCTCAGTGGGGAAGGAATAATATGTACAAGGCCTTCAATATTATTCCTAATTAATGTAATCAAACAAGATGTTCTTTCTGACATTTCATTATGGATCTTAGCTCCTGCAAGCAATAAAGACGGATTGTATGTGTATGATCTTTTATCATCCTGTGCACCCATCATCTAGTATGTGCTAACATGTTGTTTTCCAAGAATTAATTTAATGCTGGTTCTTGGAGCTAGTTCTCAGTCAATCAAAGACTTTTTTTATTGTTCTTATTAGAGAAAAAGTAGTTAGAATAGATAGAACACATTGAGTGGGGAAGAAGTTATCCGTGGTTTAAAATAAAAATAGGGGAGAGAGAGATTAGAGTATGAGAAGACTATTTCTTACAGCATGAACAGAAGCAAAGTATTAAAATGTAATTATAAATGGTTTTTAAAATGTTTTATTTGTTTAGAAAGAAAGACTTGCATTTATATAGCGCCTTTCATTATCTCGGGTTGTCTCAAAGTGCTTTACAGCCAATGAAGTACTTGAAGTGTAGTCACTGTTGTAATGTGGGAATCGCGGCAGCCAATTTGCTCACAGCAAGCTCCCACAAACAGCAACGTGATAATGACCAGATAATCTATTTTAGTGATGTTGGTTGAGGGATAAATATTGGCCAGGGCACCGTGGAGAACTCCCCTGCTCTTCTTTAAAATAGTGCCGTGGGATCTTTTAGGTCCACCTGAGAGAGCAAACAGGGCCTCGGTTTAACGACTCATCCAAAAGACGTGCAGCACTCCCTCAGTACTGCACTGAAGTGTCAGCCTAAATTTTGTGCTCAAGTCTCTGGAGTAACTTCCCTGAAAATTGTCAGTATTTCCAGCCTAACAGTACAGCTGTTCTTTACTGGATTTATAAAATTCTCTAACCAAGATAAACTCGTATGTCATGTATCATGAATTCCGGGTATGCCGCTAGGGTGGGACCTCAGTGCAACATATATATTAAAATGGTACAGGTTTCAAGATGCTAAAGGTATTGCACCTGTAGATAACTCTGTAAATGTAACAATAGATAACCAAATGATTACAGTGGGACCACACTTATAGTGATGTGACAGCCCCTAACTGAATATGGAGGAATCCCAAGCATTAGCCTGTCAGGTAAAATTCACACTACTGGAAATCTACCAACTATCCAGGTGAGCAGGTGGAATCTCTCACTGACCAAAAGTATCGGCCACCCCTACAACCCCCTCTACCCCTCCCACCCCGAGCAAGAATTTACCCTCCATCCATGGAATACAGTGAGTCCAAATATCCGGCAAGTATCAGGGAACCCTGAAGCACCAGCAGCTGAGCGGAATAATCAGAAAATTCAAATGGGAAATAATAACGAATATTTCCCACCTCCACGCGATCAGCAAGTACCCACTACCTCCCCTCTCAGACCTAGACCTCCTCCTGCTGAGCAGGAATTATCAATCCCTCGCTGAGAAGTAAGTTGTGGAATGCATTCATCCGCTCTGTTCTCCCCACAGCTGGTTCAAGTTTCTATTGCGTCACTGTTGGCTGCATCTCCCCTTCCAATCCTTCCTCCTTGCTGGCTGACAATCCCTCCCTCCCTCACAACCCCACCCCCCCTCACACTGGCTGCAGATCCCCCTTACAGGCTACCCCTACCCCTTATAATTTCACATTTAACAGTAAACCCCCCTCCCCAGACTGTATTTTCCATCCACAGCCCCCCCCCCACCACTGGCTGCATTTCTCCTCCCCCGAAAGCAGGTCGTTCCATGTCTCAAACCCCTCTACCCCCACTGATTTGAATTCCCCTTGCTCAGCACTGCTGCCTTTTCCCTTCCTCTCCCCTCTCCCATCTCCCTTCCTCCTCTTTCCTCTCCCATCTCCCTTCCTCCTCTTTCCTCTCCCATCTCCCTTCCTCCTCTTTCCTCTTCCATCTCCCTTCGTCCTTTCTCCTTTCCTCTTCTCTTCCTTCCTCCACTTCTCTTTGCTCTCCTCTCCACTTTCCCTTCCTCTCCTTTCCTTTCCTTTCTCCTCCACCTCTTTCCTTTCCTCCTCCTCTCTTATTGTCTTATCTCTTCCCCTTCCCCTCCTATTTACCGCTTCCTCTTTCCTCTGCCCTGCCCACCCCACATTGGTTCCATTAAGTCCCACCCTCTAACCCTGCTTTGACCTGAAAAATTCAAATTGGTCTTGACTACCTGTGCCATGGAAGATCAGCTACTACATATTAAAAATGCTGTTGAGCTAAACTTAGCTTGCAGGTGGTTCAATTCACAGGACAGCCGGGATGGCAGATATTGATTAAATTTCAGACAGAGTGTCTGAACCAATATGCTGTAAACAATGAAAGATAATGTGACATTTCAATGATCACTGACACTCATTACTGCTGTGTCAACTTCATTAATTCAAAGCAGCAGCAATCATTGCCAACTCAGCTTTTAAAAATCAGAGAGCTGTGAAAGGGGAGGGAGGGATAGTTGTCAGACAGTAAAGGACTGTGAGGAGGATGGAATATTTGATGATTCACTGAAGGGGGATAGCATAGTTTGTTCATTATTTTCATGTTTTTACATGAAGGCGAGTTGTATTGATGGAAATAAGTGAATCCAATCGTTATTATTGTTCTGTATGTTCATTCAGTGGGAAACAAAGAAGCTTAATATTTTGTATTCAGTTGTGTCACACCAAGTGTTCGCTTGATTTATTTTTGGAGAGGTTGAAGAAATACACATGGATATCCAGATCAGGTCACAAGGAAGTTCCATTGTTACACTCCCATGTCATGCTATCATATAAGTGGATGTAGGGCAGTGTGAATCAACTCCCATAAAGGTAAGATACTGAGACCAATTACAGGAGTGATTGACACCAATGAACCCGAGATGGTATCTGTGACAGCCCCTAATTCATATCACCATATCATCTGCCGAACAAGAATTTGACTCCGATATACATGAATGAAAATAACAGACTCTAGCAACAAAAGTCAAGAGCTTGTTTCAGTAACACAATATTGTTCAATCTTCAGATCCAGTTGTAGTAAACAATTCCCTCTTGTACATAGAATTACATAGAATTTACAGCATAGAAACAGGCCATTCATCCCAACAGGTCTGTGCCGGTGTTTATGCTCCACATGAGCTTCCTCACCCCCCTACTTCATCTAACACCATCAGCATATCCTTCTGTTCCTCTCTACCTCGTGTACTTATCTAGCTTCTCCTTAAATACATCTATGCTATTCGCCTCAACTACTCCATGCGGTAGCAAGTTCCTCATCCTAACCACTCTGGGTAAAGAAGTCTCTCCTGAATTCTTTATTGGATTTATTAGTGACTATCTTATATTTACGTTATGTAGAAGCAGTGTGCCATCAATTTATTGCTTGTGTGATGAAAGTAGAACTCTGGCATTACACAAACAGGAGATTTTTCTCTTTGAGAAAAAAATACATAAAACTGTCGAGTGATAATGGTTGGTTCGTGGGGAGGTGGTCAGCACAGGCAGTGTCAATGCCTGTATTCAGAATCTAATCATGTTTGTTTGGCTAGTCCCACATATTTTTGAAAATGTAATGTTTGTAAACTTGTAGACTCATGCCAAACGTTCCAAATAGATTTTGTTGCAGCCGGGATGTTAAGAACAAACTACTCAATTGACAGCCAATTGATTGCTGATCATGCCTCATTTTTGAGTGGTAGAAATGATTTAATATTCTGATTGCCCTGACTATTGAGAAAGAATTCATTCTTCAAAGAAGCTTAAAAGAAAGACAGAACTATATCTGGACAGCAGTCCCAGGGTTTTCAGTTCCCTGCTTTTACTGCCTATTTCCAGCAGAGGGGGTCTGTGGAGATCTTTGCCTTGCAACATTTAGTTAAAAGATCTGGAAAGAACCGCAACAATTTTGGACTCGCATTGTTCCAAAATCAAAACAAAGTATTATGTAAGCCAAGTATTGTACTAACCAGAGAACACAGATTTGAGGTAATTGGCAAAAGAAGCAGAGGGGAGATGAGGAGAATTTATTTTTATGCAGCGAAGCGTTATGATTGGCATGCACTACCTGATAGGGTGGTGGAAGCAGATTCAGTAGTAACTTTCAAAAGGGAATTGTATAAATACTTGAAGGGGGGAAAAAATTGCAGGGCTATGGGGAAAGAGCAGCGTGTGGGTCTAATTGGATAGCTCTTTCAAAGAGCCGGCACAGGGACGGTGGGCCAAATGGCCTCCTTCTGTGCTGTATGATTCTGTAATTACTTGCTGTGTGTCTTCTCTTGCTTGTAAATAAATTGAACAGGATAAATTTTTTATACCCAGACGCCAGGAACCTGCTACCATTTTTAAGTGGGCCAGTACTTTTCACTCTTTGTTTACTGCGTGCATATCTGACCACTTATTGTTAACTGATCGCAGCAATCTTCCATTCAGTATTTTTCTTTGATTCTCATTGCTTATTTTTAAACCTGTTTGTATTTGTCTTTATAACTTACCCAATCTTGATACCTATTAGATTTCTAATACAATTTGAAAGCTTTCATTTTACCCCCAAAAGTACTCTTTGCATTCTTACATAACCACATTGCCCTCTATTTTGATTTGGCCACTATGAATTTTAATTGTAGGCTCATAAACATTTCTACTCAATTTTTGTTTTTCATCTTCTCCTTTCCTCCTCCTGAAAGAGTTCACTTCTGTTGGGATGTGGTTCTTTCTATAAGCACAGCATACCTTCTGGTGGTCATTTTTCATGAGCTTAGACAGTATGCAGTGGCACACTATTCAGCTATGTTTACAAGAATGCACTTTGCAGCTGGGTCACTGGATAATAATTAGGAGTAGGACTCCTTCCTGTTGTTCCCCTCCCCAGCACAAGAACTGAAAATTACTGTAATTTTCTAATGACATTTTGCTAAGAGAGGATAACTCGGCAAACTTCCTACTTTTCTACTGTACATTTTCCAACCATTATTGCATTGTCTTAGAACTCATTTCATATTTTCTTGATTTCTTTTAAAGTCCAATATTTTTATATCGCTGTGTCTCGTTTTACATGCAACTGTCTCTTTTTTAACATAAAACAAAACAACTTGCATTTACCCTCATGAGTATTGCAATTCTAATGGATTCTAGATCCCCCTCTACTTTTACCTTGTGTATCATACCTAAGTCATTACTAAAGATTGGATATAGAATACCTTCTCTCACTTTGTTTTCTGTTTGACAAGCTGAGTAAGGAAGCAATCTTGCACCATCCCTAGAAATATGCACTCCTCAGCTTTTCTTCTGCAGTCAGTATCTAAACAATTGATGATTAGCCTTTTTACTGATCTGTAAAAGTATTTCCCAGTCTATTTTCTATTCATAAAAGCAACCAATAATTATCACCACCATCTTCATTCGACATCCTCTACACACCACAGAGTTCAGCCAAATCTTGAATCATGTGCTAAGGAAATATTAGATCAGAGGCAACATCCCTTCAAGATGGTTCCTACATTGATGTGGCACAGGTTCACATCCTCCCTCTGCTCCTGTGCAGACATTTCAGAGTGGCAGTTTTTCTCCAGCTGGTAATATAATTGCTATTGATTCTGTTGCATCACATTGACCCAAGATTTGCATTTACGTTGGTCTGTCTCTCGAAACTGCCTATGTTTACGTAGCTTAATAGCTAATGTTGAACATTGGTTTATGAAGGATGCCTTTTATTGAAGAATGAAGAGAATCTCACAGGGTAGGTAATCCTGCTTTTCTTTTAGAATCCTTGATTTCAATCCACACTTTCTTCCGCATCAGGAAAATAATTGAATCATTTATTTCTGTGGACTTAATGTCTTCTCTTTTCCATATTGCCAATCCTCCATGTGTTATGTGCCCCTTCTGTAGGCTCTATTCACTGGAATTTTAATCTCAAATACTTTTTGATGGACAAGCCATAGTGTAGCACTGCAGGCAGAAATTTTGAGAGAGCAAGACTATTACTGGACTTTTTGGCTGAAATCTCAGCTACGATTGATGTTATGGAGGTGGTTTACGAAGAGGGGGGGAAGGGACTACTAAAGCTTTTGGTTTTCCAGCCTATGATCAGAAAGATCAGATCCAGTTATTTTCTTCCACTCTTTTTGAAGCGCACACGCCCCCTTTCATAAAAAATAGTCCCTATAGAGATAATACTTCTGTATTCGTTCTCAAGTTGTGTATTTATTCATAAATAATGTAACAGATTTTTGTTTTTAGGAGTAAATCTGTCATGGGAGGGAAGATAAAATCCTCATTATTGGAGTGTTAATAATCTGCTTGGCAAACATATTTGTGGTCTGTGCTTTTTATAACTTAATACCCACTGCTTTCTATCCTGGCAGTCTTTTGGATTTAATTTATTGGCAAGATCGAATTACCACTGGCAGCTCTCATTCACACGTGCGGAGCGAGAGCTATTAGAGGATATGGATGAAGATGGTGGCTGCCGTCTAAAGTGTTTACAGGTCATACGAGTGCTGAAAGAAGACCACTGGTGCCCTGGAAATAAACCAGCCATCACGTCCTATCACCTACAGGTAGAAATGTTCTTTGGTTTGCAAAGCAGATTCCAACTGGTTTATTATAGTCCATCTAAAACGTTCTCACAATCTTTGCTCTCACTCAAGTGGTTTTATAGAGAAATGGAGGACAGTAGTTTAGCTTAAAAACATAACTTATGGCTGCTAGGCTTACCCATTGAAAGGACACATATATTGGAATCACTGACAAAAGTACATTGTAAGACCACCACAGCTATGAAGCAGTCTAGATGTCTCCCTTCAATTACCACCTTTAGGATTGTTGGTGCCCTCTCCTCCAGGATCTAAATTTCTCCTTCAAATCTTTAGTAATACCTGTCTACAGTCTGGATCAGCCACTAAGGATCTCTTGTAGCCCCTGTTTCTGGATCAACATTTTTTTTTTGCCAGCATTCCACTATTGACTGTAATGTTTTCCTGTTTTTATCCCACTCTGCCTTTTAATTGTCATGTGGTTTCCTTCACCTTGTTCAGGGAAAAACAATTACTGTGAGGACTTCATGTATGTATGACCAATGTATTAAGTTAGAGAGTCAGTGTTGAACACTGTTGTTGTAAATAGCTGTGCAGTAATATATTATTGCTTGACCAGGGGCGTGGGTGAGGGGGAAGGTTGAAGATGGCATTTGATCATTAGTAATTTGAATGCAGAAGCAGCAACCCGCATTTAAAATGATGAAATCTCACTCATCAACTCCAGACAGCAACAGAAATTCATTAATAAAAATAGTAACTACTTACTTTTCTCTTTCCAGACACTCTTGTTTTGGACCTGTGAGAAATATCCACGCTCTAAGGATTGGAAAAATTTCCAGAAATGCTTTCTGCGTTTGGTAAAGAAGCTTGAGAAATGCGTGCTACAGAGATATCTCCGACATTACTTCGTGATGAGCTATAACCTGCTTAAATATGCTAACACAAATGAACTGGATATAACATCTCAGAAAATTAATGATTTCTTGATGAATCCTGGTGTGCACTTCCACTGACTTTTTAAATGAACTACAGGTTCCAATGTGCCAAATCTTACTGACTTTTCAAGACACCCATCTTTTACCTGTGTTAAAATTGAGTTTTGAGTGAGTTACTATTAATACTGAGAAGAACATGAGTAAAAATTATTAATGGCATTATTATCGTATGACTGCTTGTACCAGATTTCTCTGATATTTTAACGGAGGCACTAACCTCCATTAAAATTTGAGAGAGATGAGTTTAATAGGATCATGTTATGCATTCATACAGTAACATTGCTGACAGTATTTCTACCCTATAATGTGCTAAAAGGTTTAAATATCTTTACCTAAGATGTTTCTTTGCTGTGGACTTCTTTTCCTTGAAGAATAATCAAACTTTTCAACTTAAATTTTTATTTGCTCCTACTGTGCAATGCTCCTTTTTAAACAGTATTACCTATAGCCATTGTTTAATGTTTAATGAATTGTTCTGTTCCACGGGGCTGTCAGATGTCATTGAGTTAATGAAATACACATTTATACTTCAGCTAAATCTCACTAAATTAAAGACAGACAGTCTGTACCTCTGATTAACTCATACAGTTCACTCTGAATGCTGCTTTTTACCTTTACTAAAACACACTTCAGTCAAACTTCTTGTTCAGCCTTAAGGACCCAACCTCTCGCTTGATAAAAATTCTAAGGTACTTACAAGTATAAATGCTAAATAATTCTAATCAAAAAAATTTCCAACAAATTCCACTTCTGCCTCTAAAATTGATAAAGATAAAGTATATTCCACTGAATTGCTCAATAGTTCATAAATATATAAGCTTCATGCGTACATGCAGCCCATGGTGTGGTTCTGGGATTCAACTTCCAGCCCGTGCCAGGCAGCAGGTGTATCACATCTTCTTACTATGTTTTCTGCCTTAGAGTGACTGGTTAGATCCACCTTCAGAACAGGCATTGTGTGTAGAATTGCCTTAGTGGCATATAGTGAAACCATGAAAGGCATGTGCTATCTACTCTTCCCATTCTTGACGTCATTGGAGAGAACATCATAATGGCCCTAAAATTCTTTGAGACACAATCCCACTAGTACCCTCTTACACTGACCCTACTGGAGTTTGCCATATGAATGGGAAGGTGTCTAATTTTCATGGGCCAGGTGGCACCGTTATGGGTGTACCTCTGGTGTTTGTTTGCCCCGTGTGGCTGGTGCCTGCCTGCGAAGGCCTTACAAGGTCTGTCAGAAACTCTGAGAAATGGTGAAAACTGTTTGCCTTGAACCACTGCATTCATTGTAGTGATGGTGCTCTCACAATGGTGTTGGGTAGAGAATTCCAGAATATCGATCCAACAACAATGAAGGGATAACAATATATATCCAAGTTGGGGTGGTGAGTGACTGGGAAGGGAACTTGGAGGCGATAGTGTTCCCTTAACATTGCTTCTCTTGTCCTTCTTGGTGGTAAAGATCAGAGGAGAGGAAAATACTATTGAAGTAGCCTTGGTGAGTTAGTGCAGTGTATCCAGTTGATTGTACATACCATAGCCATAATATGCTGGTGATGGATGGGGTGGATATTGAATCCAATAACAGGCTCACCAGTCAAGCAAACTGCACTGTCCTGGATGATGTCAAGGCTCTTGTGTATTGTTGTGGCTGCACCCATCCAGATAACTGTTTGGATATCTCTCCATAATATTTATGGATTATGTGGCAATTCAATATTATATACTTCCCCTTACTGTAAATAGAGTCATTGTAATTTGTGCCTACCATAATCTATTTATCCACTGGTATAATTAAAGAACAATTTCCTCTCCCCCACCCTCAACACTGGGGAGAATTTGAAAGGGCTTCTGCCAACTGAACAGAGCCGATAGAGTCAGAATTCACTAAAAGGTTTTGGACATGAAAATGATGCCTTTTTAAATCTGCATCACTTTCTGTGATGGGGAAAAAATTCTGTTTCAATCAATGTGTACTTTTTTATTTTCCATCTTGGCTTTTATTAATTCAGTTAATCCACATGAACAGAAGAGGATTAAAATTTAATGATTTATGATGGGTGTTAGTAAAACAGGAAGTGATGTAACAGAGTTTCCTGGGTACATAGTTAAGCAGCCAATCAATATGTCATCCAGTTTTTGAAAGATTCCTACAGTATGTGATACCAGCAGCTTGTTTGGGCTGAAACCGAAACATTACTAATTGATGCTTCAGTTTATTTGGTGATATCCTTTGATTATGATGTTTGCACAACCATACATGTGGTATACTGTTGAGGTCTTCTTCCATGATGCTTGATGATTTAAATAATTTGTTAAAATGTTCACATCACCATAGTAGGATGATTACCTTGTGGCTGATGAGCAGCTCCACTGTGTCTTGAACCACATACCTCTTTCAAAGCATCATCAGATACCTCTAATCTGCTAACACATGAATCTCATCTGTCTTGTCTCACCATTCATTCTGCATAAATTCTTTTTATGCCCTGTGGCAGTCATAGTAATGAAGTTTCTTGTTGATGGAGTGCTCATCAACCAATTACTAATTGAAGGCTCTTAGTTTTTAGGTAATGAATGCTTTGATTTCCAGATCATTCTCATCAAACCAGTCTTGGTGCTGTTAATTATCAAAATAAATGGCCTTAGATGTAGCAGTGTAAACAACATCTTTAAAAATCTTCCAGTAGAAGCTCATTGTTTTGGGGCACTGCAGTCGGGTCCTATGTTTTGTCAATATTGTTAGCAAAGAGCGGCATTGGGCATCTTTCAAATGCATTGGACAGTTTCGAACAGCATAGGCTGGTCACCTAAATTTGAAAGAACGTCCTATGGATTAAATAATAAAGCTTTAGGCCCAGGTACAGTCTCAGGAAAAATCTATAAATGTGACAGCAGTGCACAGAGCGTACAACTTCACCCATTCTTCAAACCTTCAATTCTGTACAGACTATTAGTCTGTTGGGGCTCCTAATGCAGTTTAGATGCCCAGATACATAAATTAACATAATTCAACAGTTTCACAATAGAGTGCTTGGCAAGGAGTGCATAGATACATGAAAACAGGCCATTCAGCCCAATCAGTCTGTGTTGGCATTTGCCCTCCACACGAGCAAGCAGTCCCAATCACGTTTACACAACCTATTCCCATATCCCTTCAACCCCTTTTCGTAATCCACCTATCCAATCTAATCATGAATATCGACATAAGGGCCGATTTTAACTGCCCGTTTGCCCAGTTTCCACTGGGCGGGTAGGGTTAAAGTCTGGGAGCAGTGTTTCCAATCCTCCTGGATTGCCCAGGAGTCTCCCAGAATGGACGATTGATCTCCCGGTTGCTACTGCTGTCGACCCGGGAAAAAAGTACTTCCGCGTTCCTGTTCACGCTTCCCACATGCGTTATGTAACAAGAGTTTTTTTAAGTTATACGATTAGAGAATTTCAAGTGTCCTCTCGTGTAAGAGTAAGAAAGTTTTTATTTGATTAAAGCAACAAATATATCCCCACACACATTCTTCTTTGTTATAGCTGCTAAATACCACTGTGAGAGGATTTAGTGTACATTGTAAAAGAAACCTGGAAAAAATGTCAAAACATGAAACAATTGTTAGTTGTTATTCTGCTTCATGTATTATCTAGTGTCTGCAGCTCCTAAAGATATGTTCAACTGCAGAAAAAGTAACTGCTGCAAGATTGCAGAGTACGTTCACACTTCACCACACTCACAAATCCAAAGATGTGACTGAGGTGCTCCTATGAAAATAAGCCAAGCCTAGTCCAGAGGGCTTGTATGAATTTATACTAAATTATGTATCTGTGGTCAGTGTCAATGCCTATCTCAAGTAAGGTTTACCAAAATCACCATACTTCATAGCATCTGGACATTTGTTTCTTTGTTTTGTAACACTAATGAAAATACCATTCAACCTGTGATGTGGTTTGGAAGAAGTCCACAGCAGGGTACATTTTAATGGCTTATTTTCTCACTTTCTGTCAGTAGTGGAGGCAAGCTATCAGGTTCAATGTAAATCAAATGATTATAGCTAGCTGGAAGTGCATAGTAATTTCCAATAGCATATTACATTATGTCACATTTTTTATTCCCTGAAAAAGGCACAGATCACAAAATAAAGTCTATGCAAAGGAAGATGAAACTATAATAAACTGGTAAATTACAACAGCCTACACACATAATTTTAAACTGTCTTTTTTTGTGAACCTTGTGAAAGGTAGAAGATGTTAGTGCTAGGGAGAGGAGCACTTTCCAACTTAGGCACCCAGTGTCAGCATCAGCCACTCTCAGCTCAAGTATATCACCGTTATAGCAACTTCTAATGACTAGCACCCAAATGAGGAAAGAAATATAATGAACATTTAAAGGTAGGCCATTCATTTCTGCTGTTCAATGCGAAACAAATTGATGTCATGTGACCGAATGTCATATGACTGAACCTCCAGGAATAAGTCCAACCAGAGTTGGAACCCCTGGCTGGGAGCTTTACCCGTTGATATGCCATTCCTGCTGTGCTCTACTTTAACCTGCTGTTCTGAGCAGGCAGCAAGGACACCTACCTGAAGTTGGTGGGGTCCTTCTTTAAATATGCAGATCGGGGATCTGATGGCATCATGGAGCCCTGATTGCAATTTTAACTAGTGGCTTGAGCAGGTAAGCCATTGTAGCTTTCCTGCCAGGTAAAGATGGCGGGGAGAGGAGCTGGGGCTAGAAGGTAAGTTTTTTAACTTTTAAAAAGCAGGGGTGTAAATGAGGCCCGGTCATTAAAATCGTCCAGGTCTCCTTCTGCCCCTCCTGGGTGGGGCTGCCCACTTGCTTACCCTGACCAGGAGTTAAAATTCCCCCCTTTTGAGACTTGTCAGAGATGTGATAAAGTGCTATGTAAATGCAAGTCTTTTTTAACAGTTCTCCCAGTAAATTAAAAATATTCCCTTCATTTTACTATTTGGATGAAATGCTAATATGAATTAGCTCCAGAAACTGCATATCAGGGGAGAGTTTGTTGGATAATTTATCTGGAGTCTACAATTTTCCTTCAAAATGTTTAATGCTACAAACTGCTATGCTCCATTTTTCCAGTAGATGGCAGCTTGTGCCAGGATAAATGCATCCAAAATTGTAGACTGGAGTACAGTATATATTACTAGAGAACCTTTCAACAGCAGATGGTAATGCTTAAAGACACTCCCAGAATAGAGCATGTATCATACAATCTATATATATATCAATAGTAAAAGAGACAAACAGAAATGTCTGCCAATACTATTAATCTCCAGTTGTCTTTACTGAGCTGTTGAGGATAAGCATCCCAGGGATAGCAGCGTGTGTCAGTGTAAAGGGTTTTGTAGGCTGGAGTGCATTTTATTTTGGATACATAGGAATCCCAATCATTGCATTTGATAAGCAACACAGACCACAACCTCAACCCCTCCCCTTAAATGTAGCTGCTTTTAAACACCTAGTGAGAAATACTTACTAACTCGGTATTTGGATGAAGGGTTTGAATTATTTCTCGGATACTTCATTTATATTTCAGCAAAACACAATGGAATAAGTTGGAGCTGCTAGAGGGGCTAAAAGGTCTTAAAACGAATATCTTCTCAGGGGTTTGTGATAATTATCCCAGAGTACTGATACTAGAGAGGACATTCACTGTGCACTGGACATGAGGGGAAGGGCCACCAGTAGATTGGAAACAGGCTAATATGGTGTCCATTTTCAAAAAGGGCATAAAAATAGACACAACAGCAAACCTATTAGTCATGTAAAATAATAGAATTGATTACCAGGAATAAACTTGAGGATTATACAATAATAATCTAGTAAACAGCAGTCAATGTGGATTCAAAGGGGAGGATCCTGCAATCTAATTGGACTGTGGGAAGCCCTATCACATGGTGTAACCTCAACTTTGAAAAGGCTTTTGATCAATGTCCGCACAAAAGGCTCAAAGTTGTGGGAATCCAGGGTAAATCTTGTGAACGGGTAAGAAATTACCTGACAGGTAGAAAACAAGGGGTACTTGTTAGAGGATTTATGTCTGAATGGGGAGAGGTATTAAGTGTGGTGCTCCAAGCTCAGTGTTTGGACCACAACTGCTTCTAATTTACATCAATGACTTGGATTCAGAAACCCAATACAACTTGGTCATATTTGCAGATGATACCAAACGGGGGGGGGTGGAATTGGAACTCAGAAATTACAAAAAAAGTTGGACAAAATGTGTAAGTGGGCAGAACAATGTGGAGAAATGTAAAGAACTGTAAATAGGAAGAAAAAAAATCAGCAACAGACATACTTATTGAATGGTGTTGAAATAGTTAAGGATGAAGTTGAAAGCGTCTCAGTAGACTCGACACTGAACACGTCCAACCAATGCAGGACAGCAATCGACAAAGCCAATAGAACCTGCCGTGGAACCCGTCGACTTCCACTCTGTTAATTTTGTTTCAAGAACTGAGCTAGTGCTGAAAACTTACAGCTACAGTGCACTTTGAAATCATGTAGCAATAGACAGCATGATAGCACAGCATGTACGTGCCATGGAATGGTAGGATGAGGATTCTCCGTACAGTTACTCTGAGATAGATGGAAGAACTACAGTTGTTAAGAGGGGAGGTGACGAAGAGATCACCCTGCAGGAGCTCATTACAGGCTGTGCTACTTTCAAAATATTTCCAATGGGCTTGTCCAGAAGGCTGGTGCTTTTCAAAGAAGTTAACTGTGAATAATAATTAGCTATGAAACATACATGATTTATTCTTAGCAGAGTAGAACCACAATTGCAATGTAGTCATACCCTTTGAAAGGACTTCACATGACTATAGTTTTAATAATACAGGAAAAGTACACAAGCAGCTTTTTAAAGCTACATGGGAGGGGAGAAAATTGATGAGAGCAAAAGCTACACGGGGCAAACAGTCATATCCTGGTGAAAGACTGAGCAACACAGGAAGCCCTGCGCTCAGCCCATTACTGAATTCTCCCAGCATAGGCACCTCCTGATCCAGGGCTGCAAAATATGTTGATCTTATGGATTTCCAGATGATTTGCGTGCTGGCATTCCTGTCAGTTAGTGTTTCCTTCAAGAGAGAGGAGGCTTGCAATGGCAGTCTCCATGAAATGAAAATTGTAAAACTATGAATATCTCTTCGCACTAGATAGGAGTCTACCATTCTTTCACATTACCTGCATGAAGTATTTTATATTGAAAGGACTGTTTCACTTGTCAAAACACTTCTTCTCCAATTGGAAATCATTTTTACTTAGTTCATGGAAATAAATACCTTGGGTGTAGATATGAATGATGTTTTTAATATAATTAATTAGCTAGAAAAAAATATTGTTTTCCACTTGAAGGATAAAAAATTGGCTCATCTTCATTAGGTATCCCATGCACCTCCTAGGATTGTTAGACATTTAGAGCCTGATCCTATGTCTTTGTAGCAACCTTTATTCGTGCTGCTTTGAAGTGGAAAGATATTTCTTCAATGGTTTCCCATCCAAAAAAATGTTTGGCTGCATTGTGGAGCATCAAGCAGGACAAGTTGACATTGGAAACACCAATGTGTTCTGTTTAGTCAGCTCTGAAGTGTTATTCTAATAACTAGAATGAGCTCATGTGGTGACTAGGTCCATTGGTTTTGTACAAGTGCTACTGTCCCTCAAGTAAAATGTTTACAGAAGAAGGAGATTCCTGACTCTATAGCGTGCGAAAACACAATTTGACTTACTAACAAAATTTAAAAATGTTAAAATACCAGGGAGCACAACCCATAACTTAGCAGCGCTGTGTGCTGCCCTAGCTACTTGCTCCTGTCTAATTTGGTGTCTTTGGTGCTGAATATACGGGAAGTTGCATTGTCAGCTCACTAAAATATTAAATTGGTGCTGTTACAGTTGAAGTGGCAGAGCACTCGTTAACAGAATGTGCCAATGGAATGGTGAGACTCAAATGTGCGTGCCTTCATTGATGGACATGCCAGGACATTGAGCGTGTCAAGTTTCTGCAGGGCATTTGTGGGAATATCAATGATCAAGTCGCACTTCATCGTGGCCAACTTGAGAACAGCAATGATAGAGGGCAGACCCTGCCCTCTCAGAGAAGGAATACTGCATAGAACAGGGCAATAAATCAAAACTAGTAAAAAAATATATATTTTAAATATAATTAGTCCCTTAATTTTGAAGAATCTTGTGTTAACGTGCCTAGTTCTCTGTAAATGCCATTGCTTATTTCAGATTGTGCCCTTAGTTTGGGTTCCTACAATAAAAGGATTGCTTATTTCATAGTGTTCACACCTGCGTCACAACATGTGATAATCTCCATGGAAACCTGGTCAATGAAAAATAGAACAGTTATGTATGGCCAATTTGATCCATTTCAGTGTGTTAAATGCATTCCTTTGGACTCGTGCACAAATTCAGTGGAATGGCACATAATTCATTGGGTGGAATTAGGCCAGTGTTTTCACCTGGAACTCTGTCCCTTGTATACAGACGTTTAAATACATGCAATAATTTCCTGAACCAGCATCAGTGGAGCAACATATTTCAGCTGTGGGAAATCTACCATTGGGGATGCAAAACAAAGATTCAGGGTGAGCTGGGGGGGAATTTAGATAGAAGCTGGTTACATCGAGTCCCCATCATTTTTTGCCTTTGTCAAAAATTGCAACCCATGTAGAGGCAAGCACATAATTAGCCTGACTACAAATGGGCAGGCATATTATGCCACCATGAAAATGAGGGAATACATCACATGACACATTTCCCACTTTTTGAGCACTAGCAATGCAATATGCAATTGCTCCAATCTGACAATTGGCCAGTTATGTGGGCTGATATTCTGAAATCAATGTCAATGTTGCAGCCTAGATTGTGTTTAAATGTTTCTTTTTCTTGTTTGCAGTATATCATCCAGCATTGTTAATTGTTATCCAGATGCATAAAAATAAATCTTTTGTTCATCAGCATTGCAGCGCCCCGAAATTGAAATCCTCTTCGCCAGTGAGCCCCCTGGAGATGCCCAGCAGGTGTCTGCAGCTCGCCGGTCTCATGTAATTGAGGCCCGAGGCTCATTTTCAGGTGTGCCTCGGGCCTACCTGTTCAGTTTGTGTTGGTCAGTTGCATTCAGGGCAGCCCAATTTTGCAAAGGGGGCCTTGAGCAGTCATTAGGCCCCTTATTTGCATATGCAAATAGATTAACACCTGTTTCAGGCACTGGCCCTGGACGCCTTTTTCTGATTTTACCAATATGACCGTCTGCGCACTTCCATCACATAATGAGCGCGCATGCCCTGTCCACCATATTGGATGTTTAGGTGCCCTTTTGCACCTGAAAAACGGGCACCGTGCCAATGAATTTCTACGTCTGAGAATCTACTACATTTCTACTGAAGAATAGTTGTGAGAGCAGTTAACTCTCTGATGACATGCTGTGTTGTGTGTATGTGAAACCACTACTGTATAATACTTTAAATTGTTGATAAATATGATAGTAATCTTAGCCTGTAGATGCTCTGATCAGTGCTTTGATATTCTTGTTCTCAGGATGTGGGCGACACTGGAAAAGTGATATTTATTGCCGATCCCTTGTTGTCTACGTAGTAATTGTTTGTACAACTCAGTGGTTGCTAGGCTACTTCAGTGGGCATTAAGAGTCGCTGACTAGGTAGGCATGGCAAGTCATTGTCCCTTGAGGTCATTAGTGAACCAGTTAGGATTATATCACAATCCAGCTGCTTTCATGGACATTTTTTCTGGTACTAGCTCCCAAATTACCAGATTTATTGAATTTAATTTTACAACTTGGCATGTTTGAACGAATAACCTCTAGGTTACCAATCCAGTACTATAACCACTACACTACTGTACCCACTGCTGAAGATGTAGGATAAACCTAGATGCAATTTATGATAATTGTTGACCTTAGACATATAACGTCTGCAAGAGCAAATCATGCAAAGCTTATAGCTTCTAGATGGCGGGAGACAAGATCTACTCAAAAGAACTGTTATGAAACCACTGAAAGGGAAAATTTAAAAAACTTGTATTTATATAGCACATTTCATGACCTCAGGATGTCCCAAAGCACTTAACAGCCAATTAAGCACTTTTGAAGTGTAGTTGCTGTTGTAATGTAGGAAATACAGCAAACTTGTGCACAGCAAACTTCCACAAACAGCAATGTAATAATGACTAGGTAATTTTTTTTTAGTGATGTTGGTTAAGGGATAATTATTGGCCAGGACACCGGGGAGAACTCCATTGCTCTTCTTCGAAATAATGCCCAGGGATCATTTACGTTCACCTGAGGGGGCAGACAGGGTCTCGGTTTAATGTCTCTGACAGTGCCTCACTCCCTCAGTACTGCACTGCAGTGTCAGCCTGGATTACATATTCAAGTCTCTGGAGTGGGATATAGAAACATAGAAAATTTTACGGCACAGAGGGAGGACATTCAGCCCATCGTGTCCGTGCTGGTTGATAAAGAGCTACCTACAGAAAATAATCAAGAAGGCAAATGGCCTTTATATCTAGAGGACTAGAGTACAAGGGGGCAGAAGTTATGCTGCAGCTATACAAAACCCTGGTTAGACCGCACCTGGAGTACTGTGAGCAGTTCTGGGCACCGCACCTTCGGAAGGACATATTGGCCTTGGAGGGAGTGCAGCGTAGGTTTACTAGAATGATACCCGGACTTCAAGGGTTAAGATACGAGGAGAGATTACACAAATTGGGGTTGTATTCTCTAGAGTTTAGAAGGTTAAGGGGTGATCTGATCGAAGTTTATAAGATATTAAGGGGAACAGATAGGGTGGATAGAGAGAAACTATTTCCGCTGGTTGGGGATTTTAGGAGTAGGGGGCACAGTCTAAAAATTAGAGCCAGACCTTTCAGGAGCGAGATTAGAAAACATTTCTACACACAAAGGGTGGTAGAAGTTTGGAACTCTCTTCCGCAAACGGCAATTGATACTAGCTCAATTGCTAAATTTAAATCTGAGATAGATAGCTTTTTGGCAACGAAAGGTATTAAGGGATATGGGCCAAAGGCAGGTATATGGAGTTAGATCACAGATCAGCCATGATCTTATCAAATGGCGGAGCAGGCACGAGGTGCCGAATGGCCTACTCCTGTTCCTATGTTCCTAGCGTAATCCCACTTTCCAGCACTTGGTCCGTAGCCTTGTAGGTTATGGCACTTCAAGTGTATGTCCAAGTACTTTTTAAATGTGATGAGGGTTTCTGCCTCTATCACCCTTTCAGGTAGTGAGTTCCAGACCCTCACCACCCTCTGGGTGAAAAAAGTTTTCCTAAGCTCCCCTCTAATCCTTCTACCAATTACTTTAAATCTATGCCCCCTGGTTATTGACCTCTCTGCTAAGGGAAATAAGTCCTTCCTGTCCACTCTATCTAGGCCCCTCATAATTTTATACACCTCTATTAAATCACCCCTCCGCCTCCTATGATCCAACTGAAACAACCCCAGCCTATCCAATCTTTCCTCATAGCTAAAATTCTCCAGTCCTGACAACATCCTCGTAAATCTCCTTTGTACCCTCTCTAGTGCAATCACATCTTTCCTGTAATGTGGTGACCAGAACTGTATGCTGTACTCAAGCTGTGGCCTAACTAGTGTTTTATACAGTCCTAGCATAACCTCCCTGCCCTTATATTCTATGCCTCGGCTAATAAAGGAAAGTATCCTGTATGCCTTTTTAACCACCTTATCTACCTGTCCTGCTACCTTCAGGGATCTGTGGACATGCACTCCAAGGTCCCTCGCTTCCTCTACACCTCTCAGTATCCTTCCATTTATTGAATATTTCCTTGCTTTGTTTGACCTCCCCAAATGCATTACCTCACATTTCTGCGGATTGAATTCCATTTGCCACTTTTCTGCCACCTGCCCAGTCCATTGATATCTTCCTGCAGTCTTCAGCTTTCCTCCTCACTATCAACCGCATGGCCAATTTTTGTATCGTCTGCAAACTTCTTAATGATGCCCCCTGCATTTAAGTCTAAATCATTAATATATACCACATAAAGAAAGGGACCTAGTACTGAGCCCTGCAGAACCCCACTGGAAAGAGCCTTCCAGTCACAAAAACACCAGTCAACCATTACCCTTTGCTTCCTGCCACTGAGTCAATTTTGGATCCAATTTGCCACTTTCCCTTGGATCCTAAGGGCTTTTACTTTTTTGACCAACCTGCCATGTTGGAGCTTGTCAAAAGCCTTGCTAAAATCCATGTAGACTACATCAAACACACTACCCTCATCAACCCTCCTTGTTACCTCCTCAAAAAATTCAATCAAGTCAGTCAAACACAACCTTCCCTTATCAAATCCATGTTGACTGTCCTTGATTAATCCATGCCTATCTAAATGACGGTTTGTACTGTCTCTCAAAATTGATTCCAATAATTTGCCCACCACCGAGGTTAGACTGACTGGCCTGTAATTATTAGGTCTATTCTTTTCTTCCTTTTTAAGCAATGGTACAATGTTAGCAGTCCTCTAATCCTCCGGCACCACGCCTGTAGCCAGGGAGGATCGGAAAATGATGGTTTGAGCCTCTGCTATTTCCTCCCTTGCTTCTTTTAACAACCTGGGATATATTTCATCTGTGCCCGGCAATTTGTCTACTTTCAAAGAAGCTAAACCCCTTAATACTTCCTCTCTCACTATGCATATCCCATCCAATATTTCACACTCCTCCTCCTTAACTACAATCTCTGCATCATCCCCCTCTTTTGTGAAGACAGACACAAAGTATTCATTAAGACTTGAAACCACAATCTTCCGACTCAGAGGTGAGAATGCTACTACTGAGCCACAGATGACACTTGCTCTAAAGATATGAATCACAATACTAGATTGGATGACCATGAACCCTGATTGGTCCAGGGATGAAACCCTCCTCTGAAGCAGTGGTTCTTTAACCAAGCCATGTTTTGGAAGAGTTCTATTGCATTTCAGAGTTCAGATTTAGTTTTTGATCAAAATCAGTCCATGAAATATGGCATAACCTTGATATTATGGTCTAGTTACGCTGGGGCTAATCAACTGCACAACCAGGCACTGCTCCCCATCCTCAAGTTACATGTTAAGGCAGTCTATATTCAGGTGAACTTCCTCCCACAGAAATAAGCCATAGCTATTTTCTGGTTGGACAGTAAGTGCATTATTCAAATTCACCACTGAAACCTTTTGTACATTTATCCCATTGAGAAAATGTATGCTATTAGCAAAACATTCATTGAAACACATCTAGGTTAGCAACAAGCCATGACCTGAAATTTTTTTCTTTCAATGTTAGAAACCTTTTGTGCCATTATTTAACAGAGTTCCAACACACCAAATCCAAAACTCCAGCTACCCAAAAGGCAATATTGCTGGAGAAACAGATTCAAGTTATGTCTTTACTCACAAATGTTCTCTCTTCCTCTCCTTTCCTGATTCCTCGCCGGGGTATGTCTCCACAAGTGCATCAGTTCTCTAGTACTTGTGGAGACATACCCCGGCGAGGAATCAGGAAAGGAGAGGAAGAGAGAACATTTGTGAGTAAAAACATAGCTTGAATCTGTTTTTACTCACAAATGTTCTCTCTTCCTCTCCCACGTGAGCCTTGATAGTGAAAGTCAACAGGCTAATCAAGCAAAGGAGAACATCGTAGCTGAACCCAATGCCGCCCTCACTAGATGCCAACACACATTGGACTGAACTTCCATGGGCTTGGTAGTGGGAAAATCAGCCAGGATCTCCACTTCTGATTGCTATCCAAAGACTCTTGCTGGAAAGGTCACGTGTGGACATTGAGATCAGGATTGAGCTTGACTGTGACGCTGTCTGCAGTTGAATAGCCTGCCAACATCCACTGTTGGGGCTTACTATGAAGAATGGCCATGAAACATTTGTCTTTATTAGTGCTTTCCATTCCTGATGGTAAATTTGAGGGGAGATGACAATCACCCCTGGCTCACTCGATTTACAGGACTGGGGGGAGGGTGGCGGGGCTGTTGTTATTACAAATCCCAAGGCCACGTATCTGAAAGTGGCACAGGGGATAGGTGCCATGTATGGCCACCCAAAAATAGGATAGTCGTCAAACCTGAAATATGTGGTCGTTTATCATTCACTGTCTCTAAATGACACCCAATACAATGCAATGCTGGCCATCCCTAAATCCTGTGCAAAAATACGACGTCACAATGATGCAGGGAGTGCCTTTCTGAAGTTGGATTAAGGGCACATTGTTGAAGCAGTGCAGCTTTGCCCTTCATCTAACCTTTGCTACAAATGACCTGAGAATGCATGCCATCAGCTCGAATGTGGAAGATTTTCCATTTCCTGACATTTATATAATGTGAACAAAACTAACTGAAACATGAGAGCAGAAAATCAAAACTGTCTAAGAGGGTTCTGTGTAAGAGCAGCCTCTGATATGTCTGAGCAACATTGCTTTGTTCCACATCCAGTTTTGTAATGGTGCAATGAAGAGCACAATAAAGAGCGCTGTTTAAAGTTGATGAGCACTGTGTTAAATCTGCTATAGATTAAGATATGGAAATTCTGTATTTCCCTTTTATTTATAGGAACTTTGGGTGCTAAATTGGGATGTGTAGCGCCCGTTGTTTTGGCGCTACACGGTCTCTCCGACATCCAAGATGGCATCTTGGATGCGCACGCACGTTTCCTGCGTGACGTGCGCCAGACGCCATCTTGGTATAGGAGTTAGCCCAGCCGCGTATAAGAAACGCTGGAATCATGTAAAGTAGGGAGAAAATTGCTTCAATCAGTGTGCAAGGCTGATTTAAAGTGATAAGTCCCAAAATGGTTTCAAACGCTCAACTAAACGCACAGTTTTAACCCCAACCATCTGAACGTGTCTTAGAGTGCCTGGAGGACCCCCGACTGGTGCTATTTAAAGGGACCATGCAGGATTTACAGGTTAGTGGCTGGATTATTGCCTCTGGCTGCCGAGACATTTGTAACTGTTTTTGGAGGTCTCCTAGACTTCAATATTAGGATGCGGGGACATAGCCTAACATTTAGTGCCAGGACATGCAGGAGTGAAGTTAGGAAATGCTTCTACACACAAAGGATGGGAGACGTTTGGAATGCTGTTCTACAGACGGCAGTTGATGCTAGCTCACTTGTGAATGTTAAATCTGAGATTGATAGATTTCTGTGAACCAAGGGTATTAAGGCATATGGGACTAAGGCGGGTATATGGAGTTAGGTCACAGATCCACCATGATCTCACTGAATGGTGGAACAGGCTCGAGGGGCTAAATGCCACTGCCACTTGCTGCCTCTTGATATGCGCCACCTTCTCCTGCAGGAAAGTGAGGCGTGTGTCTGGGTGTTGTGCCTGTCATGGTTGAATAGCTACCAGTGTGTGTGGCCTGAGAGTTGTGGGTGGGCGGCTTGAAACAGTGGTAATGTGTTAAGGGCGGGTGGAAGCATCTGATTGGAAGAGTTGAGTACTGATGGAAAGAGTTTGTTGGTATGTGGGGGATGGGGGGGTGTAGTGCGTGGTGCAGTTGGTAGGAGACCCCACTTGACCGTTGACCTCACTCATCTTGTCCACTCATGTTAAAGCATTGAACTTCTTCCTGCACTGCATCCGTGTTTATGATGCTGTGCACCTGGCATTGACTTCGTCCCCCACTGCCTCTCACTGACTTTTGAGGATATGTCTGGAGGGCCTCTTGCCCCCCCCCCCCACCACTGTGGATATAGGATGTCCCTCCTTCTGTCCACCCAAGGTCTCTAGTGAATAAGCAGAGAACTTTGGTGCATGCGCTCTCACAGGCCTGGTACCAACTCAGATCAGCAGATTGGTGAGGTCAGGTGTGCAGATTGGAGGATGTGGGATTTAGTAATGTGCAACCTTTATTCAATGTTTTAACATAACTCATCAGTGTGTAAACATAGGGATGGGATCTGCATCTGTGTTTTACGTGTGTGATGTCTGATATCTGTTCAGACTCCATGCAGACAGTAGGCTGTTATTTTCAGCAAATAACAGGTACCAGCTACCTTTAAGAGATTTCTAACAGACAGCCTGCCTTTAAGAGATCGGAGCTCCCCCTGCTGGTGGAAAGTGCGAATTGCATGGAATCCTCGTTCAACGCTGATTTCCAATGCAGATTGCAGCTGAGTCCTCAGGCCTGATGAAAATCTCGTCCTGCCTGCGCAGGGAGCAATGGGCACGGGGTAACAGTGGATCATGCTACTCCCGCCCAAAAACAGGCCCTATCCAATTTTTCCCCCTTTGTCTTTATGAAAAGATGTTTGGCAAACTTGTTTGGGGAGGAGAGAAAGCTGAAAAGCTGTGTCTTTCTTGTCAAAGTGTTGTCACAAACAACTAGTGTAATGATGTGCTTTATTGTGATTTGTGCCATTGCATTATATATTTATTAATTTTACACAAAGGAGGTCTCCCTTTAACTGGAATGTTGTTTTGTCTCTTTTGTAGATTTGGGATTTTGAAATAGTATAAAATGTTGGTTAGGAAACTCCTATGATAGCTCCACAGTTAAATGCACAGCTCAGTGTACTACTGGGGCATACAGATCAGGAAGGTCCCAGCTTTGATCCCTTGTCTGTGCTGAATTATCTGTAGTAATACTAACAGGCTGATTTTTCGAGTGCTGCTGCTACAGTAGGAATGTAAAATTGTGGACAGCACACCTGTGATTTCTCAATGTGCATTCTCAGCCGATGAAGCTCCACTCCAGGAATGTGTATTCGTAAGACCAGTCCTCATAGCTGGCCTCCACCTGGGGAGGCAGAATTCAGCCAAAGTTCCCACTTCTGATCACTATCTACTAACTTCTGCCGAAACACATGCATGTGTAATGCCAAGTGAGTGCAGTATTGGGTTTGATTGTGTCACGTTCCCAACAGTTGAGTAGCTCAACTCATGGTTTAGGTCCCCACGTGAAAACTGGCCAGTGTGGTCAGGTACCAGAGGGCTGCTGATGCTCATATAATGTGGAGATGCCGGTGATGGACTGGGGTTGACAATTGTAAACAATTTTACAACACCAAGTTATAGTCCAGCAATTTTATTTTAAATTCACAAGCTTTCGGAGGCTTCCTCCTTCCTCAGGTGAACGATGTCGAAATCGTTCACCTGAGGAAGGAGGAAGCGTTCACCTGAGGAAGGAGGAAGCCTCCGAAAGCTTGAGAATTTAAAATAAAATTGCTGGACTATAACTTGGTGTTGTAAAATTGTTTACAACGATGCTCATATAACCATATCGTAGCATAAGGCACTGTCTTCACAAGAGGAGGAGAGATAGGGGGAGAACAATGCAAAAAAACAAGTGTTTTAAATCTAACCCGGATATCAAACAGTCTCACTTGTGGTGGTTCAGCAGTAAAGAATGATGCCAATCAGTGACCATGTGTGGCTATTTAGATGAATCATGGTGACTGTAGTTTGTATTACTCATATAATATTCACCTTCCCTGTAATTAACTGCAGCTCATTGCAACATAAACCTGCAGTGATGACGTCTTAAACAGATTTAGAATATTTCTGTGCACATAACATTACAGTACAGTACTGTCAGCCGTAGGTTTACCACAGAAACCTGTGTAGGACTGAAAAAAAGCAAAACTCAAAAACAATAGCATAAAAACAACTATTTTATCCACTAGCTTATTACTGCTACCAATGGGAAATATTTTGGTCCAGTAGCACGACAGCACAAAGCCGTTAAGGATAGGTACCATGAAACATGTCCGTAGCTTTCTCAATTCATCCAAGATCGTGGGAGAAACAGTAAGTCTATCAAACTCCACCACATAAACAAAAATGCCCAGCACATTCCACCCAGCACACTCCAGATCGTACACTTTAAAGTGTCAAACATATAAAGAAGAGAAAGGCAGTTATTCTGTACTGTTTTGTTCCGACCTTGAGCTAGCAATGTACAAGATCCTGGCAATCTGCAAACGTCCTTCACCAAACAGTCATTAAATACTGATTGACCTCAGCATATATTTAGATCACTTCCTCATAGAGAGCATCTGGGCAATGGGCTAAAATGGACAGACCAACTTAGCAGCTAAGCGCAACCGTTTTCTAGAGTTCAGACTATGGGGGGAATTTTAACCCCCCCACGAGGGGCGGGTTAGTGGCGGATGGGTAGGTTAAAATTTCAAAAATGGGAAACCCGACCCCACCTCCATTTCCGGTTTTAAAGGAGGCAGGTTTGGGTGCATCCAAGTAACCCGCTCTTGAGAGGCGGGTCAGTCATTGTAATATGTTAATGAGGATCCTTTCATGAGATTTTGGCAGCGATTTGAAATCAACGCCTCCAGCACAGGTTTCCCGGGACTTGGGAAACTCAGCAGTAAAATGGAGGTGAGATTGAACGGCACTTAATGGGGATGGTTAAAAGTCAGATGTCCCGATATGAATAAAGGCTCAGTGCTCACAGCTGTTTTCTCAGTTCCATCTGGTGAACGGTTTGCTGAGAGTTCTTGTGTTAACACACAGAGAACATCAGGATGAGTGGCAGCATTGCTGTTTTAGATTAGACCTCGGACGTGAAAGACAATCATCATCCACAATAGCAAGGTTATTCTGTGGTGGGAGCTGCAGGTGGACAACAGAGAGGAGAGCAAGGGGGAGGAGAGCAACAGAGGTGCTGAGTTCGCAGGAGCCACTAACCACCTAACAGGGTGTATAATCCTTGACCTCTCGGAAGAGCAGTGCTTTTGGAGGCTCAGATTG
This sequence comes from Heptranchias perlo, assembly GCF_035084215.1. Classification (NCBI taxonomy): domain Eukaryota; kingdom Metazoa; phylum Chordata; class Chondrichthyes; order Hexanchiformes; family Hexanchidae; genus Heptranchias; species Heptranchias perlo. The sequence goes on from NC_090335.1 coordinate 47,074,064, forward strand.
TCACCTCAGGTGGTCGCAGACATCTGCAGCCTCCTAGAAGATGAGCTGCTCCCTGCTGGACCAGGTGGCCACACATTACCAGTTGCTGTGAAAGTCACCACTGCCCTCAATTTTTTGCCTCTGGCTCCTTCCAGGGAGCCACCGGAGACATATCGAGGGTCTCCCAGTCGGCTACTCATAAATGCATTAGGCAGGTGACTGACGGATTGTTTGCCAGGGTTGCGACTTATGTCAACTTCGCCCGTGACGACAATAGCCAGAATGATCGGGCATTCGGATTCACATCTCTGGCTCGCTTCCCACAGGTGCAGGGCACCATCAATTGAACACATGGCAATACGAGCACCACCAGATCAACCAGGAGTATTCGTAAACTGCAAGGGATTTCATTCCATCAATGTTCAGCTGATGAGCAACCACAAGAAAAGATTCCAGCAGGTGTGCGCCAAATTTCCTGGGAGCAGTCCAACATCCCCGACCTCTTTGTACCTGGAAGCAGACTTAAGAGGTGGCTCCTAGGTGACAAAGGATCCCCCTTTCAAACCTGACTGATGACACCTCTGAGGAACTCCACCAATGAACCCCAAGAGCGCTACAATGTGAGCCTGATGTGTCACTGAGCAGCCATCATCATGCTCAAGATGTGCTTCAGGTGCCTGGACAGGTTGAAGGCGTCCTTCAGTACTCGCCAGCGAGGGTCTCTAGAACAATCATGGTGTGCTGCGTTCTGCACAATATTGCGCAGCAGCGGGGATTAGAGTTGAAGGAGGAACAAGGCGCTCATCGCTCATCATCTGATGTCAATTCCAATGAATAGGAGGAGGACGAGGTGGAGGAAGATGAAATGGCACACCCAACACCAGACGAGCCGCTCGGGATGCTTGCTGCTTGGGATGCCCTAATAGATTGAAGGTTCAGTTAGTCACACGCACTGGGCCAAAGTAATTATCACATCCCCCTGCCCTTCCCACCACTGGCCCTCTGACACAAAGCAGACCTGTAACCAAGCATCCATCCATTGCACATCCCCCAATTAGTCCCGTCAACTCATATCCTCACATTCATCACCAACCAACTGAAAAGGCGAGTTGACATCTGGCACAAGTTTGGGCAACACGGGGAAATGGTGCAAATTAATACATTTTATGTGAGGTCATAACAAAAGGAAACTTAATAACGTAACACTTTCACAAACACCCTCGGTGAATTACAATGTTTTTCTCTTCCTTTGTATGCTGCTCTTACATGATGCTTCCCCTGTAGCTTCAGCAGAGGTAGAGGCAGGCTGCTCACATCCCTGCTCTGACTGCTGAGATGCTCTTGGCTGTGGGCCCCGCCAAAGACTGCTCCACCTGTACCTGTGCAGGGGCAGACTCGGCCATTGAGAGATGAGGCAGCATGTCAGGTACTGGTTGAGGGGTGGGCCACAAGTGAGACGTGGGAGCGCTTTGGGTGGAGCTCCCACTTCCATGTCCCCTTTCGCCATCATCCCTCTCCTGGGCCAGCAGCACATTACTCCTACCTCTCAGCTGGGGAGCAGCTTGGTGCAGATCAGTGACACCTTGTAAGGCCACAGATAAGGTGTCTGTCATCCTGTTTAAGGTGACAGACATGCTGGTATCCAAAGTCTGCAGGGCTGTGGTCATGGCATGCATGAACTAGTTTGATTGCCGCGATTGAAGTTCCACTGAGGCGACCACTCTCTCTATGGCAGTCGTTCTCGCAATGGACTGCGACATCAATCCACAAGTGTTCAAGTTGGACTCCTCCACCCTCTCTGCTATTGTGTTCAGTGTGTGTGGCACGACTGCCTGTACCTCACAAATTTACTGCTGTCCCTTTATGATTCTCTTTTTCCATCGATGTCCCCTGGGGTTCAGCATCTGTATCCAGCTGAGCAGAGCTTGGAGAGAAGTGTGCCCTCCGACGCAGACTCTCCACCAGCTGTCCCTTCCACCATTCTCTGCTCGTGCTGTGAACTGTGAATCACCAGGTGAGAACCCAAATAACTGTCTAACAGAACCCATCGAAGTGTCAGTATCTGCGCTGGTGCCTGGTAGTACGTCCTGTGATGGTGCATCCTCAGAAGGAATCAGATCCTCTGAAGAATAGTCATCTGAGGTTGAGGAATATCGACTGCTGTTCTACACGTGAAGGCCCTGGAGGAGTACGAATATGATTTAGTACTGGCAATGTAACAATGTTGCCACACAGCATAATTACGCTTATCATATTTCAGTTGATGCTGAAAACAAATCAACATGCTGAGTCTTGTATGAGATGTAGATCAGAGATATTTAATTCTGTCACCAGGCAGCTGTGAAATCCCAGTCTCTCCATCTCCAATGGTCAGGGACACAGAGATGCCACTGATCTCCATGGCTTCTTCCTCACATGATGTCAGCTGCACTATCTGTGGCGGGCCACCTCCAGTCCACTCCCTCTCCCTTGTGTTTTGTGTTCGCTTCTTCTGCAATGGGGAAACAACGGACCTATGAGTGTCTGTAAGGCATGTGTTCACCCAGTGGATGCAGTGCATTCAGTGAGGGTGACTGTCAGGCAGATGCATCATATTGCTTAAAGATTGGGATGAATGGCAGTGGTGGATGGATAAATGTGGAGGTGAGGAAGTACATAGAAAGTGAACGATGGGTGCTCTTCAAACTTAAGTGGGTGTGAGGAGTGATGTCACGGAGTACACTTGACAAGACAGAGTGAGGGGGTTGGGATGCACTACAGGATATAAGTGAATCTGCAACTGTACTCACCATTCCTGGTTAGGTCATTAAAGCGTTTTCTGCACTCGATCCAGGGAAAGGGCATAATGCTCCTGCTGCTGACCTCCTCAGCCAACTCCAACCATGCCTTCTTGGTGACAGCAGCAGGTTTCTTCTTCCTGTTGTTGGGGAATATTGTTGGGTATATGCACTTTCAAAAGGCATTTGTTAAAGTACCACATAACAGACTTGTTAGCAAAATTGAAGCCCATGGGATTAAAGGGACAGTGGCAGCGTGGATGCAAAATTGGCTAAAGGACACAAAGCAGAGAGTGTGCTGAACGGTTGTTTTTCAGACTGGAGGGAAGTATACAGTGGTGTTCCCCAGGGGTCAATATTAAGACCACTGCTCTCTTTGATATATATTAATAACCTGGACTTGGGTATAGAGGGTATAACTTCAAAGTTTGCAGATGACATGAAACTCGGAAATGAAGACTGTTACTATCCTCCACATTGTTTACTACAAGAGGACATAGACAGACTGGTGAAATGGGCAGACACATGGCAGATGAAATTTAATGCAGAGAAGTGTGAGTGATACATTTTGGTAGGAAGAATAAGGAGAGGCAATATAAACTAAATGGTACAATTTTAAAGGGGATGCAGGAACAGAGAGACCGGAGGGTGTACGTACACAAATCTTTGAAGGTGGCAGGACAAGTTGAGAAGGCTGTTTTTTTTTAAAAAAGCATATTGAACCTGAGTTTTATTAAGAGGCATAGAGTACAAAAGCAAGGAAGTTATGCTAAATCTTCATAAAACACTAGTTAAGCCTCAGATGGAGTATTGTGTTCAATTCTGGGCACCACACTTTAGGAAGGATGGAAGGGTCTTAGAGAGGGTGCAGAAGAGATTTACTAGAATGGTACCAGGGATGAGGGACTTCAGTTATGTGGAGAGATTGGAGAAGCTGGGGTTGTTCTCCTTAGAACAGAGACGGTTAAGGGGAAATTTGATAGAGGTGTTCAAAATTATGAACAGTTTTGGTAGAGTAAATAAGGAGAAACTGTTTCCAGTGGCAGAAGGGTCAGTAACCAGAGGACACAGATTTAAGGTGATCTGCAAAACAGCCAGAGGAAACATTTTTTTACGCAGCGAATTGTAATGATCTGGAATGCACTGCCTGAAGGGATGGTGGAAGCAGATTCAATTGTAACTTTCAAAGGGAGTTGAATAATCATAGAGTCATAGAATCATAGAAGTTACAACATGGAAACAGACCCTACGGCCCAACATGTCCATGTCGCCCAGTTTATACCACTAAGCTAGTCCCAATTTCCTGCACTTGGCCCATATCCCTCTATACCCATCTTACCCATGTAACTGTCCAAATGCTTTTTAAAAGACAAAATTGTACCCGCCTCTACTACTGCCTCTGGCAGCTCGTTCCAGACACTCACCACCCTTTGAGTGAAAAAATTGCCCCTCTGGACCCTTTTGTATCTCTCCCCTCTCACCTTAAATCTATGCCCCCTCGTTATAGACTCCCCTACCTTTGGGAAAAGATTTTGACTATCTACCTTATCTATGCCCCTCATTATTTTAAAGACTTCTATAAGATCACCCCTTAACCTCCTACTCTCCAGGGAAAAAAGTCCCAGTCTGTCTAACCTCTCCCTATAAGTCAAACCATCAAGTCCCGGTAGCATCCTAGTAAATCTTTTCTGCACTCTTTCTAGTTTAATAATATCCTTTCTATAATAGGGTGACCAGAACTGTACACAGTATTCCAAGTGTGGCCTCACCAATGCCCTGTACAACTTCAATAAGTACTTGAAGGATAAAAAATTTTCAGGGCTATGGGGAAGGAGCAGGAGAATAGGCCTAATTGGATAGCTCTTACAAAGAGCTGGCACAGGCATGATGGGCCGAATGGCCTCCTCTTGGGTTGTACCTACTATGATACTATGATATTATCTCCTTCCAGCTTCTCACTGCACCCAGCAGTACATCAAGTGATGCGTTGTTAAAGCGGGGCGCAGCCTTTGAGCCTCTTGAGTCCATCTTTAAACTTTGCTGTCTCTTTACAGAACCTCCCAACTCCTCCAAGTTCCCTCTTTGAATTGGTCCTTTAAATAGTCAAGTTGAGATCGCATCATGCGAGTGCGCATCACGCCCTCTGTCGCGCATTGGAGATGTGAAACCCGGAAGTAAAATTATAATTAGGTAGCCATGTTGAAATCGGACATTCCGTGCGCTGAAGCTTCTTCCGGGTTTCGTGCCCGCTATCGCGCTCTCCCCCCGCTCAGAACCCGCCTCTGCGTTATTATCGGGCCCTATGAGTGAGGAACACCACAGTCGATCAGTTAGTTTTATATATATAAAAAAAATTTTGCCCAGAAATTCCGATCAGGCTCCGAACAGGGGCCTGAATTTTGGGAGGAATCCAATTTTGCCAAGATTCCATGCTATGTAAACTGCCCAGTAGATGCTGATGGAGGAAGTGGGTGAGATTTCCGCCTGTCCCTCCACATCAAAGGGAGCGCATCTAGGGGAGTTCCTAGGCTATCTAGAGAAGTAAGACCAGAAGGCCCTAAGAAGGCCTCAACAGAAATCTTACCAGCTGAGAGCCGGCAGAAGGTTCCATTGAGACCCTATGAAAGCTCCCTGAAGTTTCTCAAACAAAGCTAATCGACCTTGGAGTGGATTGATTATCCTTTTTTAAATGCAGCATGAATCCCTTAGAAACTGAAGAAATACTTTCTTACAGTTTTCTTAAGCCCAGGAAAGACTTTGGAATCCCCCTAGTGGAACAGCTTTGGGCTACTCCACATTCCATCAGCGTATCGAGGCAGGTACATCTGATGCACCCTTACAGGCCTGGGCTACCCACCCATATCACTTTAATGACTTCATCCCTGGGATTTGGGACAGGACGCGGGTCCTTCACGGTGGGTGTACTTAAGTTCCGCTCTATCGCACCTCCGCTGAATGGACAGTGCCGTTGGAATTTCAGCCCCTGTGTCTGGTACGCATTTGCCACACTTCAGACATTATTCTCCATATGGCATATTTCAGATGATCTCACTTTGTTAGCGATGCAAAACCATCTGAGAGGTAAAAGATGAAGAAAACCAGTCATCCCATGATATTATTCTAACCTAGAGCCTGAAATGTACATGCTTTTACAATTTCCTTCTGATTGACCTCGGGAGTTTAGAAACATTTAAAGTTATCGCGATTCGCCTATTTAGATCATGTCCCTGCAGGAAGTTCTTGAGAAGGGCCTTAAAGGGACAGACCAAGCTAACTGCTAAACATCACAACCACACTACTGATCTAAGATTACCCTTGAGCAATGCCATGGCAGATCTGCTGGTATTAATATAAAACTGCTGACAGAAGGGGTTATTGACTTTACAGCTGTTAAATCTGAACTGCTCAGTATAAATTGATTTACTGTTCCAGTTATTGATATCACCTGTACCCTTCAGTCAGAATACGTGCAACAGAGTTTTGGATGAGCTCAAGTATATGGAGGGTGGAAGATGGGAGGCCTGCCAGGAAAGCATTGGAATAGTTGAGTCTAGAGGTAACAAAGGCATGGATGAGGGTTTCAGCAGCAGATGAGCTGAGGCGGGGGCAGAGACGGGTGATGTTATGGAGGTGGAAGTAGACGGTCTTGATGATGGAGCAGATATGTGGTCGGAAGCTCATCTTGGGGTCAAATAGGATGCCAAAGTTGTGAACAGTCTGGTTCAGCTTCAGACAGTGGCCAGGGAGAGAGATGGAGTTGGTGGCTAGGGAACGGAGTTTGTGGCGGGGACTGAAGACAATAGCTTTGGTCTTCCCAACATTTAGTTTGAGGAAATTTTTCCTCATCCAGTACTGGATGTCAGACAAGCAGTGTGGCAAATCAGAGACAGTAAAGGGGTCGAGGGAGGTGATGGTGAGGTCAACGTACACATGGAATCTGATGTATTTTCGGATGATGTCACCGGGGGGTAGCATGCAGACAATAAATAAGGAGGGGGCCAAGGATAGATCCTTGGGGGACTCCAGAGGTAACGGTGCGGGAGCAGGAAGAGAAGACATTGTAGGTGATTCCCTGGCTAAGACTGGATAAGAATGGAACCAGGTGAGCGTAGTCCCATCCAGCTGGACGACGGAGGAGAGGCTTTGGAGGAGGATGATGTGGTCAACCATGTCAAAGGCTGCAGACAGGTCGAGAAGGATGAGGCGGGATAGTTTGCCACAGTCACAGTCACAGTCACCTAAAATGTAATTTGTGACTTTGATAAAGGGCGTTTCAGCACTGCGAAAGGGGTAGAAACCTAATTGGAGGGATTCAAACATGGAGTTGCGGGAAAGATGGGCACAGATTTGGGAGGCGACATGTTCAAGGACTTTGGTGAGGAAAGGGAGGTTGGAGATGGGACAGTAGTTTGCAAGGACAGAGGGGTCAAGGTGGGTTTTTTGAGGAGGGGGTGATGATGTCAGATTTGAAGGGGAGGGGGACAGTACCTGAAGAGAGTGAACCATTAACAATATCGGCTAATATGGAGGCCAGGAAGGGAAGTTGGGTGGTCAGCAATTTGGTGGGAATAGGGTCAAGGGAGCAGGAGGTGGGTCTCATGGTCAAGATGAGCTCAGAGAGGGGATGAGGGGAGATAGGAGAGAAACTAGAGAAAGATGCAAGTTCAGGGCTGGGGTGGGGGGGATCCTTAGGGGAAGGGAGGGAAATGGCAGAGGCAGCTAAACAAATGGTCTCAATCTTAGTGACATTGGGACAGAAATAAATAGAGGTTGAGGAATAGCCACAAAATGCTATTACATATCTTATTTTGGAGCTCTTTAAATAGAATACTCCCAGCAGCCTTGGACTCTTCTTTACAAGGCCAAGTGCACGCCTGAGAACTGTACCGGAGCAAACACCAGGAATTTACATAGACATCTAAATGACATCGTCAGACCTAATTTATTGTGGAAACTGGTGGGCAGTTCTGGCACCAATACAAAATCCAACCAGAAAATGCAGTGGCACTGAATGAGCAGAAATCTGGCAAATGGATCCCTGGTCATTTTCCCTATTGGTTATACCTACTGTACAGCCATTATTCAAGTTGAAAGGAAAATCAAACCTAGCTATTTAAAAGGACAAGCTACATGTTTTAAAAAGCTGTCATAAGAATGTATTTTCAGCAGATGTCACTGTTCATCATAAGAGAAATATTGGACAGACTATCAGTCCTGTGCTAGAGCAAGACAAGACTCAGGAATCCCCAGCCCAGTTAAACCTACAAAATCCTCCTTACTAATATTTAGGGACTAGTGTCCAACCTGGGAGATCTGTCCCAAATACTAGTCAAGCATCAGCCTGACATAGTTTTACAGAGTCATATCTATCAGCCAACATCCCAGACTTCTCCATCATCATTCCTGAATATGTCCTGACCCATTGCAAAACCAGACCCCCCTGAGGTGGGGGCAAAGTGATATATAGTTGGGTGGGTCACAATGGGGCGGCGTTCCAGTTTCAGGAAAGAAAAGTGAGGCAGAAGAACCAGGAATATTCCTTCCCACCTTATTACTATGGCTACTCTTTGCCTGTGACTGTTGTATGCACAGGTAGTCCAACTCCCTCCACCCACCCCGGCACCCCCGGAAATCCCAGGACACTGTAAAGGTGGCGGAGACCCAGTGTTATGGGGCTCCACCTCCTTTTCCTCTCCTATGTGTCTGGTAATTAACTGATTCCCAGACACACTGGAGAGGAAAATCCTCTCTAGCGTCCAATAATTTGAGTTGACGGATGAAAATCAGCACCACTCCTGGCTCTCCCCTCAGTTCCGCTGCTGGCTTTCTCATTGGGACCACACCCAGCTCTGTCCACGCCAATCCTGACTCCTACCTGCTGCCACTGCTCTAGGCACAGAATACCACTGCGTGCTGTGGGTAGGAATTCTCGTGATGGGGGGAGGGGGGATGAAATGTATCATCGTGGACTGGAGGGGAGAGGGAGAAGAGCACTAGCATGAACTGAGGGAGGGAGAAGAGAGTTAGCTTGAATTGAGGTGGGGGGAGAAGAATGCTAACATGAACTGAGGTGGGTGGAAGAGGGAGAGCGCCAAATTAAAATGAGGGAGAAGTGGGAGAAGAGTGCCAGTCTTCTGCCACCTTCCCTATGAGTGCCAGTGTGAGAGTGCAAGGAAGATGACAAACTGCCAGGGTGAACTGGGGTAGGAGGGGCTGAAGAGTGCCTACATGAAGGGGGGTTAATGAACATGATGAATATGACAACTGTATAAACAAGTGTAAAACTATTTAACAATTGTGTGTAGCAATAGAGAGCACTAGTATATATCGACAATGGTTGACAATTTCTCCACAAAAATTATGGAAATGCCTTACAATACTTGCAACAATCTTCCACTATCCAAGTAATGAAATGTTGGATATACCTGCGGCTTAAGTTATTATAGGTCTGCGGCCCACTGCACTTTCAACATAATTACAAGAGCAATAACATACATTTATATAGCACCCTTAACGTGAAGTCATATCTTAACATGCTTCACAGTAGGCGAAGGAAACGGATTCTGAGCCAGGAAGCGAGAGATTAGATGGGGTGACCAGAAGCATGGTTGAAGGCTTCTAGACATGGAGAGAGAGTTGGATTGGTAAATATATTTAGAGAAGGAGTTCCAGAGAATAGAAGCCAGGCGGCCAAAGGCTCTGTTACCAGTGGTGAGGCAAGGGAGGGCATGAAACAAAACAGAGGAATGGAGTTTTTTTAGTGAGGGGAACAAAGGACTGAAGGAAATTGCAGTAAAAGCAATGAGCAAAACCATGGAGGGATTACAGACGAGAAAAAGGATTTTAAGTTTAATGCATTGGGGCAGGAAAAGCCGATGTGGATAAGTGAGGATGAGAGTGACAGCTAAGCGGGACTTAGTGAAGGACAGGATGCGTGTGACAGTTTTACACAAGTTGGAGTTTATGAAGGGTGGAGAATGGAACGCTAACCAGGAGAACTTTGAGTAGTTGAGTCTGGAGGTGACAAAGGAATGGATGAGGATTTCAGTGACAGCAGGGAAGAGGCAGGGGTGAAGGCGAGCAATGTTGGAGACGTGGAAATAAGCGGTCCGGGTGATGGATAGGGTGTGGGGTTTAAAGATCACCTCAGGTCGGACAGGACGCTAAGGGGGAAATGTTGGATAAGGGCCATTTTTAGGCATGGGTAATGTGATGCGCTGTTACCCCGCGCCCAATGTGAGCTAGCATCAACTGCCGTCTGCAGAAGATCATTCCAAACGTCTCCCACCCTTTGTGTGTAGAAGCATTTCCTAACTTCACTCCTGCACGTCCTGGCTCTAAATGTTAGGCTATGTCCCCTCATCCTAGTATTGAAGTCTAGGAGACCTCCAAAAACAGTTACAAATGTTTCGGCAGCCAGAAGCAATAATCCAGCCACTAACCTGTAAATCCTGCATGGTCCCTTTAAATAGCACTGGTGGGGGGTCCTCCAGGCACTCTTAGACACGTTTAGGTGGTCGGGGTTGAGACTGTGAGTTGAGTTGAGCGTTCAGTCCCAAAATGGTGTCTATCACTTTAAATCAACGTTGAACCCTGATTGAAGCCATTTTCTCCCTACTTTACATGATTCCAGTGTTCATTATCTGCGCCTGCGCTAACTCCTATACCAAGATGGCGTCCGGCGCACGTCACGCTGGAAACGTGCGTGCGCATCCAAGATGCCATCTTGGAAGTCGGAGAGGCCGTGTAGCGCCGAAACAATGGGTGCTACACGGCCCAATTTAGTGCCCTAAGACTGTGAATGATTTGGTTCAATCTGAGACAGTGCTGGGGAGGGAGACACAGTCCATGGCAAGGGATCACAGTTTTTGGCAGCAGCGAAGGCCTCTGGTCTTCCGAAAGTTAGGCTGCTGGAGGTTATGAGTCATTTTGACTTTTGTTATACATGACCTGGGAATGCTTGCCTTCAGCTCCAATGTGGAAAATTTCCATTTCCTGGCATTCATATAATGTATGCAAAACTCACTGAAACATGAGAGCAGAAAAACAAAACTGTCTGAGAGTTCAACTCTGGCCCAGTGTAGGAGCAGCCTCTGTTATAACCATTCCAGAGCAACATAGCTGTGTTTCACACCCTGGTTTGTTCAGTTTTTTTGTCCCCCTCCCCTTCAAATCTGACATCACCCCCCCGCCCTTCAAAAAACCCACCCCTATGCACTTGAAAACTACCGCCCCATCTCCAACCTCCCTTTCCTCTTCAGAGTCCTTGAACATGATGTCGCCTCCCAAATCCGTGCCGATCATTCTCACAACTCTATGTTTGAATGCCTCCTTTCAGGATTCCTCCCCTGCCACAGTACTGAAACGGCCTTTATCAAAGTCACAAACGACATCCTCTGTGACTGTGACCATGGTAAACTATCCCTCCTCATCCTTCTCTACCTGTTTGCAGCTTTTGATACGGTTGACCACACCATCCTCCTCCAACGCCTCTCCTCCGTGGCCCAGCTGGGTGGGACTGCGCTCGCCTGGTTCCATTCTTATCCAGTTGTAGCCGGAGAATCACCTGCAACGGCTTCTCTTCCTGCTCCCCACCGTTACCTCTGGAATCCCCCAAGGATCTATCCTTGTCCAAGTCCTATTTCTCATCTATATGCTGCACCTCGGCAACATCCGAAAACATGTCAGCTTCTACATGTACGCTGACGACGCCCAGCTCTACCTCACCACCTCTCTCAACCCCTCCACTGTCTCTGATTTGTCTCACTGCTTGTCCGATTGGATGAGCAGAAATTTCCTTCAACTAAATATTGGGAAGACCAAAGTCATTGCCTTCAGTCCCCGCCACAAACTCCATTCCCTAACCACTGATTCTGTCCCTCTCCCTGGCCACTGTCTGAGGCTGAACCAGACCGTTTGCAACCTTGGCGTCCTATTTGACCCAGAGATGAGCTTCCGACCACACATTCGCTCCATCACCAAGAACGCCTACTTCCACTTCCATAACATCGTCCGTCTCCACCCCGTCTCAGCTCATCTGCTGCTGAAACCCTCATCCAGGCCTTTGTTACCTCTAGACTTGACTATTCCAGTGCTCTCCTGGCCGGCCTCCCATCTTCCACCCTCCCTAGAATTGAGCTCATCCAAAACTCTGCTGCCCATATCCTAACTCGCACCAAGTCCCATTCACCCATCACCACTGTGCTCACTGACCTACATTCGCTCCCTGTCCAGGAATGCCTCAATTTTATTATTCGCATCCTTGTTTTCAGATCCTTCCATCGCCTCGCCTCGCCTCTCCCTATCTCTGTAACCTCCTCCAGCCCTACAACCCTCCCAGATCTCTGGGCTCCTCCAATTCTTGCCTCTTGCGCAGCCCCGATTTTCATCACTCCACCATTGGCGGCCGTGCCTTCAGCTGCCTAGGCCCTACGCTCTGGAATTCCCTCCTTAAACCTCTCCATCTCTCTTTCCTCCTTTAAGATGCTCCTTAAAACCTACTTCTTTGACCAAGCTTTTGGCCACATGTCCGAATATCTCCTTATGTGGCTCAGTATCAAATTGTGTTTGAAAATTACTACTATGAATGGCCTTGGGTCGTTTTACGACATTAAAGGCGCTATATAAGTGCGAGTTGTTGCTGTTGTTTGTTGTTGTTGTCCTAATGGTACAGTGAAGTGTATAATAAGGGCATTATTTAATGTTAACAAGCACTGTGTTAAATCTGCTGCAGACTAAGATATAAAAATCCTGTATTTCCTGTTGGTCAAGCAGTCTGACAGCACAGAGTTCCCTGACCTTATTAAATTGCTGGTTGCCCTATCAGTGCCAGAGTGTGAGTGTATAGTTTGCTGAAAATGCTACAGTGTTAACTAGCCTACCTGGAGAGTCCTACAAGCTGCAGACTTACCTGATTGTACTGCCAGGAGAGACAACTCTGACTCAAAGAGGTCGATTTTCACTCCCATCGCCTGACATTAACGGGTCGGTGGCCTTGCCGCCTGTTAACACTGGCGATACGGTGGTGCCATTTTAAAAGGGGTCTACCTCTGGTTGATAGGCCACCTTTAGTATGGAAATCTGAGTCCTATGGCGTAAATAGGAGCACGATTGCCATTTCAGGGAGGAACTGTTTGGAGTCTTTGCAGTGTAGGCTCCAATGAGTTCCTTGGGCAATGGAAAAGAGGCCCAGCAAAAGTAAGTTGTGAATTATTTTGGTGGGCCTCAGAGGAATTGGATTGCTCCTATTGAGCCTTGGCTGTCCGCACGTATTAGAAATCACAGGTGCTCAGCCCCGATTTTCCACCTATTAATTTTAGCTCTTTGTGGGTCTCACAGTCCTGCTGTTAATTATCTGAAAATAAATTATCTTTTTTTTCCAGTCTTTCTTACTTTAATGATTATGAATGCTCTACATTAAAACGTACAGTAAGAGAAACATTAGACGGTGCACTAGTTGTTAGCCAGATAGACTGATAATAAAATGTCTTTTGTTAGATTTAAATACCTGGCTGGCTGCTTGAACTGGTATTTTATGTAATATTTCCCACGGTGTAAATTTTAATGTGGTGTTTTAGAACTAATGTACAGAACTGAATAACGTATAATTACGGAACACTCACCGCACAGTATTTATTATTTAGCATAACACCACAGTTCCAACATTACCAGACTTATGTTCTGATAGTCATCAACACAAAGTACACCAGGAAATATCTGTGGCCAAACTGGGACATTGTGGTAAAAGGCCAATTGGAAACTGGGAATCCTGCTGTTGGATGATGTGCTTTCTGGGAGAGAAAGAGACATTGCTCTGATAGTGAGAAAAATGAGAGAGAATTAAAATGACTTGTGCTGTGTTCATATTATAGAGAACTGCTTCAAATAGAATTGGTTTAGTCAATCCTGCAATCCAATGCTTTAATACATGGTGTACAATACAAGGTTGGAATGGCCTTACACAGTGGCCTTTCCCCATGGAGCACATTCCATCAGTGAACCCAGGTCCCAGAGGGGGAAGGCAGTGCCTAACCTATTGTGCCAGCCAGTTCCCTTTCAGCAGCTGCTCTTTAACGTAAAATCGCTAGAAGGCCATTTTTCTGAGGCGATCACTGGGGTTAAGAGACCGTTATAAAATCATGGCCGTATACCTGAGGCATTTTTTTGGTCAGCTCGCTTACATAAAATGAACAATTGACTAATCCTTTGACCTGGCCTGCTGAAGTCTTCAGTGAATGAAAGTCGAATCACATCTTATCATTGATATTTAGTTGCATTTTGCTCCCTTCAATGGTGTTGCTGGGGAGTGTGACATTTTTGCATTCTGGTTACTTTTTTGGCATTACTTTCCTACAGATTCTTGGTTGCTGTAATTGGAATTTAAAACAAAGTGATGAGGATGGGATTCCTTTGAGGGATCTGATAGCGTATGATTTAGATGAGTTCAGGAGCGGACAACAAATGCATATACAATGATAACCATGCATTATGTCCACACCCGTCTTTACCTCAGGACATGCATTTACAAACCGAAAAAAGGCATATCTTCAGTGCCTCCACTTCACAAAGTGGCTGCCAAATAGCTACACCATCTCTTTGAGACCAAGCTACAGAAAACTTGTTGCATAGAAATGGATCTTCACATGTGCATGCATTAAACATTTACACCATTGGTTCCTTCCAAGCCACCAGCAATGATTATATGCTGAATCAGCTGGCTTACACAAGTGACAAAGGCCTCATTTGCAAGGGGCAACACGTTAATCAGTTTTCCTGTGGAAAGGAGACATCAGCTGGACAAGGCATAGAACATTTCTCATTTGGAGGGTTCCCAAGAGTACTGGTGCTAATAGATAGCACTCATGTACTATAACAGTCCATTGAGCCTGGCCGTCACCCTCTGACAAAAGTAAGGTGAAGTGCTGTCCTCTGGGATGGGTATCCTGAAGTGTCAAACAGGGCAATCCTCCTCAAACCCACCTCATGCAGCAACATATCCACTTTGACAGTCATCAAACAAGGAGTTGGGTGCATATTCCATTTTGTACTTGCCTACAGGGGCTCCGTTTTTTGGTTCCACGTTGGTTTTCCTTTCACTTCATTTTTGCCTGCCACTTAGTCACTACTTCCTTTCATCCCACCTCCTCCCTCCAGCAACAGTAAAGGCTGAGAAATATTTGAACTTCACTTTGAAGCTTTGTAAAGGCTGAAACAATATTTACGCCCATATGTGGCTATTTATCTTTAAGTGTGCACATCGCTTTAAATTTGAGCTACTGGTCGGATTTTGCATATCGCCCATTAGGCTAGCTGCTTGGCCAAGGGAACAGCTGTGCTGGAAACTAATTGTTCAAATGAGCCAACCTTACAAAATCGGGCTTGCTTGGGCCAGGCACCCAGCCATTCCCAGCATAGAATTTTGCTAGTTGAACAAAACCGGACCGTAGATGTCCACTTGAACTACACCTATTGGGTAAGGTTTATAGGGTTCATAGAAGCTTGTTGTGAGCCAGGTGGTTTGCCCAGTCCTGAAATGTACTGCAAGAAGACAAAAGATGAGAAGGAAGAGAGGATAGGAGAAAAACACCAGAACAAAAACCCAGAAAAATATATAGAGAAAATATGTAGATTGCTCATCGTGCAGTACTTTGATCAAGGATCGTACTGATAAGGTTCTTGTAACTTGCTTGAACCCCGTGTTCCTGTTTCCAAGATCCAATGTCACTTGGGATAAACCAATACCAGAACATATATGCACTTTATCTCTTGTGATTTGCTGACTACCATTTTAGAAATTCTGAATATTTGAGCTTTCATCAAGGAGTCATTAACTCCTGCATGGGGAGATTAAATTTAACCCAAGGCTAACTCTATAATTTAACCAGCTATTTATGCTGTGTGCCAAGAAACATTTAAACAATAACCTGAGCTATGGATCAATGTACTCTGCACAGTACAGGTGCAGAGTGCAAAATTCTGCTTTCTGGATATTTGTTTTTATGGTTTCAAAGCAGTTGCGATACAGATTATGTTATGCTTCTTTGCTCCCACTTTATTTCTTAATCACTTTTATGACAATCACAAGGACAAAGTTTTGGTTTGAAAATACCTAAATTGAAATTACATTATTCCAATGAATGACTTCCATTTCTTAAGGGAAAAGAAGTTAAGTGACCAGCAAGAAAGGACTAGAGTTTCTTTTACACATCAGTTTCTTTTAATTAATCTGCTGCAGATGTTTTTATCCAAGTGAAGAATGTGAGTACTAAGGAAATGAATATATTGTCACTGTGAGCAAGTTGCTAAAAATAAAGTACAATTGGATCAAATACAATGCGTGACATTCCTGCTACATTATCCTGACCATGTGCCCCAACCCCAGTTTCTGACATTCACCTTCAATAGTATCACCATACTATTTGTATACCAGCTTGCTAGACTTAAATTCAGGTCCCAGAGATAAAAGGACAATGTTCTAACACACTATGGGACGGATTTTCCTCTTTGCCACAAAGGAGCAGATCTTCCCTTTGCCTGAGCCCCTGAATCCAGCTGATTTCCTGGGGCCAGGATAATTCAAATAATTAGGGCAGGTATCAGGGCCATTTGCAGTGCCCAGTTCAGGCGGGGAAGGGTAATTGCTGTGGTACCCAGCCTCGGCCTAGTGCTGGCTAAAGATCCATACATTTTTTTCTTCCTTATACTTTGAATTTGCCACTTTGGCTAATATGAAAGAACAAACTTGCATTTATATAGTACCTTTCACATCCCCAGCATATCCAAAGCACTTCACAGTCAATGAAATACTTTTGAAGTATAGATACTGTTGTAATGTAGGTAAATGCAGCAGCCATTTTACAATAGCATGGTATCACAAACAGCAATGAGATAAATAACCAAGTAATTTGTTTTTGTGATGTTAGCTGAGAGATAAACATTGGCCTGAACGATGCCCCTGCTCCTCTTCATATAGTGCCATGAGATCTTTTAAATCCACCTGAGCAGGCAGACAGGGCCTTGGTGTGACATCTCATCCAAAAGACAGCACCTCTAACGTCAAACCATTCCTTCAGTACTGCACTGAAGTGTCAGCCTAGATTATGTACTCAAGTCTCTGGAGTGGGACTAGAACCCATGAGCTTCTGACTCAGAGGCAAGAGTGCTACCACTAAACCAAGAATGACACTAGTATGTAGTTGATTGCTCTGCAATTGATTGGCTTAGTCAAAGTGGAACTTTAAAATTGAACCTTCTCGCCTCCTCAACCCGAAAAAGCACTAGCATTCCTGGCTGTCCTTGCGCCCAGCGTTACTAAGGTGCAAATGGTGAAAAATACATTGCATGATATCATCCCATCTTTTGTATCTTAATATAATGTGCCCACCTATACTACAGCAGATATATTAAATGCCCAACTTAAGTGGCATCGGGTGACAGAGAGTTGGTGGAGTGCCGCCTGCCTGATTTACACTCTTGTAAATCCAGGTTCTAATTGTAACTGAAGAGGAAAATCTGCCCCTGGGTCTCCAAGTACCCTAACGGGAGACGTTAATTGGCTTTGGCTGTGTTGAACTAATATATAGGCGGTGAAGGTGAAAGAGCAGGGTCCCAGGCGTCCAAATTACGATTGATGCAATTTTTTTCAAGAATTTTAATTTGGCTCAGTTGGTAGGTGCACTGTCCCCTGTGTAACTGAGCCAGGCAGTCCATAAAGGTCACAGGATCAACTCCTAGGGGGAGCAGCTGAAGAACTGTAATTGGCCTTAGCACCTTAGGGATGGGAAAACTCAGGCAATCTTTCTGCTCTTATTGCTTTCTAGTAACTCCTACTGCCTTGTCAATGTCAGGTGAAGACAGGATCAGGCTGGGCTTTGATGCCCTGCCAGTTGACTAGCTTATCTAGGCTCACATGCATAAAGAATGGCCACTTGGGCAACATATTAGAGGCCATCGAGTGCCTGTGAGAACATCGCCAAGTATGAGACAATGCTTCAGGAAAAGATTGGAGAGAATAATAAAGATTTTAGTTTTTGTGAATAATATTATTTTTTGCAGATAATACTAGCAAAAGTAATATAGTTTGTGTTCACTAGGTAAATGCACCCTTTTGTGTGTTACTGGGCTGTACAAGTCCAGAAGGCCACAGGTTTGGTCTGTGCTGAATTATGGTATTATAGCTAACATCAGATTACTCGGGGTAAGGAGAGTAAAATATCAACTGGACTTCCCACTCTTGATCCCTATCCAGTGATCCTTATTGGAAAGTATATGTACATGGACATAGGATGAGAATAGGATCGGGCTCTAGCTGTGATGCCCTCCATAGTCAAGTGGCCTACCAATCTGTCTGGGCCTTTGCGTGAAAAATGGCGACTTGAGCAAGGTACCGGGTGTGCTACTGAAGCAGGTGGATCTGTACCCAGCACAAGTCAATGCATTCAGGAGAGGAGGGGTGAGGGGATACATTGAGAAGGAGAAAGAAATCCAATTACTAAAGGTTTCATGATCTTCAAAATTTTAACACTCAGTATGGAATCCTAAACTGCAATAAAGGGAAGTTAAACATTACCCAAAACTGTGAGAACTTTTTGATTAAGCTAATGTAACTAGCCATTTACACTATGCACCAGAGGTCACCCAGGCAATAAACCATTAACCAGAGTCATGAGCCAAAGGGATCTGCGTAATACTACTGATGCAGAGTAAAAAATTCTGCTTTCTGGCTATTTTATGTTCTCTTTAGTTTTAGCTCATATAATGGGGCAGTTGAACTACTCTATTTCCTCATCACTTTTATGGCTGTCACAAGGACTCAAATGTTCCCTGACTTTGGCTTGTAAATTGAAGTTTTTATTACTTTTATTAATGAATTCCATGCATCAGGGGAAAGAGTTAAAATCAATAAAGAAGGACCTTCAGTAAGTTTTTCATATAGAAGTATATTGCAATTCCTACCCTGTATGTGTACCTAACCAAAGCGAAGGCTGTATGGGCTGGGGAACAAAATATCTTTAATGCTTTGGACCCAGTGTTGTTTTGCATCAAGCAAGGCAGGCAAAGCAAGTAAATCAAATGCAACATGAAGCTCTCCTGCCCTGATCAAGTGTATGAACCACAGAACAGCATGGCCAAATCATCTCCAGTTCCAAAACAGCTTGCAAGACCACAATAAGCACATGCGAGATAGTCACATCCATAGCAGCATGAATTGTAATAATCGGAGCTCATTTCAATTAGGGCCCTCAATACTAATTTAAAGTATTATTGCACACTTCAGGGCTCCGGGAAAAAGCACAAGAGGAAAGCCGTGACCTCTGAGGACCAGTCTCCTATTTTACTGTCCCAGCGTGCATTGGTCTACTGTTGGAGGGAAAGTGGAAAGCGATGTTTGTTTTCTGTCCCTCTGCTCTCAGGAACCATTAAATGTTGGGGCTTGGGTGCCACTGGAGGTGTAGAGTTAATTGGCTTTATAATATAATGTGACTGCCATGTTTCAGGAGTCTTTGGCTATCTTACCACTAAAAGGAAGCATATATGAGTTATCTTAAAATGCATTTTTTGTTAAAGCTTACGTTAAAGGGGTTAATTTTGGGGTTTTGCTAGGGTAAGATTATGTCCTTTGGTTAGGCAGTCAGTGACCAGGGGTGATCATTTTAAAATTGTCACTTTGAGGGCAAGGAGAGTGCCTAGGAGAAAAATCTTTCTGCAGAGATGCATGAAATGCTTTGCCACAGGGAGTTGCGGAGTTAGAGGCCATTGCAACTTTTACGGGAACAGTAGATAAACATTTGAAGCAGAGAAACATACAAGGCTTTAGGGAGAGAGAACAGGACAATGGGCTTCATGCTGGATTGCGCTAGCAACGAGCCAACATAAACACAATGGGCCAAATGGTCTCCGTCTGCGCTGTAAACCTCTATATAAGAATGGAAGAATCTGTGCACAATTACACTTTAAAACAATACATGGATCTCCCTCTTCTGATCCTCCTACAATATATAGGCTTTTAGAACCCAAGTTTGGCATTACTAAATCAGTATTTCTTGATTTATCTTATGTTGTGTCCTATTCTTTTCAGCCTTGGTGGTGTTCTGAATTGTGGGCCTTGACCCTTCACTTAGAGTTCCCAATTTGAAAACAAACTCCCACTGCTTTAAGTGAACATAGGCATCCTGTGGTTTTTAATCTAATACTAAGAGGGGCAATAAACAGTAGGTTCTCATTGTACAGAATTTTATATGAATATAGCCTGTTAAATAAGATAACTGGTGAACTCGTGGTCATGTGGTGACATTGGGTTTATGAATTGTAAATTCATTGTGCTAAAAAGGAACTCACAATCTCTATATTTATGACTCTTATGCAATTTCTGAGGAAAGTAGTATAAAATTAGATATTTCAAACTTAAAAAAAAATGTGGTAGGTTTATTACCACAAGGTGTCCTAGCGATGCATTTTAGTCCTGTTGCATAGTTAAAAATTATGCCACTGAGGGCTGGATTTTCTGACTCACTGATGTTCCAGAAGTCCATCAGGACGGGACTTTGGGCGGCTCGCATGACCCCATTCTGTGTCAAATTTTGCAGGGCCAGGCTTATTATAATAAGAGACAGAGTAGAGCAAATGTGAAGGAGGAGCTGGAGGAGGAAGATATGACAGATGTTGGCCAAAGGGCCAGAAGATGTCCAACTTCGGCTGAAGAGCTTCAGAAGCCAGATCTCAAGGGTCCTTCTGTTAAAAGAAGGATGCTTACAGACCATCAAACATGTACGGGCACTGGGATTAATATCCCAGAATGTACTGCAAATAGTGGCTCAGTTGGAGGAATCCACTAATCGCATACGCAACGCTTTGCAGGTTGTGTGCAGCACTGAAGTCAACTACAGCAGAGGAATTAAGGACAGGTGTATTTTCTGACATGGAAGTTGTGACTTCTGCCATAGACAACTTGGGCACCATAGTGGAGGGGGGTGTCTTTTCTGAGGCTGCATTCCAGATCAGAATCTTAAATGGCATCTTCCTCTGTAGAATATGTGAGGGAAAAAAAATTGATGCCCCAGAGTATAAGGCGAAAAGGTACACACTGAGGCAGGATGATTGAGCGAAAAGAACACAAAAAGAAATTACTCCGAACAGTTGTAAAGTAAGAAAGTTAGAGCACTTTAAAGTTTCACTTCAGAAACATGGGCCAGAGCTGGAAATGTTGGGAAATCTGACGTTTGACGTTATCATGTAATTTAAATATTATTTTAATCCAGTCACCAGTATTTGGGCAGATGCTTCTGGTCGCTGCCATCACTTCTATCAGAAAAACTTAATGGCTGTGCTCATGGGCGGAGATACAACATTACACATTGCTGCCCAATTTGTGCCCTCACCTGCCCTGAAACCACCCAGAATTGGGCAGAAAAGCATTGGAAAGTCAAGCCTTTAGAGCCTGGAGATCATGGACAGTGATTCCTTCTCGTGAAGAGACCAACATGTCTCTTAGTTTTTAAAAACAACTGGAGCAGCTGTTGAAAATTTATTTGTGTTGGAACTGGGAGAGAATAATTAATTCTTCTAGTGTTTTACAATATTTATGCCATAACTGAAACCAATTATATAACCAGTCAACGAATAAATTACAGTTTAGGCACATCTCTCATGTTAAAAAATGGTATAAGCATTGCAAAACACTGCCAAGTATTACATGTGCTATTTATACACTTGTATGAATTAAGAGAAATATAAAGTATTCGTTTAGCTAGTTTTGCAGGCTATAATTTATTCTTGGGTAGTTTTGAAGATTATAATTTTAGTTTAGGTACTTTTGAGGGCTAAGGAAAATAGGGCAGGAACATACTTATATGGAAGGAATAGTAATTCGCCTCATCCAATCTGCATGAAAGACTGCAGAAGAAATAACCATAGAATATGAATGCATGAAAGGAGGAGCAGGAATTGTATGTTCTAGAGCAAAGTGGTAAGTGGGGTATTGAAATGTAACTGACTCCAGGAAAAGATAGACCAGAGAATAGAGCAAGATGTTTTAGACCAATTCCTATCATTGTAGGTTGCTAATCAGGGTGCTCTCATGTTATTGCCTAACACTCAAAGGATCTCTTTCTTTTCAAAAGAGAAGGCTACACATAACTATCAGCTCAGCATGCATAGATCGTGGATCAGTCAGCCTTTGATGCCTGAGCCACTACAGGGAGGAGGTCCTCCAAATAATTGGGGTGGAGGTTATCAAGGGAGTAGACAAGGCAGAACTTGGTGGCTTTATCACAAACCAGCAAGATAAGGGTTTGCTTCAACTTTGTCTTCTTGCTAGCACCTTACACTCAATGGGGAAGCTGGTGCCAGACAAAATCAGGAATTAGCCCAATTATGTCAGCAGCTGCCCAGATCATGCAAACACCAGCTCAGATACATTCACTTTGGGGAAATCAGATCAGGCGAAATCAAGAAGGAGCACCAGGTGAAGCACTGAGTACCAATAATAAGGAGCAAGTGGAGGTGGCAACAGACAAATAACAACAGAAGGACGGGAGGGATTGGGCCATATGGGCAGCTCCTGTGGGAACCACAGATTTGTACCTTACAAGAGCTGCATAGTGAGCTGCACTAATTAATCAGCAGAAGCTCTTCATGCAATCCTTTGAGAATTTACACGATCTACGAGGAATGTTGGAGAACATACAGCAGTTCTGCTATGACATCTGTGTAGCCATGCAAGAGGGCATGAGGAACCCACAGATTATCATGGACTGAGTGGTGACTCAAGGGCATTCTGTGGGGAAAGAGAGCCCAGTGATGATGTAGCACTGTGTCTGCCACTATTGAGACCTTGGGCTCCAATTTACAGCAGGCTCTCCCTTCTGATCTTCAAAAGCTAGGGGATCATAACTCACAATGACTCAAAGGTTCCCTGACTTTGGCTTGTAAATTGAAGTTTTTATTACTTTTTATTAATGAATTCCATGCATCAGGGGAAAGAGTTAAAATCAATAAAGAAGGACCTTCAGTAAGTTTTTCATACAGAAGTATATTGCAATTCCTACCCTGAATATGTGCTTATCCAAAGCGAAGGCAGTATAGGCTGGGGAACAAAATATTTTTAATGCTTTGCACCCAGTGTTGTTTTGCATCAAGGAAGGCAAAGCAAGCAATTCAAATGCAACATGAAGCTCTCCTGCCCTGATCAAGTGTATTAACCACAGAACAGCATGGCCAAACCATCTCCAGTTCCAAAACAGCTTGCAAGGCCACAATAAGCACATGCCAGATAGTCGCATCCATAGCAGCATGAATTGTAATGATCGGAGCTCATTTTAATTATTGCCTTCAATACTAATTTGAAGTATTTTTGCACGCTGCAGGGCTCCAGGAAAAAGCATCATGAGGAAAGCCGTGACTTCTGAGGACCAGTCTCCTATTTTACTGTCCCAGCGTGCATTGGTCTACTGTTGGAGGGAAAGTGGAAAGCAATGTTTGTTTTCTGTTCCTCTGCTCTCAGGAACCATTAAATGTTGGGGCTCGGCCACCTCTGGAGGTGTAGTTAACTGGCTTTATAATATAATGTGATAGCCAAACAATCCTAAAAGATGGCAATTTTTCCACTGAAATTATGTATATATGAGTTATTTTAAAATGCGTTTTGTGTTAAAGCTTACTTTAAAGGGGTTAATTTTGGGGCTTTGATCGGGAATGACTATGGGGGTTAAATCGGTTAACCCCCGAAACTGGGCCCGTGTACAGCAAACGGCCCAGTACTTCAGTCTCAGGCAGGACAAGGCATTCATCTTGCCTCAGTACTTACCTCAGACAAGCGTTAAAAACATGCGTTGACACGAGGGGCATGATTTTAAAAGGGAAAAATGGGTGGGTTGGGGGCAGGGGCAGGGGCAGGGGCACGCCGACAAAGCCTCAAACCCACCCACATCCGGTTTCCACCGAGGCGGGACAACGGGCGGGCGACCAACCCGCTCCCAGGATGTGGGTTGGTGATCAAAACCTTTCAAGGAGGCTGCGGGCCACCATTTTTCCAGAGTTTCCAATTTCAACCCCTGGGGACCTGGATTCCCGGGCCTTCTCTTTTATGCCACATGAAAGAAGGCGGGAAGGCCCGAAACTTCTGGCACAGGTTGTGGGCCCAGAGGAGCAGGAATGCTTCCCCCAGACCTAACAAGCTTGCCTGCAGCGACCCCTCCAATGATCGTGGACCCACCCCCCCACAAAAGATCGTGGACCCCACCTCCAATCTCCGACACCCCCCCGCCAAGATCGCAGACCCCTGCGATGACCACCGAATCCCCCCCAATGATTACAGACCCTCACGATGATCCCTGATCCCAAAACCCCCCCATGACTGACCCTCAATCCCTCCCCTCCATGACTGATTCCCCCGTGTAACCCCTATGCCAACCCATGCCCCCATGCCAATCTCCCCCTCCCCCCCCCCCCCCCCCCCCCCCACCATCCATAAAAACGAAGACTTAACTGAAGATTTACCAGAACATGTCCTCTCCCTGGCTGCTTTTCCGTCTGACTGAAACCAGTCTGGTCAATCAGGCCGGCCAGTTGGACGGCAAACCGACAAAAAAAAGACGTTCTTACGTCAAAATCGTTAGGACGTCCAGGAAACCCGTATTCCGGGTTTCCTGTCCGCAATTTGACCCCTCCACCCTATTCTTGGATCGGGGTCAAAATCATGCCCGAGGATTCAACGACATTCAAACTTTCCACCAGCAGGGGCAGCCCGAATCTCTCAAAGGCCGGATGTCTCGCTGACAGCCAACCAAAATCTCTTAAAGGCAGTCGGTACCTGTAATTTGCTAAAAATAACAGTCTACTGTCTGCACGGAGTCCGAACAGAGATCAGACATCGCACAAGTAAAACACAGATGCAGGTCCCCTCCCTATGTTTACAAACTGTTGAGTTATTTTAAAACATTGAATAAAGGTTGCGCACCACTAAATCCCACATCTTCCAATCTGCATGCCAGACCTCACCAATCTACCGTTCCAAGTTGGTACCAGGCCTGCGAGCGTGCGTGCACCAAGGTTCTCTGCTGATGCAATAGAGGCCTTGGTGCAAGAGGTGGACAGAAGGCGAGCCATCCTATATCTGCAGTGGTGGGGGCAAGAGGGCCTCCAGCCATATGCTGAAAAGGCAGTGGGAGGCAGCAGGGGATGCAGTCAGTGCCAGGTGCATAGCACCACGAACATGAATGCAGTGCAGGAAGAAGTTCAATGCTTTGACATGAGTGGTCAAGGTGAGTGAGGTCAACTGTCAAGTGGCATCACCTACCAACTGCACCACGAGCCGCATCCACTGCTCCACGCACTAAACCTCCCATCACCCACATACCAACAAACTCTTTCCATCAGTACTCAACTCTTCCAATCACATGCTTCCTCTCACCCTCACACATTACCACTGTTGCAATCCACCCACTCACAACTCACAGGCCACACACACTGGCAGCTATTCAACCATGACAGGCACATCACCCAGATACATGTCCCCCTTTCTTGCAGGAAAAGGTGGCGCACATCAGGAGGCAGCAAGTGGCAGTGGCATTTAGCTCCTTGAGCCTGGTCTGCCATTCAATGAGATCATGGTTGATCTGTGACCTAACTCTATATACCCGCCTTAGCACCATATCCCTTAATACCCTAGGTTCACAGAAATCTATCAATCTCAAATTTAGAATTCACAATTGAGCTTGCATCAACTGCCGTTTGCAGAAGAGTGTTCCAAACTTCTCCCACCCTTTGCGTGTAGAAGCGTTTCCTAACTTCACTCCTGCACGTCCTGGCTCTAAATGTTAGGCTATGATCCCTCGACCTTGTATTCAAGTATAGGAGATCTCCAAAAACAGTTACAAATGCATCGGCAGCCAGAAGCAATAATCCAGCAACTAATCTGTAAATCCTGCATGGTCCCTTTAAATAACGCTGGTGGGGGTCCTCCAGACACTCTAAGACAGGTTTAGATGGTCGCATTTAAGACAACGATCAATTCAGCGCATTAAGTGCCAAAATGGTGTCTATCACTTTAAATCAGCGTTGCACACTGATCAAATGCATTTTCTCCCTACTTTACATGATGCCGGCATTCGTTATTTGCGCATGCGCTAAACCCTTTACCAAGATGGCGTTCGACGCACATCACACTAGAAACGTGCGTGCGCATCCTAGATGCCATCTTGGATCTCCAGGAGGCCGCATAGCGCAAAAACAACGGGGGCTAGATGGCCCAATTTAGCGCCCTATGTCCTTTGGTTGGGCTGACAGTGACAAGAGGTGACCAATTTAAAATTGTCACTGAGGGCAAGGAGAGTGCCTAGGAGAAAAATCTTTCTGCAGAGATGCATGGAATGCTTTGCCACAGGGAGTTGCAGAATTAGAGGCCATTGCAACTTTTAAGGGAACAGTAGATAAACATTTGAAGCAGAGAAACATACAAGGCTGTAGGGAGAGAGAACAGGACAATGGGCTTCATGCTGGATTGTGCCAGCAGCAAGCCAACAATGGGCCAAATGGTCTCCATCTGCGCTGTAAACCTCTATATAAGAATGGAAGAATCTGTGCACAATTACACTTTAAAACTATACATGGATCTCCCTCTTCTGATCCTCCTACAATATATAGGCTTTTAGAACCCAAGTTTGGCATTACTAAATCAGTATTTCTTGATTTATCTTATGTTTTGTCCTATTCTTTTCAGCCTTGGTGGTGTTCTGAATTGTGGGCTTGACCCTTCATTTAGAGTTCCCAATTTGAAAACAAACTTTCATTGCTTTAAGTGAACATACAGTCTCTTCTATATTTATAACGTGACTCTTGTGCAATTTCTGAGGGAAATGGTATAAAATTAGATATTTCAAACTTTAAAAAAAAATGTGGCTCTGAGGCAGGATTATTGGGAGAAAAGTACACAAAAAAATTACTCCGAACAGTTGCAAAGTAAGAAATTTAGAGCACTTTAAAGTTTCACTTCAGAAACATGGGCCGGAGCTGGAAATGTTGGGAAATTTGAAGTTTGACGTTATCATGCAATTTAAATATTATTTTAATCCAGTCGCCGGTATTTGGGCAGATGCTTCTGGTCGCTGCTATCATTTCCATCAGAAAATCTTAATGGCTGTGCTCATGGGCGGAGATACATTACACATTGCTGCCTAATTTTGTGCCACCACCTGCCCTGAAACCATCCAAAATTGGGCAGAAAAACATTGGAAAGTCAAGCCTTTAGAGCCTGGAGATCATGGACAGTGATTCCTTCTCGTGAAGAGACCAACATGTCTCTTAGTTTATAAAAACAACTGGAGCAGCTGTTTAAAATTTATTTGTGTTGGAACTGGGAGAGAATAATTAATTCTTCTAGTGTTTTACAATATTTATGCCATAACTGAAACCAATTATATAACCAGTCAACGAATAAGTTACAGTTTAGGCACATCTCTCATGTTAAAAAATGGTATAAGCATTGCAAAACACTGCCAAGTATTACATGTGCTATTTAAACACTTGTATGAATTAAGAGAAATATAAAGTATTCGTTTGGCTAGTTTTGCAGGCTATAATTTATTCTGGGGTAGTTTTGAAGATTATAATTTTAGTTTAGGTACTTTTGAGGGCTAAGGAAAATAGGGCAGGAACATACTTATATGGAAGGAATAGTAATTCGCCTCATCCAATCTGCATGAAAGACTGCAGAAGAAATAACCATAGACTATGAATGCATGAAAGGAGGAGCAGGAATTGTATGTTCTAGAGCAAAGTGGTAAGTGGGGTATTGAAATGTAACTGACTCCAGGAAAAGATAAGACCAGAGAATAGAGCAAGATGTTTTAGACCAATTCCTATCATTGTAGGTTGCTAATCAGGGTGCTCTCATGTTATTGCCTAACACTCAAAGGATCTCTTTCTTTTCAAAAGAGAAGGCCACACATAACTATCAGCTCAGAGCATGCATAGATCGTGGATCAGTCAACCTTTGATGCCTAAGCCACTACAGGGAGGAGGTCCTCCAAATAATTGGGGTGGAGATTATCGAGGCAGTAGATAAGGGAGAACTTGGTGGCTTTATCACAAACCAGCAAGATAAGGGTTTGCTTCAACTTTGTCTTCTTGCTAGCACCTTACACTCAATGGGGGTGACTTTGACTTGGGTGATAGTGCAAAATGGGTGCTATCGATTCCGCTCCATGTTATACATCTCTTCCGGTTTTCATTTCCATTGTGTAACGGGCAACTGAATCAATATCACCCATTTTACACTGTCACCCAAAGGCAAAGTTACCCCCAATCAGTGGATAACATCTGCCCCTAGCATAGTGGCCTTGCTACTGTGTGGACAGCCATTGGCTGGATATCTTATGCTAGTACAAGTTCTTTTCTCTTTAGGGTTTTCCCAAGATGAGGAAGCTGGTGCCAGACAAAATCAGGAATTAGCCCAATTATGTCAGCAGCTGCCCAGATCATGCAAACACCAGCTCAGATACATTCACTTTGGGGAAATCAGATCAGGTGAAATCAAGAAGGAGCACCAGGTGAAGCACTGAGTACCAATAATAAGGAGCAAGTGGAGGTGGCAACAGACAAACAACAACAGAGGGACGGGAGGGATTGGGCCATATGGGCAGCTCCTGTGGGAACCACAGATTTGTACCTTACAAGAGCTGCATAGTGAGCTGCACTAATTAATCAGCAGAAGCTCTTCATGCAATCCTTTGAGAATTTACACGATCTATGAGGAATGTTGGAGAACATACAGCAGTTCTGCTATGACATCTGTGTGGCCATGCAAGAGGGCATGAGGAACCCACAGATCATCATGGACTGAGTGGTGACTCAAGGGCGTTCTATGGGGAAAGAGAGCCCAGTGATGATGTAGCACTGTGTCTGCCACTATTGAGACCTTGGGCTCCAATTTACAGCAGGCTCTCACTTTGGATCTACAGAAGCTAGGAGATCAGCTTGACAGCACCTTGAAGACAGACACCATGCTCTTTACTGCTGCCCAAGTGTCTGTCCTCGGGTCATCTGCAAGCGGCAGCCAGGGTATGGTAGAAAGAGTAACTTCCCCTGTTAGGATGAGGATTCATCCACCACTCCTGCCACTCTCCTCAGAAGAGGCAGATAAGGCATAAAGGTAGCCAACAAACACAGATACTAGGGTGCTGGGAGTAATGGCAGAGCCATTTCATGACTCAGCGTCACTGGGTTCCTATTGAGGAAGAGTAGCATGCTACCATATTTTCTCCTCCCACCGAGAAAATGCTTAGGAGCAGCAGGTGATTAGTAGGTAGACAGCACAAACATCTTGCATTTTCACCAAGGCCAAACACCGGGAAAGCAAACACCAATGCAGGGACAAACATGTGGTGTGGAGAAATATACTGATTGCACCTTCTTTGGAATTTTGTGGTGATAAGTTGTTGGCCAGAAGAATGTATGACTTATATAAATTACTTGGAAATGGGGACAGAAACAAAACTCTCCAAGTTTACAGATACCAAACTGGGAGGGACTGCAAAAAACTGGGAGCAGGCTATACGACCTGGATAGACTGGGAAGATGGACTGCTGAGTGGCAGACATCATTCAGTATGGCCAAATGCATGAGTTTGGGAAAAGATAATAAACAGTATTATTTTACAGGACATAGTCCCCACCCACAGCCCTTTTGACATGGCTGGCCTTGTATGTGTAGGTTCCGACTTTTACATGAGCTGGATTTCCCATCTGAGGTTGGGAACTGGTGTACTAGTTCCATCCTTTTCGACATCTGCCAGAGTTCCTGCGAAAATCTGGCAGAACAGCCAAGAAAATTCAGCCCCAGGATTTGTGATTCTTATAATTAAACAATTCTGCTGCCTGAAGAAAAGCATCTCTGGCAGAACAGAGACCTGGGATCTCTCTTTCATGAAATTGAACCTTGTAGGTAAATCAGCATTTTCTGCATTATTCCATAAGACTTGGTTCAATCTAATTTAAATTGAAATTTAAAAATGAATTTCTGAGCATGTTGATCTAATCTCACTGCTGTAATCTACCTCCCATGATCACCTCTTCAATTCAGGTGAAGCCTACTCATGTCATTAATCATTTAATAATACCTCATGAGCCCCGAAAATCTGTGGGGGCTCCGCTGGTCTCCTGCTGTACCTCGGTGGGAGTCTAGCAGAGTCCACCAGAAAACAGCAAAAACCTGGTTCTAGGGATTTCTGATGGACTTTGTAAGGGGCCAGATTTTCTAGCCAGATGGAGCAAGCAGGTTCGAGAGGTGTGTCTGCAGTTGTGATGACCTCCTACTGATCCCACAAACTCCTGCAAGGTCAGCATTGGGGGGCATGAACCCAGTGTAGGTGCCAGGATCGCATCCCGAGGATTTTTGTGGCAATAACATTTACTGCTGTAGTTGTTAAATAGCTTTTACAAGCACATCATTGGGGCAACTGAGTTTTCTATGAGTGGCAACTGCAGTGTATTTTTCTACCTGAGGAACAGCATTTGTATCATGAACATTGAGTATTGTGGTAAATCAGCATTTTCTACATTTTCTTAAAAATCACGAGCTCCACAGCTGGATTACAAAAATCTACATCACTTATCCTTTATAACTTTATGGCATTTAGCTGCTTGCAAAGTTTGAAAGGTGCATTATTGCAGTTTGGTTGTGTGGCCAGTTGTTTTTTCGTTCCGGTAACAGATTTGTATTGCAGCAAAATCATGATCACTCAGCATTTTGATTTGAAATCTCTTTAAAAACGATCAAAAAGGGGCAATTAATTTGCAGATTTTATTTGCAGAAAGAGAAAAATAAAGCCCTGAAAAAAACTCCTCTGCCTGTTGAAATATCCTTGATTGAACACACCCAATAATTAAAGTCAGGTAGAAGCTTGCAATGTGTCAGCTGATGTCGGCCACAGGCCCAGTCAGGAAGGAACTGCACTTTTTCTTTATTCGTTCATGGGATGTGGGCGTCGCTGGCAAGGCCAGCAATTATTGCCCATCCCCAATTGCCCTTGAGAAGGTGGTGGTGAGCCGCCTTCTTGAACCGCTGCAGTCTGTCTGGTGAAGGTTCTCCCACAGTGCTGTTAGGAAGGGAGTTCCAGGATTTTGACCCAGCGACAATGAAGGAACGGTGATATATTTCCAAGTTGGGATGGTGTGTGACTTGGAGGGGAACGTGCAGATGGTGTTGTTCCCATGTACCTGCTGCTCTTGTCCTCCTAGGTGGTAGAGGTCGCAGGTTTGGGAGGTGCTGTCGAAGAAGCCTTGGCGAGTTGCTGCAGTGCATCCTGCAGATGGTACACACTGCAGCCACAGTGCGCCGGTGGTGAAGGGAGTGAATGTTTAGGGTGGTGGATGGGGTGCCAATCAAGCAGGCTGCTTTGTCCTGGATGGTGTCGAGCTTCTTGAGTGTTGTTGGAGCTGCACTTATCCAGGCAAGTGTAGAGTATTCCATCACACTCCTGACTTGTGCCTTGTAGATGGTGGAAAGGCTTTGGGGAGTCGGGAAGTGAGTCACTCGCTGCAGAATACCCAGCCTCTGACCTGCTCTTGTAGCCACAGTATTTATATGGCTGGTCCAGTTAAGTTTCTGGTCAATGGAGACCCCCAGGATGTTGATGGTGGGGGATTCACCGATGGTAATGCCGTTGAATGTCATGGGGAGGTGGTTAGACTCTCTCTTGTTGGAGATGGTCATTGCCTGGCACTTGTCTGGCGCGAATGTTACTTGGCACTTATGAGCCCAAGCCTGGATGTTGTCCAGGTCTTGCTGCATGCGGGCTTGGACTGCTTCATTATTTGAGGGGTTGCGAATGGAACTGAACACTGTGCAATCATCAGCGAACATCCCCATTTCTGACCTTATGATGGAGGGAAGGTCATTGATGAAGCAGCTGAAGATGGTTGGGCCTAGAACACTGCTCTGAGGAACTCCTGCAGCAATGCCCTGGGGCTGAGATGATTGGCCTCCAACTACCACTACCATCTTCCTTTGTGCTAGGTATGACTCCAGCCACTGGAGAGTTTTCCCCCTGATTCCCATTGACTTCAATTTTACTGGGGCTCCTTGGTGCCACACTCGGTCAAATGCTGCCTTGATGTCAAGGGCAGTGAATCTCACCTCACCTCACTGAAAAGATAAGGATTCACGTTCTTTTCACTCCTGGAAGCCAATCTTGAGTTGTTATTCATTTGCAATTCCAGTACCAGCTGAGTGCACAGCCACTCACGACCGTTTGAATGAACTTCAACTAATACGATCCCCAACAGAATGCATACTTGGCCAAGAATATCAACTGTATAGACAATTACATAGAAGTGTACAGCACAGAAACAGGCCATTCGGCCTAACAGATCCATGCCAATGTTTATGCTCCACATGGGCCTCCTCCCTCCCTCCCTCCCTGCTTCATCTAACCTTATCAGGATATCCTTCTAATTCTTTCTCCCTCATGTCTTTATGTAACTTCCCCTTAAATGCATCTATGCTCGTTGCCTGAACTATTCCTTGTGGTAGTGAGTTCCACATTCTAACCACTCTCCTGAATTCCCTATTAGATTTATTAGTGATTATCTTATATTTATGGCCCCTAGTTCTCATCTCCCCCTCAAGTGGAAACATCTTCTCTACGTCTACCCTAATATAATCTTAAAGACCTCTATCAAGTCACCACTCAGTCTTCTCTTTTCTACAGAAAAGAGCCCCATCCCATTTAGCCTTTCCTGATAAGTATATCCTTTCAGTTCTGGTATCATCCTAGTAAATCTTTTTTGCATCTTCTCCAGTGCCTCTATATCCTTTTTTTATAATATGGAGACCAGAACTGTTCACCATATCCAAGTGTGGTCTACCCAAGGTTCTATACAAGTTTAACATAACTTCTCTGTTTTTCAATTCTATCCCTCTAGAAGTGAACCCCAGTGCTTGGTTTGCTTTTTTTAATGGCCTTATTAACCTGCGTCGCTACTTTTAGTGATTTGTGTATCTGTACCCCCCCGATCCCTCTGCTTCTCTTCCTCATTTAGAGTCTTATTTTCCAATGATAATGTGGCCTTCTTATTCTTCCTACCGAAATGTAATACCTCACACTTATCTACATTGAAATTCATTTGCCAATTACACGCCCATTCTGCAAGTTTATTAATGCCTTCCTATACTTTGTCGCAGTCCTCCTCAGTATTAACTATACCCCCCAATTTAGTATCGTCCACAAAGTTTGAAATTGTACTTCCAATTCCAGAGTCCAAATCATTTATGTAAATGGTGAATAACAGTGGTCCCAGCAATGATCCTTGTGGAACACCACTTCCCACATTTTGCCAGTCTGAGTAACTACCTTTAACCCCTACTCTCTATTTTCTGTTTTGTAGCCAGCTTGCTATCCATTCTTCTACCTGTCCACTGACTCCACATGCTCTGACCTTAGTCATGAGTTTACTGTGTGGTACCTTATCGAAGGCCTTTTGAAAATCCAAATATATTACATCTAATGCATTACTCTTGTCTACCCTTTTTGTTACTTCTTCAAAGAATTCAATAAGGTTGATCAAGCATTACCTTCCCTTTTGAAATCCGTGCTGACTATTCTTTATTATACTTTTGGTTTCTAGATGTTTTCCTATTACATCTTTGAGTAAGCATTCCATTATCTTTCTGACCATCGACGTTAAGCTATTTGGTCTATAGGTCCCTGGACTGGTTCTGTCTTCCTTTCTAAATATAGGAATCACATTAGCTGTCCGCCAGTCCTCTGGCACTATTCCCTTTTCTAATTAATTTTTATATATATGTAATAGTGCCTCTGCTATCCCTTCTCTAACTTCTTTTAATATGTGTGGATGCAATCCATCCGGACCAAAGGTTTTATCCTCTCCAAGTTTGATTAGTTTGTCAATTATCTGCCCCCTTTCTATCTTAAAGGACTTTATATCTTTTTTGAACTCTTCTTCTAATGTTATGCCCACCATGTTAGTCTCCCTGGTAAATACTGAGGCAAAATAATTATTTAATATTTCTGCCATTTCACTGTCATTACCTGTGAGATTATCGTATGTATCCCTTAGTGGGCCTATCCCTAGCCTGGTTTCTCTTTTGTTATTTATGTGTCTGCAGAATACTTTACTATTTCTTTTTATATTCCTTGATAATTTAATTTTGTAGCTTCTCTTTGCCTACGATTTAGTAATGCAGTTGGTTAGTGCCGTAAGCACATGAGGTTATGACAGGCTGGTACAAGTCAAACAAACTGCTGTTCATAACGTATGATGCAGAAGTTACTCATCTGTTTGATAATGACTTTCGTGGCTGTAAGTGTTACATTGATTGATCAAGAGGCATGCAATGATTTCTAAATAATTCCAGGTGAGTGACCACGATAGAACAAACATTCTGATCAGGACTGGTCCCAGAGCCCAAGAAAGTTTAATTGAATCTTTTACAAGCAAAGAGAACTAGTTTACACAGGGAGTAAGTTGGAAGGACTTTATGATGTGCACAAGCTTAGCACTCAGCTCTATTCTATGGCCTAGTGTTTGTCTATCTTTTGAACTGGATTCACTTCTTAGCAACGAACCTATAGGGCCCACAATTTCTGGGGATCTGCTCCACTTACACAGGTGTGGCAGAGCAGAACCTACACCCACCCTAGCACCAGGCCCAAGACCCCATCACAAATCCCGAAGACAGAGTCATCTGCATCGTCCCAAATAGCTGGTAGAGAGGAGGCCCCGAAGAAAAGTGTCCTCTTCTGTTCTGCTCTCAGTGGAGCAAACAGGCCTCTTGGAAAAGATAACTGATCCCCTTTCCCGAGTAAAGGACTGGGGCATTTTTACAGGCCTCTGCATGACTCACGCCAGTTCTCAGGCCCACTAAGGACTATGGATGGCTCAAACGGTGGAATTCCTGGGAGCAAAGGAACTGCCCCAGATACATTCACTTGATGGAGTTGTGGATGTAAGATGTCACCATGGCCAGTCACCAGAAAATAGTAGAACAGAAAAGAAAGATCCCAAAATTCCAATCAAGGCCATGGAGGAATCCTGGAAAATCGCTGGGTCGGGTTGGAAAATGTGGCAGAACTCAGTTCTGCCAAGATTCCATTGTGCCTGTTTCCAGTAAAGGGGGGTGGGGTGCATAGCCGAGTCTCCTGCCCCGCCCACATATGTCTGTGGTCTATGCTAGGGTGGGTGGTGGTTCAACTTTGTTGTAGTTGCACCAGCAGAGTGGATCCTTTGGAATTTCAGAGACGAAGAGACAGTGTTTAATCGGATAAATAAAGTACCACAGACCCTGCCCTGCACCCAACAGTACCAGTGCCAGATAGTTACTGACTTTCCTGAGCTTTACACCTGGGCACTGCCTACTCCTCAGGCACAAAGTACAGGATAAAGGGAACATGGATACATAATAATCAGTGCCCGCTCCCTTTATGTTGTCCCAGGAGGAGGAGCTTTGTTATCCCTTCCAAGATTTTATTCATATTCCCTTTTTGCACCTCTTATTACTTTCTTTGTATCCTTTTGTTGCTTTTTATAACTCTTTTACAAGTTGGAATTCCACTTTTCCTTGCATTTGTGTAAGCCTTTTCTTTTAGCTTTATACTGTCTCTTAATTCATTTGTTGACCATGGTTGCTTAACTACACAAGTGGAACCTTTGCCTTTTAGGGGTGTGTACTGGTTTTATATTGTACCAAATACTCTGTTGAATAATTTCCACAGTTTATCTGTAGGTTTACTTATTAACAGTTCACTCAGTTTACTGCAGTCAATTAATTTCTCATCCTTATAAAGTTTGACTTACTTAAATTTAAAACCTTGGTTTGTGACTCTCCCGTCTCCCACTCAGACCTATTATAACATTCAATCATATTATGGTTACTATTTGCAAGATTTCCTTACTGTCAGATTGTTAATTAATTCTGGTTTGTTACTCGTCACTAAATCCTGTATGGTCTGTTCCGTTGTCAGTTCAAAAACATATTGTTTTGGAAAAGTGTCCCGAATACATTCTAGAAATTCATTGCCTTTACTACTTGAACTGTTCTGCCTCTCCCAGTCTACGTGCAGATTAAACTTTCCCATTAAAACCACATTGTTTTTGCTACATGCTTCCCTGATCTCTGTATTTATACATTCCCCCACTACATCGCTACTATCAGGATAACTCCTGCCATAGTCTTGCAACCTTTGCTGTTCCTTAACTCTACCCATGGTGTTTTCACTGCCCAATCACCCTTACTGAAATCCTTTCTACTGCGGTAATTGTCAGTAAATGTGAACCTCGGCTCAGTGGTAGCACTCTCGCCTCTGAATCAGAAGTTGTGGGTTCAAGTTACACTCCAGAGACTTGAGCACATAATCTAACTGACTCTCCAATGCAGTAGTGAGGGAGTGCTGCACTGTCAGATGTGCTGACTTTTGGATGAGACGTTAAACCGTGGCCTCATCTGCCCTCTCAGATGGATGTAAACGGTCCCATGGCACTATTTGAAGAAGAGCAGGGGAATTCTCCTGGTGTCCTGGCCAAAATTTACCCTCAGCCAACATCACTAAAACAGATTATCCAGTCATTATCTTATTGCTGTTTGTAGGATCCTGCTGCTTGCAAGTTGGTTGCCATGTTTCCTACATTACAACAGTGACTTCAAAAGTACTTCATTGGTATAAAGTGCCTTGGAAGATCTTGAGGATATGAAAGGTGCTATATAAATGCAAGTTCTTTCTTTTTAATTGTGTCTTTCATCAATATTGCTACTCCCCCTCCTTTCCCAATTTCTTTCTTGCCACTACTGCTCCTCAATTGTAGGTTTTTTTGTTTTGGAAAGCAATTCAGTAATAGATTGTTGGGTCTTTTCTGTTCAGATGATTTAAGGCATCGATAGTGCCGGGATGACTAAGTGCAAACTATTTGTAATCCCATGCACCTTGGAAAGCAGCCACTCAGTAAAAATTGATGGCCCTGTCTATCTGCTGCCATTCTGAATAAAATAAACTGATGTATTAGTTACCTGATATAAGTAAGCATGTATTGCGTACTGACGAATGTTGGTGATGTCACCATGGCGCCCTGGAAAGAGCCAGTGGCAAAAAAATTCAGAGCTGTGGGGACGTTTACGAGCACAGTTAGAGCAGTCGGAGTGAGTACGGATATTTGAATAATTGCAGAATTTATAAACTTTGGAAGCAATCTAATAGCTTACTACAATATTTGAGAACAGCCTCATGAACTCAATCTGACTAACGGACGGGTATTGTAGCAAGTATTCAGGGGGTATCAAATCTTGTCATTTCTTAGTACAAAGCATACCAACTTTTTAAGATAAAAGTTTAAAAAGTTGCCAGCGGTCCTGGGGCCACCTTTACTTTGTTAATTATTGTGTAGCGGTGCGAAGATTTACAGCTCTTCAGTAACATTTTAAATTTTACTTGCATTCAGCTGCCAGTTTCCAAATTACTGCACATGCATTTAAGTAAACATCTAGGGCATTCTGCTTTCACATCGCTATAAAGCAGGTATCCGTCTCAAACCTGAACCTGCAGGATAACAGCAGGACGATAATGGAAAAGAGACAAGAAACAAAATAGGCAGCTTTTGAGGTAGTTAACTGGGTTAGCTGATATTTTTGGTGGGAAACAAGAAAAACAAGTTTGGGCACATTCTGATGATGTAATTGCAGATTATTGATATCATAATGTTGTGAACCACTTGTAAAGCTGGACAGATTCAGTGCTGCTGGCTGTATGACTGATTGATGTAATTTCCTAGCAGTATACAAATGCCTAAAATTGGCAGCAGAATGATGCAGTTAAAATCAGGGCTTTAGTGTTTTTGTCTGCAGAATCTCTTCCAGGGGTCAGCATAGGTGGAAGGCCACAACTGTTCCCCCATTTTAATATTGGGAACATAGGAACAGGAGAACGCCATTCAGCCCCTCGAACCTGTTCCGCCATTCAATTATATCCTGGCTGATCTGTGTCTTAACTCCATCTATCTGTCTTGGTTCCATAACCCTTAATACCCTTGCCTAACAAAAATCTATCAGTCTCAGTTTTTAAATTTTTCATTGACCTAGCCTCAACAGCTTTTTGGGGGAGAGAGTTCCTGATTTTCAATACCCATTGTGTGAAGAAATGCTTTCTGACATCACCCCTGAATGGCCTAGCTCCAGTTTTAAGGTTATGCCTCCTTGTTCTGGACTCTCCCACCTGAGGAAATAGTTTCTCTCTATCTACCCTAATAAATCCTTTAATCATCTTAAACACCTCAATTAGATCAGCCCTTAATCTTCTATATTCAAGGGAATACAAGCCTTAGTCTATGCAACCTGTCCTCATAATTTAACCCTTTTAGCCCTGGTATTATTCTGGTGAATCTGCGCTGCACCCCCTCCAAGGCCAATATATCCTTCCTGGGAGTGCAATGCATTCCCAGTCTAAGATAATTGCATTTGCCTTGCTGGAGGAAAGGCAGATTGGTTACCAGAACTTAGCAAACAGTGACCTATTCACCTCATTTGCAAGTTCAATTGATGGGTTCAAATTTCCTGCACTCTCGAAAGTCACCCAATCTACGACTATAGGATGATGCAGGAAATTTGAATTTGCTGATTTAACTACAAATGCTGAAAAGCAGCCTGCGGGCCAGCAAATTCTCACAGTGCGCCCACTGCGTGCTGAGCAAGTACGGCTCTACCTCATCCCATTTAACCTCCCCACCCCCCGATGCTGTGCCTTTCCACCTGCCTCTTCCATCTGACTGACCAGCTGCTGTTACATTCAGCAAATCCTTCTACTCACTGGCACAGTAATCATTTTTAACTCCAATTTTAGACAGAAGCTTGTCTGAAGTGTTAGTGAAAAGATTATGTCAATTTTTACACCAGCTGGGCACTAAACAGATGGTAACCTCATCTACAGGTGGGCAGCAGGGAGAGGGAGTGCACTGGGATTCAGGCTGGCAGGGAGAGGCAGAGTATGCGGTCTAAATTGGGAGAGGAAGTGCTTTGGCACTTATGCTGGCAGGGTGAGGCAATAGCATTGGGATGAAGGGAGAGGCAGTTAATTGGGAATAAGGCACATAGGAGGAGACAGAATTTCAGGACACAGGCAGGCAGTTGGGAAGGGAGAGTAAGAATATGAGAGTCAGGCTGGCTGGGAGAGACTGCAGGATTAGGACGTAGGTGGTCAGACAGACAGGCAAGCAAAGATCAGACATTTCATTCCTGCTCCCAGCCCAGAGCTGCTTGAGGTCGTCCTCCACGGCCATCTGCATGCTCCTCCATTGAAGGTCAGCAGCCTTCCACCATCCACACTCCAGCCACTGGGGATGTGCCTCATAGGAGCACTAGGAAAGGTAAAGGCAAACGAAAGACAGGTACCAAGGGAATGCACAAGGGTGAATGGTATCATTTGGTTTGCATCATTTCATGTGTAAATTTATAAATGTGAATTTGAATTTACATTTGGTGGTGGTTTTTATTTCTGCGATGTGCTGAGAGAGGAAGCAATGTGTAATCATATGGAGGGCGATTTGATGGTCATGTGGGAGAGGACAGGTGGGGAGTGTGGGACTGTTGGTGACTTGGGAGGTGTCGTTCACATTATTGATATCGCTCTTGGTTCAGGTGAGCACTCAGAGCCCTGGCAGACAGGGCCAGTGTTCCTTGTTGCCCTCTTACATCTTCCTCCGCTTCCCCCTCCGTCTCCTCGCCCTCATCCTCAGCCTCTTCCTCCTCCTCTTCCTCAGCCTCTTCCTCCTGTTCCTCCTCTTCCTTTGCTCAGGGTCTTGCCGAATAATCGGTGGCAAGGTCTGTTCCCTCATAATGGTGAGGTTATGCAGCATGCAGCATACCACGACAATTCTTGACACCCGCTCAGCTGAGTACCACAGGGCTCCACCAGATCGGTCCAGGCAGCGGAAGTGTTGCTGTAGGAGGCCTACGGTATGCTTGATGGCGTTCCGTGTGGCCAAGTGGTTCTCATTGTATGCCTGCTCTGCACGTGCGTGAGCCTGACCGGATTCATGAGCCACCTCATGAGGGGATAGCCCTTGTCACCCAGTAGCAAGCCTTTGACTTGCCGAGCCGGTGCAAAGATAGTTGGGACGTTGGACTGCTCCATAATGAAGGCATTGAGACTGCTGCCAGGGTAGCGAGCATTGACCTGCATGATGCGCTGTGTGTGGTCACACACCAGCTGCACATTGAAGGAGTGGAACCCCTTTCTGTTCATAAAGATGGCAAAATGCGTGCAGTCAACAGCACCCTGCACCATGGAGAAGCCTGCAATGCTAGCAAACCCTCATGCTCACTTGTTTTGCTTCTCTCTGTCAAGAGGGAACGAGATGAACCTGTTGCGCAGCTCGTACACTGCCTCCGTGAGCTCCCTTATGCAGCAGTTCACTGCAAACCTCAAGATGTTGCACATATCGCCAGCAGCGGCCTGAAAGGATCCAGAGCCGTAAAAGTTCATCACCACAGTTACCTTGACAGCCACAGGCAATGCTGTCTTTGCCCTGCTCTGAGGCTGCTGTTGTGGCTGCAGCAGTTGACATATCTCCGTCACAACCTCTTTGGTGAACCGCAGCTGTCGGATACACTGATCTTCGCTCACGTTGAGGTAAGAGTATTTTTCCCTGCAGGCCCTCACAGGATATGGCCTCTTGCTCAATGCCCTGCGTCGTCTCCTCCTCCCTCTCCTCCTCCTCCTCCCTCTCCTCGCAGCTTGACCTGCTCTGCATGGCATCTCTGCACACTCTCAGTTGTGTTCTATGCCCAGTGGGAGCCCTAGCAGGCCACCCGTAGTTGCCAGGAATCTTGTTCAGCACATTGTTGTAAATGACACCAATAGTAATGCAGAACCTGCCAAACCACTCTTTATATACTATAGCAACTCTATCCAAGTATAGGAAGCTTCAACAAACACATACAATTGTACCAGCTGCCAGAATCAATAATCCAGTCACTAACCTGCAACACCCGCAGGATCCCTTTAAATTGCACTGGTGAGGGATCCTCCAGGCCATCTAAGACATGTTCAGATGTTTGTGGTTAAGAAAGTTCGTTGGCTGGAGCGTGAGCGCCAAAATGTGTCTATCCATTTAAATCAGCATTGCACACTGATCTAACGCATATTCTCCTTACTTTACATGATGCCAGCATTCGTTATCAGTGTGTGCACAAACGCCTTTACCAAAATGGCATCCGGTGCATGTCACACTAGAAGCATATGCACGCATTCAGGTTGCCATTTTGGGAAGTTAGGAGGCCGCGTAGCGCCTGAAAAATGGGCACTACACAGCCCAATTTCTAGCCCATAGTCTTGGCAATCTATAATAATTTAAAATCAGTTTGTGGGTTGTACTTTCCAGTGAAAAATGTTAGGTAAACATTCGTATGCGGATTCTCATATTAAAATATCCATAGGTAGTTGTGGCTCTCCCTGTGACATTTCACAGTGATGCCAGTTGGTGACATGTTAATAGAAATTCCTGTGTTAATCTAATCTCTGACCTGTAACATGACCGCTCAAAATGCTTTCTAAAGATTTTTCAGCTGCCATTTTGTCTCAATAACTGAAACTTCTAGGGCTGGGTATTTCTGATCCTGCTCCTGCAGGATCAAGGCACGGCTTCCATCCACTGTCACAATACTGCCATTACCCTGCACCAGTTCCTGGGTTGGAGGGGTCATTCACCATGCGATCATAGCAGGATTTGCAGCAGCAAGCAGGAGCACACCAGCGGCCTATCCTTACTGCTGTCTTCAGCACAAACAGAGATCAAGCCTGGTACCTTGCTGGTCAGTATCACTGAACCATTAGAGATATCCACCTGTAGAAACCATTTTCAAAATTGCAATATTTTT
Source organism: Heptranchias perlo (assembly GCF_035084215.1). Lineage (NCBI taxonomy): Eukaryota > Metazoa > Chordata > Chondrichthyes > Hexanchiformes > Hexanchidae > Heptranchias > Heptranchias perlo. Next base: position 47,115,694 of record NC_090335.1, read on the forward strand.
ATTAATAGTTCTGCTGATTACAGTTTCGCAGCAGGACAGTTTTAATAGAATTTCCTGCTGCGAAAACATTTCCTTGACGTGCAGCGAATCTGCGACTTTGCACAATGTCTATCTCGTAATGAAATCTCCAGTTTAATAATTACAGCCTTTTATTGCCATAATTACTATAAACATGCCATAATTTAATGTGACATGGCGGCTCTCTGTTGGTGGACTAATGCTGAATTGGGATGATGGCTGATATGTGATTAGCACTAAAAGTAATGGGTTTTTGGACTGAGGGAGTGGTGATAGCCAAACTATTTCAGCCTTTCAAAGTCACAAACACACCCCGAGGACAACTAACCAGTGAACCATAAGTTTTCCAACAAGTCATGTGGATCCCCCTTTGTGTATTAAAGCTGCTTTAGTGACTGAGAGCATTTTAAAAATAGTTCTTGATGGGATTGTTTTCTTTGAATGCAGACCAACAATTTTACTGCAGTTAAAATGGAAATTTATAATTCATAACTGAGATTAAACATCAGGCCATGGTAGGTATCTTAACACAGGTACATAAATACCTGCACATTGGTAGGTTTTAAATGTATAAATCTCTATAGTGCCAGCAATCCTGCATAAATTACAAGTAAACCTTGAAAAATCAGGTCCCATTGCTAGACCATCTGGGAGTCAAATTTTCCTCCCTCAGGTATTTTTCAAGAAACAAAACAACAAAAACAAAACACACTACTATCGCTGTTGTGGCTCCCGTCGCAGACAGTACCAATTCACCCAAATGTGCTGACACCATTAAACGATGGGGCAGGATATGAAAATGACTGTGGACGTCCAGGGGAGAATTCTCCTCTGTGATCCCTGCACTGCCAGTGGGGCCTTGCACACATCCAGTGCATATTGGAAAACTGCAAGAGCACTGTCTGCTATTTTCCATCCATTGAAATCAATGGATAGAAAATGGCAGGTGCTACCCACAATTATCTAATATGTGCTGGCTGCATGTAAGGCTCCACCGGCAGCATAGGGCCTCAAAAAATTTACTCTAATGATTCTAAGTCTTAATGACCTTTCTAGTTACAGAACTGTATTGAACTATGTTCTGGAAGAGCTCACCCAGGAGGCCCTACGACACACTGCACCACTACACATTACACACAGTTACCTTTCAACCTCCTGTTTACTAGCACAATAATGATATTAAATATTCTTTATCGAATTAAAGAAGGGTAGAATGAGAATGTAAGATGAATACAAGAAGCAGCAGACATACTATAAGAAGACAAAATTGAGAGAGCTGAAATCTTGCAGAACAGGTGAAAACAGGATTAGGGTATTAGTTGGAAGTTTACAATTTAATGTATTATGGACCCAATCATAAGGTTAATCACATGATCAGTCATAAATACATTAGGTGATCATGGTTCAAGTGGTTTGCAGGTCAAATTCAGATTAGCTGAATACTTTAACCCAGGAATTTAGTTAGGAATAGCAGCTTGGAATTTGAAGTTATAAAGGGCAGATTGTGAGGCAATGACACAGAGGCACAGTGTGTTGGAACACCAGTGCATAAGGGTAGCTTTCGGTTCTAGTCTAAAGTCAATGGCACGGAATTGCAGATGCACTAGGGGTCCGTTTTTTCTTAAAGGCTGACCTTGTCACATATTGCAAACTAAGCTTATTAATGTAACTTTTTAATATTCCCTGCGCTGATTGGCCCAGGTGCAGAGAGCGCACTGTTACATATGGGGTGGGATAACTGGTGATGCAACATTTCTCAAAAGGCCACTGCTCTCATTTAAAGACGAGCATCTTGTGTTAAAATAAACTGCACCTTCCAAAGCTAAATCATGGAAGAAAGAAGGTATGTGACCCGCACTGCTCTTTTTAAAGATGCTTCAGTAGAATTGCAACCAGAAGAAATGCTGCAGAGTAGAGGGTCAGGCACGTAACTGCACAGAACTCTGAACTGTGTGGGTGGTCCTGGTTTCATTTGCAATGTCCAGAGGCTCATGGAAAGCACTTAGACAACCTTCAGCTCTGTTGCATATGCACATGCATGCCCAAATTGGTCTAAGGCCAACTTTGTAGCTGGCACTGAAATGTGCCACTCTTTGTTGCACTTAATATTGTACCACAAAGAAAGCTTCCAACTCACACTCACTCACTCACTCACTCAACGACAACTTGTATTTATATAGCGCCTTTAACGTAGAAAAACAGATAAGGCATTGCACAGAAGCGTAATCAGACAAAAATCGATGCAGAACCAAGGAAGGAGATATAAGATGGGGTGGCTAAAAACTTGGTTAAAAAGGGGGTTTTACGGAGGGTCTTAAAGTAGAAGAGGGAGCTGGAGCGTTTTGGGGATGGAATTCTAGAGCAAATAGCCTCGATGGTTGAAGGCACGGATGCTAATGGTGGGGAAAAGGGAGTAGGGGCTGTACAAGAGGCCAGAGTTGGGGGAAACTCACTTCTTGGAGACTGTACGGCTGGAGAAGGTTACAGAGATAGGAGGTGCAAGGCCATGAAGGGATTTGAACATGATGATGAGAATTTTAAATTGGATGTGTTGAGCGGCCAGGAGCCAATGTAGGTCAGCAAGCAGCAGCAAGTTGGGTGAGCAGACTTGTGTGGGAAAGGATACAGGCAGCAGAGTTTTGGATCAGCTGAAGTTTATGGAGGGTGCTAGGTGGGAGGCTGACCAGGAAAGCATTGGAATAGTCAAGTCTGGAGGTAACAAAGGCACAGATGAGTGTTTCAGCGGCAGATGGGCTGAGGCAGAGACAGTTCCGGGGAATGTTACAGAGATGGAAATAGGCAGTCTTTTTCACGGAGCGGATGTGTGGTTGGAAGCTTAGCTGTAAGGTTAAATAGGATGCCAAGGTTGCAAACAGTCTGAGAATTTTCTTTACGCAGACAGTTGTTAAGAGCATGGAATTCTTTAATACGGGGACTAACCGAGGACAAGACCATTGCATATTCTAAGGGAAGTTTAGATCAACTTTTAAAGTAGAAAAAGGTACAAGGGGAGAAAGCAGAACCGTAGGATTAGTTTTGGATTGCCCTAACAAAGCTTCGACACAAACGTGGGGTCTCAAATAGCCTCATTCTGTGCTGTAAACTTCTATGGTTCTATAATCAGTTTCACCTACTTTTAAAAATGATGTAGGCCCAATACTGCCCACTGGAAATCCTGGGGCAGTGGAGACATGACACAGCAGTTGTTTGTCCCATTTCCTCTTTGCTGCAACTGGGAACTGAGTGTTCTCCAGGCACAATGAAGAGAGATTCTAAGTCCATGGTGTTCAGAGAACATTTACTATACTACAGTGCACACCAGCTGCAGAAAGTATATTCCATAATCACCTCGTTACACAATTCAACATGTGTCCATTTTTGTTCAGGCTGATAAGGTGCAGTCGGTGAAGCTGAACAACTTTGAGTATCCCCCTGACTAAACTAAAAACATGGGACAGTAAAATCTTTTAAATGCCTATTGTGTAATTTGAGTCTGGAAACATTCAAAATCCTTTGGTGTCCACTGGCCACAGAACGTGTGTACCAAAATATTGGACCATGGAGAAGAGTACGTCATAGTCATAGAACATAAGAAGTAGAAGCAGGAGTAGGCCATGCGACCCCTCGAGCTTGCTCCACCATTCAATAAGATCATGGCTGATCTTTAACCTCAACTCCACTTTCCCGCCTGATCCCCATATCCCTAAATTCCCTTAGTTTCCAAAGATAGAAACATAGAAAATAGGAGCAAGAGTAGGCCATTCAGCCCTTCGGGCCTGCTCTGCCACTCAAAATGATCATGGCTGATCATCTAACTCAGTAGCCTGTTCCTGCTTTTTCCCCATATCGCTTGATCCCTTTAGCATTAAGAAATATACCTATCTCCTTCTTGAATACATCTAATGACTTGGCCACCACTGCCTTATGTGGTAGAGAATTCCACAGGTTCACCATCCTCTGAGTGAAGAAATTTCTCCTCATCTCGGTTCTAAATGGCATACCCCGTATCCTGAGACTGTGACCCCTGGTTCTGGATTCCCCAGCCATTGGGAACATCCTCCCTGCATCAAGTCTGTCTAGTCCTATTAGAATTTTATATGTTTCGATGAGATCACCTCTCATTCTTCTAAACTCTAGTGAATATAGGCCTAGTCGACCCAATCTCTCCTCATACGTCAGTCCTGCCATCCCAGGAATCAGTCTGGTAAACCTTTGTTGCACTCCCTCCATGGCAAGGACATCCTTCCTCAGATAAGGAGACCAAAACTGCACACAATACTCCAGATGTGATTTCATTCCATTTGCCTTCCTAACTGCTTGCTGCACCTGAATGCTCGCTTTCAGCGATTGATGTACAAGGACACTCAGGTCTCGTTGTACCTCACCTTTTCCCAATCCATCACCATTCAGATAATAATCTGCCTTTCTGCTTTTACAACCAAAGTAGATAACCTCGCATTTATCCACGTTATACTGCATCTGCCATGTTCTTGCCTACTTACCCGACTTGTCTAAATCACACTGGAGCCTCTTTGCATCCTCCTCACAGCTCACATTCCACCCTAGCTTTGTATCAATCTCAATCTTGAATCTACTCAACGAGTAAGCATCCACAGCTCACTGGGGTAGAGAATTTCAAAGATTCACAACTCTGAGTGAAGAAATTTTTCCTCATCTCGGTCCTAAATGGCCAACCTCTTATCTTGAGACTATGATCCCTAGTTCTAGGCCCTCCAGCCAGGGGAAACAGCCTCTCAGCATGTACCCTGTTATGCCCTCTAAGAAATTTATACGTTTCAATGAGATCACCTCTCATTCTTCTAAACTCCAGAGAATATAGGCCCATTCTACTCAATCTCTCCTCATAGGACAACCCCCTCATCCCTGGAATCAATCTATTGAACCTCCGTTGCACCCCCTCTAAGGCAAGTATATCCTTCCTTAGGGTAAGGAGGCCAAAACTGTACACAGTACTCCAGGTGTGGTCTCACCAGAGCCCTGTACAATAATAGCAAGACTTCCTTACTCTTATACTCCAACCCTTTGCAATAAAGGCTAACAAAGGCCTTCCTAACTGTTTGCTTACCTGCCCGTTAACTTTCTGTGAGTCATGTACAAGCACACCCAAATCCCTCTGAATACCAACGTTTCTTAGTCTCTCACCTTTTAAAAAATATTCTGCTTTTCTATTCTTTCTACCAAAGTGGCTAATTTCACATTTCCCCATGTTACACTCCATCTGCCACCTTCTTGCCCACTCACTTAACTTGCCTATATCTCTTTGCGTCCTCCTCACAGCTTACTTTCCCATCTAGCTTTGTATCGTCAGCAAACTTGGATACTTTACACCTGGTCCCCTCATCTAAGTCATTAATATAGATTGTAAACAGCTGAGGCCCAAGCACTGATCCTTGCGGCACCCCACTAGTTACAACCTGCCAACCCGAAAATGACCCATTTATTTCTACTCTCTGTTTTCTGTCCGTTAACCAATCCTCAATCAATGCTAATATATTACCCCCAATCCCACGAGCCCTAATATTGTGTAACAACCTCTTGTGTGGCACCTTATCGAATGCCTTTTGAAAATCCAAAATATACTACACCCACTGGTTTCCACCTTATCTACCCTGCTAGTTACACTCTCAAAAAACTCTAACAGGTTTGTCAAACACGATTTCCCTTTCATAAAACCGTGTTGACTCTGCCTAATCATATTATGATTTTCTAAGCGTCCTGTTTGACGTCCTTAATAATAGAGTCTAGCATTTTACCTACTACTGATGTCAGGCTAACTGGTCTGTACTTCACTCTTTTCTCTCTCCCACCTTTCTTGAATAGTGATGTTACATTTGCTACCTTCCAATCCACGGGGACCGTTCTAGAATCTAGGGAATTTTGGAAGATCAAAACCAATGCATCCACTGCCTCTGCAGCCACCTCTTAGAAAACCCTAGGATGTAGCCCATCAGGTACAGTGGATTTGTCGGCTTTTAGTCTCATTAATTTCTCCAGTACTTTTTCTTTAGTAATCTTAATTACTTTAAGTTCCACACTCTCATTAGACTCTTGGTTCCTCCCTATTTTTTTGTGTCTTCTACTGTGAAGTAGGATACAAAGGGCCTGATTTTAGCCCCTAAGATCGGATGGGTTGGGGCAGGCGGGGGGGGGGGGGCAGAGAAAATTGTTGTTTTTGGGAGCGGGCAGAAACCCTGCCTCCAACCCACCCATTTTTGGGTTTAACCCAGGCAGATGTGTGTGCATGTGCACAGCAGTCACCAAGAAGTCCCGCCCCCACTTACATCCGACGGGCCGTTACTTAAAGGGACAATGTACCTCATTGCGATACTTAAGGTACTTTATATTTTGTGTATTGGACACTTAAAATGATTTTAATCTTACCTGTTCGGGTTTCCCATTGCTTCCAATTCACACAATGTGAAAGCAGGTGGGAAGGGCCGGATGCACGAGGTCAGTGCCTTTATTGCACTGCTTGTGGGCCAGGAGGAGCAGGAGTGCTTCATCCAGGCCCAACAAGCTCACGAGATCGGACCCCCGTGATCGGCCGTCCCCCTCCCCATATCCGACCCCCAAACCCCCGATGTCCAACCTCTCAACCCCCAATGTCTGAACCCCGATGTCCCCTCTCTGATATCCGAGCCCCGATGTCCAACTCCCGATGTCCACCAACTCTCCAATCTCCAACTCCCCGATCTCTAACTCCCCTATGTCTGAGCCCCAGGTGACCCGCCCCCCACAATGACCGCCAACCCCTTCCCCCCGATGTAGTCCACGTCCCCTCACCTCCCCCCATCCGATTTTTCCCAAGCCCCATGAGCTCTCCCTCTCTTTCTTGCACACCCCCCCACCTCTGATTTGCCCGTCAACCTGGCTGCCTGGCGTGTGGAAAACCCGAAAGCCACATTAAGGGCCAACATTTATGTTGCGATCGCGTGGGAAGAAGTAAGAGTTTTTCCCTGGGTTTCCCACGTGCCCATTGACCCCCCCACCCCCGTCCCTGAGATTCCACCGCCATGATAAGCCTAAAATATTTGTTTAACGTCTCTGCCATTTCCTTATTCTCCATTATAATTTCTCCTGTTTCTGCCTCTAAAGGACACACATTTACTTTTGCTAATCTCTTCCTCTTTACATACTTGTAGAAGCTCTTACAATCTGTTTTTATATTTCTTGCTAGTTTATTCTCATATTCAATTTTCTCCCTCTATATCAATTTCTTGGTCATCCTTTGTTGATTTCTAAAACCCTCCCAATCCTCAGGCTTACTACTCTTCTAGGCAACATTGTAAGCCTCTTTTAATCTAATACTATCTTTAACTTCTCTAGTTAGCCACGTTTGAATTACTTTTCTGTGGAGTTTTTATTCCTCAAGGGTGTGTATGTTCGTTCAGAATTATGAAATATTTCTTTAAATATTTGCTATTGCTGTCATATCTTTTTAATTTAATTTCCCAAACAACCTTAGCCAACTTGCCCCTCGTACCTACATAATTGGCTTTGATTAAATTTGAGACCCTAGTTCATATGTGATGTTCACCTGGGTATGTAATTCAATAAAGTGTCGTCTTTTGTACAGGCTGAAAAGATGGCATTGGGCTGAGCTGCTGCTGAAAATAGTGTTTTACATCTTAATAAAGTTATTCCCTTTCATTCAATCTTGGATTATAAAGAACCCTAAAACAAGTTCAAAATGGCCATCAGGTGAGGACAGGGTCACTTTTGTTGTACCCCATGACTGAATAGCCTATTGACACTCATCGTCAAGCCTCATGAAAATGGCCACTTGAGTGAGGTGACAAATTGCACAATACCCATGGAATTATAATGCAGTAAGTCGTCAACAGCTTCAGCAGAGAAGAGGTGGAAATTGGGAAGGAGAATGAAAGTAAAGAGTTCTCCACCTACAGCTGTGTACTTTATTTTATTTGATAGTAATTCATGCCTTATCATCATATTAATCACATTTATTGATTATTCAGTGCTGAAGCAGAATAAACTGGTGCCAACAAGTTCTGTTTTGGGATAAAAAATTAACCGAATATGGTTTATAGTGCATTGCTTCCATTGGCCAAACCTGCAAGGGTGAAGTTTATTGTTTCATCAGTAGGTGTGTTAAGATGGAATTTTATTATACCTAGTTTCTACCTTCGATCTCTATGCTACCATGACCTCCTGCAGATACTGACCTTTCTGAGCTTTATGTGAGTTGGATCAGACTCAAAATCAAATATTAACTTGATGAAGGGTAGGTCTCCAGCACAGCAAGAACAATCATCTGTTCATTCACAGTAACCCTTTCTTTGACCAAAAACACTACTAAAGAACCACTTGAGATTTGCACACTGTTTATAGCACCATTTACAACTAGAGAGATTTTCATTTCCAGTGCAATCAGTTTCCAAATTGCATCATAGTCTTTACCTCCAGTGATAAAAGTAGTTGCTTTAATTCAGCTTGGTTACCGCTGAAAAGAACCTGAATCATCTATTTTCAAGTTGTCAAGTCTTAACTTCAGGCCAATCTGTGCATCAGCTTAGACAATTGTAAACAATTTTACAACACCAAGTTATAGTCCAGCAATTTTATTTTAAATTCACAAGCTTTCAGAGGCTACCTCCTTCCACATCTCATCGTTCACCTGAGGAAGGAGGTAGCCTCCGAAAGCTTGTGAATTTAAAATAAAATTGCTGGACTATAACTTGATGTTGTAAAATTGTTTACAATTGTCAACCCCAGTCCATCACCGGCATCTCCACATCAGCTTAGACAGTAAGGCCCCGATATTAGCGGGGAGGCTGGATGGCAGCACGGGGGTGATTAGGCACGTGGGTAACCCGGCCAATAAAATCTGTCCGTTCCCCATGCGATCGCAGGTAAATTGGAGCCACTTAACGTGGCTTCCGGGTTTCGCGTCCGAAAGCTGCGCAGCGAGTGTACAAAGGAAGATGGTAGTGGTTGTTGGAGGCCAATCATCTCAGCCCCAGGGCATTGCTGCAGGAGTTCCTCAGGGCAGTGTCCTAGGCCCAACCATCTTCAGCTGCTTCATCAATGACCTTCCCTCCATCATAAGGTCAGAAATGGGGATGTTCGCTGATGACTGCACAGTGTTCAGTTCCATTCGCAACCCCTCAGATAATGAAGCAGTCCGAGCCTGCATGCAGCAAGACCTGGACAACATCCAGGCTTGGGCTGATAAGTGGCAAGTAACATTCGCGCCAGATAAGTGCCAGGCAATGACAATCTCCAACAAGAGAGAGTCTAACCACCTCCCCTTGACATTCAACGGCATTACCATCGCCGAATCCCCCACCATCAACATCCTGGGGGTCACCATTGACCAGAAACTTAACTGGACCAGCCATATAAATACTGTGGCTACGAGAGCAGGTCAGAGGCTGGGTATTCTGCGGCGAGTGACTCACCTCCTGACTCCCCAAAGCCTTTCCACCATCTACAAGGCACAAGTCAGGAGTGTGATGGAATACTCTCCACTTGCCTGGATGAGTGCAGCTCCAACAACACTCAAGAAGCTCGACACCATCCAAGATAAAGCAGCCCGCTTGATTGGCACCCCATCCACCACCCTAAACATTCACTCCCTTCACCACCGGCGCACTGTGGCTGCAGTGTGCACCATCCACAGGATGCACTGCAGCAACTCGCCAAGGCTTCTTCGACAGCACCTCCCAAACCCGCGACCTCTAACACCTAGAAGGACAAGGGCAGCAGGCGCATGGGAACAACACCACCTGCACGTTCCCCTCCAAGTCACACACCATCCCGACTTGGAAATATATCGCCGTTCCTTCATTGTCGCTGGGTCAAAATCCTGGAACTCCCTTCCTAACAGCACTGTGGGAGAACCGTCACCACACGGACTGCAGCGGTTCAAGAAGGCGGCTCACCACCACCTTCTCGAGGGCAATTAGGGATGGGCAATAAATGCCGGCCTTGCCAGCGACGCCCGCATCCCGTGAACGAATAAAAAAAAAAAAAAAAAAACACCCGCATCACAGGCTGTCAGCTGAGGACTCTATTTAAAAAGGGCAGTCCTCCAATGGCTGCTCCTGCAGCAAACACCCAAATAGCATAATGGAGCAGCCCAGGGGCCAGGCTGCTCCTGGATTCAGTGATGCCTCACTCCAGGTGCTACTGGATGGGGTGAGGAGGAGGAGGGATATATTCTCCCTGCCGGACGGGTGGAAGTGGCCTGCCTCTGCCGCCAAGAAGGCCTGGCTCCCACACCTGGATCCACTGCAGGAAGCACTTCAATGACCTAACTAGGTCAGCAAAAGTGAGTACAAGTACTGATTCTCCTACATTCTGTCTTCCACATCACCGCCCCCCACCCCAACTCATTCTGCACTGCCAACACTACTCTATCACATCACTGCTCACACCCACTCAAAGCTCATCCTCAACTTACCTGCACTTCCTCACCACTTGCTCACCTCCTCATTAGTCACCCCACAACTACCACTCAACCCAATCCTCATACAATGCGATGGCTCTGTCTCATATTCACCCTCCGATGCATCTCTCTCACAGTCAGCCGCACCCAAACCAATGCATTCAGCGGTTGGCCACTTCACCATCACTCACTCACTCAGCCCACAATGCATGGATGAGGGCGAGGACCGGAGGGGGGCCGCAACGGATAGCCGTGCTCACAGACCCGGTGCTGGAGCTGAGCCGCATCCTCGAGTGCCTGTCCGTCAGGGATGCCGAGATTGGCACCTGACAAACGACTGGTGACAGAACTTTAACATTCAGCACACACAATGTCAAATGATGTTAACATGCCTTGCCAGCTTCAGCACCTCAACATCTGTCATCATGCTTAATATTGCCTTCTGTTCTCTTACAGAGCCTTCAGCGACCGCTGTGACAGCGAAGGACCTGCCAGCCTCTGAGGGTGCACCGTCACATCTGAGCGAGCCATCCACCAGTGCAGATGCACACACTTTGGTGGGTCCCCGTCCGCAGTTAGTTTGGGTCGCACATAGTGAGCTACCACACACGTGAGCACGAACAGACACTGGCGGCAGGGGCATCTGTGGAGAGTCTGCATTGCTGGGAGCACTCTTCTCCAGACTCTGCTCTGCTGGACACAGATGCTGAACCCTGGTGCCATCCATTAAAAGGAGAATGATCGAGGGACAGCAGCACATTTGCGAGGTGCTGGAACTGATGCAACGCACACTCTCCACAATTGCGCAGAGGATGGAGGAGTCCAACTCCTGCATGAGTGGAATGGTGGCACAGGTAAGGGAGGGCATCTCTGAGATAGTGTCACAGGGATGTGAATGTGAATGTCTGCGATGGAGGGAAGGCTAGCTTCCATGGAGCTTCAAACACGCCTCACAAATGAGTCCATTCAGGCCCTGACAAAGGCTGTTCGGACTCAGGGTGAACAACATTCTGCCGCCTTAAACAGGCAGGCAGATACTCTAGCACTGGCCTTACAAGGCTTCACACATGTCCTCCAAACTGTCGTCCAGCAGGGTGGTAGGAGTGATGTGGGCCTGGCCCAGGGGAGGGATGATGGCCAAAGGGGGCATGGAAGTGGGGACGCCAATCAAAGCGCCCCTGCGTTTCACCCATTGCCCCCCTCTCAACCAGTACCCGCAATGCTGCCTCCTCTCCAGGTGGCCGAGTCTGCCCCTGCACAGGTGTCTTCAGAGGAGCCCTCACGGGCACTGAAACCCAGAGGACGTAGGCCCAAAGCATCTAATCGGTCAGGGCATGATCAAGAGCAACCTGCCACTACCTCTGCTGCAGCCACAGGGGATGCACCACGTAGAAGTAGTCGGAAGCGAAAGGCTAAGGTTTTGTAAACACAAAGGGGATGCACAAGGGTGTTTGACGGTTGGTCATGTTTTTTATTTATATTTGCTTTTTGTTAAACACACATTGAATATTATTATTGTCACCACTACTGCCACGTCTTGGCCATTCTTGACTTGCTTCTGTAATAAGGCTCTTTCATGAGGTTCATCATGAATGCCCACACTTGATGCCACCCATTGAGTTACTTTACAGTGGGCATATGTGTAATTGCAGGACTGTTTTGTGTGGGGGGTGGGGGGGTGGCGGCTGGTGTGGCCGTTGCTCGATCCAGATGGTGAGGACTGGAGTCTTCAAACTGTCTGATGTTAAGTGAACCATTCACATATCAGTGACTCCCTGGCCTCATGAGCAGCCAGCTGAGTTGCTGTTCTGCCCATGGGATGCTCCTCCTCCGCCGCCTCTGCCTCTGCCTCTGCCTCCTTCTCCTCAATGTGGGTGGCAGATGTGGATGGGGCCTCCTCAAGCAACACCCCTCTCTGTTGTGCCGTGTTGTGCAGGGCACAACACACGACTATAATGCATCCCACTCTGGTGCATATTGAAGCGCTCCCCCAGAACGAACAAGGCACCTTAAGCGCATCTTGACCAGCCCTATAGCATGCTCAGTTGTAGACCTGGTAGCGATGTGGCTGTTGTTATATTAACACTGTTGCTCGGTGATGGGGTTCCTCAGAGGTGTCATGAGCCACATGTGCAGGGGATATCCCTTGTCCCCGAGGAGCCAGCCCTTGCGGGTGTTCACTGCGTGGAAGAGGGGCGGGATGTTGGACTCCCAGAAGATGAAGGAATCGTGGCAGCTGCCAGGGAATCTGGCGCACACGTGAAGGAATCTCTTGCAGTGGTCACAAACAAGCTGAGTGTTGATGGAGTGATAGCCCTTCCTGTTGATGAACAGTCCTGGTTCGTGTGGAGATGCTTGTATTGCTATATGGGTGCAATCAATTAGACCCTGCACCCGTGGGAAGCCAGCCACAGCGTGGAATCCCACTGCCCTCTCTGTCTGGCTGAGGTCGTACACGGGGAAGTTGACATAGGAGGCCCTGCAAAACAAGCCGTCGGTGATCTGCCTTATGCACTTGTGTGCAGACGACTGACAGATCCAGTGATGTCCCCGGTGGCACCCTTGAAGGATCCAGAGGCGAAGAAGTTTAGGGCAGTGGTGACTTTGACAGCACAGGTAAGGAGATGCTGCTCGGCCCAGCCGGGAGCAATTCGGCATGAAGGAGACTGCAGATATCTGTGAAAGGTAGGTCGTGCCTGACAAACCTGATTGAATTTTTTGAAGAGGTGACTAAAGTAGTGGACAGGGAATGTCAATAGATGTTATTTATATGGACTTCCAGAAGGCATTTGATAAGGTCCCACATAAGAGACTGTTAGCTAAGATAGAAGCCCATGGAATCGAGGGAAAAGTACGGACTTGGTTAGGAAATTGGCTGAGTGAAAGGCAACAGAGAGTAGGGATAATGGGTAAGTACTCACATTGATAGGATGTGACTAGTGGAGTCCCGCAGTGATCTGTCTTGGGGCCTCAATTATTCACAATATTTATTAATGACTTAGACGAAGGCATAGTAAGTCTCATATCTAAGTTTGCCGATGACACAAAGATTGGTGGCATTGTAAGCAGTGTAGATGAAAACATAAAATTACAAAGCGATATTGATAGATTAGGTGAATGGGCAAAACTGTGGCAAATGGAATTCAATATAGACAAATGTGAGGTCATCCACTTTAGATCAAAAAAGGATAGAACAGGGTACTTTCTAAATGGTAAAAAATTAAAAACAGTGGAAGTCCAAAGGGACTTAGGGGTTCAGGTACATAGATCATTGAAGTGTCATGAACAGGTGCAGAAAATAATCAATAAGGCTAATGGAATGCTGGCCTTTATATCTAGAGGACTGGAGTACAAGGGGGCAGAAGTTATGCTGCAGCTATACAAAACCCTGGTTAGACCGCACCTGGAGTACTGTGAGCAGTTCTGGGCACCGCACCTTCGGAAGGACATATTGGCCTTTGAGGGAGTGCAGCGTAGGTTTACTAGAATGATACCCGGACTTCAAGGGTTAAGTTACGAGGAGAGATTGCACAAATTGGGGTTGTGTTCTCTAGAGTTTAGAAGGTTAAGGGGTGATCTGATCGAAGTTTATAAGATATTAAGGGGAACAGATAGGGTGGATAGAGAGAAACTATTTCCGCTGGTTGGGGATTTTAGGAGTAGGGGGCACAGTCTAAAAATTAGAGCCAGACCTTTCAGGAGCGAGATTAGAAAACATTTCTACACACAAAGGGTGGTAGAAGTTTGGAACTCTCTTCCGCAAACGGCAATTGATACTAGCTCAATTGCTAAATTTAAATCTGAGATAGATAGCTTTTTGGCAACGAAAGGTATTAAGGGATATGGGCCAAAGGCAGGTATCTGGAGCTAGATCACAGCCATGATCTTATCAAATGGCGGAGCAAGCATGAGGGGCTGAACGGCCTACTCCTGTTCCTATACCTGATCTAATTTTCATAACACACACACACACACACACACACACAGAAACACAAATACCTTTCTAGGTCAGGATCACTGGATAGCAATTTTATTGGATTTCTTTAGACCAGGGATACTGAGGCTAATTTTAGTGCTCTGACCACTGTCCGTGCTGGGAACATTATATTCAGTGCAGACTAATGGTCAAATAACCTGGGACTTGTCGATCAATTCAACCTCTGTCTTCAATATAAAAATGTTGATTTGTTTTCCCCCTAATTTTTCTTTTTTTCTCTCCTTCCCTCTGAAAGGCATTGATTCATGGTGAGATATGGTTTTATGGGTGGTGGCAGCACACAGCTTTCTTTGAAGGTGGCAGGACAAGTTTAGCAGGCTGTTTAAAAAAGCCTGTTTCCTGTGTGAACTAAGCGAGTGTGTGTCAGCAGATTATTCAACCCTTTGGGGCAAACAATACCAAATGTGATCCAGACTGCACCCGACATCCATATGCACCTAATTTCCAGCAAAGGTCATTAGAGCAAAGATCACAAGTGGGTATTGGGTTGACTTTTCCCTGACAGAGCCCAGTGACACTAACTGTAGCACCTCAACTGATGTCCCAGCCAATTCAGCACAAACCACAGCCTGTACTTGAGACCTCCACTCTATATGGCTCAGTATCATATTGGGTGGTGCATTTACTCATTAAGCCATTGGGGAGTTCGCCTCCTGATTTAGCTAATGTCACATTGGCACTATGACAATCTGGGGCAGAATTCGATTCCACCGGTTTTCCACAATAAAATCGATGCTCCTGAATTCCCTTGTGCTTTTTGGCCCTTCACCTGATCCATCCACTGAGTCCCTAGTGCTTTAATTTAAATAATGTGTAATGACGGCAAGTGGTTCTGCAGCTCCAGGTTTTCTGGACTTGCAACCACAGTCATGCGCCAACACTGCTCTCTCTGTCGTTGTGAAAGAGACTGCCGCACATAACTTTTATGTGCACGGACTCATTTGAAGCAGCCACAGGAGGTTTCTGTAATGCCATTCAGACTGCTGTACGGACAAGCATTCGTCACATGATTGACGCACTTTACAGGAGAGCTGGGCAATTCATTACCTTTGGCATCACAGCAAGGCAGCAGTGAAATAGGGCCATGATTTTTATTCGGCCGCTGGCTTTCCCAAGGTCTGGGGTGCAGTTGATGGCATCTAGGTACTAGAATGGCTAGCTGTACTTAAAGTAGATAAGTTACCAGGTCCGGATGGGATGCATCCTAGGTTGCTGAGGGAAATTGCGGAAGTACTGGCCGTAATTTTCCAATCATCTTTAGTTACTGGGGTGGTGCCAGAGGTCTGGAGAATTGCAAATGTTACACCCTTGTTCAAAAAAGGGTGTAAGGATAAACCCAGCAACTACAGGCCAGTCAGTTTTACCTCGGTAGTGGGGAAACTTTGAGAAACAATAATCCGGGACATAATTAACAGTCACTTGGACAAGTATGGATTAATTAAGGAAAACCAGCATGGATTAGTTAAAGGCAATTCGTGTTTAGCCAACTTGATTGAATTTTTTGATGAGGTAACAGAGAGGGTAGGGTCGATGAGGGCAATGTGGTTAATGTGGTGTATATGGACTTCCAAAAGGCATTTGATATAGTGCCGCTTAATAGGCTTGTCATCAAAGTTGAAGCCCATGGAATAAAGGGGGCAGTGGCAGTGGCAGCAGGGATACAAAATTGGCTAAGTCATCGGAAACAGAGAGTAGTAGTGAATGGTTGGTTTTCAGATTGGAGGGAGATGTACAGTAGTGTTCCCCAGGGGTTGGTACTGGGACCAATGCTTTTCTTGATATATATTAATGACTTAGACTTGGATGTACAGGGCACAATTTCAAAATTTGCAGATGACACAAAACTTGGAAGGGTAGTGAACAGTGAGGAGGATAGTGATAGACTTCAAGAGGACATAGATAGGCTGGTGGAATAGGCAAACACATAGCAGGTGAAATTCAATGCAGAAAAGTGTGGAGTGATACATTTCGGTGGGAAGAACAAGAAGAGGCAATATAAACTAAAGGGTACAATTCTAAAAGGGGTGCAGAAACAGAGAGATCTGGGGGTATATGTGCACAAATCGTTGAAGGTGGCAGACAGGTGGAGAAAGCGGTTAAGAAAGCATACGGGATCCTGGGCTCTATAAATAGAGGCATAGAGTACAAAAGCAAGGAGGTTATGATGAAGCTTTATAAAACGCTGGTTCGGCCACAACTGGAGTATTGTGTCCAGTTCTGGGCACTGCACTCATAGTATCATAGTAGGTACAGCACAGGAGGAGGCCATTCAGCCCATCATGCCTATGCTGGCTCTTTAAAAGAGCTATCAAATCAGTCCCATTCCCCTGCTCTTTCCCCATTGCCCTTTAAATTTTTTCCCTTCAAATATTTATCTAATTCCCTTTTCAAAATTACTATTGAATCTGCTTCCACCACTCTTTTAGACAGCGCATTCCAGATCATTACTGCATTAAAAAAAAGCTTCCTCATATCGCCTCTGGTTCTTTTGCTGATCACCTTAAATCTGTGTCCCCTGGTTACCGACCCTTCTGCCACTGGAAACAATTTCTCCTTAGTTACCCTATCAAAACCGTATAAGATTTTGAACACTTCTATAAAATCTCCTCTTAACCTTCTCTGTTCTAAGGAGAACAACCCCAGCTCCTCCAGTCTCTCCACATAAGTGAAGTCTATCATCCCTGGCACCGTTCTAGTAAATTTCTTCTACACCCTCTCTTAAAGCCTTCTCAAAGTGTAGTGCCCAGAATTGAAAACAATACTCCAGCTTGGACCTCACCAGTGTTTTATAAAGGTTTAGCATAACTTCCTTGCTTTTGTATTCTATGCCTCTATTAATAAAGCCCAGGACCCCATATGTTTTTTTAAACAGCCTGCTAAACTTGTCCTGCCACCTTCAAAGATTTGTGTACAAACGCCCCCAGGTCTCTCTGTTCCTGAGCTTCCTTTAAAATTGTATCATATAGTTTCTTCTCCACCTTCTTCCTACCAAAATGTATCACTTCACACTTCTCTGCTTTAAATTTCATCTACCACGTGTCTGCCCATTTCACCAGTCTATGTTCTCCTGAAGTCTGTTACTATCCCCCATACTGTTTACTACATTTCCGAGTTTTGTGTCATCTGCAAACTTTGAAATTATACTCTCCATACCCAAGTCCAGGTCATTAATATATATCAAAAAGAGCAAGGGTCCTAATTCTGACCCCTGGAGAACACCACTGTATACTTCCCTCCAGTCTGAAAAACAACTGTTCACCACTACTCTCTGCTTTCTATCCCTTAGCCAAATTTGTATCCACTCTGCCACTGTCCCTCTAATCCCATGGGCTTTAATTTTGCCAATAAGTCTATTATGTGGCCTTTTGAAAGTCCATATACACATCAACCAAACTGCCCTCATCAACCCTCTCTGTTACTTCATCAAAGAATTCAATCAAGTTAGTCAAGCACGATTTTCCTTTAACAAATCCATGCTGACTTTCATTTATTAGCCCATACTTTTCCAGATGCCAATTAGTTCTGTCCCAGATTATTGTCTCTAAAAGTTTCCCCACCACCGCCGTTAGGCTGGCTGGCCTGAAATTGTCGGGTTTATCCCTCTCCCCTTTTTTGAATAGGGGTGTAACATTTGCATCCTCCAGTCCTCTGGCACCGTCCCCATATCTAAGGAAGATTGGAAGATTGTGGGCATGAGCCTCCGCAATTTGTCTCCACAAGATCATCTTTTTTGTCCTGAATTGGTTCCACCCTTCTTTTGACTACCCTTTTACTATTTATATGTTTATAAAAGACTTTTGGGTTCCCTTTTATGTTAGCAGCTAATCTTTTCTCATACTCTCTCTTTGCCCCTCTTCCTTTTTTAGATTTCCCCTGTACTTTCCGTATTCAGCTTGGTTCTCTACTCTATTATGAACCTTACATTCGTCATAAGCTTCCTTTTTCTGTTTCATTTTAATCTCCATATCTTTAGTCATGCAGGGAGCTCTAGCTTTGGATGCCCTTCCTTTCCCCCTCGTGGGAATATGTTTACTCTGTACCTGAACTATCTCCTCCTTGAAGGCCTCCCATTGTTCAATTACTGTTTTGCCTACCAATTTTTGATTCCAATCCACGAGGCCAAGACCCCTTTTTAACTCACTAAAATTAGCCCTCCACCAGTTAAGTATTTTCACATTTGATTGTTCCTTGCCCTTTTCCATAACTATTCTAAACCTAATGATATTATGATCACTGTTGCCTAAATGCTCCCCCACTGAAACATGTTCCACTTGCCCCACTTCATTTCCCAGAACCAGATCCAGCACTCCTTCCTTACGCATTGGGCTAGAAACACACTGTTCAAGAAAATTCACTTGCACACATTTCAGGACTTTCCCTCCTCTTTGCCCTTTACGCTGCTACTGTACCAGTCTATATTGATAATCAACATTAAAAATCCAGTCCTTAACACCAAGCAGGTATCCAGCCATCTGTACTATTGGACATATTTTTTCTGAAATTCACTTGTGGCAAGTAAAGAAGCAAGCTGTTGGTCTGAAGGAGGATCAGAGTTGCCGAGCGTGTAGTGAATGACACTGGTCTAAGGTTATCCATGAAACAGCCACCAATTCAAGGACATTGGCACTGTCACAAGTGCCAATATTATTTGCAGTACTGTGACCAGCCTCGTATTAACATCTGTTCTTGTGCTTTAATTTTGTATGACTATGTTTCAATTCTACTCATTTTTTGATGACCCTGAAGTTTCTTTATATGTGCATGGCCATGTGTTTTTGGGGACCATATCAGTGTAAACAGGAACAGCAGTTATTTTTACAGCCTTTCAGGAACAATTTGCAGACTCTCTCGGGATAGTATGATTCAGCTGGACACTGGCTCATTACCACAAAGAATTAGTCAGAGGGGTACAAGTAACAGATGATATAAACAACATTTGATGGGACAGCAGTACCATCGAGTAGGTGTTCTGGATGTTAAGGTGCTCCTTTGCTGCAGCTTCAGGTAATTTGAAGGCATGCAGAAGCAATTTCAGGTGATGCAGGACAGCTTATGTGCACAGTAGTTGCAAGTCCTACAGCCATAGCAGGACAATAATTGGACATTTCAATTAAGTAGTATGTTGAAGTATTTTTCTCCTCCAGTTTTGTCTTCCTCTACTCCTCTTTTGCTTAAGTCACTGACTCATGCAGGGGTAGAGTTCATGGGAGCCAGCAGCCTTCCAAGATTTCATCTAAATAGCTATTCATCTTGTGTGACTGTGGATGATGGCCATCAGTAGACTGTGATTATGAGGGCAACACAACCAAACCCAATCTTGTCCAAACACACAACAACAACAGCTCCTTTAACATAGTGAAACGTCCCAAGGTGCTTCACAGGAGTGATCTTCAAACAAAATTTGACACCGAGCCACAGAAGGAGATTTTAGGACAGGTGACCAAAAGCTTGGTCAAAGAGGTAGGTTTCAAGGAGCGTTTTTAAAGGAGGAAAGAGAGGCAGAGAGGGAATTTCAGAGTTTAGGGCCTAGCCAGCTGAAGGCACGGCCACCAATGGTGATGCGATGAAAATGGGGGATGAGCAAAAGGCCGGAATTGGAGGAGCGCAGAGATCTCGGAGGGTTGTCGGGCTGGAGGAGGTGACAGAGGTAGGGAGGGGCGAGGCCATGGAAGGATTTGAAAACAAGGATGAGAATTTTAAAATTGAGGAGTTCTTGGATCAGGAGCTAATGTAGGTCAGCGAGCACGGGAGTGATCGGTGAACGGGACTTGGTGCAATTTAGGATACGGGCAGCAGAGTTTGGATGAGTTCAAGTTTGTGGAGGGTGGAAGATGGGAGGCTGGCCAGGAGAGCTTTGGAATAGTCGAGTCTAGAGCTAACAAAAGCATGGATGAGGGTTTCGACAGCAGATGAGCTGAGGCAGGGGCGGGGATGGGTGATGTAACGGTTGGATGTAGGTGGTCTTGGTGATGGAGCGGATATGTGGTCGGAAGCTCATCTCAGGGTCGTTTAGGACGCCAAGGCTGCTAACGATCTGGTTCAGCCTCAGACAGTGGCCAGGGAGAGGGATGGATTCAGTGGCTAGGGAACGGAGTTTGTGGCGGAGACCGAAGACAATAGCGCACACACACACACACTTCTAACAAGAGTCACTGGATCATACTGAGGAGCAGGAATAATGACACTTTATTTTCCCTCCCTGGCCTCTTGCCACCACCCCCTCAAAGTAGATTATCTAACTCAGCAGAGATATCAATTCTGAGCTTTTCTTGGTCTGACTGACTCAGTGTGGTGCATTTACCCACTGACCTTGGCCAACCTTGTGAAGCCATTAAACCTCATTCTGCATTCTGTGGCAGATCAAGGGGTGGTGTAAGTTGTATTTACACCCTTTGTAACCTCCCTCCATAATATTTGTATCATCTACTTATGGGGCTTCCCTTCTCGGTCCCCAGACATCCATCCCTTCTATCTCTTACTTCAGTGAATAAATCATCTATGGATGCATCAGAAAATCAGGAGGCTCTGCCTGCTGCTGAACCCCAAAGGCCGTTCCTCCTCCAGTCATTTTTGTAGTCTCTCACTTCGTGTGGTGTTGTTCCAGAATTCACAAATAATGTTAAGTTCTTTAATCCGCTGCAGCAGCAGCTTGATTTCCCTCCTTCTTAATGACCCCTCCAAGAAAAAGTCGTGGGTTAGTGGTGGAGTCATGTGGGCAAGCAGCTGTCCCTCCCACCTGAACCCACTAATCGGAGAAAATCCAACCCACGGTCATGTCATAAGCTTTACAAAGAGCCATTAAAGGAGTTATTTTAAGCTTTATAACCTGCCTCTTGTTTGATACCTTCTTTGTGCTGAGGTCAATGTAATGGCATTTGGGATATTACAGTTGGCTTCTGTGCCCTGTGTTAGGGAGAGGAAAATGTTCAAGATTCCTATTCCTAAACATTACTTGGTGACTTCTGCTAGATTTGACAATAGGTATCAGATGAGGGCAAGATTAGGACTGACTGACTGTCCAACAGCTCGCTGATGTTCACTGTCAAGGCTCACATATGAGTAATGGCTGCTTGGGTAAGGTATTGCAGGGTGCCTATGCCCTTGGGACCATAACGCACCAAAGAGTCAATGCCTTAAGAGAGCAGCGGATGAGAGAAAATTGACAAAAACTAATAAAAAGAACTTGGGGCAGAGAGGATCTCGTACACCCACAGTGCAGCTCACCCATTATCTCTTGGGTGATGGGAGTCTCACACAGTTACTCTATTACAGAATTAAAAAGAAGAAAAAAACATACTTTAAGCTTTAAAACCACAATTTGAATATCTAATTTATATTTTAAAAATTTCCAGACAACACACTTAAAAACCAACTGTCAAGTCAAAACCTACATACATGGAATCATTTTTGTTGCTCAGATGACTTGATTATTAACCTGTCCTCTCTCCCATGGCAAACACCTGTTCTGGACTTGTTACCGTTTCTTAATGTACCAAAGGACATTAGGAATTTGGTATGTGAAGAACAATTTACACACTTTATTTCCACTAATTTTCTTCTCTTGAAGAACACTGGGTCATACGGTGTTACAGTTCCATATATACCAGCAGCCTTTCAATATTTTACCTAGGCAACCTTTCTTGACGTGTTACCCTAATCAGCGAGTATTGAGGTTATTTGACCATTGGAAGGGGTATCACAGCTGAGCTCAGCCCACCTTCACCTGAAGTTCACAGTTGTACAATTTCCAACAAGGATCACTAGTGATCAAGGAGCAGACACGCTGACTCAGTATTCCCTGCCTTAGCCCGAGGGGATTGAAGCCAATTGCAGTGCAGACTTTTAATGGTTTTGCTTAATAAAACAACTGGATTAGGGGAAATATATTTAGCTCTCAGTAGCTATATTCCTATTAAAGCAAGTTCCTCCATATACTTACTATTTTGTTTCAGCAGAAAAGGTTGCTTTCAAAAAAACAAGCTCGAGATTAGAAATTACAGTGGATGCATTACATTGAGTCCACAGCACAATGAGTACAAACCCACCACTTTACTGTTTGATATTCCTGTGTATGAAATGTTTCATTGTGGCATGTGCATCAGGAGGCAGAAAGTAATATGACACAGCCTTCACAATGAAATAATTCAAAGAGACAGAGCATAAGGCGTGACAAGAGGGAAGAGCATGGCAGGAATATTGTTTATAGTGTATGTCTGGGAAATGTATGGTGTCGTAGGTATTTTGACAATGTTATGAGACAAGCAGACTCTGTTAGAACAACGGCTCCTGTTACAAAGGAATGCTTATACATGTTGACACAATGGTTCTACGGTTAATGTTACAACTGTGTTCCCAGTGCAATACTGGGAACTTCATAAAAGAAGCATTATTTTCTCAGATTTCACATTCAGCATTTATGAATTCTCAGTCAATTAGGTATATTGAATTCCACATTTATTACATTAACATTAAATCCTAGATTACTGGTACTCATGGTATCACCTTTGTTAGCCTAGTGAGTAAAAGCAACACTGTGTAGCAGTAAGCTGTACAGAGCATAAAGTAGCAAGAGAACTTCCAATACAGCAAGCAAAACAACATAGTAGGAGGTGGCACAAGCAATGGGTGGCAACTTTTTCACTCCCCCTCACATCCCCAACCAAGTCTATGCAGCAATAGATTTAATGACCTCACAAAGTCAGCAAAGTGTGATTACAGCAAGCTGCCTTTCATCAATTTTAAGCTGTCCTGCTTTTTGAGGAAATTTGCAAATCTCCCTGTAGAATGGTGCAAAGCTCTTTAAGGGGTTATGGGGCGAACCACAGCATTCTTACACACAACTCCAGGAAGATATTAAAATAACATCTTCTGGGTCTATGTACTCTGGTGGCTGAGTATTCTGGGCAGGGTCTGAGACTTCTGTGGTGTTGCTTTACAAAAATGGCCTCCTGGTTTTTCTACTGTTCCTCCTCTTCTTCCTCCTTCGACATATATGTATCACAGAGGGGAATCCCTATTGGGAAACCCATACTGCAGCCTAACAGTGCATTTTAGGGAAAATAAAAGAGTCTTAAGGGGGAGCTTTCAAAAGAAGCTAAGAGCCCCCAAAATAAAGAGCAACATTTTTTTTTGACAAAAGACCTATCCGAAGTACAATGAAATACAGCAATTCATCTCTAAGCTTCTAGCATCAGCCTTCCATGGCAGCTGTTCTCAGTTATCCACGTTTTATAGTGGCATAAGTTAGATGGATAGATCCTAAGGCAGAAAAGACCCTTGTCTCTGAGTATTTGTAAATAAATAAAGAACCAGACAGAGAAAATAAAATCGAGTCCATATAGGGAAAATTGTACATAGTCCGTGGAGGAAATTGGTTTGATGGACATTTTCTTGTTTAGTACTTTACATTCTTTTAAACAGAGATGGCAAGAGAAAGATTGGATCTAGATACCAAACATTACTTCCCCCTTTATCTCAATCAACAGTTTACATGGGAAATGCAAGTTTTAAATAGGTCCGGATAGATTATTATATTTAATGAAGGGCTGATGAAAAATCTGTCACAAAAAATTAAACATGAAACCAATTTAATATTTGTTCATAGTGATAAAAGAGTAATTTAATACTCTTGAAAAAAGAACTTGTCATCCACATTCATTCTTTGTTTATATCTGGAAGGGGGAGGAAGGTCAGAATGAGATCAAGCCGCTGATGAAAGGCTGAAAAATTCAACTCAACAAGAAGCCTGGGTTATTTATGATCTAGCTTCAATAA
This sequence comes from Heptranchias perlo, assembly GCF_035084215.1. NCBI lineage: Eukaryota > Metazoa > Chordata > Chondrichthyes > Hexanchiformes > Hexanchidae > Heptranchias > Heptranchias perlo. The sequence continues at coordinate 47,139,915 of NC_090335.1, forward strand.
ACTAAAAAATAAAAAGACCTGTTAACATGCAAACAACCTCCATTTATCTCTTAGTTTCCAGTTCTTCTCCACCTCTCCCTTTTTGCTGCCCTGGTGCACGAAGTCTTTGCTCCAGCTCCTGTTTGGTTTAGGTTGTTATCTGCATTACAACTGAAAGAAGTCACTGAAGTAGGGTGGAGCAAGACTAGAAGGATTTAAATGTGAGGATTTTAAAGTCAATTTTCTGGGGGACAGGAAACTAGTGGTGCTTGGCAAAGACAGGTATGGAGTGCAGGATTTTGTGTGGGTGGGGTTACGTTGTGCAGCATTTTGAATGTGCAGCACTTTGCGGAGGGTGGAGACTGATTGGGAAGGAGATTAGAGTAGTCAATACTTAACTTGATAAACATGAGGATTAGTGTTGACGGCAGTGGAAAAGGGAATGTCATGGCGATGAACAAAAGTCTTAATAACAAAATTGATGTGGGAAGGAAGCTGTTAAAGCATATTCTTAAAAGAAACAGCAAAATCTTGCAATCATACTCCATTTTATATATATTTAATACATTAGACCCAACATCGGCATCCAGCAAGTTCCTCTTGGTTGATTCTAGCTGTGTTGCATGTGGGAGTGCAAGCCTTTAGGCCTATGATGTATGGATCTGTTACATGTCGCTATAGGGCACAAGTCTGCCCATTCCTGTATATTCCTAGGTAATCTGAGAGTCCTTGGAGATGAACCCAGCTGGATATATTCAAATTTAAGTTTAGAAATATAACTGATGCAGACAAGAACAACTCAAGATTGCAAGATAGAAGTCACCTGGCCCATCTTAGCTTATCCATCCAGAAAGACTCTACAGTCCCTGTATCATGGCATCCAATTGTTTCTTAAATAATTCAAAGGTTTTTGTCTCCACTACCCTACCTCGAAAGTCCATGCCATGTGACGATCACTCCTTGTGTGAAGATCAACCAGGATCTATGAGTCTGACACTGGGCTACTAGCAACAAGTTTAATAAAGTAAACATTGGGAGCTGACTCAATGGCAAGTGGTTCTTGGAATCCAAATTAAAAGAAAATAAAAGCAGCTTTGATTAATGATTGCTTTGATAACTTTTAGGAAACTGGAATCATCCATGAAAGGATACTTCTAACTAAAAAGCCAGGATAAATAAGCCAAGTTCAACTGAGAGAACATTTGGAGTTTAGTGATCATAAAATTGTTAATTTTAAGGTTGAAATGAATACAGAACAGAAAATAAAAATTGAGAAATTAGTTTTCAGGAGGACAGACTGAGGGGACGAAATGCTGCATGGTAAAAAATCAAATAAAAAGAACTATTTAAAGGGAAGGATGCTTTAAGGGGATATTTTTACAATACAGAGGCAATTTATCCCAGAAAAAAGTTAAGGACAAAACAGGAGAGTGAAACCGTTGTGGATGAAAGAAAAATTAAGGCATCCTTCTATTAGTTTTCTTCTTCAAATACCTCAGATAGGGAGAATCCCCATTGGGAGACCCACTGCTACCAGTAATTCTGCCAATGCAAAGACAAATTACTCTAACTAACACAAAAGGTCATTAGAACCTAAATGCCAGCAGGAAAAAAAATAAAAATGATCAATGAAAAGCCTTAAAATTGTTAAATGAATATTTTAAAATTACTGCCATATTCTGCTCAGCACCTAGCAAACCTGGGCAGCCATTATTGATAGGATTTACACCTGGCTCTGTCCCAGCTTGATAGCCAGAAAATGCTACAGAAGGCACAATTACATGACTTCCACATTATTGTAATATTATAAAACACCCGCTTGAGCTTCCTGCACAGGGCCCACAGGAAATGCACATCAAAAAGGGGCAGGGACCCAGCCTTACAGGCTATGCCCCTTTTTCTGTGCTGTTATGCCCCATAGGTGCACATGAAGCAATAACATGAAAATCGGCACAATCATCTTCTCTTACCCTAAACTGTTACTATGTTTTCTGTTCCCTTCCGGTTCTCTTGAAGATCATGATCTGATGCACAGCTGGACCAAGTTTCTACAAATCTCGGTCATGCATAATTCCACACCGTATCAGAGTTCAAAAAAAGTCCTAAAACATATACCATCCCAGCAGGTAACAAGTTTTGCTGCAGTCATCTTGACGCTTTTTATGTTATGGCAGTTAAAATTAATAGGGCCTATGTACTTGTAAAAGGAACTGTACATTAAACTAAATGTTACAGGACATTTTGAACACATATTACACTTCCAGAACCCATTTTGTTTGTTTCACTGGTCAGATTGAAATAATTTTTTACAAGTTTGGCTGTTCTATTTTTATAGTGAGTTTGCTACGTTCTGCATACTAGTATTTCTAACCCAGGGAAGTATGGTAGAAACCACAACTTGCATTTCTATAGAGTTCCTCACATAGAATAATACATCTCAGTGGGCTTTACATGGTGGTGAACAAAGAAGAATGGACATTGTTAGCGTGGATTTTGGACTGTTGAATTAAAGGCAACGATGAAGTGACTAATGGGTACATGACTCGAGTGGTGATTTTTTCCCACAACAGACACTGAGCTGGAGGGAGAGAGGGAAAGGCAGTGATTAGGGGGAAAAACCATGGTTGAACAGAAGGATCTATAGGAGGCTTTTGCAAGTGTGGTGGGGGTGACAAGGCAGAGGTATTGAGGGAGGGAGTTCTAGATACCAGCAGCTTCAAAAGTACTTAATTGGCTGTAAAGTGCTTTGGGAATCCCTGGAATTACCCACCAAGGAGACACACCACTGTCCCGAGAGGCGAAATTTGTAAGGGGATAAAACAGCAAAATAAGCAAATAGCAATCTATGCCATGTGATGGGGGGCCAATTAATACATTCCATTATAATTATGACTTTTAATGAAGTTGCTATTCAATAGAACAAGATTAAAAAGAACAATATTTAAACAAAGGGAAAGATTGGGCACATACCACAGCAAGGTGTGGAATAAAGTATGGAAAGCAATATATGTGGTAGTGAAGCTTGAGGAGTAGATTTATTTCAAAAGCAACTAATGCAAAGTATTTAAAGTTCAAGCCCAGACTATGCAATAATGGAACAATGCTAAGTATACATTGAACTGTAATGTATAAAGAAATAATGCAATTTGGAAACAAACAGAACTGAGTTCAACTTCCCAGATTGCTTTAGCTCTGGAGACAATGGAATGGAAGAATGAATTTTGTAGTTAGATCATGAGACACAGAACTGATCGATAGCGTTTTATAGCTGTAGTTTCAATGTTTATATTTTGTGTACACTATAATAAAGTTGCTTGTTAAATGCATACTAAGGCGTTTAAAGTTCATGACACTTTTATTGGAATGAATATGCGGCCTGTAGTTCTTGGAATATACGCATGACTGCCCACACCCCAATACCTGCTACACTGCACATCTCCCTGGCCAAGACCACGCTGATCCCAGGTTTATATAACCAGGTAGGAGGTATTTCAGCACAGCCTGGGATGAAAGGCCTTCCCAATATTTTCTGTGGCAGAAAACTTGGCCTCTAGGTGATAACAGGTGCCAACCTGGTGAAGCTACAACTCAGGACTACATACGTGCTAAACAGCGGAAGCAACATGCTATAGACAGAGCTAAGCGATTCCACAACCAACGGATCAGATCAAAGCTCTGCAGTCCTGCCACATCCAGACGTGAATGGTGGTGGACAATTAAACAACTAACCGGAGGAGGAGGCTCTACAAACATCCCCATCCTCAATGATGGCAGAGTCCAAAACGTGAGTGCAAAAGACAAGGCTGAAGCATTTGCAACCATCTTCAGCCAGAAGTGCCGAGTGGATGATCTATCTCAGCCTCCTCCCGATATCCCCACCATCACAGAAGCCAGTCTTCAGCCAATTCGATTCACTCCATGTGATATCAAGAAACGGCTGAGTGCACTGGATACAACAAAGTCTTTGGGCCCTGACAATATGGGCTGTAGTGCTGAAGACTTGTGTTCCAGAACAAGCCGCGCCTCTAGCCAAACTGTTCCAGTACAGCTACAACACTGGCATGTACCCGACAATGTGGAAAATTGCCCAGCTATGTCCTGTTTACAAAAAGCAGGACAAATCCAATCCAACCAATTACCGCCCCATCAGTCTACTCTCAATCATCAGCAAATTGATGGAAGGTATCGTTGACAGTGCTATCAAGCGGCACTTACTCACGAATAACGTGCTCACCAATGCTCAGTTTGGATTCCGCCAGGACCACTCGGCTCCAAACCTCATTACAGCCTTGGTCCAAACATGGACAAAAGAGTTGAATTACATAGGTGAGGTGAGATTAACTGCCCTTGACCTCAAGGCAGCATTTGATCGAGTGTGGCACCAAGGAGCCCTAGTAAAATTGAAGTCAATGGGAATCAGGGGAAAACTCTCCAGTGACTGGAGTCATACCTAGCACAAAGGAAGATGGTAGTGGTTGTTGGAGGCCAATCATCTCAGCCCCAGGACATTGCTGCAGGAGTTCCTCAGGGCAGTGTCCTAGGCCCAACCATCTTCAGCTGCTTCATCAATCATAAGGTCAGAAATGGGGATGTTCGCTGATGATTGCACAGTGTTCAGTTCCATTCGCAACCCCTCAGATAATGAAGCAGTCTGTGCCCGCATGCAGCAAGACCTGGACAACATCCAGGCTTGGGCTGATAAGCGGCAAGTAACATTTGTGTCAGACAAGTACCAGGCAATGACCATCTCCAACAAGAGTCTAACCACTTCCCCTTAACATTCAACGGTATTACCATCGCCGAATCCCCCACCATCAACATTCTGGGGGTCACCATTGACCAGAAACTTAACTGGACCAGCCACATAAATACTGTGGCTACAAGAGCAGGTCAGAGGCTGGGTATTCTGCGACGAGTGACTCACCTCCTGACTCCCCAAAGCCTTTCCGCCATCTACAAGGCACAAGTCAGGAGTGTGATGGAACACTCTGCACTTGCCTGGATGAGTGCAGCTCCAACAACACTCAAGGAGCTCAACACCATCCAGGACAAAGCAGCCCGCTTGATTGGCACCCCATCCACCACCTTAAACATTCTCTCCCTTCAACAACGCGCACCGTGGCTGCAGTGTGGACCATCCACAGGATGCACTGCAGCAACTCGCCAAGGCTTCTTTGACAGCACTTCCCAAACCCGTGACCTCTACCACCTAGAAGGACAAGAGCAGCAGGTACATGGGAACAACACACCTGCTGGTTCCCCTCCAAGTCAAACACCATCCCGACTTGGAAATATATCGCCATTCCTTCATCGTTGCCTGGTCAAAATCCTGGAACTCCCTACCCAACAGCACTGTGGGAGAACCTTCACCACACGGACTGCAGCGGTTCAAGAAGGTGGCTCACCACCACCTTCTCAAGGGCAATTGGGGATGGGCAATAAATGCTGGCCTTGCCAGCGACGGCCACATCCCATGAATGAATAAAAAAAAACAAACATTAGAAAAATCATCCAGGGGCATGGTGGGCTCCAACCTGCAACTCTGTGGCATGTTGGAATTCCACCACGGCATTCAAAATTCCTAACGTGGTGATGCAGAAGGGCATGGGGTATGGAAGACATTTCGATTGGCACTTGAATCACACCACTGTTGAAGGAAAGTATATTTCATGGAAATTCTTCCAGAAATGTAGTCAATTTAATGATTTCCAATTTTCCCCCTAATTTTTTTCTCCCTCTGGGATACTGTTCTATAAACACAGGCTACCTACTGGTATCTCAACCAAGTGTTGATTGCCTGCTCTTACTGCTACTCACCTGCACTTTTAACAGATGAGCAGCGCTGAGCAGGCAATCCCGCAACATTCAAATATAACTTTTAGGCACTCTTCCTTCTTCGTTAAATTAAAATCCACTAAAAGGATAATGTTAACGAGGTTGATCTTTTCCATGGGAAAACAGTATATATAGTGAACCTGCAGCATAAGCAGTGCAATCACCATTCAAACTGCTCAGCTATCACCTTCAGATGTAATGATCTGCTAGGGACCTGCCAAAATAATTAGAACCAAATTCTGCTAATTATGCTACATATTTTGCCTGATTTATACTCAAACTAGCTGTTTACTGATCAGTTATTTCATTTCCTGATGCATTACTTCAAACTGCCAGTATACCAGCCAAATGCTTTTCCACGAAAAAGACAAATCTTATTTAATTAAAATCCACTGAAGGAATATTAAAAAATTAATGAAGTAAAAAATTTCTAAATGTTAATTCAAATGTAAATGAAATTGCCTGATCAGAGTTGTTCATCTGTTGGTAAACAGCACCGACAGCAGGCAGTCCTATTACTCTTCAATTTAACTTATAGTCATTCTTCCCATGAGAAAAATTAAACATTTTTATCTAGAATGCATCAAGTTATTGATTTTTTTCCCCTGGCACAGTACATTCATGTATAAAAAGCAAATTTATTCACAGAAAATGGGCCAGCTTGTTTTCATATGCAATAGCCCCAGAACAGACCTGGGCCTTAAAATCCGTGGGGAGGTTGGGGGAAGCATTTCAGACTGTCACCTCAGCTGATGACCCCATCAAAGTTAAAAGTGTTGGGGTAGTCCCTTAATTATGCCAATGGTGAATGCCTATGCCATTAAGGGCACCAACCATCGACTTAAGGCAGGAAAGGCCAGCGTGGCTAGGCCCTTCTAGAAACAAATTGAGGATGGTCCCATTGGCCCCCTTTGTAAAAGGCCTCAAACTGCATTCCTCTTTGGGAGGACCAACTTCCATGTAACCACGGGTGAATCTTATTGTCTCATGCTAACAGTTAAATGGCACACGTAATATCTCCTACTTTCCACTTAAGCACTTTACAGGTCATTCTATTCCTTTTCATATGCGTGCGTGTGTACGTTTCCCCCCACTGTTCCTTTTTAAATGCTGTAAATTTGTAAAGCTGATGAATTTTTGATAAAGGGTCCACACCCGAAATGTTAACTGACCTGTAATCTCCAGGATGCTACCTGATCCGCCGAGGGTTTCCAGCATTTTCTTTTTGTTTTAGATTTCCAGCATCTGCAGTTTTTTAAAAAAACTTTGTCTAGGAGTACGCTAGTTTGGCTGAAGATTATCAGCCCCCTTATGTTTATGACAGGAAGGGACCAAGCCCTTCAATGCAGATGAAAGCATCCCATTGGTTTTGTTGAATATATGTTTGATTGGTGGCTTTGAGTTTTACATACCTATTTAAATTTCCATTGTCCCAGTCAAATCTTGAAAGTATATCGGAGCCTGTCTTTTTCCAATTAAGTTGTCTGTCTGAAGCCATTTGATAAGAGATAGACCAGACAGACTCTAAACATTCAGCAGTGACCCATCATGCAAGAATGATACTCCTAGAGTTGGTACCAAGTCCAGTATATACTGATGTTTAATGTAGTAGATGCAAATGTTTATTTCTATCTTCTGAGGAGGGCTAGTTAACCCTGCAAATCTACAGTGCATCATTACTTTGGAACACTTATCAATGTACTGCTGAATGAATCTGATTGGTAGTTTATAGCCTAAGCCAGAGTTTAATGGATTGTTTAGCCAGATACAGCCAGCAAGCCAAAATATAGTAATGAGGGCTATCTGTTCTACCCCTACGCTTCCTACAAATTAACTAGATTTTAGTCTGGTAAAGGCACACTCTGGTTCATAATGAAGCTTCTGCTTATAGGAGTGGTCAGAGATGCTGAACTAGTAAAAGCCCCCAAATTTAATACTTGCTTCTTCCCAGCACAACCAACCAATGGGAAAAAAAGGCATAATGTATAGGAATAGAATTTGGTTCATGTAATTTGACCCACAAATGCAATTGATCATATAAGCAGTGATTGTTAACTGAATTCCACTGTACTTACACAAGTCAGAGTGGACTTTTGGGACCCAGTACTCCCCATCCACCAGCAGCTTTGCCATAAACTAATAAGGGGGAAGGGGGGGTTGAGAGGGTTCAGGTAAGGGTAAATTTACAAGTCTAAAGAGAAAAGTCAAGGCTGTAGAGCAGAATAGCGATTTGGGTAAAAACAAGTGGAGTGTGTCAGGAAGGGACAGAGAGTTTAACAAAAGATAATAGGGCATTTGTGATGGTCACAGCAGGGAAAAATAGTAAAGTTAAAATTAAAGCCTCTATACCTGAATGCATGAAGCACTCGTAACAAGATAGATGAGTTAATGGCACAAATAGATATAAATGGGTTTGATCTAGTAGCCATTACTGAGATGTGGTTACAAGGTGACCAAGGTTGGGAACTAAATATTCCAGGGTACTTGACTTCTAGAAAAGATAAGCAAAATGGAAAATGAGGTGGGGGTGGGGGGTGGTTAGTCCTGATAATAAAGGATGAGATAAAGACAGTAGTGAGAAAGGATCTTAGCAGAGAAAATCAGGATGCAGAATCAGTATGGGTGGAGCTAAGAAATAACAAGGGGCAGAAAACACTGGAGAGTAGTTTACAGGCCCCCTATATCTATTTATATCTATTTGTGCCATTAACTCATCTATCTTGTTACGAGTGCTTCATGCATTCAGGCATAGAGGCTTTAATTTTAACTTTACTATTTTTCCCTGCTGTGACCATCACAAATGCCCTATTATCTTTTGTTAAACTCTCTGTCCCTTCCTGACACACTCCACTTGTTTTTACCCAAATCGCTATTCTGCTCTACAGCCTTGACTTTTCTCTTTAGACTTGTAAATTTACCCTTACCTGAACCCTCTCAACACCCCCCCCTCCCCCTTATTAGTTTATAGTGTTGGACAGAGTATAAATCAGGAAATTAGAAGAGCATGTAACAGGGGTAATGCAATAATCATGGGGGACCTTAATCTTCATATAGACTGAGCAAACCAAATTGGCAAAAGTAATTTAGAGGGCGAGTTCATGGAATGCATTCGAGACAGTTTTCTAGAACAATATGTTGAGGAACCAACTAGGGAACAGGCTATTTTAAATCTAGTGTTGTGTAATGAGGCAGGGCCAATTAGCAATTTTACAGTAAAGGATCCTCTGGGGAAGAGTGATCATAATATAATGGAATTTCATATTGAGTTTGAGTGTGTTAAGTCAGAAACTAGGGTCTTAAATTTAAACAAAGCCAATTACATAGGTATGAGGGGTGAGTTGGCTACGGTAGATTGGGAAATTAGATTAAAAGATATGGTGTTAGATAAGCAATGGCGAACATTTAAAGAAATAATTCATCATAATCAACAAATATACATTCCCTCGAGGAATAAAAACTCCATGGGAAAAGTGGTCCAAGCGTGGCTAACTACAGAAGTTAAGGATAGTATTAGATTAAAAGCAGCATACAATGTTGCCAAAAAGAATGATGTGGAGATGCCGGTGATAGACTGGGGTTGACAAATGTAAGGAATCTTACAACACCAGGTTATAGTCCAACTGTTTTATTAGAAAATCACAAGCTTTCGGAGGCTTTCTCCTTAGTCAGGTCACTCACCTGACGAAGGAGAAAGCCTCCGAAAGCTTGTGATTTTCTAATAAAACAGTTGGATTATAACCTGGTGTTATAAGTCATAAGAACATAAGAAATAGGAGCAGGAGTAGGCCAATCGGCCCCTCAAGCCTGCTCCGCCATTCAATAAGATCATGGCTGATCTGGTCCTAACCTCAAATCTAAAATCATGTCCAATTTCCTGCCCGCTCCCCGTAACCCCTAATTCCCTACTGTCGATTTGTTTTAAATTTATTTAATGATGTAGCTTCCACAGCTTCCTGGGGCAGCAAATTCCAGAGACCTACCACCCTCTGAGTGAAGAAGTTTCTCCTCATCTCAGTTTTGAAAGAGCAGCCCCTTATTCTAAGATTATGCCCCCTCGTTCTAGTTTGCCAAAAAGAATAGTACACCTGAGGATTGGGAGGGTTTTAGAAATTAGCAAATGATGATCAAGAAATTGATAAAGAGGGAGAAAATAGAATATGAGTAAACTAGTGAGAAATATAAAAAGATGCAAGAGCTTCTACAAGTATATAAAATGGAAGAGATTAGCAAAAGTAAACGTGGGTCCTTTAGAGGCAGAGACAGGAGAAATTATAATGGGGAATAAGTGAATGGCAGAAACGTTTTTATCTGAAGACAGAAAACATACTGGAAATAGTGGGGAACCAAGGGTCTGAGATTGAGGAACTTAAAGTAATTAAGATTAGTAAAGAAAATGTAATGGAGAAATTAATGGGAGTAAAATCCGACAAATCCCCTGGACCTGATGGCCTACATCCTAGGGTTTTAAAAGAGATGGCTACACAGATAGTGGATGCATTGGTTTTGATCGTCCAGAATTCTCTAGATTCAGAAAGGTCCCCAAGGATTGGAAGGTAGCAAGTGTAATCCCGCTGTAAGCTATGAGGAGGATACAAAGAGTCTGCAAAGGGATATAGTCAGGTTACATGAGTGGGCAAGAAGGTGGCAGATGGGCATAATGTGGGGAAGTGTGATGGTTATCTACTTTGGTAGGAAGAATACAAAAGCAGAATTTTTTTTAAAAAAAAGGTGAGACTAGTAAATGTTGGTATTCAGAGGAATTTGGGTGTTCTTGTACATAAATCACAAAGTTAACAGGTACAACAAGCAATTAGGAAAGCAAATGGTACGTAGGCCTTTATTGCAAAGGGATTAGGAGTATAAGAGTAAGGAAGTCTTGCTGCAATTATACAGGGCTTTGGTGAGACTACATCTGGAGTACTGTGTACAGTTTTGGTCTCCTTACCCAAGGAAGGATAGCCTTGCCTAAGAGATGGTACAACGAGGGGTCATTTGATAGATTCCTGGGATAAGACGGTTGTCATAGGAGAGATTGAATAGAATGGACCCATATTCTCTGGAGTTTAGAAGAGTGAAAGGATCTCATTGAAATGTATAAAATTCTTAGAGGGCTTGACAAGGTAGATACTGAGAGGTTGTTTCCCCTGTCTAGAGTGCCTAGAACTAGGGGTCATAGTCTCAGGATAAGGGTCAGACATTTAGAACTGAAATGAGGAAAGATTTCTTCACTCAGGGTTGTGAATCTTTGGAATTCTCTACCCCAGAGGGCTGTGGATGCTCAGTCGTTGAGTATATTCAAAACACTAAGGGAATCAAGGGAAATGGAGATAGGGCGGGAAAGTGGAGTTAAGGTAGATGATCAGCCATGATCTTATTGAGTGGCGAAGCAGGCTTGAGGGGCCATATGGCCTACTCCTGCTCCTATATCTCATGTTCTTAATCTCCTGGAAGAACAAAAAAAATATTTTTTAAAAACCCTAGCCAATTCAGGGAAAAAGAATTCTGGGAAATTCTTCTGACCCTGCCCAAAGACCATCAAAAATATGAGTTCCAGGAGATAACAATGATCACAGGTACATTAGCCAACATCCCACCTATCTTTTATATGCAACAATACCATACCATCCTCCTCAAATAACTTGTCCAGCTCCCTATTGAACATCTGCAGCAAATCTGCATCTACTGCACGAGCAGCAAACCATACCAAAGGTCATTTATACTCTAGGAAAAGAAAAACCTACCAACATCTAACCTAGTTCCATGCTTATGCAGCTTATATACATGCCCCCTTCATTCTCTCTAACACCTAATTCAAATAATCTGTCCACATGCACACAGTCTAGTTCTTTCGTCATTTTAAATACTTCAATCAAGTCTCCCCAAAGGCTATGCTTTTCTAGAGTAGAGACCCAGCTCCCTGAGCCTATTGTAATAGCTAAGGATTTTTAGACTAGGTATTAATCTTGTGGCCATCCTCTGAATTGTTTGTAGGGCTTTGAGCTGTACACAGTATTCTATATGGGGCCTAACCAAGGTCTTGTACAAGGACACTTTGGTGCTGTTCATTTTAAATTGTACTGTCTGAGCTATACATCCGAATATACTTTTTGCTTTCGCTATAGCCTCTTAGAACAGCCAGGTCTCTTTTCCTTTCAGGAGACTTTAATTCAGAGCTCAGCATGGTATACATTAGCCCTACCCAAATGCATCACACTACATTTATATACATTAAATGTCATCTGCCTTATGTGGGCCTATTCCCCCATCGCATCTAAATCAGATTGTATTCTTCAAGGTTTGACACCAGCAAATTGTTTTATCATCCACAAACATGCAGACAATAGCACCAACGCCTTCATCCAGATCATTGATGTATATCACGAAGATTAACCACTCCAACACTGATCCCAGCGGGACTCAGTAGTAGCCGGTCTCCACATGGAGCTGCTACCATTAATGATGACCCTCTGTCTATGAAAACGCAACCAATTCCCTATCCAACCCAGGATTTGCCCTCCAATACCACAGAACTCTAATATAGCTGTCTATTGTGAGGCACCTGTCAAAAGCTTTCTGAAATTCCAAACATATGTCTTCTGGACTACCTTCATCCATCAACCTGGTAACCTCTGAAGAATTCAACCAGGTTGGTAAGCCATGATCTTCTTTTCCAAAAGCCATGTTGTGTATTCCCCCTAACCCCTTCTCTGTCAAGGTGGTCGTATATAGTGTACCCCTAATGATCCCTTCTAGCAACTTACCTACAACTGACATCAGCTAATAGGCCTATAAATTGATATGTACATTGAAGTACACCTCAAAACACCCCAGACAGCAGTCTAATATTTCAAAAGTGGAGTTTTAGAAAGATGGCTCAGATTTGTCTGAATACATGAACTTTGAAGGTAGTTTAGTAAATTCAATTGCAGGAGACGGTTAGAAACTGCTAACAATAGAGCAGAAATAAGTTAACATTTAAACTAGAAAGTTTAAGGCATGAGTATCATTTGTTACACCCTCTGAAGAGGTGGGTGGTAAAAAGCTACACAATAAGGCCAGATAAACATTCACCTAATCCAAAGTTTCGGTGTATTTCAATGCATGTTGATTTCATGATCTAAGGGTTTCAAAAGTGAGAACATAAGAAATAGGAGCAGTAGTGGGCCATCCGGCCCCTCGAGCCTGCTCCGCCATTCAATCAGATCATGGCTGATCTTCAACCTCAACTCCGTTTTCCTGCCCGATCTCCATATCCCTTAATTCCCCTAGAGTCCAAAAATGTATCTATCTCAGCCTTGAATATACTTAATGACTCAGCATCCACAGCCCTGCAGGGTAGAGAATTCCAAAGAATCTCAACCCTCAGTGAAGAAATGCCTCCTCATCTCAGTATTAAATGGCCATCCCCATATCCAGTGACTGTGCCCTCCGGTTCTAGACTCTCCAGCCAGGGGAAACAACCTCTCAGCCCCACCCTGTCAAGCCCCCTCAGAATCTTAAATGTTTCAATGAGATCCCCTGTCATTCTTCTAAACTCCAGAGAGTATAGGCCCATTCTACTCAGCCTCTCCTCATAGGTCAACTCTCATCCCAGGAATTAATCTAGTGAACCTTTGTTGCACTGCCTCTAAGGCAAGTATATCCTTCCTTAGATAAGGAGACCGAAACTGTATGCAGTACTCCAGATGAGGTCTCACCAAAGCCCTGTACAATTGTAGTAGGACTTCCTTACTCCAACCTCCTTGCAATAAAGGCCAACATGCCATTTGCCTTCCTAATTGCTTGCTGTACCTGCATGCTAACTTTTTGTGTTTCTTGTATCAGGACACCAACATTTAAGTTCCTTAACATTTAAAAAAGTGTTTTTCTATTCTTCCTACCAAAGTGAATAACCTCACATTATACTCCATCTGCCATCTTCTTGCCCACTCACTTAACCTGTCTATATCCCTTTGCAGATTCTGTGTCCTCCTCACAGCTTACTTTCCCACCTAGCTTTGTGTCGTCAGCAAACTTGGATATACTACACTCGGTCCCTTTATCCAAGTAATTAATATAGTGTCAATGAACATTTGAGGTGTCCAAAACCTGCAGTCAATGCAACTTTTGACACTCTTGTATGTTATTAATGAGAGCACATATACCAACAGTAAAAAGACAGCATTCCTTGCATTCCTGATATGCTCAAAGTATGGCATTCTTCACAGCACAGCACCTTGTGAGTCACACTCACCAATACCTAAGGAAAACCAATTAGTGTACAGACTACAGCCTATGCTTTGCAATGAGCAATTATGTTCTATGGCCTGTTGAAATCACTTGCTGGTGCCAGTCAGAAGGACATGTAATAACTTTTCATTGAAGCAAACTATTCAGTCTAAGGAACAGAAAATACCCACAAGGTCTATTTTGGTCAAGTTTGATAAATAGTCTCTGAAAGTAAAAAAAAGTTTTCCAATGCAAGGAGAAGACCTTAAATAATTTTAATAGCTAATGCAGATGATGAATATTAAGTGGGTGCGTAATTAAGCAAATATAAACATAGCACACTCAGACTGACATAATCCAATTTATTTAAATTATACTTGTAAAAAGTTTATATAAAACCAATGACTTTTTTCAGTTCTGTTTCTTACAAAACAGTCCATCTCCACTCACCACTATTAGCACTTCAGTGAATGTTTAACAGTTAAGGCAGACAAACTAACTGATGAAATGTTTTAGCATTTGTTCTTCTAATAATACGTTTCCAGCTCCACCCAACCTAGTAACAAAAAGGAAGAAAAGTTAGGCAATGCATTTTCACAATGTGTAAAGTATAAGACAAACAAAACTCTGAAGCAATCTGGTATCTTTACTTGTATTTGTCGTTTTCTTTTATGACAGATTTATTGCCCTTGCTCCCTAGTTTTCTCCCTTCCTCACCTGATCATGATCCTACAGGCACTAGATGTTGCCCAGTATCCCACCCGTGTGGCTGCTTTTCATGCCTAAGCTGAGACGGTGAACGTCGGCAGGCTATTCGACCGTGAAGGAATTTCGATGCTGAGCTGATCATGTTCTCATCCAACATCCAAATGCATGCATTTTCAAGTAGGTGTCGTTGGACAGCAATTAGGAGCAGGAACCATGGCTGATTTCCTGCGCCCTCTGCCAATGTCCCTAGCTCTGGGAGGCTATGAGCCAACCTGGTTAAAATCAGTTTGTTCAGCACTGAACAGGAATATCTGATTTGTATGCCCATGCCACATTGTGGGGAATGCATTTACCCGCTGTGGCCAGCAGGAACTTAAACCCAAAAAACTCCTCAAGAGTAAAAGTAATCAAACTACTTAACACCATTCCAATGTTGAGTGTTTAGGTCAGGCTACACGAGGCAGTCTGAACTCTCAGAACAAGTATAGCACCCAAAAACAGAAAAGCCTTGATCAGTCAGGGATATTAACCCTTAAAATTACAGATTGCACGTGAATCTTGACTAGATTATGTAGATTCAAATCTACATAAATCACTTTCAGAGACAATGTCACAACCTGTACTAGATTAGTCTTACCTCCAGGGCTCCTACGGATGATGAACCTTCGCATTTCATCATAAAGAAATATGATAAGACTGTATGGAAAGGCACAGAACCACCAGTTAGGTCTGAAAGGAAGCAAATGAACTCGATTAAAGACCAAACATGGAGGATGTCTACCAAATATTGAAAACCCACAGCACAAAAAATTCTGAGCTCTAAAAGGTGCTTGCTATTTGGAACTAAAAGCAACTGGTGCTGCAGGAACCAACCAAAGACATGAAAACTAAACAACTTACTTGAGTGGGTACATCCTGAGCGCTATATCAGTGCCAGGGCAGTATGAGAGGAATGCAGCGAGTGCTGTCTCTTCAAACAAACCGAAGATGAGAATTTTGTTCCTGTGAAGCAAGAAAACACGTTATTGAGAAGACATAGAACTGCAAGGCAACTAGAAAGCACTAGTCACCCAATACCTCTATAATGCCCACTCCTGAATACAGCAACTCATTAGGGTACAGTTTCACTGGTGCTGGCAGCTTCCAGTAACAAGCCATTTGTTAGCCTAGGCACCATCAGGCTATTCAATCACAGCAGCAGCACACAGGATTTCGATGCTATCCTTGCACTCTCAGGAAGGGGGCGGGGACAATAAAAAAAAAATCAATGGATAGCAAGCAGTTGTGGGAAACCTGGCTGATTATAACTCTCCCTAGTTCAAGCTGCAGAAGCCAATTATAATATAGCAACATAGGTCAAATAGCTTCACTCCCTGGTCTGTGCTAAGTTATCACTTTGGTCTTATGGCACCGCACCACAGCATAAGGCACATTTACGCACAAAATCATTGGGTCACTCCACATCATATTTTAGCAAGTTTATACTTTAGTCCACACCAAATTGTACCTAGTAACAGTCTCACATATCCAATTAGGTTTTATCCCCCCCTCCAAAGGCATAGGGAATAAAATGAAAAGAGAAGATATAATTCTGAAATTCTTTAGCCAATGATCCCAACTGCCATTACTGCATATTGGACGCTAAATTGGGTCATGTAGTGCCTTTTGTTTTGGCGCCACACGGCCGCTCCAACATCCAAGATGGCATCTTGGCTGCGCACACGTTTCCAGCGTGACATGCGCCGGATGCCATCTTGCGCAAACACCGAACACCGGAAGCATGTAAGGTAAGGAGAAAATGCGTGCAGTGTGCAACGCTGATTTAAAGTGATAGACGCCATTTTGGGACTTAACGCTCAATTCAACGCAGTCTTAACCCTGACCATCTGAATGCGTCTTAGGGTGCCTGGAGAACCCTCCCACCAGTTCTATTTAAAGGGACCATGCAGGATTTACAGGTTAGTGGCTGGATTATTGCTTCTGGCTGCCGAGACATTTGTAACTGTTTTTGGAGATGGCCTATGCTTCAATACTAGGAATAGGGGACATAGCCTAACATTTAGAGCCAAGACGTGCAGGAGTGAAGTTAGGAAATGCTTCTACACGCAAAAGGTGGGAGACGTTTGAAATGCAGTTGATGATAGCTCAATTGTGAATTCTAAATCTGAGATCGATAGATTTCTATGAACCAAGGGTATCAAGCGATACGGGACTAAGGCGAGTATATGGAGTTAGGTCACTGCCACTTACTGCCTCCTGATATGTGCCACCTTCTTCTGCAAGAAAGCGGGACGTGTGTCTGGATGATGTGCCTGTCATGGTTGAATAGCTAAGTGTGTGTGGCCTGTGAGTTGAGGGCGGGTGGCTTGCAACAGTGGTAATATGTAAGGATTAGAGGAAGCATCTGATTGGAAGAGTTGAGTACTGATGGAAAAAGTTTGTTGGTATGTGGGTGATTGGGGGTGGGGGGGTGTAGTGCGTGAAGGAATGGATGCTGCTGGTGGTGCAGTTGGTAGGAGCTGCCACTTGACAGTTAATCTCAGTCACCTTGACCACTCGTGTCAAAGCATTGAACTTCTTCCTACAATGCATTCATGTTCATGATGCTGTGCGCCTGGCATGGACTTCGTCCCCTGCTGCCTCCCACTGCCTTTTGGGTTTATGTCTGGAGGGACTCTTGCCCCCCTGTGGATATAGGATGCCCCTCCTTCTGTCCGCCTCTTGCGCCAAGGCCTCTAGTGCATCAGCAGCGAACCTTGGTGCATGCACTCTCGCGGGTCTGGTACCAACTCAGATCAGCAGATTGGTGAGGTTTGGCATGCAGATTGGAGGATGTGAGATTTAGTAGTGCGCAACCTTTATTCAATGTTTTAAGATAACTCATCAGTTTGTAAACAAAGGGATGGAAGCTGCATCTGTGTTTTGCATGTGCAATGTCTGACTCTGTGCAGACAGTAGACTGTTGTTTTCAGCAAATAATGGGTACCAGTTACCTTTAAGAGATTTTTAAAAAACAGCCTGCCTTTAAGAGATTGGAGAACCCCCTGCTGGTGCGAATTGTATTGAATCCTCATGTCAACGCTGATTTGGAATGCTGCTTGAAGGTTAAGTCCTCAGGCCTCACAGAATTCAAGTCCTGCCTGCGCAGGGGCCATTGGGCACGGAGTAATAGCGGATCGCGCTACCCCCCCCCCCATCCAATAACAGGCCCTATCCAATTTCCCCCCCCCCCACCCCATTGTGTCACTGATTGGTGTAACCATCCCCCCTCTCCCGAACATATCGCTGAAATACTTACTTCATTCCCTGTTGGAAGATGGAGTTCCTTCTGGTCTTACAGATCACTAAGTCAGCCCATTGCACTACCACAATGCTGATGAAGAATGAAGTGTGGCATGTGAACTCCACAATTTTCCGCTGTTCATAAGTCTGAAAAAGGACAGAAACATTAAATTAGGAGAGTAGGATAAGTTGGTTTAAGTTTTAAATTTGCTTAAGGAGAAAGGAAGGGGACTCAAACATGGTATGTTAAAAAAAACTGCGCAAAGATCTTAACAAAGGACACTTTAGAGTAAACTCCTACCCAGCGATGGAAATTTCCACTCACCAGAGGAAGAGAATGCAATTTTTCAGCTCTGACAAGTTGAGAAAGCAGTTCACCCACTCTAACTATATGTCTCCTTTGTCTTAGATCCCTTTTTACTTTTTCTTTCTCTCTGAATGAACTTATTGTAGCTCCTCCTTTCATTTCCATTCATAACCCTTCTCTAAATTACTGTGATACCTGTAGTAGAGGGACCTTCCCACCAACGACTGACAGTGAACTTTTAGTTTCTGATTGATTTATTAATGCAATTAATTGCCCAATGACCCAAGTTTTTCTATCTTAGAAAGAAACATTACTAAAAAAGAAATTGCTGTCACCCCAACTCCCAATGGTCTCCCAGACCCACGGCAGAATAGGAGAATTGCACGGACAATAAATTCTATCAGGACCTGGACATCTGAATAACCACTTATACTGAAGGATCAGGATCAAGAGTCTGTTTCAAATTAATTAAAAGTGTTTGATTGTATTTTTTTTTAGTAAAATCAAGCCCAAACCCTACAAAAGCTTCTGTGGGTAACCCAGGTTCCACTGTAAAAGGGGAATATTGTTCCTTTTGATAAGCTGCTCTAGTTGATGCTCTAAGATATTTGTGGGAAAGTTTGAATTCACTGCCAAGTGCTGAGCTATTATAATTAACAGCCGTCAACGTGGATGGATTATGCATCTCCAAAGTCTAAATCTACATTACAGGAAATCAGCCCTTGGTTCTCACCAATACATGGCATTAAGGAGGCTTATACTTACCCACTGTTGGCCATAGCTATCTTCTACGTCACTTTTCCACCGGTCATCCCAAAAGACACGTTTTCCAATTAGATCCATTGGAAGGAATCCATTCTCAGCCAAGATCACAAAATATGTGAAGAAACCACCCAAGGCCTGGATCATTCCTGGATAAAAGCAATTATATTTTAAGTCATTTCAATTCTAGCCACTACTTTCACAAAAATAATTAAACAATGCATCTTCTGAAATGCTTAAAAAAAAACTTAGATTGCACTGATCAGGGAAATTGGGATCGGAAGAGTAGCAATATTGATAAAAGACACCATTACTGCCGTTGAAAGGTGAGCAGGCAGTGGAAACAATTTGGGTAGAATTAAGAAACAGCAAAGGATGCAAGACTCGAGAGAGTTGTCTAGACCTCCTGACCGTAATGATGCATAAATACAGAGGTCAAAGTATGTAGCAAAAGCAAAGGGTTATAATGGGAGATTTTAATTTTCATGTAGACTGGGAGAAGCAGAACCTCCTCTCAAAACATGCCCAACCATGGAACGCCCTGCTTTCAAATGGCAAATCAACAGCAGGCATGATAAATAGGGTTTGGCACATCTCGTATCTTGCTGTAAAACAGCAACATTTGAAAAAAGGTATTTCAGGTACTTCCAAGCTATCTCAAGTTTCACTCTATACTACAGTACCATTTTGCAAAGATGGAATTGATCTAACTTCTAGAATTTTTTTTTAAAGTAACCATTATACAACTAACTCATAGCAAATTTAATTGTTTATATAGGGCAGTTAGAAACATTACAGCACTATTTACTGTATTGAAGGAGTACACTCAACCAATCTGCAATCATCAAATTCCAATTTAACCACCTGGTGAAATGACATCCAAACGTAAAGCAGCTACTCAAAACCAATTAAGTGCACATCAGTCATACTAGGGGAAATTATTTGGCATTAGGATGGTGTTACGGAGTATAATGTAATTTGTTGTACAAGTATCACAATTTTATACAAAAAGTCCCAGAAGCAATGGAAAGGCTGATGATAGTATGGATCTGACCAATACAAAGTCACTTACTGCAACTAATCATTTGCCCCAATCATGCTGCTTCTCAGTTCATCTTCAATAACTGAATGTGCCATCTGTCACTTTCCCTGGATTACAGATTACATGCAGTTTCTCTCCTGCCACCTGCAAGTGCTGACCCTTGCTTTGTTGAGAATGTGGAGATGCACTTTAATGTGATGAGCTCTATATAACTGCAATTTGCTGTAGTGGCGCAGTTACCTCCCAAGTACCTCATCCAAATGTTCACACTATGTATGATACTAGACAGTGAGCAGGAGCATCTTATTTGACTGTAGGGGTTTGATCCAGTCCTCATGTGACATTCACTCGGGGTCAGTGGGCTGCAGTCCAAGAGTGGGCACCAAAGCCAGGGAACATTCAAGCCAAATGTAGCACCACTGTAGGCCTGGCTGGATTCATCAGAACTTGGAGATTGAAACAGAGACATTCCTGATCTGTTCATTACTGTACTATATGGAGCTTAGAGGTGAATTTTCCATGCTGAATGTTCCAGGAGGCTATGTGGAACGTTAATAGTTTTAAATCTTTTGTATGCACTATTTGTATACTTTTCAATATAGTGGGAAAGAAAAAAATGAGAATGGCCAACTAAACCATTACTCACCAATCTGTCCATAGGCCATACTGATCAATCTCTCGTTCACCAGCTTGTCTGCCTTGGGGTCACGTGGCTGTCTCTTCATTATATCACTTTCAGCCTGTTCATAAGCAAGGGAGATGGCAGGGACCTGCAAAGGACAGCAATCATTGGTAAAATAGAAATATTCCATGTCCCACTGTAATAGTATCATTTATTAGTTTACATGCAACTAGCTTCAACATTTCTGCTGTAGTGCAAGGCACAAGATCAAACCCCCGAACACTGCAGAGAAGGAAAATAGTGGGTTATTCGGTCACTGGCTCAAAAGTAGTACAAGACGCCCGAGAGGAGGACATCCATTGGGAGGAGAAAGAAGCAACACAATCACTGAGCTATAAATATCCTTCTCAATGAAATAACTACGAAAAGAATCGAATGTAAACTTACCATGTCAGTACCCAGATCAATGCAGAGGATGGTGACTGTTCCGAGTGGCAGTGGGACATTGCCAATGATGAACACCAGAAAGGGTGTGATTTCAGGGATGTTACTGGTTAAGGTGTAGGCAATGGATTTCTTTAGGTTATCAAAAATCAGGCGACCTGTGCAAAGATCACATCAGAATTTGGAGAAGCAATTAAAAAAAAAACTCATCTGTACAAATTGGCCTCTGGATTTTTTTAAAAAAATACAAAACAGCAAGGTATTCCAAAAACAGTTGGAGATAACAGGTAGTTACATGAAACACCACAGCAAATTAGGCCACTGAATTCCTAATTTTAAAACGGGCACAGACAATTATTCAGTTCAAGATACAACACTGACTATCCCAATAGCTTAAATATTAAGAAGCGTGCCTAGACAGCCTATTGTACTTTCAAAATAAGGTTCTTATTTCTTTCTCTTCCAGCTTTCTCCCCTTGCCCTTCCTCTCAAGGTGGTGAATTATGCTGGGATGCATGCCCACAGCTGGCAGCAGCCCTTCAGTACCTCACCAAGTGGCCATTCTTCACATGAGCCTTGACAGCTTAGTCAATGCTAATCTCATTAAATCGCCACATTTGCACTTTTAGCAGAGTTACAGAACACATAGCAAGAGCAGCGACCCTGCTGACTGACTTCCACTCCTCCTTGCTTAAACCTGGAATGTCATTACTATCCCACTGCAACCCAAGCTGCAATCAGGTAATGTAGACAAGGAATTGAATGTGGTGCTTTCCTCATCTGTTTAAATATTTTCTGCTCAAGTAGAACAACTAGAATCAATGTTAGCAGTGGACTTAAAAGAAAAAAAATCAAGTGCTGTAAATCTGAAATAAAAATGTAAAATGCTGGAGGTAAATAGCCATACTACCAGCATCTGAAAATAGAAAAGATAAATTAATTTTTTTACAATGTTGATGGACTTGTGTACTTCTAGCATTTTCCATTTTATGTTAGAAAATGAGATGCAAGGAGAGAACCCAAACATCAAAACTTTGCCATCAGCTTCAAATATTGCCCTCACCTTCTTCCACACCAGTGACAATGGAGGCAAAATTATCATCTAGTAGGATCATATCGGCAGCTTGCTTGGACACATCAGAGCCAGCAATACCCATGGCAACACCTATATCAGCCTTCTTCAGAGCAGGAGAGTCATTCACACCATCACCTGTCACAGCTACAATGGCACCCTGCAGAAACATTAAATCAAAATATTATCAAACCATATAAAAAAAATCTGCCAACCTCCTGTTTAATATAGCTTTATACCCTTTCCCCATACAACCTTTTTGAACTCCCAATCTTTCACAATAGTTATTTCCATTCTAAATGGTTACATTTTAGGGGGAAAACGCCAACTTTAATTTCATCTCCAATTATTTCAAACTTTTCTGCTGAGGATGTCAACTCTATGAACTACACACTCCTAATAAAAGTACAAGTTTACAACCCACCATCCATGTGAAGTGCTTCTCCATAAAGAATGCTGTAGCACAAAGTTTTGGCCAGGATTTCCAGCCCTTCCTCCATCAACTTTTTGCCAGAACGAGGGTGAGTGGGAAATGTGCCCAGAACACCATCTGCCCCTTGTAACACCCCTCCCCCAATTTCCTGCATGCAGGGATCGACAGGTCGTCATTTATAAGCATATGTTAATGAGGGAATAGATCATTTGATGTATTTCCCGACATTTTCGTTAGACCAACAGTGGACAAAAGGAACATCTGTTCAACCAGCACTGCTATGGTGAAGCAGGAAGGATTTATTTTTTTTTAAATCCAGAAAACCTGTGCAATTGACCTCATAGGCCTTGGTAGCCAAATGCAATTTTTAAAAAATGAAGTTTTACCGGCACCCTGGAGGCTATTGACAGAGCTACACTACAGCATGGCTACTGGAGCCAGTGTCAGGCCGTATCCCAGACAGGCTTTTCAGCAAAGGTTGGGAATTTCACCAAAGGTGACATAAATGACCGAGGATGGAAAATGTGCCAAGATGAGAGGCGCATCTATGCAGCAGACAGAAGTCCCGCCACACTCAAGTTGTGCCCCAAGCGCCATCATAATTTAATGTATGACATTTACACTGGATAAAATCTACATGTAAACAAACCACCAATTTTTATTTTTTTTTGTAGTTGAAGATGGCACAACCTGGAAAATTACCCATTTCAATGACTGCAACATATGTACAAATTAATGTTCAAAATGCAAGATCAATTACATTTCCCTTTCCCCCTCTCCGATAGCTTAGAGTAGGTTGCAATATGACAAAATTCTGCAAAGCCATTTGGTGAGTGGGGGTGGGGTGGAAAACTGCATCTCATTCCTACCTGTCTTTGACAGCCCTCTACGATAATCAGTTTCTGTTGTGGAGAAGTTCGAGCAAAGACTATCTCTGTGTGATAGTGCAAGATGTCATCCAACTGTTCTGAGGTCATATCTTTAAGATCGGTACCATGGATAACGCAAGCTTTAGCATCCCTGAATGACAAAATGTGCAACAGGATGCTCAGTAAACAGCAATATTTTCAGAATCTATTGGTGACTATCTTTCATGTGTGAACCTAGATTGTGATTAATGGGCAATCCAACCGTAGAAAGTCACAGACGAGCCTGATCCTGCCCTCATCCAACATCCATACATGCGCACTTTCCAGTAGGAGTCACTGGATAGCAATTAGAAACAGGCATCCTGGCCAGCTCTAGGGCACAGAGTCCAATTTTAACTTCAGTGTTACTACCCTGGCTGAGATCAGCTAACTCAGTATTAGGTCAAGAATTGAATCTGGTACCTTATGATCTGTTTGGTCCAGTCACTTAAGCTTTTATTAAGTCATTTTATTAAGGAGTTAGTGAGTTTCAAGTGATAGAGCACTTGCAGCTCTCTCTACAGTGGCTCTTGGGAAAGAGAGAAACTTTGCCATACAGACCAGAAGAACCCAGGTTCCATGCCTCTCCAGTGCTGAGTTAGTCAATCTCAGCCAGGGTGGCAGCAGAGATGTTACAATTGACCTCAACAACACTGAACTATGAAGGATTCCAGCTTCTGATAAAATTGCTTACCTGGGATTAACCTGACTACTGGGAATGTTCAGACGAGCAGCAATGTCTTCTATAGTCTCATTTCCTTCCGAGATGATACCCACACCTTTAGCAATTGCTTTAGCAGTGATTGGATGGTCACCAGTTACCATTATAACCTATCAAGTACAAATTCAAAATGTGAAGCAGGAAACAAAAGAAAACAACAGCAGCTGTCTCAAAGGGTCCTACCTCCACATATCCTCTCCATAGAGATAACTGGAGCAATCTACAGACATCACAAAAAGCTTTTGACATGGAGTCATGCTTTATAAGATATACAGAGTCCCGTGGGGTTAGAGGATAGATCTTGGGTTGATCACATTCTTGTAGGCAGGTTATCAATGGTAGCAGTTCTGTGTGGAGACCGGTTACCAATAGTGCCCTGCAGGGATCGTTGTTAGAACAGTTATTCTTCACAATCTTTGTTAGTGATCTGGATGACAGTTTTGGGAGAACTGACCGCAAGTTCGCGATATTACAAAGATTTTAGAACCTTGGAGAAGAAATGACTAGTATCAGGTCCAGATGTGATGAAGGAATGGGCCCACATCTGGCAGATGTCACTTAATATCGATAAATGTAGTGTTATGCATGTGGGTTGGGCTAATGTCAACCACGTATATACCAGGCAGGGTTCCAAACTAAGGTCTGTTGAGCAGGAAAGAGATCCAAGTGTTATATAGCACATAAATTTCTAACGACCAGAGGTGCGAGGCTATAGCAAAAGTAAATAGAGTATTAGGATTTTTTGCCAAGATGATCCAATATAAAACAAAAAGCACCATATTGTTCTTTGTACAGGATCTTGTTTAGGCCTCATATACAACATTGTGTCCAGTTTTTGTCCTTTCACATGATGGGTGATATAGAGGCCCTGGAAAAAGATCAGAGGAGGAAGACTAGATTAAAAGCTTTATGATAGGCTTTGAGAGTTGGGTCTTTTTCTTTAGAAAAGCGTAAATGTCAGGGAAATATGATTGAAGTCTTGAAAATAATGAAGGGATTAGACTATGTCCATGCGGTATGACTATTTGAATTAGGTGGATTAGGAGAAACAGGGGATATGTGTATGTTACGCAAGCATTGAACTAGGTTAGGTGTCAGATTTTTCTTTTTGCAAAGGGTCATTTATTTCAACCAAGTTGCCGGCTCGTGTAGTGAGGACGGATTCAGTGAAAATGTTCAAAAAGGAGCTGAGCTCCTCCAGCTGCTGGCTGTGGATAATATTACAGCGAACAAAAGGTAGGTGAGGTATTGGGCGATGTGACCCATGATCACTGTGGTCTCCTAGAACTCATTTTCATCATCCCAGATTTTTTTTCTCTGAATTGGCCTGGTTTTTAAAAAATCAGTTACATTTTGTAACACACGAAAACTGACCCCAATATCTGAGCTTCTTCATCACTGTGCAATTACCACGTGCCTAACCTCTTGCTGAGCAATACGTAAAGCAAAGTTGCAAAACTCATCTTAAATTAGTTTCCAAAGCTTTGGTATAACTCAAACAAGTCATTTTACCTTGATCCCAGCACTTCTGCACTTGCCAACAGCATCCGGTACAGCAGCACGGGGTGGATCGATCATTGCCATCAGCCCAACGAAGCACAGATCAGATGTGGGGAAATTGGGTTCTTCTGGGTCAAACGGATATCCTTCATTGTACTTACTATCCGGCAGCAGTAAATGGCAGAACCCTACAAGAGAATAATGGGAGTTCAGCAGGGAAAACTGCACTTGATTGCCACATAATCTACACAAGAAAAATACCTTCAGATCAGCTTAATTTATCTTCCCTGAAGACAATCTTCTTTAGAAGGCAACTGTATCTGGGAAGCTGATTGGTACGCTGGTACAAAATATATATATTTTTAAAGCTGACCAATTTCCCCAAAATTCGGGCTGATTTTCCTCTATTGCTGAGGTCCATGATGACAACCCCCATCCCAGCATAGATCAGCTAATGGGGCACAGACTGGGAATCAAATCTGCTGCTTTGTCGGCTGTTACTCACTGCCTTAACCAACTGAGCGATCAGGATGACAAAATTATTTTTTCCAAGAACATTTAAAAGAATGAAACACATTCAGCTTCCTACTTTTAAGATTCAATGTTTGACTGTGGTGCGACATTGTGCTCAAATGCTCTCCATATTTGTGCCATTAGCTCATCCAGCACTTTTTTCCTCAGACCCAAGTCCCTCACTCCTTACCCAGTACTCGCTCTCCCAAGCCACCTAGCTCCAAGTAAGCATTCTGGAATCCCTCCTTCATCTCCTCATTCAATGGCTTCTCTACACCATTCAAAAGAATAGTGGAACAACGGTCTAGGATCCGTTCTGGTGCTCCCTTCATCACCAACAGGTAGCGACTCTCACTGGATTTTTCGTTCTCATGGATAGAAAGCTGAGGGCAAAATTGTTGAAACTTAGAGAACAGTCAGGAATGTTTATAAAATGCATTTGCTAAGAACTGTTAAACAGGATACCTCAATAACCAGTTCAAGGCTGAGAGATAGATTTCTGGACTCTAGCGGAATCAAGGAATATGAGGACCAGACAGGAAAGTGGAATTGAGGTTGAAGATCAGCCATGATCTAACTGAATGGCAGAGCAGGCTCGACAGGCCATATGGCCTACTCCTGCTCCTATTTCTTATATTCCCAGATGAGAATTTATTTAACCTTACCAGACACAATTAAACTCTTACAAGACAAAGTTCTTGGAACAGGGCAACAGAATGAAGAACAGACAAAATAGAAATCTATTTGAAAGTAAAACCCTTTTATTCTAAAACAGAAAGGTGGCTTAGAGACATTGCAATCATGAAAAGGATTACTGGACATGAATAAAGTGGAGAAGAAAAAGTGTGTTTGAAAAACAGATCTGTTTTGTTATTTCTAACCTCCTGGCCATCTCAGTTATCAATATAAATTTAAATACAACTAGATATCCCAACTTATTATAAAGGCACTCTTTGCCCCAATCCTGACACTTAAAATTAATTTGTGCTGGATTGTGAACTCTGGGTAAGAGATGCTCTCTTCCACCTCCACATACTATTTGATGCTTTTTAAAAAAAATTAATTCATGGGATGTGGGCGTCGCTGGCAAGGCCAGCATTTATTGCCTATCCCTAAATGCCCTTGAGAAGGTGGTGGTGAGCCGCCTTCTTGAACCGCTGCAGTCTGTGTGGTGAAAGTTCTCCCCCAGTGCTGTTAGGTAGGGAGTTCCAGGATTTTGACCCAGCGACGATGAAGGAATGGAGATATATTTCCAAGTCGGGATGGTGTGTGACTTGGAAGGGAACGCGCAGGTGGCGTTGTTCCTATGTGCCTGCCGCCCTTGTCCTTCTAAGTGGCAGAGTTCACGGGTTTGGGAGGTGCTGTCAAAGAAGCCTTGGCGAGTTGCTGCAGTGCATCCCGTCGACGGTACACACTGCAGCCACAGTGCGGCGATGGCGAAGGGAGTGAATGTTTAGGGTGGTAGATGTGGTGCCAATCAAGCGGCTGCTTTGTCCTGGATGGTGTCGAGCTTCTTGAGTGTTGTTGGAGCTGCAGTCACCCAGGCAAGTGGAGAGTATTCCATCACACTCCTGACTTGCGCCTTGTAGATGGTGGAAAGACTTTGGGGAGTCAGCAGGTGAGTCACTCACCACAGAATACCCAGCCTCTGACCTGCACTTGTAGCCACAGTATTTATGCGGCTGGTCCAGTTATGTTTCTGGTCAATGGTGACCCCCAGGATGTTGATGGTGGGGGAATTCAGCGATGGTAATGTCGTTGAATGTCATGGGGAGGTGGTTAGACTCTCTCGTTACAGATGGTCATTGCCTGGCACTTGTCTGGCAAGAATGTTACTTGCCATTTATCAGTCCAAGCCTGGATGTTGTCCAGGTCTTGTTGCACGCACGCACGGACTGCTTCATTATCTGAGGGGTTGCGAATGGAACTGAGCACTGTGCAATCATCAGCGAGTATCCCCATTTCTGACCTTATGACGGAGGGAAGGTTGGAAGAAGTACCTGATCTTCAGTCTAGACTCCTTATTAATCAGCAACTACTGCAACACAGTCCCACCTTAAAAAATTTTTATTTGCTCCCCCTCCATTTAGCATGCTACTTGTTTCCTTGGCCTCCCCAAAACTAGTGCTCAACTCTGCTGAATTTCCTCTGTACCTGATACTTATTGGTGGAGTTGAATGGAATTTCCACGATCTTCGGGTTGCGGTCCCTCACTTGCTGAACCGATCCACAACACAGTTCAATACACTTTAGGAGGGCAGATTCAGAGGCATCTCCAGCAACACTTCGCTACATGAAAATAGAAAGTACAATTACTGGTGGCCAATTTATCCGCACACACTAAGTATGTGCACTCAACAGGGATAAGCAAAATCCTCACTGCAGTAGCTAAGTGTTTTCTCTCAGGAAATCCTCATTACTCAAACTGAAATGTGGTAGTACATCAAGATGGATTCGCTGCGCATTCATGAATTTAGGAGGTGTTCATATTTAAATATTCACCCCCATATGCTATTACCTTGCATATAGCATGCAAACAACATGTACAATATTACACCAACAGTAGACAAACAGGAATAATAAAATGCAGAGCCGAAAGCTGCTTTTAAATCGGCACCACTTAATTCAGATCCTGGCATTTATGATGCTAAATCTGGCTCTCTTATCCCAGTGGCACATTCACTAACTTTTCGTGAGTCTGCAAATCTGCAGCTGAGATAAGGGAGTAGTATTTAGCAGCTTAAAAGGAGAGCAGCTCACAGATACCACACTACAGGAATCAGAATTAAAGCAGTATCAATATAAAAGCAGCTTATATTAGCTTGCGTAAAATTCAAATCAAAAGGTTTCATTTTGGAACCACTTTCAGGAGGCCATTTCCTATAAAATCTTCCAACACCACAATATCACTGTTTAGAACAGTTTGAAAGCCAGATCCTCCTTGTAGCAAGCACCATTATGCTTCCTAGATACTTAACCAGGACCTCTGGTTGGAAACTGCCAAACAGTCCTCAACTGAGCTGTGCTGTGTTGTAACCATGGAGTTTCCAAGGTCGAGGGAGCAAGGGGGTGAAACCACTGGAATTCATGTCATGAAATTAAACTCACCTTCAGGATGGGCACATTCTCTTGTCCTGCCTGGAAAACTGCCCGGTTGCACAATGAAGCAATACGGGACAATGCAGACCAAGTGGCAGAAGTCTTGTCAAAAGCAGCACCTATAAAAGCCACGCAGAGATAGTTAGGTCTCTATGATGCCACATTTCTTGTGTGTTCGAATTTTTACAATTTTAGAGCAAGATTTGTGCCGTTTTATCTTGGGCAACTTTTAACATTTTATCTGTAATGATAATGTTTAGCATGTGAGTTTTGTTACATGACAAACCAATATGAAGCAGAGTCTGTAGGTTAGTTAGCTACACCTGCCTGTGCAGTTAGCTCAAGTGTGTGTATATACACAAGTAGCAGAGAATAGTCTGGTGAAAAAGGAAAGACAGTAAACTCAGCTATCCTGAGGGCTGAAAGTTTGTAAGCTTCCCATGCATTCCATAATCCCTGTGTGCCAACATCTCAGACTGGTTAAGGCAACAACCTTAATCTGTGGTCTCCCTTCCATCTCTCTTTCGTACCCCATTACCAACAATTTGCGTGTTTTTTTCCTACTATAAATTACAATTGAATATTTGTTAGCTGCCAAGAATTCACTTATACAACCGACATTACTTGGTAAAAGACACAGCCATCTATGATTACTGGAAGTTACGGTGATTTCTCACCCCTAAATATGTGCACCAACTTGACTTGTGGAGATTTAAACAAGGAAGCCCACAATCTTAGAGATTAGAACAGGTCTCCTTATCTAAAGAGATATAGCTATTGAAGTTTGTGCTTTGAAAGATACTACACTTTGCACAAAAACAAAATCTATTCCCCTAACCTGACTGGTTTTCAGTGGTATCAGCTTCGTGGATCTGGTTGTCAAACCACATGTGAGCAACGGTCATTCGATTCTGCGTTAGTGTTCCGGTCTTATCAGAACAGATAGTAGAGGTGGATCCTAGTGTCTCCACAGCTTCCAGATTCTTCACCAGGCAGTTTTTCCGTGCCATACGTTTAGCAGTCAGGGTTAGACACACCTGGAGGGGAGACAAAATTGATCATTTGGATAACTGCTTCAGACTGCCAGTGTCACAACATATCAACTAATGTGCCCATTGGTGAATTAATTTCACTAATTACCTCCCCCATGGGAAAATAAAAACATAGAAAATAGGAGCAGGAGTAGGCCATTTGGCCCTTCGAGCCTGCTCCACCATTCATGATCATAGCTGATCCTCTGTCTCAATACCATATTCCTACTCTCTCCCCATACCCCTTGATGCCTTTTGAGTCTGGAAATCTATCCAGCCCCTTCTTAAATATATTCAGTGACTTGGCCTCCACAGCCTTCTGTGGTAGAGATTTCCACAGGTTCACCACCCTCTGAGTGAAGAAATTTCTCCTCATCTCAGTCCTAAATGTCCTACCCCGTATCCTGAAACTGTGACCCCCTCGTTCTGGACCCCCCCCCCCCCCCCCCCGCCAGGGGAAACATCCTCTCGGCATCCAGTCTGTCTAGCCCTGTCAGAATTTTATATGTTTCAATGAGATCCCCTCTCATTCTTCTAAACTCGAGTGAATACAGGCCGAGTTGACCCAATCTCTCCTCATAAGACAGTACTGCCATCCCAGGAATCAGTCTGGTGAACCTTCGCTGCACTCCCTCTATGGCAAGTCAAATCTTCCTTTTCCTCTTTTTATTAAAAACCCCTCAGTAAGTCTCCAAACAACAAGACCTTTTACTTCAATAGACAAGGGACTCTGTGTCTATTTTATTTGCCTGGCTTCCCCAATCATTTTCCTCCCATCTCTCCTAAAGATGCCCACTTGTGCTTTGAAATCAATGGAATGAAAACTGAGCGGGTTCTACAATAGGTGGGCGATCTGCTCCGCCAGATTACTGCCTAGGTGAAGATGAAAATAACCTCATTGCGTGCAATGCCATCTCATACCGTTACAGTAGCAAGTAATCCCTCTGGTACATTGGCAACAATGATTCCAATCAAGAAGATGACCGCTTCAAGCCAGCTATATCCCAGGATGAGGGAGAGAATGAAGAAGGTCACACCAAGGAAGACGGCCACTCCTGTAATGATGTGGATGAAATGTTCAATCTCAATAGCAATTGGAGTTCTTCCAACCTCCAGTCCAGATGCTAGAGTGGCAATCCTACCCATGACAGTGCGGTCACCAGTATTGATGACAATACCTCGAGCAGTACCTGCAAGAACAACAAGTTTGACATCAATACTTTAAAAGAGAAAAAAAGAAATATTTCCATTTATATAGTGCTTTTCAAGACCTCAGCATGTCCCAAAGTGTTGCACATCCAATTAAATGCTCTTAAAGTGTAGTTGATGTCGTAATGCAGGGAAATACGGCTGCCAATTTTCACACAAAGTCCCACCACAATCAGCAGGGAGATAAATCAGATAATCTTTGGGGATGTTGGTTAGAATCAGAGAAAGGTTACAGCACAGGAGGCCATTCCACCCGTCGAGTCCACGCCGGTTCTATGCAAGAGCAAATCCAGCTAGTCCCACTCCCCCGCCCTATCCCCATAGCCCTGCAAATATTTTCTTCTCACGTACTTATCCAGTTCCCTTTTGAAGGCCACGATTGAATCTGCCTCCACCACCCTCTCGGGCAGTGCATTCCAGATCCTAACCACTTGCTGTGTAAAAAAGTTTTTCCTCAAGTCACCTTTGGTTCTTTTGCCAATCACCTTAAATCTACATCCTCTGGTTCTTGATCCTTCTGCCAATGGGAACAGTTTCTCTCTATCTACTCTGTCTCGACCCTTCATGATTTTGAATACATCAATCAAATCTCCTCGCAACCGTCTCTGTTCCAAGGAGAACCACCCCAGTTTCTCCAGTCCATCCAAGTAACTAAAGTCCCTCATCCCTGGAATCATTCTAGTAAATCTCTTCTGCACCTTCTCCAAGGTCTTCACACCTTTCCTAAAGTGCAGCACCCAGAATAGGACACAATACTCCAGTTGTGGCCGAACCAATGTTTTATAAAAGGTGCACCACGACTTCCATACTTTTGTACTCTATGCCTCTATTTATAAAGCCCAGGTTCCCGTATGCATTTTTACCCGCTTTCTCAACCTGCCCTGCCACCTTGAACGGTTTGTGCACATATACCCCCAGATCTCTCTGTTCCTGTACCCCTTTTAGAATTGTGCCCTCTCCTCGTTCTTCCTACCGAAATGTATCACGTTGCATTTTTCTGCGTTAAATTTCATCTGCCACGTGTCTGCCCATGCCACCAGCCTGTCTATATTCTCTTGAAGTCTATCACTATTCTCCTCACTGTTTACTACCCTTCCAAGTTTTATGTCATCTGCAAATTTTGATATTGTTCCCTATACACCCAAATCCAAGTCCAAGTCATTAATATATATCATGAAAAGCAGTGGTCCCAACACTGACCCTTGGGGAACACCAATGTACACCTCCCTCCAGTCCGAAAAACAACCGTTCACCACTACTCTGTTTCCTGTCCCTTAACCAATTCTGTATCCATGTTGTTACTGCCCCCTTTATTCCATGGGCCGCAATCTTGATGATATGCCTACCATGCGGCACTTCATCAAACGCCTTTTGAAAGTCCATGTACACATCAACTGCATTGCCCTCATCTACCCTCTGTTACCTCATCAAAAAACTCTATGTTAGTTAAACACGATTTGCCTTTAACAAATCCATGCTGGTTTTCCCCAATCAATCCACCTTCGTCCAAGTAACCGTTAATTCTGGTTGAAGGATAAACGCTGGCCAGGACATCGGGAGAACTCCCTGCTCTTCTTTGAAAAATGCCATTCGATCTTTTATGTCTACCTGAGAGGGGCCTGTTTGTCTCGTCCGAAAGAACGTGCCATAACCCATCAGTACAGCACTGAAGTGTCAGCCAGGTTATGCGCTTACATCTCAATGTGGCTTGAACCCAAGATCTTCTAACTCAGAGGCAAGAGCGCTACCATTGAGCCAAGTCTGACACCAAAAAACAAAATCATTCACTACTAACAAATGAAATGTAGTCATACCTTCAACACAGTTGGTGGAGAAGAAAGCAATGTTTCGTGTCTCCAAGGGGTTTTCACTGGAAAATTCAGGTGACCTAGTCTGAGGCTCAGATTCTCCAGTCAATGAGGAGTTGTCCACCTAAATGAAAATGTAAAAATATATTATTTTTTTCAGCTGCATATGATTGGAGTGTGAACTGGAATTCCAAGTTCAGTCTGAGGCTACATTAATAACATCTGGTCTTTGCAGGGCAAACCCAGATCCTTTTTTTTTTGCATATAAGCACATTGCTCACCTGAGTACCATAATAACTGTCAAGCAGCTATATATGTCCTCAGAAGCACAACTAAGTATCGCTGTGACTAGCGCCAGGGAACGAGAACTTCCTCTTTCACTGACGCACATGCATTGGGCCACCAGATGACGGCACTCTCAGCGCGTGCTAAAAAGCTACGGCTCTGCTAGTGACGTCACTTCCAATTACATCACCCTCACCCGTTCTCGTTGAATGAAATGCACCTCACCAAACCAACTTTGCAGTTCAAATTATGTCAAATTCAGTCAGAGGAAGTTGTGCACATACTGCTGCTCAGACCACACCTCGATTCCCTTGTGCAGTGCTGGTTACTGAGGCGCAAGGAAGCTACTGATACTGATGTGCTGTGGCCAGTGCAGTGAAAAGCCACAAGGAGGATTACTAGTATAGGAGAAATCGACATGGGTGCAAATGTAGGAATGGTATCAAGAAATCATTCTTCACACAAAGAGGGAACTCTACTTGATTCAAGGTGAGCCAAATGGCCTTGCTCATCCATAGTTATTTTGTGATTTTTTTTTTGAATGACGAAGAGAGGGAGCATTGGAAGGAGGATGAACGGCATTCATAGATATACATAACCCAACTGGCAGAGGAGCAGTAGGAGTGAAGAGGAGGCACTGTGTGGTTTGTGTTGCCTGCAATTCCAAACAGCTATTGCCTGTGTTCCAAAAGACATTGCATTATTTGCAGCTGTGGAGTGGAAGGCAGTACTGCTGTCCGTTGGCCCCATACCTGTCTGCCATCTTTCCTGCAACTCCACGTTTGAACCTCTCCGATCAGGTTTTGGCCCAAATCAAAGTCAACAGTGACATCCTCTGTGACTGTGGACGTGATGCACTATCCAGTCTCATCTTTATTTCAGTAATTTTTAAACACGGTTAACCACACCATCCTTCAACGCCTCTCCTCCGTTATCCAGCTGAGTGGGAATGCCCGTACTTTGTTCTATTATTACCTATCCAGTCATAGCCAGAGACTCACCTGCAATGGCTTCTCTTCCCACCCCTGCACCGTTACCTCTGGAGTCCTCCATGAATCTATCCTTGGCCCCATCCTATTTCTCATCTACATGCTGCCCCTTGGCAACAACATTCGAGGACATGACATCAGGTTTCACATGTATATTGACGACACCCAGCTCCACCTCACCACCACCACATCTCTCGACCCCTCCACTGCCTCTATGCTATCAGACTGTTTGTCCAACATCCAGTCCTGGATGAGCCAAAACTTCCTCCAATTAAATATTGGGAAGACATCATCTTTGGTCTCCGCCACAAACTCCATTCCCTCGCTACTGATTCCACTCCCTCCCTGGCCACTGCCTCGGGCTGAAAGGCTGTTCGCAACCTCGACATCCTATTTGACCTGG
Source organism: Heptranchias perlo (assembly GCF_035084215.1). Taxonomy (NCBI): domain Eukaryota; kingdom Metazoa; phylum Chordata; class Chondrichthyes; order Hexanchiformes; family Hexanchidae; genus Heptranchias; species Heptranchias perlo. Next base: position 47,175,075 of record NC_090335.1, read on the forward strand.
AACTGCCCTTCCGACCGCATATCCTAATTCCACCTCCGCAACAACCCCTGCCTCAGCTCATCTGCTGCTGAAAGCCTCATCCATGCTTTTGTTACCTCCAACTCGACTATTCCAATGCGCTCCTGGCCGGCCTCTCATCTTCCACCCTCAATAAACTTGAGCTCATCGAACACTCTGCTGCACATATCCTAACTCGCAGCAAGTCTCATTCACCCATCACCTACAATGGCTCCCGGTCCAACAACACCTTGATTTTAAAATTCTTACCCTCATGTTGAAATCCCTACATGGTTTCACCCATTCCTATCTTAACTCGGTAACGCTGTGCCTTGTCTGAACTCTGTAGCCTACCTGACAATGACTGGATCAAATTACATATTCCAGACAAAGAGTTGGGTGAGTATTGTAGTCTAACTTCCTGTATAGAATAACTAATTTGTCTATTTGCAACACAGCAGTGTAAAGACCCAGCCACTAAAAATAGGGAATATATGGGCTGCATACACTGACCTCTGAATTTGTTGCAATGTGAGGCCCACCCTAGAGGTGGCACTCTTTATTTTGAATTCAGTCAGTTTGGAGCTTGCTCCAGTGACTGTTCCTCCATTCTAAAGGACACTGCACATCAACCTCATTAGAGTCTGAAGCTAGGCTGACCTCATTAATGTGATCACGTTTTAAAAAGAAATGCTTCCTACACGTTAGGGGAAAAAAAATCCCTTCTCCCATCTTCATTGTATTAGTCACACACACCTTGCAACCATGTGCAGAGATGATTCGCAAATCTGCAGGGATACGGTCACCACCTTTTACCTCCACCAGATCTCCAGCAACCACGTCCTCAGCATTGATGGTACTCTTCTCACCATCTCGGACAACCAGGGCTTGCTAAAGTGGAGAGAAATAAAATCCAAATATTATTGCAGACATATTATAACAGTTACAAATTTTACATCCATGTCCCTTATTTAGTTGGATCATAGGCCAGCAGGCACTACATACCTGAGGCACCATGTTCTTGAAAGATTCCATGATCCTTGAGCTCTTTGCTTCTTGGTAGTATGAGAAACAGCCAGTTACTATGACCACAGTAGACAATACAACTCCCAGGTATAACTGCAGAAATCATAAAATACACTTAAGAACAAGAAATACAACAAAACCAGGATGGCAACATAATGATCACAGCATAATTTCAAACACAGGGCAAGGAAATGGTTTTACTCACATTATCGTTTGCTGGCTCATCCTCTGTTGCAGCCTGAATACCATATGCTAGAAAGCAAAGAATTGCACCAATCCACAGCAGGATTGAGAAGCCACCAAAGAGCTGCCTACAGAACTTTATCCACTCTGGAGTGGTGGGTGGAGGTGTTAGTGCATTAGGGCCATCACGAGCAAGAATCTCCTTGGCACGAGCACTGGAGAGACCCTAAAAAGACAAATACTGAATAAACACAACTAAAACAGCAGTCTGCTTTTATTTTTTTTAATCTTCAATTTTTTTTTTGTTTCCTCCCATCATCTAATGATATTGGCAACTTATTTGGGTAGAGTTCCAAAGGCACCAGATTCTCTCAGGCTGCTCACCCAAGTGATCGATCTTCATGCGCAGGCCCAGACAGTTACATGTCACCATGCTATTCAACTACTAGGACTTCACAACCAAACCCAATTCTCCAGCAGATAAGACTAGAGGTGGCAAAAATAGTAAAAAGACAGCACTAAAGGCTTTTTATCTGAACGCACATAGCATTTGTCACAAATTGGATGAATTGACAGCTCAAATAGAAATAAATATGTACGATCTGATAGCCATTACAGAGACACGGCTGCAAGATGACAAAGGCTGGAACCTGAATATTCAAGGGTACTTGACATTTCAGAAGGACAGGAAGCTAGGAAAAGGTGGAGGGGTAGCTCTGTTAATTAAGAATGACATGAGTATAATAGAGAGAAATGACCTTAGTTTTAAAGACCAAGATGTAGAATTAGTTTGGGTAGAGATAAGAAATAGTAAAGGCAAGAAGTCGCTGGAGGGAGTAGATTACAAGCCCCCTAACAGTAACCACACTGTAGGACAGGGTATACAGGAAGAAATAATGGGGGCTTGTGAGAAAGAAACAGCGATAATCATGGGTGATTTTAATCTACATATAGACTGGAAGAATCTGATTGGCAACGGTAGCTTGAAAGATGAGTTCATAGAGTGCTTTTGGGACAGTTTCTTAGAGCGAATCAGAGAGCAGGCTATTCTAGATCTGGTAATGTGTAATGAGATGGGATTAAATAATAACCTCATTGTAAAAGAGCCTCTAGGTAGCAGTGATCACAATATGATTGAATTTCGCATTCAGTTTGAGGGAGAGAAGAGTAAGTCCAAGACTAGTGTTTTAAACTTATATAAGGGCAATTATGAGGGCATGAAGACAGAGCTAATTTCTGGGAAATTAGGTTAAGGGATAGGTCAGTACAGATGCAGTGGCAGACATTTAATGAGATATTTCATAACACTCAGCAAAGATACATTCCAGTGAGAAAGAAAGACTCTAGGGGAAGGATGTACCATCCGTGGCTAACTAAGGAAGTTAAAGATAGTATCAAATTGAAAGAAAAAGCATACAATTCCGCAAAGATTAGTGGCAGGTCAGAAGATTGGACAGAATATAAAAAACAGCAAAGAATGACTAAAAGAATAATAAGGAGGGAGAAATTAGAGTACAGAGAAAGCTAGCTAGAAATATAAAACCAGATAGTAAGAGTTTCTTACAAGTATTTAAAAGGGAAAAGAGTAAGTAAAGTGAGCGTGGGTCCTCTAGAGCGAGTCTGGGGAATTGATAATGGAGAATAAGGAAATGACGAATGAACTGAACAGATATTTTGCGTCCGTCTGCACTGTAGAGGATACAAATAAAATGCCAGGAATAATGGTGAATCAAGAGGTGGGAGGGAGGAACTTAAAACATTTACAATCACCAGGGAAAGGGTTCTGAAAAAAACATTAGAACTAAAAGCTGACAAGTCCCCAGATCCTGATGAACTTCATCCTAGGGTCTTAAAAGAAGTGGCGGCAGAAATAGTAGATGCGTGGGAATTAATTTTCCAAAATTCCTTAGATTCTGGAAGGATCCCATCAGATTGGAAAATAGCGAATGTAACTCCTCTATTCAAGAAAGGAGAGAGACAGAAACCAGGAAACCACAGGCCAGTTAGCTTAACATCTGTCATGGGGAAAATGCTAGAATCTATTATGGAGGTTATAGCAGGGCACTTAGAAAATCTCAATGCAATCAGGCAGAGTCAACACAGCTTTGTGAAAGGGAAATCATGCTTGACTAATTTATTAGAGTTCTTTGAGGAAGTAACAAGCAACGTGGATAAAGGGGATCCTGTGGATGTGGTGTACTTGGATTTCCAGAAGGCTGTTGACAAGCTGCCACATCAAAGTAAGAGCTCATGGTGTAGGGGGTAACATATTAGCATGGATAAAGGATTGGTTAGCTAACAGGAAACAGAGTAGGCATAAATGGATCATTTTCAGGTTGGCAAGATGTAACGAGTGGAGTGCCACAGGGATCAGAGCTTGGGCCTCAACTATTTACAATCTATATCAATGACTTGGATGAAGGGACCGAATGTATGGTTGCTAAATTTGCTGATGACACAAAGGGAGATAGGAAAGTAAGTTATAAAGAGGACAAAAGGAGTCTGCAAAGGGATATAGAAAGGTTAAGTTTGTGGGCAAAAATTTGGCAGATGGAGTATAATGTGGGAAAATGTGAACTTGTCCACTTTGGCAGGAAGCATAGAAAAGCAATATATTATTCAAATGGAGAGAGATTGCAGAACTCTGAGTTAGAGGGATCTGGGCATCCTAGTACATGAATCACAAAAAGTTAGTATGCAGGTGCAGCAAGTGATTAGGAAGGCAAATGGAATGTTGTCATTTATTGCAAGGGGAATGGAATATAAAAGTAGAGATGTTTTACTACAGTTGTACAGGGCATTGGTGAGACCACTTCTAGAATACTGTGTGCAGTTTTGGTCTCCTTATTTAAGAAAGGACATAATTGCTTTGGAGGCGGTTCAGAGAAGGTTCACTCGACTGATTCCTGGGATGAGAGTGTTATCTTATGAGGAAAGGATGGACAAGTTGGGCCTGTATACACTGGGGTTTAGAAGAATGAGAGGTGATCTTATTGAAACATAAGATCCTGAGGGGACTAGAAGGGGTAGATGCGGAGAGGATGTTTCCCCTTGTGGGAGAGACTAGAACTAGGGGCCACAGTTTAAAAATAGGGGGTCTCCCATTTAAGACGGAGATGAGAAGAAATTTTTTCTCTCAGAGGGTTGAGTCTGTGGAACTCCCTTCCCCAGAGAGCGGTGGAGGCAGGGTCATTGAATATTTTTAAGGCTGAGTTAGATAGATTCCTGATTAACAAGGGAGCCAAGTATAGGATGGTTACCTTTAATTGCTGTAACTTAACTGTGGGAAAGAGACTGAAAAATCTGCCCATCTAGATCCTAAAGAACTATGATGTCAATTGGTCTCTTTTTAACTAAGTAAGGTAGTTTAACTTGTGGGGAGATTAGTTTCCCAAGGTTGTGAATCAAATCATTGTTTTTATGATAAAACGCAACACTAATACATTAAACCATCACTGAGGGGGAATAAGCAACAATTTAGGAAAGGGTAGGATTTAATAGATTTATCCTTTTTAAAAAGTCTTAATTAATATCCATCAGATGTAAAACAATTGACAATGCATTCCAAATTGATCTGCAAGACTCCAGGTCAAGAAACTCCCGTAAGCATTGAAAATGGTTCTCTACACTTTCCCTTTAACTGGACAATCAAGTAAGATTGAGAGGAGGAGGTAATCTGTGGAAATAGCCACTAGCTTAAACATTCTCAAAGGTGGATTACAGGGATTTAAACAGGACTAAGCAGGAAGTGATCTGCCATATAACAGGTTTTGAAATCCCAAATCACTAGACCAGGAAGTCTTACTCATTACCGTAACTGCTGACACAAACTCCGTTGCCCATAGCATTCTTCGGGAAAGAGGACACAATGACCTTGAACTAGTGAACTCTCCCATCACTATATAAGTAGTATTACATAGGCAGTTTTCCGTCAGAGGGAAAAACATAGCTTAGTGTTTGACAAGATTTGTGGTAATCCTTGCGGTTAGGAGAAATTCCTTTGAGATTAGGCTGATTTTACCAGCACACTACAATATGCTTCAATTACAAATAAGACATAGTCAACAAAGGATGAAGCATTTTGCAGTACACCCATCACATGTGAACATCACTGTACTTAGCCACTAGCTCCTGTGGTTTGTTTTTAAAAGTTATTTTAGTGATAGTAAGTTAGAAGCCTCCCCCTATGACTGTCTTCTAACTGAAGTACAGTACAGAAGTCACACACTTATATTGTCTACTCTCAAATGTAGAGTGGATAAGCTCACAACACCAAATAGATCATGTTCAATCTTTGGCTGGTGCCAGACATACAACACCAACAAGGGTAGCAGTGGACGCTAGAAAATGCTACAGATTCTCCTCCAGACCACAAGCCCCTGCTGGAGAAGAGCACATATGAACATCAGGCAAGGACAGGGTAATGCTCAACTGTGATGGCTCCTCATAGTGAAACAGATTCACATTTGCACAGAGGCCACTTGGGGAAGATGTTAGAAGGTTGCCAATGCCTGTGGAACAGTACCTCAATACGAGTCACCTTTTGCAGGAGTGGAAAATATAGTGAGAGGTCAAAAGAGAGAAGCAATTGAGTTTTCCACCACCACCTCCCCAAATCAAACCCTTCGCTGTTAAGAAGTTTCATAGAATCATGACCTCAAATGGCTTTCAGAAAGTTAAAGAGCAGTTCGTCTTGGTATTGGTGAAGTAGAATCACATTAATCACTGTATATTTAATTGACAGATTGGTGTAGAATAATAAACCAAGATTCCTGCAACCCACCAGGGACACTATTTTAAAAATGAGCTTGATACAAACTGCAGCTACGCGTCCCTGCTGGGCCCTTTTATGACGGGACCATATATTTCACCCTTTTTAAGAAACATTGGGCCAGAATGTACTGTAGCTGGCCAATGAACGGCAGGACTTGCCCATGCCCGTATACTTTCCATGAGCTTTTGAGCTGAGAGTTGCCGTAAGTTAGAGATCCAATCAGCATGGCGCCCTCTACAGAGCATCTGGGACCTGTGTGAACAGGGCAAGCAACCGTGTATCTCCTTAACCAATCAGATTGAAGAACTGTTATTTATTTTAATTCGTTCATGGGATGTGGGCACCGCTGGCATGGCCAGCATTTATTGCCCATCCCCAACGAGCAGCTCAGAGCCTCAACCAGGAAGTGTAAGTGAGACTAGCGAAATCAATGTCAAATCAGGTACAGAAAGCAAAATAAAGAGAGAGGGGAAAAGAAAGATTGGATTAAGAGAAAGAGGTAAAGAAATGAGACTCCACTTATAAAAATTAATATTCAGTGCCAGAGAGTGTGTTTGGCAGTAATTAAGACTTATCATGCCATTAAAAAGGGTACTTAGACTTAAACTGACAAGCCCTAACTTTCTGTGGCGAGTTTAGTTCATAGCTACTATGGGAATTTCATTCCGTTTAATGTATTTGAATGGTGAGTCAGAAAGTGAGATGCCGTTTTCGCAAAGCTAACAGCAGAACAGTGCATCTTGGACAGCAACTTCCAGATTTTCACACTTAACTGCGCATCTGCCCTCGCCTGAAGTTGCTGTCCAATATGCACATAAATAGCAGTGAGCGCTGTTAGCCTCACTGTTTTGACAGGAAATTCTGGCTCATTAATGCCAACCCACATTAAACTCTCAACATATTTGGCAGACATTAAGGACAACACATACATTTTGTTGAAGAAAAACAAAGTAGCTGAAATTTAAGCTTGAAATTATTGCGAACAACTTTCATTTACGTAGTGCCTATAATTGTCCCAAGGCACTTCACAGAATCGTAATTAGTGGACACGGAGCCACAAAAGGAGATATTGGGAGGGGTGATCAAAATCTTGGTCAAGAGGTGGACTTTAAGCAGGGTCTCAAAGGAGATGAAGAGGTGGAGAGATTTCAGGAGCGACTTCCAGAAGATGCTGTCTAGACAGTTAAAAGCACCACTGCCAACGATGAGGCAAAGTGAGGAAGGGGGGGAAATGAGATGCACAAGAACCAAGTTGGAGTAATGCAGAATTCTGGGAGAGGGGACGTTTAGGGTTGGAGAAGGTTACAGAGATAGGGAGGAGCAAGGCCATGAAGGGATTTAAACACAAGGATGGGAATTTTAAATTGGAGGTGGTTGGGGTCCAGGAACTAATGTTGGTCAACAACGACCACGGTGATGGGTGAGTGGGACTTGGTGTGGGATAGGACAGACTTTTTAATGGAGCGGATATGGAATTGGAAGCTGAGTGCAACGTTGAATAGGATGCGACCGGAGACAGTGGCCGGAGAAGTGACACAGATACGGAGTTTGTGGTGGGGTCTGAAAACGTTGGCTTTGGTCTTCGCAATGTTTAACTTAAGGAAATTGCAACTCATCCCCAAGGTAAGATTTCAGACAAGCAGTCTGACAGCGCAGAGACAACAAAGGGGTTGAGAGAGATGGTGGAGAGGTAGAGCTGAGTGTCGGCAGTGTGAGTGTGGAAAATGGAAAGGCAATAGTAATCTGTTAAAATTGCACACACCACTTTTTGTTTAGGGCAGAGCCACATTATCCTACATTTACAAGTGTACAGACTAAACATGGCATTTGTGGAAAATTTACTGAACACAAAAATAATGTATAAATAACCACTGATGAACATCACCTACCTGAGTCAGGTCTGTACCATATTTGCGATGAAGTTCATCCAGAGTGAGTTTATGATCATCCTGGAACAGGAAAGTTGAGCATTAGGTCACCTCAAACATTTTTCACATGAATCAGGCAGACAGTTGAGACACCAAATAAAATGAATATGCCCCACTCAAGAAAAAAAGGAAAAGTGTTTCTATACCAGTGCCACTTCTTTCTTAAGTTCATCCATATCCTTTTGTTTAGATTTCTTATCTTTCTTCTTCTTCGGCTTAGTTGCATTCTCTGATGTTGCCGCAGGCTCATACTTGTCACTTGCAGTCTGGAGAAAAAACAATTTAAATATATTAAATGGATGTGTATGCACAGAAAATATCACACTGGTGAAAAATCTACCTGGACACAAGAACTTTTAAAAAAAAAAACCCTCCCCTTCTTACTCCAGCCAATTGCTAAACTGTTATATTAATGCCACAGAAGTCTGTGCATGATGCAATTCGCCCTTACAGGGTACTGTCTACCAACCCAAAGAGATACTTGGATGTTTGCAAGACAGGTTATTAGGAACATGAGTAGGCTATTTAGATCTTCGAGCCTGTTCCGCCATTCAATGAGATCATGGCTGATCTGTGACCCAACTCCATATACCCGCCTTAGCCCCATATCCCTTAATACTTTTGGTTAAGATCTAATGTTTTGCAAAACTTGAAATTCAGCCTTGAAGGTGATTTAAAAAAAAAAATTACATTCCAGTTTTTGAGCTCCACAAACTGACAATTTGGTGCTAACTTCTTCAGTCCCGCCCCCGGCACTGCTGACAGAAGCTGAAGGTAGCAACTTAAAATTCCAGTGCAGCTGAGCATGGTGGTTAGATCAGTATCTTCATTCAGCTCAATGAAATGCAAACTTTGCACACTCAAGGGCCATTGTGCTCACCAGCTTCGCCACTGAGTTCAAGTGTAGCTCTTGTAATGCATCACCCTTCTAATGGGAAACAAATCAACAAAAGTTGCTACCAGTTGTGCTGCCTGCTGCCCTCCACTGATCATAGACTGTAAAAATCCTCTGCTTTAAAAAGATCTCTCTTTATGCTTTTGCTAATTTTTTTATGACTTTTGCATAGTCACTTTTTCTAGATTCACAGCTCAACAGTAGAGCACACATTAAAACAAATGAGTGAACATTAATGATGTGTCATAGCCAGATCCAAAACCTTTACTAGAGGCATGCGGTTAGTTATAAGCACAGCTGAGTGATGTTTTAGTGCATCTCCCTCTACCGCCTGCCAGTCAGAACAGCTATTTCTCAGCGATGTACTCTACTAAAGTCAAGAAAATTTAAGCAGAGATAAAATAGCAATCAAAAAAGTTTTACATTAGATTGTTGGTACTGTACTGAAAAATTTAGATTTTCCTCAAGTTTTACTGTCTTTTCTCCAACTCAAGAGATAATTGAGGTAAAGGCAAGAGAGACAAAATGGTAATAACAAAAGTTTGTTTTTTGGAATAAAGCCATGCATAGCAGCCGACAATGGAGCGGTTGCAACCGTCAAAATAGGAGGTCACGGCTATCTTTTCACACACTTTCCCCTCCTGCATTTTTGCATTTCCTGTTTGTCATTCCCTCTCATTTTACTTTCAACTCTTCAAGACTGTTTAGCTTCATTTTCTTATTTTTCCAGTTTCTTTCATCCATTGATAGATTTCTTGCTTGCTGTCTTGATCCCAGCTGTTTCCTCAGACCCCACAGCAATGTTGAACTTTGATTTCCAGCTCAAGCCATTAACACTGTTGTAGGAGCCAAAGTCAGTACAGAAACAAAGAAGTGACGATTGTGAAGTTTCTGATCAATCATAAAAAAATGGCAGACTGAAACCATTCTGATTATGGGTATAGTTAGTATTTGGAGTTTTTAACCATGAACAAAGGGGCTAATTGTAACCCCCCTATGACGAGCGGGAGAGGGGGGTTACAAATGGATAACCCGGCCCCAACATGCCTACTTTGAGTTTTACCAAGGCAGGTTGGGGGACGGCCGAGGTAGCTCGCTTTGGAGAGGCGGGTCGATAATTATAATATATCAATGAGGCTCCATGCCTCAGATATTGTCAGCGAAATTAGAGGCGAGAACCGCCAGGTCCAGCTGGTAAGTGCCTTTCCAGCACTGCTTATGGACCAGGTGGAGCAGGAGTGCTTCCCACCGGCCTCCCCAAACAAATCTGCCGCAATCTTCTGACACGCTCCTGCCCCCAATCCGATCTTTTCTCTCTTCCCCACCTTCGTGATCGTCAGAACCCCTCCCCCTGATCTCTCTCCCCCGGCGATCTGATCTCTCCCTCCCTCTTCTCTGGTTCCCGGCTGTGGCCTTGTACAGCAGGCTTTCCCGCCCGGCAGCCTCTCAAGCTGGCTGGCTGCCGGGCAGGAAACGGAGTAAAAAGATTTTAATGAGGTCCCGCTGTTAAATTCGGCAGGACCTCCATCTTCCCCATCAACTGACAGGCGCCCCCACTCCATCCCCGTAAATATCGGGGTAGACAGAGCTTAATGCAGACTTGTGCATCTATATGTAGATTATGGATTGAACTTTTCCTTTAAGGAAAACGTAGGGCATTAAGACTAAGTAAAAGGACAGTACAAAAACTGTACTGCATCACATTTAACCCACGTCAGATTCTGGAGCACTTATATCAGAAGAGCCACTCATGCAGTGAGTGGCAAAGGTTAAAACTCTTGTTACTTAACAGTTCCAAAACTTTCTGGACCCTCCCCTCAATCAGCTAAAAATAAAATTCCTGGTGTGGACCATTGGTTTGATACCATTATCCACCATTTGCACTACAACGTAGATCACTCTTAGACTCCAGGCACTAAAAGGATATTTCCAATGTTAACAAATCATGGGATACAAAGGGTTTGCATTTTACATCCCCTCAGACTTGCTGTTTTTTCCCTAGCAGTACACAGCCCTAGCAGGAACAGTAGCTCCACTGGATTTAATTACCACTAAACCACAGCCTCATTCACTAGACAGACTTCAGTAAACAAAGTTACCCATAACCCAAACCAGACTTACAATTTGCAGTAGCTTTATAGCTGAACTACATTGAGCTCTTCTTCAAAAGCCAGACTGTCTTCCATTCTTTACATGCTGGCAACAGTCTTGGGGCTTAAAGTTACCTAGTGACGTTTGTCAGATATGTAAAGTATAATCAAATGCTAGTAATGAGAAGCCTATTCCACCCGCACTGGGAAAAAACAGCCTATATCAGGACCCAATTCCTCCGGACTGGAATTTCTGCAACTCAATAAAGGGCCACCTGAGAATACGTAAGCCCGTAAATTACTCCGAGTGGTGAACCAGTAGTGGTTGCCGTTAATTAGATTTAAATTCACCCACTAAGTTACCGGGTTCTTTTGGGCTGCAACTTCCTTGGACTATGACTTCAAATAACATCAGCATTCTTTCCTGGGCAGTAAGAATGGTGAAAGGATCTCTAAGGCCCGCTCAACCAATCAGCTTGAAGCAAACCACGCTGTGGGAACCAGGAAGTGTAGTTCATAGACAAACAGCACAGACTAAGAACCCAGATGTGCCCAATAAGGTATTATAAAATGATAGAGAAAGTGAAATAAGAGATAAAAAGAGAGATAAAGATAAAAAACGACAGAGATAAAAAAAAGTTTTTTAAAAAATTTAAATTTAAAACAATTTTTTTTTAAAAATGAACCCTACAAGTGGCCAGGATCATTTCAAGATTAACGGCAAAATGTCCCAAATACCGCCCAGAAAATAGCACTGCACAAGTTTTCCCAATTGAGGCCCATCGGCAGCCAAGCAGAGTGGCAAGATTTCCAAATTCTATGGCCCTGAAATTGCTTTAAAAAAGAACGGTGAGCTCAACAGCGCTCACGTTGTTAGTGGTGAAATCGAGGAGCAAGTTCTAGTGTTCGCACATGCGCAGTCAAAGGCGGAAATCCAGAACTTGCTCCTTCTGGTTCGCCGGCGATATGACAGCTTCGAATTAAAGGGATATCACAGGCTGGAATCAGTGGAAACATTGAACCAGAGCCAACTTGCTCTTCTGCCCAGCTAGACAGTAACTAATATCACCACAAAACAAGTAGGCTTAAAAATACCAGCTCTAAACTAAGTTTTAACAGGTGATAAGTCTTAATGACTGCCAAACAACTAAACATTAACTTTTAAAAATGTGCAGTCTCGTTACTCCTTATTTTAATAGCTTTTGGTCATTTTTTAAAAAAAAGTTTCCCTTCTGTCTCTTATTTAATTCGATTATTTCTCACCCTCTCTTTATCGCTGTCTATAACTGTTCTTACAAATGATTTTAGTGTTGCAACTTTCACTTCCTGGATTTTACGTTCCAGCTTGCAGAAACCATTTGCAGTGCGTCAAAAATGCTGCAATCTGATTGGTCGAGGGGAGAGTGAGATACTCTCGCCTCTCCCATGGGTCCTAGTTTCGCTGGAGCTAATGCTGGGCTTTTCTCAGCTTCCTATTTGAGGACATGCACCCAGTAAAGACCACAGTAAGTTAGTATAAATCTATGGAGCGACGAGCATTGTTGGTTCGCCACTCCAAGCAATTTCTGGGCCATTATTTTTCTTCTTTGTTGACTTACCAGCATATTATTTTCAGTTGCTGTATATACTATACCAGAACCTCCCTAGCCACCGTCATAGGCTAAACCAGACTGCTCGCAACATCGGTGTCCTATTCGACTCTAAGTTAAGCTCCTGACCTCATGTCCTCTCCATTATAGACTGTCTACTCCCACCTCCGTAACCTGGCCCGCTTCCAATAATACCGCAGCTGCTGCTTAAACTGTCATACAAGCCATTGTTACTTTCAGACAATACTCTCCAACCGGCCTCCTATCCTCCAGCCTCACATTAATTTCAACTCACCCAAAACTGTTGACCGTATCCTATCCTGCATCAAGTCCCACTCACCCATGTTCTCGCTGATTTGCACTGGCTCAGAGTTCCCCAGTGCCGTACATTTAAAATTCTCATCGTAGTGTTTAAATCCTTCGTGACCTCACCCCTCGTTACCTCTAACCTCTTCACCCCCCCGATCTCTGCATTCGCGACTCTGTCCTCTTATGTATTCTCCCAATTTTGGTGACCGTGCCTTCAGTCACTTAATCCCACGCTCTAAAATTCCTCCCAGACCCCTCCACCTCTCTCCTCCTTTAAGGCCCTCTTTAAAACTCATCTCTTTGACCAAGCTTTTGGTCATCCCTCCTAATCTCTGGTTTAGCTCACCATCCAATTTTCCTCCCACCTCTGTAGAGCACCTTGTAGCATTTTTCTGTATTAAAAATGCTATATAAACACAAGTTGCTGTGTGTGTATACATATATCTCAAACACACACACACAAGCATGTCATTCTTGTTGACGTATATATGCTAATAAAGGTTTTCTGCAATGGTAGCTAACACTACCCTTGGGGAGTTAGGACAGAGGATCTTAATTTGTAATGGAGTTTTCCAACACACAGAAGTTTTATAACCTTTGTTCTAAGGTATAAGACAAAAGTACTTAGCTTGGAGTAGTCAGGTGAGTACAAGTTAGTACAAACAGAAATTGGGGCACTGGGAAGAACAATGTGAAAAACAAACTGCAAAAACAAATTGAGAAAAATGCAGATCAAAATAAGATGGCCATTACCATGTTTTACAATCTTAACACAGTTTTTAACAGCTAAAGGGATGGGTTCTTGTAGGAATCATGAACTATAATCGTGAGTTAGAAAAATATCCTTTGCGTTTGGATTAATTATGGCAGCTTTCCTTCTAATATCAAAAGTTCCATTATAGGAACATAGGAACAGAAGTGAGCCTGTTTCACCATTCATTTAGATCATGACAATCTGTACCTCAACTCCATTTCCTTGCCGTTGCTCCATATCCCATGATAACCTTACCTAACAAAAATCTGTCAGTGTCACATCATGCTGCCAAAATGATCTAGCAATACTGGAGTGTCCAACAAAAAGTACTGCAAAATTATGACCTACATAATGATGAGCAATCAGAGCATGACTCTTCAACCTACAGGAAAATCTAATCCATTGTACCAAATACTAAAGTTGTGCTAAAAATTGACATCTTCAGTGCCTGGTCACCTTAGAACAGTAGTGTATGCTGATAAAAGTAAAACTTGAATACAGCAGTCATTAACATCTGATAAAAGTCAATTTTCATAATGGTTACAACTCACCCATGACTGAATCTTAAGTGATATAATGGGAGAAATATCCAGTGTTTCATTTTTTAAATTTCTAGTCATCTCAGAATGGCAACAGACCTTCCCGTTTGTTCTTCCCTTCCCTCCCCCCTTTCCCTGGCTCTGTACTTGCTTAAAAACGTTAACTCTTTTACATCTTCCATTTTTGACAAAAGGTCTTCAATCTGAAACGTTAACTCTGTTTCTTTCTCCACAGATGCTGCCTCACTTGCTGAGCTTTTCCAGCATTTTCTGTTTTTATTTCAGAATGGCAAGGACTGTTCAAGCAACTTTTTTTTGCTGGAGAAGAAATTCCATCTGATTAAGACATGTACTGCCCCCAATGTCAGTACAAAACAGATAAATTTTAATCTCTGGCTAGACTGTATGACTTATAATTATTTTATTCCCAGCACCTCAGTCTAAACATGGGATTCTTCTCAGCCAATTCTTGTAGATAATAGCTAAATGTTTTGAAAAATGCAATCTCTGCAGCCCAGAATAGACATTAAAATGGCATCAGGGAAAAAAATTAAGTTCATCTCAAAACAGTCAAGCAAATTTTAATTCAAAAATTGGGTGAAAGAGTTCAGTGATTTACCGCAATCCACCCAGACTTATAGCTCTGTAAAATCAAAGAGCATTCAGAACTGTGAACACTGAAAAGGGCCCCTTTGAGGATTAATTTTTGAAAACTGAAATTTGGGTCAATTTAAAGTCAGCTGTTACACATTGAGTAATCTTTTCAATTAGCCCAGAACACACCATTCCATTCGAAAAAAACAGAATAAAGCTTTATTACTGAAAGGTGGGAAAGGTATATCCAGCTGCACAGCTGAACTTTTGATGCCCAATTCTTCAGTATTGTGGCAGACCTACAGAATACACAATCAATTCTAGTTTGACTGGGGTCAGTGCTCTTCAAGCAGAATTGAGCCACTAGTTTAAATAAAATGTGCATGCACTGTAAGCACCAGATCACAATACAGACACACATTACACATGGCTATAAATGATCCACATTAAAAGCTGAAATTGGCAGCCATACAGTACATTGTTTTGGTTCTGCTCATTACACTATGGCTGCTAACTAATATCAGAACAGTATGTCCAAAGAACATGCAAATGTTTTAAAATACTGTCTTTCTACACCTGTGGAACCGTGTGAGCACGCAAGATTGAGAGACATTATTGATCTTGTCAAGCTACTCAATTCAAGATGATTTATCTATTCAGTTAGTTAGGTTTAGCTAAAAACGGTGAGCTGCAATCTCCCTCTCACCTGACGATGGAAAAAGCCTCCGAAAGCTTGTGATTTTCAAATAAAACTGTTGGACTATAACCTGGTGTTGTAAGATTCCTTCCATAAAAGAAATGAACTGAAGGTACAGGCTACACTGCACCTTTATCTGAAACACTTCTACTTGTATGCATATTGCAATGTTGGAGATTGCCTACATAACTACTGAGCCTACACTTCAAAAGTAATTCAGTGGCCATGAAGTGCTTTGGGACACCCTGAGGATGTGAAAAGTGCTATATAAATGCCATTCCAGATGCAATGTTGATTTTAGATCTTCGTAATCTTCCTAACCTCACCATATCTTTGTGCAATTTATATTTTCTTACCCCCTTTAATTCTCTGCCCCGTGTCCTGAAAACACTTATATTGGGGTATGGTACCACGGGTACAAGTTGTTCTCTGGTATCTCATCTAACCACCTATCATTCATGTCAGACGTCAGTGAACATAGTCAGACTACTGCATCATGGAGGAGGGAGAGACCAGACACTGATCCTGTCCTCATCTAATATCTACACTCATGTCTTTTACAGCAGGCAGGGCTGTATAGTGATAAGGAGTGTGAATCCTGGATGATATTGTTTCTCTAGTCTAGGAGACCGATTACAGCACCATTACCACCACAGCTGAGATGAACTAACTCAGCACACACAAACGATCGAACCTGGGATCTTCCTGGTAGATATGCTTCACTTCCACTCCACCCGCTATTTACAATCGTGACATTGAGCAAGCTTGGGGATGACCCTTTGCCGTATTACAGTTCTGCTGTAGTGCAATTTTAGCAATTGAGCCACTGGCAAAAGCCAAGTACTTCATTCTCAGACCAACTTACACCAAGACTCCGTCTTGTCAACTAAATCTCGAGCATACACAATACTCAAAACTAGGAAGCGGACAGGCTACAGGCAGATCCCCATGCCTTTCATCAGCACAGATTCCTACACTGTTCGCAAACTCAGTGTCCTATTTGACCCGGAGCCGAGTTTCCGATCCCAGAACCTTGATCACCTACTTCCACCTCCGTAATATCGCCGTCTTCACCACTGCCTCAGCCCATCTGCTGCTGAAACTTTCATCCATGCTTTTGTTACCTCCAAACTCGACTATTCCAATACTCTCCTGGCCGGCCTTCCATCTTCCACCCTCCATAAACTTGAGCTCATCCAAAATTCTGCTGCCCATATCCCTAACTCACACCAAGTCCCGTTCACTCATCATCCCAGTGCTCATTGACCTACGTTGGCTCCCGGTCCACCAACTCCTTAATTTTAAAATTCTCATCCTCATAGTCAAATCCCTCCATGGCCTTGCTCCTTCCCATCTCTGTAGCCTCCTCGAGCCTTACATTCCTCCAACTCTGACTTCTTGTGCATTACCCACTTCGTTTGCCTCACAAATGGCGACCATGCCTTCAGCCATTCTAGGCCCTAAGCTCTAGAATTCCCTTAGCAAACCTCATTACCTTTCCCCACCTTAAAACCACTCTCTTTTACCAAGCGTTTGATCACCGGTCTTAATGTCTCCTTTGGCTCGGTGTAAATTTTTGTCTGATCATGCTCCTGTGATGCACCTTGGGATATTTTACTAATTTAAAGGCACAATATAAATGCAAATTGTTGCTGTTAAAGATAATACATTTTATAAAAATACACAGGACACGAGGTATATGTACTTAATTTTCCAAATAGATATGTCTTGCACATATATTCAACCTTTTCCATTTCTTGGCATTTAGATATTTTAGAAAAGGCAAATAATTCTTTGTACCAAATACTGATATCTGAAAGTAAATTGGACAATACAAAAAAAATCAGCTTGAACAGAAGTGCATAATTAAAATCAATAATTTCTATGTACAAGTAATAAAGAGGAATCATCCACAATACTTGCGTTTTTGACAGAACAAAATGAACTCCATTCTATCTAAATTCCAATAATTATTTTTTGACATATTTTGAAAAGTTGTGCTGTAACCTCACTCCACCCTGCATTTACAGTCTTGTCACTATAAGTTTACAGATGTCCCTTTATTGTATTAGTTATAGCACACTGCCCATATCCCAACCCTTCCTGGTAAGGTTCACAGTGGCACGAGTGTTAATCACTACCCTCTTCCTGCCTTTGAACAGTATGCACTGTACAGACTTGTTCCTGTTCACTCCACACCCCACCCACTTCGCTGAGGTCAAGAATCCTTGGGAAGAAAAATTCAACCAAAACGCCTTTTAAAGAAAGACCATTTGAGTGGTTTTTTGGTTCAATCATGAATGTGCTTAATAGCCTTAAGACAAAGAAGAGAATTCCTGTTTATTTTTTGATCTTGCCTTAAAACTGAGCACAAGGACAAAGGGAATTATAATTTACATGGTCAAAAAGATTGAGGAAAACTTTGAATTGTTCTTAAATGCAATAGCAATTAAGTGAAAACACTGAAGTCCGTGGTTTGCCAAGAACAACATACGTTACTTATACTAGAACCTCTTTACTCTACCCCTTAAATCACAAAGTAGACAAGAGTCTGAGTTGACCTGCTTTACGGTAACAAAATAAAACAGATCTCTGCGAGGAATGTTTGGCAAAACGTCAGCTCTGCCGTGCGGGCTAGGCCGAGCCAGAAGCAGTATATAGTGCCTGCTCAGCAATGTACACACCAAGTTTGAGCAAAGCAATATTAAACAAGTACTTTTTCCCTTGCAGCAGAATGATAGCTTTCTCCTGCTAAGACTGATACACACCTTCTATTCATAGGCTATTTATATTTTGCGGTTGGTAAGCAGCTTCCAAATTCTTCTCACTTTTCTGTTGCCTAACTCGGGTAATTCAGTCTTTCTGCCATTTTTTGTCTAAATTAGAATGTAACCATTTTTCACCTTTATATCTTACTTTTCTCTGTTTTTAAAATGGTAGAGAAGGAACAGATGCTCACGCGTGTATTTTAAAATTATTGAACTGTCACAAAGCCCACCAGCTGACTTTATCCATCTCCGGTTTAAAAAACACACATATGTATGCCTAGCATAACTCATTGTTTTCAAATGCAAAACAACCAAACTCAGTATCTGTTCCCACTTTGAGCCTCCGCGCATTTGAAAGATTATGCAGATGGCAACAGCCCAGTAAACTCAAAGCAGACAAGCAGCACCAGACTCCAATAACACTGAATTATATTGTTCTCACACACAGGAAGAACAAATAGAGGAACAAGACCAATAGGGAGCTTCTAAAAATCAAGTGATCTAATCTCCTGACAAAAAGCTAGGAAGTCGGGTGATGAATAATTTTCCCATTTACTGGTGGATTTGTGAAGTCTGATTAACTCAAAGTTGTAAAACCTGTAGTTGCCCTCAAGTACTAATTTATGGGGAGAACACAGAAGTGAACCATACAGATCAGAAGGCGCGCTAGCTTCAAACTCCACTCTGTGCTAAGTTAGCCAACTGTAGGAGCACTATAATTACCTTCAGCACCTTTGTGCAGGGTGGGGAGGGCTGCACATGTGGACACCAGGTCAGGATCAGGTGTGGCTGTGGTGGCCGCATCTAGGACAAACAGCCACTTAAGTAAGGAATCAAAGGGCAACCAGCATGCATGGAACTGAACCCCAGCAAAATTCAATGCCTTAAGATGATGAGGCGTGGAGCAAGTTTGGGAAAGACTATCATGGCTGGTAGGGTATGAATTCATCTTCCTAAGATAGGGAGAACTACTCTCACCTGTTGCACCAGCAAATTTACTAGCATTGAACATTCTACTTTAATTATCACAAACCGCAGCCGTCAACTAGAATAGCATTAATGGAAAAATGGTAGGGAACAGACAATTATGTTGAGCATGAGCTCTTCTCTACGCTGTCTTTGCTATCAGTATATAATTTAACACTGATATTACCCTGCACTATTTTTATCCTCTGTCTGTCAAGTGCAGAAGGACATCAGATTAAAGCAGCTTTCCTCAGCAACCAGATGTTTTTACTTTCTTAACACTTTTACTGAAGAGTGCAAGTATCTCAATTTATGAAACAATCCTGAACAGTTTTAGCAAATTAACCACCACAAAATGTTGCCTGGATAATCCAATGACTCTCCCTCCCTACATTGTGTAGAGGTTTATTATACCAAGAAAATACTTTAGTAAGCATGACTTGCAACTACTCCCTTACAGGTCACAAAAACATCATATTTTTCAAGGTCTAAATCCTCTCTTGAATCAGCTGAGTATAAGTGAGGAATTGGCAGTCATGTATGAAAAACTCTCCATCTCAACACCTCAGACTCCATGACACCAGGGTACGATCATAGAATAAACCAAAGACAAGTGAATCCAGAATTTAAAATAAAACAGTACCAACAAGTAATAGCCTTCACTCCAGATCGGTTCAGCACCAGGACTTCATAACCAAATACGGCCTCTGGCCTAAATCCTAAAGGTTAGTCAGAAAAAAAGCATCCCAATTTGCTGCCCACTTTCCCTATATGAATCAAGCCTCATCTTGCTTTTGAACATTACGTTGACAGACATGTGCACAGACTGCAATTTGACTGAAAGTACACTCCCTAGCATTTCCAGAACTAAAGAAAACTAACTTTCAACCCCTCCCCCAAACGTAATGTTGATCCCAGGGCTCCATTCTGAGTGAACAGCCAAGACTGTTGACCTTCTTCCAATGCAATTCTCAAAACTACCACAAGGAAGCATATGACAATAGTCCAAGCTGACTTGTCCATCAACTTTTCCTCCCATGTCATAAAGTATCCAAGTGTCTTTCTTGACATCACAGCTATGAACATATACCGTAATACGTTGTGGCACAGTACACTGCAGCACTAATGCATTCTGCCACATCATATTAATTCATTAATAAAGGATCAGGCATGTTGATAAATCAATGCATTATTTTCATATTTACCATGAATATTGCAGTATAAACAAGGCGGCCGCTAGCAGAATAAGAAAAATGGGTCAATTATTGGTTAGGAGGTAGGAGACAGAGTAGGGATAAAGGGAACATTCTCTGATTGGCGGGATGTGACAAGTGGTGTTCCCCAGGGATCTGTACTGGGGCCTCAACTTTTCACTAAATTAATGACTTGGATGAAGGAATAGATAGTTGTGTAACCAAGTTTGCAGAAGGTATTAATTTAGACGGTGAAATAAACTGTGTAGATGACAGCAGGAAGTTACAAAGGGACATAGGCAGACTAAGTGAGTGGGAAAAACTATGGCAGATAGAGTTCAATATGGGGAAGTGTGAAGTCATCCACTTTGGATATTAGAGAGCCAAATCAGCATATTTTCTTAATGGGCAGAGTCTAGGAGCTGTGGAGGAGCAAAGGGATTGTATACAAATCACTAAAAGCTAATGCACAAATATGAAGCATAATCAAAAAGGCTATAGGAATGTTGCCCTTTATCTCAAGGTTAATCAAAAATGAGGGGGAGATGTTTCAGCTGTACTTGGTCAGACCCCATCTGCAGTACTGCACTCAGTTAGGGCACTGAACCTCAGGAAAGATATACTGGTCTTGGAAGGGGTGCAGCACAGATTAATCCAAAGGATATGGCTTACAGGGTTAAATTACAGGGACAGGTTGCAAAGATTTGGCTCGTATTCCCTTGACTTGGAAGCTCGAGAGGTGATGTAATTGAGGTGTTTAAAATGATAAAAGGGATTCAATAGGGTAGATAGAGAACCGAGTGTGAGAATCCAGAAAGAGAAGGCATAATCTTAAAATTAGTGCTAGGCCATTTATGAGTGAAATCAGGAAGCACTTTTTCATGCAAATAGTAGTGAAAATCTGGAACTTTCTCCTCCAAAGGGCTGTGGATGGTAGATTTTTCTTGAGCAAGAGTATCAAGGGATATGGAGCAAAAGCAGATGAATGAAGTTGAGGTACAGCTCAGCAATGGTCAAATTGAATGGCAGAACAGGTTCGAGGGGTTGAATAGCCTACTCCTGTTCCTATATTCCGGAGTCAGGTTGAGACTGCAAAAAAAGATGCCACGTTATTTTTACATAATTGGCATATCAAGGTACAGCAGAAGTAAATGACATTTTGCACCATCCCAAATTTTTACTTTGCAATGCAATACTATTCATTAAGATTTACACTTTTCCCTCAACTGATCAGTTGCATCTCTTACCTTACATAACTTGCTCATGTGATCCATAGATTGGTAGAGTTATAAGAAAGTTTAAAGAATATTTCAGGAAAAAAATTAAACCTTAAAATTTAGAACTGGTCTCCTGAAAAGGCCGGGGTGGGGGGGTGGGGAGAAAGAAGGCTTCTTTTTATACTGCCTAGGCTCAGGCACAGAAACATGACTCAGTGTCTGAACATCACATAACTACACCAGAACTTCAGAAATGGCAAAATGACAGCTCAAATTTCAGAGCAACAGCCTAGAGTAATCGTTTGCCATTCAGTCTTACATAAAAACAGAAAATGCTGGAAAAGCTCAGCAAGTCAGGCAGCATCTGTGGAGAAAGAAACAGAGTTAACGTTTCAGGTCGAAGACCTTTCATCAGAACTGGAAGATGTAAAAGAGTTAAGTTTTTGAGCAAGTTCAGAGCCAGGGAAAGGGAGGGGGAGGGAGGGGAGGAAAGAACAAAAGGGAAGGTCTGTGATAGGGTAAAGGGCATGAGTGATTAAGTGACAAAAAGGGATGATGGTGCAAGGCAAGGAAGGTGGTAATGGGACAGGTTAAGAAACAAAAGATTGATCTAGAGTAGCTGTAAATGGCAGCAGCAGAACCATTACCAGCACTAGCTGACCAAAAAAAATGGGAGTAGTGGTTATGATCTGAAGTTATTGAAATCAATGTCGAGTCCGGAAGGTTGTAAAGTGCCTAAACGAAAGATGAGGTGCTGTTCCTCGAGCTTACGTTGAGCTTCATTGGAACAGTGTAAGAGGCCGAGGACAGAGAGGTCAGAGTAGGAGTGGGACGGAGAATTAAAATGGCAAGAGCGGAGGTGTTCAGCAAAGCGATCACCCAGTCTGCGTTTGGTCTCCCTAATGTAGAGGAGGCTGCATTGTGCACAGCGGACGCAGTATACTAACTTGAAAGCAGTACAAGTAAACCGCGGTTTCACCTGGAAGGAGTTTTTGGGGCCCTGGACGGTGGAGTTGCATCTCCTGCGCTCGCACGGAAGGGTGCCGTGGGGAGGAGAGCAGGTGTTGGGGTGATGGAAGAGTGGACTAGGGTGTCGCGGAGGGAATGGTCTGTTTGGAATGCTGAAAGGGGAGGGGAGGGGAAGATGTGTTTGGTGGTGGGATCACGCTGGAGGTGACGGAAATGGGGCAGGATGATACGTTGAATATCCAGGCTGGTGGGGAGGAGGGTGAGGACAAGGGGGACCTCCACGGTTCTGGGAGGGAAGGGAAGGGATGAGGGCAGAAATGCGGGAAATAGGACGGACACGGTCGAGGGCCCTGTCAACTACAATGGAGGGAAATCCTTGGTTGAGGAAATAGGAAGACATAGCGGAAGCACTTGTTGCGGAAGGTGGTATCATCAGAACAGATGCAACGGAGACGGAGAAACTGGGAGAAGGGAATAGAGTCCTTACAGGAAGCGGGGTGGGAGGAAGTGTAATCAAGGTAGCTGTGGGAGTTGGTGGGCTTATAACAGATATTGGTTGACAGCCTATCCCCAGAAGTGGAGATAGAGAAGTCGCGGAAGGGAAGAGTCAGAGATGGGCCACTTGAGGGCAAGGGAAGGGTGGAAATTGGAAGCAAAGTTGATTAAATTTTCCAGTTCAGGGTGAGAGCAGGAAATGGCACCGATAGTCATCAATGTACCGGAAAAAGAGGTGAGGGAGGGGACCTGAGTAGGACTGGAACGAGGAATGTTCCACATTTTCCACAAAAAGGCAGGCATAGCTGGGACCCTTACGGGTCACACAGCTATCACCTCATCAACACATTTAAAACGTACACACAGAATTTCTCTATCCACACTCCTCCTACATGGACCCCGGATCAATGCCACCATTATAAAGTCCAGTGAATATCATGGAGTGGTGGGAGTTTTAGAGATCCATGTTTCGCACTCAAACACAAGAATGGAGCACTGCATACCAGCCTCTGACCACAATAAAACTGACTGTTCTTAGAATTGAGTCAACAAATTTTCACAATTGCTAACAGAATGGTTATACAGGAATGGTATGGCAATAATTAGTTTGATTTTTTCTAAATTGTATGTTCTTTGCTCCTGGGGAAATTACACCACTACTGTACCTGAATTCTAGTACTGATATGGCAAAATTCTCAGTGTAGAACCAAAGGCAAGAAATAAGGACACCAGTAATATCTAAATGGGATATTACCTCCATTTTTCAACCAAAATAAATTCCTGGATTAGCACGCTTTAAAACTGCACTCTGGCGTAAGTTACAGAGCAACAATCACTATAACCGATGTAGCAGGCACAACGGTTTGTTGGAATTAAACTTAAGATTTCATAGCAATCAACACAATCAGTGCCATGTACCTAATCAGAGAACACTGCCCAATTTATAAAACTGTCAAAATCTCACTTACCAATGTCCCTTTCATTAAAAACAATTACACACAGGAGACCTACTAGCAGCATTCTGCCCCATGTGGTTCAATCTCAATGTTAACAACAGAATTGACTGGAACATTCATTCACTCCTACACAATCTTACCTCTCACCAGTAGCACACCACCAATGCCTTTCACAGCACATTCACCACCAAATCATAAACATAGCACAAAAATCCCAGGACGGAACTGACAAATCTACTGTCCTTCTCTATCCGGGATGGCAATCTGGAAATAAAATGACCGTTCTCTCAGATTCCTCGTAACACAACACTTAGTGACATGCCATCATTAAACTTACCTACTGATACATAGCTGACCCCTCTGGTTGAGAGGATGTGGCGATGATGTCGGAAGACGCCGCTGTACTCAGTAAAACCTGTACCCTGCCCTCAAAAACTGAGGCACATTTTATAAAATCACCCTGAGGACTTACACCAGCAACTGTAAGAGTCTCCGCTCAGTTCAGATTACACTAGCTCTAGAATTAGTAACTTCAACTCCTTTAAGGACTGTATTCCTTCACCTTGGTTACAATACTCGGGTAGATGCACTTCACACACTTTTACAGTACAATCGCTTATTCCTCTGCCCAAGTTTCAATGCAATGAAACCTCGAGATCAAATACAGTTTATCCCAGTTTCCAATTAGGAATCCTGACGCGTTGCCTCAATTACATTCTGTCCAGATTCCGTCATGGGAGACTAAGTTAGGGCCTCATCCACTCACCCCATCCCCACCTCGACAGTCTCACCAACTCTCTCTGCCACCTGTAGGGGGTCTACAGGCAGATATCGCCTTTACTTACCCCTTTCCCCATGTTCCTTCTAGTTGTGATCAGATTATAAATAAAGTTTAAAAATTATTAAATAGAATAAAATTGTGAGGTGAAGTGGTTTTCCCCCCACACGTGTCCCGAAAACTACCCTCACCACCGGAACCGGATGAAATGTGGTGAAAGCGCGGGCGTGGGCCCTTAAATAACTTTTCCGGGCCGGTCCCGCCCACCGCGCCGGCACCAACCAATAGAAACACTCCATCCCGCAGCTGCGCAGAAGGACCGAAGACGCGCGTCGAACGCGCTGTCGGGTTGTCCAATCGGAAGGCGGCTGCTGCTGCCCGGAGCCCCGCCTCCCCGCCCACTGTAAGCGGCGGGTGATTGACAGGAGAACGCGGAGCCGGACGACGCGAGCCATCGCGAGCTCGAGTGATGAAAATACCCCAGCGCTTGAATCGCAGGGGATTTTCACATCCTAAACAGAGAGATTAAAACACTGGGAAACAAACACCACATACATCGTTCCTCGGGAACGCCAATAACTTTGAGAGAAAAGGCATAACAACTTTTTGTACCTCAAGAAAAAAAAATCTCCCAACTTTAGTTCTGAATCTTCCTTCGGGGACGGGAGAACTCCCAGTGTTTTCATGTCGACGATCCAGAGACTAATCACATTCATTAAACGTCCAGCGCGGAAAAAGAAAATGTTGTTTAAGACAACGCGAAACGTATTTTCTTTTCAATCTACAACACTTACACTTGTGTCTCGGTGTGTGAGTGAAAACTGAGGCCCAAGTGTCTTCAAGGAAGTTTACAGTAAATTAAAACTCGACAACTTTAATCATGAACTGAAAACTGGACGGGAATTTACAGTAGTGCGATGTCCCTTCTCACTCATTCTGCTTTGGTGTTGAGCAATGCTATATGCATATTCCATTTCACAAAATTGGAAAACAATCTTAAAAGTATTGTATAAAAATGTAATTTTAAAAATGCTTCAATCGGTTTGCTTTACAATTTCTTACGAATGTTTCAAGGACAGACTTTTGTGCTTCAGTCGTAATCGCCGTCTCGAACGGCCGTTGGAAATCAGCGAGCCTGAAAAATCCCACTATTCGATGTCAGTGGAACTGTAATTAAATTCTTAAGGTAATGAAGTCTTTGTTCGCCCTCTGCTGGAAACAGCCTTTCCTCTACCCAGCCTATGCAAATCATTTAATAGCAATTGTGTTATAGATCAGAGTCTTCACATGTGAACACTTAATTACACAGGGAGCTACATTTAAACGATCCATCCACTGATTGGATTCAGACAGAGCCAGTGGGAGCAAGCTTTAGAAAATCAGTGATGCATATCGACCAGTATTTAAAGAAATAAAAAAATAACCTATCTGCAGTAAGTTAGAGAGCATCAGCCTTGGCTCGTTGTGCACTCTTGCTTCAGAGTCAGAAGTTCAAATCATATTCCAGAGACTTGAGCACATAATCCAGACTGACACTTCAGTGCAGTACTGAGGGAGAGCTGCATTGTCGGAGGTACTGTCTTTTGGATGAGAGACGTTAAACCGAGTTCCACCCCTCAGGTGGACGGGGGCGCAACACAGTCAGGCTGACCACAAAGATGTATGAAGGACCCATGCCATGGCAACAGGATGTCTTTGTGAGAAAGGTTCTGTTTGGAGCTTATGGATTCGTGCCAGCGGACATCTTCTGCCTGCAGGACTTCCCGAGGAGCAACTATTTCGACGTGACCTTCAAGAAGATGCCTAAAGATGTTCCAGGCTTTCAAGGAGAAGGGGAAGGAAGCGTGTTTTCGCTCAACGCGGAACCAGTCTTCGCGCTCCTGCAGGAGAAGTAACGGACGCTAACAGTCCACATGTTCAATCCGCATGTGCTCATGTTCCTCAAGCAATACGTAGGCGGAGCATCGACGTCGCGGACATGCATGGGATCTGGACCAGCAAGAGGAACATCCAGGCGAAGCTGAGGGCAGACGCCAATGGAAACACCATCAAGCTTCGCAACTGTGACAAGTCAAGGGTACGTGGTGTACCTGGGGCAGCCCAGAATGTGCTGATCCTGCGGTAAACCCAGGCATGAAGCGGCGTCCTGCAAGGCGGTGATCTGCAGGAAGGAGGGCCATGAGGCACTGGACTGTCAGGAGGCCAAGTGCTGCAACCTTTGCGGAGAGGCCGGTCAACTGTACAAGACCTATCCAAACCGCAGACTAAGCTATGCGTGGGCAACGAGAGGAGAGGTGACGCAGGAGAAGAGAGCAGCAGTCGTAGCTGCCACAAATGAGGCCAGACCCCTCCCGCACTGCTGTGGTCCTACGTGAAAGGGCCAACGACCAGAAGGAGGACAAAGAGCAGGAAGGGAGTGTTGAGGAAACCAACCAAACCCTGACATCCAGCCCCGAAACTACCCGAGAATGCAGAGCCAATGGAAGGCGAACCAGGGACGGATGAAGGATGGATGATACAAGCAAAGAAAAAGAGGAAGTCCTGCAGGACCAGAGGCATGAACGCCAAAGGTGCGGCCAGCAGCAGGAGGAGCGTAGAGTCCCCAACAGACAAAAGCAACCACTCCTTGGACGACGACCAAGGAAAGGGGGGAAAACCCCACCTTCATCAAAGGAAGAGGCAAAACGAGACGGTGACCAGTGGCATCGACAACATGCTCCAACTCCAGGAACTTGGGAGCAGCAACACCCAGTTTCAGGGAACTGGGAGCAGTGCCACGCCCAGCGCACCCCAGCTCCGGGACACTGGGACCAGCAACGCGGAGAGCGAGGTCCTCCAACTCCAGGCAACCGGGAGTAGCAACGCAGAAAGTGAGGTCCCCCAACTCTGGGCAACCGGGAGCAGCATGACGGATGCGGAGAGCGAACCCCAGCGACGGATGAGGAGCTGAACCTGGTTGTGGATCTCACGGACATGCGACCACCAAGTGAGGACCCTCCCCCAATAGAGGACAGGCTGCTTTCCTCAGTCCAAGGACTGTCCAGAAGTTCCTGCACACCACACAAATGCAAATGCAGAATCTGGACCTAGGGTCCCTAATGGACGGTAATGTAGAACCCGGACCGATGCAAGAGTAAGACCTGAATGTTTTAGTTTTCCTCCAGGGTCAAGAGGGACTTGCTGTTCTTGCAGGAGTGCAGGATCCCGCACCTCAGCAACTACCAACGGGCAGTCAATCTAGTCAGGAGGCAACTATAGTTGTTCCTCAGGCCTGGGGATTCTGCTGCGAGGAGGTCAATTCACCATCACTGCGGTTAAGGAGGTGGAGGGGGGCCGCCTGCTCATAGCAGACATTCTGTACAAGATCGCCCCGCTCCGACTGATCAATGTGTAGGCCCCGATCCTCTGGAGCGAGCGGATGGAGGTCTTCCAGCGCCTCCCAATACTGCTGGCGACCACCAGACCAACTGATCTCACCGGAGATTTCAACTGCATCATTGATGCAGCTGGACGCTTCAGCAGGAGCACGTCCAAACTCCAGATAGAGGTGGTGAAAGACGCAAAGCTTCAGCAACCCTGCAGATGGAGCACCGCAGAGATACACCTGGTCCAGGCCAGACGGGTCCATCCGTTCCAGGATGGACTTTCTTTTTGTGTCTCCAACACTCAAGGTCAGATCCACCGACGTCCAGCTGTCTCCTACTGTCAATTGCAGGAGGACCAGAGGGATATGGAAGCTTAACGTGAGACTGTTGACCCGAGAATATTGAGGAACTAAAGAGGGATTACATAGGTTGGAGGACTGTGAAACCCCCCTTCGACTCCACTGGTGGGAAACGACCAAAGCCAACATAAAGAGGTTCTTCATCCTCAAAGGTGTTCAGAAGGCGAGGGAGAGATAGAGGGAAGTGTCACAACTCCAGAAAAACATGCAGGATCTGCTCCAACTGCAGTTGATGGGGGGCGATGTCGGGAAGGAACTCCAAGGTGAAGGGCCAGCAAGCCCCGCTTTTTGCCTCCAAGGCCCCAAAGATCATCTTGCGGTGCAGAGTTTGCTTCGTAGAGCAGGACGAGAAGTGCTCGCGCTTCTTCTTCCAGAAACTG
Organism: Heptranchias perlo; assembly: GCF_035084215.1. Taxonomy (NCBI): domain Eukaryota; kingdom Metazoa; phylum Chordata; class Chondrichthyes; order Hexanchiformes; family Hexanchidae; genus Heptranchias; species Heptranchias perlo. The sequence continues at coordinate 47,203,896 of NC_090335.1, forward strand.
CACAGAGAGACCTCTGTGATCAGCAACCTGAAGGAGGAAGATGGCTAAGTGAAATCCTCACAGGCAGACATACTGAGGATCAGCAAATCCTTTTATGCTGGGCAGTATGACGCAAAGCCCACAGACAGCACGGCCTCCCAGTCCTTCCTGTCCTCTATCACGGAAGTCTTAGGGACAGCATGAATCGGCCACTGACTTTGGACGAGCTGGCAAAGGCCGTCCTGTCCTACGAGAAGAGTAGAACTCCCAGAAGCGACGGCTTACCGGTCGAGTTGTACTTGGCTCTGTGGGACTGGATAGGCCCAGACCTACTGGAAGTGTATGCTTCTGGCAGGCAGCATGTCAGAGTCCACGAGGAAAGGCATCATCACCCTCATCTACAAGCAGAAGTGGGAGAGGGAAGAAATCAAAAATTGGCGACCCATTTCCTTGCTAAATGTCGACAAGATTCTGTCTAAGACCATCACCAACAGGCTCAAGTCTGCCCTTGAGCGGGTGATCCACCCGGATCAGACCTGCATTGTACCTGGCAGGAAGATCAGATAGCCTTGCGCTGCTCAGGGATACGATCGCCTACGTGCAAGACAGGGGGGTGAACACCTGCCTCATCAGCTTGGACCAGGAGAAGGCATTTGACAGAATATCCCACACACAAATGATGGATGTGCTCTCCAAAATGGGTTTTGGGAAGGGAATCTGCGATTGGGTCTGATTGCTCTACGCGGACATCCGTAGCGCAGTCCGAATCAACGGGTGGGAGTCAGAGACTTTCCGATCAGATCTGGAGTCAGGCAGGGCTGTTCTTTCTCTGCGGTCTTGTTCGTATGTTGTATTGAGCTGTTTGCTGCGTCCATCAGGAAGGACGCAGGTATCGGGGTGGGGGTGACGATCCCAGGCAGCAGAGGCTCTCAGGTTAAGGTCTCCCTGTACATGGATGACGTCACCATCTTGTGCTCCGACCAGCAGTCAGTCCACACATTGATGGGCATCTGCGACCATTTCGAGCTGGCCTCAGGGGCCATAGTGAACTGAAATAAAAGCGAGGCCATGTTTTTTTGGCAGGTGGGAGGACCATTTCCTTGTCCCCATCACTGTCAGGTCTGACAACCTGAAGGTGCTGGGGATCTGGTTTGGGGGCCCCTAGCCTGCACAAAAAACTGGGAGGAGCAGATTGCCAAGGCCAAACAAAAGCTTGGTATATGGGTGGGGTGATCCCTCTCCATAACAGTCAGGAACCTGGTGATCAGGTGTGAGGTACTTGCGGTGTTGCTCTACATAGCCAGGGTCTGGCCCATTCACCACAACTCCGCCTTCAGTCACCTGAGCAATCTTCCACTTTGTCTGGAGTTCCAAGGTAGAAAGCGTCTGCAGGGCCACCATGTACAAGACCCCAAACAAGGTGGGGGGGGGGGGGGGGGGGGGGGAGGCGGCGGAAAGAGCATCCCAAACGCCCCTCTGATCCTGATGGCCACCTTTGTCTGTGGCTGCCTCTGGATGTGTATAGAGCCCCAGTTCGCAAACACCAAGTATCACTACGTACTGGGTTTCTACTTGTCCAACACACTGAGAAGGCTGTGTCTAGCCACGCTGGCCGAGCAGCCGCAGGACGTCTTGTCCCGCTGGACCGTCCCCCCCCCCCATCTGTCCCAGGTGGAGAAGTTCCTGAGGAGGAACCTCTTCAACCACAAGGCCATCAGACAGCGGTCAACACAAAACGTTCTCAGTCCTGCAAGGAACGGAGAGGGTGGACTCTATCGGTTTCGTCCCCAACCAGACGGTCGATGCCATTTGGCAGAATGTCTCGTCCCCGGAATTGACCAACAGGCACCAGGATGTAGCCTGGATGGTGGTGAGATAGGCCCTCCTAGTGCGGTCCTTCCAACACGTATGGAACGTCAGTGCCACCACGAGCTGCGCTTGAGGCTGTGGCAGCGAGACCACCATCGTCCACCTCCTAATGGGCTGCCCCTTTGCACAGAGGCTGTGCAGAGAGATGCGTTGGTATCCGTCCTGGTTCGTCCCAAACAGTTTGGTAACACAGGACGCTGTGCTCTACGGGCTGTTCCCAGGGACGCACACCGAGACAGACATCACCTGCGGCTGGAAGACCATCAACTCAGTGAAGGAGGCCCTTTGGTCCGCCCGAAACCTGCTGGTCTTCCAGCTGAAGGAGCTGTCCACAACCAAGTGTTGCCGACTGGCACACTCCAAGGTTCAGGAGTACATGCTGCGGGACAGACTGAAGCGAGGTGCGACCTATGCAAAGGATCTATGGGGAACGGCCACCGTGTAAGGCCACCCCACCTTGTATACCATGAGTCATAAGAAATACTGTGTTTGAATTGTAATAATGAGATCGCTTTGTATACGATCTGTGGTGTTCTTGGTTTGAAATGTACTGGTTTGGAATTATGATATTTACTTTGAACTGTGTGTATCTTTAAATTCTATGAAATAAAGTATATTTGAAATTTTAAAGAAAGGAAAATATCCCATGGCACTAATCAGAGAAGAGCAGGTGAGTTCTTTTCCTGGTTAACATTTATCCCTCAACCAACACTGCCAAAAAAAAAGATTAATTGGTCATTTATCTAATTGCTGTTTGTGGGACCTTGCTGTGTGCAAATTGGCTGCAGTGTTTCCCTACATTACTGTAAACAATTTTACAACACCAAGTTATAGTCCAGCAATTTTATTTTAAATTCACAAGCTTTCGGAGGCTACCTCCTTAGGTGAACGATGTGGAAATCACATCGTTCACCTGAGGAAGGAGGTAGCCTCCGAAAGCTTGTGAATTTAAAATAAAATTGCTGGACTATAACTTGGTGTTGTAAAATTGTTTACAATTGTCAACCCCAGTCCATCACCGGCATCTCCACATCATCCCTACATTACAACAGTGACTACACTTCAAAATGTACGTTAGTGGCTGTAAAGCACCTTGGGACATCCTGAAGCTGTGAAAGGAGCTCCTGTATATAAATACAAGATGTAAATTATTGAAAGAACATTACTTTGGGCTATCACTACTGTTGGCTCTCCTGCAACAAGTTTACATACATTGTTTGGAGATGCCAGTGATAAAGTCTAATAATATAATATCACTTCTTCCTCGCCCCTACATATTTTCCTGCAGAACCCACTGCCTTGTGCTGGGCTACAGATCCACGGCTTCTATACCTCACCCAAATAACCATTCTTCATGCGGCCTAGGCACTGAATAACAGGCTATTTGACTGTTGCTGGTGTTATGCCATGCTCAATCCTGTGCTCAAGACCTCACCTACCATTTGAAAATGCACACTTTCTAACATGGGTCACATGATAGCAATCATTTTTTTTCCCCTTTCCCTAACCCAGGGATGCAGAGACAAATTCTAGCATCGCCAATACCACTCCGGCTAAGATCAGCAAATTCAGCACAGACCAGGAATTGAAGCTGCTGCCTTCCTGTTCTGTATGGCCCTCTACCACACCACATGTTAAATTTATCAGCAAAGTGTTGGAGAAGCTACAGCACCATTTTTGGTCTAATCATACAATAAACAATCTGGGGCTGAATACGAGTTGCTGCCTGCAGGACACTCTCACCAGCAAGAATACGGACAATAGTAAACTGAACACAGAAAACAATGGAATAAGTAGGTAAGAAAGTTATATTTCCATATATTATACCCAAGAACACACACTGGAGCGTGCTTTAACCCTCAGCATATTTCAGCCACATAACATGTTCTAAACTCTAGTTACCCAAAATAAAATATGCAGGTTATTTGTTCAGCGTCTTTGTGGGAAAGAAAAACCATGGAACTGATTAATATCATGTTTTCTTTAAAAAGACAGAAAATGCAAACATTCACCAGATCCAGATTGTTGTTTATTTATTCAAACATACGTTTCTCTGCTGGAATCTGCAGTAGGAATTATGGTTTGGGACAGGAACTGAGAATATACCCATGCTGCTGAGAATGAGGGTAACCCTGTGACTACTGTGAACTCTGAATCTTTTTTCCCTGTAACAGCTGTCACAAATCTTGTGTTAATTTTAATGTTTTCACATATTAAATAAAACTAGGGAAATATATGAAACCACTAAATGTTTCTAAAGCCAACAGCTGTCTGATTGCTATCCATTGACATCTGTTGGGAAATGTGGACATCAGTTAAAATCCTGAAAACAGGATCGAGCTTGGCTGTCATGTCACCCATGATCAAATAGCCTGCTAACACTCACCATCTAGGTCCCTAGAGGGAGGTGCCGGAACCATATTGCAGCATAAACCAATGCTTAAAGGGGAGAAAATTAGGAAAAATATTTCCAAATTAGAATAAGGTGAAGGTGGCTTCTTTACATAAGAACATAAGAGATAAATAGAAGGAGTAGGCCATACAGCCCCTCGAGCCTGATCCACCATTCAATAAGATCATGACTGATCTTCTACCTCAACTCCACTTTATCGCTAAGGTTCATAAAGGTTGACGTTAAGGCACTGCCGGTTCTGGTTTACACAGTATCTTCACAAATATGCACATGCCTGAGTTAATAAAAGCCTGTATTATGAATGTTCACTAGCAGGAGAGTGAGAGGGGATGAGGAGCCTGCCAGGAACTCAATGGTGGCTTGAAATCTACTGACTGTTAACAGTTCTGGCATTAAACTAATCAATTGGACAGAGTTGTTTCACACTGGGACCAGCTCAAAGCATAGAATTCAGACAGTGGGTGTGCTCAGTACCCAGCCGAGACAGTAAACATGGTAAAAGGACTTACTGTACAATAAGTATACCTGCAACCTAATGCACACTGCTGACTCCCATGGCAATTTTATTTTTAATACAGTTTGATGTTCATCTTTGTTAGAAAGGCATTCAAAATACTTTACAAACACCCCAAGTTTCAAACTTAGGGTGTTTGTAAAGTGAAACAAATGCTTATTGGAATGAAATATGTGTTCAGTAAACAATATTTAATAAATATGTGAAATAACTTAATTTATAGTAGAGGGTGCACCAGACCTCTCCTCTAAGGTTGTCAATTGAGATTTTCAGGTAAAGTGACAACTACAAAATTTCCAGATAGGGGTGGAGAGGGATGTATCCTTCAGTCTCAATGTTGAATTGCTGAGGTGGTTGTTTTGACCTATGTGATTGTCCTCTGGTGCAGCTACAGTAATTCCTCTCCCCCTCCGACCCTTTTTACAGATATATTAAAATGTTGGTGCAGAATAGATCATGGGCATCACTTTTTAAGTTGAAAACAGCTCAATGGCGCAGGAGCTGATTTTACTGCTGCCAGTCAGCCATCCCAACTACAATAGCAAGAGTTAAAAAGCTAATGTGAATGAGTTTTTTATCCCCATATTTCGCTCCTCGTGAAGTTAGTTTGGGTGGCTCATGTACGGGTACAGTTCAATGTGCACTGACAGCCATGGCTATTGTTAATGTGTGAGCCTAGAAGTGAGCGTCAGCAGGTTTTTCAGCAGTTGGGACATTTGCAGCCGAGTCCAAGTCTGTCATCGGCTGACACTTGTATTTTGCAGTGGAGTAGAATGGGGAGGGGAAAACATTGGATCATGACTTTCCTGATCTGTATGTCTCAGTACCACATCACATTGTACATTTAAATATCTGTCCAACAAACGTTCACCTGAGGAAGGAGGAAGCCTCCGAAAGCTTGTGAATTTAAAATAAAATTGCTGGACTATAACTTGGTGTTGTAAAATTGTTTACATTTAAATATTGACCAGTCAGGATAACCAATGAATTGGTTTTATTAGGTTCTGGGCACTCTCTTTTGTTCTAGTTTTGTTGTGAAAGTTTAACCATGTTGAGCTTTTCTTTCACATTCAGAAAGGCAGATCAGAGCAAGTTGCAACAGTTGACACCAGAAAGATCTGCCTTGAGCAGTGTATTGTACCTTGGGTCATTGCTACATACAAAGAATTTAAGATTGCCGCATTTGGATTGCTGCCATTGAATCAGTTCATGTCCTATTGGTGCAATTTAAATCCTTCCTTATTTACATACAGAGCAATAGGAGTGGGGAGGCTACAAGATTGTACTTCAATCACAGCACTTTACGAGATCAGAAACCACTGAATTATCAGATTTGATTCTCTCTACAGCATTTTACATAAATACATAAGCATAAAAATCAAAATCTCAGATTTAGAATTACTTTTATCCCTTTTGGAAAGAAAAATCATTTTAACTTGTATCAAAGTGATTACCAGCAAGTTTTCTCTGCTTTTCTTTGACGAAAGAATTACAAAAATATTGATGGCAATTCATTTTGTTAATTTGCAAACAAAGTGCCACAATGTTACCTATCTACATGATAAACTGCAAGATTGGCCATCTCTCCATCGTCAGAACGCAATAAAATACCTATCTTCTCATTTTTATTTCTCTTTCAAGTTCTTCCTGTTGCCTAGACATTTCTCAAACTAATCAATCATTCAAGGGAGAAAGAAAGAACTTGCTTCTATATAGCACTGTTCACGTCCTGAGGACGTTTCAAAGCACTTCAAAGCCAATTAACTACTTTTGAAGTGTAGTGACTATTGTTCTACAGGCAAAGACGGCAGACGATTTTTGCACAGCAAGACCCCATAAACAGCAATGAGATGAATGACCAGTTAATCTGTTTTGGTTGAAGGCATGAAAGTTGCCCAATACTTTTATTTCAACAATAAATTTTCAGTAAAGATGGCCTCCTAGAATACAATATGACAACTCAAGTTTTTAAAGTGAATAGGACAAATTAGGAAAGAAAGATTCAAGTATTCTGAGAGTGTAAACCATTCCTTTCCTAAAAGCACTGTACAGGTAGGGTCTACTTGAAATATCAGTTTAATAATGTACCTAAAGAGAACTCACATTTGGCAATATTTCAGTAAATGTTTCTGCAAACATTATGAAAATCGTCTGCTGCTAACAATTTACACACACAATATATATAAAATATATATACACATACATGTCTGTATGAAGGTATACCACATGATACTATCATTTCTATAAAATTTTTGTATTTTCAGAAGAATTATATCATTGGAGCCATTCTGCGATCTGCACATCAATAAAGTTCCCATTTCAAATTTACATTTTAGGTCTAACTTTTATCGCTTAAATTTGTTTAATTGATTTTCATGTGGTTCCTTACCCAAGTGCCCATGGCCATTCTTATGTGAGCCTGGAAAGAGAGTGCCAGAAGGTCATTCAACTGTGGGAAACACCACAACCAAGCCCAAACCTGCTTTCGCCTGATCCCATATTATTTCTATTACAAAGATCACCAACTTATCCCTCTCTAACATCGCCCACCCCCGCCCCTACCTCAGATGATCGGCTGCTGAAACACTCATCCATGCCTTTATCACCTCTAGAGTTTATTACAACACTGTCCTGGCCGGCCTCCCATCTTTCACTCTTCGTAAACTTCAACTCATTCAAAACCCTGCTGCCTGTATCATTTTCACGTATAACGTCCCGCTTACTGATCACCCCTGTCCTAATTGACCTACATTGGCTCCCAGTCTCCCAACCCCATAAATTTAAAATTCTCATGGGAGTCCAAGTTTCAAGTTATTGCGAGGATGCGCTGGAAAGATTGCAGATGTTTGGAGCCCCCACATTTGAAGAAATCAGAGAGTGGTTCTATTGTTCTGGGCCAACATTGCTCCACTCAATGAACACCACCACTAAAAACAGATTAACTAGCCATTGATCATTCCACAGTGGTATGTTATATACTGGTCAGTTCCTCTTAAAGGCACAGCAGCCCTTTAAATCTGCAGTTATGCCAGATATCCCACCCTCCAGTAACTATTTTCCCTGAGCAATGCTCAATTCACACAGGGACCACATAAATTGGTAGATCTCGCAAGATATTTGATTTGCAACATTGATCTAAACTGTGACTGTTTGGCAGTAGTCCTGTTGTCACTGACAAAATTGCAAAATTTAGCTCCCTATCCCTGCAAAGAATAGTTGAGGCAGAGACTATTGCAGGGTAGATAAGCATTTGAAGCAGAAGATGATACAGGACTATAAAGAGAAAGCGGGACAGTGGGATTCATTTTGGATTGCCCGAGTAAAGAGTCAACACAGGCACGATGGGCTGAACGGCATCTTTCTGTGCTGTAAGCATCTATGGTTTTAAGGAGTGAACACCTTCAGAGAGAAGGAGAGGTGAGAAAATTGACATGGAGAAATCATAGAAATAAATATAGTATTTCAATAAGGCTTTTCTTATTAATGCATGTTTTTAAACAACTAAAATTGGGAGTGCATAGTGATTTCATCACCTTACCATCAATTAACATATTCCAGCTGCATGGGTGGGAAGGCACTACTGGCAGTTTGGCCTCAGTGCAAATAGATTTATCTGGCAGGCGCCAAGTAAATCCATTGACAAATAAGGCAGTAACATTAGCGCCCAGTGGAAAAAACAAGGCCATTAGAACTATAATGAGAGTAGTTTGCCATAATGATTGTATTTATCTGACAGCGCTGAAGCTGATAGACTGGGTTCACAGGAATGAGAGCTGTGGCTCTAGATGGTGAGCTGTGTTGGCTTGTCACATTCTATTTACTTAAAAAACCCCTTCAGCAACCCATTGTTTTCACTGCAAAGCTCATGTGACGCCACTGAGCACAGACTGCTGGGAAGTTTTGTTTGAAGTTTGTTTTTCTTTCATTCCAGCCTGGTTTTTGCTCTAAAATTCCCAAAATTCTACAGACTTAAGCATTCATGAAAATCTGACTATGGGGTGGTCATGTGGAGAGCTGAATACTTTTGCAAGAATGAAAGAGCACCTGACAAGGAGCTGCCAAAAGTGAAAAAAAAATATGGAATATGACCAACTTTTCTCAGCTAATTGTAGGGATCAGATCATTTTGGAAATTGCTTCATATTCTATACAGTGAATAATGTAATAAATAACTGAATATATTAAAAAATAGAAATGTTGTTAAGTGCACTGCTGGAACCAAGCCCCACAGACCAGGAAAGTCCCAGGTTTGATTCCCAATCTGTGCTCAGATAGCTGATCTCAGCTGTGTCAGGAATAGGATTACTACAAATGACCTTAGTGCCCCTTGTCTAGGGAGGGGAGGGGAGGGGGTGGGGAAAATCAGCCAGCACTTCTACTTTCAGTGCAATCTGGTGAGTCAGCAGTATGTGTATGTGCGCATTCATTGGGTGAACACAGGATTGGGCTCAGTTGTGATGCCTCTCACATTGTCAATATTCTGTGGACGCGGTCTTGGTTCACACATGAAGGGCCACTGGCCCACAGAACCATACCTTCAAAAGTAGGGACAAAATTGGAGAGGAGGATAACAAGTCAAATATATTTTCCCATAGATTTGTAAAGTTAAAGACTATGGGGTGAGTTTCCCCACACAGGTTCGCCCAATCATCCACTGTAACTTTGGCGGAAGAGCTGCAGAAACCCCCGAAAGACGGCATAACTGGATCTTCTGCCAAAGTTATGATGGACAAGTGGGAGATCCACAGAAATTCGCCCTCTATGAGATCAGACTAAAATTACAAATTGTACAGAACATTACTGAGCATGTCTGAATTCAGAGTTCCTTGAAATAACTGATAAATATGTCATTTATTTATTACTTTGATGAAGCCTGTGTCAGTGCCATGGAGGATAGTTGCTTGGATCACAATTGTGTATATTGTAAATTCATTTAGCTGTTGAGCCATTCACTCACACTGTTGATAGTAGAGAAACTTTGCAGAGAGAGTAAGGGCAATGGGATAGGCATCAGGTAGTGTCTAATTGAAGGGTGTTGAAAACAGCATGCATTTACTGAACAGCCAGTGATGTCTTTAATATCACTGTAAAAGCAACCAGTTTCAACCAGTTCAGTGCATTGAGGTCAAACTTACGATTGGGGAAAGTCCTGTTAAAGGGGGAACTGTCTGCAGCAGCTAAATTTTCTGCCACAGCCCACCCAAATTTAGGTGATAAATGGGTGGGGGTGGAAAATGGGGTGCAGATTCATTATGCCCAATTCATTTTCTGCTATTGTATCCTTCACTGTAGGGGTAATGGCATGGTGACATCAGCAGTTGCATTTTGCATCATTATTGCCTCATTCACACGTAGTATAAACATGGCCTTTAGGATCACTAGGCACTACCCTAAAGGTAGAAGTCATTTTAAAGAGACAAGCTTTTACATGAACAGGCACTGTAAAATCTTAGATATGCCACTTCTTTTTGTATTTTTGATGTTACTCTTGCCACATGCTTTGGTGACATTTGCTGAGGGGCTGCCATTTATCCCGCACCCTCCTTTTCAGACAAAACTCAATGGCATGCCCTTTAGGAATTCCTCTCTATCTGTGCTTGGAATAGTTGGAGCAACAGAGGAAGACTAGTCAGGCTCATCAAAAGGTGCATCATATGGCACTCTCCTGCAGGTACCCCCCACATCAGTGTATACAGGAAGAAGCACTTCCAACTTCTAAAAAGGAAGTTGTTGCAGAGTTATGCCACATGTCTCAAGTGGACCTGAAGTTCATCTCCACCACAGGCTGTTAAAGTCACAGTTGCCCTTAGCCGGGAATGACTTTTTGGTATACAGGTTATCAGTGATGACATCTGCAATGTAAGCTAAACACCTGTGCACAGAAAAATGAAGCAAGTCATAGATGCATTGTTCTCTGGAGTTTCCAATTTCATCAGCTTCCAGTGGACAACTGGCACTGGCAGGACAGAGCTCTGCAATTTTGCTGAGTGGCAGGATTTCCCCCAAGTTTAAAGAATCATAATTGGATGTTGAGGGTCCTAGTCAGAGGAGAGCAGGAAAGTGTCCTGGCCAACATTTATCTCTTAATCATAGATTATGTGGTCATTCATTCATTCGTGAGTCCTTGCTGTGTGCAAATTGGCTGCTACACAACTATATAACAATAGTGACTGCAATTCAAACATAATCTATTGATTGCAAATCTCTTTGGGATATCCTGAAGATGTGGTACTTTACAAATGCAAGTTCTTCCTTTATGTAGCAGAAAACATGTGTTGGTGATTTTAGAACTTGCATTTCTTTGTAAAAACTCTTACTGTTTTACTTTCTTTTCCTTGCCTGAAGGTTCAGAATTGGATATTAGAATTTATACAACTGCATTCTTTAACCATCTTCTCTCCAACCTAATTTATTCTGGTAACTGCAAGTTGGATCCCCCAACCTTTTGAAGGTAGAATCTCAATGCCTCCAATGTCTCAGTAGGTAAGTGACCTAGTGGTAAAAGCACTAAGTCACACAATTTAGGAAGGTCCCAGGTTTGAGCTCCAGTTTCTGCTGAGTTAGCCAACCTTAGCTGGAACAGCAATTAGAATGCCAGTACTGGCCTTAGTGGTCTTGTGTTAGTGAGAGGAAAAATCATTTAGGGTTCCTGATCATTATTCAGTGACACCTCCTGGAAAGTGCACTTATATTTGAACAACAGCTGGGGACAGGATCAGGCTCACCTGTGATGCCTTTCACAGTTGAATAATCTGCCAATATTCACTGTCAAAGCATACGCATGAAGAATGGTCACTTGGATGAAGTATTGGAAAACTGCTGAACTTATGGAATCACATCCCAGGAAGAGCCAGTACCTTGAGAAGAGGAGAAACTGTGTGTGTGGGGAGGAGAGATAAACAAAATAGAAACTCTTAGTCCTGAGCTGTGAATTAATCCTATCTTCAAGTAAACCTTGCCTCTGAGCTGAGTTTCATGCTAGGACCAATTTGGAAGCAGTTTAATATATCACCTTTCATCCTTTCTGACTATCTGGATGGAAAAAAAGTAAAGTATTTGCTCATACTACAACAACTTTCTTTAATGTGTAAAACATCCCAAGGTGCTTCACAGGAGACAAAAAAAATTCCAAACCAAAGGAGACATTAGGACAGGCTTGGTCAAAGAGGTACGTTTTAAGGAGCATCTTAATGGAGCAGAGAGAGGTGGAGAGACAACGAGGTTAAAGATAGCTGAAGGCACGGCCGTCAATGATGGGAGCGAAGGAAGTCGGAGACGTACAAGAGGCCAGAATTGGAGGAACAGAGAGTTCTCCGAGGGTTATAGGGCTGGAGGAGGTTACAGAGAGAGAGAGGGAGGTGTGAGGCCATGGAGGGATTTGAAAACAAGGATGAGAATTTTAAATTTGAGGTGTTGGTGGACCGGGTGCTAAAGTTGGTCAGCAACACAGGGGTGATGGGTGAACAGGACTTGGTGCGAGTCAGGATACAGGCAGTAGCGTTTTAGATGAGCTTATGTTTATGGAGGGTGGAAGATGGGAGGCCAGTCAGGAGTGCATTGGAATAGTCCAGTCTGGAGGTAACAAAGACATGGATGGACCAGTATCTGATAAGTAAAAAAAGCAAAATACTGCAGATGCTGGAAATCTGAAATAAAAACAGAAAATGCTGGAAACACTCAGGTCAGGCAGCATCTATGGAGACAGAAACAGTGTTCATCAGAACTGGGTCATCTGACAAAAGGTCATCAACCTGAAACGTTAACTCTTCTCTCTCCACAGATGCTGCCTGACCGGCTGAGTATTTGCAGTATTTTCTGCTTTTGAGTGTCTGATACATATACTTACAGGGTGTGTGCATACAGAGATAAAAGTTAATTATGAAAACAACATACATTTACAGAACAGATCGAGATCTCTAACATTAAAAAAAACAACCAATTTAAACTTGTGCTTTTCCCCCACAATTTTCTTGTCTCCTTTTCTGAAGGCACTGATTTGTGCTGAGGTGCAGTTCCAGCAACCTTTTGATATGTCAGACAAGTCACCGTTCTCCATGTGGGAGACTTGGCAGTGAGTATAAGTAGGGTATTTGACCACAGGAGACATTGTGCTTAATCCTATCCTGTCCTCACCTGATGTTCACACACATGCACTTTTCCAACAAGGGTCAACAATCAGGACTGGGAGTTTTCTGCCTCCCTTGCCAATTGTGGGGGGAAGGTTTTAAGGCCTCCCGGAAACAGGCTGGTGTACCATGCACTCTCTGCACCATTTCAGCTGATGGTCCAGCCACAGAGAAGCCAGCAAGATACATTTTAGCATAGCTGGGAGGAGCAGGGCTGCTGCTGTACTGGGTCCCCCTCCCTCCAACAGGACTCCCCCTGTACATACCTATTTTCAGGCCCGGATGCTAGCCAGGCCAAATTGACAATGTGGCAGTCCAGAGGAGGTGGGCTGCCATAGGGCACCAGTTTCTCACCTGCAGCTTGTGTGTTAATGAGGCATAGCCCTTAACATAATCCTGTCTGGAGGCTTGGTCTATCGGGTGGTCAATTGGCACACTCCTATGGCCTACTATCCAAACACCACTCAGGAGGAAACTTTACCTGTGTCTCTACAACCACATTGACTGAGGTCAGTTAACTCAGTTCATATCACAATTAAACCCTAGACCTTCTACATGGCCTTACTAAATAACTTATTGAAGAATGCATTCAAGATACCTATTCTGATTTTTTTTTTTTAAAAACAAAATTCACTAAACCATAAAAAAAAATTTTTCAATAATTACCTTGAAGTAGGTTTGTCACCTTTTGCCAAATTCAAAACAATACAGGGGCCTGGGCTTGAGTTGTGATGGTTGTTTTGCTGCTGAAGATCCACTGAAAACCTTAATATTCTCAATAATTAATACCCCACACCTTGAGACACATGTAAGTGGAAAAAGCAGACTTTTAAATTAAACATGATCTGTTAGCATCAGGTTTCATCTTAGAAATTTTTGGTCAGCCCATTCAAAAAGTGGGTTTCCTAATCAATTAAGTGGGGCAACACCATAGTTTATAATTCTGTTTTTAAACACTGTAGGAACAGCCTTTAACAGAGGCCAATCCTAGGTATGAGACTTTCAATCACTTACCTAAAGTATCGTCTTGCAACCAAAACATAAACAGGATTAAAAGCAATATGCCTTCTCCATTATACAAACCTCAGGGGACAGCCTGTTTTAAAATTTGAGTTAGCTGTCCTGATACAGCTGCTTTGAGTTACTGATTTTTTTTTCAGTTATCATTAAAGTGACCAAGTTGAGTCTGATGATAAATAATGCACTGGCAATAGGAAGACTGCAAGCATTGTTCTGTGTATTTATTTGAGTCTGGATGTATAAGTCTACATTTTCTGCCATTGGCATAGCTTAAATCTAAATGGCTATTGGTGGGCATTAGACTGTGTTGTTTGCGTCCACATTTCCGACAATAGCTCATTAACAGAGCTCCAGGTGCAGATTAAGATGAGTTTATTGAGCACAGCAGTGGTGAGGACAGAAAATGACATGCAAGTGAAATTTAAAGGGACAGGGACAATTAAAGAGAGTGTCATAATAGGGGGATAAAAATTCTGCAAGCAATAGGAGAGCTTCAAAAGGCATATCAATCAATTATTAGCCTTTCCAAAGCTGGATAGGCATGAGACTAAGTTGAGGCAGGTAAAAATGAAGGGAAACAAAATGCAAGATGCAGTTATGAGTCTGCAGGCAAGCGAAGGAGGAGCTTAGCACCCAACTTTCTTTTTCTTGGCTTCTGAGATTGAAGTGGTGTTTCATGAACTGGTTGTGAGAGCTGTGCTTCTCTGAGTCATGAAGTGGTTGTGCAGGCAGTGGTCCCCTGGGCCACTCCATGGTGCCATCCCCATAGTTACCATTGCAGTATGCCTGCAAGCAGATGGATCCAAATTTCTGTCACTGAATGTGGAATCCCTATGTAGATGCCTTGTAGCAGATGGCACAGCTTTGCATCTGGCAAGATAGGCTCCCACGATCATTGCCAGGTCACTGTGTCAGGGCTTGCAGATTTGGTTGGTGGCATCTTGGCAAATGCGGCCAATCAGGGTAAGCTGGCTGTTGATCACCCTGGCATGTTTTCTTTCATGCAATGCAACTGAAAGCATGACATACTGTGATTGGGGTGCATCTTACTGGTGCCATCAGATCTGCTGCCTCAGCTTCCTATGGGATTAGAAATCTTTGTCTGCACTAATTGTCTGCCAAAACAAAATCTATTCACCTCTGTCTGCAGATGCTGGAAGGTATGGAAGAATTGGACAGTACAAGGGGCAGAGAAGTGAAGGCTGTCAGCACTTGTGAATTATACTTCAGGAAGAGAAAATTCCTTCAGAGAGGAGGGGAACATTAATAAAAACACAAAAATCCCTGCAGTTCAAATCACAATTTGATTGTGGGAACTTGCTTTCAATCGGTTTGGTATTAGCCTTGGTTCAATTGTAGCACTCGAGACTTTGAGTCAGAAGGTCGTGGGTTCAAGTCCCACTCTAGAGATTCGAGCATCTAGGTTGACACTTTAGAGCAGTATTGAGGGAGTGCTGCACTGTTGGAGGTGCCGTCTTTTGGATGAGATGTTAAACTGAGGCCCCATCTGCTCTCTCAGGTGGTTGTAAAAGATCTCATGGCACTATTTGTAGAAGAACTGGGGAATTCTTCCTGGTATCCTGGCCAATATTTATCCCTCAACCAATATCACTCAAACAGATTATCTTATCATTTATCTCATTGCTGTTTGTGGGACCTTGCTATGTGCAAATTGGCTGGCGCGTTTCTGTACATTACAACAGTGATTACATTTGAGGTCATGAAAGGTGCTATATAAATGCAAGTTCTTTCTTTCTTACCTTAACATTACTGTGTACTTTCCATGATCTTCAGTATACTTACTGTTACATACTAGTGATTCTGGGCGCCCATTTCACAGGGGTATGATTTAGATCTAACATCCTGCATGCTAGAATGATGGAAAATGGCAGCATAGACAACCACTAAATTAATATTTAAATAAAGTGCGCTCATGTTTGAGGTGGGTATTTCCACTGCCGTTATTCCTGCCCCTGAAAACTATGTTGGGCTGCAAACTGGGCGGAGTTCTGCGGAATGGAACTCCCACCTAATTTTTGCTACTGGTTACCTTACTTACGCCACAATAATAGGTAGCTGACATTGGAGAGCATAGCCATAGAGTTCTGGCTTCCCTCACTAAAACCAATGAGTGCGAGCAGTGAAAGCTTTGTCCTCGCTTGCATTGGTTTGAAAAATCGAGCTGACAATACATCCTTCAGAGCAGCGTCAAGTGACACTAAATTATTCTTTTTCTCCTTTTTCTTACCTTCTTTCCTCTGCCTTTCTTTTTCTTTCTCTTCTTACCCTGCCTTGTTGTTGGGATTTCAGGTTTTTTTTTGTTTCTCGCACTGGCAACAGAAAAAGTAAATGGTGACTGCTGGCAAAACTTGCAATTGGGTCCATTAGTTTCTTCTGGCCACAGGTGGGTTCAACCCTCATTTGCTGGTGTAGGTAATTTCACATGGATCTTACCCCAGGCAGAGGGAGGGGGAAGTTTTGCAGCAAATAGTAAAAGTCATGAACGTAAAGTTATAGCATGTACGTGGGAAATGGTGAGAATGTGTGTTTGTGTCTGTTCCACTGTAAAAATGGGTGAATTCAGAACTGGACGTTTTGGATCATATCAATTTCCATGGGATGGAGTTCTGCATTACAAATGGGACATTATATTACAGCATTTCCTCCAAAGGTTTGTGCACGTGCAGTTATTACAAAGTCACATGATTTTATTATTGTGGCCACAGACCTTCCCTGATTTTGGTTGATAATTCAGCCATTTATTTTAAATGGGCGAACGTTTCCACTAAAAGAGCAGACAGAGGACTACCACCCAAACATGTTAAGCATTCATCCACTAATATCTCCAACAGTGATATCTAGACTTTTGTCTCCAAAGGCACGGAGTGAAACTATGTCCTGAGGAGGATTTCTGTGCCTCCATTGGAACGACTGCAACGTTATTTACCGTGATTTCAAGGGGATGAAAATCAGGCCGGTTCTAGGATGGGCGGAGGATCCGTTCTGCTAAGTTACTGCCCAGGTGGCAAAGTTGAAAATGACCCCCATTGTATTTAATAATAATCAGTAACAATGATACAAGCCAGCAACTGCAATTGCATTTTTCCTTTCGTCTCACTCTCTTTCTCTCTCACTCTGTCTCACTCTCTCTTTCTCTTTCCCCAATTCCTCCACAGAACCAACTGGATTTTCCCTTATATATCCAACTTCTCCTTCTCTTTCTGTAAGAACCACAACTCCGTCTTCCCACAGCCAAGTACGTCAGAATCATTACATTATGATATAGGCAACCTTGTAAGATAAATGGAATACAAATGGTTTATATATGAGACAATATACACCAATATACAGTGGCCAGTAGCCTAAATGATTGCAATAATTGCCTGATCAGTATCAGCGTTTCCCCTTGTGTACTGCAACTCAGTGCTGAGCAGCCTCGTTGGACACCGTTGGAGTTCAATCTAATCAATACATTTAAATTGTACTGACTAGAACAACCAACGGAGAACCTGTAAATAGGTGTTTTGATAAACAAGATTTGAGCATTATATCTGCATGATCACTACATGTTAATTCCACTGACTAAGCTATCAAGGCTATGACCACCAACTCACAAAGTAATTTTTACCTTTGTATCTGGGGGAAAATACTACAAGGTAAAAATAAACGGGTATCATTGTGTTCAGGTTCCAGGCAGGGTGAGTGATTTTCACATTACTGGCTTGTAAGTACCCTCCCCTGACACTGATGAAATGTTCATCGCCGAAATAGTAATTGTGAACGTGACTTTTGAGCAACTGCCCATGTGGTGCAGAGTTTTTAATATTTCCACACTATCAAAGGTAAGAGGAGTTTCAGACTTCTCAATGTTTGGTTATGGAATCACCACAGTTTTGATTTCTAAAGGAGAAAGTATTTTTTGTATAAGCAGTTCAAGGAAGCTACACTGAGATGGTCCAAAATCAAAAATCACAGACCTGTCTGTCATCACTCACTTGCAAACCATTCAAATTTTTTCATCTGGAAAACCAGAATCTTTCTCATAGTCTAGTTTGTGGCAGTTGCATCCTGATTTTATGAATAGGTTTTCAGATTATTTTTAAAAGCTGCTATTGAAGGAATTGAGATTGTGACAAATTTTCAAATTGTCAGTATATGTGATGTTTATAAGTTGCATAATTTGGGATCAGAAATCTGTGGCTCTTCTGGCACGGCCCTGGCGTACCTCTGGTGGGAGTGTGCTGGAAGGGCTGCAAATTAAGCTGGAACCTGGATATGTTTGGTCTCAACCTTACATCGGGGATTCTGTGGAGCCTTTTAAGGGATGGAGCCTCCACCCACCTCAAACAAGGCCCGTGGTGTTGGAGGTGGAGAGCCCAGGGCAGGTGGATCCCACGTTCCCATCCTCTCAGTTGCTCGGTGGATCATCAGAGCTGGTATGCTGAGTGAAACCAAGTCCTTGAGGGACCAGGCCTTGATCGTGGTGTGGAATCCTGAACAGTCAACAATTTTTTTTAATACACATTTGGTCCCTTACAACAGGGGCCAAGGGGCACTTTATACTTCTTTCTGTAGTGAACCCCGCCTTGCAGATTGCAGCCTCCTTTAGTGGGCAGGCGTCACAGATGCACCCATGGTGGCGTGGGTGCCCACCATTGGGATTTAAATGAGAGAACCTTCCCCTGACCCCAGAAAGTGTGCCAGGGTGAGTGGCAGAGGTTCCCAGCAGGTGGACTGCCACACTTACATCGAGGTGCACCAGTTGCTGACTTTCGGTTCCCATGTCTTTTACACATCTAAAATGCAAACATCTCTGGATTCACTTATAGCTACTGAGCATCTGATTACAGAAGTTTCCTGAGAGAGAAAGAGTACAGTGGAATTGATTTTTTATTCTAGAAATATGATTTTTTTAATGGTATCTATTTAGAAGGAAGATTACAAGGTAGTCAAGTATAAATAACATATCGTAATAAGGGAAGCCTTTCAGATTGCATTGAAAGTGAGTGTGAGGGTGATTGGTAATCTGACATGATTTGTGAGAACAAATCTTTTCATTTAATCAGAATGTAAACAACTCACAATGCAAGAGCTAATTCTCATTGATAAAGATATAATTGGAGAACTATGTTAATACAATAGATAAGGTTGAAACTATCACTGGGGGAAAGACTAGAAGCCATGCACAACCAGGGAAAACAATGTTTGTACAGTCAATAGGTGTGAACTTTTAACACATTAACACAAAGAAATATCAGAAGCAGCATCCAAGGGGAGGAGTCAAACGTTATAAAGTGTTTTACTTCCTTCCACTTCGTTATTCCCACTCAGTTTTTTTTAGGTTTGCTCCATGTCATGCAATATGCTTGTCCAAGAGGGCTGCCAGGAAACCTATTCCTTGGTCTGATACCACACTCCTGTCCAGCTGGCTTTCAGGAGCTGCATAAAGAGACGGGTGATATGACTTCACCCTTGGAATGTTCTTCCTTCCTTGTATCACCTTGTGTCCTTACTTGTCACCTCCTCCAGTTGGCATGGTTGAGAAGCAAGACTTGACACCTGTGCCTTAAGCACAGATGAATGGATATTTGCCACTGCATCGCCTGACAACACAATAACACTAAAGAGTCTTCATTAGACTGAAATACAGAGAGTACCTTTAACTCTACATTACAACAGTGACTGCACTTCAAAAATACTTAATTGGCTGTAAAGCACTTTGGGACGTCCTGAGGTTGTGAAAACGATATATAAAAATGCAAGTCTTTCTTTCACAAACATAAACCCGTTTTTAGGCTTGAACAGACTGCAACAAGGGCAGTATTAACCTACATTGCATTTTGGCCTTTTACCTTAATTTTTAGTTTAACAATACAATATCACAGTTGGGGGACATTTTGTAAATGAAATGCATTTAGCAAGTGTTCTTGACATAATTAAAAATAACATCATAATTAAAAATAACATCATTTAGATTTAAAAGATGAAAGCAACATTCAGGATTAACGGTGATAATTTTAACCTAATTCGTCAGGCGGGAAACCAACAGGATTGGGTGGAACGCCAGTCAATATTACTCTCCATTGACATCAGTGCAGAGTAAAATCGGGCCTGGTGTAAAACCAGTGTTGCATCCGATCCCGCCAGTTTCCCAATGGGCAGGTGAGGTTAAAATTGCCTCCAAAGTCACAGCCAGCGGGGTGTGTTGTGGCTCAGCGCATTGGAGCCACGATGTGTCATGGAGCAGTGGATTGTGGATTTTTGCCCGTGATTCCCAGCTGGAAGAAATGCTTTTTTGGAGGATAGGTACTTGCTCACAGAGTAGTTGGTGAAACAAACCGAAAGAGAATCATTCCAGACCACTTTCTCACATCTTCTAGTAGCTGGGTACATCATGCCATTGGTAGAGGCCCACTCACATGCCTGTGCCGTAGGGGATGATGCACATGTAGTCAGGAATGTGCACAGGATGCTTATTACTGGCCCCTGACCAGAGTTAGTGTCAGCTGTTTTTAATTAACAGAAATGGAATGGTGGCCTTTGTACCATTACCAATTTACAAAACATAAAATATAAGTTAATGGCAATACTACACAAGCTCCCCACTGGCTCAGTTGGCAAAGCCTGTATGTAACTGAGCAACACAGACAGAAGGTTCCAGAATCAATCCTTAGTCTGTGTTAGTTAATCTCAGTTGGGGACGTGGGTGGAGTTATAGCCGTGCTCCTAGACTAGGAGAGGGGAGGAAATCAGCTAGGGTATCCATTCTTGCTCATTATCCAGTGACTCCTGCTAGAACATGAGTGTAAATGGCAGGACTTAGCCTTGTTGTAATGTTCCCGTTTCCCCCTCCCCCCACCCCCTGTGAAATAACCTGCTGACACTTGCTGTCTAAACTGATGCATTAAGAAGAGCCACACGGGTGAGATAGCAGAGGGCTGTCACTGCCTGTGGAACTGCAGCTCAGCGAGAGTCAGCACCTTCAGGAGAGAGAAAATTGACAAACAAAAAGTGAGATTGCTGCTGGTGTGAAGTGAAAACCTGTTGGAAGATGTCTTTCTGGGTCTGATTCTGGCTTGTACTGGTATTTTTATACTGATCTGTTTTGGAGCTGACGCACTGAAAATCTCACTTCAGCACCGACTCAAAAGGTGCATAAAGACAACATGGTGTAAAAGCAACACTTGGTCCCTAAAATCACGGCTGATATCCGGTGCTGGCCAATCACATTGTGTGACCGGGCAAAATTTCCAGAGGATCACTGACTGAAACCATTCAAGAGCACGATGATTATGGATTTGGAAAATGACAATCAATTCACATCTGCTGCTCACGCTTATCCTGGTACCACCATTATTTCCATCACCCATATTTATATTCAAAAGTTTCTGCTTAAGAAGCCAAACATCTATGTTGACAGTGGCCTTTTAAATTGTTTGAAAATGTCAGAATAATCGAGTGCAAGGTTATAAGGAATATGTGACTCTTTCCATTCAGGGCAATGATGCAACCTGGAATGTAAAACTGCCCATCACAAATTGTTAAACTCCTCATTGACTTCTGCTTTTTACAAGAAATCTATCGTGGAAGGTTCAACCTGTCACAAAGGATTTCTGCAACATAGAACTGGTTTGCATAATTTTCTCTGCAGTCGGATTTAGCTCAAAGCAACTACCTGGAGATCTGCTTCCCTGTTTGGAGTATTTTTGTTTTGCAAATATCCTCTGACAATCCAGCCAGGAGATTGGACCTCCAGAGAAAACCTATGAGCTGGACACAGGAACTTGGAGCTCAATGCAAATCAAGCATATATGTCTGATGCATTCCTTCAATATGTTGAAACCATCTCCCCCAGCATCACATTGCTGCCACCTTCCAGACTCAAAAAAACCACAAACCCCTTAAATGTCCCTCTTTGCTGATTTACATAAAATTAAGATAATTTTCACCTTCACCGCTTGAACAGTAAACTAGCAGAGTGGATCATCCACATGTTATAGATTTTCATTCCCAATGATTTCAAATATCAGTGGGTTCTATAATGGGCAGGCGATCTGTTCCATTAGTTCACCGCCCAGCAGCAAAGATGAAAAATATCCCCAATATGTTTTGCCTGTCCCTCAGTTTTCTCCCTTCCTCTCTTGAAGGCACTGGTTCATATTTAGATACGGTTCCACGGGCACTGGCGGCATTCTGGTGATACATACTACTAGGACTGAAAACTCTGGTTGAAGCTTTATCTTTCTCCAGCTGAGAAACACCTCACTCCTCAAGTCAGTAGAAAGTGGGGATAAAACCTGGGACCTTTGAGGTCATAAGAACATAAGAAATAGGAGCCGGAGTAGGCCAATCGGCCCCTTGAGCCTGCTCCGCCATTCAATAAGATCATGGCTGATCTGATCCTAACCTCAAATCTAAATTCATGTCCAATTTCCTGCCCGCTCCCCGTAACCCCTAATTCCCTTTACTTCTAGGAAACTGTCGATTTCCGTTTTAAATTTATTTAATGATGTAGCTTCCACAGCTTCCTGTGGCAGCAAATTCCACAGACCTACCACCCTCTGAGTGAAGAAGTTTCTCCTCATCTCAGTTTTGAAAGAGCCCCCTAGTTCTAGTTTCACCCATCCTTGGGAACATCCTTACCGCATCCACCTGATCAAGCCCCTTCACAATCTTATATGTTTCAATAAGATCGCCTCTCATTCTTCTGAACTCCAATGAGTAGAGTCCCAATCTACTCAACCTCTCCTCATATGTCCGCCCCCTCATCCCCGGGATTAACCGAGTGAACCTTCTTTGTACTGCCTCGAGAGCAAGTATGTCTTTTCTTAAGTATGGAGACCAAAACTGTATGCAGTATTCCAGGTGCGGTCTCACCAATACCTTATATAACTGCAGCAATACCTCCCTGTTTTTATATTCTATCCCCCTAGCAATAAAAGCCAACATTCCGTTGGCCTTCTTGATCACCTGCTGCACCTGCATACTAACTTTTTGATTTTCTTGCACTAGGACCCCCAGATCCCTTTGTACTGCAGTACTTTCCAGTTTCTCGCCTTTAAGATAATAACTTGCTCTCTGATTTTTCCTGCCAAAGTGCATAACCTCACATTTTCCAATATTGTATTGTATCTGCCAAATCTCCGCCCACTCACCCAGCCTGTCTATATCCCCCTGTAGGTTTTTGATGTCCTCCTCACTCTTCACTTTCCCTCCCATCTTTGTATCATCTGCAAACTTTGATATGTTACACTTGGTCCCCTCCTCCAAATCGTTAATATAGATTGTAAAGAGTTGGGGACCCAGCACCGACCCCTGCGGAACACCACTGGCTACTGGTTGCCAGTCCAAGAATGAACCGTTTATCCCAACTCTCTGCTTCCTGTTGGATAACCAATCCTCCACCCATGCCAGAATATTACCCCCAATCCAGTGATTCTTTATCTTGAGCAATAATCTTTTATGTGGCACCTTGTCGATTGCCTTCTGGAAGTCTAAATACACTATGTCCACTGGTTCCCCTTTATCCACCCTGCACGTTATGTCCTCAAAGAACTCAAGCAAATTTGTCAGACATGATTTCCCCTTCATAAAGCCATGCTGACTTTGTCCTATTAAATTATGTTTATCCAAATGTTCCGCTACTGTCTCCTTGATAATAGATTCCAAAATTTTACCCACCACAGATGTTAGGCTAACTGGTCCATAATTTCCAGCCTCCTGCCTACTACCCTTTTTAAATAAGGGTGTTACATTAGCAGTTTTCCAATCTGCCGGGACCTTTGCCGAGTCCAGAGAATTTTGGAAAATTATTACCAAAGCATCCACAATCCCGACTGCCACTTCCCTCAAGACCCTCGGATGTAAGCCATCAGGTCCAGGGGATTTATCCGCCTTGAGTCCCATTATTTTACTGAGTACCAATTCCTTAGTGATTTTAATCGTATTTAGCTTCTCCCCACCTCGAGCCACCTGTTTGTCCAGTGTTGGGATATTCTTCGTGTCCTCTACCGTAAAGACTGAAACAAAATATTTGTTCAGCATTTTTGCCATCTCCATGTTTCCCACCATTAATTTCCCGGTCTCATCCTCTGAGGGACCTACGTTTGCCTTAGCCACCCTTTTTCTTTTTATATAACTATAGAAACTCTTGCTATCTGTTTTTATATTTTTTGCTAATTTATTTTCATAATCTATCTTCCCTTTCACTATGGTTCAATAACACATCAGGTGTATTTATCAACTGCACTGGGATGCCCATTGGCCATGTCAGTTGTTAACTAGTCTGAGACATCACTGAAATAAATGAGGAAGCAGAGGGAGTGGCACTTCATACATTTTCTTTCTTTCAGTTTTTTGTTCCCCCTCTGCTAATGATGCCTACTGAAAGGTTTCAGAGCTGGGGCATTCTACTATTTTTTTTGAAAAAAGAAAGGTAGTAGAAATTTTGCTGGTGTCAATGCGCCACCTGAAGTGTGCCCGAGTGGAAATTTCATCCAACACATTGACTCCACCATGACCCTGTACCAAATTCAAGGAATGGAGTCATACAAATAATAGAGGCAGGTGACCGCAACTGTAGCAGCACAATAGGGGCATCTCACCCGCAGAGTAGTCGGAATCTTGGAGCGGTGCTAAGAGAGAGAGAGACATAGGTTGTTGGATTGATGACTTATGATGCCAAATTCTGAAACGAAGCTCCAACGCTGACAGTTGCGTATGTAGACCTTCTGCTTACTTGGCCCTGAGTGCAGTGAGCAAACTGAAAGACAATTTAGTCCTGCTGAGGCTGACTTATAGCCCAGAATGTCACTGCTGAGCCTTATAGCTGCATATTTAGTGAGATCCCTGGGTAGCCCAGAAACCCCCCCCCCCCCCAAGACTGAAATCAAGTCATGGGGGCAGGACTTGTGGAGGAAACTCCCACCATCCCTTCCCTTGGAATTTGAAAGGGGCTGGAACAAGATTCCTCTGCTGACCCAAAGCCAAAATTCAGCCCCAAAAAGAAGCAGAACTTCTGGGCTAAAGATTTTCAAAATGCAATCGAACAATATTGAAAACTGAATTTATAAATATAAAAAGGCCAGAAAGAAGAGAAAATCTTGTCATTTCAGGAGGAATAACTCTGGTCGAGATCTATTGCTCCCTGCCTGGTACCGTCACACATTGTAGTAGACAATGATGATGGATTCAACACAGAATAGAAAAAAACTGCCTTTGCATTTGGTTTTCGTATTGTCTGATACATTATCAAAATAACCTGTTTGCTCAGAGGCGACTCACCCGGCTTTGCTTTTGCAAATTAAACATCTGTCCCTCTGTCACTATCCATATTTAACCTGATTTAATGTTACTTACTGGGAACATACAGTAAATTGTTACACTCAGCAAACCACAGAGAAGTACTTTATTTGTATTTTTGGCACTATTCAAGCTGAGGGATGTCGGTTTTGGAGGAATGTAGAACTTTTCCAGCTGTGACATGCGGTGTCAGCATTAAGCGCTGCCAGGTCAGGTGTAGCACAGGTTAAATGAAGGACAAAACTCCCTCTGCCCTGTCCACCAGTTCTGGTTCTGCCAGGGATGTGCTTCTTCAGGTCAGGAAAAACCAGTGAGATATGATACTTCCATTCCTCTAAGGTTAGGGCATTTATAAGTTAGCCTCTCAGTTTAGTGTTAATCATTGCCAAAGAACAATTTTGTTGGAAGGCATCCATTGCCAGGAGTATTTAAAGGGCTACTCACCTGCTCTCAGCTAAAATGCTGCAAAAGTCCAGAAGACATTTTACTTTTATTAGATAGTAGTTTTTTTTTGACTATTTAGACAATTTTATAGTGCTTGTAGTGACTGTACAATCTTCTGAACTCTTAAGGGATTCTGGCACTGTATCAAGCAAGCGAGAGACTGGCTGCATGGGGACAATGGCGATGCCCTGCACACTTGGCCCATGAATCCTCTCAGAGACCTACTCTCAGTCGTCGAACATCGTTACAATCAGATCCATGGCTTGACTACAGCAAAGTATTAGAGTCCTCAAGCAAGTATTCCACTGCCTGGACAGGTCTGGTAGCTTCTTGCAATACAGACTACAAAGAATGTCCCAAATGATACTGGTTAACTGTACGCTGCATAACTTTGCTCTTCAACAGGGACAACACATGGAGCCGCCATTGGATGAGGACCCTCACACGATAAGGGAGACAACATTAATGCTATAGAGGATGGCGAAGAAGCGGGAGGGCTACAACACCTGACAGTAGCTAGAACTCTTCAGCAGCAGCTCATTGAAGAGTGCTTCAGCTGAAGAATCCTTGCTCCAACTCATGAACAGTCACGTCTAACAATTCTCCCAGTTCTTTCACCTTCCAGTAAACTACATCTGCCCAAGGACCAACATTGATACTTATGTCAACTGACAGTGCAGGGTCAACAGCTATTACAAGACTACTCTCTGCAGACAAGATTTCAAAAAGGTTTTACTGGCTTGGGCTGTTGGGGCAGCCTAGCCCAGCTGGTTTTCTGGCACCAGGGCAGACATTGGTTGAAAGGGTGGAGCGGGTACAGATGTTCTGAAATTCTTAGAGAGGGCAATATGCTCCCTACCCATTGCATGACTGTCCCTGCTATTGGGCTGCGGCTCAGCACTCCCACTGATCTGTAGGAGAGCAGACTGGAGAGGATCTGTGATGCGACTAAAGCCCCTATCCATTTTGTCTCTCAGCAAGTTCAAGGCAGAGGAGATAGTGGAGCCCAGAGCCTGCATGGCCTCAGTATGAGCATCCCTGAGAGATGTTACTATTGATGTTAAAGACTCCTGCACAGAGGGTCAATCTTCAGTATTTATTGAGGTGACAAAACATTCCATGGCTGACTGATGGGTGTCGATGCCATGTGCCAAAACCCCAAACAAGTGGATGGTGGAGTCCTCCACACTCTCCAACACAGTAGGTCCCTGGCCAGCAGTCCAAGACATTCAGCAATTGCTGGTGAACAGAAAGCAATTTTCTTTTAAAGGCTGGGCCTCTAAAGTCTGCATCTCTGTCCAGTTCAGCAGAGCTGGTACACGAGCTTGATCTCCAGCCAGCCGTTTCCTGGGCTGTTGTCAAGTTTTGTTTGATAATGCTCCTATGGAGTACCTTGGGATGTTTTACTACATTAAAGGCGCTATATAAATGCAAGTCTGCAACTGCTCCTGCTCACTTGTGCTCTGTGAATCAACCCATGTAGACCCCTCTGACCCACTATCTATACCACATGGGGTGCCGATTTCTGTGCTCCTGGAAGGGTAAAAGTGAGAAAGGTTCTGCCCCTAAATCTGTGTGGCTGTGGGCCTGAGTCATCTGGAGGACCTAAAAAAGGGCAGAGGGACAAGGGTAAGCATGTAATGGTAAAGATAAGCAGCGGCAGATGAACAGCAGTGCAATGTAGCATCAGATTGTCATGGTGCGTGTGTGAGTGAGACATTTAAGATGAAAGAGAAAAAGTGGGGAAAATGGCCAAACACCCTGTTATGCATAGTCTCCAGATTCACCATAACCAATGCTGCATGTTCTCTCTTGCCAATGATGTCGATGACGGTGTCTTCCATTGGTGTCAGAGTTTGAAATGCAGCAGGACCTCCTCCTATTCTTGACGTCTCCCTTTGATTGTGTGCCAGCCTCTCCTGCAGGAAGAGTGTCAGTGGGTTAGTGCGTGCCCTGTTGGAGGCAGCTTAGCATTGTGTGCATGCTGAGATGCAAAAGGATGCTAATGTGGGCAACAGGGGACAGTAATTGTGAGGGTAGCTGCAGGCGTTGAGTGTGTGAGTGCAACCAGAAGTGGGTGTAGTGAAATGACCCCATCCCCGAGATTTGGGATGGGTTCTCCAGACTGGGGTGAGAGCAGGTAGGGGTTCTGCCTCACTGGTTTTGCCACGGCAGAGCAGATTCCAAGGAATTTTGGGGCCATAGTATTTAATCATGATTCAGTCTTATTCAAAAGCTTCTTAATTAGATGCAACCTGCTCAGTAGTTGTGTCACAAGGATCTGGCCTACTCCAAAAGTTTGGACACCCCTGACTTAAAGTGGTGGGGGGGTTGGGGGGGGGGAGATGCGGGGGCATCACAGAGGAACCGGATCCTGTTCTCAGCAGACATCCACATATTCGTTTTCCAGCAAGGATCACTGGATAAGAATCAGGAGTAGGACAACTGGCCGATTTCCCCCCCCACCCCACACAAGGCTACTGAAGTCAATTGCAGTGACTGCTACCAACCAGCCTGTGGTTAGCTAACCCAGCACAGCAATTTAATTCAGGATCTCCTGCATGTCCACGGTTCAGTTGCCCGACTTCTCATAGAACAGTATTTGAAAAATCTAAATTTGCAAACTATGTAGAAGTGAGGTGAAGGCTGCCTTTGGATTTTGTTTTTAAAAGAACAGAATGTTACCTCCTCCACAAACTCCCACATTTCTCTTACCAGCAGCGGATAAATTGAAGGTAGGTGGAAAGATATTTTTATTTGCATAAGCTCTACAAAGCAGCAGTCAGTCCAGAAACAATAATGCTTCCAAAGTCCGGTACTTCACAGCTCAGTCAGGGGGTCAACCTGATTACAGGAGAAATGCAGCGCGATGGAAACTATGATAACATCATGTTGTGTGATGGTACGTTCCCAGTTTTTCACAGCTACAGCCTAGGGATGTTCGGGCCTGAAAATCCATGGGCTGTGATCCTAGCGATTATGGTGGGATCATGCCAGCTGGTGTCCTCCAGCACTGGCCCTGTCAGAGTATACAGGGTCAGTGGGAGGGCATCTGATTTCAATGGTGTTGGCGGGCATCTGTGCAACTAAGGGCACATCTTGGGTGACTACCAGCCCCACACTGTCGGAAACTCTGGTGCTTGTTAATGGAAAGGACAAATTGAGCAGGGTGTATAATGAGTGGCTAATCTGGGACCGCCAGTTTTCCGTCCCTGCTGAAGTTGAAAATTACCCTCAATGCATGAACTAATTATGTGTTTGGAGATAGTAATGTTGTGAGTTGAGGCTTATGGAGCAGACAACAATTTTTGTCTACATTCAACTTGCCCCCGGGAATAAATATTTGTAATAGACATCAACTTATCTGGGTTAATAATGTTTATCTTGTTAAGTGATTGTTAAGCAACAATAAATGTGGAATATGGAAATTTGCTTTTACTTCATTTCCACGCCATGTTAATCCTTCCTGTTCAAGTTGGTGCTAAAACACCAATGGGAACTGACAAAGAGTTTAAATGATGAGCAGAGCAGGACATATATTTGGCCGATTTGCCTCCCCTCTCCCCTCCCCACCACGGTCTGGGCATAAGTTAGGCAGTGAGCACATAGTGTGTGCCACCTGACCTGAACCTGCCTGTATTTATAGGTTCAGTTCATTTCCCTAGGCCAAACACAGCTCAGGCACAGATCTACCCCCGGCAGGTCCTTGCACCTGGATACGGGAGTGGAAAGAGAACTGTTGCTGCCAGCCTGAGATGTCGGCAGCATGCCACTGCCTGAGGCGCCTTCTGGTTGAAATCCAAAAACAGCAATCAGAAGGCCTCCAGCCTCGAGGATCAATGGGAGAAACTTAAAAAAAGGGCACTTACTTTTTTGGGCCTTACTTGGCCTTGCTGCCTACCCCTCTCAACTCCTCTGATCTGGACATAAGGCCTAAGGCCTACTTTTTCTGATGTTCCTGCCTGGCATTGAGAGCACGTCAAAATCTCTGTTTCCCTCTGAGATGTTTATCTAGGTTGATGTGTACTCCAAGTGATTTGGGTGACAAATTCACCTAGCCCTGATGACAGGTCACTCGGAAAGAGGTCAGAGAGGAGTGAGCAAAGGCTCTGGCCACAGATTTTGCATCTACAATGCAGTAGATATAATATATTTGGATTTTCAAAAGGCCTTCAATAAGGTACCGCATTATAGGCTCACGACTAAGGGCAGAGCATGTGGAGTCAGGGGACCCGTAGCAGAATGGATAGCAAGTTGGCTACAAAACAGAAAAGAGAGTAGGGGTTAAGGGTACGTACTCAGACTGGCAAAAGGTGGGAAGTGGCGTTCCACAGGGATTGGGACTGGGATCTCTGTTGTTCACAATTTACATTAATGATTTGGATTTGGGAATCGGAAGTACAATTTCAAAATTTGCAGATGACACCAAATTGGAGGGTGTAGTTAATACAAAGGAAGATTGCGACAAAATGTAAGAGGACTTTCATAAACTTGCGGAATGGGCTTGTAATTGGCAAATGAATTTCAATATGGATAAGTGTGAGGTGGTGCATTTTGCTAGGAAGAATAAGGAGGCCACATACTGCCTGAATAATAAAAGTCTAAATTGGATGGAGGGGAACAAAGGGATCTAGGGGTACAGATACACAAGTCATTAAAAGTAGCGACGCAGGTTAATAAGGCCATAAAAAAGGTAAACCAAGCACTGAGGTTCATTTCTAGTGAGATAGAATTGAAAAGCAGAGAAGTTATATTAAACTTGGATAGAACCTTGATTAGACCACACTTGGAATACTGTGCACAGTTCTGGTCTCCATATTATAGAAAGAATGTAGAGGATATATAAAGGTTATAGATATATAAAGGATATTGGAGACGGTGCAAAAAAGATTCACAAGGATGAATCCAGAACTGAGAGAATATATTTATCAGGAAAGCCTGCACACTCTGGCCAGTGTCAGCCAGCGGCTGGGCCGGAGAGGACTCGAAATGTGAGTTTCTCTTCATTTCCGTGGGGCTGGGAGGAGCAGGAATACTTGGCTTTTTGACTCTTTCCTGGACCTGCTGGTCCTTCGCACCCGGTGTTCCTGGCGAGGCTGCCGAGGGCTGAAATACAGTCAGGGTCTGAATGGCATCATCGGACCCCGAC
Organism: Heptranchias perlo; assembly: GCF_035084215.1. Taxonomy (NCBI): domain Eukaryota; kingdom Metazoa; phylum Chordata; class Chondrichthyes; order Hexanchiformes; family Hexanchidae; genus Heptranchias; species Heptranchias perlo. The sequence goes on from NC_090335.1 coordinate 47,234,710, forward strand.
TTTTGAATTGCAATGAGGCCCTCACCTGCCTGGCATGAAGACCTCGCTGGCTGGCCAGAACTGGCCTGTTTAAATGGTGAGAGGCCAGCGTGGATCAGGTGAGTAGGTCGTTGCAAGTGTATTAACTGCCCCAGGTGCTCCATTCTCATTGGGTGTGAGGGGTTAAAACCGGGCCTGTATAGTCTGGGAGCAGCATCAATTGTCAAACTGTTTAAATTAGCTCTTGAATGCAATGAGTTCTTGTGAAGATGTTCAAGTGCAACAATTTATTTGAATGACAGTTTCTCCAAAGCATGGAATATATAAGTTTTCCAGCCTTAACAAAGGATATGATGTAGAATTCAGCTGTAGCCCCTCTGTGGCAGTTAAGGTTCCTCCCTGTGAGGCAGCCCAAAGCAATCACACATAATCTCCAAAATGTCAGCAACAGTTATTTTCACTGAAACACACAGACGTGAAATAATTTAAAAAGAGAATTGCCAATTATTGCACTAAAGCAAAAAGCCTGTCACTGCCACCTAGGTAATCTTTCTTTCTCTCATCAATTTCTTTTCCTTCCAGTTTTCTCGTCTCACTTAAGTCGCTGCTGGGATACAGTTCAACAGTTGCTGGTTTCCCTCCTGTATTGATCCTAGGTAACTATTATTTATGTGTGAGCCTTGACAGCGAGTATTGGCAGGCTGCTTGACTATGGAAGGCATCCCTGCTGAGCTTGATCCCGTTCTTACCCATGTCCTGATATGTGTATTTTCAGGAAGGATCACAGGATATCTTTCCTCAGGTACTGTCCCTCTCCCTTTCAAATCTGCCGCCATCAACCCCTCCTCAAAAAACCCACCCTTGACCCTTCTGTCCTGGCAAACCACCACCCCATCTCTAACCTCTCTAAAGCCCTTGAACGTGTTGTCGCCTCCTAAATCTGTGCTCACCTTTCCCGCAACTCCATGTTTGAACCTCTCCAATCAGGTTTCCACCCTGCCACAGCACTAAAACCACCCTAACCAAATTCACAAATAACATCCTCTGTGACTCTGACCATGCTGTGCTATTTGACAGGGTTGACCACACCATCCTCCTTCAATGCCTTTCTTCGAGCTGAGTGGACCTGCGCTCGCCTGGTTGTAGACAGGGAATCTCCAGTTGTAGACAGGGAATCTCCAGTTGTAGACAGGGAATCTCCTGCAATGGCTTCTCTTCCCGTTCCCGCACCATTTCCTCTGGAGTCCCTCAAGGACCTATCCGCGGCCCCCTCCTATTTCTCACCTACATGCTGCCCCTCGGTGACATCATCTGAAGCCATGACATCAGGTTCTACATGTACGCTGACGACACCCAGCTCTACCTCACCACAACCTCTCTCGACCCCTCTAATGCCTCGGCGTGCATGTCTGACATCCAGTCCTGGATGAGCTGCAATTTCCTCCAATTAAACATTGAAAAGACCGAAGCCATTGCCTTCGGCCCACGCCACAAACTCTATTCTCTCGCCACCGATTCCATCCCCCTCCCAGGCCGCTGTCTGAGGCTGAACCAGACTGTTCACAACCTCTCCGTCCTATTTGAACCTGAGCTGAGCTTCCGACCCTATATCCTCTGTATCACCAAGACCACCTACTTTCATGTCTTCAACATTGCCCGTCTCCATCCCTGCCTCAGTTTATCTGCTGCTGAAACCCTCATCCATGCTTTTGTTACCTCCAGAGTTGACTATTCCTGGCCGGCCTCCCATATTCCACCTTCCATACACTTGAGCTCATCCAAAACTCTGCTGTCCATATCCTAACTCGCACCAAACCCCATTCACCCATCGCCCTTGTGCTCGCTGACATACACTGGCTGCTGGTCCACCAAAGCCTTGATTTTAAAATTCTCATCCTTAGGTTCAAAACCCTCCATGGCCTCACCCCTCCCTATCTTTGTGACCGTCTCTAGCCCTACAACCCTCCAAGCACTTTGCATTCCTCAACTCAGGCCTCTTGTGCATTCCCCTCTCCCTCCGCCCCACCATTGGCAGCCGTGCCTTCAGATATGTAGGCCTTAAGCTCTGGAATTACCTCCCTAAACCTCTCCGCCCCTCCTCCTCTATCTCTCCTGCTTTAAGAAGCTCCTTAAAGCCTACCTCTTTGACCAAGCTTTTAGTTCCCCCTCCTAATATCTCCTTCTTTGGCTTGGTGTCAATTTTTGCCTGATTACGCTCTTGTGAAGCACCGTGGGACATTTTCCTACATTAAGGGTGCTGTATAAATGCAAGCTGTTGTTAGATACCGATCAGAAGCAGGAACTGTAACCGGAGGCATTGAGACAATTGCAGCCCCACCCACTTCAGCTGATATTAACTAATTGAGCACACAAATTTTCAGGCTAGAATATTGAAAGTAAATCAGTTGATTCCCCCAACTCAGCACGTATGCCTCACATATGCCTGGCTGACAGGTGATGATACCTTTCCCCTTAATGAAACCTCCCCACCTGGCTATATCTTCCATCACTTGCCCCGCCCAGACCACTGCGGTGGCGGTGTGGCCCTTATCACCCAATCACATCTTGGTCTGTCCCCCTACTCCTCCGGCATCTTCTCCTCCTTTGAGCATCTCACCTTCTTTCACCCCTCTCACCTCTCTTTTAAAATCTTCGTTCTCTACCGCCCACCCAAGTACCACACCAAGTTTCTCACCGAGATATCTTCACTGCTTTTCTCCCTCAGCCTCTGCACCGAGAGACTTCTCATCCTCAGTGATTTCAACCTCCATCTCAACTCATCGTGCTCTCTCTCCTCTGAATTCACTGTCCTCCTAACCTCCCTTAAACTCTCCCTCCATATAAACTCTCCTACCTATACACATGGCCACCCCCTCGACCTTACCATCTCACGAGGCCTCTCTACTCGTGTCACCACTAAAACCATTATTCTCTCTCACCCTGGTCGTTCCCTCTGGTACGGCCCTCATCTCTGCTTCCTTAAGTCCAAGGGTCGCAGACTTGAACGTTTATGGTGGACAACTGGTTTAGCCATTCATCACCAGATCTGGCTGGACCACGTAAAGCACTATCAGGTCCTGCTCTCCTCTGACAAAACTGCTCACTTTTCCAGGATCATCCTGGAATGCAAAGATAACCCTCGGCTTCTCTCCATTACAAACCATCTTCTTAAACCCCTCTCCCCTGCATCCTCCACCCTCACCTCCAACAACAAGTGCGAGGATCTCATGGCTACTTTGTCAAGAAGATTGAGACCATTCATTTAGCTGCTTCTGCCGCTTCCCTCTTTTCCCCTAGCCCACCAAGCCATACTTTCCCTACGGTTCCCCCCTGCCCCAGCCCTGAACTTGCATTTTACTCTAGTTTCTCTCCTATCTCGCATCATGCACTCCCTGAGCTCATCTTGACCATGAGACCCATCTTCTGATCCCTCGACCCTATTCCCACCAAACTGCTGACCACCCAACTTCCCTTCTTGGCCCCCATGTTAGCTGATATTATTAACAGTTCCCTCTCCTCAGGTGCTGTCCCCCTCCCCTTCAAATCTGCCGTCATCACCCCCTCCTCAAAAAACCCACCCTTGACCCCTCTCTCCTTGCAAACCACCGCCCCATCTCCAACCTTATGTGATTATGACCATGGTAAACTATGCCTCTTCATCCTTCTCAACCTGGTCCGCAGCCTTTGACATAGTTGACCACGTCATCCTCCTCCAACACCTCTCTTGCGTCGTTCAGTTGGGTGGGACTATGCTCGCCTGGTTCCATTCTTATCTATCTAGTCGTAGCCAGAGAATCACCTGCAATGGCTTCTCTTCCCACTCCCATACTGTTACCTCTGGAGTCCTCCATGGATCTATCCTTGGCCCCCTTCTATTTCTCACCTACATGCTGCCCCTTGGCGACATCATCTGAACACACAACATCAGGTTTCACATGTACGTTGACAACACCCAGCTTCATCTCACCACCACCTCTCTCAAATGACATCCTATGTGACTGTGACCATGGTAAACTACCCATCCATTGTCTCTGATTTGTTGTACTGCTTGTCTGACATCCAGTACTGGATGAGCAAAACTTTCCTTCGACTAAGTATTAGGAGGACCAAAACCATTGCCTTTGGTCCCCGCGGGAAACTCCGTTCCCTAGCCACCGACTCCATCCCTCTCCCTGGCCACTGTCTGAGGCTGAACCAGATCGTTCGCAACCTTGGCATCCTATTTGACCCTGAGGTGAGCTTCCAACCACATATCTGCTCCATCACCAAGACCGCCTACTTCCACCTCTGTAACATCGCCTGTCTCCGCCCCTGCCTCAGCTCATCTGCTGCTGACATCCTCATCCATGCCTTTGTTACTTCTAGACTTGATTATTCCAATGCTCTCCTGTCTGGCCTCCCATCTTCCACCCCCATAAACTTGAGCTCATCCAAAACTCTAGTACTCGTATCCTAACTCGCACCAAGTCCTGTTCACCCATCACCCCTGTGCTCACTGACCTACATTGGCTCCCGGTCCGGTAATGCTTCGATTTAAAAATTCTCATCCTTGTTTTTAAATCCCTCCATGGCCTCGCCCCTCCCTATAATCTGTAACCTCCTCCAGCCCTGCAACCCTCCACGATCACTGCGCTCCTCCAATTCTTGCCTCTTGCGCATCCCGATTTTAACCGTTCCACCGTTGGCAGCCGTGCCTTCAGCTGCCTAGGCCCTAAGCTCTGAAATTCCCTCCCTATATCTCTCCGCCTCTCTACTTCTCTCTCCTCCTTTAAGGCGCTCCTTAAAACCTACCTCTTTGACCAAGCTTTTGGTCACCTGTCCTAATATCTCCCTATGTGGCTCAATGTCAAATTTTGTTTGATAACACTCCTGTGAAGCGCCTTGGGACATTTTAGGACGCTAAAGGCACTATTAAAATTGTTGTTCGTATTTTGGAGAAATCGTAGAAAAAATTAATAGCCGTGTTCCTGAAAAACATTCTATGTAGGGTCTCTAAATATGCTAACATGGTAAAAATACAAGCTTAGCTTAAATGTAGCACTCCTACCTCTCAGTTGGAAGGTTATATGGTTCAAGTTCCACTCTTGGACTTGAGTACATAATCTAGCTGTCATTTCAGTGCTGCACTGTCAGAGGTGCCGTCTTTTGGCTGAGATGTTAAACTGAGGACCCGTCTACCTGTTTAGGTGGATATAAAAGGTCCCATGGCACTATTCAAAGACGAGCAGAGGAGCTCTCACGGGGTCCCGGTTGGCATTTATCCCTCAGCCAACACCACTAAAAAACTGATTAACTGATCATTTATCTCATTGTCGTTTGTGGAATCTTGCCATGTGCAAATTGGCTGCCGTCAAAGTACTTAATTGGCTGCAAAGTACTTTGTGATGTCCTGATATCATGAAAGGCAGTATATAAATGCAAGTTCTTTCTTAAATAGGCTGCCACACTTGCCTACTTAACAACGATTACATTTCAAAAGTACTTCATTGGCTGTGAAGTGCTTTGGGACCTCCTGGGAAGGTGAAAGGCACTATATAAATTCAAGTCCTTTCTTAATTCTGTAATTCAGCTGAGCAAGAAAAATTCTGGGTCTACACTGCCCTCTACTGGACAGAATAAAACACAAACTTAGATTCCAGTTCATTTTTAACTTTTTCCTCTAATTTTCTCTCCCCTTTTCGTCCTTTCGCCCCCAGAAGGTTCTAACTAATGCAGGGCTATTCTGACAGGCCTCTGGTACCTCATCCAAGGGGACATTCTTCATGTGGCACTGGTGGAACCTGGGATTGTCCTGTCTCCATGGCTTAGTGCTACAGTTAGGAGAAGGCTTTCTTTACCCACTAGGCCATCAGGGAAGCGATCAAGAGCATTTTTTATTTTGCAGAGGCCCCTACTGGACAGTATGAAGCATAGACTTGATTTTGGTACAGTTAAGACATTTGACAAGATCACAAGATGGGTTCCAATGAAGAAGGCCCTGCAGGCCATTAGATCTCTTCCTCTTAAGAGTATCAACCTGCCATCTTCTCATTACTGTATCTAGCTATTTCTTAAATGTAAACAATTTTACAACACCAAGTTATAGTCCAACGATTTTATTTTTAATCCCACAAGCTTTCGGGGGCTTTCCCCTTCCTCAGGCGGTGTGGAAATGACAATTTCGAATCCTTCGCATTTTAAGATCACATAACAAAGCCTGGTGATTACTGCCCGTTGCCAAGGCAATCACAGTGAGCAGACAGAAAGGTGTCATCTAAAAGGCCACTGAATATACAACCCCCCAAAAAAAAGAGAGAGAGACAGAACGAAGACAGTCAATGACCCGTTATATTAAAAACAGATAACATCAACAAGTTCCATCCCACCATCAAGCTCACCATGGACTACTCCTCAGAATCAGTTTCTTTCTTGGACACACGAATCTCCATCAAAGACGGGCACCTCAGCACCTCACTCTACCGCAAACCCACGGACAATCTCACAATGCTCCACTTTTCCAGCTTCCACCCTAACCACGTCAAAGAGGCCATCCCCTATGGACAGGCCCTGCGAATACACAGGGTCTGCTCAGACAAGGAGGAACGCGATGGACACCTACAGACGCTGAAAGACGCCCTAGTAAGAACGGGATATGATGCTCGACTCATCGATCGACAGTTCCGACGGGCCACAGCGAAAAATCGCGTAGACCTCCTCAGAAGACTAACACGGGACGCAACCAACAGAGTACCCTTCGTCGTCCAGTACTTCCCCGGAGCGGAGAAACTACGCCATGTTCTCCGCAGCCTTCAACATGTCATCAATGATGACGAACACCTCGCTATGGCCATCGCCACACCTCCACTACTCGCCTTTAAACAGCCACCCAACCTCAAACAAACCATCGTTCGCAGCAAATTACCCAGCCTTCAGGAGAACAGCGTCCACGACGCCACACAACCCTGCCACGGTAACCTCTGCAAGACATGCCAGATCATCGACACAGATACCACCATCACACGAGAGGACACCACCCACCAGGTGCACGGTTCATACTCCTGTGACTCGGCCAACGTTGTCTACCTCATACGTTGCAGGAAAGGATGCCCCAGAGCATGGTACATTGGCGAGACCATGCAGACGCTGCGACAACGGATGAACGGACACCGCGCAACAATCGCCAAACAGGAGGGTTCTCTCCCTGTCGGGGAACACTTCAGCAGTCATGGACATTCAGCCACTGACCTTCGGGTAAGCGTACTCCAAGGCGGCCTTCGAGACACACGACAACGCAAAATCGTCGAGCAGAAATTAATAGCCAAGTTCCGCACCCATGAGGACGGCCTCAACCGGGATCTTGGGTTCATGTCACACTACACGTAACCCCACCAGCGAACAAATGTTATCTGTTTTTAATATAACGGGTCATTGACTGTCTTCGTTCTGTCTCTCTCTTTTTTTTTGGGGGTTGTATATTCAGTGGCCTTTTAGATGACACCTTTCTGTCTGCTCACTGTGATTGCCTTGGCAACGGGCAGTAATCACCAGGCTTTGTTATGTGATCTTAAAATGCGAAGGATTCGAAATTGTCATTTCCACACCGCCTGAGGAAGGGGAAAGCCCCCGAAAGCTTGTGGGATTAAAAATAAAATCGTTGGACTATAACTTGGTGTTGTAAAATTGTTTACAATTGTTAACCCCAGTCCATCACCGGCATCTCCACATCATTTCTTAAATGCATCTGGTGTCTTAACCTCAACCACTCTTCCTGACAATGTCCTGCAACTGTTGATCACCCTGTGTAAAGAACTACTTCCTGACATCTGTCCTAAATTTGTCCCTCATTGTACTGAACCTGAGTCCTCCTGTCCTACTGCGCTGCCACATCCTTATGTATTTTTTTATTTGTTCTTGGGATGTGGGTAGCGTGGGCCAAGCCGCATTTAATGCTCCCTAGTTGCTCTAGGAAGGTGGAAGCGGGCCTTCTCCTTGTGCTGCTGCAGTCCGTGTGGCAATGGTGCTCCCACAATCGTGTTAGTTAGGGAATTCCAGGATACTGAGCCAGCAACGATGAAGGAATGGCGATATATGGCCAAGTCAGGATGGTGTGTGGCTCGGAGGGGAACTTGGGGGTGGTGGCGTTTCTACAACATTGCTGCTCCTGCCCTTTTTCTATGGGTCTATCCTTGGCCTCCTCCTAGTTCTCATCTACATGCTGCCCCTCAGCGACATCATCCGAAAACACAGCATCAGGTTCCACATGCACGCTGACGACACCGAGCTTTACCTCACCATCACCTCTCCCAAATGAATCCTATGTGACTGACCATGGTAAACTATCCCTCTATTGTCTCTGATTTGTCACACTGCACGTCCTACATCCAGTACTGGATGAGCAAAAAATAAGTGTTAGGACAACTGAAAGCATTGTCTTTGGTCCCCGCCACAAACTCTATTCCCAGCCACTGACTCCATCCCTCTCCCTGACCACTGTCTGAGGCTGAACCAGACCGTTTGCAACTTTGGCGTCCTATTCAAAGTAACCTTGGTGAGCTGCTGCAGTGCATCCTGTAGATTTTACATACTGCTGCCTAAATGCACTGGTGGTAGAGGGAGCGGATTTGGATCATGTACAATGCCACAATGTCACCCTGAGATGTTTCTTTCAAGGCTAAAGATCCTAGCTCATCAAGTCATGCCTTATACCTCTTTCCTCTGACACCAGGATGGGTCTTGTTGTTTTCATCTGCAATGGCTCCAGTGCCTGGATGGTCCCCTTAATTCACAGCAGCAAGATTGGAAAACAGTACCCCAGCTGCGGCCTAACCCAAACACTGTACAGCTTCAGCAAGACAGCTGCTTGTAAATATCCAGCTCCTGCCCTTGGGGAGAGACCTGATTAGCAAGCTCAGAAAAGCTAGCAGGAAATGACTGGCTTTCTTTTTTTATGCTTTTGACATTTTGAAATGTGATATCTGAAGTATGGTGCCTTAAGTGTGGTAGAAAGATAGAACCTGCGGAAATGCTTTTAAAAGGCTGTCAACTTTCAAACATTGACCTTTTGACACAAAATGTAACAGTAAAAAAGAATACAGAAGAGGTAGCTTTGAAGGAAATTTAATACAGAATTAGAAATTTAGAAACTTGCTGATACTTTAGCGGTGATTCAGTGATCCAGTGCTCCCAGTGGGAGGTGGTACTCACAGAGAGCGCATCTCAGGAAATCGTGAGTACGCAGCCTGTGATTTTCTGTCCTGACAGGAATTCACGGTTTGTGTCTCTGCAATTTCCTGAGATGTACTCCTGTGAGTGCTACTCCATGCTGGGAGTGCCAGATTGTGCAATCACACCCTATCTTTCAGATAAGGTCATCATCAACAACAACAACAACCATTTATATAACACCTTTAATGTGGAAAAGTGCCCCATGGTGCATAAGGTAAAAACATTAAGTTTGTACAAAATGCAGTGATGAGAGAACTCAGGTACTAGAGGGATGAGCTTTGATGGGCTGTATGATGTTTTACATACCTGACTTTCCTTATTCTGTGATTATGTAAGGAAGAATATAAAAGGATATGGGAAAATGGTAAGGAAATGAGATTACAGCAGATAGCTCCAATTGAAAGCTAGAACTGACACAGGCCTACGCAGTGATTCCTATGATTCTATATTTATAAACAAAATGCAAATAATCAAATATTAACACTGAACAATGTTCATCCCAGAGTATGCTGCAAAATGCATTTGTAAAATAATAAAACAGGAACCAAAACAACTGATATAATCAGACAGGAATATTACACAACCGAGACCTTGTGTAATTAGGCAGTTCTCATGGTGCAGCTGTCAACTGTCCAGCCTTCAGCATTGATCAAGCAACTAATCATTTTCATTTTTCACCTATGATAAACTCAGAGACCCATAGACAGCAGAGGTGTGGATTTTGACAGACTGATATGAAATTAATCTTTTAACTCACATATCCAGCCTGTCAAAGTGATTTTGTTGATCAATGTTGAAGCTTGGCAAGATGACAGCTGTATCTCAGCACGTTACTGCCTCACAGAATATAAAATGCAAAAATAAAATAAAATCATTCAATGAATATGATTCCTTCATGTGTTTACTCTACAGGTGCAGTGCTGCGGGATACCAAGTGTGGCATCCAGAACAACTGGTGCTTTTAATAAATGGTGTAATACTGTTGGGAATTGGTGGGGTCTGTTGCCAAGTTGACGATGCTATAATAGGGTACACACAGGCAATGGCCATCACAGTGAGAAGGAGTCTTCAATGACTTCCTTTTTACATTTTCCAGGGGCAAGTCAATCTCCCATGACATTGGGCACAGTAAGTCAGAGGATATGATTACTCTCTCAGTGGTCTTTGATATTTTTGGGTTGCTGTTTCTCCCTGTCACTCCTGTTCTGCTTCTCCCTGTTACCTTTTCTTGCTGCCCTGTCATTAATAGCAGCTTTTAACTGTTGCAGTGCTCTCATATTATCATCATAATTTAACTGGACACTGCAGATCCCCTTTCTCCTGGGTTTTCTGTCCAATTTTCCTGTAGACACCTAATTCCAAAATGCAAATAGGCCAAGGGAAAGTATGGGAACAATGAAATGGCAGATCCGGAGAGGTCATTCTGTGTCCATATTTAGTGGCAGATTCTCAGTAGGGGTGGGAAGGACCGTTGGCGTTCTTCACTGCAGGCCCTTTGCACCAGATTCAAAGAAGGGGGAAGAAAATAATCAAGGTGCCCAGCACAATGGTAGGCCGATCAGTCTTGATCATTCTCCTGGACACCCCATCTCCCTGTGTCAAGTAAGCACAAACGCCCCACCGTGGCTCAAACTGGGAAATCAACAGTGGCATTGGGATTGTGTTAATTCTGGTGTATGTGATATCTGGAGTAATGTGTAAGTCGAAAATATTGTCAGATATTTTGTTACTCAAACCAGCCTTCATTTTCACTATGAGCAGGTAGTTGATAAGAAAGAACCAAATTCTCCCCTTTAGGGACAACACTATGAAAAAGTGCTGAAAACACTCAGCAGGTCAGCCAGCACCTGAGGAGAGAACAGCTATGTTAATGTTTTAGGTGTGGACCCTTTGTCAGAACTGCTGAAAGTTTACATTTGAAAACAAACTCATTGGTTCTGTCCACAGATGCCGATCGACCCGCTGTGTGTTTCCAGCATGTTTCTGCCTTTTCAGATTTCCAGCATCTGACGATTTTTGCTGTGTAAAACGAGTTCACTGAATCATTATAGTGCAACACCTCCATCTGTTGACAAATGATAATACTGCAACAAAAAAAAAATTACTTATAGAGGGAATTCTCCTCCACGATCTCACCCAAAATCGGGCATGGTCGTGACGGAAAATGTAGGAAAATTCAGGCCACCTCACCACCCCAACTAAGTTTCCCTCCCCCCACACTTTCCAGGACCACTGCAGCCTGCTCCTTCCCTGCCCGCTGCATGCAAATGATGATGGGGGTGGGAGACTTGGGGGTCCCGGTAGATTTTCCTGTTTCCTGCCCCACTTGTAGCTGATTTCAGTGGTCGCCATGTGGAAGGTGGCGGTGGGCCCTGGAAGCAGCAGTAAACGCCCAGCGTTTCCCAAATGGAGGGAGAGGGTGTTGTAGCGGTCTCCCCTCCCTCCAGAGATGTAACTGCTGAAGGCCTTGGTCTCGACTAAATGGGAGTCATCCTTCCAATCTTTGGGATGCTTCTGTTCCTTTAAGATCCCCTGTTGCCTCATCCCCACTGCTGCATCGTTGGGATTTTGCTCTTTGCACTGGCAGGATCCCTCTTGATGGCAGGAATCTGTGATGAGCCCTGACCAAGGAAAATGTTTTGGGGCCGGGTGGACACAGGGGTGGGTGGAAGTATCATCCCGCTAAATCACTGCCCCAAAGAAGTGATTCCAAGATTTCGTTTTCAACTGAACAGAGTTAAAATGAGAAGAGGTAATAATGAATATAAGACCAGGCAACATATTCAACAACAACAACCAGAACAACTTGCATTTAAATAGCACCGTTAACGTAGTAAAACGTCACGTTAGTTCACAGGAGCGTTATCAATTAAAATTTGACACCATGCCACGCAAGTAGATATTAGGTCAGGTGACCAAAAGCTTGGTCAAAGAGGTAGGTTTTAAGGAGTGTCTTAAAGGAGGAGAGAGAGGTAGAGTGGCAGAGAGGTTCAGGGAAGGAATTCCATTGTTTAGGGCCTAGGCAGCTGAAGGCACGGTCACCACTTTATTTCTCCCTCTTTATTTTGTGTATTAGGTGACGTATGACAAAGTGCAGCTAGAGACAAGGGGCTGGATTTGCCTCCATTTGGCCGGTCTCTTTCACGCAAGCCTCGGTTCGACAGAAGAAAATCGGGAGTTTGAGGCCAATACCAGGTCTCTACCCCAAATACGTCCCAGCGAACTTTCCTAGGACCCCGTTCATGGTGGACATCTTTGACTGCTGCATCCCTGCCCTGTCGCATATAAATGACAGCAGGTGGGTGGTGATCACTACTGGGCTGCATCTCCCTCTCTTATTGCCCTGTGGCGGAGATCATCTCAGGGGAAGGAGGAGTTGGGGCCAGGTGGGATAGAGTTTTTTTGAAGTATATTTAAAGTATTTTTAAAGCACCTTCTGTTTTCAGCAAGGGTAATAATGGTGCAAAAGTGCCAGGAAAGTATGGCGTGGCATGATTAATGGCATACGTCACTTACTCCATAATTTCCTCTCTTTTGTGCTGTTCAAGGGTCTTCCTACATTACAACAGTGACTACGCTTCAAAAGTACTTCATTGGCTGTAAAGCACTTTGGGACGTCCTGAGGTTGTGAAAGGTGTTCTTTATTTATTTAGTAGCTGTGCCATTATAATGGTGCAAGTCCCCAAGAAAATCTGGGCCATTGTTTTAAATTTCAAGGTTGCAGAATGAGTCTTGGGAACTAATGAGGTCTCTGCTAGGTGTCCCCCTATCGGTGAGTATTGGGTGTTGAATGGAGAGATAGGAGGCCACTTCCTCCAAGGGGCCACCTCAGCGCCATTTCTGCTGCTTCCAGAGGCCTGCTGCCAGCTTCCCCATGGCTGCTCTGAGAATTGGTGGTAACACAGGTGGGATGGAGGGAAATCTGCCAGGGAACTGGCTGTACCTGCCCGCTGCCATTTACATGCAGCGGGTGGGGAAGCGGAGACCAATTTCAGACAGAATTGCGGAGAATCTGGCCAGGGTGTCTGTCAGGAGCACTGCCTTACAATTAGGTTCCAAAATTCCTTGAGGGTTCTGCGGGTGTCCCACCATAACTCTGACAGGAGACTGGAATAATCACCTCATAAACAGCTAAGACCTTGTTGCACTGGGTGTCCAATGTTTCCGGCAGATTCCTCTTTGCCTTGTAAAAGGTGGAATTTCCATCCACCCCTCACAAGGCAAATGATGGCCAGCAAGCATAACGAGGGGTTGGGACTCCCCACACCAGAGTTCCCACTCCTATATCTGGAAGGGGAGTTAGTGTAGTAATAGCAGATGGAACGGTAGGGTATGGTAGCATAGTGGTTATGTTATTGGACTAGTAATCCAGTGGCCTGGACTAATAATCTGGAGTCATGAATTTAAATCCTGCCACGGCAGCTGGGGAATTTAAATTCAATTAATTAAATAAATCTGAAATTAAAATACTAGTATCAGTAATAGTGGCCATGAAACTACCAGATTGTTGCAAAAACCCATCTGGTTCAGTAATGCCCTTCAGGGAAGGAAACCTGCTGTCCTTACCAGGACTGGCCTATATGTGACTCCAGACCTACAGCAATGTGGTTGATTTTTAATTGCCCTCTGAAATGGCCTAGCAAGCCACTCAGTTGTACAATCTCGCTAAAAAAAGTCATAAGAATAAAACCGGATGGACCACTAGGCATGGGACACGATAAAGGCAAACCAAGCCCAGTCGACCCTGCAAAGTTCTCCTCACTAACATCTGGGGACTTGTGCCAAAATTGGGAGAGCTGTCCCACAGACTAGTCAAGCAACAGCCTGACATATACTCACAGAATCATACCTTTCAGCCAACGTCCAAGACTCTTCCATCACCATCCCTGGGTATGTCCTGTCCCACCGGCAGGACAGACCCACCAGAGGTGGCGGTACAGTGATATACAGTCAGCAGGGAGTGGCCCTGGGAGTCCTCAACATTGACTCCGGACCCCATGAAATCTCTTGGCATCAGGTCAAACATGGGCAAGGAAACCGCCTGCTGATTACCACCTACCGCCCTCCCTCAGCTGATGAATCAGTCCTCCTTCATGTTGAACACACTTGGAGGAAGCACTGAGGGTAGCAAGGGCACAGAATGTACTCTGGGTGGGAGACTTCAATGTCCATCACCAAGAGTGGCTCGATAGCATCACTACTGACCGAGCTGGCCGAGTCCTGAAGGACATAGCTGCCAGACTGGGCCTGTGGCCTGTGGCAGGTGGTGAGCGAACCAACATGAGGGAAAAACTTATTTGAGCTCGTCCTCACCAATTTACCTGTCGCAAATGCATCTGTCCATGACAGTATTGGTAGGAGTGACCACCGCACAGTCCTCGTGGAGATGAAGTCCCGTCTTCGCACTGAGGATACCATCCAACGTGTTGTTTGGCACTATCACCGTGCTAAATGGGATAGATTCAGATCAGATCTAGCAGCTCAAAACTGGGCATCCATGAGGCACTGTGGGCCATCAGCAGCAGCAGAATTGTATTCCAGCACAATCTGTAACCTCATGGCCCGGCATATTCCTCACTCTACCATTACCAACAAGCCAGGGGATCAATGAGGAGTGTAGAAGAGCATGCCAGGAGCAGCACCAGGCGTACCTAAAAATGAGGTGCCAACCTGGTGAAGCTACAACTCAGGACTACATGCATGCTAAACAGCGGAAGCAACATGCTATAGACAGAGCTAAGCAATTCCACAACCAACGGATCAGATCAAAGCTCTGCAGTCCTGCCACATCCAGTCGTGAATGGTGGTGGACAATTAAACAACTAACGGGAGGAGGAGGCTCTGTAAACATCCCCATCCTCAATGTTGGCAGAGTCCAGCATGTGAGTACAAAAGACAAGGCTGAAGCGTTTGCAACCATCTTCAGCCAGAAGTGCCGAGTGGATGATCCATCTCGGCCTCCTCCCGATATCCCCACCATCACAGAAGCCAGTCTTCAGCCAATTCGATTCACTCCACGTGATATCAAGAAACGGCTGAGTGCACTGGATACAGCAAAGGCCATGGGCCCCAACAACATCCCGGCTGTAGTGCTGAAGACTTGTGCTCCAGAACTAGCTGCGCCTCTAGCCAAGCTGTTCCAGTACAGCTACAACACTGGCATCTACCCGACAATGTGGAAAATTGCCCAGGCATGTCCTGTCCACAAAAAGCAGGACAAATCCAATCCGGCCAATTACCGCCCCATCAGCCTACTCTCAATCATCAGCAAAGTGATGGAAGGTGTCATCGACAGTGCTATCAAGCGGCACTTACTCACCAATAACCTGCTCACCGATGCTCAGTTTGGGTTCCGCCAGGACCACTTGGCTCCAGACGTCATTATAGCCTTGGTCCAAACATGGACAAAAGAGCTGAATTCCAGAGGTGAGGTGAGAGTGACTGCCCTTGACATCAAGGCAGCATTTGACCGAGTGTGGCACCAAGGAGCCCTAGTAAAATTGAAGTCAATGGGAATCAGGGGGAAAACTCTCCAGTGGCTGGAGTCATACCTAGCACAAAGGAAGATGGTTGGGCCAAAGGGCCTGTTTCCATGTTGTAAACTTCTATGATTCTATGATTCTATGGTAGTGGTTGTTGGAGGCCAATCATCTCAGCCCCAGGACATTGCTGCAGGAGTTCCTCAGGGCAGTGTCCTGGGCCCGACCATCTTCAGCTGCTTCATCAGTGACCTTCCCTCCATCATAAGGTTAGAAATGGGGATGTTCGCTGATGATTGCACAGTGTTCAGTTCCATTCGCAACCCCTCAGATAATGAAGCAGTCCGTGCCCTCATGCAGCAAGACCTGGACAACATCCAGGCTTGGGCCGATAAGTGGCAAGTAACATTTGCGCCAGACAAGTGCCAGGCAATGACCATCTCCAACAAGAGAGAGTCTAACCACCTCCCCTTGACATTCAACGGCATTACCATCGCCGAATCCCCCGCCATCAACATCCTGGGGGTCACCATTGACCAGAAACTTAACTGGACCAGCCACATAAATACTGTGGCTACAAGAGCAGGTCAGAGGCTGGGTATTCTGCGGCGAGTGACTCACCTCCTGACTCCCCAAAGCCTTTCCACCATCTACAAGGCACAAGTCAGGAGTGTGATGGAATACTCTCCACTTGCCTGGATGAGTGCAGCTCCAACAACACTCAAGAAGGGACATGAGGAAAAACTTTTTTACCCAGAGGGTGGTGGGCGTATGGAATTCGCTGTCCGAATTGGTGGTAGAGGCAGGGACCCTCAACTCTTTTAAAAAGTACCTGGACCTGCACCTAAAGTGCTGTAAGCTGCTGGGCTATGGACTGGGTGCTGGAAGGTGGGATTAAAATGGGCACCTGGTTGTTCTTCGAGCTGGCGCGGACAGAATGGGCTGAATCGCCGCCTTCTGTGCTGCATCTTTTCAATGATTCTATGGTTCTATGGTTCTACATCCAAGACAAAGCAGCCCACTTGAATGGCACCCCATCCACCACTTAAACATTCACTCCCCCCACCACCGGCGCACCGTGGCTGCAGTGTGTACCATCCACAGGATGCACTGCAGCAACTGGCCGAGGCTTCTTCGACAGCACCTCCCAAACCCACAACGTCTACCACCTGGAAGGATGAGGGCAGCATGGGAACACCACTACCTGCACATTCTCCTCCAAGTCACACACCATCATGACTTGGAAATATATCGCCGTTCCTTCATTGTCGCTGTGTCAAAATCCCGGAATTACCAATCTAACAGCCTTCATCACACGGACTGAACGGTTCAAGAAGGCGGCTCACCATCACCTTCTCATGGACAATTAGAGATGGGCAATAAATGCTGGCCTTGCCAGCGACGCCCACATCCCATGAATGAATAAAAAACAACAGCCTGTTACATATTCGCCATGATGTGGAGATGCCGGTGATGGACTGGGGTTGACAAATGTTAAGAATCTTACAACACCAGGTTATAGTCCAACAGTTTTATTTGAAAATCACAAGCTTTCGGAGGCTTTCTCCTTCGTCAGGTGAAGTGTCACTTCACCTGACGAAGGATAAAGCCTCCGAAAGCTTGTGTTTTCAAATAAAACTGTTGGACTATAACCTGGTGTTGTAAGATTCTTAACATTTGTTACATATTAAAATGATATATAAGTGTAACTGTGCTGTTGTCAGCCTTACATCATAACCAAAGAGCCCAGTTTAAAATTGTTATTGACCCTGGTAAATTCATAAGAGTTTCTCTCCTGAAAATTTGCAATATAAGTCTGGATAAAGCATGTCGCTAACTGTGCCTGCAGATTTAAGGTTAACTAAAGGGCACTGTCACCACCTCATGGAATTTTTGAGCTGATTGAAATTACATCAGCAGCACCAAAAATGTTTACTCAGAATTGGATAGATACTATTTTGGAATCATAGAATCATAGAATGGTTACAGCACAGAAGGAGGTCATTCAGCCCGTCGAGCCGGTGCCAGCTCTTTGTACAAGCAATCCAGTTAGTTCCATTCCCCTGCTCTTTCCCCGTAGCCCTGCAAATTTTTTCCCTTCAAGTATTTATTCAATTCCTTTTCGAAAGCCACGATTGAATCTGCTTCCACCACCCTTTCAGGCAGCGCATTCCAGATCATAACTACTCGCTGTGTAAAAAAGTTATTCCTCATGTCGCCTTTGGTTCTTTTGCCAATCGCCTTAAATATATGTCCTCTGGTTCTCAACCCTTCCACCAATGGGAACAGTTTCTCTTTATTTACTTTATCTAAACCGGTCATGATTCTGAACACTTCTATCAAATCTCCTCTCAACCGTCTCTGTTCTAAGGAGATCAACCCCAGCTTCTCCAGTCTATCCAAGTAACTAAAGTCCCTCATCCCTGGAATCATTCTAGTAAATCATTTCTGCACCCTCTCTAAGGCCTTCACATCCTTCCTGAAGTGCAGTGCCCAGAACTGGACACAATGCTCCAGTTGTGGCCGAACCAGTGTTTTATAAAGGTTCAACATAACTTCCTTTCATTTACTTTTTTCCCCTTTCTTCCGTTCCTGGAGACACTGACACCAAGTGCCTCACCCAAGTGGCCATTCTTCATGTGTGAGCCTGGACAGTGAATGCAGGCATGCTATTCAACAATTGGGGAATGACACCTGAGCCCAATCCTGTTGTCACCTGATATATATACATTGGATAACAATCAGGAGCCACTGGATAGTGATCAGGATTAGGAATCGTAGTTGATATTTTTCCACTCTCTAGCTCTGGGGTGTTAAAGTCACATGGAGCACGCCATGCTGAGATGAATCTGGGATCAAATTTGTAATCTTTCTGTTTTGTATGGCTCAATTCCACAGTAGGCTATGTGTTTACATTTGATGTAATAATGTATTAAAAAAGAGTAATTTTCAGCTGTGTTGAAAATGTACTGCACTGCAGCAGATCCAGGGCGCGGTGCAGAGTGAACCTACCACATAGCAGTCTTTAACCAGAAGCTGGACATTTCTGACCATTCAGTGAACCCTCTCTGAGAACAGTTTGGGGGTGATTTTAAACCCCAACAACGGGTGGGTTGGGAGCGGGTGGGAGTTGAAAATAGTTGTTTTTTGGGTCCCGACCGCAACCTGGCTTTATTTCCGGGTTTAATGTCAGTGCGGAAAAGTCCAGGCTTCCCACTGGGAATGCAAAGTCCGCAAATTTTACAGTTGCGACCCAAAAAAACAACTACTTTCGACACCCACCCCCCCAACCCACCCGTTCTTGGGGTTTAAAATCACCCCCATTTATGTTTGAAAACTGTAATCTGATACAAATCTCCCAAATTAGGCAGTTTATTTCTCTGAGGGGATGATGTCAGTAACCTCTGGATGACCACTAAATTCAACCCTTCTCAAAATATTGCTGATATCACCATGGAAACAACTAATAATTTAAGAAAGCTTTATGTGGAGTGTTTAGAAAAATAAGCAAGTGCTAAATTGTGAACATTAAGAAGCTAATGATTGACGGAGAAGAGGAAAACAGGATTGCTAGGATTCCAACTAGTGCATTGAATACAAACAATGTTTAAAAGTATCATCAAGGTTCCCATTAGCTAAATCATCAACTCCTAACTTCAAAGATGCAAATAACTCTATCCTTGATAGTCTGGATTCTTTACAAAAGTTATGTGATCTGAAATGTTTAAACAATGCAACCATCAAAAGAAGCTTCTTGTAAGGGTGGATTTGTATACAAAATGCTGAGAGTGTTGGACTTTTGGACTGTCATATTTCCCAAATTTCCCATACTGTCACACATAGCATTCTCACTGGGGGTTTGCCAGTCTTCTGCTATGTTTATGTCCTGCCAGTTTGTCACCGAAGGTAACACTGTGCTCAGCAATTTTAAATGAGGAGGCACTGATGTCACCAGAAGTTGTGTACATCACCACAAAAAATAGTTTATACAAGTGCTGCACATGATGGCAACATAAACAAAATGTGGGATTACCACTGGGTCGTGTCTATTGCCACCACGATGGTGGCATTAATATGTACTGCTATTGCCAACGACAGGATGTGGGAGGGCAATACTCAACCAACCCTTTGTCTGGAATGTGTAATTTGATCCAGTCATTGTGAGGCAGGCTACAGTGTTCAGACAAGGCACTGTGCTAACACAACTGATTTCAGAGGACAGTGCTAACACTACTGAGTTCAGAGAACGCACTGTGCTAACACCACTAATTTCAGAGAACAGATAGCGCTGACACCACCGAGTTCAGAGAGCACAGTGCTGACACTACTGATATCAGAGAGCACAGTGCTGACACTACTGATATCAGAGAGCACAGCGCTGACACTACTGATATCAGAGAGCACAGCGCTGACACTACTGATATCAGAGAGCACAGCGCTGACACTACTGATATCAGAGAGCACAGCGCTGACACTACTGATATCAGAGAGCACAGTGCTGACACTACTGATATCAGAGAGCACAGTGCTGACACTACTGATATCAGAGAGCACAGTGCTGACACTACTGATATCAGAGAGTACAGTGCTGACACTACTGATATCAGAGAGCACAGTGCTGACACTACTGATATCAGAGAGCACAGTGCTGACACTACTGATATCAGAGAGCACAGTGCTGACACTACTGATATCAGAGAGCACAGTGCTGACACTACTGATATCAGAGAGCACAGTGCTGACACTACTGATTTCAGAGAATGCACAGCGCTGACACCACCGAGTTCAGAGAATACACAGTCCTAACATCACTGAGTTCAGAGAACGCACAGTCCTAACATCACCGAGTTCAGAGAACGCACAGTCCTAACATCACCGAGTTCAGAGAACGCACAGTCCTAACATCACCGGGTTCAGAGAACGCACAGTCCTAACACTCCCGAGTTCAGAGAACGCACAGTCCTAACACTCCCGAGTTCAGAGAACGCACAGTCCTAACATCACCGACTTCAGAGAACGCACAGTCCTAACACTCCCGAGTTCAGAGAACGCACAGACCTAACATCACCGAGTTCAGAGAACGCACAGTCCTAACATCACCGAGTTCAGAGAACGCACAGTCCTAACACTCCCGAGTTCAGAGAACGCACAGTCCTAACATCACCGAGTTCAGAGAACGCACAGTCCTAACATCACCGAGTTCAGAGAACGCACAGTCCTAACACTCCCGAGTTCAGAGAACGCACAGTCCTAACATCACCGAGTTCAGAGAACGCACAGCGCTAACACTCCAGAGTTCAGAGAACGCACAGTCCTAACATCACCGAGTTCAGAGAACGCACAGTCCTAACATCACAGAGTTCAGAGAACGCACAGTCCTAACATCACCGAGTTCAGAGAACACACAGTCCTAACATCACCGAGTTCAGAGAATGCACAGTCCTAACATCATCGAGTTCAGAGAATGCACAGTCCTAACATCACCGAGTTCAGAAAACGCACAGTCCTAACATCATCGAGTTCAGAGAACGCACAGTCCTAACATCACAGAGTTCAGAGAACGCACAGTCCTAACATCATCGAGTTCAGAGAACGCACAGTCCTAACATCACAGAGTTCAGAGAACGCACAGTCCTAACATCATCGAGTTCAGAGAACGCACAGTCCTAACATCACAGAGTTCAGAGAACGCACAGTCCTAACATCACAGAGTTCAGAGAACGCACAATCCTA
Source organism: Heptranchias perlo (assembly GCF_035084215.1). Taxonomy (NCBI): domain Eukaryota; kingdom Metazoa; phylum Chordata; class Chondrichthyes; order Hexanchiformes; family Hexanchidae; genus Heptranchias; species Heptranchias perlo. The sequence continues at coordinate 47,256,105 of NC_090335.1, forward strand.
ACATCACCGAGTTCAGAGAATGCACAGTCCTAACATCACCGGGTTCAGAGAACGGACAGTCCTAACATCACCGAGTTCAGAGAATGCACAGTCCTAACATCACCGAGTTCAGAGAATGCACAGCGCTAACATCACCGAGTTCAGAGAACGCAAAGTCATAACATCACAGAGTTCAGAGAACGCACAGTCCTAACATCACCGAGTTCAGAGAACACACAGTCCTAACATCACAGAGTTCAGAGAACGCACAGTCCTAACATCACCGAGTTCAGAGAATGCACAGTCATAACATCACAGAGTTCAGAGAACGCACAGTCCTAACATTATCGAGTTCAGAGAATGCACAGTCATAACATCACAGAATTCAGAGAACGCACAGTCCTAACATCACAGAGTTCAGAGAATGCACAGTCATAACATCACAGAGTTCAGAGAACGCACAGTCCTAACATCACCGAGTTCAGAGAATGCACAGTCATAACATCACAGAGTTCAGAGAACGCACAGTCCTAACATTATCGAGTTCGGAGAATGCACAGTCATAACATCACAGAATTCAGAGAACGCACAGTCCTAACCTCACAGAGTTCAGAGAATGCACAGTCATAACATCACAGAGTTCAGAGAACGCACAGTCCTAACATCATCGAGTTCAGAGAATGCACAGTCATAACATCACTGAGTTCAGAGAACGCACAGTCCTAACATCACCGAGTTCAGAGAACGCACAGTCCTAACATCACCGAGTTCAGAGAATACACAGTCCTAACACTCCCGAGTTCAGAGAATACACAGTCCTAACATCACCGAGTTCAGAGAACGCACAGTCCTAACATCACCGAGTTCAGAGAACGCACAGCGCTAACACTCCAGAGTTCAGGGAACGCACAGCGTTGACACTACCAAGTTCAGAGAATACACAGCTCTGACACTACTGAATTCAGAGAATGCTCAGCACTGACACTACCAAGTTCAGAGAATGCTCAGCGCTGACACTACTGAGTTCAGAGAACGCATAGCACTAACACTCCTGAATTCAGAGAACACACAGTCCTAACATCACCGAGTTCAGAGAATGCACAGTCCTAACATCACTGAGTTCAGAGAACGCACAGCGCTAACACTCCAGAGTTCAGGGAACGCACAGCATTGACACTACCAGGTTCAGAGAATACTCAGCTCTGACACTACTGAGTTCAGAGAACGCATAGCACTAACACTCCTGAATTCAGAGAATGCACAGTCCTAACATCACCGAGTTCAGAGAATGCACAGTCCTAACATCACCGAGTTCAGAGAACGCACAGTCCTAACATCACCGAGTTCAGAGAATGCACAGTCCTAACATCACCGAGTTCAGAGAATGCACAGTCCTAACATCACCGAGTTCAGAGAACGCACAGTCCTAACATCACTGAGTTCAGAGAACGCACAGCGCTAACACTCCAGAGTTCAGGGAACGCACAGCATTGACACTACCAGGTTCAGAGAATACACAGCTCTGACACTACTGAATTCAGAGAATGCTCAGCGCTGACACTACTGGGTTCAGAGAACGCACAGCGCTGACACTACTGAGTTCAGAGAATACACAGTGCTGATACTACTGATTTCAGAGAACGCACAGCGCTGATACTACTGATTTCAGAGAACGCACAGCACTGATACTACTGACTTCAGAGAACGCACAGCACTGACACTACTGAGTTCAGAGAACGCACAGCGCTGACACTACTGATTTCAGAGAATGCACAGCGCTGACACTACTGAGTTCAGAGAACGCACAGCACTGACACTACTGAGTTCAGAGAACGCACAGCGCTGACACTACTGATTCAGAGAATACACAGCGCTGAGACTACTGATTTCAGAGAACGCACAGCGCTGACACTACTGAGTTCAGAGAACACACAGCGCTGACACTACTGATTTCAGAGAATACACAGCGCTGATACTACTGATTTCAGAGAACGCACAGCACTGATACTACTGATTTCAGAGAACGCACAGCACTGACACTACTGAGTTCAGAGAACGCACAGCGCTGACACTACTGATTTCAGAGAATGCACAGCGCTGACACTACTGAGTTCAGAGAACGCACAGCACTGACACTACTGAGTTCAGAGAACGCACAGCGCTGACACTACTGATTTCAGAGAATACACAGCGCTGATACTACTGATTTCAGAGAACGCACAGCGCTGACACTACTGAGTTCAGAGAATGCACAGTGCTGACACTACTGAGTTCAGAGAACACACAGCGCTGACTCTACTGAGTTTAGAGAACACATAGCGTTGACACTACTGAGTTCAGAGAATGCACAGCGCTGACACTACTGATTTCAGGGGACGCACAGTGCTGACACTACCAATTTCAGAGAATGCACAGTGCTGACACTACCGAGTTCAGAGAATGCACAGTGCTGACACTACTGAGTTCAGAGAATGCACAGTGCTGACACTACTGATTTCAGAGAATGCACAGAGCTGACACTACTGAGTTCAGAGAATGCTCAGCGCTGACACTACTGAGTTCAGAGAATGCACAGAGCTGACACTACTGAGTTCAGAGAACACACAGTGCTGACACTACTGAGTTCAAAGAATGCAGAGCGCTGATAGTACTGAGTTCAGAGAACACACAGTGCAGACACTACCAATTTCAGAGAATGCACAGTGCTGACACTACTGAGTTCAGAGAATGCACAGCACTGACACTACCAAGTTCAGAGAATGCACAGCGCTGACACTACTGAATTCAGAGAATGCACAGTGCTGACACTACTGAGTTCAGAGAACGCACAGCACTGACACTACTGAGTTCAGAGAACGCACAGCGCTGACACTACTGATTTCAGAGAATACATAGCGCTGATACTACTGATTTCAGAGAACGCACAGCACTGACACTACTGAGTTCAGAGAACGCACAGCACTGACACTACTGAGTTCAGAGAACGCACAGCGCTGACTCTACTGAGTTTAGGGAACACACAGCGTTGACACTACTGAGTTCAGAGAATGCACAGCGCTGATAGTACTGAGTTCAGAGAACACACAGTGCAGACACTACCAAGTTCAGAGAATGCACAGTGCTGACACTACTGAGTTCAGAGAATGCACAGTGCTGACACTACTGAGTTCAGAGAATGCACAGCACTGACACTACCAAGTTCAGAGAATGCACAGTGCTGACACTACTGAGTTCAGAGAATGCACAGAGCTGACACTACTGAGTTCAGAGAATGCACAGTGCTGACACTACTGAGTTCAGAGAATGCAGAGTGCTGACACTACTGAGTTCAGAGAACGCACAGAGCTGACACTACTGAGTTCAGAGAACGCACAGCGCTGACACTACTGATTTCAGAGAATACATAGCGCTGATACTACTGATTTCAGAGAACGCACAGCACTGACACTACTGAGTTCAGAGAACGCACAGCACTGACACTACTGAGTTCAGAGAACGCACAGCGCTGACTCTACTGAGTTTAGGGAACACACAGCGTTGACACTACTGAGTTCAGAGAATGCACAGCGCTGATAGTACTGAGTTCAGAGAACACACAGTGCAGACACTACCAAATTCAGAGAATGCACAGTGCTGACACTACTGAGTTCAGAGAATGCACAGTGCTGACACTACTGAGTTCAGAGAATGCACAGCACTGACACTACCAAGTTCAGAGAATGCACAGTGCTGACACTACTGAGTTCAGAGAATGCACAGAGCTGACACTACTGAGTTCAGAGAATGCACAGTGCTGACACTACTGAGTTCAGAGAATGCAGAGTGCTGACACTACTGAGTTCAGAGAACGCACAGAGCTGACACTACTGAGTTCAGAGAACGCACAGTGCTGACACTACTGAGTTCAGAGAATGCACAGTGCTGACACTACTGAGTTCAGAGAATGCACAGTGCTGACACTACTGAGTTCAGAGAATGCACAGTGCTGACACTACTGAGTTCTGAGAATGCACAGAGCTGACACTACTGAGTTCAGAGAATGCACAGTGCTGACACTACTGAGTTCAGAGAATGCAGAGCGCTGACAGTACTGAGTTCAGAGAATGCACAGTACTGACACTACTGATTTCAGAGAACGCACAGCGCTGACAGTACCAAGTTCAGAGAATGCACAGTGCTGACACTACTGAGTTCAGAGAATGCACAGTGCTGACACTACTGATTTCAGAGAACGCACAGTGCTGACACTACTGAGTTCAGAAAATGCACAGTGCTGACACTACTGAGTTCAGAGAACGCACAGAGCTGACACTACTGAGTTCAGAGAACGCACAGCGCTGACACTCAGAGAACACACAGCGCTGACACTACTGAGTTCAGAGAACACACAGCGCTGACACTATTGAGTTCAGAGAACACACAGCGCTGACACTACTGAGTTCAGAGAACACACAGCGCTGACACTACTGATTTGAGAGAACGCACAGCACTGACACTACAGAGTTCCGATAGGAAGTTGTGAGGCCAGGGAGGGATTTCAACGTGAGGATGAGAATTTTAAAACCAAGGTGTTAATGGACTGGGGGCCAATGTAGGTCAGTGAGCACAGGGGTGATGGATGAACAAGACTTGCTGCGAGTTAGGATATGTGCAGCAGAGTTTTGGATGAGATCAAGTTTATTGAGGGTGGAAGATGGGAGGCCGGCTGGGAGAGCATTGGAATAGTCGAGTCTGGAGGTAACAAAGGCATGGATGAGACTTTCAGCAGCAGATGAGCTGAGGCAGGGGCTGAGATGTGTTGTGGAAGCGGAGGTAGGTGGTCTTTGTGATGGAGAAGATATGGGATCAGAAGCTCAGCTCAGGGTCAATTAGGATGCCAAGGTTGCGAACAGTCTGTTTCAGCCTGAGACAGTGGCCAGGGAGAGGGGCGGAATGAGTAGCGATAGAACGGAGTTTGTGGCGGGGACTGAAGGCAATGTCTTTGGTCTTCCCAATGTTTAATTGAAGGAATTTGCAGTTCACCCATGACTGGATGTTGGACAAGCAGTCTGACAACACAAAGGCAATGGAGAGGTCGAGAGAGGTGGTGGTGGTGAGGTAGAGGTGGGTGTTGTCCGTATACATGTGGAACCTGACATCATGTCGTCACATGATGTCACCAAGGGACAGCATGTAGATGAGAAATAGGATGGGGCCAAGGATAGATCCATGGAGGACTCCAGAGGTAACGGTACGGGGGCGGGAAGAGAAGCCATTGCAGGAGATTCTCTGGCTATGACTGGATAGGTAATAATAGAACAAAGTACGGGCATTCCCACTCAGCTGGATAACGGAGGAGAGGCATTGGAGAAGGATGGTGTGGTTAACCGTGTTTAAAAACTACTGAAATAAAGATGAGACGGGATAGTGCATCACGTCCACAGTCACAGAGGATGTCACTGTTGACTTTGATTAAGGCCGTCTCAGTACTGTGGCAGGGGCAGAAACTTGATTGGAGGAATTCGGGAAAGATGGGCACGGATTTGGGAGGTGACAACATGTTCAAGGACTTTAGAGAAGATAGGGAGGTTGGAGATGGGGTGGTAGTTTGCAAGGGCAGTGGGATCAAGGTTGGGTTTTTTGAGGAGGGGAGTGATGACAGCAGATTTGAAGGGGAGGGGGACAGCACCTGAGGAGAGGGAACCGTTAACAATATCAGCTAACATGGGGGCCAGGAAGGAAAGTTGGATGGTCAGCATTTCGGTAGGAATAGGGTCAAGGGAGCAGGGGTTGGGTCTCATGGTCAAGATGAGCTCAGAGAGGGCATGAAGGGAGATAGGAGAGAAACAAGAGAAAGATGCAAGTTCAAGACTGGGGCAAGGGGGAACCGTATGGGAAGTTTGGCTTGGTGGGCGAGGGGAAAGGAGGGAAGCATCTGAAGCAGCTGAACAGATAGCCTCAATCTTAGTGACAAAATAGTTCATGAGTTCTTTGCACTTGTCGTTGGAGGTGAGGGTGGAGGGGGCAGGGAAGAGGGGTTTAAGATGAGAAGAGAAGCTGGGGGTTATCTTTGCATTCCAGAATGATCCTGGAATAGTGAGCAGTTTTGGCAGAGGAGAGCAGAACCCGATAGTGCTTTATGTGATCCAGCCAGATCTGGCGATGAATCGCTAATCCAATTGTCCGCCATAAACATTCAAGTCTGCATCCTTTGGACTTAAGGGAGCAGAGGTGAGGGTCGTACTGGGGGGAATGACCAGGGTGAGGGAGAGTAATGGTTTTAATGGGGACAAAGGCATCAAAGGGGGAGGCGAGGCTATGATTGAGCAGATCGGTAGCTACAGAAATGTCATGGTGAATGGAAGGCCAAAGGCTAGACAGTTGGGAATTTGAAAGGGCTGTTGTAAGTGACTTGGGGGAGAGCTATGTCCAAGGGCGAACATAGAAGGAAGTGGGATTGGAAGGGGGAAGGGGGATGTGGGTGGAGAGGGGTACAAGGAAGCGATCAGAGATGGCCTTATCAATGAGGTGGAACAAGGTGAGATGCTCAAAGGAGGAGAAGGTGCCGGAGGAGTAGGGGACAGACCAAGGTGTGATTTGGTGATAAGGGCCACGCTGCCACCGCGGCGGTCTGGGCGGGGCAAGTGGTGGAAGACATAGCAGGCGAGGAGGCTTCATTAAGGGGGAAGGTATCACCACCGTCAGCCAGGTTTCAGTCAAGGCCATGATATCGATGCAATCATCCACAATAAGTTCATGGATGGCAAGGGCCTTGTTCACAAGTGAATGGACATTCTGGAGGGAGATGCAGAGAGGGGCGGTGATAACTGATCTGCTGGCAGAGTCCACAGGGTCAGCACTGGGAGGGGTGAGTGGGATGGGATGGGAAGGAGATTGGCAAGATTAGCCCCCATCGGGCGTGCTGGGTGGGAAAGTCGGTGAATTTGTAGGACGGGGCAGTTGCAGTTGCTGCTCCTAAGGAGGCAGCGACGAGTGCCTCGATGGGACTTCCGGAGGATGCCAAGAGAGGCACAGAGTGAAGCTGCAGGCTTATCTTAGCTGTCAGGAGTCAAGCTTGGGATGGTGGCAGGACAGTAGGAAGGTTGAGGAGTGCAGGAAGGTCAAGGAGTGCTGAAGGGCTGGGGTAGGAATTTGGGGAGGCAGAGTACTCAAGAGGGGAAAATTGAAAGTAGGCATGACAACAGGAGAGAGGGGCCTAGGAGGGGTAAAGAGAAAAGAAGAGAACAGGGAAAAAGCAATGGGTTCAGGTCCGGAGCGGCAGCAAAGCACGTGAATTGAAACAGGGAAACCCAAGTTACACAGGCATGGTTACATAGCAAGATTGGGATAGGTATGTCCTGGTAATAAACAGGGAATAGAGAGGAGACAATAGGAGGGAGTCCAAGATTAAAGTCAGAGGTCCTGTGATGGGATAAAGTTGACGTAGATAGGGTGGAGTCAGCTTGGAGCATCGACGAACTGATGTCCAGGTTCGGAGGCAGGTGTGGAGGGCGAGCCAATAGGTTATCTCCAATTCCATGTGCTCTCATTTTTGTTTACAGTCACTTGTATCGAAACTTGTCGAATGCTATCAGCATGATCTCATAAAAACTCCCACCAAACTCCCCTGTCTGCTGGAGGAGTGAGGCCTCCACATTGAGCAGCCTCACACCTTGCTTTGACTCTGAAAACACTCCACGCCAGGTCAACCCAGCAATTGACTTCTGGGCCCTTCAAATACGTGGCCCCATGAACTTGCACTGTAAGATCACGCGGGGGGCTGTAGTCGTTTCTCTGTGAGGCTGAATTTGACAAATCCACAGCACTGACTATTTGACATAATTTGTGCTGCAAGGTTGGTTTAGTGAGGGCGCATTTCATTCAATGAGAATGGGTGAGGGTGACATCATTGGAAGTGAGGTCACTAGCGGAGCTGTAGTTTTTTAGCATGCGCTGAGAGTGCCGTCATTGGTTGGCTCGGCTCATGCGCAGGAGGACGTCATGGGTTGATCGAAAACCGGAAGTACCCACACTGTCACTAATCACTCCCGTCAAACTAAACACTCTTGGAGAGAGCTGCACTGACTGATGGGGCATTGTGTGTGGGGTGTGGATTGTTTGAAGGTTTATTGGGTAGAAAGTGGGGGCGGTGGGGGGGGTGGGGGAGAGGGTGGAGGAGAGCGTGAGCCAGGTCTAACGGGGAGGAAGAGAGCGTGAGCCAGGTCTAACGGGCGGTGGGGGGGGAGAAGGAGGAGAGCGTCAGCCAGGTCTAACGGGGGCGGGGGGGGGGGGGGGGAGAAGAGCATGATGCAGGTCTAACAGGGGAAGGAGGAGAATGTGATCCATCTCCCCGTCTGGACCATGTTCTCCCTCTCTTACCCCCCACCTTAGACCTGGATCACATTCGCCTGCCGCCCCCCCGTGCTCTGCTCCCTCCGGCCTCCACCCTTCCCCTGCTGCTTCTGCTTCTCCCCCTTCTCCCGCTGCTACCCCCCTTCCCACACTACTTCTGCTTTCCCCCCTTCTCTCCTGGCTTTTCCCCTTCCCCTGGGCTCTCCTCTCTACCCCCCCTTATAGCTACCTGCACCAGCTGCATTTTTGATGCTCAGCCTCCGGGAGTCCGCGCTTTTAGTGAACGGCAGCGAGGGCTGTTGGTGACCTACAATGCGCAGGCGCAGCCCAACACTCTCCAGGCCCGAGTATGTGCGTCATTGATAGCGGTAGCAGTTAGTCCCTGGCGTTGGTCACAGCGCTACCATTGGAAGTAAGATTGCCAACTCTAGTTGAAGGTATTCGTGGAGGTTTCATCAGATGGCCTCCCTCCTCCAATGTCCTCGCCCCTACACTCCCACCACTGGTCGCCCGACAAGTCCATCCTCACGGGATACCGCCTTCTCACGTTAATTGGAAAGTGAACAGACTCTTCATTCCCCGATTGGATGATTCGTGACTGGCAGTCAAACAACCTTTTTTCCCACCTCCAATATTTTTGTAACTAATAAACAAAAATGTTCAAAGAAAATGAGAAAAACAGTTTATTTTTAATTCCTCTTTGATTTTTCTGCGTGGGTTGGTCACAGCAGAGCCCAGGAGATTAATCTTTAATTCCTGGAGACTCCAGGACAATTCTGGAGTGTTGGCAACTCTAATTGAAGGTGAAGGCAGCCATGTTCTTTTGGCTTCCTGGTTCTATCTTTTATGATGAGAAGGTAGGAGGTATTGTGTTTATTAAGGTTATTAATGAATTATCATCGACAACAAAGCAAATATTAGAATCCCACCTGCAGCTCTGGTTTTGGACTTGGCAAAAGGTGGCATGTCACCCAGAGTGGTTCTGAGCCATGTCAACTAGGAAGATCCCAGATTTGAGAACCTGGTCTGGGTTGAGTGAACTGATCTCAGCCTGGTCAATGGTGGCCTTATCAACTTTGGGCTAGAGTGGGTCGGGGAAAATCGGTCTGCTTCTGATCAATGCACATGTGTGGATAACCCAGGGTTTGACCCAGGCGCATTTGGATGCATGCGTACAATATCCACCCGGAAGTCTCGCCCCCACTTAAAGCCGATGGGCCAATACTTAAAGGGACAATGTACCTCATTGAAATAATTGAGGTACTTAATTTTTTGTGGATTACAAAAGTAGAATGAATTTATCCTTACCTGTTCGGGTTTCCCATCGCTTCCGATTCACGTCAGGTGAAAGTAGGCGGGAAGGGCCGGATCCGTGAGGTGGGTACCTTTATTGCACTGCTTGTGGGCCTGGAGGAGCAGGAGTGCTTTATCCAGGTCCAGCAAGCTCACCTGGTGCGACAGGACCCCTGCATTCATCAGACCCCCCCCCCACCCGATGTTGGACATCCCCCTCCCTCCGATGGTGGACCCCCGATCTTCAAGACCCACCCGATGCTGATCCCCCCCCCATCCCAATAGTAGACCCCCCGATCTCCAAGGCCCATCCGATGTCGTCCGTGTCCCCCCACCTTCCCTCCCACCTCCGATTTGTTCCACGGCCCACAATCTCTCCCTCCTGCCTCCCTCTCTAAAATCATGCCCACTGTCTCTGAGAGTCTGGGCTGTATCACTCCCATGATCCAGGTTAGTGTTACTGTCTCTGAGAGTCTGGGCTGTATCATTCCCATGATCCAGGTCAGTGTCACTGCCTCTGAAAGTCTGGGCTGTATCACTCCCATGATCCAGGTTAGTGTTACTGTCTCTGAGAGTCTGGGGTGATTCATTCCCATGATCCAGGTTAGTGTCACTGCCTCTGAAAGTCTGGGCTGTATCACTCCCATGATCCAGGTTAGTGTTACTGTCTCTGAGAGTCTGGGGTGATTCATTCCCATGATCCAGGTTAGTGTCACTGCCTCTGAGAGTCTGGGCTGTATCACTCCCATGATCTAGGTCAGTGTCACTGCCTCTGAAAGTCTGGGCTGTATCACTCCCATGATCCAGGTTAGTGTCACTGCCTCTGAAAGTCTGGGCTGTATCACTCCCATGATCTAGGTCAGTGTCACTGCTTCTGAGAGTCTGGGCTGTTCCATTCCCATGCACTAAATAAACCAACGTTTTCAGTGCAATAAACATATTGCATATTTCAACAGAAATGATTGCAATTTCCTTGATATGAAGCAACGCCCAGAAGAGTGCAATTTGAAATAATTACAGAATAACACAAACTTCCTCAGTAATCAGCCAATGTACCATTTGCTCAACAAATCTACTGAGGATTGTGCTCTTTTTTCAAAGCTTGTATTCCCTTGAAAATTGAAGATTAAGAGGTGATCTAATTGAAGTGTTTAAGATGATTAAAGGAGTTGATAGGGTAGATAGAGAGAAACTATTTCCTCTGGTGGGGAAGTCCAGAACAAGGGGGCATAACCTACAAATTAGAGCTAGGCTGTTCAGGGGTGATGTCAGAAAGTACTTCTTCACACAAAGGGTGGTGGAAATTTGGAACTCTCTCATCCAAATAGCTGTTGAGGCTAGGCCAATTGAAAATTTAGAAACTGAGATTGATAAATTTTTGTTAGGCAAGGGTATTAAGGGTTACAGAAGCAAGTTGGAGAGATGGAGTTAAGATACAGATCAGCCAGGATCTAATTAAATGACAGAACAGGCCGGAGGGGCTGAATGGCCTACTCCCGTTCCTATGAAAATACTGTGCCTTATAATGCCGCTAGGACTAAAGGGCATCAATTAGTTACCCCAAATGTTAACGTTACATGAAATAACAGGGATGCAGATAGGGCTTTTGCTATCTGGACAGCTCTGGTCTATGTTTTGGATATTACACTTATATCTTCCTCATGTTTCAAGGAACAGTCATATGAACCCTTTGAGGGTCTCAGTATAGTTTATGTCCCAACATTAAAAATGGAAAATGGTTCCATTTTTAGAGGTTTGTTCTGTTAATAACTATTAATTGGGACATCTTGGGCTGGATGATCCTTTGAATTACTGCCAGTTTTGAGGTGGATTTGAAGTATTAAATGGAGTATGGTAGGGCACAGATCCCCACCACCTCAAAATCGCCAAGCCTGGCAGGAGCTGGCTCCGTCAAATTTAAATGGGGTGAAGTGGGCATGACTAACCTCTGCAATCCATTTCCCCCAAATTCCACCCCAATTTAAACCACACTATATAAGTGACAGTAGGAGCACCAGTAAGGTATCCCAGAGGTGGATATTACTTGGAGGAGGCCATTATGTCTGGTACAACTGAAGATTGGTGTTATTTTGCCTGCATATCAAATAGTTTGATATTTTGGAAGTTCTGTCAGGACAGGGAATTCATTTCTCCTCCATGGAGGAATGGCACTATCCCCCTCTTTCATTCCCGTTCCTTATACTCACTAGTGCTTAGTGCCTCACACAATGAAAATCCCTCTGACTCACTAACTACTTATTCCTGAGTAGATGTCTCTGTGCTGGTACTTGCGTAGGTAAGATACCATCACAGAGTAAGTGATGAAGTGGTGGCAGTTGAGGTTCTGGACATGACAGCTTATTCCAATATGTAAGTGCCTGAGTGTTCACTGGAGTAGACAGCCTATTCCTGCAAAGCATCTCCTATGATGTGAAGCATAGAAGAGCTTGTTTAGCTTCACATATACTGACATTCCTCCTTGCATTGCAAAGGTTTGAGTAAGGACATGAAGCTGCCACTACCTATGATGAGCATTTTCCAGCTTTTACTAACCTTCTGTTGCTACCTTGCTTCCAACGTCCCCTTCTCCCACAGCCTCTCCTGTCTGTCTGCCTATGATTTCCAACACCTCCTGTTCATGTGAACACAGTGCTAGCACTCCTCCCCCAGTTGCATTTCTCTGATGCTGGTTATTGGCTAACTTTTCCTTTGGAGGGAGAGAACACAATGTTAAAGGCAAGTGAGTGGCACGGACACTTGACCCATATAAGCACATGCATCTCATGATGCTGAGAGGCAGAGGTGCTTTGTCCCTTTAAATTAAATGTCCCTGGAGAATAGCAGCAGACCTCGTAACAGACTTTGAGAGTTGCCAGAATGGTTTTGACTAAAGATTTCTTGAGTATTTACAGAGGTTGCCCTTTGCATAAAAGAGTTCCCCTGTCTCCCAGGCTCTATCATAGAATCACAGAATCATAGAAATTTATGGCACAGAAGGAGGCCATTTGGCCCACCGTGTCTGTGATGGCCGAAAAAGAGCTATCCAGCCTAATCCCATTTTCCAGCTCTTGGTCCGTAGCCTTGTAGGTTACGGCACTTCAGATGCATATCCAAATACTTTTTAAATGCGATGAGGGTCTCTGCTTCTACCATCCTTTCAGGCAGTGAGTTCCAGTCCCCCACCACCCTCTGGGTGAAAAAAATTCTCCTCAACTCCCCTCTAATCCTTCTACCAATTACTTTAAATCTATGCCCCCTGCTTATTGACCTCTCTGCTAAGGGAAATAAGTCCTTCCTGTCCACTCTATCTAGGCCCCTCATGATTTTATATACCTCAATTAAATCCCCCCTCAGCCACCTCTGTTCCAAAGAAAACAACCTCAGTCTATCCAATCTTTCCTCAGAACTAAAATTCTCCAGTCCTGGCAACATCCCCATAAATCTCCTTTGTACCCTCTCTCGTGCAATCACATCATTCCTGTAATGTGGTGACCAGAACTATACGCAGTACTCAAGCTGTGGCCTAACTAGTATTTTATACCGTTCTAGCATAACCTCCCTGCTCTTATATTCTATGTCTCAGCTAATAAAAGAAAGTATCCCGTATGCCTTCCTAACCACCTTATCTACCTGTCCTGCTACCTTCAGAGATCTGTGGACATGCACTCCAAGGTCCCTCTGTTCCTCTACGCTTCTCAGTATTCTCCCATTTATTGTGTATTCCCTTGCCTTGTTTGCCCTCCCCAAATGAATTACCTCACATTTTTCCAGATTGAATTCCATTTGCCACTTTTCTGCCCACCTGACCAGTCCATTGATATCTTCCTGCAGTCTACAGTTTTCTTCCTCAGTATCAACCATACGGCCAATTTTTGTATCATCTGCAAGCTTCTTAATCATGCCCCTTACATTTAAGTCTAAATTATTGATATATACCACAAAAAGCAAGGGACCTAGTACTGAGCCCTGTGGAACCCCACTGGAAACAGCCATCCAGTCGCAAAAACACCCACCGAGCATTACCCTTTGCTTCCTGCCACTGAGCTAATTCTGGATCCAACTTGCCACTTTCCCTTGGATCCCATGGGCTTTTATTTTTTGACCAGTCTGCCATGTGGGACCTTGTCAAAAGCCTTGCTAAAATCCACATAGACTACATCAAACATGCTACCCTCATCGACCCTCCTTGTTACCTCCTCAAAAAATTCAATCAAGTTAGTCAGACATGACTTTCCCTTAATAAATCCATGCTGACCGTTCTTGATTAATCCGTGCCTTTCTAAATGACGATTGAAACTGTCCTTAAGAATTTTTTCCAATAATTTGCCCACCATCGAGGTTTCTATCAGAGAAACAGTATGATAGGTAAATAGGTGAGTGAAGACTCTAACAGTGGTAGAGAATGTGGATAGGCTTTGACTTACCTTGGCTGCCCTTGAAAAGTTATTGAACCTCTTTCTGCACTGACTTACAGTTCTTAGGGTGGTGGAGGTTGCATTGACTGCCTCTGCCATGTCCTTCCTAATAGACTGAACCACCTTCTTTTGGGGTTTCCTGCTCTCAGTGCCCAACAGTTGTTCCTTTCTGGCCCTGACTTCAGCCAGCAACACTTCCACAGATACATCCAAGCATCTGGGAGCCCTTTCTGCTGCTGATCCTCCTGAGGCTGTTGCTCCTTTAGACATTGTTGCACATGTGCTTCCTGCTGCTCAAAAGCTGATGTCCCTCCTTCAACTGGCTACAGCCTTTGGAATGTTGCACCGGCACTCAATTTCCCTCTCGCCCAGTGGCAGTAACCCCATTAGGAGTGGTACTAATGCTCCAAATTGCCCTGCATTAATAATGAGGGCCCCGGGAGGAAAAATTGTCGGGTTAGCAGCGGAATCCTGTGAGCAAGTATTGTCCTGCTCCATCGCCAATCTGCCAATCAGAGGAAAATCCAGTCGGTGGAGTTTGCACACGTCTGTAAATCTACTTTATAAAAAGTGGAAATCACACAAGCCGAGGGTGGTATCATAATAATTGGCTAAAGCAGGTCAAGCAGCAGGTCAAGCAGCAGTACAGTAACATTTGTATAACAAGTGGCAACTCGGCCAGCGATGGGGATAGTATATGACCTGTAGGAGGAGGTGGACCTCCTGCAGGGCGTCAGCTGCAGCAATGATGCATATTTGATAACAGGCACCTTTCAGGCTTTCAGAGATGTGTAATAAAGCCAAAGATGCTAAGCTTGGCGATGCTGGCAAAGTCACACTGGGTTTATCCAGCTCTCTAGAAGCTGGGGACAATGCTCAGGCAGTAACAAACAACATACAGCAGCCAACTGGAGGTGGCAGGCAGGAAGCACCTTCACACACTGGCAATTTGTTTTGTTTTCTATCAGTTTTCTGGTGCATTATATTGATTAGCTTGCTGTCACATTCATATGGTGTTGAATGCTTGTTCATTTGTTGTCATTGTAAAAGTCAAACATCTAACCTTCCAACTGATTTTGGCACACACCACCATATCCAGATATCCACTGTTGTACAAATCACCTATGGGTCCCCATCAATGTCCATCTCCATGCTTGGCCTCCCACATGTAACTATGGTGTTCAGCTACGGCTGGTTCCATGACATGGGGAGTGGTTGAAATTCCTCCTGTCATTAATTTTTCGTTAAAAAAAATTGCCCAAGGACAAAACAAGGCAAAGTAACATTCATTGCAACACAGCTACAACTGCACATGCACAAACATGCTTGGAAATAGAGGCCATTGCATTCCAGTCTAGTTTCCAGAAATAAGTGCTTCACACAAGCAGAAAGACCAGTTTATGCTCCACAAATGAGCCTCCAATAGGCCTACAGGAAAAGTATTGCCAAGCTATAGTATAAATCAGGTTGTGTGACACACAGAGGCCATTGGAGCAATACTCCTGGGGATCCAATTCTAAGGTAAAAAGCTTCTATAGGTATGTAAAAAGGAAAAGACTGGCGAAGACAAATGTGGGTCCCTTATAGACAGAGACAGGAGAATTTATAATGGGGAATAAGGAAATGGCAGAGAAATTAAACAAGTACTTTGTGTCTGTCTTCACGGAAGAAGACACAAAAAACCTCCCAGAATTACCAGAGAACCAAGGGTCTGGCGAGAATGATGAACTGAAAGAAATTAGTATAAGTTAAAAAAAGTACTCGAGAAATTAACGGGACTGAAAGTCGATAAATCCCAAGGACCTGATGATCTACATTCTAGGGTTTTGAAAGAGGTGGCTATAGAGATAGTGGATGCATTGGTTGTCATCTTCCAAAATTCTAAAGATTCTGGAATGGTTCCTGCAGATAGGAGGGTAACAAATGTAACCTCACTATTTAAGAAAGGAGGGAGAGAGAAAACAGGGAACTATGGATCTGTTAGCCTGACATCAATAGTAGGGAAAATGCTCGAATCGATTATAAAGGATGTGTTAACAGGACACTTAGAAAATAATAATAGGATTTGGCAGAGTCAACATGGATTTATGAAAGGGAAGTCATGTTTGACAAACCTATTGGAGTTCTTTGAGGATGTAACTCGTAGAATAGATAAGGGGGAACCAGTGGATGTGGTGTATTTGGATTTTCAGAAGGCTTTAGATAAGGTCCCACACAGGAGGTTGGTGAACAAAGTTAGAATACATGGAATTGGGTTAATATACTGGTATGGATTGAGAATTGGTTAACAGACAGAAAAGAGAGAGTAGGAATAAACGGGTCTTTTTCAGGTTGGCAGACTGTGACCAGTGGGGTACCGCAGAGATCGGTGCTTGGGCCCCAGCTATTCACAATCTATATCAATGATTTGGATGAAGGGACCAAATGTAATATTTCCAAGTTTGCTGATGACACAAACTGGGTGGGAATGTGAGTTGTGAGGAGGATGCAAAGAAGTTTCACGGGGATATAGACAGGCTAAGTGAGTGGGCAGGAACACGGCAGATGGAATATAATGTGGAAAAATGTGAAGTTATCCACTTTGGTAGGAGAAACAGAAATGCAGTGTATTTTTTAAATGGTGCGAGATTGGGAAATGTTGATGTTCAAAGCGACCTGTGTGTCCTTGTACATGAGTCACTGAAAGCTAACATGCAGGTGCAGCAAGCAATTAGGAAGACAAATGGTATATTGGCCTTTATTACAAGAAAATTTGAGTATAGGAGTAAAGATGTCTTATTGCAATTATATAGGGCCTTGGTGAGACCGCACCTGGAGAATTGTGTACTTGCCATAGAGGGAGTGCAATGAAGGTTCACCAGACTGATTTCTGGGATGGCGGGATTGTAGTATGAGCAGAGATTGAGTAGACTACGCCTGTATTCACTAGCGTTTAGAAGAATGAGAGGTGATCTCATTGAAACATACAAAATTCTTACAGGGCTCGACAACGTAGATGCAGGGAGGATGTTTCCCCAGGGGCCATAGTTTCAGAATATGGGTTAGGCCATTTAGGACTGAGATGAGGAGAAATTTCTTCACTCAGAGGGTGGTGAATCTTTGGAATTCTCTACCCCAGAGGGCTGTGGAGGCTCAGTCATTGAGTACATTTAAAACAGAGATCGATAGATTTCTAGATATTAAAGGCATCAAGGGATATGGGGATAGTGCAGGAAAAATGGCGTTGAGGTAGAAGATCGGCCATGATCTTGTTGAATGGCGGAGTAGGCTCGAGGGGCCGGATGGCCTACTCCTGCTCTTATTCCTTATGTTCTTATGTTCTTAAGGTGAAATTGCCTTTAAAGAGCAGCTGCAGCTAGCAATTCTGTCAAAGGCTGGGTTTGGTCTTGGAAAAATGTGGCAGCCCTGCTTATGCACTCTCTGAAGAAGCTTTACTCATTAGTGCCAATTAACGTAGAATTATAGGCAATCTGTGCTGTGGGTTCAGATCCATTGGGAATTGGGCTGGGAGGCTGCCCAGACTCATTTCATTTCATTTAGCATTCAGAAAGTGGAGATTTTCATCTTATCAGTTTGGACTAGATCCCACAGGTCCAGGAAGTGAAGGAAGAATATTCAACTGATGGTTCCACCCAATCCCTTGACCCTAGTATTCCTAATGCTACTGGAAACAATCCATGATCCAATTGTAAGATTAATTATACACTTCAAAGAAGCATGAAAGGACAGCCCTCCTCACATACGCAAATCAGTGCACAAACTAAATATCAAGCCAATACATCAGCTGGATGGTAAATAATGCTCACTAATGTTTGATGTATATCGAATTGCCTACACTACAGGACTGCTGTTGAAATATTTTATTTCTGTATGTTACTATACTTTCTTTTCCTCCCATGTTTCTCTGCCCATCTCCTTGCTGAAGTACAAAAGCATCAGTCGACCTTTCTTTACCTTGACCAAGTGTAAGGAATCTTACAACACCAGGTTATAGTCCAATAGTCCAACAACCTGGTGTTGTAAGATTCCTTACATTTGTACACCCCAGTCCATCACCGGCATCTCCACATCTTGATCAAGTGGCCATTCCTCATGTATAAACTTAGATAATGAAGAGCCAAAATTTTTCGATCCCGTGCTGCTGCCATAAGTGCGTGGAGTAGGAATACTGATTTGCCAATGTTCTGCGCTCCTGACCCCCCTGGGAGGTAGTGTTGAAGTAACCTGTAGATAGTACATGCTGCAGTCACAGCCCAATAGGCAGCAATCCTAGGATAATGCTAAATCCTGTGTATATAATAGCTATGTCTTGAACAGCACTACATAGATCTACACAGAGTGATGCAACAAGTATCCCACTGTTTTCGCACCTTCGACAAGACTTCATTACAAGGCTGTGTGTTTTTTGTATATTATTGGCATTGGAACAGAGTGCCAGACAGCACAGGTGTCTCATGAATTTGATCTTGGCAGTTACAATGAACATAGGACTTAATGAAAATGTACTGAGGTATTAACAGGCAATTCACACATTTCCCAAAGGCCACGGGTGCTTTTACCTTACTTTCAGATTTTGGGATTTTTGATCATTTATTTCTTCATGGAAAAATTCTGCAAAAAGCAAGATATTGGAAATCTGGAACAAGAGCAGGAAATGCTGGAAACATCCAACAGCTCAGACAGCATCTTTGGAGAGACAAACAAGTTAATGTTAATGTTTCAGGTATAGAGCCGTCATCAAAGGGTCTACACCTGAAACGTTAACATTCCTGTTCTCTCCACAGTTGCTGTCTTATGTTTAAGTGTTGTGTTTTAAAACAAAGTGAATTTGCAAAGATTTTGTTTAAAAAGCCAAAGGCTTCAGTAATTGAAATTGCATATTAATGCCAGATGAGCCAGTTCACAGAATATCACAGCTCACTGTCTAATTCAACGTAAAACAGTGAGAGTCAATTGTTTAATCCCATTAAGTCAGAATGGCCCATATTCATTTTGAGAATGATGGGGTAGAGTTTCTGCTTTGGGTGCAATCGGGAAAATTGCCATGAACCAGCGTAATTGGGCAGCGTAATAGAACATAATCATTTCTTCTTTTTCTCTTTCCATTAAAAAGTATTACATGATATATTTAAGAGTGGTAACCTGGTGCAGTTTTATTAATACAGCTGAAAATGGGTTTATCGCCAAAAATAAGCATTTTTAATAAGGGTGTCTAGTCCTCCCACTTAGAACCATAGAAAAGGTACAGCAGAGAAGGGGGCCATTCGGCCCATCATGTCCGCGTGGGCTCGAAGAACAACCAGGTGCCCATTCTAATCCCACCTTCCAGCACCCAGTCCGTAACCCTGCAGCTTACAGCACTTTAGGTGCAGGTCCAGGTACTTTTTAAAAGAGTTGAGGGTCCCTGCCTCTACCACCAATTCGGGCAGCGAATTCCATACACCCACCTCCCTCTGGGTAAAAAAGTTTTTCCTCATGTCCCCTCTAATCCTTCCGCCAATCAGCTAAAAATCTATGTCCTCTAGTTCTTGAACTCTCCGCTAGGGGAAAAAGGTACCTCCTGCCTACTCTATCTGGGCCCCTCATAATTTTGTACACCTCAATCAAGTCACCCCTCAGCCTCCTCTGCTCCAAGGAAAACAACCCCAGCCTCTCCAATCTTTCCTCATAGCTGCAATTTTCAAGCCCTGGCAACAAATCTTCTCTGCACTCTCTCCAGAGTAATTATGTCCTTCCTGTAATGTGGTGACCAGAACTGCACACAATACTCCAGCTGTGACCTTACCAGCGTTTTATACAGTTCCATCATTCCATCCCTGCTTTTGTATTCTATACCTCGCCTAATAATGGAGAGCATTCCGTATGCCTTCTTCACAACCTTATCTACCTGTACTGCCACCTTCAGGGACCTGTGCACATGCACTCCAAGGTCTCTCACTTCCTCTACCCCTCTCAATATATTCCCGTTTACTGCGTATTCCCTTTTACTGTTTGCCCTCCCTAAGTGCATTACCGTACTTGCAAATAACCTGATTTAAAATCACTGAAAATGACATAAAAATGCTATACTGAACTATTTAATAGTTTCATTGATGTACACTAGTCAGTTTCTTGGTAAATTAGATATTGTTGATATCAAAAAACGTGCGTATAAGCCTGTGTGCCTAAGAAAATGAGCGCAATTTGAAGAGCCTTTCCGAACCAGCGCAATCGGCGGAAACTCTCAAATTCGACCTGGGGGCGTGGCCAGTTTTGTAGGCGGGGCCTGATGCAGGTGAATTGAATCTTGAACCAGCGTAAAAGATCACGGGAAGCACGAGCGTAAGTGGTTTTGGGTTGACGTTTAAAATTCCCCAATCTACTGCGCTGGTTTGACTGATTCTGCCCAGATTGCACTGGAATCTGGGCACAAAACTAATGGAAACAAGCTGAAATTTCTCCCCATGTATTTTATTTAAACCCACACCCCAAGAGCTGAGGAGAGGTAGCCAGTTTTATTAACATGCCTACTGGTGGATCAGTTAATGGAGAAGAAGTCAGAGGGACTGCCTTCCCAAAAGGACAAGGGGACGCATACCCAATTAGTCAGCCAGTTAGATCTCAGTTAGTGAGGGGGGAACTTGCTCAGACTGACTAGGAAAAGTTAACTAAGCTAATAATGGTAGTGCAGCATATTTTTTAAATTACTCTTGTTCTCAAGAATGGTGAGATTTGGTTATAATTGTTACTCTGTACATTCACTTACTGTTTGTAAAATATAGCAGCTTAACGGTTTGTATCTGGCCTCACCTCAATGGAGTGTTTCAGAAAAATTGGAGGAGTGCATGAAAAAGACATAGGGCACGATGTTATAACGAAAGTGCTGGTGCATTTGGGGTGGGGGGCAAAGAAAATCGGGATTTTTCGGAGCGGGCAGGAATCCCGGCTCCAACCCACCGAAGAACGCACACGACCCAGAGTCATCCGCGTGCGCGCGCTGTTCCCGAACCCGGAAGTTACGATATTTAAAGCAGTAAATCAAGTATTTAAAGTACTTGAAATGTCCATAAATCCAATTAAGAACGAAGACTTTAACGCTGCCTCAACGTGTTTCTTGTGCTGTGTGAAACAAGCCATGCGAAAGTAGTTGGGTTTCAACTGGCAGCCATTTGGACATTTAAATCCCTGCTTGACAGATGGGGATAAAAGGTGAGTTATTGCAGCAGGGCACTCAGTTCTCTCAGATAAACTTTTGGCTGGGAGATCTTTGTGTTTAGCTTTGAAATTCTTGGTTTCCACTCAGAATTGTTCTGTTTACACATATTTACCAACTCAAACTGACACCATCAGGATGAGGTGCGCAATGGCTGCATTCACCAGTACATCCGAGGAGGAGGAACATCACCATCCTCGCCAGGCACAGCGCGCACTTCCACTACTTGCAGCTCCACAACACAGAGATGCGCCACAGGGACCTGCACAAGAGCAGAGAAGGAAACAACAGAGGGACCGACGCCGCAGGAGGCACTACCCTTGCCACAGGATCTACAGACCGAGGCTGAGCTTCTTGGACCTCTCTGAGAAGCAGTACCTAGGGAGGCTCAGATTGAGTCGCCAGGTGGTCGCAGGCATCTGCGTGCTCCTTCATGCAGAGCTGGGCCTGGTGGCAACGCTTTGCCCATCGCTGTTAAAGTGACCACTGCCCTCAATTTCTTCACCTCCAGATCATTCCAGGGTGCCACCGATGACATCGCCAGGGTCTCTCAGTCGTCTGCCCACAATTGCATAAGGCAGGTCACCGACGGCTTGTTTCGCAGAGCCTTGCAGTACGTCAACTTCCCCGTGGATGATCTCAGCCAGATGGAGAGGGCAGTGGGTTTCCACTCTGAGGCTGGCTTCCCACATATAAAGGGTGCAAACGATTGCACCCATATAGCAATCTGAGCACTGCCACATGAGCCAGGACTGTTCATCAACGGAAAGGAGTATCACTCCATCAATGTTCAGCTCGTTTGTGACCATCTCAAAAGATTTCTTCACATGAGCGCCATATTCCCTGGCAGCTGCCACGATTCATTCATTCTGAGGGAATCCAACATCCCGGACCTCTTCCACGCGCCAAACACCCCCTAAGGGCTGGCTCCTCGGGGACAAGGGACACCTTCTGCACGTGGCTCATGACACCTCTGAGGAACCCCATCAGCGAGGAACAGCACTGATACAATGACAGCCACATTGCCACCAGGTCTGTAAATAAACATGTGATAGGACTGGTGAGGATGCGATTTCGGTGCCTGGATCGGTCTGGGGGAGCGCTTCAATACGCACCAGCGAGAGTGAGTAGAACTATAGTCGTCTGTTGTGTGCTGCACAATGTGGTGCAACAGAGAGGGCTACCGGTGGATGAGGCCCCATGCCCTCCCAGCATCCACATCTGCCATGAACATTGAGGAGGAGAAGGAGGACGAACCCATCGGCAGAGCAACGGCTCACCTGGCTGCTCGTGAGGCCAAGGAGTCACTCATATTTGATCAATTCTCATAAGGAGATCACAAAGTGAGAATAGTCCAGTCCTCAGACTACCTGGAAAGAGCAGCGCCAACACCATCATCCCCCCCCCCACTCCTGCACAAAACAGTCCTGCAACTATATACACCCACTGTAAAGTCACCCACTGGGTGGCATCAAGTCTCGCCTTTCATAATGAAGCACATGAAAGGGCGCAATCACAAAAGGCAGTCAAGAATGGGCAAGACGTAGCAGTAATAGTGAGAATGATAACATTTAAGGTGACTTTATCAAAAAACAAATATAAATGAAAAATATGACAGTCTGTCAGACACCCCTGTGCAAACCCTTTGTGACCACTAAACCTTAGCCTTTCTCTTCCTACCACATCTACGTGTTGCATCCCCTGTTGCTGCAGCAGAGGTAGTGGCAGGTTGCCATGTTCATGCTTTCGGGCTACGCCCTCTGAGTTTTGGAGCCCGTGAGGGTCTTGCCGAAGACTGCTCCACCTGCACTTGTGCAGGGCCAGACTCGGGCATCTGGAGAGGAGGCAGCGTTGCGGGTACTGGTTGAGAGGGGGGCAACGGGTGAGACGTGGCAGCGCTTTGAGTGTTGTCTCCACTTCCATGTCCCCTTTCGTCATCATCCCTCTCCTGGGCCAGGCGCACATCACTCCTACCACCCTGCTGGACAACAGCTTGAGAACATGTGTGATGCCTTGTAAGCCCAGTTGTAAAGTTTCTGTCTGCCTGTTTAAGGCGGCAGAATGTTGTTCACCCTGAGTCCGAACTATCTCAGACATTTCCACAGTTACCTGCAACACTATCTCAGACATTTCAGCAGTTACGTGCGACACTGTCTCAGACATTTCCTCACGTCCCTGTGACACTATCTCAGAGATTCCCTCACTTACCTGTGCACTAATTCCACTAATGCAGGAGTTGGACTCCTCCATCCTCTGCGCTATTGTGGAGAGTGTGCGTGGCACCTGTTCCAGTACCTCGCAAATGTGCTACTCTCCCTCGATCATTCTCCTTTTAAAGGATGGCCTCTGGGGTTCAGCATTTGTGTCCAGCTGAGCAGAGTCTGGAGAGGAGTGCTGCCACTGATGCGGAATCTCCACAGCTGTCCGTGCCACCAGTGTCTGCTCGTGCTCACTTGTGTGTGGTGACTCACCAGATGCCAACCCAACTAACTGACCCACCGAGGTGTGAGTATCTGCACTGGTGGATGGCTCGCTAAGATGTGACGATGCGCCCTCTGAGGCTGGAAGCTCCTCTGAGGAATCGGCCCCTCTTGCACTGCGGTCGTTGAAGGGCCTGTAAGAGAACAGAAGGCAATATTAAGCATCATCACAAATGTGTCATATTGCAATGAGCATACTGAGGTGTTCAACATGCCAATCATTGTTAACATCAATTTATGTTGTGTGTGATGAATGTTAAAGTTGTGTCACCAGACATTTGTGGGGTGCCAGTCTCGGTGGCCCGACGGACAGGCACTCGAGGATGCGGCTGATCTCCAGGGCCTCCTCCTCCGCCTCTGTGAGGACCACTATTTGTAGAGGGCCTCCTCCAGTCCTCGCCCTCTCCCATGCATTTTGTGCTCTCTTCTCCCAGAAGGGGAGAAAGTACAGAGTGAGTGAGTGAGTGAGGGTGAAGTGGTCAGCCGATGAATGCATTGCATTGGGTGAGGCTGACCGTGAAAGACATGCATCAGAGGGTAAGTATGAGACAGAGACATCACATTGGATCAGGATTGGGGTGAGTGGTAGTGGTGGGGTCACAAATGGTGAGGTGAGGAAGGGCTCAGGAAGTGAAGGTAAGTTGAGAATGAGCCTTAAGTGGGTGTGAGGAGCGATGTGATGGGGTAGTCTTGGCAGTGCAGAATGATGTGAGGGGGCTGGGGGAGAGGTGATGTGCAACACGGAATGCAGGAGAATTAGTAAGTGTACTCACTTTTGCTGACCTTGTTAGGCCATTGAAACGTTTCCAGCACTGGACCTAACAGCGGGAGGTGCTGCTTGTGCTGCTGACCTTCTCTGCCACCTTGAGCCAGGCCTTCTTGGTGGCAGAGGCAGGCGGCTTGCTCTTGTCGGCCAGGTAAAATTGTTCCAACCTCCTCCTCACCTCGGCCAGCAGCACCTCAAGGGAGGCGTTGCTGAATCTTGGAGCTGCCTTGCCCCTCTGCTACTCCATTCTGTCTCCTTGCTCCTTGCTTCAGCAAAAGCCATTGGTGCAATGGCCCTTTAAATCCAGATGCTCCAGCTGACATCCTGTCACACGGATGCGCAGTCCGCCCGCTGCACAGCTTTCGAACGGCAAACCCGGAAACATGGTTAATGGTCACCAACTAAGTCGCGATCGTGTGGGGGATGGTAAGGTTTTATTATTTGGGTTTGCTGTGCGCCCATTGACACCCCCCCCCACCCCGCTGCCATCCTGCCAACATTTTAAAATCGTGCCCATAATATCCAGCTCATTTCACAAGGGGACCCTTTCTTACATCCCTGGTTTAGACTATTGTATTATTAGATATTGGGCAGTAAGGGCCCACTCCTGAACATAAGATGTTTGGACAGCTCGTGGTAGTGATCAGCACTTTAGTACCCAAAAGATTATCTAAGGCAGGCCCAAAATTTGTAACACTTACTATTTGTTTTGTCCTGGTCTCGAAAAAGTGACCTCTGTGCCATGACCTTTGCTGTTCCAAAGGCCAAGCCATAAACATTTTTTGACTGTTCTGTTACATAATATATTTCTGTAAACTATCTACAGCACATTTGAGAATGTGCACAGTTTTATTAAGGCGTGCTTAGTGTATCATTTTGATGGTTCTGAAATATAGATGTAACTAGATCAAAAGAAAAACAAGAAAAAGATTCATGGCATCCAGTCGCTGGCACACGTCAGAAACCTCTGAACCATGCCTAAGCCAGAGGGAGAGACAGATGGTAGTCTCATAATTAAAATCTAAACAGCGCTATTTTGAGCCCTCTTCACCCTCAAAACAAAATACAATTAGAATGCAGACAACTGGTCATAAAATAACATATAACAGTAACCCATTGTTCCAACCTGAAGGAAGCAAAGGAAATGGAAACAATACTGCAGGCCACGAACTGCCTTTATGGACTGTGAATCTTAATACCAGACATGAAATATTGCAAAATGCCAAGCTTCACAAAGGACTGAAGTGTGAGCTCCTGGGAAAAGAAATCTTTGAGTTTACTGGGTATATTTCCTCTGGAAGTACAGCGTAATGGAAAAGTAGCTGACAGTAAACTGGTGATGTGCAATAGTACAGCTCTTTAGCCATTGTGATCTTTCTGGCCGGGAGCTGTGCTGCAGATGACCCTGGAATTTCTATTCTACCTGAGAATGTCTGCAGGTTCTGTAAGTTGACTCATTCATACTACTGCTGGACTTGTCCCTACGAGCCGCCATTTGTTCTGGGCAGCTCCATCAATGACCCCAACAACCAGTCGTGCTTAGAAAGCATCCTTCTCTTAAAAGGTGGGCCATGGAGATCTGGTTCCCTGGCCTTTCCAGCTGGGGATGGAGGGGACCTTACCCTTCAGCAAGGGACTCTTCTGCTCCTCCTCTTGAACCTTATTCTGCTCCTGTCCACCCGTGCTCACCACTTGTGCTGCTCTCCCATCTAAACCTTCTAGGGTGGATGTATTGGAGGTGGTGTGTGGGTAAAGTAAGTGCAGTGATGGTCTGCTAGGTGTGCTGCTACTTCTCCTGGGGCTGTTATCAAGTGAGTCCTGGGAGGGGACAGCACTGGAACCTGAGGAGATGCTGTACATACATTCCAGGGCAAAAAGGAACTAAGAATGGTAATACTTACCTGGCATATGCAAGTATTTCACATGTTCCTAGTATTCCTGGAAAGATTGTGTAAGAGTCCTTCAGATAGAGTTGCAGTATTCTGGAAAGAAACCTGGAATACCAACTCCTTGTTGAGAATTTCCCTCCTGCTTCTCTATCTTGCACAATCTCCAGGACTCAGCGTCCTTGGATGGAGATGGCATGCCCTTTGAAGGGGGTAAGGTCCCTAATGGAGGCTTCCTTTCCTCCCATTGACAAATGCCAACTTCTACTGTGGCCTGCTTTCTCCTGTAAGAAATGAAAAAGATGGAGGTTTTAACATACTGAGAAGTGACATTGAAAAAGCTCATGTCAAAAGGGTGTGGGGTTGGTAAAAGGATTCATGCAGATGAAGAAGCACTCAAGCTTGGGAGATTCTAGTAGTGGGCATGTTTGTGCTATAACAGCTAATGGTGGTGAAAGAAGATTTAGAGGAGTGAAGACAGGAGGCTTCCAGGACCTGTGGAAAAATAGCACAGATTGTGATGGACTGAATGTATAGAGAGGCACACATCCATCACCTTTTATTTGGTGTGAAGCATAGCCAGCTATTACCGTTCTTTGCCCCTCTGATAAGGCCAGTGTACTTTCAGCTCCACATTCAAGTGCGTTGAACGGTACAGCCAGAGTTCAGTTCCTCTGCTATTTGCTACCACGTATTGCGCCCAGCTGTTTTCTGCCCGAAGTGAGATACAGTGCCGCCCCTCCAGCTCTCCACAGCCTGCAGCAGCACCTCCATGCTCGTGGAGCCCTTTGCCTTCAACTTCATGCTGCTGCCGGCTTGGAGTCTCAAGGGATTCAACATGAAATACAGCACATACATTCCGGTGCAGACTTTAGTCCCTAATATATTCATTTTTATTCTTAACTTTCAGTCAGCTTCATTTTTTTTTACACTTTGAAACTATCAGGAGCAACTAAAACAATTACCTTCTTTCAAAAACCTGAGGGCCAGTAAATTACGATTGTTCAGCTGCACGTCCATGATCCTGCCTCTTCTTGCCTCTTAAGTTGAACGCAAATTTCCTGTCACTTGGGTGGCCTTCTCCATTGTGCCCCTCCACAACTACACAAAATCCACCCTCCGTTCAAATGAGCGCTTCCTGGAAATCCAGGCTGTGCACACAATACCTGCTAACAGCACCCACCCAGGAAAGTTGGCTCAATTGGTTAGTACAGGTATCATCCATAGTGTGCATAGAAGCAACATATGTCAGCATGGCTATAGTCTATCATACATCAGCTAATTCAGTAAATGTAACTTTTTTATTCATGACTTTGTCAAGTGTCTTCCCCTTTGTCCAGGATTTTATTTTCTGGTATTGAGGTCACTGTACCGCAACTTCACAAGTAACTTCAAAAGAAATAAAATTCAATTTTACTCTTTCTGGAGAATTCTGTCACTGGAGAAGGTGAATTTAAATTAATTTGTGATTTTTTTTGTGGGACTTGTAGAATGAAAGATGACAGTGCTAGAAACCCAGTGCCAGCCAACGCCAAGCACTGTCAAATCATTTATTATCTCAGTTAAATGCAGAGTAAAGCTACCCCAAAACAACACCTCCTATATGAATGTGATCTTACATTGCCAACTTAATCGCAAATGGTGCCAAATTTTGAATTCTGAGCTATGGACTAGCACCAACATATTTCATACAAGAGCTTTACAATTGGCAGATTGAAGAGAATGTCATTCTATTAGTCAGGGCTCGGTTTGAACTCACATTTCAGAGGTGAGAGGCTAATTTTCTCAACTGCTAGATCCTTATTTGTACTTCACTAACTCTGGAAACTTGGCAGATTCCCCAAGCTAGCTGAAAATCAGATACTGCTACTTTCCCTTTAAACATAAGTGCCCATTTTAACCGCAGTCTTCAACGTATAGCTTATTATTTATTAGAACGAGGCATTTCAAGAGCTTCTATCATTATGGTCTACGATTTGAATGAGGTCACTGTTTACTCTGGGAAATAGGGCAACCAATCTTGAATTTCCTTTACTTGGACAGCTAATTGTTCTATGAAGTAAATATTTTTAGAGCACTTAAAAGGGAAAGGGGCCATCTGTGTAGATGGACAAATGTTTCCTGTGTGCGTACAATTATTTTAATATCATGTTTTCCTGTTTAGTCAGAAAATGCATCAATTTTCTGTCGCAGCAAATCGGCCTAGTGTGTGTGTGTGTGTGTGTGTGTGGATCGGGGTTGGGGGAGGGGGGTGGGTCATATGTCTGCATGCGCATGTTGAGGGAGGAGGGATGCATCTGTGCTTTCTGTTTTTCAGCAGCTCCTCAGTGAGTATGGGTTGGACCCTAGTGGTCAGGTGATGATGGAGTTGATTGTTTATTACCTTGCAATCCAAGGAAGGCTCACATAACAACCTTTGGCATAGAAATCTGCCAGAGCAGGAGCACAATAAAAATGTGACTAATCCTGCCTCCACATGGAGTTTTTTCCCCATTTGGCCTATTTCTGCCTATTTCTTAACAGCATGGAATTGCCTAGTGCAGCCCCAGGTCTTGTAGTACTGACATAAGTTTTCTTTATTTATTTTGGATGTGCACACACGCACACACAGATAGGTCAGGCACTGTGATAGCGATTCCCTGCAGCCTTCACAGGATTAGTTCTGCAGCTCCAGCAGCAGTGAGTCTTATACCTCTCAGCCTCCAATGTGCTACAGGGGTGGAGTTTGGATTGGTGCTTATCCAAAATCCTACATGGCTTTCTACCAAATCTGCTGATCTTTGTCAGTTTGGGAGTCCTATGTACTGTTGGTGGTTTTCTCAATAGTCCTCTTTAATGTTGGGATGTTCTATTAATATGAGGCAGTTTTTATTCTAAGTAAGAAAGCTACATACCATACAAATCATGAACAGTTTTGACAGAGTAAATAAGGAGAACCTGTTTCCAGTGGCAGAAGGGTTGGTAACCAGAGGACACAGATTTAAGGCGATTGGCAAAAGAGCCAGAGGCGACATGAGGAAACATTCTTTAGGCAGCAAGTTGTAATGATCTGGAATGCACTGCCGGAAAGGGTGGTGGAAGCAGATTCAATAGTAACTTTCAAAAGGGAATTAGATAAATCATAGAATCATAGAAGTTTACAACATGGAAACAGGCCCTTCGGCCCAACATGTCCATGTTGTAAATAATGAAGGGAAAACATTTACAGGGCTATGGGGAAAGAGCAGGGGAATGGGTCTAATTGGATAGCTTTTTCAAAGAGCCGGCACAGGCATGATGGGCCGAATGGCCTCCTCCTGTGCTGTACCTACTATGACACTACGATACTTCTGCATATAGTAGATATAGATCTGTCCTTACTGACCGATCAACCCTACTGGAGACAACGTTCAAGAATGAAATGCGATTTGCATTTGTGAGGTAAACTTGTGAAATCTGAAAGTGCTTATATAATTGGTGTAAGCTGTCTTGCAGGATAGGAGAGAGTCCACTTTGTACCCTAATTAGTCACCACATGTAGAAAGTTCTTCCTGTATAACTACAGTGGAGGCTAATTCTCTCAGGGCTCTGCAACTGCTATCTTGACACTATATCATTAGTAGCAGTCCCCAATGCTCAAGGTCAGATCCACCAAGGTCACACCGGTGTTCTTCTCTGACCACTGCCTCCTACTGGCCGACTGTTACCTACAGGATGACCAGAGAGTGGGCAGAGGGATATGGAAGCTGAACGTGAGATTGTTGACCCTGGGAAACATTGAGGAACTAAAGAGGGATTAGAGACTTCCCGCCATTGTATACCAAGGGGCTGGAATCAGGGAAAACCCCCCCCCGGGCAGAATGTAAAATTCAAATTGATGGAATGTACCTGTAATGAATCTGTAATGTACCTGTAATGAATCTGTAATCAATAATCTGTATTGAGTATAATGCAATGAGACACCCCAGAGTGTCATGAACTGTAATTATGTCCAACGTGTTCATTGAACTGTACTTGATGTAACCTGCAAATTGTATAATCTGTATTGTGTACGTTTGGAATGTGATATGACAACTGCATTGTATGTTTTGCTGCAAATTTTATGAATAAAGTATATCTTATGAAAAAAAAATTACAAAGGTTGGAGAACCGTAAAACCCCTCTTTGATTCCCCAGTGCACTGGTGGGAAGCCATCAAGGCGAACATCAAGAGGTTCTTTATCCTCAAAGCTGGTCAGAAGGTGAGAGAGAGGCAGAGGGAAACGTCCCGACTCCAGAAAAGCATGCAGAATCTGCTCCTGCTGCAGTCGATGGGGATCGATGTCGGAGAGGAACACAGAGAGGTGAAGGACCAGCAAGTCTCACTCTTTGCCTCCGAGGCCTCCAAGATCATTTTCTGGTCCAGAGTCTGCTCCGTGGAGCAGGATGAGATGTACTCGCGTTTCTTCTTCCAAAAGGTGCAGAGAGAGAGCTCTGTGATCAGCAGCCTGAAGGAAGAGGACGTCCTCGCAGCCCAACATACTGAGGATCTGCAAATCCTTTTATGCCGGACTGTACGACACGAAGCCCACAGACAGCGTGGCCTCCCAATCCTCCTTGTCATCCATCAAGGAGGTTTTAGACGACAGCAAGCGGGAGAGTCTGGATCACCCGCTAACTCTGGACAAACTGACAAAAGCCGTCCGGTCTTTCGAGAAGAGTAAGACTCCCGGAAGCGACGGTTTACTGGTGGAGTTGTACTCAGCTCTGTGGGACTGGATAGGCCCAGACTTGCTGGAAGTGTACGGGGGTATGCTTCTGACAGGCAGCATGTCAGAGTCCATGAGGAAAGGCATCATCACCCTCATCTACAAGCAGAAGGGGGAGAGGGAAGAAATCAAAAATTGGCGGCCCATCTCACTATTTAACGTGGACTACAAAATTCTGTCCAAGGTCATCGCCAATCGGGTCAAGTCAGCCCTGGAGGTGGCGATCCACCCCGATCAGACCTGCGCCGTACCCGGCAGGAAGATCTCTGATAGCCCGGCGCTACTCAGGGTTACGATCACCTACGTACAGGACAGGGGGGTGAACACCTGCCTCATCAGCCTGGACGAGGAGAAGGCCATTGACAGAATATCGCGCACATACATGATGGACGTGGTCTCCAAAATGGGGTTTGGGGATGGAATCCTCAATTGGATCCAAATGCTCTACACAGACATCAGTAGCACAGTTTCAATCAACGGGTGGGAATCGGAAAGCTTTCCGATCAAATCTGGAGTCAGGCAGGGCTGTCCTCTCTCCTCCGTCTTGTTCGTGTGTTGTTTCGAACCCTTTGCCGAGTCCATCAGGAGGGATGCAGGCATAAGAGGGGTGACCTGAAGGTGCTGGGGATCTGGTTCGGGGGGGACCGGAATGTGCACCAAGAACTGGGAGGAGCTAAGGTAAAGCAGAAACTGGGAATGTGGGATCGACGATCCCTCTCGATCGTGGGCAAGAGCCTGGTCATCAGGTGCGAGGTGCTATCAGTGTTGCTGTACGTGGCGCAGGTCTGGCCCATACCTCGCTCCTGCACCGTGACCGTCACCCAAGCCATTTACCACTTTATCTGGAGATCAAAAATGGACTGAGTCCGCAGGTACACGATATACAAATCTCCAGTGAAAGGGGGGAAAAACATGCCCAACGTCGCTCTCATTCTGATGGTCACCTTTGTGTGTGGCTGAATCAAGCTGTGCATAGACCCTCGGTACGCAAACACATAGTGTCACTACGTGCTGAGGTTCTACCTGTCCCCGGTGTTGAGAAGGATGGGCCTGGCCACGCTGCCACGGAACGCTCCATCCAGTGGACCGTTCCGCCCCACCTGTCCTTCGTGGAAAAGTTTGCGCAGAAAAACACTTTTGACCACAAGGCGATCAGCAAGTGGTCCGCACGTAACGTCCACGAGACCCTGTGGAAAAAGGAGATGGTGGATCCTGTCGGTTGGTTCCCCGAGCAGACTGTCAAAATCATTTGACAAAACGCCTCATCGCAGAGCTTTCAAACAAGCACCAAGACGTAGCTTGGCTGGTGGTGAGAAGGGCCCTTCCCGTCAGATCCTTCATGCACTCCCGACGTCTCAGCGCCACCGCGCGCTGTCCCCAAGGAGGCTGCGGTGGGGACAAGACCATCACCCATCCCCTTCTGGAATGTGCCTTTGCAAAGAAGTTCTGGAGAGAGATGCAGTGGTATCTGTCCAGGTTCGTCCCTAGCAGTTCTGTGCTCTACGGGCTGTTCCCAGGGACGCAAACCGAGACAGACATCAACTGGAAGACCATCAACTCGGTGAAAGACGCCCTTTGGTCTGCCCGAAACTTGCTGGTCTTCCAGTGCAAGGAGCTGTCCTCGACCGAGTGTTGTGGACTGGCACATTCCAAGGTCCAGGACTAGGTGCTCAGGGACGCACTGAGGATGGGTGCAGCCGCCGCAAAGGCCCTGTGGGGAAAGGCAACCGTTTAGAGCCCTCCCGCCATTGTATACCGAGGGGCTGCAATCAGGGAAAAAAACCCTCGGGCAGAATGTAAAATAGAAATTTATATAATGAAATGTAATGTACCTGTAATGAATCTGTAATGCAATGAGGCACCCTAGAGAGTCATGAACTGTAATTATGGGCAGCATTTTAGCACCCGCCAGCGGGTGCGTTCCTGGCGGGAGGGCCCCGAAAATCTGGAAATCCCGGAGCAAGACCGGAGCCCGCCTCGAACCCGCGCACTTCCAGGTTCCCCGCTGACGCGCCGGCGTGCGCGTGCAGCCCCCGCTGGTGGGAATCCCGCAGGCAATTAAAGCCAGCGGGATGCCACTTGAAGCTATTTATTTGGCTTGTTCAGGTCATTAACTGACCTGATTAAGGGATTATGTGAGGAGGGGTGGGATTTTAGAGAAAACTGAGACTGTTTCCCACACTGGGGGAAACACTCCCAGTTCAAATGGACCTGTTGCAGCTGTCAGCCTGTGGCAGCTGCAAAGGTCCATTTGACAGGTGGGGGTGGGGTGGGGGGGGAGACCCTCACTCATTGCAGGAGGCCACTCTGTCACTTGGGACAAAATTTGGCCTCCACCACCCTCCTCCTGACAAGAAAATTCACCAACTTGCACACTTACCCCGGGGTCCAGAGACATGTACCTACCTTGCGGACCCCCTCAGATGTACATCTTCCGGATGGGGGCTGCCGTAGCTGCAGTCATGACCTCCTCGAAGGGCGAACAGCATCACCAGCCTCGCCGTCCACCTCTGACACGTGGAGCTCCACAACAGAGTGCTGTGACACATCCACCTGTACAGCAGGAGGGAGGGATACCGTAGAGAGAGATGCGTCGCAGAGGGCACTACCCTCACCACAGGGTCCACAGACCGAGGCTCAGCTTCCTGGACCTCTCTGAGCAGCAGTGCACACGGAGGCTCAGAGTCACTCGACATGTAGTCGTGGACATCTGCAGCCTCCTTCATGCCAAGCTGCTCCCGGCTGGCCCGAGCACCATCTTCTTACCTGTCGCTGTCAAAGTCACCACTGCCCTCAACAACCTCTCCTCCGCATCCTTCCAGGATGCAACTGGAGACATCACCGACGTCTCTCAGCCGTCTGCACAAAAGAGCCCTGCAAATACACCTACACCCACTCTGCAGTGACACAATGGGTGGCATCAGTTGTGGGTCTTCATAGTGATCCTCAGGAAAGGGCATTATTGCACAGACCAGACAAGATTCGGGAAGACGTGGCAGTAGTGGTGCCAATAAAGTATGTAATGTGAGTTGGTCAGAAATTCAATGTAAGTAACAACCATGACAAACCCTCAAACACCCTTGTGCATCCCCTTCATGCTCACGACACGTTTGCCTTACGCTTCCTACTGCACATATCTGATGCATGCCCTGTGGCTGCAGCACAGGTATTGGCAGGTTGAGTGAGGCTGGCCGTGAAAGAGATGCACGAGAGGGTGAGTATGAGATAGAGCCATGAGATTGTATGAGGATTGGGTTGAGTGGTAGTGGCGGGATGAGTACTGGCAAGGTGAGTAGGTGCAGGTACGATGAGGATGAGGTTTAAGTGGGTATGAGGGGTGATGTGACAGAGTAGTGTTGGCAGTGCAGAAGGAGATGTGGGGTGGGGGCGGTGATGTGGCAGACGGAGTGTAGGGGAATGAGTAAGTGTACTCACTTTGGCTGACCTACTGCGGTCATTGGAGCGCCTCCTGCACTGTATGCAGGTGGGCGATATGTTGGTGGTGCTGGTGACCTCCTCTGCCACCTCGAGCCAGGCCTTCCTGGTGGCAGAGGCAGGCCGCTTCCTCCCGCCCACCGGGGGGAAGATCTCTGTCCTCCCCCTCCTCCTCACCCCATGTATTGATACCTGGAGTGAGGCATCATTAAACTGGGAGCAGCCTTCCCCCTAGGCTGCTCCATGCTGTGATTTTTTCTGTTTGTTGCAGCATCTGTCAGTGGAGGACTGCCCCTTTAAATAGAGCTCCTCCAGCTGACAGATTTTACTGCGCATGCGCAGCCCGCCCGACGCGCAGATCAGCAGTGGGGAACCCGGAGGAGCAGGTAAGTGGATCCAATTATGCTACGATCGCGCGGGGTGCTGACTGATTTCGCCGGGCGCCCCCCCCGCCGAGAACCCGCAGCCCTGGTAACATCGGGCGCTATGTATGATGTGTATCCGTATTGTTGGAATCATATTTGAACTGTACTTAATGTATCTTGCAAACTGTAGAATCTGTATTGTGTATGTTTGAAATGTGATATGACAACTGTATTGTAACAAATTTTATGAATAAAGTATATTTTTTGAAAAAAATATTTGACCTGGCACACTGAGGAGAGACTATGTTTCCTGCAGCGTAATTAGTGCATGTATTTTGCTATTTCTGAAAGAAAAAGTTTTCCATTTTTTTCCCCTATATGTCTATGAATTAAAAAAGACTTTAGTATTTTCCCAAGTGATCTGAGAAGTTGTTTTAAAATACCACCCTTTTTTTGTTAAAATTGAAAGCCAGAGCAAAATATAGCCATAAATTCTGGGAATGAGGTGTGAATAAAAGGTGGGGATATTCCATTATCTGGTGCAGAATATTTTTTTGTTCAAGGTTTGGTGTTTGGCTGAGCTTTTTAATGCTGTAGGTTTCAAGTTATCAAGCTTTAAAAACTCTAAATTCAGAAAGAATTTAAACGATCGTCTGCACACCAGTTCTTCTGATAATGGAACCGCCTGTCACATGGGACTCTCAGCAAACATGCTGCTCTCTGCATCTCTAGGCTTTCAATTACAGCCCACTAGCTTTGGAAGTTGCCAACGTATTACACACCATGGGCGTGGCGGTGGGATGTCAGCAAGGGGAGTTCAATGGGAGCGTGGGAAAACCCCCCAAAATTTCCTATCTTCCTTCACGCAATCACGACTTAATTGAAGGCCCTTAATGTGGCTTCTGGGTTTGGTGCCCCCCACACTGCGCAGTGGGAATACTGCGCACCTGAATGATGTGCTGTCAGCTGCAGTATTTAAAGGGCCATTGCATGAATGGCTTTTGTGGGAGAGAGAATCTATTAAAATGGAGCAACAAAGGACCAAGCCGGCGCCACGGCTCACTGACTCCTCACTTAAGGTGCTGCTGGCCGGGGTGAGAAGGAGGAGGGACATGCTGTACCTGGTGGACAGGAGGAAGTGCCCTGCCTCTACCATCAAGAAGGCCTGGCTCGAGGCGGCAGAGGTAGTGACCAGCAGCGGCACCATCTCCCGCAGTTAGGTCCAGTATAGGAAGCGTTTAATGACCTGACCAGGTCAGTAAAAGTGAGTGCAGATACTGATTCACCTGCTTTCCATGGTGCACATCACCCCCACTCCACCCCCCACCCCCCACCCCCTCACATTCTGCCCTGTGAAGCCTACTCTATCACACCCACTTAAGGCTCATTGTCAACTTACCTTCACTTTCTGTGCACTTCCTCACCTCCCCATTTGTGAACCCAGCACTCCCACTCACCCCAATCCTGATCTAATGTGATAAATGTGTCATGTAGTCACCCTCTGATGCACCTCTTTCTCATTGTCAGCCTCACCCAAAGCAATTCATCCATCGGGTGACCACTTCACCCTCACTCACTCATGCGTCTGTACTTTCTCCCCTTGTAGGAGAAGAGATCTCAGAATGCATGGGGGAGAGCTAAGGCTGGAGGGGGGCCACCACAAATAGTGGTCCTCACAGAGGCAGAGGAGGAAGGCCTGGAAATTAGCTGGATGGTTGTGTGCCTGCCCATTGGGGATGCTGAGACTGGCACCCCACAAACGTCTAGTGACATAACTTTAACATTCATCACACACAACATGAATTGATGTTATTAATGATTGACATGTTGCACACCTCAGTATGCTCATCGCAACATTACATCTGTGATGATTCTTAATATTGCCTTATGTCAAGGACGGAAGTTGCCCGTCTCCCAACCAGTACCCGCAATATTGCCTCCTCTCCAGATGGCTGAGTCGGCCCCAGCACAGGTTCAGGTGGTGTAGTCTTTGGTGGGCCCTCACCGGCTCCAAAACCCAGAGGGCGTAGGCCGAAAGCATCTAAGCAGTCAGGGCATGAACATGAGCAACCTGCCACTACCTCTGCTGCACCACGTAGAAGTGCTAGGAAGAGAAGGGCGAAGGTTTTGTAATCATGAAGGGGATGCACAAGGGTATCTGAGAGGATGTCATGTTTTTCATTTATATTTGGTTTTTGTTAAGTGCATATTAAATGTTATAATTGTCACCACCACTGCCACGTCTCGTCCGTTCTTGAGTCACTTTGGTGAAAGTGTCCTTTCATGTGCTTCATCGTGAACTGCGAGCCTTAAATCTGTTTTGTGCGTGAAAGAGGGCCAGGATGTTGGATTTGAGCAGAATGAAGGAATCATGGCAACTGCCAGGGAATCTGGCACACACTTGCAGAAACCTCTTCCGGTGGTCGCAAACCAGCTGCATATTGTTCGAGTGATATCCCTTTCGGTTGATGAACATTTCTGGCTCACGTGGAGGTGCTCACTGTGCAATCAATTGCGCTCTGTACTCGTGGGAAGCTAGCCAGAGAGTGGAAACCCACTGCCCTCTCAGTCTAGCTGATGTTGTCGATGAGAAGTTGACGTAGTCGGACGCCCTGCAAAACAAACCGTTGGTGACCTGTCCTATACATTTATGGGCAGATGACTGAGAGACCCCGGCGATGGCACCGCTGGTGCCCTGGAAGGATCTGGAGATGAAGAAATTGAGGGCATTGGTGACTTTAACTGCCAAAAGCAAAGCGTTGCCACCAGGCCCTGCCGGGAGCAGCTCTGTATGAAGGAGCGCACAGATGTCTGCAACCACCTGCTGACTCACTCTCAGCCTTCGTAGGCACTGCTCCTCAGAGAGGTCCAGAAAGCTTAGTCTCTGCCTGTAGACCCTCTTGCATGGGTAGTGCCTCCTGTGACAGCAGGCCCTCCGTTGTTCCCCTCTCTGCTCTTCTGCAGGTCCTTGTGGCTCTGTCTTGAGGAGCTGCAAGTCCCGGAACTGCACGCTGTGCCTGCCACTGATGTTGATGTGCCTGTATTGCTGAATACAATCATTGCACCCCTCCCCCCCACCAACTGATGGTGTCAGTTTGAGGGGGTCCAAAACATTGGTAAATATGCGTGAACACAAGAATTCTGAACGTGAACAAAGAAATCAGACTCTAAACACAAAGAACTCCCAGCCAAAGGTTTGTCTGAGAGAACTGATTGCCCTGCTGCAAAAACTCACCTTTTATCCCCATCTGTCAAACAATGATTTAAATGTCCAAATGGTTGCCGGCTGCAACTCGCCTCCGTTTCCATGGCGTGTTTCAGAGGCCATGGGAAAAATGTTGAGGCAGAGCCAAAATCCTCTTCCTGCTTCAAAACACAAAAAATGAACCACTTTAACAAGTTCAAGTATCCTAATTGATGGTTTAAATATCGACCCACTGGCAATACTTCCAGCTTCCTGAAGTGCGTGTGCTCCCAGATGCGTCTGGGTTGAACACAGAAGTCCACCCGGACTTGGGGGCTAAAATTGTGCCCCATGTGTGTATGATTCATTGTGCAACTCAAAGAAAAGTTACTGGGTAACTATGTTACAAACACACAGCTAACCAAAAGCTCACCCAGGTAGCCTGAAGTGGGACCATGGTAGACTCAAGTCCTGTTCAGTTCAGTTTCCAATCTGACCCATGTTGAACAGGAAGATTGCAGCATCTCCCTATAGTGTTGAGGAGATTATCACAACTGGGCAATACTCAACATTTCCTGGCGGTCAGTTAGAAAAGATAATGCCAGCATTCTGGGAGCAGAAACGGCAGGTAGCTGAATAAGGGAATGAATTACAAAAAGAAAAATTTACCAAAAATTCCAAAAAAAGTATCACCCAGTGAGTTCCCAATAGCTCAGTAAGTAAATACACTGCAGGATGTGGTACTGAGCCATACAGACCAGGAAGGATCTAGGTACAATCTTTGGTTGAGGTGAAAATGAAGACACCAAATGGCATCAGCAGCTCTCGGTGAGGGAGGAGTAACATCAGCTAGGGTTCAGATTCTTGATTGCTACTTTCTGAAACCTCCTGGAAAGTGAAAATGTGTGGAGATCAGGCGAGGACAGAATTAGACTTGAATGATCAACAAACCTCCCAATACTCAGTGTTAAGGCTCACACATTAGGCATGACCACTTGGATGAGGTAGCAGAGGGAGCCCAGTATCCATACCCGAGCACGAGTCACAACCTTCAAGAGGGAATCGAGAACAGTGATGCGACTCCAAATCTGCATATGTTATTAGAATAAGAGACAACAACAAAAGCAAAATGTACATATTTTTATTGTGATGTCCATTTTAAATGAGAAAAATAAATCTTAAAATGTTGCAAGCATAATTTTACAGTATTATACATAATGATGTCTATTCTCAGTGAATGATACTAAAGTACAAATTACAGAATAAAAAAGTATATAAAGTATGACCACATACCAGGCAGTAACTATAAACTTTGACACCTATCTCACTACTACTTAACTCTGAGTCAGAAGATGTGGGTCCATTCCAGAGCCCCATCTGCCCTTTCAGGTGGAAGTAAAAGATCCCATGGCACTATGTGAAGAAGAGCTGGGGAGTTCTCCCCGGTATCCTGGCCAATATTTTTCCCTCAACCAACATCAGTAAAATACAGATTATCTGGTCAGTATCTCATTGCTGTTTGTGGGACCTTGCTGTGTGCAATTTTGCTGCTGTGTTTCCTACATTACAACAGTGACTACACTTCAAAAGTACTTCACTGGCTTTGGAATGTCCTGAGGTCGTGAAAGGCGCTATGTAAATGCAAGTCTTTCTTACTTTCTTTACATGACAGACCTTTCCCTCTTCTCCCAAAGGTGGTCACTCATTCCTGTGGTACAGTTCCAAAGTTGTCAGTCAACCTCTGGATATCTTGCTCAAGTGGCCAGTATTCAAGTGTGAGCCCTGGCAGTGGGCAGCAGGTTATTAGACCGTGAAGGGTATCACAGCCAAACCAGACTCTGTCCTTACTCAATGTCCATACATGTACACTGGATATAGATCAGGAACATGAATCCTTCCATAAAACTGGGGTTGTTAAATTCGACCCTCAAGAACCTGTAAACATTATATAAACATTTTTCATTAAATAAGCTGTGTCTTCTCTTCTCCCAAGTTTCTCCACTCAAAATTTCATTCTGTTCTTCCTGAAGCAAAGCTCGAACTTCAATAAATACAAGTGGTCTGGAGTGAGAAACTTAAAAACTCAGCTCTTTGTAAAAACAGCTAGCATATCTGTACTTTTCACCTTTACCTGTTATTCTCCACCCTTCTCATTGATTTAGTATGTCCTATAAAAGGCTCCTCCCTCCCTTACCATGCCACTTCTGACGATGAGCTCCGCTTGAAACATTCTCTTTCAGCCATGTGGAGCTTTAGTTCAATGTGTCTGGACAAGAAAACCTGATCCATTAGAATTGGTGGATCAGATTTTCCATGCATTCGATAATATGATACATACACACACACACATATGAAAATGTGCTGGTTATAATATTAGGTTTTCTGACAGACTTGTAGGTCTAATGTTTACATTTCCTTATATGTTTACTGCTACAAGCATAATATTGAACTGTTTTTCAGACGCCTCAAGAACAGCTATCAGTTGACTATGGTGCTGAATTCCCCGTCACTGAAGTCGGTCACATTAAGTATCCTCCCTTTGTGCCCAGCTTCCACCCTGCCAGATTGCTATGGCCGGGGAGTAGAGGCCATAAATCAGCACCTGAAAGAACAGCGAAGATTCCAATCCCGTGTGTGAACTGCTGCAAAAACCGGTGCATGCATTCTAAAAACAAATTCTAAACTAATACTAAAAGAAGCAAAGCAGAAAAACACAAGGCACTTTGCTGTGAAATTTTATTCCAGTGATAGCGATTCTTTTCAGCGAAGTAAAATGATTTAGTAACAAACTGCAAGTTACTGGAGGGTACTTTTATAAGTCTGTGCATGGGCTTCAGTTGCACTGCATAACATTTATGACAAATTTAAAAACTATTTTCTGTTATTTTGTGCAGGTTTCCACTTTGACAAATTTACACCAAATCAGTCGCGTGTCGATGTAAAATTACACATTCTATCCCATTCCTTCCCTCCCCCTCCTCCCACCACAGCATTTAAACATTAAATTGAATTGAGTTTCTGGTCAATAATATTTAATTTGAGATGGGGGGGGAATGCAGTACTTAAAATTGCATGTGTACCAATTATCACTTGCCATGTGTCTGATTTTCCTGCAGCTGCAACTGAAAGAGGAACATTTTGACTTATTTTATGCTAACTGTACGCAGACAGAAAATGGAGGCCTTTTCCATTGTGCTGGGTTTTGTGCTTTGAATCTCTTCATAATTCAATGTTTGAAAATAAAAACAAGCATAAAGTTTTACAAAAGTATTTTATAAATTAAGCAATCGCTGCATTCAACATGAGGTCTTAAAAGCATAGAAGCATAAAATGCTAGAAACATAGGCTAACACTTTGGGTGCAGATCCTTCTTCAAAACTGATTAGGGACCTATGCCCACAACATTAACCTGTCGTTTCTATGTTTCAGGTGCTGATGGACCTGCTATTTTTTTCTAGCATTTTCAGCTGTATGAAAAATTTCTATAGTCCTAAAGCATACGAGGGTAAATTCAGCAAAATCACTGAAGCAGGGATCGAACAATTAGATGTGGAGCAAGCCTCAGTGAACATAAGAACAAGGAGCAGGGGTAAATCATACGGCCCCTCGAGTCTACTCTGCCATTCAACAAGATCGTGACTGATCTTCTATCTCAACTCCACTTTCCTGCCCGATCCCCAGATCCCCTGAGTGTCCAAAAATCTATCGATCTCAGTCTTGAATATACTCAATGACTGAGCATCCACAGCCCTGTAGAGGGCTAGAGAAATTGCTCTATTAACTGTTGGAAATGGGAGTGATTTTAAAAG
The DNA here is from genome assembly GCF_035084215.1 of Heptranchias perlo. Taxonomy (NCBI): domain Eukaryota; kingdom Metazoa; phylum Chordata; class Chondrichthyes; order Hexanchiformes; family Hexanchidae; genus Heptranchias; species Heptranchias perlo. The sequence goes on from NC_090335.1 coordinate 47,297,967, forward strand.
GCAGTACAGGTAGCTTGGTTTTGTTCTTAAAACATGATAAAAGAACACACATAATTCATTAATATATAAAATTCAGGCCATCTTGAATCACTGCATTGCATTGCTGTGCTCAATTCCATTTTCTAACAACTAAATCAAGTTTGGAAGAAAAGCAAAGAGAGTGGCGGGATGGTTAACCCTTTGAGTACTGAAAAAATGCAAAAGGTTTTTAGTATTGCAACTTTTCTTTAAAAATTATTTTTGCTTTGGCCTGGAATGCATTTGCAATCTGCAAATGACAAGAAAGAATTTCACAGACGCAGAAAGCATGAGCAAACACTCAAATTTTTGTATGAATTGTGAAGACAATTGTGGAGGCAACTGATGAATTGTTACTTGTCTTTATGCTAGAATGGAGCAATTGTCTTTGGCATTCAGCACCAATTCAGCTGCAACTACCACTCTCTCCTTTCTCTTCAAAAATGTGCCTTACACGTTCTATTAAAATGGTGTAAGTAAAGCATGTTTACAGGCTTTCTGCTGAATATTATTAACCTTGTTAAGAAGCAGGCTATCTGTTAAAGATTGTTAACAGCATCAACAGAACTTCTGTTAAGATTGCCTAAACCTTGTTTAGTTAGTGCATCCATGATGAATACCACGTCATGAGACGCCATGTCTCCATTATTATCTCAATATTTATAGGATGATGGCATGGGAAGTGGTATTATCAAGTACCGTCTGCTATACATCTTGTTGCAGAATGTGAAGAAGTCAGCAGATGGGTGCTTGGCTTGGGAGCACCCCACAAAATCGGTGAGTAAGTGCCGCTTTGATAGCACTGTCGACGACACAGTCCATCACTTTGCTGATGATTGAGAGTAGACTGATGGGGCGGTAATTGGCCAGATTGGATTTGTCCTTTTTGTGGACAGAACATACCTGGGCAATTTTCCACATTGTCGGATAGATGCCAGTGTTGTAGCTGTACTGGAACAGCTTGGCTAGAGGCGCAGCTAGTTCTGGAGCACAAGTCTTCAGCACTACAGCTGGGATGTTGTTGGGGCCCATAGCCTTTTCTTATTTATTAACAAATTGAAGACATAAATGCATGGTTCCAGTCCTTTACCCCAATAAGCCTCCATTAATATTGGCGGTCACAAAATGGCTGGATTATCATCCTGGTAACAGCAGCATAGTCAGTCCTTGCCCTTTCTTAGCAGGTAAGGATGGATGATAAATTACAATTGGCAGACTTGTCTATTGTTCTCAGCAACAACTGGCTTAACATCAAAGATCTGTTGGTGACAATGCTAGCCCCAGTTACCGCCAAACAGAAAAATTTAGCCCTTAATTCCTCAAAGAGAGGATCTTCCTCCCGAGAAGCTGGTTTCATCTTGTTCAATAACAGGTATAAAGGGAGCTCCTTGCTCCATATCCTTAGGTCTGTCTGTTTCTTCACTGTCTCCTCTGATCTTCTCAGATTCATCTGTAGCCAAATAAATAAAAGTGAGCAGCATTCCACACAAAATGCAGTAAAGTAATAGCCGACTCTCGAAAATATTTCACAAATGTATCTTTTAAAAAATTTAACACACCATAGACAAACAGATTGAGTGGGAGAAATGCAAATATCTCAGGGCAGGGTGACTTTTTTTTGCCAAACAAGTTTTCGCCTCTTTTGAAGGTGCTGATTCATACTGAGGTACAATTCTACAAGCATCGGTTGTTTTCTGGTATTTCATACAAGTGACCTTTCTTCATATGTGAGCCTAGACTCCAAATGTGGGCAGCCTATTTAACTGAGGAGGCCATCACAATTGAGCCATATTCTGTCCTCAGCAAATGCTCACACAAGTGTATTTGCAGCAGGAGATACTGAAAAGCAACTAGCAATGGGAACCTTGATTGTTTTTGTCCCTTTCCTAGCCAAAATGTGTTGAAGCCAATTGGAACATCTCTACTGACACCCTAGCTGAGATTAATGAAGGCCCCTTTTACATCATCAGGGTGTCTCAAAGTGCTTCACAGACAATTAATTACTTTTGAAGTTTAGTCACTGTTATGTAGGCAAATGAGGCAGCAAGTTCCACAAACTGCAATGAGATAAATGACCAGTTAATCTGATTTTGGTAGTGTTAGTTGAGAGATAAATGCTGGAGTGTTACCAATGAGCCAAGCTCACCCCTACACTGACATCTAAAGCAAGTCCATTGATCCAGGTCAAAATTTATTAGCACACAAAAGAGTACGAACCATCCCTCAGAAAACTAGGATTCAATGACATTTCAATCTTTAGATTTGTACTCCTTGTGAATGGTAAACGCAGCTCACCATAAAATTTATGAGTACATTGCTACCACTCCTCGAATCATAGCATGGGCACGTGCTATACCCTATCAAATGACGTTTGACTAGTTGAAGGTGTCGAGCTTCAGCAGCAGATGCTTGCCTCTCTGGAACTCAATTAAGGTTAGCAACAAATTGTGGCTATGTAACCACATTCCCAGACCTAGTCTCCAGGTGGCATCTTCCAGCAGGTGGTGTCTAAGTCTCAGACTTTCCTCAACAGCTATATGGCAAATCTACCCTCAGAATGGTAGATAGGCCTATGATTGTGACATGTCAAACATAATGCTCTGCGCTTGCAAGTCCAATGCCACATATCAAGTTTACTAATAACCTTATGCAAGGAGCCTTAGCAAAGAGACATGCCTTCTATTAGGCTGATTGCCTTCTACTGTGCTGAGTAACAGGGTAATGTAGACTAGCCCTCTCTCCAGCAAAAGGTTTCGCTCTTTGCTACAAATTCACCTCATAGCTTGCTTTGAGTCTCCTATGTGGGCTGAAGAAAATCACCCTCTGCATGATGTCAAGGGCCTCCGAACCATGAGAACTGTTCGGGCACACATTCGAGCTTAACCTTCATTGGGACTTTGCTTCATTGAAGAAAGACAAAAAAAAGCAAGAAGCCCATCTCCCCTTTTCAGTCTGGTCCCATAGAACTGCGTCCAAGCTGAAGTTGGCATCCACCAAAACTCCTAGGTACCAATATGAGCAATTGGGTATTTAAAAGGTGTCACCTTTGGCTCAGTTGTAACACTTTTGTTCTCAGAGTCAGAATATTGTGCATTCAAGCTCCACTCCCGAAACACAAGCATGTTATCTAGACTGACACTTCAGTGCAGTACTGAGGGAGTGCTGCATTGTCGGAGGTGATGTCTTTTGGATGAGACATTAAACTGAGGTCCCGTCTGCCCTTTCAGGTAAGATTCGATGTGAAAGATTCCATGACACTATTCAGAGAAGTGCAGGGGAGCTCTTCTGGTATCTAGGCCAACATTTATCCCTCAACCAACATCGCTAAAACAGATTATCTGGTAATTCATTTCATTGCTGTTTGTGGGTCCTTGCCCTGTGCAAATTGGATGCCGCATTTCCATTTATTACAACAGTGAATGATGGTGAGTGGAGCATACTAGATTTCAGTTGAATTCACAACCACACATCTCTGAAAAGAAGCACAATTCTTTCAGAAATGCCTGGAACACACACTAAAACCTACCCTTACTCTCTCAGAGTACCTGGTCCAGGCTTTTCTGGAAGATAATTGAAAAAGAAAACAGGGAGCTGCAATTACTAAGTAAGAACTGTAACATAGTCACTTGATGCTGGAATGTTTTGAGACTTCAACTCTTCAGGGTTTACTAAACAAATAAAATGATAAAAATACACATCACAAAGAGAGAAAATAGGAGTAGGATATTTATGATTACTGAGTGATAGTTGTAGGGTGTTACCTTGTGATGCTTCAGTGTTTTGAGGTTCCTTTGGTACTTCGTTTTCATTCTTAGGATTAGCTAAAAAAAAATCATAATTGTAACAAATTTATGGCATGTCCATCAAAAAGAACCACAAGATACCTGGAAGAATTACAGACTGTTAATCTTGCATGCAGATTGTTAATCTGAAAATCCTATCATGAAAACCCGGGGGTAACAGCACTTGCTTTCCGACCATCTTGGATGTTTCTTGTGCGAGGATCATCTGGATCATGGATTGCGCCAATTCACCATTTTGAATGTTTGGTGATGGTGAAGCACTCTACTTCTGGCGTGGAGAAAACCTGACACAAACTACCAACCCTCACTATGAGAGGTAGTCTCTTGTTGACTAATCATGAAATACCATTTCTGGTGGTCATGGAGCTGGAGAACTCAAGAAGATAGACTGAGGCTTTATGGAGAAAAACTGGTCCTACCCTACGGAAATCCGTTTTGTTGATCATAGAGAAACACTGGCAGCAACCATGGATCTATCTGCAGTCCAGCTCCTCTGTTTTCCCCTTATGTATATGATAGGGGGCCCATTGGATGGATATACTATTCAAATAATCTCTAGTGAACAATGAGTGAGGAGCTATTGATGTCAGGTCCACAAGTTGTATAAATATCACATCCAATGGCACCTCTCTATTTTTTGTTTATGTCATGTTCTGTTGCTTTGTGTGCGAACATTAAAATAGTTGAGTTTTCCAATGAAATGGTCTTATATTTAAATCGGATAGCTGGGTGGATATTAATTTGAGTGTACAGTCTGGATTATTGAAATTTGGAAAATAGAATTTACAAATGAATTGGGCCCTTTGGTGTGGTTCTTGTTGGATAATGATCTTGGAGCTTATTTTTTGTATATTTTAGAGGAAATTGTGATTTTGTCACGGTTTCTTTTTCTAATCTCCTGTCCTGATCCCCAGTCTCTTTTTGCTAATTTTCATGTTTTTTGTTAGAATTATTCATCACTTTGCTCAGTGAAGTTCTCCAACGTGAGCCTGATTGTTGTTAGTAGCAGGATTGCATTTAGAAAAAGGAAATATGTCCTGTTCTGGGCTTTGGGCCTCAAAAAAAAACATTAACGAGTCAGTATGGCAAGTTTAATGAGCCAATGGTAGTGTTGTCCACATGATAGAGCTGTCCATGGATTAAATTAATGTAGTTCTGTACCAACAAAAATAATTTAGGAAGAGAAGAACCCAGAGCCATTGCACATATAGTTTCTACTAGAAGTAAACAGATGTAAAACATCGTTGGGGGGGGGGTCCAAGCAGTGGCCGGAAGTGGCCCGCAACTTTAATGTTCGACTGAGAGGAGCACTCCTGCTCCTCCTAGCTCCACATTTGGGTAACATAAGAATATAAGAAATAGGAGTAGGCAGTACAGCTCCTCGAGCCTGCTCCGCCATTCAATAAGATCATGGCTGATCTTCGACCTCAACTCCACTTTCCCGCCCGATCCCCATATCCCTTGATTCCCCTAGAGTCCAAAAATCTAAGTAGTTTTAGCAAACTTACCTTTTTGATAGTGGCCTGCAGCGGTTTCTTTAAGGACTGTCCATTAGGCCGCACTTAGACTGTTTTTTCCTGAATGAAGCCGGCGTTGGCTGCCTCAGGGAAAACCAATATTGCAGATGGGGCCTCAAACAGGCGATAAGCCCTTTATTTGCCTATGCAAAGGGCCTAACGCCTGCTTCAGGCGCAGACCTGGGATGTCTATACTAATATGGTGGGTGGCGCAATTCTGGCTCGTAATGAGCGTGCGTTTCCTGCCCGCCATATTGAAGCTAGGCACCCATTTAGAGCAAGAACAATTGGCATGGTGCCATCGTATTTCTAGGCCAATGTCTCCCTCCATGGCTCAGAAATGGTTCCCTTTTTTATTCCTATTTCCTCTGCATAGTGGAGGGACAGGTGAGGAGGGGGCTTTCTGAATGTTTCAGCTACTACACACAGAATTTAATTTTTTTTTAAAAAGATGCACTGGGAAATGTATATATATTTTATAAATATCCACATTACAAACCTTACATGTTCCTGCACTTCCTGTCAACTTTTTCCACTATAAATTCCTATGTTCACATTTATAATGGAAACTGCCTATATAAACTTGTCATGCTGTAATTATACTCTACCTGTATTGGAGACACTGCAGCACTGCCACATGACAAATTTACATAGGCAGTTACCAATATAAATATGGAGAAAGCAATTTATAATGGAAATATAACAATAACAGAATGTATGACTTTAAGATGGGCTCTGAATTACATCAATGTACCTAGGTCCAATCATCCCCCATCCTTTAACTCCACTTCACCTGGAGACTACACTTGGTCTCAATTCCTTGTGTGCAATGCCACAGGAGATTGATGTCCCATGGTACTGTACCTGAGGAGTCAAGACCAAATGTAGCTCTAGGTGAAGCCTGGTTAGATGGCAGAGGATAACTGGACAAGGGCATACAGATCTAATTCAGTTCCCATTTTAAAGTCATTTATTTGGTGCATATTTTTATACAATTCTTGCATTTCATATTATTTATAGTTAAATAACAAAACTTGTGACTACTGGGAAGCATCAAACTTGTATCGGTGGAAGCAAAGTTTCTCTGCAGTATAGGTTGTGGAGCTGGGAGATGCAAATTGTCACCACCACTGATAAGAAGATATAATTACAGGGTGACAAGTTTAAGTTGGCAATTTTCATTATAAATGTGGACACTTGAATGTATAATGGAAACATTGACAGGAAGTGTGTGCAGATGTAAAAGTTTTAATATATCAGACAGATATAAAACCGCATCACTGCCAAAGCATTAAAGAACATTAGCACTGTCACTGATTGTATTAACAGTCATTGGATTAGGAAGGCAGAGAAGATGGATTCCTACCTTTGTTTCGCTTTTGATAAAACCAAACGATAATTATAATCACAATGCCAAATGCCACTACAAAGAAAGCCAGAATGGCAAAATGCGTTCGAGAATACCCTAAGAAAAGAAAAGAAAGATTCACACCCATTTTTCACACTCGTCAGATTAACATATTCTTCAGAATTATTATTTTACGAGAGCCCCTATTGCCTCAGTGGGTAAATACCCTGTGTGGTGTGGTGTCCTACCGAACCATACCGGTAAGGAAGGTGCTAGGTTCAATCTCTGGTCTGTCCTGCGTTAGTTGATCTCAACCAGAGCACCAGTGGAATTGATTTCTGACTGGGCCATCTTCTGCAGCATGCAGATCCAGGCAATACGCGGTAGAAATCTAACCTCACATAATACACCTTTGTGTGCCAGACATTAATAAGTTTAAGAGTCAATCATCTCGTGACACCTTGACCAGTAGGTCCAACGAGATATGCCCTGAGATCAAGTGAAACCCCAATCATACTGTGGTGAAATTGTTTCACAATACAATACAAAAAAAAGACTCTACTCTTGGATATGCAAGCCTTCGTTTTCCAATTGAGCACAAGCCCGACTGGAAGTGGAGCACAGTATGATTTGCACCCATCTTGTGTCATGGCCCCATCATAATTTCCATGTCAGCCTCATTATAATATTTTCAGTAAGCTGCAGATGCCATAGGTGCCCCTGAGAGCTCATCCACTGGGGTGTGGGAATAATGTGCTACTGCAAGATGTAAAGGTCTCCAACAGCTTAAAAGGGCCAAGCATTGCCATTGTTTTTGCTGTAGTAAAGTTCAGAGATGTCTGTCAGGTCTGAAGGAAGAAGCACATATACTGACGCATTTAAGGAGAGGCTTGATACATACATGAGGGAGAAGGGAGTAGAGGGTTATGGGGGCAGGGTGGGAAGAGATAATTAGAGTGGGAGGAGACTTGTGTGGAATATAAACAACGGCACAGACCAGTTGGACTGAATGGCCTGTTTCTGTGCTGTAGATTCTATGTAATTCTATATAAATTAGAGGAGGGAGACCCTCTTTGGCATGGACCCCCAAAAGGCTCCAAAGAAAGTTGATCAGAGGAAATAAAACAAAGTGACCAGGATAGTGAACCCCACATAGGTCATTAAACTTCTTTTACGCTATCACATCAGATAAGATAAAAGAAGCTAGCTACTTCTTCGTAAAATGCACAGTACCAAGCATGGTTGCTAATCACAATGACCTCCCCTCACTTTGAACTTAAGTACTTTAATTGTTCACTATGAATGCCATGAGGCAGTGAAGTGGCCTCGACACCCCCAGCCTTCATTTTTATTGATTCAAAGGCGTGTATAATATAATCCAGCTAGGATCGAGGATCATGGTTGTGTGCTGGATGCTGTGCAACTTTGTCTCACAAAGAGGCCTCATTCTGGAGATGGAAGGCTCCCCAAAGACAGCAAGAGGTGCAACAGCAGTCTGATGTGCTTGTGGATAACAACCTATTGTTAACAGGCATTAACGTGCAGTATCACATTTCTGTGATCAGAAATCACCTGAACATTTATGGAGTAGTATCCTTTTCTATTAATTTATTCATTCAGGTTGGGATGTGGAGCCCTGATGACCACATGGGTTCCATTAAGAGCTCTAGACTCTTGACAAACCTGTTAGGTGGTAAATGCTGTCTCCAATTGGTCTCTCTCCTCCACCGGGAAGGCATTTCCTCTGGAAAACAGAGAGCCAGTCACTTGTTTGAAACAGGTATGAACTGCAGGCTGGCAATTTGGAAGTTGTCTCCTGTGGCAGCCTGGAAGGATCTTGATGCATAGAAGCTTAACGCTGCAGTTACTTTCACAGCTATAGCAAGAGCTGTTCCAGTCCAGGAGATTATCAATACTTCAGCCCACAGCAGATGGCATTGCTCGGTCACTGCCTCGATAACAAAGCCAGGTAGGAATGGTGTGGTCCTTGAGTATTGACAGAGGCAAACATATTACCTAAAGCATTTAGTGAGATCTGTAAATTATGGACACCTAGGGACGGGCATCAGCTATCCTTTTTTTGCAGGTGTCCTTATTTTCAAAATGGTCATTGTATGTATTGTAAAAATTCTCAGCAGAATGGGGAGTTCTTTACCCATCATCCCTGGGATAGAGACGAGCAAGCATTCAATCCCAGAGGTAGAGCATTTTCTCTGCCACTATGGATGCTGGGTAAAGAGCTCTCCATTTCACAAAGCCGTTTCTTTCACAAAACCTGCTGCCGCCTCACGCTGACCTGCGTGGCCTGCTTTTTAAGTTGTAAAAGGGCTTCGTGCATTGAAGGCTGCCTGTAGTTCGTATTTTGCGAGTGTCTGTGGTTGCAGAGTGCCTCCTGTATATTGTACTAGTAAGTTATCTGGGTCTCTCAATAAGTGTCTGTTTTTTGCAGGTGTCCATTTTTTGGGTGTGTCCATTTGTACAGGTTTCACTGTAGTTGAACCTGAAAATTTAGTCCCTTCATGAATAGTCATCTAATTCATACAGCTCTATGGGAACTGCCAAAGGGATTCCATTCTTCCAACTTTATTAGCTGCAATTTGTACTGCAGCAGTACTTTCTGAGACTGCAGGAAAATACAGCTTAACAAACTGAAGGCTACAGCAAGATGGCGGAAACCTTAAGGGAGTAAAAAGTACAGTATGCAAAAGGTTCAATGCACAAGTGGAGAAATGCTGACTGTCAAAAAAACTAGAGTTCAGCATTCAATGAAATAATCTTGCTTTAGGAATCACGCCAAAGCAGGCCAGGCCCAATTATCTGCCCTGCACTCATTTTATATAGCAAGTTGTGTGCTGGAAGCAGAGCATCACCCTTAGCCCTGAAATTATGAGAACTGATCAGCATAAATATTCCATTTAAATTAGGTTTGTGCGTATTTGTAGCCCTATTGCCTCGCTCACTTCAAATCACACCTTGTAAAATAGGTGCACTGCCAAATGCACTCAGTGGGGGACCCAATTCTCCAACCATCAATGAGGCTTTAAGTCGCTGAGGTAAAATTTACTCTTTCTGATTAGATTGGATTATATTTTAATTACTTTTGATTGTTTTATTTACAGTTGCTTTGGGCAGGCTGTCCTCCCCAGAATTTTAGTGGTGTCACATCTTTTAGGGGATGAATGGGTAGAATCCTTGTAGAGGTTTGGCTTTGTCCATTCCCACAGTCCTGCCGGCCCATTACAAAATAAGGCTCTTTAACATTATCCCTTTTTGTGGTGACAAGGAGCCCATGTTCCATGTGTATGTGCAGTGCTAAAGACTTCAGGCCTTATTTAATTTGTTCAGGTGTGCTTTTAAACTTTTGATTGTATTTCCCTGTACCTCTTTATTTTGAGTCACCCAATGGGCTGGCCAAGCAGATCAGAGGACCTCCTGGTGGGTCTGCATCTGGGCCTAACAAAATCCACCATTCGTAGATCCAGGATGTACAAGATCACTGGACACGAATCATCAAGCTCCTTGCTGACATTTCCAGCACTCAGTGATCTTTTAACACCAACATGCAGCTCTCTAGATGCCTTCAATGACCAGTGGGCATAACATAAACATTTTGCTTTGATTTGCCAAAAAACTGAATCAAGTTCATCAACTTCAATGTAGTCCAAGGGAAACAGAAGCAAGACTTCTTCCGGTGATGGTTAGCAGCATAACTTTGTAGAAAAACCGTAGAAATTTCTGCAGATGCCACACTACCACTACTAGTAAAAAGAAATTATTTGCGAATAGTTGCAAAAATATCTGTCCTCCCTCAAGGTTCTTGAGTTCTACAAATAAATAACCTTTTGTTAGAAAAATCTCACCTTCTTTTCCAAAGCAAGCCTGTACAAGAATAGGGTTACTTTGACTGCTGTTGTTTGGTTGCTTCACAATGCAGGTATATTCTCCAGGAAATTTTTCAGGCTTTGATATTGTTAAAATTTTGCCCTCATTAGATAAAACAACATTCGCATCTGGGATCACTGCAGCGTTTTGGTATTTCCATTCAGTAGAAACACTGGAACTCTGGTTACTTAGATAACAATTGAAATAAACAACGGAGGAATTTCCAGTGCAGTTAATTGATGGCTTTGAAAGCGGTTCTACAATTTAAAAGAAATGAAAAAAATTAAGTCTTCATACTTTGAGTAAAACAACATTCTCTAAAACCATTGGTAAATTGTATTGATAACTTTCAAGTATTATCTCTCCTACAGGAGGCACACACTTTGTTAGGACAACATCCAAAAATGATATCTCCACAGTCATACTCTATTTTGCTATCCTGACCTACAAAATGATAGAAGAGTGCCATTCAGCCAATTCTGTTTGTGAAAGTCCCAACTCTTCAACTGGACATAGGGAACACAATATCAAAATTTGCTGATGACACAAAACTAGGGGATTTGTTAAACAACAAGGGGAGAAGGTCACACACCATCCCGACTTGGAAATATATCGCCGTTCCTTCATTGTCGCTGGGTCATAATCCTGGAACTCCCTTCCTAACAGCACTGTGGGAGAACCTTTACCACAAGGACTGCAGCGGTTCAAGAAGGCAGCTCACCACCACCTTCTCAAGGGCAATTAGAGATGGGCAATAAATGCTGGCCTCGCCAGTGAAGCCCACATCCCATGAACGAATAAAAAAAGACTTCAGGAAGACATAGACAACTTAGCAAAATGGCAGACAGATGGAGAACTATGAGAGAATCCATTTTGGGAGAAAAAACAATGAATGGGAGTATGCAATGAAAAGATGCCGAAGAGTGTGGATATTATGAAGAGAGACTTGAGATACTGGGGCTATTTCCACTGGAGCATAGAAGGTTATACAAGATTTCACAGAGGATTTTAGAATGGTTCAAATACATAATTCCCTGAAAGTACAAGTGCAGGTAGATCAATCTATAAATTAGGTCAATAGTTTTTTGGGTTTTATTAATAGGTGTATAAAATACAAGAGTAAAGAGCAATGATAAATGGTTAGGCCACAGTTAGTGTAAAGTGCAGTTTGGGTGCCCTATTATATAAAGGAGATTAAAGCCATAAAGTTTGTATGGTGCCGGGGATGGAAATTATGATGGAGAAACTTGAGATACTGGGGCTATTTTTACTGGAGCAGAGAAGGATAAGACAAAATTTCATAGAGGCTTTTAATATCATGAAGGATTTTGATGGGGTAAATAGGGAAAGACTATTTCTCTGATTGGAGCATCAGTAATGAAAGGCCAACAATTGTTCAGTCACTAAAAGACTGCAGGGAGCCATGGTGACTGATGGGGCAGTTCCGAGGAGTGCAAGAAATTTGAATTGGCTGATTTAACTGAATGCATGGAAAAAGGCAGCAATATCTGAGGCAGGCCCCTCAGTGTCAGAAATTTAACGGCCTGCTTCAGGTATAGCAGTGATAGTCACTCATCTAAGTGGTCTGAGGGTCTTACATTTAGGGGTGTAACGACAGTTTCCCCTTGTGATCTGAACTGGGTATTTGTTTCTTTTGCATGTGTGCTTCTTCAATCTCTTATAGACGGACCGAGAAAACACTTGGTGAGAATAGGCTAGATACATATGGTTAAGCTGCCTTATTTCACAGCAATTGAATGTACAGAGCAAGAGTTATGATCAGATTCACTTAGTTTAATCAGAACAACTTGTCTTCAGGTAATAATACAAAATAATGAACATGCTATGCTTCCCTACATTAGTGGGTCATCTTACTTGATAAACAAAATAACTCCCAACTACCCTCCTTCATGCTAAAGTTCTGAGCTTGGCCAAAGCTTGCCCTCGCAGCTTTCTGTTTAAATCCTGACTCACTTTGTCTATTTCTGTTTTTTACACCTTGCGTTTGCACCCAGAAGAGACCAAAGACTTCCCAGTACAATGGGTGTGAGGCATTTATTGACTGCTGAGACAGACTAACGAATTGCTCATTATTTACAGACTATGGGAAACAGCATCAAAGCTTAACTTGTTGACAATTTAACCACCTATTGTCTTGGTGTCTATCTTTAAAAAAAAAATGAATACACTTTGCTTTAAAAAAAACTTTTTCCATATCCTTTCTGTGAAATCACATTTAGAAAAATTCCAAACGTGACACCCGGTCTTCTAGCTGCGGTGACTAAAGCAAAGGCAATTATCTCAACTGGGGGGAGCATTACACCCCAAATACAAAACAGGGTGGGGGGGGGGGGAGCAGTTACAACATCAACGTGCCCAGTAACAACTGTGCATCCCGATGTTTAATCCTTTACCTGAATAAAGAGATGGAAATGCAACAGGGAAAGAGCGAGAGAGAAAACACAGAACTAGTAAGTCTTTTTTCAGACTCAAAACATCCATTACTATAAGCAAATGCTTTCTCTTGTGGCTATGGAGATGGGACTGTCCTAGAATTCATATTGGTAATGAAAGACCAGTGTTAAAACTATGGGCTCTACGGTTTTAAGAGGGCTTTTACCACTGCTGCGAGTACTGGCATAGCTTCACCACTATAACTGTAAGAGAAGACACTTGCAAAACCATACAGCCAGACAGGCTCTGGAGAAATACAGGAAAAGTGAGTTCGAGAAAATGGAAAAGTGAGGGAGAGAGAAAAAAAAGAGGGCAAGAGATAGAAGGAGAAAATAAGAGTAGATTTACAAAAGCACAGAGCTTGAGCACAGAGGTCGGGAAAGACAGAGAGTGAACCTCTAACGGAGAGAACTGCTGACAAGAGCGAGGGCCTTCAACAGGGAATTTGGTGAGTGTGGGAATTAGGTACAGAGGGGAAAGGAGGTGCTAAGTGATTTAAACCAAAGAACTACAGACCAAGACTGAACGGAACACGGGGGAAGCCGCATGAGGAATCAAAAATCAAGAAACAGTCAAAAAGTGACGTCACAAGACAAGGAGGAGCACGGGGGGGGGGGGGTAAGTCAGCAAGTATTTCATTTATTGGTTAGTGTTTTTAGTGGTTATTGCTCTTAGTGGTTAGTGTCTTTTAGTGTTAGGTAAACAGTACAGTACCTTAAAGCTAAACAAACAGTTTAAATAACTGTTAGCTAACACGGCAGGACAGCAGGGGCCCGTTGCATGCATATCCTGTGCCACGTGGGAACACTAGAACACTTTGTGTGTCCTGGAAAACCACATGTGTAGGAAGTGCCATCATCTGCTCGAGCTCGAGCTCAAGAGTTTCTGAACTTGAGGGACGGCTGACATCACTACAGTGCATACAGGAAGCTGAGTTTCATGGATAGCACGCTTCAGGAGGTGGTCACCCCGCAGCTACAGAGAGTTCAGGCGGAGAGGGAGGGGGTGACCACCAGACAGACTAGGAGGAACAGACAAGCAGTGCAGGAGTCCCCTGGGTATGTGGCACTCACAAACCGGTGTTGAATACCAGTGAGGGTGTTGACACCTCGGGAGAGTGCAGTCAGAAGCAAACCCACAGCACCGTGGGAGACTTGGCTGCACAGGGGGGCAAAAGAAATGCAGTTGTTATTAGGATTCAATAGTCAGGGGGATAGACAAGTGTTTCTGCAACCGACGACATGAGTCCTGCATGGTGTGTTGCCTCCCTGGTGCCAGGGAAAAGGTCATCACTGAGAGGGTGCAGCCAGAAGTCATGATCTACGTGGGAACCAATGACATAGGAAGGAAAAGGGCCGAGGTCCTGCAGTCAGAGTTTCAGGAGCTAGGGAGGAAGTTAAAAAGCAGGACCTCAAAAGGTAGTAATCTCTTGGATTACTCCCAGTGCCACGTGCTAGTGAGTATGGGAATAGTAGGATAAGACAGGTTAATGCGTGGCTGGAGAAATGGTGCAGGAGGGAGGGCTTCAGGTTCCTGGGGCATTGGGACCAATTCTGGGGCAGGAGGGGCCTGTTCAAGATGGACGGGTTGCACCTCAACAGAGCTGGGACCAATGTCCTCGCGAGGATGTTAACACTGTCCTCGCGAGGATGTTAACTAATGCCGTGGTGGAGGGTTTAAATTAATTTGGGAGGGGAATGGGCACCAGGATGAAACATTAGAGAGGAGAAACAACATGCACAGAGGACTGGGAGGGATATGTAGCACTAGAGTAAAGAATAGTTCAGAAATAGGAAGGATCAGACAGGGGGAAAATGCAAGGCATTCTAAAATGAGATTGGAGTGCATGTGCGTAAATGCATGTAGCGTGGTAAATAAGACTGGTGAGCTGCAGGTTCAAGTTGACACATGGGACTTTGAAATAATGGGAATAACAGAGACCTGGCTCAAAAAAGGGGAGGATTGGGTACTTAATATTCCTGGCTACATGGTATTCAGAAAAGATAGGGAAGCAAAGAAAGAAGGGGGGCAGGGTGGTGGCAGTGTTGATCAAAGGCACCATTATAGCACTGGAAAGGGATGGTGTAGA
Source organism: Heptranchias perlo (assembly GCF_035084215.1). Lineage (NCBI taxonomy): Eukaryota > Metazoa > Chordata > Chondrichthyes > Hexanchiformes > Hexanchidae > Heptranchias > Heptranchias perlo. Next base: position 47,313,078 of record NC_090335.1, read on the forward strand.
TGATGGGTCAAAGACAGAATCTATTTGGTTAGAATTAAGAAATAGATTGTAGGACAAGTTGAGAAGGCTGTTAGAAAAGCATGGGATTCTGGGCTTTATTAATAGAGGCATAGAGTATAAAAGCAAGGAAGTTATGCTAAACCTTTATGAAACACTGGTTAGGCCTCTGCTGGAGCGTTGTGTTCAATTCTGGGCGCTACATTTTAGGAAGGATATTAAGGCCTTACAGAGGATGCAGAAGAGATTTACTAGAATGGTACCAGGAATGAGGGACTTCAGTTACATGGAGAGATTGGAGAAGCTGGGGTTGTTCTCCTTAGAACAGAGAAGGTTAAGGGGAGATTTGATAGAGGTGTTCAAAATCATGAATGGTTTTGATAGAGTAAATAAGGAGAAACTGTTTCCAGTGGCAGAAGAGTCAGTAACCAGAGGACACAGATTTAAGGTGATCAGCAAAAGAGCCAGAGGCGACATGAGGAAGCATTTTTTTATGCAGCAAGTTGTAATGATCTGGAATGCACTGCCTGAAAGGGTGGAGGAAGCAGGTTCAACAGTAACTTTCAAAAGGAACTGGATAAATACTTGAAGGGAAAAATTTACAGGGCTATGGGACTAATTGGAGAGTTCTTACAAAGAGCCGGCACAGGCACGATGGGCTGAATGGCCTCCTCCTGTGCTGTACCAACTATGATGTTATGATTGTTGGCACTCGGCCTTCACATTGATGTAGATTTACCACTAGGCAATCGAGAGTTTCTGCTTGCTGCATTCAACCAGGTTTATGTTTTTTTTGCCAGAGGCGATGCCTCGGATATGGTTCAGGACTGAAAATCTCACACCCAGGATTTATCTGGTGTTAACAGCTCTGAAATATTATCTAGGTGATCTCAATTTTGCTGGCATTTTAAAACAACAGTTACAGGTTGCCACAGAGTGTTGGCATCCAGGCTCATACCCACAATTCTTCCCAATATAGGTTAATGAGCATAGCCACACTCTTTGTAGTGATGTGCCAAGCAGAGAGCACCAAGAGAAAAATCTGAGGGAGAATCATCCAGGCAGGTTATTCTTCTATACGTCACAGCATTCGGTCACACAGTATCATTTGCAGAGGCCTTGGAGCAGGTCATCTATTTGTCCTTTGATAAGGAGATGGTATGTGTCAAAATAAAAATCTAGTTGTAATATTACTGCCAGAACAAAACCCAGTCCAGTATCTCTTAATTCTTGGCATTTTAAAAATAAATTTACAGCCTTGCTCCAAATTTGATGCAGAATTGCAACTTGCAGCATCAAAGGGTTAAATGGAACTTAAACCTTAAAAAGGAAGCAAACAGAATCTGTATAGGCACAAGTGTATTTTCTGTTACGATTTCTATACAATTAAATAAATAATTATGAAATAAATGAACAAATCTAGCATTAAAGTATGTTAATAGAGTGCAACAAGAGATAGACCATCATAAAACAGATTACTCACCAAGCACTTCGAGCAAAATTGTTTGTGATGTCACATCCCCATTTTGATTTGTGAACAGTAGTTTGTAAATCCCTGCATCATCCATCTGTAATTCACCTATCAACACACTTGCTTGTTTGAGCTTAGTTCTTCCCGAAAATGGTCCAAAATAAGTTGTGGAACTGTCTGCTTCCCATTCAAACACCTTGTTGTCACCAAACTTGCACAAAATTTCAACCGTATCGTTGGGTCTTGTGTAAGTGAGAGATACACTATGGTGCAAGAATCCATAGATAGTTTCAGAGGTTGTTGAGCACCACATAGGAACTGGTGAAAGAGAAAAACGTGAAAAGTAATAGATCTGCTAAACATGATGAGTAGTCACTAAAACAACTTCCTGAAAACAAATTAAAAGTTTGACCATATTAGCTGGCAATTTGCAATTGGTTTATTCAATGCCTATGAAGACATTCACAGGTTATGTAAGTAGATAACAGAGAATATCACCCATGTAATGTGTACGTTTAACAAATAAACCTTACAGCTCTTTAATCAGCTCTAAGATCCAGGCAGGCCCAAAACACGGTAGTTGTTCAAACTCAAGTGTTGGCTGGATTAGGTCTAACCTGGTACACCATAGACAGGATGAATTTAAGAAGAGTTTCATTCAAACTCATGTCATCCACAAATGATGAGAAGTTTGGATTTTGCATATGTTTAGGAAGAGATTGGTATCACAATTTCCCTCCTATCTAAAATTACCGCTTTGTCCCCGTCTATTCCCTAGACATGATCCATGAGGCAGATAGGACTACCACTAGTATGATGGCTTGCATTTACGTAGCGTCCTCAACATAGAAAAAGCATCCCAAGGCACTTCAGGGACATAAGGAAAAACGGACTCTGACCCAAAGGAGGGGATATTAGGAGGGGTGGCCAGAAGCTTGGTCAAAGAGGTCAATTTTAAGGAGGGAGTGAGGTGGAGAGAGGGGTTTAGGGAGGAAATTCCACAGCATGGGACCGAGATGGCTGAAGGCACGGCTCTGGGGGCAGGGTGAAGGGAGGGGGAATACAGAAGAGGCTGAAGTCAGAGGAATGGAAAGTTCAGGTGGCAGCATGGGGGGGGGGGGGGCGTGGGTTTGTAGGGTTGAGATAGGGAGGGGTGAAGCCATGGAGGGATTTAAACACAAGGATGAGAATTTAAAATTTGAGGCAGTGTGGGATCGGGTGCCAATATAGGCCAGTGAAAACAGGGGTAATGAACGAGTGGGACTTGGTGTGGGATAGATACAGGCAGCTGAGTTTTGAATGAGCTGAAGTTATGAAGGGTAAGGGTTGGGAGGCCAGCCAAGGGAGTGTTGAAGTAATTATCTGAATAAATTGGCCAATTGATGTAACCCTATTATCACTGAAAAATGTTTTCTTTAGACTCATAGGGGTAAAATTTAACTGTGAGCCGGGAAGGGAGGGGGCAGAAGATTTTGGGGTGCGAAATCCGGAATGTAAGTGGCGGGTCGTGAATTGCACTTCTGGGTGTCACAACCAACAACCAGCCTGATTGACAAGCTGGCTGGCGGACAGGAAGGCCTGCTGCATCAGACCACAGCCAGGGGTCAGAAGGAGGGATCATGGGCCGGGGAGATGATCAGGGGGAGGTGGGCCCAAGGAACTGAATGGGAAGCAACGGGAAACCTGAACAGGCAAGGTTAAAGTTGTTTTATTATTACAATACACAAAATATTAAGCACCTCCAGTATCTCAATGAGGTACATTGCCCTTTTAAGTATCGGCCCGCCAGCTCTAAGTGGGGGTAGGACTTCCTGGTGTCTGCTGTCCACAGGCAGACAAACCTGCTGGGTTAAACCCAGAAGCAGGCATGTTGGAGCCGGGATGCGGTCCCACTCTGAAAATGGAGGATTTTTACTCCCCACCCGCCCCCAACCCAGCCGTTCTTGGGGGTTAAAATTTACCCCATAGTAGAGATGAGGTTCAAGGACAGTATTTCTTATTTGTAGCATTTTCCCAATTCTAGGACTTGTGGAATCTCTGAAATTCTCTGATGCCTCGCTCAACTCTGCACCTACCAAGTCAACAGATATTTCTCTCTCAGCAAGATAATTTATATTCCATTTATTTGCAGGGCTGCTGCCCTATCAAGCTGTTCTGTGATCAATTAGGTCTTCTGTTGCTCTGGAAATGTCCTCACTTACACTGCAGGGTGGATTCCAATACACTATTGGCAAGCTTGCACATGTTCAGTTATACAAAAGTCACGATTGCCACTTTCAATTTCTGGCCCCTGACCTTTCCTGAAAGCAGGCCAGCAATACAGCAGTAACTTGCATCACACTTGCAGCTAAAAAAAAAGTAGCACTACTTGGAAGATGACACAGTCTTAGATGATCACTTACATTTACCATCAGCAGCACAAGGATTCAAGAAAATCTGAGTACACAGTACTATCAAATCAATGAGATTATATACACCAGTAGTTATTCATAAAGTTAAACCCTCAATCCCTAAGCAATAAACGGATGAAGTTTTGAAAGTTTGGGCAACCATATGCTTTCTGTTACGAGTCTAATAACAACATTACCCTGAATATTGCTGAGTGGCTCTTCATATTAATATAACCCTCTGCTTAGGTTTTATATTTCAGGCCACTCAAAATGTCATAGAACCTGTCCATGTGCTGCCTATTCTTATTATCTTCAAGTGTTCCTGTTTAATAAAAAAAATGAAAGTTGTAAACAGGCATTTCACTCAGTTTTAAATTGCAATTTAATCCTGGCTGGGCATAAACAAAATGTCTTTCTTTCATGTTTTAAAAAAACTGTTTATTTTGCTTAATTTATTGAGTGGGCCACTAGGGTTGAAAAGAGTAGGAAAGAAAACAAGGTAAATCAAGATGTAGGGGTTAGATGATGCCAAGTTTGGTTATTATTTGCATACAGAAGGGGAGATTAATACCATTAACACTGAATAAGGAGTACAAAGGAGGGAAGAGTGGAAGAGCTTGATTGAAAGCTAGAGATGAGAAGGATCACCAATCAGACTGCAATTTCATTCCCATTTCATATCCAGAAGTGTGAGAAAGTTGAGGGAACAGCCTCTCCAGATATGGGAGCAGTATTGAAGTAATGTATGGAGTTGGGCTTTACACAGAGTTAAAAGTTGTTGACATTTAAGGATTAAAAACTGTAGCATGTGGACAGGCCTACAAGCCAAGCTATAACCTTGAACCCTTCTGACACTATCTTACCATCTTCATCAATAAAACAGGAAGCATCTCTCCAGAATTAGTGGTCACTAAAAATCACCATCACTTAGCCTGTGACAACTCATAATCAGGCAGGCCAAAACAAACACTTTTTGGCTGGCTGTAACCTATGACAGAAAACAACAGACCCATAGAAGTTTACAGGACCGAAGGTGGCCATTCGGTCCATCATGTGATGGCTCAGCTAGAACAATCCAAAATCAATCCCACTCCGTACCTACCTCTACTTCAAATGTTCATTCATGTTTTCCTTTAAAGATACAACGGTGTCTACCTCAAGCACTCCCTGTATCAAAGCATTCCAAGTCACAACAACTGTCTGTATAAATAAATTTCTTCTAACATCTCTCTTCACTTAGGTGATAATTTTAAATTTATGAGCCCTCATCACTGACTCCCCAACTAGAGGAAATAATTTTTCCCAATTCACTATCAAAAGACTCCATCATTTTAAAACCCTGTATTAAATTTTCTCTTTTTTTTTATGCTGGAACAGAAAAGATGAAAAGAAAAAGGATGAATTATGATGAATGTAAGGTTCATAATACAGCAGAGAACCAGGCTGAGTACAGAAAGTACAGAGGAGATCTAAAAATGGGAATAAGAGCAGCAAAGAAACAGTATGAGAATAGGTTAGTGGCTAACATAAAAGGGAACCCAAAAGTCTTTTATAAAAATATAAATAGCAAAAGGGTTGTCAAAAGAAGCATGGGAGCAATTAGGGACAAAAAAGATCTTGTGGAGGTAGAGGACATGGCTGGAATACAATTCTGCTGCTGCTGATGGCCCACAGCGCCTCATGGATGCCTAGTTTTGAGCTGCTAGATCTGTTCTGAATCTATCCCATTTAGCACGGTGGTAGTGCCACACAACACGTTGGATGGTGTCCTCAGTGTCAAGACAGGACTTCAACTCCACAAGAACTGTGCGGTGATCATTCCTACCAATACGGTCATGGACAGATGCATCTGCGACAGGTAGGTTGGTGAGGATAAGGTCAAGTAGGTTTTTCCCTCGTGTTGGTTTGCTCACCACCTGTTGCAGGCCCAGTCTGGCAGCTATGTCCTTCAGGACTTGGCCAGCTCGGTCAGTAGTGGTGCTACTGAGCCACTCTTGGTGATGGACATTGAAGTCCCCCACCCAGAGTACATTCTGTGCCCTTGCTACCCTCAGTGCTTCCTCCAAGTTGTGCTCAACATGGAGGAGGACTGATTCATCAGCTGAGGGAGGGCGGTAGGTGGTAATCAGCAGGAGGTTTCCTTGCCCATGTTTGATCTGATGCCATGAGATTTCATAGGGTCCAGAGTCAATGTTGAGGACTCCCAGGACCACTCCCTCCTGACTGCATATCATGGTACTGCCACTTCTGGTCGGTCTGTCCTGCCCGTGGGACAGGACATACCCAGGGATGGTGATGGAAGAGTCTGGGATATTGGCTGAAAGGTATGATTCTGTGACTATGGCTATGTCAGACTGTTGCTTGACTAGTCTGTGGGACAGCTCTCCCACTTTTGGCACAAGTCCCCAGATGTTAGTGAGGAGGACTTTGCAGGGTCGACTGGGCTTGGTGTTTTGCCGTTGTCGTGTCCGGTGCCTAGTGGTCCGATGCCGGGTGGTCCATCCGGTTTTATTCTTATTATGACTTTTCGTAGCGAGATTGTATAACTGAGTGGCTTGCTAGGCCATTTCAGAGGGAAATTAAGAATCAACCACATTACTGTGGGTCAGGAGTCACATATAGGCCAGACCGGGTAAGGACAGCAGGTTTCCTTCCCTAAAGGACACTAGTGAACCAGATGGGTTTTTACGACAATCCGGTAGTTTCATGGCCACCATTACTGAATGGCCTTCTGTGCTGTAATCAATCTATGATAAAAATAGCAATTGTATTTGGACAACAAGCGTAAGAAATATTACTCCCAACTGCTGAGTGATTTTACTTCACAGGTTTATAAAGTTACACTCACATGGTTGATCTAGATTTTTATTTGCAACACCTGAGAAAGTTCTTATTCTAGATTAATTCCAAATAAAAATACTTGAAAATGATCACTTATTCTTCTCTGGCTTCTGATCTAAAAACACTTAAAAAAAAAGACACAGATGGTATTGTGAACAGGATTTTAGACTTAACAAATCTGGAATGCACTGCCTAAAAAGGGTGGGGGTGGAAGCAGATTCAATAGTAACTTTCAGTAGGGAATTAGATAAATACTCGAAGGGAAAAAATGTACAGGGCTATGGGGATAGAGCAGGGGAATGAGACTAATTGGATAGCTCGTTCAAAGAGCAGGCACAGGCACGATGGGCCGAATGGCCTCCTCCTTTGCTGTACCTACTATGATACGAACAGGAAATAGAAAAGCAACATTAATACCGGTGGCGAGATGATAAGTAAATTTTAATACCCGTTAGTAACAGAGACATGCTGAAAGCATTTACTTTTGAAACACCTCTGTTTATGAAGTTTTCTGACCAAAAAAAGGAAAATCAAAGGGAGCAGTGTGACATTATAGAAAAATTTCAAATATAAATATCAATTTGTTGGAGTCCAATTTGCCTTGAGTAAAAAGGAGACAGCAGTATCTACTTTGTGTAAATTCTTCTCCAAATTGTTTCAGTTTAAAAGCGCAATTAATTTTCCACAAATGATGACACCGCTGAAATTCCAAGGGCCTAATTTTGTTTTCTGCAAGTCAGCACTAACCAACAAATTGTACCACTTACACATCAGAAATCCAGTGCATTTAAAAAAGCACAAGGGTATCAATTCCTTCATTTTGTCCCATCTCCTGTACCACTTACAACCCAAGGGACTGGAGATCTGCTACATGTCTCAAATAGGAACATAGGAACAGGAGTAGGCCATTCAGCCCCTCGTGCCTGCTCCGCCATTTGATAAGATCATGGCTGATCTGTGATCTAACTCCATATACCTGCCTTTGGCCCATATCCCTTTATACCTTTGGTTGCCAAAAACCTATCTATCTCACATTTAAATTTAGCAATTGAGCTAGTATCAATTCCCATTTGCGGAAGAGAGTTCCAAACTTCTACCACCCTTTGTGTGTAGAAATGTTTTCTAATCTCGCTCCTGAAAGGTCTGGCTCTAATTTTTAGACTGTGCCCCCTACTCCTAAAATCCCCAACCAGCGGAAATAGTTTCCCTCTATCCACCCTATCTGTTCCCCTTAATATATTATAAACTTCGATCAGATCACCCCTTAACCTTCGAAACTCTAGAGAATACAACCCCAATTTGTGTAATCTCTCCTCGTAACTTAACCCTTGAAGTCCGGGTATCATTCTAGTAAACCTACGTTGCACTCCCTCCAAGGCCAATATGTCCTTCCAAAGGTGCGGTGCCCAGAACTGCTCACAGTACTCCAGGTGCGGTCTAACCAGGGTTTTGTATAGCTGCAGCATAACTTCTGCCCCCTTGTACTCTAGTCCTCTAGATATAAAGGCCAGCATTCCATTAGCCTTATTGATTATTTTCTGCACCTGTTCATGACACTTCAATGATCTATGTACCTGAACCCCTAAGTCCCTTTGGACATCCACAGTTTTTAACTTTTTACCATTTAGAAAGTACCCTGTTCTATCCTTTTTTGATCCAAAGTGGATGACCTCACATTTGTCTACATTGAATTCCATTTGCCACAGTTTTGCCCATTAACCTAATCTATCAATATCGCTTTGTAATTTTATGTTTTCATCTACACTGCTTACAATGCCACCAATCTTTGTGTTAAGGGCAAACTTAGATATGAGACTTTCTATGCCTTCATCTAAATCGTTAATAAATATTGTGAATAATTGAGGCCCCAAGACAGATCCCTGCGGGACTCCACTAGTCACATCCTGCCAATGTGAGTACCTTCCCATTATCCCTACTCTCTGTCGCCATTCGCTCAGCCAACTTCCTAACCAAGTCCGTACTTTTTCCTCGATTCCATGGGCTTCTATCTTAGCTAACAGTCTCTTATGTGGGACCTTATCAAATGCCTTCTGGAAGTCCATATAAATAACATCCATTGACATTCCCCTGTCCACTACTTGTCACCTCTTCAAAAGATTCAACCAGGTTTGTCAGGCACGACCTACCTTTCACAAATTTCAGAGCAGGCCAGCTGCCCTGGAAACACAACCTATAACAACTTGGAATTCCCCATCTCTGTGCAACACTTTCAGTTGCACATTAATAGACCTTTGCTTGCTCCCCCCACCCCTTCAGAGCAGTGGAAAAAAACATTTCACTTACGGGGCATCCTGTTTGCAAGCCACCAAACATAATTAGTGCATGAGTAACAGCCCTAGTACTTCGACACTAGTAATAACTTTTTTGTGGTGAGAACTTTCCCGAAAGCTCCTCTGAGGGCTTAGTGGCATAACACACAGGCATTTACTCACTTTTGCTCAGAACAGGAACTAAACATCTGGGTGGGGGGTAGGGGCAGGGGGAGGAAGGGGAAATTGGAAGAGTTAGAGAATCACAGTTGACGCTGATCCTGCCCACACGTGTGCACTGGATAGCAACCAAAAGCACAAATCCTCCACTGCAGATAGAAACGGAGACCAAATGTAGCATCCAACTGATTGTAATTAGCTAAAATCAGCACAGATCAAAGATCAAACCTGGAACATTCCCTGTTTGCATGGCTCACTACCATGGATGTATTTTCCTACTGAACTAGGTTTAATCCAAGTTGTTAAAGAAACTGATGTTATCAATTTCTTATAAGTAGGGTCAGTGATACTGATGGAAGTCACATTTATGGATTATCCTAGCAAATTGGGTATTCACAACCTTGGCGTCCTGTTTAATGCCAAGCTTAGCTTCTCCATATCCTCTCCAACACAAAGATCGTTTAATTCTCGCAAGACTGCCCATCTCCAACCCTTCGCCTCTGAAAATACTTACACATAGCTTTGTCATCACCAGACTCAACTACTCTAATGCTCTCCTTTCTGGATGTTCATCCTTCCTCTTCCATAAACCCCAACTTGTGCAAAACTCTGTCGGACGCATCCTGTCCCACACTATGTCCCACTTACCTATCATACCACGTCTCAATCAAAGTAAGAGAACATAGAGCAGATCAAGGACTTTATGCAACTGTGTTTGCTTGGAAGGGTTTTAGTTTGTCTATTTTATTTAATGATCAAGGATTTTATGAAACATACAAATCATTGTAATAATTATTAACAAGTAATGTATTGCTGGAATATTATGTTTATGTGATGAGTTTTAGTTTTGAATTATGGATGTGCTCCTGGAAATGGAGCAGTTTGAAGATGTGATAGTTAACAAGTTAGTATCACTGACAGCCAGCATCATAAAATCTTCACAGGCAGCAAGAGGAAATTAAAACAAATATACTTCAGAAGGCAAGAAGGCCTGGACAAGAATTTTTATTTAAGAATTCTTTAGGGTGGGTGATTTGGGGGTAGGTAGTAAAAATGCTGAGTTTTCGGAGCGGGCCTGCATCCCGGCGCCAACACGCCTACTTCTGGGTTTAACCCAGGCAGGTTTGTCTGGAGAGCAGACACCAAGAAGACCCACTCCCACTTAAAGCTGGCGGGCCCATACTTAAAAGATAATTAATATTTTGTGTGTTGGACAATTAAAATGAATTTAACCTTAACCTTACCTGTTCGAGTTTCCCATCGCCTCCGAATCACGTCAGGTGAAAGCAGGCGGGAAGGGCCGGATCCATGAGGTGAGTACCTTAATTGCACTGCTTGTGGGCCCAGAGGAGCAGGAGTGCTTCATCCAGGCCCAACAAGCTCACCTGGCCGACAGGACTCCCACGATCAGCCAACCCCCCTCCCACCCAATGCTGGACACCCCACACCTGATCCACGATGCTTGCTGACCCCCCGATCCCTGCTGACCCCCCCTGATCCCCGATGATGGCTGACTCCCCGATCCACGATGGTAGCTGACCCTCCGATGTCATCCAGGTCCCTCCATTTCTGATTTTTTCCAAGCCCGACGATCTCTCTCTACCTCCTGCCCCCCTCTCTGATGTGCAGCTCCTTTCACTGCTGACAGGCAGTTAGCCTGTCAATCAGGCTGGCTGCTGGGCGCGAAACCTGGAAGTGTCATTGATTGGCCTCATTAAGGTCCCGATCGCAACCCGCCCACTTACCTTCCGGGTTGCGCACCTGGAAATCTTCCCCCACCCCCTTCCTGGCTGGAAGTTAAAAATGACCCCTTTGTGTCTCTTTCTGACCAAAAGCTACTGTAGCTGACAAGTTAATACCCTTTTAGCCAGAAAGGCAAAACATGAGCAACATGAAGTCCAAAGCACAGCAAAGCTGACAGACTTTGGGGATACAAACCAAGACAAGGTAACCCAAAAACATTAAAGTGCATGTAAGGGCAGTCTAGCATAACAGTATCTATGGCAGTATTTGGTTTGATTATCCACACTCCCAGGGAAATAAGATCGATGTCAAAAAGGAAGGTGGGAATTATCAGGTCTCTTAAGTACAATTAATGACCTTTTCATACCAATAATTCACCATGCCAAAATTGTGTTAAGGTCATGAAACCCACAGCAGACTATCATCATGAAACCAAATCAAAGTGAACCAGAGAAATGAGAGCACCTTCAATACATTACTTTGAGGAACTGTTGAGCCACTAATGAAGACATCTATGGGCCAATCCCAGACTGGCAGCAGTTTATTTTTTTAAATAGCTTGCTGCAATCTCCCCCCAGCCATCTAAATCATTCAAAAAAGTATATTACGATGATTTTTGAATGCTTTCAGTACAAGTCTTTGTGATTGGAGACTGGAATCATGCACAAGCAGCAGCCTTAAGCCCCCTTTACCCTACAGGCCTACTTCCAACAGAACACAATGCTATTGGAGGCAACCCTGGTGACAATGCCGTTGTAAGTAATGAAACCTTCCTAAGGAAGTGGTTTCCATGGCTCCTTTACTCCAGTACAAAACGTTTCCTTAAACATTTCCGTCTCCACCCTCCTCTCAAGCAAGTAGGAGCTCATGGGCTTTTTTTCCACTAAAATTGAGACCATTCGTTCAGCTGCCTCTGTTGCTTCACCCCTTTCTTTTACCTACCAAGCCGAGCCTCCTCCAGACTTCCTTCCCCTTCCAGACTTCCCCTTCCCCTTCCAGACTTCCCCTTCCCCTTCCAGACTTCCCCTTCCCTCCCCTCCCTCCCCCTCCAATCTTCCCCCTCCCTCCCCTCCCAGACATCCCCCACCCTCCCTCCCCCTCCCATCTTCCCCCTCCTTCCCTCCCCCTCCAATCTTCCCCCTCCTTCCCTCCCCCTTCCCCCCTCCAATCTTCCCCCTCCCTCCCTCCCTCCCCCTTCCCCCCTCCAATCTTCCCCCTCCCTCCCTCCCCCTTCCCCCCTCCAGACTTCCCTCTCCCTCCCTCCCCCACCAGACTTCCACCTTCAGACTTCCCCTTCCCCCTCCCCCCCCTCCAGACTTCCCCCTCCCTCCCTCCTGACCTCCCCCTCCTAACATCCCCCCCCCCTCCCTCCCTCCCGACCTCCCCCTTCCTCCCTCCCAGCCCTGAACCCACATCTTTCTCTAGTTTCTCTCCTACCTTCCTTCATGTCATCTTCAAGCTCACATTGTCCAGGAGACTTACCTCCTGCTCCCTTGATCCTATTCCCTCTAAACTAACCACCCAACTTCCCTTCCTAGCCCCCATGCTACCTGATGTTGTACATGGCTCCTTTCCACAGCTTTGTCCTCTTCCAATTCAAAACAGCAATCGCCTCCTCCTAAAAAAAAACACCCTTGACCCACCTGTCCTTTACTGCCCCATTTCCAACTTCCCTTTCCTCTCCAAAGTCCTCGAACATGCTCTCGCCTCCCAAATCCCTGCCCATCTTTTCCACAACTCCATGTTTGAATTTCTCCAATAAGGATTCCATCCCTACACAGCACTGAAACTGCACTAATCAAAATCACAAATGACATCCTTTGTGACTGTGGTGCATTTTCCCTCCTTGAGCTCTTTGACTCAGGCAGCCACACCATCAGCCTCCAACAGCTCTCTTCTGTTGTTCAGCTCAGTGGAGAGTGGATAGTGTTCTCAAGTAGTTCCACTTTTGCCCATCAAATCATACACAGAACATCTCCAGCAACAGCTTCTCTTCCTTCCCCGTACCTTATCTCTGCAGTCTCCCAAGGAGCAATCCTTGGGCCCCTCATCTACATGCTGCCCTTGCTGACACCATCCGCAGACATGAGGTCAACTTCCATCTATATGCTGATGACACCCAGCTCTACCTCTCCAACACCTCTCTCGATCCCTCCATTGCAAAGTGCTAGTTGTGTCTCAGTTGGTAGCGCTCTTGCCTGAATCAGAAGGTTGTGGATTCAAGACTCCAGAGAATTGAGCACAAAAACAAGGCTGACACTTCAGTGCAACACTGAGCGAGTGCCATCTTTTGGATGAGACGTTAACCTGAGGCTCCATATGCCCTCTCATGTGGACGTAAAAGAACCCATGTCACTATTTCGAAGAAGAGCCGGGTTCTCCCCAGTCTCCTGGCCAACAGTTATCCCTCAACCAACATCATTAATCTCTAGTCGGTCCAAGTACCATTCTGTTGAAGTCTCTATAATCTGGACTGCCTTCAGACTATCCCTTTGTGGCTGTTCTCCAAATGTCAAAACATGTTTTTATATGCTGTGGTTTTCCCCTTTGTGCCTGATTGGACTCCCAATTTTTTTAAAAATTCGTTCATGGGATGTGGGCGTCGCTGGCAAGGCCAGCATTTATTGCCCATTCCTAATTGCCCTTGTGAAGGTGGTGGTGAGCCGCCTTCTTGAACTGCTGCAGTCCGTGTGGTGAAGGTTCTCCCACAGTGCTGTTAGGTAGGGAGTTCCAGGATTTTGACCTAGCGACGACGAAGGAACGGCGACATATTTCCAAGTCGGGATAGTGTGTGACTTGGAGGGGAATGTGCAGGTGGTGTTGTTCCCATGTGCCTGCTGCCCTTGTCCTTGTCCTTCTAGGTGATAGAGGTCATGGTTCTGGAAGGTGCTGTTGAAGAAGCCTTGGCGAGTTGCTGCAGTGCATCCTGTGGATGGTACACACTGCAGCCACTGTGCGCCGGTGGTGAAGGGAGTGAATGTTTAGGGTGGTGGATGGGGTGCCAATCAAGCGGGCTGCTTTGTCTTGGATGGTGTCGAGCTTCTTGAGTGTTGTTGGAGCTGCACTCATCCAGGCAAGTGGAGAGTATTCCATCACACTCCTGACTTGTGCCTTGTAGATGGTGGAAAGGCTTAGGGGAGTCAGGAGGTGAGTCACTCGCCGCAGAATACCCAGCCTCTGACCTGCTCTTGTAGCCACAGTATTTATGTGGATTATATTAAGTAACCCAAGAATGCTTTCAAAGGTCTGACTCCTGCAGTGACCAAGCATCTGGTTCTTTTAGCTTTCCCGATCAAATCACTGCTAATCACACCCACTTTCCATACTAGTTTATTTTCTGTGGCATTGCTTACTGACAAAATTCTTGTTCCTTAAGTTTTTTGTTTCCTTAGTAGAAATCAGAAAGATATATGACTGAATGGACACTTTTCTTATTGGTATAGCTTCTTAAATATGAAAATTAAATCATAGTGGTGTTGGTGATGGAAAAAGGAAACAAATTAAATTGGATACTTTGTGGTATACATTTTTTGTGTACGCACCACCCCATATCATGTTGCCCATCTAAAGTCATGAAAGTGATTAACATAATGAAATGAAAACTGTTACACAAAATAGTTTATTGCTCGTATTTTTAAAAGTAGAAATTAAATAAATCATTCCCACCAACCAGATAAAATAAATTTTGGTCTGCCAATAAAGATCCTCTTGTTCAATTTATTGTTGTTATCTGTTTTAGAATTGACAACGATAGTAACATTTCCAAGTTAGTAAATGTTATTCACGGTTCTTAAGTACAAGTGTAGCTAAAGTTATAGTAGCAAACCAAGAACATCATAAGGCTTATGTAATATTACCCTACAGAAGGGATGACCCTCATCAGGCTAACAGGATAACTGTTGGCCAGGGGACTGGGGAGAACCCTGCTCTTCTTCGAAATAGTGACATGGGTTCTTTTACGTCCACCTGAGAGGGCAGATGGGGCCTCGGGTTAACATCTCATCCAAAAGATGGCACTCGCTCAGTACTGCACTGAAGTGTCAAGAAAGCCACCTGCAGAGGCCAATTAGCAGCCGGGAGGTACAGACTGTAGAGTTGGGCCAGGGAAGAAGCAGGTGTGGGGCTGGGGAGGCAGCACCTGCTGAATTCAGCAGATAACAGCTCCAGAGCTGGCAGAGAAGAGAGGGGCAGATATATGGGAGAAAGCGAAGATATAAAACAGTGGGACATCACAGAAGAGTTTTAACAAATTTCTGAGGGACAAAAATATCCATTAAAATCCGCTGTGCTTTTCTCGTGCTCAAACACACACACACACACACAAACAGAATTGGACACAAGCCATGTAATACCAAGGTCAGGAATCAGCAATCACTTGTCTACTGCCCATGAAAGACAGAGGTCATCTCACATTGCTGCCTCCGGACTAAACCAGAGGAGACAAAAGGGATGGGCAATAAATGCTGGCCTGGCCTGCAACGCCCACATCCCATGAACGAATAATAATAATAATAATAATAATAATAATTTTAAAAATCCAGTCAATATGTTCCACTTAGGAAATATCTGGCCTCGGCTCCCTGTACAGCAGCTTTTCTAACGGAGTCGCGGTGAACATTTTCCGATCGCAGGGCTCAGTTGCAACTTACCGAAGATCAGAAAGATGACCGTCCCCGTGCAGCCGCAGCCCATCGTCCCCCGGTCTTCGGCGCCAACCTGCAGTCAGACATTCAACTGGAGCCGGGCGCTCAACCTCAAACAAGGCCAGAGGATCGAAACGAAACTATTTACCTCACATTCGTTAATTTTTTTTAAAAAAAAAATATGAAACCCAAACTGTCAAAAGTTATGGAGATTTCCACAATGTAAGTCCATAATCTGCAGCCTCAAAGTCTCCTCATCCGCTTTTCCCAGCGATCGGTGCTGCGAATTGACCCCAGGAAGCCTCACCCACACTTCCGGCTTCCAATTCTCCAATCTAAGTAAAACATCCACTGTCCCACCTCCTGCACCATTACTCACTCTCCTCTCCTGAGAGAGTCAAAAAAAAAACAAACAAACCCGACAGGGCGGGAGACTGGGCTTTTTCGAACTAAGCAGTGATAAGATCAAGTGCGGTCAGTCCTTATAAGTCCATGGCCCATTTTTAAAAGAATGGGCTTGGATTTTGCTGTGAAAATAAGAATGAGGACTGTTTTATTTACGTGCAAATCGGACAGCAACTGCCAGCGAGCGCACACGCGCGGTTAAACGCGAAAATCCGCAAGTTGATGCCCCGAGATGCGCTGCCCCTCCGCAAGCTGCGCGAAAACGGCATCTCGTCGTCTGGCTCCCCATTCAAATGTATTGAACGGCATGAAGTTCCTGTATTGATGTCGTAGATACAGACTAAACTCGCCACAAAAAGTTAAGGCTTGTCCATTCGAGTCTAAGTACCCTTTTAACGACATGGTAAAAATTACTGCCAACAACCTCTCACACTTTTACCAGTGAGGAGTCTCATTCCTTCAGCTTTTAATTGTTGGAGATTTTAATAAAAATTTGAATATCATTTTTTTTACTTTTTCTTTCTGTCTCTCTCTCTCTCTCTTAATCCAACATTTCTTTCCCTCTCGTTATTTTGCTTTCTGTAGCTGATTTGACATTGAATTCACTATTCTAACTTACACTTCAATTGTGGTAATGGTTGGTCACTTTGATCCCTCCCACAGAGTTTGTCGCCAAGATTCAGAAGGAGCTCGTCGAACTCTTCTGGGACAAAAGGAAGCATTAGGTCGCTGCTGCAGTCCTGGGTCTCCTGCTTAGGGAGGCCATCCTACGGGAGCTACTGTTCAGGAATCCGCACCTTCGCACGGTCGACTTCGGCAATACACGGATGGCGGAGAGGAGGGCCTTGGCTGCCAAGGTAACTAGAATCAGGGATGTATTGGATGACGGAGGAGCGGGCTGGATATTGCCAGAGACATTGGCAGAACAGATGTCCTGGTGCTATGTCTGGCTACGCGGCCAAAGCCAACCAGGCACTAAAAGTCACACTCGGCCCTGACTCCACTAGGCGTGTCGAGGAGGCTCAGGCGTTTGGAGCGATCCATTCCGATCTGAATCCTGTTCGGACGGAATTTCGCATTGGCGCCAGGCCCCGAAATCTCCCTCGGGAGCCTGCACCTCACAACTTGAGCCGTCTCTCGGAAATTCCATCCGTGCCATTCCACTCTGCGCGGAGGGGTTTCCTGTACGGACTGCTCTTGCACACTCTCCACTTCCTCGCCCTCGTCTCCTGTCCAAATACGCCATCTTGTCGTCCGGCGGAGGCGACGGTCCCCAATGGAGGGCCCTCTATACAAAGCAATCTCAATATTACAATTCAAACACAGTATTTCTTATGACTCATGGTGTTAAATACAAGGTGGGGTGGTCTTACACCATAGAGCCTTTGCATAGGTCGCACCTCGCTTCAGTACGTCCCACAGCATGTACTCCTGGACCTTGGACTGTGCCAGTCGGCAACACTCGGTCGTGGACAGCATCTTCAGCTGGAAGACCAGCACGATTCAGGCGGACCAAAGGCCCTCCTTCACCGAATTGATGGTCTTCCAGCCCCGGATGATACCTGTCTCGGTGTGCGACTCAGGGAACAGCCCGTGGAGCACAGCGTTCTCTGTTACTGAACTGTTTGGGATGAACCAGGACAGATACCAACACATCTCTCTCCACACCCTCTGCACGAAGGGGCAGCCCATCAGGAGGTGAACGACAGTCTTCACCCCGCAGCAGCCTCGAGGGCAGCTCGCGGAGGTGCTGAGATTCCATGCATGTTGGAAGGACTGCACTGGGAGGGCCTTTCTCGCCACCATCCAGGCTGTTGTTTGTTCTGGTGCCTGTTGTCAGTTCTGGGGACGATACGTTCTGCCAAATGGGATCAACCGTCTGGTCGCGGAAAAGCCCGATCGAGTCCACCCTCTCCTTTCCTTGCAGGACTCTGGAAATGTTTCGTGTCGACCACTGTCTGACAGCCTTGTGGTCGAAGGGGTTCCTACTCAGGAACTTCTCCACCTAGGACAGGCGGGGGGGGAGGGTCCAGCTGGATGGGACATCCTGCGCCTGCTTGGCCAGCGTGGCCAGACCTAGCCTTCTCAGCATGTTGGACAGGTAGAAACTCAGCACATACTAACACTTTGTATTTGTGTACTCGGGCTCCACACACATCCTAAAGCAGCCACACACAAAGGTGGCCATCAGGATCAGAGCGGCATTGAGGACGCTCTTCCCCCCCTTTGTCTAGGGGCTTGTACATGGTGGCTCTGCGGACGTGTTCTACCTTGGACCTCCAGACAAAGTGGAAGATAGCTCGGGTGACTGTGTCGGCAGAGTTGTGGGGGATGGGCTAGACCTTGGCCATGTAGAACAACACCGCGAGAACCTCACACCTTATCACCAGGTTCCTGCCGGTTATGGAGAGGGATCGCCCCACCCACATACCAAGCTTCTGTTTGGCCTTGGCTCCTCCCAGTTCTCTTTGCAGGCTGGGGCCCCTCGAACCAAATCCCCAGCACCTTCTGGTAGTCGGACCTGACGGTGAAGGGGACTAGGGACCCGGTCTCCCACCTGCCTCGTTCTTACTTCGGTTCACTCTGGCCCCTGAGGCCAGCTCAAAATGGTCACAAATGCCCATCAGTGTGTGGACTGACTGCTGATCGGAGCAGAAGACGGTGACATCGTCGATGTAGAGGGAGGCCTTAACCCGAGAGCCTCCACTGCCTGGGATTGTCAGCCCACCCCGATACCTGCGTCCTTCCTGATGGATGCGGCAAACGGCTCGATACAACATACAAACAAGACTGCGGAGAGAGGACAGCCCTGTCCGACTCCAGATCTGATCGGAAAGCTCACTGACTCCCACCCGTTGATTAGGACTGCGCTACGGATGTCCACGTAGAGCAGTCGGATCCAATTGCGGATTCCCTCCCCAAAACCCATTTTGGAGAGCACGTCCATCATGTATGTGTGGGATATTCTGTTGAAGGCCTTCTCCTGGTCCAGTCTGATGAGGCAGGTGTTCACCCCCTGTCCTGCACGTAGGCGATCGTATCCCTGAGCAGCGCAAGGCTATCGGAGATCTTCCTACCGGGTACAGTACAAGTCTGTTCTAAGGTTCACCACAACACGCTTCGAGTAAGTACGGGACACTCGATAGTGGAATATACGGAACAAACTATTCATGCACAGTACAGTACAGGTGATCAATCTATACCATGTACAGGAGTAGCTAAGGGTTCCTCACTCTTTTCAGCTCCCCCAACTGACTCTGGAAAAACCTACCCTTCTTTTACACCTCAGTCTGCCTACATCAAAGGTATATTTCACAGATGAGATTCCATGATTTTTTTCAAGGATTCTTTCAAGAACAACTTAATTACATAAATAGTTCTAGTTGAGTACATTCCATAAACAAGACTTCCTGACAGACTGTTCTCGGAATCTTTCAAGATCAGTTCATTGACATCAGCTAAAAACCCACTCTATACCACGGTTAATTGATCCCTCTACCTATGTTTATTACACTAGTTACTAAAGTTATACACTAATCACTCATGGTCAATGTCATCCCAAAAACTATCTCTTTGCTTGCATCCCTTGTAGATCGTTATCAGATCTTTGAAATAGGCCATATAATCCATGTCTCTTCTCCCAGCCCCCTTCTGGTTTCCTGTTTATCTTAGAAAGCCTGTTGCTTCCATGACCTTTTATAGGTTGGTTCGATTATTAACTCTTAACTCTCCAACATGTCCAACACAGAGCATCTGGGATCTGTGTGAATAGGGCAAGCAACTGTGTATCTCCTTAATCAATCAGATTGAAGCATTGTGACATGAACAGCGCAGAGTCTGAACCAGGAAGTGTAAGTTAGAATAGTGAATTCAAATTCAGGTACAGAAAATGAAATAAAGAGAGGGAAAGAAAGATTGGATTAAGAGAGAGAGAAAAAAGAGACAAAGAAAAAGTTATAAAAAAGTTTATTTAAATTTTTTTTTAAACTCCAACAACGATTAAAATATAAAGAATAAGACTCCACGCATGCAATAATTAATTTTCAATGCCAGAGGTGTTGTTTGGCAGTAATTAAGACTTATCAGACCGTTAAAAAGGATACATAGACTGAAATGGACAAGTCCTAACTTTCAGTGACGAATTTAGTTCGTATCTGCCATGTAAATACAAGAACTTTACAGAATCATTCAATGCATTTGAATGGCGAGTCAGTCAGCGAGATGCCATTTTGGTAAAGCTAATGGTGGAGCGGCGCATCTCGGACAGCAACTTCTGGATTTTCGAGTTTAACCATGCATCTGACCTCGCCTGAAGTTGCTATGCAATTTGAGCATAAATAACGATGAGTGCAGTTAGCCTCACCACTATTTTCACAGCAAATTCTGGGCCAATATATTAAAAATCTTACATCTACGCGTACTTCTTGTCTGCATTTGACTTCCTGGTGTCATGTTTTTGTCGCACTTTGTGCCAGTAATGTAATGTATTAAAATATTTTTAAAATCTTACATCTGCAGCATTTCCTGTCTCTACCACTTGACTTCCCATCTAGGGTTGGCAACTCTGGTTTGACATATTCCTGGAGATTTGATCATGTGACATTTGATTACATGACATGTGATCACGTGACATTTGCCCACTGTTTGCAAATGTTATTGCATTTTCCTTAGTTGAGTGTCTTAGTATCACCAAGCCCTGAATAAAATATTTTACTTTTTGTTGTAGTGAAATGAATAACATAATTTATTAATCAAAGAAAGAACACAAAAGAATAAAAAGATTTAAGGATAAGTAATGTTTAAGTAAATACGACTTCTGTGATGTTTCTACAGTATTGACCACAATGAGAAACACCAGGTAGATTCCACTGATTCAATAAAAACATCACCAATATAAGTAAGTTCTAACTCAAGGTTTTGTACAATATTATGACCTTTTACAAAACACAGCAAGTTATAAAATTAATAAATAAAACCAAAACCAAATCTAATTGAATACGCTGACTCTGACTCCTACATCCCAATGCAGCTTCAAGGAGGTGAGGCTCATAATACAGCACATTATACAACAGCTTACATCACAGGCCGACATGAAGACTCTCTCCCTCCAGTTTGTGTATCTCCCTCCCCCAGTTTGTTTCTCTCTCTTTCTCCCCCTCCCTCCCTCCCCTAATTTTTGTTGCTCTATTTCTCCCTCCCTCCCTCCCCCAGTTTGTTTTTCTCTCTCTCCCTCCCTCCCCCAGTTTGTTTCTTCCTCCCTCCCTCCCTCCCCAGTTTGTTTCTCGCTCCCTCCCTCCCCTAGTTTGTGTTTCTCGCTCGCTCCCACCCCCAGTTTGTTTCTCTCTGCCCCCAAGTTTGTGTTTCTCTCCCTCCCACCCCCAGTTTGTTTCTCTCTGACCCCCAATTTGTGTTTCTCTCTCTCTCTCTCCCCCAGTGTGTGTTTCTCTCTCCCTCCTCCAGTTTGTGTTTCTCTCTCCCTCCCACCCCAGTTTGTGATTCTCTCTCCCTCCTCCAGTTTGTGTTTCTCTCTCCCTCCCTCCACCAGTTTGTGTTTCTCTCTCTCTCCCTCCCCTAATTTGTGTTTCTCTCTCCCTCCCACCCCCAATTTGTGTTTCTCTCTCCCTCCCTCCCCCCCCCAGTTTGTCTTTCTCTCTCCCACCCCCAATTTGTGTTTCTCTCTCTCTCCCCCAGTGTGTGTTTCTCTCTCCCTCCTCCAGTTTGTGTTTCTCTCTCCCTCCCACCCCAGTTTGTGTTTCTCTCTCCCTCCCTCCATCAGTTTGTGTTTCTCTCTCTCTCCCTCCCCTAATTTGTGTTTCTCTCTCCCTCCCACCCCCAATTTGTGTTTCTCTCTCCCTCCCACCCCCAATTTGTGTTTCTCTCTCCCTCCCTCCCCCCCCCAGTTTGTGTTTCTCTCCCTCCCTCCACCAGTTTGTGTTTATCGCTCTCTCCCTCCCCTAGTTTGTGTTTCTCTCTCCCTCCCTCCACCAGTTTGTGTTTATCTCTCTCTCCCTCCCCTAGTTTGTGTTTCTCTCTCCCTCCCACCCCCAATTTGTGTTTCTCCCTCCCTCCCCTAGTTTGTGTTTCTCACTCCCTCCTTCCCCTAGTTTGTGTTTCTCTCTCCCTCCCTCTCTCTCCTAGTTTGTGTTTCTCCCTCCCTTCCTCCCCTAGTTTGTGTTTCTCTCTCCACCCCTCTCCTAGTTTGTGATTCTCTCTCTCTCCCTCCTCCAGTTTGTGTTTCTCTGTCCCTCCCCTAGTGTGTGTTTCTCCCTCCCTCCCCTAGTTTGTGTTTCTCTCTTCCTCCCCCAGCTTGTTTCTCCCCTTCTCCAGTTTGTGTTTCTCTCTCCCTCCCTCCCCCAGTTTGTGTTTCTCTCTCCCTCCCTCCCCCAGTGTGTGTTTATCTCTCCCTCCCCTAGTGTGTGTTTCTCCCTCCCTCCCCTAGTTTGTGTTTCTCTCTCCCTCCCTCTCTCTCCTACTTTGTGTTTCTCCCTCCCTTCCTCCCCTAGTTTGTGTTTCTTTCTCCACCCCTCCCCTAGTTTGTGTTTCTCTCTCCCTCCCTCCTCCAGTTTGTGTTTCTCTCTTCCCCAGTTTGTTTCTCCCCTCTCCAGTTTGTGTTTCTCTCTCCCTCCCATCCCCAATTTGTGTTTCTCTCTCCCTCCCACCTCCAATTTGTGTTTCTCTCTCCCTCCCTCCCCTAGTTTGTGTTTCTCTCTCCCTCCCTCTCTCCCCTAGTTTGTGTTTCTCCCTCCCTCCCACCCCCAATTTGTGTTTCTCTCTCCCTCCCACCCCCAATTTGTGTTTCTCTCTCCCTCCCTCCCCCCCCCAGTTTGTGTTTCTCTCTCCCTCCCTCCACCAGTTTGTGTTTATCTCTCTCTCCCTCCCCTAGTTTGTGTTTCTCTCTCCCTCCCACCCCCAATTTGTGTTTCTCTCTCCCTCCCTCCCCTAGTTTGTGTTTCTCTCTCCCTCCCACCCCCAATTTGTGTTTCTCCCTCCCTCCCCCAGTTTGTGTTTCTCTCTCCCTCCCTCCACCAGTTTGTGTTTATCTCTCTCTCCCTCCCCTAGTTTGTGTTTCTCTCTCCCTCCCACCCCCAATTTGTGTTTCTCTCTCCCTCCCTCCCCTAGTTTGTGTTTCTCACTCCCTCCTTCCCCTAGTTTGTGTTTCTCTCTCCCTCCCTCTCTCTCCTAGTTTGTGTTTCTCCCTCCCTTCCTCCCCTAGTTTGTGTTTCTCTCTCCACCCCTCTCCTAGTTTGTGATTCTCTCTCTCTCCCTCCTCCAGTTTGTGTTTCTCTCTCCCTCCCCTAGTGTGTGTTTCTCCCTCCCTCCCCTAGTTTGTGTTTCTCTCTTCCTCCCCCAGCTTGTTTCTCCCCTTCTCCAGTTTGTGTTTCTCCTCCCTCCCTCCCCCAGTTTGTGTTTCTCTCTCCCTCCCTCCCCCAGTGTGTGTTTATCTCTCCCTCCCCTAGTGTGTGTTTCTCCCTCCCTCCCCTAGTTTGTGTTTCTCTCTCCCTCCCTCTCTCTCCTACTTTGTGTTTCTCCCTCCCTTCCTCCCCTAGTTTGTGTTTCTTTCTCCACCCCTCCCCTAGTTTGTGTTTCTCTCTCCCTCCCTCCTCCAGTTTGTGTTTCTCTCTTCCCCAGTTTGTTTCTCCCCTCTCCAGTTTGTGTTTCTCTCTCCCTCCCACCCCCAATTTGTGTTTCTCTCTCCCTCCCACCTCCAATTTGTGTTTCTCTCTCCCTCCCTCCCCTAGTTTGTGTTTCTCTCTCCCTCCCTCTCTCCCCTAGTTTGTGTTTCTCCCTCCCTCCCACCCCCAATTTGTGTTTCTCTCTCCCTCCCACCTCCAATTTGTGTTTCTCTCTCCCTCCCTCCCCCTCCCCCCAGTTTGTGTTTCTCTCTCCCTCCCTCCACCAGTTTGTGTTTCTCTCTCCCTCCCACCCCCAATTTGTGTTTCTCTCTCCCTCCCTCCCCTAGTTTGTGTTTCTCTCTCCCTCCCACCCCCAATTTGTGTTTCTCCCTCCCTCCCCCAGTTTGTGTTTCTCTCTCCCACCCTCCACCAGTTTGTGTTTATCTCTCTCTCCCTCCCCTAGTTTGTGTTTCTCTCTCCCTCCCACCCCCAATTTGTGTTTCTCTCTCCCTCCCTCCCCTAGTTTGTGTTTCTCACTCCCTCCTTCCCCTAGTTTGTGTTTCTCTCTCCCTCCCTCTCTCTCCTAGTTTGTGTTTCTCCCTCCCTTCCTCCCCTAGTTTGTGTTTCTCTCTCCACCCCTCTCCTAGTTTGTGATTCTCTCTCTCTCCCTCCTCCAGTTTGTGTTTCTCTGTCCCTCCCCTAGTGTGTGTTTCTCCCTCCCTCCCCTAGTTTGTGTTTCTCTCTTCCTCCCCCAGCTTGTTTCTCCCCTTCTCCAGTTTGTGTTTCTCTCTCCCTCCCTCCCCCAGTTTGTGTTTCTCTCTCCCTCCCTCCCCCAGTGTGTGTTTATCTCTCCCTCCCCTAGTGTGTGTTTCTCCCTCCCTCCCCTAGTTTGTGTTTCTCTCTCCCTCCCTCTCTCTCCTACTTTGTGTTTCTCCCTCCCTTCCTCCCCTAGTTTGTGTTTCTTTCTCCACCCCTCCCCTAGTTTGTGTTTCTCTCTCCCTCCCTCCTCCAGTTTGTGTTTCTCTCTTCCCCAGTTTGTTTCTCCCCTCTCCAGTTTGTGTTTCTCTCTCCCTCCCATCCCCAATTTGTGTTTCTCTCTCCCTCCCACCTCCAATTTGTGTTTCTCTCTCCCTCCCTCCCCTAGTTTGTGTTTCTCTCTCCCTCCCTCTCTCCCCTAGTTTGTGTTTCTCCTTCCCTTCCTCCCCTAGTTTGTGTTTCTCTCTCCACCCCTCCCCTAGTTTGTGCTTCTCTCTCCCTCCCACCCCCAATTTGTGTTTCTCTCTCCCTCCATCCCCAAGTTTGTGTTTCTCTCTCCCTCCCCTCCCTCTCTCCCCTAGTTTGTGTTTCTCCCTCCCTTCCTCCCCTAGTTTGTGTTTCTCTCTCCACCCCTCCCCTAGTTTGTGTTTCTCTCTCCCTCCCTCTCTCCCCTAGTTTGTGTTTCTCCCTCCCTTCCTCCCCTAGTTTGTGTTTCTCTCTCCACCCCTCCCCTAGTTTGTGTTTCTCTCTCTCTCTCCCTGCTCCAGTTTGTGTTTCTCTCTCCACCCCTCCCCTAGTTTGTGTTTCTCTCTCCCTCCCGCAGTTTGTGTTTCTCTCTCACTCACGCAGTTTGTGTTTCTCCCTCACTCCCCCAGTTTGTGTTTAAGAACATAAGAAATAGGAGCAGGAGTCGACCATACGGCCCCCACGAGCCTGCTCCACCATTCAATAAGATCATGGCTGATCTTCAACCACAACTCCACTTTCCCGCCTGATCGCCATATCCCTTGATTTCATTAAAGTCCGAAAATCTATCGATCTCAGTCTTGAATATACTCAACGACTGAGCATCCACAGGCCTCTGGAGTAGAGAATTCCAAAGATTCGCAACCCTCTGAGTGAAGAAATTTCTCCTCATCTCAATCCAAAATCGCCAACCCCTTTCTCTGAGACGATGCCCCCTTATTCTAGACTCTCCAGCCAGGGGAAACAGCCTCACAACATCTACCCTGTCAAGCACCCTCAGAATCTTATTTGTTTCAATGAGATCGCCTCTTATTCTTCTAAATTCCATAGAGTATAGGCCCATTCTTCTCATCCCAGGAATCAATCTAGTGAACCTGCGTTGCATCCCCTCTAAGGCAAGTATATCCTTCTTTAGGTAAGGAGACCTAAGGAAGGTTTCTAAAACTCTCCCAATCCTAAGGCTTACTACTCTTCTTGGCAACATTATATGCCTCTTTTAATCTAATACTACTCTTAACTCCTTTAGTTAGCCACAGATGGATCACTTTTCCTGCCGAGTTTTTATTCCTCAATGGAATGTGTATTCGTTGAGAATTATGAAATATTTCTTTAAATATTTGCCATTGCTTATCTACCGTCATATCCTTGAATCTAATTTCCCAATCGACCTGAGGCAACTTGCCCCTCATACCTATGTAATTGGCATTGTTTAAGTTTAAGACTCTAGTTTCAGACTTAAGAACATCACTCTTGAACTCAATGTGAAATTCTATCATATTATGATCACTCTTCCCCAGAGGATCCCTTACTATGAGATTACAAATTAACCCTGTCTCATTACACAAGAAAAGATCTAAAATAGCCTGAAATCTGGTTGGTTCCATGACGTATTGTTCTAGGAAACTGTGTTGAATGCATTTCATTAACTCGTCCTCCAAACTACCTCTGCCAATTTGATTTGCCCAGTCAACATGAAGATTAAATTCCCCCATGATTATTGCATTACCTTTGTTACAAGCTCCTCTTATTTCTTGATTAATACTCTGTTCAACAGTATAACTACTGTTAGGGGGCCTACAAACTACTCCCACCAGTATTTTCTGCCCCTTGTTACTTCTTATCTCCACCCATACTGATTCTATTTCCTGATCTTCTGAATCAAGATCCTTTCTCACTATTGTCTTTATGCCATCCTTTATTATCAGGGCTAGCACCCCCCTCCTTTTCCATTTTGTCTGTATTTTCGAAAAGTCAAGTGCCCTGAAATATTTAGTTCCCAATCTTGGTCACCTTGCAACCATGTCTCAGTAACTAGATCAAACCAATTTATCTCTATTGGTGCCATTAATTCATCTATCTTGTTACGAATGCTTCGTGCATTCAGATAAAGCGCCTTTAATTAGTTTATCTACTTTAAGTTATTAATTTAAGATAGTAATAGTTATAGTTTCCCAGCTCTTAATTTAACCCACTGCCCTAGCTTAGAGAGCAAAAAAAACCAATAATATTCACCAACCAATCACCCACTTGCTGTCCTGTGACTCGACTTTTTGATGTTATTTTGATTTCCCAGGTCCTCTCCTGCTCTCTCCACTCCCGCTCTATGTGTGGGCCGCTCGCCTCGCACACCCAGGTCCTCTCCTGCTCTCTCCACTCCCGCTCTATGTGTGGGCCGCTCGCCTCACACACCCAGGTCCTCTCCTGCTCTCTCCACTCCCGCTCTATATGTGGGCCGCTCGCCTCGCACACCCAGGTCTTCTCCTGCTCTCTCCACTCCCGCTCTATGTGTGGGCCGCTCGCCTCTCACACCCAGGTCCTCTCCTGCTCTCTCCACTCCCGCTCTATATGTGGGACACTCGCCTCTCACACCCTGGTCTGCTCCTGCCCATCTCTACACCCGCTCTATGGCCTAAATTTTACCCCAGAAAAATGGGTGGGTTGGAGGCGAGGGGGCAATAAAAATTTTCAAAGTTTGGAGCAAGAATGAATCCCGGCTCCAACTCACTGAAAAACGCGAGCTTCAGAAATCCGGAAGTCCCTCCTTCTTTCATTTAAAGGGGCAATTAAGATAATTGAAGTATTTAACGGAATTACATTTTTGTGGATTGAGGCAGATAAACCATTTTCACTCTACCTGAACGTGTCTCCCGTGGCCTCTGAAACAAGCCATGGAAACGGAGGTGAGTTGCAGCCGGCAGCCATTTGGACATTTAAACCTGTGATTGACAAATGGGGATAAAAGGTGAGTTTTTGCAGCAGGGCAATCAGTTCTCTGAGATAAACCTTTGGCTAGGAGTTGTGTTTAGACTCAGATTTCTTTGTTCACACTCAGAATTCTTGTGTTCACACATATTTACCTACGTTTTGGACACCATCAGGATGGGGGGGGGGGGGGGGTAGCGCAGTAGATGTATTCAGCACTACATCTGAGGAGGAGGCACATCTGCATCCATGGCAGGCACGGCGTGCAGTTCTGGGAGTTGCAGCTCTGCAAGACAGAGGTGCGCCACGGGGACCTGCAGAAGAACAGAGAGGGGAACAACGGAGGGCCCGAGGACGCAGGAGGCACTACCCACGTAAGAGGGTCTACAGGCGGAGACTGAGCTTCCTGGACCTCTCTGAGGAGCAGTGCCTACGAAGGCTCAGATTGAGTCGCCAGATGGTCGCAGATATCTGCGCGCTCCTTTGTGCAGAGCTGCTCCCACCTAGGCCTGGTGGCCACGCATTGCTCATCGTAGTTAAAGTCACCACTGCCCTCAATTCCCTCGCCTCCGGATCCTTCCAGGGCACCACCAGTGACATCACCAGGATCTCAGTCGTCTGCACATAAGTATATACGACAGGACACGGATGCCTTCTTTGACAGGGTGTCCCACTACGTCAACTTCCCCATCGACGTCATCAACTAGACTGAGAGGGCAGTGGGTTTCCACTCTCTGGCTGGCTTCCCAGGGGTACAGGGCATAATTGATTGCACACACGTAGCAATCCGAGGACCTGCATATGAGCCAGGAATGTTCACCAACCGAAAGGGATATCACTCCATCAATGTGCAGCTGGTTTGTGACCACCGGAAAAGGTTTCTGCAGGTGTGAGCCAAATTCCCTGGCAGCTGCCAAGATTTCTTCATTCTGCACAAATCCAACATCCCGGCCCTCTTCCACGCACAAAACAGACTTAAGGGCTGGCTCCTTGGAGACAAGGGATACTCCCTGCAGATGTGGCTCATGACACCAACAAGGCGCAGCTGTGGTACAACGAGTCACGTCACCATCAGATCTGTCATTGAACAAGCCATAGGAATGCTGAAGATGTGCTTCAGGCGCCTGGATCGATTTGGGGGAGCCCTGCAGTACTCACCGGAGTAGAATAATAGTCGTGTTTTGCGTCCTGCACAACATCGGGTTACTGGTGGATGAGGTCCCATGCGCTCAAGAAGCAGCCTCATTGGCCATCGACATTGAAGAAGAAGATGAGGAGGAGGAGGAGGAGGACGATGATGATGGGTGACCCATCGGCAGAGCAGTGTCTCACGTGGCTGCTCGTCATGCCAGGGAGTCACTCATATTTGATAGATTCTCATAGGGAGATCTGCAAAGTGACTATAGTCAACTACTCAGACCACCGGTGACCACACCATGACCACCGACACCACCACCACCACCCCCCCCACCCCAGGTTGCCCAAAACAGTCCTACAACCACACATACACCCATTGTAAACGCACCCAATGGGTGGCATCAAGTCTCGCCTTTCGTGATGAAGCACATGTAAGGGCGCTTTCACAAAAGGGACTCAAGACTGAGCAAGACACGGCAGTGGTGGTGAGAATCATAACATTTAACGTGAATTTAACAAAAAACAAATATAAATGAAAAACATGACAGTCTGTCAGACAGCATTGTGCATACCCGTGGTGATTACAAAACCTTCAACTTCCTCTTCCTACAGCTTCTACATGGTGCATTCCCTATGACTGCAGCAGTGGTTGTGGCAGGTTGCTCGGTTTCATGCCTGGACTGTTTAAATGCTTTTGGCCTACGACCTCTGGGTTTTGGAGCCCGCGAGGGCCACTCCAAAGACTGCTCCACCTGCACCTATGGAGGGGCAGACTCGGCCACCTGGAGAGGAGGCAGCATTGCAGGTACTGTTTGGAGTGGGGTGGGGGGGCAACGGATGAGACGTGGGAGCTCTTTGAGTGGTGTCCCATCTTCCTTGTTCCCTGTCGCCATCATCCCTCTCCTGGGCCACGGCCACATCACTCCTGCCACTCTGCTGAACAACAGCAGCAGATCTGTGACGTGTTCAAAGGCCGCGGCTAAAGTATCTGACTGCCTGTTTAAGGCGGCAAACATGTTGGCATTCAGAGTCTGCACGGCCTTTGCCAGGGCTTGAATGGACTCATTTGTGAGCCGTGCTTGAAGCTGAATGGAGGCTGCCATTCCCTCCATCGCAGACATTCCCGCACTTACCTGCGCCACCAGTCCACTAATGCTGGAGGTGGACTCCTCCATCCTCTGCGTCAATGTGGAGACTGAGCGTGGCCAGTCTTCCAGAATGTCGCAAAAGTGCATCTGTATCTCTACCATTCTCCTTTTCAAGGATGGCCCCGGGTTTCAGCATCTGTGCAAAGCTGAACAGAGCTTGGAGAGGAGTGCGCCCACCGACACGGACTCAATACCGCTGCACTGCTACCAGTGTCTGCTCGTGCTCACTTGTGTGTGGTGACTCACCAGATGACAACCCAATTACCTCTCTAATAGGACCCACCGAGGTGTGAGTATCTGCGCTGGTGGATGGCTCACTAAGATGTGACAGTGCGCCCTCAGAGGCAGGGAGCTCTTCTGAGAAATCGCCCTCGTCCATGTCTTCAGTCCATGACACACAGACTGAAGACATGGACAGAAGAGAACACACAGCAATATTAAGAATCATAGCAGAAGTAATGTTGTGATGAGCGTACTGAGGTAGTGCCACAGATCAATCATTGATAACATCAATCCATGTTGTGTATGAGGGATTTTAAAGTTCTGTCATCAGACGTTTGCGGCGTGCCAGTCTCCACATCCCTGACGGCCAGGCACTCCACAGTATGACTTATCTCCAACACCTCCTCCTCTGCCTCTGTGAGGGCCACGATTTGTGAAGACCCCCCTCCAGTCCTCGCCCTCTCCCCTGCATTTTACGCTCTCTCCTATAAGGGGAGGAAGTACAGACGTGTGAATGAGTGAGGATGACGGGGTCACCCGATCGATGCATTGCTTTGGGTCAGGATGACAATGAAGCAGATGCATCAGAGGGTGACTATCAGACAGATTGATCACATTGCATCAGGATTGGGGTGAGTTGGAGAGGCGGGTGGGGGTGGTTAATGTTCACCACAGAATGCAGGTGAATCAGTAACTGTATTCACTTTTCCTGACCTGGTGAGGTCATTAAATTGCTTCCTGCATTGCAGCCACGGCCGGGACACTATGCTTCTGCTGGCACCTCCAGCCATGCCTTCTTTGTGGTAGAAACAGGTTTCTTCCTCCTGTCTGGCGGATATAGGACCTCCCTCCTGTTTCTCAGAGTGCCCAGCAACGTCTCCAGGGCGGCGTCTGAGAACCTGGGTGCTGGCTTTCCTCTAGGACGTTCCTTACTCATTTTGCCTCTTTTCTCCTTCAAAATGCATTGTTGGAGTGGCCCTTTAAATAGTAGGCTTTGAACACATCATGTGGGTGCACAGTCTGCCCGCTTCGCAGCTTGAGGATGCGAAACGCGGAAGTTCAGTTAAGTGGCTTCAGTTGAGTCGCGATCGCTTGGGAACACGCCCCAAAAAATTTTCTGGGTTTCCCACCCGTTTATTGAGCCCCCGCTGAGGTCCTGCCTCATAGTTAAAATTTAGGCCTATGTGTGGGCCACTCGCCTCTCTCTCCTTCCCTCCCCCGGTTTGTTTCTCTCTCTCCCTCAGTTTGTGTTGCTCTCTTAGGACTCACGGAGTTTCCAGGCGATTTTTGTTGGCCCCGATGCCGCCATCCTCACAATCGGCAATGAACGCACCAAATCGGTGCGTTCCGAATAGCGGGATGACCAGCAGGGCCCAGACAATGCGGATTGGCTGCAAGCCACAACAGCCAGGGTACTGTGCATGCACGACCCGCGGATACAAGGAGAGTTTCTCCCGAGTCGCCAGCAGCAGCTTTCAAAATACACTTCATTTCACAGAATTTAAGGATACACATGGTTCAATGTAAATATCACAATTCCAAACCAGTACAATTCAAACCAAAACACTCCAGTATTTCTTATGACTCATGGCGTACAATACAAGGTGGGGTGGTCTTACACGGTAGCTTTTCCCCATAGAGCCTTTGCGTAGGTCGCACCTCGCCTCAGTGCTTCCTGCATCATGCACTCATGGACCTTGGAGTGTGCCAGTCGGCAACACACGGTCGTGGACAGCTCCTTCAGGTGGAAGACCAGCAGGTTTCGGGCGGACCAAAGGACGTCCTTCACTGAGTTGATGGTCTTCCAGCCGCAGGTGATGTCTGTCTCGGTGTACGTCCTGGGGAACAGTCCATAGAGCACAGCGTCCTGTGTTACCGAACTGTTTGGGATGAACCGAGACAGATACCAACGCATCTCTCTCCACACCCTCTGCGCAAAGGGGCAGCCCATCAGGAGGTGGACGACGGTCTCCTCCCCGCCGCAGCCTCGAGGGCAGCTCGCGGTGGCGCTGAGGTTCCATGCACGTTGGAAGGACCGCACTAGGAGGGCCTTTCTCACCACCATCCAGGTTACATCTTGGTGCCTGTTGGTCAGTTCCGGCGACGAGACGTTCTGCCAAATGACATCGACCGTCTGATCGGAGAAGAAACCGATCGAGTCCACCCGCAACCTTCCATGCTGGACTCTCAGAACATTTTGTGTCAACCACTATTTGACGGCCTTATGGTCGAAAGGGTTCCTCCTCCGGACTTCTCCACCTGGGACAGGCGGTGGGTGGGGGTGGGGGGGGATGATCCAGCTGGACGGGACGTCCTGTGCCTGCTTTGCCAGCGTGGCCAGCCCCAGCCTTCTCAGTGTGTTGGACGGATAGAAACTCAGCACATAGTGACACTTGGTGTTTGCGTACTCGGACTCTTCGCATAACCTGAGGCAGCCACACACAAAGATGGCCATCAGGATCAGAGCGGCATTGGGGACACTCTTCCCCACTTTGCCTGGGGGCTTGTACAGGGTGGCCCTGCGGACGTGGGTGACTGTGACGGCGGAGTTGTGGGGAACGGGCCAGACCCTGGCCACGTCATCACCTCACTTGAAAAAGGCGTTAGACCAGTCCCCGGCCAGCATTCAGATCCACCTCTAATTCAGTAAAGTTAATTGACTGTTTTTAAAAAATTGGCAGATTGACTGTTTATAAAAAAAATCTTACATCTACATTCACTTCCTCTCTTACATAAGAACATAAGAAATAGGAGCAGGAGTAGGCCAATCGGCCCCTCAAGCCTGCTCCGCCATTCAATAAGATCATGGCTGATCTGATCCTAACCTCAAATCTAAATTCATGTCCAATTTCCTGCCCGCTCCCCGTAACCCCTAATTCCCTTTACTTCTAGGAAACTGTCGATTTCTGTTTTAAATTTATTTAATGATGTCGCTTCCACAGCTTCCTGGGGCAGCAAATTCCACAGACCTACTACCCTCTGAGTGAAGAAGTTTCTCCTCATCTCAGTTTTGAAAGAGCAGCCCCTTATTCTAAGATTATGCCCCCTAGTTCTAGTTTCACCCATCCTTGGGAACATCCTTACCGCATCCACCTGATCAAGCCCCTTCACAATCTTATATGTTTCAATAAGATCGCCTCTCATTCTTCTGAACTCCAATGAGTAGAGTCCCAATCTACTCAACCTCTCCTCATATGTCCGCCCCCTCATCCCCGGGATTAACTGAGTGAACCTTTGTACTGCCTCGAGATCAAGTATGTCTTTTCTTAAGTATGGACACCAAAACTGTATGCAGTATTCCAGGTGCGGTCTCACCAATACCTTATATAACTGCAGCAATACATCCCTGTTTTTATATTCTATCCCCCTAGCAATAAAAGCCAAAATTCCATTGGCCTTTTTGATCACCTGCTGCACCTGCATACTAAATTATTGATTTTCTTGCACTAGGACCCCCAGATCCCTTTGTACTGCAGTACTTTCCAGTTTCTCGCCATTAAGATAATAACTTGCTCTCTGATTTTTCCTGCCAAAGTGCATAACCTCACATTTTCCAATATTGTATTGCATCTGCCAAATCTCCGTCCACTCACCCAGCCTGTCTATATCCCCTTGTATGTTTTTTATGTCCTCCTCACTCTCTACTTTCCCTCCCATCTTTGTATCATCTGCAAACTTTGATATGTTACACTCGGTCCCCTCCTCCAAATCGTTAATATAGATTGTAAAGAGTTGGGGACCCAGCACCGACCCCTGCGGAACACCACTGGCTACTGGTTGCCAGTCCGAGAATGAACCATTTATCCCAGCTCTCTGCTTCCTGTTAGATAACCAATCCTCCATCCATGCCAGAATATTACCCCCAACCCAGTGATTCTTTATCTTGAGCAATAATCTTTTATGTGGCACCTTGTCGAATGCCTTCTGGAAGTCTAAATACACTACATCCACTGGTTCCCCTTTATCCACCCTGCACGTTATGTCCTCAAAGAACTCAAGCAAATTTGTCAGACATGACTTCCCCTTTGTAAAGCCATGCTGACTTTGTCCTATTATGTTTATCCAAATGTTCCGCTACTGTCTCCTTAATAATAGACTCCAAAATTTTACCCACCACAGATGTTAGGCTAACTGGTCCATAATTTTCAGCCTCCTGCCTACTACCCTTTTAAAATAAGGGTGTTACATTAGCAGTTTTCCAATCTGCCGGGACCTTTGCCGAGTCCAGAGAATTTTGGAAAATTATTACCAAAGCATCCACAATCCCTACTGCCACTTCCCTCAAGACCCTAGGATGTAAGCCATCAGGTCCAGGGGATTTATCCGCCTTGAGTCCCATTAATTTACTGAGTACCAATTCCTTAGTGATTTTAATCGTATTTAGCTCCTCCCCCCCTCGAGCCCCCTGTTTGTCCAGTGTTGGGATATTCTTAGTGTCCTCGACCGTAAAGACTGAAACAAAATATTTGTTCAGCATTTTTGCCATCTCCATGTTTCCCACCATTAATTTCCTGGTCTCATCCTCTAAGGGACCTACGTTTGCCTTAGCCACCCTTTTTCTTTTTATATAACTATAGAAACTCTTGCTATCTGTTTTTATATTTTTTGCTAATTTATTTTCATAATCTAACTTCCCTTTCTTAATCAATCCTTTAGTTACTTTTTGCTGTCTTTTGAAGACTTTCCAATCTTCTATCCTCCCACTAAGTTTGGCTACCTTATATGTCCTTGTTTTTAGTCGGAAACTGTCCTTAATTTCTTTACTTAGCCACGGATGGCTGTCATTTCTTTTACACCCTTTTTTCCTCAGTGGAATATATATTTTTTGAAAGTTGTAAAATAACTCCTTGAATGAACACCACTGCTCATGTACCGTCTTACCCTTTACTCTATTTTCCCAGTCCACTTTAATCAATTCCGCTCTCATACCATCATAGTCTCCTTTATTTAAGCTCAGTACGCTTGTTTGAGAACCAACCTTCTCACCCTCTAATTGGATATGGAATGTAACCATGTTATGGTCACTCATTCCAAGGGGATCCTTAACTAGGACATTATTAATTAATCCTGGCTCATTACACAGGACCAGGTCCAAGGTTGCTTGCCCCCTTGAACAGTTACATACTGTTCAAGAAATCCATCCCTAATACACTCAATAAACTCTTCCTCAAGGCTGCCCTGCCCAATTTGATTTGTCCACTTAATATGATAGTTAAAATCCCCCATAATTATAGCTGTTCCCTTATTACATGCCCCGACTATTTCCTGATTAATACTTCTTCCAGCAGAGTTGCAACTATTAGGAGGCCTATATACTACGACCACGAGTGTTTTTTTCCTCTTATTATTCCTTTTCTCTACCCAAACTGTTTCATTATCCTGATCCTTTGTCCCAATATAATTTCTCTGTATTACATTGATTCCTTCCTTTATTAACATAGCCACCCCACCTCCCCTTCCTTCCTGCCTGTCCTTCCTGATTGTTAAATAACCTGGCATATTTAATTCCCAGCCGTTGTCACCCTGCAGCCATGTTTCAGTAATGGCCACAAGATCATACCCATACGTAGTTATTTGTGCAGTTAACTCGTCCATTTTGTTACGAATGCTACGTGCATTCAGATAAAGAACTTTCAAATATGTTTTGTGACACTTAGTTCCTGCTTTTTCCTTTTTTAACACTTTACCTTTTACTCCATACCTTCTGTCCCTTCCTAACACGCTTTCCTCTGTCTCCCTGCTCAGGTTCCCAACCCCCTGCCACAGCTTTGATGCTGGGTTAATCGCCTTACGCCTTCTAATTTTTATTTTATCTGTCGTGCCTAAAGTACACTTTCTTTCCGCTGCTCTACGCTTTTCTCTTTCACTTGTTCTTGAACAATTGTTTGTACTATTTGTATTGTAGATTTCCCCTGGGTCTTCCCCTCTCTTGCTGCTCTCAACTTTATTTCCTTCTGACTCCCCGCTCTTGACAACTTAATTTCCTGTCATGTTTTTTGTCATACTTTCTGTGTCAACTTTTTCTCATTATCAATTCCTGTAATGAGTTTTGCCTATGTAAACTCATCACTGTGACTGCGCAGTCTGGCCACCACCTGGTTCCAAAAATCTTTAATGCCTTAAAGTTTGTACTCAAAGGCCTCAGCGTTTCTTAAAAACCTAGGCTTCAACTGGATATTTTTACCTCACAATAGCTGCGAGCTTTCAATCATACCTGTGCATTCTGAGCAGGTGCAGTTCACAGAATTTTCCAGAATGCAACCTGTCTATCAACAGGTGTTGAAAGATTAGCCCCCTCGCCCCTGTGAGGAAATTGAGAGTTTCTTTGCTTTTTTTCCAAAAGATTTTGAAAGAAATTGGAAATTAAATTCTTAAAGCTTTTTTCAGGCAAATAATGATTTTTTAAATAAATATTAGCTGATCTCCTGTAGCTATGTTGCAAACAGGGAGTCTTTGTGTGATATGGAGTTAAAGGGCAGGGGGTAATTAGACCAAGGTGCACAGACATAAGATTGTTAATAAGATATGGGTATAATATATTGCTCTCCTATCCACTGCAAATTTGCTTATGATGCTTGGATTCAATCCGTTTACTGCCTAGTGATCCCAAATATGCATTATTATGGTGTTTTTGAATAGGTTAGGCACTAGCTACATGACGCCAAGTTAGGTGGCACAGTAAATAGTGAAGATGGGAGCAGAAAGTTGCAAAGATTAAGCGAGTGGGCAAAACTGTGGCAGATGGAGTTCAATGTGGGGAAGTGTGAGATCATCCACTTTGGACCTAAGTGATGGATCAGGGTATTTTCTAAAAGGCAAGAAGCTAGGAACTGTGGAGGAGCAGAGAGATTTAGGGGTCCAAGTACAGAAATCACTAAAAGGTAGTGGACAGGTACAAAAAATAATTTAAAAGGCTAATGGATTGTAGGCCTTTATCACAAAAGAGCTGGAATACAAAGGTGTGGAAGTTAGGTTAGTTACATAAAGCTCTGGTTAGACCCCATTTAGAGTATTGCATTCAATTCTGGGTACTGCACCTCAGGAAGGATATATTGACCTTTGAGGGGATGTAGCACAGATTCACCAGAACGATACCAGGGCTAAAAGGGTTAAATTATGAGGACAGGTTGCATAGACTAGGCTTGTATTCTCTTGAGTATAGAAGATTAAAGGGTGATCTAATTGAGGTGTTTAAGATGATTAAGGAAGTTGATAGGGTAGATGGAGAGAAACTATTTCGTCCGGTGGGGGAGTCCTAAACAAGGGGGCATAACCTTAAAATTAAAGCTCGGCCGTTCAGGGGAAGTTCATCTTCACACAAAGGGTATTGGAAATCTGGAATTCTCTCCTCCAAAAGCTGTTGAGGCTAGGTGAATTGAAAATTTCAAAACTGAGATTGATAGATTTTTGTTAGGCAAGGGTATTAAGGGTTACGGAACCAAGGCGGGTAGATGGAGTTACGATACAGATTAGCCTCATCTAATTGAATGGTGGAACAGGCTCAAGGGGCTGAATGGCCTACTCCTGTTTCTGTGTTACTCTATGGATAATTAGGAATCCAGATGTGACTAATTGAATTCAAGATTACGACATAAAAATTGAGGAGTAGGCATGTGATCTCAATACTCATTTGCACAGCGAATGCATGTATACTTTCACCTTTTTGTGCATTTGCTAGTAAAATGGTAAGCTGAACAGCAGAGTGTCAGAGTGTTTTTTCATCGTTGTATGTGCTTTACTTCCTTACTTATTGGTTATCTGCTAAAATGGTGTGCAACATGGGTAAAAAATACTGGACATCAGCTCCACTGTAACACCAGTAACAATGTATGGAGAGGGGAGCTGTTATCGTGGTCAGCTTGACCTATCGGAATAACTGCTTAAGGCCAGCAGAAGAAAGCAAGCCCAACCAATAACGAACAGCTCCAACTGGGCACATCATGGCAAAGGGCAAAGGGCAAGCAGCATCCAACCGCAACCTGGAGAGCTGGGGCAGGTCTGGAATAAGATGTGCTGTGTTTGTACATCAGTTTGTCGCTGCTCCAAGCTTACTCCACCCTATCTACGTCAACTTGATCCCACCACGGGACCTCTGACTTTAACTTTCGATTCCCTCCTATTGTCTCCTCTCTATTACCTGTTTATTACCAGGACATACCTATCCCAATCTTGCTATGTAACCACGTCTATGTAACTTGAGTTTCCCTGTGTCCATTCGCGTGCACGTTTTGGCTGCCGCTCTGGACCCGAGCCCATTGCTTCTATTTCTCCTTTTCATCTTTTTTCTTCTTTTCTCTTTACCCCTCCTAGCCCCCTCTCTCCTGTCGTCATGCCTCCTTTTATTTCTCCCCACTCAGGTACTCTGCCCCCCCAAATCCCTACCCCAATCCTTCAGCACTCCTCGACCTTCCTACTCTCCTGCCACCGTTCCAGGCTTGACTCCTTCTTAGATAAGCCTACAACTTCCTTCTGTGCCTTTCCTGACATCCTCCAAAGGGCCCATTGAGGCATCCATCACTGCCTCCTTAAGAGCAGCAACCCCAACTGCCCCATTCTACTCACTCACCAATTTTCCCACCCAGTGCTCCTGCTGTGGGCTAATCTTGCCAATCTCCTTCCCGTCCCACTCGCCCCTCCCAACACTCACCCTGTAGGCTCTGCCAGTGGATCAGCTATCACAGGCCCTTGCCATCCATGAGCTTATTATGGATGATTGCATCGACATCACGGCCTTGACGGAAACCTGGCTGGCGGGTGACAACACCTTCCCCCTTAATGAAACCTCCCCACCTGGCTATATCTTCCATCACTTGCCCCGCCCAGACTGCCGCAGTGGCGGTGTGGCCCTTATCACTAAATCACATCTTGGTCTGTCCCCCTACTCCTCTGGCACCTTCTCCTCCTTTGAGCATCTCACCTTCTTTCACCCCTCTCACCTCCCCTTTAAAATCCTCGTTCTCTACCGCCCACCCAAGTACCACGCCAAGTTTCTCACTGAGATATCTTCACTGCTTTTCTCCCTCAGCTTCTGCACCGAGAGACTTCTCACCCTCAGTGATTTCAACCTCCATCTCAACTCATCATGCTCTCTCTCCTCTGAATTCACTGTCCTCCTATCCTCCCTTAATCTCTCCCTCCATATAAACTCTCCTACCTATACCCACGGCCACCCCCTCGACCTTACCATCTCACGTGGCCTCTCTACTCCCATTGTGTCAATCATCGATAAGGCCATCTCTGACCACATCCTTGAATCCCTCTCCACCCACATCCCCCTTCCCCCTCCCAACCTCACTTCCTTCTGTGTCTGCCGTTGGAAAAAACTCTCCTCCTAGTCACTTACAATGGCACTTTCAAATTCCCAACTGTCTAGCCTTCAGCTCTCCATCCACCACGACATTTCTGCAGCTATCGATCTTCTCAAGCACATTGTCATCTCCTCCTGTGATGCCCTTGTCCCCATTAAAACCATCATTCTCTCTCACCGTGGTCATTCTCCCTGGAACGGCCCTCATCTCCGCTCCCTTAAGTCCAAGGGACGCAGACTTGAACATTTATGGCGGACAACTGGTTTAGCCATTCGTCGTCAGATCTGGCTGGACCACATAAAGCACTATCAGGTCCTGCTGTCCTCTGCCAAAACTGCTCACTATTCCAGGATCATTCTGGAATGCAAAGATAACCCTCGGCTTCTCTTCTCCATTACAAACCGTCTTCTTAAACCCCTCTCCCCTGCCTCCTCCACCCTCACCTCCAACAACAAGTGCGAGGAGCTCATGGACTACTTTGTCACTCAGATTGAGACCATCCGTTCAGCTGCCTCTGCCCCTTCCCACCTTTCCCCTAGCCCACCAAGCCAAACTTCCCATACGGTTCCCTCCTGCCCTAGCCCTGAACTCATGTCTTTCCCTAGTTTCTCTCCTATCTCCCATCATGGCCTCTTTGACCAAGCTTTTGGTCATCCGCCCTAATATTTCATGCTGCTGAAACCCTCATCCATGCCTTTGTTACCTCTAGACTTGACTATTCCAATGCTCTCCTAACTGGCCTCCCATCTTCCACCCTCCATAAACTTGAGCTCATAAAAATTCTGCTGCCCGTATACTAACTCGCACCAAGTCCCGTTCACCCATCACCCCTATGCTCACTGACCTACAGTTATACAGCAGCTACCTATCTCAAGCCAGTAGTTGCAGTCTCAGTTCTAGCCTGACAGGTGGGTATATGGAGTTGGATCACAGATCAGCCATGATCTCATTGAATGGTGGAACAGGTTCGAGGGGTTAAATGGCCTACTCTACAGGGAGTGGGCTGGCTAGCTGACAGGCAACAGCAAGGGCACTGGTGGAGTGGTAGGGGTGGGACAGGAATGCTGCCATCCTGAGAGAGGACAGCAGGTTCATGATCCATGGAGCCACTGCCACTTGCTGCCTCCTGTTATGCGCCACCTTCTCCTGCAAGAAAGCGGGAAGTGTGTCAGTGAGTGTCCAGCAAGATGTTTGGGTGATGTGGCTGTCATGGTAGAATAGCTGCCAGTGTGTATGACCTATGAGTTGTGGGTGTGTGACTTGCAACGGTGGTAATGTGTAAGGGTGAGAGGAAGCATTTGATTGGAAGAGTTGAGTACTGATTGAAAGAGTTTGTTGGTTGGTGGGTGACAGGGGGTGTGGTGCATAGAGCAGTGGATGAGGCTAATGGTGCAGTTGGTAGGTTATGCCACTTGACAGTTGAACTCACTCACCTTGACCACACATGTCAAATCATTGAACTTCTTCCTGCACAACATCCATGTTCATGGTACTATGCTCCTAGCATTGACCTCATCCGCTACTGCCTTCCACAGTCTCTTGAGCATATGTCTGGAGGGCCTCTTGCCCCCCTGCAGATATAAGATGCCCCTCCATCTGTCTACCTCTTGCACCAAGGCCTCTAGTGCATCATCAGAGAACCTTGGTGCACGCTCTCTCACAGACCCAGTACAAACTCAGATCAGCAGATTGGTGGGGTCTGGCATGCAGATTGGAAGATGTAGGATGTAGTTGCGAGCAACCTTTGTGCAATGTTTTAAAATAAATCTACAGTTTTTAATCATAAAGATGGGACCTGCATCTGTGTTTTACGTGTGCAATGTCTGATCTCCGTTCAGGCCCCGTTCAGACACATATCTTATATTTTGAAAATATAAGAGTCCCGCAAACTTTGAGCAGCCAAGTTGTTGCTCATTAAAAATTCCAGAGTTCCCATCATCACTGTGCTTCACTATATTGCAGCACAGATTCACTTATTAATTGACTTCCACCACGTCCTGCAGCCACAGTGCACCTCCCCTTTAAGAGGTGCGGGCTGCCTTTAAGTAGTGCGATCCATTCCCAATATCGGGGCCTCCTGCTGGTGCGTGCAGCCACTCAATGGTATAGGGAGCGCTGGCTGCACGCAGCAATCACTGAAGTCACTAGGCAGCTTGAATTAAATTTCCTGCTGCCTGCATCTCAACAACCAGGCGTGGATTAATCGTGCACTGCGATCCCAGTGCCCGTTTTCGGGGGGGGGGGGGGGGGGTTAATCAATTTAACCCCCCATCTTTGCACACTTGTGGTTAGATTTCAATGATAGTTCCAATAATAACCACCAGAGGGAAGCATTTACTTACCTAAAGATCCAGCAAGTCCAGAGCATTCAATTTCACCGAAACTAATGCACCAGCTGGGGTAATAAAAATATATGGGTAGTCAGAACCTGTGAGGCTCTGCTGCCGGTGCAGAGCCTTGCTAGATAAGAGCACTGACCAGAGGTAGTGCTACCACAGTGCAATCCTGAATCTGCATCCTACCCTGCCCTAGTGTCTAGTGAGGCTTTGCACCAGCGGTAGAGCCTCACAATTTCTGCATATATCAATATTTTCTCCCACTCTCATTTTTTAAAAGTTTTTTTCCCCTGTTACTAGGTGAAAACTATAAAAGACACAAGCTGAAACTGAGGGTAAAATAGTAAATATTTTGAATGACGACTTACTCCAAGCATTCACAAGGGAGGCACAAACAATATGCCCTCCACTAAGCTATCCAAAGTAAAGTCAATGGGGGTTAAATTGGTTAACCCCCGAAACCGGGCACGGGTATCGCGATCCACCCGATTAACCCGTGCCCGGTACTTCCGTCGCAGACAGGACGAGGTATTCGTCCAGCCTGAACACTTACCTAAACACAGCGTTGCAAACCAGGCTTTGACATGAGGATTGAATGACATTTGCACTTTCCACCAGCAGGGGTAGCCCAAACCTCTTAAAGGCAGGCAGTCTCTTTACATCTCTTAAAGGTAGTCGGTACCTGTTACTTGCTAAAAATATCAGTCTGCTGTCTGCACGGAGTCTGAACGGAGATAAGACAACGTACTCGTAAAATACAGATGCAGGTCCAATCGCTATGTTTACAAACTGATGAGTTATGTTTAAACATTGAATAAAGGTTGCACACTACTAAATCCCACATCCTCCAATCTGCATGCCAGACCTCACCAATCTGCCGAACTGAGTTTGTACCAGACCTGCGAGAGTATATACACCAAGATTCTCTGGAGATATACTAGAGGCCTTCGTGCAAGAGGTAGACAGAAGCAGGGACATCCTATATCCGCAGTGGAGGGGGCAAGAGGCCCTTAAGATTTATGCTCAAAAGGCAGTGGGAGGCCGTGGGGAACAAAGTCAATGCCAGCCGCATAGCATCATGAACATGGATGCAGTGCAGAAAGAAGTTCAATGCATTGAAACGAGTGATCAAGGCAAGTGAGGTCAACTGTCAAGTGGCATCTCCTACCAACTGCACCACTAGCCGCATCCACTGCTCCATGCACTACACTCCCCATCACCCACCTACCAACAAACTCTCTCCATCAGTACTCAACTCTGCCAATCAAACACTTCCTCATCCTTACACATTACCACTGTTGCAAGTTGCCCACCGACAACTAACAGGCCACACACACATAGGCAGCTATTCAACCATGACAGGCACATCACCCAGACACATGTCCCGCTTTCTTGCAGGAGAAGGTGGTGCATAACAGGAGGCAGCAAGTGGCAGTGGTATTTAGCCCCTCGAGCCTGTTCCGCCATTCATTGAGATCATTGAGTGCGAACAGCACGGTGTGCGGATACACAGTGTGAACTGAGTTTGGTGAGTGTGGGAGTTCGGTGAAGTGGGGGAAGGAGGTGCTGCTTTGCCTTGCTTTTCCTAACTTTTTCCCCAGAGCGGCAGTGGACCTGAGAGTAGAAGTCTGAGATTGGGGAATAAAAAGCAGCAGCAGACCTGCAACAAGAGACAACTACTGTGCGACGTCACAGGTGAGGCAGGAGAGTCTGAGAGGTGAGCACAGTATAAAAGGAGAGACCTAGAGCGGGAGGAGAGTCGGAGAGTCTAAGGGCAAGTCATGGCAGCAGACC
Source organism: Heptranchias perlo (assembly GCF_035084215.1). NCBI lineage: Eukaryota > Metazoa > Chordata > Chondrichthyes > Hexanchiformes > Hexanchidae > Heptranchias > Heptranchias perlo. The sequence goes on from NC_090335.1 coordinate 47,356,500, forward strand.
TCTCACCCGTGATATGCTCGTCCTGCACTATGTGGGAAGTCATGGACACTACCAGTGTCCCTGGCGACCATGTGTGCAGGAAGTGTGTCCAGCTGCAGCTACTGGCTAACCGTCTTTCGGAGCTGGAGCTGCGGGTGGACTCACTGTGGAGCATCCGCGATGCTGAGATTATCGTGGATAGCTAGTTCAGTGAGGTGGTCACGCCGCAGGTAAAGATTACGCAGGCAGAAAGGAAATGGGTGACCGCCAGGCAGAGTAAAAGGACTAGGCAGGTAGAGCAAGAGTCCCCTGGGGCCATCTCCCTCTCAAACAGATATTCTGCTTTAGATACTGTTGGGGGAGATGGCTTATCAGGGGAAAGCAGCAAGAGCCAGGTTCGGGGCACCACGGGTGGCTCTACTGCACAGGAGGGGAGGAAGAAGAGTGGCAGGGCTATAGTGATCGGGGATTCAATTGTAATGGGAACAGATAGGCGTTTCTACGGCCGCAAACGTGACTCCAGGATGGTATGTTGCCTCCCTGGTGCTAGGGTCAAGGATGTCACGGAGCGGCTGCAGGGCATTCTGGAGGGGGAGGGTGAACAGCGAGTAGTCGTGGTCCATATTGGTACCAACGACATAGGTAAAAAAAGGGATGAGGTCCTGCAAGGTGAATTTAAGGAGTTAGGAGATAAATTAAAAAGCAGGACTTCAAAGGTAGTGATCTTAGCATTACTACCGGTGCCACGTGCTAGTGAGTATAGAAACAGGAGAATAGACAGGATGAATGCGTGGCTGCAGGGATGGTGTAGGAGGGAGGGATTTAGATTCCTGGGACATTGGGACCGGTTCTGGGGAAGGTGGGACCTGTACAAGCATGACGGGTTACACCCGAGCAGGACCGGGACCAATGTCCTTGCGGGGGTGTTTGCTCGTGCTGTTGGGGAAGGTTTAAACTAGAGTGGCAGGGGGATGGGAACCTGAGCGGGGAGTCAGAAGGGAATAAAATTGAGAGCAGCAAGAGAGGGGAAGACCCAGGGGAAATGTACAATACAAATAGTACAAACAATTGTTCAAGAACAAGTGAAAGGGAAAAGCGTAGAGCAGTGGAAAGAAAGTGTACTTTAGGCACGACAGAAAAAATAAAAACTAGAAGGCGTAAGGCGATTAACCCAGCATCAAAGCTGTGGCAGGGGGTTGGGAACCTGAGCAGGGAGACAGAGGAAAGCGTGTTAGGAAGGGACAGAAGGTATGGAGTAAAAGGTAAAGTGTTAAAAAAGGAAAAAGCAGGAACTAAGTGTCACAAAACATATTTGAAAGTTCTTTATCTGAATGCACGTAGCATTCGTAACAAAATGGACGAGTTAACTGCACAAATAACTACGTATGGGTATGATCTTGTGGCCATTACAGAAACATGGCTGCAGGGTGACAACGACTGGGAATTAAATATGCCTGGTTATTTAACAATCAGGAAGGACAGGCAGGAAGGAAGGGGAGGTGGGGTGGCTATGTTAGTAAAGGAAGGAATTACTGTAATACAGAGAAATGATATTGGGACAAAGGATCAGGATAATGAAACAGTTTGGGTAGAGAAAAGGAGTAATAAGGGGAAAGAAACACTAGTGGGCGTAGTATATAGGCCTCCTAATAGTTGCAACTCTGCTGGAAGAAGTATTAATCAGGAAATAGTCGGGGCATGTAATAAGGGAACAGCTATAATTATGGGGGATTTTAACTATCATATTAAGTGGACAAATCAAATTGGGCAGGGCAGCCTTGAGGAAGAGTTTATTGAGTGTATTAGGGATGGATTTCTTGAGCAGCATGTAACTGATCCAACAAGGGGGCAAGCAACCTTGGACCTGGTCCTGTGTAATGAGCCAGGATTAATTAATAATGTCCTAGTTAAGGATCCCCTTGGAATGAGTGACCATAACATGGTTACATTCCATATCCAATTAGAGGGTGAGAAGGTTGGTTCTCAAAGAAGCGTACTGAGCTTAAATAAAGGAGACTATGATGGTATGAGAGCGGAATTGATTAAAGTGGACTGGGAAAATAGAGTAAAGGGTAAGACGGTACATGAGCAGTGGTGTACATTCAAGGAGTTATTTTACAACTTTCAAAAAATATATATTCCACTGAGGAAAAAAGGGTGTAAAAGAAATGACAGCCATCTGTGGCTAAGTAAAGAAATTAAGGACAGTATCCGACTAAAAACAAGGACATATAAGGTAGCCAAACTTAGTGGGAGGATAGAAGATTGGAAAGGCTTCAAAAGACAGCAAAAAGTAACTAAAGGATTGATTAAGAAAGGGAAGATAGATTATGAAAATAAATTAGCAAGAAATATAAAAACAGATAGCAAGAGTTTCTATAGTTATATAAAAAGCAAAAGGGTGGCTAAGGCAAACGTAGGTCCCTTGGAGGATGAGACCGGGAAATTAATGGTGGGAAACATGGAAATGGCAAAAATGCTGAACAAATATTTTGTTTCAGTCTTTACGGTCGAGGACACTAAGAATATCCCAACACTGGACAAACAGGGGGCTCGAGGGGGGAAGGAGCTAAATACGATTAAAATCACTAAGGAATTGGTACTCAGTAAAATAATGGGACTTAAGGCAGATAAATCCCCTGGACCTGATGGCTTACATCCGAGGGTCTTGAGGGAAGTGGCAGTAGGGATTGTGGATGCTTTGGTAATAATTTTCCTAAATTCTCTGGACTCGGCAAAGATCCCGGCAGATTGGAAAACTGCTAATGTAACACCCTTATTTAAAAAGGGTAGTCGGCAGAAGGCTGGAAATTATGGACCAGTTAGCCTAACATCTGTGGTGGGTAAAATTTTGGAATCTATTATCAAGGAGACATTTGGATAAACATAATTTAATAGGACAAAGTCAGCATGGCTTTATGAAGGGGAAATCATGTCTGACAAATTTGCTTGAGTTCTTTGAGGACATAACGTGCAGGGTGGATAAAGGGGAACCAGTGGACGTAGTGTATTTAGACTTCCAGAAGGCATTCGACAAGGTGCCACATAAAAGATTATTGCTCAAGATAAAGAATCCCTTGCCCCCTCCACTGCGGATATAGGATGTCCCTGCTTCTGTCTACCTCTTGCACGAAGGCCTCTAGTATATCTCCAGAGAATCTTGGTGTATATACTCTCGCAGGTCTGGTACAAACTCAGATCGGCAGATTGGTGAGGTCTGGCATGCAGATTGGAGGATGTGGGATTTAGTAGTGTGCAACCTTTATTCAATGTTTAAACATAACTCATCAGTTTGTAAACATAGCGATTGGACCTGCATCTGTATTTTACGAGTACGTTGTCTTATCTCCGTTCAGACTCCGTGCAGACAGCAGACTGATATTTTTAGCAAGTAACAGGTACCGACTACCTTTAAGAGATGTAAAGAGACTGCCTGCCTTTAAGAGGTTTGGGCTACCCCTGCTGGTGGAAAGTGCAAATGTCATTCAATCCTCATGTCAAAGCCTGGTTTGCAACGCTGTGTTTAGGTAAGTGTTCAGGCTGGACGAATACCTCGTCCTGTCTGCGACGGAAGTACCGGGCACGGGTTAATCGGGTGGATCGCGATACCCGTGCCCGGTTTCGGGGGTTAACCAATTTAACCCCCATTGACTTTACTTTGGATAGCTTAGTGGAGGGCATATTGTTTGTGCCTCCCTTGTGAATGCTTGGAGTAAGTCGTCATTCAAAATATTTACTATTTTGTGCTCACCCTCAGTTTCAGCTTGTGTCTTTTATAGTTTTCACCCAGTGACAGGGGAAAAAACTTTTAAAAAATGAGAGTGGGAGAAAATATTGATATATGCAGAAATTGTGAGGCTCTACCGCTGGTGCAAAGCCTCACTAGACACTAGGGCAGGGTAGGATGCAGATTCAGGATTGCACTGTGGTAGCACTACCTCTGGTCAGTGCTCTTATCTAGCAAGGCTCTGCACCGGCAGCAGAGCCTCACAGGTTCTGACTACCCATATATTTTTATTACCCCAGCTGGTGCATTAGTTTCGGTGAAATTGAATGCTCTGGACTTGCTGGATCTTTAGGTAAGTAAATGCTTCCCTCTGGTGGTTATTATTGGAACTATCATTGAAATCTAACCACAAGTGTGCAAAGATGGGGGGTTAAATTGATTAACCCCCCCCCCCCCCCGAAAACGGGCACTGGGATCGCAGTGCACGATTAATCCACGCCTGGTTGTTGAGATGCAGGCAGCAGGAAATTTAATTCAAGCTGCCTAGTGACTTCAGTGATTGCTGCGTGCAGCCAGCGCTCCCTATACCATTGAGTGGCTGCACGCACCAGCAGGAGGCCCCGATATTGGGAATGGATCGCACTACTTAAAGGCAGCCCGCACCTCTTAAAGGGGAGGTGCACTGTGGCTGCAGGACGTGGTGGAAGTCAATTAATAAGTGAATCTGTGCTGCAATATAGTGAAGCACAGTGATGATGGGAACTCTGGAATTTTTAATGAGCAACAACTTGGCTGCTCAAAGTTTGCGGGACTCTTATATTTTCAAAATATAAGATATGTGTCTGAACGGGGCCTGAACGGAGATCAGACATTGCACACGTAAAACACAGATGCAGGTCCCATCTTTATGATTAAAAACTGTAGATTTATTTTAAAACATTGCACAAAGGTTGCTCGCAACTACATCCTACATCTTCCAATCTGCATGCCAGACCCCACCAATCTGCTGATCTGAGTTTGTACTGGGTCTGTGAGAGAGCGTGCACCAAGGTTCTCTGATGATGCACTAGAGGCCTTGGTGCAAGAGGTAGACAGATGGAGGGGCATCTTATATCTGCAGGGGGGCAAGAGGCCCTCCAGACATATGCTCAAGAGACTGTGGAAGGCAGTAGCGGATGAGGTCAATGCTAGGAGCATAGTACCATGAACATGGATGTAGTGCAGGAAGAAGTTCAATGATTTGACATGTGTGGTCAAGGTGAGTGAGTTCAACTGTCAAGTGGCATAACCTACCAACTGCACCATTAGCCTCATCCACTGCTCTATGCACCACACCCCCTGTCACCCACCAACCAACAAACTCTTTCAATCAGTACTCAACTCTTCCAATCAAATGCTTCCTCTCACCCTTACACATTACCACCGTTGCAAGTCACACACCCACAACTCATAGGTCATACACACTGGCAGCTATTCTACCATGACAGCCACATCACCCAAACATCTTGCTGGACACTCACTGACACACTTCCCGCTTTCTTGCAGGAGAAGGTGGCGCATAACAGGAGGCAGCAAGTGGCAGTGGCTCCATGGATCATGAACCTGCTGTCCTCTCTCAGGATGGCAGCATTCCTGTCCCACCCCTACCACTCCACCAGTGCCCTTGCTGTTGCCTGTCAGCTAGCCAGCCCACTCCCTGTAGAGTAGGCCATTTAACCCCTCGAACCTGTTCCACCATTCAATGAGATCATGGCTGATCTGTGATCCAACTCCATATACCCACCTGTCAGGCTAGAACTGAGACTGCAACTACTGGCTTGAGATAGGTAGCTGCTGTATAACTGTAGGTCAGTGAGCATAGGGGTGATGGGTGAACGGGACTTGGTGCGAGTTAGTATACGGGCAGCAGAATTTTTATGAGCTCAAGTTTATGGAGGGTGGAAGATGGGAGGCCAGTTAGGAGAGCATTGGAATAGTCAAGTCTAGAGGTAACAAAGGCATGGATGAGGGTTTCAGCAGCATGAAATATTAGGGCGGATGACCAAAAGCTTGGTCAAAGAGGCCATGATGGGAGATAGGAGAGAAACTAGGGAAAGACATGAGTTCAGGGCTAGGGCAGGAGGGAACCGTATGGGAAGTTTGGCTTGGTGGGCTAGGGGAAAGGTGGGAAGGGGCAGAGGCAGCTGAACGGATGGTCTCAATCTGAGTGACAAAGTAGTCCATGAGCTCCTTGCACTTGTTGTTGGAGGTGAGGGTGGAGGAGGCAGGGGAGAGGGGTTTAAGAAGACGGTTTGTAATGGAGAAGAGAAGCCGAGGGTTATCTTTGCATTCCAGAATGATCCTGGAATAGTGAGCAGTTTTGGCAGAGGACAGCAGGACCTGATAGTGCTTTATGTGGTCCAGCCAGATCTGACGACGAATGGCTAAACCAGTTGTCCGCCATAAATGTTCAAGTCTGCGTCCCTTGGACTTAAGGGAGCGGAGATGAGGGCCGTTCCAGGGGGAATGACCACGGTGAGAGAGAATGATGGTTTTAATGGGGACAAGGGCATCAAAGGAGGAGATGACAATGTGCTTGAGAAGATCGATAGCTGCAGAAATGTCGTGGTGGATGGAGAGCTGAAGGCTAGACAGTTGGGAATTTGAAAGTGCCATTGTAAGTGACTAGGAGGAGAGTTTTTTCCAACGGCAGACACAGAAGGAAGTGAGGTTGGGAGGGGGAAGGGGGATGTGGGTGGAGAGGGATTCAAGGATGTGGTCAGAGATGGCCTTATCGATGATCGACACAATGGGAGTAGAGAGGCCACGTGAGATGGTAAGGTCGAGGGGGTGGCCGTGGGTATAGGTAGGAGAGTTTATATGGTGGGAGAGATTAAGGGAGGATGGGAGGGCAGTGAATTCAGAGGAGAGAGAGCATGATGAGTTGAGATGGAGGTTGAAATCACCGAGGGTGAGAAGTCTCTCGGTGCAGAAGCTGAGGGAGAAAAGCAGTGAAGATATCTCAGTGAGAAACTTGGCGTGGTACTTGGGTGGGCGGTAGAGAACGAGGATTTTAAAAGAGAGGTGAGAGGGGTGAAAGAAGGTGAGATGCTCAAAGGAGGAGAAGGTGCCAGAGGAGTAGGGGGACAGACCAAGATGTGATTTAGTGATAAGGGTCACACCGCCACTGCGGCGATCTGGGCGGGGCAAGTGATGGAAGATATAGCCAGGTGGGGAGGCTTCATTAAGGGGGAAGGTGTTGTCACCCGCCAGCCAGGTTTCCGTCAAGGCCGTGATGTCGATGCAATCATCCATAATAAGCTCATGGATGGCAAGGGCCTGTGATAGCTGATCCACTGGCAGAGCCTACAGGGTGAGTGTTGGGAGGGGCGAGTGGGACGGGAAGGAGATTGGCAAGATTAGCCCACAGCAGGAGCACTGGGTGAGAAAGTTGGTGAGTGAGTAGGATGGGGCAGTTGGGGTTGCTGCTCTTAAGGAGGCAGCGATGGATGCCTCAATGGGCCCTTTGGAGGATGTCAGGAAAGGCACAGAAGGAAGTTGTAGGCTTATCTAAGAAGGAGTCAAGCCTGGAACGGTGGCAGGAGAGTAGGAAGGTCGAGGAGTGCTGAAGGATTGGGGTAGGGATTTGGGGGGGCAGAGTACCTGAGTGGGGAGAAATAAAAGGAGGCATGATGACAGGAGAGAGGGGGCTAGGAGGGGTAAAGAGAAAAGAAGAAAAAAGATGAAAAGGAGAAATAGAAGCAATGGGCTCGGGTCCAGAGCGGCAGCCAAAACGTGCACGCGAATGGACACAGGGAAACTCAAGTTACATAGACGTGGTTACATAGCAAGATTGGGATAGGTATGTCCTGGTAATAAACAGGTAATAGAGAGGAGACAATAGGAGGGAATCGAAAGTTAAAGTCAGAGGTCCCGTGGTGGGATCAAGTTGACGTAGATAGGGTGGAGTAAGCTTGGAGCAGCGACAAACTGATGTACAAACACAGCACATCTTATTCCAGACCTGCCCCAGCTCTCCAGGTTGCGGTTGGATGCTGCTTGCCCTTTGCCCTTTGCCATGATGTGCCCAGTTGGAGCTGTTCGTTATTGGTTGGGCTTGCTTTCTTCTGCTGGCCTTAAGCAGTTATTCCGATAGGTCAAGCTGACCACGATAACAGCTCCCCTCTCCATACATTGTTACTGGTGTTACAGTGGAGCTGAAGTCCGGTGTTTTTAACCCATGTTGCACACCATTTTAGCAGATAACCAATAAGTAACAACCAAGGAAGTAAAGCACATACAACAATGAAAAAACACTCTGACACTCTGCTGTTCAGCTTACCATTTTACTAGCAAATGCACAAAAAGGTGAAAGTATACATGCATTCGCTGTGCAAATGAGTATTGAGATCACATGCCTACTCCTCAATTTTTATGTCGTAATCTTGAATTCAATTAGTCACATCTGGATTCCTAATTATCCATAGAGTAACACAGAAACAGGAGTAGGCCATTCAGCCCCTTGAGCCTGTTCCACCATTCAATTAGATGATGGCTAATCTGTATCGTAACTCCATCTACCCGCCTTGGTTCCGTAACCCTTAATACCCTTGCCTAACAAAAATCTATCAATCTCAGTTTTGAAATTTTCAATTCACCTAGCCTCAACAGCTTTTGGAGGAGAGAATTCCAGATTTCCAATACCCTTTGTGTGAAGATGAACTTCCCCTGAACGGCCGAGCTTTAATTTTAAGGTTATGCCCCCTTGTTTAGGACTCCCCCACCGGACAAAATAGTTTCTCTCCATCTACCCTATCAACTTCCTTAATCATCTTAAACACCTCAATTAGATCACCCTTTAATCTTCTATACTCAAGAGAATACAAGCCTAGTCTATGCAACCTGTCCTCATAATTTAACCCTTTTAGCCCTGGTATCGTTCTGGTGAATCTGTGCTACATCCCCTCAAAGGTCAATATATCCTTCCTGAGGTGCAGTACCCAGAACTGAATGCAATACTCTAAATGGGGTCTAACTAGAGCTTTATGTAACTAACCTAACTTCCACACCTTTGTATTCCAGCTCTTTTGAGATAAAGGCCAACAATCCATTAGCCTTTTAAATTATTTTTGTACCTGTCCACTACCTTTTAGTGATTTCTGTACTTGGACCCCTAAATCTCTCTGCTCCTCCACAGTTCCTAGCTTCTTGCCTTTTAGAAAATACCCTGATCCATCTCTTAGGTCCAAAGTGGATGACCTCACACTTCCCCACATTGAACTCCATCTGCCACAGTTTTGCCCACTCGCTTAATCTTTGCAACTTTCTGCTCCCATCTTCACTATTTACTGTGCCACCTAACTTGGCGTCATGTAGCTAGTGCCTAACCTATTCAAAAACACCATAATAATGCATATTTGGGATTACTAGGCAGTAAACGGATTGAATCCAAGCATCATAAGCAAATTTGCAGTGGATAGGAGAGCAATATATTATACCCATATCTTATTAACAATCTTATGTCTGTGCACCTTGGTCTAATTACCCCCTGCCCTTTAACTCCATATCACACAAAGACTCCCTGTTTGCAACATAGCTACAGGAGATCAGCTAATATTTATTTAAAAAATCATTATTTGCCTGAAAAAAGCTTTAAGAATTTAATTTCCAGTTTCTTTCAAAATCTTTTGGAAAAAAAGCAAAGAAACTCTCAATTTCCTCACAGGGGCGAGGGGGCTAATCTTTCAACACCTGTTGATAGACAGGTTGCATTCTGGAAAATTCTGTGAACTGCACCTGCTCAGAATGCACAGGTATGATTGAAAGCTCGCAGCTATTGTGAGGTAAAAATATCCAGTTGAAGCCTAGGTTTTTAAGAAACACTGAGGCCTTTGAGTACAAACTTTAAGGCATTAAAGATTTTTGGAACCAGGTGGTGGCCAGACTGCGCAGTCACAGTGATGAGTTTACATAGGCAAAACTCATTACAGGAATTGATAATGAGAAAAAGTTGACACAGAAAGTATGACAAAAAACATGACAGGAAATTAAGTTGTCAAGAGCGGGGAGTCAGAAGGAAATAAAGTTGAGAGCAGCAAGAGAGGGGAAGGCCCAGGGGAAATCTACAATACAAATAGTACAAACAGTTGTTCAAGAACAAGTGAAAGAGAAAAGCGTAGAGCAGCGGAAAGAAAGTGTACTTTAGGCACGACAGATAAAATAAAAACTAGAAGGCGTAAGGCGATTAACCCAGCATCAAAGCTGTGGCAGGGGGTTGGGAACCTGAGCAGGGAGACAGAGGAAAGCGTGTCAGGAAGGGACAGAAGGTATGGAGTAAAAGGTAAAGTGTTACAAAAGGAAAAAGCAGGAACTAAGTGTCACAAAACATATTTGAAAGTTCTTTATCTGAATGCACGTAGCATTCGTAACAAAATGGACGAGTTAACTGCACAAATAACTACGTATGGGTATGATCTTGTGGCCATTACAGAAACATGGCTGCAGGGTGACAACGACTGGGAATTAAATATGCCAGGTTATTTAACAATCAGGAAGGACAGGCAGGAAGGAAGGGGAGGTGGGGTGGCTATGTTAATAAAGGAAGGAATCAATGTAATACAGAGAAATTATATTGGGACAAAGGATCAGGATAATGAAACAGTTTGGGTAGAGAAAAGGAATAATAAGGGGAAAAAAACACTCGTGGGCGTAGTATATAGGCCTCCTAATAGTTGCAACTCTGCTGGAAGAAGTATTAATCAGGAAATAGTCGGGGCATGTAATAAGGGAACAGCTATAATTATGGGGGATTTTAACTATCATATTAAGTGGACAAATCAAATTGGGCAGGGCAGCCTTGAGGAAGAGTTTATTGAGTGTATTAGGGATGGATTTCTTGAACAGTATGTAACTGATCCTACAAGGGGGCAAGCAACCTTGGACCTGGTCCTATGTAATGAGCCAGGATTAATTAATAATGTCCTAGTTAAGGATCCCCTTGGAATGAGTGACCATAACATGGTTACATTCCATATCCAATTAGAGGGTGAGAAGGTTGGTTCTCAAAGAAGCGTACTGAGCTTAAATAAAGGAGACTAATTTAAGGGTTAAGTCATGGCAGGAGATCCCAGCGCCGTGTCATGTTCCTCTTGTGGGATGTGGGAATTCAGGGATCCTTCCTGTATCCCTGATTCCTTCACCTGCGGGAAGTGTGTCCAGCTGCAGCTATTGTTTGACCGCTTGACGGCTCTGGAGCTGCGGATGGACTCACTTTGGAGCATCCGCGATGCTGAGAAAGTCGTGGATAGCACGTTCAGTGAGTTGGTCACACCGCAGATAAAAATTACTGAGGGAGATAGTGAATGGGTGACCAACAGACAGAGGAAGAGTAGGAAGGCAGTGCAGGGGTCCCCTGCGGTCATCTCCCTCCAAAACAGGTATACCGTTTTGGATACTGTTGGCGGAGATGACTCACCAGGGGAAGGTGGCAGTGGCCAGGTTCATGGCACCGTGGCTGGCTCTGCTGCACAGGAGGGCAGGAAAAAGAGTGGCAGAGCTATAGTGATAGGGGACTCGATTGTAAGGGGAATAGACAGGCGTTTCTGCGGACGCAACCGAGACTCCAGGATGGTATGTTGCCTCCCTGGTGCAAGGGTCAAGGATGTCTCGGAGCGGCTGCAGGACATTCTGGAGGGGGAGGGTGAACAGCCAGTTGTCGTGGTGCATATAGGCACCAACGATATAGGTAAAAAACAGGATGAGGTCCTACAAGCTGAATTTAGGGAGTTAGGAGTTAAACTAAAGAGTAGGACCTCAAAGGTAGTAATCTCAGGATTGCTACCAGTGCCACGGGTTAGTCAGAGTAGGAATGACAGGATAGCTAAGATGAATACGTGGCTTGAGAGATGGTGCAAGCTGGAGGGATTCAAATTCCTGGGCCATTGGAACCGGTTCTGGGGGAGGTGGGACCAGTACAAATTGGACGGTCTGCATCTGGGCAGGACTGGAACCAATGTCCTAGGGGGAGTGTTTGCCAGTGCTGTTGGGGAGGGTTTAAACTAATGTGGCAGGGGGATGGGAACCGATGCAGGAAGTCAGTGGGAAATAAAGTGGTGACAGAAACAAAAGGCAGTAAGGGAGAGTGTACAGAACATGACCGGACAGATGGTCTGAGAAAGCAGGGCAAAGACCAAGGGAAGTCTAGATTAAACTGCATTTATTTCAATGCAAGAAGTCTGATGGGCAAGGCAGATGAACTCAGGGCATGGATGGGTACATGGGACTGGGATGTTATAGCTATTACTGAAACATGGCTAAGGGAGGGGCAGGACTGGCAGCTCAATGTTCCAGGGTACAGATGCTATAGGAAAGATAGAGCAGGAGGTAAGAGAGGAGGGGGAGTTACGTTCTTGATTAGGGAGAACATCACGGCAGTAGTGAGAGGGGATATATCCGAGGGTTCGCCCACTGAGTCCATATGGGTAGAACTGAAAAATAAGAAGGGAGAGATCACTTTGATAGGATTGTACTACAGACCCCCAAATAGTCAACGGGAAATTGAGGAGCAAATATGTAAGGAGATTACAGACAGCTGCAAGAAAAATAGGGTGGTAATAGTAGGGGACTTTAACTTTCCCAACATTGACTGGGACAGCCATAGCATTAGGGGCTTGGATGGAGAGAAATTTGTTGAGTGTATTCAGGAGGAATTTCTCATTCAGTATGTGGATGGCCCGACTAGAGAGGGGGCAAAACTTGACCTCCTCTTGGGAAATAAGGAAGGGCAGGTGACAGAAGTGTTAGTGAGGGATCACTTTGGGACCAGTGATCATAATTCCATTAGTTTTAAGATAGCTATGGAGAAGGATAGGTCTGGCCCAAAAGTTAAAATTCTAAATTGGGGAAAGGCCAATTTTGATGGTATTAGACAGGAACTTTCAGAAGTTGATTGGGAGAGTCTGTTGGCAGGCAAAGGGACGTCTGGTAAGTGGGAGGCTTTCAAAAGTGTGTTAACCAGGGTTCAGGGTAAGCACATTCCTTATAAAGTGAAGGGCAAGGCTGGTAGAAGTAGGGAACCTTGGATGACTCGGGAGATTGAGGCACTAGTCAAAAATAAGAAGGAGGCATATGACATGCATAGGCAGCTGGGATCAAGTGGATCCCTTGAAGAGTATAGAGATTGCCGGAGTAGAGTTAAGAGAGAAATCAGGAGGGCAAAAAGGGGATATGAGATTGCTTTGGCAGATCAGGCAAAGGTGAATCCAAAGAGCTTCTACAAATACATAAAGGGCAAAAGGGTAACTAGGGAGAGAGTAGGGCCTCTTAAGGATCAACAAGGTCATCTAAGTGCGGAACCACAAGAGATGGGTGAGATCCTGAATGAATATTTCACATCGGTATTTACGGTTGAGAAAGGCATGGATGTTAGGGAACTTGGGGAAATAAATAGTGATGTCTTGAGGAGTGTACATATTACAGAGAGGGAGGTGCTGGAAGTCTTAACGCGCATCAAGGTAGATAAATCTCCGGGACCTGATGAAATGTATCCCAGGACGTTATGGGAGGTTAGGGAGGAAATTGCGGGTCCCCTAGCAGAGATATTTGAATCATCCACCGCTACAGGTGAGGTGCCTGAAGATTGGAGGGTAGCAAATGTTGTGCCTTTGTTTAAGAAGGGCGGCAGGGAAAAGCCTGGGAACTACAGACCAGTGAGCCTGACATCTGTAGTGGGTAAGTTGTTAGAGGGTATTCTGAGGGACAGGATCTACAGGCATTTGGAGAGGCAGGGACTAATTAGGAACAGTCAGCATGGTTTTGTGAGAGGAAAATCATGTCTCACGAATTTGATTGAGTTTTTTGAAGGGGTAACCAAGAAGATAGATGAGGGCTGTGCAGTAGACGTGGTCTACATGGACTTCAGCAAAGCATTTGACAAGGTACCGCATGGTAGGTTGTTACATAAGGTTAAATCTCATGGGATCCAAGGTGAGGTAGCCAATTGGATACAAAATTGGCTTGACGACAGAAGACAGAGGGTGGTTGTCGAGGGTTGTTTTTCAAACTGGATGCCTGTGTCCAGCGGTGTGCCTCAGGGATCGGTGCTGGGTCCGCTGTTATTTGTTATTTATATTAATGATTTGGATGAGAATTTAGGAGGCATGGTTAGTAAGTTTGCAGATGACACCAAGATTGGTGGCATTGTGGACAGTGAAGAAGGTTATCTAGGATTGCAACGGGATCTTGATAAATTGGGCCAGTGGGCCGATGAATGGCAGATGGAGTTTAATTTAGATAAATGTGAGGTAATGCATTTTGGTAGATCGAATCGGGCCAGGACCTACTCCGTTAATGGTAGGGCGTTGGGGAGAGTTATAGAACAAAGAGATCTAGGAGTACAGATTCATAGCTCCTTGAAAGTGGAGTCACAGGTGGATAGGGTGGTGAAGAAGGCATTCAGCATGCTTGGTTTCATTGGTCAGAACATTGAATGCAGGAGTTGGGATGTCTTGTTGAAGTTGTACAGGGCATTGGTGAGGCCACACTTGGAGTACTGTGTACAGTTCTGGTCACCCTATTATAGAAAGGATATTATTAAACTAGAAAGAGTGCAGAAAAGATTTACTAGGATGCTACCGGGACTTGATGGTTTGACTTACAGGGAGAGGTTAGACAGACTGGGACTTTATTCCCTGGAGAGTAGGAGGTTAAGGGGTGATCTTATAGAAGTCTATAAAATAATGAGGGGCATAGATAAGGTCGATAGTCAAAATCTTTTCCCAAAGGTAGGGGAGTCTATAACGAGGGGGCACAGATTTAAGGTGAGAGGGGAGAGATACAAAAGGATCCAGAGGGGCAATTTTTTCACTCAAAGGGTGGTGAGTGTCTGGAACGAGCTGCCAGAGGCAGTAGTAGAGGCGGGTACAATTTTGTCTTTTAAAAAGCATTTGGACAGTTACATGGGGAAGATGGGTATCGAGGGATATGGGCCAAGTGCAGGCAATTGGGACTAGCTTAGTGGTATAAACTGGGCGACATGGACATGTTGGGCCGAAGGGCCTGTTTCCATGTTGTAACTTCTATGATTCTATGATTCTATGATTCTATGATTCTATGATGGTATGAGAGCGGAATTGATTAAAGTGGACTGGGAAAATGGAGTAAAGGGTAAGACGGTACATGAGCAGTGGTGTACATTCAAGGAGTTATTTTACAACTTTCAAAAAATATATATTCCACTGAGGAAAAAAGGGTGTAAAAGAAATGACAGCCATCCGTGGCTAAGTAAAGAAATTAAGGACAGTATCCGACTAAAAACAAGGACATATAAGGTAGCCAAACTTAGTGGGAGGATAGAAGATTGGAAAGGCTTCAAAAGACAGCAAAAAGTAACTAAAGGATTGATTAAGAAAGGGAAGATAGATTATGAAAATAAATTAGCAAAAAATATAAAAACAGATAGCAAGAGTTTCTATAGTTACATAAAAAGAAAAAGGGTGGCTAAGGCAAACGTAGGTCCCTTAGAGGATGAGACCAGGAAATTAATGGTGGGAAACATGGAGATGGCAAAAATGCTGAACAAATATTTTGTTTCAGTATTTACGGTCGAGGACACTAAGAATATCCCAACACTGGACAAACAGGGGGCTCGAGGGGGGGAGGAGCTAAATACGATTAAAATCACTAAGGAATTGGTACTCAGTAAATTAATGGGACTCAAGGTGGATAAATCCCCTGGACCTGATGGCTTACATCCGAGGGTCTTGAGGGAAGTGGCAGTTGGGATTGTGGATGCTTTGGTAATAATTTTCCTAAATTCTCTGGACTCGGCAAAGGTCCCGGCAGATTGGAAAACTGCTAATGTAACACCCTTATTTAAAAAGGGTAGTCGGCAGAAGGCTGGAAATTATGGACCAGTTAGCCTAACATCTGTGGTGGGTAAAATTTTGGAGTCTATTATTAAGGAGACAGTAGCGGAACATTTGGATAAACATAATTTAATAGGACAAAGTCAGCATGGCTTTATGAAGGGGAAATCATGTCTGACAAATTTGCTTGAGTTCTTTGAGGACATAACGTGCAGGGTGGATAAAGGGGAACCAGTGGATGTAGTGTATTTAGACTTCCAGAAGGCATTCGACAAGGTGCCACATAAAAGATTATTGCTCAAGATAAAGAATCACTGGATTGGGGGTAATATTCTGGCATGGGTGGAGGATTGGTTATCTAACCGGAAGCAGAGAGTTGGGATAAATGGTTCATTCTCGGACTGGCAACCAGTAGCCAGTGGTGTTCCGCAGGGGTCGGTGCTGGGTCCCCAACTCTTTACAATCTATATTAACGATTTGGAGGAGGGGACCGAGTGTAACATATCAAAGTTTGCAGATGATACAAAGATGGGAGGGAAAGTGGAGAGTGAGGAGGACATAAAAAAACCTACAGGGGGATATAGACAGGCTGGGTGAGTGGGCGGAGATTTGGCAGATGCAATACAATATTGGAAAATGTGAGGTTATGCACTTTGGCAGGAAAAATCAGAGAGCAAGTTATTATCTTAAAGGCGAGAAACTGGAAAGTACTGCAGTACAAAGGGATCTGGGGGTTCTAGTGCAAGAAAATCAAAAAGTTAGTATGCAGGTGCAGCATGTGATCAAGAAGGCCAATGGAATGTTGGCTTTTATTGCTCGGAGGATAGAATATAAAAACAGGGAGGTATTGCTGCATTTATATAAGGTATTGGTGAGACCGCACCTGGAATACTGCATACAGTTTTGGTCTCCATACTTAAGAAAAAACATACTTGCTCTCGAGGCAGTACAAAGAATGTTCACTCGGTTAATCCCGGGGATGAGGGGGCGGACATATGAGGAGAGGTTGAGTAGATTGGGACTCTACTCATTGGAGTTCAGAAGAATGAGAGGCGATCTTATTGAAACATATAAGATTGTGAAGGGGCTTGATCGGGTGGATGCGGTAAGGATGTTCCCAAGGATGGGTGAAACTAGAACTCGGGGGCATAATCTTAGAATAAGGGGCTGCTCTTTCAAAACTGAGATGAGGAGAAACTTCTTCACTCAGAGGGTAGTAGGTCTGTGGAATTTGCTGCCACAGGAAGCTGTGGAAGCGACATCATTAAATAAAGTTAAAACGGAAATCGACAGTTTCCTAGAAGTAAAGGGAATTAGGGGTTACGGGGAGCGGGCAGGAAATTGGACATGAATTTAGATTTGAGGTTAGGATCAGATCAGCCATGATCTTATTGAATGGCGGAGCAGGCTTGAGGGGCTGATTGGCCTACTCCTGCTTCTATTTCTTATGTTCTTATGTTCTTATCATGGTTGACCTGTAACCTAACTCCATAAACCCGCCATAGCCCCATATCCCTTAATACCCTTAGTTAACAAAAATCTATAAACCTCAGTTTTAAAATTCACAATTGAGCTAGCATCAACTGCCATTTGCAGTAGAGCGTTCCAAACTTCTCCCACCCTTTATGCGTAGAAGTGTTTCCTAACTTTACTCCTGCACGTCCTGGCTCTAAATGTTAGGCTATATCCCCTTGTCCTAGTATTCAAGTCTAGGAAACCTCCAAAAATAGTTACAAATGCATCAGCAGCCAGAAGTAATAATCCAGCAACTAACCTGTAAATCCTACATGGTCCCTTTAAATAGTGCCAGTGGGGGGTCCTCCAGACACTCTAAGACATGTTCAGATGGTCCCGGTTAAGACTGTGCGTTGAGTGGAGTGCTAATTCCTAAAATGGTGTCTATCACTTTAAATCAGCGTTGCCACTGATTGTATGCATTTTCTCCTTACTTTATATGCTGCCGGCATTCGTTATTTGTGCATGCGCTAATACCTTTACCAAGATGGCATCCGGCGCATGTCACGCTAGAAACGTGCGTACACAGCCAAGACGCCATCTTGGCACTTCGGGATGCCGCGTAACACCGAAACAACGACCGCTACATTACCCAATTTCCAGCCCAATGACTTCATTATAAACAAAATAGAAGTGCTAGAAAGGCTAAGTGGGCTCAAAACAAATAAATCCACAGGGACAGATAGTATTCATCCCAGACTGCTGTGAAGCACTGCCAATCATTATGTGGGAGTCAATGGATACAGGGAAGGTATCAGTATGTTGAAAACAGGCTAATATGGAATGCTCAAAATGGTGACAAAACAGATGCTGGCAACTACAGACCCATTAGTCTTACTTCCACTCCACATGAAATAATGGCATCAATTATCAGGAGTAAAGTTGAGGATCATCTGTACAACAATAACCTAGTAAACATCGCCCAGTGTGGATTGAGAAAGGGAAGGTCCTGCCTGACCAGCCTCCTTGACTTATTTGAGGAAGTGACAACCCTAGTTCTGGAAGAAATGACTGTCAGCTGAAGAAATATTACGAACATCACATGATGGGTCTTTTACAGCTGGGAGACATGGTGGGGCTTTGGCAGATGTTTTCACAGTGAGAAATATAACAGGCCAGATTTCGCTGTGAGCGGCAAATGAATGGCGCCCGCCGTTCGTTAGACTTACACTTGCCCATAGACTTTCGATGAGCTTTTGCATTGCAAGTTCCTCTAAATTAGACAGCCAAAAAAGCATGGCGCCCTCTGTGGGTCATCTGGGACCTATGTAAACAGGGCAGGCAGCTGTGTATCTCCTTAACCAATCAGATTGAAGAATCGTTACCAACAGCGCAGAGTTAGAACCAGGAAGTGTAAGTTAGAATAGTGAATTCAATGTCAAATCAGGTACAGAAAGCGAAATAAAGAGAGGGAAAGAAAGATTGAATTAAGGGTCAGAGATAGAAAGAAAAAGTTTTAAAAAATGTATTTAATTTTTTCTTTAAAAGTCTAACAGCAATTAAAATTTGAAGGAATGAGACTCCACATTTGTAAAAGTTAATTTTCAGTGCTAGAGAGGTTGTTTGGCAGTCATTAAGACTTATCACACAGTTAAAATGTACTTAGACTTTTAATGACTTAACTTTGATTGCCGCATCTATCAGGTAAGCACAGGAACTTCACGCTGTTCAATACATTTGAATGGTAAGTCAGACAGCGAGCTGCCGTATTTGCGCAGTTTTTAGAGGAGCATTTTATCTGGTACAGCAACGTCTGCATTTCCGTGTTTAACTGTGCATATGTGGTTGCTGGAAGTTGCTGTCCGATAGGGTACGGTAGCACAGTGGTTATGTTACTGGACTAGTAATCCAGAGGCCTGGATTAATAATCTGGAGATATGAGTTCAAATCCTGCCACGGCAACTGGGGAATTTAAATTCAATTAAGTAAATAAAATCTGGAATTAAAATACTGATTGTCGTAAAAACCCATACTGGTTCACTAATGTCCTTTAGGGAAGAAAACCTGTCGTCCTTACCCAGTCTGGCCTATATGTGACTCCAGACCCACTGCAATGTGGTTGATTCTTAATTGTCCTCTGAAATGGCCCAGTAAGCCACTCAGTTGTACAATCTCGCTTAAAAAAAATCACAATAAGAATAAAACTGGACAGACCACTAGGCACTGGACACGACAAAGGTAAATCAAGCCCAGTCGACCCTGCAAAGTTCCTCCTCACTAACATTTGGGGACTTGTGCCAAAATTGTGAGAGCTGTCCCACAGACTAGTCAAGCAACAGCCTGACATAGCCATACTCACAGAATCATACCTTTCAGCCAACGTCCCAGACTCTTCCATCACTATCCCTGGGTATAGTCCTGTCCCACCAGCAGGACAGACTGACCAGAGGTGGTGGTACAGTGATATACAGTCAGGAGGGAGTGGTCCTGGGAGTCCTCAACATTGACTCTGGACACCATGAAATCTCATGGCATCAGGTCAAACATGGGCAAGGAAACCTCCTGCTGATTACCACCTACTACCCTCCCTCAGTTGATGAATCAGTACTCCTCCATGTTGAACATCACTTGGAGGAAGCATTGAGGGTAGCAAGGGCATAGAATGTACTCTGGGTGGGGGACTTCAATGTCCATCATCAAGAGTGGCTCGGTAGCACCACTACTGGCCGAGTCCTGAAGGACATAGCTGCCAGACTGGGCCTGCGAGAAGGTGGTGAGCGAACCAACACGAGGGAAAAATTTACTTGACCTCGTCCTCACCAATCTACCTGTCGCAAATGCATTTGTCCATGACAGTATTGGTAGGAGTGACCACTGCACAGTCCTCATGGAGACGAAGTCCCGCCTTCACACTGAGGATACCATCCAATGTGTTGTGTGGCACTGCCACCGTGCTAAATGGGATAGATTCAGAACTGATCTAGCAGCTCAAAACTGGGCATCCATAAGGTGCTGTGGGCCATCAGCAGCAGAATTGTATTCTGGCACAATCTGTAGCCTCATGGCCCGGCATATTCCTCAACTCTACCATTACCAACAAGCCAGGGGATCAACCCTGGTTCAGGCGTATCTAAAAATGAGGTGCCAACCTGGTGAAGCTACAACTCAGGACTACATGCATGCTAAATAGCGGAAGCAACATGCTATAGACAGAGCTAAGCAATTCCACAACCAACGGATCAGATCAAAGCTCTGCAGTCCTGCCATATCCACTCGTGAATGGTGGTGGACAATTAAACAACTAACGGGAGGTGGAGGCTCTGTAAACACCCTCCAACCTCAATGATGGCGGAATCCAGCATGTGAGTGCAAAAGCCAAGGCTGAAGCGTTTGCAACCATCTTCAGCCAGAAGTGCCGAGTGGATGATCCATCTCGGCCTCCTCCCAATATCCCCACCATCACAGAAGCCAGTCTTCAGCCAATTCAATTCACTCCACGTGATATCAAGAAACGGCTGAGTGCACTGGATAAAGCAAAGGCTACGGGCCCCGACAACATCCAGGCCTTGTGCTCCAGAACTAGCTGCGCCTCTAGCCAAGCTGTTCCAGTACAGCTACAACATTGGCATCTACCGACAATGTGGAAAATTGCCCGGGTATGTCCTGTCCACAAAAAGCAGGACAAATCCAATCCGGCCAATTACCGCCCCATCAGTCTACTCTCAATCATCAGCTAAGTGATGGAAGGTGTCGTCGACAGTGCTATCAAGCGGCACTTACTCACCGATAACCTGCTCACCGATGCTCAGTTTGGGTTCCGGCAGGATCACTCGGCTCCAGACCTCATTACAGCCTTGGTCCAAACATGGACAAAAGAGCTGAGTTCCAGAGGTGAGGTGAGAGTGACTGCCCTTAACATCAAGGCAGCATTTGATCGAGTGTGGCACCAAGGAGCCCTAGTAAAATTGAAGTCAATGGGAATCAGGGGGAAAACTCTCCAGTGGCTGGAGTCATACCTAGCACAAAGGAAGATGGTAGTGGTTGTTGGAGGTCAATCATCGCAGCCCCAGGACATTGCTGCAGGAGTTCCTCAGGGCAGTGTCCTGGGCCCAACCATCTTCAGCTGCTTCATCAATGACCTTCCCTCCATCATAAGGTCAGAAATGGGGATGTTCGCTGATGATTGCACAGTGTTCAGTTCCATTGCAACCTCTCAAATAATGAAGCAGTCCGAGCCCGCATGCAGCAAGATCTGGACAACATCCAGGCTTGGGCTCATAAGTGGCAAGTAACATTTGCGCCAGACAAGTGCTAGGCAATGACCATCTCCAACAAGAGAGAGTCTAACCACCTCCCCTTGACATTCAACAGCATTACCATCACCGAATCCCCCACCATCAACATCCTGGGGGTCCCCATTGACCAGAAACTTAACTGGACCAGCCATATAAATACTGTGGCTACAAGAGCAGGTCAGAGGCTGGGTATTCTGCGGCGAGTGACTCACCTCCTGACTCCCCAAAGCCTTTCCACCATCTACAAGGCACAAGTCAGGAGTGTGATGGAATACTCTCCACTTTCCTGGATGAGTGCAGCTCCAACAACACTCAAGAAGCTCGACACCATCCAGGACAAAGCAGCCCGCTTGATTGGCACCCCATCCACCTCCCTAAACATTCACTCCCTTCACCACTTGCACACAGTGGCTGCAGTGTGTACCATCCACAGGATGCACTGCAGCAGCTCGTTAAGGCTTCTTCGACAGCACCTCCCAACCCGCAACCTCTACCACCTAGAAGGACAAGAGCAGTAGGTACATGGGAACAACACCACGTGCACGTTCCCCTCCAAGTCACACACCATCGTCGCTGGGTCAAAATCCTGGAACTCCCTTCCTAACAGCACTGCAGGAGAACCTTCACCACACGGACTGCAGCGGTTCAAGAAGATGGCTCACCACCATCTTCTCAAGGGCAATTAGGGATGGGAAATAAATGTCGGCCTTGCCAGCGATGCCCACATCCCATGAACAAATTTTTTTAAAAATCGGCACGTGAATAATGGTGAGCGCTGTTAGCCTCACCATTGCTTTTACAGCAAAATCAGGCTCAATATTTCTTGTATCAGGATGGAACAATTTTTTTTACACTGTATTTATGGAGGAGATCTTTAGATTTAAATGCTTTCCTTCAGAATATTCTTTGAAATAAACTCCAATTTGAGTCATTTTGGGGTTGGAATTCAATTTGACTCTTATTTGTTTATTCTCTCCTGCCAATTTTCCCTCCCTCCCTTCCTTCCTGTCAAAGTGCTGTGGAAATTTTCCAACACAGTGCTCTTGTTTCTATTAGTTTCTTCCTTAAGACGATTGTTAACTAAGTCTGAGTTCCGACCAGGCAGTTAAAATCAGTTAGGATGGTTTCCTATGGCTTATGTTCACAATACTGTTTCCTTCTGCTGATAGTTGTTTCTGGTAAGATAAACTGACCCGAAAAGTGCTTTATAAGTTTAAAAAAAAATTGTATTCAAATATAAATCTTGTGTATTTAAATTGTTAGCATTTATTTTCTGTTAATTTGCAGGACGGGTTCTTACAGAAAGTAGTGATGATGCAGAGAATGTTTACAGTGAACTTGGGAATTCAGCTTTTTTGCATGTTCGTGGTCAAAGCTCCAATACTAAACATGCCACAAAGTGGTTTAAAGGAAACACAACAGTTGCACGGTACAAAGATGGTTCTAAAGCATACGGTGACTATCAACAGAAAGCAGAAGTTTTTCCAAATGGCACTCTGACATTTAACATCACAACAAAAGCTGATGAAGGAGAATACCGAGTTGAAATACATAACAAAGAGGGAAAACTTCAATTTGCTCAACATTTTAAATTGCATTTACTTGGTGAGTTTATTTCTTTCAAACTTTCCCTAATTGTATCCGGCCCAAAGCTTCAGGACCACTCCATTGGGTAAAAGGATTGCTTGTAAGTAGCTTCCATTCTGCACAGTAATAGAGTGGTATCAAAAATTACTGGCTCATTATATTTTATAGTTCAGTACTCCTGTGATGCAGTAGGTATCATAAAATTAAGAAATGTCTCAAGAGTTGGAACCTAAATCAGGATAGCTGATTTTCTAATGGACCTGCACCTGGACCTATGAGTCTGAGTATCTGGTAGGTTTAGTTGATGTTCTGCACTAATCCAGAGTACTATTACTACACTTGTCCTTAGTGACCCTTTAGGGCATGCTTCTCCAATCAGGATAGCTGATTTTCTAATGGACCTGCACCTGGACCTATGAGTCTGAGTATCTGGTAGGTTCAGTTGATGTTCCGCACTAATCCAGAGTACTATTACTACGCTTGTCCTTGGTGACCCTTTCGGGCGTGCTTCTCCATCTGCACAATCGTATTGTTATATACAAATGTTCCCCGAGTGAGAGGAGCAACTGTGGTGCCAGGCTGCGATGGGGTATTGTGAACCGCAAAGGACAGTGGCCGGGTTAAACCTCTGGGTGCAGCCACATTTGACATTGCAGTGACTGACAGCACTTTCCTGCCCTCTGGGCATTTTATTAATCCTTTGATGTGGCTGGGTGGAGTGGTAGGCACTAGAGCGCTTCATCAAGATAAATATAATGAACTAAATTATTGTAAATTTATTATACATTAGTGGGAACGTTGGGGTTAAATTTCATCCTCGGTGGTAGTGCACCAGCAGCCTGGTTTACACTCCGCCTGATTTTCTATTCCATGGAAAAGAGAATGGATGGAGTGTAAAATGGGCGGCCGATGCATGGTCGCCCATTTGGCACTAGGGCCCAAGAGGAATTTCACCCCAGTGTTCTTCTTGTGAAAAGGTAACAAGTGATGTGAGGAATGGAGCAAGTCAATTTTCTATCCCAGATCCATTGAATGTGTGAAAGAACTTCAAAGATTAGGGAAGGAAGTGAGGTGGGGGTGGTGTGTGGAGTAGCTATACTAATTAGAGATAACATAATGGTAGTAGAAAAATGGGACATAACTAACAGAAGAATAGAAGCAGAATCCACATGGATTGAAATAAAAGATGAGAAGGGATCGATCACACTAATAGGGGTATACTACAGACCACCAAATAGTGGAAAAGAGATGGAGGAAGAAATATGTTAGCAAATATGTGAAATGAGTAAAGGACATAGAATAATAATCATGGGAGATTTTAACTACCCCCAAATAAACTGACAAGAAGAGGTAGGTAAAGGGGTACAGGGAATAGAGTTTTTACAATGTGTGCAGGACTCCTTTCTTACCCACAATTTAAAAAGCGCAACAAGAAAGGAAGCATTCCTGGATCTAGTAATGGGAAATGAACCAGAACAGGTAAGAGAAGTAAGTGTAGGGGAACATCTAGGCAATAGCAATCATAACATAATATGGTTTAAGATAAAGATTGAGGAGGACCAAAGACAAAGACCAAAGTAATAAATTGGAAAAAGGCTGATTTTAAGGGAATAAGAATGGAACTAGGGAAAATAAACTGGAAAAATTTACTGACAAATAAATAAAAAAATAGAACAGCAGTGGGAAACATTTAAAATGGTGATCAATAGAGTCCAGGAGAAATATATCCCTCTAAAAAGAAAGAACAACTAGCCAGTAATGACACACCATGGATGAATAAAGAAATAAGGGCAAAATTGAAATTAAAGAAAAAGGCATACACTAAGTGCATAGACAATAAAGGAGAGGATGACAAAAGGGAATACGAAAAAGTTAGGAAAGAAGTCAAAGAAATAATTAGGAAGGCAAAGAGAAACTATGAAATTAAATTATAGGACCATAAAAACAAAGAAAAGATACAGCACAGAAGGGGGCCATTCGGCCCATCGTGTCCGCGTGGGCTCGAAGAACAATCAGGTGCCCATTCTAATCCCACCTTCCAGCACCCGGTCCGTAGCCCTGCAGCTTACAGCACTTTAGGTGCAGGTCCAGGTACTTTTTAAAAGAGTTGAGGCTCCTTGCCTCTACTACCAATTCGGGCAGCGAATTCCATACACCCACCACCCTCTAGATAAAAAAGTTTTTCCTCATGTCCCCTCTAATCCTTCCGCCAATCAGCTTAAATCTATGTCCTCTAATTCTTGAACTCTCCGCTAGGGGAAACAGGTACTTCCTGTCTTCTCTATCTGGGCCCCTCATAATTTTGTACACCTCAATCAAGTCTCCCCTCAGCCTCCTCTGCTCCAAGGAAAACAACCCCAGCCTATCCAATCTCTCCTCGTAGCTGCAGTTTTCAAGCCCTAGCAACATTCTTGTAAATCTTCTCTGCACTCTCTCCAGAGCAATTACATCCTTCCTGTAATGTGGTGACCAGAACTGTGCACAATACTCCAGCTGTGGCCTTACCAGCGTTTTATACAGTTCTACCATTACATCCCTGCTTTTGTATTCTATACCTCGGCTAATAACGGAGAGCATTCCGTATGCCTTCTTCACAACCTTATCTACCTGTACTGCCTGTGCACATGCACTCCAAGATCTCTCACTTCCTCTACTCCTCTCAATATATTCCCGTTTACTGCGTATTCCCTTTTACTGTTTGCCCTCCCTAAGTGCATTACCTCACACTTTTCCAGGTCGAACTCTATTTGCCACTTTTCCACCCACTCCACCAACCCATTGATATCTTCTTGTGGTCTGGAGCTGAGCTGTATACTCCATTACTGCCTTGGTCCAAACATGGACAAAAGAGCTGAATTCCAGAGGTGAAGTGAGAGTGACTGCCCTTGACATCAAGGCAGCATTTCACCGAGTGTGGCACCAAGGAGCCCTAGTAAAATTGAAATCAATGGGAATCAGGGGGAAAACTCTTCAGTGGCTGGAGTCATACCTAGCACAAAGGAAGATGGTAGTGGTTGTTGGAGGCCAATCATCTCAGCCCCAGGACATTGCTGCAGGAGTTCCTCAGGGCAGTGTCCTAGGTCCAACCATCTTCAGCTGCTTCATCAATGACTTTCCCTCCATCATAAGGTCAGAAATGGGGATGTTCGCTGATGATTGCACAGTGTTCAGTTGCATTCGCAACCCCTCAGATAATGAAGCAGTCCAAGCCCGCATGCAGCAAGACCTGGACAACATCCAGGCTTGGGCTCATAAGTGGCAAGTAACATTCGCGCCAGACAAGTGCCAGGCAATGACCATCTCCAACAAGAGAGAGTCTAACCACCTCCCCTTGACATTCAACGGCATTACCATCGCGGAATCCCCCGCCATCAACATCCTGGGGGTCACCATTGACCAGAAACTTAACTGGACCAGCCATATAAATACTGTGGCTACAAGAGCAGGTCAGAGACTGGGTATTCTGTGGCGAGTGACTCACCTCCTGACTCCCCAAAGCCTTTCCACCATCTACAAGGCACAAGTCAGGAGTGTAATGGAATACTCTCCACTTGCCTGGATGAGTGGAGCTCCAACAACACTCAAGAAGCTCGACACCATCCAGGACAAAGCAGCCCGCTTGATTGGCTCCCCATCCACCACCCTAAACATTCACTCCCTTCACCACCGGTGCACAGTGGCTGCAGTGTGTACCATCCACAGGATGCACTGCAGCAACTCGCCAAGGCTTCTTCAACAGCACCTCCCAAACCCGCGACCTCTACCACCTAGAAGGACAAGAGCAGCAGGCACATGGGAACAACACCACCTGCACGTTCCCCTCCAAGTCACACACCATCCCGACTTGGAAATATATCGCCGTACCTTCATTGTCGCTGGGTCAAAATCCTGGAACTCCCTTCCTAACAGCACTGTGGGAGAACCTTCACCACACGGACTGCAGCGGTTCAAGAAGGCGGCTCACCACCACCTTCTCAAGGGCAATTAGGGATGGGCAATAAATGCCAGCCTCGCCAGCGACGCCCACATCCCATGAATGAATTTAAAAAAAATACAGCTATCCTCTTCGCTATTAACTATACGGCCAATTTTTGTGTCGTCTGCAAATTTGCCAATCATGCCCCCTATATTCAAATCCAAATGATTAATATATACCACAGACAGCAAGGGACCCAACAGTGAGCCCTGTGGCACACCACTGGAAACGGATTTCCATTCGCAAAGACATCCATCGACCTTTACCCTTTGTTTCCTTTTACTGAGCCAATTTTGGATCCAATTCGCCACATTTCTCTGTATCCCATGGGTTTTTACCTTTCTGACCAGTCTGCCATGTGAGACCTTGTCTTACTAAAATCCATGTAGACAACATCCTCTGCACTACCCTCATCAATCCTCCTTGTCACTTCCTCAAAGAATTCGATCAGATTTGTAAGGCATGACCTTCCCTGAACAAATCCATGCTGACTATCCCTGATTAAACCATGCCTTTCCAACTGACATTTCATCCTATCTCTCAATATTGATTCTAATAGTTTGCCAACCACCGAGGTAAGACTGACCGGCCTATAATTGTTCAGCCTTTCCGTCGTACCCTTTTTAAACAATGGTACTACGTTTGCAGTCTTCCAGTCCTCCGGTACCTCCCCTGTATCTAGTGAGGATTGGAAAATGATCCTCAGAGCATCCACTGTTTCCTCCCTGGCTTCCTTCAATAGCCTAGGAAACAATCCATCCGGCCCTGATAACTTATCAACTTTCAAGGATTCCAGTCCCTCTAGTACCTCCTCTCTTGTTATGTTTACCTTATCCAATATTTCACACCTCTCCTCTTTAACTACTACGTCCGGATAATCCCTTTCCTTTGTGAATATGAAGACAAAATATTCATTTAAAACCCTATCCACAACCTCTGCTTCTACACACAAGTTACCCTTATCATCCCTGATAGGTCCCAACTTTTCCTTAGCTATCCTTTTGTTCTTATGTACTGATAAAACATCTTTGGCTTTTCTTTAATCTTACTAGCTAATATTTTTTCATGCCCTCTCTTTGCTTTCCTTATTTCCTTTTTTACGTCATCCCTGTACTTTCTATACTCCTCTCGGCTTTCTGCAGTATTTAGTTTTCTGTGAGCTTTCTTTTTCTGCTTTATCTTGCACCTTATACTTCTAGACATCCAGGGGGCTCTAAATTTGGCAGTGCCACCCTTTTTCTTTGAGGGGACGTGTCTGTATTGTACCTGTAGAATTTCACTTTTTAGTACCTCCCACTGGCTTGTCACTGATTTCTCCTCAAGTAGTTGCGTCCAGTCCAGTTCTGCCAAATCACCTCTTAGTTCTGTAAAATTTGCCTTCCCCCAATTTAAAATGTTTACTCTTGACTTAACTCTGTCCTTTTCCATAATAATGCTAAAACTAACTGAATTGTGGTCACTATCCCCAATATGGTCACCCACTGTCACTTCACCCATTTGCCCATCTTCATTTCCCAGGACTAAATCTAGAATTGCATCCCCTCTTGTTGGGCTTGTCACGTACTGGCTAAAAAAGTTCTCCTAGACACCGATCAAGAATTTTGCACCCTCTGTGCCCCTCACATTGTTTGAATACCGGTTGAAGTCCCCTACTATTATTGCCCTCTTATTTTTGCACTCAGAAATTTGCCTACATATTTCTTCTTCTATCTCCCTTTCGCTATTCGGGAGTCTATAGTACACTCCTAGTAATGTGATTGCCCCTTTTTTATTTCTTAGCTCAACCCATATGGCCTCGATTGATGATCCATTTAGCATATCATCACTTCTCACAACTGTAATTGATTCTTTAACCAATAATGCTACCCCCCCTTTCTTTTTTTATCACCCACTCTATCCTGTCTGACAACTCTATATCCAGGGATATTGAGCTGCCAATTATCCCCCTCTTTAAGCCAGGTTTCCGTTATAGCAATGATAGCATGCTGCCATGTGTCTATCTGTGCCCTTAGCTCATCTGCTTTGTTTGTAATACTCCTTGCATTGAAGTATATACCCTTTAATCCAGTCAAATTCCTATGCTGAACACTAACCTTTGGTTCTTTTGCCTTTCTGAGTCGCTAACTACGTCACTAACAGTTTTTTTACTTCCCGTTTCCTGGTCTGAATTTGAACTATCTGTACCTGGCCATTTGCTTCCCATCCCCCTGCCATCCCCTCCCCAGCAGAACTAGCAAATGCCCCCGCGAGGATATTGGTCCCGGTTCTGCTTGGGTGAAACCCGTCCAGCTTGTACAGGTCCCGCCTTTCCCAGAATTGGTCCCAATGCCTCAGGAATTTAAACCACTCCCTCCTACACCATCTCTCAAGCCACGCATTCATCTGGTCTATTCTCCTATTTCTGCTCTTGCTAGCACGTGGCACTGGGAGTAATCCTGAGATTACTACCTTCGAGGTCCTGCTTTTTAATTTATTTCCTAACTCCCTATGTTCTGCTTGCAGGACCTCATCCCTTTTTTTACCGATGTCGTTGGTACCGATATGGACCATGACCTCTGGCTGTTCACCCTCCCCCTTCAGAATGTCCTGCAGCCGCTCCTTGACATCCTTGACCCTAGCACCAGGGAGGCAACATACCATCCTGGAGTCACGTCTGCGGCTGCAGAAACACCTATCTGTTCCCCTTACGATGGAATCCCCTATCACTATTGCTCTCCCATTCTTTTTCCTCCCCTCCTGTGCAGTTGAGTCACTCGTGGTGCCGCTGTCTTGGCTCTTGCTGCTTTCCCCTGATAAGCCATCTCCCCCAACAATATCCAAAGTGGAATATCTATTTGAGAGGGAGATGGTCCCGGGGTCTCCTGCTCTACCTACCTAGTCCTTTTACTCTGCCTGGCGGTCACCCATTTCCTTTCTGCCTGCATAATCTTTACCTGCGGTGTGACCACCTCACTGAACGTGCTATCCAAGATAATCTCAGCATCGCGGATGCTCCACAGTGAATCCACCTGCAGCTCCAGCTCCGAAATGCGGTTAGCCAGTAGCTGCAGCTGGACACACTTCCTGCACACTTGGTCGCCAGGGACACTGGTAGTGTCCATGACTTCCCACATAGCGCAGGAGAAGCATATCACAGGTGCGAGCTCTGCTCCCATGATTTGCCTTAGATTAAGCTCGTTAGTTACTCCCTTTTAGGAGTTTACTCCTTTAAATTACTCTTAATTTAGAGAATTATCAAGGAATATAAAAAGAAATAGTAAAGTATTCTACAGATACTTAAATAACAAAAGAGAAATCAGAATAGGGATAGGGCACCTCAGGGATACACATGGTAAACTCACAGGTAATGACAGCGAAATGGCAGAAATATTAAATAATTACTTTGTCTCAGTATTGACCAGGGAGTCTAACATAGTGGGCATGACATTAGAAGAGATCAAAAAAGATGATATAAAGTAATTTAAGATAGAAAGGGGGGAGATAATTGATAAACGAATCAAACTTAGAGGATAAAGCCCCAGGTCCAGATGGATTGCATCCACGCACACTAAAAGAAATTAAGGAAGAGATAGCAGAGGCACTATTATATTTATATAAATATTCATTAGAAAAAGGAATAGTGCCAGAGGACTGGGGAACAGCTAATGTGATTCCTATATTTAAAAAGGGAGATAGAACAAGTACAGGAAACTATAGACCAATTAACTTAACATAAATGCTGGCCTCGCCAGCGACGCCCACATCCCATGAACAATAAAAAAAAGCCTGGGCTAGATTCAAATCTAAGTCCTGAGGTGAAAAAACATTGTACCACTTGGTTTTCCACACAAGATTTTTACTACTGCATATTGCTAGTGAATAGTATGTGAAATTTATTTTTCAGCACACAGCACAGGATCGTAGTTTTACTTTTTAAATATTTGGAGTAGGAAAATAGTTTTTAAAATTAACGGGGCCATATTTCGGAGCTAGGAAGAGGAGGGCATTTGTTTTTATAGCTGGCAGTGTGAAAGAATATGGAACAGACACAGTGAGGTACATCTTTAGTAATTTTTAATGCGCACGTCAGGGTATTGATGGGGCTGTTAATTTTACTTTTTTAAGAAAGAAGGGGGACCCAATGCAGTGTAGGTTCAAATTGAAGTTCTAAATTTTTGACGCTGTAGACAGTAGAGGTTAGGTGCAGGCTCGAAGTTTAATTTTTTTGGGAGTTAGCCAAGGAGCAAAGTTCACAGTTTTATGTTTAGCAACAGGGAGCAATGAGCAGTGCTGCAGGCCACAGATTGACATTTTTTTTGGTGGGGGGGCTGTCAGAGCAGGGGTCATGGAGCAGGGCCATAAGCCAGAAGTTTAAATATTTTTATCACAGTAACCACTTGCATTTAGAAGTATTTTTAACATAGAAAAACATCCCAAGATGCTTCACAAAGGTATAATCAGACAAAAAGGAAATATTAGGAGGGTTGACCAAAAACTTGATCAAAGCAGTGGGTTTTAAGGAGAGAGAAGCGGAGAGGCAGACAGGCTTAGGGAGGGAAGTCCAAAGTTGAGTCCGGAATCAAAAGAATGGAGAGTTTTTGGCAGAGGAGGAGAAATTGTAAGACTGCAAAAGATTACAATGATAGGGAGGGGAAAGGCCATGAAGGGATTTAAAATATCAACTCCAAGCTCAAGGTTTTGGAAAAGACTGCCTTCAAGTAAAAACTTCAATGAAGGCATTAAAAAACACAAAAGTCAATTACATTGATAAATTTAATTATGTTATTGTGAAATATATATATATATATATTTAAATGTTGTTTAAACACTTATAATGGACATTAGAAATTTCAGTTACTGAGAAAAATGACAAATCAAAAATTTTCAGATGAAACATTTTCAGAAAACATTTTTGAATGATATTGGGAAAGGCCACCCAGTGACCAGATTGTGCAATTACACGATGATGGGTTTACACAGGAAAGCCTATTATAAATGTAGACCAAGGAGTTTTTAACAGTAAAAGACACAAATGTGACAAAAACGTGACAACAGGAAATTAGGTTTTGTAGACAAGAAGTACATGTAGATGTAAAATTTTAATAACATACAGATATAGATAGATTACTATCACAACAGGAAATTTCCCATTCTGATGTCACAAGCTCAATAATAGAATATAAACTATTATATACATCTAAAAGCAAGACTTATTTTAGAATGGCACAAGAACCAGTTTGCTTAATATTTATACATTTTGTTTCTCTTTCAGAGAAAGTCTCAACACCAGTAATGAACATTACTTGTGTCTCTGAACAAGATGTGTTCATATCATGTGAGGTTCGTGGAACGACTCCAGTTACCTTCTACTTGAATGAGCAACAACTGACTGAGGTCAATGCTGTGTTTTCATATGACGGTAGAAAAGCTACACTGAAGAACTCAATCTCATTTTCTGCCACTAAAACATTCATCTGTAAAGTTGAAAACCTAATCAGTAAAAGCCAGACTGCTCCAAGACACCTCAACTGTGCAGGCAAGTGTAAAGCAATGTTTCATGACTACATTTATTAAAGAGTATACCTGTGGCAAATTTAAAATATCAAAACTTTTAAGTCAATTTTGAAATTAAATTTGATGGGATAACAGTAACTTAAGATCACCATTAAAAATTAGAATAAATGGCCTCCTAGAACATAAAGACTATCAATAATTTCCAAACAGCACACAAGAAAAGAAACTAAGACTATTGCCTGCTTGCAAGAAATACATCTGTAGAACAGGACTATTAGAAGTTATGTAGGGACTATATCATTGAGTTATTCTTCTTCCTCTTAGTTCACAAACAACCTTGGCCTTTATCTTGTAAGAACAAGCACCTCGATTTTGCTGGGAATGTCTAGTCACCAACACAAAAATAGCCAAAAGTGCACTGAGTGGACTGCGTGCAGTTTTATGGAGTCAGCTCATTTGAATAACTTGCATAAGCTCCCAGCACAGTTGTGGTCTTGAGCCGACAGCCTAATTGGGAGTGTGTAAAATCTGGCTAGCAGTTCACATTTAAAAGATTGTGCCCATGTAGTGGCTGCATATAGGAGCAAATACTGTTTCAGCCTTTATAAAGTTTCAAAATAATTTCAAATATTTGTCAGCTTGGGAATGAGAAGGGGGGGAGAGGCGAGAGAAGAACGGTCAGGGAATAAGTGAAGTGAAAAGAAACTCAATTTAGAGGCGTGAAATGGAGTGTATGGGTAAGTGACATGCCAGTGCATCACACGACCTCTCCCTCCCCGTTTGATGGCTGACAAAGTGGAGGCATTATTGCATGAGGTGAATGCTAGGAGGGTTGTTTTTTTGGCACATGGGGCTCCCGTCCAGATGATAGCAATGTACTTTGTTTGTCAGGAGCTGGTTGCCAGTACATCAATGCCACCTTCAATTTTCTGCACTTTTGGGAATCCTGCCAGTTGGGAAAAAATCTATTCCTTGTTGAGCTGATACCTCCTTTCCGCAGGAAAAATACTGAATGTGTTGACCTTTGAAAACAAAGCTCCTGTCACTTGCTTGATGCATCTGTTGACAGCTGACTGATTGATTTGTTATATGTCACTGATAATGGATTGGATGGTTGGTTGCCATAAAACCTTAATGCAGTAGTGGAACGTGCTGTCTGCAGGTCAGCTTCCAGGAGATTCCATAGCTGTGTGACACCTTCTCTTGTGAAGTGGAGGTGCCAAAGACAGGTCTTCTCTAACATTCCCAGGAAAAACTGACTTGGCCAATAAATACAGATCTTGAGACCCACAAGGCTGTCTACAGTTAGCTATCCTATTCAATGTCTTCATCAATTATGTTTTCAGTGTGGCCTTAGTGGAGGTGAGAATGCAGGCCAGAGTGTTATGGATAAGTTGTAGATTATGGAGCTTGGAGAGGAGAGTTTTAGAAAAATCAAACTGCAATCTGCTCCATGCACTCCTCATGAGAACAAAATCCAGATTGTTCCTTTTTGGTTACACTGTAGGCCTCCAGGGGTGTGATGGCCCAAAGGATGTGACACACTAAGAGTTAACTATATATTTGACTGAGATTTTAATTGATCACCATTCCAAGCCTATCCGAGACTGAACGCCACAAATTTAGCTCAACAATTTAGAAATCAAAGAAAGAAACCTGATACATGTCCATTGCATTTTCATCCCAAATATGACCAGCCACATTTTATTTCATTCCTCATAAAACCCTTATTTGTCCTCCACTTTTCAACAGATTACAGGAGGCGCATAAGAAAGATTTTGTATAACTTTAGTGAGTGGTATATAAAACACCAGCAGATCTACCCAAGCGCTTTAATGTCTTCCACAGCACTCTCAAGGTACATTCTATAGCTGATCTGATGGCCTTTCACACCTGATTGTAGCTTTTCTCTGATTCATTCTTTGTGTCTTGCATCAATATTATCAACCAGACTTTGACCATGCAAGAGTTCTCCTTGTACACAATTAACCTTCTCAAAAAAATGTTGGTGCCCCTAACCTGCTTAAAGTAAAGGAATCATGCATTGATCTGGGGAATTCTGTGATATTCAATATGACATTCTGTGTATCACAGACTGCCTGTGGGACAAGACAGTGGAACACCCTGTAGTTGACGTAGACCAGAGATTTTCAGAAGGTACACATATCTCAATTTATGCATAGTCAAGTATGTCCTGCACGGAGTTTGGGGTTTACTGTCTTCACAGTTGTTTATTGGTGAAATGAGTGAAGTGTGGAGAAAGCAGCACCAATGTCTGAATCACTTTCCAAATGCGATGGGATGTTGTGCTGTGGGCAATGCCCGTATAATCTCCACTGTGATCCTAGAAAGACCCTGTGGCAAAAAAAAATAAAGTCAGCTTCAACTTTTATTGCATTGGTTAGTTGTGAGATTGACTGGAACAATCAATTCACATATCTCTGTGATGACCTCTGTTACATTGTTGGTTCTTTTCTTCCCTTTTGGCTTCCATACTTTAGATTGCTCTCATAGGTGAGCCTTACCTTTATATGGCCTCACGGGTCTCTTCACTAATCCTGATATCTAGGTAAGTTTTCATAATGTACCCAACCTAATGAACAGAAAACCTTTCCTTTAACTTTTGGATGTTCCAAGCCAATACGTGTCTTTAAGAAGTGGCAGAATCTCACAACACGGCCTCCTTTTTAGGCTTCAACTGCCAAGCAGATTTATTGAACAATAGATGAACAACTGTATAAAGAACAATGTGTTTTTCAAATATAATGGCCTAGAATTTCCTTAAAATGAGTTGCACAGGCAGGCAGGGGTGTCATCAATGTTTAATGTTTAAATGTTGCTTTTGCACTGTGTGGGTTTGAAGTCATTTTTCACATTCTCCTGAAGTCTCTTTATTTCCTCTTTTGCTATAGGTTCAGCTGAAGGTCACCATTATGTCCAGGTTATCGTTATTGTGCTGGGAGTGATTGCATTAATTATTATTGTGGGGCTGGTTTATTGCTTTTGTCAGAAAAATCATTAACAACAACTGCAAGATAAAGGAGGTGAGTTTATAACTGATTTTTAAAACAATCTTGGGAATAAGTCATCTGCTATTGAGGGGGCAAAGGGCAGAAAGGGAGTAAAAGTAAAATAAAAAATGGACAAAATTCAAAATATCAGAATCTTGTTATTGACCTTGAGTTCAAATCCAGCCTAACCTGATGCTTATATGGTTCAAACGTGAAATGAATTTAAGCTGTTTCAATTCAGTTTCTGCTAGGTGTGAGTCAGCACAAGTTCACATTAAATTGCCAATCTCAGCTACAGCAACCAGAAAGATGGCAGTGGATTGTGTATTATGTACAGTAAGTAGAACAGAGCTCAATCTGTTGCTGACTAGACTGTGTATCATAGAAAGTGGATAGAATGCAGTTTTTTGTCCTGTTCTTAACTGGATCATGCAATATATTGGGTTGCCCTTGCTGGAAAAATAATGGCGTGTTAATGACGCACACATTATTAATGTGCAAATCGAGCAGGTAATTCAGGAGATTTAGAGATATGCCATGAGTTGCAAATCTCCAGAACTTGCTGGTCGATTTGTGCCGCTTCACCGTTTGCATCACAAAAATGACATCTCACCCTTAGCCTTTACGTTATTTTTAAGAACTTGCTGGCTTTGTACATTAATTGTCCATTAAACGCACCACAGAAAGTTAAGTCTGGTAATTAAGAGCGTAAGTACCTTTTTAACAACACGATAATTGCTAATGCATTGCCAATCAACCTCTTTGGCCCAGAAATTGAACAATTTAAACTGTGGAGTCTAATTCCTTCATTGTTTAAAGATTTAAAGATTTTAAAAATGTCAAATTTTAAATTTAAATGTTTTTTTCTTACTTTTCCTTTCTCTCTCCTCTATCTCTCTCTTCATCCTATCTTTACATCTCTATGTTTCTCTTTCTGTACCTGATTTAACTCTAATTCACCCACTAATTCATTTTCCTTCTCAGTCATTCCTCTGACTCAATCCTTAAGTCTTATCGATTAAGGAGATACACTGTTGGTCCCACCATTCACTAAGGTCCCAGATGCCCCATTACTCTTGCCAGGCCGTTATCAGTTTGCACTTCCAGCAAGTTACGGCACAAAAACATTTTGAGCTGAACGGTGCAGAAAAAAGTCTAACTAACAGGGCACGCCATGAGATGTCCTGCACCAGCAAGATCGGGCCCATAGTTGTGTAGAAGTTGATCTGTTGCGAGCTAAATCCTAGAATGCTGATCTGTATATAAACACAAGTTATGCTGCGCGCTGATGTTATTTCAAATGGAACTGACATGGTAATTGACAAGAAACTTCTTTTATAGTGACATCATCAGAATCACTTAGCAACACACATATCAATGTAGTTTTGATGCATCAATATAATTCTTACACATAGGATCAAGGACACATCTATCACTCCTTTTAAAGGCATTATATGTGAATGTGTGATGTCAGAGGCATCACACCTCAAAAGCAACACTTCAAGGTATCATACCTTTAAATTGTCACACATCTGTAGGGTCGAAATAAGTGATTATCTGAAATGAGGACTTAACTGTTAAATTCCTAATCAAATATCCAATTGACTAAACATGGCCAAATCAAAAGCAGTTTGACTTATTCCTAATTAACAATGAAGATTGAGTAAATCAGCATAAAACTGATGCAAATTTGTCTCTTTCCCTACTCCTCTGGTATTCTCCTCTTTCAATCACCTCACCTTGTTCCATCCTTCTCACCTTTCATTTAAAATCCTTGTTCTCTATCAGCCCCAAGCCCTACCTCGAATTTCTCACTGAAGTATCCTCACTCCTTTCCTCCATCAGCCTCTACACTGAGGAAACCCTCATTCTCGGTGATTTCAATCTCCATCTCAACTCACCTTGTCCTCTTTCCTTTTGTTTTCTACCCATATTCACGGCCACCCCCTGGACCTTGCCATCTCCATACTCCAATTGTCTCGATCACAGACATGGCCATCTCCGACCACTTCCTTTTTCCCTCACCACCCAAATCCCCTGCACCTTCCAACCCCACTTCCTTCTGTGCCCACTCCTGGAGAAAAAGTCTCTCCAAATCACTTACAACTGTCTGGCCTTTGGCCCTCCATTTGCTATGATATTTCTGCAGCAAATAACCTGCTCAACCATTATCTCACCTTTGATACATTGGCTCCCAGTTATCATCCTTGTGTTTAAATCCCTTCATGACGTCGCCTCTCCCTATCTCTGTAACCTTCACCAGTTCTACAACCCCCCCCCCCCCCCCCCCCACCACTGAACTCTCTGTTCCTCTCACTCTGGCCTCTTAGGGCTCTGGAATTCCTTCTCTAAACCCCTCTGCCACTCCATTTCCCTCTCCTCCTTTAAGACCAACCTTAAAATACGTCTTTCACCAAACTTATAGTCACCCCTCCTAATATCTTCTTCTTTGGCTTGGCGTCCATTTTATTCTGATTACACCTCTGCCTTGGATCATTTTTCTATGTTCCAGGTGCTATTGAAATGCAAATTGTTGTTGTTGCTTGGAGTATGTGTATTGCCCGTTTTTCTTCCTATGTGTAGTACTTTACATTTGTTTGTATTAAATTTCATCTGCCGTTGTTCTCCTCACTTGAACACACAATCTAGGATGACACTTCAATGCAGTCGTGAGGGAGTGCTGCATTGTCTGAGGCGCTGTTTTTCAGATGAGAGTATAAACAAATGCCTCTCCTGCCTGTTCAGTTGGATACAAAAGATCCCATGGTACTATTTAAAGAAGAACAGGGGTTCTGCCAATGTCCTGGACAACATTTCCCCCTTGACCAACACCACCAAAGCAGTTCAACTGGTCACTCACCTGATTTGCTATTTATACACAAGTTGGCTGCTGCATTTTTCTATGACTACACTTCAAAATGTAATTCATTGGCTGTGAAGTGCTTTGGGATCTCCTGATGACATGTTAAGATGCAACATAAATGCAATTTTTTTAAAGTCCTGAGGAAGTATTTAATTATTATAAATCTATTGTTTGTTCTTGCTATCATTCATCTATTTGCTTACTGTTCAATATATCTGTCTTGTAATTTATAATCTAAACCCCAGTGTGATTGTTTGTTCATTAGCCTTTCTCAAGTTGAGGAAATTACATTGTGACACATGGTATACCCGTTAGACAAAATACAGTGACAAGGATTCTCTTTACCTCTAGGCTCACTCCTTTTACCTAGTTATTGGACAGGTAAAGCACACTCTGGGTCATAGGGATCTAGAGCTCAATTATGGGAGTAGTTGCTGAAACCATGTAAAATATCTAGTATAAAAACCCTAGCACATAACATATATGATGCAAATTTAGTTTTGGAAGATGGCATGCATTGATTTATTTCTTTTAATAATATATTTTATTCCACTTTTTTTTTACAGCTGAGGATCAGTGAAGACTACCTGTAGAAATGCATATTAAAATGATATGAGATCAGTGCAACAGGAGAACAGTGAACAAAAGACTTATTTGAACAAGAACCCAGCCTGCAAGCTTTTGAAATATCTGGCTGCCTGCCACCTATTCCTTGCAGAATTTAACGCAGCCAATAATCCATACTTCAGTCTTCACAACTAAACAGTACCGTTCTC
This sequence comes from Heptranchias perlo, assembly GCF_035084215.1. Classification (NCBI taxonomy): domain Eukaryota; kingdom Metazoa; phylum Chordata; class Chondrichthyes; order Hexanchiformes; family Hexanchidae; genus Heptranchias; species Heptranchias perlo. The sequence goes on from NC_090335.1 coordinate 47,395,505, forward strand.
TACTTAACTTGAGTCCTGGAACTTTTGTCTGTTTTTGCAAATTAGCTTTTTCCTTTTTTGTTAATTAAGCTCCTGTTTCCAGAGATATTCTTCTCAGTAGTTTGAGAGACAAGTGAACATCTCTGAATACCACAATACATCATGAAATCATTATTGCAGAATTTGCTTTACAAATGTCTAGTCATTGAGCACTTTCTCTGAGGATGTCTCTCCTAATCTTTGCCTTGTCCATGTAGCCTGATTTCCTTCTGTGTCCATTTGTGTGTATGTTTGGCTGCTGCTCCAGCCCCAAGCCCATTACTTCCATCTCCCTTTTTTTCTCCCTTCTCTTGACTCCTCTTAGACCCATCTCTCCTGTCTCTTTCCCTTCCTGTCAACCAGTAATGCCACCTCTCATTTCCCCCCTCTTGGGTAATTTGCACCCCCCCCACACCAGCCCTACCCCAACCCATCACTACTCCTCTGTCTCTCTTGCTGTCGTCCCAGGCTTGGATTCCCCTTGGAGAAATCCATGGCTACCATCTGTGCCACTCTCAACATTTCCCAAAAATCTCATCGTGACACCCATCGCTGCATCCTTTCAAATAGCAACCCCAAATACTCCTTCTTCCTCTCTCGATGATCTTCCCACCCATTGCCCCTGCTGAAGGCTAACCTTCTCAACCTCCTTCCTGTCCCAAACACCCAACTCAGCACTTCCCCCTTGGACTCTTTTGATGGATCGACAATTGCTTTCCTTCTCCACCTTTCCCTCCAGAATGTTTGTTCACTTGCAAACAAGGCCTTGCCATCCACAACCATATTGTGGATGACTCCATTGACGTTATGGCTTTTACAGAAACTTGGTTCATGAGTGGAGACATCTTGCCCCTTACTGAAGCCTTCATGCATGGCTCTACTTTCCACATCTTATCAGCAAATCACACCTTAGTCCCTCCCCCTTCTCCTCTGGTACCTTCTCTTTTGAGCACCTCATGTTGTTCCACTTTCTCACCTCTCCTTTACAATAATTTTTCTGTGCCATCCTCCAAGCCCCACCCCGAATTTCTCACTGAGATATGTTCCCTTCTTTCCTCTCTCAGCCTCTGCACTGTGCGACCCCTCTTCCTTGATCATTTCAATGTCCATCTCCACTCACCTCTACCCCATTCCACCCTCATCTTCAAGAACAAGTGCGAAGAATTCATAGACTTCTTTGTCACTATGATTGAGACCATCTGTTCAGTTGCCTCTGCTGCAGTTCCTCCTTTCCCTTACCACAATGCCAAACCTCTCTCTAGGTTCCCCTCTACTCTAGCCCTGATCCTTCATATTCTCATAGTTCCTGTCCAATCTGCCCTAATGCCATCTCTGAGCTCACCTGGTCCTTGAGACCCACCTCCAGCTTTCTTGATCCCATTCTCATACTAATCTGATGACAACTCATGCTAGCTGACATTGTAATTTGTTCCCTCTCCTCATAGGCACCTCCTTTTCAAAACTGCCATTATCACCACACTTGACCTCTCTGTCTTTGCAAACCACCGTCCGATCGCCTACCTTCTTTTCTTCTCCAAAGTCATTAAAAGTGTTGTCTCCTCCCAATCTGTGCCTATCTTTCCAGCAACTCCATGTTTTAATCTGTCCAATCAGTTTTCTGCCTCTGCCACAGAATTGCAACAGCCCTAATAAAAGTTACAAATTACATTCTCTGTGACTGAGACAATGATGCATTTTTCCTCATTGTCCTCCACAGACTCTCTGCAGCCTTTGACATGGTCGATATCTTCCAATGCCTCTTCTCCGTTGTCCAACTTAATGGGACTGCTCTTGCTTGATTCCAGTCTTACCTGTCCATTCATAGCTAGAGCATCTCCAGTAATGGCTTCTCTTCCCACCTACTCCCCTAATGATCTATCCTTAGCACCCTCCTCTTCCCCTCCACATGTTACCCCTTGGCGATATCGTTGGAAGACATGGCAGCAGGTGCCACATGTATGCTGACAACACCCAGCTCCAACTCTCTCGACCATTCCACTGCCTCTGTGTTTTCAGACCACTTGTCTGACATCCGGTCCTGGATGAGCTGCAATTTCCTGCAGTTAAACATTGGGAAGACTGGTGTCTTTAGTCTTCGGTCCCCGTCACAAACTCCATTCCCTCACTACCAATTCCGGCCACTGTCTCAGGCTGCTCGCAACCTCAGTGTCCTACTTGACCCCGTGCTGAGGTTCTGACCCCATGAGTTTGATTTTAACTCCCGGGCAGGAACATGACAAAGCTCCTCCTGGCCCACAAGGAACCAAACAAAATGTAAAAACTTACCTTGCCCTGTGTGCTGTTCCTGACAGGTTTGGTCATCATTATACTCCCTGCTCAGGCCTTAGGTTAAAATCAGATTGGGCCCTGGTGACATTATTGGAGCCCGATCTGCATATTTAAAGAGGATCCCATCAGCTTGGGGCAGGTGTTCTTGCTGCCTGCAATTTAAAATGACAGTTGTCCAGATCAGGCTGGGAAAGGAGTGGGTAAGTCCCCTGCTCCATTTGGAAATGTATCATCACATTCATCATGGAACTCTGCCTTCCTCCAATTCTGGCCTCTTGTGCATCCCCGATTTCCTTCGCCCCACCATTGGCAGCTGTTCCTTCAGCTGTCTAGGCCCTAAGCTCTGGAATTCACTCCTTAAACCTCTCTGCCTCTCTACCTCTCTCCCCTCCTTTAAGACGCTACTTAAAACCTACCTCTTTGATCAAGCTAATACCTCCTTATGTGGCTAGGTGTCAAATTTTGTCTGATAACACTCCTGCGAAGCGCCTTGGGAGGTTTGACCACATTAAAGGCACGATGTAAATACAAGTTGTTGATGTGATGTCATCTGTAATGACAATAACTTTTCTGGGTATTCCTCTGTCCCCAAATAAGAAAGGGCTGCTAAGCAATTTTTCATGAAGACAATGCTCATTAGTTACTTGTCTTATTATGGTAATACAACGCTGGACTGAGTCAAAAAAACAAGGAAGTCATACTTCTGTCTTCTGAACATGTCACAAACTGAAACCTCCACTCAGTCCAAATTAGGGTGAAAAATGTTTGGATTTTATCAAATTTTTCTCCTTTGATTAATCTTCACTATATTTGATCAGTTTAGCACTGAACCCTATTCTGGTTTTAGCAGACCTTTGCTGTGTAAATAAACCTATTAATTATAATTTTTTTATTATGCGTTCGTGGGATGTGGGCGTCGCTGGCGAGGCCAGCATTTATTGCCCATCCCTAATTGCACAGAAACCTATCCAGTGGACTGGTGAAAGTCTGTTGATTTTACTTCTCTGTCACCTCCTTTCATTTATTTTATTGTTTATTAGATTCTTCATTCTTTTTCACTCTTCTTTTTCCAACAATAGATGCACATTGGTTATTAAATATTATGCAGTTTCTGCCTCAAACAAATAAACATGAGATATGCACCAGTTACTTTGTTCTGTCCTCTACTTATGTTAGAGTAAAGCACCAAGCTACTGGCTTCCCTCTTGTGCCTCGTGCCTCGTGCACGTAGACAGTCCTGAAATGTGAGTCTAGATAATGAATGTTGGCAGGCTATTCAACTGTGGGGACATCACAGCAGGGCTTGATCCAATCCTCACGCAATGTCCACGCATACTCACTTTACAACACAAAAGTCAGTGTTTGTCCCACAGAAAGGAGAACCGTAAGAGATTTCAAGAAGACATAGAGAGGTGGCAGATGCAGAGAAGTGTGAGGTGGTACATTACCAGAAGAAAAACAAGGAATGGGTGTACATAACCAATGGAAAGATTCTGAAGGTTGTGGATGAACAACGAGACCTGGGGGTTCAGATACATAGGGGTTGATTTTCACCTATTGGTGGCCGACCGGTAGAGTGCGCTGGCCGTTATCCCATTCTGGCGGCAAAGAAGCAGCCGCGATTTTGAAGCCCCGGCCTCATTTGCATTTGGCAGGTGAGCTGTAGACGCCAAACATTTTTCCTGATGCAGCATTGCCGCTCTTCGACCTGAGGAATGACGGCCTGCTGACATGCTGACAGTAGGCGCTCGGAGTGATGGTGGGGGTGTTGGGGTGGACGATGCCAATGCGGCTTTATTGGACCAACAAAAAAGAACAATTAGAAAAAAAATTCTGCCGGTTGTTGATCGGAACGCCAGTACATATGGGCGTGGCGTTTAAGTCGCAAGCTCTGTCTACGTGTCCCTTAAAATTGCAACCAGGATCCCAACTACATCAGTAGGACCCCGATTTGCAAGGGAAAGAGGCCGACCGCTTTTTTCAGACAGGCGCTTTAGCCTGCTAGCGGGAGGTCTCTGTAAAAGTTACAGTGGGCTGATCATCAGGGTTAATGGGGTGGTGAGGTTACTGATTCCATTTTTAGGCCCTTACTGCCCAGCTGAGCCTCTAGCCAAGCTGTTCCAGTACAGCTACAACATTTGCCTGAGGAAGGAGAAAATCTCCGAAAGCTTGTGAATTTAAAATAAAATTGCTGGACTATAACTTGGTGTTGTAAAATTGTTTACAAGCTACAACACTGGCATCTACCCGACAATGTGGAAAATTGCCCAGGTATGTCCTGTCCACAAAAAGCAGGACAAATCCAATCCGGCCAATTACCGCCCCATCAGTCTGCTCACAATCATCAGCAAAGTGATGGAAGGTGTCGTCGACAGTGCTATCAAGCGGCACTTACTCATCAATAACCTGCTCACCGATGCTCAGTTTGGGTTCCGCCAGGACCACTCGGCTCCAGACCTCATTACAGCCTTGGTCCAAACATGGACAAAAGAGCTGAATTCCAGAGGTGAGGTGAGAGTGACTGCCCTTGATATCAAGGCAGCATTTGACCGAGTGTGGCACCAATGAGCCCTAGTAAAATTGAAGTCAATGGGAATCGGGGAAAACTCTCCAGTGGCTGGAGTCATACCTAGCACAAAGGAAGATGGTAGTGGTTGTTGGAGGCCAATCATCTCAGCCCCAGGACATTGCTGCAGGCGTTCCTCAGGGCAGTGTCCTAGGCCCAACCATGTTCAGCTGCTTCATCAATGACCTTCCCTCCATCATAAGGTCAGAAATGGGGTTGTTCGCTGATGATTGCACAGTGTTCAGTTCCATTCGCAACCCCTCAAATAATGAAGCAGTCCGAGCCTGCATGCAGCAAGACCTGGACAACATTCAGGCTCGGGCTCATAAGTGGCAAGTAACATTCACGCCAGACAAGTGCCAGGCAGTGACCATCTCCAACAAGGGAGAGTCTAACCACCTCCCCTTGACATTCAACGGTATTTCCATCGCCGAATTCCCCACCATCAACATCCTGGGGTTCACCATTGACCAGAAACTTAACTGGACCAGCCATATAAATACTGTGGCTACAAGAGCAGGTCAGAGGCTGGTTAATGTGCGGCGAGTGACTCACCTCCTGACTCCCCTAAGCCTTTCCACCATCTACAAGGCACAAGTCAGGAGTGTGATGGAATACTCTCCACTTGCCTGGATGAGTGCAGCTCCAACGACACTCAAGAAGCTCGACACCATCCAGGACAAAGCAGCCCGCTTGATTGGCACCCCATCCACCACCTTGAACATTCACTCCCTTCACTACCGGCGCACAGTGGCTGCAGTGTGTACCATCCACAGGATGCACTGCAGCAACTCGCCAAGGCTTCTTTGGCAGCACCTACCAAACCCACGACCTCTACCACCTAGAAGGACAAGAGCAGCAGGTACATGGGAACAACACCACCTGCACATTCCCCTCCAAGTCACACACCATCCCAACTTGGAAATATATCACCGTTCCTTCATCGTTGCTGGCTCAAATCCTGGAACCCCCTACCTAACAGCACTGTGGGAGAACGTTCACCATACGGACTGCAGCGTTCAAGAAGGCGGCTCACCACCACCTTCTCAAGGGCAATTAGGGATGGGCAATAAATGCCGGCCTCGCCAGCGACGCCCACATCCCATGAACGAATAAAGAAAAATTTGTCGACCCCATAATTCCTTGAAATGCAAGTGCAGGCAAATAAAGCCATAAAAATGCCAATAGCAGTTTGGGTTCTTTCAATAAGGGCAAGAACTTCAAGAGCAGAAAAGTAATGATAAATTTGTACAAAACTAGCTTAGGCTACAGTTAAAGTGCTGTTTGCAGTTTTGGCTGTCCCATTAGATAAAGGACAATAAAGCTATGGTGAGCATATGGCGCAGATTTACCAGGATGGCACCGGGGTGAGAAACTAGTTTTAAGGAGAGACTTAAGATTCATGGGAATATTTACACTAGAGCAGAAAAGGCTTAGTGATTTAATAGAGGTTTTTAAATTATGAAGGGTTTTGATAGAGTAACTAGGGAAAGACTATTTCCTCTCATTGGAGAATCAGTAATGAAGGGTCATCAATTTAAAATTGTCACTAAGAGAGTAAGGAGAGAGGTTAGGAGAAATTTCTTTACACAGAGAATTTGGAGCATGAAATGCTTTACCACAGATAATGGTTGAGGCAGAGACGATTGTACCTTCTAAGGGAAACGTGAACAAATACTTGAAACATGGGAGAGAGCAGGTCAGTTGGGTTAATTTTGGAATGCTCTAGCAAAGAGTTGGTACAAACACACTGGGCCAAATGGCCTGCATAAATTAAATAACGATTTTCCCCTCCCTAACCCAGGAATGCTGTGAGCAATATTTGCGTCCCTAATGCTGCCTCAGCTGAGATCCGCTAACGGCACAGACCAGGGATAGAATCCGGGAACTTTCTGATTTGTTTAACTCAGAACTGCACCAAGATGTGGGTTTTATTCACCAGGTCACTACACAAGCTTGTTATCTTTGTGGCTCGATCAGATAAGTGTTACACTCACCAGAAATTATCTTAATAATTCCAAGTAATTTCAGCATAGCACTTGCTAATTACATTGGTCTGTTAATCATTTACTCACATTGATATTTGTGTAAGAGTTTATTCTGAGTTCTACATAATCATAAAACTGAATTAAAAAAAGAAAAAAAGAACTTTACATAGAATTACATAGAATCTACAACACAGAAACAGGCCATTCAGCTAAATTGGTCTATGTCGGTGTTTATACTCCAAACAAGCCTCCTCCCACTCTAAAGACCTCTTCCCACACTCCCCCAGGACCATCTGTTCACTTCTCCCTCATGCAAAGGACCCGCTGGTTCTTCATGGGCCAAACCTACAAATACATAAAAAAGCATCAGTTAAGAGAGAGAATGCTTCTGGACTTTAAACATAGCTGCCCAGGGCAGACAGCTGGTATGCTGCAGCAAACGGTTTTTGGCTTGTGTAGTACCGCCTCTGGTCAGAACAATGAGTAATTACTGTCTGCTTATTCCAAGAGAGACATGTTCTACTGCTTGACTATCTCCAGCCTGTTGAAGGACATCTTGCCCTTGAATCGCCAGGACCCTCTCTTCAAATGAGGTGAGATTACAAATTCCTACTGGGTCACCTCCAGTGGCATTTCTCTCCCTCCAATTGTGCGCTTCCTTTTTCTTCAAAAGAGTAATCTCCTTTCAGTCACATTACCACGTGGGCAAGGAATGCAGCTACCCAGTATGTGATGGTGAACACTGGCAGGGTTGCGAGTTCAGGCAAATGGAGCATGAGGGAGGTCTGATGGGATGGATGTAAGCAGGGTATCATTTGTCTGCATGTGATGAAGGAAGGGGTGTGTAGTGAGAGACATGATGGATGGTGCACAGATTAGATGATGATCTATAATGGAAAGGTGGAGAACGTCACAAGAAAATGTTGGGGTTAAGGTGCTACAACATGCCTTTGCTAATAGATGTAAATCATAAATAAGAAGTGTCCTTACACCTGCCCCTGGTAAGATCATTGAACTTCTTTTGACATTGCAGCCAAGTATAATGCACTGAGCCACTTACATTAATGTACTCTGCCACCTGCTGCCATGCCCTTCCAGTTGTTGTCTTGGGCAACTTTTGATTGTGCCATGGAAAAAGGAATTCCTTCTATTATCTACTTCCTGCAGCAATATTTCAGTGCTTTCACCCTCAAAGGTTAGTGCCCTATTCCTTGCAGATGTTGTTCCAGACATGGAGGAACTAGGCACAAGACTGCTACAGTGACCCCTACCATAAACTAAGCTGGAACTGAGCTATTCCAGATCCAAAAAGACAACATTCTACTCGCCAATCACCAGATAAATGATAACACAGGTAATGAACGTAGGCCTGGAGCAGGCAGTGAAGACAACACTGCCCCTTTAAGGTGACACATGCCTTGATGGCCTGCACTACAAATTGCCATTTCCTGGACATATACCCAATGGCTGTGTGCCAACTACACATAGAGAACATCCAGCTTATGCAAATCATGGAGTGGGGGTGGTGGTGGTCAGTAAATTGGTGCATTCATGCAGTGCTTCCCAATAAGCACACTTCTGGCACACAATGCTGCAGTTGCGCTCAATTGTAGCAAACCCGGCCCTATAATTATAAATGAGAGAATAAAAATGCAAGTGCAAATGTAAAAGAAGTTGTTCAATTTGACTAAACTCAGTGAAAGATGGTTGATGGAGGGATGATATTTCATCTCAGTGAAATGTGTGTTTCTCATGTCTCAGGAAGTTCATAGTCTGGGTGAAAACCTTCAATTATCTGATAATTTTCTTTGAACCACACATCATTAACATGGGTCCACACCTTCTCTGGTATTTCCTGTGGCATAAACAAACAGATTACATCCATAAAGTTATAAGTGATGCTGTATATATTAACTTTTTAAAGGCTGCAGATGAGTTGATCTTTTGAATAAATGTTAAACATAGTCCTACCTCCCTGTTCAGGTTCACATTAAAGATCCCAAGGCACTATAAAAAGAACAGGGAATTCTGCTGGTATCCTGGGAAAAATTCTTCCTCAACCACCACCAAAAACAAATTAATTGGCCATTTATCTCATTTTGTCTGTACTTTCTCCCCTTCTAGAAGAGAGCTCAGAACGCACGCGAGAGGGCGAGGACTGGAGGGGGGCCACAACAAATAGTGGTCCTCGCAGACGTGGAGGAGGAGGCGTTGGAGATCAGCCGCACCCTCGAGTGCCGGTCCGTCGGGGACTGAGACTGGCACCCCACAAACGTTTGGTAACACAACTTTAACTATTATCACACACAACATGAATTGATGTTAACAGTGACTGGCATATTGAACACCTCAGTATGCTCATCGCAACATGACACATCTGTGATCGTGCTTAATATTGCCTTCTGTTCTCTTACAGGTCATTCAACGACCGCAGTGACGGCAGAGGAGCTCCAGGCTACTGAGGGCGCACCGTCACACCTTAGCGAGCCATCCACCAGCGCAGATACTCACACCTCGCTGGATCCTAGTAGTCAGTTAGTTGGGTTGGCAGCCGGTGAGTCACCACACCCAAGTGAGCACGAGCAGACACTGGTGGCAGGGGCAGGTGTGGAGAATCTGTGTCGGTGGGCGCACTCCTCTCCAGGCTCTGCTCTTCTGGACGCAGATGTTGAAACCCCGGGGCCATCATTTAAAAGGAGAATGATCGAGGGACAGCAGCACATTTTCGTGGTGCTGGAACAGATGCCACCCACACTCTCCACAATAGCACAGAGGATGGAGGAGTCCAACTCCTGCATGAGTGGAATGGTGGCACAGGTACGTGGGGGAATCTCCGGAATATTGTCACAGGGACGTGAGCAACTGTCTGAGATAGTGTCGCAGGTAACTGCGGAAATATCTGAGCTAGTGTCACAGATAACTGTGAAATATCTGAGAGTGTCCCAGATAACTGCGGAAATGTCCGAGATAGTGCCACAGGTAACTGGGGAAATGCCTGCGATAGTGTCACAGATAACTGTGAAATATCTGAGATAGTGTCGCAGGTAACTGCTGAAATATCTGAGATAGTGTCGCAGGTAACTGTGAAATATCTGAGATAGTGTCACAGATAACTGTGAAATATTTGAGATAGTGTCGCAGGTAACTGCTGAAATATCTGAGATACTGTCGCAGGTAACTGGGGAAATGTCTGAGATAGTGTCACAGATAACTGTGAAATATCTGAGATAGTGTCGCAGGTAACTGCTGAAATATCTGAGATACTGTCGCAGGTAACTGCTGAAATATCTGAGATAGTGTCGCAGGTAACTGGGGAAATGTCTGAGATAGTGTCGCAGGTAAGCGCAGGAATGTCTGAGATAGTGTCACAGGTAACTGCGGAAATGTCTGAGATAGTGTCGCAGGTAAGTGCAGGAATGTCTGCGATGCAGAGAAGGCTAGCCTCCATTGAGCTTCAAGCACAGCTACAAATGAGTCCATTTGGGTCCTGACAACGGCTGTGCGGACTCAGGGTTAACTACATTCTGCTGCCTTGGACAGGCAGCCAGACACTTTAGCATTGGCCTTCCAAGGCATCACACATGTCCTCCAAACCCGTTGTCCAGCAGAATGGTAGGATTGATATGGGTCTGGCCCAGGAGAGGGATGATGGCGAAAGGGGACATGGAAGCCACTCCAAGCGCTCCCACGTCTCACCCGTTGCTCTCCGCTCAACCAATACCCGCAATGCTGCCTCCTCTCCAGGTGGCCAAGTCAGCCCCTGCGCTGGTGCAGGTGGAGCAGTCTTTCGAGGAGCCCTCATGGACTCCAAAACCCAGAGGGTGTAGGCCGAAAGCAGTCAGGGCATGAACATGAGCAACCTGCCACTACCTCTGCTGCAGCCACAGGGGATGCACCACGTAGAAGCGGTAGGAAGAGAAAGGCGAAGGATTTGTGATCACGAAGGGTCTGCACAAGGGTGTCTGACAGACTGTCATGTTTTTCACTTATATTTGGTTTTTGTTAAAGTCACATTAAATGTTATCATTCTAATCACTACTGCCATGTGTTGACCATTCTTGACTGCCTTTTGTGATAGTGCCCTTTCATGTGCTTCACCATGAACGGTGACACTTGATGCCACCCAGTGGGTCACTTTACAGTGGGTATACATGTAGTTGCAGGACTGTTTTGTGCAGGTGGGAGGGGGCTGGTGTTGGTGCTGGTCTTTCCAGGTGATGTGAGGACTGGGCTCTTCTCACTTTCTGTTCTTAAGAGAACCGTTCACATATGAGTGACTCCCTGGCCTCACGAGCAGCCAGGTGAGCCGTTGTTCTGCCCATGGGTTCGTCCTCCTCCTCCTCCTCCTGCTCCTGCTCCTCCTCAATGTGGATGGCAGATATGGATGGTGGATGAGGGGATGGGGCCTCCTCAACCAGTACCCCTCTCTGTTGCGCCATGTTGTGCAGGACACAACACACTACTATAATGCGTCCCACACTGTCGGTGCGTATTGAAGCGTTCCCCCAGGACAAGCGAGCCACCGAAATCGCATCTTAAGCAGCCCTATAGCGTGCTCAATTGTAGACCTGGTGGCGATGTAGTTGTCATTGTATCGACGCTGTTGCTCGCTGATGGGGTTCCTCAGAGTTGTCATGAGCCACGTATGCAGGGGGTATCCCTTGTCCCCAAGGAGTCAGCCCTTAAGTGTGTTCGGTGCATGGAAGAGGCCCGGGACGTTGGATTCCCTTAGAATGAAGGAATCATGGTAGCTGCCAGGGAATCTGGCGCACACGTGAAGGAATCTTTTGCGGTGGTCACAAACGAGCAGAACATTGATGGAGTGATATCCCTTTCTGTGAATGACAGTCCTGGCTCGTATGGAGGTGCTCGGATTGCTATATGCATGCAATCGATTTCACCCTGTGAAGCCAGCCACAGTGTGGAATCTCACTGCCCTCTCTGTCTGGCTGAGGTCATCCTTGACGTCCTTGACGTTGACGTATTGCGAGGCCCTGCGAAACAAGCCATCGGTGACCTGCTTGTGTGCAGACAACTGAGAGACCCCGGCTATGTCCCCGGTGGCACCCTGGAATGATCTGGAGGGCAGTGGTGACTTTAACAGCGACGGGTGATGAGATGCCGCCAGGCCCAGCCGGGAGTTGCTCGGCAGGAAGGAGGCTGCAGATGTCTGTGGCCACCTGGTGACTCACTGTCAGCTTCCGTATGCATTGCTCCTCAGAGAGGTCCAAGAAGCTGAGCCTCAGTCTGTAGGACGTCATTCCTTCTGTTGTTCCCCTCTGTGCTCTTGTGCAGGTGCCTGTTGCTCTGTGGCTGTGGAGCTCCAAGTGGCGGAAGTGCACGCCGTGTCTGGCGAGGATGGTAATGTTCCTCGTCCTCGGATGCAATGGTGAATGCAGCCATCGCACCCCCCATCCTCCCCCATCCTGATGGTGTCAGTTTGAGGGTGTCCGGAAAGTTGGTAAATATTTGTAAACAGAACAATCCTGAGTGGAAACCAAGAATTGTAGTCTAAGCACAGAGATCTCCCAGCCAAAAGCTTGTCTGAGAGAACTGAGTGCCCTGCTGCAATACTGACCTTTTATCCCTATCTGTCAAACAGGGATTTAAATGTCCAAATGGCTGCCGGATAAAACACGACTCGTTACCCATGGCACGTTTCACACAGCACGGGACACACTGAGACAGAATGAAAATCCTTTCCCTGCCTCAATCACCATAAATTTTAAGTGCTTTAACAAGTTTAAATATCTGAATGACTGCTTTAAATATCAGCCCACCGGCTTTAATTGCTGGCGGAACTTCCAGATTCACGAAGCCTGCGCGCATTCAGATGCGTCTGTGTGAAACTTGGAAGTCAGCAAGTTGAAGCCGGCTTCCTTAACCACTCCGGATATTCCCAATTTTCATTTCCCTATCGCCCCCCAACACATCTGGACTTCTTTTTGAAAATTGAGCCCATAGTGATTGATGTGCCTTTACTTTGAAAACTATAAAATCCATTCACTAAACAAAGGATTAAGAGAAGATTGATCAGGTATAAATGCAAATATTTCTGCAGAAGTCGAGTGCAGCTGAGTGTGTCAGTCAGCGTGCCTCTGTGGTTTTACTCATTGGCTGGACGTCAAATTGGTTAACCAGTGTAATAGTCATCATCCAACTTTTTGAAGGTTTTGAAGCTTTTATGGAAATCAGAAGAGTAATTCTCCAGACCAAGAGGCCTCCAGGTTGGCCTCAGGCATTGTGAATCAGTTTGTGGTGAGAAGCAGCAGATCAGAGTAGCTACAAAAGAACATGTTCATTTTAATAAAGATAAAACTTATCCTTCTATTAATGTCTTGTAGACTAGAGTAAGGTAAAGCTGCCAAATTGCTTTACATTTTAAAGTAGTTCTGTTAAAAACCACTAGAAGGAGACATTTACACAGGTAAAAGTAAGGTTGGAAATGAATACCTAATAAGGGACTATTTCAGTCGAAGCAAAAAAAAATCTTCTTTTAACAGAAGTGTGCACACACGTGTCAAATTTAAAGGAATATATTTGCCACTTTTTTCTCAATTGTTGGCATATTGTATAATAATAATATTAATAATAATATTGTAGAATCCTAAGCTCTGGCAATTCCTCGCTAAACCTCTCCACCTCTCTACCTCTCTCTCCTCCTTTAAGACACTCGTTAAAACCTACCTCTGTGACCAAACTTACCTGTCCTAATATCTCTTTATGTGGCTTGGTCTCAAATTTTGTTTGATAACGCTCCTGTGAAGCGCCTTGGGACATTTTACTACGTTAAAGGCGCTATATAAATGCAAGTTGTTGTTAATGTTGTTGTATGATTTTATTAATTGTTGCAATGACATTAACTTATTATGGTGCTGATATCAGTAAGACACTCCTTGAAACAAATGTGATTCATCAGGATATGGTGGTGACAGCTCAATGGGTAGCTCTCTCACCCCTGAGTCAGAAGGTTAAATCTAGGCTGACACTTTTGTGCAGTATTGATGGAGTGCTGCGCTGTTGGAGGTGCTGTCTTTCAGATGAGACATTAAACTGAGGCCTGTCTGCCCACTCAGGTGGTCGTAAAAGATCCAATGACGCTATTTTGAAGAAGAGCAGGGGAGTTCTCCCCGGTGATCTGGCCAATATTTATCTCTCAACCAACATCACTAAAGCAGATTATCTGGTTATTATCACATTGCTGTTTTTGGGACCTTGCTGTGCGCAATTTGGCTGCAGTGTTTCCTATATTACAACAGTGATTAGACTTCAAAAGTACTTCATTGGCTGTAAAGCGCTTTGGGACATAATGAGGTCATGAAAGGTGCTATATAAATGCAAGTCTTTCTTTTGCATTTTAGATTTGACAATGTGCCTGAGAGCATGAAGATTAAGGGGCGGCAGAAAAAGCAACAATGTACTAGGCTGAAGGTGTGGTATGCCCTCCTGCGTGATCCTCTCCAGTGGGCTCTACCAATTCTAGGCCAATGATTTGAAGGGTCATTTCAACATGGCAGATGAAATACTCACTACTCTTTTCTGATATTGGCTCCTTGCAAATGTGAACAAATTGGTGAAGTGCTACAAGTTTGAAGCCCTCTGACATACCTATGGGAATGGCTACCCTCCCTCCCAGACCACGAGTCAATAAGCAGCACACAAGTGGCTGTTGGTGGATACAGTAGCATATATTTTTTGATAAGGTTTTCTTGGAAGCTGGAAGGTATGCCATGCATGAATATGGGCAGCCTTGTGGTTGTATGAGAAAGACTAAAGGGTTTGCAAATGATCATCAAATGGCCAAAGTCAAGATGCAGCTTGTTGAGATGAACGTGTGTGTTGATGCCATGCCATACTTTGCGTTTCCCTCAGCATCCCTGAGGAACCACAAGCTCCGTGCCTGGAGAATGTTAATCTTACAACCTCAAAGCACACAATGGCACTCACTCCATCTACGGCAAGCATTAGCACAGGAATATGGACTCCAGGGGATCCTGATTTAGTCCTAGAGCTGGGAGCACCAGGTATAACATTATAACATGAGTGAGGGGCAGCAAACCCAGGTGGCAGCGGAGGAGCAGTGAGGCCCACATGTGCAGGTGCTGCAGCAAGAGTTTCCTGCAAACCCAGCACAGATTGGCTTGGCTGGAATCAAATGGGCAGTGTGATCCCAACAAACGTTAGGCACCAAACCTCCTCCTTGGATTAAGCTGATCCTTTACTTGTCAGAGAGAAAATAAGTACTTTGAAAATGGAATATCATGTTCCAACATCTGCCATTAATCCTCAGATTGCTCAGGGAAACTTCTGAATCCTTGAGCTGACTGGTTTTGTTTGTTTTCAGCTCCTGCAACCATGCTGAAACAATACTAATATTACAGTAATAAAGCTACTCAGACATCAGGAATAGCTTTGATTCTGTAATATTAACGCTCAGTTATCAAAATAAATACAATTTAAAGATTAAAAAATTAAACACTTTACCAATTCTTACCCTGTTGTGCCTTTTTTCTCTTTTCATCTCTTCCCTGTCATTTTCGTATAATCATTTTTTTTACTAATATACACACTATTTTAATCTTTTTTCCTGTTTTTTTAGATCCTATAATCATTCATTCACCTTTATTTTTCTGCCTTCTTGTTCTGTTCCCATCATCCATTTTGGAGGTAGGGGCAACTTGTTTAAAACAAAAGGATTTGCACTGGCCAAAAGTTGGCTTTCCACGCAATAAAACACTCACAATCTGTATATTGCCAAGTTGGCATGTACAATGGGGCCAGGTCAGTTTTGATGTCCAAACTTAGAAAGACCGCTGTCAATAAGTACACATTCAGCAGCCCAACGCTGCCTGAATACGTAAACTCACAGGGAATGCTTCAAGGGTAAAGTTATTATTCCAGCAAACAGCATATACGTAATGGGAGTCCTTGCAGTTTCACAGCTGAACTCTTTCAAAGGCATGCTTGGCTGCCATTTTTGATGCCAGATTGAGTACTGGACACAATTGAGTAAAACGACAATGCTGAATTTGAGCCACAGGAAGCAGGTTGTCACTGCAGCCAGTGCATTCCTTCACATGATCAAACGTTGCAATATATATAATTAGGCCCATTTCAACAGCTTCCACTCAGGTTACAGCTGAGCAATACAAGTTGACTTGAATTAACATTTCTGTTTCCTGGGCAGAAGTATCAATGGAAACTGGAGTGACAAAAATAAACTATCTTGTAGAAAGAGGAGAGAGTGCTTTCCACCACAGTTATATTTTAGTGTTGTATACAGTTGTCTGTGGAAACAGTGCTGTAATATAAATGATGCAGTATATATGTCTCCAGAAGTGAGAAAAAATGGGCTAAGTTTTCCTCCACTATCCCACCTGAAATCAGGCAGGATAGCAGTGGAAATGGTGGGAAAATGGGATGGTGAAACCTACTGCCGCCTGCCCAGCCTGACCTCAATTCCCCTCCCCCGGTCTCTGCAGGACCGCTGCTGGCTGCCCTGTTCCTGTTTTTAAGGGTGAATGGAGACAGAAAATACATAGGGCTGGAGAGGTTGCGGAGATAGAGTGAGGCAAGGCCATGTAGGGATTTAAGGACAAGGATGAGGATTTCAAATTTAAGGCATTGGGGGATGGAAGCCAATGTAAGTCAGTGAGGGACAGGATAAGCATAGCAGTGTTTTGGATATTTTGCAGATTAAGAAGATGGAGAATGGGAAACCAGCAAGGAGATTGTTAGAATAATCTAGTCTGGAGGTGCTAAAATTATGCTTAAGGGTTACAGCGATGGGGAGGAGCAGGGTTGAGGTAAGCGGAGGGGGACAATGTTGTAGAGGTGGAAGTAAGGGGCCTTTGTGACAGAGAGGGCCTGAGGCTCACCTCTGGATCGAACAGAACACTAAGATTGTGAACAGTCCAGCTCAGCTTGAGACAGTGGCCGGGGTTGGGATGGAATCAGTGACAAGGAGTGGAGATTGTGATAGGGGTTGAAGACAATGGATTTGGTATTTTCAATGTTGTCTTGGAGAAATTATGACTCATCCAAGACTGGATGTCAGACAAGCAGTCTGGTGGCACAAAAGCAGTTGAAGGGTTGACCAAAGTATTGGAGAGGTAGAGCTGTATGTCATCAGCGTACATGTGAAAGCTGACCCCAAGCCTGTGGACGATGTCATCAAGGGGCAGCATGCAGATGAGAAAGAGAAGGGGCCAATGATTGATCCTTGGGGACTCCAGAGATGATGGTAATGGGGTGGTAAGAAAGGACATTGGTGAAATTATTCCCTTCCTTACTTACCCAGACATGCCAGTCACAATCCTCCCCTTCCCTTCTGCTGAGCACTGCTTACCAGAGATCACAATCTTCCCCTCTGTCCAGTCCTGGCTATCACATAGAATTACACAGAATGTACCGCACAGAAACAGGCCATTCAGCTCAACAGATCTATGCCGGTGTTTATGCTCCACACGAGCCTCCTCCCTCCCTACTTCATCTAACCTTATCAGCATATCCTTCTATTCCTTTCTCCCTCATGTGTTTATCTAGCTTTCCCTTAAATGCATCTATGCCAGTCTCCTCAAATACTTCTTGTGGTAGCGAGTTCCACATTCTAACCATTCTCTGGGTAGAGAAGTTTCTCCTGAATTCCGTATTGGATTTATTGGTGACTATCTTATATTTATGGCTCCTAGTTCTGGTCTCCCCTGCAAGTGAAAATACCTTCTCTTCATCTACCCTATCAAACCAGTTCATAATCTTAAAGACCTCTATCAGGTCACCCGTCAGTCTTCTCTTTTCTAGATAAAAGAGCCCCAGCCTGCTCAATCTTTCCTGATTGGTATGACCTCTCAGTTCTGGTATCATCCTAGTAAATCTTTTTTGCGACTCTTCCCTCTCCACTCCTCCTACCCAGAACTGCCTGCCAAACTCTCCACTTCTGTATAGAACTGCATGCCACAATCCGCCCTTCTTACCTAATGCTGCTCTGTCATTTTTTAGTCTAGTCTAGTCGAGTCTTCCCTTCTGCTCCCCTTCCCTTCTGCCTAGTGCTGCCTGCCATAACACCTACTTCCTATACAGAGCTATCTATCACAACCCTTTCCTTCCACTGAACTTTCAGTCACAACCCTTCCCGTTCACTGAGCTGAGTTACTTATGTCAGCTTCCTCTTTGTCGAAGAACTTCTTGTTTAAATACATACAGATTCTGTTCGCAATTACTGCTAAGCAGCCAAAAATCAGTCAAAATGCTATGCTATCAAAAATGTTCACCACAGTTCAACATAATTTTTCTGCTAGCTACATCAGGTAAGAATATTTGATTGTAAATGTATTTTTAACTTTTTTATGCATTAAATTTTATGGGGGTAATTTTAACTTTCGACAATAGTGTAAAACGAATGGTATTGGATCAGCAAACCCTTATACATCCCGCCCGATTTTCCTTTCCATTGAAGTCAATGGGCAGCCGATCTGATAATGTCAGTTTTACGCTATCATCGAAAGTTAAGATTGTCCTATGCATTTAATTTCCAAAGGAAATCTGGAAATAGAGATATTTTAATGAAGTTGGTACACTGTACAGTGTAAAGTGCACAGGTGGATTTGATGTTGCATTAACTGCTGCTACAAATATCTATTATATTTACTCAAACATTTCGGTTGGATCTTTTGCTATTATTATCTGTTTTATGATATATTACCTTCTCTATGTGTGTACTCAATTTACTTTCAAAAGCAAGAAACACCCAATATACATGTACAGGTATTTGATTCAAAAAACTTAGCTAAATTACTTCTAAGAGGAGACTTTTATCATTGCAATGTGTACTTCTCAACGTTAATAAATAAAACATCACTGTTTCTGTGTTGCCTATCTTATACTGCTTTTGGTGCTCACTGAGCATCTATTTCTGGATATTTTTATTTTTAAAAAATTGTCATTTAATTTTTCAGTTGAAATGTTATAAATTAAACCTATACATTCCTTGAGAGGGAAGTAAATTAAGTGTCTTTAGGGTCATGGTTCCTAAGGTGACACAGATGGCATTGAAAGTTTGTAACCAAGTCAATCCTCTGTGGCAGACCCAATAATCTGATACCTGATCTAAGCAGAATTGCGGTATTCCAGGGCACTGTGGATAATTCGTCTAGCAGAAGTAGAACTCTCAATGGGGCCTGGAAATTTTCTCACTCAGCTCCAGATAACCACTTAAGCTACTGCCCTTAGTCCTGGCTGGACAAATGGTGGTAACTTACCAGCGTTCTGTGCTGTCCGATTGTGTGGTGTTGGCAGGTTAAACTCCAGCAGTATTCCTGTGCATGTTTGGGGTTCCATAAGCCTTGCCACTGCCAACCTGTGCCTAAGCCCTCTGGACTCACTTACGTTTTCTATGTTCCTCGTGTGAAAGAGTCTGAACTCCAAAACAGGCCAACACAAACTCCAACCAGGTGGATTTCTCAGTAACTTGGATTAGATACTCAATCTTGACGATGGGTTTCAGTGCATTTCAGAGACCCAGCTGACCAAAAACAAGTAAATACATTTTAAAGGTTTTGTTCTTTAATCCACAGGACTGTTTCTTACAGAAAGTAGTGACGTTGCAAAGACTATTTTCAGTGAACTTGGGAATTCAGCTTTTTTATGTGTTAGTAATCAAAGCTCCAATACTAAACATGCCACAAAGTGGTTTAAAGGAAACACAACAGTTGCACGGTACAAAGGTGGTTCTAAAGCATACGGTGAATATCAACAGAAAGCAGAAGTTTTTCCAAATGGCACTCTGACATTTAACATCACAACAAAAGCTGATGAAGGAGAATACAGAGTTGAAATACATAACAAAGAAGGACAACTTGAATCTACTCAACATTTTACATTGCATTTACTTGGTGAGTTTATTTCTTTCAAACGTTCCCTAATTGTATCCGGCCCAAAGCTTCAGGACCACTCCATTGGGTAAAAGGATTGCTTGTAAGTAGCTTCCATTCTGCACAGTAATAGAGTGGTATCAAAAATTACTGGCTCATTATATTTTATAGTTCAGTACTCCTGTGATGCAGTAGGTATCATAAAATTAAGAAATGCCTCAAGAGTTGGAACCTAAATCAGGATAGCTGATTTTCTAATGGACCTGCACCTGGACCTGTGATGTCTGAGTATCTGGTAGGTGCAGTTGATGTTCTGCACTAATCCAGAGTACTATTACTACGCTTGTCCTTGGTGACCCTATAGGGCGTGCTTCTCCTTCTGCACAATCTATTGTTTTATATAAATGTTCCCCGAGTGAAAGAAGCAACTGTGGTGCCAGGCTGCGATGGGGTATTGTGAACCGCAAAGGACAGTGGTCCGGTTAACCTCTGGGTTTTTCCAAATGGCACTCTGAGATTTAACATCACAACAGCAGATGATGAAGGGGAATACCATTTTAAAATATATAACAAAGGGGGAATATTTCAACTTTCTCAACATTTTAAATCGTGTTTACTTGGTGAGTTTATTTATTTTAAACCTTGTATTAGAATCCAGTCCAAAGCTTCGGGACAAATTCACTGGGTAATGGTAGGGGACTCCAAATCCTTTGGAGTAAAGGATTTAATTCCAGGTAGTTACGGTATTGTAAAGTTGGGGAAAGGTAATAATGCCTTACTTTCTGAGTCAGGATTAGCCAAGCATTGTGGAGGCTCCAACTCCTTCTGCACCTGTAACATCAGCCGATCAACATGCATTTGCACACAGAGTACATGTTGTTAGCGTCATGCATTGCTCCATGCACATGCATGATGGTGCAGAATTGGTGCTGCAAGACTTGTAGGAAGATTGCAGAATAATAGCGTTGGCAGCATCTGAACCACATCAATCGGGTTGCTGATTGGCCTGGAAAAGAATTATAACACTGTCACAATAGTACTGATGCAGTTTAGATGCTTGTCTGGTACTGGTACAGGTTTAGTATTGATCTGGCATGCTAAAAGTTTGATGCTGTTCTTGTGGAAGCAGTTGATATTGGTACTGCTCTGGTAAAGGTTTGGAATTGGTACTGATTTTGATATAGATCTGGTACTTGTTATCACTCTTATATTGGTGCTACACTGGTATTGTTAGTGTCCTGGTACAGATCTGATATTAGTCTGGTACTGGTACATACAGAACCTCTGGAATACTGGACTTGCACTCTTTTGTTTTTGTTATATTGGATTGTGATGCCCAGAGGCTGCAGCATTTAAGATCAGAGTTGAAAGCAAAATACATATTTTGAACCACTTAAACTGCATTCTGGTAATAATAAAAAAAGAGTACGCATGGGTTACACTCACAAAGCAATGCAGACCATTGTACTGTTCATCATTTCGTTATGTAGCAAATTATAAGACAATGAATCTCAAACCAGCAGACTTTAGGTGGTTTCAAAACAAACAAGAACCAACACTTAAGGAAAACTTGTTTGCTTTGAGTGCACCAAATTGCAAGCAGTTCAGAGTAGTTACTGTATACCAGGAGCCAAATTCAAAGCTGCTTGTCCCATAATATACAATATAACTGGAATATCAGCTCCTACACCAGTACCAGTTTAGAACTCATACGAATCTCTTGTTGGTTTTAATCTACAAGATAATCCTTTCTACATCATGTTAACTGAATATCTGACTGGTTCTTTAGAGCAATATTTTTAGCAAATTCTACCAAGCCCTTTCTTTCAGTTCATTGTATGGTTGAACAGTACAGTTTTTAAGTAATTGAAAAATGTTAAAGTTGTATTTCTTTATACTGTCTCAATAAACTATTCCTTCCTAGTTAATCTAGATATAACAGTAACGAAAAAAAGACATAAAAATCACCAGAAATGTAAGGTGAATATTCCTTTTCTACTGTGGTAACATTTCCAGGACTGTCAATAGGATTTATAGCTTGGCTCTTATTATTTTTATTCTAATTTATTTTTAAGTCATTGGGATTTTCTTCAGAAATATTTTTACACAGACAAGTTTCCCACACACTCTGTGAGCTGGTGCCAGCTCCTTCTTGGTCAAATAATGGCATTTCCTATCACTGTGCAAGTCTGTCAGTCAAGATGTAGGAAACAAACACGAGATAAATTTTCCAAGACCTCTGACATCGGTGGGGTCTTGCACACAGCAGGTGGTTTATCAGAAAATCACAGGTGCACTGCCGACACTTTTCTGTACACTGATTTCAAGTGCACACCGTGAACTCCAGCACTAGTAAAAAGAATGCTGGAAATGTGAAATAAAAACAGAAAATACTAGAATTGTACAGCCTGTGAATCAAAGTCTGAAAGGAAAGGATTATTATCTCATGTTCTAATGAAGGGTAATACCTGAAACAAAGCCCTATCTTTCTCTTTTTTGGATGTCAATTGACCTACTTTGTATTTCCTATTTGTACAATATTTGCAAAGTCTAGGGCTGTAGTTTAAATACAATGTGACATTTCAAATTTCCCCTGTATTGCCTTGAAATGTTAATACGTAAATGACAGGAAACTGCATGTTACAGACTTACAGTTGTCACAAAAAATCTGCAGTACGGATAGGAGGCAGTTGTCCAAGGATATAGCTGAATCAAAGAGTTCTGATCATGTTATTTGCTAGAATCACAAAACTAAAGTAGTTAATCATGAGAAACATCAGAAGCCTGAGAGTAAATTACTTCCTTAAGCTCACCTTTCATTATTTGCTTCTGTATGTAATATAAATTGTAATATACAGTGAAGTTTTGCTTATTTCTAGTTTTCCTATTATTATGTGAATTGATCATTGAACATTGGTTAGTTTGCTTTGCTCATCCATATTGAAAATACTGTTCCCATGAGGATATGAGGTGTCATAATTCACTTGTTCACTTGTTAACAATATTAGGCTTGAAAAGGAGAAACATAACACAGTTAGTAAGATTCTAGATTTTGGTACGGCTAACTTTAACGGGATGAGACAGAGACCGATGTCAGCAAACTGGTCAAAACTGTTATCGGGTAAAACTACAGATGAACAGTGGGAGGTGTTCAAAAAAGAATTCAGCTTAATATAGGACCAGTATAAACCCCTAAAGGGCAAGAGTTTTACTTACCAAATAAAACAGCCATGGTTGACAAAAGAGGTGAGAGATAACATAAAACTAAAGGAAGGAGACTTACAAAAGTGCAAAGAATAGTGTAGATCCAGGGGACTGGGAGAGATATAAAGAGCAGCAAAGACAGACAATAAAGATAGTAAGAACCACAAAAAGGGAATACAAAAAGAAACTTGTGAGGGATATCAGGAATAACACAAACAGTTTTTACAATTATATTAGAAGAAAAAGGTTAGTCAAGGGTAACGTGAGCCTTTAAAAACACATGTGGGGAATGTTGCAAATGAAAATAAGGAAATGCAGACTTGTTGAACAACAACAACAATAACTTGCATTTATATAGCGCCTTTAACGTAGTAAAATGTCCCAAGGTGCATCACAGGAGAGATTTTCAATCAAAATTTGACACTGAGCCACATAAGGGGATATTAGGAAAGGTGACCTAAAGCTTGGTCAAAGAGGTAGGTTTTAAGGAGTGTCTTAAAGGAGGAGGGGGAGGTAGAGAGGCGGAGAGGTTTAGGAAGGGAATTCCAGAGCTTAGGGCTTAGGCAGCTGAAAGCATAGCCGCCAATGGTGGAGCGATTAAAATCTGGAATGATAGGGTGGGGTGAGGCCATGGAGGGATTTGAAAACAAGGATGAGAATTTTAAAATCGAGGCGTTCCTGGACCAGGAGCCAATGTAGGTCAGCGACCACAGAGGTGATGGGTAAACCGTACTTGGTGCAAGTTAGGATATGGACAGCAGAGTTTTGGATGAGCTCAAGTTTATGGAAGGTGGAAGATGGAAAGCCAGCCAGGCGAGCATTGGACTAGTCAAGTCTAGAGGTAACAAAGGCATGGATGAGGGTTTCAGCAGAAGATGAGCTGAGACAGGGATGGAGACGGGTGATGTTACAGAGGTGGAAGTAGGCGGTCTTGGTGATGGAGCCGTTATGCGGTCGGAAGCTCATCTCAGGGTCAGATAGGATACCGAGGTTGCAAACGGTCTGGTTCAGCCTCAGACAGTGGCCAGGAAGAAGGATGGAGACGGTGGCTAGTGAATGGACTTTGCAGCGGGGACCAAAGACAATGGCTTCGGGCTTCCCAATATTAGTTGGAGGAAATTTTTGCTCATCCAATACTGGATGTTGGACAAGCAGTGTGACAAATCAGAGACAGTGGAGGGGTCAAGAGAGTTGGTGGTGAGGTAGAGCTGGGTGTCGTCAGTGTATATTCGATTCACCCCACGTGATATCAAGAAACGTCTGAGTGCACTGGATACAGCAAAGGCTATGGGCCCCGACAACATCCCGGCTGTAGTGCTGAAGACTTGTGCTCCAGAACTAGCCGTGCCTCCAGCCAAACTGTTGCAGTACAGCTACAACACTGGCATCTACCCGACAATGTGGAAAATTGCCCAGGTATGTCCTGTCCACAAAAAGCAGGACAAATCCAATCCGGCCAATTACTGCCCCATCAGTCTATTCTCAATCATCAGCAAAGTGATGGAAGGTGTCGTCGACAGTGCTATTAAGCGGCACTTACTCACCAATAACCTGATCATCGAAGCTCAGTTTGGGTTCCGCCAGGACCACTCAGCACCAGACCTCATTACAGCCTTGGTCCAAACATGGACAAAAGAGCTGAATTCCAGAGGTGAGGTGAGAATGACTGCCCTTGACATCAAGACAGCATTTGACCGAGTGTGGCACCAAGGAGCCCTAGTAAAATTGAAGTCAATGGAAATCGGGGGAAAACTCTCCAGTGGCTTGAGTCAAAGGAAGATGGTAGTGGTTGTTGGAGGCCAATCATCTCAGCCCCAGGACATTGCTGTAGGAGTTCCTCAGGGCAATATCCTAGGCCCAACCATCTTCAGCTGCTTCATCAATAACCTTCCCTCCATCATAAGGTCAGAAATGGGGACGTTCGCTGATGATTGCACAGAGTTCAGTTCCATTCGCAACCCCTCAAATAATGAAGCAGTCCGTACCCGCATACAGCAAGACCTGGACAACATCCAGGCTTGGGCTGATATGTGACAAGTAACATTTGTGCCAGACAAGTGCCAGGCAATGACCATCTCCAACAAGAGAGGCTCTAACCACCTCCCCTTGACATTCAACAGCATAACCATCGCCGAATCCCCCACCATCAACATCCTGGGGGTCACCATTGACCAGAAACTTTAACTGGACCAGCCACATAAATACTGTGGCTACAAGACCGGTCAGAGGCTGGGTATTCTGCAGCGAGTGATTCACCTCCTGACTCCCCAAAGCCTTTCCACCATCTACAAGGCACAAGTCAGGAGTGTGATGGAATACTCTCCACTTTCCTGGATGAGTGCAGCTCCAACAACACTCAAGAAGCTCGACACCATCCAGGACAAAGCAGCCCGCTTGATTGGCACCCCATCCACCACCTTGAACATTCACTCCCTTCACCACTGGTGCACCATGGCTGCAGTGTGTACCATCCACAGGATGCACTGCAGCAACTTGACAAGGCTTCTTTGACAGCACCTCCCAAACCCGCGACCTCTACCACCTAGAAGGACAAGGGCAGCAGGCACATGGGAACAACACCACCTGCACATTCCCCTCCAAGTCACACACCATCCTGACTTGGAAATATATCGCCGTTCCTTCATCGTCGCTGGGTCAAAATCCTGGCACTCCCTTCCTAACAGCACTGTGGGAAAGCCAACATGGATTTGTAAAGGGTAGGTTATGTTTAACGAACCTACTTGAAT
This sequence comes from Heptranchias perlo, assembly GCF_035084215.1. NCBI lineage: Eukaryota > Metazoa > Chordata > Chondrichthyes > Hexanchiformes > Hexanchidae > Heptranchias > Heptranchias perlo. Next base: position 47,421,186 of record NC_090335.1, read on the forward strand.
TTTTTGAGGAAGTAACTAAAGTAGTAGACAGGGGAATGTCAATGGATGTAGTTTATATGGACTTCCAGAAGGCAAGTTTCCACATAAGAGACTGTTAGCTCGAATTGGAAGGGAGTGACTCGTGGTGTCCCATAGGGATCTGTGTTGTGGCCTCAACTATTCATTATATTTATTAATGACTTAGATAACACAATAGAGAGCCATATATCCAAGTTTGCCAATGACAAAAAGATTGGTAGCACAGTAAATAATGTAGACAGGAGCATAAATGAACAAAGAGACATTGATAGATTAAGTGAGTGGGCAAAACTGTGGCAGTTGGATTTCAAAGATGGTAAGTGTGAGATCATCCATTTTGGAACAAAAAAGGATAGATCTGAGTATTTTTTAAATGGGGAAACTAGGCTTGTATTCCCTGGAATATAAAAGGATACCCTGGAATATAAAAGGATAAGGGGTGATTTGATTGAGGTTTTTGAAATTTTGAAAGGAATTGATAGGGTAGATAGAGAGAAACTTTTTCTGCTGGTGGGTGAGTCTAGGATAAGGGAACATAGCCTTAATCTCAGAGCCAGGCCATTCAGGAAAAAAGTTAGGAAATACTTCTTCATGCAAAGGGCGGTAGAAATGTGGAACTCTCTCCCACAAAAAGCAGTAGATGCTAGCTCAATTAATAATTTTAAATCTGTGATAGATAGATTTTTGCTAACCAAGGGTATTAAGGAATATGGAGCCGAGGCGGGTGGATGGGGTTAGGATACCGATCAGCTATAATCCCATTGAATGGTGGAACAGGCTCAAGGGGATGAATGGCCTACTCTTGTTCAATGTTCCTATGTTCTTATAAATTTTGTATATTGACTTAATAGATTGTTGATGGCGGAGATGTAACATTAGTGATTTTGTCACTAAGACCAACTCAAGTGTATGACTCCTTTAAGTTCCCTTGCAGCTGTAACATGTACCCAGCGATATTGTGACATTTTGTTGAAGATTATTTTTCATACTGTGGTGGGCCTTCACTTTAATTGAGGAGGTTTTCTGATGTCACTCAAATGTCAAAGCAGCTTCATGTTACGTAGAACAAAGGGTATCACCAATTTTATGCTTCGTGCACCATGTTTGTGGTGCTATGCTCCTGGCATTTACCTTGTAAGCGACTTCCTCCCACTGCCTCTTTAGCATGTGTCTGGAAGGCCTCCTGCCCCCCTGCAGATATAGGATGCCCCTCCGTCTGTCCACCTCTTGCACCATGGCCTCTAGTGCGTTGTCCAAGAACCTTGGTGCACGCTCTCTCACAGGTGCAGCCATTTCTCACTTTCATTTTTTTTCAAAAAATATACTTTATTCATAAAATTTGCAGCAATACATACAATACAGTTGTCATATCACATTCCAAACGTACACAATACAGATTATACAATTTGCAGGTTACATCAAGTACAGCTCAATGAACACATTGTACATAATTACAGTTCATGACACTCTAGGGTGCCTCATTGCATTACACTCAATACAGATTATTGATTACAGATTCATTACAGGTACATTACATCAATTTGAATTTTACATTCTGCCGAGGGGTTTTTCCCTGATTGCAGCCCCTCGGTATACGATGGCGGGAAGGCTCTAAACGGTTGCCTTTCTGTAGCACAGAGTTAGTTGACGAACGAATTCCAGCTCTCCCTGCAGCCACAGTGCACCTTTCCTTTAAAAGATGCAGATTGCCTTTAAGTAGTGCTAGCCACTCCCGATATCGGGGTCCCCTGCTGGTCCGTGCAGCCAGTCAACTGGAAACTGAAACTGGCTGCGCGCAGATATCTTTCAAATCATCAGGCAGCATGAATGTTATATGCTGCCTGCTTCGCAACCGATGGGCAAGGGATCCCAGTGCCTGTGTTTGGGAGTTAACCAATTTAATCCCCAGTGCTTTTTAATTACCTCACGAACTGTAGAATGCTACCATGACTTCAAACTAAGGTTCAAAACCTTGGCAGATGTGATGCACCTTGGTTTAGTTGTAATTGGGTTAAATAAATGAGGGATAATCTAAGTGATTTTAATTAGGATATAAGTAAATTAGGTTTACCCTAAGTGTTTTCTTATTACAATTAGCTTATACAGCTAAAAGTGCTTAGCAAGATTTATTGTGCATATAATTATGGAAAGACTAAAGCTTATGATAGTAAATGTTAAGATGAATTGCTGTTCAGTCTAACTCAATGACACAATTATTATTCATTATTATTATCTACACTGGCTAATCTTTATAAGCATGAGACTGTATTTAGAATAATATAGAAATTACAACATGTTCAGCCCAGTCCATATTGGTGATTATTCTCCAAACAAGCAGTAGTCCTAATCCCATGTGCCCACGCTGTTCCCATATCCTGTTATCCCCTGTTCCTTCATACCACCTATCTAATCTATTCTTAATCTCGGTCTCTGCTTCAATCACTAACTACACAGCCTCACAACCGTCTATATAAAAAAAGTTTCTTCTGATCTCTGTCCTAAATCTTTTACCTTTAATCTTGTATCTACGCCCCTCATTCTAGACCCCTTAACTAACAACTTATGTGATCAGCATTGGTACATCTATATTTCACCATATATTTCATCTCTGCACCTCCGCTTTGAATTCCTCAAAGCTGCTGAAGTCAACCTCAGAGGCACCGTGGAGCTCAGACATCCTGTCCTCATCCTGAACAAAATACAGTTTTTGTGGAACAAAGTATTGGACAAGGAGCTGAGGGCAACACTCAATAAGCCCTTCTTACATGGTGGAAAAAATGGATAGAACACATTGACCCTGCAGTAACCTTGAAGGTTAGCGGCACTGATGTTGCTACATTGTATTTGCCTTCTACGTGTAGGAAAAACTAACTCTTTGGTGAACCTAAACCTAGTCAAAGCCTGTACACTGTGTTGATGCAGAAAACTTGCAATTGGAATATTACTTTATGTTCTATAATACATGGCCTGTCTGCAGCATGGGTTAGGTCAATTTCACACGTTGTAAGTACACATGTAAGGGTTTTACTGAAGGACAGAATGTCTACACTAGCCACAAGAAAATTTTGCAATGGAATCACTGTTGAATTCCATTATCTTCTCCCGTGAACTGATAATCATTATGTATTTTTCTCGATTCTTGAGGGAAACTCTCTGCCTCATCCATCTGGAGCTCACTGCCTTGGGAATTGATGAGGTTTAGTCAGAGGTTTCACTATAATTACTAGGGAGACGGCCGTATTCTTCGATCTGAAAGGAAGACATTGGGCAGGATTTTAACTGCCAAGTCCGGGTGGGGTTCGGGGCGGGGGGGGTCGGGGGAGGGAGTGGAGGAGTGCAAACAAAATCGTATTTTTATGGAGCGGGAGGGAATCCCGGCTCCAACCCGCAGAAAAACGCGTACGACCCGAACACATCTGGGCGCGCACGGATCCAGAAGCCGGAAGTCCCGTCGACAATTAAATCCAGCGGGCCGATAATTAAAGGGGCATATGTACCTCATTGAGCTACTTAAGGTAGCTTATTTTTTTGCATATTGGACACTTAGAGAGGTTTTAATGTTACCTGGGCGGCTTTCCCATTGCTTCCGATTCACATCTGGTCAAACTAGGCGGGAAGGGTCGGATCAGTGAAAAATAAACTAAATAAATTAAAGAAAATTACATTTCCTATTGTAAAAAATAAATAAACATACCTTAAAACCGATGTCACCTGCACCCCCCCCCCCGATGTCCGATGTCTCTCTGATATCCGATATCTCCCCCTCTCCTCCGATGTCCAAAGTCTCTCCGATATCCAATATCTCCCCCACCGATGTCTTTCCGATGTCTGATGTCTCCCCTCCCCCCTGATGTCCAATGTCTCCCCAGCACTCCAATGTCCGATGTCTCCCCACCACCCCTCCAATGTTTGTCCCCCACCCCCCCCCATCTCTCTCCCAATGGCCGATGAGGTCTCTCTCTCTTTCTCTCTCTCTCTTTCTCCCCCCTCGTCCCTCGGATGTGTAGCTCCTCTCTGCCGGGCGCGAAATCCGGAAGAGGCATTGATTTGCCTCATTAAGGTCGCGATCGCCGCCTACTTCCCTTCTGGGGTTCGCACCTGCAAATCCTCCCTCCTCCCCCGCCCCCCTCACCCCACCCCACTCCCCTCCCGCCGGCATGCCCATTGTGGCAGTTCATAAAAGAATTGAGTGCTGTGGCGGCCTACTTTATGGCGCCAAGCATGTTCACTACTTGCCTCATGGCAGAAGTGGACAATTGCAGTAAAAACAGAAAATGCTGGAAAAGCTCAGCAAGTCAGGCAGCATCTGTGGAGAAAGAAACAGAGTTAACGTTTCAGGTTGAAGACCTTTCGTCAGAACTGGAAGATGTTAAAAATGCAGTTTTGAGGCAGTAAGCATTGCAAACAAAGAAGGAGGCTTTAGGGGCAACCATTTTAATGTGTGCTTGTACCCCATCAAATTTTCCACTTACATGATTACGTTTGTCAAAGCCTTGTGCTTGCTTAATCTTTTCCTAAACCATAAGTAGTTAGACACAACAAGCACAGTTCTGCCAGACCATGACCTGTTGGGGGTAAAATTCAACATCGGTGGTGGTGCAAAACGGGCGGTGTAGTAGATCAGCCGCCCATTTTACACGCAGCACGATTTTCCTTTCCATTGAAATAAGCGTGGTTTATAATGGGTGGCAGATCTGCTACCGCCCTCTTTGCGGCCCCACCATGGTTGAATTACACCCCCATTGAGTCTAAAACATCAGTGCATTCAATAAAATCTTCATATATTTCTGTTTTTCCAATGTGGAGTACACACTCTTTCCTCTATAAAAAGAGAGAGCGTGCACCCCACATCGGGCAAACAGAGGGGACGATTTTAATTTGAGGCACACAATGAGCAGTCAGTGGGAAGAGTGCGCCTGCCTCCCGGCTGTTATTACCACCATGAAGCCAGAGCCATTTTGAGGCCCAGCCCTCATTTACATGCAGCCGGCAAGCTCCAAACCAGCACTTCAAAGCACCTCACTGATTGGGGAGGGTGGGAAATTGGCCATTGACTACACAGAGCTGGTTGACAGTTGGAGACTAGAGAAGATGATCCCGAGGGGGTCTCGTATGGGCCAGCAGTGGGCCGGAGTTTTTTTGTGGGCCCAAAAGGAGCAATCCTACCTTCTGATCCAAGATCTTGGGGTCCAGACCGGGTGGGAGCCCCAGGTGAGCCCATATCTGTCACTTAGTTGGCCAGCATGACGAGTCCCACCAGGAGTACCTATGCACCCCAGCTCCTCCTGGCCCACAAGGAACCTTTAAAAAAACACTTGCCTGGGCCTCCAGTCGGCTGGATCCTTGCTGCCACCAGCTTTTCACTGGTGTGCTAGAGACCGTGTGGGCCATAATCAGGCCCGCAGTTAAAATGGCAGTGTCGCATCCCAATGACGCCATCAGGATGATATATTGCCATTTAAATTAGGCCTCCACTCCTGAATTCAGGCAAGTAAAAATGGTGCTCAGGCCAGCCGGGAGCAGCTCGGCATCAAGGAGGCTGCAGATGTCCACGACTACATGTCGAGTACTCTAAGCCTCTGTGTGCACTGCTCCTCAGAGAGGTCCAGGAAGCTGAGCCTCAGTCTGTAGACCCTGTGACGAGGGTAGTGCCTCCTGCGACGCATCTCTCTCTGCGGTTGCCCTCCCTCCTGCTGTGCAGGTGGATGTGTCATAGCACTGCGTTGTGGAGCTCCTCGTGTCAGAGGTGGACGGCATGGCCGGCGAGGCTGGTGATGCTGTTCCTCCTCCGAGGAGGTCATGACTGCAGCTATGGCGGCCCCCATCCGGAAGATGTACATTTGAGGGGGTCCGCAAGGTAGGTAAATGTGTCTGCACACCAGGGTTGAGGTTCCAAGTTGGTGAATGTTAGTGTTAGGAGGAGGGTGGTGGAGGCCAAACTTTGTCCAAAGTGACAGAGTGGCCTCCTGCAATGAGTGAGGGTCTCCCCCCCTCACCACCTGCCAAATGGACCTTTGCAGCTCCCACTGGCAGGTGGTTGCAACACGTCTGTTTCAACTGGGAGTGTTTCCCCCAGTACGGGAAACACGCTCAGTTGACATGAAAATCCCACCTCTCCTAAAATATCCTCCCAATCAGGTCTGCAAACGACCTGAACTATCAAAATATTTGGTTTAATTGGGATCCCGCCGACTTTAAATGCTGGCGGGAGTCCCGCATGTGGGGGCTGCGGCGCATCTAAGCCCCCACATGCGGGTTGGAGTTGGGCTCCGGACCCGCCCCGGGAATCCCAAATTTTCGGAGCCCCCCCACCACGAATGCACCCGCTCGGTCATTCTAAAGTCGACTCCAATGCCTCTATTTATAAAGCCCAGGATCCCGTATACTTTTTTAACCACTTTCTCAACCTGCCCTGCCACCTTCAACGATTTGTGTACATATACCCCCAAATCTCTCTGTTCCTGCATCCCTTTTAGAATTGTGCCCTTTAGTTTATATTGCTTCTCCTCATTCTTCCTACCGAAATGTATCACCTCGCATTTTTCTGCATTAAATTTCATTTGCCATGTGTCCGCCCATGCCACCAGCCTGTCTATATCTTGAAGTCTATCGCTATCCTTCTCACTGTTCACTACACTTCCAAGCTTGTATCATCAACAAAATTGGAAATTGTGCCCTGTACACCCAAGTCCAAGTCATTAATATATATCAAGAAAGGCAGTGGTCCTAGAACTGACCCCTGGGGAACACTACTGTGCACCTCCCTCCAGTCCGAAAAACATCCACTGTATCTGTAAATTTCTAAAGAACATTTGAATTCATCATAGTTCCTGAAGTAAACTGAATGTCAGTCATGTTTTACTTTCAATATTACTGCACACATGATCTTATTTAAAAGCATATATTATTAAAAACTACAATACTATTTCTCAACAGAAAATGCTGACAACCTTCGGGACTCAACATTGATTTCAATAACTTCAGATCATAACCACTGCTCCTATTTTTTCAATTGTAAACAATTTTACAACACCAAATTATAGTCCAACGATTTTATTTTTAATCCCACAAGCTTTCGGGGGCTTTCCCCTTCCTCAGGCGGTGTGGAAAAAACGGTATTTTTTCCACACCACCTGAGGAAGGGGAAAGCCCCCGAAAGCTTGTGGGATTAAAAATAAAATCGTTGGACTATAACTTGGTGTTGTAAAATTGTTTACAATTGTTAACCCCAGTCCATCACCGGCATCTCCACATCATGCCTATTTTTTCAGATAGCAGGTACTGGCAATAGTTCTGCTGTTGCCATTTACAGCTCCTCTAGACCCATCTTTTGTTTCTTTACTTGTCCTATTACCACCCTCCTTTGCCTTGCACCATCATCCCTTTTGACATTTAATCACTCCTGCCCTACACCATATCACAGACATTCCTTTTTCTTCTTTCCTTCCCTCCCCTTTCTCCCTCCCCACTTTCCCTGGCTCTGTACTTGCTTAAAAACTGTTAAATTTTTAACTTCTTCCAGTTTTGATGAAAGGTCATCGACCTGAAACGTTAACTCCACAGATGCTGCCTGACATGTTGAGTATTTCCAGCATTTTCAGTTTTTATTTCAGGTTTCCAGCTTCCACAGTAATTTGCTTTTGATACTATTTCTCAAATTGCATCATGACTATTGAGGGTCGAGCCTGGCCCCACATTGTCTCTCACTATAAAATCCGATGGTATCTTTTTTCAAAGCAGACCAGCTGTTTAACTTTGGAACATTTGAAATCAACCAATGAACAGTTTTCTAAAACCCCTGCACAAAATGACAAAAATACAAACCAATTTCGAGTTGGTCCACCAGATGATTTTTTTACATTTAATAATTAAAAAGGGCCAATTGTGAGAAATCGGATCTTTGAATTCGAGAGGGTAGATTTTCTGAGTCCTCTGCTGCCAGTGAGTCTACAATTTTCTATCCATTGCAAATGTCTGCTGAGCAAATGGGAAGTTACATTTCCTGAGTGCTGACTGTGCTCTTTAACATATATAAGGGCAATTTTCAGCTTGCTACCATTCCCAATTTTGGGCCGGCAGCAGGACGGTAGAGGTCCGGAAATCTGATGGAAATCAGTTCTGCCGGATTTCCCTTGTTTAAGACCCTGCTTGGTCTCTGGGTCGGGCCTGATGCAGGTGTCTGCAGCTCGCACCCAAAGTGGGCTCGAGCTCCATTAGCGTATGTAAAAAGGGAAGGGTGCTCCGTCAATTTTGGGGTAATACCTGAGGCCGCTACTCACCTGTGCTGGACCCTTGGATCAACCCCTGTTGGCTCATGGCGGACTCTGCACTCACTCTCAGCTCTCTGATTCCGCCGGGCAACCTCCAGCTGTGTGCCCACTGATAGTCTGCCCCTCAAATAGCTCCTGGATCCACTCCCTCTCCACAATTGTCTCCAAACTTGAGCAGTGGTTCGTGGATGCCTCAAGTTGACTCCATCCTGTGTAACTTTGGACTCTCACATATCATTTCCTCCCTGTCCTCTGTTTAGAACATGTCTCTTCCAACCTCTGCCATCCTTATGTAATCTGAAATCCCTCTTGTGCATTTTGGCTGACACTCCAGACCCGAGTCCATTACTTCTTTCTCCTCTTTTTTTTTCTCTTGGCTCCTCTTGGGCCCTACTCTCCTCCTCTTTCTTTTAACCAGCCATGCCACCTTCCAATTCTCCCCTCTTGGGTACTTTGCCCCACCATCCCTAAACCAACTCTTAACTACTCTTCATCCTGCCAACTCTCCTGTTGCTGTTGCAGGGCTAAAATCCTCTTGAATAAGTCCACAGCTTCCCTTTGTGCCTCTCTTGGTATTCTCGAAGGGCCCATTGAGGCACCTGTCGCTACCTGCTTACAAACACCAACCACAACTGCCCATTCTCCTCTCTCACTGGCCTTCTACGCAGCATTCCCACTGGGGTTATCCTTGCCAATTTTCTTCCTGTCCTGCTCACTCCACCCACCACTGCCCCTTGGACTCTACCGTGATCAAAATCATTGCCCTTCTTCGCATTTCCATCCAGCATGTCCATTCATGTGAAAACAAGGCACTTGCCATCCATGACATTATTCTAGACAAATGCATTGATATCCTGGCTTTCTCATCGAGATATCCTCCCTCCCTTCTTCCCTCAGCATCTGCACTTGCGAATCCTCATCCTCGGTGATTTCAATCTCCATCTTAGCTCCCCTTGCCCTCTTTCCTCGGAATGCACTGACCTCCTGTACTCCCGAAACCTCTCCCTCCATATAAACTGGCCTACCCATATTTATGGCCACCTCCTTGACATTGCCAATTCCTGTGGCCCTTCTGCTCCTTTGGGTCTCAATCATAGACAAGGCCATCTCTGATCACTTCTTTGTATCCCTCATCACCCAAATTCCCCTACACCTTTCAACCGCACTCCTATCTGCAACCATCCCTGAAAAATCTCTCCCCAAGTCACTTGCAACTGCACTTTCAAACTCTGAACTGCTTAGCCTTTGGCCCTCGATTAGCCATGATACTTCTGCAGCTGTCAGTCTGATCAACCACTCCCTGACTTCCACTGTTGATGCCCTTATCCCCAGCAAAACCTTTACTCTCTGTCATTGTGGTCATTCCCCCCGGCTTAGCCCTGAATCTTTGCCTTTCCCCAGTTTCAATCCAATCTCCCCCAATGCCCTCTCCAAGTTTAACTTGTCTATGAGACCCACCCCTCCTGCTCCCTTGGCCCCATTCCCACTAAACTGCAGACCACCCAACTTCTTCTCTTGGCCCCCATGCTAGTTGATATTGTAAATGGTTTTTGTCCTCCGGTACTGTCTGGTCCATTTCAAAACCACCATGTTACCCCCTTATCAAAAAACCCGTTTGATCCCTCTGTTCTTGCAAACTACCGCCCCATCTCTAATCTCCCTTTCCTCTTAAAAGTCCTTGAACATGTTGTCATCTCCATAATCTGTGCCCATCTTTCCCACAATTCCATGTTTCAATCTCTCCAATGAGGTTTTTGGCCCTGCCACAACATCAAAACAGCCCTAGCCAGATATAAATGACTTGCTCTGTGACTGTGATCATAGTGCATTATTCCTCTTCATCGTCCTCGTCTTCTCTGCAGCCTTTGACATGATCGACCACACCATTCTCCTCCACTGTCCAACTCAGCGTTGCTGCCCTTGTTTGGTTCCACTCTTACCTATCCAACTGTAGTCAGAGCATTTCCAGCAATAGCTTCTTTTCCTGCCCCCACACCACGACGTCTGGAGTCCCCCAAGGATTCTATCCTTGGCCTCCTCATTTACACAATGCTGCTTGGCGGCATCATCTTCAGACATGGAGTCAGGTTCCATATGTATGCTGATGACACCTAGTTGTACCTCTCCACACCATCTCTCACAACCCCTCTGTTGTCTCTGTGTTGTCAGACTTCTTGTCCGACATCCAGTCTTGAATGAGCTGCAATGGCCTCTAGTTAAACATTTGGAAGGCGGAAGCCATCATCCTTAACCCGTCACAAATACCATACCTTTGCCTTCAATTCCATCTTCCTCCCCAGCCATCGCCTCAGGCTGAACCAGACTGTTTGCAACAGTGGCATCCTTTTTGAACCCAAGTTGAGCTTCTGACCCGCATATCCTCTTTGTCACAAAGACCACTTTCATCCACCTCCATAACATCATCCACCTCCACCCCTACATCAACCCATTTGCTGCTGAAACTCTCATCCACGCCTTTGTCACCTTGACGTTTCCAATGCTCTTCTTGCCGGCCTCTCGTCCTTCACTCTCGGTAACCAGCAGCTCATCCAAAAGCTTTTAGTCACCTGTTCTAATATCTCATTATGTGGCTCGGTGTCAAATTTTGTTTGATTACTCTCCTGTGAAGCGCCTTGAGATGTTTTACTACATTAATGATGCTATATAAATGTATATTGTAGTTGTTGCAGATTACTTGTTTGATATGTAAACTTTCCTTTTTCTTTCAGAAAGAGTCTCAAAGCCAGACTTGGACATTAAGTGTAACTCTCCAAAAGAAGTCACTATAACCTGTTCCATGAAGGATGAAATGGGATTCATCTTGAACTTACTTGGTGACTCACTGAATAAAACAGTCAAAGATCAAAATTTAACCAAGATACATCCCTTCAAAGTGACTGGAAATAACAAGTATTCCTGTACCGCTTCCAATAACATTAGTGAAGGCGAGATCTCAAAAGAAATTAACTGTCCAGGTAAATGCAGATTGATATTTTATAGTGACAGCACGTTTGTTCTTATATGAGTCTTTGTGATTATTGTCTGATATTGGGAAATTGAGATGAACTGACTTCTATGCATTAAACTTTACTTGATTATTACAGGATTGAGCCAATCTGGAATGATTCCTGATCATTAAATGATTAAATTGATTTGAAAATCTTCCAAATAAGTAGCTCCAGATTGAATCTGAAATACATTCTAATGAGTAAATCCAGATTGAATTGATCTGAAATGTATTTTATTAAATCTGGATTAAATTGAACTGAAAGTCCTGGTCAATAAATTGGGCTAGATTTTCAACTTACTGCCTGGATGCAAAATTGTCATTGATGATTGGCCACTCATTATAGAAACCGCCTGATTTTCTTTTCCATTGATTTTATTGGAACTGAAAATCGAGTGTTTTCCATAACGGACAGCCGATCGGCAACGCCATTCGACATTGGTTTGATATCAAAATTCTTATAAAAGTAAGTCTATTATCACTCACTAGGGTCGATTTTGACCTTTGGGGCAGTCGACCAGTGAAGTGCGCTGGTCGGCCGGCCTTTCCAGAAGCAAAGGGGCTGCCATGATTTTGAGGCCCTGACCTCATTTGAATTTGGCAGGCGAGCTGCAGATGCCAAACATTCGTCCTGATGCAACTCTCCACTCTTCGACCAAATGTTGGCCTGCTGACATGCCGGCAGAGGCCTGCAGGTAGGTGCTCGGAGTGGGGGTGGGTGTGGTTGATGCCGAGGCAGGGCGAGTACGGGTCTGCAGTGTTTTTATGGAGCCAGGAGGAGCATGTCTGTCACGTTTCCCTTAAAATTGCAACCGGGGTCCTGGCTATGTCATTAGGACCCTGATTTGCATGGGAAAGAGGCATACTGCTTGTTTCAGGCAGGGGCTTCGGCCAACCAGTGGTAGGCCTCTGTGAAAGTTACATAAGGTTGATAGTCGGGGTTAACAAGGCAGTAAGGTTACTGGCTCCATTTTTAGGCCCTTACCGCTCAGTTAACGCCGATTGTCCAAAGTGAAAATGGGTCCCACTGGGACTGTACATTAGAATAAGAACAAGCCATTTCATACATTTTTAATGTTGATTATCACACAGTGAATATTCCTATATTAACAGTATATTGTCTAAATGGAAACATTCACTACAATTTCTTATCTTAATCTTATTGCAATTCTGATATTTCTGTCCGATGATATTTATTGTTAAATTTATACTGTGTGGCTTTGCAGGCATTATTCATATTTTCATTAACTTCTTTTTTATTGATATAGCTCCATCCATTAATTATATTCAAATTGCGGCAATAGCAGGAGCAGCAGCACTGATAATCATCTTATCAATTCTGGTGATTTATTGCATTCGAAGATGTCATCGATTGCAAACCCAAAGGCAAGATGGTAAGTAATATTCTGGCTTCTGTTAAGGACCAAATACACGTTATCTAGAAAACTGGCAAATGTTGTCTAACTTCTTCAAAAAACTGCTGCAGCTCCAAAAAAGCTGACAACTCAAAAATGGCCCTGAATATAAGCATATAACACTTCATTACAGAAGGAATGGGACATGGGCCTGTAACTTAAGCTGTAAGTAGGCAAGTGGTATGTATTCTGTCACACTCTAGACTTGAGCTTTGTCGATGGTGGAGAGGCTTTAAGGGGACAGGCGATGAGCCACCCAGCTCAGAATATCTTGCCTCTGTCGAGGAACTTCTGCAGCAATGTCCTGAGGTTCTGATGATTGGCATCCGACAACCACGGCCGTCTTCCTGGTATGATCACAGCTACTGGAGGGTTTTCCTTTTGACCCATTTTGTGCCATATTTGATCAAACACGGCCTGGACATTCAGGGCAGCTTGCTACTCACACCTGAATTGAATTGAATAGCTTGGCTCCTCCCTCCAATAACTGTCTAATTCATCGTTGCAACAATGTATTGAGTTAAGTTGGGATTTCTATGCGTAAAGCTGGTTTTTAGAATCATAGAAGTTTACAACATGGAAACAGGCCCTTTGGCCCAACATGTCCATGTCGCCCAGTTTATACCACTAAGCTAGTCCCAATTGCCTGCACTTGGCCCATATCCCTCTATACCCATCTTACCCATGTAACTGTCCAAATGCTTTTTAAAAGACAAAATTGTACCCGCCTCTACTACTGCCTCTGGCAGCTCGTTCCAGACACTCACCACCCTTTGAGTGAAAAAATTGCCCCTCTGGACCCTTTTGTATCTCTCCCCTCTCACCTTAAATCTATGCCCCCTCGTTATAGACTCCCCTACCTTTGGGAAAAGATTTTGACTATCTACCTTATCTAGGCCCCTCATTATTTTATAGACTTCTATAAGATCACCCCGAAACCTCCTACTCTCCAGGGAAAAAAGTCTCAGCCTATCCAACCTCTCCCTATAAGTCAAACCATCAAGTCCCGGTAGCATCCTAGTAAATCTTTTCTGCACTCTTTCTAGTTTAATAATATCCTTTCTATAATAGGGTGACCAGAACTGTACACAGTATCCTTTAATGCCTTATATGTAATGACAGAATTAAAGAAGCCAATACTAAGCTAGATTGCAGACAATCTTTCATTTTATCACAGGCAGCACAGCCACCTGTATATCCTCTGCCAATCTTGCCATATCTCAAAGTCACGGATCCTGTATCATGAACACTTTGGGGTCCTGGGGGACTTCACCGCTTACCTGAATGTGGAGCAAGAAGGGATGGGAGTGCTCCTCCTGGCTCCACATTAAAACTGCAGGCTGCTGTTGGCCCACGCTTGCCCCCCTTCCAATTGCCTCCCCCTCTTCCTGGATTTATTTGCTGCCCTCAGTCAGCATTCCAGCAGGTTGAACTCCTTTCCCCTCACGACCACGAGTTGCCTTTGGGGCTGTAACTGGCTCCCGCAGCTCATCAGTAATAAATAAATGAAACCGGAGGACCAATTTCGTGTGGTCCGGCTACCGATCTTTTTAGGTACCTGAACTCAGGCACGATCCAATTTCTAGGCCACCCTCTCCAACACATAGATCGCCTACTTCCATTTCCATAACATTGCCTGTCTCCGGCCCTGCCTCAGACTTTGACACCTCCAGACTCATCATTCTAATGCTCGCCTGACTGGACTCCCATCCTCCACCCTCCATACACTTCAGCTCATCCAAAACTGCTGTCCGTATCCTAAGCCAGATCAATTGTCACTCACCCATCACAATTGTGCGCACTGACCTACATTGAATTCTGGTCCCCAGTGCCTCAATTTAACATTCTCATCCCTCAATGGCCACACCCCTCCCTATCTCTGTAACCTTCTTCAGCCCTTCAACCCTCCTCTAATTCTGCGTTCCTCCAACTCTGGCCTCCTGTGCAACTCCTCATTGGCTGCCTTGCCTTCAGTCATCTAGGGTTTAAGCTCTGGAATTCCCTTCCCAAGGCTCTCTGCCTCTCCACTGCTTTCCCCTCCCTTAAAACCCTTCTTAAAACCTACCTCTTTAGTCACCCCTCCTAATGTCTCCTCCTTTGGTTGGATTTCAACTTTTGTCTGATGACACGTCTGTGAAGCACCTGGGGACTTTTTTTTTCTATGTTAAAGGCACTATATAAATACAACTTGTTGTTATTGTATGTGCAGTGTTAGTTACAAAGAATTGGAGCACTGAGTTTCAGAGCTGGTGATTGATCTACCCACATCCAAAAACAAGCGACTTCTGACTAAATGTGAAAATCATTAAGTAGAAACACGAAACACATTTCCGTAACTTCACAGCAAAGAACAGCAATAGTTTCCAATTTGTATGAAACATGTAATAAACATATATTTTTTAAAACTCCACCAGGTGTGAAGTGTAATTAAATTGAAATTTATTAAACAATTTTTTCCTTATTATTTTTTTTTAAATCTGCTTTTACCTTTTACTTATTTTCCTATAGTTAGTCTTTCCATAATTATTTTCATTGATAAAGCCATTTTTGTTGTCAAAGAAGGTGATGTGGATTTTTTGACTAGATTCAAACTCAACCGGAAGTGGACGGTGCAGGAAGACCACACACCTGACCTTTAGTGAACTGAAACAGTGTGTGTTTTTGTGCCTTGACTTCAATGGACAGGATAATTGGGTGGGGTGTGAAACAGAGGGCTGATTCACTGCCGCCCATTTCCTGTCCAGTGAGAAGAGTTCAAATTGACCCCACAATTTTCAGATCAGAGAGGTTATTGTCATAGGCGGTTCTTTGCTCAGGAAAATGGATAGTCATACGTGTTGCAAGGACAATACTTACAGGTTGGTGAGCCATCTACCTGGAGGTAGAGCAGTCCATATTGAGGAAAGGTTAGAAAGGATACTGGAGGGGATACGTAGGGACCCAATGGTATTAGTCCATGTAGAGGTAAACAACATTAGGAAAAATAATATACAAAAGCCACATGTCTGAGGATTGGCTCAAAACTCAAATATGGAGGATACAAAGTAATGTTTTCTGTTGTATACTTCTAGTGTTTGGCAAAGGAGGGGAGTTCACCAAAAAAATTGAGGAGGTAAATGAACGTCCCTTAGCATGGTGTGAGGACAGCAATCCTACCTTCATAAATAACTAGGAATCTCATGGAATAGAAAGGACTGGTACAGAAGAGACAGGCTATACTTAAACCAAGAAGGGAGAAAAAGACTTGTGAAGCATTAATAGAAAATCATTTAAATTGGGGGGATGGGATGGGATGGGTAAGGCAGTAACAAGATAGACCGTAGGGTAGAAGGCAGTAAGCGACGGGTACAAACTCAGAAGCACACATGAACCAGAGACCAGGAATAGGAAAACTCAAGTGGTTTAGAGTCAGAGTTTGTAACTGTAGTAAGTGACTGCTTCGTGACCCAGTATGTCAAGGAAGCCATAACAGGCAATGCTTAGCTTGTAAATGAGCCAGAAATTGTACAAGGAAGGGAAGTCATAGCACCCTACAGGACAGCAAACGCAGAATAATAAAGTTTAACCGATCTGAGTCTAAAATACCTAAGACCAGAACTTTAAAAGAGCTAAATTCAATGAAATGAGGAAGCAGCTAAAGCAAATAAATTGGGGAAGGTTGTTCCACAACATTTCAGCAGAAGACAAACAGAACACCTGTAAAGGTCTAATTCTACCCATGCAGAACAAATACATTCCCAAAACCAACAAACTAAGACTGAGCAAACATGACCCTAAATGGATTAACAAACAAATTAAAAGGGAGATAAAGAGGAAAAATGGCCCGTAAAAATCTTGCAGGTAGAAAGGAGAAGAGAATCACTGT
This sequence comes from Heptranchias perlo, assembly GCF_035084215.1. Lineage (NCBI taxonomy): Eukaryota > Metazoa > Chordata > Chondrichthyes > Hexanchiformes > Hexanchidae > Heptranchias > Heptranchias perlo. The sequence continues at coordinate 47,437,761 of NC_090335.1, forward strand.
GATGAAGGAAACGCAGAAACAGGTTTAAAGGTAAGCACAAGGGTAAAGAGAGGCCTGGAGAAAGGCACAGCTGCTGAAGCTAATCATAATAGTAAAAGATTATTTCAGTGCCACTACAACAAGAGGGCAGTCAGAAAAGTGAAAGCCATCAAAAATGCAAACGGAGGATGAACACAAAATAGTAAACATTCTGAATGATTACTTCCTCCAAGTATATCCTAAGCACAATCAATGATTTCCGTATAAATGAGACGGAAGTGCCAGACAGGCTAAGTGAGCTCAAAACAAATAAATCCCTAGGGATAGATGATATTTATCTCAGTGTGCTGAAGGGGACTAGGGAGGATATCTGAGAGGCACTGACAATCATTATGAGCAACTCAATAGACATTGTGGAGATACTAGTAGCTTGGGAACAGGCTAATATAGTACCCATATTCAAAAAAGGTAACAAAACAGACACAGGCAACTATAGATCCATTACTCTTATTTCAATTCCATATAAAATAACAGAATTAATTATCAGGAGCAAACATTAGTTAGCATGGATTCAGAAAGGGATGATCCTGCCTGACTAACCTCTTTGGCTTCTTTGAGGAAGTGACGGTGGTAGACCTCTGATATGGTATACCTCAACTTCCAAAAGGCTTTTGACAAAGTTCTACACAAAAGGCTATTAATTAAACTCAAAGCTGTAGGGATTCAGAGTAAGCCCTGGGAATGGATATGAAACTGGCTGAAGGGTAGGAAACAAGTTCTTGTTAGAGGAGTTATATCATAGTGGTGGAAAGTACTGGGTGGGTGCCTCAGGCTTTAGTGATGGAACCACTACTGTTTCTAATTTCTATCAATGACTTGGATTCAAAAACTCAATGCAATGTCATCAAATTTGCAAATTTTACCTAACTAGGAGGGGTAGTGGAATTGGAGAAGCAGCCCAGAAATTACAGAATAAGATGAACCCGATTTTGTCCGAATTCAACTATGAACTGGGGGATGTTTCTGGTCCCCCTCAAACTTAGTATCAGGAAATTGGATACTGCACTAAAGGGGCAGTGATCCAGTGTCATGAAACACCACATGAATTTCCAATCAGTCCCAATTGGTTTTACCATTTATCAGGTGAAACCAATTGGGACATCTACCCCAGTGACTTTTCCCCTATCTCAGGCAGCAGTACTGGCCAACAAGAGGTGCACTTTCAATGGAGGGAAATAAAGTAACAAAGGGTCCACAGTTTCCCCTCCAACTTCACATTTGTATTGTTTCATGGCCAATAGGAGAATACATCAATGTTCAGAAAGACCTTTTTTTTTAAATGAAGATTTCTTTTTCATTGGACTGTTACTGGAATTGTATTTATTGGAACACTGGTATGTAGGATGGACATATTTGATTAAAAATCGTGAATGGCAATGTTCTAAAAGAAAGCTTTTTGAGAAATAAGGGAGGATAATAATGGTGCAATGGAGCCTTGTTTCTATCATACTCAATGTGCTAATAACATCTACCAATGCTAAAAGGGTAATGTCCAAAAATATAATGAAAATGAAAAAAAAATTAAATGAAGATATTAAACATTGAGAAAAAGATGTATACGTGAAGGAGGAATTATATAACGTTGAAAAAGAGCACTGAAAGTTTATATCATATTTTATCAGCAGTAGAATGTGTGTTTCATACAACCATCATTTTATTATAAAGTAATGGTTAATTAATCCATTGGTAATCCTGATTTATATCATGGTTTGGATTAATACACACATTCAGATCTGATATTGAGTGCCTTTATGAGGCGGCACCGAGGCCTGGGGATATATCAGTGGTAAGAGTCAGACTGACTACTTTAAACATCAAAAAAATGGACTACCAAAGAATACAGTGGATACCAATTGTAACTAGAGTCTATTAGTCTCATCTACCTTCTTAGCTCAGGCAAGCTTTTGCTGTACCCTTTGCCTGCTCTTGCCATATCCCTTTCTGCCTTTTTCTTATCAAGATCAAATGAAGCACAGGCAATGGGTTACAAACAGTAATTTATTGAGAAGAGTAAAAGCAGGTTACTTATAAACTATTACAGACCCGGCCACATGTCACAGTTCTGACCACTCAACTCTGCCGTACTGAACACCATTTTAATAATAGTCCTAAACGGACTCCACTTTGTAGACAGTCATACAAAGTACATCCAAAATACGCAGCTGCACATTGCTGAACCTGCTATTAATTATAAATAGAGTGAAAAGAGAGAATCAGCTAGAGGAATGGGTGTTTGTGTGTGTGGGTATGCGCGTGTGGGTATGCGCGTGTGCCTAGGTGTCTGTGTAGTTGTGAAGGATGAAATATCAGACAATGAACGTGTTTGCTCACTACTGAGCCACAGGAAAACATGCAAGAAATATTGAGCAAACCATATCCATTAAGGCAATGAATATAGACCACATACTGTGCCTAATTATCTAGACCACTGGCAGGGATGCTGGCCCAATCATTGAACTGGTTAAGGTGCTGAGTAGTTGAGCCATATAGAACAAGAAGGTCCCAGGTTTGAGTCCCTGTCTGTGCTGAGTTAGTTCTTCTCTGAGTTAGAGAATGGAAAATCAGCGAGGATTTCTGCTTCTGATCATCATTTAATAAGCCTTGCTAGAAGTGTATGTTTATGGTCACTGAGTGAGAACAGATTGGGCTTGGCTATGATCTCTCTGTGGCTGAGTAGCTTTGCAATAATCACTGTTTAAATTCACACATAAACAGTGGCTACCTGGACGAAGTACCAGAGGCTGAATGGTGCCCATGGAACCCTACCCCAAGAAAGAGTCAATGCCTTCAGTAAAGAAGAGAAGGCAACGGGAGAAATTTGAGGGAGGGAAACAAATGGACTGCTGGAGCTCCTATACCCTGGGTGGGAGGGCACTCACCAGACATACAAAAAGTAAAAATGACCTACTTTAGGTGATTTGGTTAAAGTTGCAGACAGACAGCTGCTCATTTCATATCCAACAATACAATAACAAACTAATGATGCTGCATAGCTGACAGGCTGCTTGCTTTTGCTGAGGGACATTTTGATTCTGTCTGCATATGTGCCAACAATTTTAAACAACATGCCCATCTTAGCCTGGAGTAGGTGAATTGATCCAAATGAATCCACTGAATTCAGTTCAACTCAATTTAAATCACTTTGGTTCTTGACAACCTACTTCTGTGCTCATTTCTACACCTAAGGCATTCATTACTGAGCTTGCTCTCCCTTTACTCTGAACATTTAAGTCAGTTGAAACAATTCTGAGTTTTGACTGCAACTTTGGAGGGAGGGCCTCTTTTTAATTTTTTTGAAATACAGAGCTGAAATTTGCTTTCATCGTCTGGCATTCAAAGAGTGAATAAATAACTATAGCAATGGGAGGATATTTTGTCCTGCGTGTAAAGTTAAAGAATTTTTTTTTGTTAAACTGGGAGGGTTACAATGACAGTTTAGTGAAAAAATTTGCCTTCATACCCTAGTTTCTTGCATGTATGAAGAATTTGTAACATTGAATTTATTATTTTTTTTCTTTCTTTCTGTTTAGCGAAGGAATTCCAAACTGAACTGAAAGTATCAATGGAAATCAGAGAGCCGATGAAACAGCCAAAGCTACCAGTACCATGTCCTGGACAACACCATGAAGAATATAGCTCACCACATCCACGACCCCACTCCCGAAATAACAGGGAGAGAGAAGAGAGAGTGGGCGGAGGAGAGAGGGCACAGAGAGGAGAGAGGGCACAGAGAGGAGAGAGGGCACAGAAAGGAGAGAGGGCACAGAAAGGAGAGAGAGCCCAGAGAGGAGAGAGAGCCCAGAGAGGAGAGAGAGCACAGAGAGGAGAGAGAGCACAGAGAGGAGAGGCAGCCCAGAGAGAAGAGAGAGGGCCGAGAATGGAAAAGAGAGTTGAGAGAGGGCCTTTGCCTCTCCCACCTCAGTAAGTCATTGATTCTGACTGACAAAATTGCTTCAGGAAAATAATTTTAAAAATGGAACCATGTGTGAAGAAAGTCGATTCTACTAATGAGCACATTATCTCCTTAAATGCTGGAAAACCATCTTTGGACTTTTTGCTACAGTGGTTAAACCCTGAGGAATACAAAGCTAATTTCAGAAGAAATGTGACTCATGGATTGAAATTTCTATAGACCGCAAATAAAAAAAATAAGTAATGTATTGCACAACAGCCTAATTAATCATTCATTTTACAAGTTTATCTAAGATTTAAACTTATAACTTTGCTCATAAATGTTAAGACTTTTTACAAGAAGTATGGACATATACAAGATGAGGAGATGGAGTTTGCTTCTGCTGAGGAGTAATCATTGCAGTCACAGCTAACAATAATCTGGATACTTGATATCTACTTCATTTTTATATTTTCCATTTTTGGAACAACAACCAGATTAAAATATTTAAAAGTCCACCCTGTGGTGTTTTGATTGTGATTATGGTAGAAATACAGATATTACTGTGTATCAAGCAAAATCTTTTGTTTCAAACATTTCTTCCTCCCAAGCACTAGACTTGCTGAGTAGCAAACTTGAAATGTATCTGAGGGGAGAGAGAATTATTGTTTTTTAACTCAGCAATGTGGAGTGGTCTTATCTGTGTTAAATTATTGAATATAGAAATTGGGACACCATCAGAACAACTGGAAAAGAGAAGGCTGAAGAGTGAGGTCGTGTCTTTAAGATTATGAACGGGTTTTATAGGGAAGACGTAGAGAAGATGTTTCCATTTGTGGGGGAGTCCAAAACTAGGGGCCATAAATATAAGATAGTCACTAATAAATCCAATAGGGAATTCAGGGGTAACTTCTTTACCCAGAGAGTGGTTAGAATGTGGAACTTGCTACCACAAGGAGTAGTTCAGGCGAATAGCATAAATGCATTTAAAGGAATGCTAGAAAAACACATGAGGGAGAAAGGAATAGAAGGTTATGCTGATAGGGTTCGATGAAGAGGGGTGGGAGGAGGCTCGTGTGGAGCATAAACACTGGCATAGACCTGTTGGGCCAAATAGCCTGTTTCTGTGCTGTACATTCTATGTAATTATCGTGTTCCATTCCTTTGGCTTTAAGGGGGCATTGTCTTTGTGAAAAGGTGATTGGGGGGTAGCCTTTTTTGTTTGGGAAGGAGAAAAGCCAGAATAATAAATTACTTTTGTTGCAATGTTTGTGTAAATGATGCAATCATGTTCTTTAATATGATTTGCACCGTTTATAAGTTTCAGGCCTGCTGTAGATATTCTCTCAGGTTCAGTGGCAATGGTCTCACGTCTCTTATGCAGCAGAATTAACTCACACTGCAAGTATCTAATTATGCAATGGGGCTCAGGGAGTGTAATCATTTGTCCCCTTTGTTCTCTAAATTGAATACCAGGTTCTCTGTATGTGCCCTCATGTGCACTTCTCCAATCTTCTGATTGGCAGACTTATTTAAATTTTAGCGAAGTGAGACTGAATACAAATCCTTAAGAGGCTGATACATAATCGTCAGCAAGTAAAAGTACAGATTAACAGGTATTATCAAACCTCACTTATTCCAACTTATCCTCGGTCCCTCCTTGTAAATAAGGGGGAAAAAATCACATTAGCCGGCTAAATTTGCTTGATTTTGGTCAATCTTGGCATTGAATCAGACACTGGGCCTGGATGACTCTTCTTTTAAGGTAATCTGCCTGGGGTTTAACTCTCAGCAGACCTCACCCACTGACCTTCAGCTTGTGGGTCTTTTTCCTCTGATTCTCTGTCCGACAGGAAGTTGGGGTCTCAATTCCCTCCCCCAATCCAGTGGATGGCTAGTCTATCTGCCACTGTAAATGAGATCACCTCAGATCACCTCCCTGTGCCTACAATGTGAAAAATGCCTGCACTTTCCATGGCTTCACTCCTAATGGAACTTTTACCCCATGGTTGTAAATTAAATATGACCATAAAAAGTTATTTTGTTTTACCAAGTCCGATAAACCATTAAGTTCAAATGGGTGATAGTTTTAGCTGTTGAGATCTGATCATGTCCTGTAAATGATGCTTCATTAAAATGATATGTGCAGACAATTTTCACTGTACTGTTATTCCAACTTGGTATTTTTAGCTTTTCATTTGCTAAAAATGTATAATTTAAAATATTAAAGCAAACAGAACTATTCATAATTTTGCATATGAGCACATCTGTAGTTATTTGAAACATTTGGAGTTATCTAACGAATGGATTTCTTCGGTTAATATCCCCCACTAGTAGTACTCTTCTGAAATGAGACACAATTTTTTTTTCAGCATAGAGAAGATTTTTTTTCCAAGGAAAGACTCATTGGAATAGTTACACTTTTTAGTCACAAACCGAATCCAAGCAAATCATTAGTCAATGCATAACATTTGTTACAAATTTAGGTCGCGGTAGATAAATCTCGAGTACAGTGGAATCAGTCACTCCTGTAAGCAGTCTGTGGATCTTATTGTTGTGGGAGTTGACTCACACTGATCTATATCGATCTGAATAGTAGCAGAACCTGGAGGATTAACAATTAAACATCTCTGTGATGTGAACCAGATATCTGTGCCTTTGCACTTGAGTTTCTTCAATTTCCCTGAAGGTGGACTGACATAAGACTAGATGAGGCGACGTTTGGTTAGAATTGTTGAACTGCTTGGGAGGGATTTGGACTTTAGGCGATAGTGTAAAACGGGGGATATCGGATCTCTCACGATTTTCATTTCCATTGAAGTCAAGGAGAGAGCAGAGGAGCTCTCCCGGTATTCTGGCCAATATTTATCCCTGAATCAACACCAAAAACAGATTATCATTTATTTCATTGTTGTTTGTGGGATCTTGCTGTGCGCAAATTAGCTGCCACATTTCCATACAGTGACTACACTTTAAAAGTACTTCATTGGCTGTGAAGTACTTTGAGAATTCCTGAGATCATGAAAGGTGCTGTATACATGCAAGTTCTTTCTTTCTTTTGAGAGATAAATCATTTCACATCTGTATAATTAAAATCTACACTACTCAACTATACTGTAAATTGTTTAATTACTTCCCACTTGCACATTGTTTTTATCAGGAATACCCATGTGTTTTCATTGTACTGGTATATAAAACCCATGTACTTACCACCACTTGTCTATGTTATTTGACTTGACACTAGTATGATCTAACCTGAAGTACTTCAGGCAAATTTATAACAAACACTATACTATCAAGGTTTTTGCCCCCAGTGGTCACACAAGTGCAACTAGTAGAGCTTTCTACATTCCTACAGGTGCACAATAACTAGCTCACAGCTACGCCTGAGCTTGGTAAAGCCAGCTGTAATGTTAACCTTTTATTGCAACTGAGGTGAAATCTAGAGCTTGGGTCGAGGCAACAACTGGCAGCTGTATTATTGCTGTCTTTTACTGGCTACCTTCCAGCTCTCATTCTCTTATTTCCATCTCCAAAAGCACTGTGACCAAGAAGGAAAAGCAGCCACTAACGCACAGCTACACTCAATGTGGGAGGGGGGGGATTTTAATGGAGAGCTGGTTTTAGCTGGGGCTGGGGCGGGGTCTACCTGACGCCATCAGTTTGAGGCCCGGGCTATTTTAACTCCCGGGTCTCATTTTCATCCCACTAGACAGCTGTCCGCCCGAAATGGGCAGAAAGAGCCAGCTGACTGGTTAAAATCACATGGCCTATAGGCCACCAGCCAACTGGAAGGGGGTTTCGACAGGGTCTCATGGGTGGGAATGATGGGGGTGAGACCAGGGTCCCAAAGGAGTACTCTTGCTCCACCCAACCCGAGAAAGGAAAGTTTGACACTTACACTTTGTGGCCTCATCAGTCTTCAGAGCAGCTTTCACTGAGCGGAAGCGCCCCCTTGGGCATTCCACTCATACCACAGTTAAAAGGCCATCGGGGTCCTATCGATGTAGTAGGATCCTGATTTACATGCGTGTACGAGGGTCCCGCCTTATTGAGGTGGGGTAACATCCACCGCCAAAAACAATGGTGTTAAAATCCCTGCAGAACGAGAACGGAATGGGTCATTGGCCCCCCAATTATCTGCCCCCTTCCAATTTCTACAGGGTGGGGGGAGTTAAAATTCACCTCATTGACTCTGCTGTGAATTAGGACATGAGGCTGGGGCATGTATGTTGCTCTGCCTGTAAAGCTAAAGAAAAATTAATTTTACAAAAGTGCAATGATAAACCTAAGGCAGTTTAATAAAAGAACTTGAACTTTACACACAAAGCAACACATACTCACAACAGCCCTCCTAATGCTATGGGGGTGATTTTAAAACGGAGCTAGGAAAGGGGCAGGGGGTCAATTTAAGGTCGGGAAACCCATTAATATGGGTTTCCCGGGATTTTGACGTAAGGACCTCTTTTATTTTTTTTCTCTCGGTTTCCCGTCCGACTGACTGGCTGATTGACAGGCTGGTCTCAGTCGGACGGGAGAGCAGTCAGGGAGAGGACATCAGCAGGTAAGTCTGCAGGTAAGTCTTTGTTTGCATGGACCGGGGTGGGGCTGGGGGGCATGGGTGGGCACGGCGGCATGGGGGTGTGGGTGGGCATAGGGGCATGGGTGGCCAAGGGGCACGGGTGGACATAGGTGGGCATGCGGGTCGCAAGTCATGGGGGATGGGATCGGGGGTCAGTCACGGTGTGGCGGGATCAGGGGTTATTGCGGGGGTCCACGATCGTTGAGGGTCGGGGGTCGGGGGATCGGGGTCGGAGGGGGAGGATCAGGGGTCGGGTTGGAGGATCAGGGTCAGAGGATTGGGGTCGGGTCGGAGGGGATGGATCGGGGTCGAAGGATTGGGGTCGGAGTAGGGGGTCGGAGGGGATGGATCGGGGTCGGGGAATCGGGGTCGAGGTCGGGGGTCTGTGATCGGGGGTTGGGGGTTGTTGGTCGGGGGGTGGTGGGAGAGTCAGTGCAGGTAGGCTTGTTGGACCTGGGGGAAGCACTCCTGTTCCTCCGGGCCCACAAGCTGTGCCTTTCGAGGCACTTACCTGTTAGTCTCGGGCCTTTTCGCCTCTTTTCATGATGCGTAAAACAGAAAACCCAGGAATTCCGGTCCCTCGGGGTTGAAATCGGGAATTAGTGAAAAATGGATTCCCGGAGCGTCCTTGAAAGGATTTAAGGCCCGACCCGTCTGCTGGGAGTGGGTTGGTCGCCTGCCCCTCATCCCGTCCCCGTGAAAACCGGAAATGGGCAGGTTGGAGGTGGTTTGGGGGTAGGTCTGTCCTGGTGGCAATTTTCAAAGCCCTCCCGCCCCCAACTCACCCGTTTTTTACTTTTAAAATCGAGCCCCATATCTTGCGATTCCTCAGTGTAACGCTGTTGATGATGACACCTCTGGGGCCAAACATTCAGCTGTGGTGCCTTTGAAAGAACATTCGATGGATAAATACTAGATACAAACTTTAAAGTTTTTAGATATATATATTGTAAAATGCTTATGCATGTACAATATTATAGAACATTGGCAGTCAGTTAATGGTATCAAGGTCAAAAGCTGCTCTCAAAGCATTGTAGCCCTAATATTCCTCCCTGTCCTTTTGCCTGAATGCTAGACAAATGCTGCATGCATGAAGTGTCCTGTGCAGTCTAGGTCTCCAAACATCCAAATTTAGTGGTCAGGATCATTTGTGTGGCCCAGTCGTGGCCCCAATGCAGGCCTACCCTCCTCCCCTGGAAAGGCCTTGTGTCTGGAAATGGGGGCAGGAACACAGGTGCAGCTGCAAGCTTAAGGGACCTGCAGTTACAGAAATGGCCACTGGACATAGGGGGCTTCTGGCTGCTGTTGGAGAACAAGAGACAAAAGGCCTCCAGATCCAAAGATCATGAAGGAAGGTTTCACTTGGCTTCTTAGACCATCCTTACATTGCTGCCAGGCCCCTTCGAATCTCGTCTGACTCCTCCTCTCTTTTCTCCATAGTTGTCCTTGTTCTACACCTGTTGTAAGTGCAGGCCAAGGTCAGCCTCTTTGGGGAAGCCCTGCAAACCTCAGGGCGATGTAAAGGGAATTTTCCCCCTTTTCCTCTCTGTAGTGCCATGGAAATGCGAAACACCCGCATGCTGCAAGGCCTCCTAAGCCCTTGCCTCCTTCGTTGTCTTCTTTGAGCCTCCACAGTTCTGTGCTGCCGTGCTTGCTGCTGCTGCTGCTGTTCCTTCTGGTGTGGCAGCCTCAATGGCATTGCCAGCAACATTCCCAATTCCCATCTTTCCCAGTACTCCTGCAGCCAGTGAAGTGACAGAGCACAGTTGCAGCCAAAAGTCAGCTGTCCAACAGCTATTTAGCGTTAAAGACTTTCCAAACTCAGCCAAAGCAGCCAAAAAATGGCTCCAAAAATCCCCAGCAGCCAAAAGTGACTATCCAAAGCCATACCTTAATGGAGATGGGGATCCCTTTAAATATCGCTGATTCAGCCTGCTTCCTGAGTGTTCAGGCTATGTTTCTCCGGGTGGGCTAAAAAGTGTAAACTCCCAGCTTTGGGAGACCCCGTCCCTGACCTCACCCATCTAATGCTGTTGGCATGTCAGGGATTGTGAGAGGCTCCACCTTTTAATAAAGCTTGTTAAATCCCCAACATAAGGCCGAGGGGCGCAGTATCCAAGTCTTGGCCTAATTTCCAGCCCTTCCGGTGCACTCCTACCAAACTTTTGGTGGGAGCGGACTGCCGGGCCACAGATGTTTGGCCTCCATGAATTAGGACTTTGAAATGTAAAGCAAGTAAGCTTGATATTTTTTTAAAAGGCATGAGCCCAGAGGTTCTGGTGGTGGAATGGCACTGCTGTGGTGGGGTGGGAGGCAGCAGTTGAGTCTAAAATGTGCTGTGGGCAGGGGTGGGGGTGATTTTGTTGAGAGGGGCAGAGACCTGGTGCAGCGGCAGGAAATAAAAGGGCAAGGGCAACACTGGAGGAAGCAGCAAATCTTGAAGACAAGGATGGCAATCGGAACAGAGAACAGCAACAATCTTCTTGAAATCAGACCTGAATGTCCTGAAATTTCAGAATAGGGGGATGGCTGTTTAGGGTCTGGGGCAGGAGACACCTTGCGTCAATAGTTCACACTTTGTGGAGGAAGGTGATCATGGCAATGAGTGCCACCTCCTTGACCCCCGGAACTCCTTTGCATCGTTGAAAGAAGTTTAATGGCCTTCAGGTGCCATGGGAACCATTTGCAGAGAACAGCTTAGAAATTCGATGGCACCCACCCATTTTTCAGGCATTAACCAGGTGCCTAAGCCTCCAATATGGTGGGCAGGAAATGTGTGCTCATTACTAGCCGGAAGTGCCATGCCCACCATATTGGTATAGGCAAAAAAAAGGCGTCCAGGGCCCATTATATATGCAAATAAGGGGCCTAACTCCTGCCTGAGGCCCGCTGTGCAAAATCAGGTTGCCCAGAATGCAGCTAGCACTAGACTGGCTGCGATCAGGAAAACCAGCTCTACATGTAGCCTAACCAGCGGTCCTTAAATGGACCGCTGCAGGCCGCCACCAAAATTGTAAATTTATAAAAAATACTTATCTGAATGTGTAGCCAGGAGGTGAGCAGGCTCCACATTTAAACTATGAGCCGCTGCCGGCCACTGCTCGACCCTCCTCCTGATTGCTGCCTCGATCCCCCTCCCGATCGCTGCCTCAACCCCCCTCCCAATCGCCATTCTCTCTCAGTCGCCCCCCCCCCCGCCCCCCCCCGATCGCCTTCCTTCCTGGTCTCCCCCCACTCCTAAACGGCCCCTCTCATGGTCGACCTCCTCTCTATTACCTTCCCTTCCTCTTTAAGCACTTACCTGAGCCCGCTTCCAGCAACGCAGAGGCTCGAAGTTCCAAAAGTCTTCACCGGCGAACTGCCAGGTGTCCAGTTCTGCTCATTGAGACACAACAGAAACATTCATGCATTGGAGGCAGTGCAGAAAAGAGCCAGGAGACTGATCCCTAGTGTCAAACCAGCAGGTGTCCGCAGCTCGCCCCTGTCTCATTTAAATGAGGCCTGAGCCCTAATATCGGGTGAGCCTCAGGCCTACCCATTCAAGCGCTGGGATCGTTCCCCGAGCCCAGTTCATTGCTGGCAGTCCGACGGGAACAAATTCTGAGGCCAACAATATCAACTGGCTTCCAGGTGATGGTAACAAGATAACTACCTGCACCTTTCTGCTACACATTCAGGTAACTATTCAGTCCATCTTAGTTCATCCATTCAGAAAAACCCTAAAGGTGCCCCCTCCCCACAACCTATTGCAGCAACCAATTTGTTCTTAAATGATTCCAGGGTTTTCAATTCCAATCATCTATTTGGGAGTCCACTCCATGTGTTTCTCACTCTGTGTGAAGAAGAACTTCCTGAAACCAATCTAAATGTGCTATTTACCAGTTTAAATTTGTGATCCTTTGTCCTACTCTTGCAATTTAATTTAAAGTCAGATTTACCTTTTCCATATCATTTACTGTCTTATACACCTCTGTAAGATCATCTCTCAGATGCCTCTTTTCAAGCCTGAAAGGCCCAAGTTTCTCCAGTGTTTCGTCATAACTCAGGCCTTTGATACTAGGGATCAGTCTCGTGGCTCTTCTCTGCCCTGCCTCCAATGCTTGAATGTTTCTGTTGCCTCTCAGTGAGCACAACTGGACACAGTACTGATGGTGTGGTCTGACCACAGCACTACACAGCTTAATCATGACTTACTTAGACTTATATTCTACTGGTTCAATATTTTATTGCTTTTGTTGATTACTGCTCTTCAATGATTGGACATGTCGATTGTCGCACCTGCTAAGATTCCGAGGTCTCCTTCAACTTCATTCTTAGCTATTTCAGCACAATTTATGTAGTATGTGCATTCCGTCATTTTTCCTTCCTATGTCTGCCCTGAGAAAATCAGGCTGTGTGTTTTGAGCAGCCCCTATTACATTACTGCCAGTGCTAAACTACTATGTGCTACACTCAGGGCACAACAGTATTTATCCATTACTGTACTTGCATAGAGTGTCTCACGAAGGATGATTGCTCTCAGGAAGGTTCAAATTGTATGAAAGCAATGTGTCGTGTCTTCCAATCTGTGACGGTCGGTGATAGATGCTCAATAACAATCTGATTGGTATTTAGGCTATTCTTGGGCACATTTAACTCAGCTGTTATCACTTAATCTGGAGAAACCAGGATGGACTACGTACTACAACAAAGAGGTTGGCAGCAGTAGAGCTTAATTACTAACAAGAGGTATGCTGCAGAGCACCCTCTGAGCTGCAGAACTTATCGTTCTCACCATCTTAACCATGACGTCCCTTATTCATATTTTGGCTTGCACAAAAGCGTATAGTTTGAATGCAAAGAAGTGGGAATAAAAGATAATCTTTAGACTTGAATCATCACACAGGAAGCACGTTGTCCAACACACCCGCATCTAGCTGTAAAAGATTGCCTGTGCTTGAATCCATCTAACTGTTTGTTAACCACATTAAATGCTGCCTAGACATGTGGTTTGTCAGCAGAATATGTAAAAACCATAACACGATGGCAGCTGTTTTTTGTGGGGTATTGTTGACTACTTGCATGTTGTCAAACTAGTCTCATCTATTATATATAAACATTGATCAGTCTGTCACAACATTCTTTTTCAAAATGCATGGAAAACCATAAGAGAGAGATAGGAGCAGGAGTAGGCCATTTGGCCCCTCAAGCCTGCTCCACCATTTAATGAGATCATGGCTGATCTGATTTTTACCTCAACTCCACTTTCCTGCCATTTCCCCATATCCTTTGACTCCCTTGCTGATCAAAAATTTGTCTAACTCAGCCTCTCCTCTCATTCTTCTAAACTCCAATGAATATAGACACAATCTGTTCAATCTTTCCTCATAAAACAACCCTTCCATAGCCGGAATCAACCTCGTGAACCTTCTCTGAACTGCCTCCAATGCACGTACGTCCTTCCTTAAATAAGGGCACCAGAACTGTAAGCGGTACTCTGGGTGTGGTCTCACCAGCACCCTGTACAGTTGTAGCATGACTTCCTTGCTTTTATACTCCATCCCCCTAGAAATAAAGGCCAATATTCCGTTTGCCTTCCGGATTACCTGCTGCACCTGTATGTTGACTTTTTGTGTTTCATGTATGAGGACACCCAGATCTCTCTGTACCATAGCATTTTGTAGTATTTCTTCATTCAAATAATATTTTGCTTTTTTATTTTTCCTCCCAAAGTGGATGACTTCACATTTTCCCACATTATATTCCATCTGCCAAATTTTTGCCCATTCACTTAACCTGTCAATATCCCTTTGCAGACACTTTGTGTCCTCATTGCAACTTGCTTTTCCATCTATCTTTGTATCATCAGCAAATTTGGCCACAAGACACTCTGTTCCTTCATCCAAGTCATTGATATGTATTGTAAATAAAATATCTGTTCAATTCCTCTGTCATTTCCTAGTTTTCCATTATTATTTCCCCAGTCTCATCCTCTAAGGGGCCAATGTTTACATTAGCTACCCTCTTCCTTTTTATATACTTGTAGAAGCTTTTACTGTCAGTTTTGATTTTTCTTGCTAGTTTACTCTCATAATTTATATTCTCCCTCTTTATTATTCTTTTAGTCATCTTTTGCTGGTTTTTAAAGTTTTCCCAATCTTCAGGCTTATCAGTAATCTTTGCCATGTTGTATGCTTTTTCTTTTAACCTGATACCATCCTTCACTTCCTTAGTTAGCCTTGGTTGGTTCACCCTTTTTGTGGAGTCTTTCCTCCTCACAGGGATATATTTTTGTTGCGAGTCATAAAATATCTTTTTAAATGTTTGCCACCGCATATCCACCATCATACCATCTAATCTGTTTACCCAGTCCACTTTAGCCAATTCCTCCCTCATTCCTTTATAATTGCTCTTATTTAAGTTTAATACAGTAGTTTCAGACCCAAGATCCTCACTCTCAATCTGGATGTGAAATTCTATCATGTTATGATCACTGCTTCCCAAGGGATCCTTTACTTTGAGATCATTAATTAATCCTGTTTTGTTACCCATTACCATATCCAAAATGGCCTGTTCCCTGGTTGGTTCCTCAACGTATTGGTCTAAGAAACAGTCCCTAATACACTCTATGAACTCCTCCTCAGGGCTATTTTTGCTAATTTGATTTGTCCAATCTATGTGAAAGTTAAAATCGCCCATGATTATTGCATTACCTTTTTTACAAGCCTCCCTTATTTCCTGATTTATATTTTGCCCTACAGTGTAGCTACTGTTAGGGGGCCTATATACTACTCCCAACAGTGATTTATTTCCCTTGCTATTTCTTACCTCCACCCAAAACTCCTATATCAGGCCTCCTGGGGGACAAGAACCATTGTAAAAGTGTCACCATGTAACTGCAGTGAATGTGAACTTGTCCACTTTGGCAGAAGGAATAGAAAAGCAGTATATTATTTAAATGGAGAGAGATTGCAGAACTCTGAGGTACAGAGGTATCTGGGTGTCCTAGCACATGAATCACAAAAAGTTAGTATGCAGGTACAGCAAGTGATTGGGAAGGCAAATGGAATGTTGTCATTTATTGCAAAGGGAATGAAATATAAAAGTAGAGATGTTTTGCTACATTTGTACAGGGCATTGGTGAGACCACATCTAGACTACTGTGTGCAGTTTTGGTCTCCTTATTTAAGAAAGGACATAATTGCTTTAGAGGCGGTTCAGAGAAGGTTGACTCGACTGATTCCTGGGATGAGGGGTTTATCCTATGAGGAAAGGTTGGAAAAGTTGGGCCTGTATACACTGGAGTTTAGAAGAATGAGAGATGATCTTATTGAAACATATAAGATCCTGAGGGGACTAGAAGGGGTAGATGCTGAGAGGATGTTTCCCCTTGTGGGAGAGACTAGAACTAGGGGCCACAGTTTAAAAATAGGGGGTCTCCCATTTATGACGGAGATGAGGAGAATTTTTTTTCTCTCAAAGGGTCTTGAGTCTGTGGAACTCCCTTCCCCAGAAAGCGGTGGAGGCAGGGTCATTGTATATTTTTAAGGCTGAGTTAGATAGATTCCTGATTAACAAGGGAGTCAAAGGTTATAGTAGGTAGATGGGAAAGTAAGGTTGAGGTCGCAATCAGATCAGCCATGATCTTATCAAATGGCAGAGCAGGCTCGAGGGGCCGAATGGCCTACTCCTGCTCTTAACTAGTATGTTCGTATGCAGTATCAGTTATACCTGCAGGTGACACTGTGTTAGACCTTTATAATAATAAAAGTCTTGACCTCTAACAATAGTTGCAAACAGAGTACTGTAACTCTATTTTAAGCTATAGATTCAGCAGGCAGTTCAAACACAATGCACTGGGTGCCAGTGCAGGAATGTTTTAGCTTTCATACAGGCCATTAAACTGAGGACCAAAGGTTGATGGGCTCTTTCCACCCCTTTCTTCTTGAGGAGATGTCTTACCCTGTGATTTTAATAAGAACATAAGAACATAAGAAATAGGAGCAGGAGTAGGCCAATCGGCCCCTCGAGCCTGCTCCGCCATTCAATAAGATCATGGCTGATCTGATCCTAACCTCAAATCTAAATTCATGTCCAATTTCCTGCCCGCTCCCCGTAACCCCTAATTCCCTTTACTTCTAGGAAACTGTCTATTTCTGTTTTAAAATTATTTAATGATGTAGCTTCCACAGCTTCCTGGGGCAACAAATTCCACAGACCTACTACCCTCTGAGTGAAGAAGTTTCTCCTCATCTCAGTTTTGAAAGAGCAACCCCTTATTCTAAGATTATGCCCCCTAGTTCTAGTTTCACCCATCCTTGGGAACATCCTTACCGCATCCACCCGATCAAGCCCCTTCACAATCTTATATGTTTCAATAAGATCGCCTCTCATTCTTCTGAACTCCAATGAGTAGAGTCCCAATCTACTCAACCTCTCCTCATATGTCCGCCCCCTCATCCCCGGGATTAACCGAGTGAACCTTCTTTGTACTGCCTCGAGATCAAGTATGTCTTTTCTTAAGTATGGAGACCAAAACTGCATGCAGTATTCCAGGTGCGGTCTCACCAATACCTTATATGACTGCAGCAATACCTCCCTGTTTTTATGTTCTATCCCCCTAGCAATAAAAGCCAACATTCCGTTGGCCTTCTTGATCACCTGCTGCACCTGCATACTAACTTTTTGATTTTCTTGCACTAGGACCCCCAGATCCCTTTGTACTGCAGTACTTTCCAGTTTCTCGCCATTAAGATAATAACTTGCTCTCTGATTTTTCCTGCCAAAGTGCATATCCTCACATTTTCCAATATTGTATTGCATCTGCCAAATCTCCGCCCACTCACCCAGCCTGTCTATATCCCCTTGTAGGTTTTTTATGCCCTCCTCACTCTCTACCTTCCCTCCCATCTTTGTATCATCTGCAAACTTTGATACGTTACACTCGGTCCCCTCCTCCAAATCGTTAATATAGATTGTAAAGAGTTGGAGACTCAGCACCGACCCCTGCGGAACACCACTGGCTACTGGTTGCCAGTCCGAGAATGAACCATTTATCCCAACTCTCTGCTTCTTGTTAGATAACCAATCCTCCACCCATGCCAGAATATTACCCCCAATCCAGTGATTCTTTATCTTGAGCAATAATCTTTTATGTGGCACCTTGTCGAATGCCTTCTGGAAGTCTAAATACACTACGTCCACTGGTTCCCCTTTATCCACCCTGTACATTATGTCCTCAAAGTACTCAAGCAAATTTGTCAGACATGACTTCCCCTTCGTAAAGCCATGCTGACTTTGTCCTATTAAATTATGTTTATCCAAGTGTTCCACTACTGTCTCCTTAATAATAGACTCCAAAATTTCACCCACCACAGATGTTAGGCTAACTGGTCCATAATTTCCAGCCTTCTGCCTACTACCCTTTTTAAATAAGGGTGTTACATTAGCAGTTTTCCAATCTGCCGGGACCTTTGCCGAGTCCAGAGAATTTTGGAAAATTATTACCAAAGCGTCCACAATCCATACTGCCACTTCCCTCAAGACCCTAGGATGTAAGCCATCAGGTCCAGGGGATTTATCCGCTTTGAGTCCCATTAATTTACTGAGTACCAATTCCTTAGTGATTTTAATCATATTTAGCTCCTCCCCACCTAGAGCCCCCTGTTTGTCCAGTGTTGGGATATTCTTAGTGTCCTCTACCGTAAAGACTGAAACAAAATATTTGTTCAGCATTTTTGCCATCTCCATGTTTCCCACCATTAATTTCCCGGTCTCATCCTCTAAGGAACCTATGTTTGCCTTAGCCACCCTTTTTCTTTTTATATAACTATAGAAACTCTTGCTATCTATTTTTATATTTTTTGCTAATTTATTTTCATAATCTATCTTCCCTTTCTTAATCAATCCTTTCGTTACTTTTTGCTGTCATTTGAAGACTTCCCAATCTTCTATCCTCCCACCAAGTTTGGCTACCTTATATGTCCTTGTTTTTAGTCGGATACTATCCTTGATTTTTATACTTAGCCACGGATGGCTGTCATTTCTTTTACACCCTTTTTTCCTCAGTGGAATATATTTTTTTTGAAAGTTGTAAAATAACTTTTTCTCCTCCATCTACATATTTGCCGCCCCTCCTGATAAAACTTCGTGCCTGCTCATACATTTTACTCAGATGAATATCGGG
Organism: Heptranchias perlo; assembly: GCF_035084215.1. Classification (NCBI taxonomy): domain Eukaryota; kingdom Metazoa; phylum Chordata; class Chondrichthyes; order Hexanchiformes; family Hexanchidae; genus Heptranchias; species Heptranchias perlo. The sequence continues at coordinate 47,456,439 of NC_090335.1, forward strand.
CCTGTTGCCTCGCCGGTAGCAGCTTGAAGGTAAATCCTGGGAGGGGGGTTGAAACGGCAACAGGAGGGTGGGGAATGGGGGTGAGGAACGTGGAGTCGGGGGAGCACTCCTGCTCCTCCTGGCTTCACAGCAACGATTTCTGAATTTTGTTGGCGACCGCAGGGACCGTTGAAGAATCCCAAGGCCCGGCTCCTGCTCCACTCATCACCAACAAATTTTGGCAAGGGGACTAAAAACAGGCATTAAGGCCCTTCGTTTACATATGTAAGTGCCTAACGCCTGTTTTAGACAGCCGCCAGGGATGCCCGAAAAATGGGGCAGACGGATTTAGCAGTAGCCCAAACGCACGCGGGCCGACTACTAAAATTGTCATTGCTGCACCCATTTACGGCTGAAAGACAGGCACAACGTACACCAATTTCTACCCCACTATTCTTTCAATGGGTACAACACATAAATAAACACAACAGAAAAAAACATATAGTGAAAGATTTTTATACCTGATAGTTTATATATGTTAGCCTCGTTTCTATTTTCAGAGAATCATAGAATCATAGAAAGTTACGGCACAAAAGGAGGCCATTCGGTCCATCATGTCTGTGCCGGCCGAAAAAGAGCTATCCAGCTTAATCCCACTTTCCAGCAATTGGTCAGTAGCTCTGTAGGTTACGGCACTTCAATGTACTTTTTAAATGAGTTGAGGATTTCTGCCTCCACCACCCTTTCAGGCAGTGAGTTCCAGACCCCCACCACCCTCTGGGTGAAAACATTTCTCCTCAGCTCCCCTCTAATCCTCCGACCAATTACTTTAAATCTATGCCCCCTGGTCACTGACCCCTCTGCTAAGGGAAATGGGTCCTTCCTATCCACTCTATCTAGGCCCCTCATAATATTACACACCTCAATTAAATCTCCCCTCAGCCTCCTTTGTTACAAAGAAAACAACCCCAGCCTATCCAATCTTTTCTCATAGCTAAAATTCTCCAGCCCTGGCAACATCCTCGTAAATCTTCACTGTACCCTCTCTAGTGCAATCACATCTTTTCTGTAATGTGGTGACCAGAACTGTACGTCGCACGCAAGTTGTGGCCTAACCAATGTTTTTATACATTTCTAGCATAACCTCCCGGCTCTTATATTCTATGCCTCGGCTAATAAAGGAAACTATCCCGTATGCCTTTTTAACCACCTTATCTACCTGTCCTGCTACCTTCAGGGATCTGTGGACATGCACTCCAGGGTCGCTTTGTTCCTCTACACCTCTCAGTATCCTCCCATTTGTTGTGTACTCCCTTGCCTTGTTTGGCCTCCCCAAATGCATTATCTTACACTTCTCTGGATTGAATTCCATTTGCCACTTTTCTGCCCACCTGACCAGTCCTTTGATACCTTCCTGCAGTCTACAGCTTTCCTCCTCACTATCAACCACACGGCCAATTTTTGTATCATCTGCAAACTTCTTGATCAAGCCCCCCACATTCAAGTCCAAATCATTAATATATTCCACAAAAAGCAAGGGACCTAGTACTGAATCCTGCGGGACCCCATTGGAAACAGCCTTCCAGTCACAAAAACACCCGTCAACCATTACCCTTTGCTTCCTGCCACTGAGCCAATTCTGGATCCAAGTAGCCACTTTCCCTTGGATCCTATGGGCTTTCACTTTCTTGGCCAGTCTGCCATGTGGGACCTTGAAAAAAGCCTTGCTAAAATCCATATAGACTACATCAAACGCATTACCCTCATCGACCCTCGTTACCTGCTCAAAAAATTCAATCAAATTAATCAGACACAATCTTCCCTTAACAAATCCACGCTGCCTGTCCTTGATTAACCCATGCCTTTCTAAATGATAATTTATGCTGTCCCTCAGAATCGATTCCAATAATTTGCTCACCATTGAGGTTAGATAGACTGACCTATAATTACTCGGTCTATCTCTTTCTCCCTTTTTAAACAATGGTACAACATTAGCAGTCCTCCAATCCTCCGGCACCACACCTGTAGCCAGGGAGGATTGGAAAATGATAGTCAGAGCCTCTGTTACTTCCTCCCTTGCTTTCTTAGCAAGTAATATGATAGTGTGGTCCACAACATATGGTTAGAAACTTTTAAAGTTGGCCAACAAAGAGCAGATTTCTTTTTTGTTTCCAATAACTTTACATGTAGATGGCACCAGTACATAATAAACAAGTTGACACAGGTCAACTGAATGAAACAATAAACATGGTTAAGCAAAGCCAGTGAACAATGAGGCTATCAAATTCTCTCCACAATCCCCCCCCACCCCACCCCCGACAACATTGAATCATTACCCTCTGCACAGATTTGTGTGAGTATCCTATTTCAAGGGTGCAAGTCTGATCCTTGTTAATGTCAATGGGAATACCTTTCTGAATGATGAGGTTTTACAGCTTGCAGTGCATAAAACGAACTTACTCTTTACTCATAGTAAATCTCATCAAAAAGATTTGCTACCCACTTTTCCTTGAAGACCGAAGGCTTGAAATTTCAGGGGCCAGGGAGGGTGGAACTGCGGAACAATCTTGTCAGGGAACTGCAATTTGGGGCCGCCCGCGCACACCCAATGGGTCTCGCATAAGAAGTGCCACAAATTAAGTGGGGCAGAGACCCTACTGAGCAGGCATTGATCCGGTATTTGGCCTTAAGAAGGTCCCCGGAAAGCTGTCCCTTTGCTCTCTGTGGGACATTTTGGGCTTTTTTCTTTGGCCCTTCTCAGGTCTTGGGTGCCCTGTCAGAGTGGCAGGTGCCTCTCTGACTTCCGCTAACTCATTAGGGCAGGCGGGCCCGTTTCACTTTCACAGGTGCAGGGTATTTATCTCAGGCTTGTAAATGACCCTGTTTCTGTGATTTGGGAGGGGGTCAACAGCAGGACAAAGTAGCAATTGAATGTTCCATCCCACAGCACATCCACCCCCCTAAAAGGGTCTGTGGAATTTCGGGCCCTGTGTCTCTTTACAATAGGAAGCAGTGGGAGAGGATGTGGAGTCTGTTTCCTGTGTAAAATACTTCTGAGAGTCTAATTCAAACCCAGCTGCTAGCTTGAGGTTAGAATGCACATTTGCAGCAATTGGAACACTGACTAAAAAAGTGACCTTTCAACATTTAGAAGGAAACAAAAAGTGTTTCCGTTTCTGCAACAGAAATCTGATTCCTCGCTGAAATTTTCATCATGTTCTAGAAACCCGCAGAACAGATCATAGCAGAACATATTGAAAAAAACCAATATTTTTGAATTTCCCCTACAGGAGATACGCTGGTGACATTTTCATGTTGCATTCTACAAAGAGGACTTGAAATCACATAAACAAATTATGGTAATAATATAATCCACAATAAAATCTTGTGATACATCTCACCATGACGTTTTCCACCTTGCTTGATGTCCATATGTCTAACATTACAATAAATGCTACTGTGCAGAATGCATGTTGTGGCAATTATTGTTGTCTAGTTTTGGCTAAAGCATTATTAATGTAGGGATGGAATGCAAAGCCTCCAAAAGATCATCTTTGGCTAAAATAATTTTTATTAGGTGGTAATAAGAAGGTTACAATGTTTGAAGGTTACATGTTTGAAGTGAAACATTGCTATTAGTGCTGTTTAAACACCCAATTTTATACAATTAACCATCACCATATTAATCTATCTAATATTCACCCTTGATTTGATAAGCATAAAAAGAACTCTGATTCCCTAGTAACTCGGTTAGTAAATGAACTATGGGTCACCACATACACACACTCCAAGATGTTTTCAGATTTGATACCGTTGTTAATTGATGTCTATTGTGGCTTTAACGTTGATGTTACAAATGACCTAGAGTCCCAAAACTAGGGAGAGAAAAGGGCTGGGATTTCCCCCGCAATCCCCTGGAGAATTCACCCCACACCCCAACCCCGGTCTGCCCCACTCACTGCCGCTTCCCAGGTCCTGGGAAATACTCGGTTTTATGGCAAGAGGTGTGGAATATAAAAGTCAAGATGGCGGAAGGTGGCAGTAGGTCCCAGGGCGCAACAGTAACAGTCCATGGTTCCCCTAATGGAGGGAGAAGGCCTCGTAGTACCCTCATCTCCCTCCAATCTAGCCTCCAATAACTTATCTATGTATGCCTTGGTCTCTGCCGAAGCCTACAAGGCTGTAGCTGCATCAGTATTCAGGGTGTTTCTGCCCCTTTAAATGTTTGTCGTCTCTTCGGTTGCTACAGCAGCAATCCTGCCACCATTTCCCTCTTTGCACTGGTGGGCTCCCTGCTGGTGGCAGGAATCCCGCCAAGATCCCACCATGCATATTCAACAGGACACAACCCAGAGAATTGGGGGTGGTGTGGAATCAGAGGGACGGCAGGAAGTCCGTTCTGAAGAGGATAATCCCATCAACATGTCCAGGGCCCGCACTTCGGTGACCCTGCTGAAAGTGTGCGTATGTGCACGTCAGCTGAGAACAGGACTGGGCTTGGCTATGACAACCACCAGCACCTAAGGGTTGAATTTCTATTGGGGTTCTCCCAATCATCCACTGTAACTTTGGCAGAAGATCCACAAAAACTCCGGAGAAACGGTGTAAATGGTGTTTACACAAAAAAGTTTCAGATGCGTCTATCCAGTGTGACCCTGAAATTTCCACATATCTCTGTGCTGGAGGTCTGGAGAGTGGCCAATGTAATATCTATTTTCAAAATGGGAGACAGAAGTAACCTGGATACTTACAATTGTAAACAATTTTACAACACCAAGTTATAGTCCAGCAATTTTATTTTAAATTCACAAGCTTTCGGAGGCTTCCTCCTTCGTCAGGTGAACGATGTGAAGGAGGAAGCCTCCGAAAGCTTGTGAATTTAAAATAAAATTGCTGGACTATAACTTGGTGTTGTAAAATTGTTTACAATTGTCAACCCCAGTCCATCACCGGCATCTCCACATCATGGATACTTACACACCAGGTAGTTTAACATCTGTGGTACATCAATGATTTGGATATAGTGTTAGAGGGAGTGGTGTTTAAATTTTCAGAGGATGCATAGTAAATATTTCTGAATGGGGGAAGGAGTGATATGCAAGAACAAAGGGATTTGGGAGTTTAGTTTCACAGACCTTAAAAGCAACACCTCAAGTGGATAAGTCTGTAAGAAGAACTAATGAAATACTGGGTTTTATGGCAAGAGGTATGAAATATAAAAGTCAAGATGTAATGATGAATCTCTAATAAAGCTCAGTAAGACCACAGTTGGAGTACTGTGTACAGTTTTGGGCTCCATACTATAGGAAGGATGTTGATGGAATAGAGAGGGTACACTGAAGATTAATTAGAATGCTGCCTATTATGAAAAAATACAAATACAAAGAAGGACTTGAAAAATCTAGGTTGTTTTGTTGGAACAGAGATTAAGTGGTGAAACATAGAAACATAGAAAATAGGTGCAGGAGTAGGCCATTCGGCCCATCGAGCCTGCTCCGCCATTCAATATGATCATGGCTGATGCTCTATCTCAATGCCATATTCCCGCTCTCTCCCCATATCCCCTGATGTCTTTTGTGCCTAGAAATCTATCTCGCTCCTTCTTAAATATATTCAGTGACTTGGCCTCCACAGCCTTCTGTGGTAGAGAATTCCACAGGTTCACCACCCACTTGGTGAAGAAATTTCTCCTCATCTCTGTCCTAAATGTCCTACCCCATATCCTGAGACTGTGACCCCTTGTTCAGGACCTCCCAGCCAGGGGAAACATCCTCCCTGCATCCAGTCTGTCTAGCCCTGTCAGAATTTTATATGTTTCAATGAGATCCCCTCTCATTCTTCTAAACTCGAGTGAATACAGGCCGAGTCGACCCAATCTCTCCTCATACGACAGTCCTGCCATCCCAGGAATCAGTCTGGTGAACCTTTGCTGCACTCCCTCTATGGCAAGTATATCCTTTCTTAGGTAAGGAGACAGGTGTGGTCTCACCAAGGCCCTGTATAACTGCAGTAAGACATCCTTGCTCCTATACTCAAATCCTCTTGCAATGAAGGCCAACACACCATTTGCCTTCCTAACTGCTTGCTGCACCTGCATGTTTGCTTTTAGAGACCGGTGTACAAGGGCACCCAGGTCCCTTTGTACATCAACATTTCCCATTCTATCACCATTTAAATAATACTCTGTCTTTCTGTTTTTCCTTCCGAAGTGGATAACTTCACATTTATCCACATTATACTGCATCTGCCATGTATTTGCCCACTCACTCAACTTGTCTAAATCGCCTTGATGCCTCTTTTTGCATCCTCCTCACAACTCACGATCCCACCTAGTTTTGTGTCATCAGCAAACTTGGAAATATTACATTTGGTTCCCTCATCCAAATCATTGATATATATTGTGAATAGCTGGGGCCCAAGCACTGATCCCTGCAGTATCCCACTATTTCCATGGCTACCTCTTTTAGTACTCTGGGTTGCAGATTATCAGGTCCTGGGGGATTTATTGGCTTTCAGTCCCATATGGTCCCATGGTGATTCAATAGAAGTGTTTAAAATTATGAAGGTATGGGACAGAGTAGATAGAAAGAGACTGTTTCCAGTGATGGAGGGGTCTAGAATGAGGCAACACAGATATAAGATTAAATGTAAGAGATTTAGGACAGAGAGCAGGAGAAAATTTTTAAGGGTTGTGAGGCTGAGGCTGTGGAATGCACTACAGGAGTTAGTGACTGAGTCATAGGCGATGTCAGCATTTAAGAACAAGTCAGAGAAATGATTGAAGGAAAGGGGGAGAAAGGGTTATGGAAACAAGGTTTTTTTTTTATTCGTTCACGGGAAGTGGGCGACGCTGGTGAGGCCGGCATTTATTGCCCATCCCTAATTGCCCTTGAGAAGGTGGTGGTGAGCCGCCTTCTTGAACCGCTGCAGTCCGTGTGGTGACGGTTCTCCCACAGTGCTGTTAGGAAGGGAGTTCCAGGATTTTGACCCAGCGACAATGAAGGAATGGCGATATATTCCCAAGTCGGGATGGTGTGTGACTTGGAGGGGAACGTGCAGGTGGTGTTGTTCCCATGTGCCTGCTGCTCTTGTCCTTCTAGGTGGTAGAGGTCGCTGATTTGGGAGGTGCTGTCGAAGAAGCCTTGGCGAGTTGCTGCAGTGCATCCTGTGGATGGTACACACTGCAGCCACAGTGCGCCGGTGGTGAAGGGAGTGAATGTTTAGGGTGGTGGATGGGGTGCCAATCAAGCGGGCTGCTTTATCTTGGATGGTGTCGAGCTTCTTGAGTGTTGTTGGAGCTGCACTCATCCAAGCAAGTAGAGAGTATTCCATCACACTCCTGACTTGTGCCTTGTAGATGGTGGAAAGGCTTTGGGGAGTCAGGAGGTGAGTCACTCGCCGCAGAATAACCAGCCTCCGACCTGCTCTTGTAGCCACAGTATTTATATGGCTGGTCCAGTTAACTTTCTGGTCAATGGTGACCCCCAGGATGTTGATAGTGGGGGATTTGGCGATGGTAATACCGTTGAATGTCAAGGGGAGGTGGTTAGATTCTCTCTTGTTGGAGATGGTCATTGCCTGGCACTTATCTGGCGCGAATGTTACTTGCCACTTATGAGCCCAAGCCTGGATGTTGTCCAGGTCTTGCTGCATGCGGGCTCGGACTGCTTCATTATCTGAGGGGTTGCGAATGGAACTGAACACTGTGCAGTCATCAGCGAACATCCCCATTTCTGACCTTATGACGGAGGGAAGGTCATTGATGAAGCAGCTGAAGATGGTTGGGCCTAGGACACTGCCCTGAGGAACTCCTGCAGCAATGTCCTGGGGCTGAGATGATTGGCCTCCAACAACCATTACCATCTTCCTTTGTGCTAGGTATGACTCCAGCCACTGGAGAGTTTTCCACCTGATTCCCATTGACTTCAATTTTACTAGGGTTCCTTGGTGCCACACTCGGTCAAATGCTGCCTTGATGTCAAGGGCAGTCACTCTCACCTCACCTCTGGAATTCAGCTCTTTTGTCCATGTTTGGACCAAGGGCTGTAATGAGGTCTGGAGCCGAGTGGTCCTGGCGGAACCCAAACTGAGCATCGGTGAGCAGGTTATTGGTGAGTAAGTGCCGCTTGATAGCACTGTCGACGACACCTTCCATCACTTTGCTGATGATTGAGAGTAGACTGAAGGGGCGGTAATTGGCCGGATTGGATTTGTCCTGCTTTTTGTGGACAGGACATACCTGGGCAATTTTCCACATTGTCGGGTAGATGCCAGTGTTGTAGCTGTACTGGAACAGCTTGGCTAGAGGCGCAGCTAGTTCTGGAGCACAAGACTTCAGCACTACAGCTGGGATGTTGTCAGGGCCCATAGCCTTTGCTGTATCCAGTGCACTTAGCCATTTCTTGATATCATGTGGAGTGAATCGAATTGGCTGAAGACTGGCTTCCGTGATGGTGGGGATATCAGGAGGAGGCCGAGATGGATCATCCATTCGACACTTCTGGCTGAAGATGGTTGCAAACGCTTCAGCCTTGTCTTTTGCATTCACGTGCTGGACTCTGCCATCATTGAGGATGGGGATGTTTGCAGAGCCTCATCCTCCCATTAGTTGTTTAATTGTCCACCACCATTCACGACTGGATGTGGCAGGACTGCTGGAGGTTTGATCTGATCCGTTCATTGTGGAATCGCTTAGCTCTGTTTATAGCATGTTGCTTCCGCTGTTTAGTATGCATGTAGTACTGAGTTGTGGCTTCACCAGGTTGGCACCTCATTTTTAGGTACGCCTGGTGCTGCTCCTGACATGCTCTTCTACACTCCTCATTGAACCAGGGTTGATCCCCTGGCTTGTTGGTAATGGTAGAGTGAGGAATATGCCGGGCCATGAGGTTACAGATTGTGCTGGAATACAATTCTGCTGCTGATGATGGCCCACAGTGCCTCATGGATGCCTAGTTTTGAGCTGCTAGATCTATCCCATTTAGCACGGTGGTAGTGCCACTCAACACGTTGGATGGTGTCCTCAGTGCGAAGACGGGACTTCATCTCCACGAGGACTGTGCGGTGGTCACCCCTACCAATACTGTCATGGACAGATGCATTTGCGACAGGTAGATTGGTGAGGACGAGCTCAAATAAGTTTTTCCCTCATGTTGGTTCACTCACCACCTGCCACAGGCCGCAGGCCCAGCCTAGTGGCTATGTCCTTCAGGACTTGGCCAGCTCGGTCAGTAGTGGTGCTACCAAGCCACTCTTGGTGATGGACATTGAAGTCCCCCACCCAGAGTACATTTTGTGCCCTTGCTACCCTCAGTGCTTCTCAACATGGAGGAGGACTGATTCATCAGCTGAGGGAGGACGGTAGGTGGTAATCAGCAGGAGGTTTCCTTGCCCATGTTTGACCTGATGCCATGAGATTTCATGAGGTCCAGAGTCAATGTTGAGGACTCCCAAGGCCAAGGCCACGCCCTCGCCCTCCTGACAGTATATCATTGTACCGCCACCTCTGGTCGGTCTGTCCTGCCGGTGGGACAGGACATACCCAGGGATGGTGATGGAAGAGTCTGGGACGTTAGCTGAAAGGTATGATTCTGTGAGTTATGGCTATGTCAGGCTGTTGTTTGACTAGTCTGTGGAACAGCTCTCCCAATTTTGGCACAAGTCCCCTGATGTTAGTAAGGAGGACCTTGCAGGGTCGACTGGGCTTGGTTTGCCGTTGTCGTGTCCGGTGCCAGGTGGTCCGTTCGGTTTTATTCTTATTATGACTTTTCGTAACGAGATTGTACCCTCTGAAATGCCAGGCCATTTCAGAGGGAAATTAAGAATCAACCACATTGCTGTGGGTCTGGAGTCACATTTAGGCCCACAGACCGGGTCAGGATGGCAGGTTTTCTTCCCTATAGGACATTAGTGAACCAGATGGGTTTTTACAACAATCCAGTCGTTTCATGGCCATCATTACTGATACTAGTATTTTAATTCCAGATTTTTATTTAATTAATTGAATTTAATTAATTGAATTTAAATTCACCAGCTACCATGGCGGGATTTGAACTCATAACTCTGGATTTTAGTCTAGGCCTCTGGACTACTAGTCTAGTAACATAACCACTATGCTACCGTACCCGGGGGTGAATACATGGGATTAGGACTACTGTTCATGTAGAGGATAAACCCCAACAGGGACTGCTTCAGCCAAATGGCCTCTTTCAGTGTTGCAATTTTAATGTAATTCTATGAATCAGTGGCAAGGAAGCAGAGATTTTGGCAGGGGCTGAAAACAATTACTTTGGTTTTCTCAATGTTCAGTTGGAGGAAATTTTGACTCATCCATGACCTGATGTCAGATTGGACATGAGGTCAAGGGAAGTGATGGATAGAAAAAGCTGGTGTCATCAGCATACATACAGAAGCTGACCCTGTGCCTGTGGATGATGACACTGAGAAGCAGCACGTTGATGAGAAAATTATTATTTTTCTCTCAGACGTATGAAATTGGCTGCCCTAGATTTAATTGAATTTTGTGCATGGCCAATTCTGTGAACAGTAAAAACATAGCAACTGTATTGGGTGGGTGTGCCATTCCTGTTTTAGAAAGAAGTATACAGAACGTTCTTTCATAACCAGCTCTCACCATGCAGGCTTTAGTCCTGTGACCTTGGTGATGTGGGTGTGTGTACAAAAGCTGTTATTTTCGAAAGAGTAATTGTGGCTTTCTCCAGGTTAAGTTGCTAAATCCATTTTCAATCATCATTTTGGTTTTTCATTCTTCCGAGAACTGCAACTGAGTTTCTACAGAAAAATAATGTCACAGGTTTGTATTTTTCTAACTGCTCAGTGAAGATTATTATTTATTCAAAATGATCTTATTAGATTCTGAGTTCTGACGCAGGGTCATAAGACCTGAAACATTAACCTAACCTTTAGTCCTTCCTCCTGCCTGAACTGCGGAGTGTTTCCAGCATTTTCTGTTTTTTCTGCTGAAGTTTCCAGCATCCGCAGTATTTTGCTTTTTTTTTCACCTAAAAACATGCTCAGCTCTCACAATTTTGGTGTCTTTCCATCCTAATTATAAATTTCAATAATATAACTTTACAACTGATTTTGGCACTTATAGGATAACCACTGTTTAAGTATAATGTAGTAAGACTCAAAAGGGTTCATTTTCTGACTTTGCATTCCTGGCAGGGAATCTTGGCCATTTGAAGTGCATATCGGAGGCTCCCCTTTGAGGGTGCGAAGTCAGAAAATTGTTCCTTAAGTATTTCCCAGTGTAGGGTGGCTCTGGGTCAGTTCTCAGGCCAGTCTGAATTTCCAGCTTCATTAAAATGAATGGAGCGACTCCAGGACACAGACAGCATGTCCCATCAGTGACATCACTGGAATGTGTTGGAGGGAAGAAAACTTCAAATGTTGGCAGAAAATTTGAAGTTTATTTTAAGAAAGTGATTTGTGTTGCATTCTTATAGAAATGATGTTCAAAAGATATAAAAATGAGGACAACCATTCGGTCCTTTTTAATTCATCCATCCAGAGTGACCTATTGAAATTTTCTTTAAAGGAAGGGACAGACAGGGTACTAGAATTGATTGGAATGACCTTATTTTCTGAGGCTCCACTGCCGAGGGGGGCCTTGGACATCACCATCTGCAATTAGAATGTCAGGCGCAGAACCTCAACTGCCAGGTGCTCTTCCTGTCCAATTTTCCAATCACTTTTTGGGGCCACCGCATCCAGGTAAGAGGGAGCTGGATGACTGCAATGACTTCAAGCAGCTCGCATCTATGCTTTTACCAGAGGACAATGTACACAAGTTTTTTTTTATTCGTTCACGGGATGTGGGCGTCGCTGGCGAGGCCAGCATTTATTGCCCATGCCTAATTGCCCTTGAGAAGGTGGTGGTGAGCCGCCTTCTTGAACCGCTGCAGTCTGTGTGGTGAAGGTTCTCCCACAGTGCTGTTAGGAAGGGAGTTCCAGGATTTTGACCCAGCAACGATGAAGGAACAGCGATATATTTCCAAGTCGGAATGGTATGTGACTTGGAGGGGAACGTGCAGGTGGTGTTGTTCCCATGTGCCAGTTGCCCTTGACTTTCTAGGTCGCGGGTTTGGGAGGTGCTGTCGAAGAAGCCTTGGTGAGTTGCTGCAGAGCATCCTGTGGATGGTACACACTGCAGCCCCAGTGCGCCGGTGGTGAAGGGAGTAAATGTTTAGGGTGGTGGCTGGTGTGCCAATCAAGCGGGCTGCTTTGTCTTGGATGGTATTGAGCTTCTTGAGTGTTGTTGGAGCTGCACTCATCCAGGCAAGTGGAGAGTATTCCATCACACTCCTGACTTGTGCCTTGTAGATGGTGGAAAGGCTTTGGGGAGTCAGGAGGCGAGTCACTCGCTGCAGAATACCCAGCCTCTGACCTGCTCTTGTAGCCACAGTGCGCCGGTGGTCCAGTTCAGTTTCTGGTCAATGGTGACCCCCAGGATGTTGATGGTGGGGATTTGGCGATGGTAATGCCGTTGAATGTCAAGGGGAGGTGGTTAGACTCTCTCTTGTTGGAGATGGTCATTGCATGGCACTTGTCTGTCACGAATGTTACTTGCCACTTATGAGCCCAAGCCTGGATGTTGTCCAGGTCTTGCTGCATGTGGGCACGGACTGCTTCATTATCTGAGGGGTTGCGAATGGAACTGAACACTGTGCAATCATCAGCGAACATCCCCATTTCTGACCTTATGACGGAGGGAAGGTCATTGATGAAGCAGCTGAAGATGGTTGGGCCTAGGACACTGCCCTGAGGAACTCCTGCAGCAATGTCCTGGGGCTGAGATGATTGGCCTCCAACAACCATTACCATCTTCCTTTGTGCTAGGTATGACTCCAGCCACTGGAGAGTTTTCCCCCTGATTCCCATGGACTTCAATTTTACTAGGGCTCCTTGGTGCCACACTCGGTCAAATGCTGCCTTGATGTCAAGGGCAGTCACTCTCACCTCACCTCTGGAATTCAGCTCTTTTGTCCATGTTTGGACCAAGGCTGTAATGAGGTCTGGAGCCAAGTGGTCCAGGCAGAATCCAAACTGAGCATCGGTGAGCAGGTTATTGGTGAGTAAGTGCCGCTTGATAGCACTGTCGACGACACCTTCCATCACTTTGCTGATGATTAAGAGTAGGCTGATAGGGTGGTAATTGGCTGGATTGGATTTGTCCTGCTTTTTGTGGACAGCACATACCTGGGCAATTTTCCACATTGTCGGGTAGATGCCAGTGTTGTAGCTGTACTGGAACAGTTTGGCTAGAGGCGCGGCTAATTCTGGAGCACAAGGCTTCAGCACTACAGCCGGGATGCTTTTGGGGCCCATAGTCTTTGCTGTATCCAGTGCACTCAGCCGTTTCTTGATATCATGTGGAGTGAATTGAATTGGCTGAAGACTGGCTTCCGTGATGGTGGGGATACCGGGAGGAGGCCGAGATGGATCATCCACTCGGCACTTCTGGCTGAAGATGGTTGCAAACGCTTCAGTCTTGTCTTTTGCATTCACGTGCTGGACTCCGCCATCATTGAGGATGGGGATGTTTACAGATCCTCCTCCTCCCGTTAGTTGTTTAATTGTCCACCACCATTCACGACTGGATGTGGCAGGACTGCAGAGCTTTGTTCTGATCCGTTGGTTGTGGAATCGCTTAGCTTGGTCTATAGCATGTTGCTTCCGCTGTTTAGCATGCATGTAGTCCTACGTTGTAGCTTCACCAGGTTGCCACGTCTGGTGCTGCTCCTGGCGTGCTCTTCTACACTCCTCATTGAACTAGGGTTGACCCCCTGGCTTGTTGGTAATGGTAGAGTGAGGAATATGCCGGGCCACGAGGTTATATGTTGTGCTGGAATACAATTCTGCTGCTGCTGATGGCCCATAGCGCCTCATGGATGCCCAGTTTTGAGCTGCTAGATCTGTTCTGAATCTATCCCATTTATCACGGTGGTAGTGCCACACAACTTGTTGGATGGTGTCCGCGGTGCGAAGATGGGACTTCATCTCCACGAGGACTGTGCGGTGGTCACTCCTACCAATACTGTCATGGATAGATGCATCTGCGACAGGTAGATTGGTGAGGACGAGGTCAAGTAGGTTTTTCCCTCATTGTTGGTTCGCTCACCACCTGCCGCAGGCCCAGTCTGGCAGTTATGTCCTTCAGGACTCGGCCAGCTCAGTCAGTAGTGGTGCTACCGAGCCACTCTTGGTGATGGCCATTGAAGTCCCCCACCCAGAGTATATTCTGTGCCCGTGCTACCCTCAGTGCTTCCTCCAAGTGGTGCTCAACATGGAGGTGGGCGGTAGGTGGTAATCAGCAGGAGGTTTGCTTGCCCATGTTTGACCTGATGCCATGAGATTTCATGGGGTCCGGAGTCAATGTTGAGGACTCCCAGAGCCACTCCCTCCTGACTATATATCACTGTACCACCACCTCTGGTCGGTCTGTCCTGCCAGTGGGACAGGACATACCCAGGGATGGTGACGGAAAGTCCCCAGATGTTCGTGAGGAGGACTTTGCAGGGTCGACTAGGCTTGGTTTGCCTTTGTCATGTCCGGTGCCTAGTGATACAATGCTGGGTGGTCTGTCTGGTTTTATTCTTATTATGACTTTTTTTTTTAAGTGAGATTTTACAACTGAGTGGCTTGCTGGGCCATTTCAGAGGGCAATTAAGAATCAACCACATTGCTGTGGGTCTGGAGTCATATATAGGCCCGACCGGGTAAAGACAGCAGGTTTCCTTCCCCAAAGGGCATTAGTGAACCAGAGGGGTTTTTACGACAATCCGATAGTTTCATGGCCACCATTACTGATACTAGTTTTTTAAATTCCAGATTTTTATTTTAATTAATTGAACTTAAACTCCCCAGCTGCCATGGCAGGATTTGAACTCATAACTCCAAATTACTAGCCCAGTAACATAACCACTATGCTACCGTACCCAATAGGACTATCTTCCTTAAATGTGTCATCTGCTGCAGGATCCCCTATCCTTCCACATGAAAGGGAGCTGTGTTTTCCACATGTCTCCACTGTGCCAGTGTGAACAATTAGGCATCTTTTTTGGCCCCCACCAGAGTTTCCCCTTTTATGGTGAGCTGCAGCCCTTTAAGAGCTGCACCCGTGCCCACTTTCTGATCCCCAGCGAAGTGTGCTATATTCACCTGTAGTCTAGTCAAAATGGATAATAGAATATTGGATGCAGCTTACTACGTTATTGGTGCAGATATGTCTAAGGTTTGGGCCAGCACACGCCTATTTTTCTGGGCCTTTAATGTATTAAAACTATGGGATTTATACATTCGCTTTAATAAAGGGATATGCTGAATTTTATAAATTAAAGCCCCCTTGTTACCATAAGTAGGGAAAAAAATCTTATATTTCTCAAAAGTTGGGTTTTTGAAGGGATCAAACTGAAGGTCAACCTGTTTGGGCTTATGGATGTATCAGTTGTAAATGAAGCATTTTGAAAACTACATTAACGTTGTAACGTAATCTGTATTTGCTCTCTTTTTTTGTCATGGGACTTTTTATTGAGTGTACACAGTTCATTTCCGGTCATCTGCACAAGTTTGAAACCACCGGCGATGTTGACAACTATAGTTATGGTGACATCGCTGAGACAACAGTGCCTGGTTTGATAGTTTTTCTATTTTTATCACTTTTGTCTGCTCACTCGGTGCTGAGTTTTTGATTATTTCTCCCTCCGTTGCCCTGTCTCTGATTATTTCTCCCTCCATTGCCCTGTCTCTGATTCTTTCTCCCTCCGTTGCCCTGTCTCTGATTATTTCTCCCTCCGTTGCCCTGTCTGATTATTTCTCCCTCCGTTCCTCTGTCTCTGATTCTTTCTCCCTCCGTTGCCCTGTCTCTGATTATTTCTCCATCCGTTGCCCTGTCTGATTATTTCTCCCTCCGTTGCCCTGACTCTGATTATTTCTCCCTCCATTGCCCTGTCTGATTATTTCTCCCTCCATTCTCCTGTCTCTGATTATTTCTCCCTCCGTTGCCCTGTCTCTGATTATTTCTCCCTCCGTTGCCCTGTCTCTGATTATTTCTCCCTCCGTTCCTCTGTCTCTGATTCTTTCTCCCTCCGTTGCCCTGTCTCTGATTATTTCTCCCTCCGTTGCCCTGTCTCTGATTATTTCTCCCTCCGTTGCCCTGTCTCTGATTATTTCTCCCTCCGTTGCTCTCTCTTTTCCTTACTGATAAGATGTGCTGTGGAGATGCCGGTGATGGACTGGGGTGGACAAATATAAGGAATCTTACAACACCAGGTTATAGTCCAACAGTTTTATTTGAAAATCACAAGCTTTCAGAGCTTTTCTCCTTCGTCAGGTGTGTAAAGGTTTCCATCAAAGCACCGCATATATAGCCACAGAACAATGCCGGGTGATTACAGATAATCTTTCCAACTGCCTGTTATCACGCCTCTGCATGGATGGTGTTCACACAGGGGAACATTACACCTCAGACCACTGAATACGCAAGCGGTCAGATTACAAAGACAGAGAGAGAGAGAGAGAGAGAGAAAGAATGGCCAGTTGTATTAAAAACAGATAACTTATTTTTCCCCTCCTGGTGGGGTTACATGTAGCGTGACATGAACCCAAAATCACGGTTGAGGCCGCCCTCATGGGTGCAGAACTTGGCTATCAATTTCTGCTCGACGATTTTGCGTTGTCGTGTGTCTCGAAGGCCGCCTTGGAGAACGCTTACCCGAAGATCGGAGGCTGAGTGTCCTCGACTGCTGAAGTGTTCCCCGACTGGGAGGGAACCCTCCTGTCTGGCGATTGTTGCGCGGTGTCCGTTCATCCATTGTCGCAGTGTCTGCATGGTCTCGCCAATGTACCATGCTCCGGGGCATCCTTTCCTGCAACGTATGAGGTAGACAACATTGGCCGAGTCACAGGAGTATGAACCATGTACCTGGTGGGTGGTGTCCTCTCGTGTGATGGTGGTATCTGTGTCGATGATCTGGCATGTCTTGCGGAGGTTGCCGTGGCAGGGTTGTGTGGTGTCGTGGACGCTGTTCTCCTGAGAGCTGGGTAATTTGCTGCGAACGATGGTCTGTTTGAGGTTGGGTGGCTGTTTGAAGGCGAGTAGTGGAGGCATGGGGACGGCCTTAGCGAGGTGTTCGTCGTCATCGATGACATGTTGAAGGCTGCGGAGAACATGGCGTAGTTTCTCCTCTCCGGGGAAGTACTGGACGACAAAGGGTACTCTGTTGGTTGCATCCCGTGTTTGTCTTCTGAGGAGGTCTATGCGATTTTTTGCTGTGGCCCGTCGGAACTGTCGATCGACGAGTCGAGCGTCATATCCCGTTCTTACGAGGGATTTTGAGAGATTAACATACTTTTGAGAGATTGACATACTTTTAGGAGGTTGCCTTTTTAACCCATTAATCCTTTAGATTTGCATTCATGCAAGTACACATCCAGACAATGGCCTACATTGTGCCACATCCTAATACACGTTTGTTTTTTTAAGCAAAACATTTGCAAACGGTAATAATGTTCCTTTAGTGTTTGCTGGCAGTACCAACTAAATATAGCATAGTTCAAACGATTTCAAGGAACATATGGCAGAAAACAACAAGGGACAAAATGGGGGAAAAATGCAAATACTGATAATCTGAATTAAAAACAGAAAATTATATAAATACATAGCATCTGAAAAGAGAAAAGAGACATAGGCGGGGATTCAAGATTACTGCTGTGGAGGTTCTGTGTTCTTATTGTTTATCTTTTTCTCCTACTCGTTTTCTTTCTTTCAAATAACACTGCTAGAGATCTGCTTGTTATTTTTCCCCAGGTTTCTCCCTCATCTAGAGAAGGCAGTTACTGTTGCCGAGGTAAGATTCCATGCGTGTTTTCTAGTACCTTATCCATTCTTCACGTGAGTTCAGTCAGTGAGTGTTGACAGGTATTTTCAGCACAGGGCTATCACTGCTGAGTCTGATACTGCCCTTCCCACATAAGAACATAGGAATAGGAGTAGGCCATTTAGCCCCTCAAGCCTGTTCCGCCATTCAATGAGGTCATTGCTGATCTGTGACCTAACTCCGTATGCCTACCTTAGCCCCATATCCTTTAATACCTTTGGTTAAGAAAAATCTATCAATCTCAGATTTAAAATTATCAATTGAGCTAGCATCAGTTGCCGTTTGCAGAAGAGAGTTCCAAACTTCTACCACCCTTTGCGTGTAGAAGTCCTGAAAGTCCTGGCTCTAATTTTTAGGCTATGTCCCCTAGTCTTAGACTCCCCAAACAGCGGAAATAGTTTATCTCTATCTACCCTATCAGTTCCCCTTAATATCTTGAAAATATCTTCACATGTGCACTTTTGAATAGGGGTTGTTTAATATTTCCTTTTATCTATCCGTTTCAGAGCTGAAACTTCTGCTGAATTACTAACGTATTATGTCACTTCATTTGCTGCCCGTGAAATGCTGACATGAAAGTATGCTTGGGAACTCCTGGAAATAGGCTAGTTAATATTTAGTGTTTTGCAATGCTGAATAAAATAAGCAAAATAGTGCATGGGGCCCTATAAGAAGGCATAATACACCTCCAAGGAGCTGGCACATTGCCAAAAACAAAACTAACTTTGATTTTCTTTATACAGACATCTAATGATAATCCCCTTCCCTCCAATTTCATCTCTTCCTCTCATACCGAGGTGTTCCGTGGTGTGTTTGATCATCTCTGGTTATAATGAGAACCAAATCCTCAAAAAGGACTTTTCCAAAAGAGCGTTAATTGATACTTGATTATTTTAATGGTCCACAGATTTACTGCTCCGTGGGAGACAGCTCTTTCTAATCCTTAGTCTTGCTTGCGGCTTGCTCATTTCTCTATTCGTATCCAGGAACCTGCAATCACAATTTGTTAAATTAGCTCCTTGTCCGACCCTGAAAATGTAGCTTCTCATCCTTCTTTGAGAATGCATACAAGCAGGTACATTGTTCCGTCAGAGAGATAACATGGAGTCTTGCGAGCTGGATTTCAACTTGTGATTCTGTTTCTGAATAAACTATTTTTAGATAGTTAAGAGCCAGAGATGTGACCGAAGGTTTATGTAGATATATGGCATATATTCACTTTTAAAAAATAGGCTCACTTTCTGTGTGCTATAAACACTGCTATACACTTGCCTCAGTCACCTGCTGCAGCAGAGATAGTGGTAAGAGGAACTTGCAAGATTTTGCTATGAACTATGAACTTTGCAGTAAAAGCTGACTTCACTTCAGCACCTTCGCACTTCTGATTTCGTGTCTCTCCCACTGTTGTTAACTGTCTAGCTGCACTGTCATCCTGCCACAGCCTGCCTTGCTGGTTTTGCCTCTCCCACTCCTGGTCTGCTGGCTTTCACGCTCCTAATGACTGACTCCTAACTGAAAATGCTGTCACTGCCTCTCCAGTTCCTCCCAGCTCTCTCGTTATCAATTTCCCTCCTGCTGTTGTCCCCTTTCCTACTCCTGGTGGCTCTCCTGCTACCACTTCCTTTCCTGCTCTTGATTCTGCTGCTGCTTCTCCTGCCCTTGCCAGCTGATTCTGGCAGCTAGTTACTGGTAACTCACCGGCTACACTGTGCTGCCCTTCCTGGTTTGTATGGCTTAGTTATTCACTGGACAAACTCACTCAATCATCAGGGGAGAACGTTTTATGCGGTTTAACTGTATGCTGTGTTTTTGCACATCATGAAGTACACATCTTTATGTATAATGACACAAAAATGCTACAAAGTGCACCAAAATAAAGTGTGAAAAATTAAAATTTTTTAGGTGTGTGTGCCTCCAGACCCCTCTTAGAAAGTAGATCTTCTGCATGGGTTGTATTATAGTATACTCACTTCTAAAATCATCACTACACCACTAGAAAGAGGATAAATGAATGCTGTAATTAAAGAAAGAACTTGCATTAATATAGCACCTTTCCGACCTCAAGATGTCCCAAAGCGCTTTACAATCAATTAAGTGCTTTTGAAGTGTAGTCACTGTTGTAATGTAGGAAACGTGGTAGCCAATTTGCATACAGCAAGGTCCTACAATCAGCAATGCGGTTATGACCTGATAATCTGTTTTAATGATGTTGGTTGATGGATAAATATTGGCCAGGACACAAGGGAAGAACTCCCCTACTCTCCTTCGAATAGTGCCATGGGAACTTTCACGTCCACATGAGAGGGCAGATGGGACCTTGGTTTAACATCTCAACCGAAAGACGACTCCTCTGACAATACAGTGCTCTCTTAGTACTGCGCTGAAGTGATAGCTGAGATTATGTGCTCAAGTCTCTGGAGTGGGATTTGAACCCACAACCTTCTGACTCAGAGGTGAGAGTGCTACCAATTAGGGTTGCTTATCTCCCTATAACCTCTTTAAAGTTTAAATGCTACTTCGGTCTGTATTCTACTGCTTCTGGTAAGAAAACAGGATCAGAGTTCACCTGACAGTTCAGTAGTTTAAATGAACATGTAGTCCTGAGCTCTATAGACCAAGGTCTCAGGTTCCAGTCTCCGATCTCTGGTCTGTGCTAAATTAACTATTCTCAACTGCAGTGTCAATGAGACCAATCAGATCTGCTAGGCTAGGGTTCCCATTCAATGAGGGTTCCTGTTGATGATCAATATCCAGTGACCACTGATGGCAAAAGTGACTGTGATTGTAGAGTGAGGACATGATCAGGTTTGGTGAAAAGCCATTGACCTGAAATGTAAGCTGTTTCTCCCTCCACAGATGCTGCCTAACCGGCTGAGTGTTTTCCAGCATTTTCTGTTTTTAAATCAGATTTCCAGCATCTGCAGTACTTCGCTTTTGTTTCAGGTTTGGATGATGTAATAGCCTGCCAATAACTCACTGCCAATAGTTACACGCTGTACCTCAGCCTGAATCACTCTCTTCAGGAGAGGAGGTGAAGAATTAAAAGAAAGAAAAATAGAAATTAGTACATCAACCTTTGTTCATGACAAGACTGACACCACCTATGGTGATAGAATTGACTGGAAGTTCCCTTATTTTGAATGTTTCAAGCGTTCATTTAAATGATCTTTTCCTTCTTTATAAAAAGATTTGAAGTTTAACAGAACCATTTTTAAACAGTAATTTGTTTCCACAAAAATACATGTGCTTCACTGCAAAATGTTAAAATTAGTAATTATTACAATAATTTTCTGAATGAATTGCAAACAAGTATGAGCAAAAATGTTCTGATTAGAATTATTCCTCAGTCAACTAGACATGCAGCCGTCCTCCGCATCTATGAAAGCTGCCATGTAGAAAATACTCTTTCTCGTAGACTTTGCCCTGCTTGTGCCTTCCTACTGTTGTCTTTACCACTACAGCTTTTTGGTGCCAACAATTGTATGACCTTACAATTGTAACCTTTACCTCTCGTCAATGGCAGGAGGTTCTGAGGTGGCCAACTGATACTTTCCTACAACAGCCTTGAATAGAGGTGACACTTCCTGTGAATCATTTTCCCTTTAAGAAGAAAGTGAAGAGTATGAAGGCATTCTGTGTGCCAGGTGCCGAAAAGCATTTCTTAATGGGGATATTATTGGTGCAGGAAACAAAATAATACATATCATGTGCCTCCCTACATATTTGGCTGTTATTGAAGTAACATGCAGGAGAAGGAAGGGGATGTGACAGTTATTGTGGTATCTCCTGCACATTGCTGGTAAAATACAGGTGGTGATCAATACGGTGAGGGGCAAGCTGGATGTAAATGCTTATTGCAATGCATTGTTACCAGGAATGATTGCCTCCTGTTTCCTTGCCTGCCCTCGTGAGGTCTGTGAACTTCTTATGGCATTCTGTAGCCTTTTGGGATCGCTGGAGATGGCATTCATGGTCAAGGCCATCCCCTTCCACTGCACCTGGATCATGCCTTCATGGGCCTTCATCTCTGGTGGCCAAAAAGCTGGGTTCTTTGCCAGATTATAAACGATAACACCTCAAGTAAAGAGTGTGTAAATTTGGGAGCTCAGTGCCCGAAAGAACTACCAGCTTCAGACGTTGCAGTGCGCCACATCATTACAGAAACACGCTGTTACAGCCAGTTTAAAGCTGCAGTAGCAATGCATTTTCCTCATCTCTCCTCCCCCCAAGATGGACTCCCTATAGTGAATAGATATTTGTGAAAATATCATGATGTCAGCACAGAATATGGTCCTTATCATGTAACATGCTTCAAATATATATTTTGTCACACGTATACAAACACTGGGCTAGAAATTGGGCCTTGTAACGCCCATTGTTTCGGCGCTATGTGGCCTCCCGAAGTTCCAAAATGGCATCCAGAATGTGCGCGCACGCTTCTAGCATTATGTGCGCCGGACGCCATATTGGTAAACGGTTTCATGCACGTGCAGATAACGAATGCCAGCAGCATGTAAAGCAGGTAGAATATGCTTTAGATGCATGTTACATGATAAGGACCATATTCTGTGCTGACATCATGATATTTTCACAAATATCTATTCACTATAGGGAGTCCATCTTGGGGGAGGAGAGATGAGGAAAATGCATTGCTACTGCAGCTCTAAACTGGCTGTAACAGCGTGTTTCTGTAATGATGTGGCGCACTGCAATGTCTGAAGCTGGTAGTTCTTCTGGGCACTGAGCTCCCAAATTTACACACTCTTTACTTGAGCTGTTATCGCAGGGTGCAATGTTGATTTAAAGTGATAAAAACCATTTTGGCACTCAACACTCCACTCAATGCATTTCCTTAACCACGAACACCTCAACATGTTTTAGAGTGCCTGGAAGACCCCCCACCAGCGCTACTTAAATGGATCATGCAGGTATTGCAGGTTAGTTGCTGGATTATTGCTTCTGGCTGCTGGTAGAATAGGACGTGTTTGTTGAAGCTTCCTATACTTACAGAGAGTTGTAAACAATTTTACAACACCAAGTTACAGTCCAACGATTTTATTTTTAATCCCACAAGCTTTCGGGGGCTTTCCCCTTCCTCAGGCGGTGTGGAAAAGACAATTTCGAATCCTTTGCATTTTAAGATCACAGAACAAAGCCTGGTGATTACTGCCCGTTGCCAAGGCAATCACAGTGAGCAGACAGAAAGGTGTCACCTAAAAGGCCACTGAATATACAACCCCCCAAAAAAAAAAGGAGAGAGAGAGAGATAAGGAAGACAATCAATGACCCGTTATATTAAAAACAGATAACATTTGTTCGCTGGTGGGGTTACGTGTAGTGTGACATGAACCCAAGATCCCGGTTGAGGCCGTCCTCATGGGTGCGGAACTTGGCTATTAATTTCTGCTCGACGATTTTGCGTTGTCGTGTGTCTCGAAGGCCGCCTTGGAGTACGCTTACCCGAAGGTCGGTGGCTGAATGTCCATGACTGCTGAAGTGTTCCCCGACAGGGAGAGAACCCTCCTGTTTGGCGATTGTTGCGCGGTGTCCGTTCATCCGTTGTCGCAGCGTCTGCATGGTCTCGCCAATGTACCATGCTCTGGGGCATCCTTTCCTGCAACGTATGAGGTAGACAACGTTGGCCGAGTCACAGGAGTATGAACCGTGCACCTGGTGGGTGGTGTCCTCTCGTGTGATGGTGGTATCTGTGTCGATGATCTGGCATGTCTTGCAGAGGTTACCGTGGCAGGGTTGTGTGGTGTCGTGGACGCTGTTCTCCTGAAGGCTGGGTAATTTGCTGCGAACGATGGTTTGTTTGAGGTTGGGTGGCTGTTTAAAGGCGAGTAGTGGAGGTGTGGGGATGGCCATAGCGAGGTGTTCGTCATCATTGATGACATGTTGAAGGCTGCGGAGAACATGGCATAGTTTCTCCGCTCCGGGGAAGTACTGGACGACGAAGGGTACTCTGTTAGTTGCGTCCCGTGTTAGTCTTCTGAGGAGGTCTACGCGATTTTTCGCTGTGGCCCGTCGGAACTGTCGATCGATGAGTCGAGCATCATATCCCGTTCTTACTAGGGCGTCTTTCAGCGTCTGTAGGTGTCCATCGCGTTCCTCCTCGTCTGAGCAGACCCTGTGTATTCGCAGGGCCTGTCCATAGGGGATGGCCTCTTTGACGTGGTTAGGGTGGAAGCTGGAAAAGTGGAGCATTGTGAGATTGTCCGTGGGCTTGCGGTAGAGTGAGGTGCTGAGGTGCCCGTCTTTGATGGAGATTCGTGTGTCCAAGAAAGAAACTGATTCTGAGGAGTAGTCCATGGTGAGCTTGATGGTGGGATGGAACTTGTTGATGTTATCGTGTAGTCTCTTTAGTGATTCCTCGCCGTGGGTCCATAGAAAGAAAATGTCGTCGATGTATCTGGTGTATAGTGTTGGTTGGAGGTCCTGTGCAGTGAAGAAGTCCTGCTCGAACTTGTGCATGAAAATGTTGGCGTATTGGGGTGCGAATTTGGTCCCCATGGCTGTTCCGTGTGTTTGGGTAAAGAACTGGTTATTGAAGGTGAAGACATTGTGATCCAGGATGAAGCGGATCAGTTGTAGGATGGCGTCTGGAGATTGGCTGTTGTTGGTGTTGAGTATTGATGCTGTCGCAGCGATGCCGTCATCGTGGGGGATACTGGTGTATAGTGCCGAGACGTCCATCGTGGTGAGAAGTGTTCCTGGTTCAACAGGTCCGTGGGTACTGAGTTTTTGTAGAAAGTCTGTAGTGTCGCGACAGAAGCTGGGGGTTCCCTGCACGATGGGTTTCAGGATGCCCTCGATGTATCCAGAGAGGTTCTCACACAGGGTTCCATTGCCTGATACGATAGGACGTCCGGGTGTGTTGGCTTTGTGTATCTTTGGGAGGCAGTAGAAGTCTCCCACGCGGGGAGTATGTGGGATGAGAGTGCGTAGGATGTTTTGAAGGTCTGGATCGAAGGTCTTGATCAGTTTGTTGAGCTGATGGGTGTGTTCTTTGGTCGGGTCTGCGGGTAACCATCTGTAGTGTTCCTGGTTGTCCAGTTGTCGGTATGCTTCTTTGCAATAGTCCGTTCTGTTCGGTTCATACTCCTGTGACTCGGCCAACGTTGTCTACCTCATACGTTGCAGGAAAGGATGCCCCAGAGCATGGTACATTGGCGAGACCATGCAGACGCTGCGACAACGGATGAACGGACACCGCGCAACAATCGCCAAACAGGAGGGTTCTCTCCCTGTCGGGGAACACTTCAGCAGTCATGGACATTCAGCCACTGACCTTCGGGTAAGCGTACTCCAAGGCGGCCTTCGAGACACACGACAACGCAAAATCGTCGAGCAGAAATTAATAGCCAAGTTCCGCACCCATGAGGACGGCCTCAACCGGGATCTTGGGTTCATGTCACACTACACGTAACCCCACCAGCGAACAAATGTTATCTGTTTTTAATATAACGGGTCATTGACTGTATTCCTTATCTCTCTCTCTCTCCTTTTTTTTTTGGGGGGTTGTATATTCAGTGGCCTTTTAGGTGACACCTTTCTGTCTGCTCACTGTGATTGCCTTGGCAACGGGCAGTAATCACCAGGCTTTGTTCTGTGATCTTAAAATGCAAAGGATTCGAAATTGTCTTTTCCACACCGCCTGAGGAAGGGGAAAGCCCCCGAAAGCTTGTGGGATTAAAAATAAAATCGTTGGACTATAACTTGGTGTTGTAAAATTGTTTACAATTGTTAACCCCAGTCCATCACCGGCATCTCCACATCATTACAGAGAGTTGCTATAGTATATTTGAGAGTGGATTGCCAGGTACTGCGTTACTGTTGGTCTAATTTACAAGTGTGTGAACAATATTCCTGGCAACCATGGGTGGTCTGCTAGGGCTCCCACTGGGCATAGAACATGACTGGGAGCATGCAGAGAGGCCACGCAGAGCAGGAAAAGCTGCGAGTTAAGGGAGGAGGATGAGGAGGAGGTGTAGGGCACGGAGCAGGAGGCCATATCCCATTAGGAACTTCAGGGAATACCACTCTTCCCTTCAGAGGAGCGAGGATCAGTGCATCCAATGGCTGAAGTTCACAAAAGAGGTCCTGACAGAGATCTGTCTCCTGCTGCAGCTGCAACTACAGCCTTAGAGCAGGGCAAGGATAGCATTGTCTGTGGCCGTCAAGGTAACCGTGGCCCTGAACTTCTACGGCACTGGATCCTTTCAGGCCTTTGCTGGCAGTGCACTGCTGCATAAGGGAGGTCACGGAGGCAGTGTACGAGCTGCGCAATAGGTTCATTACGTTCCCTCTTGACAGAGAGAAGCAGAATGAGTGAGCATGAGGGTTTGCTCGCATTGCAGGCTTCCCCATAGTGCAGGGTGCCGTTGACTGCACGTAAATTGCCATACATACTCCACATGTCAACTCGGCCATCTTCATGAACTGAAAGGGGTTCCACTTCCTGAATGTACAGCTGGTGTGTGACCACACGCAGCACATCATGCAAGTCAATGCCTGCTACCCTGGCAGCAGTCACGACGTCTTCACTATGTGGCAGTCTAACATGCCAGCTATCTTTGAACCAGCTTGGCAAGTGAAAGGCTGGCCTCTGGGTGACAAGGGCTAACCCTGCATGAGGTGGCTCATGACCCTGGTCAGGAACGCACACACATATGCAGAGCAGGCCTACAATGAGAGCCATGCTGCCACACACAACATCATTGAGCACACCATAGGCATTGTAAAGCAATGCTTCCGCTGCCTGGACCATTCTGGTGGAGCCCTGCAGTACTCAGCTGAGCAAGTGTCAAGATTTGTCGTGGTATGCGGCATGCTGCACAACCTCACCCTTATGAGGGAACAGCCCCTGCCACCAATTATCCTGCAAGACACTGAGCCAGAAGAGGAAGATGAATAGGTTGAAGAGGAGGAGGAGGAGGAAGAGGCTGAGGATGAAGGAGAGGAGACGGAGGGGGAAGTGGAGCAAGAAGCAAGGAGGCAACAGGAACACTGGCCCTGTCTGCCAGGGCTCTGCGTGCTCACCTGATCCATGAGCGATATCAATAACATGAACGACATCTCCCAAGTCACCAATAGTCCCACACTCCCATCCGTCCTCTCCCACATGACCATCAAATCGCCCTCCATATGATTACACATTGCTTCCTCCTTCAGCTCAACACAGAAATAAAAACCACCACCAAATGCAAGTTCAAATCCACATTTATAAATTAACACAGGAAATGATGCAAACCAAATGAGACTATTCACCCTTGTGCATTCCCTTAGTGCCTCTTGTTCGTGTGCCTTCACCTGTCCTAGTGCTCTTGTGAGGTGCATCCCCAGTGGCTGGAGCATGGGTGGTGGGATGCTGCTGATCTTCAATTGAGGATTGTGCAGATGGCCTTGGAGGATGACCTCGAGCAGCTCTGGGCCGGGAGGGCCCGGATTTAGACTGCATCTTGGCCTGGGCTGCAGCAGTCTGGCCTGGCTGGCTGATAGGCAACAGCAAGGGCACTGGTGGAATGGCAGGGATAGGGGCAGGAATGCTGTCATCTGGACAGTGGACAGCAGGTTGGACTACCATGGCGCCACTGCCACTCGCACAGGGCAGCGCCTCAGCAATCCTGGTGATCAGCTGGCGAACGGATTGCTAGAGTGATGTGACGCCCTGGAAGCCCCGTTCCACAGTGGTCCCCAGAGTTACGATAGCAGCAGTCTGCGCTTCCATAGCAGTAGTCTGAGTTGCCATTGCAGCAGTCTGAGCTTCAACCGAGGATTGCAGATGTTTGATCACATTGGTTTGTGCTGCAATGGAAGCTGCGACAACGACCATCAGGCACTGCATCATGGTGGGTTCCTCAGGTGTGCTGATGGAGCTGACCCCCTGTTCCACGTGGTTAAGGATGTGCACCAAGCTCTGCGCAAAGCCCTTTGCCAAGTTGGAGCTGGACTCCACCATGCTCCTTGATATTGTGCGCAGGCTTTCTGGCAGGCTTTCCAGTGCCCAGAGCTTTTGGTGGTGTACGCCCATCAGCCGTCTTCTATAGCCTGGACCATTGAAGTCAGCATCTGATACCTCAGCAGCAGGACCAGTGTGTAACCTCGCACTCTGGCAAACTGGCGCCTGTGGTATCCGTTCCCCCCGCCCCAGCTCATGCGCACTTGTGCCTGGTGTCTCACCACTTGCAGATCCCTCCTCTAACCTAGCCTCTAAAGGGCGTGCAGTGTTAGTATCTGAGTTGGTGGATGCGAGTGTCAGATCAAGTGACCGTGCAGCTTCAGTGTCCTCCTTCCCCTCCTCCTCCTCCTCTCCTCAGATGGCTCCAGTTCTTGTGTATCTGCAATGACAAAGGGAAACAGGTTGAGTTGTGGAGCGGGGAGAAGAGCAAGTAAGACATGAGTCAGAATAGATTGTGGGATGAGGGAGATGTGGGAAATGAGAAGGAGGACTAGGTTTGCAGAGACCCCCTTCATTGGGACCTCCAGTGCCACCAGTGGCCACAGAACTGTCTCCTCCAGGTGAGGACGTGTAAGCGTGCCTGTCCTCCCTCAGGTCTTTCCTGCTGCTGGCTGTTAAGTGCCACCTTCTCCTGCAAGACAGAGAGAAGTGTGTCAGTGAATATCCTGCAAGCTGTCTGGGTGATGTGCCTGTCATGGTAGAATAGCTGCCTGTGTGTGTGACCTGTGAGTGGTGGTTGTGTGGCATGCAAGTGGGGTACTATGTGAGGGTGAGATACAGCATCCGAAGTGCAGTGTAGCGTACGGATGGGCAGCGTTTGTTGGTGGGTGGGTGATTGGAGGAGGGGTGTCGTGCGTGGAGCAGTGGTGCAGTTGGTTGGATGTGCCACTTGACACTTGCATTCACTCACCTTGACCACTCGTGTCAAATCATTGAACTTTATCAGCACTGCACCCACGTGCGCGGTGCAGTGCTCTTGGCATTCACCAGCTGGGCCATTCCCTCCCACTTCCTGCGCAGCTGGTGTCTGGAGGGTCTCCTACCACCCTGCAGGTACAGGATGGCCCTCCTTTCGTCCACTCCCTCCACCAGGGCCTCCAGTGCATCGTCCGAGAACCTTGATGCGTGCCCTCTTGCTGGTCCAGCAATCCTTTCTGCCATCCTGCACTGCTCTCATTGACTGTGCACCTCCCCTTTAAGAGATGCAGGCTGCCTTTAATTAGTGCTGGCCACGCCTCATTTCGGGCCTCCTGCTTGTGTGTGCAGCCACTCAACAGCACAGATAGCGCTGGCTGCATGTAGAAATCATGTTAATGATCAGGCAGTATGAATCTCATGTGCTGCCTGTATTGGAAGCACCAGGCACGGGTTAATCGCAATGCCTGTGCCCAGATTCAGGAGTTATCGAATTTAACCCCCACTGTTTCTGTGCTTGACATTTTCCATTGTCAACACACATTCAACACTCGAGTGTCATCCATATTCACACATTTCGTGCACATACATGATTAAACATGACCCACATACAGTCCCAAATTTTGTTGCTGTTTAAATTTCTTGTTTCTGATAATAAAGTTATGATTGACACAAATAAGGGTAGTGATCTAATGCCACCTACTGTGGAGGTCTTTCATTACAACTGACAATTTGGAGTTATACAGCATCTTTAACATAGCAAAAGGTTGCAAAGTGATTCACAATGGGTGGAGAATGGATACTGAGAAGGAATTGGGAGAACATTTTGAGAGGTGATCAAAGGCATGATTGGAGGAAGATTTTGAGGAATTGGGAAGAAAGATAGTAAAGATTTAGGAAGGGAATTCCAGAATCCAGGCATCAAATGGTAGAAGGCTAAGCTGCATGTGATGGAGCAGGGAGAGAGGGCAACATCAGGTAATGCAGCATCAGGAAAACAAGGGTATACACTGGAACACAGGGCCAAAGGAGGTTGCAGAGGTAGGAAGGCCATGGAAGAATTTACAAATGAGGATGTGAATTTTTAACTCAATGCACTATGGGAATAGGATGCCCGTGGAGGTTGGTAAGGATAGTGGTGAGAGGTGAGGGAGATTTAGAGATATGATCCAGACAGCAGAGTTTTGGACAAGTTGGGTTTTGTGTAGACTTTGGAAGGAAAAACAGAAAGGCAGAGTATTATTTAAATGGTGATAGATTGGGGAATGTTGATGTACAAAGGGACCTGGGTCTCTGTACACCAGTCACTGAATGCAAACATGCAGGTGCAGCAAGCAGTTAGGAAGGCAAATGGTATTTTGGCCTTCATTGCAAGAGGATTTGAGTACAGGAGCAGGGATGTCTTACTGCAGTTATACAGGGCCTTGGTGAGACCACACCTGGAGTATTGTGTGCAGTTTTGGTCTCCTTACATAAGAAAGGATATACTTGCTGTGGAAATGGAAGAAGTAGTGTAAAACTGAAATAAAATGAAGGAGTCACCATGTGTAAGGGATAGTGAATGAATAATGCAGAGGTTCAGTAATGTTCTGAAACAGAGGACTCATAGGTAACCTCCTCAGACACGGGTGAGGTAACGACAGACGCTAATTAACAAACAATGGGTCAGTGAATGAAGTAAGATGTAAACTAATCAAGGAGATGGGACAGGTTGTAGAATAGGATAAACTAATCATCAGGGCGCAGGAAAAGGGAACAAATGTGTAAGCAAGGAGATGGGACAGATTATAGGATAGTATAAACCAGGAGGAAAAACCCCAGATAGCAGCGAGAATCTAGGAGCAACACTCGACAGCAGGGACCTGGGGACAGAAACCCTACGTAGAGGTATGGACAGAGATTGATCACCTCGGACCAAATTGGGTAATATCAATATAAGTTGTGAGTCTTATATTTTGGAATTGTACTTTAAACTACGAACGGTGTTTGTTAAGCATTTATTAAAGATAAATCTTTGTACGCGAAATCTGTTGCCGGTGTGTTTGTTCAGCCCAAACTTACATTTGAACCCTAAAAGGAAAGGTTGCTAACCTATTTGTTCGGTCTTTCGAACATCTAGCGAAATCGGAGCAACAATTGGCACCCCTAGATGGGACTTTAGAACTTTGGTTTGGACAAAATATACCACAGTAAGGGGCTGAACAAGTGACAGACAGTATCTGTTAGAGTCGGATAAGGAATATCCGTTAGAGTCGGATAAGGAATATCTGTTCGAGTCGGAGAGGGAATATCTGTTCGAGTCGGATAAGGTTTTAAAGCAGTAACTATGGTGGAACATGACGTATCTAAAGGGGAGACCTCCCAGGATTGGGAAGAACAGTTTCACAAGTTAATGGTAGGAAAATATAAGGACTGGGCGGTGATGATCACCGGTCCAAGTTTCAAAGGAGGTCAGACCTTCTTTGAGCACAATAATAAAAAGGGAAAAACGAAACGAAAAAAATTTAAATATTTTCTGATGGCAGCCTGTTACTCCGAATTAATGAGCGAGCGAGCATTAACACAGAGTCAGGGTCAGACCCAAAACCAATTGCAGTCTGATTTAGACCAGCTCCGGAATCAGGTTAAAAATTTGCAAAAGGAAAATGAGGAATTACGTAGTGATAAAAGATTGCACACTCTCCATATGGCCTCTAGTATGACCGCAGTCAAAGCAAGTAATTAAAAATTACACCGAATGCAGGAACAACTGGACGAGTCCACAAGGGACCGCTGTGCCCTAGAGGAAAAATGTCAGGATTTGAAATCAGCCCTCAACGTCATACAATAGTCTCACCAGCAGGAAAAATATGATAAAACGGATCATACCCACTGTCGTCAAGAAATAGAAGTATTAAAGTCACAATTATCCTCACACAGAGGCATAATATGCGCTTTCTCCGACAGAGGCGGAGAGGGTATCGACTACTCAAGTCTGGCCGAGGTGGCCCAGAACTATGAGAGGGACCGATCAGGAGAAGTGGACTACGGCCCCCCCTGACCCGTCATGGTACGATCCCCCGCCACCCTATAGAGATGATAAAGGTCCTACTGCCCCAGAGGATGGGCTTGCTGCCCCAGAGGAGCCGCCACCCCCACTACCAATGAACCCTATGGTCACTGTTCGGACACAGGAAAGGACCGACGGTCAAGCAGTCGACGCTGTGCCCAACGGACCCATCAATTATTCCTCCTCTTTTACTCTCTCCCAATTGAATGATATTGCCAAAAACGTACCCAAGTTCAATGGCAAGATTAATTTTGAATTATGGAAGGCTGCGGTTCTCCAGGCCTCTGAGACTCAGGGACTAGATGAGGGAGAGCTGAGGAAACTAGTGACTTTGTGTTTGGGACCCGTTATATTCGGGGCCATGCCCCAAACCCAGAGAACAGGGCAGGGCACCATAGTTGAAATGTGCATCGCCATTAAGGAGGCGGCAGGAGTTAACAGCAAGGATCCCGTTATGGAACTAGCAAACTTTAAACAGGGTGACGAAGAACACCCCCGCGCTTATGCCTAACGCTTGTGGGTGGTTTTCTGTAACCTGATGGGAACATTGAACCCATCAATGGTTCAATGTGCCCAGAACTATGAGAGGGACCGATCAGGAGAAGTGGATGATGGTCCTCGTGCCACCTGGTTTAAGTCCCTCATTTCCCATGCCTCCGATTCCGGTAAAAGGGCATGTAAGCTATTTGACCCTACCGACGACACTCATAATGAGGCCTGGATTTTAAGGCGTGTGACCAGGGCTTGGCAGGACGATCAAAATCAATCCTCTCCCCAACCAAAAGATAAAATCCACGCTTTCTGCTCAGGCCCAGATAGAAATGACCCGCCAGCATGGAGGACTGAGGGATCTCCAAGGTATCTGGTAGCAAACCAGGGAGATAGGGGATATGGACCATTAAGGGGACCCTGTTATAACTGCGGAAAGATGGGGCATTGGCAAAGGGAGTGTCAGGTGCCAAAAAATAACCAGTCCGGCGCTGTGGGATGCTCCGGGCGAATGGCACCCTTCCATGAGCAACCAGCACTCGATCCCGGGGGCCAACAATGACGGTGTCCGACCTCGGAGGTCGTGTGCAAGGCAGGATGTGACAATCATGGACGGCCTATAGTCTCAGGTGTCGTAAGAGGTCGCGATACCACATTTTTATGGGACACAGGCGGATCCAGAACATGTCTGGGAAACCAGCACCCTCTCTCGCCCAACGACTTAACTAATCAAGAAATTCTCCTTAGCGGCTTCACCGGTCATGGGCAGACCGCTCCAATCACCAAGCCATTGGAGATTCAATTGGGAAGTTTCAAATTTAAGCCTGCCTGCCTGTCGGTGCCACAGATGCAGGGGGAATCGGCAATAATTGGTATTGACTTCATGAGAAAATATAATTTGGCTTATGACCCAGCAAACCGATGTATTTGGAGAATGTGCGAAACTTGTGTTGACGGGTTAATACTGACGTGCGCGTATGCTGCATGTAAACTTTTACTTTTTTTCCTTCTACTACAAAGACGACCCGGAAATACAGGATGTTTTAACCCAAAACTTAAATGTTTTTGCCACCCACAAACACGAGTGTGGCTGGATGGCAGGACCAGTCTCAATCAAGGGACCCGATCCCCTGCCCCAGAAGCAGTATAAAATTCCCGTAGAGGCAGAAAAGGACTTCGACAATATTATTCACAGTCTCTTGAATCAAGGCGTGCTCCGACCCATTGCTTCTACCAATAACTCACCCATTTGGCCTGTTCAAAAACCTGATAAGTCCTGGAGAATGACTATAGATTACCAAGCCTTGAATAAGGTTACGTCTTCTGTGGCACCCACTGTTGCCACTGCCCCAGAGACCGCTTCAAAACTTTCCCCAACTGCAAAAATCTTTACTGTCCTGGACATCAGTAATGGATTTTGGTCCATACCCTTAACAAAAGAATGCCAATACAAATTTGCTTTTACTCACAAGGGACAGCAGTACACTTGGACCCGGTTGACTCAAGGTTTCCACAACAGCCCCTCAATATTCTCAAACATACTGGCAAATAGTTTGAAGGGATTTTCCCAGCCCTCAGCACTCGTTCAGTACATAGATGATATCCTCCTTCAAACTGACACCATGGAGGAACATAAGGTCCTGTTACAGGAACTATTTAAAACCCTCCATAAGATTGGTGTAAAGGTGAACCCTAAAAAGGTGCAGATTGCAAAACCCTGTGGGAAAATGGGCTTCTTCCGTATGTACCATGTCATGTTGGACACGGGGGAGGACGATACTGAAGGCCCAGCCACCGCCGGCCTCCCTGCACCAGGGGTTCTCGAACCAGCAAACATGAATAGGTCTGACTCAGACCCAGAAGAGTCGGAGGGGGAAACGGCGTCCAGCACTGAATTGGGATCCGATCAATTGAGATCCGACTCTGACGATCCGACTGAAGACCTTGCCCAGGGATTACAGAGGTTGTTTTTGGAATCTCCTAGGGTGGCCCCTTGAACCCTGTCTTTAATCCGACCTGTCAACTGACTAGAAACCATTCTCTATCCCCGCCCAGTCCAGGACGACCCAAACGGTTGCGTTGGGTATCAAAAAAGATAGAACTGTAAATAAGAGCAGTGGCTACCCTGATCTTTCTTTTTCTTTCTAGGTAACTGATTATTGCTCATGGAAATCCCAGTACCCACCCTTCTGGGGTACTGTGGTCTGGTGTTTGGCTGTATCATCCTCGCTGAGAACTCAGAAGTAACTATTATCGCAGACGGACGGAACAGTCAGAACTGTGCCCAAGACAACAATGCAGGTTTCCACGCACCTACCAATGGCAACAACGAGTGCAGTTGTAGCAGCCAAGGAAAAACCTGCTATGAGACGGCAACTGAAACTCAACTGAACTTTGTATGTATTGCTTGTACGGGAAAAGATGTTAAGGCTATAGTATGGATAGCTATGCAGAACACAGGGGGCACCCACAGGGTTCTATCGGGGGCAACTCCTGTTGGTTCAGAGCATGAGATGAATTGTACTAAGATAGATAAACAACTGTGTTGCAACATAAGCAAGACAAGCACCTCCTTACAGATGATGGTGGGATGTAGCAGCAATTCAACTGTAAGAAACCTAATCAGTAATCCACGGAAGAGCTTAAAACCAACGTGCTCGTGTAGACACCAAGGAAAGCTAGTGGTTCAGGTGTTACAGACACCTGCTACCCCCGAGCCAACTACCCCACTCATTGTTCAGACCACCACCCCGATCCCTACGACCCCGGTTCCAGTTTGGGACTGCCCCGAACACGAGCCGGGACCCTAGGGAGGAGTAATATTATGAAATACGACCAAAATCGTTTATGATAATATACAATATGAATTAATACCTATAGTACTGAATATAATCAATGTACAATTACCCGATTGGTGCCCGGAGGGAACCAAAAGATTGTATCAGGACTTGACTTCGATGTTGCTCAAGGGAGAGATAGGAGGGAAGCAGGGAAATGAAACAAGGACAGCTAGGGAAAGGAGGAAGAGAGGGTTACTGAATGATGCAGGGACAGTCTACGGAGCAGGAATGGCCACTGTAAATACTCTAGATATAACTAATTTGAACTCCAAGATTAAAATCTTAACCTAGCAAGTCAAAACGTTATTGGAGGAACTGTATAATAATCTAAGACAAGAGTCACAGGCAGGACAGGAAAGTATAGGGA
The DNA here is from genome assembly GCF_035084215.1 of Heptranchias perlo. Taxonomy (NCBI): domain Eukaryota; kingdom Metazoa; phylum Chordata; class Chondrichthyes; order Hexanchiformes; family Hexanchidae; genus Heptranchias; species Heptranchias perlo. The sequence goes on from NC_090335.1 coordinate 47,491,939, forward strand.
TCCAAACACAATAGGTGAAGATCTTAGAAGGACATGCACGGACTATCAATCAACTTATTAACACAGCCAAAAAGGCGGCGAAAGGAACCCAACAACAAACACTGTGCATGACATATGGCAATTGGATGCTGGACCAGCTGAGAGAAAACTTAATGCTGGCAAAACGTGAAGAAGTACCCACTTGGATCAACAATACTCAAATCCAGGGTCTGATAAAGCAGAATGTTCCTGCTACTGTCAGTGACTGTGAACTACGGAAACTCAGCAGGGTATGGTTCAACGAGGAATGTACGGGCCCCCGTGGAAGTACTGCTGTAGGGATGGTGATAGGAGTCCCCATGATAGGACACCAGGAAGCAATGCCATTATTTGAGGTCCAAACCATAGGCACTATACAAAAAGGAGTATGGGTGGCTGTGGCAGGAATGAGGCCATATGCTGTGAAGCAGAACGGTACTCTAGTGGGAAATGCATTGGGACAATGTGCCACTACGGAAAGAACAGTAATATGCCCATACAAAATTTACCCGACCCGCACCGCGCAATGCGGATTTAAGGGAAATACGGCCATAAATTGCTCCTTGATCATGGAGAACGCGATTCACAAACCTATCACTCGAAACGCTTATATGGGTGACGGAACATATTGTTTTACCACCACCGAAGCTAGTTACCATTATGGGAATAAGGGCTGCCCTATCCAAAACCCAACCTTCTGCCCGCACCCCCTGATACCAATGAGAATAGGAAATGAGGAAATGATCAACATCCAGAGGTATGCAACTGTTAATCTTAATGTGTCAATAGACCTGAAGAATCGCTTGACAAAATATTTCACAAAAATCGACATCAACATCCAGCTAGAGGAGGAGCATATAACGGAAATTAAACATAAGCTTGATCTTGTTCATGAAATCTACGAAAAGGTGGAAATGAATACCCAGGACATTGACCAAAAGATTAAACAAATCAAAATCAATACTTGGTGGGACAAACTTTGGAATTGGGGCAAAAATGTGAACATACAACCCTGGGTGAGACTCATGTCCCACCTGATTGTAATTATGATCATGTTGGTGTTCATATGTCTATGCTTCACCTGAGTAAGCATGAAAAGACTAGAGAAAAGGCTGAAGGTTCGAGTGGAATCAATGGAAGTGTATCAGGCTTTACAAAGGACAAAGGACATACCCTGACAATGGGAAACAGCTTTATGGTGATCAAATCATTTGGTCAAATGATAATGAACAAAGGGAGGAATGTGGAAATGGAAGAAGTGGTGTAAAACTGAAATAAAATGAAGGAGTCACCATGTGTAAGAGATAGTGGATAAATAATGCAGAGGTTCAGTAATGCTCTGAAACAGAGGGCTCATAGGTAACCTCCTCAGACACGGGTGAGGTCACTACAGATGCCAATTAACAAACAATGGGTCAATGAATGAGGTAAGATGTAAATTAGTCAAGGAGATGGGACAGGTTGTAGAAAAGGATAAACTAATCATCAGGGCGCAGGAAAAGGGAACAAATGTGTAATCAAGGAGATGGGACAGATTACAGGATAGTATAAACCAGGAGGAAAAACCTCAGATAGCAGCGAGAACCTAGGAGCAACACTCGACAGGAGGGACCTGGGGACAGAAACCCTACGTAGAGGTTTGGACAGAGATTGATCACCTCGGACCAAATCGGGTAATATCAATATAAGTTGTGAGTCTTATATTTTGGAATTGTACTTTAAACTACGAACGGTGTTTATTAAGCATTTATTAAAGATAAATCTTTGTACGCGAAATCTGTTGCTGGTGTGTTTGTTCAGCCCAAACTTACATTTGAACCCTAAAAGGAAAGGTTGCTAACCTATTTGTTCGATCTTTCGAACATCTAGCGAAATCGGAGCAACACTTGCCATAGAGGGAGTGCAGCGAAGGTTCACCAGACTGATCCCTGGGATGGCAGGACTGTCGATTAAGGAGAGATTGGGTCGACTCGGCCTGTATTCACTTGAGTTTAGAAGAATGAGAGGGGATCTCATTGAAACATATAAAATTCTGACAGGGCTAAACAGACCGGATGCAGGGAGGATGTTTCCCCTGGCTGAGGGGTCCAGAACGAGGGGCCACAGTCTCAGAATTTGGGGTAGGACATTTAGGACTGAGATGAGGAGAAATTTCTTCACTCAGTGGGTGGTGAACCTGTGGAATTCTCTGCCACAGAAGGCTGTGGAGGCCAAGTCACTGAATATATTTAAGAAGGAGCTAGATAGATTTCTAGACACAAAAGGCATCAGGGGGTATGAGGAGAGAGAGGGAATATGGAATTGAGATAGAGGATAAGCCATGATCATATTGAATGGTGGAGCAGGCTCGAAGGGCCGAATGGCCTACTCCTGTTCCTATTTTCTATGTTTCTATGGAGCTTAGGAGGTTGATGAGAAGAGCTATTGGAGAAATTGAACCTGGAGGTGATGGAGGCGGAATGAGGGTTTCAGTGGAGGATGGGATGAGGTACGAATGGATATAAGTGATATTTTGGAGATGTAAGTAGATGGTCTTGGTGATGGACTATGTGTTTGAAGCTGAGCTGAGTTCAGGATTGAGAAGCTCACATGTCTAATTCACCAGAAAGACTATAACTGAAGCAATTACACAATTTAGCAGAACCGGAACAGCTGAAAAAAAGAGGCAATATGAAAAAGAAGCTCTTACAACAAAACATTTAAAAGGAGCTCAGGAAGCTACAAGGCATATAAGTGAAATGTCCCTGGTGGTTATCAAGTCAAGTTCAAATGAATGTTTGGGGTTTGGTTTTGTAATGTCCCAATCACAGTATTTCATAGTTGAAATCATACAAGATGAAATAAGGCATGACCAGGAAGATCAGCAGGCACTAGAGCCAGACTGCTCACAATGCCCCCCCTCCACCACCCCATTATACCATTAACTATATCTGCAGGCCTTGATACACCTATCTGGCAAAGATTGAAAACAACTGACTTTGCAGGCTCTGGGTCAGCACCAAGTCAGTTACAAATCTATGCTATCTACTGGAAGGAAGCTGCAGCCAAATTGGACCATAGGCATGGCACTGCCAGTGACAATCAAGGTCACTTTCTCTCTTCGGCTGCCACCTCTTTCCAGGCATGATGTACTGCTGTCCTGTAGGGAGGGCACCCTGGATGTTTTTTAAAAATTCATTATCAGGATGTGGGCACATTGGCAAGGCCCACATTTATTGCCCATCCTAGTTGCCCTGAGAAGATGGTGAGCCTTCTTACTAAACCACTGAAACTTAGTTCGATACAAGTAAGTGTCTTGCTAGGCAATTAAGAGCCAACCACGTTGGTGTGGGACTTGTGTCACATATAGGCAGGCCAGGCAGATTTCCTTCTCCAAGGGACATTAGTGAACTAGTTGGGTTTTTACGACAATCCAACACGTCATGGTCACTTTTACTGAAATCAACTAATTTTTTATTTCCAGATTTTTCTAAAACTAAATTCAAATTGTCAAACTACCATGGTGGGATTTGAACTGCCATTCTCTGGGTTATTAGTCCAGGCCACTGGATAACTAATCCAGTAACGTAATCACCACACTACTGTATCCATAAGGCAACCCTCCTTGCACCCGCCTCATGTGGCAGCACCTCCAATTCGCCAGTTGTCAAACATGGGGATCAGGTGCTACACCACTCTCTCACTTGCCCACAGAGTCCATTTCCTGCCTCATATTTATTTTGCCATCTCCTGGGTTTTACCAGCCACTTTATTTTGAAAGACTGAAATACATTTCCTACATTTACAGTCTTTATAAAGACTAAAATGTGGTTTGTCCCTATTTGTGACCACATACCTTTAAATGGTCACATTCCATTCATTCTCCCCACAGCGCTCTAAGGGCCCAATACACGAGATCAGTGTGAATAGTTAACTGGGGGAAATCCCAGGAAATCCTGGGAGATCGGCCATGCTCAAAGTCAATGAGCATTATTCCCGCTACTCCATAGTATTGCTAAATTTATACCATCTGAGGAAGATCTACCTCAGGATGGAAAAAAAGTTAACAAAACCAAACAAAATTTAATAACAGAACCCAGTACTAAGGATGTATTGTAAAACTGGAAGATAAAACAGGCTAAAAAGTCTCAGACCCTGTATGAGACTATCACGCATGGAAGTTTCATAGGCCAATTTCAGATGAGTGAAGGATGTACCCAGCACAATCCCATCACAAGGGAATAGAAAATTACTTTATTTTAAATCATTATCATATTAAAATTAATCTATGGCTCCTTTTTAGTGAGGCCACTTCAGGCTGTTGAAAAAGCATGCTGGAAAATCCAACTAGAGTTTCCAGTCTCCCAGCTCCTCTTTGGCTTCTCCACCACCGCCTTAGCGACGGGAAAATATACTCTGCGATTACTCCACTGTGTTAACTATCTTTCTACAGTGATCAGGCAAAGTAACCCAATTTTAAGACTATATAAAATCTATAATCGTTACACGATTATCAGAGTTTGACTTGGCTTTTAGACACCTTTCTATCTTTTTGTCGCATACGTGCACGGTGCTTATATAGAGGTCAAAACTTTTCCTTATATATCCCCAAAATGTGTGTACAGGACGCCTGTATTAAAATAATCCACCATTCAACTGATACCAGGGGGAGCAAATTGGAAATATTTATACTTTCCTTACATCAGAGCTCTGCGGTGACAAACTACTGGTCCACAAGCAGAGCCACTGTCTTACAATGACTGAATAAGTCAAATTCCATTTTTATTACATACGATTCTGGGAATTTTACCAGTGTTTTGGGGATTCCACAATTCTGTCCATTATTCTATGAAAATTGCAAACCAGTGGCCTTAGCTATGGATTGGATCTCAAAGATTAAAGAAACACTTTTGATCTCTTCCAGGACTTGAACAATTTAAAACTGGAGCCTGGACAATATAGTAAGCTTTTGTTTGCATGTTTTGTACAGAATATACCCTTCTTTTTGTATGTCAACCATCAGGCAATAAACTATTCCATTGCTTGCTGATGTCAATCAACAGGCAATGGTGACAATTGCTTTGCAGACAAGATTCAAGGTAGAGTAAACACATCTTTCAATATATGTAACGTCTCTTTATACAGGATGAAGAAACGAAGAGATCATCCTAACAAGAAGAAAAATACACCCACAGTTAACACTCAAATGAAGAAACCTCTAGAACCTTGCGAAAACTTCCCTTTAGCACTTGAGCAAGTGTGAACTTTGAAGTACTAAGCTTGTTGTGTGCCTGACAACTCTTGTTTTCACCAGCAGAAGGTGGTGAAAAAAAATTTGACTGAAACGCCCCCTGGCTACGAAAATAGCTGAATGACTGGAAAAATAAAGTTCTAGAAACAACAAGTTTAATATTTCAATTCTGAAACTATGTAGCATAGTTATCAAAAAAGTTTCATCAAAGAAACTAAGTTTGATATTTGTAGAAGCATGCCAGAGAGAGAGAGAGAGAGAAGTAAAAAGAGAGTGATGTTTTCTTCCACCATCTTCTCATGCTACCGCTGCCTTTCCAAGGCTGCTTTCTTCAGTTTCACACCATCAGAGCAGCGTTGCACCAGTTCTCCAGCACAGAGGTGCAAGGGGCACACAGCAAGGTGCGAGAAACCATTGGGTTACAGAGCAAGTCCTGTGCAAACAGCTGCTGAGCACAGCCCTTTGCTGCTCTCATGTTCACATATATGTGAACAATTTTACAACACCAAGTTATAGTCCAGCAATTTTATTTTAAATTCACAAGCTTTCGGAGACTTCCTCCTTCCTCATTTACCTGAGGAAGGAGGAAGTCTCCGAAAGCTTGTGAATTTAAAATAAAATTGCTGGACTATAACTTGGTGTTGTAAAATTGTTTACAATTGTCAACCCCAGTCCATCACCGGCATCTCCACATCACATATATGTGAGCTGCTCTCAGACCTATAGCGCAGGGAGGGGGGTGTGAGACCACCCTCTGCTTTCACACATGTGAGCTGAGGTGGATGGCAGCCTGGTTGGAAGGGAAAACAATGTGGGAGTAAGTGAGCCACTGAGAGTTTAAACAGTCCCTGAATCAGCTACTTTCCGGGCCCACTATGTGAACAGAGTTGGAAACATTGATGTTTACTCCAAAAGCAAATGGTTAGTAACTATGAGCATAACTGTTGGACTAATAAAAAACAATGATATCAAAGGAAGAGGAAACTATGAGGCAAGTACTTTCAATGTCAAATGGTTACCCTAAATCTTTGTATAGCCTTAAATTTTAAAAGATAAACACCTCTTCCATTTTGGACCTCCATTTAAATATTTTTCTTCACCATTGACCAGTACGTAACTGCCTTCTGCTTCAGCCCAAGGCTAGGAATCATTGGCTGGGAATTCCTCAGAGGTTGCTCTTGCTCCGCCAGCAATACTTCACCAGAATTTAGGTAAATGACTTGGACTGATGCAACTTCTAGGTTTTCCCAAAGAACATGCCCAAAAATGAGGGTGCCTTTGCAATAGATAAGATTACATAACAGTATTCACAGACGACTTTTACATAAGATGGGTATCCTTTAACTATTCTTGTATTTTTTCTACAAATACTGTTAAGCGTGACCCTTGGGGATGGTCCTTGGCAATCAGGAGGGGGGCAGGCAGCAGATTTGGGCTGGGGGTTGAAGGTGGTCCGTGATCGGGGCTGGAGATGGGGGAGGTCGCCGATTGCGGCAGTGGCTAGAGAGAGGCCGCAATCAGCAGAAGGGAGGCTGAAAGCTTCCTTGAGGGGTCTGGGGGGAGCACTCCTGCTCTCCCCGACCCAGAAGGAGTGCTATAAAGAGCACTTACCTTCTGGAGCCTTCCTTTCACTGCTGGGTTTCCTGGGCCCTGGGAAACCCGGCCGGCAGCAGCTAAATTTAAATCAGGTTCCCAATTGCACTGTGGAAGCCTGATTTAAATATGTTAAAGAAGTATCCTGCCTCTCCAGGATGGGACACTCACACGGTGCTGCGTCGAGTTGGGGTCACGTTTCCTGTTTTTTAGGGTTTAACCCCTCCCCGACCTCCTCCCGCCCGTCATGGGGGGTTAATATCAAGGCCATAGTCACTGTTGTAATGTAAGGAAACATTAATACATTTATTTTAATGTTTCATGACCAGAGGATATTGCAAATTATTACCAGTAATACATGTTGTTGAGCATTTACAAACTGATGATTGGAGTTCTATATTTAGAGGTTTTGTAAAATATTAACAACAAATTGTTAGAACGGTATAACTGTATTTTCATTTCACCATCATCACACTTATCTGGATATTTAAAAGATCTACAGAATTAAAGATTGTATATTTTGCTGCCCTGTGTGATAGTGGATGATAAGGAGGTGGTGTTACAGTCCTCCTTATCACACTCTTTAATTATAAACAATTTTACAACACCAAGTTATAGTCCAACTATTTTTATTTGAAATCTACAAGCTTTCGGAGGCTTCCTCCTTCCTCAGGTAAATGTTTCACTCTTTAATTAGTCAGACAGATGCTTTTCCTCTCTCTTTATTGACTCTGAATGTGAGAGATAGAATGAGCTGACGATCCAATTCAATCTTAGGCACAAATTAGACAAGCGTTGCCTGGACAAATACTTCATCTTTCATTGATTTTCTACGAACACCCACAAAACAAACACAGCAAAGATGGTACATTCAATGCCCACGAAAGAATGATCAATGAAAACATACAGCTGGGCTTTGTTGATGTGCTTTACAGAGAACAAATTGGTCAAAATAACTATGTTCATTTTAATGAATGCTATTAAAAGTTTCAACTCTTCAAATTGCATCTCAATTCTAATTCCTATAATGAAAATCATCAAAGGTTTCCTGTTGCTGAGTTTCCTAAGTCTTAAGATAGCCACCTGTGAAGATTCCTCAAACTAAATAACCGTGAAGTAAAACTAATCATTGAAAGAGAGTGTTATGTGGGAATGGAGAGAAAGTGCAAATGCTTCTTATGCATAATCTTGTTTGGATCTTTCACTGTGGAATTCTTGCACTTCTCTGGGGAAGGTTGGCTCTTATTTACTTATCTGCTGCCTCATAATGAATGTTTTGGCTTAACAATTTCACCAATTCAACCTCACTTCAGCTTTCATGGGTGCACTCCAGACATTATCAACCTATATTTCTGTTTTAAACATCACATCACATCTTTGTGACATTCAGTGAATGAAATACACATATCAACCAAATGCAGCTCTAAAGGAACTTAAGCAACATTTTTATATAATTATTAGTAATGAACATGAAAAAGACAAAACACAAATATAATTTCACAGCGACCATAGTTTTGTACTGTACTGAGAACTTGTGCAACTTCACAACTGGCTGGTGAAAGGAGGGTGCCTTTGAAACCATAGCAGGAGCTGCCACCAAAATTAAATTAAAACTGTATGTTCTTTATCAAAGATGCAGAAAGAAATAATTTGGTGTGATGATAGAATGCATATGCTTACAGTCAATGTGACACTGTTTAATCAATTACCAGGATACGTCTTGAGAACATTTGACTATAAATTTAAAAAAATCTTATGTTAAGATTGTATAGATCACGGATGAGACCACATTTGGACTATTGGTCACGCTACCTCGAACAGGACTTCTACAAATTTGGGTCAGCATTTGATATTCTCTCAGTTTCAGTGTCACCAGTCAATCCTGTAAGTGGATCCCACGTCATCTACGATCAAGAGTATACTCTTACTGCCCAATATCTAGTTATGTGATAGCATGACCCAGGAGTCATAACAATAAGACCTCTCATTGTGTGAACTGGACACTGTGATTTCATACGTGCCCCAATATGAGTCTCTCCTATCTTCTCGACGGTGGACTGTACGCACTCGAGTGAGATGAGACCAATTGTAAATCAACAAACCGATTTATTTTTACACTAAATATATAAATGAACAGAACACAGTTTTCCAGTGAAGTTGAACTCTGTTGCTTCTCCTTACAACAAAATAATAAACTATGCAACCTTTGCCCTCTTGATATACCACCCGGTTTCAGGTGGTATAATGAAGAAAAGTCCAGGCCCACCATTCCCTCAATAGATCTTCTTATTACTGTTTCTGTCTGGTTTTCTACCTCCTGATCTGTCGTCCCTTTAGTGTGACAGCCAGCCACTGAAACCAGCAACTCTGTCTCATTTCCTCTCCCTGTCTTTTTTAAAATCAAACATTTTAACTTGCAGCACACATTTTTTGAAGCTGTTGTACATTTTGATTGCAATGGCGTATTGGATTTGTTGGCATGGAGGTACGTGAACTTTAAATAGAGTCACTTTAGGATTGAGATAATTCACTTGGTGCCCGATATTAGGAGGGAGGCGGGTTGGCAGCGGGGGGTCGACTGGGTGCATAGGTAACCCGCCCAGTAAAATCAGTGGGTTCCCCACGTGATCGTAAGTAAATTGAAGCCAATTAACTTGGCTTCCGGGTTTTGCGCTGGAAAGCTGCGCAGTGGGTGGACTGCGCACCCGCATCATAGGCTGTCAGCTGGAGGAGCCCTATTTAAAGGGGCAGTCCTCCACTGACTGATGCTGCAGAAAATAGACAAAATTACAGCATGGAGCAGCCCAGGGGGAAGGCTGCTCCCAGGTTTAATGATGCCTCACTCCAGGTCTTACTGGATGGGGTGAGGAGGAGGATGAGGAAGAGGAGGGAGATCTTCCACCCGGCAGACGGGAGGAAGTGGCCTGCCTCTGCCACCATGAAGGCCTGGCTCGAGGTAGCAGAGGAGGTCACCAGCACCACCAACATATCACGAACCTGCATACAGTGCAGGAGGCGCTTCAGTGACCTAACGAGGTCAGCCGAAGTGAGTACTCTTACTCATTCCCCTACACTCTGTCTGCCACCATCACCGCCCCCACCCCACATCTCCTTCTGCACTGCCAACGCTACTCTATCACATCACTCCTCACACCCACTGAACCCTCATCCTCATCTTACCTGCACTTCCTCACCTCCCCAGTACTCATCTCACCACTACCACTCAACCCAATCCTCATACAGTCTCATGGCTCTGTCTCATACTCACCCTCTCATGCATCTCTTTCACGGTCAGTCTCTCCCAACCTGCCACTACCTGTGCTGCAGCCACAGGGCATGCATCACATATGTGTAGTAGGAAGCGTAAGGCAAACGTGTCGTGAGCATGAAGGGGATGCACAAGGGTGTTTGAGGGTTTGTCATGGTTTTTACTTATATTTGATTTCTGATCAACTCACATTACATATTATATTGTCACCACTACTGCCACATCTTGGTCATTCTTGACTGGCTTGTGCAATAAGGCCCTTTCATGAGGTTCTCCATGAACACCCTTGATGCCACCCATTGGGTCACCCTACAGTGGGTGTATGTGTAGTTGCACGACTACTTTGTGCAGGTGCCTATTACGCAGCACTGTGTTGTGTAGCTCCATGTGGCGGAGGTGGATGGCATGCCTGGTGAGGCTGGTGATGTTGCTCGTCCTCCAATGGAGTGATGAACGCAGCTATGGAACCGCCCCCTCCATCCTGATGGTGTGAGTGTGAGGGGGTCTGCAAAGTAGGTAAATGTGTTTGTACAGCAGAGTTTAGGGTATGATGTAATAATTTTGAGTGTGGAGACAACGGTGTGGCAGGCAAAACTTTGTCTTAGGTGATAGAGTGCCCTGCTGCAATGAATGAGGTATTCCCCCCAACTGTCAAGGAATCCTCTGCATCTCCCAATGGCTGCTGACTGAAACACATCTGCAACAACAGGGAGTGTTTCCCATAGCATGGGAAACACACTGAGGAGAGCCCAAAATCATATCCCTGCTAAAATCTCTTCCCAATGAGGTCTGTCAATGACCTCAAGTACCTCCCTAACTATCTAAACTGTCATCCCGCCAGCTTTGATTGCCGGTGGGAGTCCCGCATGCGGGGGCTGCGCGCGCACCGATTCGGGTCATTGGGGAACCCGGAAGTGGGCGGGTTGGAGCAGGGCTCCGGACCTGCTCCTGGATTCCCCAATTTTAGGAACACCCCCCCACCCCGCCACGAACGCAGCCGCTCGGCCATCCTAAAATTGACCCCTTGGTGTTGATCCCTGGGGCTTGGTTGGGTTGAAGAAAGTGGGAGAATAAGATTGCTGCAATAGCTGATCCTGCTGGTTAGAGCTTGCCGGTTTCGGGAGTGGGAGGGAGGGACTTCTAATTATTTTCCCCTACTGTGTTGATCTTCCTTCTCCTCCACAGGGGTGGTCTGGGTGTTGAGAGCATGGGTTTGCATCATGTCAGCCTCCAAAATAAATCTCACACTACCTGGTACTTTCCCAGTTCCAGACGGAGGCTGAACATGCCCCTGCTTTTTAATTTTTTATATATCTTTTATTCACCTTCTCCTCAGTTTTCACAAGCTATGAACCAATCCTTGATCTGCCCTCAGGCCTCTTCAGCTAATCTTCAGCCAGCCATTTAGACCAACCCAGTGTCACTTGTCCTTTAATTTAATTCCTTTCCTGTGGGGATTCTTCTGACAATTATTTGGCTCATCTTCCTAATGATGCACTGATGATTTGGAACTTACCAAATGGGATACTGTGAGCATAAACCCATGATGTACCAAACCATAGCAGTGAATTAGTGCAACAATGCTCGACAATACTGCATCATGACTCCCACACCTCTTAGTTTCATAAGCAATACCACTTTGTTCACCCAACAAAGATGATTTTTCTGTACTTTTTTATTTTTACTGGGTGCATGCTTCTCAGAAAGAGGCTGATGTACAGAAAGGACATTAAATAAACCGTGTATTTATATTTTGATGCAGATCTATGTGCTGCTCAGAGACAGATGAAAATACAAGAAGGCCCGCTCGTCCGGGCTGAAGATAGCCACACAGCTATCCAGTGTATTGTAAGTGGGTATCATCAATCATCTGAGTGGAACTTCGAATGGTTTATTGGCCGCCCTGAGGGTCCAACTATGGAAATCCTATTATCAGCACAAATGATCCCAATTTCCCTTATGCCGCATATGGAAAAAGAGTGAAGAATAAAGAGATCCACATGGAGAGAATTAAAAGAGACTCTGTGCTGTTACACGTTACAAACCTGCAGAAAAGCAATGAAGGGGAGTATGAGTGTTCATCCCCAACACAGACAGTGCATACTGGGAGTCCTACAATGCCACGATGACCCTGGCAGGTAAATGTATTTGTATCTTCCTTCATTGAACCTAAAACTGTTTTGTGATTCTTGTCTTCATTCAGATTCCCTCAATCCCCTTCAGCCCCTAAGATAGGATGAAATTTACTGATATGTGTAGTAATCACTTTTTGACAAACCAATTGAATGTCAAAACTAGAAAGGCACAAAATATTTTAGATATATAACATTACAAGATATAATGATAAATGTTGGAATATGCCAGCAATTAATCACCATGATGTTGTAGCAGATTTATAATTAAAAGTGGTTACAGGACATACCAGGAGCAGCATAGATTAGCTATAAGGGTAGTGGGGAATGAACATATAAAGTGTATTTTATCAATGTAAATGATGTTTAGTGAAAAGCAAAACTGCATTGATTCTTAAAATAAAATGAATAAAGGAGATGGACTTTGGAGTGGCAACATACAGCCCCATCGATTGTGGGAAATGGTTCAATCCTACCACAAGCCTGAGTTGCTGATTTAATTTGTGTCAAAGAGGGGAAGTGCTTGTGGAGGCTACAAAATTTCTCCCAGTCTGGTGTAAAATTATCCCAGACTGATATCTGAACATACTAAGGCCACTCCACGAGGGCATCTCAGACCACTTTAAGTTTGCATTGGCTCCTGTATAACTCCAGACCATACGCCCAGTACAAAGCTATATTTTAAAAATGCCCAAGCAGTCTGGCATGTTTTAAACGTTAGGAGAGCTCTATATATGCACCTAAACATATTTGTACAGACTCTTTTGTTACTGCACCTATAGCACAAGGTCATTGTACACAGTGTATACAATATGTAAACTTATGTACATGTGTTGTTTTATGATCCTTATGCATGGAATGCGATCCAAGATTGCTTTACACATAAGGTCACACTTTGGTTCATAAAAAGCCTGTGCTTGCTAGTGCAAGCAGACCTTTCTGCAAGGCAAAAGTATCTGGAGTGCGCCTGGGTTGTAACGCTTCGTACAACAGCATATATAAATATAAAAATATACATCTCAATAGAAACTTCACAGAAAACTTAATCCCACAATATTCATTCCAGTCTATCTGAAAAGCCAAGAAGAAATAAAACAAACACAAATTATTGTAGACGTTACCGGTAATTATGGCACCATATTTCATCAAAATTAAAAGCAGTTTTTTCACATCAGATTATAACCTGCATTTACAGCTAAAACACGCACTCTGCTGGTACTCACACTCTGCTTCACATGTGGTTTAACATTGAATGTTACATTCTGTATCATTATATTGACAGTCAGTGACACAAAGAGGAGTCGGAAAAGAAAGCACATCATTCCTCATTTATAGTACTCAAACAAGATGTTTTATATTGTTGTACTAGTGAAATCAAATAATAAGCTGCTGATGTGCTCCCATAAATCAGATGACGAATCAATTGAGTTACACATACTACCTTTGAACAATGAAGCATTCATATGCAGGCTTCTGCACAGCTGACATTTCTAAAATCAATATGAAAATATATTGAGTCTGAAAGGTTTGTTTGGCAAGTGTTCCAGACAACTTGCATTCTAACATAATTTGATTGTTCAGCGGTGTTTGCTTCTAGCTTATTTGAATCTCCTACAGTTCTGTGACATTTATGAGTACTGATTGAATTCTTTGTAACCCAGAAGCTTCAAGATGGTGTGCAATAAACTTAGAGCTCAAAGCAGTATGAAGAAACTATAGTTCCTATAAACTGGGAATGGAGTGCAAACAAATAGAGGTCTTGCAGAATACTTTGCTTCATTTTGCAGACAGTATTCATAGTCATTAAGTAAATCTTGCTCAGGCAGAAATGGGAAGTTACGAATCACATTATTCAATAGAACCTGGTTACAATGATCGATATAGCCAGTAGACCAAGTGATCTCTATAACTGGCTGATTCGCCTTGTATTCTACAGCTCAATCATGTGATGCAAAAGTAGTCATTAGGTAAGTATAGAGTGGGACATCCTAAATTAAAATACATTTATACAAGATATATACATCCTAACATTGTACGGTAGACTCAGTTTTATAAGCAGTTCACTGAAATTGCTTATTCTTTGCTCAGCACTCTGCAGTTTAAATTGCTGGTTAGTGGTGAGCAGCTAAACTGGTTTCTACTGATCAGTACAAGCAAAGGAAAACCTGCATTTATTGGGCATTTGTGTTCCTCCTGATGGCGTATTGGGTAAAAGCCTTACAGGTTCGGTCCCTAGTCTATGTGGTTCTATCTGATTTCAGCCAAAGCAGCAGTGTGGGCACTACATTTGGCCTCAGTGCTCCTGAGTTAACTTATCAACCCTAGCTCGAGGCCAAGTGCTAGAAAGTGCACATGGGGACTTGGGGTGAAGTCAGACCAATAGCCTACTAACACTCATTGCTTAGGCTACTCGGGCAAGATAAGAGAGGGGTTGGTGCTGCTGTACACCAGCATGACTCACTTTTCAGGACAGAAGATAGGGAAATTGAGGAAGAAGTAAATTGGGCACAGCTTATTGTAAGGACATAAATGTTCTTGTTTAAAGCAAACGGTTTGCTGTGAAATCTTTTTCCTGATAAAAATTATTGCTAAGTGATGCTTCTTCTACAGGGGAATTCAACTTTCCCTAGATATCTGGTTGGAAGTTGTTTTTAAAGACCAAACCCAAAGAGCAAATGTTAAAACTGTGAAACAATAACTGCCATCTTCCTTTGTGCTAGGTATGACTAGCACAAAGGAAGATGTTAGTGGTTGTTGGAGGCCAATCATCTCAGGCCCAGGACATTGCTGCAGGAGTGCCTCAGGGCAGTGTGCTTGGCCCAACCATCTTCAGCTGCTTCATCAATGACCTTCCCTCCACCATAAGGTCAGAAATGGGGATGTTCGCTGATGATTGCACAGTGTTCAGTTCCATTCAGGACAACATCCAGGCTTGGGCACAGAAGTGGCAAGTAACATTCGTGCCAGACAAGTGCCAGGCAATGATCATCTCCAACAAGAGAGAGTCTAACCACCTCCCCTTGACATTCAACGGCATTATCATCGCCGAGTTCCCCACAGTCAACATCCTGGGGGTCACCATTGACCAGAAATTTAACTGGACCAGCCACATAAATACTGTGGCTACAAGAGCAGGTCAGAGGCTGGGTATTCTGCGGCGAGTGACTCACCTCCTGACTCCCCAAAGCCTTTCCACCATCTACAAGGCACAAGTCAGGAGTGTGATGGAATACTCTCCACTTGCCTGGATGAGTGCAGCTCCAACAACACTCAAGAAGCTCGACACCATCCAGGACAAAGCAGCCCGCTTGATTGGCACCCCATCCACCACCCTAAACATTCACTCCCTTCACCACCGGCGCACTGTGGCTGCAGTGTGCACCATCCACAGGATGCACTGCAGCAACTCGCCAAGGCTTCTTCGACAGCACCTCCCAAACCCGCGATCTCTACCACCTAGAAGGATAAGAGCAGCAGTCACATGGGAACAACATCACCTGCACGTTCCCCTCCAAGTCACACACCATCCCGACTTGGAAATATATCGTCGTTCTTTCATCGTCGCTGGGTCAAAATCCTGGAACTCCCTTCCTAACAGCACTGTGGGAGAACCGTCACCACACGGACTGCAGCGGTTGAAGAAGGCGGCTCACCACCACCTTCTCAAGGGCAATTAGGGATGGGCAATAAATGCTGGCCTCGCCAGCAACGCCCACATCTCATGAACGAATAAAAAAAACACAAGTCAATATGCCGCATTTTGACTTGTGTTTCAGTTTTAACATTTGCTCTTTAGCTTAGCTGAAACTTTATAGAGTGGTTTCATTTAAACAAAGGGCCACGGGTTAGGAACATAGGAACAGGAGTAGGCCATTCATTCCCTTGAGCCTGTTCCGCCATTCAGTGAGACCATGGCTGATCTGTATCCTAACTCCATCCACCCACCTTGGATCCATAACCCTTAATATCCTTGGCTAGCAAAAATCTATCGCTCTCAGACTTAAAATTATGAATTGAGCTAGCATCTACTGCTTTTTGTGGGAGAGAGTTCCACACTTCTACCATCCTTTGCGTGAAGATGTGTTTCCTAACTTCTCTCCTGAATGACCTGGCTCTGATTTTAAGGTTATGTCCCCTTGTCCTAGACTCCCCCACCAGTGGAAAAAGTTCCTCTATCTACCCTATCAATTCCTTTCAAAATCCTAAAAACCTCAATCAAATCACCCATAAACCGTCTATATTCCAGGAAACACAAGCCTAGTTTCTGTAATCTCTCCTCATAATCTAACCCTTGGGTCCCTGGTAACATTCTGGTGAATCTGCCAAGGCCAATATATCCTTTCTGAGGTGCAGTGCCCAGAAGTTTACACTGTACTCCTGATGTGGTCTAACCAGAGCTGTCGCAAAGCTTCCTCCCCTTTATATTCTAGCTCTCTGGTTATAAAGGCTAACATTCCATTAGGCTTTTTGATTATTTTTTGTACCTGACTACTACATTTTAGTGATCTGTGTACATGGACCACAAATCTCTTTGGACCTCCACTGTTCCTAGCTTTTCACCATTTAAAAATACTCTGATTTATCCTTTTTAGGTCCAAAATGGATGATCAGATTAAAGCTCTGCCATTCTGAAGTGTATGTTACAGGCAAGATGTATGAAAAGAAAGAAAGACTATGTACTCTAGATTAACAAGTCCTATGTAAAGCTTGTCATTTTCATTTAAGTAACAAAATAAATCAGAATGTTAGGCCTTAGAAAGGAACAAAAAATCCATAATTTTTAAACCAAAAAGGGCCTTGGCAACTCAAGATTACTGAATAAGTGAATTAAGTTAACTATCATCCATCACCCCTGTCCTTGCTCACCTATGTTAGCTCCCGGTCCGCCAAAGCCTCAAATTTAATATTCTTATCCTCCTGTTCAAATCCTTTCACAGTCTCGCCCCTTCCTTTCTCGGAACCTTCTCCAGCCCTACAACCCTCCAAGAACTCTGCGTTCCTTCGACTCTAGCTACTCGTGCATCCTGAAATCTCTTCATCCCACCATTGGCAAACGTGTCTTCAGCTGTCTAGGCCCAAAGCTCTTAATTCCCTCCCTAAACCTCTCCACTCTCCACCTCCCTCCCCTCCTTTAAGACCCTCCTTAAAACCCAATTTTTTGTCCATGCTTTTAGTTACCCCTTCCAATATCTCCGTCTTTGGTTCGGTGTTGATTTTTGTCTGCTTACACTTCTGAGAAGTGTCTTGGGACGTTTTTCTACATTAAAGACATTTCATAAATGCAATTTGTTGTTGTTCACAGTCAAATTGAAAGAAAATGTAATTTTATAATAAGGAAATTTCTTCTTTGCATCAACTAATTTCTAGTAATCAGTGGGAACAAGTTAGCCGACGATTTGATCTTTCCAATTATTCGGTTGAAAAGTATCACTGTTCTTGTTTATTTCAGTCATTCCAGACATGCTCAGTGCAACATCAGTTCCCCAGACCCTGAATAAAGTGGAAGGTGACTCCCTGAAACTGGTCTGTGAAGTATCCAAACAAACATCACAGCACACACACATGGCTGTCACATGGTACCTACAGAAGGGAGATCAGAATCTCACAGTCATCTCTCTAACACGAGATTTTCTCCCACAGCCTGGAGAGACGTATAAGCAGAGACAAGCATCAGGAGATGTAGATTGGAACCACTTCATTCAAACTAACCATCTACAAACTGCAGGGGGGTGATTTTAGGAGGCAATTGCGGGTGTGTTAGGGGCTCTGAAATCCCATTCGGGTTCAGAAGCCGGCTCCAATCCGCCGACTTCCGAGTTTCCCAGGGACCCATCTGTGTGCGCACGGGCGACCTGAGAATGGAAGTCCTGCCGGCAATTAAAGCCAGCGGGATGACAGTTAAAGAGCCAAATGTACCTCATTGAGGTACTTAAGGCACTTTACCTGTAACAGATGAAAGGATTAGAAAGACTTTTAACTTACCTGGGCAGCTTGCCCATCGCTTCTGATTCACACCAAGGACCGGATCAGGAAAAAGAAACTAAATAAATTAAATAAAAAACCATGCAAGGAAGTGAAAACACTAAATGAACCTACCTTTGAAACCTGCTCTGATGTCCGATATCCCCCTCTTCGCTCTCCTGATGTTCCCCCGATGTCCCCCTCTTCACCCTCCCGATGTCTCCCCGATCTTCCCCTGATGTGCCCCCGATCTTCCCCCTCTCCCCCCTCAATCTTCCCCTCTCCCCCTCGATCTTCCCCTCTCCCCCCCGATCTTCCCCTTTCCCCCCCCCGCCCGGTCTTCCAGGCCAGCGCCGGATCATCCATTCTCCTCCCCCCCACCCCAGTCTTCCGTTCCAGTGCCGGATGACATCTCGGTCTCTCTCTTTCTCGCCTCCCCCCCCCCCCCCCCCCCCACCGGCATTGCAGCTCCTGATGGCAGCCAGCCTGCCAATCAGGCTAGCTGCTGGGCATGAAACCCGGAGAGGACGTTGATCACTATCAATCAATGTGCTCTCGCATCGGAAATGGTAAGTTTGGTTCATGCAGGTTTGCCATGTGCACCTTCACTCCCCTGCTGCCAACCTTCCACCATGGTAAAATTGAACCCTAGGGGGAGTTTTACTGCGAGGCTAGAGAGTGGATCCAAGCCCCAGATAAATCCTGTTATACTATTTCCCGTAAGTTCACTGATAATACAACAGTGTGTATGGAACCAGCAGAAATGCAAGATATGTATTTGAGTAGATATTATTCTGGTGATGGCATTACCTATAACACCATTGTTCAAATATTTAAAAATATGCACATTTTGTTTATGTATATAAAGACATCAAAATGTATATATGCCATGTTTTATAATTAGTAATAGTGCTAAATTCAGCACCCATCTCTGTCTAGTGTCTTGCCATTGTAAATGTCATACTTTTAAATTATCTAATCTGTACTAAGATGCCATTTCTATTGTAAACAAGTAAATTTGTTTTTGTACTCATATACGCTTTAATCCAGATAAGTATTGAGGATAAACAGCTGTGCACTTTACAACATTGTGATTACCAAAAATCCTGTTTTTTTCTCACTTTTTTAGCAAGTGTCTGGCAGTTAGATCTTGTTATGGTTTAAATCTCTTTCTGTTGATCTGTTCTTACCTGAACTGATTCGAATTTCAGGGTCTCTATTAAACAAAGCCAAATCTGAAAAATAGATGGTTCTGTGCAACTCCACCTCTTTTCTTATTTTTAAATCACAACTGCACACACATCGGGTTCACATGGCCAAGCTATACATTTTTGGAGACGGCAGTTTCTTTGTGAGACACAGTTTAGATGAACCGTTTTACTGATGAAAAATATGATAATGTGTTAAAAATTTAGTAATTGCATTCAGATATTAATGGTTAACGTTTGAAATCTGTTGACCTACTTAAAAGGCTGCCAGGCAAAAAACTTCCAAAGCTGAATGAGGATTGGAATAAAATGAAATTGGCTGCAGCCAGTGTAGCTTTGTGGTGAGCTACAGCAGATCTGATGGGCTGTTATTCCTGCCTTAAGGAAAATATAGACTTTCTGAAGCTGAGTTTTAAAATAAGAATAAGCCTCCTAATCTCCTTCAAAGAATGGCATCCAGCAGATAATTCACTTTGATAATTTGATGGGTATTGTAAAGCAACAAGATTACTTATTAGAAAAACTGCCATAGAAACCTTGGTATCCTTAATTTATGTTTCATTTTTTCTAAGAATGGGCCTATACTGTCTGGACTTTAGAAGAATAGAGGTGATTTCATTGAAACACATAAGATTTTGAGAGGGCTTTTTAAAAATTCGTTCATGGGATGTGGGCGTCGCTGGCAAGGCCAGCATTTATTGCCCATCCCTAATTGACCTTGAGAAGGTGGTGGTGAGCCGCCTTCTTGAACCGCTGCAGTCCGTGTGGTAAAGGTTCTCCTACCCTTGACAGGGTAAATGCTGAGAGGTTGTTTCCCCTGGCTGGAGAGTCTAGAACTAGGGGGCAAAATCTCAGGATAAGGGGTCGGCCATTTAAGACTGAGATGAAGAGGAATTTCTTCACTCAGAGGGTTGTGAATCTTTGGAATTCTCTTCCGAGGGTTGTGGATGCCCAGTCGTTGAGTATATTCAAGGCTGAGAAAGATAGATTTTTGGATTCTAGGGGAGTCAAGGGATATGGCGATAGGGCGGGAAAGTGGAATTGAGGTCGAAGATCAGACATGATCTTATTGAATGGCAGAACAGGCTCGAGGGGCCGTATGGCCTACTCCTGCTCCTATTTCTTATGTTTCTTAATTGTGATTATTTTCTGAAAGAAATACTAAAAAAAAACAGGATTACAGATTCAAAAGATCTTACATATCAGTAGTCAGAAATTTTTGAGACTTCAAAAAAAAATTAACTGCTGCTGACTCAGTTTGAGAAATCCTAATCTCTGCATTTGTAATGGCCCATCACATGAGTTTAATAAGAGGTAGAAATATGCTTCAAACTTAGTTGTTGACTCAGGTGTTAATTAGCCTATTTACCGGTAGAGAAATACCAGGGTAACAAAGATTTTTAAAACTGGCAACAATAGACTATGCCTCCATCGGTGTAGTAATTAATTGGGATTTCAGGTGTCCCACTCCATGTAGCTGTTTGTTGGGTGCAAGTCTGTATTACACATTCACACTGAAGTGAATCTCCAATGGATCTTAATTCACTCACCTCATTCAGGAATATCATAATTGTCCTTATTTCAATCTTCATTATGGACAAAAAAAATAAAGTATGATTACTGGGGCTTTTGCAAGCTATGATCATTTCCATGTGTATGTGGTGATGTCTTGGCACACTTTGCTATTCTGTCAGACTGCCCTTATTTTAAAAAAAAGTCTCTTCTAATTTGTTCCTTCCCCTTTTTAAGGCATTGATTTCTCACAGGGGTGCAGTTCAATGGTTGCTGATTCCCAAGTGGCCAATACTTGTGTATAAGCCTTGACAGCAAGTGTTGGCAGGTTATTCAACTGGGGAGAGCATCTTGGTTGAACCTCATCCTATCTTTATCTGTCATCCATATACATGTTCTTGCAGCAAGGATCATAGGAACAGGAGTAGGCCATTCAGCCCCTCGAGCCTGTCCCGCCATTCAATTAGATAATGGCTGATCTGTATCTTAACTCCATCTCTCCACCTTGGTTCTGTAACCCTTAATACCCTTATCTAACAAAAATTTATCAATCTCAGTTTTGAAATTTTCAATTGACCTAGTCCCTAGCATTTTGGGGGTGAGAGTTCCAGATTTCCACTACCCTTTGTGTGAAGAAGTGCTTTGTGGCATCAGCTCTGAACGGCCTAGCTCTAATTTCAAGGTTATGCCCCCATAAGAGGAAATAGTTTCTCTCTGTCGACCCTATCAAATCCTTTAATCACCTTAAACGCCTCAATTGTATCACCCGTTAATCTTCTATACTGGAGGGAACACAAGCCCAGTCCTCATAATTTAACCCTTTTAGCCCCGATATCATTCTGGTGAATCTGTGCTTCACCCCCTCCAAGACAATATATCCTTCCAGAGGTGCGTTGCCCATAACTGAATGCAGTAAGCCAGATGCAGTCTAGCCAGAGCTTTATATAACTGTAGCACAACATCCACCCCCTTTGTATTCCAGCCCCCTTGAGATGAAGACTAACATTCCATTAGCATTTTAAATTTTTTTTTGTACACTTCCACTAGTTTTTAGTGATTTCTGTACATGAATTAGCAATCAGCAGGAGGGGCCATAGCTGATTTTTCCTTCCCTAACTCAGAGGTACAAAGATCTTGGGAGTAATTTTAACCCACAAGAATGGATGGGTTCGGGGCAGGTGGGAGGTTAAAATAACAGCTTTTTGGAGTGGGACCACATCCTGGCTCCAACTCGCCCACTTCTGGGTTTAACCAAGGCAGGTTTGTGTGTGTGTGCACAACAGACACCATGAAGTCCCGCCCCCACTTAAAGCCAGTGGGCCAATGGTTAAAGGGTCAATGTACCTCATAGAAATTCTTTGTGTTTTGTAAAATTTAAATGAATTTAACCTTACCTGTTCGAGTTTCCCATCGCTTCCGATTCACATCAGGTGAAAGCAGGCGGGGAAGGGCCGGATCCATGAGGTGAGTGCCTTTATTGCACTGGTTGTGGGCTGAGGGGAGCAGGAGTGCTTCATCTAGGCCCAACAAGCTCACCTGGCCGTCAGGAACTCTACGATCGCCCCCCCCCCCCACAGATGGTGGCCCCCCACCTATCTCCAACTCTTCACCCAACCTCCAGCAACCTCCAATTTTCAAGTCCAGGCATCAGGCCCCACAATCTTCACCTCCTAGCCTTCTGATGTCCTCCATGGCACCCCCCCAATCTCCACCTCCCGGTCCACAAACTTCTCCCCACCTCCCAGCCCCTGATCTTCTCCCCGGGGCCCCGATCTTCTCCCCGGCCCTCCGACAACCTCCCCAGCCCATCAGATGTCCTCTCCGGCCCATGATCCCTCCCTCCGATCCTTGGCTGCGGCCTGCTACCACAGGCCTTTCTGCCCAACAGGCTGGCTGTCGGTCGCAAAGGCCGGGAGTAAAATTTGTTGACCTCATTCCGCCAACTCACCTTCTGGGTTTTGCACCCGAAATTCATCCCCCCACCCACCCCCACCGCTCCCTTCCCAGCTCGAGGTCAAAAGCATGTTCCTTGGGTGGGGATTTTGATCCTACCCATGCAGTGGAAATTGGGCAGATGGACAGTTAAATTGCTTCACCGAGTTGCACCAAGTCTCGACCAGCCTAAGCAACGGTCCTTAAAAAAACCTTAAGAAATTTTCAGTTTTTATTTTTATGCACACAGGAGATGCAGGAGTACCCAACCTGGGCCAAAAAAAACTCCAGCCTGTTGCCAACATGATTGAGGCCCCTCCTCCCTTGGATCGCCTCGCACACAATCCCCCCCCCCCCCCGACCCCCCCACCACAACCACCCTTCCCAGACCCAATCTGCCGGCCAGCTCTGCATGAGAGGCAGGTGGAGCAATTCCCCTCCACTGGAAATTGGCAAGCCACAATAAACAGGGCAGAATCCTGGTGCAATTGGGTTCCACTCAAAATTTTTTTTTTCATTCGTTCATGGGATGTGGGCGATGCTGGCAAGGCCAGCATTTATTGCCCATCTCTAATTGCCCTTGAGAAGGTGGCGGGCACTGACTGCTTCATTATCTGAGGGGTTGTGAATGGAACTGAACACTGTGCAATCATCAGCGAACAACCCCATTTCTGATCTTATGATGGAGGGAAGGTCATTGATGAAGCAGCTGACGATGGTTGGGCCTAGGACACAGCCCTGGGGAACTCCTGCAGCAATGTCCTGGGACTGAGATGATTGGCCTCCAACAATCACTACCATCTTCCTTTGTGCTAGGTATGACTCCAGCCACAGGAGAGTTTTCCCCCTGATTCCCATTGACTTCAATTTTACTAGGGCTCCTTGGTGCCACACTCGGTCAAATGCTGCCTTGATGTCAAGAGCAGTCACTCTCACTTCACCTCTGGAATTCAGCTTTTTTGTCCATGTTTGGACCAAGGCTGTAATGAGGTCTGGAGCCGAGTGGTCCTGGCAGAACCCAAACTGAGCATCGGTGAGCAGGTTACTGGTGAGTAAGTGCTTGATAGCACTGTTGATATCACTTCCAGCCATCAGTGAGTGATTCACCCAAATTCAGCCCTTGGACCCAATCAAAATTTCAGGCCAAGCACCTTTAAGACTTTTGTAATTAAATAAAGGATTGGATTGAGTCACTTTCTAGCAAGTGAGATTGCTATGTAAGACCTAAACCACATGAATGATAAAACCTACTAATTTTTGAGATAGAAATTTATGGGTTATCCCACAGAGGCAAGGAGATCAACAGAACCCAGAGAAATTGGCAGCATGTACCTACCTGACTACACCCAATATAGATGAGTCTTAATCTACAGTGAGGACCAAAGAGTCCAGATAAAGGGCAAATGTGAAATAGGAATTGGAATGAGGCCAATTATTCGATCTCCGCCTGTGGATGCCTTTCCACTGTAGATGTGCAGTCTAGAAAGAATCATAACTCTGTGATCTAAAAATAATAGAAGCAGTTGGGGAGTTGATGGGTCACCTTGATCAATTGGGCACTCCATCAACTTAAGTTTGATCCATGGACACCCACCACTACAAATGAATCTTCCAATCTAATTTCAAAAAAAGATGGAATAGAGAATATGGACAGGAAGCAGTTGAAATTAATAAAGTAAACATGAAAAAATATTCATTTTCAAAACATTACATTACATTCAGTCCAACTGACCTCTGCCTGCAATTATGCTCCACACGAGCCTCCTCCCTCCCTACTTCATCTAACCCTATCAGCATACCCTCCTATTCCTTTCACCCTCATATGCTTATCCAGCTTCCCCTTAAGTATATCTATGCTATTCGCCTCAACTATTCCTTGTGGCAGCATGTTCCACATTCGGGTAAAGAAGTTTCTCCTGAACTCCGTTATCAGTGACTATCTTATAATTTTGTCCAAGAAGGAAAGGGGCAAGATGAATCCATTTATTCATCCTAAGGTCAGACTGCTTTTTAATGTTCAAGAAGTACATTAAAGTGTATATTTGAAATGGCTATTTCTCCACAGTATTTACCCGAATTTAAGACATTGTTAGGTGATCCCATCCTCTTATGGTCTAAAACTCAAGTTGGTCTTTTTATTTATATTTTTAATAAATTTTTGTACACATCAAAATGATGCATATCCATAGTGGGGACAGGATCCTTCACTTTTGTCACCAAGTGTTAAACATTATCCAAACAATGTACTTCAGAAGAGTGTCCTTCTACTGCAATAATGCTAAATTTCCATTTTCTACACCTGCCATCTGGCCTAATTTAGTGCCAGTTGCGTCAGATTATGGGCAGTTCTGTACTCGAAAAGAATTGAAACTGCCCAAATTCATTTTGTGCAGAAACCTTAAAGCAGAAAAGAGCTTGGAGTCAGATTTGAACCCATGTCCTACAAATGAGAAGACTGTGATAATCCACACCACCACCTAGTCACTACATCTCTTTTTAAAGTATTTATACTTTATAATTTCTTCAAAAATAAAAACAAATCAAAGGAGTGCTTCTTTGTCTGTGGGAGCAGGCTATGGTATGACTTAATTCCATAAAAAGCCTCACCTCCTATCACTTGGAGCTGATTCCCTGACACTGGATCTGCCCTCATATGACCTCAGTGCCAGAGAAGAACCATGAACAGATGAAAACTGATTACCTAAGAGATTCCTGTGCAAAAAATATTGAATAAATCTAGATAATACATTTTTATGTCATGTGTATTACAGTAACTGAGTGTTTTGCTAATACTTCATTCAAATATTTGTCAATTTATAGTCTTCAGTTCTCGAAAGGTAATTTTAACAAAGATTGTTCTCACAAGAATACATTTCTGTTGCAGATTATAAAACAAGGGCAGATCTTTGTTCAATGCACCATAGATGTACATGCAGGCCTTGCAGATATTCTCTCCTTTCATTGCAATCCTGCTGCTCACCTGATGGAGAAAACCCCATTGATTTACTGGGCCAAGTCCAGCAGTTTCCTCCACATTTACCAAGTGATTCCCTTTGAAAAATTACAATTATCAAGGAAATTCAAACGTCGCTGACTTCGTGTTTGGCAAACTTCTTCGTGGTCAGGAAGGAAGAAAACCCAGGAAATTTGTGCATCATTTTTATGATGATGTCCCACAAAAGAAATACAATGATGCAATTGCATGGGGTTAGTGACCAAGAAATTCGAACGCGCTGCACCCGTTTTTCAGGCGCGATACAGTGCATAAGTGTCCAATATGATGGGCATGAAGTACACGCTCATTTCAAACCAGAGGTGCACCACCCACCATATTGAATAGGCTTCTCTGTTAGTGTCCAGGGCACACACTAAAAATACGGAAAACACTGAGTAATAATTCAAACGCTATGGAATTCAATTTATATGTACTTCCTCCAGTCTAGTGTACTGTAGGGTAAATTTAGCAATGCAGTATTCCGAGCACAGAGCCTTGCACAATAACAGTGGAAGTCACAGATAGGTCCCTTAATATTATAGGGCCAATTTTACAATCTGAGTTCCTGTCGAGTGAGGCTGTGTGCTTGGGGTGCAGCGTCACTGAATTTACTCCAGTATTACAGTGAGGTTGCCTCTACATAAGGGATATCAAATACAGATTAGGTGACCACTTGGCTGTACACCTCTGTTGTGTCTGCAAGTGTGATCCAGATCTCAATGTGGCTTGTAAAATATACCTTCCCTTCCCATTCCCACTCCGACCTCTCCATCTTTGGACTTCTATGCTAGTTCAACCAAGCTCAACACAAATTTCAGGAACAGTAACTCATCTTTTTAGTGGGCAGTCTGCAGCTTTCTAGTCTGAATATTGACATCAGGCCTTAGCTTGCTGTCCCATTTTTTAGAAGCAGGTAGTTCTGCGGATGCATGGTGGGGCTATTGGGTTCAGGGGGTGAGAGGCAGGTTAATATTTTGGGTGTAAAACATTTATCAGAACGCAGTTCTGGCTGAGATCTGTAGCAATTTTATTGGCCTGTCTTTGTTTCCAGCAATTTTTATTTTAATTCAAATTTCTTGCATTTTTATTTATCACATTTTTAATAATTTTCAGTTTGTTTTTGTTCATATCATTCCCAAGCCTTTTCAATTCCTTACTTACTTATTTCAAGCCCCTTTGTTCCTTAAATGCTTTTTCATTGCTTCACTGAGATGATCTTTCCAGATGAATGACCAGTTTGCACCTCTTGCCAGCTTTTCAAAAAGCCTGCTTCCTGACTATTAAATGAATTATCTCCTCTTAGCGACGGGAGTTAGCATTCCTGTTCCTTGACTTCTTCCTGTTGTTTTGTTCCTCTCCCTCCTCTTTTGCTTTGATCAGTCCTGTTAAAGGACTCACTTCTCTTCCAGTCTCCAGTTCTGACAAAGGGTCTACATCTGAAATGTGAACATGTCTTTACTCTTCACAGATGCTGACAGGCCTGCTGTGTATTTCCAGGAGTTTCTGTTTTCATTTTAAATCCTAGTAGAACGGAACAGTACAGACTCTAGTAGAATAATGGAGCCAAGTAAACCTGACAGGCATTGTAGACTAAAACCTAACCACACTCCATAATATGGATTATGGTGAGTTAATGAAGACAGCTAAAACAAAATCAGACCTACAGTACAAATTAATGAATCCTACTGGAACTTGGAATCACTGATTATAGTAAATAAAGTTGACTATTCTCTGAAGTATTTTTACATGATTGAAGGCCAATGTGTAAACGAAAATTATTACTGTGTTAATGAAGTCTGTTAATGTATGTTGAAGAGTTCAGTGTCTATAGGGACAAAACTAAAGTCGCCTCCCTTTAAAGATACTTGAACAAATATTGGTAAGCCTATCTGACATTCCACACTTCCTTTGTGGAGATGTTCATGTATTTACTAAGCTACTAATGTCAAATAATGAGTTCCAGGAAAGTGTTACTGTAGGGGGCTTGGAATTACACATCAATGTTTTATCCACATGCCTCATTAATACTTGAACATATATTTCCATACTCACAAATCAAACATTAATAAATTTAATGTAAATAATGTGAATGTCTTTTGTTACCACAAATTTTAAAGGGCAAGTACTTCCCCAATGAGGTGCACAAAAAAAAGTAATTAAAAAATTTCTATGCAGTGGGAGATATTCAAGTTCAGTCACTTATTGAGATACCATGGAACTTTGTTGGTAAAAGCACCTTGTGATCAGCATCCAGAACCTGCCTACAGATTCCCTGTGATGCTGCTCGCTGACAGGCCTTGCCACCAGTGTCAGTGGATCAGCTTCCAGTTGTACGTAGACACTGAATCAAAGGTTCTCACGGAGATTGTGGATGGGGAACATTTAAAATATGAACATTCCCTACCAGGTAAGAGTATTTTAATTAATTTATTTTTCATTGCAACTTGTTGGAGAAAATACTGCCTATTTAATGTAAAGCTCCCTGCAGTATCTTTCTCCTTCAATTTTGGTTTAAAAAATTAACTTTTGATTCCATTTGAACATTGTAACCAACAGTATTGATATACTTCTAGTATGGTGGTTACAGAGTCAACTAGTTTAATTTAAAAGATAACTAATATCAAATATCAAACCCACATAGGTCAATCCCATAGTCATATCAGTTGGATATAGAACATACAAAGAAGGGTCAGAAAAGACCATCACATCCATTACTGTTCACCCTATGCTTTAGACAATGCCAACACATGTCTTAACCACGACCATCTGAACATGTCTTACAGTGCCTGGAGGACCCCCCACCAATGCTATTTAAAGGGACCATGCAGGATTTACAGGTTAGTTGCTGGATTATTGCTTCTGGCTGCTGATGCATTTGTAACTGTTTTTGGAGGTCTCCTATACCTGAATGCTAGGACGAGGGGACACAGCCTAACATTTAGAGCCAGGACGTGCAGGAGTGAAATTAGGAAATGCTTCTACATGCAAAGGGTGGGAGAAGTTTGGAATGCTCTTCTGCAAATGGCAGTTGATGCAAGCTCAATTATGAATTTTAAATCTGAGATTGATAGATTTCTGTGAACCAAGGGTATTAAGGGATATGGGGCTAAGGCGGGTATATAGAGTTAGGTCACAGATCAACCATGATCTCATTGAATGGCGGAACAGGCTCATAGGAACATAGGAACAGGAGTAGGCCATTCAGCCCCTCATGCCTGCTCCGCCATTTGATAAGATCATGGCTGATCTGTGATCTAACTCCATGTACCTGCCTTTGGCCCATATCCCTTAATACCTTTCGTTGCCAAAAAGCTATCTATCTCAGATTTAAATTTAGCAATTGAGCTAGTATCAATTGCTGTTTGCGGAAGAGAGTTCCAAACTTCTACCA
This sequence comes from Heptranchias perlo, assembly GCF_035084215.1. NCBI lineage: Eukaryota > Metazoa > Chordata > Chondrichthyes > Hexanchiformes > Hexanchidae > Heptranchias > Heptranchias perlo. Next base: position 47,521,179 of record NC_090335.1, read on the forward strand.
CCCTTTGTGTGTAGAAATGTTTTCTAATCTCGCTCCTGAAAGGTCTGGCTCTAATTTTTAGACTGTGCCCCTTGCTCCTAAAATCCCCAACCAGCGGAAATAGTTTCTCTCTATCCACCCTATCTGTTCCCCTTAATATCTTATAAACTTCGATCAGATCACCCCTTAACCTTCGAAACTCGAGAGGATACAACCCCAATTTGTGTAATCTCTCCTCGTAACTTAACCCTTGAAGTCCGGGTATCATTCTAGTAAAATGGCTCGAGGGGATAAATGCCACTGCCACTTGCTGCCTCCTGTTATACGCCACCTTCTCCTGCAAGAAAGCGAGAAATGTGTCTGGGTGATGTGCCTGTCATAGTTGAATAGCTGCAAGTTTGCATGATCTGTGAGTTGTGGATGTTCGGCTTGCAACAGTGGTAATGTGTGAGGGTGAGAGGATGCATCTAATTGGAAGAGTTGAGTACTGATTGAAAGAGTTTGTTGGTAGGTGGGTGATGGGGGGTGTAGTGCATGGAGCAGTGGATGTGGCTAGTGATGCAGTTGTTTGGAGATGCCTCTTGACAGTTGATCTCACTCACCTTGACCACTCGTGATAAAGCATTGAACTTCTTCCTGCACTGCATCCATGTTTGTGATGCTATTCACCTGGCATTGACTGTGTCCCCACTGACTCCCACTGCCTTTTGAGCATATGTCTGGAGAACCTCTTGTCCCCACCAACCCCCCCCCCCGCTCCCCCTGCCCCCCGGCAGATATAGGATGTCCCTCCTTCTCTCCACCTCTTGCACCAAGGCCTATAGTGCATCAGCAGAGAACCTTGGTGCACGCTCTCTCACAGGCCTGGTACCAACTTGGACCAACTGATTGGCGAGGTCTGGCATGCAAATTGGAAGATGTGGGATTTAGTGGTGTGCAACCTTTATTCGATGTTTTAACATAACTCAACAGTTTGTAAACATAGAGACGGGACCTGCATCTGTATTTTACATTTGCAATGTCTGATCTCTGTTCAGACTCCATGCAGACCTGTATCTTATTTTTTGCAAATAACAGAAACAGGCTACCTTTAAGAGATGCAGGCTGCCTGTCAGAGATACAGCCTGCCTTTAAGAGATTCGGGCTCCCTCTGCTGGTGGAATGTCCTTGAATTGTCGTGTCAACGCAGGTTTTCAACGCTTGGCTTAGGTGAATGTTCAGGCAGGACAGATGCCTCGTCCTGCCTGCGACAGAAGCACTGGGAGCGGGCACATCGATGCCCGTGCCCGGTTTCAGAGGGTATCGTATATAACCGTCTACGAGCCATAATTTGGACATTTCAGCGTTAATAGGTTATTCTACAGGATCTATGCTTATTTTTGGTGAATTTACCAACGATTAATATGCAGTGATGCTGCAAGTGGAATATGCTTAGAGATTAGTGAAGATTTACTCATAAGCTATTTAAACTCTTGGAATAAAAAAAAACATTGTTAAGTAGTTGTTCAAACATAGAGCTCGTTGAACTGTGTTTTCCATTTTTTTGTAATTGACTTTCCAACTGACAAACATACCATGAGATCCTTCTAATTGAGCTACTTTTATTCTAATCTTCCAGCTGCTTTTGATATGAAGGCCTGGATTTTCCTTGTTGACACCAGTGGTTGAGTTGAGTGGACTAACTGCCAAGGAACTCTTACAACCTGCTGAGAGCAAAATCAAACACTAAGCATTTAGTCTGTAGTTCAGACCTATTAAAATGTTTTCCAATTATTGGCAATGGGATATTAAACCAGGAATGTTTCTTTGTGTAATGTTGTCTCACTGCCAGCAAACAGCACTGTTGCTCTTGTGCATTAGTCAGATGTAATGGTTGCAAAATCCACCAGTGAGGTATGCTGGCAGACAGACTAATGATACACTAATGGTACAGGAGCAAATGTTCCTGGATGGATGTCAAGATTCCACAAACTGCTGATAATTGGCATTACTTTAAAGAGGAAATGAAAATGGTCTTTACAGATTCAGCATGTGGGATTTAATGATGGGGTAGGCCGAATGGTTGAATTGCTTTACTAATTCCTACCACTTGATGATTTTTTATAAGTTTGCCCTACAAATTTAAACACACAGATTTTATTCAAATTACAATACTGAAGAATAAAATTAGCATCCTAGAGTGCAGTGCTGATGCTACTTATGATGCATAAGCATAGCAGGTACTATCAATTTCCATATCATTCCCACACCACACTGTGGCTTTATGGGGAGGGCAGGGTGAGGCAAATGACCTTTAAAGCAGCATGACTTGTGATGTCTTGGCCCACCAGTGCCAATAATGGCAGCTTGAAGCAAAGTCAGTGTATTAAGAGAAAGTCAGATATTACTCCTATGTTAAAAAAGATAGGCAGTGGATGTGCTGTTCCTGGATTTCAATAAAACCTTTGACATAGTTCCTTTCAAAAGGCTGGTACTGAAAATAAAGAATGGAGTGAATATTGACACCACTGTGTCAGCCAATGAGTTGAAGGCAGGGCAGGACTTGTGGTTTAAATTTACGCATAAACTATAGCAAACAGAGTCTATTTGCTGATGAACTACATCAAACAGAGTCTCCCGAGTACAGCAGGATTATTTCTACAGCAAAATGCAGTGAGTAGAGGATAGTTACATAATTCAAATTATATGCGTAAAATCAATCCCAGTTACTTACAGCAGCGCAGGCTCCAGGTGTGATTGACGGGGGAATTACCCAATCATCTCCATTCTAGCCGGGACTTGTGGTGTCACTACATGCAGCCAATGAAAAAAGCGGGAATCAGTGGAAATATTTGACAATGGATACGTAATTGGTTGAATGATAAAACCCAGAAGGTGGTGGTACAGGGACTGTCATCAGCCTAGGAGAAAGTTACCAGTGGGGCTGTTCTGGGACCTCTATTGTTTAATATCTTCATTAATGATCTGGAACTAGGGGTCACAAGTGCAGTGGCTAAATTTTCAGATGATACAAAGCTAATGAAGGTGGTAGACTGCAGAGCTGAACAGGATAAGCTACAGGAAGATTTGAATATACTTGGGAATTGGGCAGACAGTTGGCAGATGAAATTCAATGCAGAGAAATGCAAAGTTCTTCACATGGGGAGAAAAAATCCAGGAAGAGATTATTACTTAACTGGAAAGAAAATAACGTGTATGGAAAATGAAAGAGATGTTGGGGTCCTGATTGACAATAAATTGAAACTAATGCAACAATACTCAGTGGCAGTGAGTAAAGCAAATCAGATATTGGGATGTATTAAAAGGTCAGTGTTGAGCCGAAATAATGACGTAGTCCTGTCATAAGAACATAAGAAATAGGAGCAGGTGTAGACCATACGGCCCCTTGAGCCTGCTGCACCATTCAATAAGTTCATGGCTGATCTTGAACCTCAACTCCATTTTCCCACCCGATCCCCATATCCCTTGATTCCCTTAGAGTCCAAAAAAATCTATCTATCTCAGCCTTGAATATACTCAACGACTCAGCATCCACAGCCCTCTGGGGTAGAAAATTCCAAAGACTCACAACCCTCTGAGTGAAGAAATTCCACCTTAGCTCAGTCTTAAATGGCCGACCCCTTATCCTGAAACTATGCCCCCTAGTTCTAGATTCTTCAGCCAGGGGAAACAACCTCCCAGCATCTACCCTGTCAAGCCCCCTCAGAATCTTGTATGTTTCAATGAGATCACCTCTCATTCTCCTAAACTCCAGAGAGTATAGGCCCATTCTACTCAACCTCTCCTCATAGGACAACCCTCTCATCCCACTTTATAAATCATTGGTGCGACCACACTTAGAATACTTTGTACAGTTCTGGTCTCCACAGTATAAGGAGGATATTGCTGCTATTGAGAAAATACAGAAGAGGGCAACGAGAACGATTCAGGGGATGGAGGGATTAGATTATGACAAGCAATTGTGTAAACTGGGCACGTTCTCACTGGAAAGGGAAAGGTTAAGAGGTGAAATGATTGCTGTTTTTAGGATTCTAAATGGATTAGATAATGTAGACCATGACAAGCTGTTTCACCCTATCCAGAACAGAGGACCTGTCCTGTGCTTGAAGGGGGGTAAATTTAAAACTAATCCACGGTAACATTGGCCCTGGTATTCATGGGGAGGTGGGGAGGGTGCGGGGGAGGGCGGTAGCGCGGGGAAAACCCGGCAAGGCTGAGCATGCGGAGATCCTGCCAGATTTAACAGCAGGACCTCATTATTATTTTATTCTTCCATTTCCTGCCCGGCAACCGGCCAAATTGACAGCCTGGCTGGCTGCCGAACAGGAAAACCAGCGGCAGGAAACTGCAGCCAGGGACCCTTTGGGACGGTCCTTGGCAATCGGGAGGGGGGAAGATTGACATCCGGGGCTTGGTCGGGGTGAGGGGGGCGGGGGCGAAGATCGGTCATGATTGCAGCATAGAGAGGTCGGTGATCGGGGCTTGGTGGGGGAGGAGCCATCGTAGGAGGGGGAAGGTCGGTGATTGGGGCTTGGAGGGTGGTGGGATCGGCTGCGATTGGCTGGATGGAGAGAGAGGCCATCGGGGCTGGAGGGGGTAGGTCAGCGATTGTGGCAAGAGAGAGAGAGAGGCCGCAATCAGCAGAGGGGAGGCCGATGGCTTCCTTGATGGGGTGGGGGGGAGCACTCCTGCTCCTCCTGGCCCATAGGAGTTCTGTAAAAGGCACTTACATTGTGCAGTTGGCAGCTCCCACCTCCCTTTCACTGCCGGCTTTCCCGAGCCCTGGGAAACCCACGTGGCAACTGTAAAATTTAAATCAGGCTCCCAATTGCACCGCGGGAGCCCAATTTAAATATGTTAATGAAGTATACCGTAAAAACGGAATGGGCGCATACATGGCGGGTTGGGGTCTGTTTTCTTCATTTTTATCCACCCCCCAATCCTCTCCCGCCCGTCGTTGGGTGGGGGTTAATATCAAGGCCATTATTTCAGTGAGCGAGTTGTCAATCTATGGATCAGGCACACTAGGGAGACGGTGGAAGCAGATAGTGTTGATTCATTCAAATTTAAATTAGATAGATTTCTTTCAGAAAATAGTATTTTGGGATACAGGGGTGACGATCCCAAGCAACGGAGGCACTCAGGTCAAGGCCTCCCTGTACATGGACGACGTCGCCGTCTTTTGCTCGGATCAGCTGTCGGTCTGCAGATTGATGAGCATCTGCGACCAGTTCGAACTGGCCTCGGGGGCCAGGGTAAATCGTACCAAGAGCGAAGCCATGTTCTTTGGGAACTGGACCGACCGATCCTTTGTCCCCTTCACCGTCAGGTCGGATAACCTGAAGGTGCTGGGGATCTGGTTTGGGGGGTCCGGGGTGTGCACCAAAAACTGGGAGGAGCATATTGCTAAGGCAAAGCAGAAACTGGGACTGTGGGATCGACGATCCCTCTCGATCATGGGCAAGAACCTGGTCATCATGTGCGAGGTGCTCTCCGTGTTGCTGTACGTGGCGCAGGTCTGGCCCATACCTCGCTCCTGCGCCACGACAGTCACCCGAGCCATTTTCCACTTTATCTGAAGATCAAAAATGGATCGTAGGGACACGATGTACAAATCTCCAGAGAAAGGGGGGAAAGGCGTGCCCAACGTGGCCCTCATCCTGATGACCACCTTTGTGTGCGGCTGCATCAAGCTGTGCATAGACCCTCGGTACGCAAACACAAAGTGTCACTACGTGCTGAGGTTCTACTTGTCCCCGGTGTTGAGAAGGATGGGCCTGGCCACGCTCCCACAGAATGCCCCATCCAGTTGGACCATTCCGCCCCACCTGTCCTTCGTGGAAAAGTTTGTGCAGAGAAACACCTTTGACCACAAGGCGATCAGCAAGTGGTCCGCACGTAACGTCCTCGAGACCCTCCGGGAAAAGGAGCTCCTGTTGGTTGGTTCCCCGAGCAGACTGTCAATATCATTTGGCAGAACGCCTCATCGCCATAGCTTTCAAACAAGCACCAAGACCTAGATGGCTGGTGGTGAGAAGGGCCCTTCCTGTCAGATCCTTCATGCAATCCCGGATTCTCAGCGCCACCGCAAGGAGGCTGCAGTGGAGATGAGACCAACACCCATCTCCTTCAGGAATGTGCCTTTGCAAAGAAGGTCTGGAGAGAGATGCAGTGGTATCTGTCCAGGTTCGTCCCGAGCAGTTCCGTAACACAGGATTCTGTGCTCTACGGGCTGTTCCTGGGTATGCACACTGAGACAGACACCTACTGCTGCTGGAAGCCCTTTGGTCTGCCTGAAACTTCCAGTGCAAGGAGCTGTCCTCGACCAAGTGTTGCAGACTGGCACGTTCCAAGGTCCAGGACTACGTGCTCAGGGATGTACTGAGGATGGGTGCGGCCGCCGCAAAGGCCCTGTGGGGAAAGGCAACCGTTTAGAGCCTTCCCGCCATTGTATACCGAGGGACTGCAATCAGGGAAAAAATCCCCTCGGGCAGGATGTAAAATTCAAATTGATGTAATGTACCTGTAATGAATCTGTAATGTACCTGTAATCAATAATCTGTACTGACTGTAATGCAATGAGGCACCCTGGAGAGTCATGAACTGTAATTATGTACAATGTGTTCATTGAATTGCACTTGATGTAACCTGCAAATTGCAGAATCTGTATTGTGTATGTTTGGAATGTGATATAACAACTGTATTGTATGTATTGCTGCAAATTTTATGAATAAAGTATATTTGAGTAATTTGAGACGTGATTTATGGTAAGTGCAGCATGCTTGGGAGGAACAGGTGACTTTGGACCGATGGTTCCCAAAGCTCTCCACCACTGGGGGTTTCTTCGCCTCATGTCTGGGTTTGCTGTAGACTAATTAATAGAGATTGATTGCTATCATTAGTCTCCAATTTTGTTGTATCACATGACCACCAGGATGCTAGAAGGCGAACTAGGTGGACCTTGGTCTTTTCTCATCTAGTAATTCCTTTGTTCCTATGTTCCAGTGAGCCCTATTTTAACTTGGGGCGTGAGTGCGGTGTGTGCGGACGGGACAAGCGGCAAGTTCCTATCACGGCCTGGAGAGCTTTTAACTCCCAGGCCTCATTTAAATGTTGGCCGTGAGTCTCACTTCCGAACCCAGTGGGAATCACTACCTGACCAGACAGGAGCAAGGCTTTGGGCAGCAGGAGGCCACTGAAGTAGTGGTCCCCGACATAAGGTAAGTGGCGAGGTGGGGGGACCCAGAGGCGATCGGGGCCGGGGGAGGAGGGAAGCCTGGGGCAGGGAAGGCCCAAGGTTTTCTTGTGGGGCCCGGAGGAGCTCTCCTGCTTAACCCAGCCCACCAGGAAACTCGGAAAATATTAATTTTACTTACTTTTCTGGGACTCTTCTGGCCCAGATCATGTTTGTCGCCAGGTTTCACTGGTGGCTGTGGTACTCAGCATGACTCGCTTGATCCCAAGTTAAAATGGCATTGTGGTCCTAACTGCATCATAAGACCCTAACTTTTGTATATTTATGAGACCCTCGCCTGCCTGCGGGAAATCTGAGAGTTAAAATGGCAGCGAGTGGGAATGTGGCGCAATCGCAAAGATAAAGACGCTGCCACGATTTTAAACCCCTCCCCCCCCCCCATCTTGTTCTGCTTGGGAGCAGGGGAATATAATTGGGGCAAATATGTGAAAATAAGAATTTATTAAATAGTAAGGATTTGTGTGACATTTTCTGTTATAGGTTTGATGTGGGGAGAGAGACTGAGGCTCACTACATCTGATCGAAAAAGAAAGGCCCCTTTAACTTGGCACAGTGTATGACTATTCCAACCCAGCACCTATTAATGACACTATGAAAACATGCCAGATGTATATTTAGCTACATTTAAGTTCTGTTCTAGTAGCGCTGAGAAATGTTACTAGCCTTCGTGCCAAGACCATTGCTAATAGTGATAATCAAATTTCTCCTAAAAATATTTGAGATAGAAACAGATTTAAATTAAAATCAAAGGATTAGAAACAATGGGCCTGATTTTAACTCCGGGCGAGTTGGGTGGTTGGTCAGTTGGAAACTCACCCACTGTTGCAGAAGTGAAGCACGGGCTATTTTAACTCCTGAGCCTCATTAACATACTGCCAGTTCACTTCCTGCCCATTTCGGGCGGGAAGTCAACAAAAAATCGCACAGCCCAGAGGCTGCCCACCGAAACAAGGTGGGTGCCAGGATCAGGTTCTGGGGGCATCTCACGGAGGTGTCATATTCAGGATGGAGGGAGTCTGAGACAGGGAAGGCCTACATTTTCCTTCTCCTGGCCCCACAAAGAAGAGAAAAACACCTTTTTCAGCCTCTTCTGGGGCTGATCCTCTTCTGTCACTTGTTGGCCAGGCAGGAAAGCCGCAGTGGCTCCTCGCTCAAGCCTGAGTTGAAATTGCAGTTGGATCTCGACAACATCACTGGGTCCTGCCACACATTTGTAAAGAAGGAACCCTGCTGGCTTTGTGCCGGTGTCCGTGCCGCCTCCTCAAAAGAGCTGGATAAAATCATGGATGGTGGGATCCTGGCGGCTCCAGGGCTGGTAAGTACCCCGAGGCATTTTAACTGTCTACTTGTATGGTTTCTGCTGAGTAAGTATTGTTTCAATTGCCCCCAGGGTGTTTCAGTGTATTTATTTTTAAATGTTAAACTCTTTACAAGTCTCTTTACAAAGTATAGTGCAATATATTGATGAAACCAGCAACAGTAATAGTAAATTGACATTTATTAGTCAAACATAAGAAGTATTTTCAAGAACTTGTGGTGCAAAATTTTAAAATATCCATCAATATGTTGAGCAATAGGCAGAAAGAAGAAAAAATATTGCCTTAATAAAACAGCGCCTTGTTTTAATGTCTCATCTGAAAGACAGTATCTCTGACAATGCAGCAACCTGTAGTTCTTGTTACTAAAGGTTGCTATCTTAATCAGTGATCAATAATCTCTGGGTAGAACTTCATATGAAGTAACACCAGCAGGTTGATTGTTACAATGAAGCAACATTGTGCCATTTTGAGATAATGGCCACAGTGTGATCTCATTTTCAGAGTTCTGGTAGCCACTCACTCTTTTAACTGCTAAACCATGTCCATCACACCCTCCAGTACTGGCTAGTTTTTGTATAGACTTTACTAGATCTGCATAAGGCAGTCATTCTTAAGGATCTAACAAACGCCCCCTTTTTTGACTGGTCCACCCACCTATCTATCTTCACATCACATCCCTCCCTTCAATTTATTCTCTCTAAAAAGCACATCTGCCATTTATATAGTTCACTTCAATAATCTTTCCAGGTAACTTATTCCACAACCCTATTCCCCTTTCAGTGAGAAAATGCTGCTTCACTTCCCCAACCTCAGAAAATTCTTATCTTCTGCACTATGTGGGTTTGTAGAATCGTTGCCACATCAGGCACAGGTTTCTGCCTGACATGTCCAGGTCAACAATTTGAAGAATCTGTCAGGGTCAATGGTCAGTGATCCTTGGAACTTTTGTTGTATGAAGAACAGGGATGGACAGAACCTCTGTTATGCGAAGATCAGGTATGCACAGAGGTTACATCACATCAAGTTCAGGTTTGCAGAACCCCTGCCATATTAGGGTTGGATTTGTATGTTTTTTTATTTTGATGCATTTGGCACCAAAGCACTCCTGCTCCTCCTGGCCCACAAAAATAATTTTTCACTTATTTCTTGGTGCCTCTTCATCGGGCGGAGCGCACACATTGCCCATTTGTACCTGAAGTTTGCAATCGGAGTCCGAGAACCGGTATAGGTCCCCAATTTGTATATTTAAGCAGCTGTACCCCTGTTTCACATGGGTGGATTGATCGGCCATTTACAGGACTGCCTGAATATTGCATCAGGTGGGCTTTGGGTATCATTGGGTCAGCCCCCGATCTTCAACTGCTGGCTGGCCATTTTTCAAATCCAAGACAGGTGGCTGTGAGTTAAATTTCTCCCCCGTTGGTTTTACTGGAATGAATAGTTTAGTGTCACTTCTTATTGTAGTATTTTCTTGTATTAGATGCTATGGATCGGCGGACATATGAATAAAGTCAGCTAAGAACCGCTGACCAAATATAGGCTGTGGCCTTATATCAGACACACAAATTTCATGGTTATCTAGCATATAGATAGCCTGCACAGAGCATGATATAATATACCACAAGCCTACAATGATTACAGGAGCTGCAGACAGCCAAAAGCAATGCAATGAATAAAAACTTTTCAATGGCCATAGCCTCAGCCAGAGTAGGATATGCTATTTTCCTGGTTTTGTAAGCTGCAATGCAAAACAACAAAGCATGTGTATATGTAGCTTTAATCAAACAGACATACAGTACTTCAAAACCTTGGGCTGCAGCAGTGATAAAAACCACAAGAGTGAGGTGTGCTAAGCAAAGCAAAGAAAATATGTTACAGATTTTGTAACTTTCTTGGATTTAACTGAAGTTCTGAGCTGATGCTGCTGTTTCAGCTGGAGAGGGGGATGGGTTCTGAAGAGCTTACTACCCATTCTGAAGGAAGAGGGACTGTTTGACTCCCTGCTAATACTTGTTATAATTGTCCTGCACCAGACAGTTCCCTTACTGTTCTCCATACAGTAGGGTTGGACAGTTTCCTCCTGGAACTACTATTTCATGATTCCTGTGGTTCCCAGTCGAGCTTCCGAATAGTGAGCAGCAAATAATAACATTCGATAGTCCAGACTACTGAGAATTTCACAACAGGGAAGAATAGCAGGATAAATATAGCAAATAATTATAATAGTGCATTCTATACCAGTGTTACATTGCTGTGTATTTTACAGTACAACCCACATTTTACCAAGGTTATAAGTTATCACATACTTTTATTTAATGTGATAACATAAATGTGCTCGATGGTTGCTTATTGTTTAGTACAACCCGCATTGTAGCACCACATTAAAGGTTATTGGGCAATACAAACTCTGCTTGGTGCTGAGTTATTATATTACAGTGCATCATAATTGTAACACATTGTGCTGTGATTTAGAGAGCCCCCTGGATGCCAAGGAGCATACAGGGTAGGATAAAGCAAAAAAGGGAAGCTTATGTCACCAAGAGATCAATACTGCAGAAAGCCTAGAGGAATATAAAAAGTGCAGGAGTGAAATTAAAAAGGAAATTAGGAAAGCAAAGAGAGAGCATGAAAAAATATTGGCAAGTAAAATCAAGGAAAACCCAAAGATGTTTTATAAATACACAAAGAGCAAGAGGATAACTACAGAAAGAGTAGGGCCTATTAGAGACCAAAGAAGTAACCTGTGTGTGGAGGTGGAAGACGTGGGTATGGTTCTTAATAAATACTTTGCGTCTGTCTTCACAAAAGAGGGGGATGATGCAGATGTTGTAGTTAAGGAGGAGGAGTGTGAAATATTGGCTGGGATAAGCATAGCGAGAGAGGAAGTATTAAGGGGCTTATCATCTTTGAAAGTAGATAAATCGCCAGGCCCGGATGAAATGTATCCCAGGCTGTTAAGAAAAGCTCTGACCATCATTTTCCAATCCTCACTGATTACAGGTATGGTGCCGGAGGACTGGAGGACTGCTAACGTTGTACCATTGTTTAAAAAGGGAGAAAGGGATAGACGGAGTAATTGCAGGCCAGTCAGCCTAACCTCTGTGGTGGGCAAATTATTGGAAAAAATTCTGAGGGACAGTATTAATCGTCATTTACAAAGGCACAGATTAATCAAGGACAGTCAGCATGGACTTATTAAGGGAAGGTCCTGTCTGACTAACCTGACTGAATTTTTTGAGGCGGTAACAAGGAGGCTCAATGAGGGTAACACGTTTGGTGTAGTTTACATGGATTTTAGCAAGGCTTTTGACAAGGTCCCACATGGCAGACTGGTCAGAAAAGTAAAAGCCCGTGGGATCCAAGGGAAAATGGCAAGTTGGATCCAGAATTGGCTCAGAGGTAGGAGCAAAGGGTAATGGTCGACAGGTGTTTTTGTGACTGGAAGGCAGTTTCCAGTGGGGTTCCGTAGGGCTCAGTACTAGGTTCGTTGCTTTTTGTGGTATATATATCAATGATTTAGACTTAAATGATTAAGAAGTTTGCAGATGATACAAAAGTTGACCGTGTGGTTGATAATGTGGAAGAAAGCTGAAGACTGCAGGAAGATATCAACGGACTGGTCAGGTGGGCAGAAACGTGGCAAATGGAATTCAAGTCAGAGAAGTTTGAGGTAATGCATTTGGGGGGGGGGGTGGCAAAGAAGGCAAGGGAATACACAATAAATGGTAGGATACTGAGAAGTGTAGAGGAACAGAGGGACCTTGGAGTGCATGTCCACAGATCCCTGAAGGTAGCAGGACAGGTAGATAGGATGGTTAAGAAGGCATACGGGATACTTTTCTTTATTAACCGAGGCATAGGATATAAGAGCAGGGAGGTTATGCTAGAACTGTATAAAACACTAGTTAGGCCACAGCTAGAGTATTGCGTACAGTTCTGGTAATCACATTACAGGAAAGATGTGACTGCAGTAGAGAGGGTACAAAGGAGATTTATGAGGATGTTGCCAGGACTGAAGAATTTTAGCTATGAGGAAAGATTGGATAGACTGGGGTTGTTTTCTTTGGAACAGAGAAGGCCTAGGGGAGATTTAATTGAGGTATATAAAATTATGAGGAGCCTAGATGGAGTGGATAGGAAGGACATGTTTCCCTTAGCAGAGAGGTCAATAACCAGGGGACATAGATTTAAAGTAATTGGTAGAAGGATTAGAGGGGAGTTGAGGAGAGATTTTTTCACCCAGAGGATGGTAGGGGTCTGGAACTCACTGCCTGAAAGGGTGGTAGAGGCAGAAACCCTCATCACATTTAAAAAGTACTTGGATATGCACGTGAAGTGCTACAACCTAAAGGGCTACGGACCAAGAGTTGGAAAATGGGATTAAACTGGATGGTTCTTTTTCGGCCTGCACAGACACGATGGGCTGAATGGCCTTCTTCTGTGCCGTAAATTTCTATGATTCTACACTACTGTGCACTGTAAATCATAATCCAAATAAGCTATAATATCGTATATGCCTCATCCTTGTACACAATACTGCACAACAAACCTGCAGGACAGTGCCCTGATGTCACATCAATGGTTTTGATGCAGAAATGCTGGTTGAACGTATGCATCAGGGTGGCAAATCATTACACAGTGTAACTCCTGCTGAGGAAGCTAAAGATAGCAAAGTTGCTTCACTACAAAGCAATCCTCCAGTGGTCCAGAATTTCTTGCCTCAGAAACCACGTGACCATGTCTAAGTTTGCTCCCACTAAAACAGCAGGGGGTTGGGGGGAGGGGGGTGGTTGGCAGGTACTGTGCCCCTCCTCTACGTTCAATGAATAAATTATTTGAATTTAAATGCACATGGACTGAGTCTGGGTGAACATGATTTTGGCTGATAATCATTCTGCATACAAACAGGGACATCAAAGGAGGATCCAGATTTTATTTTCTTAAAACTCTTGACAATCTATATTACTCTACCACTTGAAAGCTAAAGCTTTTTTCAATAATCTGGTGCCATGGCCGAGGGGTACAAGTGCTGTCTGCCGGCTGCCTGGATTCTTCATTGTCTGATCATAGCAGTGTTGTGGGGTAAGTTTAAATAAGACCATCTGCCTGATAATGAGAGCGTTAATTAAGTGAAGTGTTGCCTTTAGCGGCATATAAATTTTTTTACATTTTATCTCTAAGTGCTTTGAAACAGAAGATGAATATATGCAGTACAAGTAGGGCTGTAGCCTTAAATAGAAGTAACTAAGAATGTGTTATAACCACCAAAAGCTGATTATTAGCACACACAAGAAGCTTGGAGCTTTCATTTCAAAGCCCTGCTTAAAAATGAAGGTTGGTTGTCAGCTTAAATCTGCATATATTATGACGGTGTTTCCATATTTGTTACATTACAGACTGAGATTGTCATGTTAGCAGTGATTTTATTCAATGCCCAGAAATGTTAATTTTAATGCCATTGTGCTGCCTCTGAAACCGAGGCAGATTGCAGCAATGTTGAAACAAAACATGTTAGTGCTGCCACAAGTGAAAACTAGCTCCATCTTTGCAGGGATGTTAAACGTGGAACAGAGTGAAGTGGCACCTCACTACATTAATATAACAATACACTGTACGCACTGAGTGGTAGGAAGTGATAAGAAGCTGACAGGAGCGAAATCTCCCAGGAGGTGAGTTGTTGACCTCAGCCAAACGATCCAACAGAAGTCCATCTGGGATACACACTTCCTAGCAAATATTTACAGAGCAGCATTAACATTAGCCCAGGAGCAGGTATGCTCTCCGCCCTCTAAGTCAGGAGTATGTTGCATAGCATGGGTGGAGATTGGAGAAGTATAAAAATAAGAGAAATGCAGGATTTAATTTTTAAAAAATAATTCTCCCCAAAAATATTTGAAACCAGATACAGTACCTTGCAGCAAACATTTTAAGTAAAAATGTTTTTGTTAATTTTCAAATTGAAATGTTTATTCCTTCATGCATTATTTTTGGAAACCTATAAGGAGCACAGTACAAGGAGAAATGAGGTACAAAGATATGAAATACTGAACACAGTGCACAAATTCTTTGTAGCAGGCTTAATGGCTCAAAACTGATTTAAACATAAGCACCCACAGCTGGAGTCTTTGAAAATAGAAAGTGCGTTGAAATTGGGCTAGCTTAAAAATGTTACTGTCAACACAGTTTCCGCCACCTTGCACTTATATTGCATCTTCCATGTACTATAATGTCCCAAAGCACCTGACAAGGGAAAACTAACCAGCTGCTGAACAGTGATGATCTTTTCAGGTCCTGTATATTCCTACATTCCAAGGTAAGGGTCAGGAGAGGTGACCGAAGGTATGATCGAAGAGGTAAGTTTTAATGAGTCTTTGAAAGGGGAGTAGAGAGGTAACAAAGTAGAGAATCTTCAGTTTGGAGAATCTTCTCAAAATCCATTTCTTTGACCTAGTCACCCCTCCTAATCACTCCCTTCCAATAAAGTGTCCATTCTCCTTACACCTATTTGTGAAGTGCCTTGGGATATTTCCTTATGTTAAAGGCGCTATATAAATGCAAGTTGTTTTATTTACATTGGTAATGAGGTCTAAGCTTCCCATTGATGACTTTATAAGGTGCGTTTGTCCTACTTCTTAATGTAAGGCTCTGTCTAAATGCTTCCTGAGTGGACAAAACAACTGCGGTGGCAGCTTGAGATTGAGTGGTGCGGCCATGCTATAAAGTGCCTGGGGCCAAGACGCCACTTCCTCTACCCTCCTGAACTGTGGAAGAACTAAAGGAAGAGAAAAAAAATAAGGTTTACAATGCATCCCCCAGACAAGTCATTCCAAAACATCCTGAGCATGCAGCAGATAAACACTTACAATAGGTCCTTGCCTTATATAAAGAGAATGCACATATATAGAAAGATGACTACACTTATCTTGGCACCTCTCCTGATGCCATTGAACCTTTTCCTCATTTTCTCTCAGATACCGTGGACATAGAAGACTGCATTCATTCACTTAGCGATCTCCATCCGTGAAGCTTGCACTTGAGATTTTACAGGTGGGCCTTCTTTGGCACCAAACTGGGCTAGCCTCCTTTTGCGACACTTGCTGCAGCACAATTCCAACGAATTATATTCTTCCAAATCTGTTGTTCTTTTTCCTTTGTCCCTGAATTGGCCTAGGGTATTTTTCATCTACCGGGAGATTACATGGCTGCTGGTGAGTGGGAGCACTGAGGGCCATGATGCTTAGTTGCAACATGACTGAATGGGACAGGCTCAATGGACCAGCTGGTCTTTTTTGGTTTGTCTTTTTCATTTGTTCAGCAGAAATATTGCTGGCTTGCTCAATTTTCCAATTTACAGCTAGCCAGCTTGCAGGCCTGACACCCTGAACATATTTCATGTCCAGAAAGTCCATCAAAATGAAGGGGAGAGATTTGCCTCGCAAAATTCAGTGAGAGTAGCCCTTATTTTCCTATTCTTGCAAAATTGAGATGTAGAATAAACCAGAATTTTAGACCTCACTCCCAGTGTATTCCACCTCTCAGACATCTCCAGACAATGTAAATGCAGCTTCTGGCTTGGTCCAAAATAAGATGAACCTAAGTGATGGTAGAACAGTCCTCTTACCCTGACCAGTTTACTTGAGTGATGTTGGCCCAGTTTTGGATGTGTTCCACATCTCCTCACTGTACTACATGTGGGGCTCAATATTTCTACTTTTCTACTAAACAGCGACCTGCTTCCACAGCTCTGCTAAAGCTACTCTGTATCCAGCTGCTGGGCAGTGTGCAAGATGTTCTCTCCGTGTATTACGCACAAACTCGATTTTAACTCCTGGGCGGGAACATGGCAAAGCGAGCGGCCGGCCAGTTCCTGAGCGGTAGCAGGGAGATTCGGCTGATTTGAACAGCCAGGCCTCATTAACAAGTCTACTGACTCCCTGATCAAAATAGCCAGGATGTCAGCGGGAACCGGCTGCCTGGCCATTAAAATCGGGCAGCAGGAGGCTACTGCCAGGGACCCGGGGGAACGGTCCCCCGCACAAGGTAAGTGCTCTGAGAGGGGAAGCCCGGGGCAGGGAGACCCAAGGTTTCCTTGTGGGGTCTAGAGAAGCACTCCCATTCCTTTTGACTCACAATGAAAGCTGTAAAAAAAAAACTTACCTTACTGAGCCTCATCTGCCCCTGGCTGCTGTTCCCAGCAGGTTTTGCCTGGTGGGGAAACCACCACTGCTCAGGCCTCAGGTTAAAATGGCAGATCAGGCCCCTATGACATCATCAGAGTCTGATCTGCATATTTAATCAGGTTCCCACCTGGTTTCTGACTATTGTCTATTCTAGTCAAGGAAGTGCTGACTCACCGGTGAGCCATCTCTGGGTCAGTAAGTTACGCCACTACCTAGGCCTACTGATTTCATCTTGGGAGGAGGTGACAGAGTTTTAAATGCGGTGTCCCCAAACTAAAAGACATTAAAGGAGGCTCCGAAGTAAATTGACAATATTAAGGTCAGTAAAGTAAGTGATTTGAATGGTAACAGTACTCATCATTATACAATATAATACAAAGACATTTTTGGGGGGGTGTTAACCAATAGGATTAGAAGCATCCTGTTGCTACAAGCAGAGCTGACACATAACGTAAGCCTCAAGATAAAAAGTGACCTGAAGCTGTCATTTCAAAGGCACACCACATAAAGAGAAGGGATCTGCAATTATTAATGAATGAACACATAAGCACTGTAAATCTGCTGCAGGAAACAGCTGAACACTTTGGGCATATATGAGGGTAGAATGTAATTATAAAATTAGAGAATGGCAGCTAATCATTTCTTTCCAATGTGGCTTGTGCTTAATTATATCAAAATGGAACTCTGTGAAAATTTGCATGATAGTTAACCAAAGTAACAGATGTAACTACATGCAAAATGTACTCTTTATGCCAATAATGGCCAGGGGGTGCCCAAGCTGTGTGGGCCACATAGATACATATCATGAAGCCTATATCTTAAGTTGCTAATACTATCATATCTTGGTGTTCTGATTTAGGATTTATCCATCAATGAGGCAACAGCACTAAGAACAGTCCTTTCCAAACCTCCAGGCACACAAAATTCAAACAAAACAAACTAGAAGTATAAGTGCAAATAGGACTAAGTTACCTTGATTATGAGGGCCAAATTATCTTGGTTTGGTTTTTGGGCACTGCAGTTTAGAAACCTCTGTATTATAATGATCATGCCATCATTCTGCTTGTTTCAGGCCAAGGTTCCAAACAATGCCAGGACACAGAGAGGAGCAAGTGTTTGCCAATACCAAGGGATATCCCTGCACCCCTGGTAAAAGCTCATGCTAGGATTTATTGGGTCTGTTACACTCACTGCCCCCAGAAATCTGTGTTTGTGTAACAGTGGTTTCTAATAAAAGGATGGTAGATCTGCTCAGCCCTCAAAAGCATTTGGGACCTCTTCTATATCAATGGCATTGCTATGACGACAAGCACTTTGCATTACGCAGGCTTATTTTTCCTCTCAATAGATAAAGGCAGTGTCCCAGTATCACAGGATGCTGGGAGTGAGCAGGCAGATGTATTCACAGAGCCACAGTCATCCCAAATGTCATTTTCACAGAGCACTACCCTTAGTCCAGCACCTCACTTTCTCAGCAAGAGCACAGATCACCCGATGGCAGCATGGCATGGTCAAAGGGGTGCATTCAAGGCAGGCTTCAAAGAGACCAGCAAGCTGTTTGCTGAGGCCCATGTCACCTGTGTTGCCTAAGAATGAGGGCTCAGTGCAGTTCCCCAGGAATGAAGGATGCTGGAACATCTTATGAGCATGGGTATGTCACTCATTTCTACAGAACCCAACTAGATCCTCTACAGGAGTATATGATCCTGATGTCCATAAATATAGGCTAACCATCTATAGAGCAGAGCTTCTCCCACATGCATGTTTATATGGTGCATATTAAATGAAAAAAAGAACTGGCATTTATATGGCGCTTTTTATGACCTCTGGACGTCCTAAAGCACTTTACTGCCAACAAAGTACATTTGAAATGTGGTCACTGTTGTAATATAGGAAACGTGGCAGCCAATTTGCGCACAACAAGGTCCCAAAAACAGCAATGAGATAATGACCAGAAAATCTGTTTTTTAGTGACATTGGTTGAGGGATAAATATTGGCCAGGACACCATGGAGAACTCCCCTGCTCTTCTTCGAATAGTGTTATGGGATCTTTTACATCCACCTCAGAGGGCAGATGGGGCATCGGTTTAATAACTCATCCGAAAGACGGCACCTCTGACAGTGCAGCACTCCCTAGAGAGTCAGCCTAGATTTTGTACTCAAGTCACTGGAGTGGGACTTGAACCCACAACCTTCAGACGCAGAGGCAAAAGTGTTACCAATGAACCATGGCTGACATCTGTAATATGGCATCATTAGCCTGAAAGCATAGCTACAATGTGTGTTACCTTAGCATCTACAACACAGCTGCTTGGATGTGCCGAGTGCAAGAAGCTGTCAAAGTCGATTTTGATTCTTTAGGGGACACTAGTACCATCATTTCCGCTATAGTCACATGCATAATACACTGTATGCTGGTTCCAGAGATGAGATAGATTGCCACATGTTTTTCCTGTAGACAGCGGGATGACTAGCTTCTTACAGGTAACCAGGATCAGTGAGATTCTACAGGAATGTTGCCGTTGGCTGTTAGGAAACACACGTTAACCACAGCTCTAGTGAACAACAGTCGCTTTCCTGTAAGCTGCAGGGCAGCATCGGCAATAGCAAAGGGACAGTGGAAGGGACATAAAAACAGAAAATGCTTGAAATACTCAGCAAGTCAGGCAGCATCTGCGGAGAAAGAAACAGAGTTAACAGTGGAAGAGACAGTCATCATTGCCGCCAAGATATTTCAACAGTAACATTGTTGGAGTTCAGCTGAAGAATGTGGTAGTGATCTGCTGAGACTGATGGGTGCCTATCAATAATACCTCATTCTCAGCAGTCACGATCTGGGGTCCCTCTTCATCTTTCTCATCCCCTGGAGGCTGCACTTCATTGGTGTCCTTGCATGCTAGTGCCTCTCTCAATTGTAATATTATGAGAAATACACAATCACTATCTTGGACACTTTCTCTGGTGTACTATAATGTGGCTGTGACCTAGGCAATTGAATTGTTGCTTCAAGACTCCAAATCACTGCTCAGTGAGCACCCTTGTTTTGGTATGGGCCTCAATGTGCTGTTCCTCAGCCGTGTTGGTTGACATGGCAACTGGTGTAATCAGCCACGGTCAAAGAGGATAGCTGGAATTCCTCAGAAGCCATCCATCCAGCCTGCCGTTGCCAGGGAACAGATCGAGTGTTGAAATTGTCACAAGTTAAGAGTTATAGCAGCTCCCTTGATACCTGGCATTAACATGGAGCATGCTCGGGTTGACCTGACGCACTATCTACGCAGTGAGTAATATCCTTTCGCATATTTGTATGGCATAGCTTGACGTGAAGGAGCCCAAATGTCAAAGAAGGTTTGCTGCCTGGATATCTGCTCTTATGGCTTGGTGCCAAAGTCCACAAAGCAGGGTTTGTGTCTTAGCAGAGGTTAGATGACCTTGTGAGTGCTTCGCTGCACTAGGAAAAGATCACTTCTATCCAAACCCCTGTGACAGCTCAGAATGGGCCTGAAAAATAAGATTTCACGGTTGTGGTTAGTTGAAGAGCCACAAGCAGATCTGCACTCACTATGGATTGCCCGCCCAGCTCATGTGTCACAAGATGACACAACTGAGAAAGCAGACATACCCAGATAGTTTATCCTGAGACAGTAGATGTGCTCCTGTGGGTGTCCGATTCCAGTGATTTTCTGGGTAATATGCAGTCTGCACACTCTTTCAGCCCTCTGCCTTCTGCACCCAAGCACTAAATATAAACAAACTTCAGCAATGGTGCTCATCCAACAGAATTGGCTATCTTACAATTATTTTAACCCACTTCAAAATAAGAGTTAGAGAATAACCGGAACACTTAACAGATATGAGGAGGGCAACACTTTACTGCAGATGAGGGAAAGGCATCATTTTACTACAGATCAGGGGAGGGCAACACACTTTACTACAGATCAGGGGAGGGCAACACACTTTACTACAGATCAGGGGAGGGCAACACCAGTGGAAGCGACTGCTACAAAGTCTAAAAAAAAACTCACCAGAGAATTCGGCTCCAGTTTGGAATTGACATAAAATGACTTCTGTGTGCAATGGGCATTGCTAACTCAATTATCCCTCATCTCCGCCAGGTCTAGTGCCAACAGCTGTGTGTGTTAGAATGAAATTGTAACAGAGAACTTATCCCCAGGAGAGGAGGGGAAAAAACACACCATGGTGTGTTACCTATTACCTTGTTCCACATTCCAAGGTCTATCATTCCTGTTTAGCTGTTGTTGTTCAATAAGCTCCAGTGAAATCCTTTAATAATCAACTGTTAAAGCTCCTGATATAGTACAACTCTTTATATAGTGAACTCATGTGGTAAATGCTTAATTAAAGATATGCCACTTTATCTAGATTATCATTAACAATAGCAGATTTCTGAAGGTTCCTTTAGTCAGGAGCCTCACAATTTTGTGAAAAGGGGGATTTTAACCCAGCCCACCCTGTGGAAAGGGAGTGGACAGTTAAAATCACTGCAGAGTACATCCTGCTCCATTCCCGCTCTGTTCCCGTTGGCTGCCATTTTAACCATGCACTTATTTAGTTGTCCGAAATGCTCCCCAGATGCAGGCGGAGGCCTCATGAATACATGCAAATCAGGGTCCTATGATGCAATTAGGACCCCACCACCATTTTAACACAAAATCACAGAAGCCCCGTCCAACACCCAACCCTCCAGCAAAAGCTAATGGGATTGGTCACTCAGAACCACTGATGCTCTATTTAAAGAGGCACTCACCTGCAAGTAATTGGATCACAGGGTTTGTGTGCCTTTTGGATTGCCAGGTGAGTTTCCTGCTTCTTTTTTTTCCTTTTTTTTTTCTCTTGAAAAGATAATCAAAAGGTTTTTCTTTTCTTTTTTTTTTCCTTTTAAAGATCATCAAAAGGTTTTTTTTTTGTTCTTTTTTCTAATTAGGCCCCCCTTTTATAAGAAGGGGGGTGTGGGGTGTGCTTAACAACTAAAAACCAAACAAACCAAAACCAAGAGTTCAAATCAAAATTTTATTATCCTTGTTCAGGATGCACTCCAGCCCCTGCGGTGCCCACCGGTCGCGGAAAGCCTCAAGCGTACCGGCAGACACCGCGTGCTCCATCTCCAGGGCCACCCGGGCGCGGAGCAACCCGCGGAAGAGAGGCAGACAGGCCGAGCGCCCACCCCCGCGGACCGCGAGCATCCTGGACCTGTGGATAGCCACCTTGGACAGGCCCAGGAGCAGGCCCACGAGGACGTCCACCGACCTGCCCGCCCCCCTCCTCACCGGGCGGCCAAAGATCAGGAGCGTGGGACTGAAGTGCAGCCAGAACTTGAGGAGCAGCCCCTCCAAATAATGGAACAGGGGCTGCAGTCTCGCACACCCAGTGTACAAATGAAAAACGGACTCCTCCAGGCCGCAGAAAATGCAAGCGGCCTGGGTGTCCGTAAAATGGCGTAAACGCCTGTTGCACGGGACTGCTCCGTGCAACACCCTCCACCCCAGATCCCCAAAGTAACACGGGAGGACCCCCGTATAGAGAGCCTCCCACTGGGGACCCCCGTCTCCGCCGGACGGCAGGATGGCACGCCAGGGCGTGTCCGGGCGAGAGACGAGGGTGAGGAAGTGGATGGTGTGCAGGAGCAGCCCGTACAGGAAATCCCTCCGCGCGGTGTGAAACGGCACGGAGGGAATTTCCGAGAGACGGCTCAAGTTGTGAGGCGTGGCCCTCCGAGGCAGGTTCCGGGGTTTGGCACCGAGGAGGAATTCCGTCCGAACGGGGGTCAGGTCGGACGGGATGGCTCCGCACGCCTGAGCCGCCTCCACACCCCGAGTGGAGTCAGGGCCGAGCGCCGATCGAGTTTCCTGCTTCCAGAGGGCTTGTCTCACCTTTTTGGCTTTATTTACCCTCAGTAAACTCTATCTGCTTATCATGGGTGCTATTATTGTCAATTTCATATGGATGGAGGAACAGTTGGAGGAAGAGGAGCAGCAGCCTCAGCAGCAGCTGCCCATTTTAGAAGACAGCAGCTGAGGCAGGGGTGCTCAAAGGGAGGCCATACCCAGCAAGTCACCGGTCACGAGCACCTCAAGGGTCCCAACATGACCTTCCAACAACAGCAGCCTTCCACCAGCTTTACTGAGGCCTCTAGGGGAGCACCTCATAGAAGTGGTAATTGCCTTCCATTTATTTCTCCCAAGTGTCAACCCATGGTGCCTTTCTTACACAGGGTGTACAGGCCAAGAGTCACTTTCTTGGATCTATCTGAAGAGCAGTGTATTAGCAGTTTGCACTTCCCCAGGCAGGCTGTTGCAGATATCTGCAGCCTCTTGCAACAGAACCTGCAGCCTGCTGGACCAGGGGGTTATGTTTTGCCAGTGGCTCTCAAAGTCACCAAAACCTTTAACTTCTTTTTCACTGGCTCCTTCCAGTCTACTGCAGTGGACATCACCCACATCTCCCAATCTGCAGTGCACAACTGTATTAAGCAGGTCATCAATGCCCTGTTCACTAGAGCTACGCAATGCATGTTTTTGGAATGAGGGAGAGGTGTTACACAGTGCCCTTGTGATTGAATGGTAGAGGATGTGATGGAGGGGATGGACTTATTGAGAGCGGTGGGGAAAGGGGTGAAAGGAGTGTTGTGAAGTGTTGTTGAAAGAGATGAAAAGATGAAGAGCTGTACTCACCCTCGTTGCTCTTGTGAGTTCATTGAATCTCTTCCTACTCTTCCTACGCTACAGGTCCTGGGGGGGCGGGGTGGGGGGGTGGTGGTGACGGTGATGCTGCTGGCTCTGACCTCTGTCTAGGTCTGCTGGATAGTGACCCTGGGGATGCTCCTGTGGGTGTTGGGGAGCAGTACTTCCACCTTGCCCTGACCTCCTCCATGAGGAGCTCCAGGGAGGCATTAGAAAATCTGGGAACAGTCCTGCAAGTCATTACTATGAAAATAATTCACTCCAATTGTTGCAAAGAAATCTGGCGTCAGGAAATGCAACCTCACTTTAACCCCCACTTTAAATAGGCCTCGGGAGACCCGTGAGAAATTGCACCATGAAAATGGGTAGGCTGCCCATTTTCTGATGTGATCGGGTGGGCAGCCTGTCAATCATATTAAAATGAGGGCTGGGAGTTAAAACTACCTGGGCCTCACACTGATGATGTCATGGGGGCTTGCTGCTCACCCCAATCCCCTCCCCCACCCCCCTTCCCCCAACTGCCGCCTGCCCAATTCCCACCCTGAGTTAAAATCGGGGCTAAAGTCTGAGAAATGAGAACTAATCACAACTCTTGTGTGTGGCACAGGCAGCCAGGCACCTGCCCAATACAAATTGATGGATGAATTCCTAATCTCCTTTGACAAATTAGAATAATCCACGCTTTATGCAGAGATGCAGAAATTGCTTAGGAATAATAACAGCTGCTGCTGATATCAAATAATGCATTTGTACAATAAGGTAATCAAATATTTAAGCCTTGAACTTCTGAAGCAATGTTCAAAGATACTCTTCCAGGAACTACGTCACCCAAGATTCTGTTATAATGAAACTGCTGCAGGAGATCACAGGGGGCTGGCTTCTTCTGTATTCAGCAAGGTTGTAAGCATGGAGTCTGTCGCAATCTTTTCAATATCACTGCACTTGTATAGTTTTAATATTACAAACTTATTGTAAACAGGAGTCTCAGACAATAGCCCTGGCACATATAATATTACTTCTCTAATGGAGATTTTTAACTCATAATCTCTAGTCATTGATATTCATAAATTTTACACTCCTCAAAATAAAGGATCTTGGTGTTGAGGAATGGAACATTTTTCCATTCTGCCAGTGTCGAGTAGTTTCAGGACAGGTATAACGTAGATTGGAAGGAAGGTAAAGCTACGCTGCACTTAACAATATGCTTTAATCCCAACATCAAGACAGAACTCCCTTTACCACTCTACTACTTCCATCTTCCACAACCATTGATCCTCATGGCCCCTATGGTTGAGATTGTTAATCATAGAAAGTTTTATGTTGTGGACTAGTGCTGGATTGAAGTGTTCAAACATTTTTCATTTAGAACTCTGGCAATTGGCAGAGAGAGGAAACTTACATCCCAGCAGTCTCGGCGGAACTCAAACCCAGGGCCCCCGCCATAAAATCATCCTCTGCTTGCCAGTTTAATATATTTGTCTTATGACGAATGAATGCTGTTTTAACTATCTTTCGCTGAATGGTTTTAAAATAACTATGGCTCCGCTGATTGCCAAGTGAGGTGCAGTTCCACATCACTGCCAGCTACAAGTACAGCTGAATCCATGTACGGTATATGCAAACCTGATATCAGCAAGTTCCTTATACTGTATTTGTAAATTGTTACCAAGTTTCAGCTTCTTCCTGTTGTATAGATGTCTAGTTATACACTAATATTTTGTCAATAGCAATCTATTGCACACCACAAAATTCATCTGTGATTAAAAAGCACCTAAAATGTCCGAATTAACGCTCTTTCATCCATTGCTTTCCCAATCTGACCTATTTATTTCAAAATAAAGTAAAAAGTAACATTGATTATCTGACTGTTGGAAAACGCCTGTGGGCATTTTTAGGAGACTGCTGGCTATTTTCAACTACTGTGAGTGGGGGAGGGGATGAATGTAAGAATGTAATATAGGCTACAAAATGGAACAGATGTCTCAGGATTTTCACTCAGGCCCCAAACTGTGTCTGTAACAAAAGTCAATTTACCAACTGCTCAAAATGCTTTCTCTATTGAAAGAAACATAAAAGCCTGCACCAACACAGCTGTGATCCTTCATACTAATAACCATTTAAAGCAGAATTATAGTTATTTACATTTAACAATTTTGGACCTGCAAGCCTGCAGTTCTGAAATGCAAACAACCTACCTACTTCATATTATCCCATATGCCTTATTTCAAACTTCAGAGCGATTTAAAAAGATTGGTACTAAATTAGTGTATTTTTTTCATTTTCCCTTCTGAAAATAGCAAATTTTCCTGCAGCATGGTAGCTCTCTACCAATTCACCTATGTGGCCATTCTTTATATGTGAGCTAAGGCAGTGAGTGTTGCCAAACTATTTGATCATGGGGAATATCACAATCAAATCCAATCCTGTCCTCAGCCAACATTCACATATGCACATTTTCCACCAGGACAGATAAAACCGAGATCTGGAGCAGGTATCCTTCTGATTTTTCCCCCCTCCATAGCCCAGGGCACTAATGTCAATTATACTGCCCTAAGGCCACCCACTTAGATCAGCTGACTCAGCACAGACTAAATATGGCACATGTGACCTACTTTGTATGATATATGCTGCTTCGGTATTGTGTTTAGTGGGGTGCAAGGAGAGCTGGCTCCCAACCTGTGGTCTCGAACAACCAGTGGCAACCCCAGAGTATACTTGAAGGATTCACTAATGCCTGTTTCCAGAAAGACCTGATTTTAAAAAAAGAGCTTTCCCAGTGACTGGCCTTAGTGAATCCAACAAGTTTACCCTGGGATTGCATGAGACCTGTAGGTTGGCAGCCAAGCTTCTTAGTATCCCACTAAGTGCAAAACAAAATCAGCTAAAGTTGCTCTACCAACTGTATCTCAGAGGTGCCAAAAGAGACTATTTTATGTTTTTATAATTGGTGGCCTCCTCATCCTTTGTCATGGGTTAACATTGCCTCTTTAAAACTAGTCATTTTATTTGCTTAGAATTTTAATTTGTAAGCAAAGAGAGCACTACAGAAAATTCTGTTTGATATTTTTTCTTGTCAGAAATCTACCAAGGAAAACTGAGTTTACAGAACTGAGAAAATCAAACTTTGTTCTGTAACACCTTTCTAGTATAGAATTTCTTTAAATGTATTTTTATGCAGTCACATAATTATATATGATAGTTGATGTGACAGATTGCCTGGAGTCTATCGCTGCACATGAAGATCTATGTGACACCTTCCAGGAAAGTTCAACTGTTCAGCTAATTAGTTTATGTTACTCCTGACAAAAAAAGTTGTTTAAAGCTACATTAATCCAGAGTTGTCACAAATATTTTTTTTCCTAAAATTGATGTTTGAATTAAAAATGATTACTTATTAAAACATTTACTTTCTAGCGCTATTGTTGTGACAATATTGAAGCTTTTGTAGTCAAGGAAATGGGAATGGTTGGGGACAGAGAAAGTCAGTGATAGTTTTGTTGCCTTTTTCAATGCAGTTGCATAGTTTATTCAAACTGGAAAGTTCATCTAATTTGCACAAATTTACTTTAAAAAATATTCAGCTGCATTGTGCAACACCATTGCAATACCATTCACCCAGATCTTAAGTTTATTAACTGATGATCAACAAGTGGTTACAAGGAAATAATAGTCACTATATTATTACATTTTAACTATATTTCTAATTTGACCATGAGGGGGCACCACATATCCAAAACCCCTTCATTACTGCACAGCTGAATCCATTTACTCATACAGCTAACTTGCCAAGAATTGTTTTACTAATATCAGCATATCTTTATTTCCCAATTTTCCTCTTTGCCTGAAGACAGTGACTCATACTGGGCTCTGGCTCCTTGTCCATGTGTCTTTTCTTCAAGCGAGACATTGAGTGTTTGAAGCCTTTTCGCTATAGCGTGCTTCACAACCAAGCCCAATCCTGTCCTTAGCGGATGTCTGCGCTTGCATAGTTCCCAGCAGTGGGTTACTAGAGAGTAATCCAGGATGGGAATGTAAGCAGATTTTTTCTGTCCCTAGTTGTGTGACACTGAAGCCAATTGTACTACCCTCACTGCAACCCAGCTGACTCAGGATAGATGAGAAGTCATCTGGGTCTGATTGGGTCAGTACTACACCAAGGCAGTACACTTACAAACTGAACCATCCAGCAGCCCAATGCTAGCATAACTTTTTTTTTTGAGCGAATATTTATGTTTTTCAAATTGAGAGGCATTAGTCCTGGGAAATGGAACATTTTCTGTTTCAGCACTCACTGTCAGCATCAAGCACTTGCAGGGTAGGTTGCTGACATTCAAAGCACTGGGCAGAAATCACATCATCTCAACGTCTGCCTTGGACCCTTGTGATACTTTGTTTGAACTAAACGGTCAGATTCCAGTGGTCAGCACCAGTTTTACGTCAGACATAGAGTTAAGCATCTTCCATTCTGCAGAACAACATGCCTCAATCCCAGCCAAACAATATTCTTTAATACAGCAGTGTGACAGTTCTACTTTTCACAGGATCTATCCTTGTGCCATCTGACTGAAATGACCAATTTAGTCCCAATTAATGATAGTTTTATGCTGTTAACCTATGCCCACTAGAAGTTGGGTTGAGACTGCCCAAACTGATTTCATGAATGACTGTTACAAACCATAAAGATAGGAGACTTTTATTCCACCTGTCTGAGAAAGTCCCAGCGGTGAAAGGAATTGTGCTAACTCACTGCATTACTCAGTCTCATATTTGTAATTTTATTTCATAAAATAAAACAGCTTATATATTTCATCTTCATGAAATCATTTTCTGTCTAAATTAGAGCCCAAAGAAGATACAAAGCCTCCATTCTACAGTGCTCCCTCCGATTTAATTTTATCAGATCCTCTACCCCTTCACAATAGCACCCCAGATTGCCCACAGCACTACCAAACCCAAGTCTTACCAGATAATTCCCCTTTCAATGCTCAAAGATCCAAAACTTCTCTCTCTAATTCTCCTAAACTCTCCAAAACCACTCCACAGTACTTCTGCACACAGTAACTGCTGGTCCTAACCCCTTCCAATGTGCCCCAAATGTGGACAACTCCTTAAAATACTCCCAGACACCAGAACCCTCCTAGCGCTATCCCTTTAGCCAAGCACCTGACTCCCCAGTCCTCCCAGTGTATGGATCCCCTCTGCTGCTCCCAAACTCCAATACCCACATTCAATATTTCCACAGCCATTGAACTCCCTTATGCTCCCAGACCCCAACATTCTCTCACACACTATGACCATCCTCCCAATACTGCCACCTCCCATTACTGCTGCACTTCTAAGACACAACTGCCATCACTTCCAGATTTCAGAACCCCCCCCCTCCAGTACACCTATACTCCAAGTAACACCCTTCCCAATACCCCCATACCCTGGCATCCCCTTCACTGCTTGTATACGCCGCCACCCCCTCTCACTATTACAGATCCCAAGACCTGCCTTCCACCACTGATAAACTACAGAAACTCCCCACACACTTCATTACTGTCACATGCTTCATCCCCACAGACAACCTGAACAACACCCCACCAACTTATTATGTGTCCTAGCCTTTAAAAAAAATCAGTACATAAAAAAGCTTATAGTCTAACTCATCTTGAGCAACATCACCTAAGATGCCCTAATAATAAACTAAAAATAGTTGGGATTGGCAATAACTGCCAACCTTGCCAGCGATGCCCACATTCAGAGAATTATTTTTTTTTAAATTAAAGGTCTCTGCAGGAACTCATGTGTGGGCTTGAGTCTAACTTCATCTCCTTCATCATCATCATCTTTCTCTTCTTCATCATCATCATAGTTCACATATCCCTGTTCCTTCTCCTCATACTTACCATCAATCATCTTCCTCCTTTTGACTCGCCCCTCCCCCCCACCCAATGCTGTGATGGATCTGCAAGAAAGGAGGGTACAAGCTAAGAATGGGTGAGTGTTACGCCCTTCAGATTAAACAGACAGAGAGAGGGGTGAAGGATCCAAGGCCCAGTAGAGTGGTAACAGCCTGTTACTGCCTTCTCTCAGGACAGAAGCACATGCCAGGCCTCTGGCTTTCCCCATCAGCGCACCATGCCAGCAGAATGTAGGAGGCATCACCAGGCTTTGCAGAAACACACTCCAGAGATGCCTGCCAGAAGCAAACTGCCATGAGAGAAGGGTCACCTCAGTCCCATGATCCTTTTGCTCACCTCTTTCCACGATACTTCCTCAGATTGCATCTAGGAGAAGAACTAGAATAGTTGGAAAAAAGACATATTTATCCACCCTGGGGAAAACAGTGTTAGAAAAGAGAAGGTTGGCTTGTGATAACTTTGGACCTTGTTGTACTAAAATAGAATGTGGATTTATGTCATATTTATGGGGGTTAGAGTCATGCAGGGAAGGGTACATTTATTTGGTGCTGACTTATTCACTCAGGTGGTGATTATTAGCATGGTCATGTTGGGGTAAAGAGGGCTGATATGCTGTTGTCATGTTCTTCGATGGGTAGTGGATTGAAGGATTAGTCCTTTATTTGAAGATAGGAGTGAAGTTGTTAAAGTACTGGTGTCAAATGTAGACTGCGCTAAATAGATGAGAAGACTTCAGTAATTGGTTGTGCTTTGATGCTATTTGCAGCAGTCACTGAGGAGTATTCTAAGTGATGGTTAGTGTGATGCTCTCCTTCATGTACTCCAAAGCTCCTAGGGCCATTTCCCTAACAATGGTCAAGACCAAAGTTGTGATTGGGACAGCAGGCTACAACTATGTAAGATACATGGGCTGAAGAATACTGCAGAGCTCCTCCCAACCTGTTAAAGAAGCAAACACATCCCTTTAAGACCCCAATGGTCCTCTCGATGACCATTCTTGTAGAAGCATGTTCCTCATTGCAGCACACTTCTGCTGCTGCTCATGCCACTCTTAATGGGGTCAGTATCCATGGGAACAGGGGTAGACTTTGTCACAACTTCAATGTCCATCACCAAGAGTGGCTCGGTAGCACCACTACTGACCGAGCTGGCCGAGTCCTGAAGGACATAGCTGCTAGACTGGGCCTGCGGCAGGTGGTGAGCGAACCAACAAGAGGGAAAAACTTACTTGACCTCGTCCTCACCAATCTACCTGTCGCAAATGCATCTGTCCATGACAGTATTGGTAGGAGTGACCACCGCACAGTCCTCGTGGAGATGAAGTCCCGTCTTCGCACTGAGGACACCATCCAACGTGTTGTGTGGCACTACCACCGTGCTAAATGGGATAGATTCAGAACAGATCTAGCAGCTCAAAACTGGGCATCCATGAGGCACTGTGGGCCATCAGCAGCAGCAGAATTGTATTCCAGCACAATCTGTAACCTCATGGCCCGGCATATTCCTCACTCTACCATTACCAACAAGCCAGGGGATCAACCCTGGTTCAATGAGGAGTGTAGAAGAGCATGCCAGGAGCAGCACCATGCGCACCTAAAAATGAGGTGCCAACCTGGTGAAGCTACAACTCAGGACTACATGCATGCTAAACAGCAGAAGCAACATGCTATAGACAGAGCTAAGCAATTCCACAACCAACGGATCAGATCAAAGCTCTGCAGTCCTGCCACATCCAGTCGTGAATGCTGGTGGACAATTAAACAACTAACGGGAGGAGGAGGCTCTGCAAACATCCCCATTCTCAATGATGGCGGAGTCCAGCACGTGAGTGCAAAAGACAAGGCTGAAGCGTTTGCAACCATCTTCAGCCAGA
Organism: Heptranchias perlo; assembly: GCF_035084215.1. NCBI lineage: Eukaryota > Metazoa > Chordata > Chondrichthyes > Hexanchiformes > Hexanchidae > Heptranchias > Heptranchias perlo. Next base: position 47,552,393 of record NC_090335.1, read on the forward strand.
AGTGCCGAGTGGATGATCCATCTCTGCCTCCTCCCGATATCCCCACCATCACGGAAGCCAGTCTTCGGCCAATTCGATTCACTCCACGTGATATCAAGAAACGGCTGAGTGCACTGGATACAGCAAAGGCTATGGGCCCCGACAACATCCCAGCTGTAGTGCTGAAGACTTGTGCTCCAGAACTAGCTGCGCCTCTAGCCAAGCTGTTCCAGTACAGCTACAACACTGGCATCTACCCGACAATGTGGAAAATTGCCCAGGTATGTCCTGTCCACAAAAAGCAGGACAAATCCAATCCGGCCAATTACCGCCCCATCAGCTTTCTCTCAATCATCAGCAAAGTGATGGAAGGTGTCGTCGACAGTGCTATCAAGCGGCACTTACTCACCAATAACCTGCTCACCGATGCTCAGTTTGGGTTCCGCCAGGACCACTCGGCTCCAGACCTCATTACAGCCTTGGTCCAAACATGGACAAAAGAGCTGAATTCCAGAGGTGAGGTGAGAGTGACTGCCCTTGACATCAAGGCAGCATTTGACCGAGTGTGGCACCAAGGAGCCCTAGTAAAATTGAAGTCCATGGGAATCAGGGGGAAAACTCTCCTGTGGCTGGAGTCATACCTAGCACAAAGGAAGATGGTAGTGGTTGTTGGAGGCCAATCATCTCAGCCCCAGGGCATTGCTGCAGGAGTTCTTAGGCCCAACCATCTTCAGCTGCTTCATCAATGACCTTCCCTCCATCATAAGGTCAGAAATGGGGATGTTCGCTGATAACTGCACAGTTTTCAGTTCCATTCGCAACCCCTCAGATAATGAAGCAGTCCGAGCCCGCATGCAGCAAGACCTGGACAACATCCAGGCTTGGGCTCATAAGTGGCAAGTAACATTCGCGCCAGATAAGTGCCAGGCAATGACCATCTCCAACAAGAGAGAGTCTAACCACCTCCCCCTGACATTCAACGGCATTACCATCGCCGAATCCCCCACCATCAACATCCTGGGGGTCACCATTGACCAGAAACTGAACTGGACCAGCCATATAAATACTGTGGCTGCGAGAGCAGGTCAGAGGCTGGGTATTCTGCGGCGAGTGACTCACCTCCTGACTCCCCAAAGCCTTTCCACCATCTACAAGGCACAAGTCAGGAGTGTGATGGAATACTCTCCACTTGCCTGGATGAGTGCAGCTCCAACAACTCTCAAGAAGCTCGACACCATCCAAGATAAAGCAGCCCGCTTGATTGGCACCCCATCCACCACCCTAAACATTCACTCCCTTCACCACCGGCGCACTGTGGCTGCAGTGTGCACCATCCACAGGATGCACTGCAGCAACTCGCCAAGGCTTCTTCGACAGCACCTCCCAAACCCGCGACCTCTACCACCTAGAAGGACAAGAGCAGCAGGCGCATGGGAACAACACCACCTGCACGTTCCCCTCCAAGTCACACACCATCCCGACTTGGAAATATATCGCCGTTCCTTCATTGTCGCTGGGTCAAAATCCTGGAATTCCCTTCCTAACAGCACTGTGGGAGAACCGTCACCACACGGACTGCAGCGGTTCAAGAAGGCGGCTCACCACCACCTTCTCGAGGGCAATTAGGGATGGGCAATAAATGCTGGCCTCGCCAGCGACGCCCACATCCCGTGAACGAATAAAAAAAAACAAGCCATCCATTCACAAGATTTTCTTCCTTGTAGAGGTCAATAAGGGCTGAATTGTGAAGTATGAATGTACTGTGATAATTTCTAGCATGTCTTGTGTTGTCGTGTAGGATCCTTTGCATTATTACACGCAATCTGTATATTCAGGAAGTGAAAGCCTTTCCAGAAGAGGTAGTTGGGGGAGTGTTCTGTGGGAGCTCACAAAGCATTGTGGGTGCCATCTATTGCACCCTGGACCTTGGGAAAGCTAACAACCCTGTAAAACTGGGTGGCCGTATCTGACTGCTGCCTTGCTATGATACCAGAGGTGATGAATTCCCCAGCACTCCTGTCAAGTGCGTCAGTAAACTACCGAATACATACCCCTATTGTACCTTGGCTGATATTATACAGATCCCCCATGTTGTCTGAAATGACTATCTGCCATTAAAATTGAATGCAGTTGCTACATTAGTAGCTACAGAGAGAGCAGTGTGGGCAGATGACCAGAGCTCCAGGTTTTCATGCAATAGGTAGCAGAGCTTCCCTATTGTCTCTTTGATGAAGTACACTCTTCTTTTTCACTTCTCCTCACTATGGTCTTCATATGACCTGTGCTACTTATATATTCTGGTGGGGTCCACCCTCCTTACATGTAGCCTGACTCTCTTTTGCTCCATTCTGTGCTGCTCTTACTTTTGCTCCATGAAAATGCCGTACCAGCTCCTGAGAAGCCCTCACTGTGCTTGAGGGTGGGGAGAGAATCAAAATGTCCCGGTAGTCTCACATTCTCAAAAGCAGTCAGAAGCAAGCGTGATAATACAGAAACAATGCTGTTAGGACATAGTTATGACAGTTAGAACTAAAATTCCTATCCTCCCATGCATTAATCACACTCAAGGAGAAATGTACATAGGATATGAGTTACAATGAGAAGTCTGCAGTGAGCTCATGAATCACTCAGTGTACATGCTGTGGCAAGCATGGCAGGCAGAGAACAGCTAGGATTACAGTCTGGGATTGGTGCAGTGGTGTATAGTGCAGGGCTGCTGTCAGTGTGGTGGTTACCTCAGCAACCATTCAGACAGAAGAAAAACGGCAAATGACACAGTGCAGTGCAATTCTGTGCTATGCAGTGAAGCGTTATGCTGTACAGTGTTGTTAGTCTATGCTAAGCATTAGTGTGTAGTGCAGCACTGTGAGGTACTGTGCTTTACAATGAAATGGATCTTCAAGAAAAATCTCAATATAAATGTCCAGGAAATTCTCTTTTGTAAAAAAATATGATCATATAGGCCGACTTTGGGGAGTACCTGCTCCTCCAATGATATCATTGAAGGATTACTGCTGGCTTAACAGCAGAATTACTATTGGGCAGATTGGGACTCCTCAGGGAACCAGTTATTAATGAAAGTGCGCACACACACACACACACACACACACATATATTAGGATCACATTTATTCAAATTTGGAGAGCTGCCCCATTGGTTATTCAGCTCCCTAAAGAACTGGAAATTTGAATTTGCTGATTTTAATGTGCGTCAGCGACAGTTGATAATTGACACTCGAAGTGTCTCACTCTCTACAATGCTGACTCTGTCCATTCATTCCATTAGCATGAAAGACAAAATGGTAAATTCAATATATGAAAACATCCTGCCACTTACTTTGAAGTTACTGGTACAGAACAAACTCATCAATTACATTGAAATTACAGCACAGAAACAGGCCATTAGGCCCAACTCGTCCATGCCACTGTTTATGCTCCATATGAGCCTCCTCCCTCCCTACTTCATCTAACCCGATCAGCATACCCTTCTATTCCTTTCTCCCTCATGTGCTTATCTAGCTTCCCCTTAAATGTATCTAAATTAAGCTTCCCCTTAATTGTCCACTATCACACACATACAGACATGTACAACTAAAATTGTATATAGTATTACTGTTTATAAATTAGGAACTGTGGGACCAAACCAGAAATAAAAATGTAATTCGGAATCTTTAGTACAATTCCAGTCCAGAGTTGTGATGGTTTCAAACACCTATCTTTGCATTTGCTTATACACTGCTCATTTTTGTACATTTTATTAAAAAATAACATCACAAAATATATGTTTGCATTCTCTTAAAAAAGAATTTTAAAAATGACCCAATTAATTTAACTACAAATCTCATCCAAGCCAAACTGATATATGAAAACTCTGACAATCCCATGATTCAAGACCCTGCAATAATCTCATTTCATATTTTCATGCACTCAATTCTCCTTTAAAGGTAATATTGGCCTTGGAAGGTCCACTGCGCAGATTCACCAGAATGATACCAGGACTTAAAAGGTCAAATTTTGAGGACAGGTTGCATAAACTTAGCTTCTATAGCCTTGAGTTTAGAAGGTTATGGGGTGATCTAATCGAGGAATTTAAAATGATTAAGGGATTCGATAGGGTAAATACAGAGAAACTATTTCCTCTGTTGGGGTAATCCAGAACAAGGGGACACAATCTTAAAATTAGAACTAAGCCATTTAGGAGTTAAATCAGGAACCATTTCTTCACACAAAGGGTGGAGGAAATCTGGAACTCGCTTTCCAAAAGGCTGTGGATGCTGGGTCAATTGAAATTTTCATGAATGAGATGAATAGATTTTTGTTAGGTAGGGATGTCAAGGGATTTGGAGCAAAGGCGGGTAAATGGAATCGAGGTACAGATGATCCATGATCTAACTGAATGGTAGAACAGGCTTGAGGGGCTGAATGGTCTACTCTTCTTCCTATGTTCCTATAAGGTTAAATGTCCATACTTAAGAAAAGACATACTTGCTCTCGAGGCAGTACAAAGAAAGTTCACTCGGCTAATCCTGGGGATGAGGGGGTGGACATATGAGGAGAGGTTGAGTATATTGGGACTCTACTCATTGGAGTTCAGAAGAATGCGAGGCGATCTTATTGAAACATATAAGATTGTGAAGGGGCTTGATCGGGTGGATGCGGTAAGGATGTTCCCAAGGATGGGTGAAACTAGAACTAGGGGGCATAATCTTAGAATAAGGGGCTGCTCTTTCAAAACTGAGATGAGGAGAAACTTCTTCACTCATAGGGTAGTAGGTCTGTGGAATTTGCTGCCCCAGGAAGCTGTGGAAGCTACATCATTAAATAAATTTAAAACAGAAATCGACAGTTTCCTAGAAGTAAAGGGAATTAGGGGTTACGGGGAGTGGGCAGGAAATTGGACATGAAGCTGAGTTCGGATCGGTCAAGGCCCTGTGGGTGGCGAAGCGGGCCCAGGGGCTGAGTGGCCGGGTCCTGCTCCTACTTCTTGTGTTCTTTAGATTTGAGGTTAGGATCAGATCAGCCATGATCTTATTGAATGGCGGAGCAAGCTCGAGGGGCCGATTGGCCTACTCCTGCTCCTATTTCTTATGTTCTTATGTTTTGAATAGGAACAATGCCTTTTGAATTCCTCTTGAGAAAACACATTTTTGATCATTCAATTAATGCAGTGTATTTGTGTTTAATCCAGATTTGAGAATATGTCAATCCAAGGCTCGTATGATATTAATACATGCTGCAACTTAGCAAGAGCAGTATCCTGAAATGATTACCATTCATCATGTTTATGGTGACAGCTATGGCTCAGTGGAAGCACTCTGAGTCAAAAGGCTGTGGGATCAAGTCCCACTCCAGAGATTTGAGCACAAAATCTAGGCTGACACTCCAGTGTAGTCCTGAGGGAGTGCTGCACTATCGGAGTTGCCATCTTTCGGATGAGACGTTAAACCGAGGCCATGTCTGCCCTCTCAGATGGATGTAAAAGATCGCATGGCATTATTTTGAAGAAGAGGCAGGGGCGATCTCCTTAGTGTCCTGGCCAAGATTTATCCCTTAATCAACATCATTAAAAAACAGATTATCTGGTCATTACATTGCTGTTTGTAGGACCTTGCTGTGCGCAAATTGGCTGCTGCATTTCCTACATTACAACAGTGACTTCACTTCAAAAGTATTTCATTGGCCATAAAGCATTTTGGGACGACTTGAGGTCGTGAAAAGCGCTGTATAAATGCAAGACTTTATTTCTTTCTTTTTATGCTGACTCTTTACAGTAATATCAGTCTAGTGCAGTGCTATACACTACAGTAAAATACTATGCATCACTGTACAATGTCTTGCTGTGTGATATTGCGCAAAGCTGAATGGGTGACTAGGCTGTTTCTGCAGTTGAGAATTATTTCCACCACTACCTGCACTGTTTGCTGCAGCATGTTCCCTTTTAAACCTTTTGGCGCAAACTGTCCTACAGTAATACAAGGAAGGGTGCAGGTCCAAATATTTTGAGGCCTATCCACAGCTGATAGATTTGGCCAAGATTGATACAGATGGTATTGTCCTTGCTAACATGAGCCACTGAAAGGAATGAAGACATGCAGCTTAAGGCACTAAGAGAGGGGCAGGGGCTAGGTTCAATTAAATTATATTATTGAGTTATTCCAGTAGTGGTACTCACCCACTTCAAAGTCTGCTCTGCTGAAAGAAATGTAAATTTTAATAACCAAATCATTTTTTAACTGACATCAAATAAATGACACAAATTTTTCATAAAAGACAAATGCAAAGAAATGAACTGCACACCTTTATTTTGTGTGAAATTTGTCACAGGACTTTTCTCCTCCCTTCTCCCTTTTTTATTATTTTGTTCTGTGCCTACTCACTCCATGCCATGGACCATTCCTTCTGAAGAATGACTGCTCCTGTCTCCAATTATGATGCTTTTGAACTGGCTTCTGGAAGATGCACATGAGCTACCAGAGTGACTTGTTTTAGTATTTTCCCTCTCACCCCCAAAGAGGCAGAAAACTTGTTTGTCACCTCAGTTGGTGGTATTGCCAAAGTCATAGATCATGCCATCAGGAAATCAGAGGGTAAGTATGTCAACTTATCATGCAGTATTGCAGTATTTTGGACTGCCTTCTATTAATTTTTAGAGAATGTTTAAAGTAATGGGGCGCTAAATTGGGCCGTGTAGCGCCGAAACAACGGGCACTACACATCCTCTCTGACATCCAAGATGGCGTCTTGGATGCGCACGCACGTTTCCAGTGTGACATGCGCCAGACGCTATCTTGGTATAGGAGTTAGCGCATGCGCAAATACAGAATGCTGGAAGCATGTAAAGTAGGGAGAAAATGCTTGCAATCAGTGTGCAACGCTGATTTAAAGTGATAGACACCATTTTGGACCTTAACGCTCAAGTCAACGCACAGTCTTAACCCCGACCATCTGAACGTGTCTTACAGTGCCTGAAGGACCCCCCACCAGAGCTATTTAAAGGGGATATGCAGGTGTTGCAGGTTAGTTGCTGGATTATTGCTTCTGGCGACTGGTGGAGTATAAGTGTTTTTTGAAGTTCTCTATTCTTACTGAGAGTTCCTAGACTACATTTGAGAGTGATTTGGCAAATACTACCTTACGATTCAGAAAGTTACAACTCTGGTTGAACAACATCCCTGGCAACCATGGGCGGTCTGCTAGGGCTCCCGCTGGGTATTGAGCAAGACTGGAAGCATGCAGAGAGGCCACGCATAGCAGGTCAAACTGAGAAGAGATGGAGGACGAGGAGGCGCAGGGCACCGAGCAGGAGGCCCTATCCAATAAGGGCCTTCCTGGACCAATTCTCTTATCTCAACATGACCAAGGAGGATTGCATCCGACAACTGAGGTTCACCAAGGAAACCATCAACAAGTTCCATCCCACCATCAAACTCACCATGGACTACTCCTCAGAATCGGTTTCTTTCTTGGACACACAAATCTCCATCAAAGACGGGCACCTCAGCACCTCACTCTACCGCAAGCCCACGGACAACCTCACGATGCTCCACTTTTCCAGCTTCCACCCCAACCACGTCAAAGAGGCCATCCCCTATGGACAGGCCCTACGAATACACAGGGTCTGCTCAGACGAGGAGGAACGTGATGGACACCTACAGACGCTGAAAGACGCCCTCGTAAGAACGGGATATGACGCTCGACTTGTCGATCGACAGTTCCGACGGGCCACAGTGAAGAATCGCATAGACCTCCTCAGAAGACAAACACGGGACGCAACCAACAGAGTACCCTTCGTCGTCCAGTACTTCCCTGGAGCGGAGAAACTACACCATGTTCTCCGCAGCCTTCAACATGTCATCGATGACGACGAACACCTCGCTAAGGCCATCCCCACGCCTCCACTGCTCGCCTTTAAACAGCCACCCAACCTCAAACAGACCATCGTTCGCAGCAAGTTACCCAGTTTTCAGGAGAACAGCGTCCACGACACCACACAACCCTGCCACGGCAACCTCTGCAAGACTTGCCAGATCATCGACACGGATACCACCATCACACGAGAGGACACCACCCACCAGGTACATGGTTCATACTCCTGTGACTCGGCCAACGTTGTTTACCTCATACGTTGCAGGAAAGGATGCCCCGGAGCATGGTACATTGGCGAGACCATGCAGACGCTGCGACAACGGATGTACGGACACCGCGCAACAATCGCCAAACAGGAGGGTTCCCTCCCAGTCGGGGAACACTTTAGCAGTCAAGGACATTCAGCCACCGATCTTCGGGTAAGCGTTCTCCAAGGCGGCCTTCGAGACACACGACAACGCAAAATCGTCGAGCAGAAGTTGATAGCCAAGTTCCGCACCCATGAGGACGGCCTCAACCGGGGTCTTGGGTTCATGTCACGCTACACGTAACCCCACCAGCAAAAAGGGGGAAAAAATTTATATGTTTTTTAAAATTCTCTCTCTCTCTCTCTCTCTCTCTCTGCCATTTTGAGTTTCTTTCTGCCTGCCTGTGTAAAAGACACAATGTATATCGAGTGTACTGGGACGTGCTGTTCTCCGTGACTGGCCTGTTTGAATAACAACGACACCTTTTGATTGGTGTGATGCTGTCCCAACATCGTATAAGATATGCGATTTGAGAACCTTTTCATTCATTCATCTGACGAAGGAGATAATCTCCGAAAGCTTGTGATTTTAAAATAAATTTGTTGGACTATAACCTGGTGTTGTAAGATTCCTTACATTTGTCCACCCCAGTCCATCACCGGCATCTCCACATCAAGGAAACCGTGACCAAGATCTGTCAACTGGTGCGGCCACAACTGCAGCCTCAGAGCAGGGCGAGGACAGCATTGCCTGTGGCTGTGAAGGTCACCGTGGTGCTGAATTTCTACAGCTCAGGAGCATTCCAGACCTCTGCTGGTGACATGTGCAACATCTCACAGTATGCAGTGCACTGCTGCAGAAGGGAAGTCACAGACGCACTGTACCAGGTGAGGAACAGGTTCATCATCTTCCCTCTCCACAGAGACGAGCAGAACGAGCAGAACGCATTGCAGCAACCTTTGCCACCAATGATTGGAGAAGACCCTGAACCAGAGGTGGAGGAGGAGGAGGAAGAGGCTGAGGAGGAGGAGGAGGGGGTGGAGCCGGAAGAGGAAGTGGAGGCAGACACAAGGGTGCAACAGGAACCACGCGCCTTGTCTGCAAGGGCTCTGCGCGCTCGCCTGATCCGTGCCCACTATCAATAATGTCAACTACATCCCCCAACTCACCAACTGTCCTACACGCCCCACCTTTCCACTCCCACAAGACAATCAAGTCGCCCTCCATCTGATTACATATTGGTTTTCCTCTCAGTTCATTGCATAAATAAAAACCACCACCAAATGCAAAATCAAAGTCTCATTTATCAATGAATAAATGAAATTAGGGAAACAGAACGGAACTATTCACCCTTGTGCATTCCCTTAGTTCCTTTTGTTTGTGTGCCTTTACCTATCCTAGTGCTCCTACGAGGTGCTTTCCCATTGGTTGGGTGGTGGGAGGCTGCTTGCCTTCAATGGAGGAGTGAGCAGATGGCCTTGGAAGACGACCTCAAGCAGCTTTGGGCTGGGAGGGCCCGGCTTCAGACTGCACCATCTCAGCATGGGCTGCAGCAGTCGGGCCTGGCTGGCCGATAGGCAACAACAGGGGCACTGGTGGAGTGGCAGGGGTGGGAGCAGGAAGGCTGTCATCCTGAGAGAGGATTGCAGGTCCGACTGCCATGGCGCCACTGCCACTCTCCCGGGGTGGCGCCTCAGCAATCCTGGTGATCAGCTGGAGAACAGATTGCTGGAGTGCTGTGACGCCCTGGAAGCCCCATACCACAGTGGTCCACAGACCCAGGATAGCAGCAGTCTGAGTCCAAGACCTTGGATGGCAGATGTTTGTGCTGCAATGGAAGCTATGTCATCATCCACTCCCCCCGCCCTGGCTCCTGCGCACTTGTGTTCGGTGTCTCACCATGTGCAGATCCCTCCTCTAACCTAGCCTCTAAAGGACGTGCAGTGTCAGTCTCTGAGCTGGTGGAAGCAAGTGTCAGATCAAGTGACGGTGTGGTTTCAGTGTCTCCCTCCTCCTCCTCCTCCTCGGACGGTGCCGGCTCCAGTTCTTGGGTATCTACAATGACAAAGGTAAACAGGTTGAGTTGTGGAGTGGGGAGAGCAGCAAGTAAGACATGTGTGCTGACAGCATCTGCAGCATGTGAGTCAGAAAAGATTGTGGGAGGATGGAGATGTGGAAAAAAGAGAAGGAGCATTAGATATGCAGAGACCCACTTCATCAGGATCTCCTGCGCGGCCTGTTGTCATGGCTGCAGCGACAGCCCACCCAATGATCCAAAGCACTGTCTCCTAAAGGGGGGTGAGGACATGTAGACGTGCCTGTCCATCCTCAAGTCCCTCCTGCTGCCGGCTGTTATGCGCCACCTTCTCCTGCAAGACAGAGTACAATGCATCAGTGAGTATCCTGCAAGGTGTGTGGGTGATGTGCTTGTCGTGGTCGAATAGCTGCCAGTTTGTGATACCTGTGAGTGGTGGTTGTGTGGCCGACAAGTGTGGGACTGTGTGCAAGTGAGATGCAGCATGCCGAGAGAAGCATTGCGTATGGGTGGGCAGTGTTTGTTGGTGGGTGGGTGTCGGGGAATGGTGCAGTTGGTAGGATGTGCCACTTGACACTTTCATTCACTCACCTTGACCACTCGTGTCAAATCATTGAACTTTTTCAGCACTGCACCCATGTGCATGGTGCAATGCTCCTGGCATTGACTTCCTGTGCCACAGCCTGCCAATGCCCACGGAGCTGCAATCTGGAGGGTCCCCTGCCACCCGACGGCTACATGTTGGCCCTCCTTTCGTCCACCCCCTCCACCAGGGCCTCCAGAGCATCATCAGATCATCTCTCATGCTGGTCCTGCTATCCTCGTGGCCACCTTTCCCTTCTCCAGGTAAGCTGTGTACCTGCCATTTGAAATGTGCACCTGCACTTTTAAGAGGTGCAGGCTGCTGATGACGTGGTCATCCACTTTGGATCAAAAAAGGATAGAACAGGGTACTTTCTAAATGGTAAAAAATTAAAAACAGTGGATGTCCAAAGGGACTTAGGAGTTCAGGTACATAGATCATTGAAGTATCATGAACAGGTGCAGAAAATAATCAATAAGGCTAATGGACTGCTGGCCTTTATATCTAGAGGACTAGAGTACAAGGGGGCAGAAGTTATGCTGCAGCTATACAAAACCCTGGTTAGACCGCACCTGGAGTACTGTGAGCAGTTCTGGGCACCGCACCTTCGGAAGGACATATTGGCCTTGGAGGGAGTGCAGCGTAGGTTTACTAGAATGATACCCGGACTTCAAGGGTTAAGTTACGAGGAGAGATTACACAAATTAGGGTTGTATTCTCTGGAGTTTCGAAGGTTAAGGGGTGATCTGATCGAAATTTATAAGATATTAAGGGGAACAGATAGGGTGGATAGAGAGAAACTATTTCCGCTGGTTGGGGATTCTAGGAGTAGGGGGCACAGTCTAAAAATTAGAGCCAGACCTTTCAGGAGTGAGATTAGAAAACATTTCTACATACAAAGGGTGGTAGAAGTTTGGAACTCTCTTCCTCAAATGGCAATTGATACTAGCTCAATTGCTAAATTTAAATGTGAGATAGATAGGTTTTTGGCAACCAAAGGTATAAAGGGATATGGGCCAAAGGCAGGTATATGGAGTTAGATCACAGATCAGCCATGATCTTATCAAATGGTGCAGCAGGCATGAGGGGCTGAATGGCCTACTCCTATTCCTATGTTCATATGACGTGCACTGTGCACGCCCCATTCCAAACTTCCTCTTTCTCCCTGCCTGAAAACGGCCCTTAGCGAATTTCTTCCTCCAAGGTTATTGAAAAAAAAATTAAATGGTTGCCAAAACTGTGCCATTGAGACCTCTTCAATAAAAGGTGATTCTTTTGACATCCCTGCTGTTGAAGTCATTGCACTTCACTGCAATGGCAGAGGAAGCTCTACATCTTGATAGTGTTAGCCCCATGGGCCGCCATTGATCCTTCATTAATGTTAAATTTTTTCAAGTGAGACGGCGTCAAAACAGCACAAATAAGGCAATAGGTTGCACGGCCTTTGCACTCATTTGTATAAGAGTTTTTAAAAAATCTTTGGGATGGATTGACAGGTTGAGCTGTTCTTTTCCTTTATTCAGCCATTGATATTTCGCTTATAAATGGCACTCTGTGGTTAAGGATCATGTGAAACAAGTACTATTCCACAAACACTTTACTGCCTTGCAAGCCAGAAAGTTCCACAAACATTCTGATGCCATGTTGCCTCCCTGGTGCTAGGGTCAAGGATGCCACGGAGTGGCTGCAGGACATTCTGAAGGGGGAGGGTGAACAGCCAGAGGTCGTGGTCCATATCGGTACCAACAACATCGGTAAAAAAAGGGATGAGGTCCTGCAAGGAGAATACAGGGAGTTAGGAAATAAATTAAAAAGCAGGACCTCTAAGGTTGTAATCTCAGGATTGCTCCCAGTGCCACGTGCTAGCAAGAGCAGAAATAGGAGAATAGACCAGATGAATGCGTGGCTTGAGAGATGGTGTAGGAGGGAGGGGTTTAAATTCCTGAGGCAATGGAACCGATTCTGGGAAAGTCAAGACCTGTACAAGCTGGACGGGTTGCACCCAAGCAGAACTGGGACCAATATCCTCGCAGGGGCATTTGCTAGTTCTGTTGGGGAGGGTTTAAACTAGTATGGCTGGGGGATGGAAACCAAAGGGCAGGTACAGATAGACAAATTCAGACCAGGAAACGGGAAATAGAAAAGCAGTTAGTGACGTAGTTAGCGACTCAGAAAGGCAAAAGAACCAAAGGTTAAATAGTGTTCAGCGCAGGAATTTGACGGGATAAAGGGTATATACTTCAATGCAAGGAGTATTACAAATAAAGCAGATAAGCTAAGGACACAGATCGACACATGGCAGCATGATATCATTGCTATAATGGAAACCTGGCTTAAAGAGGGGGATAATTGGAAGCTCAATATCCCTGGATATAGAGTTGTCAGATAGGATAGAGTGGGTGATAAAAAAGGAGGGGGGTAGCATTATTGGTTAAAGAATCAATTACAGTTGTGAGAAGGGATGATATGCTAAATGGATCGTCAATTGAGGCCATACAGGTTGAGCTAAAATAAAAAAGGGGCAGTCACACTACTAGGAGTGTACTATAGACCCCCGAATAGCGAAAGGGAGATAGAAGAAGAAATATGTAGGCAAATTTCTGAGTGCAAAAATAAGAGGGCAATAATAGTAGGGGACTTCAACTACCCTAACATCAACTGGGATTCAAACAATGTGAGGGGCAGAGAGGGCGCAAAATTCTTGATCGGTGTTCAGGAGAACTTTTTTATCCAGTACGTGACAAGCCCAACAAGAGGGGATGCAATTCTAGATTTAGTCCTGGGAAATGAAGATGGGCAAGTGGGTGAAGTGACAGTGGGTGGCCATATTGGGGATAGTGACCACAATTCAGTTAGATTTAGCATTATTATGGAAAAGGACAGAGATAAATCAGGAGTAAACGCTTTAAATTGGGGGATGGCAAATTTTACAAAACTAAGAGGTGATTTGGCAGAAGTGGACTGGACACAACTACATGAGGAGAAATCAGTGGCAAGCCATTGGGAGGCACTAAAAAGTGAAATTCTACAGGTACAATGCAGAAACGTCCCCTCAAAGAAAAAGGGTGGCACTGCCAAATCTAGAGCCCCCTGGTTGTCCAGAAGTATACGGGGCAAGATAAAGCAGAAAAAGAAAGCTTATGACTGTCACAGAAGACTAAATACTGCAGAAAGCCGAGAGGAGTATAGAAAGTACAGGGATGACTAAAAAAGGAAATAAGGAAAGCAAAGAGAGGGCATGAAAAAATATTAGCTAGTAAGATTAAAGAAAAGCCAAAGATGTTTTATCAGTACATTAAGAACAAGAGGATAGCTAAGGAAAAGATGGGACCAATCAGGGATGATGAAGGTAACTTGTGTGTAGAAGCAGAGGATGTGGGTAAGGTTTTAAATGAATATTTTGTCTCCGTATTCATAAAGGAAAGGGATTATCCGGATGTAGTAGTTAAAGAGGAGAGGTGTGACATATTGGATAAGGTAAACATAATGAGAGAGGAAGTACTAGAGGGACTGGAATCCTTGAAAGTTGATAAGTCACCAGGGCCGAATGGATTGTTTCCTAGGCTATTGAAGGAAGCCAGGGAGGAAATAGCGGATGCTCTGAGGATCATTTTCCAATCCTCACTAAATACAGGGGAGGTACCGGAGGAGTTCAGAAGAATGAGAGGCGATCTTATTGAAACATATAAGATTGTGAAGGGGCTTGATCGGGTGGATGCGGTAAGGATGTTCCCAAGGATGGGTGAAACTAGAACGAGTAAAGGGAATTAGGGGTTACGGGGAGCGGGCAGGAAATTGGACATGATTTTAGATTTGAGGTTAGGATCAGATCAGCCATGATCTTATTGAATGGCGGAGCAGGCTCGAGGGGCCGATTGGCCTACTCCTGCTCCTATTTCTTATGTTCTTATGTTCTTATGACTGGAAGACTGCAAACGTAGTACCATTGTTTAAAAAGAGTACAAGGGAAAGGCTGAACAATTATAGGCCGGTCAGTCTTACCTCGGTGGTGAGCAAACTATTCGAATCAATACTGAGAGATAGGATAAACTGTCACTTGGAAAGGCATGGTTTAATCAGGGATAGTCAGCATGGATTTGTTCAGGGAAGGCATGCCTTACAAATCTGATTGAATTCTTTGAGGAAGTGACAAGGAGGATTGATGAGGGTAGTGTAGTCGATGTTGTCTACATGGATTTTAGTAAGGCATTTGACAAGGTCCCACATGGCAGACTGGTCAGAAAGGTAAAAGGGCATGGAATATAGGGAAATGTGGCGAATTGGATCCAAAATTGGCTCAGTAACAGGAAACAAAGGATAAAAGTCGATGGATGTCTTTGCGAATGGAAATCCGTTTCCAGCGGTGTGCTACAGGGCTCAGTGTTGGGTCCCTTGCTGTTTATGGTATATATTAATGATCTGGGCTTGAATATAGGGGGCATGATTGGCAAATTTGCAGACGACCCAAAAATTAGCCGTGTAGTTGATAGTGAAGAGGATAGCTGTAGACTCCAAGAAGATATCAATGGGTTGGTGGAGTGGGCGGAAAAGTGGCAAATGGAGTTCAACCCAGAGAAGTGTGAGGTAATGCACTTAGGGAGGGCAAACAGTCAAAGGGAATACACAGTAAATGGGAATATATTGAGAGGGGTAGAGGAAGTGAGAGACCTTGGAGTGCATGTGCACAGGTCCCTGAAGGTGGCAGTACAGGTAGATAAGATTGTGAAGAAGGCATACGGAATGCTCTCCGTTATTAGCCGAGGTATAGAATACAAAAGCAGGGATGTAATGATGGAACTGTATAAAACGCTGATAAGGCCACAGCTGGAGTATTGTGTGCAGTTCTGGTCACCACATTACAGGAAGGACGTAATTGCTCTGGAGAGAGTGCAGAGAAGATTTGCAAGAATGTTGCCAGGGCTTGAAAATTGCAGCTACGAGGAGAGATTGGATAGGCTGGGGTTGTTTTCCTTGGAGTAGAGGAGGCTGAGGGGAGACTTGATTGAGGTGTACAAAATTATGAGGGGCCTAGATAGAGTAGACAGGAAGTACCTGTTTCCCCTAGCGGAGAGTTCAAGAACTAGAGGACATAGATTTAATCTGATTGGCGGAAGGATTCGATGGGACATGAGAAAAACTTTTTTACCCAGAGGGTGATGGGTGTATGGAATTCGCAGCCCGAATTGGTATAGAGGCAGGGACCCTCAACTCTTTTAAAAAGTACCTGGACCTGCACCTAAAGTGCTGTCAGCTGCAGGGCTATGGACCGGGTGCTGGAAGGTAGGATTAGAATGGTCACCTGGTTGTTCTTCGAGCCAGTGCGGACACGATGGTCCGAATGGCCCCCTTCTGTGCTGTATCTTTTCTATGGTTCTATGGCTCAGTCATTTTTGAAGGCTTGAGCGGTCGAACTGTTAGGAGTCAGGTTTTCAACTGGAGTCACCGGTTTGAATTATCTCTCCATCAAAAAGTTCTGCACAAACAATCTCCTTGAGCAAAGGAATCATCATAAGCGTTTCTGGGAAATCAGCATTTGTGTGTGAAAATACTGGCTACTGCACATTTCTGGCCCGCAGCCAATGCATGAGAGATGGGAACTCCCCCTATGGCTGCCTTTGCTAAGCGTTGGCTACGGGCAACCTTGATTTTGATTGCTGAGGGTTAATGGTTGTTGTTCATATCCATATCAGGCTGACTCAGCTGCTATGCTTTTCTTAAACACACTAGGGATGATGTCATTAAGACACTGTTATGATGGAAACAACCTTGGTTACTCATCCTGCCTGTTTTAGAAAATTGGTTCAATAATATATAAAATTAAGTTTTAGAACATAACTCCACAGCAAGTGGGGAAGCAACATTCTACTAGGTGTTCCAGTAAGTATAATACAGTGGCATCCAGTCAGGGACTTAGGGAGACAACATAATTATGAAACACTGAAAATTGTCACCTTAGCAACAAAGTCGGCATAACTAAAAAATGCAAAAATACGAGTCTGCTGCCATTTTTACAATACAACAAGGTTTGTTATTTATTGTTTGAATAAAAACACTATCAGGATAGTGTTTGCTGTCTGTGGTATGGGGAGGTCGCTGTAATTTACTCAGCATTGAACTGAAGGGATAAACAAACTGTTCATGATGTTCTGCTTGACCCTGAGCTGATCTTCAAACCTCACAACAGGGCGATCATCAAAGCAGCTAACTTCCCCTCTGGAACATCATCCACCTTCTCCTCTGATGCTGCTGAAACCTTCCATTTCACAACCTCAAAACTTAATGTCTCCAATGTTCCCTCACTGACTTTCCCAGCTCCACCATACACAAACTTCAATTCACCTAGAACTGTAGAGCCCGATAAACTTTTCCACAATAAGTCCTGCACAACCCCCACCCCTATCCTCGCCAATCTCCATTGGCTCCTTGTTCCCCAGTATATTCATTTCAAAATTGTTGTTCCCACCTTCAATTCTGGTCTTGCTGCACCTTGTTCTGTAATATCTCCAGTCCTTTAGCCCAGCATACACTTTTGCTTTTCCAACTTTCGCCTTCGGCACACCCCTCCCTCCCACTGCTTCACCATCAGGAAGAGAATGTTCAGCCAGCATGCTACACATCCTGAAATTCTCTCTATAAACCTTTGTCTTGCTACCACTTTTCCTTTCAAGAAAATTCTCCCCCAAACTTAGCTCTGTGTCCATACGTCACCTTCCCTGACTTCTTTTTTACTTGATCCAGATGTTTGCAACCCCTTGTAAAGCACTTTGGGACATTTCACGTGAAAGGCACTATATAAAAATAGATCGTTATTGTCTTTGATTTTCCTCACTCCCTGGTGTAGGTGGTCATTTTAGTTTACTGCTGGCATGTGCTGTATAAAATGATTTACAAATTAGTCATGGTGCCAATTTCCCTGCTACCGTCTGACTTTTAAAATAAATTCTGCTTTTACAAGGCACGACATGTTAGACTAACGGTCTGACTAAGAACTGACCAAACTAATCTTAACTGAGGCTGGCAGATTTGAATCACCTGGGTTCTCAACGTCTGAGAAACAGAGTTAATGTTTCAGGTCGATGATCTATCATCAGATCATCGACCTGAAACATTAACTTTGTTTCTCTCTCCACAGATGCTGTCTGATTTGTTGAGTGTTTCCAACATTTTCTGCTTTTATTTCAGATTTCCAGCATCTGCAGTATTTTGCTTTTGTTCAGAATATCTGATCTCTGTATTATCAAATCAGGGCTCACAAGCAAACTGTCATGCACTAGTGAACAATAGACATATTATTTTTACAATTGCAGAACTGCAGTCAAGCTATTTTGTCCAAAGGCAATTGGATTGCCAGTGTCCAAATGAGATAACTTGTCCAGCAAGAATGATTCCTGGTCTGGTGCTTTTAAGGCACATCCAAAATTGGTCTGGTCACTTCTAGAACTAGCATGGCAATCTGTGGTCTTTTGGGTTTTGATTGGATGAAAAATGATCATTTTTTTGATGTAGGTTCCCTCTCCAAAAGGCATGATAGAACCTCAGAGGCAGAGGAAAACATATAAGTAAAGTGTTTTAGACTATAAACAATCTAGAATAGTTAGAATAGGGCACAATGTTTAAAAATAAAGTTAAAAACAAAGTTAAAATAAAATAGAGCAGAGTAAGTGGCAAAGAATGAATGGAAAGGCAAGTCAGTGCATGCAAAATTGTTTCAAATTTTTAGATTTTATATTTTAAATTATATTTGAGTGTTTACTTTAGTTTGATAATCACTGCCCCATTCCGTATTGCCCTGCAGAATATTTATGGATGATTCTATTGATATATTGGCACTGTCAGAAACCTGGCTTATGACCGACAATTCCTTCCCCTCATTAAAATCTCCCCACCTGCCCTGCTCAAACCACCCTAGCAATGGTGCAGCTCTGATTGTCAAGTCCCACCTCACTCCTGCACTCTCTCTTCCTTCGAGCATCTCACACACCTCCATCCCTCCCACTTCTCATTCAAAATTCTTATCATCTACTGCCCCCCAAGTCCCACATTGGTTTCCTTATCAAGCTCTCCTCCTTCCACTTCATTAGCTTCTGCACAAGTGACTCCTTATCTTCAGTGACTTCAACCTACACCAAAACTCCCCTAGCGTTCTTTCCTCTGACCACCACTCTATTATTCTCACTCAATCTCATCCTTCATATAAACTCCCCAAAGCATATCCATAGCCACTCCTTGGCCATAGGTTCTCTCTACACCCGAGGCCTAAATCATTGATAAGGCCATCTCTACTATTCCCTCCCCTTCCTCTCCTCCTCTGCTGCCCTCAGCCTTCTAACGACTTCAGCCCTGAACCCTCATCACTTTGCAGTTTCTCCCCATCATGCTTTCCAAACTCATCACTTTTGTGAGATCCACTTCCTACTGCCTCGACCTGCTCTCTCTATGCCACTCCTGGTCACTGAACTGCCCTTCCTGGTTCTCATGGGGCTTGACATTATTCACAATTGCCTTTTTCTGACACTGTCCTTGTCCCCTTGAAAATGCTGTCATCAACCCTACTGTTAAAAAGCTCACCATCAGCTATCCATCCTTTCTAACTATCACCCCATCTCTAATTTCCTTTTGCATTCCCTAATATTTGAAGCACGTCGATACAAGTTATTACATTGCTGTTGTTTGTTTACCAAACTTATATAAAGTCTCTCATCGTAGTTCGAACACTATACTGGCTGGAGTGGAGTGTGCACACCAATGACAAGGCTCTATTGATGGAAAGTGAAGAAGAAAAGAAAGGGTGATTGTGTCTGTGTTTGGTGTGGTTTTGGTGCATATAAACTTCAGACAAAATGCATAATAAACGGATTCAACTGTCATCTTCATTGACCAATAGTGCGTACATGTGGAAAACAATTACTCCATTCACCTCCTTCAATCCTTTAGGGATTGAATGTGACTTAAACAGGACTCTGTATATGAAGGCACTTAAGACATGCAGCTTATTGACTGTAATAAACCAGCTGATAAAATTGGAACTTATACCTGTCCAGTACATTTATATATATTTACATGTATTGAATGAAATTTCAGTTGATACATGTCTTGATAAGTATCAAGTAATCATGATTGAGGATCTAATTCTGAAATGTTCTTAGATTAATTATATACATACAGTCCAGGATTAGTAGAAACTTATTCTGTGAGAAATATGATGACATGATAAGAACTTCAAATGACAACTTGTAGGTTCCATGAATTACCAATGTGTATGTTAGAATGTAGTATTTTTCTCAATTGATCCTGTTACTAGATTTGAATGTTACATTGTGATTACAGCCATAAACTATTGAATAAATCAACCTTTATCATTTTTCAAAATTGAATGGAGGAATTGTTTTTTAAAATGCACACGCTACTGGGCATTGAAGATGCCAATTGATGCCATTTACTGTACAAGTTTTCTAAAGTTTGAATATTAAACAGAATTATCAACATTGGACAAATTGTTAGCATAAAAGTTTCAGGTGCTGATTTGTGCCAATATATAAACATAGTTAAAAATGACAAGCTGTATCTCTCACAGAAGCTGCAGGGTTGAGCAAGTAACATTAATATAGATTACTTCTCTCCTCTCGCATCCTTTTTTTCTTAATTTATCTCTTTTTCTCTCATTCATTCGTTCTCGCTCTCTTTTTTCCTCTCTTTCTCTCCTTATAGCCTGCCTGGCTGCAGGTGTTGCGAGTGTTTCCTCATGAATAGTAAAAGTCCTTTATTAAAGTGCTTTATTAAAACTACAGCCCATAGTTGCCTTTATTTCATAGATATCTTTAACAATTCCCAGTTCTTTAACAACTCCCAGTCACCCATATATATCCTCACCTCTATATTAAGATAGTGACAGCCTTGCTGTTATGCTCTTATACAAGTTATGGAACTTCTTACAAATCCTCTAAGTGGTTTCCCCAGTGTTTTTATCAGTGCAAGTTTGAGGAAGTGATATCCGAAGTGGACTGTGGAACCCTACAACATGATGTACCTTGATTTCCAAAAAACATTTGACATTTCCACATGAAAGATTACTACTTAGGCTTCAAACAATGAGGAGTTCAAGGTAAAACTTGAGGATGGTTAAGAAATTGGTGAAGGGTAGGAAAGAGCAGGTATTTGTTAAAATAGTTATGTCTGGAGGGCACTAGGGGAAGTAGTGCTGAGTAAAATGTCCCAGGTATCAGTTGTGGGACCCAGACTGTCTCTAGTGTACATTAATAACTTGGATCAGAAGCTCAAACAGGTCACATTTGTAGATGGTAACAAATTAGAAGGGGATCATAGAATCATAGAAAGGTTACAGCACGGAAGGAGGCCATTCGGCCCATCAAGTCCGCGCCGGCTCTATGCAAGTGCAATCCAGCTAGTCCCACTCCCCGTAGCCCTGCAATTATTTACTTTCAAGTACTTATCCAGTTCCCTTTTGAAGGCCATGATTGATTCTGCCTCCACCATCCCCTCGGGCAGTACATTCCAGATCCACTTGCTGTGTAAAAAAGTTTATCCTCATGACATCTTTGGTTCTTTTGCCAATCACCTTAAATCTATGTCCTCTAGTCCTTGACCCTTCCACCAATGGAAACAATTTCTCTTTAGCTACTCTGTCTAGACCCTTCATGATTTTGAATACCTCTATCAAATCTCCTCGCAACCATCTCTGTTCCAAGGAGAACAACCACAGCTTCTCCAGTCTATCTGCGTATCTAAAGTCCCTCATCCCTGGAATCATTCTAATAAATCTCTTCTGCACCCTCTCTAAGGCCTTCACATCTTTCCTGAAGTGTGGTGTCCAGAGCTGGACGCAATACTCAAGTTGTGGCCGAACCAGTGTTTTATAAAGATTCATCATGATTTCCAAACTTTTGTACTCTATGCCTCTATTTATAAAGCCCAGGATCCCATATGCTTTTTTAACCGCTTTTTCAACCTGCCCTGCCACCTTCAACAATTTGTGCACATATACCCCCAGATCTCTCTGTTCCTGTACCCCTTTTAGAGTTGTGCCCTCTAGTTTATATTGCCTCTCCTCATTCTACCGAAATGTATCACTTCACATTTTTCTGCGTTAAATTTCACCTGTCACGTGTCCGTCCATGCCACCATGCCTATCTATATCCTCTTGAAGTCTATCACTATCCTCCTCGCTATTTACTACCCTTCCAAGTTTTGTGTCATCTGCAAATTTTGAAATTGTGTCCTGTACTCCCAAGTTCAAGTCACCAACATATATCTAGAAAAGCAGTGGTCCCAGCACTGACCACTGGGGAACACCACTGTACACCTCCCTCCAGTCCGAAAAACAACCAACCATTCACCACTACTCTCTGTTTCCTGTCCATTAGCCAATTCTGTATCCATGCTGCTACTGCCCCCTTTATTCCATGTGCTTCAATCTTGATGATAAGCCTACCGTGCCGCACTTTATCAAATGCCTTTTGAAAGTCCATATACACCACATCGACTGCATTGCCCTCATCTATCCTCTCTGTTACCGCATCAAAAAACTCTATCAGGTTAGTTAAACACGATTTGCCTTTAACAAATCCGTGCTGGCTTTTGCTAATCAATCCACCCTCGTCCAAGTGACTGTTAATTCTGTCCCAGATTATCATTTCTAAAAGTTTCCCTACCATTGAGGTTAAACTGACTGGCCTATAGTTGCTGGGTTTATCCTTACATCCTTTTTTGAACAAGGGTGTAACATTTGCAATTCTCCAGTCCTGTGGCACCACCCCCGTATCTACGGATGTTTGGAAGATTATGGCCAGTAGCTCCGCAATTTCCACCCTTACTTCTCTCAGCAACCTAGGATGCATCCCATCAGGACCAGGTGACTTATCTACTTTAAATACAGCTAGCCTTTCAAGTACCTCTTCTTTATCAATTTTTAGCCCATCCAGTATCTCAACCAAATCTTCCTTTACTGAGACTCTGGCAGCATCTTCTTCCTTGGTAAAGACAGATGCAAAGTACTCATTTAGTACCTCAGCCATCCCCTCTGCCTCCAAGAGTAGATCTCTTTTATGATCCCTAATCGGCCCCCACCGATGGCTCAGTACCTACAAAATTATTTGGACAAAATATGTAACTGAGTGGAACAATAGCAGATGAGATTCCATACAGACAAATGTAAAGCACTGTACATAGGAATAAAACAAAATGGAAAACATAAGTACTCCATGGAATCTGTTGAAATAGCTAAGGAGTAACAAGGAACGTGATCATGGGGTTTTAGTACACTTGATGCCACATATGTCCAATCACTGTGTGATAGCAATCAAGCAAAGCAAATAGAATGCTGAATTATACAGCCAAAGCAGTAGAGTACAAGTTGGAAGAAGTCATGCTTAGCTGTACAGTGCTCTGGTTAGGCTGCATTTTGTGTACTGTGCCCAATTTTGGCCACTAATACACAAAGAAGACATTACAACAATGAAGACCGTTCAGAAAAGGGATACAAAACTGATTTAATGGGGTAATTTTAACATAACCCACCCAAAGGAAAACGAATGGGATCGGGTTGGCCATCTGTTTTACACCTTGCGTGATTTTATCATTCTGGTAAATCTGCCTTGCACCCCCTTCAAAGTATGTCCTTTCTGAGGTGCAGTGCCCAGAACTGAAAGCAGTACTGCAGATGGGGTCTAACCAGAGCTCTGTACAGCTGTAACATAACTTCCACCCCTTTGTATTCCAGCCCCCTTGAGGTAAAGGCCAACATTCCATTAACCTTTTAAATTATTTTTTGTACCTACCCACTAGCATTTAGTGATTTCTGTACTTGGACCCCTAAATCTCGCTGCTCATCCACAGTTCTTAGCTTCTTGCCTTTTAGAAAATACTCTGATCTTTCCTCCTTAGGTCCAAAGTGGATGACCTTACACTTTCCCACATTGAACTCCATCTGCCACAGTTTTGCCCATTCACTTAATCTATCAATGTCGCTTTGTAACTTTCTGCTCCCATTTACAATATTTACTGTGCCACCCAACTTAGTGTCATCAGCAAACATAGTTATATTGCTCTCTATTCCTTCATCCAAGTCATTTCTAAATATAGTGAAAAACCGTGGTCCCAGTACGGAGCCCTGGGGGTCACCACTATTTACATCCTGCCAATTTGAGTACATACCCATTACGCCTACTTTCTGTCTCCTATCTCCTAACCAATTCCCTATCCAAGCCAATAGGTTGCCTCCAATTCCATGCACTCCCATTTTTGTAAACACCAAGAGAACTCCCCTGCTGTTCTTCAAATAGTCCCATTGGATCTTTTAAGTTCATCTGAGAGGCCAGGTGGAACCTTGGCTCATCTGACGAACAACACCTCCGAAAGTACAACACTCCCTCAGTACTGCACTGAAGTGCCAGCCTAAATTATGTGCTTGTTGCTGGAGTGGGGCTTGAACCCACGACCTGCCGGCTCAGGCCAGAGTGCTACCACTGAGCCAATGCTATCAGCTATGAAGAGTGAATTGAGCATTATTGGAAGTGCAGCATGATCGGTTGATTTTTTCCCCCCCTGCGAATTGATTTATTTTGCACAAATTCATCCACAGCAAAATCATGCACGCTTGCCATTTTGATTTAGATTTGTTAACTTCTACAATAACATGGAAATTAACCCTTTATTTGCAGAAAAAGAGGAAAATACACGCAGAGGCAGTGAAACTCGCCCACAGCAATTTAGTGACAACGCACAATCTTAATGTACACAGTGCCAGGAGCCCATTGCTTCCAAAATATGTGTATATCAACAAACAATAAGAACCTGTCTTCCAACTGCAGAAACAAAAGTAAAAAAATCCAGGGTCGTGAGGCGGGATTGCAATCCCTTGATTTTTTTTAATCGCCAAACGTCTCCGCCCGCTGAGCTAAACCCTCCCCTTTAAGAGCGCTAATTACCTGAAAGAGGGTAAAGTCTTTTTTTTGGAGCTTCCGCCTGCTTTATACGGCGAGGGATTAATGTCGATGGGGGCAGGGAATAGAAACTTCGGAAGTGCCTGACAAATGAAGCTTTTTTTTTTCTTTCCCTCCTCCCGGACGTGAAAGAAGGTTTCTACACGGAGTTTACAAAGTTTTTGTAAAAGTGTGAAGCTTCAGTTCAGAGTTTGTACTGTTGGAAAAAGTGCCACCTGGAGTCAGAGTGTGACGTGTTGGAAACCCTCCAGGAGTTAGTACTGAGGGGATTTCCCCCCCCCCTTTGCTGCGAATATTATAAGTGTTTCAGAGAAAGGCAGATCCTTGGAGAACATGGAGCGGTCGGCGTGGCTGCTGCTGGTGATGGTGAATTGGGGTAAGTTTTCCGGCGCTGCGCTCCCTGGAGCCCCCACCCCCGCGTGCCGACTCTTACTGCACTTCTTATACCGCCGACTCAAACCAATTCCTCCCATCAAAGGACCACGTTTCTGGGGCGGAAAGTATCGCCGTAGACTGGGAGGCGGTGAGCTCGAAGGAACAAGAGCCTCCTCAGCTCCGGGGATTGCGGATTATAGGTGGTTTTCATTAAATAAGCAAACACACACACACATAACCCGTCCAGAGCAGTTTGCCCCCGTTTAATGCTGCTGCTGTGATCAGAATCTTTGGTTTTTAGGTGGAGGAATTCGTATTTATTTCACAGTTAATCTAGGATCAACCTCAATGTTGTCCGATAAACTGCTGAGTCTAAGCGATGATCTTTCGGGACTGGAATTATTCAAAAGTGATTTGAGTTTACAGGTTGGTTGCGACTTGGCCTTATTTGTTGGAACCGATCCCATGATTTCAGTCTCCTGACTCGATACGTTTTCGTGGAGATAATTTAACTTTTTTTGGCAGCGACATTTTAATGTTGTACAGGCAGGGTAAATGTGCGACTAATTTAAACAGATGCACGGTGTCACTCTACAATGACAAGCAGTTTATCACCTTCTTCTGCCCTCTGCATTCCCAATTTAAATTAAAAGCTTTCCTTTTTTTTAAGAAAAAACTATCCTTGTCAACCTTCATATAGGGTCAAAATCCTGGAACACCCTTTCTAACGGCACTCTAGGAGAACCTTCACCACACGGACTGCAGTGGTTCTAGAAGGCAGCTCACCACCACCTTCTCAAGGGCAATTAGGGATGGGCAATAAATGCTGGCCTTGCCAGTGACGCCCGCATCCCATGAACAAATAAAAAAAAATAGACAGAAAACTAACCTGAGCAGCGATGGGTATAATAGTTATTTACTGTGCGGACTCAGTCACAATACATTCTCTGCCTGAGTGTTACTTGGTTGAATAACCATTGGCTAAATTATGTACAGTGGGACTCTTGGTGTGTATTTATTTCTGAACCTCATAAAGGAGGAGCGATCACAGGACTTTTGCAACTGGAACGCTGTTTCCTGTGGGGTCCCGCAAGGCTCCGTACTGGGTCCCTCTCTTTTTGTGGTATATATTAATGATTTGGACTTGAATGTGGGGGGCTTGATCAAGAAGTTTGCAGGTGATACAAAAATTGGCTGTGTGGTTGATAGTGAGGAGGAAAGCTGTAGACTGCAGGAAGATATCAATGGACTAGTCAGGTGGGCAGAAAAGTGGCAAATGGAGTTCAATCCAGAGATGTGAGAGGGAAAACAAGGCTAGAGAGTACACAATAAATGGGGAGGATACTGAGAGGTGTAGAGGAACAAAAAGGACCTTGGAGTGCATGTCCACAGATCCCTGAAGGTAGCAGGACAGGTTGATAAGGTAGTTAAAAAGGCATACGGAATTCCATGCCTCGGCTAATAAAGGAAAGAATATAAGAGCAGGGAGATTATACTAGAACTGTATAAAACACTGGTTAGACCACAGCTTGAATACTGCATACAGTTCTGGTCACCACATTACAGGAAAGATGGGATTGCACTTGAGAGGGTACAGAAGAGATTTATGAGGATGTTGCCAGGGCTGGAGAATTTTAGCTATGAGAAAAGATTGGATAGGCTGAGGTTATTTTTTTTTCCTTGGAACAAAGGAGGCTGAGGGGAGATTTAATTGTGGTGTATATAACATTATGACTGGACTAGATGGAGTGGATAGGGAGGACCTATTTCCCTTAGCAGAGGGGTCAGTGACCAGGGGGCATAGATTTTAGTGATTGGTAGAAGGTTTAGAGGGGAGCTGAGGAGAATTTTTTTTTCCACCCAGAGGGTGGTGGGGGTCTGGAACTCACTGCCTGAAAGGGTGGGAGAGGCAGAAACCCTCAACTCATTTAAAAAGTACTTGGATGTACACTTGAAATGCCGTAACCTACATGGCTACGGACCAAGTGCTGGAAAATGGGATTAAGCTGGATAGCACTTTTTCCGGCCGGCACGGACACGTTTGGCTGAATGACTTCCTTCTGTACCGTAACTTTCTATGATTCTATGACTTCATCTCCTCAAATCTGACTGGTTTTGTTGCTTTTTCTACTACTTTGCCATGCTCAGAAATATTCTGGCTTGTTCTTTATCTGTGGTTGTTATTGGGACCCTATCATTGAGTGTAAGTTATATTTCAGATAGACATTTTGATAAATGTGTAAAGTTCAACAGTGTTTGTCCCAGTGACAGATGTCAACAGTCTTGACGCTTTCTGGGGCTACCCCACATCTGAGTGTAATCACCCATGGTCCTGAAAAAATGATTTGTCACTTAGTTAAACCCACATTTGTTATTGTAGTGTTTCTATTTAAAAATACCAGGGTAATATCATTTTGGCCTTCGAGTCCTGTATATAAAGAAAAAAAAATGCCAACTTGGTAATTTTAATCTTTGAAACAAACTCACATCATTCTATTATTGCTGAGATTTTAATATCTGCAGTCAGCTAAACTAACTCATAATGAAATCTGCGAACTGAGATTTTATTATCTACACGATTGCCACAGAATAAAATAAGTTTTTCCATTTTGATAAGTTTATACCAAGTATTTTTTACACATTGTTGCCATAGTGATACCCTAAAAAAACATTTTACAAGAAAGTTTAGAGCCACACCTTGTGTAAGCAATGTATGTGGGATCATGGTATTATGTTACCGATTGTACTTGTCTGGTTATTTTTGCTAGTTTTGTCCCCTCTTTATTGAATTACAATTCCACTGAACCAATTACTTTGTCCATGTAGTCATTGTTAATTTGTAAACCTACACAACAGCAATAACTTGCATTTATATAGTGCCTTTAACGTAGAAAAAATGTCCAAGGCACTTCACAGAAGTGTAATCCGACTTTGAATCGACACCAAGCCAAAGGAGGAGATATTAGGAGGGGTCACCAAAAGATCAAGGAGGAGTGTCTTATAGGTGGAGAGGTTTAAGGAGGGAATTCCTGAGCTTAGGGCCCTGACAGCTAAAGACACAGCTGCCAGTAGTGAGGCAAAGGGAGTGGGGGCTGCACAGGAGGCCACAGCTGGAGGAATGCAGAATCCTCGAAGGATTGTAGGGCTGCATAAGGTTACAGAGATGGAGAGGGGTGAGTCATTGAAGGGATTTGAACACGCAGATGAAAATGTTAAATTTGAGGCATTAGGGTACTGTAGATCGATGAGCACAGGGGTGATGGTTGAGTGGAACTTGATGCAAGATAGGATACGGGCAACAGAATTTTGGATGAGCTAAAGTTTATGAAGAGTGGAGGATGGGAGGCCGGCCAGGAGAGCATTGGAATAGTTTGGAGGTGACAAAGGTATCAATGAGGGTTTTGGCAGCAGATGTGCTGAGGTAGGGGCAGAGATAGAAGTAGGGGTCTTTGTAATGGAAACGATATGGGGTCAGAAGCTTAGCTCTAGGTCAATTAGGATGCCGAGGTTGCATGCAGTCTGGTTCAATCTGAGACGTTGGCCAGGAAGAGGGATGGAATTGGTGGTGAGGGCACAGTTTATGATGGGTCAATGGTGATTGCTTTGTTTTCCCCAGTGTTTAATTGTGGCTCATCCAGGACTGGATGTCTGATAACAGGGAAGCAGTGAACAGGTGCAGAAGTAGAGCTGGGTGTCGTCAGTGTACATATGGAACTTGACGCCATGACTTCAGATGAGGCTGCTGAAGGGCAGTATATAGATGATGAGGATTGATCCTTGGAGGACTCTGAAGTTAATGGAGTGGGACGAGAAGCCATTGTTGGCGATGCTCTGGTTATGATTGGGTAGGTAAGAATGGGACTAAGTGAGGCAGTTCTACTGAGCTTGACAAAAGAGGAGAGGTGTTGGAAGAGGATGGGTGTGGTAGATTGTGTCAAAGGCTGCAGAGAGGTTGAGAAGGATGAGGAGGGATAGTGCATCACTGTCATAGTCACTGAGGATGTCATTCATGACTTTGATTTCGGTGCTGTGTCATGGGTGGAAAACTGGATGTTTGAATCTCTCCATTGTTGGCTGTTTTTGTTACCGTTGAGGGCATCACAACTGACTGATCCTGTCCATACCTGATGTTCATACACAAACTTTCCAGCAGGGGGTCACTGGACAACCATGAGGAGTAGGCAGAGATCGGCTAACTCGGCACAGACTGGAAATCAAAGCTGGAACCAGCCTGTGGCTTAATTATTTACTTCTTTTACTAACTAAACCATCAGGAAGCTTGTTTGTTTTAAGTATAATGATTTAGAAATATATTTTCTGTTTTCAAGTTAAAATGACTAAAAATTATTGTGATGATTCCGAACATTTCAATCTCTGATTTTAATTGGACTTTTGTGTCTTTGGCCTTTGGGAAGGAGCGGGAGAGTGGGCCTAATTGGATAGCTCTCTTAAAGCATTGGCACAGGCACAATGAGCCAAATGGCCTCCTTCTGTGCTGTAACATTCTAAAAATATTAATGCATTCAGTACAAAATTGGCAGTTGGACTTGAAGAGTTTTTAAGGATACCTGAGGGTAGTAAATGGAAATTCGTATTGGTGCAGTGATGGTGCTCTCTTCCTGTGGGCTGAAGCAGAGAGAGCTTTACTCTTCACTCCGTCTGTAATAGAAGCTTTTCGCAACTGGTGGGCACTACAAGATAACTCTAACTTCACAATCATTGTGTAACAAGTTACTCACAGATTTTCACTTTGTTTGGGCAGATCGTCAGGCCTTTATTAAGGGGATGCGCCTCACCCTGGGGAGCATTGGGATTTGCCCAATGACATTCTATTAACCTGTGCCATGCTTGATGAATGCAAAAATGAGAGTGTTTCTTCCAAAGCATTAAGATCCTTTTTCCTGAAGCAATTCAAAAAGAAAACAGTAATTGGTCATAACTATTATAAATTTTCACCTAGAAATTTTAATTTTTAAAATGGTCTTTGGATGCTGATTACCAAGTTAAATTAGGAGGTCATGAAAGTCTTAAGTTGGTATGATATTAGACGTTATTATGTGGCTATGCTAGGAGTGAGCTTGTACTTGGAGCCTTTACATTGTTAAGTGTTTATTAGTTTGGTGAGATTTAAGGCCATGGACTAGTGGTGCAGACGGTGTCAGACATAAGGGTCTATTAGTTTGACTGTATGTTGTAATATTATTTGCTACAGTTTAGATTTTGATGTTTGCTAAATGTAGCTACCCTTTCCCCCCCCCCCCCCCCCCAAAATATGGATTTACTTTAGCAGGCTTTTACTTTCTGTTTTTGATTTACTCTGTCATACTGTTTCAGTTTGGTTAAGCATTAAGAGTGAAACTTGGCTACTAGTGTGTGTGTCAAATAAGGAATAAAATCTCTTCAGAACCAAGAAGGGCAAGGAAGAAAAGGTTAGAAATAAATCAGTTGTTACTCGGGCTCTAACAACATTTTGAGGCCGAGTTCCACAAGCCTTTGAAGCTTAGCAGAGCTTCTATTATGTTAGGATGATGCCACAGGGAAAGTGCTAGACAAATTACTTGTTCTCCCTAACAGTTTTAAATCATATAGCATCGGAACTTACACTTTTTAAATATGTTTTCCTTTTTTAAAAAAAAAACAAATCCCCATTCTAGTCTCCTGGGCTACTTCTAGACCACTCTGCGTTTGTTGTTCTTGAGGCAATTGCTAAGGTATGCATTCCACTGAATTTCTTTTTCCTTACTCCCTCTGCACCTTAGGAAATGTCTGGCTTCTGAGTGACGCCTTTGCTCGGTGGCGTAGCTGAGTTTAAGAAGGCAATGGAATGGGATCAAACATGTCCCATCGCTCCTTGCTGCTTTGCTGTGTTTTAGTGTGCTGTGCCAATAATCAGACATCTTTTTAAAATTATGAACAAATTAGATGATAGTTTTCCTTTAAAACTTTGATAGTATTCTAGATAGGAAGCTTCAAAGCTAAAATACTAGACTTCACTATAGTCCTCATTTGTGCTTAGAGCTGCATTCAGAGGCTTTAACTTGAATTAGTGAAACCAGAGAAATTATACTAATTTTAACGGGGGGGGGGGGACAGAAACATGGCTACTGCTGGATTTCTTCCTGCCCCACCCCCGCTGCTCATGATCACAAGACAATAATGGATGAGGGAGGTCAATTGGTTCATCTTCGTTCACCCATGGGGAATGACCCTAAGTCCCCAAGTTGCAGAATCCAACTGGCCGTTTTTTGGATTTACTTTTTTCATACCGTTTATACTTTTCTATATACTTCTAATAAGATCATCTCTCATCCAAGTCTCTCCTTATACCTAAGTCTCCTAACACTAGGGCTCTGTCTTGTGACTCTTCTCTGCACTGCTTCCTATGCTTGAATGTTTCCGTTGTGTCTCAATGATCGTAGCTGGACACCGTAGTTAAAGTCTGGTCTGAGCAGAGCACTGTAAAAAATTTGATTGACTTGTATTCTACTGTTTTGACTCTATAAAGTTCAACGTTTTGTTGATTGCTACTCTGCATTGGTTGGACATGTTAAGTATGAAATCTACTAAGACTCATGTTTTTTTCTCAACTTTGTCTTGGCTATTACACCACCATTCATCGAATATATATGTTGCCCACTTTTCCTTCCCATGTGTAGTATTTTACCCTGGCCAGCATCAAATTTCATCTGTTCTGACCATTTACATATTCTGTCCAGCTTACATTTAATGTCTGAGCTTCCTTCTCTGATTCCACTGCCTATCCTAGTTTCAATTTGCATTGGGTTTCTGAGTTCAAGTCATTGATGTAAATTAGAAACAGCAAAGGCCCCAACAATGAGCACTAGGGCATCCCTTTCAGTACTGCTTCCCACCCACTATGTAACTCCTGTAACAAGTACCTGTTGTTTTCTACCCTTCAGCCAAATTTTCATTCATACCCAAGATTTACCCTAAATTGCTACAGCTTTGAGCTTAATTAATAGCCTTTCATGTGGAACTTTGTCAAATGCATTCTAGAAGTCCCAGTACCACACGTTATAAGGCTTACCATAGTCCACTTGGGTCGTGACTTCCTCAAAGAAGTCAAGGAGGTTGGTTAGGAAGATCTCTTTGTTCTGAATCCATGTTAACTGGTGTTTACTAAGTTGTTGTACAGATTAAGTTCAAGTTTACTCATGATGATTAATTCAATTTTTTTTACATGGGATTTAAGTACATTGAATGGATCTGTAGTTTCCTGTTTCTGATTGAGTGGTTTTTTTGAAAATGGGCAACACATTGACCTGCTTCCAATATACTGGTCCAATGATGCCTTCATAATTGTCAATGCCTCACAAATCTCTTTCCTGGCCTTTTAGCACTAGGATAAATACTGTCTATCCATGGGAATTTATTGTTTTTGAGCCTTTTAGCCCATCCAGGGCTTCTATCTCATTTATATCTGCCATTAGTTTTGCCTGGGTTAACTCTGGGAAGGGTATCTTGCTCATATTTTCCCTTGTGAATACCTGGAGTTGATCATTTAGCATGTTTGCTATCCTGTGCTTATCCTCTGTTTTGCACCCTGTTGCATCTCTTGTGGTTCTCGCCCCTCGTCTGACTGATCATTTATTGTTATAGTACTGAAGGCACTTATGTTTTGCATCTGCAGCTATGTTTTTTTAAAGATTTTTTTTCCCTCTGATTACCTTTTTATCATGCTTCAGTGCTATTCTCGTTGAGCATCACGTACTTGTAACTTCTTTGTGTGACTGCTCTTCACATTGTTCTGAAACATTTATTTGTTACCTCTTTTTCAGCTCTGTTTAACAACCATGTGGAGAGTAGTTGTTAGGTCTGTTCAGAGAGTGGGAGTTGGACAGTAGTCACATGTTGATTTGCCCTCCAACAACAGTGTCAGTTGGAGCTCTAATTTGGAATAAAACAAAATAACCAGGAAGGTTATAAATGGCCTAAATTTGTAGAATAATGATACAGGAGCTGAGTTACATTCCTGCTCCCACCCCTAACTTGGCAATTCTAGTCATGATGTGGAGATGCCGGTGATGGACTGGGGTTGACAATTGTAAACAATTTTACAACACCAAGTTATA
The DNA here is from genome assembly GCF_035084215.1 of Heptranchias perlo. Lineage (NCBI taxonomy): Eukaryota > Metazoa > Chordata > Chondrichthyes > Hexanchiformes > Hexanchidae > Heptranchias > Heptranchias perlo. Next base: position 47,585,529 of record NC_090335.1, read on the forward strand.
GTCCAGCAATTTTATTTTAAATTCACAAGCTTTCGGAGGCTTCCTCCTTCGTCAGGTGAACGATGTGAAAATGAAATCCTCGAAAAATGAGGATTTCATTTTCACATCGTTCACCTGACGAAGGAGGAAGCCTCCGAAAGCTTGTGAATTTAAAATAAAATTGCTGGACTATAACTTGGTGTTGTAAAATTGTTTACAATTGGCAATTCTAGTTTGACATTTCAAGAAGGGTATTGGTTAGAACAGCTCTGAAGTGTGTGTGCACAATAATGACAATGTACAAGCCGGTCACAGCAGTTCAGATAGTGTCAGATGTAGTACTCTACAGCTTATTAAAGTATATAGGTGGCATAAACTTTGTTTTAAGACAGACTGATGTATTGATATAAATATTTGGCCACTTCAAAATGTGACTTCAACTGGCTAGGTACTTCAAAATGTTTTAGCTCTCATCTGGTGTAGCAATTAAGGCACCTGGTCAAAATCCTAAAACGTGAAACACAGTGCCAAGTTAACTTTTTTTTCCCCCACTGAACCCTGAGTTTGTGATACTACCCTGAATTCCTTCAATGTTACGTGATACCCTAAGTAGAACCCTTCCCTATGATGCTACCTGATGATTATGTTCATTTGTAACAATTGTCTGTTGAAGTGCAAAGTGCCTGACTCGAGTGAAATGTGCATTTAGGTTAAAAAAAATTTAAATTCCACGCCTTTTTTAAAACTGCATAATTTCAAAAGATATTTAATGGTAGATGTATGCAAAAGTCATTAATTGTTTGAAACCTTGTGATGTTGCCAGATTATATAAAAGATCGATTATAAAGGGATACAATACAATCTGTTATCTTCCAGTGTGATATTTTGACTCATTTTAGTAGCACCGGCCTCTGAGTCAAGAGGTTGTGGTTTCAAGCTGCGCTCCAGAATTTAAGCACAGAATTTAGGCTGATGCTTCAGTGCAGTACTGACGGTATTGTACTGTTGGAGTTGTCATCCTACGGATTAGACATTAAAGCGAGGCACTGTCTATTTGTTCATTCGGATGTAAAATATTCCATGGCAGTATTTGAAGAACAGGGAGTTCTCAGTATTCTGACCAATATTTATGGCACAGAAGGAAGCCATTTGCCCCATCGTATCTGTGCTGGAAATGTTAGTGATCTCTTTTTAAAAAAAAAATTCAACTAGATTAGTCTAACATGACCTACCTTTCACATCCATGTTGACTCTTTGATTTGCTGATACTTGTCCAGTAATTTCCCCACAATTGATGTTAAACTGACAGATTTGTAGTTACCTGGTTTCTCCCTCCCTCCCTTCTTAAATAATGGAGTGTCATTTACAATTTTATAATCCATAGGCACAATTTCTAAATCTAGAGAGCATATGGAAAATTATGACAAATGCACCTGCAATTTCCTCACCTATTTTTAATACTCTGGGGTGGAACCCACCAGGTCCTGAGGATTTGTCTGTCTTAAGTCCTGTTATTTTCTCCATTTTTAAGATTTATCTACTGTATTATATCAAGTTCATCTTTACTTATTTCTAGGTTCTCTTGTACCACTGGTATTTTGTTCTCTGTGAAAACTGATAGAAAGTACTAATTTAATGTCTGCCATTTCCTTATTATCCATTGTAGTCTCACCTGTATCCATCTTTAATGGGCCCACATTCTACTTTTTCTCTTAAAATACTTCTTTAAAAACCTTTGCTGTTAGCTTTGATATCCCTTTCAAGTTTATTTTCATATTTCCTTTTGGCACCTCTTACCTTTTTTATAACCCTTTGTTGCTTTGGGCACTAGATGATTACTACCCCGGAGGTTCTGCTTATTAAACTAGAATTTATCTCCTTGAAATCTCTTAGACAGGAGTAGATTCAAGGTTCTGCAATGTCATTGGTTCCCAAATGAACCACAACTTCCGGCTGCTCACCCTCCCATTCCAGAACCTTTTGTATTTGCTCTGTGATGTCCCGAACCCTGGCACTCGGGAAGCAACATATCATTTAGGTCTCTGGATCTACATAAACTATCTACCTCTGACTACAGAATCTCCCACAATCACCATTTGCCTATTCTTACTATCCGCACTGTTTTCCTCTATGACTAACTACTCGTTACCCAGTGCCTTGTGGTCGCTCATAGTTACCCTCTTCTGTCACCCTTTTTGTCCACATCACTGGTACCTGAACAGGTATACCTATTGGAGAAATCCTGCTCCAAAGTTGATCCCCTTTCTACTGTTGCTTCCTGCCCTGTCTGCCGATGGTCACCTAATCTCCCTTGCCAGATTGTCCACTAGCAACCTGTGGGTTGACCACCCTCTACAACATCTCCCTCCCAAACGCTGCGGAGTGTGTCCCGTTGACTCTCTAGCTGTATAACTTGCTGCTTGAGGAGCACAACCTTTGTACAGTTAATACATATGATTCATCCTGCATGGTATGAGTGTCCAGGCAGGTCCACACCTTGCATAACACACACATCACTCCAGACTCTGATCCTACCACGCCTATATGTGTTTGTGTGGTCTTGTGCAGAAGTTACACCATGCCAAGACAGGACTGGCTCAGTGGACAGCTGGTCTTTACCTTTCCTTTTTCATATGTTTGTAACTCCTTGACTGTTCAGACTCATGAATGATGTGACTGATATTTTTAAAAACACACAGCATTATGTATCTCTCAGGTTATCATGCAAGATTGCACAATTATTCTGATTTAGTGTTGTCATTTTGATCAGATATTGTCTCCTTATCTTTGAAAATAACTGTTCATATGTACAGTTTGCATCCTGTAACCACTGTCGTTACGTTGACCGGTGTCCAGAGCTGAAGGTCAGGATTTGTTATAGAAATTCAGAAAATGAAGTCAAACAATTGAAGAATATTGGGTAGCTCCTGACGTGACTTTTTAGGCTTAAAGTTTGCCCAGTAGTATTGAAATTGTGTATATATTGAATGCATCTTTAAACTTCACATCCTATATAAGCACTCCACTTACAGCAGATGTTATACATTACCAGGGCTAGACTAACACACAAGTCACCCAAGGATGTGCCTATAGCATCAGGGAGAGGAACGAAAATCAACTTGGCAAAATATACTTTTACCTGCATGCTGTTTGTCATTGGGTGTTCAAAACCATGATGTTAAATGTTATAGTTACTGGAGTACTGATGGGTGCTTAGACTGCCAATGCTTAAACTGAGATTGCTTGCACTGGCAGGTGAGGTGTGCTGTGCATGCAAAAATATGAAGTTATTTTCCTCTGCTTAAAGCAAAATTTCCCAGCTGATGGTTGTTCACAATAACAAATTAGGGGGCCATGGCAAACAGTGAGGAAGGGTCTAAGAAATTGCATAAGGGGACACAAGTTAGCAGAGTGGGTAAATAGATGGCAGATGCAATTTAATGCAGAAAATATGAAGTAGTACATTTTAGGAGAAAGAACAGTGAAAGGAAGTATATTCTAAATGGTCAGACCAGAGATATCTAGGGGTGCAGACACATAGAATCATAGAACGGTTACAGCATGGAAGGAGGCCGTTCGGCCCATCGAATCCGTGCTGGCTCTATGCTTGAGCAATCGAGAGAGGCCCACTCCCCCACCGGATCGCCATAGCCTTGCAAATTTTTTCCTTTCAAGTACTTATCCAGTTCCCTTTTTGAAAGCCATGATTGAATCTGCCTCCATCACTCCCTATGGCAGTGCATTCCAGATCCTAACCACTTGCTGTGTGAAAGTTTTTCCTCACGTCACCTTTGGTTCTTTTACCAATCACCTTAAATCTATGTCCTCTGGTTCTTGACCCTTCCGCCAATGGGAACAGTTTCTCTCTATCTACTGTCTCGACCCTTCATGATTTTGAATACCTCTATCAAATCTCCTCGCAACCTTCTCTGTTCCAAGGAGAACAACCCCAGCTTCTCCAGTCTATCCACATAACTAAAGTCCATCATCCCTGGAATCATTCTAGTAAATCTCTTCTGCACCCTGTCTCTAAGGCCGTCACATCTTTCCTGAAGTGTGGTGCCCAGATCTTTAAAGTTGGAATGCAGATAGAAGAGGGCACAAAAAGCAAGAGAAATTCTGTGGTTGTTATACAGAGGGTTATTGAATATAAAAGCAAGGGAATGGTTTTGAAATTGTACAGAACATTAGTTAGATCACAGATGGAATATTTTGTGCAATTCTGGGCACCCCTTTTATAGGCAGGTTATTGGAGTCATGGAAAAGCAAAGCCACAGAATATTCACTGAAATGATACCAGGAATGAGAGGTTATAGTTATGAAGAAAGGCTTAACTATTGTGTTTTTTTACTGGAGCAGAGAGATTTAAGTGGAGATCCAGTAGTGGTTTTCAGAATTGAGAGGTTTTGAGAAAGTAAATGGTAATAGATTGTTTCAAGGGAGCATTGGTTTAGGATTATCACTGGAAGATCGTGGAAGGAAATTAGAAGAAAGGGTTAGGAGGACCTGGAATGCTTTACCACAAGAGACTGTAACACCATTTTAAAGGGGAATTAGATAAGTATTTGAAAATTTAAAAAATACATGGACAAAGGGAAATGGGATTCGAGTAACAGGTCCAGTTGAAGAGCTGGCCATATGGCCTCTTTCCATGGTTTAAATTAATACAGTAATTTATACCCAGCCACAATTGGTTCTCCTTTGAAATCTATATTTGTTTTTGAAACAAAACCAACAGTGAGCTCACTGGAAACATTGCTGGATTGTGATTTGTGAATATTGAATTTCTTTGCCCAATTCTTGTTATACCAGTTAGATAAAACTTTGGCTAGGAATGCAAGTTAGCCATTGCGGTCTACCAGCCTTCTAGTTTGAAATTGATGTAATTGTCTGCACGTCCCTTTTTGAGATGGTAAGCACATTCCTATGTAAGCACTTAGTATTTTCAATTAACCACACAATTGGATCCCAATAACTGCATGGATTCTTATTCATATATTCTGACTCCATTGTAGGTGCTGGCAGAACAAACTACAGTGGAAGCTTTGAATGGGGCCAAGTCCTTACTCCACAGTAACATGAGCCCATGTTGGCTAGTGGACTAAACCCAGGATTGAGATAGCAAGCACAAAGTCGATCTACATCACTTCCTTCCACCACCACTGTTGCATGGCTGCTTCAAAAGGAGTGTAATAGATTCCATAATATGATTTATTGGCTTAAGTTTTGAAAATAGCATAAATCAATCTGTCTGTCTCTCCTTCAGTGGGCTGATGAGAGTTCATGGATGTAAAGGCAGAGAATAGCTATTTGTACCCACTTCCCACCAGACCTTTACCTTCCTTACCTAACCTCTGGGTCAGAAGGTTGTAGGGTCAAGTCCCATTCCAGAGACTCGAGCACATAATCTAGGCTGATCCTTCAGTGCAGTACTGAAGGAGTGCTGCACTGTTGGAGGGAATGTCTTTCGGTTGAGATGTTAAACTGAGGCCCCGAATGCCCTCGGGTGGACATCCGAGATCTCATGGCACAATTTAGAGAAGAGCAGGGGCGTTCTCCCAGGTGTCCTGGCTAATATTTATCCTTCAATGAACACCACAGATCATTATTTCATTGCTGTTTGTGGGAGCTTGCTGTGTGCAAATTGGCTGAAAATTTTAGCCTTTGCAATTTTTTTCCCCCTTTTTTATTTCTATTGCATTCTCAGTCCTCCTAAGGACTTACATGACAGGATCCCATTACTGGCACGTAAGGAGGCTTTTCAAGCTGTACTCGTTCATTCCAGCTTCAGAGCCGAGAGTTTGACAGAACTGCAGTCTCAGCATTAAAGATCTTCAGGCAACAAGCCTCCCTCCAATCTCAGCACACTAAAACTATATTGATTGGTGTCCAGGATTGAGAATACCAGATAATACTGTGATGAGTGGGTACAAGACTGAATCAGAACCCTCACCAATGAAGCTGTTTCCCCATCAAGTGACCGTGTTCTATCGATGTTTCATTGGAGTGGGCATTGAGTGTTGGCAGTTTTAAAAATCTTCCAAAGCTATTGTGGAAATTAAAGCAAATGATGCGAGTCAGTCGTCACTAACATGCAAAAATTTCAGGTTTGCAAGGCAGAAATTCCTGATAATTATACTCCTCACGGACCTGTAGCATTTTATCTTAAAATCTGATATACAAGTTTTATTACTTTTTCCCATCTTCCCAATTTGTTCCTTTTTCTGTTGACCAGCCCAACTGTCATATTTGAGTAAGTATTTTATTTTATAGTTTAAGGGATAGCTTTTGTTTCTTAAGAATACAAAATTGGTTACTCCTCTCTCTCGGTGAGGAAGTGTTGATTTGGGGATTCCTAAATTTCATTTCAAAATCTAAATACTTTTCAGTTTGCACCAAATAATTTAACTCTTTGACATAGAATTGTATATTGAACAGCTGCAATGGGGTTGCTAGGAAGGATGGATGTGGAGTAACTTAAGAAACAGCTAGTAACGGGGACATGGGAGAATTCATATTCTAGAAGGATGCAATCAAATGAGCCGAAGGCTGCCTTTGTTCCAATCCATCCCGTGAATTAGAATTTTCAGTATCGAGACTGCAGCCCTTTATTAAGTAGCGATCTGAGCCTCCTAACTAGGAAATATTAACTGCAACATTTACTTTGTATATAAATCTTGGGATCCTGTCCATGTATTGTAGTGAAAGACTAAGCTCCTGAATGTGTGTGATTCCAAGTTTAACTATTGAAAATCACCAATGTACTGGTTCTGTCCCTTCTCTGCACAAAGTGGAGGGGTGCACCCAGGATTTTAGAAAGCCCCTTGACAATTTTTTTTTAATACAACCGTCTCTCTTGCTGCAATGTTCTCCTGAGTACAGAATATCATTTATGTAAATTATTTATTACTTATTGATTGAGCTGCAGTTGAACACATGCTCTTTGGAGAATGGGGTGGGGGCGATACAGTTATCAATGGAAGCATTGGAGAGTTCGACACTTAGCAATAGTACAGTGCCTGCCATTAAAATCAGCAGAATCAAATTTCCTATGCCTTGTTGAGTCACCAGTGACTGATGGTGATACTTCCCTGAGCTCATGAAATTTGAATCCACTGATTTTTGACATGCATGTGTGCTGCTGCTGCTAATGGTGCTTCTCTCTTGTGTATTGCTGATAATGGTGTTTCTCTCCCCTGTGTGTTGCTGACAGTGATGTTTCTCCACGGTGTGCTGCTGATAATGTTGCTGCTCTCCCTTATGTATTGCTGATAATGGCATCTCTCTCTCCAGCCTTTAACTACAGGGCTAGAATATAAAGGGGAGGAAGTTTTGCTACAGCTATGCGTAGCCCTGGTTAGTCCACATCTGGAGTACTGAGTACTGTGTACTGTTCTGGGCACCGCACCTTAGAAAGGATATATTGGCCTTGGAAAGAGTGCAGCATAGATTCCCCAGAATGTTACCAGGGCACCATGGGTTAAATTATGAGGAGAGATTACATAAACTAGGCTTGTATTCCCTGGAATATATGCAGGGTGATTTTGATTGAGGTTTTTAGGATTTTAAAAGGAATTGATAAGGTAGATAGAAACTGTTTCCGCTGTTGGGGGAGTCTAGGACAAGAGGACATAATCTTAAAATCAGAGCCAAGCCATTGAGGAGAGAAGTTAGGAAACATTTCTTCACGCAAAGGTTAGTAGAAGTGTGGAACTCTCTCCTGCAAAAAGCAATAGATGCTAGCTCAATTAATTTTAAATCTGAGATCGATTTAAATTTTTGCTAGCCAAGGGTATTAAGGGATAGGGAGCCAAGGCGGGTGGATGGAGTTAGGAAACAGATCAGCCACAATTTCAGTGCATGGCGGAACAAGCTTGAGGGGTCAAATGGCCTACTCCTGCTCCTATGTTCCACGTTGCCATCGCTGATTAAGGTCCTGCTTTTCCTGACTTCTACTCTCCAAAGGGCATGTGTTAGGTCTTGGGCTGAGGCTATGCCTAGAGGCAGGGCTATGGGGCAATGCTGTGAGTATGGGACCCAGTATTGGGAAGTGAAGGGTGGGAATATAGGGGGTGGGTGGGGGAAATTGGTTAGGGCCTATTAGGTGTAGGTAGTACGATCCGCTATTAACTCATGCCCAAAGGCCCCTGCGCAGGCAGGACGAGACTTTCGTCCAGGCTCACTACTTACCTTCAGGCAGCATTCTGAATCAGCGTTGCCACGAGGACTCAATGCAATTCGCACTTTCCACCAGCAGGCTGTCTCTTAAAAATCTCTTTAAAGGTAGCCATTACCTGTTATTTGCTGAAAATAACAGTCTGCTGTCTGCAGAGTCTGAACGGAGATCAGACATCGCACACGTAAAACACAGATTCAGCTCCCATCCCTATGTTTTAACATAACTCATCAGTTTGTATAGATTGAATAAAGATTGCCCACCAATAAATCCCATATCCTCCAATCTCCACACCAGACCTCACCAATCTGCCGATCTGAGTTTGCACCGGGCCTGCGAGAGTGCATGCACCAAGTTTCTCTGATGATGCACTAGAGACCTTGGTGCAAGAAGTGGACAGAAGGAGGGATATCCTATATCCGTGGGGGTGGTGGGAGAACAAGGCAAGAGTCCCTCCAGACATATGCCCAAAAGGCAGTGGGAGGCAGCAGGGGAACAAAGTCAATGTCAGCCACACAACACCACGAACATGAATGCAGTGCAGGAAGATGGTCAAGGTGAGTGAGGTCAAGTGGCGTCTCTTGCCTACTATGCCACTAGCCACACCCACTGCTCCACGCACTACATCCCCCATCTACCAACAAATGCTTTCCATCGGTACTCAACTCTTCCCATCAGATGCTTCCTCTCACCCTTGCACATTAGCACAGTCGCAAGCTGCATACCCACAACTCACCGGTCACACACTAGCAGCTAGTCAACCATGACAGGCACACCACCCAAACACACGTCCTGTTTTCTTGCAGGAGAAGGTGGCACGTAACAGGAGGCAGCAAGTGGTATTTAGCCCCTCGCGCCTGTTCCGCCATTCTGAGATCATAGTTGATCTGTGGCCTTAGCCCCATATCCCTTATTACCCTTGGTTCACTGAAATCTATTAATCTCAGATTTAGAATTTACAATTGAGCTAGCACCAACTGCCATTTGTGGAAGAGCGTTCCAACCTTCTACCATGCTTTGCATGTAGAAGCATTTCCTAACTTCACTCCTGGCTCTAAATGTTAGACTATATCCCCGCGTACTAGTATTCAAGTATAGGAGACCTCCAAAAACAGTTATGAATGCATCAGCAGCCAGAAGGAATAATCCAGCAACTAATCTGTAAATCTTGCATGGTCCCTTTAAACAGCGCTGGTTGGGGGGGGGGGGGTCCCCCAGGCATTCTAAGACGTGTACAGATGGTTGTGGTTAAGATTGTGCATTGAGTTGAGTGTTAAGTCCCAAAATGATGTCTGTCTCTTTAAATCAGCATTGCACACTGATTGTATCCATTTTCTCCTTACTTTACATGCAGCCGGTATTCGGTATTTGCGCATGCGCTATACCAAGTTGGCGTCCGGCACACATCGTGCTGGAAACATGCCAAGACACCATCTTGGCATTTCGGAAGGCTGCGTAGCGCTGAAACTACAAGCGCTAGGCGGCCGAATTTCTAGTTCAAGGTGTCTGCAAGGTTGTAGCCCAGACACACTCTCATAGTACTACACAGTAACTTTTTGTTAATGGTCATAAACCCAACAATGTTTTGCTCAAGCCATTTTCTGATGACTGGAGGTGGGTCTGCACCTGCAGTTTCACACTTGAGATTTTGGTTTCAGTTGTGCTCCTTTTGGGTAATTGTCAAGTGGAAGACTTTCAAATGCTTTGTAGGATTTGAATACATTCCCAAAACCAACAAGCTCAGACTAAATAAATGGATCAGCAAACAAATTAAGTGAGAGAGAGAGGAAAAATAGCCTGCACAAATCCTGCAGGAGAAGGAGCTCACTGGAATGTATACAAGAAACCGCAGAATTACGTTTTTTTTAAAAAGGTGATCAGAGGAGCAAAGAGGGACCTTGAGAAAAGGCATACATCTGAATCTAATCAGAAAAATAAAAAAACATCTTTCTGTGACTGCTCTCAATATTGTGATGAAGAGGTGAAAACCATAAAAGATGCCAGCTTCAAATTGAGGACAAGCACAAAATAGTAAATATTTTGAATGACCACTTCCTTCAAGTATTTACAAGGGAAGATACGAGCAACATGCCCTTTCCAACCAATGCCTTTGTTATAAATGAGATGAAAGTTCTAGATAGGTTAATTGGGCTCAAAACCAATAAATCCCCAGGAATAGATGTTATTTATCCCAGAGTGTTGGAGGGATTAGGGAGCAGATCAGTGAGTCGCTGAAGATCACTGAGGGAGCCATTAAATACTGAAGAGGTACCAATAGATTGGAAACAGGCTAACATGGTGCCATATTCAAAAAGGGTGACCAGAGACACCTGCAACTAAAGACCCTTTAGTCTTGTTTCCATTCCAGGTAACATAACACAATGGAATTCATTATCAGGAGTAAACTTGAGCATCACCTGCACAATAAGAATCTAGTGAACAGCAGTCAACGTGGACTCAGAAGGGGAAGTTCCTGTCCTATTTCTTTGAGGCAGTGACAACCCAAATACACTGTAGCAAGTCCTACAATGTGGCATCCCTAGACTTCTAAAAGGCTTTTGACAAATTTCCATACAAAAGGTTATTGATTAAGCTTTAAACTTTAAAGCTGTGGGGAGTCATTCCGGTCCGGATGGGATGCATCCTTGGTTGCTGAGGAAAGTAAGGGTGGAAATTGCGGAGGTACTGACTATAATGTTCCAAATATCCTTAGATTATGGGGGTGGTGCCAGAGGACTGGAGAATTGCAAATGTTGAACCCTTGTTCAAAAAAGGGTGTAAGGATAAACTCAGCAACTACAGGCCAGTCAGTTTAACCTTGGTGGCGGGGAAGCTTTTAAAAATGATAATTCTGTCCTGGATTAACAGTCACTTGGACAAGTGTGGATTGATGAGGGAAAGCCAGCATGGATTTGTTAAAGGCAAATTGTGTTTAATTAACCTGAGTTTTTTGATGAGGTAACAGAGGGTAGATGAGGGCAATGCAATTGATGTGGTGTATCTGGACTTTCAAAAAGGAGATTGATAAAGTGCTGTCTAATAGGCTTGTCATCAAGATTGAAGCCCATGACAAAATTGGCTAAGTGACAGGAAACGGAAGCAAGTAGTGAGTGGTTGGTTTTTTTTGGACTGGAGGGAGGTGTACAATGGTGGTCCCCAGGGGTCAGTACCATGGATGGATGGATTCTAAAAGGGGTACAGGAAAAGAGATCTGGGGGATATGTGCACAAATCGTTGAAGGTGGCATGGCAGGATGAAAAAGTGGTTTTAAAAAAAACATGGGATCCTGAGCTTTACAAATAGAGGCATAAGAGTACAAAAGCAAGGAAGTCATGATGAACCTTTTATAAAACACTAGTTTGACTACAACTGGAGTATTGTGTCCAGTTTTGGGCAATGCACTTTAGGAAAGATGTGAAGGCCTTGGAGAGGGTGCAGAAGAGATTTACTAGAATGATTCCAGGGATGAGGGACTTTAGTTACATGGATAGACTGGAGAAGCTGGGATTGCTCTCCTTGGAATAGAGGAGATTTGAAAGAGGTATTCAAAATCATGAAGGGTCTAGACAGAGTAGATAGAGAGAAAATATTTCCATTGGCGGATGGGTCAAGAACCAGAGGACATAGATTTAAGGTGATTGGCAAAAGAACCAAAGGTGATATGAGGAAAAACTTTTTTTACGCAGTGAGTGGTTATGATCTGGAATGTGCTGCCAGGGGGGATGGATTCAATTGTGGCTTTCCAAAAGGGAACTGGATAAGTACTTGAAAGGAAAAAAATGCAGTGTTAGAGATAGGGCGGGGGAATGGGATTAGCTGGATTGCTCTTGCATAGAGCCGGCACGGACTCAGTAGGCTGAATGGCATCTTTCCACGCTGTAACCTTTCTATGATTCCTTTCTTTCTATGATTCAGGGTAAACCCTGAGAATGGATAAGAAACTTGTTGAAGGTTAGGAAACGATTGCTCGTGAGAGGAATCATGTCAGAGTGGGAGGTTAGGGAAAGTACTGAGTGAGGGCTCAGTGTTGGGAGCATTACTGTTTTTAATTTACTGTCCATTTACGTAGGTGCAGTGGAATTAGAAGAGGTGGCTCAGAAATTACAGGATGAGTTGGGCAAGATATGCAAGTACACAACAATTAAAGATGAAATTAAATAATCAGGTGTGAAAAGCTGCATGTAGGAAGAAAAAGTAGGCAACATGCTTCATGAATAGTGTTGAAATAGCTAAGAATGAAGTTGAACGCGATCTAGGAGCTTCAGTAGACACATCGATAAACGTATCCAACCAATGCAGAGCAGCAATCAACAAAGTGATGGACTACATGGTCAAAACAAAGAATATAAGTCATAGGAGGTAATGATCAAATTAGACTAGAGGAGGCAAATTTTTTTTTAAAAAACATTTGGATGTCACAAGGATGGATGAAGTAAATGTGCTGAATGGCCTTCCTCATCCATCATGATCTTGAGACAATTTTGCTTCCTAAAAGCCTTCTTTTGAAGGAGAGCAATAAAAAGAGGGAGCAGCACTGAATCTCAATTCTGCACCGCACAGTCAGGGAGACCATGAAAGGAGGACCAGAGGCGCATTGAACATCTGGGACTATGGATAAAAGCACCTTCGAGAGGAGGGGGAGAGATCCTAATTCCCAAACCAATAATAATTAAGTAAACATTTAAAAGCCACTAACAGCTCTTTGAACAGGCTTTATGTAAAAATAGCAGTTTCTGTACGTGGGGGCTGCTCGGTGTATTTCTTGATTTAGAAAGCAAGTGCAATGTTAGCATTTATCTGGAAGGTTCAGGGCAGGCAACTGTCACTGATTTTTCTAGTCCAGGTGCTCACTTGTGCACACTGATGTTTCAGGAAATCGAAGGTTAAATAAAGATGTGATGAATAGATTTCACCTATTCAGGCAAATATTTGGAGTAGTCTTTTCCTGCTGTGGCATGTAAATGTGTGAGTAATGTAGTTCATTTCTGGATTATGGTCTACAATATATGGCAAATTCAATCTATAAATTATAGTTTAAATAACACATTGCTATACTTAACAACATTTAGTAAAGAAAAAAAAACTTGAGTGTTAATTGTCCAAGTCATTTTTTTAAAAAGCACTGTACAGTTAACAGGTGCTGAGGCTGTTTTACTAATTCTAATCTTTTCCCCAAGGTATGATGTAATGCTGTGAAACTGGCTACAAATATTATGCAATGTTTTTACTTGAGTATAGTGGGTGCTGCTTGTTTCAGGCCAGTGGCCTCAGTTTAGCTGCTGTTTGATCATTAATGTGCTTACATGTTTTGGCTCTTTTTCAAAAAATAAACTCACATTGGGCAGCAATGGATTTTTGACTAGCAGTTACCTGTGGCACACCATATATGGCGTGGCATAAGGATTTTTTTGTACTATAGGCACAAAAGGGGTGGGGTGGGGGGGGGGGCGGGGAAATCAAAATAGAATGCGTTAGCAGTTTGAATTTCTAATTTTATTGGCCACCAAAAATCTAGTTTGACTTCTTCAGTAAGGCACTGACACTTTGGGGTGGTGGCTGAACAGCTTCAGTTGGATGCCAGTATTTTTTTTTAAAAACACATCTTTTGAGACCTGTGTTGCCACTAGTCACCACACGCACTGTCCTCTTGAGTATGGGAATCTCATGGGAACAGTGCTGGAATAACTGATGAGTGATGGGACATGGAAAATAACCCACGTAGTGACATTTTGAATGTGACTCAAGGCCACGTTAGATTGTTTTATATATTCCACCACTCCATATTTATATCCCCTCACCCATTACTTATTAAAGCTTCTTGTACAGTATCTTTGATTGGGTTGGACTGTCTTTAATTGGCTGAAAGCTTTAATGTCAGACTCCAGTCACTCTAGCCTTTTTTTAAACACAACGTGCATAGGGTTAAAATGGGGGCATACTACTTACCTCGCCATTCATGCCACACTCCTGCCTTCTGCTAATGTAACTCCTGGTTTTTCGGGAGGCTCACTGCAGGCAAGCGAGGGTCTCAAATCTGCAAAAGTTAGGATCCTATGATGCAAATAGGACCCAACATGATCTTAATGTGCAATTGCGCAACTGAGTGCCAGACCCACCAGAGATAGTTCGTGGCAAGCAGGATCGAGGCTAGAAGAAGCCCAAGAAGGTAGATTTTTTTTTAATGATCCCCTTTATGGGCTAGGAGGAGCAGGAATACTCTTCCAGCCCCTACAAGGAAACCTTGGGTCTCCCCATGCCCTGGGCTTCCTCCTCCTGAACCGGGATGCCTCTGGACCCCCGACCCATTTACCTGACTGTTAAGAACCATTCTCTTGGGTACCTAGTGGCAGCCTCCAGTCGCCCAAAATCCCTTTCCTGCGTACCGGCCAGGTAGTGATTTTTGGTGGGAGCCTCACTTCAAATGTGAAAGAGGCCTGGATACTAAAATGGCTGGGCCACATAAGGGTTCAGACAAGTGAGCTTGACTGCCCCCCACCACCCCCTCACTCCACATTTATGGTTTAAAATCAGGGCTTTTATTTTCAATGCCTCTTATTTTTTAAATTATATGATTGTCTGTCTTAATTTTTGGGAGGAATCGGCACCTAGAATGGAACTATCACACTACCCTCATAACTTATGGCAGCTTTAGCCTGCAAAGGAAAATATTTTTATTAATGGGTGGTAACAATAAATGCAATGATATTGCTGATCTTGTTGTTCTACTGCTTTATAAAGGCGATAAGCCTTGCAAGAAACTACATCTAATAACTCTGGCTCTTTAGTACATTTCAAAACCCTACTTCTTCCAAAGGTGTTAGCTCTTGCGTTGGTACTCAAGAATATCGAGGCATTCTTTTTCACAGTCCAGAGCTTTATTCTAGATTCTCCTCAAAACAATGTAGCTTTCACAAACATGAACAAGTCAAATCATTGTTTTTCTCTTTTTCTCTCATGTTGCAGTATAATTCTGTGGGCGGCAGCAGACCGACTGACTGTAGTCCACCCAAGTGGCTATTCTTTACATCTGACCCCAGACAATGAGTATTGACAAATTGTGGCGAATATCACAGCAGAGCCCAAACACACACACTAATAGAAATCACTGGATGCTAATCAAGAAAGGAAATCCTCACTGCTGGAAGTTTTGACCCCTCTCAGACCAGGCATGCTGAAGTGAGTTATAGTGCCCTGCCTACATCCCAACCCATATCAGCCAAATCAGCACAGACCAATAATAAAATCTTGGACCTTTCTGCTCTATATGGCTCGGTATCACACTGGATGGTACATGCATTAAATAAATTTAATGCATGTATCTATGTGAGGAGATCCCCACCATCTTTGGCAACCACCCCATAACCTTCCTGCCTAATCATTTTGACTCCGAACTCTAACTGCTTGAAATGGGGTAATGATCTTCTCATTTATTAATGTGAGGCAGAGATAAGATGTGCATTTATACTGCAGGTACTGATTCCAGCCAGGCAGTACCCTATTTATATTGTCTGACTCCAAATGGAATTCTCTGCCCAGGAGAGGAATCTACACATGCAGAGTTCCCCCTCCAACTGTTTAAATTTTAGATGTTTTCAGAGCAGGAGCATCTGCCTTAATACATTTACATCAACTCTGAATAAGTTCAAAACAAACCCCTTGAGCACTTTTTAAATTCAAATTGCCACTGCACTTCATTTAGACCGCATGTGGTGTCAGATCCTAGTGTTGTAAAATGCTCTCTTCATTGGGCTCGCGCATAGACTCCATAGTTTCATTTTAGTGAAGTTGGAAAACTGAGACAAAGACACCCCTATCTGGATGAACATTTGGCTCTTCATCTCATCTACCCTCTCCCTGAACAGGCTGTTGAGATACAAGGAGCTTGATGGTCTAGTTATCATGCAATGGATCGAAAAAATCCATTACTCCATATTTTATGCACTTCTGTTCATTGAATCGGAACACTATTCATCAGGTCCAGTTGCAGTAGGTCACCCCAACACTAAACTCTTTTTGACTGGCCCAATATTCAAAAATAATAACTTGCATTTATATGGTTCCTTTAACATAAAAAAAATGTCCCCAGGTGCTTAGATTACCTTTTAACTAAAGTTAGGACAAACAAAACCAAAGCATTATTTTGCACCTAGTTACATCTCATAGGACATCAGATTGGAGTTAGTGTTATTCCCTTTTGCAGACTGGACTGCCTGGCTGCTGTTATCATGTCTGAAATGTTAATGCATGCAATTTAGTCATTTCTATTGTGTTTTGAGTATAAAGACCACTCTGGAAAATTGTGCAAAGAAAACCAGCAGTTATTAGCCATTGCCACTTTGTTCGCAAAAGATGCAAGGACTGTTATATCTTGTTTGATTGTCCAATTCAGAAGAAATGGCTTTATGTGGAAAGTTCTAGAAGGTAAATGTTGTAGATTTAGTGAAAACATATTTGCTATGTGAGTGTGTGACTTGTATCCTACATGTAAAATCCTTCTCTGAACATGGACAAGTGAAAGCTCTTGAAACTGCTGTATGACCTATTTTCTATCAAGAGATTATAAGAAGTAACTTTCTGAAAATGGGTATCTTAACCCTGTATGGAATGGTTCATAGTCTCACGTTAAGTATTATACCAAATAGTATCTTGCTGATCTCGCTGCTTCTGTGTATTATTTATTGATCAACAAACCTGGAAAAGTCGTTTTAGCCTATACTGAGTGATACAACATTGTGTGTTGGCGTTGCCCTCTTTCCCCACCGCCCCCCCCCCCCCCCAACCAAATCTTCAGAGGTGACAGGAGAGCATGGTAGGCATTGAGTATTCTGCAATGAGCGATTTACCACAAATCAAGAGCTTTTGGTTTGTAACACTTTTTTTATGGAAATTGTTGTCTAGTCACGAACACAAAAAAGGCATTGGGGAAGAGAGAACTCTTAACTGTCTTAGTTTTAGTCATACTGTTTGTTTAGCTGGTGGCTGACTTGTTAATAACCCATTTATTTCAGATACAAGGAATCTTACAACACCAGGTTATAGTCCAACTGTTTTATTTGAAAATCACAAGCTTTCGGAGACTTTCTCCTTCGTCAGGTGAGTGTGGGATTCGGATTCCATGGAAGGTTGCTGCATTTATAGTCAGAGAACAATACCTGGTGATTAGATAATCTTTCCAACTGCCCGTTGGTAATCACCAGGTATTGTTCTCTGACTATAAATGCGGTAACCTTCCATGGAATCCGAATCCCACACTCACCTGACGAAGGAGAAAGCCTCCGAAAGCTTGTGATTTTCAAATACAACACCAGGTTATAGTCCAACTGTTTTAAGATTCCTTACATTTGTTAACCCCAGTCCATCACCGGCATCTCCACGTCACATTTATTTCAGGCAACAGAATGGCCTTATCTGCATTAGGGTTATTGCATGGAAAAGTTGGTATCTAGAAAGATGAGATCAAATGAGTCAAATATTTTTCTTCACTAAAACCTGTCTTGAAACATTCCCAGATATGTTTTGTGCAGTGTTATAGAATCGTCGAATGTTATAGCACAGAAATAGACTAGACTATTCAGCCCACCAAGTCTGTGCAGGTGTTTTTTTTCTGCCCCCCCCCCCCCCCCCCCCAGCAAAACCACTTAATCTAATCCAATTTTCCTGCTTACACTCCATATGTTTTTTTGATAGTTCTCCCTTTTTCAAGCAGCTATTTTAATATTTTTCTGTTTGCTTCCTTCCTCCTTGCTGTTAGCAAAGCAATCTAGAGATATTTGTTTATATTAATGGATTGCTGTGGTGATGAGATTTTTACACTGTTCAGGCTCTGCAGGTTTTCTTGGTTTGTGAAACAAGCAAGAAGGACAATGGTGGGAGACTTTGTATGGCTGGTTCACACTTGACTGGAAGCAAATGGCAACATAGTCCAGTACTTCATGTAGCGTACTTGATGGATAAGAAGACTACGCTGAAAATCCACAGTATAAATGTATGCTTAATACAACGTAGATTATGTATCATTACAGTATTCCATAAAGCACATAAAAATGTGACTTTATAATTTGCATAATGGTGATCTTCATGCACTCAGCTGCTGCTTACAGTTGCCATGACTGTCATGGGGTCCTGCTAATGTTCTGCCACCACGGACCTTGCCAGTACTGCAGTTCTACTGATACATGTATTTGGATTTATTTTGTGATTCATGTACAAAGTGTAAGGGTAACAGTGTGAAGTCCAATAGATGAAATACAATCTTGGTTAGTTCTGGTGATCTTAGACCACTTATGCTTTGCAGAATAGAGCTTGTGCTCGGTCGGCTTCTGGTTGATAAGCAGCATGGATTTCAAAATACTAGTTTTCATCTATAGAACACCAATAAAACTTAAATTTTACAGAAGGCATAGCAGTTTATTCAATAACATAGCTGGCACCTTTTTCACATACTTAATATCCCTTTGTGGCTCCAGCTTTTTAAAAAAAAATCAGAAATGGTGAGTAGTTGAATTGTTTTGTGAGATGGACTCCGTGCCATGGGTATAATGCAAACTTGCCATATCCAACCCCTCAAAGTCTGTGTGACTTCTCATGTAGTCCACTCCCACAGCTGCTCTGTTTCTATTTGCCCTGACATTTTTTATGTTGGTAGCGATACTGGATTTGCCTATTTGAATATCTGAGGCATGGGTCTGCTCGCTTTTAGATGGATTCAAGATATAGCCACCAAATGTGGGAGAAATCCTGAGAACAACCTGCCAGGCCCACCAAATGCGAATGTTAGCAGCATAAAAATATCTCTACAACCAGAAATGTGGTGGTGTCTGCAGAACTGGCTCCATCCAACCTCTGACCTGTCCTGAGCAAGACAAAGCTTAATCTCTAAGATCAGTTGAGAAAATAGGGAGTTCATTTACCTCAATATTAATAGGGAAGCAATTGCTTTTCCTGTTTGTTTCTCCCTCCCCAGTATTGGAGCTTATCACTCAATCTTAGTGGCAGCTATCCTCCTTGAAAAATTATTGCCATCACTTTCTAGCTGTGTTTGTAAATGCACAACAATGACTGTTGCATCGAAGGTATTGTGCCACTTGAATGTAAGGTTGCCATGATGCACCAATTATCAATGTTGGTCTCTTCTTGGTGCCTTTCTCCCCCGACATCAGCAGTCCCCCTTAAATACAAATTCTAGTATTACACAAGAAATTAAAAACAGGAATTTGCTGTAGATTGATATAATTGTACAACTTGATAAATGTCAGTGCAAAAAATGGAAGTGCGCAAAGGATCTAAACCACTTCAATAAACCTAGGGGGTTGGGCATTTTATGTAGTTGCCCATCCCCCTACCTGATGCCACCTTAGCTATAAGACCTGTATCTCTTTGTTCATTTCTCTTTGTGCCAAATAGCTATACAGTTCCACCTGAGTAATCTAATCTTGCACAGCCCTGGTAACCTGGGAAACTAATTCTTAATTTACAATAAAGTTTGGCATGGAGGACTGTCCACAGTTCATAAATTGTCTTTATTCACAACTGCTCTTTGTTCTTGGTTGTTTTCTTGGGAGGCAAGACAGCTCCCTTCTCCTTTCACCTGTGCTGTTCAAGCAGCAGGCATTTTCTACAGTTTTGCTGCCTCCACCCTTTTTGTTCCTTGTTATTGGCACAATGATCTTTTTTAAATAAAATAGAAGCAAAATTGAAGTTGGAGTGATAATAGATCGTTTGAAGATCTTACTTTAGTCATTTTTTAGTTTTCAATTCAGAAATTTGTGTTTAAGAAGATGAAGATTACAGAATGGCAAGGAAGTGAGGGTGTTTTATTTTCAAAAGCACAAACTTTATATGAACTGGCCATATAATGCTTTTAACTGAAGGCTTCACATTGGGTGCTCTGGAAAAACCAATTGTGGGGTGTGCTTAAATTTTGGGTGTACACTGGGTAACACTATTGCTGTTAAGTAATTAGATTCCTCCCATTACAGTGTTGACTCATTAATTCTTTCAGGTGTGTATAATATGGTATGTGGATTTTTTAATGAGTACAGAGTCTGGAAATTCTCTCAGCAAGTGATGACATTTTATGGACGGCCATGGCCTTTTCTTCCAAAAGTTAATTACATTAGACCTTTATGTGTGACTAATAATGGTCTGTGATTTGTCCAGAGTCCAAAAATACTTGCTTGTTTATCACATTTCTACAAATGAACACAGTATTAAGTTTTGTCTCTTGTTCTGAAGATATTGTATCTTTGTTTTGGAATGGTTCCAATGGCAATTATTCATGTACAAATCTTGATATTGTATAAAAAGGTTAAAGTACACGTGCATACACAATATGAATGAGTATTACGTAGAACGTATAGCCCAGAAACAGACCATTCGGCCCAACTGGTCTGTGCTGGTGTCTATGCTCCACACAAGCCTGCTCCCACCCCTCTTCTAACCTTTTCATTCTTTTCCCACTCGTGCGTTTATCTAGCTTTCCCCTGAAATGCTATTTGCCTCAACTACTCCACGTGGTAGCGAATTCCACGTTCTAACCTCCTCTCTGGGTAAAGAAGCTTCTCCTCAATTTAAGTGCACTCAAG
Organism: Heptranchias perlo; assembly: GCF_035084215.1. Lineage (NCBI taxonomy): Eukaryota > Metazoa > Chordata > Chondrichthyes > Hexanchiformes > Hexanchidae > Heptranchias > Heptranchias perlo. Next base: position 47,606,268 of record NC_090335.1, read on the forward strand.
GATGTATATTTAATAAAAGAAAAACTTTAGCATTGCTCCAGTATAATTGAGGTGAAATGGCAACCTTCTCTATCATTGAGATCACATACTAAACAACTGTGGTAAATAAAAAATGAGCAATAGACAATCAGAAATACAATTAGTCACATCTTGATTCCCAGTTAGCCACATGTGGCTAATGTATTGGACAACACTGGCTTATTGCATCCACTTCTATTCTGATTTGTGCCTGGAGAAACAGATGGTTTAATTTTAAAATGTTGGCCCTGATGGGAAGTGATACTTTGTGAAATTAAGTATATTGTAGTAATAGCAACTCCAGTGCCAGTAAATGCCTTTTTAAAATAAACTTCTCATCTGCCTCTTAACAGCTATCTTGCAATTCACCAGATGAGCCACAGTTTGACTAAAGCAGTTAGATTTCAATCAATTGAAACCGTATCCTAGTAAAGTATAGCTAGTAGCTATGTTTATGCTCGTCTGCAAGCATTTATAGGCTTCATGTTGGCAGGGATGTGGGAGTTCTTATCTTACTCAATATTCTACAGCATCCATATTGCAATCTTAGTTGAAGGGTATTCATTTATTGTTTGTTTCTCTTCTGTTTCTTGCAGGACTGAGTTCAGGACGTATTGTAAAAGTCCCATCAGGTCCTCTGTACCGTGTGGTAGGAACACCAGTCAGCATTCCCTGTAATGTCAGTGATTATCAAGGGCCGTCTGAACAAAACTTTGATTGGTCTGTGTCTCATGCGGGTCAAAGGCGAAAGATTGTCAGCACATTGGAACCTGAATTTTCAGATGCTGAATACAAAGAGAAAATCCAGAAAAAGGAGATTTCAGTGGTGAGACTCAGTGACAGTTCTGTGGAGCTGCACTTCAAGAGTGCTCAACTTGATGATGATGGGGACTATCAATGCCAGACACCTAGCACTGATGAAAATAGTTCTGGAAATTATGATGCCAATGTGATTTTGAAGGGTAAGTTTTGCAAAGGATGCATTAATTGCTGTTAAATTTAATTCATTTTATGTGGATATTTATGTTACATGACTACAAATTGATAATCCCACTTTTATCTATTTTCATTATATGATTTGCTAACTTAAAGTAAAATATATCATAAAAATGTTCTCCCTCCTCCCCTAAAGTTGTCAACTGATTCAGTGGGAGCTGGCAGCTTGCTGGTATCTCGCCCAAGTTGCTGTATTTAGTGTGACAGTCTTGACCACATGGTAGGCTGTTCAACTGTGGGGGCATCACAGCTGAGCCTAATCCTGTCTTGTGCACGCTCACGCATCCTTTCCAATGGTGGTCCCTGGCTAACTATCAGGGAAAGGAATACTGGGGCCTTGTTTCACCCGTCCCCAGCCAGGGGTACTGTTGCCAATTGTAGTATGCCTACCACTGCCCTGGCTGAGATCAATTTAAATTAGCACAGTCCAGAAATTGAACTTGGTACCTTGGTCTGTATTCACCCATTTAAAATATTCCAATTATTTAATCTAAGTATAGTTCTTATGTTATTCTTCTGGTGGTCTGGTATATTTGTTTTATATTAGTATTAGGAAATCTGACCCTTAACTAAGCCTGCATCACATGCCTTCACCCTGTCTCTGGATTAAAAAGTTGTGACCAACATCATATCAAGCACGTCGTGCCTCTCACTGTGCCACTTGCTACTTGTGAATTGAGGTCAGACTCCGATTGGAACAGATGAACATGCAGCCTGCTCATCTATAAAAAAAAAATAATTAAATAAATAATCTTTTTGACTTTTGTGCTCAACAAAAGTAGAGACCAGATTTTCATAGCATCCTGATTTGGATATATATTGCTATTCCTTCTTCGCTGGGTCGGAATCTGGCAATTCCTTACCTAACACCATTGTGGGAGCACCATCACTACAAGGACTGCAGCAGTGTGAAGGCCCACCACCACCACCCGAAGGCAACTAGATATGAGAATATATGTTGCCTTGCCCATGTCATCCACTCCCCTCCCTCATCATTTAGGGTATGGTAGCATAGTGGTTATGTTACTGGACGAGTAATCCAGAGGCCTAGATTAATAATCCAGAGTCACGTGGGGAATTTAAATTCAATTAATTAAATTCAATTAATTAAATAAAAATCTGGAATTAAAATACTAGTATCAGTAATGGTGGCCATGAAACTACCGGATTGTCGTGAAAACCCATCTGGTTCACGAATGTCCTTTTTAGGGAAGGAAACCAGCCGTCCATACCCGATCAGGCCTATGTGACTCCAGACCCACAGCAATGTGGTTGATTCTTAATTGCCCTCTGAAATGGCCGAGCAAGCCACTCAGTTGTACAATCTCGCTTAAAAAAAAAGTCACAATAAGAATAAAACCGGACGGACCACTAGGCACCGGACAAGACAAAGGCAAACCAAGCCCAGTCGACCCTGCAAAGTCCTCCTCACTAACATCTTGTTCCAAAATTGGGAGAGCTGTCCCACAGACTAGCCAAGCAACAGCCTGACATAGCCATACTCATGGAATCATACCTTTTCAGCCAACGTCCCAGACTCTTCCATCACCATCCCTGGGTATGTCCTGTCCCACCGGCAGGACAGACCGACCAGAGGTGGCGGTACAATGATATACTGTCAGGAGGGAGTGGCCCGGCATATTCCTCAATCTACCGTTACCAACAAGCCAGGGGATCAACCCTGGCTCAATGAGGAGTGTAGAAGAGCATGCCAGGAGCAGCACCAGGCGTACCCAAAAATGAGGTACCAACCTGGTGAAGCTACAACTCAGGACTACATGCATGCTAAACAGCGGAAGCAACATGCTATAGACAGCTAAGCGATTCCACAACCAACAGATCAGATGAAAAGCTCTGCAGACCTGCCACATCCAGTCGTGAATGGTGGTGGACAATTAAACAACTAACGGGAGGAGGAGGCTCTGCAAACGTCCCCATCCTCAATGATGGCAGAGTCTAGCACGTGAGTGCAAAAGACAAGGCTGAAGCGTTTGCAACCATCTTCAGCCAGAAGTGCTGAGTAGATGATCCATCTCTGCCTCCGCCCGATATCCCCACCATCACAGAAGCCAGTATTCAGCCAATTCGATTCACTCCACATGATATCAAGAAATGGCTGAGTGCACTGGATACAGCAAAGGCTATGGGCCCCGACAACATCCCGGCTGTAGTGCTGAAGACTTGTGCTCCAGAACTAGCTGCGCCTCTAGTCAAGCTGTTCCAGTACAGCTGCAAAACTGGCATCTACCCGACAATGTGGAAAATTGCCCAGGTATGTCCTGTCCACAAAAAGCAGGACAAATCCAATCCGGCCAATTACCGCCCCATCAGTCCACTCTCAATCATCAGCAAAGTGATGGAGGGTGTCGTCGACAATGCAAACAAGTGGCACTTACTCACCAATAACCTGCTCGCCGATGCTCAGTTTGGGTTCCGCCAGGACCACTCTGTGCCAGACCTCATTACAGCCTTGGTCCAAACATGGACAAAAGAGCTGAATTCCAGAGGTGAGGTGAGTGTGACTGCCCTTGACATCAAGGCAGCATTTGACCGAGTGTGGCGCCAAGGAGCCCTAGTAAAATTGAAATCAATGGGAATCAGGGGGAAAACTCTCCAGTGGCTGGAGTCATACCTAGCACAAAGGAAGATGGTAGTGGTTGTTGGAGGCCAATCATCTCAGCCTCAAGGCATTGCTGCAAGAGTTCCTCAGGGCAGTGTCCTAGGCCCAACCATCTTCAGCTGCTTCATCAATGACCTTCCCTCCATCATAAGGTCAGAAATGGGGATGTTCGCTGATGATTGTACAGTGATCAGTTCCATTGGCAACCCCTCAGATAATGAAGCAGTCCGAGCCCGCATGCAGCAAGACCTGGACAACATCCAGGCTTGGGATCATAAGTGGCAAGTAACATTCGTGCCAGACAAGTGCCAGGCAATGACCATCTCCAACAAGAGAGTCTAACCACCTCCCCTTGACATTCAACGGCATTACCATCGCCGAATCCCCCACCATCAACATCCTGGGGGTCACCATTGACCAGAAACCTAACTGGACCAGCCATATAAATACTATGGCTACCCTAAACATTCACTCCCTTCACCACTGGCGCACTGTGGCTGCAGTGTGCACCATCCACAGGATGCACTGCAGCAACTTGCCAAGGCTTCTTCGACAGCACCTCCCAAACCCGCGACCTCTACCACCTAGAAGGATAAGAGCAGCAGGCACATGGGAACAACACCACCTGCACGTTCCCCTCCAAGTCACACACCATCCCGACTTGGAAATATATCGCTGTTCCTTCATCATCGCTGGGTCAAAATCCTGGAACTCCCTTCCTAACAGCACTGTGGGAGAAACTTCACCACACGGACTGCAGCGGTTCAAGAAGGCGGCTCACCACCACCTTCTCGAGGGCAACTAGGGATGGGCAATAAATGCTAGCCTCGCCAGCGACGCCCACGTCCCATAAACAAATTTTTTTTTAAAATTTAATTTTTCTATTTCCTAACTCTGTTTACCCATGTGTCTATATCCATACCTGCTTGAGTCCTAGCCTCTTAAGCCACCTCATCACTTGGGTGGGAGTCATTGAGTCACTCTTGAGACATGGCGGCATCTTCAGCTTTCACTCCTGGTAGCCCACTAGCGTTGGGCATTGGCTTTATTGGCCGAATGGTCAGTTGGAGAACAGGTCGAATAGTTGCAGTTAAGTCTTGGAAGACCTGAACTATGGTGCTGTTAAGTTTGTCTTGCAAGGAGCCACTGGAAGCAATTCATAGCTTCCATTCCAGAGACAATGACTGTCCATGGGTCTGCCTCCCAGGAATTTTATAGCTGTACATCTCTCTTGGATAACCTCAAGCTCCTGGGTGATCTGCATTGCTTTGCAAATTTCCTTCATGGCGTTGCTGATGTGGGTTGTGGATTTCTCCAACTTATCCACCATCTGCAGCACATTCATGGAAACCATCTCCACTGCTTGCATGAGTTCTATACTCTCCATGCAAAAAAAAGTTTTAAAAAAAATTCAACCCCTGAAATTAAGGCCCCTGGACTCCTCAGCAGTTGTTTCTGTCCCCACAGGTCTGACTCTGTTATATCCTCACCTTTAACTTCCTGCTCACTGGTGCTCTGTGCATCATGTGATAGTCCTTCTGGTTCGTTCGTTCTTTGTGTATCTGAGCAGTTAGCAAGGTGCCATGATATGGGTGGGGCTGATGTAGCAGTTGTGGAGGTGCAGCAAATTTGCACACAGCAAGGTGCCACAAGTAGCAATAAAATAAATGATGAGTTAATCTGTGGTGGTGGTGATTTGAGGGATAAATGTTGGCCAGGACACCGGAAGAACTCTCCTGTTCTTTGAATACGGTCTCTTACGTCCACCTGAGGGGTCAGATCGGGCTTCAGTCTAATGTCTTATCTGAAAGACGGCACCGAAAGTACTGCATTGAAGTGACAGCTCAGATTATCTGTCCTGGAGTGGGGTTTGAACCTACAACCTTCTGACTCAAGTCAGTATGCTATCACTGAGCCAAAGCTGAAACTTCATCTTCCATCCCAGAGTTTTAAAGCCAAGCATCCTGAGCTGAATATAAATCTCAATCAGAATGGTGTCAAATTTTAATTGTATGCTTTACAAATAATTTATTTAGTCTATCTAGTTACACTTCCTACTTGGAAATGATTTGGAACCACCGCAGTTTACAATTTCTGTTTTTTTTTCCCCCTCTTCCTCCTCCCCACCCCGAGCCAAAATTAAAAACCTAAAGTTTACCTCTTGGGGAATAGTGTTTGAAAGGACATTTGGCTCAGTGGACCATGTTCAAAGTTGATTATAGGCCATCAAACATGTGAAGATTTTTGATTCTGTAGGGCATCAGTGGTGGTCTAATTTGAATAGAATGACAAATGGTTCCAGTTGCAAAGAATCCAATGACCAGATGGTTCAAAAGAATGGCAGAAATCATGATTAAAGAGTAATATGAGCTGCTGCTTGCATTGTCCAGGGAGCAATGTTGCTTTTCAATAGTGTGCACTATGAACAAGGGTGAGGGCGATGAAACAACAACTTGAGTTCATATAGTGCCTTTAAGGGACAGGCGAGAAGAAAGCCTCCTTCAACAAGTACATAGCTGACAGAGAGGTTTTATTTTAATAACTGAATGAATTGTTAAGTATTTCTGTTTTGTAATGTTGTCTTGCAGTTACTGATGCCAGCCTTTGTTGACACTTGTCAGTTTGGGAATGCTAAAGAATCTATCTGTTATCCTTCCAAATGCAGTCTAGGTCCTGGGAAGCTGCCAGGTCCTATAATTGTTCTAGCTGTGTAGAATGGGTCATTGATTACACACTGATGTTCTGTACTCACTTACAATGAAGTCTGGACAGTGTTGATAGAAGCTTGATGTTTCAGTCTCTATCTTGCAGCATATAAAGTAATAAAATAAAGGGGTAAAGCTAAACTTATACACATTATTGATTAGGCCTCAAGTTAGAATATTCTGTCCAGTTTTGGGTGCCTTACTTTAGGAAGGATGTCAAGGTGATTCACTAAGGTGATATCAGGTATCAGAGAGGTTTTAGTTATAAAGACTAGAGAAACTCATTCTCTTTTCAGGTCAAAAAAAGTCAAGGGGAGATCTGATGGAGAAAAAATAATGGGGGTTAGGGGAAAAAACAATTTCCACTGGTAAGTGAATTGGTCATTTGAAGGCGTATATTTAAGATTGTCGCCAAAAAACAAAGGGAGACACTAGGATATTGTTTTTTAACGCATTAGGTTGATAGAATGTCTTACCAGAAACGATGTTACATAGAGATAAAAGTTAGCTGAAACATGTCACAGCTGACAGGTCAAGGGTGTGAAACAAGATGTTACCGAGACACCAAGTAAAAATCCTGATTCTTTTATAACTATCCCTTTTTTAAGCTTCGGAGTGTTCTGGTTTTGTTAATAATCCTGATGCACTCTTTCATTAAACAGTGATCCCAGATGGACTGACTGTGTTATCTGGAAAATCCAGAAGTGTGAAGTCTGCAAATTACACTGAAGGGAAACCACTGGAACTTCAATGTGTCGCCACCACCACGTCATCTGTTTTCACCCATCTCTCTGTCACATGGCAGTTAAAGTCAGAAGAAAATGGTAGTGTGATTCAGGAGAACATTCTGTCATTCACTGAAGATAACAGATTTCAGCCTGGTGATTCATACAAAAATAGGTATCAGAGTGGTGATATTAGAATGGTCATGGAAACAAATGGTGTCTTCAAATTGATTATTGCCCACTTGCGACCTGAGGACCATGGTGTTTACTCCTGTGTAGTAGCAGAATGGGTCAGAGAAGATGGCTCCAATTGGAAAAAAATCCAGGAAAAAAGTACAGACATTGCATCGATCAAAATACAGCAGTTAGGTATGTTCTATTTGCAGTAAATTATCCTGTAATTCAGGAATAGGTTAAATCTTCATGCAAATATTGCTGAATAACCATTCCTCACTTTCCTGGGTATACCAGTGGTTTGGATAGAGTTGCTAGTATAGGGGTTAAAAACGGTGCAAATTTAACAATTAATTTCAGCAAGCTGTTCAACATTTGGGGAATGCAATTTGAAAATTTGTGCTCCTTTTTTTTATTTTGGTTTTCTTCTTTCTCACTTTTTGTTCACCCTCTGTACTAACTAAACAGCATCTCAAGTGCATCGGGCCAAAAAAAGACAAATGGAATACGGGGTGGTACGACAAGAGTTGTAGAATATAAAAGTAGAGATGTAATGAATCTATTTAAAACCTGTAAGATTACAGTTGGAGTACTGTGTGCAGTTTTGGGCACCGCGCGTAGGAAGGATGTTGATGAAATAGAGATGGTCCTGTGAAGTTTCACTAGGATGCTGCCTGGTAGGAGGAAATACAAATGCAAAAAGATGTGAAAAATTGGGACTGTTTTTGTTAGAAAATAGATGATGGGATGATTTGATAGAAGTGTTTAAAATTATGAAGCTATGGGCTAGAATAGATAGAAATGAGACTGTTTCCAGTGGATGATGGATCTTGTGGGAATTCCTTGTACACCTTCCTCTTTCATTCTCCCAGGTTTAGTTTTATCTTGGGTGTGGTTATTACTAGACCATCCTCAAAAATGTACACACTGCGCCTCCACAAAGCTTGTGTCTTGACCAACACTTGAACGTTTAACACAAACTCCCAACTTTCTGGGATCTGATAGTTGTCAATTTAGTTACATTCAACATACAGTTCATAAGCTTTCAGTCCCCGTGATAGTCTTTGTAGTGGCTGGGTCCAGCTGTGTGCTGTTGCCTTTCCGAACTCCGTCTCCACTGACTACTGTTGCATGCTTTTGTTGTTGACTGTGGATTCGCCCACAGACTGGATATTAGTCCGAACAATAGATACCGTCCAATTTCCATTTCCAGTTTTTTTTTTTAGTTCTGTAAATCAAGCATAGTTTCTGTTACTATCTCAGTTTAAAACATAATTTTTAACCTGCTGTTTTAAATTGGTTAATATGATACCATTTGCTACTTTTTGACATTCTTCTCAGTATTTTGAATCAAGTATATTGATGGGCTAGCTTTATCAATTATGGGGAATGGTCCCTTCCATCTAGGTGCTAAGGGGTGTTCCTTTTTTCCATAATCTATTACCATTACTGGGTTGCCGACCTGATACTCAAAAGGTTCTACCTTTTTTGTCAAAGTATCTTCATCTGTTTTTTTTGATTTGCCCAATTGTTTAGCCATGTAAATGTTTGTGGTCCTGATTGATTATTTTTTTTTTTTGGTACCCAATTTTCATTGACTGCTCCCTGCAACATTGGTGTAACTGTTGGGGTTAACAAGTGACCAGGTGCCCTCATCAACCTTCCGGTCACAGCCTGGTATGGCGATATGCCGGTTATAGAATGTGGGGTAGCTCTGATAGCCATTAAACACATAGGAAGCATATTTGGCCATTGTGCAGGGTGATCGGCACAAAATTTCCTGAGCATCAATTTTTGGGTCTGATTTACTCCTTTCCGCTACCTCCGAGGATTGTGAGTGACGGGAAATGTGTAACTTCTGTTTGATTCCTGTTGTTGTTTGTAACTCGGTGAAGATTTTCCCTGTGAAATGTGACCCCTGATCACTCTCCACCTGTATTGATACTACCCACCTGTGGACCACCTCGTGCAGTAACATGCAAGCTACGGTTAAAGCTGTGTTGGTGCATACCGGGAAAGCCTCTATCCATTTAGTAAATTTATCCAAAATGACTAGACAGTAAACAAAACAACCCAGCACTTGTAGTTGACCAATAAAATCAATTTGAACGTGGGTCCAAGGACCGTCTGGCGGAGGTGCTGACCTTAAAGGCTCTATTGACTCCAGCACCTGGGTTGTGCTGCAGACAAACTAAACACTGACTAACTCTATGAACAATGAATGATTTAAGGGAGGGCCACCAGGCCGATTCTTTAATTTCAGAGATGGTAGTTTCCGATGACGCATGACCGCCCATAGGTAATGAGTGAATGAAAGGTTTGGAAGAAGTCCTCTGCATAACTGGGTGGTGCGCACACAACTGGAAATTGGCACCCGTGCCCTTCTTTCATGAGGACCGAATGTGACTTGTGGATCAAGAGTCGTACAGTGGGCATACGGCATGGGTTGTGGCACTTTGGTGGTGCCACTCGCGAATCTGGCAGTAGAGTTCACTACTCATTCTGTAAGGTGTGCAAGCCACCAGGAGAGGTTGGAGAGTTCACCACTGATACCTGCTGCATGAGAGTAGCTTCCTACGGTGCCCCGTGCTGTGCTGCCGCCTTAGCATGTTGATCAGCCAGCGAGTTTCCGTGGGGAAACCATTCTGCTATGAGCCCTGACTTTCCCAAGGTAGATTGGCACCTTCCTGTCTTGTAGCGCCACCCAAAATTGGGAGAGCATTGCTGCGTGTTCCCGATCTGCAGTACAGAAGTTATTCTGGTGATTCAGTAGTAACAATTGTACTGTTGACGACATAGACACACTCCGAGTAGATGTTGATAGCCACATTAGATATGATGTGAACGGCCGTCAGAAAAGCTGCCATTTCAGCCTACTGTGCACAGTGCATGTTGCATTTATACTAGTACACCTGCTTGGGTAACCACTGCCAATCCAGTATGTGGTTTCCCATTTACGTGGTAGGCTGAGTTGTCAATGTAGACACTTTGCGCATTGCCTATTGGGGTCTTCAGGACTGGGTGGTGATCAAACTGTAAAATGGGCAAGGGACACGTATGTGTCTCCCCTTGGTACAATAAAAGATACGGAATGAGCATTGTCTTTTTAGGGGTGACCTGGAGGTTACGTTCCATCAGCAGCAATGTCCGGTGGTTCAGTCGTTGTGACGCGACCAACGTGTTGCCAGGCTTTAGCAGCAAGTGCAGAGGTGTGTGGGGAGAATGCAACACCAAAGTCTGTAGCCCAGTGATATAAGTAAAATGCTTGACTGCCCAGAAGGTTGCCAAAAGGTGTCGCTCACATGGGTCGAACATCTTCTCCACTCTAGTCAGGATGCGGGATGCATAAGCAATTGGATGTGGCCGCCACTTCCAGGTAAAATGGCTGATTTGGGCCTGGAGCGATTAAGCACGTAGCATGCCCAACTGCTTGCTTCAGCTCGGTTGCTGCATCGGTATGTTTGTTCTTCCAATCCTGCTGAACTGAATCATCATTTCCCTTGAGTAAGTCATACAGCGGCTTAGCAAGTTCTGCAAATTGTGGAATGAACGATTGTTGGTACCCCACCAGCCCCAAAAATGACCAGAGAGTTGTCTTTGACACTGGCTATGGTAGCCTCTGTGTAATCTCCACTTTGTGGGTGTCAGGCAACTTTCCGTTGTGCTATAAACTGATCCCCAAAAAAATACTTCTAATGTAGTAGCTGAGCTTTCTTGGGATTGATCTTTAGACCAGCTGTCCTTAATACTTCAGGATGTTCCGGGCAGACTATCAGATGTTGTTCTCGTGTCCTGGTGGCAATCAAAATATGATCCATCTATTGTAGAACAGACTGAGAACATCCCTTCAGTATAGATGCCTTACAATTGTGGAAGCTTATAGGGGAGTTATGGAACCCCTATGGTAAGCATGTTCAGCTATATTGTTGGTCGTTGAATGTAAATGTGAACTTAAACTGATCCTCTGGGTGAACTGGAACACTCAATGTATTGGAGATATCGAGGGTTGTAAAGATCTTGGCTGTCCTTGGAATCTCTGCCAGCAACGTGGGTGAATTGCTCACAACAGGTGTGCATGAAGGTGTGACTGAATTCAGTTTTCTGTAATCAGTTGTTAATGGTCAACTACCATCTGGTTTCTTTACCAGCCAAATTGGTGACTTCACCATGAATGATCCCTGATGGATCGCAATTTGCTCTTAATTCAATTGCAGCCTGTACATAAGGATGGCCTTCAGTGGGCATTGGATATTGTTTACATTTACCACGAGGTAGGCCGTTAACCCTTATTTCCTTGTCTAGCCTACCACAATCATATTTATGTTTAGCCATCACCCCATCAATCTTGATTAAGATCACTTGAATGCCTGGGTCAGAATGAGTGAGGGGAGGATATGGTTCAAGTTTCTTAATTGCATACACGGTAAAAACATCAAATATAATCGTAGAAGACATATTACCCTGTTGTCCTGTTATAGCTCTTATCCACAAACATTGGTTAGTATAATCAATCAATATCCTGTACCGGGTTAATGCAGCAGATCCCAATAGCCCCCTATTCATTGGCATAGTCATTGCGGCTGGATCAGGTATTAGCATTTGAATACTATCCATATTCAAATCAACATGAGTTAATTGCATAGATTCCTATACAGAGCTGTTAGAGCCTTGCAGTGAATGAACAACCCTTCTGGCTCCTGCAAAGTCAGAGGGGTATAAGGTACGTAAGACAGTGACATTAGAACCAGTGTCCACTAATAACGTCTGCTGTGGGCTCCCTTTGATCACAGCAGTGATGAAAGGCCGATTGTCACATGTCCTCCGGAACCTTATTACTGGATAATTATGGAAGCCAGAAGCTTATCATTGTGAGCCCGGACGAGTTGGCTCACCCTCAGACGCTGGCGCTGAGGCCTCGAATGGACCTGAGGGAGGCCACCCCGGTTAATTGCTGAGTAGCCAATAATGCAATTAATTTGTCCAATTTTAATTCAAGCAGTTTTCTCCTGGCCTTGTACAATTTAGATTAAAAACCCAAATTTCATTAAATCATTTTTATTTTGTACTCTGGTTGATTTTGTGATTGACTGGTGTAAACCAAAAGTGAAGATTGTAGGTAGTCTCCTGATCGTTAATGCATTTTAATAATTTTAAACAAATATAATCATGTCAAAGAATTTGAAGGCACTAAATCAAGTCAAAATTAACACAACTAGAGACACACTCATACACCTTAAAATATTGATTCCTTGCATTGAGTTCATAACCAATGATTCAAATTCAGTTCAAAGCTAAAAACAGAAGGACTCTATCGCAAACAACTCGAGCTTTCGCACACGCACTGAGAGAACAAACGTAAGACTGCTCATGGACTAGAGTTAAACTGCTTTAGCTCTGTAAGGGCGGAGCTTAAGCAAACATCAGAGACACATTTAACAGTAGAAAAGGAACATAATATTTCCCCCTCATGTATTCCATCAAAACTAATTTATCCTTTTTCTCTCGGACCAATTTTAAATTTCTGAAGTTTGCTACTTAAGCCAAATTTAACCCAATTTAAAATCTTGTATAGGGAAGACCCTTTTCTTAAACTTGTATGTTTCCTTCATTTGTGTGCTCCCTTAGGAGGATCATCAACATAGTTATGAAACGCCACCTCCTCCAATGCTCCCTCATTAATCTGATCATCTTCATCACTTTCAAAACCACAACTTCTGAGTCACTGCTTCTACCATAACTGTTCACTGCCCTACCTGACTTCTGAGCGTTTGTATCTGGTTTTGACACTTGCGCTCCATTGTCTCCTCCTTTTAAACATTTCACCCATCTTAATTTTTAGTTGTGCAGAACCATATAGCATATCTGCACACATGCTCTGCTTGCCTGGTTTTATTTCCTTAGCCCTGACCTGTTCTCGTATCCAGGCACATGCCTCCTTGTTTGGTTCATCCCCTTTGGACATAACCAGGATCATTGCCTTACCTAATTTTACGACATCACCTTTTACTTTCTCTTCATATTGGTGGATGCAGTCCTATTCCCCTTTATTACTTGTGCTGCCTAATTGTCTAAGGGTAGCGCACTGCCCTCTCTTAGTCTCTTCAACTAGTTCCCTCCCCCAGTAATTAGATTATGACCCATTACAACCTGAAGGGATTCTGCTTCTGTTACATATGCCTCGCTATTTGCCAAGTCCCACCAGAGTTGCCAATTTGTTGAGATAGAATCATAGAAGTTTACAACATGGAAACAGGCCCTTCGGCCCAACATGTCCATGTCGCCCAATTTATACCACTAAGCTAGTCCCAATTGCCTGCACTTGGCCCATATCCCTCTATACCCATCTTACCCATGTAACTGTCCAAATGCTTTTTAAAAGACAAAATTGTACCCGCCTCTACTACTGCCTCTGGCAGCTCGTTCCAGACACTCACCACCCTTTGAGTGAAAAAATTGCCCCTCTGGACCCTTTTGTATCTCTCCCCTCTCACCTTAAATCTATGTCCCCTCATTATAGACTCCCCTACCTTTGGGAAAAGATTTTGACTATCTACCTTATCTATGCCCCTCATTATTTTATAGACTTCTATAAGATCGCCCCTAAACCTCCTACTCTGGCACCCAGCCCTAGGTTACCCTTCCAATAATTTGCTTGACAGTTCCAATTGGGTATAACAAGGCTTTATTATAACATCAGCAAAATCATCAGTACACACAGTATTTAAGCGACAATAACAGAATGCAAGATTGGTATTACGAGGCTCCAAGTCTTCTGGACAAAAGTGCAACACAAGTAGATCTCGTTCTCTGTTTAGATTTTTTTATGCTTTTTGATTTATATCTTATACTTTTGTTGGATACGCTCACTGTTGCATTTGCTGCAACTCATCTAAAATGCATAGACTGAGTATCTTTGCTCGATTTGGCTTTAAGTGGCTTGTTGCTTACATAGATTGCTGTGTCTTTGTTTGCCTCAATTAGGTGTGAATTTCCTGTACATGATTGATCTTTGATCTTTGTTTATCAAGTAACAAGGTCAAAGGCCCTTAAAATAATTCAACAGTTAACGGTTTCCCAGACCATCGCTGACCTCATCATCTTCGGAGATTTCTTTTTCTCCTCTCCTCCTCCTTTCTCCTAGCCCTCGTGCCCCCCCCCCCCACCCCCCAAAACTGCCTCCAACCTCATAGTCCTCTAACCCCGTACAGCCCGCTTCTACCTCCTTCCCAAGAGCCACAAATAGGACTACCCTGGGAGACCCATTGTTTCAGCCTGTTCTTGCCCCACGGAACTTATCTCAACTTTTTTTTTCTCCTTGTCCAGTCTCTTCCGACCTACATCCGTCACCTTTCTGACACCCTCCACCACTTTAACAGTTTCCAATTCCCTGGCCCAAACTGTCTCCTCTTTACCATGGATGTCCAGTCCCTCTACGCCTCCATCCCCCACCAGGAGCTCTCTGCTTCTTCCTTGAACGGAGGCCCAACGAGTCCCCATCCACCATCACCCTTCTCCGCCTGGCTGAACTTGTTCTTACGTTGAACAACTTCTTTTGAAATAAAAACAGAAAATGCTGGAAAAGCTCAACGCTCACTTCCTCCAAATAAAAGGTGTAGTTATGGGAGCCCATATAGGTCCCAGCTATGCCTGCCTTTTTGTGGGATATGTGGAACATTCCTTGTTCCAGTCCCACTCAGGTCTCCTCCCTCGCCTCTTTTTCTGGTGCGTTGATCACTGTATCAGTGCTGCTTCCTGCTCTTGCCCTGAACGGAAAACTTCATCAACTTTCCTTCCAATTTCCACCCTTCCCTCGCCTTCACATGGTCCATCTCCGACTCATTCCTTCCTTGGCTTCTTTATCTCCATTTCTGGGGATAGGCTGTCGACCAATATCTACTATAAGCCTACCAACTCCCACAGCTACCTTGATTACACTTCCTCCCACCCCGCTTCCTGTAAGGGCTCTATTCCCTTCTCCCAGTTTCTCAGTCTCCATCACGTCTGTTCTGACAATGCCACCTTCCATACCAGTGCTTCTGATATGTCTTCCTTTTTCCTCAACTAGGAATTCCCCTCCACTGTAGTTGACAGGGCCCTTGACAGTGTCTGTCCTATTTTCTGCAATTCTGCCCTCACCCCTTCCCTCCCAGAACTATTGTAGGGTTCCCCCTTGTCCTCACCTTCCACCCCACCAGCCTTGACATTCAACATATCATCTTCCAGCATGATCCCACCACCAAACACATCTTCCCACTCCCCTTTCGGCACTCCGAAGGGACCGTTCCCTCCGCAACACCCTTGTCCACTCTTCAATCACCCCAAACCCGCTCTCCTCCCCACTGCACCTTCCTGTGCAAGTGCAGGAGATGCAACACCTGCCCTTTCACCACCTCCCTTTGCACTGTCCAGGGCCCCAAACACTCCTTCCAGGTGAAACAGCGATTTACTTGTACTGATTTCAATTTAATATACAGATTGGCTGATCGCTTTGCTGAACACCTCTGTTCTGTCTGCAAGCGTGACCCTGACCTGCTGGTCGCTTGCCATTTTAATTCCCCTTCCCACTCTGACCTTTCTGTCCTCAGCCTCTTACACTGTTCCAATGAAGCTCAATGGAAGCTCGAGGAACAGCACTTCATGTCTTGTTTAGGCACTTTACAAACTTCCAGGCTCAACATTGATTTTCAATAACTTTAGATCGTAGCCACTGCTCCCACTTTTTTTGGACAGCAAGTGCTGGTAATGTCTGCTGTTGCCATTTACAGCTACTCTAGACCAACCTTTTGTTTCTTAACTTGTCCCATTATCACCCTCCTTGCCTTGCACTATCACTCTTGCCCTCTACCCTATCGCAGACCTTCCCTTTTGTTCTTTCCTCCCGCCCCTTTCCTTATCTCTGTACTTGCTTAAAAACTTTAACTCATTAACATCTTCCAGTTCTAACGAAAGGTCTTCAACCTGAAACGTTAACTGTTTCTTTCTGCACAGATGCTGCCTCACTTGCTGAGCTTTTCCTGTTTATTTCAGATTTCCAGCATCCGCAATATTTTGCTTTTGATTCAACAGTTAACAGGATTATCTTTTTTTTAATTTCCTTTGTTTGATAAGTTTTGACTAGCTTTATCTTCTCCTTTCCTGGGCAAACGTGATCTTGAGTGACACCATTTGCATCTATACAACAGTCAGTTGATAGGCAGGGACATGTTTTGACTACTTTGATTTGACAATTACCTTGTACAGGACATACATTGTTGACATCTGTTCCCTGATCAATAGAGATCTCTTATCAGCAGAACTGCCAATTCTTGTGTTTTTTAATATTCCATTCTTCTATCTGACCCTTTTGGGCACTGGGCACTTTTTTAGTATAAGCTAGCTACTTTTATTCTCTTGCAATATTATCTTCGAGCCGGTCCACAGTATTCCTGGCCTATGTCCACATTTTAAAATAGGTTCGATAGGTGGTTAAAGGAAAGAGGGATATGGGAACAGAATGGGCATATGGAATTAAGACTACTGCTCATGTGCAGGAAATATAATTCAATGCAAGCTAACTCCCTTCTAACTTAAATATATCTTGTTCCTTTGAGACTGACTTGATGATGTACCTCATGCATGATCTCGGTCAAGGTGTACTGCAACACCCTTCAGACAGAATGGCCAAGTTCAGATAACTGTTGGGGTTTGGAATGCACTTGGGAGAAACCTTACTAATTTCTGTATTACAGCCCAGATCCTAAAGGTCACTACAATCGGAGGGAGCCTCACTTTGAACAAGGGTGACTGGATTGATCTCATCTGCAGTGTAACAGGAGTTGAAGACACGGTCACGGTTGAGGTCAGCTGGTATTTAAGCACATCTCCAGCAACTGATGCTCCAAACAAGAAACCTCTTGTGCACATGAACCGTGCAGCAGTAGTGAACAATTCAGATTTTGTCTCACTAAGCAGGAGTAGTGGCAGCGACTACAGACTGAGAGTGCTACAAATTGATGAAACAGACAGTGGATATTACTACTGTGCAGCCTTTGTCTGGATCCAGTATGCTAGTGAAATGTGGCACAAAGCAGCAGAGAGAAGGTCCAATCCTGTCAGTGTCGCTGTTAATCTTCTAGGTAATTTCATTCTTCAGTGTTTTACAAATGCTAGAATAATTGTTGATTATGCCCAATGGTACATGTGAAGTAACAGAACATTTACCTGGAATAGGAATGGGAGTAGGCCACTCAGCCCCTCAAGCCTGTTCTGCCATTCAAATTAGATCATGGCTGATCTGCATCAACTCCATTTACTTGCCTTGTGTCTTGTGTTCATTACATCTGAAAATGACACCTTGACACATACATTGTACAATATTAAAATGGAAAAGATTCTAATTAAACCACTTACATAAAGCTAACTCACATTAGCTGTCTTTTTGCGAAGAATGGTGGTTGCAAGCGGGTTTACGCTATTGGAAAGCACATTCCAACAGTATCCTTTACGCTAAAAGGAAGGCACCCTTTGAATAATGGACATCCTACATACTAAGGGGACCCGAGGCTGTAGCTGGTCAGCTGCCAGGTTCATATTGATCGGGTCACAGATTGTAGGTGGACATTCATAGTATAAAAATCCTATTCTAAGTGAAATGTTCTTATAACAGGATTTCGCCTGCTTAACATGTTTATTGATAAAAATCCAACAAACTTTTTATATTAATTTAAAATAGTTACATATGGGATCGCGTATAAGTACATTGAACTGTATCCAGTGGCTTTTCTGTAGTTAGTTAGTGTTAATTTCGAGGTTCACATTACAGAGGTAAACTTTGTTCTAATCACAACCACAGCTCCTACATATACTGTTCAGCTAACCTCCACGAAGATACCTAGTTCCTCGGGGGAGGCAGCAGAGCTTGAGTGCCGAGTGTTGGATTTACAAAATGCAGACGATGTGAAGCTGACTACGACCTGGTATTTCAACCCAAAAGGGCAGGATGGTGTTGCCAAAGGAAGTGTTCCTATAGCAACGATGGATCAGGATTGGACACTAAAATTGGACGATAAGTATAATGAGCGAGCAGAAAAGGGAGAGATCATTTTTATGAAGCCTGCGCTACATGTTTTCAAGTTTCAGATGCAACATGCTCTTGTCTCTGACAGAGGAGAATATTTTTGCAATGTTTCTGCCTGGATTAAACAACGAGATGATGCGTGGTTGAAAAAACAGGAAATCTCTTCAGTCGCCATTGATGTGTTTTGGAAAACGGAAGGTAAAATGTTCCTACAGTTTCTGCAAGGTCTCTGGTTTGTTTTTTAAATCCTGTGTTTTGCTGTCGTTTTAAAACTTTTTTTTCTTTTTAAAAATATAGAACAATATTTAAATTCTTGGTCAACACTTGTAAATGCTGTTGCAGACAAGTTTGAGGATGTTTTTTCTTCTGTGAAAGTTATTTTTGAGAATGTTTAAATGGTTTACATTGGCCAGATTTTTTTTAAAATCCCCTCCTTTTCCATGCTGCCAACTCCTAGGGAGGTGCCTAACCTCTGCTCATTCTCCATGACAACATGGTTGAGATTGGGCGAACAAGTTGTGGGGTGCTGTGGGCACTAACTCTCATCCTACCCTTTCATTGTGCACTATACCCTGCTATCTCTAGTAGAATAATTCATGACTAAGGTTAGTATGTAGTATACATCATATATAATGCCTTTAGATAGTAGCAGCTGCTGGTTTAGAATTACAATGAACCTGTCTTTCATTGCATTTAACGTTCCCTTAATTTCTTAGACCCAAGCCTGAGTATTACAGCGACAGAGGAGAAACCAGTATCTACGAGAGGCAACACTTTTGAGATGACTTGTAGTGTTTCTGCAGAGCATGTTGAAGTGCCTCATTACTCAGTGGTTATAGCAATGAATGAACCAGCCTTTACTGATGCAAAGGATAGCAAGAGGCTAATTTCGTTGACTCGAGACTCAGTGGTCAAACTGGAGAAGTGGGACATCAAGGATCGGTCGGAGGATGTTGTTCTAGAGAAAGTCGGTGACAAAGAATTCCGTTTCCGGCTGTACAGGACCCAATTTTCCGATGAAGGATCGTATTACTGTATTGTCCATGCTTGGGTTCCAGATACAAACGGAGGGTGGTCTGAAGCAGTTGCAAACTCATCCAACACAGTAGCTGTTGCCTTTAAAACAGCAGGTGGTTTCTTAATTTAATCAACAAATTGAGGGTCATTAACAGATGAAATGGTGGTGTAGGCATGTGGATCGACAGAAGACTGCTGACCTTGTAATAATATACCATATATAATGTGTGGATGGTTTGATTGTAGTTTAGAATCTGGAAAGCTTACAATCTTGGGTACAGTAGTACAGGTAGGGAGGGAGATAATGCAAATTGACCTAGACAACGTGCATCTCCAGTAGCGGGCTGAATTGGTAAACTGGCAAAGGCTTAGGAGTAACTTACCTGACCTTCTCTCAACTAACAAATCATGGGCAATGTGGAAGACCTAAAGAAGGAGTGGTAAACATGTGAAAGTAACTAGTTTTTAAATTAAAACTCATCATTGGGAATGGATCTTAATTTTAAAAGAAACCAGATTTACAAATACAAAGCGATATTGAAGAAGGGTGGGAGGAAGCTCACATGGAGCATAAACACCAGCATGGACCCATTGGACGGAATGGCTTCTTTCTGTGCTATACATTCTTTTATAATTCTTTATTATATAGTAACTAAGGGAACATTTTTCTATAACTGATTAGATACTTGAACTTTTTGCAGGAGTGTCCCAGCTATTTAACTTTGTGCCTATCATGGAGCTATAGGTATCTCTCAGGTGGATGTAAAAGATCCCATGGCGTTCAAAGAAGAGCATGGGATTTCTGCCAGCGTCCTGGCCAACATTTGTCCCTCAGCCAACACCACTAAAACAGATTATTCATTTTTCTCATTGCTGTCTGTGGGTGGGACCTTGTGCACAAATTGTTCACTGTGTTTTCCTACAGTACAACAGTGACTACACTTCAAAAGTACTTCATTGGCTGTGAAGTACTTTGAGACCTCATGAAGACATTATAAATGCAAACTTCTCCTTCACTGCCTCAAAAATTCAACCAATACAACATACAAGCACAAATAGGACTGAGTTGCCTGGACTGTGCTGCATATGGCCCATGGGCTGTAGTTATGACATCTGTTTTATTGTGTGTACATATAGAATCAGAATTTTTATTTGTGATCTGGAAATTGTAACATTACCTAATTTCCTGGCCCCCATTCATCCCAATCCTACCAGGGATCCCAGTATTGCTACGTAGAAAATCTTCACCTCCTATCTGTAGCCCTTTTGAGGAGTTAGAAAATTCCAAATATTATGGCAAACATTTTTTTGGCATATCCATTGGTCTCTGTCAGGGGTTGAGGAGCTCAGTGTTATATTAGGGGTGTGGTGTTGGCCATTCTTTGGTGGGTTGAGAAAGATGGTAATGATGCACAATGTTGGAGATTTGATCTAAAATGGCTTGCTATGGGTCTTCAACCCTAATATGCAGATACCAGTTTACTTTTGCTATTAAAACTTTTATATGCAAATTTCACAAATTTTTGGTGTGACCAGAATGCATTGCTCAATTCTGGAACATAACCTGCTGCTTTGTTTTTGTTTTTTATGGTTTCCCCCATTGGGCCTTTTTTCCACCTTTTTTTTGTTTTTCATTATTCTCCAATTCCACCCCGCCCCTTATCTTGCCTGGATTGGAAGTGCAAATATTGCATCTGTATTTCCAAAAACCCATGCTTTTTCTTCTTGCCCTACATTCAGCTGTGTTAAAATAACCATTTTTCTTGAACTCATCGAACTTGCCTCCTGGGGTGGGTGGGGGGGAATGAAAATTCAAAAATAAAGTTTTCTGGGAATTTTTTTTTTAAAAACAAAATTGTGGAACTCTTTTTATAACAAAGTCCTAAATCCTAATGAAGTTTCTGTGTGAATGAAACTTGTGAAACAAACCTTAGCATTTTATGCTTATGCAGACAAGTGCTGAGTTCACAAAATTACAGTATACAAGCCTGTAACAGCTTTGATCAAGAACCAGGTCCTGGACCTATCCCACTACCAGTTCAGCAAGTTGAGTGGATTTTCCAAAAGGAGGGTGGGGGTGATTTTTCAGTTGGGAATGATTGGCTTTTCAAGTATGTTGTTTTCCTAAAAGCACAGTGCAGTTGAGCTTTTTAAACTGCTGATTGTACAGAAATCTTACTTGCTCTAAATCAGTGCTCTAAATTGAATAGTCAAACACTGATAACCTGTAAATGATTAACCCACCTTCACTTCACCAGGATCTTTACAGTGTGCTGTGATGAAATCTAGTCTATAAACTGGGATTTGTTTTTGAAACTAAAATCTTACTATATTCCTACAATAAATAATGGAAAGACTATAGTTATTGCTGCTTGTCCTAGTCCCTGTGCTTCAAGTTCCAAAGTCACTTCTGAGCTTTGATCCCTGTGACAGTGTATAATTGTGCTCTGTTCTGCCCTTTCAGCTGTACATTACTATTTTTAGGTTCTCTGACTGCTTATCAACTCACTTTCATTTTTGGCAGTCCAGCTAACTTTTATAAGTGAATATTCTGCCCAATGATCTTGTTAGCATTCATTTAATACAGAGGATTAATGGATATGCTGTTTAATCAGTTTGCAACCACTACTCCTGAAAGGGCACAAGCTGCATTAGGGCTGTAGTAAGTGGGGTTTTCCATGGTGCTATGAAGTTCAAGTTAATTTGTCACTGATTCAAATGTGGTTGCTCTCACTTCACCTCTGGGAGCTTTTAATTTAGCCCAAATGGAGGAAATGAAAATCTTCTGATACAGGACTAGATAGCGCAGCGTGTTGGAACATTGCTATGGTCAAATGGGTAAAGGCACCACCTGTGACACCGAGCTGTACAGACCAGAAGGTTGAAAGTTCGATTTCCAGTCTGTTCTGAGTTAGCTAAAGGATTGGGCTTAGTTGCAAGGTCATCTATAGTTCAATAGCTTGCTGACAATCACCATCCAAAATTCTAAATGAAGAATGGGCACTTTAATGAAGTGTTGGAGGCTAGCCAGTGCCAACAGAACTGTATGCCAGCAAGAGTCAGTGCCTTCAGGACAGGATGGGAGAAAAAATATTTGTTAAAATAAAATTTAGCATTTCACTTATGATCTGGGTTCTAATGCTGCCCAACCACAGAGTGAATGTTCTCTCTTATTTTCTGTCTGTTAAGCTCATAAGTTATATATGTAAAGCATTTTCTGTCCACCTTCTAATATGTGCAGTTCCAAAGTTTTAAAATTGCACTTAAATTTAATACGGAGTATAATAGATAATGACTTATTTTCTTATCTATTAACTTGTCTCGTGTTACACTCCAGCTCCCCGGTTTAATGTAACTTTGCAGTCTGAGAAGACTCGTGTGTATCAAGGTGAGACTGTGGAGATGAACTGCACTGTTGACCTGTCGGAGATACCTAACAACTCAGGTAATTTTAGGAAAACTATCCCAGATCTGTCATGGGTATCATTCTTTTTTCCCCAAGAGTATGTTCTTCTGATGGGCTCTTAGGCTTCATGCAGGTTGCATTAGAAATCTTCCAGGCAGCCATGGTGAGTCCTTCTATTCAACAGCTACTGCTGTTCAGGAATCTGCTATGGCTTCTATCCATACAGCTTCTCATACTCCTCCCAAAGTATATTATGTAATATGTGTGGGGAGGGGGCACAATGAATAGAGACAACTTACTGAAGGAATAGTACTCTTCATTCTTCAAATTAAGTTCACCCACCCTATGTACTATAATCAGGACCAAGCAATAAGATTCTTGAGTTCTGTTATTAAAGTCTTCCATCTAAAATAAAAGAATGTTGACACAAAGAAAGAAGTTAATGAAACAAGTGTTAGCGGCAGAAAGTACTAACAGAAGATTTATTCTTGTATGGCAGGGGTGGTTGAGGTGACCTGTAGCTCTTGAAGGGAAGAGGAAGTGGAAATATAAATACTTGAAATAAAAATGTAGAATTTTGTTTTGTAAGAAGACCTGTTTTGTTTTCTAATTTGATCTCTGTTGGCCGTAAACAATTGTGGGAAAAGTATGGATTGGGTGATGTATGGGTTGGGAAGATCCTGTGGTATATTACCGATGGGAACCCTAAAAAATCCTCCCCTTCTCTCTGGCTAAATTCTGTTCCCTTTCGATCGATGTCTGTGATGCATAGAGAATGTTGAATGTTGCTTTCTATGAGCCCAATGGACTAGTGAATCTTAATTTTTTTTATTATTGTGGATTGTGCAGGCTCATGCTAATTAAAGGTGTATGGTACTCTTGGGCACGATAGCATTGGTATACATTTTTCACATGAAGTTGTTCCCTGTACAACTCACCCACTACTGCCTCCCCTCTCCGGCAAAACTTTGTTTCAAAGGTCATTTAAAATGCTTCCTCCTGAGAGGGACAGTTGCACCTGAAGGTGGTAACCCAAAAGCACCCTCATAGACACTGGCTACATAAGGTCACCTTTCTGGAGAAGTATCTTACATTTAAAGTCCTTTACTTACTCCAGCCAAGAGTGACATTTCCACTTTAATTTGAACCAACTAAAGCTTTTAATTCAGTCCAAATGAGCAGTGTGCTGTAGTGTAAATGCCTTTGACTTTGTTGAGTCCATATTTTTGTTTTACTGAGGCTTTTGACTTTAACCCAATTCTGAGTGAGGTTAATCTCTGCTGCACCGAATAATCTATTTGAGCCAAAAGTCAGTTATGGTTTCTTTACTCTGCAGTCAATAAAGGTTTATCCAATCTTTTTACTGACAAACCCTTTTAGCTTTCAAATACACACATCTTTGATAAAACTTTCAAAATCGACTAATGCAAATTTTTTAAATATTTGTTCATGGGATGTCTGTGTCGCTGGCAAGGCCAGTATTTATTGCCCAGCCCTAATTGCCCTTGAGAAGGTGGTGGTGAATCGCCTTCGTGAACCACTGCAGTCCGTGTGGTGAAGGTTCTCCCACAGTGTTAGAGTTTCAGGATTTTGACCCAGTGACGATGAAGGAACGGCGATATATTTCCAAGTCGGGATGGTGTGTGACTTGGAGGGGAATGTGCAGGTGGTGGTGTTCCCATGTGCCTGCTGCC
Organism: Heptranchias perlo; assembly: GCF_035084215.1. NCBI lineage: Eukaryota > Metazoa > Chordata > Chondrichthyes > Hexanchiformes > Hexanchidae > Heptranchias > Heptranchias perlo. The sequence goes on from NC_090335.1 coordinate 47,630,679, forward strand.
CTTGTCCTTCTAGGTGGTAGAGGTCATGGGTTTGGGAGGTGTTGTCAAAGAAGCCTTGGTGACTTGCTGCAGTGCATCCTGTGGATGGTGCACACTGCAGCCATGGTGCGCCGGTGGTGAAGGAAGTGAATGTTTAGGGTGGTGGATGGGGTGCCAATCAAGCAGGATGCTTTGTCCTAGATGGCATCGAGCTTCTTGAGTGTTGTTGGAGCTGCACTCATCCAGGCAAGCGGAGAGTATTCCATCACACTCTTGACTTGTGCCTTGTAGATGGTGGAAAGGCTTTGGGGAGTCAGGAGGTGAATCATGTGCCTGCTCTTGTAGCCACAGTATTTATGTGGCTGGTCCAGTTAAGTTTCTGGTCAGTGGTGATCCCCAGGATGTTGATGGGGGATTTGGCAATGGTAATGCCATTGAATGTCAAGGGGAGGTGGTTAGACTTTCTCTTGTTGGAGATGGTCATTGCTTGGCAGTTGTCTGGCATGATTGTTACTTGCCACTTATCAGCCCGAGCCTGAATGTTGTCAGGGTCTTGCTGCATGCGGGCATGGACTGCTGCATTATCTGAGGGGTTGCGAATGGAACTGAACTCTGTGCAATCATCAGCGAACATCCCCACTTCTAACCTTATGATGGAGGGAAGGTCATTGCTGCAGGAATTCCTCAGGGCAGTGTCCTTGGCCCAACCACCTTCAGCTGCTTCAATGTCCTGGGGCTGAGATGATTGGCTTCCAACAACCACTACCATCTTTGTGCTAGGTATGACTCAGCCACTGGAGAGTTTCCCCCTGATTCCCATTGACTTCAATTTTACTAGGGCTCCTTGGTGCCACACTCGGTCAAATGCTGCCTTGATGTCAAGGGCAGTCACTCTCACCTCACCTTTTGGAATTCAGCTGTTTTGTCCATATTTGGACCAAGCCTGTAATGAGGTCTGAAGCAGAGTGGTCCTGGTGAAATCCAAGCTGAGCATCGGCGAGTAAGTGCAGCTTGATAGCACTGTCAACGACACCTTCCATCACTTTGCTGATGATTGAGAATAGACTGATGGGGTGGTAATTGGCCAGATTGGATTTGTCCTGCCTTTTGTGGACAGGGCATACCTGGGCAATTTTCCACATTGTCAGGTAAATGCCAGTGCTGTAGCTGTACTGGAACAGTTTGGCTAGAGGTACAGCTCGTTCTGGAGCACAAGTCTTCAGCACTACAGCCGGGATGTTGTCAGGGCTCATAGCCTTTGCTGTATCCAGTGCACTTAGCCACTTATCACGTGGTGTGAATCGAATTGGCTGAAGACTGACTTCTGTGATGGTGGGGATATCTGGAGGAGGCAGAGATGGATCATCCACTCGGCACTTCTGGCTGAAGATGGTTGCAAACGCTTTAGCTTTGTCTTTTGCACTCGCGTGTTGGAGTCTGCCATCTTTGAGGATGGGGATGTTTACATCCTCCCGTTAGTTGTTTAATTGTCCACCACCATTCACGACTGGATGTAGCAGGACTGCAGAGCTTTAGTCTGATTGTGGAATCGCTTAACTCTGTCTATAGCATGTTGCTTCTGTTGTTTAGCATGCATGTAGCCCTGTGTTGTAGCTTCATCAGGATGGCACCTCATTTTTAGGTATGCCTGGTGCTGCACCTGGCATGCTCTTCTACACTCCTCATTGAACCAGGGTTGATCCCCTGGCTTGTTGGTAATGATAAAGTGAAGAATATGCCGGACCATGAGGTTACAGATTGTGCTGGAAAATAATTCTGCTGCTGATGGCCCACAGCACCTCATGGATGCCCAGTTTTGAGCTGCTGATCTGATCTGAATCTATCCCATTTAGCACTGTGATAGTGCCACACAACACGTTGGATGGTGTCCTCAGTGCGAAGATGAGACTTCATCTCCACGTGGACTGTGCGGTGGTCACTCCTACCAATACGATCATGGACAGATGCATCTGAAACAGGTAGATTGGTGAGGATGAGGTCAAATAGGTTTTTCCCTTGTTTTGGTTCGTTTACCCACCTGCTGCAGGCCCAGTGTGGCAGTTATGTCCTTCAGGACTCTGCCAGCTCGGTCAGTAGTGGTGCTACCGAGCCACTTTTGATAATGGATATTGAAGTCCCCACCCAGAGTATATTCTGTGCCCTTGCTACCCTCTGCTTCCTCCAAGTGGTGCTGAACATGGAGGACTGATTCATCAGCTGAGGGAGGGCGGAAGGTGGTAATCAGCAGGAGGTTTCCTTGCCCATGTTTGACCTGATGCCATGAGATTTCATGGGGTCCAGAGTCAATGTTGAGGACTCCTGGGGCCACTCCCTCCTGACTGTATCACTGTACCGCCACCTCTGGTGCGTCTGTTCTGCCTATAAAACTATAAAATATTTCGATGTGTTTGATTTTGTTTAGCAGCTGAATAGTTAAGAAAACTTGTGACCTGAGCAGGCCGGAGCTAGTTCAGTACATTGTTGACATATTGCAGTGCAAGATGCACTTTTTACCAGGAAGTTCTGCTACTGTGATTGCTGTTATCTACCTGAGCATTGATGCTGTTCTAGTAATACAATATGCAACTGCTTCTACCCTTAATCTAGTGTCCTTTGAAGCCAGAGCATTTTGTTTTATTATGAAATATTGGTGAAAAACATTTTATGAGCATGACTTGGTTTTCTTGGCCTCCTTGCAGGAAATTCCCAACCTCTCCAATGATCCTTCCCTCTGCCAGCATTACAGACACTAACGTCTCTGTCTCTTGCTCTTGTGCGGGCATGGATCTATCCTCTGCTGCTTCCCAATCCCCTGAACTCCTGCACTGATTAAACCAACCCATTTTGACTTGAAATCCTTAAAGATTACTCTAATCCTTTGGATACTGACGGCTTTTTTAACTTTCAAAATATGCACATGAAACAAGCTGTTCAATATTTCTCACGCCCTGGTGCTTTTATGATAAATGAGGGGAAAGGTTTAAATTTTGGTGCAGGAAATGTAATGCAGTTCTTGAGTAGAATTGAATTTAAATATGTACATGGTTGTAATGGACTATTCATTAATTAAAATTTTTGGTTTATTGATCTTCCTCCTAGATGTCTTGTATGAGGTAGAATGGTTCTTGATCCAACAGTTCTCCGTTAACACAACCCAAAGTCCCCTGGTGCTGGTAGATCAGAGGTCAGTGGTGACACACCTGAAAGACGACATCACCAACGAAATCAGCGTTGAACGAGTCAGCATGCACGAATTCCGTCTACGAATACACTGTTCTGAGAAGAATATTGCTGGCAATTACTTCTGCAAAGTAACACCTTGGATAAAATCCGAAACTGGAATGTGGCAGAAAATGCCACCACAGCAATCTGATTCGCTTTCAGTACGCGTCGATATTTCAGGTTAGTTTTGATTTACTCATAAAGGAGATGCCATTAAGCAAATCACAAGTACATTGTTCCTTGATATAGTTAGGATTTCTTGCCAGTTTACCTGGAAATTTTTCATTTTTTTTAACGAAAAAAACAAAATCCAAGTGAAAAAGGAGGGAAGGAATTCAAAAAATTAATTTATGCTCATTTTTCTTGCTGGTTATGTTGGTTTGTTAAATTATGCAATATTTGAAGCAAATTAAGTAGTATAAGCAGTCCTTTTTCCTGACTTTCATTGGGTACTGGAAATGAGATGCATTACTCTACATCAGATTATTTGTCCATGTTCAATTGACGGAGGTGCACGGCAACATAGTGAGATTCTCAATTAGAGAATTGTACATGAGTCAAAAAAAAAGTATTACAATTGTGACTGTCAAGAGAATTCGAGCAGGTTGGAATGCATGCCTGTAAAGGAACCTGCAAGATTTTCTTCCATTAATTTAAATATTGGCAAATTGGGTGGCTCTTTTACAGGCATGTGTTCCAACGCATCCAATTTTCTGGAATTCACCATGCCCAGGCAATCCAGTCTTGATGGTGGAAAATCTCCTCTTTTAGTGTCTCAAATCTATTTTGAGATGGTGACATCCTGAAGCAGTGAAACAGAAGATAAAATGTCATAATCCTCACAATTACAGCATATAACCACAAAGTAGATTCTCCTCATTGATGTTGCTCAGTGATTTTGCTGTATTGCATTTCCAGGGATAAAAAATCAGTGGATTTTATCTGTTGCACAGATAAAGCTAGCCTGTCTGACAGTGCATCCATTTAATGTGTGTGTGTATATGTATTAGTTATATTTTGGATGACTGAACCAAAATGGGTCAAATGGCCTCCTTTTAGTCATAATTATTTTGTGATTACTCATTTATCACCATGGTTACACTCACAGGATATTCCTGCTTGTGAAATGCCCTCTTAGGTAATTGTAAAGTTAATTATTAACACATAGGTATGGGATTGGAGAGTATAGTAAAAAAGCAGAGAAAGGTGGTGGGAGAGACAGAGGTCAAAGATGAACAAATCAAGTGAAACAGTCTGAAATGGTAAAATATAGGTTAATAGAAGATAAGGTAAAAGGCAATATTAATGACCAAGGGAATGAGAGATAATTAGAGAACTGAGAAGGAGTGAATAAAAGTAGGGCTCAGAAAAATACAATTCAAAGAATGGACAAATAAGGTGCTAGAATGGAAAATGAGTATTTGCATAATGGAGAGGAATATTATGAGACCAGAGAAACATGTAGTAACTGCTTGTTTTATTTTCTGCCTTCCTCTTCTCCCTTTCCTCCCCTCCTTTTTTAGTGCTCAATTCCTTTAAGATGCCTTTGATATACGGGATTGGCAGTGCCTTATTAATTGGAATTCTCGCTTGTGCAATCGGATTCTGTGCTTCTCGAACCTGTGCTAGGGAGAAAACTGCAACAAGATGTGAGCAACACAGGTTAATGACGATGCCCTCGGACTGAGATGATCTCTTGCAACATTTCAGGAGTGACCATTGGATGAACTACAGAAACTACCTACACTGCAATTTGGGGAGGGGGAGAAAGCAGATGTTGTGGAGGTGTCTGATGTCTTTTTAGAATTTTATCACGTGCAATGATTGTAATTTTTTTTTTTAAAAAGCCATGTTCAGATTTTTGAATGGGGTAAAAACACTTTGGGAATGTCACACTGTGATTTTTGTGACTTATTTTTTAAGTGGAGTAAGTGATACTGTGGAGATACTGCCAGTGTTTCTCAATGTCTGCCCATCTCTGTCTGTAGAGAAGACCTGGCTCCAGCCACATTTCCTTGGTCTCTGCTGGTCAGTCACCATTATTGTGGTTTCTAATTATTGGTATGGGGGAGGAGGGGGAAGTGTGTGTAAACGAAACACAATTCTTCCAATGGTAATATGGATGGGGGTTTGTTCTGTGAATGTGAATTCAAAATTATCAGTGAAATATTATAGAATGAATTTGGCAGAGTGCCAAGATTCCACTGGTTTGCTTAAAAGGCTGAAGCTGGTAAAATAAACAGAATGTTTAACACTCTTCTGGGATAGTCTTTCATTTGGAAGAAAGACTGTGACCCGAAAGGAGAAGAGGTACAGCTGCCACGGACTAAAATGGGCTGTAACGGAAAAGGGATTTCTTTTAATGTTGCAGGGAGGGGCAGAGGTTCCATTAATGAAGATGGATTCCCAAGATACTGTATTAAGAGTATAATAAATTGCACAACTTTATTGCTGCCTTTGAGCATGCACAGGGTGAAATTTACACTAGAGGATATCGCCCTTGACACAGCCCACACCAGTACAGTCTGTTTCAAGCTGATCTTTGTATGAAGCACCTGGTTTTGTCAGTATATCTCACTGTGTAAATTAAGCTGATATTGAAATTAGATGCAGTTCTAAACAAAATAAAAATGCAGCCTAATTGGTGGATGATTGCCACTGGGTTGGCATCAGTGCAGATAAGTTGAAGTGATTTAGGGTGGTGTGGCATCACACAACAAATCATGTGAATTTCTACGCATGCGGCACAATTTGTTCTTGGACTATTGTAATTTGCCTTTTGAAAGTCCAGAGCCAATGAAAATGCTGGTTTCTGGGCACTTATACATCATTTGCCATGAAGATGGTGCACAGTCCAGTCCTGGACTTGCACTTGCAAAATCCCTGGCTAAGCAGTTCTAACTACACACATTCTTCCAGTTTTACCACAGAGCGATAATGCTCGTACTGGAGAGAGGAACAGAACGAGAAATCTCATTGTCTGCCTCTTCCTCCCATTTTTCACACCAAGTGAGCAATTGGGGAAGATGATCAATGGCTGAATTTCCCTCCTCCATAACTAGCCGAATTTAGGCAGCGCAACAGTGGAAAAATGAAATTGGGTGAGGAGGCTTACCACCACATGCCCGCCCCTACCAGCACCACCATGGATTTTCCTTACACCACCTGCCCTAGCTGGGAAGGCAGCTGACTGCCCCTTCACCACCTCATTTCATTAATGATGGCAGAGAGGTGAAGGCCAGGAAACCCATACAAATTTCCCTGCCTACTATTGGTGATCCAAGGGACTTCTAGGAGAGGGGTGACTATATATATCCTGGGGTAGCAGTGTCCAGGCCTGTGGAAGCTGCTTTTGGAGGGAGGGCCCAGTAGTGAAAACCTCTTCTTGTGGCTCCATAACCTTACTGACTGCAACATTGCTGCATCATTATTGGCTCCCTTTTGTTGACAGGAACCCCACCCTGCATAGGTAAATGGCTCCGTCCCATTAAAATGGATCGGAGTTGTGGCAGGATTAGAGCAGATGTCCTGCCTCAAACCCCCTCAGGCAGTAAACCCACCCCAGAGGAAAGCCCAGGCTTAACTTTTTGTTTGTGGAACAGTACAATGGCCATACTCTGCTAATCTCCCACTTGTAGGAGAAGTGATGCACAATGGTTAACAACCTCTATGGGAGAAAAGCTAAAACAAACAATCGAGTGCAACATGGGTCTTCTGTATGTCTCCAGCACATGCTAAGAAGCAGATCATTTCTTTCTGTGCTCCAGGTGTGTATACTATTTTGTTCTGTACAGGTTAGTGAACAAGCCAAGTGCCAACATTGCTTAATGGGAATTATTACCATAATACTACAAAAAGTCTTCAAGTATTTAATCTGAGTGACTGAAATACACTTTACTAAAAATTAGGATTTGTAAAATTGATTTTGCTTAGAATTTTGTTTTAAAGTAGTGGCTTTTATATGATAGCACTTAAATGCATAAATTGAATAACTCAAATCACAACCACTGATTGGGTTCCAGTTTGTTCACTTAGTCAAGTTGTCTTTTTTTTAAAAAAAATTTATATATCAAGGAAATTGTAACACACTTCCTACAGGCCCATAGCAGTGTGCACCAGACTTGTACTGACAATATAGTTGTTGACTGACCTGTGTATTCAAACATTTCCTGTTGCTATTTCAGATTTTCAAATTGTGCAGTTTTTTTAAATTTTGAGTCAAATAATCAATTATTTAGATGATCAAATGCACCAGCCAGCCATCTTGAATACACCACTGTTACGATTAGTGCCACGATGAATGTTGCTGTTCCTAGAATATTGCATGTTCTGGAGCTGAGATCCAAGGCACATATTTGAGACATTCAAATATGCAGCCCCAAATTTATTTGTCTGGAACATGAACCAGTTTGCAGTGGCTTTACTGGTGACTCTTGTAGAATGTAACAAAAATATGACATCTTCTGTCTTCTGTAATGAGGCGGCAGTACTTTAGACCCTTGGGCTGATCAATCCATGAAACAGACCCTGCTTAGGAATTTGTCTGTGTTTTTGTGTGTGTGTGTGTGTCCCCTCCCATGTGCCTAGACTTTACAGAGTGATTTTCCCATCAGGATGCATAGCTTGGATCTCAAGTGGGAAACCCACTCTGATACCACATGCAGGTGCTAGATTGCAAAAAAAACACTTTCCTGTATATTTTCTTAGAATATCACTTCTGCTCTTAAAGGTCAAACATATTTCCTTGGTACTGATTTCCTAAAGGTATTTTGTACTTCAAATATGTTTAGGAAATCTCTAAGTGAGCGATATATTCTTCTGCCTATTGCTTTGCACATTTGGGTTAAACAAAACATGTCAGTGTAAGATTAAAAAGACAAAAATTGTTGAACTAAAATCCATAAAACATGCAAACTCTTAATGAACAGTTCAAGTTTAATTTTAAATAAATGCCCCTCCTATATAAATTTACTTAAATGTTTCTTACATTTGAAAAAAATGCAACTTACAGCTGTATGTATACAACACAAGCTGTGAGCATAGGTTGGTGATACTTGTAATAAGTTTTTTGTTATTAAAGTTTGCTCATGGTTTCTATTTGTGTGGTTGAATGTTTGTTTCTAAAGTTTTTATTCTTTGTTAGTTGATCTTTTGTGGCATTGCTTAGAGTCAAAACATTCGTGCCTATCTTCCCATAACTGGCTCTCTGTCTTCTCCCCCTCCCTGTTTGTCTTCCACTTCTGTCTTTTCCCTTTTCTCTTCACAATGAAAACGTGAAGCAGATCAACTCTAACTCTGCAACGTTTACTTTTCTGTGAGTCCTTCCCATTGTCTCCTCTTTTCTATATGTATTCCACACTGTCTCACAGCTCCTTCCTTTTTTTTCTGTCTCTATGGGGTAGAAATTGGACCACATTGCATCATTTTTCAGCTGCAAAATGGGGGCAAACAGTTTCAATTTCACAGGGCTATGTCCTGGGTAACTATAGACCCATTAGTTTGGCATCAGTAATAGGAAAGATGCTAGGGGTATCATTAGCAATGTAATATATGACTACTTGGACAGAGAAGAACATATTGGACAGCCAACATGGCTTCAAAAAAAAAAGGTAATGTCCGAACATAAGAAATAGGAGCAAGAGTAGGCCATTTGGCCCCTCGAGTCTGCCCTGCCATTCAATAAGATAATGGCTGATTTTTGAACTAAAAGAACTCCATTTCTGCCTGGTCCCCCATATCCCTTGATTCCCCTAGAATCCAAGAATCTATCTACCTCTGACTTGAATGTACTCAACGACCGATCATCCACAGCCCACTGGCATAGAGAATTCCAAAGATTCGCAACCCTCTGAGTGAAGAAATTTCTCCTCATCTCAGTCCTAAATGGCCGAGCCCTTATCCTGAGACTATGCACCCCCCCCCCCCCCCCCCCACAAGTTCTAGACTCTCCAGCCAGGGGAAACCAACTCTCTGCATCTACCCTGTCAAGCCCTCTCGGAATGTTATGTTTCAATAAGATTACCTCTCTTCTAAACTCCAGACAGTATAGGCCCATTCTACTCAATCTGCTCAGGACAACCCTCATCCTGGGAATCAATCTAGTGCGCCTTTGTTGCACCACCTCCTAAGGCAAGTAGATTGGATGACAGTTTGGAGGACATGTGTGAAGCATTGTAAGGCTAGTGCTAGTGAATCTGCCTACCTGTTTAAGGCAGCAGAATGATGTTCATCCTGAGTCTGAACGGCCATTGTCAGGGCCTGAATGGACTCATTTGTGAGCCGTGCTTGAAGCTCCATGGGGGCTAGCCTTGCCTCCATTGCAGACATTCCCGCAATTACCCGGGTCAGAGATGGCCTTACATCCCTTTGACGGTATCTTAGAGATTCCCTCCCGTATCTGCTACTGTTCCACTCATGCAGGAGTTGGACTCCTCCATCCTCTGCACGATTGTGGAGAGTGTGCGTGGCACCTGTTCCAGCACCTCGCCAATGTGCTGTTGCCCCTCGATCATTCTCATTTTAAAGGATGGCCCCCAGGGTTCAGCATCTGTGTCCAGCTGACCAGAGCCTGAAGAGGAGTGCTCCCACCGACGCAGACTCTCCACAGCTGCTCCTGCCACCAGTGTCTGCTCGTGCATGTGTGTGGTAACTCACCACGTGCGACCCCAACTAACTGCGGACTGGGACCCACCAAGGTGTGTGTGTCTGCGCTGGCGGATGGCTCGCTCAGATGTGACGGTGCACCCTCAGAGGCCAACAAGTCCTCTGAGGAATCGCCCTCTGCCGTTACAGCGGTTGCTGAAGGCCTTGTAAGAGAACAGAAGACAATATTAAACACATTCACGGATGTTGAGGTGCTGACAATGGCAAGACATGTTAACATCAATTCATAGTGTGTGTGCAGAATGTTAAAGTTCTGTCTCCCAACGTTTGTCAGGTGGCAGTTTCGGCAACCCCGACGGACAGGGACTCGAGGGTGAGGCTCAGCTCCAGTGTCGCCTGCTCTGGGTCTGTGAGCACGACTATCTGTTACAGACCCCCTCCGGTCCTCGCCCTCTCCTGTGCATTCTGGGCTCTCTTCTATAAGGGGAGAAAGTACAGACGCATGAGTGAGTGATGGCGACGTGGCCAACCAATGAATGCATTGGTTTGGGTGCGGCTGACCATGAAAGAGATGCATCAGAGGGTGAGTATGAGACAGAGCCATGATATTGGATGAGGATTGGGTTGAGTAGCTGTGGTAGGGTGAGTAATGGGAAGGTGAGGAAGTGCAGGTAAGTTGAGGATGAGCTTTGAGTGGGTGTGAGGAGTGATGTGACAGATTAGTGTTGGTAGTGTAGAATGAGTTAGGGGGTGGAGGCGGTGATGTGGAAGATGGAATGTAGGAAAATGAATAAGTGAATTCACTTTTGCTGACCTAGTTAGGTCATTGAAGCGCTTCCTGCACTGGATCCAGGTGCAGGAGATGTTGCTGTAGTGACCTCCTCTACCACCTCGTGCCAGGCTGCCTTGGTGGCAGAGAGAGGCCACTTCCTCCCGTCCGCTGGGTAGAATACATCCATCCTGTTGCACCTGGAGTGAGGCTTCGTTGAATTTTGGAGCAATCTTTCCCCTGTGCTGTTCCATTGTGCTGTTTGGGTTTTTGCCCCAGGAGCAGCCAGTGGAGGACTGCCCCTTTAAATAGAGCTCCTCCAGCTGACAGCCTGTGATGCGGGTGCGCAGTCCGCCCGCTGCGCAGCTTTCCAACGGCAAACCTGGAAGCCACGTTAAGTGGCTCCAATTTACCCGCGATTGCATGGGGAACAGACAGATTTTATTGGGCGGGTTACCCACACGCCCAATCGCTCGATACAACATATGAACAAGACCATGGAGAGAGGATAGCCCTGCCTGACTCCAGATCTGATCGGAAAGCTCTCCGACTCCCACCCGTTGATTAGGACTGCGCTATGGATGTCCGCGTAGAGCAGTCGGATCCAATCACAGATTCCCTCCCGAAAACCCATTTTGAGAGCACGTCCATCATGTACGTGTGGGATATTCTGTCAAAGGCCTTCTCCTGGTCCAGGCTGAAGAGGCAGGTGTTCACCCTCCGGTCCTGCACATAGGCGATCATATCCCTGAGCAGTGCAAGGCAATCAGAGATCTTCCTGGTAGGTTCAGTACAGGTCTGATCCGGGTGGATCAGCCGCTCCAGAGCAGACTTGAGCCTGTTGGCGATGGCCTTACACAGAATCTTGTAGAACCATAGAAAGATACAGCACAGAAGGGGGCCATTCGGCCCATCGTGTCTGCGCCAGCTCAAAGAACAACCAGGTGCCCATTCTAATCCCACCTTCCAGCACCCGGTCTGTAGCCCTGCAACTTACAGCACTTTAGGAGCAGGTCCAGGTACTTTTTAAAACAGTTGAGGGTCCCTGTCTCTACCACCAATTTGGGCAGCGAATTCCATACACCCACCACCCTCTGGGTAAAAAATTTTTTCCTCATGTCCCCTCTATTCCTTCTGCCAATCAGCTTAAATCTATGTCCTCTAGTTCTTGAACTCTCTGCTAGGGGCAACAGGTTCTTCCTGTCTATCAGGGCCCCTTATAATTTTGCACCCCTCAGCCTCCTCTGCTCCAAGGAAAACAACCCCAGCCTATCCAATCTCTCCTCGTAGCTGCAATTTTCAAGCCCAGGCAACGTTCTTGTAAATCTTCTCTGTACTCTCTCCGGAGCAATTACGTCCTTCCTGTAATGTGACCAGAACTACGCACAATACTCCAGCTGTGGCCTTACCAGCGTTTTATACAGTTCCATCATTACATCCCTGCTTTTGTATTCTATACCTTGGCTAATAACGGAGAGCATTCCATATGCCTTCTTCACAATCTTATCTACCTGTACTGCTACCTTCACTCCAAGGTCTCTCACTTCCTCTACCCCTCTCAATATATTCCCGTTTACTGCGTATTCCCTTTTACTGTTTGCCCTCACACTTCTCCGGGTTGAAATCCATTTGCCACTTTTCCGCCCGCTCCACCAACCCATTGATATCTTCTTGGAGTCTACAGCTATCTTCTTCACTATCAACTACACGGCTAATTTTTGTGTCGTCTGCAAATTTTCCAATCATGCCCGCTACATTCAAGTCGAAATCATTAATATACACCATAAACAGCAAGGGACCCAACACTGAGCCCTGTGGCACACCACTGGAAATGGATTTCTATTCGCAAAGACATCCATCAACTTTTACCCTTTGTTTCCTGTTACTTAGCCAATTTTGGATCCAATTCGCCACATTTCCCTGTATCCCATGGGCTTTTACCTTTCTGACCAGTCTACCATGTGGGACCTTATCAAATGCCTTACTAAAATCCATGTAGACAATGCAGTACCATCATCAATCCTCCTTGTCACTTCCTCAAAGAATTTAATCAGATTTGTAAGGCATGACATTCCCTGAACAAATCCATGCTGACTATCCCTGATTAAACCATGCCTTTCCAAGTGACAGTTTATCCTATCTCTCAGTATTGATTCTAATAGTTTGCCCACCACCGAGGTAAGGCTGACTGGCCTATAATTGTTCGGCCTTTCCCTCGTACCCTTTTTAAACAATGGTATTACGTTTGCAGTCTTCCAGACATCCGGTACCTCCCTTATATCTAGTGAAGATTGGAAAATGATCCTCAGAGCATCTGCTATTTCCTCCCTGGCTTCCTTCAATAGCCTAGGAAACAATCCATCCGGCCCTGGTGACTTATCAACTTTCAAGGATTCCAGTTCCTCAAGTACTTCCTCTCTCGTTATGTTTACCTTATCCAATATTTCACCACCTCTCCTCTTTAACTACTACGTCCGGATCATCCATTTCCTTTGTGAATAAGGAGACAAAATATTCATTTAAAACCCCACCAACATCCTCTGCTTCTACACACAAGTCACCCTTATCATCCCTGATAGGCCCCACCTTTTCCTTAGCTATCCTCTTGTTCTTATGTACTGATAAAACATCTTTGGCTTTTCTTTAATCTTACTAGCTAATATTTTTTTTCATGCCCTCTCTTTGCTTTCCTTATTTACTTTTTTAGGCTTTCTGCAGTATTTAGTTTTCTGTGACAGTCATAAGTTTTCTTTTTCTGCTTTATCTTGCCCCGTATACTTCTAGACAACCAGGGGGCTCTAGATTTGGCAGTGCCACCCTTTTTCTTTGAAGGGACGTGTCTGCATTGTACCTGTAGAATTTCACTTTTTAGTGCCTCCCACTGGCTTGTCACTGATTTCTCCTCAAGTAGTTGCGTCCAGTCCACTTCTGCCAAATCACCTCTTGGTTTTGTAAAATTTGCCTTCCCCCACTCCTGATTTAACTCTGTCCTTTTCCATAATAATGCTAAAAACTAACTGAATTGTGGCCATTATCCCCAATATGGTCACCCACTGTCACTTCACCCATTTGCCCATCTTCATTTCCCAGGACGAAATCTAGAATTGCATCCCCTCTTGTTGGGCTTGTCACGTACTGGATAAAAAAGTTCTCCTGGACACCGATCAAGAATTTTGCGCCCTCTGTGCCCCTCACATTGTTTGAATCCCAGTTGATGTTAGGCTAATTGAAGTCCCCTACTATTATTGCCCTCTTATTTTTGCACTCAGAAATTTGCCTACATATTTCTTCTTCTATCTCCCTTTTGCTATTCGGGGGTCTATAGTACACTCATAGTAGTGTGACTGCCCCTTTTTTATTTCTTAGCTCAACCCTCGATTGATGATCCATTTAGCATATCATCCCTTCTCACAACTGTAAATGATTCTTTAACCAATAATGCTACCCCTCCTCCTTTTTTATCACCCAATCTATCCTGCCTGAAAACTCTATATCCAGGGATATTGAGCTGCCAATTATCCCCCTCTTTAAGCCAGCTTTCCGTTAAAGCAATGATATCATGCTGCCATGTGTCTATCTGTGCCCTTAGTTCATCTGCTTTGTTTGTAATACTCCTTGCATTGAAGTATATACCCTTTAATCCCGTCAAATTCCTGTGCTGGACACTATTTAACCTTTGCTTCTTTTGCCTTTCTGAGTCGCTAACTACGTCACTAACTGCTTTTCTATCTCCCGTTTCCTGGTCTGAATTTGTCTATCTGTACCTGCCCTTTGGTTTCCATCCCCCTGCCATACTAGTTTAAACCCTCCCCAACAGAACTAGCAAATGCCCCTGCGAGGATATTGGTCCCGGTTCTGCTTGGGTGAAACCCGTCCAGCTTGTACAGGTCCCGCCTTTCCCAGAATCGGTCCCAATGCCTCAGGAATTTAAACCCCTCCCTCCTACACCATCTCTCAAGCCACGCATTCATGTGGTCTATTCTCCTATTTCTGCTCTTGCTAGCACATGGCACTGGGAGTAATCCTGAGATTACAACCTTAGAGGTCCTGCTTTTTAATTTATTTCCTAACTCCCTATGTTCTGCTTGCAGGACAACATCCCTTTTTTTACCGATGTCGTTGGTACCGATATGGACCACGACCTCTGGCTGTTCACCCTCCCCCTTCAGAATGTCCTGTAGCTGCTCCGTGACATCCTTGACCCTAGTACCAGGGAGGCAACATACCATCCTGGAGTCACGTCTGCGGCTGCAGAAACCCCTATCTGTTCCCCTTACGATGGAATGCCCTATCACAATTGCTCTCCCAATTTTTTTCCTCCCCTCCTGTGCAGCTGAGTCACTCGTGGTGCCGCTGTCTTGGCTCTTGCTGCTTTCCCCTGATAAGCCATCTCCCCCAACAATATCCAAAGCGGAATATCTGTTTGAGAGGGAGATGGCCCCAGGGCACCCCTGCTCTACCTACCTAGTCCTTTTACTCTGCCTGGCGGTCACCCATTTCCTTTCTGCCTGCATAATCTTTACCTGCGGTATGACCACCTCACTGAACGTGCTATCCAAGATAATCTCAGCATCGTGGACGCTCCACAGTGAATCCACCCACAGCTCCAGCTCCGAAATGCGGTTAGCCAGTAGCTGCAGCTGGACACACTTCCTGCACACATGGTCGCCAGGGACACCGGTAGTGTCCATGACTTCCCACATAGTGCAGGAGGAGCATATCACAGGTGCGAGCTCTGCTCCCATGATTTGCCTTAGATTAAGCTCGTTAGTTACTCCCTTTAAGGAGTTTACTCCTTTAAATTACTCTTTATTTAGCGAATGTTAACTACACTAGGGACCTTGATTCACTAAAAAACGCTGCTTGCTATAAGACCTGCAGACCTTCCCTTTCTTTTTACTTTAGTCACTGCACTGTAGAATAGTAGAAATACTCACCTGAACCTACTTACCAATCAGCTGCCTCCCCTGCGCCGCGTCACTTTTTCACTGGTGACGTCACCTCTGGAACTCCACCGCTGGTCTCAGTTTATCCGCCTCTGATCTCGCTTAGCTCAGCTCTCCCCCTCTCGGACCCTCCTTTATCCGCCTCCGATCTCGCTTAGCTCAGCTCCCTCGCTCTCGGACCCTCCTTTATCCCCCTCCGATCTCACTTAGCTCAGCTCCCTCGCTCTCGGACCCTCCTTTATCTACCTCCGATCTCACTTAGCTCAACTCCCCCGCACTCGGGCCCTCCTTTATCCGCCTCCGATCTCGCTTAGCTCGGAGCTGACATTTTTGATTTCTTCCCTCTCCCCCTTCCGCTTGTAGATGAGGGTGATGATGCCTCTTTCCTCGTGCACTCTGACATGCTGCCTGCCAGAACCATACCACTTCCAGTAGATCTGGGCCTATCCAGTCACAAAGAGCCGCTTCCGGGAGTTCTACTCTTCTCGAAGGATTGGACGGCCTTTGTCAGCTCGTCCAAGGTCAGTGCCCAATCCATGCTCTCCCGCTCGCTGTCCTCTAAGACTTCCATGATAGAGGACAGGAAGGATTGGGAGTCCATGCTGTCTGTGGGCTTTGCATCGTAAAGCTCAGCATAAAAAGATTTGCTTGGAGAAACCACTTTTGTAGGTAGACTGAGGTACCGCCTCGCCTATTTTACAGTGATGCCACTAAAGTCAGGACTGCCATAACTGAAACCACAATTAACTAATAGCAGCTCTTAAAAGGGTTTCATCTTTTACTCTTGTCTAAAGTTAAGATATGGCAATAACATTTTTATTACAAAGAGTCTTCCAGATAAATATACAATGGAAACTATTTTGTTCTGAAAATGTAAACCAATTTGCAATCCCGATGAACATTAGACCTTAAAAGGGCTGTTGCCATCAAGTTCAACTCGTGTAAAAATCGGACTTTGACAATATTGGAATGATTGTGACCATTGCAGCACAACAAAAGTTACTGACTCAAATCTGACCTTCATGTTTGTGCCAGGAATGAGAGCTGCTCAACATTCAACCCTAAAAAGTTTGAACATAATGTCAGAAGCTAAGCTTCTTGCATCTTTCTCCTGATGTTGAATTTTGTCCCAGACAGTGTCATTGCCCGGACCGCTGTCACTTACATGGAATACACATTAAACTGATATTTTGGAACTCAGCCATTGATTCTCCAGTATAACTTCTCCAGGTTTTCTGTGCACCCAGCACATGTCAGAAGTTATCCTCATCACAGTTATTGTTGGCTGGGAACTTATAGACAAAGTTAAAAACATTTGTGCAAAGAGTGACTATCTAGAAAGAGATATGGAGTAGAACACGATGGATCAGCTCTATTCTTCATAACAAATCGACAATTTTCACTGGAGCCTATAATGTTTATCCAATGACTGGACCCAGCCAAATAATACACAAATAGCAAAAGCATCATTGAACTCTGTTTAATCTGTTTGTTGCATCAAAGTTTCATTCAATGAGCTCACATTGGTACAGATAGGAGCTGAGGCTGTGTAACAGCTACAAATGACTTCCGTGCAGCTTCGTGATGGCGGTAACCTGGGAAACAACTGCACCTCTTAATGGCCGATTTCCAAGCTGTGCTTTACTTCACTTTCTGTTGTGATTGTCTTGAGCAAGGACTATTTAATATTTGATAGATATTTGTGAACAATCATGAGTTACATGTGTGAACATGAAATTCCCCAGGAAAATTTCTTAAGTTTCCCTTGAAATTTAAGAATGTTCCCATACAGCTATCCAACTCTTTCCTTTGACTCAGCTAAATGCTTAAAACTGTGTTTCACCACAATGAAGAGGAGTGATTGGTCTGTATTTTTGGCTGTTTAATTAGAATTTATACTGAATTCACTGCTGCCAAATATTTTCAATGCCCATAATCGGAGCAAATTTAGTTTTTCAACAGGGCAAAAAGAAACAAAAGCAGTGTCTTCCTGTGTTTCCCCCTTTAGGGAAATTAAAGTGGTTGAAAGTCAAAGATTATGATTTAGATCTTGCTTTGCTGTGTTTAGCAGTATACTAGAAATTACATTGAATCCCCTTTCATCCTCAAAAATAATCCCTAAATTCCTGTTCATCTTTTCCTGTTGGCCTTTCCCTGTTGGCCTTTCCATGTAGACAACTTAATTCATTGGTAGAAGACCGAGTGAGGGAGTATTGCCAATGACCAAACACATATGTTGAGTGGTGGGAGGATATCCCTCACGGGAGTTCAGTGTGAGGCCCAGGCCATTTTAACCCTCAGGCCTCATTTAAATAATCCAGGACAATCTCCCGGCCAAAACCAACGGGAATTACATCACGGCCAGTGAGATTGAGCAGAAATCGGTTCAGGAACCTGAGGATGCAGGGTACCAGAGGGAATGGTCCCTGGCATAAAGTTAACACTAGGCAGGGGCTTTAGCAGCTGATATACCAGCGCTGAGAGGGAGAGGGAGAGGAGAGGAGAGGCTGGGGTTGGGGAGGCCCAAGGGCCCTGCTGCTCCTGGCCCACAAGGATTCCACAGAAAAGTAATTTTTTTAGATTTTTGGCCCCTGAACAACTCTTGCGATTGTTCAGCTGTCGGGATTGGCCCGATTCCGGCCTCATGAAGTTAAAAAGCTGTCGCGGTGCTGATGATGTCATTGGGCTGCAATGTTTCAATTTAAAAAGTAGCCCCTCCCGTGCCCAAATTAAGGTAAGTGAAGATGGTGAGGGGCAGGAATGTGGTGCAATTTTCGCTCCCCTCCCCCCCCGGGCCAACCACCATCTTAACCCCATGCCCACACTGTTCATGCCAGGCAGGGGGATTAAAATCTATCATTTTTTTGCAAAATGTTGATTTCAGGAGATGGTTGTGGATGAAAGCCTAATCGTTTTAGAAACACTTCTTTAAAGCATCTTTCATTCTTTCTGTGTACACTTGGGAATGAGCTCAAGCAAAACACTGAAGCTTTAACTCATATGTGTTAACACTAAAAGTAGGCACCAGTGTCACAAAAAGTGACCCATTCTGCTCCACTTTTAAAAGGCTGAAGATATGGTTTGAATTAGATTTTAATCAGGTTTACAGTTTTTTCTGATGTATACTGGTTAAAAACTACATTTTAAGCACTATTTTTTCTGATTGTACCTCCAGACTGGACTATTCCAATGCTCTCCTGGCTGGCCTCCCATCTTCCACCCTCCATAAACTTGAGCTCATCCAAAACTCTGCTGCCCTAACTCGTTCCAAGTCCCGTTCTCGCTGACCTACATTGGCTCCCAGTGTGGGAATGTCTCGATTTTAAAATTCTCATTCTTGTTTTCAAATCCCTCCGTGGCTTCACCCCTCCCTATCTCTGTAACCTCCTCCAGCCCTACAACCCTCCGAGATCTCTACGCTCCTCCAATTCTTGCCTCTTGCGCATCCTCGATTTTAGTCGCTCCACCATTGGCGCGGTGCCTTCAGCTGCCTAGGCCCTAAACTCTGGAATTCCTTCCATAAATCTCTCCATCTCTCTACCTCGCTCTCCTCCTTTAAGAGGCTCCTTAAAACCTACCTCTTTGACCAAGCTTTTAGTCACCTGTCCTAATACCTCCTTATGTGGCTTGGTATCAAATTTTGTTTGATAACGTTCCAGTGAAGCGCCTTGGGATGTTTTACTATGTTAAAGGTGCTATATAAATGCAAGTTGTTGTTGTTGATTCTAAATAATATTCAGCTAAAATTTAACCCTGCAATCAACAGGAACTAGTTGTGCCTCAGGTAGGCATTGCTGGACTGGCTAGCAATGATTCTTCAACCTGGTGAGTATATACATTAAATTTCCAAAATATGTCATATATCAACAAAATCCAATTAGAATGAAAGATAAACTCAATTTAGTAATGGAATGTATCAATGTATTGGTTTTAACCTTGTGGCTTAAAGGACATCATTATGCACATTCCAATCATTCCTCAAGCAATCTGGGCAGTCTAACAGCAGAAAATGGAAAAAGGAGAAACAAACTTCTCACTCTATTTTATGACTGAGAGTTTTTCCCACTCCTGTAATAACTTACACCGTGGATGGTTACCGGGACACTGCTTGTTTCAGGGAGAATGCAAGTAAAGAAAATCAGATCATTTCAGTTCCTGAGGGTGAAGAAGATGTGGCCCATGATTTTTAGGGATATCAGAATACTACTTTTGCTTCCTTAGGCCTCACTACAAATCCAACTGAGGCAGACTTTAGCAACTTCAGATCTATTTGTTCCCGCCCGAATTCCCTTTCATATCCTCCCGTTGATGTTCCACCATTTTACTTTCCATTTTCAAGCCATTTTACCTACCTTTTGGCTTTCTAATGTCACTTCATGCCGCTGGAGTAAGATGACCTTGGTATGTCATCTAGCAGTTATCACTTCTTTTAATCATTTATAATATCAGTTCATAGGCAATTAACACCTATAAAAGTCTTTATGAAAGCAGTTAGTATTCTGTACTCTTAACCTTGACATCTATGTTTTGGTCAGTCCTATAAGGAAGCTTCACTAGCCTTTCTGTACCCATTCCAATGAAGGGTCTACATCTGAAACATTAAGCTGTCTTTTCACTTTCAGATGCAGTTGGACTTGCTGTGTATTCCCAGAAGTTTCTGCTTTTATTACAATCTGGTGATGCCACGTAATCTTGATGACATTTCTTGCCCGAGTATAAACAACCAAATATATATAATAAATATCTTGTGCCTGTAATATTGTTATGAGTATGTCAGTATGTCTGTAATACTGCAATGGGCTTATGTGCTACTGACTTGTCCATGCTAGGTACATGATACCATGAACTAATCACACTCCCATGACAACATTACTGGTTTTATTTTTAAATTTCTATCTTAATATGATTTCGAGTGACTTCCCTTTTTTTCTTCTATGCTTCCATCTCCTCACCAGTTCAGTCTCTCGGCTTTTCCCAATTCAAATCGTTCTTCCCCTCCAATTCCTTTACATACCGAGGTCCTGGCTTGTCCAGCCTCTATGTCTACAACATGGACCCCGATATTAGAATGGAGGCGGGATGGCAGCGGGCGGTGAATGGGCGCGCGGGTAACCCGACCAAGAACAAACATCCGTTTCCCACACGATCGCAATTCAATGGTGCCACTTAACGTGGCTTCCGGGTTTGCCATCTGAAAGCTGCGCAGCGGGCGGACTGCGCACCCGCATCACAGGCAGTCAGCCGGAGGAGCTCTATTTAAAGGGCCATTGCTCCAAAGGCTTTTGCTGCAGCAAAGACCCACACACCACAATGGAGCAACACATGGGCAAGGCTGCTCCAAGATTCAATGATGCCTCACTCCAGGTGCTACTGGATGGGGTGAAGAGGAGGGGGGATGTGTTTTACCCGGTGGATGCGAGGCAGTGCCCTGCCTCTGCCACCAAGAAGGCCTGGCTCGAGGTGGCAGAGGAGGTCACCAGCAGCAGCAACATCTCCCGCACCTGGATCCAGCGCAGGAAGAGCTTCAATGACCTAACTAGGCCAACCAAACTGAGTACAATTATTGATTCTCCTACATTCAGCCTTCCACATCACCGCCCCCACCCCCCCAACTCACTCTGCACTGCCAACACTACTCTATCACATGACTCCTCACATCCACTAAGGCTCATCCTCAACTTACCTTCACTTCTTCAGCAATTCCTCACCTCCCCATTAGTCACCCCACCACTACCACTCACCCCAATCCTCATCCAATGTCATGGCTCTGTCTCATACTCACCTTCTGATGCATCTCTTTCATGGTCAGCCGCACCCAATGCAATGCATTCATCGGTTGGCCACTTCACCATCACTCACTCACACGTCTGTACTTTCTCCTCTTATAGGAGAAGAGAGCGCAAAATGCATGGGAGAGGGCAAGGGCTGGAGAGGGCCACAACAAATCGTCATCTTCACAGAGGCAGAGCAGGAGACGCTGGAGCTCAGCTGAATCCTCGAGTGCCTGTCCGTCGGGGATGCCGAGACTGGCACCCAACAAACATTTGGTGACACAACTTTAACATTCATCACACACAATATGAATTGATGTTAACATGCCTTGCCATCTTCAGCACTTCAGTATGCTCATCGCAACATGACACATCTGTGATGATGCTTAATATTGCTTTCTATTCTCTTACAGAGCCTTCAGCGACTGCTGTGACAGCAGAGAGCGATTCCTCAGAGGACCTGCCGGCCTCTGAGGGGGCACCGTCACATCTTAGCGAGCCATCCACCAGCGCAGATACTCACACCTCGGTGCGTCCTAGTCCTCAGTTAGTTGGGTTGGCACCTGGTGAGTCACCACACACAAGTGAGCACGAGTAGACACTGGTGGCAGGGGCAACTGCGGAGAGTCCATGTCAGTGGGCGCACTCCTCTCCAGCGTCTGCTCAGCTGGACGCAGATGCTGAACCCTGGGGGCCATCTTTTAAAAGGAGAATGATCAAGGGACAGCAGCACATTTGTAATATACTGGAACATGTGCCACGGACACTCTCCACAATAGCGCAGAGAATGGAGGAGTCCAACTCCTGCATGAGTGGAATGGTGGCACAGGTATGGGAGGTAATCTCTGAGATACTGTCACAGGGACGTGAGCAACTTTCTGAGATAGTGTCAAAGGTAAGTGCGGGAATGTCTGCGATGGAGAGAATGGGAGCCTCCATTGAGCTTCAAGCATGGCTCACAAATGAGTCCATTCAGGCCCTGACAACGGCCGTTCGGGCTCAGGATGAACAACATTCTGCCACCTTAAACAGGCAGACAGATACACTAGCACTGGCCTTACACGGCATCACACGTGTCCTCCAAACTACTGTCCAGCAGAGTGGTAGGAGTGATGTGGGCCTGGCCCAGGGGAGGGATGATGGTGAAAGGGGACATGGAAGTGGGGACGCCACTCAAAGCGCTCCCACGTCTCACCCGTTGCCCCCCTTTCAACCAATACCCGCAATGCTGCCTCCTCTTCAGGTGGCTGAGTCTGACCCTGCACAGGTGCAGGCGGAGCAGTCTTTGGACGGGCCCTCATGGGCACTGAAACTAATAAGGCGTCGGCCCAAAGCATCTAATCGGTCAGGGCATGAACAAGAGCAACCTGCCACTACCTCTGCTGCAGCCACAGGGGATGCAACACGTAGAAGTAGTCGGAAGAGAAAGGTGAAGGTTTTGTGATCATGAAGGGTTTGCACAAGGGTGTTTGACAGACTGTCATGTTTTTCATTTATATTTGCTTTTTGTTAAAATCATAATAAATATTATGATTGTCACCACTACTGCCACGTCTTGGCCATTCTTGGCTGGCTGTTGTGATAGGGCCTTTTCATGAGATTCACCATGAATGGCGACACTTGATGCCACCCGTTGGGTCACTTGACAGTGGGTGTATGTGTAGTTGTAGGACTGTTTTGTGCAGGGAAGGGTGGGGGCTGGGGGATGGGGGGTGGGGGGGGGGGTGTGGGCGCTGCTCTTTCCAGGTGGTCTGAGGACTGGACTCGTCACACTTTCTGATGTTAGGAGAACTGTTCACATGTCAGTCACTCCCTGGCCTCACGAGCAGCCAGGTGAGCCACTGCTCTGCCCATGGGTTCGTCCTGTTCCTCCTCCTCTGCCTCCTCCTCAATGTGGATGGCAGATGTGGATGGGATCTCCTCAAGCGGAACCCCTCTCTGTTGTGCCATGCTGTGCAGGGCACAATACACGACCATAATGCGTTCCACTCTGTCTGGTCTGTATTGAAGCGTTCTCCCAGAACGATCAAGACACCTAAATCATATCTTGAGCAGCCCTGTAACATGCTCAATTGTAGACCTGGTGACGATGTGGCTGTCGTTATATCGACGCTGTTGCTCGGTGATGGGGTTCCTCAGAGGTGTCATGAGTCACGTGTGCATAGGAGTATCCCTTGTCCCCGGGGAGCCAGCCCTTAAGGGTGTTCAGTGCGTGGAAGAGGGGCGGGATGTTGGATTCCCGGAGGGTGAAGGAATCGTGGCAGCTGCCAGGGAATAAGACGCACATGTGAAGGAATCTTTTGCGGTGGTCATAAACGAGCTGAGTGTTGATAGAGTGATAGCCCTATCTGGTGATGAACAGTCCTGGCTCGTGTGGAGATGCTCGTATTGCTATATGCGTGCAATCGATTACACCCTGCATCCGTGGGAAGCCAGCCACAGCGTGGAATCCCACTGCCCTCTCCATCTGGCTGAGGTCACCCATGGGGAAGTTGACGTACTGCGAGGCTCTGTGAAACAAGCTGTTGGCGACCTGCATTATGCACTTGTGTTCAGATGACTGAGAGACCCCGGCGATGTCCCCAGTGGCACTCTGGAATGGTCCGGAGGTGAAGAAGTTGAGGGCAGTGGTGACTTTGATAGTGATGGGTAATGAGATGCCGCTCAGCCCAGCCGGGAGCAGCTCGGCATGAAGGAGGCTGCAGATGTCTGCGACAACCTAACGACTCACTCTTAGCCTCCGTATGCACTGCTCCTCAGAGAGGTCCAGAAAGCTGAGCCTCCGGTCTGTAGACCCTGTGGTGAGGGTATTGCCACCTGCGACATCGCTCTCTCTGCTGTTGCCCTCCGTGCTCTTGTGCAGGTGTCTGTGGCGCAGCACTGTGTTGTGGAGCACCAAGTGGCAGAGGTGGACGCCATGCCTGGCGAAGCTGGTGATGTTGCTCGTCCTCGGATGTAGTGGTGAATGCAGCTATCGTGCCCCCCCATCCTGATGGTATGAGTTTGAGGGGGTCCGAAAAGTAGGTAAGTATGTGTGAACAGAAGAATTGTGAGTGGAAAATAAGAACTTTCAGTGAAAATACAAAGATCTCGTAGCCAAAAGTTTGTCTGAAAGAACTGAGTGCCCTGCAGCAAGAACTCACCTTTTCTCTCCATCTGTCAAACAAGCATTTGAATGTGCAACTGGCTGCTGGCTGAAACACGTCTGGTAGAACGTGGAGTGTTTCCCACAGCACGGGAAACACGCTGAGGATGCTTCAAAATCGGACCCCTGCCTCAATGTGGAGAAAATTAAGTACTTCAGGTACTTAAACTATCTAAACAACTATGTAAAGTATCATCTCACCAACTTTAATTGCCGGTGGGACTTCCGCATTCGGGAGGCATGTGTGCACCCAGACGCGTCAGTGGGGAACCCGGAAGTCTGCAGGTTGAAGCCGGGTTCCGAACCCGATTGGGATTTCCCCAATTTTCGGAGCTCCCCCCGCCCCCAACGCACTTGCTACTTCCCTGCAAAATTGAGCCCAAAATCTCACTACCCCCGTCTAACCTGGTCTTACATTTCCATCGTCCCGCCATTGGTGGCCGTACCATCAGCCATCTAGACCCTAAGCTTTGGAATTCTCTCCCTAAACATCTCCACCACTCCAACTCTCTCTCCTCCTTTAAGATGCTCCTTAAAATCAACCTCTTTGACTAAGCTTTTGGTTGCCTATCCTAATGTCTCCTCCTTTTGCTCGTTGTCTGATTACGCTCCTGTGAATCTCCTTGGGACATATTACTACGTATAAGGTGCTACATAAATGGATGTTGTTGCTGGCCTCTCCACCTACCTGATACTAACCCAGCATTGCATCTTTCCACCCACCCTTCCTTGAATTGCATGTATGACGCCAGCCAGTTTCCCACTTGTTCCTTGGCTCACAGTCTCCTTCAAGACTCTTTAATTTTGTCGCCACCCGTTCTTCCTCTTCCCAGTGGTGGGGAGCCACTGAGTTTCTGCTGTGAGAATAAGGTGCACTTTAATTGCCAGCCTCCGTGATTTCACTGCCTGACCGTCCTCCAGTTGCTCTGCTCCCCAGCTACACCTTCCTCCCCGCCTGTTTACTCCACTCTCAATCCTATAACCTTGACTACCTGTGAGGAATACTACAAGAAATCTACTAGCATTGTTTAAAAATGATCTCTTGAGCCAGTCTGCAGCCTTATTTACACAAGGCACTTCATACCGTTATGAAAGCAATACCGAGTACAAGTCCAGTTGCCAGTGTAAATGCTAGCATGCCCTATTGACAAAATTTACCAGCTGATTAATGGCTTCACAACATTTAGATACAAGTTTTGCATGAGTGTACAGAGGGCAAGGTTTGAAACTGATATTTGACTTTTCTGCCATTTCAGAAAAATATGCCCTTGTGAATTTTAGATATGTGCACAAGAGTTCTGAAGAACTGCACATGCCATAAACACACATGAAAGCCTGGGGCTGGAGGCCAGAACTACAAGAGACACAAAAAGTAAGTTCCTAAGAATAATGAAAACTGCTTCCAGGCATCATACCAGGGTGAGTGATCTAACTCTGGAGTCAAATACAGTTAAAATTACCAGAGGAGGAGAGGCTCCCCTTCAGTTTAATCAGATTTAATTCTGCTTTTAATTTGTCAATACTATAGCTACAACAGATTAGAATACATGGTAGAAATTAAGCTAATAATATTCTTTTTATTCTTTGTAACTTTGTTACTGTCTATTTTAGCCTTTTTTTAAGGATCATCAGGGGGAGAAGCTCCACTCATGGCCGATAGATTTTCCAACATAAAATTCACAGTAGATGTTCAAATTGCATGTCATGATCTGCCACGCCCAAACTGCGCCAGAAGTGAGTCACACACTATATTGACTGAGGTGACTTTTAGTCATCCAGGGCACCTGCCTGAAATGGGCATTAGGCTCCTTAAATATGCAAATCAAGGTTGCACTGGGTGCAGCAACTCGAATGCTAAGTGCAGATACAAACATGAGGATCTTGCGCCTCACACACTCCAGTTAGTTGTACCAAGCAATGCGTGGCCTAACCAGCGATCCAAGAACAGGCCCAGGAAATCTTCCGTTTTTATTTTTGTGGGTGCAAGTAGCAGATGTGCTCCTCCTAGGCCCATAAAAAAATCTCCGGCCCATTGCAGGATAGCAGTTGCTGGTTTAATTGGCAGTCCTACAAACCAACCCTCAAACAGGGAGAGCTGGGACAGTCAGAGATCAAGCTGCTGACTCCCTGCCCAGCTGAGGAACAAATGGACAGCTGAACGCATTGTCAGAACTTTGAGCAGAAAGCCTCCTGAGGGGGATAGACAGGAAGCATGTCTTCCTTAAGAACATAAGAACTAGAAGGAGAAGTAGGCCTAACGGCCCCTCCAGCCTGCTCTGCCACTCAATAAAATCATGGCTGATCTTCGACCTCAACTCCACTTTCCTGCCCCTATCCCTTGATTCCCGTGGAGTCCAAAAATCTATCTATCTCAGCCTTGAATATACTCAACGACTCAGCATCCACAGCCCTTTGGGGTAGAGAATTCTAAAGATTCACAACCCTCTGAGTGAGGGTTATAGGATATAGCTGACCAGGCCCAGTGCAAGTCTTGGTCAGAAAATTGAAATTTAGCCTGCTAACAGGAGGAATGTGGCATATTATATTATTTTCCTTGTTACGAGGAGTGACAGAAAATCAAGTTGAAGTGCAGTAAGATTTACTACAAATATTTCTCTATTTGTTCCCTTAACAAGTGCAAAATAAACCAAATTGTTGATTTACATTTGGCATCACCTCACTAAAGTGTGAATCAAGCTGCCTTTTAGAACACTGGAGAAGAGCATATGAAGGCAGTTTCATTGTTACTTTCCACCCCCCAGGATGATGCTGCTGTATGATTAGATATTGGGCAGTAACAATAAACTCCTGATCATAAGGGACACAGGATCCATTTACAGGAGAGACTGGTGATGCTGAACCAAAGGAATACCTAATGCAGACATGAAATTTGTAAGAGACACACAACATACAGTTTCACAAAGTACTGTGGTAAAATACAATGAACACATCTGCACTACACACTAAGTTTTGATTAATCTGTGGGAATGATAACTTAATTTTAAGAATAGTCTTCAGCAGATCAAGCCTGTGACTTAGCCATGCAGCCATTTTATATGGGCGAGGTGAGTACTGCGGCGTGAAGCTAGCCCAAACAATGTGAATTTTGGAGTGGAACTTCATTATTATAACATTTCCTTTGAAAGGAGAATGACCTTCGCCACTTTTTTTACCCGCCGTGAATTGCAGCACTCAGGATCACGGCTTAAATCTGACCGGCATCGGCCCATGGTGATATCCTACACCACCAGTCACACAATTTGGGGATTTAAGTATTGGTATCCACATAATATGTAAATCTTAAGGTTTGTAACATGAGATGGTTTTTCGATGTCACATTTAATAAAACTTTCATATTTAAAATACAAGTCTTTTTCAAAATGGTAAGATTTAAAGAACAGTTTCTACAATAATCCAGGACTTCAGAGCACAGTGGAGGTACAGCTTAAGTGATTATAAAAGGCTTGAACTAAATGACTTTTGATTGCATTTTTGACTTTCTTTTCCAATTAATATTTTCAAATTATTCTTTACAGTAAACCTTTTGAGCTTTTGAAGGAAGCAGTAATATTTTAACACTTTCACTCCCAGAAATAGTAAATCAACATGATTTTATTTCTTTAGGCTTTTCCATTGATCTTATTTTACTGCACATTGCACAAATACTGGTCTATGGTGACGTGTAAAATTCCAGATAATGTTTGTCTTGCTGCTGGGCTTTAGATTCAACCTTTATGGGGACGCGGAGACATTTCAATAAGGTGAACTGCACCATTCCCTGCAGTGCTGATGCTCTTTAAAGTCCACTAACACACAGACTTTGATCACACCACATATTTGATGCTGTAGTAAAGGCAAAGCAATTAGCAGTTTCTTTTGAAGAAAGCCAGGCAAAGAGTCTCCAAAGATATCTATGTCTTTTGTCCCCTTATGAGGTACGAACATTTTCCTAAAATATGTAATATTGGGAGGAATAACCTTAGACCTGGCTTCCCTTTGGATAGTCATTAGGCCCATTGCCCAGGATAAGCAGTGGCATGTATCCTTAACTTTTACCATACAGCATTATGCTGTCAGTGATATTAATAGTGATCATATAATTAGACTCTGTATTCACACAAGCCTCACCTGACAACTGGAAAATGTTTTATCTGCAGAAATATTATGATTTGCTCAATATGCAAATTAGTGCATGAAGTAATGCTGTCTTTTAATATAGGTAAACTGTAGAAATAGCAAGCTCCCATAAGTTTTAACAAAAAATAAATATATTAGGTGCCATTACTTGCTATCTAAGGCACAGTTTCTAAATGTCAACAGCAGCTGCATTTATTACATTTTATTTTTATTTTTGAGTTTTAGGTTCCAATTTAATGCACCATTCACCCAATTCAGAAGGCGGAAAGCAAAAAGAACTGGAGAAAGGACTCTTCTCAGCTCAGTAGCTCTAATTACCATAGCCAATGCTTTTTTTCTTCATTGCCAATGCTGGGAACTCTGACCTACCCTTCATGGCATAGTGTGTTAATACAGAAGCAGGCTCTGCTGCTATCCCTTCTGGAATCAGACACTTTAAGATAGATACTTTTTTCCCTGTAAGAGTTTTAAAACACACAGTCACACATTTAAATGTGCAGGTCAAAATGAAAATGGTTACCTGTTTTGTGTTTAATGGAAGTAACTAACTGCTAAATCCGATATTAGCAAATTACTGACCTCCCTAAATAACCTTAAACTGCCTGTTAAAGCCCTTGCTGCATTCCTTATAGCTGATGTCATTTTAACTATCTATACTGTGTTGTTCATACTTCAAAAGCCCCCCCCCCTTTAAGGATCTTGGGTGATGTAGGGTCACCACTACAGGGGCACTGAAGTTCTTGTCTGTTTGGACTGTGTGCATCTCAACAATGGTCTAAAAAGAGCAAAGGAACTGCACTGTAACTAATTTAACTGGAATCCAGATTATTCCCTACAGCAAGCCTTCTGAGTTTTTGAAGCAGACAGAGAAGAGCAGTGTTATAGAGCCATGGCTGATAACTGTTTTACAATAACAGCACTCATTCCTTTGACTAGGCTTTTTTGAAGTATATATATTTCAGTGAGGATTAAATTCCTTCTTGACCTTACATTCAATGAATGGGCACCATAATTGTAAGTGCTGAGCCTCTTATCAGTCAAGTTGTGAATTTTCAGTTCATTGATTATTGTGGTGAACACAGTTTTGAGATTGATGGCTGATCACTATTTTAGGACCAAGTGCAGAAACAGTAAGGTCCCCCTGTAAGCTTCAACAAAAAAAAAATACATGGGAATATTATGAGTTCTTTCTGTGATGTGACTCAATGTTGAAACAATGGGGGCATGTTCGTGATGGACAGGGGGTGCAGGGCGGGTGTGAAAGCTCCAGGCCTTATTTGAATGAAGCAGGACAGTCTCCTGCCTGAACCGGCAGGAGTGACCTCAGAGCTGGCGGGCGGGAGGAAAAATCAGGTTGGGAGTCCGAGGAAGGCGAGGACCCGAGGGAATTGTCCCTGGAATGAAGTTAGTGCTGGGGAGTGGAAGTTGACAGTTGGGAGATGGAGGCATTGCCGGGGCTGGGTAGGCCCGTGGACTCCTTGTGGGGCCTGGGGGAGCACTCCCGTTCCTCCTGCCCCAAAAGGATTCCACAGAAAAGTTAAATTTTTCAACCTATCTTGTCCTCTTCTGGCCACTGCACAAACCCTTACCATGGTTCGGCTGTCGGGGTTGGACTTGTGCGGGCCTCATGCATCCAGAAGTTAAAATGCCGTTGCAGCACTGATGTAACAGTGCCGCGACTTTACAATGTAGAGTAGGCCCCCACCTGTCGGGGGTGGGCGGCCCTCTTCTTGGGTAAGTTAAGATGGCTGTGGGGCAGGAACTCGTCAAGAACTCCGCACCAGCCTTCCTCCCTATCTTAAGCTCCCACCCGCAATGATCCCCCAGGGTGGGCTTAAAATCTACCCCAGTGACCATGTTTGTCCGTTAACAAATGAGTGATGAAGTTGTTAGTGTGTTTTGTCTGGCTCTGTCCTTCCATTGTTTAAATATTATACCCTAGATCACTGAGGTTTCTGATATCTGCAATGGATAGGGAATTTTAAAAAATGTAAAATTTAAATTTAGGGAAAATGAAAGCCCCAATTTTAACTCAGGGCGGGATGGACGGAATCCCCGACAGCTGAACGCGAGGCCTGGACCATTTTAACTCCTGAGCCTCATTAGTGAAACCAGCAGGAGTGACGTCAGGGCCGGCGTTAAGGACCCAAGGGAGTGGTTCCCAATATAAAGTTAGTGCTGGGGGAGGAGTTTGAAAGGAGATGCCACGCTGGGAGGGAGAGGCAAGTCCGGGGCTGAGGAGGCCCACAGACTTCTTGCACGACCAGGGGAAAGCACTACTGCTCCTCCTGGCCCTTATGAATCCTCTAATAAGTTAAATAAAAATGCTTGCCTTGGCCTCTTTTGACAAATCTGCTGACTCCCACCAGGTCTGGCTATTGGGTTTGGCCTTGTGCGGAACTGCCGATTTTTCTGAGTTCAAATTCCGTGCAACTGTGACTTTTGAATGTAAAGTATTCACATCTGCCTGCGGCAGGTGGCCAGCTTTGAGGTGAGTCAAATGGCAACAGGCGGGAATTCATCGGGAACGCAGTGCAAACCCCCAACCGCCATTTTAACAACCTGTCGGCCCTACTCACGCCGGGTGAACTGAGTCAAAATCCAGGCTGAAGTGTCAGAGCTCTTCCAATGGATCAGTGAGAATATGCCCCAATGGTATGGTACTGAGCTGTAAGGACCAGAAAGATCCACGGTTCAATGTAAGGTTTGTGCTGAGTTAGCAAATGTCAACCAGGAAACTGATCTTAACGGGGCGGGGTGGGTGGGGTGGGGGGGGGGTCTATAAAATTGACTTTGGCATTAATGAGGTGGGGAGAATAAAAATAGCCATATTCCCTCACCTAATCACTATGCCATGACATCTAGTGGAATGTTCTCGTATGTGGGTATTGTGTAGGGACAGGACCGAGCTCTGCTTTGATGCCCTTTATGATGAAATACACTGTCAACTCTGATTGTCAAGGCTCACATATGAAGAATGTTTACTTCGGCAATATAGAGAGGGTGCAGAAGAGATTTACTAGAATGGTACCAGGGATGAGGGGCTTTAGTTATGTGGAGAGACTGGAGAAGTTGGGGTTGTTCTCCTTGGAACGGGGAAGGTTAAGAGGTGATTTGATCGAGGTGTTCAAAATCATGAACTGTTTTGATACGGTAAATAAGGAGAAACTCTTTCCAGTGGCATTCGGGTCGGTAACCAGAAAACACAGATTTAAGGTGATTGGCAAAAGAACCAGAGGCAACATGAGGAAACATTTTTTTATGCAGCGAGTTGTTATGATCTGGAATGCACTGCCTGAAAGGGTGGTGGAAGCAGATTCAATAATAACTTTCAAAAGGGAATTGGATAAATACTTGAAGGGAAAAAAATTTGCAGGGCTATGGGGAAAGAACAGGGGAGTGCGACTAATTGGATAGCTCTTTCAAAGAGCTGGCACAGGCATGCTGGGCTGAATGGCCTCCTTCTGTGCTGTAACATACTGTGATACTATGAATGTACTAGAGGACTATTGGAATCCATGAAACCATACTGCAGTATAAGATACCAACTTATGCTGGATAGAGAAGAAAAGAAAGCACAAATGGAGCACTCATTTATATTGATGCATGTCATAACACAGATTTATGCATTGCGATTTGTTTATTAGTTGTCAGCTGAATGTGATGCTTGAGCTGTCAGAATGCTATGAAGAATATGGGCCTAAAGCCTGGGACTGGATTTTAAGTGTTTGGAATGCTGTGGTGCTGGCAAGCAGCTAGTGGTAACACGGAGAAGAATAACCATTATTGAAGCATAAAAGTAGTTTGGCAATAAGCTGATAATTATTTTAAAAAGATTATAGTTTATTTTTAGCTTTGTGGGGACAGAAGTCCCTGCCGCACCAAAGATGAGGCTCAGTTCTGCAATAACAGAAAATCTAGCCCTGTATGTCTATTGCACATTTCTTGTGATCATAATTCTCAAGTGTCAGGCTCAAATTTTGGTGTCACACTTCAAGAAAACATATAACTGAAGATAGTCATTTGACACAGGAGGCAAAATGTCTGTAAAATCTGTCTGACCTTACAAATCACAATTTTGAAAAATGAAAAAGATAGGCAGAGCTGTGACATGCAGTCTGAAGGGTATTAAAACTCTGACCTCATTTAGTGTTTACTTAACAGCAGCTGGATTTTGTGGCCTTAAAAGGACACAACTTTAAATCAACAGTAGAATAATATTTTTGCATTACATGGTTCTCATATAGCAGCGTATCCTCTGACATACTGTAATCAATACCATAGGAGATCTATAATACTGTAATAAAAATGGTATGAATGTCCGCATTCTCTTTTGTCCTTCACTTACTGCATTATACTTCGACATAACAGGGTTTGGAAGCCTCACACCCTCCAATGGATAGTTGCAGAGAACAAAAAACCGAAGAAACCATTTTTAGAACAGTAGAAATATCAGCATTTACTTCTTTTGCATAAAAAGGTAGAGCATGACTGTTTCAACTTTTTGAGGTAATTTTTCTGAATAAAACAATTTAAAGTTACTAGATTCAAGGGATGCTTTGCAGCATGTCACAAACAAAACTTTAAACAATGCCAAATTTCAAAGTGGAATCTTTTGTAATGTATTCTAGAAGGCGACAGTAGCTGTCTTGCTTTATTTTCTAGCAACCAATAAATAAAAAGCATTTACTGTACTGTACCTGTGTAGGTCTCTTACAAATTTGTTTCCAAATTCTTTCACTGTAGGTGTGCACAGCTTCCCTGCTTTCACACCCCAATAAAGTACCCACTTGCAACAGCATAGTTTCTGACTCAACACGGGCTGCCATGGATAATCAGCTATATGAAGCAGTACATCAAGCATGTCATTTGTCTGTCACATTTGGATGTCATACTTGTTTATATGCCAATTTCTGTGTCACACTTTCATACCAAATTTCTTAGTCATAAAATGTATCAATCAGCAAGGAGCTAGGCAGCCTGGTCTCACATCCCATGTTCCACAAGTGTGATGCTCTAAGGGGGATTTTGATCATTCTTTTCATGGAATAGATTTGGGAATGAGTCATGTTTCCATGTTGTGCTTTAAACAAAATGAATTCACACAGGCTTAAAAATTGACAGGCATAGCGACAGAATTATTAATGAGCCAGGCATTGTGACATTTGTTATAATAATCGGAAACAGTAAACAATTCATTATGTCATTCTGGGTGGCCAATAATACATCCACACTTATTATAATTGGGATGATTCTATTCATGTGAGTTCAGCAGATTATACTCTTCGGAGAGGTTGACAGAATTATTGGTGAATTTCTGAATGGGGTTCGCCCTTCCACTCACGTTGAATGCAGGGAGAGAAAAGAAACACCGGGGCAGTCAGTCATTAAATGTAGAGCAACGTAAGTGAACACCCATAAAAGTAAGACGCTCAGACAGCTTAAAGCAGCAACTGACGCCACTGAACCCAAGAAAGTATGTACAGAGACGTGACTTTGTAACAACTGAGAAACCATTTTTATGAATCGTCACAATATGTTTATATAAAGCATCAGAAAATGTAAAGCATGAACTCTTCAAGTTGCTGTGAGGTAACTTTGAAAGCAAAAACGTCTGCACCAGCTGATGTTCCACAACTACAGTCGGAAAATACAGTGAGAGCCAAATATAGATAAAGCTGAGCAGAAAACCGACAAGTTAAGAGTCCCTTGCAGTAGGCTTTTGTTTTAATAAAGTATTTTAAATAGTTACAGCAGCTTTATCTATTTATGTTTATGCGAACAATGGTTGTTCTCGAATTCTGACCTTAAAAAGTACCAACTTTAAGAAGGACTGTACTATTTACTGGTACAGTAGTTCCTGGACTGCTGGGCTTAGTACCACAATGAGTAATGCAGTTATCCGTTGAGCCATTGGGGGTCTTCACAAACTAAAAGTGCAGTCAGTGATGAATTAACATCACCGGCTCTTCAATCATGTCATTTCTCTCTTCCCCCACAACCCACCATTTATAAATGAGACCCTGTGTTTTCATGAACTTTCCCCTTCAACATACTTTGAACATTGTTCTGCCAGTGGATCCCAACAATTCAGCAAGATTGACTGATTAGAATTTATGGATCATTACCACAAGGACGTGGGTTACTCATAGATTCCTGTGTTCCTCTAATTTCAGTGGCAGCGATGGTCTGCCATTGCTGCACAAGATCTTGATGTAATACAATTTAGATGTGTTTTCATTTTTTGTTATATCAAGTCACTTACAAAAATAATAACATTACAACCACTTCATTTTAGAGTTAGGATTTTATTGTGAGAAGTGAGTACAGCTAATACCTTTATTTTTGCTTTTCTTCCCCAGTAAATGTTGGTCCTGTGATTGAATGTGCCAAAGGGCTGACAGACATACAATAATGCCATTCTCAGCCAGCTGATGGTAGGTGTCCGAGTGCAGCATGGGTCAACGATGCTTCTTCATCTAAATTTCTTGTCTTCTATCGGTGCAATGAGCCTGGCTCTGCTCAGTGCTGCTGCCTCACTGTCTGAGATTTAGAGCTCAGCAGTATGGGGTAACCTGTAATAGCATTGCATCTGGTGCTCCAGCATACCACACTATGATGCCACCTGTTTTTAATATTATTTATGCAACTGGTATTTTTACTGTCAACTGTCACGCCAGAATGTGATCTGAAAAAAAAATTCTTGTATTGCGATGGGATCAATCATGATTTTAAAACGCTGCCATTCCCCTGTTTACTCTCCATGTTGGTTAAAATCTACTACCAGGCCTTTGATAATGATGCTCTGAACCAGCCAGTAGGATGACCTGCAGGCAGTCCTGCATCCGGTTTTACATACCCTGTGGAGGTGTGTCATGGCTACAGATTGCCACATTCCTGCAGCAATCTGGCCTGCATCAAAAGCTCAGCACCACAGAGGGTACAAACTGCTTTCTAACATTACTCTCGCAACATTATGTCCATAATTATAACTTACTGAAGACCAAAAGGAAAAAAAGACTCTAGACCCTGGCACAAGAATCCTGCACAAGGTTCAAATGCTCTCACGTGGCTTGTGCCGCCCAGCAATATTCAAACCCTGGCCCCTACTTAGTATTCCCTGACAACACTGCATCGCGCTCAATGCTGTCCCTGGGCTTTAGTCCTTCAATCTTCTCCCTACGCCCACAAATGATTCTCCTACAACTTTCTCGCTTCACAGACTACTCACAGGTTAGACTCCTTCACGTTTCCAGACATAATGATCCCAACAAAAGTATGCAAAAACAAACTAAAATATAACTTTTTTAAATACTCATTAACAATTTTGTAAAGCGATTGCATGACAGAAACAGGGGGAGCTACTGTACGTATTAAACAAGTGAGGTAGCGTTTGTGCCTCTTCGGTTATTCAGCTGGTTTTGCGAATGCACTGGGACCTGGCGTGCTGGCCATGCATAATGGTAACCATGGGCACAATGATCAAGATTTTCCGTCCATCAATTTTAATGGTTGTAAAATCAAGGGCAGTGCACCCACAATTTCCTCATATACTTGGCTGGAGGTCAGGGCCCCCCAATAGTAGTAACGTATATTCATAAAACCAGGCCTATTATGTTGGCTACATGACTCTTCTATGATAACTGATGTGAATCAGTAGTAATCAGGTGCTTTCCAGCAGTAATATTACACTTGCGAGCTATTATGAAGAATTGAAGCAGTGTTGCTGTACAGAGACTGGTAGGAAATTGTCAGCATCTTTTATTGTTTTCTTTGTAAGAAGTCACAGAAGTAAACATTTACTGCCACCATCGTGAATCACTCATAAAAGTATTAATATCTGGAGCCAAATCACTCCTGTGAATTTCATGCTGTATAAAGAATTTTCAAAAGGGCAGCCTGGTGAGTGAGGTTAGAGATTGTTTGTATAGTTAGTGAAGTGTATTTGGAAATCTCTCCCAAAATCAACAGCACCTTTAACGTAATAAAATGTCCCAAGGCGCTTCCCAGGAGTGTAACCAGATAAAAATTGTTATTTGAAATCTACAAGCTTTCGGAGGCTTCCTCCTTTCTCAGGCTTCCTCCTTCCTCATTTACCTGAGGAAGGAGGAAGCATCCGAAAGCTTGTAGATTTCAAATAAAAATTGTTGGACTATAACTTGGTGTTGTAAAATTGTTTACAACAGATAAAAATTGACACTGAGCCAAACAAAGAGACACCAAGACAGGTGACCAAAAGCTTTATCAAAGAGGTATGTTTTAAGGAAGGTCTTAAAGGAGGAGAAAGAATTGGAGAGGTGTAGGGAGGGAATTCTAGAGGTTAGGGCCTAGACAGCACATAGCTCGGTCGTCAATGGTGGAGAGAAGGGAGTAGAGGATGGACAAGAGTTCTTGGAGGATTGTAGAGCTAGAGGAGGTTACAGAGATAGGAAGGGGGGAGGCCATGGAGGGATTAGGATACGAGGGTGAGAATTTTAAAATCAAAACATTCGGGGACCGGGAACTAATGTAGGTCAGCGAGCACAGGGATGATAAGTGAACGGGGCTTGGTGCAAGTTAGGATACGGGCAATAGAGTTTTAGATGAGCTTAAGTTTATGGAGAGTGGAAAATGGGAGGCCGGCCAGGAGAGTATTGGAATAGTCGAGTCTGGAGCATAGATGAGGGTTTGGGGCAGTCTCACTTCCTTCAAATACATGTTAAAAACCTATTTCTTTGACAGTTCTATTTGGTTTTTTTCTACCCGTAACCTTTCCTGACTCTTGCTCAGTGTCCCCTTCTCTCCCTCTTGTAAAGCATTTTCAGATAGAATTCTATGTGAGAGATGCTAAAATTTAACTTGCTGTTGTAATGAAGCATCCTCTGTGCTTATAATAACCTGCACTGAAGTGAAATAAAAATAAACACAGCGCACGCTCAACGGTTTATTCTGCTTGTGTGGAAAACTTAATTGCAACCTTAAAAGTAAACTCGGTTTTCTACGGTGCTTCACTGGGCAGTCAGGTAAATGCAGTTTCTTTCCTCTAGAGGGTGCTGCAGTAGAAATAATCAGTTCCATCTCCTCCCTTCCAAAACCGCTCTGCAATTTTTGCAATTATTCCATATTGAACATTGTGCCATTTCATCTGTGATGGAATTTATTCTTTAGAACCCATAAGACAGTTACGGAATGGTAAGCAGCCATCAGCAGCATAAATTCAAGTATTACTTACCTGGCTTTGCCAAACTTTTAAAAAGCGAAAGTATTTGAATCAGGAAATGAAGAGCCAAAGCCATTGGAACCACACTATAGAATCCTGTTGTCAGTTTTGTGGGGGTGGGTTGAGCGGGACATAAGTATCAAGTTATCAAGTATACCTACAAAGCAGTAGATTTATTTTTTACCGAAAGAAGAATTTGCACTGGTATCGTGCCTTTCATGTCCTCAGGACGTCTCAAAGTGTCTCATAGCCAATGAAGTAGTTTTGAAGTGCAGTCACTGTTCTAATGTCAGCAGACGGCAGTCAATTTGTATACAGCCAGGCCCCACAAACAGCAATAGATAAATGACCAGAAAACTTGGGGGGATTCTGGACTTCCGCCCAAAACGGGTGTGTGGTTGGCAGAGCGGGTGTGTCACCTGCCCGAAACCAATATCAAGAACCATTTTCAGGTTCGGGCCCCATTTGATTGCGGCCAGCAAGCTGTGGGAGCCAAACGGGCGCTCCGCTGCAGCTCGCCAGGTGTGGTAAGGTGAGAAATCGGCTGGCTCCTATGCTGAGCCCAACAACAGGTCAGTCCTGAGGGGGTGGGGGGAGTCGACCCAGGAGGGGGTGAACATGCGTCGGCAGCAGACTGCAGTATTTTTGCGGAACCAGGAGGAGCAGTCCTGCTCTTCATGGCCTCACAAAAATAAAATGTAAAGGAAGGTTTGGGGCCTTTTTGTGGACCTTTGAGGACCGCTCGTTAGGCCGTTCACCGCCTGGTACAAATGGGTGGAGCATGCAAGCCACATGCTCTGCCCATTTGTACTTCAAAACTGCAATCGGGATACTACAACAGGGTAGAACCCGACTTGCATATTAAAACAGTCTTCCACACAAAACAGACGGGGGTGATGTTCGCCCATTTACAGGTCTGCCTGAGAGTTGCATAAGGTGAGTTTTAGGTGTCCACGGGGCAGCAAACCCCTGATTTTATCAGGCGAGAAATGGGCAGGCGGCAGTTGTAAATCGCCTCCAATCTGTTTCAGTGGTGTTCGTTGAGGGATAAATATTGGCCAGGTCTTATTTCAGTGAGGCTAAAGAAGTTGGTGCATGCACAAAGAGTTGCTTCAAGAATTTTCCTCCAACAGAACCAGAAGTTAAGAGCTGAGTGCACTGAGACCTTCCTTCCCAATGTGGTGATCTGCATATACTGCTGACCATGAGCAGCTCCCCAAGCACACCAGTGCTCATTTGGCTGTACAGCTCCTATATAGGCAGCAAAAAGGTTACAAGGGCAGGCAAGGTGAGAAAGACTCGCACGAATAGCAGATATGGCCCCACGTCAAGAAGCTCTCAGTAAATTTGTTCGTGTCAAAACAGATATACAGCAAAGAAGCACTGAAATAGGTGGAAACAAACACAGTAGCTACTTGCAAGTCCAAACGAGTCACTTTCAGAGAAAGGGCGCAACATGTTGCAACAGCTTTCCGGTGCAGCGTCCAATTTATATCGGGCCTTAATGAACCATGTGCATAAACTATATGCAAGTTCTCAGCACCACAGCCACTTCCCCATTTCATTCTGTTGCACTCTGTACACTAAGTACCGATCAGGTCTCACTAACACGTGACAGGCCCAAACAGCACTCTGACCGCCGAATGGAAAGTCTTTTTTTAATTAGTCTTGGGATTTTTTTAAATAAATAAAATTGTTCGGGGCTGAAAATTTGGTGGGGTGGGGGGCGTTGGCATTTATGCTGTAGTATTGCCAGTGGGGCAAGATTCCAGCCATGGGCAAACTGCACCACTGGTGAGCGGACCCCAGATTTAAGAGAGCTCACAGATTTCAAGGACTGTGATGAGGTGGCTGACTGGGCATGTACAAAGGCAAATTAGATTTACACAAAAATGTTTTCATAGATTAAAAGAATACAATTCTCAGGAAGACAAAAATATGTATCGTGCACAATTAAAGGAAACAAAAAGTACAACTAAAGCAGCTAAAGGGTCAATGGAAAAGAGGATAGTGGACAATTGCGGTCACAATGATAAAAGCTTTTTTAGCTACGTTAGGAGTTAAAGAACTATTGGGTCATTGAAAGATTCCGTGGGGCGAAAAATTGAAGTCAATGGAAAGGAAAATTGGGCAGGATGTAAAACAGGTGGCCGGTTCACTCGCTCGTTTGTCACCCGGTGATAAAAGTTAAAACTCCCCCTATCCCGGAGAAATTCAAATGGGACTTCTTTTGACTTTAGGGACATATATGGCTTCTTTGTACTTTAATATGCTCTCATATGATATGACATTTATCTTCAGAAATAGAATGACCTTTAAAGTGTTTAGTTGCAGAACAACAACAACTTGCATTTATATAGCACCTTTAACGTACTAAAACGTCCCAAGGCGCTTCACAGGAGCATTATCAAATAAAGTTTGACACTGAGCTACATAAGGTGGTATTAGGACAGATGACCAAAAGCTTGGTTAAAGAAGTAGGTTTTAAGGAGCATCTTAAAGGAGGAGAGAGAGGTCAAAAGGCAGAGAGGTTTAGGGGGGGAATTCCAGAGCTTACGGCCTATGCAGCTGAAGGAACGGCCGTCAACGGTGGAACGATTAAAATCGGGGATGCGCAAGAGGTAAGGATTGGCGGAGCGCAGTGATCTAGGAGGGCTGTGGGGCTGCAGGAGTTTACAGAGATAGGGAGGGGTGAGGCAGTGGAGGGATTTGAAAACAAGAAAGAGAATTTTAAAATCGAGGCATTGCCATACCGGGAGCGAATTGAGGTCAGCAAGCACAGGGGTGATGGGTGAATGGGACTTGGTGCAAGTTAGGATACGGGCAACAAATTTTGGATGAGCTCAAGTTTATGGAGGGTGGAAGATGGGAGGCTGGCTCAGAAAGCATTGGAATAGTCCAGTCTAGAGGTGACAAAGGCATGGTTGAGGGGTTCAGCAGCAGATGAGCTGAGGCAGGTGCAGAGATAGGCGATGTTATGGAGGTGGAAGTAGGCAATCTTGGTGATGGAGTGGATATGTGGTCAGAAGTTCATCTCAGGGTCAAACAGAAAGCCAAGGTTGGAAACGGTCTGGTTCAGCCTCAGAGTGGCCAGGGACAGGGACGGAGTCAGTGGCTGGACAACGGAGTTTGTGGCAAGGACCGAAGACAATGGGGGTGATTTTAAACCCCAAGAACGGGTGCATTGGGGGCGGGTGGGAGTTGAAAATAGTTGTTTTTTTGGGTCGCGACCGCAAAATCTTCGGACTTGGTATTCCCAGTGGGAAGCCTGTACTTTTCCGCGCCGACGTTAAACCCAGAAATAAAACCAAGTTGCGGTCACGTCCCAAAAGACAACTATTTTCAACTCCCACCCGCCCCCAACCCATCCGTGGGCCAGGAAGGAAAGTTGGGTGGTCAGCAGTTTGGTGGGAATAGGGTCGAGGGAGCAGGAGGTGGGTCTGACGGTCAAGATGAGCTCAGAGAGGGCATGACGGGAGATAGGGGAAAAACTAGAGAAAGATGCGAGTTCGGGGCTAGAGCAGGCGGGAACCTTGGGGGAAGTTTGGCTTGGTGGACTGGGGAAGGGAGGGAAGCAGCAGAGGCAGCTGAACAGATGGTCTCAATCTTAATGACAAAGAAGTCCATGAATTCCTCGCACTTGTTGGAGGTGAGGGTGGAGGAGGCAGGAGAGATGGGTTTAAGAAAACGATTTGTAGTGGAGAAGAGAAGCCAGGATGATCCTGGAATAGTGAGTGGCATGAGTCTCCTGTGAATATAACTTCTGTCGTTTTTTTTTTCCAGTGCATGTTGTTGTGTTTTTTCTTCCTCCTTTCTTCCTTTCTCTCATTCTGTTTCTTTTTAAATGCCGTTCCTCTATAATGTCTTTCAGTATTGAGGAAGGATCCACACCTGAAATATCAACTTTTGTTTTCTCCATTGATGCTACCCGACTTGCTGAGTGTTTCCAGCATTTTCTGTTTTTATTTCAGATTTCCAGCATCAGCAGTATTTTGCTTTTGTTCTCGCCAAAAATTCCAATTGGAAACAAACCGCATACTCAGCACTATTTAATATGGTGTTGTATTGCTAGTCTGCTGCAGTCTTTCCAATAACACGGCTGCAGTCTAAACAATGTGATTCTCATATCAAAGCAACCAGAGTCATTCAGAGACACCACTCAGATACTTTAACACCATTTCATTGTTCTGTGTACTAATGTGTTGGCATATGACCTGCTTTAATTTTTCTTGGAGGTGCTTACTTGTGTGATGTAACTGTTTAGAAGGGATTATGAGGTAATTATAATTTTGCTTTTTAACTAGGCTTAGTTTGTTTGACAAATAGTTTTATGTATAGTATCTCCTGTAAGTATTATGTGGCAAAATGGTATAGCGACTCAACACACTATATGTGTGCATTCTTTTCTCTGAATAAAAAATAGAATAAAGCTTAAATATTGAATTGTACCTAAACTTCCACAGGATACTGTGGTCCCTGGAGCTGCGTGGTGTGTGATAGATTAACTAGTGAGTACTCTGTTACTGCAGCTAAAATCTTGCTTGCTGTAAATAGTCCTATGAGTGTATAGTTCTGTAGCATAAATAAAAGATAGTGCATGGCCCTGTAGCTTAAGCTGTTGAATAAATATAGATAATTTTACAACACCAAGTTATAGTCCAGCAATTTTATTTTAAATTCACAAGCTTTCGGAGACTTCCTCCTTCCTCAGGTAAATGTTTCTTCTGAGGAAGGAGGAAGTCTCCGAAAGCTTGTGAATTTAAAATAAAATTGCTGGACTATAACTTGGTGTTGTAAAATTATTTACAATTATTTACAATTGTCAACCCCAGTCCATCACCGGCATCTCCACATCATGAATAAATATAGTGTAGGCTTGTACGGCTCCTTGCCAGATAAGGTCTTTCTTACAACTGCAAATAATGTATTAGCATACAAATTGTTACAGGATTGTTAAGGCCTTGATGTCTAAATGAATCTTTGTAAATCAAGGTTACCTGTTCTTAAGATTGATGTGGCCTTTATGGTAACATGTGCTTTTAATGACAATAGTAAGCCTCATATTAGTCAATGCTGGCAGTAAGAGTGCAAGCAGACAGAACAATAACCTGCAAGGAGTAAAAGTGAAGTTCATTCCTAATAATATTGTACAGTCCTCGGCAAATGTTGAAATAAAATATCATAAGCAATGACATTCTAATTATTGAAATAATAAGTGCAGAACAATTACACTGTTTTTTTCACTGGCTTATTTCAAAGCATGTCTATGTCACATTTCAAACAGAGGAGCCTTTTTAACATGTTACAACTGATATTCTTTGTATTTTGTTTTCAGTTCTTTACCTGGGTTTCGGGGGAGAGCGGCCTTGTCAAACATCATGGCAGCAGTTGTAAGGTAGAGCTAACATCAGCAGGTCTAGAAGTATCATGGTAGATATCTATGCTTACCTTTTCCTGTGGATCTATATCATGTATGCCTTATGCATCATCAGAACCTCGCAGAGTGCAATGGAGCACTCATTGACAAATCTACCCCACACCAGACTGCTCTCGGGACTATAGCATCTTGTAGAAGTTTAGAAACAATTACCACCTAGGCATCAGGGTATGGCAGCCTTGGACAGGTGCTTACTTCATGAACATTAATTTGACTATACAATATTATGGGAATTCTTATCTCTGTGGTTAGGATACTAACTATAGGCTCTATTTTTCGTATCCATCCTCCAAGATATGTATATAAAAAAAACTTTCTACACTACTGTACTGCTATATTTCCCCTCTAAACATTGTTTCCACTTACGATACTTGTTCCTTTTATCCGGGCTCAACTCAGCTCAGATTACCCTTTCTGGTCCTCGTATGACTTTGGATTGACTTCGCTGTGCTCAAATTAACCCTTTCCATGCCTCCTTTCACTTCCCTCTGTTAAATTCAGATTCATCCTTTTCAGTCTTCCCTTCTGCTTTTTTACTTAAGGTTAGTAGGATCAGAGTTGAGGCACTGGGGTTGAGAGGACCCTGTTTTCATCCTTGTTTCCAAACTTCATCCAGGAATGGTCTTTCTAATTCCTTCCTATTATTGTACATTGAAATATAATGACTTCTTCCAAGGGAACGATCCTCATCTCTTACCTTCATGTCTCCATCTAAACATTCTTCAAAATCCATTAACTTTTGATAAAGTCTCACTACTGCCCATGACCCATGTCACCATATACAGATGACAGACCTTTGTTTATATTGTTCCCACCCACGTTATTTGATTCCACCTAATGCCAGCTTTGTTAGGCTATAAAATATTGGAACTACCCAATGCTGATTTTGTATTTAGATTGGAGCAATTGGAATCAGGACTTCCCTTGGGTTGCATTTTAATACACCTTAGTGTATTACTACATTAGCAGCTACATTGTAAACTGTTAACTTTCATGGCTGGTGGCCCAGCAGGTCAGCTCAAAAGCCATCTGATGCCACCCAAACAAAATAATTAGCACTAATACTGTAGCACACTTGATGCTATTTTTAATGAATTCCTTGTGGTCAGTATTGGTGCCGACCTCATTTGCCTGTTCTGATTGCTG
Source organism: Heptranchias perlo (assembly GCF_035084215.1). Classification (NCBI taxonomy): domain Eukaryota; kingdom Metazoa; phylum Chordata; class Chondrichthyes; order Hexanchiformes; family Hexanchidae; genus Heptranchias; species Heptranchias perlo. The sequence continues at coordinate 47,675,033 of NC_090335.1, forward strand.
TAATCCCCATCATGAAGATGACCAATAGGGCTCATCCAACGTCCATTTTATCTGGTTGACATCCCTAGTGTGCAAAACTTGTGATAAACACATTTTTTGTTCACTATGGCCTAAATGTTTTATACCATTAAATATTAAACATCTTCATATTAATAGTATTCTCCTAATAAAAAAAAATAATTTGCTACTTAAGACAATACAAATACTGATCACTGAGGTTAAATGTTGTACAGCATAAGAACATGGAGTTGGCCAAGATGTCTCTGGCTGGTTTATTTTAACAGTTTTAACTATTAATCATCTTGACTGTTTCTTGGAGACATTTCTAATCAAATTGCCTTGGCAGTACTTAGTAAAGATACTGCACCACGGATCCGATTAAAAAGGCCTATTCTATCAGAAGCCTTGATTGCATAGATGTCAACCATAAGTAATTGTGCAGACCTATTGCTGTATAAATAATTGTCTAGAAATATCCAGGTCTGAACAGTGACAACAGATAGCTGATATAGTTATTTTGCAAAAAATGATCCCTATGGGCAGTGAGTCTTTGGCTTAGAGGTAGCATTCCTGCCTCTGAGTCAGAAGGTAAAGGGTTCAAGCCCTGGCGAGTGGAGTCTAGAACCTTCTAAATACAGGGTTGACATCCAATGGGGTACTCGCTTCCAGACATAGTGACCATCAGGTTAGTGGAAGTATTCCATCTCTGAGTCTGAAGGATTGGATTCATGCCACCTCCAGAAAGTTAACAGCAAGCAGAGCGCCAGCACTGAATATTGGGTTCATGTCCACCGTTTGGTGGCTGCAGGTGGTCTCCCCACTCTAAGGATAGGTGGGACTCTTTAGCCTTAGTTGCAGCCCACCTAGGAGAAGACAAAAACCATAAGGAAAGCAACAGGAAATCCACCTCTGCTCAAGTGAATCAAGAATCTTATGTGTGAGACTTGAGTCAGGACTTGCCCTAGGGCAGAACATGGTGGAGGATGAACAGATCTCTATGGCATAATTGGTGCTTTGCAAATAAAAGAAAATAATTTATTAAAATAACTTCTGCTGTTATAGTGTACGGAGTACGGGGAACCCAGGTGAGATAGAGAATGAGGATCTGCAGAAACTGATCCTATCCAACATGTGCAATGTACTTGCTACCTGTGAGGATAAGGATAAAGACTGTCGGAAAGATAGCCAGAATGCTGACCATGGCACCATGCAGCAGGAGGCTGTCCAAAGCGGGGAGAAGGAGGAGGAGAAGCACGATGTGGTAGTTGTAGGGGATTCAATAATTAGGGGGACAGATAGTATCCTTTGTAAGCAGGACTGAGAGTCCCATATGCCTACCCGGTGCCAGGGTGAGGGACATCTCGAACTGGCTTGAAAGGATATTGGAGAGGGAGGGCGAGGATCCAGACGTGTGGTTCATGTTGGGACCAACAACATAGGAAAGAGTAGGCAAGAGGTTCGGTTCGGAGAGTACCAGGAGCTAGGAGCTAAATTAAAAAACAGGACCTCAAGGGTTATAATCTCTGGATTATTACCCAAGCCATGTGCAAATTGGCATAGGGATAAGCAGATTAGGGAGGTGAACATGTGGCTGAAGGAATGGTGTGGGAAAGAGGGGTTCCATTTCATGGGACACTGGCACTAGTACTGGGACAGAAACTACCGCTGGGACAGGCTCCACCGGAACCAGACTGTGACCAGGGTCCTAGCGGAAAGGATGAGTAATGAGCCAGATTTAGTTAACAGCCTAATGGTGCGTGAACATTTATCTAATAGCGATCATAATATGATCGAGTTCACGTTGTGCTTGAAAGGGAGTATCAGCTACTAAGATTCTAACACAAATTAGGGTGGTTTTCCCTGGAATTTAGAACATTAAGGGTTGATTTGATCGAAGTTTTCAAGATATTAAGGGGAATTGATAGGGAGAAAGGGAGATACTATTTCCGCTGTTTGGGGAGTCTAGGACTAGGGACATAGCCTAAAAATTAGAACCAGGACTTTCAGGAGTGAAATTAGGAAATACTTCCAAAAGCATTGGGTGGTAGAAGTTTGGAACCCTCTTCCGTAAACAACAGTTGATGTTAGCTCAGTTGTTAATTTTAAACCTGAGATTGATAGATTTTTGTTAACCAAAGGTATTAAGGGATATGGGGCTTAGGCGGGTATATGGAGCTAGGTCACAGATCAGCCATGATCTTATTGAATGGTGGAACAGGCTCAAGGGGCTAAATGGCCTACTCCTGTTCCTATGTTATCAGATACATTTAACAACTTACAAATTTTCAAGCTGATGTAACAGTACAAATGCTGAGGTTTGCTTCAGCAGTGATTACGGCCTAGAAATTTAATGGTACGGTGCCCATTTGTCAGGCACTAAACCTTAAATATGGTGGGCAGGAAGTGCGTACTCATTACAAAATGGAAGTGTGCTGCCCGCCATCGTGGTATAGGCAAAACAATAGGCGTCTAGCACCCACGCCTGAAACAGGTGTTAGGTCCTTAGCATATGCCGGTTTGAGGCCCCCTGTGCCAAATTGGGTTGTCCTAAACGCAGCCGACACCAGGTTGGTTGCATTGAGGAAAGCCAAGTCTACATGCAGCCTGACCAGGGGTGCTTAAATGGACCACTGCAGACCGCCACCAAAACAGTAAGTTTTAAAATAATTACTTACCTGAATGTAGAGCAGAGAGAGGCAGGAGTGCTCCCCCTCGCTCCACTGCAGTCCTGCAGTCTGTAGCCTTGCCCCTGGTCGCCCCCCTCCTGGTGGCCTTCTCTCCCGATAGCCTTCCTTCCCAGTCATCTTCCCACCCGATCGCCTTCCCTTCCCCTTTAGGACCTTACCTGAGGCCACTGCCGACGAAGCAGCAGTCCGAAATTTGAAGCCTCTCTGTCGGCAAGCTGCCTGAGGATGCCCATCAGGTGTCCGCAGCTTGCCAGTCTCATTTAAATGAGGTCCCAGGTTTCAGGCCTCCCCATTCAGGTGCAGGGATTAATCCTTGCACCCAGCAAGTTGGCACACATGAATTTGTAGGCCATTATTTTTGGTTCCATATTTATGAATATACTTGGGAGCTAATGTTTGCAATATAAGAATTTGAAGTAGGACTTTTAGCCTGGTTTCGATTTACAAACATGAGTTTTCTTGTTACTGAATGTGACTTTGCTGCTCTGTCTGAGGAATCTGGACAGATTGAATTACTGTAATCAGAAGTGATGGCTGATGCTGAAAACGTCAACCCATATTTGGATGGATATATTTAAAGTAAATGTTAATTATAGGAATATGTATTCTGACGGATGTCCCATTATTAACGCCTTAACAACTCTGGCTTCAGGTACTTCTGGAGCTCTTGCCTTGTCTAGTGCAATCAATTGCACTAGACAAGGCAAGAGATTAAAAATATCATTAATTTATTTCCTTTAGCCGAAGCCATCGGCCATGCTATGCCACAGCAGCCATTGCAAACATTTCCCTCCCTCCAGCTCAGGCAGGAACCCAGCAGTGATGTAAATTTTGTTGGGAGGCTGCCAACCACATAGAAATGACCTTGACCCTAGGAGATCTGTTGGGATTAGCATTGACTGGAATGGCCAGGTGAAAAGCCCATCCCACCACTGATTCAGCAGCATTCCCGCTGGATCAGAAAACCCTTCTCACAGTATCACAACTACATATGGCGATATGTGACCTTATCCCTGATTTTGCAATATATTGTAAGCAGCAAATTGGAAAATCAGATGCCCTGTGAATCAATAGTGTGAGATCAACTGCAAAATTTTCTGATGGATGATTAGGGATGTGAGGTTTGAGAGCCTTTTTGCGCCGTGGAGTTGGGCATTCTTGCATATCTGTACACTAAAGACACTGTAAGACGAGAGTTAAAACTCTTTTTGATATTGTGACATTCAGGGAAAGGGTTAACTTTGTCCCTTAAACCTGCAGAACAAGCTTTTGGTTTGTAAAAACATTGGAACTTAGCCGGGACAGTGAAGGCAGACAGCTCGGCGATGATCCACATAGTGTGTGGAAAGGATCCCATTTTTTTCTGAGGTGTGTTAATACCAGAGACCAGCCAGAACAATGGAGGAGCAGAAATTGGTAGATAGCTTTTTCAATGTTACATTTGAACATTTAGGCAATCAATTTAAAAACTGCGAACAGGAACTACCAGAAATCGTCTAACAGGTTTTTGATGTGCAAAATTCATTGATGGCCACAGACCACAACATCACACCAGGCCATGAAGAGACTATGAATGTAGTCAAGTCTCCAACACACACAATAATTAGGCAATAGAAGTTTGAAGCACCAACAGGACTATTGAAGACCAATTCTCTGCCATATGAGATCATGGCATCTAGTTTTAATTGACTTAACTGTCAATCATTGAAGTATGCTAATGATCAAAGCCTAACCTGTCAATCATGAGGTCTGCTCCAATCAAAAGCAAAATATTGCAGATGCTGAAATCTGAAATAAAAACAGAGAATGCTGGAAATACTCAGCAAGTCAGGCAGCATCTGTGAGAAAGAAACAGAGTTAACGTTTCATTTTGATGACCCTTCATCAGATCCTGAGGTCTAATGGTGGTTGAAGCCTAATAAGAGAGGCGATTGGACATGGGTGATGCCTCCCCCAATTCTACATCGCCTTGTTCTAAAACAACATTAAAGGAGGCCTCAGGGCAAAAGCTTGGTGTCTCTTACTATGACTGCTGTCAAAGAGCTACAACATCAAAGAAGGAAAAAATCAAAGAAGAACAACAGCCTTGAGTGAGGCAGAGTGATCACCCGGTAAACTCAATAACCACTCTTTACTGCGAAAAGGTTATATGAACTTGTACTTGTAATCATTTAAATAAAATTGTGTTTAGTCTTAAAGCGATTTGTTCATGTATTTCTTTTCCAAAATTTACCGTCTAGAGTTCAACAACCCCTGGGCACTGGTAGGGACCGGTCTTTGGATTGTGTAGTGACAGACCCTACAGGGACCAAAAACTGAGGCCACTCTACAGCCAACTTCATTTTAATCTGTGCATATATCTAAAAAGGATCCCATGTCAAACCTTGTTCATGCAGGTGAACGTTTGCTTCCAGTCTTCTGCTTGTCGATAAAAATTGCACGTGGGGGCGAGGGGCGGGAGGGGGGCGGGTGCGGGGTTCACCATGGACTGGCAGCTCATGTAGACCTCTTGGAGGGTGAATTCCCTTGCTGTTTTCAGTGCATAAATGGTGCAGGAAATATTTTCAGGCTGGAAAATTGGGTGGAAGCCGTTTCAGCTACTTACACTCTCAGGCAAATATGGCACAGGTCAAATTTCCTAGGCAAGCTTTTCAAATTAGAGAAGAACTCCCATCAGAAAATTTGGCAGGGCTTTCCCTCTGAACTGCATGCCTATGCCATGGGCCAACTCAACTCCATTTTTGTCTTTTTCAAAAAAATAGGGCTAAGTGTACAGGCAATGTCATTACCTTCTTTTCAGTGTTGCTACGTCTCCATTTCAATTAGACTACTTTAGGCCAGCCTAAAAGGTCTGCTGGACAATTGTGCAAATGGTGCTGCTCAGTTGCAGTGGTGCGGATCCACCTAATTGGATCTGAGTCATATATTCTGGCTCCCTGGTACCTGTTCCACTCCTGTGCTGCCAGTATTAGAGGCTGGAAAATACACTCTATGGTCTACTGATTTGGTGATAAAGGGTCAATTTTGGGAGCCCTGCACCACCAGTACGGCCTAGCACTCAGTGCTTGTGATTTCCCAATACAGACTGGCTGTGCTGTGAGGCCCCTTCAGTGGCACTGAGCCTCACAAAATTTACCTTTACAGCTCGGGATTGTGTTTGTTTTGCTGGTAGCTGCTCCTTCAGTGACTAGACGTGGTAACCTAGATTTTCTGACTAGGCATTAGCCTGACCAGAATTGGGGGCGGTGCTGGATTAACACCCGTCTGACACTCCAGCTTAGATTTTCCACTGGTGTCTGCCTGATTTGGAGCAGCAAGCAGGTGGGTGGGAGTGGGAAATAAAGCAGAGATCCGTCAAACTGAATTTCCATCCACATTAGTACCCAACCCATTTTTCGCCTTAATTTGTGGCAGCTGGGCGAAGTGCCGATGTCAAACTATAAATTTGATTTGTTATTCATTGGTACAAGGCATTAATACAGGTAACACACACAACAGTTTGGACTGTGCTGGGAGTGTAGTGCAATAATACCCCAGAAAAACTTAGCAGTTCAGTAATGTTGAGTTGCACATTGCACAACATAGTCACGGAAAGAAGCACACCCTTCTTGGAGATGAAGAACAGTAAACCACAGTGGCAGAGGGTGAGGAGGTGGGTGATGGCAAGGAGTTGGCAGAAGTAGAGCAGCCACTGCAAAAATCATTAGTTCGCCAGGGCTTGATTCAGGAGTTGTTTTGTGGAGGCCAGTCTTTAGGCTTTATTGGATGTTCTTTGTGTTTCTTTTTTAAACTCCACCATTCGTTAATGCTTTTATTTATGGGGAAAATGTGAATGTCAGCCTCCCCCGCTGGCAGCGCATACTGGAAATCCGGATGCTTTGGAAAATTATGGGTAGTGCACACCCAAATTTCTGATATGCACAGCCGGTGGTGAGACTTCCCAATAGTGAAGGTGTCCTGTTTATTTAATGTGATGTGCTGCTGTGCTTCCCTCTTGTGCTGAGTACTAGTGCACCATGGTCTTTCTACAGTACCATTTCTATAGGATGTATCATTGGGAGGAGTAGCTTTGGAGGTCTGCTGATGATGTGCTTGTCGTCCACCTCTACATTCTGCAAACCTTGATGGTCGTGCTTTTGTGCCAGAAATAGCAGTTTTAGTATCCGGTACATTATGGGCACAGATGGGGTGTACTGGACTGCAAAATCCAGCAGAAATCATTTCCATCATATTGCTACCCAACTTGGGCTTCTCTCCATTTTCCGGGCAGGGCTGGAGCAAGTGTTGGAAGTTCCTATCTAAAGCAGGCAGAAGGCTCATTAAGATATTCAAAAGAAGCAGGGAAGAAAGCTACTGCATTTCCCAGGCATGCTGAATGTCAGGTCCACAACATGCCCAGGAAACCTGGTGGGAAGAGAAGCTTAGGGCAGTCCTTCAGGCAGAGGGCCTTTAAAATGTATTTTTTGGACTTTTCTGTGCTCTTCTTGTTAATTTTTTTCTATTTTCTTTCTGTCGGCACTTAGGCTTTCATGAACCTTCGTGCCAGTTAATTTTTTTTAGCCCCCATCAACCCTTCTTGGCATCAATAGATTTGCCAATGGGAATCATCTGAATTGAAGTGTTTGGAAGAAGAGAATGACCTACAGGGGGATGCCAAGCAGGTCAGTCAGCCTGAGAAGTGCTGTGTGTGCATCTTGCTAGCAGTCAAACACCCATATCTGCAGATGGGGGTGAAATGACCTCCGACGGAGCTCCGAAGGCACATCCTGAAGACATCACTATCGTGAATAATTGTTCTCCTGGAAGGTTCTTCAGATGCACCCAATCACAACATATCACGCTTTATGTGGTATTACATGAAAGAAGGCATACCAAGGCAATCAAGAGCCAGCTTTACCGGATTGGCCGCAGCCAACAAGATGCCCCTCACCAATTCTGCAGGCCCTGGCACACCTACCTGCCAATAACCATGCAGATCTGTCTCCTCATAGCCTGGGTCAGCAGAGAGGCAGAAGTCAAGCAGTGCGATCTGCTGCAAGGACGCCTGAAACTACAACGCAGCATAAAGACTGGCACATGCTGGGACAATAACCATCACCTGTGGCCTGAAACTTGGTTGCATTTCCTTGTGACCGTGATACAAAGTTGACCTATAAGAATGGTTCTATTTACATGGGTAAGATGGGTATAGAGGGATATGGGCCAAGTGCAGGCAATTGGGACTAGCTTAGTGGTATAAACTGGGCGACATGGACATGTTGGGCCGAAGGGCCTGTTTCCATGTTGTAACTTCTATGATTCTAAGTGGCAGAGAGAGCAATCCTCCTCATTAGCATTTCATGTAGCACCCATCACCAGCCATTAAATAGGGGGTCAAGTACTGGGCTCCTCCGTACTTTCATTTTTGCCTGCTACTATTTAATCCCCTGTCCCTTTAGTCTTGGCAAAGGCTGCTAATGAGTTGAAAAGCCTTTAAATATTTTGAAATGCTTGCTGAATTTTTGTTCTCTCATGGTGATACTTCCCTTTAATTGTTCCCCACTCTTTATACTTCATGGAATGCAATTTTCCCCTTCCACCACTAATGTCTTCCATAAATCCGTCTGAGTTTGCACCTGGAGTTGTGAATAATGATTCAAATTAGTGTAGACAGGAAATTGAGTACTATTTTGCACTTGATCTTTCAGGCAGAATTAACATCCTCTCTAACCCAACTTGGAAGAGGGCCCAGCTCGCTTCTATGGTGTTTGCTTCTGGAGTTTGTCTTATCTCTTTTTCAGAGGCAGTTGCCGACAAAGGAAGTGGTGAAATTTGAGACCAGCTTGCCTGTCCCTGTCTATTTTCCCACATAACCTTGCTGGAGGCTGAGTCATCACTTTGGTCACTGATCTATGTGAGCGCAGACTGTTTGCATTGCCACCAGGTCCAAATGGTGCTCGGGTGTCTGTCTATGAGTGTGTTAAAGCTGCCTGTTATCACATCATTGAGTGTAAATCTCAATGTCTCAACGGCATCAATGTGAGCATTCCTGAGAGATGCTCCGACTGTGCTCAGCAGCCATGCCAGAGGTTGTCCTTGAAGAAGACTCTAATGCTGCATGTTGCTTAATGACAGAACAGAGAATCTTTGGTGTAAGATATCACCCAACTGGCTACCAGCTGCTTACATTGCTCTCTTCCAAGAAGGCAAGTAACTGATGCATCTGTTCATGTTCCTGAAATATCTTCCATTCCATAGCTGACCCCATGAGGTCTGTGTCATGAATCAGCTCAAAACAAATTGACAATATTATCAGCCGGACCTTCTTCAAGCCTCGCTTCCGTCCCTCTCACATCTGTGACTTGTCCTATTTTCTTCCTTTAAATCTTCCGGAGTGAGTGACTCTGGCATGGTGCCTGCTTCAAGACATGATGATGCAGAGTGCTATGGCACTGATTGCTTGTTGCTCAGACGGTCTGGCTTGCTGCTCCTGGAGTTCTGAAATATCTTTAACAAGAAGTAAAGACTACATGTTAAGTACACTTGCATTGATAGGCATGTTGTTGGTATGCAGACAATACATAACACATCTATTAATATCCACTAAAATGGGTTAAACATTAGGACGATTGAAGTCATCATCTTCAGCCTCCACCACAAACTCCATACCTATGCCACCAATTCCAGCCCCCTCCCTGGCCACTGTCTCAGTTTAAACTAGACTGTCCGCAACCTTGGCATCATCCTATTTGACCCTGAGCTGAACTTCCGATCCCATGTCCTCTCCATCACAAAGAGTGCCTACTTCCACCTCCATAATATCGTCCTCCTCCACCCCTGCCTCAGCTCATCCATGCCTTTGTCACCTTCCAGACTTGTCTATTGATCTCCTGGCTGGCCTTCCATGCTCCACACTCTAAACGTCATCTCATCTAAAATTCTTCTGTCCATATCCTATCCCACTCACCCATCACCTCTGTCCTTGCTGACCTACATTGCCCCTCCCCATCTCTGTAACCTCCTCCAGCCCTACAATATCCCCTCTGCGCACCCCCCACCCCCCACCCCCAAACTCTCCATTTCTCTGACTCTGGCCTTTTGTGCATTCCTTCCTCCCATTGGTGGCCGTGCTTTCAGCCACATAGGCTCCATGCTCAGTAATTTCCTCCCTAGACCCACCAGCCTCTCGATCTTCCTTCCTCCTTTAAGACCCTCATTAATACCCATCTCTTTTACTAAGCTTTTGGTCACCTCTTCTAATATCTCCTTCTTTGCTTTGGCATCCACTTTTGTCTGATTATGTCTCTGTGAAGTGCCTTGGGATTTTTTTTATGTTAAAGACGCAATATAAATGCAAGTTATTGCTGTCATTGCTTCGCTATTTCAGCAGTATCTGTGCAAATGCTTTTCAATTGAACACTTAGTTTTGCATTTTTTGTAGTGCACCATAGTTTCGAGAAAGCACACTCAGTGAAACTCTGCATTCCCGTGAGTTAATTAAAAAAAAGGACAAACAATTTAATTCCATTCAATACGTCGATTGTGTGCTAATAGGAATCGCACTACAAGAAGTTCACTTCTCCTTGAGCTTTGAGACAAATGATCCAAGACAAGGTTGTTCTCCTTCGAGATGAGAAGGTTAAGAGGCTCTACGTGGCCAGGGTCTGGCCCATTCCCCACCCATTCATCTTCATAGTCACCCAAGCTATCTTCCACTTTGTCTGGAGTTCCAAGGTAGAACATGTCCGCAGGGACACCATGTACGAACCCCCAGACAAATGGGGGAAGGACATCCCCAATGCCGCTCTGATCCTGATTGCCACCTTTGTGTGTGGCTGCCTCAGGATATGTGTAGAGTCCCAGTACGTAAACACCAAGTGTCACTAGGTGCTGAGTTTCTACCTGTCCATCACACTGAGAAGGCTGTGTCTGGCCACGCTGGCCGAGCAGACGCAGGATATCCCGTCCAGCTGGACCGTACCCCTCCACCTGTCGCAGGTGGAGAAGTGCCTGAAGGGAAACCCATTCGACCATAAGGCCGTCAGACTGTGGTCGGCACGGAACGTTCTGAGAGTCCTGCAGGGAAAGGGGAGGGTGGACGCAATCACTTTCTTCCCCGACCAGACAGTAAACGACATTTGGCAGAACGTCCCGTCGCCAAAACTGACCAACAGGCATCAGGATGTAGCCTGGATGGTGGTGAGAAGGACCCTCCCAGTGCGGTCCTTCCAACATGCATGGAATCTCAGTGCCACCGCGAGCTGCCCTCGAGGCTGCTACGGGGACGAGACTGACGGGCTCGTCCACCTCCTGATGGGCTGCCCCTTCGTGCAGAAGGTGTGGAGAGAGATGCGTTGATATCAGTCCCGGTTCATCCCAAACAGCTCTGTACCAGAGGTCGCTGTGCTCTACGGGCTGTTCCTCGGGGCGCACACCAAGACAGACATTACCTGCTGCTGGAAGACCATCAACTTAGTGAAGGAGGCCCTTTGGTCCGCCCGAAACCTGCTGGTCTTCCAGCTGAAGGTGCTGTCCACAATCGAGTGCTGCCGACTGGCACACTCCAAGGTTCAGGAGTACATGCTGTGGGATGCACTGAGGCGAGGTGCGGCCTACGCAAAGGCTCCATGGGGAAAGGCCACCGTGTAAGGCCACCCCACCTTGTATTGTACAGATATATTAGAAGATATTCTGAATTGAAATAATGAGATCATAATGTACACAATCTGCACTATATTGCTTGAAATTGTGTCTTTTTACATTGAACTGTGTGTATCTTTAAATTTTATGAAATAAGGTATATTTTGAAATATAAAAAAAAAGTGATAGAGGTGTTCAAAATCATGAACGGTTTTGATAGAGTAAATAAGTAGAAACTGTTTCCAGTAGCAGAAGGTTCAGTGACCAGAGGACACAGATTTAAGGTGATTGGTAAAAGAACCAGAGGCGACATGAGGAAACATTTTTACGCAGAGAGTTGTTATGATTTGGAAAGCATTGCCTGGAAGCAGATTCAATAATAACTTCAAAACGGAATTGGCTAAATACTTGAAGGGAAAACATTTAGAGGGCTATGGGGAAAGAGCGGGGGAGTGGGACTAATTGGATAGCTCTTTCAAAGAGCCTCCTTCTGTGCTGTAATATACTATGACACTATGATACTATAACAGTCTTTAATCTAGCGGGAGTGCCTTGATTTCAAACAGAATGATAAAGTGTTTAGCAGTCATTGTTGAGAAAGATAAGATAAGCACTGAGTATCCCTATTCGTTATAAGGTCTAACAAAGACAACTCAAGATTCAATTCTAGTTTAAACCTGAAAAAGCTGCAATGCTACTTCATATTTTCAGCTCTGCAGCATCTTTGATATAACACATTGCTTTCCAAAGTCAAGAGCTTGCATGTTTTAGACACAAAATTGTAGATTGCAATGTGAGTAACAAACACAGGTTAGAGGTTATCTTTCTCACATTCTTCTTCTGTCCTTCCAGCTGAGATTTTCTGCTGCTGGCTTCATATTGTAAATTGTGTGGTAATTCTGTCCTGTCCCCGTCTTCTACGGAAAGGGTGGGGGTGTAGGGACCAGTGGAATAGGAAGAACCCGCCTCAAACAGGCAGGACTTTATTTAGGTATCTATCAGGGAGCAAGGACATTCTGCAAGCCATTCTTCAACATCAGGCATGCAGTTTGTTTTTTAACATATGAAATGGCCATCCACTGTTACTAAACAATCGGCTGTGGTGGTAGTTGATTTAAAAGCTGCAGGTTTGTACAGAGATCTGGATCATTTTAGTCATTTTTTATATGCTTTTGCTGTTTATCTCTCCTGCCCAGCACCTCAATACGTATCTCCCGAACTGAGGTGTTGATAGCAGCAGGTATGGACGGGGAGATCAGGCTGCATCAGAGGTGCTCTGTGCCCCCCATTCATCAGGGCACTCACACCGACATCGACAGACACTCCCTCCCAACATAGACTGAGCTTCCCACCCCCCCCCAAATAGACCGAGCTTCACCGCCCCCCCAAACACAGACGGCTAATTCCACCCCCCCCCCACAGACTCCTCATTCCCCCCCCAACAGACTCCTCATTCCCCCCCCAACAGACTCCTCATTCCCCCCCCCACAGACCCCTCATACCCCCCCCACAGACTCCTCATTCCCCCCCCACAGACTCCTCATTCCCCCCCCACAGACTCCTCATTCCCCCCCCACAGACTCCTCATTCCCCCCCCCACAGACTACTCATTCCCCCCCCCCACAGACTGCTCATTCCCCCCCCACAGACTCCTCATTCCCCCCCCCCCACAGATTTGTCATTCCCCTCCCCCACAGACTCCTCATCACCCCCCCCCCCCACAGACTCCTCATTCCCACCCCACAGACTCCTCATTCCACCCCCCCACAGATTTGTCATTCTCCCCCCCCCACAGACTCCTCATCACCCCCCCCACAGACTCCTCATTCCCCCCCCACAGACTCCTCATTCCCCCCCCAACAAACTACTCATCCCCCCCCGCAGACTCCTCATTCCCCCCCCCACAGACTCCTCATTCCCCCCCCCACAGACTTCTCATTCCCACCCCCAACAGATTCGTCATTCTCCCCCCCCCCCACAGACTCCTAATCACGCCCCCCCCACAGACTCCTCATCACCCCCCCCCACAGACTCCTCATTCCCTCCCCCACAAACTACTCATCCCCCCCCCCTGCAGACTCCTCATTCCCCCCCCACACAGACTCCTCATTCCCCCCCCACACAGACTCCTCATTCCCCCCCCCACAGACTCCTCATTCCCCCCCCACAGATTCGTCATTCTCCCCCCCCACAGACTCCTCATCACCCCCCCCACAGACTCCTCATTCCCCCCACCCACAGACTCCTCATCCCCCCCCGCCACAGACTCCTCATTCCACCCCCCCCACAGACTACTCATTCCCCCCCCACAGACTCCTCATTCCCCCCCCATAGACTCCTCATTCTCCCCCCACAGACTCCTCATCCCCCCCCCACAGACTCCTCATCCCCCCCCGCCACAGACTCCTCATTCCCCCCCCCACAGACTACTCATTCCCCCCCCCCACAGACTCCTCATTCCCCCCCCACAGACTACTCATCCCCCCCCCCACAGACTCCTCATTCTCTCCCCCCCACAGACTCCTCATTCCCCCCCCACAGACTACTCATCCCCCCCCCACAGACTCCTCATTCCCCACCCCCACAGACTCCTCATTTCCCCCCCCACAGACTCCTCATTCCCCCCCCACAGACTCCTCATTCGCCCCCCCACAAACTACTCATTCCCCCCCCCCACAGACTCCTCATTCCCCGCCCCCCACAGACTCCTCATTCGCCCCCCCCACAGACTACTCATTCCCCCCCCCACAGACTCCTCATTCACCCCCCCCACAGACTACTCATCACCCCCCCCCACAGACTCCTCATTCTCCCCCCCCCACAGACTCCTCATTCCCCCCCCCCACAGACTCCTCATTCGCCCCCCCACAAACTACTCATTTCCCCCCCCCACAGACTCCTCATTCGCCCCCCCACAAACTAATAATTTCCCCCCCCCACAAACTCCTCATTCCCCCCCCCACAGACTCCTCATTCCCCCCCCACAAACTACTCATTCCCACCCCCCACAGACTCCTCATTCCACCCCCCCACAAACTACTCATTCACCCCCCCACAAGACTGATCATTCCCCCCCTCCCACAGACTCCTCATTACCCCCCCCCCCCACAGACTGATCATTTCCCCCCCCCCACAGACTGCTCATTCTCTCCCCCCCTTATAAAGGTTGGGTCCCCTGTAGTTGAGAATCTTTGCTTGTGGTGTCACGCCAGCAACTGATGTGCCTCAAGTCATAAGAACCAGGAAGCCATCTGTGAGCAGGCAAGAGGGGAAACTGAGGGCGGGGTGCAGGGGAAATGGAGGCTGGGGAAAAGGGGAAACCGAGGGTAGGGAGGAGGGGAAACGGAGGGCGGAGAAGAGAGGAAACCCTGGGGGGGAAGAGGGGAAACCCTGGGGGGGAAGAGGGGAAACCCTGGGGGGGAGGAGAGGAAACCCTGGGGGGGAAGAGAGGAAACCCTGGGGGGGGGAAGAGAGGAAACCCTGGGGGGGAAGAGGGGAAACCCTGGGGGGGGAAGAGAGGAAACCCTGGGGGGGGGAAGAGAGGAAACCCTGGGTGGAGAAGAGAGGAAACCCTGGGGGGGGAAGAGAGGAAACCCTGGGGGGGGAAGAGGGGAAACCCTGGGGGGGAGGAGAGGAAACCCTGGGCGGAGAAGAGAGGAAACCCGGGGGGGAAGAGGGGAAACCCTGGGTGGAGAAGAGAGGAAACCCTGGGGGGGGGAAGAGAGGAAACCCTGGGGGGGGAAGAGAGGAAACCCTGGGGGGGGAAGAGGGGAAACCCTGGGGGGGAGGAGAGGAAACCCTGGGCGGAGAAGAGAGGAAACCCGGGGGGGAAGAGGGGAAACCCTGGGGGGGAGGAGAGGAAACCCTGGGGGGGAGGAGAGGAAACCCTGGGGGGGGAAGAGGGGAAACCCTGGGGGGGAAGAGGGGAAACCCTGGGCGGAGAAGAGAGGAAACCCTGGGGGGGAAGAGAGGAAACCCTGGGGGGGAAGAGAGGAAACCCTGGGGGGGAAGAGAGGAAACCCTGGGCAGAGAAGAGGGGAAACCCTGGGGGGGAAGAGAGGAAACCCTGGGCAGAGAAGAGGGGAAACCCTGGGGGGGAAGAGGGGAAACCCTGGGGGGGAAGAGAGGAAACCCTGGGCAGAGAAGAGGGGAAACCCTGGGGGGGAAGAGGGGAAACCCTGGGCGGAGAAGAGAGGAAACCCTGGGGGGGAAGAGAGGAAACCCTGGGTGGAGAAGAGAGGAAACCCTGGGCGGAGAAGAGAGGAAACCCTGGGGGGGAAGAGAGGAAACCCTGGGGGGGAAGAGGGGAAACCCTGGGCGGAGAAGAGAGGAAACCCTGGGCGGAGAAGAGAGGAAACCCTGGGGGGGGGAAGAGAGGAAACCCTGGGGGGGGAAGAGGGGAAACCCTGGGGGGGAAGAGGGGAAACCCTGGGGGGGAAGAGGGGAAACCCTGGGGGGGAAGAGAGGAAACCCTGGGGGGGAAGAGAGGAAACCCTGGGGGGGAAGAGGGGAAACCCTGGGGGGGAAGAGGGGAAACCCTGGGCGGAGAAGAGAGGAAACCCTGGGCGGAGAAGAGGGGAAACCCTGGGGGGGAAGAGGGGAAACCCTGGGGGGGAAGAGAGGAAACCCTGGGGGGGAAGAGGGGAAACCCTGGGCGGAGAAGAGGGGGACCCCTGGGCGGGGAGGAGAGGAAACCCTGGGGGGAAGAGGGGAAACCCTGGGGGGGAAGAGGGGAAACCCTGGGGGGGAAGAGGGGAAACCCTGGGGGGGAAGAGGGGAAACACTGGGCGGAGAAGAGGGGGACCCCTGGGGGGGAAGAGGGGAAACCCTGGGCGGAGAAGAGAGGAAACCCTGGGGGGGAAGAGGGGAAACCCTGGGCGGAGAAGGGAGGAAACCCTGGGGGGGAAGAGGGGAAACCCTGGGGGGGAAGAGGGGAAACCCAGGGCGGAGAAGAGGGGGACCCCTGGGCGGGGAGGAGAGGAAACCCTGGGGGGAAGAGGGGAAACCCTGGGGGGGAAGAGGGGAAACCCAGGGCGGAGAAGAGGGGGACCCCTGGGCGGGGAGGAGAGGAAACCCTGGGGCGAAGAGAGGAAACCCTGGGGGGAAGAGGGGAAACCCTGGGGGGGAAGAGAGGAAACCCTGGGGGGGAGAAGAGAGGAAATCCTGGGGGGGAGGAGGGAAAACCCTGGGCGGGGAAGAGAGGAAAATCAGGGCGGGGAAGAGGGCAAAATCAGGGCAGAGAAGAGGGGAAACCCAAGGCGGGGAATAGGGGAAACCCTGGGGGGGGAATAGGGGAAACCCTGGGGGGGGAAAGGGGAAACCTAGGGCGGAGAAGAGAGGAAACCCTGGGGGGGAGGAGAGGAAACCCTGGGGGGAAGAGAGGAAACCCTGGGTGGAGAAGAGAGGAAACCCTGGGGGGGAAGAGGGGAAACCCTGGGGGGAGAAGAGAGGAAACCCTGGGGGGGGAAGAGGGGAAACCCTGGGGGGGGAAGAGAGGAAACCTGGGGGGGAAGAGGGGAAACCCTGGGGGGGAAGAGGGGAAACCCTGGGGGGGGAAGAGAGGAAACCCTGGGGGGGAAGAGGGGAAACCCTGGGGGGGAAGAGAGGAAACCCTGGGCGGGGAAGAGAGGAAACCCTGGGGGGGGAAGAGGGGAAACCCTGGGGGGGAAGAGAGGAAACCTGGGCGGGGAGGAGAGGAAACAGAGGGCGGAGAAGAGAGGAAACCCGGGGGGGGGAAGAGGGGAACCCCTGGGCGGAGAAGAGGGGAACCCCTGGGCGGAGAAGAGGGGAACCCCTGGGCGGAGAAGAGGGGAACCCCTGGGCGGAGAAGAGGGGAAACCCTGGGCGGAGAAGAGAGGAAACACAGGGCAGGGAAGAGAGGTTCCGTATGAAGCTGACAACTCTGAACTGTGAACCTCAGTCAGAGCTGATCTGAACTTAGACTTCACACTTCAAAACCGGGCAGCACAGAGTGACCTGAACCAACCAAGAAATCACACATAGGGCAGCAGGCTCTGTGTTTGGGCACTTCTTACAGGGCACATTGTCCTAAATTCAGTCCAGCGCCAACATTTCTAAACCACTCCCTGCGCTCAGACTCGATAAAGGAAAGTTTTTCATAGAATTATAGAAAATACTGCACAGGAGGAGGCCATTAAGCCCCCGGTTCTGGCACTCTCTCCTGTAACCCCATTCCCCTCTCCCCCATCCCCAAAGATCTTTTCATATTCCTCTTTTTCAAATATATATCCCATTCCCTTTGAAATGAAGTTTTAGTCTCTACCTCAATAGCCACGTGTGGTGAAGTATCCCACGGTCTAATAGCCCTCAGTTCAAGCACTTTCCTCCTCCCTTTCCCCTTGTTTCTTCCAGTGAGAATCCTTGGTTTCTGTTCCCTAGCTCCCCATTCGCCCACCAGTGGAAATAATCTTTCACTATTTGCCCACAGTAAGGTCACTATTGACTGCTCCTCTCTCACTACGTTGCTGCTGCTGCTCCCGGCTCTGCAGTAAATGCTGGTCCCCACGCCCACCCCCACCACATTCTCCCCCCCCGCCCCCCCCCCCCCACCGGCTGCTTGAGCTCCAAACCCCCGACCCAGTATCCTCTTCGCTCCCCCATTCTCCATCCCATCTCCCTCTCCCCGAGCTCCTATTCCCCATTCTCCATCCCCAGTCTCCCTCTCTCTGAGCTCCCATTCCCCAATCTCCATCGCCCCGAGCTCTCATTCCCCAGTCTCCCTCTCCCCGAGCTCCCATTCCCCAATCTCCCTCTCCCCGCGTTCCCATTTCCCATTCTCCATCCCCAGTCTCTCTTGCTCCCTGAGCTCCCATTCCCCAATCTCCATCTCCCCGAGCTCCCGTTCCCCAATCTCCCTCTCCCCGAGCTCCCATTCCCCAATCTCCCTCTCCCCGAGCTCCCATTCCCCAATCTCCCTCTCCCCGAACTCCCATTCCCCAGTATCCCTCTTCCCGATCTCCCATTCCCCAATCTCCCTCTCCCCGAGCTCCCATTCCCCAGTCTCCCTCTCCCCGAGCTCCCATTCCCCAATCCCCCTCTCCCCGAGCTCCCATTCCCCAGTCTCCCTCTCCCCGAGCTCCCATTCCCCAATCTCCCTCTTCCCGAGCTCCCATTCCCCAGTCTCTCTCTTCCCGAGCTCCCATTCCCCAGTCTCCCTCTTCGCGAACTCCCATTCCCCAATCTCCCTCTTCCTGAGCTCCCATTCCCCAATCTCCCTCTCCCCGAGCTCCCATTCCCCAATCTCCCAATTCCCGGTCTCTCCCTGATCCTCCAGTCCCAGTCTCTCTCTCTTCTCCCCAACTCTCAAGCCCCCCTGAGACTGCCCATTTCAGCCCCTCTCATTCAGTGACCTCAGAACCACCCCCTATTTCAGAACCCCCTCCACCCTGATTTCAGCTCCCCCCATTTCTGACCTCCCCCATTTCTGAGGCCCCTATTTCAGAGCTCCCCCTAATTCGGAGCTCCCCTATTTCAGAGCTCTCCCGATTGCTGAGACCTCCTATTTCAGATCTCCCCCCAATTTCAGAGCCCCCTATTTCAAAGTTCCCTATTTCAGAGCCCCCCATTTCAGAGCTCCCCCTAATTCAGAGCTCCCCCTAATTCAGAGCCCCCCCAATTTCAGAGCCCCCCCCGATTTCAGGACCCCCATTTCAAAGCCCCCCTATTTCAGAGCCCCCCCCCCAATTTCAGGACCCCCAGTTCAAAGCCCACCTATTTCAGAGACCCCCTCCCCGATTTCAGAACCCCCATTTCAGAGCACCCCTGATTGCTGAAACATCCCTTATTCAGAAACCCCCTCTCCAAATTCAGAACTACCCCCCCACAATTTTAGAGATTCCCCCCTCCCATTGCCGAGACCTCCCCCCGAATGCCAACACCAGCGATTCCCGAGCCCTCCCGATTACAGACTCTTCAGAGCCCTCTCCCTGGCAGCACCATGTGGTCCCAGCTCTTTGCGACGTGTCATGGGGTGGGGGCACACTCCGGTGGGAAATTTAAATTGCTGATCTCCCGGGCTGCTGGAGGCAGTGCTCAGGGGAGATAGCCCCAATTCCGGGGAAACTTCAGACGGGTTGGGAGCCCTTCCCCCCAACACAGACTGATCATTTCCCTCCCCCCACAGACTCCTCATCCCCCCCCCCCCCCCAACACGCAGACTGTTCATTCTCCTCCCCCCCCACATAAAGTCTGCCCATTCTCCCCCTCACACGGACTGCCCATTCTCCCCCTGACACAGACTGCCCATTCTCCCCCCCCACACGGACTGCACATTCTCCCTCTCCATACAGACTGCCCATTCCCCCCCCACACAGACTGCCCATTCTCTCCCCCCCCACAGATTGCTCATTCTCCCCCTGACACAGACTGCACATTCACCATCCCCCCACAGACTGCCCATTCCCCCCCCACACAGACTGCCCATTCTCCCCCCCCCACAGATTGCTCATTCTCCCCCCCCCCACAGACTGCACATTCACCATCCCCCCACAGACTGCACATTCACCATCCCCCCACAGATTGCTCATTCTCCCCCTGACACAGACTGCCCATTCTCTCCCCCACACAGATTGCTCATTCTCCCCCTGACACAGACTGCCCATTCTCTCCCCCACACAGACTGCCCATTCTCTCCCCCTGACACAGACTGCCCATTCTCTCCCCCACACAGACTGCCCATTCCCCCCCCACACAGACTGCACATTCACCATCCCCCCACAGATTGCCCATTCTCCCCCTGACACAGACTGCCCATTCTCTCCCCCACACAGACTGCCCATTCCCCCCCCACACAGACTGCCCATTCTCTCCCCCACACAGACTGCCCATTCCCCCCCCCACACAGACTGCCCATTCTCCCCCTGACACAGACTGCCCATTCTCTCCCCCACACAGACTGCCCATTCCCCCCCCACACAGACTGCACATTCACCATCCCCCCACAGATTGCTCATTCTCCCCCTGACACAGACTGCCCATTCCCCCCCCACACAGACTGCACATTCACCATCCCCCCACAGATTGCTCATTCTCCCCCCCCACACAGACTGCACATTCACCATCCCCCCACAGACTGCCCATTCTCCCCCTGACACAGACTGCCCATTTTCTCCCCCCACACAGACTGCACATTCACCATCCCCCCACAGACTGCTCATTCTCCCCCTGACACAGACTGCCCATTCTCTCCCCCACACAGACTGCCCATTTTCTCCCCCTCCCCACACAGAGACTGCTCACATTTCTCACATACACTCCCTCATTGACAGTGTCACACTCGAAGATCCCCGGACAGCCACTCCCTATATTAATAAATATCCAGCACTTAAATTCTTTATTGACTCTGTGCCAGCTTAGAACTACAGCTGCTATTATATTGTGACCCATTTACGTAACAGCTCAAATTATAACGAAGACAAACCTGACAATACAATGCACACCCAATGGAGGTTTGCTTTCTGTCTACTGCTCGCATCATAGTTTTTCTTTAAATGAATCAGCATTTGAATTTACATGAACTTTACCCAGCACATGGAAGGAAGTATCTGTGTCTTGGCTGATTTCTTCAAATGTTAGAACGTTGAAAATGTAATATTGGACTTAAACCACTGCTGCTTTAGTGGTTTACCCTTTCGCTAGACTTCTGCTGAAAACTGCGGTTGTAAAAAAAAATTACATTTCCCAGTTGCCTGAGTTGTTAAACTTTGTTTGCAGCTGAGTTCTGGTCAAACTGCAGCTCGAGCTCAGAGTGAGATGGAGCAGCCCTGTTTTAAAGAGACACCTTTGAAGATTGGAATGTTTCTTGTATTTTCTTTGATTCTCTCATTCGGTGAGTAATCAGCTCGTTCATTATTCTTTATTTGTTATGTGGAATCAGTGCTGCTAGCTTCTCTGTTACAAAATGCCACACCTAGCTGTAGCTAAATCCAATCCAGAATTTCTAAAAGCCGCACCTCTTTCAGAATTGCTCAACCAGAAATGATTAACTTGGAGCAATTGTAAATCAGCAAGTAGCAGCAGCAAAAAGCGAAAGGCTCCTGCCATGGTAAATTTTATACACTTCAGAAAGAAAGAAGGATTTGTATTTATATAGCACCTTTCATGATCTCAGGGCATGCCAAAGCGTCTTACTTTGAATGAAGTACTTTTGAAATGTAGTCACTGTTGTAATACAGGAAACACTGCAGCCAATTTGCACACAGCAAGGACCCACAAACAGCAATGAGATAACGACCAGATAATCTGTTTTAGTGATGTTGGTTGAGGGGTAAATATTGGACAGGACACCGGGGAGAACTCACCTGCTCTTCTTCGAAATAGTGCCATGAGATCTTTTACATCCACCTGAGAGAGCAGACGGGGCCTTGGTTTAACATCTCATCTAAAAGACGGCACCTCTGACAGTGCAGCGCTCTCTCAGTACTGCACTAGAATAAGTGCTCAAGTCTCTGGAGTGGGACATGAATCCACAATCTCCTAACACAAGGACAGACCATTTGGACCAACTCACTCCAATTGAGGCATCTTTCACATTACAGAGGGAAACATGTAATAGATGACAGCAACAGGCCGTGTGCAATTGTAAATAAAAACAGACAAAAATGGAAACACTCAGCAGGTCAGACAACACCTGTGGAGAGAGAAACAAAGTTAACGTTTCAGGTCGATGACCTTTCATCAGAAATAGGTCGATGACCTTACATCAGAAATGCAATTTTAATCTTTGTTCTGAGATTTACCTGGGTCTGTACCCTGGCACACTGGATTTAATTTAAATGAATGGAAGGAAAATCAGGCGGGTTCCCTTACAGGCATATACTCCAATCTGCTTAGTTTTTCTATATTTGCTATGTCCAGGAGATCCAGTGCACCAGGGTGCAGACCCAGGAAAATTGCCCCAAAAATTTCAAAATCCGAGCGCAATGCACAGTGGCCACAGTGGCCAGATCAACCCTGGTTCAATGAGGAGTGTAGAAGAGCATGCCAGAAGCAGCACCAGGCGTACCTAAAAATGAGGTGCCACCGAGTGAAGCTACAACTCAGGACTACATGTACGCTAAACAGCGGAAGCAACATGCTATAGACAGAGCTAAGCGATTCCACAACTAACGGATCAGATCAAAGCTCTGCAGTCCTGCCACATCTAGTCGTGAATGGTGGTGGACAATTAAACAACTAACGGGAGGAGGAGACTCTGTAAACATCCCCATCCTCAATGATGGCAGAGTCCAGCACGTGAGCGCAAAAGACAAGGCTGAAGTGTTTGCAACCATCTTCAGCCAGAAGTACCGCTCCACATGATATCAAGAAATGGCTGAGTGCACTGGATACAGCAAAGGCTATGGGCCCCGACAACATCCCAGCTGTGGTGCTGAAGACTTGTGCTCCAGAACTAGCCGCACCTCCAGCCAAACGGTTCCAGTACAGCTACAACACTGGCATCTACCCAACAATGTGGAAAATTGCCCAGGTATGTCCTGTCCACAAAAAGCAGGACAAATCCAATCCGGCCAATTACCGCCCCATCAGTCTACTCTCAATCATCAGCAAAGTGATGGAAGGTGTCGTCGACAGTGCTATCAAGCGGCACTTACTCACCAATAACCTGCTCACCGATGCTCAGTTTGGGTTCCGCCAGGACCACTCGGCTCCAGACCTCATTACAGCCTTGGTCCAAACATGCACAAAAGAGCTGAATTCCAGAAGTGAGGTGAGAGTGACTGCCCTTGACATCAAGGCAGCATTTGACTGAGTGTGGCACCAAGGAGCCCTAGTAAAATTGAAGTCAATGGGAATCAAGGGGAAAACTCTCCAGTGGCAGGAGTCATACCTAGCACAAAGGAAGATGGTAGTGGTTGTTGGAAGCCAATCATCTCAGCCCCAGGACATTGCTGCAGGAGTTCCTCAGGGCAGTGTTCTAGGCCCAACCATCTTCAGCTGCTTCATCAATGACCTTCCCTCCATCATAAGGTCAGAAATGGGGATGCTCGCTGATGATTGCACAGTGTTCAGTTCCATTCGCAACCCCTCAGATAATGAAGCCGTCTGTGTCCGCATGCAGCAAGACCTGGACAACATCCAGGCTTGGGCTGATATGTGGCAAGTAACATTCGCGCCAGACAAGTGCCAGGCAATGACCATCTCCAACAAGAGAGAGTCTAACCACCTCCCCTTGATATTCAACGGCATTACCATGGCCGAATCCCCCACCATCAACATCCTGGGGGTCACCATTGACCAGAAACTTAACTGGACCAGCCATATAAATACTGTGGCTACAAGAGCAGGTCAGAGGCTGGGTATTCTGCGGCGAGTAACTCAC
Organism: Heptranchias perlo; assembly: GCF_035084215.1. Classification (NCBI taxonomy): domain Eukaryota; kingdom Metazoa; phylum Chordata; class Chondrichthyes; order Hexanchiformes; family Hexanchidae; genus Heptranchias; species Heptranchias perlo. Next base: position 47,698,679 of record NC_090335.1, read on the forward strand.
CTCCTGACTCCCCAAAGCCTTTCCACCATCAACAAGGCACAAATCAGGAGTGTGATGGAATACTCTTCACTTGCCTGGATGAGTGCAGCTCCAACAACACTCAAGAAGCTCGACACCATCCAGGACAAAGCAGCCCGCTTGATTGGCACCCCATCCACCACCCTAAACACTCACTCCCTTCACCACCGGCGCACTGTGGCTGCAGTGTGTACCATCCACAGGATGCGCCTCCCAAACCTGCGACCTCTACCACCTAGAAGGACAAGGGCAGCAGGCACATGGGAACAACAACACCACCTGCACGTTCCCTTCCAAGTCACACACCATTCCGACTTGGAAATATGTCACCGTTCCTTCATCGTCGCTGAGTCAAAATCCTGGAACTCCCTTCCTAACAGCACTGTGGGAGAACCTTCACCACACGGACTGCAGTGGTTCAAGAAGGCGGCTCACCACCACCTTCTCAAGGGCAATTAGGGATGGGCAATAAATGCTGGCCTCGCCAGCAACGCCCACATCCCATGAAAGAATTTAAAAAACGCTCCGAAAACTGGAGCAAAACCTTCAGAAATAAAAGCACCTTTAAACATTCTTGTTGCCTACACCTCATTTCTTACATATCCAGCATAGATCGTCCATATTAGACCTTATTGAACCAGCAGTGAACTTAATATTGCAATCATTAGCTGTCTTGTTTGAATATCACTGCACATTGGATCACAAAGTGGAGAGTTGCTGTCTGCACTGACAGCTGTTGTTTGAAACAAAACTGACAAAAAGTTTAAAAGTTCCCACATAACATGAATATCATTGATATATGGAGAGCGATTTCTAGGCTGCAATAAGTTTTTGGGGTACAGGTAACAATCATGAACTACTAAAGTTTCCAGTTTGCAGTTTGAAACCATTTGAACCATCGGTGCTCTGCACCAGGATAGATAAATCATAACATTTACCACGTTATTAGCAAAAATATGTTATTTTTTGAAGTAAGTTACTGTAATTGATTGATTAAGAGAATGGTTGAAAGTAATTTTAAAGTGGTTATCTACAGCCTTGTTCAAAGTGTTGGATATGTTGTAACCTGTTGTGTGTGTACTACAATACGTTATGTATTATGTTACATACATGTATTATTATGTCACTGCAATATAAATTCTGAGTTCATAGTATTATTAGCGCTGAGTGATTATGATGTTCCAAGGTTCATTTCAGCTGTTTGAATCTGCCAGGCTGAATGGTTAGGATTGGACAATGAATGGAGAAGGTTTTCCTATGGAGAAGGAGCTGAGTGTGAGACAGTGCAGAAGCCTGAGAATCCCTGGATTGATGGAAAGAGAGATCAACTTCAGTGCAGATAAAGTGGTTTGAGAGAAAAGTAGATAACCAAGAACATAGCATTGGGGGAGGCCATATTACGGTAACTTGTTTAGAAGTTCACAATGCCGGACCCTGTCAAAGAATTTGGACATGTACAAGTGCAGGCGAAATGCCCTGGAATTGCCTGGGACGTGTCCTCAAAATTAAATTTCAAGCTTAAAGTTGTCCTCAAAATAGAATCAGTAGTTAAACTGAGTTCTAGGAGTCAAAAGATATTAAACTAATTAAAACCATATATGAACAAAACATTCCTTACTAGTGAAAGAAAACCAACATCAAGTACACCAGCTTGGAGCTAGCTCATTAGTGGCATATAAATATGTCATGCCTTATCTGTACCTGCATAAAACCCAGTGTTAGGGGAGGATTGAGGAGCAAGGGAGTAGGATTATGATCTGGCATGCCTAAGTACCCATGCCTCATTAACTTGGAGGTCCTCAAGGCTGCTTGAAGTGATTGATACCAAAAGAGATAAACTCTTCTAACATGTGTCACTCAGATTGGTCAATTGAATGAGAGAGGGGGTTTTCTGTAAAAATCAAGGTATATAAGAGGGATTTGGTACACCACTTAACAGATTTTCTTTGTTCTCTTTTGTCTTCTTTCTCTTCTGTTTGTTTTTTAGTCTTTACCTAGCGTATGCAGAAGGGTGCCTCTAAAGGGGTCAAAGTGCCTCCAGTACAAAGAGGAAGAGGTTATAAAAGTCAGATTGTAAGGCTATACCAGCCAGTTATAGGCAGAGATAGTGTGTTACTTAGATATACAAGTTTTCTTGACATCAAGGAAGGTGAGATTTAAGCCAGCTAATCCAGATACAATTACCAGTATGTAAGGTGGATTTAGCAAGGAGCAAGGAATGGATAACCCCTCTACAGAAGGAGGCTTATCAACCATACAGTCCAGAAGCCAACATCATTGTCCCAGAGGAAGGCAAACAATCAGCTTAATCATACTGCTCATAACGATGAAGTCATACAAGTTCTGTTCAGCACATTGGCTACCAGCATGGCATGGACTCCAATCTATCTAATAGACTGGGTATCTAATGCTGTTAACTTGGAAAAGTATGGGTTAATAAATGAAAGTTAGCACAGATTTGTTAAAGGAAAATCGTGTTTGACTAACTTGATTGAGTTCTTTGATGAAGTAACGAAGAGAGTTGATGAGGATAGTGCGGTTGATGTTGTGTATATGGACTTTCAAAAGGCATTTGATAAAGTATCAAATAATAGACTTGTTAGCAAAAATAAAGCTCATGGGATTAAAGGGACAGTGGCAGTGTGGATACAAAATTGGCTAAGGGACAGAAAGCAGAGAGTAGTGGTGAACGGTTGTTTTTCAGGCTGGAGCGAAGTATACAGTGATGTTCTCCAGGGTCAACATTAGGACCACTGCTCTTTTTGATATATATTAATGACATGAACTTGGGTAAAGAGGGAATAATTTCAAAGTTTGCAGATGACATGAAACACAGAAATGTAGTTAACAATGTGGAGGATAGTAACAGACTTCAGGAAGACATAGACAGACTGGTGAAATGGACAGACACGTGGCAGATAAAAAATTTTTTTATTCGTTCATGGGATGTGGGCGTCGCTGGCAAGGCCAGCATTTATTGCCCATCTCTAATTGCCCTTGAGAAGGTGGTGGTGAGCCGCCTTCTTGAACCGCTGCAGTCCGTGTGGTGAAAGTTCTCCCACAGTGCTGTTAGGAAGGGAGTTCCAGGATTTTGACCCAACAACAATGAAGGAACGGCGATATATTTCCAAGTCGGAATGGTGTGTGACTTGGAGGGGAACGTGCAGGTGGTGTTGTTCCCATGTGCCTGCTGCTCTTGTCCTTCTAGCTGGTAGAGGTCGCGGATTTGGGAGGGACTGTCAAAGAAGCCTTGGCGAGTTGCTGCAGTGTATCCTGTGGATGGTACACACTGCAGCCACAGTGCGCCAGTGGTGAAGGGAGTGAATGTTTAGGGTGGTGGATGGGGTACCAATCAAGCTGGCTGCTTTGTCCTGGATGGTATCGAGCTTCTTGAGTGTTGTTGGAGCTGCACTCATCCAGGCAAGTGGAGAGTATTCCGTCACACTCCTGACTTGTGCCTTGTAGATGGTGGAAAGGCTAACACAGAGAAGTGTGAAGTGATACATTTTGGTAGGAAAAATGAGGAGACGCAATATAAACTAAATGATACAATTTTAAAGGGAGTACAGGAACAAAGAGAACTGGGGTGTATGTACACAAATCTCTGAAGGTGGCAGGACAAGTTGAGAAGGCTGTTAAAAAAGCATATGCGATCCTGGGCTTTATTAATAGAGGTATAGAGTACAAAAGCAAGGAAGTTATGCTAAACCTTTATAAAACACTGGTTAGGCTGCAGCTGCAGTATTGTGTTCAATTCTGGGGACCACACTTTAGGAATGATGTCAAAGCCTTAGAGAGGGAGCAGGAGAGATTTACTAGAATGTTACCAGGGATGAGGGACTTCAGTTATGTGAAGAGACAGGAGAAGCTGGGGTTATTCTCCTTAGAACAGAGAGGGTTAAGGGGAGATTTGATAGAGATGTTCAAAATCATGAATGGTTTTGATAGAGTAAATAAGGAGAAACTATTTCCAGTGGCAGAAGGGTCGGTAAACAGAGGACACAGATTTAAGGTGATCAGCAAAAGAGCCAGTGGTGACATGGGAAAACATTTTTTTACGCAGCGAATTGTAATGATCTGGAATGTGCTGCCTGAAAGGGTGGTGGAAGCAGATTCAATAGTAACTTTCAAAAGGGAATTAGATAAATACTTGAAGGGAAAAAATTACAGGGCTATCGGGAAAGAGCAGGGGAGTGGGAGTAATTGGATAGCTCTTTCAAAGCGCCGGCACAGGCATGATGGGCCAAATGGCCTCCTCCTGTGCTGTACCTACAATGATACTATGAACTTGTTAGCTTTGTAAGGAGTTTAATCCTAAATTAATCTCACCAATCTATATCAGTCTTAGACACTGATTGATCATCAGCAATTCAGTTAATGCTGATTTACTGTGATACCGCTGACCTGCCTTTATAATATTTATTATTCAAATTGCTAGGTGACCCCGTCTATGACTATTACATACTTAACGCTCATCAGAGGGACCTGACTGCAGTGTTAACTTGTGGTATGAGTGGAGAAGTTGCTGTGGCTTTCCCGCCAGAGGGAAGAGTATCCGGGGCCAGAAGAGTGCGCCTCCAGGCCCCACAAGGAAAACTTAGACCACCCCTGCTGTCGACTCCCCCCCCGCCTTCTCAAACACAAGGTCCCAATGAGACAGTCCCTGAAGCTGAATCTGCCACTTACCATGGTGTTGGCGGGCGGCCCCTGTGCCGCATGGTTTTCCGCCACTTCCTGCCAACCTCCCGCCTGTTCCAGCAGGAAGTCTGCCAGCAGGATTTAAATGAGGCCTGGCTGTTAAAATCAGTCTGGTCTTTACTCTACCGCTGGTTGACAGGAAATTAACTCACCAGCACTGTTTTCCACCAGCAATCCACTGACAGTTACAATCCAGGCCTTAATCTTTTTTTGATAGACACAGATTATTACAATATGATAAATATATGACATAATAAGTGAATACTTACGCACAAGCATGGGAGTTCTCCCAGTACCCCGTCCAATATTTATCCCTCAACCAACATCACTAAAATATTATCTGGTCATTTATCTCATTGCTGTTTATGGGACCATGCTGTTCACAAATTCTCTGCTGTGTTTCCCTACATTACAACAGTGACTACATTTTTTTTAAGTACTTCATTGGCTGTGAAGCTCTTTGGGATGTCCTGACGTTGTGAATGGTGCTAAATAAATGCAAGTTCTTTCTTTACACATATGGATGCATTTCATTATAACTCAGTTAGTAGCATTCTCTCCTCTGAATGATGGATGTGGGTTCAAGCTCCAGATCTTTAACAAATAAACTAGGCTGACACTTCAGTACAGAAGTAAGGGAATGCTGCATCATTGGAGATGCTGTCCATTGTCTGAGATGTTAAACTGAGAATCTGTCGATCTATTGGTTTAGATGGACATTGAAGATCCCATGACGCTATTTAAAGAAAGTGGAGGGATTGTGTTAGTTGTCCATGTCCTCTTCAAGGCTTTGTGCTGTAAATATCCTAGTGGATAATTTATGGCAGATGACAGAAATGCAACTAATGGAGGTTCCATTTTAATAGTCACCTCTTCTCATTATAACGTCAAATATTTTGCAGATTAAAAGCCACAATGTAAGATCAAGGGCATAAGTTTCCAAGACCCTGTGCTGGTGCACTGTCCATAGAAAACAATGGATGGAAAACTGTGGGCAGTGCACTTGTGATTTTTTTTGACAAGCCATCCACTGAGTGTGCAGGGTCTTGGAAAACTTTCCCCTCAATATCAACTATTATTTGTATCTTTGTAATAAAATCTCTAGGCATCGACAAGCAACAGGAGTGCAACTACAACTGACACAACTTCGTCACTCTTTGTTTTAACTTTAGTTGTTAAATGTACTCGTCAAGCAGTATGGGGACCTGAATCAATCAGTGACACTTTAAAATCAGATCAAATGCTGAGCCTCAGCTGTATTAAGACTGTTGTGACGATAATCTCATCCCAGCCTTGGATCAGCAGAACAATTGAGAAAAAAGCTATAGTTGAAATCAAGTCCAAGCGTGCCCACCCAGGGAAGTCAATTTAAGTCTGATTGAAGCAAAATTGGATTTAACTCTATAAAGTTGACCATTTGCATTCAGTATTTATTGCCTCCATATCCAGGATGTCTCTGTGCGTATAATATTTATCTTGAGGGCTTGTTTCAAGAAGAGAAAGTTCAGATCTAAATGTAACCAAAAATATATCTGGCACTAAGGTACAATATTGTTTATGACTGTCTGAATGGTGTTATTAATGCCAGAAAGCTTTATTTACAATCTACTACTCAAATAAGGATATACTTTTCCGCCATTTTCTCCTTTATATGTTTTTATCAGTGCCTAGTCACTACGAACATTTCAGACTTCTCCGTGACTTCAACCAATAAGAGGGGCATCTGACCGATGCAAATGAATGAAGTATAATTTCTTCCCCTACTGCCACTTCCTTTCCTAATCTTAACTGTCACGCCAGCCAATCTGCTCTTTCAGCAAGCAATTCCTGTTTCAGCAGCCTCCTCCGCACAATAGGGTAATGAGTTGTCTCATTCTGACCTGATCACAAACAATTCTTTCAGGTTTTGTAAACTCTGCATCTACAAGCAGGGTTGTCTAACCACAAACACAAGAAGCACAATTTTTAACATGCTGACAGGAAGAGTCCGGGGTTAGGGGGTAATTGACAGGCTGACTGCCGACAGGAGCTGTACATCCTTCAGGGGAAAGGGGGGAGAAAGAGAGAGAGAGAGAGAGATCATCGGCAGTCAGGATAGAGATGGAGGGGGCGGGGGGTACAAAGATTAAAGTGGAGACATTGGACATTGGGATCAGAGAGCAGACATTGGACATCGGGTTCAGAGGGCAGACATCGGACATCAGGATCAGAGGGCAGACATCAGACATCGGGATCAGAGGGCAGACATCAGACACTGGATCAGAGGGCAGACATCGGACATCGGGATCAGAGGGCAGACATCAGACACGGGATCAGAGGGCAGATATCGGACATCAGGATCAGAGGGCAGACATCAGACACGGGATCAGAGGGCAGATATCGGACATCGGGATCAGAGGGCAGACATTGAATATCGGGATCAGAGGGCAGACATCAGACACTGGATCAGAGGGCAGACATCGGACATCGGGATCAGAGGGCAGACATCAGACACGGAATCAGAGGGCAGATATCGGACATCAGGATCAGAGGCAGACATCAGACATCGGGATCAGAAAGCAGACATCAGACATCAGGATCAGAGAGCAGACATTGGATATCGGGATCAGAGAGCAGACATTGGATATCGGGATCAGAGAGCAGACATTGGACATCGGGGTCAGAGGGCAGACATCGGATTTCGGGATCAGAGAGCAGACATCGGACATCGGGGTCAGAGGGCAGACATCAGATATCAGGATCAGAGAGCAGACATCGGACATCGGGGTCAGAGGGCAGACATCGAACACGGGATCAGAGGGCAGACCACCGCACAGTCCTCGTGGAGATGAAGTCCCGTCTTCGCACTGAGGACACCATCCAACGTGTTGTGTGGCACTACCACCGTGCTAAATGGGATAGATTCAGAATGGATCTAGCAGCTCAAAACTGGGCATCCATGAGGCGCTGTGGGCCATCAGCAGCAGCAGGATTGTATTCCAGCACAATCTGTAACCTCATGGCCCGGCATATCCCTCACTCTACCATTACCAACAAGCCAGGGGATCAACCCTGGTTCAATGAGGAGTGTAGAAGAGCATGCCAGGAGCAGCACCAGGCGTACCTAAAAATGAGGTGCCAACCTGGTGAAGCTACAACTCAGGACTACATGCATGCTAAACAGCGGAAGCAACATGCTATAGACAGAGCTAAGCGATTCCACAACCAACGGATCAGATCAAAGCTCTGCAGTCCTGCCACATCCAGTCGTGAACGGTGGTGGACAATTAAACAACTAACGGGAGGAGGAGGCTCTGCAAACATCCCCATTCTCAATGATGGCGGAGTCCAGCACGTGAGTGCAAAAGACAAGGCTGAAGCGTTTGCAACCATCTTCAGCCAGAAGTGCCGAGTGGATGATCCATCTCAGCCTCCTCCCGATAGCCCCACCATCACGGAAGCCAGTCTTCGGCCAATTCGATTCACTCCACGTGATATCAAGAAACGGCTGAGTGCACTGGATACAGCAAAGGCTATGGGCCCCGACAACATCCCAGCTATAGTGCTGAAGGCTTGTGCTCCAGAACTAGCTGCGCCTCTAGCCAAGCTGTTCCAGTACAGCTACAACACTGGCATCTACCAGACAATGTGGAAAATTGCCCAGGTATGTCCTGTCCACAAAAAGCAGGACAAATCCAATCCAGCCAATTACCGCCCCATCAGTCTACTCTCAATCATCAGCAAAGTGATGGAAGGTGTCGTCGACAGTGCTATCAAGCGGCACTTACTCACCAATAACCTGCTCACCGATGCTCAGTTTGGGATCCGCCAGGACCACTCGGCTCCAGACCTCATTACAGCCTTGGTTCAAACATGGACAAAAGAGCTGAATTCCAGAGGTGAGGTGAGAGTGACTGCCCTTGACATCAAGGCAGCATTTGACCGAGTGTGGCACCAAGGAGCCCTAGTAAAATTGAAGTCAATGGGAATCAGGGGGAAAACTCTCCAGTGGCTGGAGTCATACCTAGCACAAAGGAAGATGGTAGTGGTTGTTGGAGGCCAATCATCTCAGCCCCAGGGCATTGCTGCAGGAGTTCCTCAGGGCAGTGTCCTAGGCCCAACCATCTTCAGCTGCTTCATCAATGACCTTCCCTCCATCATAAGGTCAGAAATGGGGATGTTCGCTGATGACTGCACAGTGTTCAGTTCCATTCGCAACCCCTCAGATAATGAAGCCGTCTGTGCCCGCATGCAGCAAGACCTGGACAACATCCAGGCTTGGGCTCATAAGTGGCAAGTAACATTCGCGCCAGATAAGTGCCAGGCAATGACCATCTCCAACAAGAGAGAGTCTAACCACCTCCCCTTCACACTCAACGGCATTACCATCACCGAATCCCCCACCATCAACATCCTGGGGGTCACCATTGATCAGAAACTTAACTGGACCAGCCATATAAATACTGTGGCTACGAGAGCAGGTCAGAGGCTGGGTATTCTGCGGCGAGTGACTCACCTCCTGACTCCCCAAAGCCTTTCCACCATCTACAAGGCACAAGTCAGGAGTGTGATGGAATACTCTCCACTTGCCTGGATGAGTGCAGCTCCAACAACACTCAAGAAGCTCGACACCATCCAAGATAAAGCAGCCCGCTTGATTGGCACCCCATCCACCACCCTAAACATCCTGTGGCTGCAGTGTGCACCATCCACAGGATGCACTGCAGCAACTCGCCAAGGCTTCTTCAACAGCACCTCCCAAACCCGCGACCTCTACCACCTAGAAGGACAAGAGCAGCAGGCGCATGGGAACAACACCACCTGCACGTTCCCCTCCAAGTCACACACCATCCCGACTTGGAAATATATCGCCGTTCCTTCATTGTCGCTGGGTCAAAATCCTGGAACTCCCTTCCTAACAGCACTGTGGGAGAACCATCACCACACGGACTGCAGTGGTTCAAGAAGGCGGCTCACCACCACCTTCTCGAGGGCAATTAGGGATGGGCAATAAATGCTGGCCTCGCCAGCGACCCCCACATCCCGTGAACGAATAAAAAAAAAAGACATCGGACATCAGGATCAGAGAGCAGACATTGGATATCCGGATCAGAGAGCAGACATCGGACATCGGGGTCAGAGGGCAGACATCGGACATCGGGGACAGAGGGCAGACATCGAACACGGGATCAGAGGGCAGACATCGGACATCGGGATCAGAGAGCAGACATCAGACATCAGGATCAGAGAGCAGACATTGGATATCGGGATCAGAGAGCAGATATCGGACATCGGGGTCAGAGAGCAGACATCAGACATCGGGGTCAGAGGGCAGACATCGGACATCGGGGTCAGAGGGCAGACATCGAACACGGGATCAGAGAGCAGACATCAGACATCAGGATCAGAGAGCAGACATTGGATATCGGGATCAGAGAGCAGACATCGGACATCGGGGTCAGAGGGCAGACATCGGACATCGGGGACAGAGGGCAGACATCGGACACGGGATCAGAGAGCAGACATCGGACATCGGGGTCAGAGGGCAGACATCGGACATCGGGATCAGAGAGCAGACATCAGACATCGGGGTCAGACGGCAGACATCGAACACGGGATCAGAGAGCAGACATCGGGATCAGAGGGCAGACATCGAACACGGGATCAGAGAGCAGATATCGGACATCGGGATCAGAGAGCGGATATTGGACATCAGGATCAGAGAGCAGATATCGGACATCAGGATCAGAGGCAGACATCGAACATCGGGATCAGAGGCAGACATCGAACATTGGGATCAGAGGGCAGATATCGGACATCAGGATCAGAGGCAGACATCGAACATCAGGATCAGAGGCAGACATCGAACATCGGGATCAGAGAGCAGATATTGGACATCAGGATCAGAGAGCAGATATCGGACATCAGGATCAGAGGCAGACATCGAACATCGGGATCAGAGAGCAGATATTGGACATCAGGATCAGAGAGCAGATATCGGACATCAGGATCAGAGGCAGACATCGAACATCGGGATCAGAGGCAGACATCGAACATTGGGATCAGAGGGCAGATATCGGACATCAGGATCAGAGAGCAGATATCGGACATCAGGATCAGAGAGCGGATATTGGACATCAGGATCAGAGGCAGACATCGAACATCGAGATCAGAGAGCAGATATCGGACATTGGGATCAGAGAGCAGATATCGGACATCGGGATCAGAGGGCAGACATTGGACATCGGGATCAGAGGGCAGACATCGGACATCGGGATCAGTGAGCAGATATCGGACATCGGGATCAGAGGGCAGACATCGGACATCGGGATCAGAGGGCAGACATCGGACATCGGGGTCAGAGGGCAGACATCGGACATCGGGATCAGAGGGCAGATATCGGACATCAGGATCAGAGGGCAGACATCGGACACGGGATCAGAGGGCAGACATTGGATATCGGGATCAGAGGGCAGACATCAGACACGGGATCAGAGTGCAGACATCGGACACGGGATCAGAGGGCAGATATCGGACATCGGGGTCAGAGGGCAGATATCGGACATCGGGGTCAGAGGGCAGATATCGGACATCGGGGTCAGAGGGCAGATATCGGACATCGGGGTCAGAGGGCAGACATCAGACATCGGGATCAGAGTGGGGGGGGGATCCAGGCAACATCGTTTTTAAGGTATGTTTATTTAATTTGTTCACAATGGGAAATATAATTTTATTTAATTTATTTAGTTTATTTTTCACTGACCTGGCCCTTTCCGTTTGGTTTCACCAGGCGTGAATGGGAAGCTGTGGGAAAGTGCCCAGGTAATGATAAAATCTTTTTAACTATCCAATACACAAAAAATAAACTACCTTAAGTACCTCAATGAGGTACATTTGCTCCTTTAATTATCAGCCTGCTGGATTTAAGTGGGGGTGGGACTTCCTGGTGACTGCTGTAGGCACACACACAGATTTGCCTGAGTCTCATTCAAAAATGTGCGGGTTCCAGCTGGGATGTCTGCCCACTCCCAAAAACAGTGATTTTGATTGTCCCCCCACCCCCAACCCACCCGTTTTCCCCTTTTAATATCATGCTCAAGGTGTCCTCCATCTCAGTCTGCACACCTGATGGTGGTTGAAGTTCCTCTGTGTGCTATTTTTTGCACATCAGTTAATGCATTCATGTCAAATTTCTGTATACACTATTTTAACAGTCATCGGCATGTTTTCAAATAAACAGGCTTAAAACTTTGTTAACATAGTACACAAATAGCAGTCCCCAGATGTAAGAATCCACTATTTATTCACTTTAGTTTAAGGTAGTGTTTGTTGGATTTGTTCATGATGCAAATGTTTGGTGACCAGCTGTTAAAATGACCATTGTTTGTAACTGAGTTCCATTAGCCATTTAAGGAGTACATCAGTGTTTCTGTACTACATTCCAAAATGAAAACTAGATTTTAATTTTTCTTGTTCTTCAGAATAAAATTCAGATTAGTTCTTTCAGAATTTCTTGTCATCACTTAGAGAAAAAAGGAACTGAAATACCTCATGTATTTATATCTTGATACAGATCTGTGTACTGCTCAAAGACAAGTGAAATTACAAGAAGGGCCCCTAGTCCGAGCTGAGGGACGCCATATAACAATTCAATGTGATGTGAGTGGGTACCAGCAGTCTCCAGAGCAGAATTTCGAGTGGTCCATCTCTCGTCCGGACAAGCCTGATCTGAAAATTCAGATTATCAGCACAAAAGATCCCAATTTCTCTTATGCCATATATGGGAAAAGAGTGATGAATAAAGAGATCTACATAGAGAGAATTAAAGGAGACTCTGTGCTGTTACACATTACAAACCTGCAGAAAAGCGATGAAGGGGTGTATGAGTGTTTCACCCCCAACACAGACAGTGTATACTGGGGATCCTACAGTGCGGTGATGAACTTGACAGGTGGGTTATTCAAACATTCTCATCTTTTATATTTCATTTTTCAAGGCTGTACTATACCTAACCATTATCAATTCTTAATTCTTATTGAAAGTACACAGAAAGACCATTGCACCATATTAAAAATGCAGCAAAAACTTGTCATCAATCCAATCCAAATTTTAATACACCATTCTGAATATTAATGTACACAAAGAAATGCACAATTATAAACCCTTTTAAACACCTAGAGCAATACAACATTCTGAAACCTTATTGTACACAAGGCAATGCAGAAGTATAATGCCCCATTAAACTCACAGCAATGCTCCATAATGAATCCCTATTAAACACACAGCACTGCTACATTACGAACCCCATGTCAAAATTTACCATTATGGAACTCTATTAAACATACAGTTTTTTTTTAAATCCTATTAAATGTAAAGTAATGCATCATGTAAGATACCTGTACATGCAGTTTGCTTATTTACAGGGAAATAGATTTTCTTTGTGATTTGCATGGAAGAGCGGATAGAACGGGAAACACATTCACTGACAATCAAATCAGATGAGTGATCTGCTCAAGTAACATAAGAACAGTATTAACCTTCATTGTTTGTAATGTTCAAAATGCTTTTTGTTTGCAGCTCTCCTTGGCCTAGTGAGCAATGGCAATGCCGACTGTAGTACTGAGCCCTAGAGATCACACAGTTCAATTGGTCTCCAACTGGCAGGAGACTTGCAGAACCCCCCATCAGCACCACCCCCTGCCCACCCCCCCTCCCCCGCAGGGCAATGGCGGAGTCGCTTGGTTTCCTTGGTGCCTAATGAGGGCTGGATCATCCATGAGATTGTCCATTTAATGCCAAATGATTTAGATCATTTCCAGTTATATTCTGCGGGTTTGAATTTGCCGGGAACTGGACTGACATTCTTCAAAGTGACTGCAGTAGGACCTTTAACAAACCCCTAGTTGCCCTGAGAAGTTGGTGGTGGGCTGCCATCTTGAACCGCTGGGTAGCAGTTTTGAGTGGCTTGCCAGGCCACTTTAGAGGGCAGTTAAGAGTCAACCACATTGGTGTGGGACTGGAGTCACATATAGGCCAGACTCGTTAAGAATGGCAGGTTTCCTTCCCAAAAGGACATTAGTGAGCCAGTTGGGTTGGCAGTTTGAGCAGACTATTCAAGCTTCAGATGCATTGCAGCCAAGCACAATCTAATTCTTAACCAATGTCCATACACATGCACTTTCCAGCAGGGATAACTAGATAGTTATCAGGAGCAGGATCCCTGTCTGATTATTCCCATCCTAGCCAAGGGGTTCTGAGGACAACAATGGTGTTCATCAGTGTCCCAGATGTGACCTATAACCATCGTGGTGTGTACAGCGCAGTACCATACAATACAGTACACTTATCCATTGAGCCCTCGGGGGCATGTAGGACGAAGCATACTTTAATACATTATGCTACGTAAAAACTGCTCTTCTTGGAAATCTCCCATCTCCTCTATCTAAGATTGATTTGAATGTAAGTCCAAATGATGAAACGCTAAGGGCCTGTAAATCACCATGCCAACTAATCCCCGTGAAGTATTAGATTTTTATTTGTTTTTCTATGTTGTTATTCAAAATGCCATACTGCGGAAGAGCTGAACATCTGATGATATGAATTGAGTTAAGGTAGCTTTAAGACAAGTAAGATTGTGGAAGTATTGCATTCTTGTCCACAACCTATGAATATCCAGTGTGGATCCTGCAAACCATGCTGAAAACATATGTTCTTACAGTTATTTCAGACACACTCAGTGCAACATCAGTACCCCAGACCCTGAATAAAGTGGAAGGTGACTCCCTGGAACTGGTCTGTGAAGTATCCAAACAAACATCACAGCACACACACGTGGCTGTCACATGGTACCTACAGAAGGGAGATCAGAATCTCACGGTCATCTCTCTAACAAGGGATTTTGTCCTATATTCTGGAGAGGCGTACAAACAGAGACAGGCATCAGGAGATGTACGACTGGACAAGATTGGAGCCACTTCATTCAAACTAACCATTTACAAACTGCAAACGTCAGACCAAGGGGAGTTTTACTGTGAAGGCACAGAGTGGATCCAAGACTTAGACAAATCTTGGCAAGTCATGACTAATAAACGTACTGAAAAAACCACGGTGAATGTTAAAAGCATAGGTAAGGCTCATAAGCATAGAAATGTATGTCCTTTAAACAGCCACAATTTCATAATCTGATTGTTACATCCATTATGGTCAGAACATTATGTGCAGCACATGCCTGAATTTCCGATATGCACTCTGGCAGGGTGGGGTGGTGTTGAGAAAGGCCATTTGGCTGGCAAATGCATGATCACTATCTGTTCTTACTGTACATATACTAATGCAAGCTGGGAAGAAATGTAGCAGTACAGAGGATGCCCACCATTTTAGAATGGGGCTTTATGAAGCTGTTGGCTCTGTTTGGGAGGGAATGACACAGTTGCCCAGATGAGCAGCACAATGCGAATGGCATGAGATAGGTACGACCAAAATGGAGCATTTTTGTCTCTGGTATATCATATAAATGTCCCAGCTTGTTTTGACACCCACAATCTAGACAAATACTCAGAATTTAAGCTGATCTTTCAATTCCTGTACCTGTTGAGTTTGGGTGGATCTGGGGTAGGTGTGGGGAAATTCATGTGGTGAACTGTTCTACGGGCTCCCGGTGGTCTGCTGCTACTTCCAGGATTATCTGCCGGCAGATGTTGAAGATGTCCATCCAAATATGGGCGTGCATATTCAAATGACATGTTAATGATGGGAAAACATCATATGGCACATGTCTTGTTAATAACACCATAATTAAGGCAGGATGGTAGGAACAACATTCCTTGTGTATAGTGTTGCTATGGAGAGGGGAGAGAGATTTAAAATTTAAATTCTCCCACGGGAGCGGGGCAAATGATTATATCCTCTGTCCAGCAAATTTAAAAATGAAAACATATATATTTTGTCTTCAGCCATCCCAGAGGAGGCTGGCCCTATTTCACTGTTTTCCACCTTCCCTCAGACGCTGGATCCCTGTTGCAGATGGAAATCCACTGGGAGTCGGCCCAAATTATTTAACTGAGGCTCACCCCAGAAAATCAGGGATCAGCACGGGCCATTGGGACTGACGTTGTGGTGGGATTCCACCCAACCAGAAAATACTGCCTATTAAGTCTGCATGGCAGTAAAAATGTTAAAAGTTTGGAACGGGAACGAATCCCGGCTCCAACCTGCCAGCTTCCGCGTTTCACCCAGACGTACCTAGCCACACACACGCTTCAGAAACCCAGCCCGCCAGCACTTACAGCCGGCCAGATGACATTTAAAGGGGCAATTAAGGTATTTGAAGCAGTTAAGGGAATTACATTATAGTGTATTGAGGCAGACAAATGACTTTAACTCTACCTGAACATGTCTCCCGTGGCCTCTGAAACATGCCATGGAAACGGAGGCGAGTTGCAGCCAGCAGCCATTTGGATATTTAAACCATTCAACACATGTGAAGAAAAGGTGAGTTTTTGCAGCAGGGCAATCAGTTCTTTCAGACAAACCTATGGCTGGGAGTTCTTTGTGTTTAGATTGAGATTTCTTTGTTCACATTCAGAATTATTGTGTTCACGCATATCTACCTACATTTTGGGCCCCCTCAAACTGACATCATCAGGATGGGGGGGAGTGCGCAGTAGATGTATTCAGCACTACATCTGAGGAGGAGGCACATCAGCATCTGTAGCAGGCACGGCGTGCAGTTCTGGGAGTTGCAGCTCCACAAGGCAGAGGTGCACCACAAGAAACTGCAGAAGAGCAGAGGGGGGAAGAATAGAAGGCCCGAGGTCGCAGGAGGCACTAGCCTCGTGAGAGGGTCTACAGGCAGAGGCTGAGCTTCCTGGACCTCTCAGAGGAGCAGTGCCTACGAAGGCTCAGATTGAGTCGCCAGGTGGTCGCAGACGTCTGTGCGCTCCTTCATGCAGAGCTGCTCCTGGATGGGCCCGATGGCCACGCATTGCCCGTTTCAGTTAAAGTCACCACTGCCCTCAACTTCTTTCCCTCCGGATCCTTCCAGGGTGCCACCAGTGACATCACCAGGATCTCTCAGTCATCTGCACATAAGTGTATACGACAGGTCACGGATGGCTTGTTTGCCAGGGTATCCGACTACGTCAACTTCCCCATCAACAACATCAGCCAGACTGAGAGGGCAGTGGGTTTCCACTCTCTGGCTGGCTTCCCAAGGGCACAGGGTGCAATTGATTGCACACACGTAGCAATCCGAGGACCTCCACATGAGCCAGGACTGTTCATCAACCGAAAAGGATATCATTCCACCAATGCGCAGCTGGTTGCGACCACCGGAAGAGGTTTCTGCAGGTTTGTGCCAAATTCCCGGGCAGCTGCCGTGATTCCTTCATTCTGCATGAATCCAACATCCCGGCCCTCTTCCACACACAAAACAGACTTAAGGGCTGGCTCCTTGGAGACAAGGGATATTCCCTGCAGACATGGCTCATGACACTTGTGAGGAACCCCTCCAACAAGGCACAGCTGTGGTACAACGAGTCACATCACCACCAGGTCTGTCATTGAACAAGCCATAGGAATGCTGAAGATGCGCTTCAGGTGCCTGGATCGATCTGGGGGAATCCTTCAGTATTCACCGGCAAGGATGTGTAGAATAATAATCTGCAGGGAGTATCCCTTGTCTTCAAGGAGCCAGCCCTTAAGTCTGTTTTGTGCGTGGAAGAGGGCCGGGATGTTGGATTCACGCAGAATGAAGGAATCGTGGCAGCTGTCAGGGAATTTGGCGCACACCTGCAGAAACCTCTTCCGGTGGTCGCAAACCAGCTGTGCATTTATGAAGTGATATCCCTTTCAGTTGATGAACAGATTGCTACGTGTGTGCAATAATCGTGTGTTGCGTCCTGCACAACATCGCTCAACAGAGAGGGTTACAGGTGGATGAGGTCCCATGCGCTCGTGAAGCAGCTGCACCTGCCATCAACATTGAAGAAGACGAGGAGCAGGAGGAGGAGGAGGAGGGGGTCGGTGGACGATGGGTGAACCATCGGCAGAGCAACATCTCGCCTGGCTGCTCGTGATGCCAGGAAGTCACTCATATTTGATAGATTCTCACAGGGAGATCTGCAAAGTGACAATAGTCAAGGACACAGACCACCTGGAATGAGCACCATCACCACCACCAACACCACCCACAGGTTGCATAAAACAGTCCTAAAACCACACAAATACCCATTGTAAATGCACCCAATGGGTGGCATCAAGTCTCGCCATTTATGATGAAGCACATGAAAGGGCGCTTTCTCAAAAGGGACTCAAGAATGGGCAAGAAGTGGCAGCGGTGGTGAGAATCATAACATTTAACGTGCATTTAACCAAAGCCAAATATAATTGAAAAAGATGACAGTCTGTCAGGCACCCTTGTGCATACCCGTGGTGATCACAAAACCTTCCACTTCCTCTTCCTACCGCTTCTACTTGGTGCATCCCATGTGGCTGTAGCAGAGGTAGTGGCAGGTTGCTCAGAATCATGCCCGGACTGCTTAAATGCTTTCGGCTTATGCCCTCTGGGTTTTGGAGCCTGTGAGGGACCCGCCAAAGACTGCTCCACCTGCACCTGTGCAGGGGCAGACTCAGCCATCTGGAGAGGAGGCAGCTTTGCGGGTACCGATTATGGGGGGGGGGGGCACCGGATGAGACATGGGGGCGCTTTGAGTGGAGTCTCCATTTCCATGGCACCTTTCGCCACCATCTCTCCCCCAGGCCAGGCCCACATCACTCCTACCACTCTGTTGGACCACAGTTTGGAGGACATGTGTGACACCTTGTAAGGCCAGTGCTAATGTTTCAGTCTGCCTGTTTAAGGCGGCCGCATGTTGTTCACCCTGAGTCCGCACGGCTGTTGCCAGGGCCTGAATGGAGTCATTTGTGAGCCGTGCATGAAACGCAATGGAGGCTGCCATTCCATCCATTGCAATCATTCCCACACTTACCTGCAACATCAGTCCACTAATGCTGGAGGTGGACTCCTTCATCCTCTGCATCAATGTGGAAAATGTGCGTGGCATGTCTTCCAGTATGTCGCAAAGGTGCATCTGTACCTCTATCATTCTCCTTTTCAAGTATGGCCCCCGGTGTTCAGTATCTGTGCCAAGTTGAAGCTTGGAGATGAATGCGTCCACTGACACGGACTCTCTACTGCTGCCCCTGCCCCCAGTGTCTGCTCATGCTCGCTTGTGTGTGGTGACCCACCGGGTGACAACCCAACTACCTCTCTAATAGGACCCACTGAGGTGTGAGTATCTGCACTGGTGCATGACTCACTAAGATTTGGTGGATGACGTTAGAGGCATGGAGCTCCCCTGAGCAATGGCCGTCATCCACGTCTTCACTCCTTGATGACCCTGGAAGAGAACATACAGCAATATTAAGAATCAATGCAAAAGTAATGTTGCGATGAGCATACTGAGGTGGGCAACAGGTCAATCATTGATAACATCAATCCATGTTGTGTGTGAGGGATGTTAAAGGTCTGTCACCAGACATTTGTGGGGGTGCGGCCAGGCACTCCACCATTCGGCTAATTTCCAAGGCCTACTCCTTCGCCTCTGTCAGGGCCATGATTCATGGAGGCCTCCCTCCAATCTGACTCCTCTCCCTTGCATTTTGCGCTCACTTCTCCTACAAGGGGAGAAAGTACAGATGTGTGAGGGAGTCATGGTCCAGTGGAATGTTTGTTCTACTACTTTCCAAAGTCGAGAAAGATCACGTGAGGCACGTGACATAACTACTGAGCCAAAATACAGCAATGAGGATTTTCTGTCCTATCCTTGGGTTTGTGACAAGATACCTAAATATTGAGCAGGTAAAGGCACACTTCAGGTCATAAGGCACAAAGGCTCACCCACTGAAGAGTCTGGGATGCTAAAGCTGAGAAAAATATCTTGAGTAAAACCCAACAACATAGCAGAGACTACAAGTTAGAATGCCATGAGCAACATACCACACAGCTGGAGGCAATGCCAAAAGAAGTTTCATTACCTTACCAAGCCGGCCAAGTTATGAGAACCCACTGTTACCTTCCATTAACTGAGTGTACTAAGCATCCACGGCACTTACAATTATGCACCCTTCACAGTATCTTAAAGCGCTTTCAGTACTAACCATGAACGTACATTATGTTGCAAGGTACACTTAGCAATACCATATCTGGACCTTTCAATTATTTAAAAGAACAATGCTTTCTGAGCATCAAGAGTTAGTGCTTTCATTGGCAATTGTGCTAAGCAGTATGCTGCAGTTGACGGCTTGGAGTCCACCACCCACATTGCACAGCCTTGCATGATGGTTCATAACAGTACAGCCCATAATGAATTGGGTGGCAACTCCAGAAACACCTGCCGTAGAGCCCCCAAGTCTAAGGACAATTGGTGCTTCTCCCACGGATGTTCAGACTGCAGTCAGAAAGGCATGGTGTTCCAGGGTTGAATGGATTATCTCTTCTGGCTTTGATAGACTTGAGGATCAACTAAAGAGAGCCTTAGGGCTGGACTTTACTGATCTCATTGGTGCCAGTTGGTCTGTGCAGAACCTGTGTGGTAGTTCTCCACCCCAAATTTCAATCAGTTTCACCCAACTTTTAGTTTTCAGATAAAACCAATCAGAAACCCTAGGCATTGGTCACATGCACTGGCAGTTAGGTCAAAGAGTACTTCTATTTAGAATAATATACTGAACCAGGTCAAAGAGCTGAGCACATTTGGATTTCACAATTCAATGGAACCAACTCACATTTGTTTTTTTACATTTTTCAAATACAACAAAAATTGGTCATAGATAATCTGTGCAGTTATGTTTTATGACCTAGTGGGGACCAATTACAGCCTCCATAATCAGTTATTTTGGAGACCACCTCATCGGTGCCTTTGACTTATATATTTGTGTTATTTATAAATGTTAAAATGTTCTAAACTTTTCTATTCTTCTCTGCTCTCAGCTGAACTGCTGCTTTGGATGACAAGCATTGAACGGCTTGCTGTGACTCTGACTAATAGTGGTAATGACAGGAGAACATAAGAAACAATAATGTACTAGACAGGTTAATTACAGTGAAAATGGTCTCAAATGCATTAACTGCAGCTCTTTTGTTGAAATTTGAAACAATGACCTTTGATGAACGTCAGTATTATATTAATACACAGAGTGAATCACTGCTATTAACCTTCAACTGCTGATGTGATCGGTTTCATCTTCAGTGGCACTCTCCAGTTTACACCAAAGGGAGTGTGTTACAATTTAAAAGTAACATTTATGCTCCAGGCTACACCATTTAAGGGCAAGTGTAATAAGTACACTTGTTGATTCACCTTGGATAACTGCCAACACTGAGCTGGTGACAGTCTCTAAATTTTGATGAGGAGAGCTTTCAGAAATTCACATTGGTTTAATTTTACATCCCTTTGCTTCTGTCCCTTTTTGATTTCTTAATGCTGCCTCCAAGTTCCATTCCCCCTCCCTAATCCTGATGGCATCATGCTCTTTGCCCTGGGTATCTCCAGTCGAACAGGGATGAGCATTTGGATTCATTTAAGATTAGTAGTAGACTGGGACTATCCAAAATTTAACTGACATCAGCAAAAAAGGCATGTGAGTATGTTGGGACCACCTCCCTGGACCACCAGGAAACTTATACATATCAGGAACTGTCCCCAGCATTCCCTCCACTGAAGCAGATTCAGTGTGGTGCAAATTATATTTCTATTTATATATAATTTGCACTTGATCCTGTTTTCTCCACACCACATCCAAGTTGGCATTGAAATGGTGATCTTCCACCGGACTAAAATTATAGCAAATTTTGCTCTCTTTGTTTTTGGCTAAACCCAATACACTGACTGGCAGAGTAATGATTTTATTTCACTGCAGGTAAGAAGTTTCTTGCTCTGATTAAAGCCACTGCAGTCAATATTACTGTAGGTGGTTCACTGGAGATAACCTGCACGGTTGAAGCTCAGAATTTCCCAGATCGCTTCTTCTCTGTTGCCTGGTTCCTGGACAACAATGAGATAATCCGTATTGGACCAAATGCAGTACCATCCTTTCATGGTGAATATGAAATGAGAGAGACCTTGGGAAAGGTGACGGTCAGTAAGAAAAATGACAGAGACTATGTTCTGAAAATGTATCAGATTCAAGTGGAGGATGGCGGAGCATATCACTGTCAGGTGGAGGAGAGTGAGAAAATTTCATCTGGAGCATTCTCTACTAAGAAATCTAACGAGGTTACAATCACTGTTCAACGGCCACGTAAGAAACATTCAAATTGACTTTACTCTTCTTTTTGTAGTGATTAAGATATTAGGAGCATGTTTATATTTTTATCCTGAAAAACGTCTGGTCAACGCCCAGATAATTGTAAAATCTCAAACTCAATGGGGTAGAAATTTGTCTTGGGCAACAGTGCAAAACAGGCGATAACGAATTGGCCGTCCATTTTACACTCCGTCCAATTTTCTTGTCCATTGAAGTCAATGGAGAACAAAATGCCTTAAAAAAAATTGCCTCCTCTTCAGGGCTCTATGATTATGACTCAGGCCTGGACTTCCAGGTATATCTCCTGACCCCTTTTTAAATAGTGAACTTGTATTACCACTCTATAAATTCTCAGGAATCATTCCTCAATTTAACAAACTTACAACAATGTCTGTTAAAGTTCATTTCAATCTCTATCCCCTTTTAGACGTATGGCTGCGTGTAGCTGAATAGGTACTTTGACTTTTTTAAGAACACCCCACCTTTTTATAAGCATACCCTTTGTTATTTACATATTGTTAATCTCCCCCTCTGCAGTTTCTGGAAATCTGATATTTGACTTAGGCAACAATCCTTCTTCTTCCTGAGTAAAAACAGATTTGAAGTAACCATTTAATAACTCTGCTATTTCTTTGTTACCATATTCTGGTTTCCAGCTATCAGTTTTAAGTGAACCAATACTTTCTTCACCATGTGTATACTACATAATAACATCTTTGTGTCTGTCTGAATGCAGACTCATAAATGAGCTTTCTGATTGGTTTGGTGTAGCCTTCTCTACATTCAGTATTTATACAGTTTCTGACTGGTTAAGAAAAGGTTTTCTGCAAGATGAAGTCAATGTGATAGTTTCCTCCTTCAACCTCCACCACCATCTCAGCAGAGATACAAAACCAAACCTAGTTTGTTTTGATAATACCTGCCAGCAGATCCCCTGCTGTTCACTCCTTGGGCCTTCCACTGCCAGCCTCCGCCTTCCCTACTGCTTGCACCATGAACCTTCCATTCTCTGGCAGGCCTCAGCCTTTACTTGCCACTCACTCCCAACCCTGCCTTGGCCCTGTCGTCCCAATCACTCCTGGGCCTCTGTGTCTACCACAATCTGCCTGACCTCATGCTATATTTAAGTGCTGGAAATATGCAAAACAAGGTTGCAAAATATGAACCATATGTGTATTGTTCTCAGCCATCTTAAATTCAGTAGTTTTTTCACTTGCTTTGTCTTATCTTTATAATTTTATAATTTTCGCAATCCTCCTGCCTACTGAATTATTTATATATTTTGATAGCCTTCTGCCTATCCCCATGATTTTCCTTTAATCACATTGGCCTCTGTTGCCTTTTAATCTGTTTAGATTTGATTTGATGGGAATGTCTTACGATTGTAGCTTTTGCATAACATTTGCTTAAATACTTCCCATTTTCTACTGTAGATCCTTAATCATTATTGTGTTCCAGTTAACCTTTGTTTAACCCATTTTGCATTCCCTCAAAATCTGTTTTTTAAAAATTCCAACATTTTTGTGCCATTGTCGTTTTTACATTGGCTGTGAATATGATATTAGGATCATTAGATCGAAGATAGTACTCCATTTCTTTCCAATGTAATATACGTAGTTAATTACTAAAGATTAGGGCCAGAAGAACAGCTAAATGTATTGCTGTTCAACAAATTGAGTAAAAGAAGCAATACTACACCACTTCAGGAAACACTCCTCTTTCATTCTTTTTCTGCTATTTTACCCAGTCAATTGAAATTCCCTATTATTAAAATGCTGTCCTTCTTACAGACATCCTTGTTTGCAAAAGCATCTCCTTGTCTACCCTTTGCTCCTGTCCATGAGATCGATAACAATAATAATTAACTTTTTCCTTCATTATCCATGATCTTAGTTAAGAACATAAGAAATAGGAGCAGGAGTAGGCCAATCGGCCCCTCGGGCCTGCTCCGCCATTCAATACGATAATGGCTGATCTGATCCTAACCTCAAATCTAAAGAACACAAGAAGTAGGAGCAGGACCCGGCCACTCAGCCCCTGGGCCCGCTCTGCCACCCACAGAGCCTTGTCCGATCCGAACTCAGCTTCATGTCCAATTTCCTGCCCGCTCCCCTTAACCCCTAATTCCCTTTACTTCTAGGAAACTGTCATTTTCTGTTTTAAATTTATTTAATGATGTAGCTTCCACAGCTTCCTGGGGCAGCAAATTCCACAGACCTACTACCCTCTGAGTGAAGAAGTTTCTCCTCATCTCAGTTTTGAAAGAGCAGCCCCTTATTCTAAGATTATGCCCCCTAGTTCTAGTTTCACCCATCCTTGGGAACATCCTTACCGCATCCACCCGATCAAGCCCCTTCACAATCTTATATGTTTCAATAAGATCGCCTCTCATTCTTCTGAACTCCAATGAGTAGAGTCCCAATCTACTCAACCTCTCCTCATTTCTCCGCCCCCTCATCCCCAGAATTAGCCAAGTGAACCTTCTTTGTACTGCCTCGAGATCAAGTATGTCTTTTCTTAAGTATGGACACCAAAACTGTATGCAGTATTCCAGGTGCGGTCTCACCAATACCTTATATGACTGCAGCAATACCTCCCTGCTTTTATATTCTATCCCCCTAGCAATAAAAGCCAACATTCCGTTGGCCTTCTTGATCACCTGCTGCACCTGCATACTAACTTTTTGATTTTCTTGCACTAGGACCCCCAGATCCCTTTGTACTGCAGTACTTTCCAGTTTCTCGCCTTTAAGATAATAACTTGCTCTCTGATTTTTCCTGCCAAAGTGCATAACCTCACATTTTTCAATATTGTATTGCATCTGCCAAATCTCGGCCCACTCACCCAGCCTATCTATATTCCCTTGTAGGTTTTCTATGTCCTCCTCACTCTTTACTTTCCCTCCCATCTTTGTATCATCTGCAAACTTTGATATGTTACACTCGGTCCCCTCCTCCAAATCGTTAATATAGATTGTAAAGAGTTGGGGACCCAGCACCGACCCCTGCGGAACACCACTGGCTACTGGTTGCCAGTCCGAGAATGAACCATTTATCCCAACTCTCTGCTTCCTGTTAGATAAGCAATCCTCCACCCATGCCAGAATATTACCCCCAATCCAGTGATTCTTTATCTTGAGCAATAATCTTTTATGTGGCACCTTGTCGAATGCCTTCTGGAAGTCCAAATACACTACGTCCACTGGTTCCCCTTTATCCACCCTTTACGTTATGTCCTCAAAGAACTCAAGCAAATTTGTCAGACATGATTTCCCCTTCATAAAGCCATGCTGACTTTGTCCTATTAAATTATGTTTATCTAAATGTTCCGTTACTGTCTCCTTAATAATAGACTCCAAAAGTTTACCCACCACAGATGTTAGGCTAACTGGTCCATAATTTTCAGCCTCCTGCCTACTACCCTTTTTAAATAAGGGTGTTACATTAGCAGTTTTCCAATCTGCCGGGACCTTTGCCGAGTCCAGAGAATTTTGGAAAATTATTACCAAAGCATCCACAATCCCTACTGCCACTTCCCTCAAGACCCTAGGATGTAAGCCATCAGGTCCAGGGGATTTATCCACCTTGAGTCCCATTAATTTACTGAGTATCAATTCCTTAGTGATTTTAATCGTATTTAGCTCCTCCCCACCTAGAGCCCCCTGTTTGTCCAGTGTTGGGATATTCTCAGTGTCCTCAACCGTAAAGACTGAAACAAAATATTTGTTCAGCATTTTTGCCATCTCCATGTTTCCCACCATTAATTTCCCGGTCTCATCCTCTAAGGAACCTACGTTTGCCTTAGCCACCCTTTTTCTTTTTATATAACTGTAGAAACTCTTGCTATCTGTTTTTATATTTTTTGCTAATTTATTTTCATAATCTATCTTCCCTTTCTTAATCAATCCTTTAGTTACTTTTTGCTGTCTTTTGAAGACTTCCCAATCTTCTATCCTCCCACTAAGTTTACAGTGTCTCGGCTGCATATGATTTCTTTCTATTCACGCAGTGTCCTTTCTTACCTACATTTTCAATTTTTCACCTCCTTTGTGGTGCCTATTCATTCTGTAGACTCTATACCTTGGTTTTTAATTTCCAAGTTAATGTCCTGGTTTAACTAGAGATCTATTATTCTTATCTCATTGCACGTTACCAATAATAGATGTTTCATATTTTACAAACTTGTTCTGCATATTTCTAGCAATACTATGCATTAGTTTATCTATTTTGTCCTTTATTACCATGTAATTTTCCCTCGTGGTCTATGCATCCCACCCTCTTAATGTACTATCCCCTCATGCAATGAATGCGGGTAATACTGGTGATGCTGCGTGATTCAAAGGAAGGAGGGGATATTGCAGACACAACCTGCCGGGAAACAATAAAGCTGCATTACCACCAACTAGATTACTTGGCTCTTGGGACAGAAAGAAAGTGTAATGTCATATTGGTTTCTATGGGAAATGGGTTTCAGCAGTCTGAAACCAGCTCCAAATGGAAATGATTCTGCAGCACAAAGCTTGTTTTGAATTCAGGCTGACCCACTGAAGAAGTCAATGAGGATGGCAAAATGGAAATATCATCGTGGTGTAGTAGTTGGTGCTCTTCTGAAGTTAGAGTTGGGACAGTACAGAAAGAGTGTTACCATGTACCTAATTCATATTATTGCTAAGTTGGGAGTCCTTGATGCTGACACTTGGTGGAAAAATAGGAAACAATTTATAGTTTCTCTCATCTTAAATAGCACAAAGTTCACTGAAGGAAAACTGGCGATACTGCCCTTGAACAAATCACGAACTCATGGATGCCAGAAATTGCGACATCTGTCAGTGTTATATAAATGCACTGGGATTGTCCATCTGAGAGAAAAGACCTTCATCCTCTCCCTGTTGGCTGGATATAAATCCAGGCGGTGGAGAGAAAAGTGCAGCAATTGGACATGGAGATAGAATATATAACAAATACTTAATTTTTTGATAATCAGGGGAAAAATGTTATTCAGTCCATATTGAGCTGAGGTTATATGAGATTATGCTTGCAATTTACAATCCTTTTCACTGCCTTTCCGCCTATGTTACGCAGTCTCTACTATACACTAATGATAACTGAGAGTCAAGAATAAGTTTCTTTTCAGAAATATATCTTTTGAAAAAAGATGCACAGATATTTGATAGTGAATCAATTCTGAGGTTCTGCTGATGTTCACACACCTCTTGATCTATATTATGTTATCTAATATGTTTGATTAAATCCAGAGTTTAGGGGGTGACTTTAACCCCCGCCCCCCGCCCCCAGGCAGGTGTGGGAGTAAGATATTAAAAATGGGCAACCCGACCCTATACCGCCGTTTGCCTCCAATTTAACTTAATTTTAGTTTTAGTGCCTGCAGGCCGGGTTTCTTGGGCCTCAGGAAACCCGGCAGCTGAAGGGAGGCGTGAAGGGCCGGATCCAGCAGATAAGTGCCATTACAGCACTGCTTGTGGGCCAGGAGGAGCAGGAGTGCTTGCCCCCAGCCCACTAAGCTTACCTCCACAAGATTGGCCAACCCCTGCACCCCCACCCCCGCTGCGCGGGATCCCTGTGGTCAGCCGACCCCCCACCGCGATGCCCAACATCCACCTGCGATGCCTGACATCTCCCCGCAATGCCCGACTCCGCCCACGATACCCGACTCCCCCCGTGATGTCTGACTCCGCCCCGCGACATCCAGCTCGTCACCCCCGTGATGCCCGACTCCCTCCCACAATGCCCGACCACTCCCCACGATATCCAACTCGTCACCCCCACGACGTCCGACTCCCCCCGCGATGTCCAACATGTTCCCCCCCCACAACTTCTGACTCGTCACCCCTGCGATGTCCGACGCCCCCCTCCCCCAACGATGTCTGATTCCCTCCCCCCCGTGATGTCCTCCAACTCCTCCCCCGTGATGTCCTCCAACTCCTCCCCCGTGATGTCCAACTCCTCCCCTGTGATGTCCTCCAACTCCTCCCCCGTGATGTCCAACTCCTCCCCTGTGATGTCCAACTCCTCCCCCGTGATGTCCTCCAACTCCTCCCCCGTGATGTCCAACTCCTCCCCCGTGATGTCCAACTCCTCCCCCGTGATGTCCTCCAACTCCTCCCCCGTGATGTCCTCCAACTCCTCCCCCGCGATGTCCAACTCCTCCCCCGTGATGTCCTCCAACTCCTCCCCCGTGATGTCCAACTCCTCCCCCGTGATGTCCAACTCCTCCCCCATGATGTCCAACTCCTCCCCCATGATGTCCAACTCCTCCCCCGTGATGTCCAACTCCTCCCCTGTGATGTCCAACTCCTCCCCCGTGATGTCCTCCAACTCCTCCCCCGTGATGTCCAACTCCTCCCCCGTGATGTCCAACTCCTCCCCCGTGATGTCCTCCAACTCCTCCCCCGTAATGTCCTCCAACTCCTCCCCCGTGATGTCCAACTCCTCCCCCGTGATGTCCAACTCCTCCCCCGTGATGTCCAACTCCTCCCCCGTAATGTCCTCCAACTCCTCCCCCGTGATGTCCAACTCCTCCCCCGTAATGTCCTCCAACTCCTCCCCCGTGATGTCCAACTCCTCCCCCGTAATGTCCTCCAACTCCTCCCCCATGATGTCCGGCTCCTCCCCCGTGATGTCCAGCTCCTCCCCCGTGATGTCTAACACCCCCCTGCGATATCAGACTGCCCCCCGTGATATCCGACTTCACCCTCCTCCCCCCCGCACTGTCCAACTCCGCCCAACCCCGCAATGCCCTCCGACCTCCCCCCCCCCACAGCCGCAATGTTGGACTCATCTCTGCTCCACTCCCCAGCTGCCATCCCACCCAACAGCCAGCCAGACCGTCAAACTGGCTGGCTACAGCCAGGAAACCTGTTGAAAAAATTTTAAAGAGGTCCTGTCGTTAAATTCAGCAGGAGTTGCGGGTAAGCCATACTTCTGGGTACCCTGGCCTCAAATCCTCCCCCACTGCTCCCTTCCCACCTCATGGTTATTATCAGGGCTTATATCTCTCTACCAAACATTCATAGCCTCAATGTATTTCTCACAGTAACACTAATTTTTGTTGTTTCACAGAAGCCAACCGAAATGTAGTAATCAGCAGTAATACTACCGAGGTTTTGGAAAGCGATTACCTTCAGTTTGCTTGTGGTATTCATTCAGTAACTGCAGGCTATGGTCAGCTCTCTATTACCTGGCAGTTCATAAACAAACAGGACCTAAGCTATGATATCATTGGAATGAACCAAGATGGTACTCAGGTTACTTATCAACCTTACCACGAGCGCGTCGTTAACAGTGATGTCAGAATGGCAAGAGTGAGATCGGATTCCTTCACGTTGGTTATTTATAATGCACTGACTTCAGATGAAGGGCAGTATGCTTGCCAAGTGATGGAATGGGCAGCAGAGTCTAATGGAAACTGGCAGCTAATCGGAGATTATGTCAGCGGCAATATGACAGTGACTATCAAATCACTTGGTAAGCAATTCAGTGTTGAATATCTATGATACTTCACTTCAATGTAAGTAATTGCAGGGCTCTCTGATGGTCGTGGATCGTGTTTTTAATAGGATGGTCCTTATTCTATTATACATAGCCAAGGCACAGCATACTGCATGAAAAATGGGACTTCCATTATTTTCACTGATTTTAGTCCATTTTTGGTAACTGTCAGCTTAATGTAGTGGATTGTGGGCAGAAAATGACCATATTTTTCTTTGCTTACTTCTTTATTTATAAAATTTTAAAAATAAAATAACCCCCACTCTGGGTCTCTTTGTTCCATGCACCATTCCCAACTGAGAAAATGGGCAGGTGACTCGTGACCAGCTGCTAAGAAGGTGTGTGAGAGTTTGTGTGGGGATGAATGGCCCTCTGATTTTTCCACACGTCGTTGAAAAAAATGTCCAGTATCCACCTGCGCTCTCTTCAGCTCTGTAAGATGGGAAATCTACCATGTGGGGAATCGTGAAACATCTCACCATCCTACGGCACAGGGTGATGGAGCCCCAAATTATGGGGCCACCATATTGCTTTGTATAGAAAATATATTAAAATTGAGCAAATAAAAAGCAAAAACAACCCTTTAAATGCTGGAAATCTGAAATAAAAATAGAAGATGATGGAAATACACAACAGGGTCAATTAGCACATCTGTAGCGAGAAAATATTTGGGGTTAAAATCCTGTAATATTAACCTTTCTTTTCTCCTTACAGATGCTAACTGAGCAGCTGTGTATTTCGAGCATCTTCCGGTTTATATTAGAATTTAATAGATTATGGGTTAAATTTCCCAGGACTCCATGCCACTGATGGAGCCTCACACACAGTGAAAGCTTTATCTGAAAGTCGTGGGCAATGCACACATCTTTTTCCAATACCCTACTAGTGGCAATTTGGCCTGGAAACTTTAGCCCATAATTATTCCATTTTTATAGTTTTGAATAGATTAATAGAAGCCTGTCACAACCTGTGAAAGATGAAATTGCTTCATATTTCCTTTGTATTATTCATTTTGCTTTCAATAAGAAACTAAATGGCAACAAGCAATGGAGAAAACTGAATTTTAACTCGGAGCGGGTTTCTGGCGGGATACCGCTCCAGCGAGTTGATTTCCCGCCTGGCAGAGGCAGAAGGAGGCTACGGTGATTTTAACCGCCAGGCTTCATTTAAATGCCACTGGTTCATTTTTGACCTACAATGGGCGTGAAGAGGGCACAGAACGGCTACCGGCATGCGAAGAGCCACCTGCCGACTTCCAGGTAAGTGGTGGGGAGGGGGTTTCGGGATGGTCTCACGGGAAGGAGGGGGGGGTGGAAACAGGGAGACCCTGGGGCAGAGGAGGCTGCGACTTTCCTTTTTGCACCCAGAGGAGCACAACAAAAGAAAGTTTTAGAATTACCTGAAGGGCCTCTTCAGACCACCTGCAAACTTGCTTCTGCCTCGTGGGAAAGCTGTGGGGGCTTCCCCGCTCAGCCCCCAATTAAAACTGTATCGGGGTCCAATTCTTGTCATAGGACCCTGATTTGCCTAAATCTATGAGGCTTCTGCCTGCCTTAGGCGAGCATCTCATCCGCCTGCAAAACCCTGCAGGTTAATATTGAAAATGATCGGGGTCTGAATGGGTAAGTAACCTGCTCCTTTTAAACTGCTCACCCGCCTGGTTTCTGGGTAGGGTTAAAATCGACCCCAATGGCTTTACTCTAAACACTATATCACAGAAATCAAAATCGTGGACATTTCAGTGCAGAAAGAGGCCATTCAGCCTATCATGCCTGTGCTAGCTCCATATCAAAGCCATCTACTGTAATCCGATTTCCCTGTTCTTTCCCCTTACTCTTTAATATTTTTCTTCTTTCAAATGTTTATCAAATCCCTTCTCAATGTTGTGATTAATGCAGCTTCAATAGCAACTTGTAGTAATGCATATTCTAATAACGCTTTGCATGATTTTTGTTTTAAACATTGCCCTTTTTGCTACTGGCTCCAATCCTAAATCTATAAATGAGCTTCAAAGAGGCGTAGCTTCCATTAAACGTGTTTGGCAAGTGTTTGGTAACTGTTGTTTTTTGTTTGGTGAACACTGGATACGAATTTTGCATTCAGACATATCATTAATCATTTGCTATGATGTCAGCACACCAAGAATACTGTGCAGTATTTCTCCCCTCCCTGTTAACCAGTTCAATGCCCCTTAAAACTTACTAGTTTGATGGGGACTGAGATGGCCTGGAAATAAATAACAGAGCTTGGTTTCTAAACTCATGTCATGTAGTCAACTGCATATAGAACCTTATGTTACCTTGCAGTACTATTTAACCATGATAATAGAATTTTAAGAGGACTAACAAAGTAATTCTGGGGTTCACCTTGTTCAACACTGCATTTCTCAAATGACTATAATGGAAATCCCAATAAAACCAGTATTAAAATCATTTGCATTTCAATGTGACAGGATTAAAAGGACCTTAACTCTTGTAGGAAATGGGGCAAAATGGCATATAAACCACATTCCATCTGTCTATATGGCTGGTTTGGTTGTTTGGAAAAGGAATTAAACAAAATTAGTTCCAAAAGGACAGCTGTGTCCCACAGTAAAGAATGTCTTTGTATTCTCCTTCATGATTGCTGTTTCTCATTCCATTGTCCTCCAGCAGGCATTCTTGGGGAAAATGGACAGAGGAACTTAGTCAGCACTAACATTTGGTTTTCAAATTAGTACTGAGATATGGGGCCTTTTAGGGGTCCCTTATGACAATGTTCAAACTGCCACTGAATTGGTCAAAAGGGCACTGTTCTGGTCCAGTGAACCCAGACCTGTTCTAGAATATGTGCCAAGGGAACTGACATTGCAATATCTTGAACAATTTTTGTCCCCTGTGGGATCGATCACCTGTGCTGTTTTCCTTCAACCTGGTACAATTTGAGATTCACTGATCTGTACTGAATAGTCTTTCTAGATTTGGCAATATCCATTAATTTCTCTTTTAATGTTTACAGAAAGCAGCTTTGCAGTTACTGCAATAACCCGGACACCATCTGTGAGATACTATGGTACATTTGAACTCCAATGTTTCATTAGACCTTCACACCTGACCTATGTGTCAGTATCTGTATCCTGGAAATTCCAACCAGCCAATTCTAATGACAGCTACCACCTTGTTAATTTCACCCATGACACTGCGATTGTGTGGGGGGACAAGGTGGAAAACTTCAAAGGAAAAGCGATAGTAGTGAAAACGGTGTCCAATACTCTCCGGCTGAGTGTCTCTAGAGCCAGCAAGCTGGAAGCTGGGAAGTTCCTATGTATCGCTGAATTATGGGGAAGACATCATCCAAACCAATGGGTCAAGAAAGCCAGTGCAACATCAAACATCCTGGAAGTGAAGGTTAGGCCCCCAGGTAATTTGACGGAAAGGGCGCTTTTAGCTATTACAAGATCAAAGGTACATTAAAGTGGAACCCGTGTTCCAGTATGAAAGATATTAACCTGCCTTCTAAAAAGAAAGATAAAATTGAAAATGAAATAATGGCCCCATTTTTTATGTGCACTGTGCAGTATGGATGTAAGGAATCTTACAACACCAGTATGGAAGTAAGCCATGCAGACCACAAGGTCCCAATTCCAATTCTGGGTCTGTGCAGTAGGAGAGAAGGGTCTCAGTGGCCCTGGGATAGGAAGGGGGTTTAAAATCTGCCAGGGTATCTACTTGTGGTTGTTATCCGGTGACTCCTACTGGAAAAGTATGTGATGTGTGGACATCAGAAACCCTCAACTCATTTAAAAAGTACCTGGATGTGCGTGTGAAGTGCCGTGACCTACAAGGCTACGGACCAAGTGCTGGAAAATGGGATTAGGCTGGCTGGCTCATTTTCAGCCCGCGCGGACATGACGGGTCGAATGGCCTCCTTCTGTGCTGTTAATTTTCAATGATTGTATGATTCTATGATCAGATGAAGATAGGATCAGGCTCAAATGTGACATCCTCAACGATCAAATAGCCTGCTAACACTCACTGTCTAGGCTCACACATGAAGAATGGTGCCATCGGCATGGTACTGGAAAGCTCAGGCAACTGTTGAGCCATTTTCCAGCAGGAGTTAGCGCATTTGTGAGCGAAGGGGAGAAAACTGAAGGGGAAGAAAGCAAAATTTGAATCGGTGAAAAACAAAATAAGTAAATACAATGAAATAGGAAGATGAGTTATAAATAGATTGCAAAACAAACAAGAGGCAATAAAAAGACTATTTCCATCATTAGGACGCATCAATCCGTTGCAGTTACTTCTGGTCGTTCACATGCAACCAACTATGAAACGGTGCTTGTGAAAATTAGGTTACTTGTATCTATCTGAGATACTTGAGTTAAAAAAGTTATCTAAGGGGCTGTATTAAGTCATTAAGTCCACACTTTACAAAGCTGCACAAATAGTATTTTTTATGTCTTATCCCAATATCAACATATTGCTAAAATGCAGTTTTGTTGCAGTTTTTTTGGGAGAAAACATATATTTTAAAATGTATTGGTGCTCTGTACATGTTCTGCCACTTTACACAGTGTTACAGCACTGAACCTGACATTACAACAGAAAGGAGTTAAAGTTGGCCAGTTCAAATTAATTTTGAAAAATCTGCAATTTGTGTTTGAGCTTCTCTATCTTCATCTGTACCTTCAGAAAATAAAATTGGTATTAATAGAGTAATGAGAGAACTAATCAAGCGTAAGGTAACCTGTTCTCTCAACTGATGGATATATAGAAGTAAGACAAATATATGAAAGAATTGGATAAAAATTAAGGTGTAAATTTACAATAAGAACATTACGAGTGCAAAGGAGGTGAGAGTGCACTGAATGATTGCTGGTGCCATGGAGCTCAACTGTGCAACATGGCCATTAATTCTGGAAGGTCACTCTCCTAAATCATAGATGAGTTTATAAAACTAAAGCAATAGTTAGGTATTGACTGATCTCTGTGATGCTTCACCTCGAACCTAAATGGTACAAAGAAATACAATGAAATTATTTTGATATACTGTCTTTTCTACCTGTGTAGCAAGTCTCCTGCAGCTCACGAAGCCAGTTAGAACCATACAGAAAAGGACCAATGACATCACTGAACTTGAATGTAGAATTTTAGCTCAAACACAAAATGATTCTGAGTTCTCAGTCACGTGGCTCTTCAGTAAGATACAGGAACCAAATGTCAAAGGGGAAAATCTTCTGAACATTGGTCGCAATAATATAGTCCAGTACTATGGAGAATTGCTTACAGATACTCAGAAGAAGATGAAATTCCGGGATGAGAAGACCTCTAATGGTGTGTACAAGCTGATTATACAGAAAACTGGTGTGGATGACAGCGGAAGTTACTATTGTCATGTAACAGAGTGGCTTTTGGATCCCAACAGCATCTGGTACAAAGTGGGAGAGAATACGTCGGCAACAACAACTGTTCAAGTGCATAGAGCAGGTAAACAAATTTCCTAAATATCTCATAAAAATTGCAGGACTGGAGCAAATGGCAATTTGTTTATTTAATACTATGAGCTGTTTCTTTTCCTGCAACAAAGAATGACTTGCCTTGAAGTGCAAATAATATATGGAACTAGCAGTTGCACAGATACAATGGCCCTTGTGGAGAAAAAGATTGGCAATGATTCTAAAAGAGCAATTTCTCGACTTTGCGCTCCTGACAGGAGCTGCCTGGCAGTGGTCCATGCAGCACATGTCTTTTAGACCATTCATTTAAATGGCTGGAAAATCATAAGCAATGCACACTGGAATTTCCAATATGGGCTCACAGTAGTCTGAAAGTTACCCCTTAAGTGTAAGCTAAACAGTCTCCAAAGTGGATGAGCCAAGAAATTAAAATGGAGATAAGAAAGAAAAATTATAGAAAGCCAGTGGACGAAAGGGAGAGAAGAACTTTGGAAGTAATATAAGAAAATGTTGAAAATGAGTTATAAATGGTTTTATGAGTCCAAAAAGGACATTAGAGCAGAATGTAACAAAGGAGGCTAAGCACAATAATTCAACTTTTTTTTATTATCAGAATAGGAAAAGAGTGTTTATGGAGGAAGTGATGGGCTGGATTTTCCTTTGCTGCACTGTCCAAAATCAGGCTATATAGTGATGAAAACTAAAGAAAAATCAGGTGAGGTGGCCTACTGGCCTCACAGCACCAGTCACACTTTCCCTCCCACCCCAACTGGGAGAACCGTCACCACACGGACTGCAGCGGTTCAAGAAGGCGGCTCACCACCACCTTCTCAAGGGCAATTAGGGATGGGCAATAAATGCTGGCCTCGCTAGCGACGCCCACATCCCATGAACGAATAAAAAAAAAACTGCAGGAAGTATGCTGCCTGACCCCAGATTGCCGCACCATGCTTAAATGCTCACCTGAGTTCACTTCCTTCCAGCGTGCTATGGCTGACCTCAGACCACAAGGAGAAGGTTGGTGGTAAACTCTGGACAGCAGTGGAGAGCCTGTTGAGCCTCCTTCCTCAATGAAAGAGCCCCATAACGGGCACCTCTCCCTCTCCCTCTCTCTCAGGCTCCAACCACTCACCAGATAAAGACCTCGACCAATTTGAGGCTTAAATTAAAAATTGTAAGCAATTAAAAAGGAAAATTATGGGGAGGTATGGTCCTGACAAAATTAGATTTTAATAACTTGTCATAAAGCTAGATTAACTATCTTCTTCTCTGATTTCATAGCGCTCTACATATTGACACAATATAAATATATTTCATCAGTTAATGCTTGGAATCATGCCATTAATATCAAGGTTGTAACTGGTGAATAATTCTAGACAGTTCTGTATTTTTCTTGCAATATATTCAGGAACAACTATTTAATTATTTATAGAGTAGCATTTTTACAGCTGTCACACAATAGTAACTGTGAATATTTGGAAAGATGCAAAGACTATTCAGGCATCCTCTAAACATTTTTATTCATTTCTGTTGCAAAAGCTTTAAAATATTGCAGCAAACATATCTGAGGTAAATTTGACATTGTTAACAATGTACAGTATAACATTTTTTTCTAAGAGAACAAATTCCCCATGCCTCGTCACTCATACACACACTACACTAATGAACAAAGAAATGCAATGGGAAAGGCCATCAGGAATATGGTTCCTAAAACATGCCGGAATCCTGGAAAATCCCATAAAATAAAAATGGAATTTGACTTTTCAGTCACAATAAACCATTGAGCCACAATAAACCATTGAATAGATGAAATTATGGCAAGCCATCCCCAAAGCACTAGTTAAAATCCCAGAATCCCATGTAATAAAGATGCAATTTGACTTATTGGGGCCAATAATGTGACACTTGCTGCCTGTAGTGCTAACATGTATTGGGCAGAGGTGACCCAAATGAATGTAACCTGCTGCTCCTACAATGGGCCGTTGCTATGAATCATGGAGAAGAAGAGGACCAGCCTCACCCAGTGACAGAAGAGCCTGAAGAGATGTCTGCAGAAGTGAATATTCATTTACTTAAGTGCCTGCACCATCCAGTGCACATGTCATTTGCACATGTGCCCAACATCCTGGTTAAAAAAAAAGTCCTTTCCCTAAATGACAACAATGTCTACACTTCAAAAGTATTTAATTGGTTGTGAAACACTTTGGGATGTCCTGAGGTTGTGAAAAACGTTATGTAAATACAAGTTCTTTCTTTCTATCTTGTTATTGTCCTCAGCCTTACTTCAAGATCCGTGAATACCATAGTGTTTCTCCCCAACTGTCTTATTCTGCTCCATCTTTATCAGCTTTAACTATACATTAGAATACTAGTTAAATAACTGTTATTTATCCTAAAGGTATCCCCTGAATGAACAAAATCTTAAAATAATTTATTTTTCCAAATTCAGAGACTTTTAAAATGCATAAAAAATAACAAATGAATTTCCATTTAATTTGTATCAAGTGCTGGTTTTGTTTCTATTAGTGGCAAAGACATATTAGTGACATATAATGAATTATTTACTGATATTGAAGTACAATCAACATTGAGATTGACTCAGGGCTACACAAACATGAACCAAGTCCTAGTCTGTTGTTCTAATTGGCCATTGCCTCAAGATTTAAACAATTCTGTCCTAATGTAAGTCTGGAGTGCACATAATTATTCAGAGAGCTGTTTACTACATGTATCATTACTCAGCGGTTACATTTTGCTTTAATCATCTCTCTGACCCTGTTCCAGTAGGGACTCTATTCAATAATGCACGATGGGATCACTGAAATTTAAAAAAAATATTTTAAATTTTTTTTTATGTAGCAGTATTTGAACGGTACTTCTGTTGTGCATTTCATCTAAAATGAATGGATGTGGGGCTTTGAAGATAGAACTTTATAATTTCATGACTGGATTTTGCATTGTGGTTAGAACAATTCCCCTCCTGGTGCAGTTGAGGTTTTTATTCTGCTTTGCCACTTCAACTTTACTTTAAATAATTATGTATATCTGCCTGTGCAACTTAGTCCTTGTGCAAGGAGCAAGCCCAATGGGGCAAGAGGAAATTCTGGCAGCAGACCAAATTAAAGGAATATGCACACTTAAAGGTAATGGCATATGCAACTGCAAATATGATGTGCTGCTGCAGTAGCTGCCTGGGATTATTTGCCATATGGCTCAGGTTAGGTCCTTTGAGTGAGGCAGATGTGTAGCACAGATGGTGAGTCATCATGAGAGACACCTCTTCTTATCTGCTTCCTCCAGCTGTGGCCCTGCTACTGAGCACTCTCTCAGCATGTTGGGCCATTTATTTGGGAGCAGACCACATGGCTGCTGTGAAGCTATGCCAACTCTGCATCAAAATTCTGCTCAGATGATCCGCCAGCATGGAGAATCCCTTAAGAACATACTAATGGAGCTCTGAGCCATAGTTATGACACTCCTGAAGGAGCCCACAGCTATACTTAGGACTTCTAATAAGGGGTGTTCTGCTACAGTAACCCCTGGAGGTACCATATGCACCAGAGTGCACTGCAGTTCCATCATGTGGTCAAAAATCACTGCACAGTTGTAGGCACCTTATTGACATACAGGACTCATGTAACTTGGCATTCTTCTCCGGGGGGTTGAATTTCTTCCTGGTCGCAAGATAATTATGGATGGAAGGCCATTCGGCCCAGCTTGGTCCTTTATCCAGAATGATCCTAAAGTGCACCCATTGCAGCATCCAACTGGTTCTTAAGTGATTCCAGGGTTTTTGCCTCCACTACTCTATTCAGGAGTCCATTCCATGTGTTGATCATTCTTTGTGTGAAGAAGAACTTCTTTATATCAGTCCTAAATTTAACTTTAACTAGTTTAAACCTCTGGCCCTTGACCTACTCTTGCAATGTAAT
Organism: Heptranchias perlo; assembly: GCF_035084215.1. NCBI lineage: Eukaryota > Metazoa > Chordata > Chondrichthyes > Hexanchiformes > Hexanchidae > Heptranchias > Heptranchias perlo. Next base: position 47,737,558 of record NC_090335.1, read on the forward strand.
TGAAGGTAATTTTCCACATTTATCTTTTCTATACCATTTATAATCTTATACGATTTGTAGTGTAATGTACATGGGTAGGGCCAACACCAAACATGTATACATCAGGCAGGGTTTAAGGCTGTTGAGCAGGAGGAAGATTTAGGTGTTATAGTATTTAAATCTCTGAAGGACAGTAGATAGGGGCCATAGGTGCATAAGTTGCACCATAATAGTAAGGGACAGGCTTGATGGACCAGATGGTCTTTATTTGTCTTCTGTTTTTGTATGTTTGTACCTCTCAGGCCGGTTTCTATTGAAGCAGAAAAGCCCATGTTTCTCCAGTCTTTTCTCATAACTCAGATCTCAAAGAACATGGATCAGCCTTGTGGCTCTTTGCACAAACTCCATTGCTTCAATGTCTACCTTATGCCTCGGTGATCAGAATTGGACATAGTACTGAAAGTGTGATCTGACCATAGCATTATACAGTTTAATCATGACTTCCTCTGACTTGTATTATACTATGTTGGTGATTATAGTTCCATGACCTGTTGACTTATTGATTGCTGCTCTTCATTGGTTGGAACTGTTAAGTATGAGTCTATTAAGATTCCTAGGTCTTTTTCAACTTCATTTGTTTATTGCAGAAACTGCATTGACCTGCTCAGCAACTTTTCCCCAGACAGCCCTTACTGGAGCTTGCTGAGGAGAGTGCCCCTCAAATCCAGAAATGGGAATTCACCCTTCACATTACCTTCAGGGCTCTCTCTGGAAAAGGAGCTGCTTTCCCTCTCCTCTACAAATTTGCTGATTCCTGACTCATTTTACAACAAGTATCAGCAAGATCACATGAAATTGGAAAACCAGAAGTGCAGGCACAGCTTTAAGTGCTGCTCCCGTACTTTCACTCCTCTGTGCAGAAAATCCCATCATCTGACCTCTCCGTTCCCTGCATGGAACTTCAAAAAAATAATTACTTGGATGAGATAAAGTGCTATATAAATGGAAGTTCTTTCATCATTATATTATGAAGGACTGCAATATTGAATACGAGCTCAACCTTAATATTTAATGATAGACTAAAATGCAGAGCATGTTGTGTATTGTGAATGTTTAATAATGAACTAGAATATAGAATGTGTTATATAACTTGAATATTGAACTAAAATACAGAATGTATTGTATAAACTGAATACTGAATATTTAATGGTGAACGAGAATACAATATGTGCTGTATAATCAAAATACTTATTTGGGAACTGGAAACAAAATGTTTCCCCTTTAGGAGGAGGAAGATCTTGATGTATAGCTTGTAACTTCAACACTTAAAAATTGTCAAGTTACCTTCACTTTTATAATAAATTCTGTATTGCGCACTTCCCCATTGAGTGGCCTATAGTCCTGAAATAACTCAAATTATATTCTGATTGAGTTTTCTGTAGAATCAAAAATCTTGGCATTGTGCCTCAAACTTAACCAGTCAGAAAAACTTGCTTGAAGATCCAACCTCTACCCCAGATTGTATAATTGTAAACAATTTTACAACACCAAGTTATAGTCCAGCAATTTTATTTTAAATTCACAAGCTTTCGGAGGCTTCCTCCTTCCTCAGGTAAATGTACCTGAGGAAGGAGGAAGCCTCCGAAAGCTTGTGAATTTAAAATAAAATTGCTGGACTATAACTTGGTGTTGTAAAATTGTTTACAATTGTCAAATCCAGATTGTATAGTATATGATTATGTTTACATTGTTTCAAAGAACTTCATAATTTCTAACTTTTTTGTCTTTTTTTCCTAGTTGCTACTCTTCACTCGAAGGCCTGTGCATCACCGTCCCTCTTCTACTTCATATTTATCTACCCGTTTATAATCTTTATTGTTCTTATCATTTTTGCTTTGTATTTTCACCGGAGGCCAAAGAAAAAGCAGAAATCTGCTAATGAAAAGAGCCTTTGGACACCGATAGAACCAATCGTTGGCGATCCTAAAGGTGAATAAGAAGCAAATGTAATATAAGATTTTGTATTTCGATATTTTTGTTGCTATGGGAACTGTGCCTAACTAGAAATTTGTAAATATGTCTTCACTTACCACAGCTTCTCTCCCGGTTCAAACAGCTCAATTGTTTTTTTAGCTTCTCATCACAGCCAACATTCAATATTTGTGAACCTTCTTCCTCTTGAATCTTTCAGTTCCTAAATTCAAACCTAATTTTTCACAAATGATTTTATTTTTCAATCCTTCAATCCTTTCCCTATATTGAGATCCTTGCAGCCATTGCCGCAGATACAGAGTCAGAGAGTCAAAAATAACAAAATAATCCAGGAGTATTGGATTCTAAAAATCTAAAGGGCTGAGCACTTGGAGAGTAATATACCGTTATAATAGAATTTGTGCTCTGGGTTGGACTTCACAAAAGTGCTGAACTAAATTGCAATATCAGTAGAGAACAAGTTGGTGGATGTTATTCTGAAACTATACAGTGCTCTGGTCAGACCACACCATGTATACTGTGGCCAGTTTTGATTACCGGGATACAAGGCAATCATTCAAATCCTTCAGGGGAAACTATCTTCTGTTAAATGATCTCTAGATATTGCTATTTTTGTCTGGTTTTATATGATTGTAAAATGTATATATATACATACATATATATATATATATTGAAACCACCTTAATCTAGCAAGGTGACTTTAATGGAAAGCATTCCATTTTGTATGGCTTCTAATTTAAAAATTACAAACATTCTTTGTGTTTCCTAGGAAAAAAATGCTTAAAATTGTATCTTACCAAAATAAATTAAAAATGAAAGTGTGTTCAATTGCTGTCACTGATTTTAGAGAGGATAGTATTACATAAGCTGAAGGAAGATAAGTGAGAAGGGAGACTTAAGGGAAGACAACATTCGCAATGGAACATCATACCACTTTGGACTCTCAGATCAAGTACTGGGCACAGCTACTCTTACATGAAATGTGTCCAATTATAGTAGAATTCACTGGGCTAAGGGAGTGACTATGACAGAGTACCTGAGCTCTACAGCCAATCTGCTTTGCTGCGATGCCAGCACCTGTTGGCGAATCCGTTAAACACAACATCATGTTTAATTAAGTAATGGGAACTCATTTTTAAAAATACTTCATGATGTTCCCTTCATACTTTGTAAAGTAAGCAATGTAAAAACAAATAGAAACCAGGGCAGGTCTCCAACCATATACTCAAAGAGCAGGGTTTATTTTGGGAGAGGGGGCTGCGAAAGAAATTTCATCTGATGAAGCCCAGCTCCCAATTCCAGCTCAGATGGACTTTCGGTTATTCAGCAGTGACCTAAACAGCACTAGCACCTAGTAGATGGACGTTTCTATATTTTAATCTGCTGTTTACCAGAAGATGAAAATAACCAACAAGAGAACAAAGCGCATTTAGTGACAGCAATAACCTCTTTCCACCCACCAAGAGACAAATACAGACCATTATGTCCTTTGTAAGTTTTTATTATAGTGTACTTTAACTGATGCTGAAAACAGAAACATTCCCCTTGTACTATTCAAGTTCTGACTGAAACTGCACAGTTCTCTATTGCGGTGGAGTGAATGAACATAACCTACATTTGTCATTTTGAATACTTCAGCTTCACAGAAATGAGGTCACACATTTGCTTAGCCAGGCAGCAGTGGAAACCGAGTTGTCTGATTGTGCATTAGTGTTTGTGGTTTTTAATCATGACCATAGCGTTGTGAAAGGGTTTCAGGCAGCACGCACCAGGAAGCGTGATTAGCAATTTATTTACCATCTGAGTGGAATTAACTGAGCAAGATATAAAATGAGGAAGGTAAAACATAACTTAAACTTAAAATGACAAACCAAACACAGATTAGTTTCAAAAGCAAAGATTGCAGTCCAACAGGTCAATGTGCCAGTGACTCACTGAACTAAAAATTCGACTGCGCTGCGCGGGTTTTTTGGGCATTAAGCAAGCGCATAAGCCTTCAATATGGCGGCCATGAAGCGTGCACTCATTTCAAGCGGGAAGTGTGCCACCCACCCTATTGGATCGGGCTTCATAGGCGTCCACAGCGCATGCCAGAACTAATTAAAACAATGGGCGCGATGTTACCAGGGCTGCGGGTTCGCAGCGGAGGGGCTATTGGGCGCATGGGTAACGCGCCCGGTGAAATTAGTCAGCCACCCGCGCGATCGCAGCCCAATTGGACCAACTTACCTGGTCTTCCGGGTTCCCCACTGCTGATCTGAGCGTCGGGCGGGCTGCGCATGCGCAGTAAGGTCTGTCAGCTGGAGGAGCTCTATTTAAAGGGGCAGTCCTCCACTGACTGATGCTGCAACAAATAGAAAAAATTACAGCATGGAGCAGCCCAGGGGGAAGGCTGCTCCCACTTTAATGATGCCTCACTCCAGGTATCAATAGATGGGGTGAGGAGGAGGGGGAGGGCAGAGATCTTCCCCCCGGCGGGCGGGAGGAAGCGGCCTGCCTGTGCCACCAGGAAGGCCTGGCTCGAGGTGGCAGAGGAGGTCACCAGCACCACCAACATATCACGCACCTGCATACAGTGCAGGAGGCGCTCCAATGACCTCAGTAGCTCAGCCAAAGTGAGTACACTTACTCATTCCCCTACACTCCATCTGCCACATCACCGCCCCCACCCCACACCTCCTTCTGCACTGCCAACACTACTCTGTCACATCACCCCTCATACCCACTCAAACCTCATCCTCATCTTACCTGCACTTACTCACCTCGCCAGTACTCATCCCGCCACTACCACTCAACCCAATCCTCATATAATCTCATGGCTCTGTCTCATACTCACCCTCTCATGCATCTCTTTCACAGTCAGCCTCACTCAACCTGCCACTACCTGTGCTGCAGCCACAGAGCATGCATCACATATGTGCAGTAGGAAGCATAAGGCAAACGTGTCGTGAGCATGAAGGGGATGCACAAGGGTGTTTGAGGGTTTGTCATGGTTTTTACTTATATTTAATTTCTGACCAACTCACATTACATATTATATTGGCACCACTACTGCCACGTCCTTGCGAATCTTGTCTGGTTTGTGCAATAATGCCCTTTCCTGAGGATCACTATGAAGACCCACAACTGATGCCACCCATTGTGTCACTGCAGAGTGGGTGTAGGTGTATTTGCAGGGCTCTTTTATGCAGACGGCTGAGAGACGTCGGCGATGTCCCCGGTGGCACCCTGGAAGGATGCGGAGGAGAAGTTGTTGAGGGCAGTGGTGACTTTGAGAGCGACAGGTAAGAAGATGGTGCTCAGGCCAGCCAGGAGCAGCTCGGCATGAAGGAGGCTGCAGATGTCCACGACTACATGTCGAGTGACTCTGAGCCTCCGTGTGCACTGCTGCTCAGAGAGGTCCAGGAAGCTGAGCCTCGGTCTGTGGACCCTGTGGCGAGGGTAGTGCCCTCTGCGACGCATCTCTCTCTGCGGTTGCCCTCCCTCCTGCTGTGCAGGTGGATGTGTCACAGCACTCTGTTGTGGAGCTCCACGTGTCAGAGGTGGACGGCGTGGACGGCGAGGCTGGTGAGGCTGTTCGCCCTCCGAGGAGGTCATGACTGCAGCTACGGCGGCCCCTATCCAGAAGATGTACATCTGAGGGGGTCCGCAAGGTAGGTAAGTTTGTCCTCACACCGGGGTTGCAGTTCCAGGTCGGTGAATTTTCTTGTTAGGAGGAGGGTGGTGGAGGCCAAACTTTGTCCAATGTGACGGAGTGGCCACCTGTCGAATGCACCTTTGCAGCTGCCACAGGCTGCTGGCTGCAACACCTCCGTTTGAACTGGGAGTGTTTCCCCCAGTATGGGAGACAGTCTCAGTTCAGTGTAAAATCCCACCCCTCCTAATAAAACAGCTCAATCAGGTCTGTAAACCACCTGAACGAGCAAGATAAATACTTTCAAGTGGCATCCCGCTGGCTTTAATTGCCTGCGGGATTCCCACCTGCGGAGGCTGCGCGCGCACGCCGGCGCGTCAGTGGGGAACCCGGAAGTGGGCGGGTTGGAGCCGGGCTCCGATCCCGCTCCGGGATTCCCATATTTTCGGAGCCCCCCCGCCAGGAACGCACCCGATAGCGGGTGCTAAAATGATGCCCAATGAATAATATGCAAATAAGGGTCCTGCTCATGTTGGGGAACCCTTTTCCGATAGTGGTAAATCCCAGCACCTGACTCGTCACCTGCTAAACTCACCCAGCAACCCGTGGCACTAAGAGTTAGGAAAAACCCTTCATCAGCACTATTTAAAGAGATCATGCAGTAATTACAGATTAGTTGCTGGTTTGTTATTTCAGGCTGCTGGATAACCTCTGGGTGTTTTTTGGCGTTTTTTTCTCTCTCTGGAGAGTTAAGTTTGAGCGCTGAGAAGAAGATTTTGCTGGGGTTGCACTGTTTTTGGCTGCCTTCTAAACAGTTTGACTGCAGTCATGGGTAGTCTGGTAGAGCTGTCTTTAGGGCTGGAGGAGATGGGGGAGCAGCAAGGAAGACAGCAGAGAGCGGGAGCAGCTACAACAAGAGGGAGGAGGAGGAGGAGGAGGACACTGTGCAGGAAGCCATACGCATAGCACGTACTCAGAGAGCACTTCTCTGACCTTAAGGAACACTGTCTCAAATGCCTTCGCTTCACCAAGGAGGCTGTCTCCGAGCTATGCCATCTGCTGCAGCCACAGCTCGAGCCTCGCACCAAGGCATGGACAACACTGCCTGTGGCTGTCACAGTCACAGTGGCCCTTAACGTTTATGCCACGAGCTCCTTTCAGGCTGTAGCAGGTGCCATAAATGACATATCACAGTTTACAGTCCACTGCTGTATCAGGGAGGTCACCGAGACTCTCTACGCCAGGAGGTACACTTACATCTCATTCCCCATGGACAGAGCAAAACAAGGCGAGAAAGCAGTAGGTTTCACCCACATGGCAGGCTTTCCCAGGGTACAAGTTGCCATAGAGAGCGCCCACGTAGCCTTGTGTGCTCCCCATCACCAGCCTGGTATCTTTATCAATTGAAAGCGATTCCACTCCCTCCACGTACAGCTGGTTTGCGACCACAGGCAGTGCATCATGCAGCTCTGTGCCCGGTGTCTCATGTCTCTTTCATCCTGTGCCTGTTCTCTGTGCTGCTTTTATTCCAGCCAGGCCTTCAAGTTACAGGCTGGTTATCGGGCGACAAAGGCTATCCCCTCCAGACATGGCTCATGACTCCTGTCAGGAACCCGGGCACAGCTGCAGAGCTGGCCTGTAATGGGAGCCATTCCACCATGAGAATCATGGTCGAGCAAACAATTGCGGACACGAGCAACATGTCCGCTGCCTGGATTGTTCCGGAGGAGCCTTGCAGTACACTACTGAGGGGTATCCTGATTTGTGGTCGCCTGCTGCATGCTGTAAAACTTTGTGATCATAAAGGAGCAGCCCTTACCACCACCTGGGCAACAAGAAGTGATGCAAGAGCAGGAGGAGGAGGAGAATGAAGAGGAGGAAGAGCAGGAGAGGCATCGACCACCAGTGCCCCTTGTTGCCAGGGCTGTCAGGGAGCAGCTCATCGAAGAAAACTTCCCTAAACCATCCCAAATACACCAACAATCCCACAATCCTTAATCTTATCCTTACTACCACCATCCCACTGACTTACTTCAGCCAAGCCTTATGGATCTTGCCCTCAATTCACTACAAATATAAACACTAACACCAAATCCAGAACAAAAAAATTATCAAACAACTTAATTCCATCTGTATCTAATAATTAACAGAAATAATTATGAATCACCCTTGTGCAAGCCCTTAGTGCCTGTCTTGTGTGCTCGTTTACCTATCCAAATGCTCCTACGAAGTGTTTCCCCAGTGGCTACAGCAAGGGAGATGGAAGACTGCTGTTCTTCCATTGAAGATACTTCAGGTGACTGTGGTGGTCGATCCCAAGCAGCTATGGGCCTTGAGTGCACAGCTGCACACTGCAGCATCTCGGCATAGGCTGGGTCAGTCTGGCACAGCTGGCTGTGTGGCACTAACAAAGGGAACTGGCGGAGGAGCAGGCATCCTGAGAGACAGCAACAGGTGCCTCTCCCATGGAGCCAAGGCCACTCTCCTGAGACTGCACCCTCAGTACTCCTGCAGCTCTGCACGAGAACAGAGTGTAGGAGTGACGTGATGCTCTGGAAGCCCCTGTCAACAATGACCCCCAAAATCAAGATGGCAACCGTCTAAGCTTCCTTGGCAGCTGTGAGAGCTAGCAGGAGAGGCTCCATGATGGTGGATGCCACTGTCGTGTTGATGGAGCTGACTGCTCGGTCCATGTTGGACATGCTTTGTGTGAAACCCCAATACAAGTTGGATCTGGACTCCGCCATGCTCTGCAACATTGTGCACAAGCTCACCGGCGTGTTGCCTAATGCACATAACATTTCCTGGTATATGCCCAGCGCTTTTGTTCTTTCCCTGCCCACTTTTCCCTGTCTCTGTATTTGCTTAAAAGCTGTTCATCTCTAACATCTTCCAGGTCATCGATGTGAAACGTTAACTCTGTTTCTCTCTCCACCAATGATGCCTGACGTGCTGAGTGTTTCCAACATTTTCTGTTTTTACTTCAGATTTCCAGCATCTGCAGTATTTTGCTTTTTCTCCATGGAAATGGTTCCAGGCAACCCATAGTAAATTACACCTGTGGATTAATAAAAAAAACCGATCATATATGGTCTTTCTTTACTTTTTAGTAAAATATAATAATAACATTGGCATTATTTCTATAGTATTCTTGATTTTCACTCTGTGAACATATGAAAAAAAGCGTTTCAGAAAGAAAAGAGAAGAAATATACAGTCAAGTGGAAAAATCTGATCTTTGTCTGGAAACTGTAACCTCATCCAAGAAGATTTATACAGCTCAGAAGCCAATCTTCTGTTGGTGTGAAAGGGTTCCATGATTTGGGGTGAGAGTAAACAAAGTTGTTACCCCTTGTCACTAGTACAGATGTTTAAACTGTGAACAACAGAAAACCCAAGGCTGTGGAAGTTTATAAAGGTCTGGAAAGTGCAAAGATAACTGATGAAGAAAAAATGGATGCCATAATTACATCACGAATGGTGCTGAAATAGCTTGGAACGTTGGTGAAAGAGACATTGGGATATTAATGGACTCAGCGTTCCATAGAAATCACAAAGGAAAATAGTAGAAATAGTATAATAGAAATTAGAGTACAGGAAGAGGCCTTTCAGCCTATAATGTCTATATCACTGCTAGGTCCTCAACGAGAGCTATCCAATCCAATCCCATTGCCTTTCCCTTTCCCCAGAATCTTTTATATTCTTACTTTTCAAGTACTTATCCAATTCCCTTTTAAATGGTATTATAATAGCTGATTAAATATTCACTTGTGGTGAAGCATTCCATGTTCAAATAACCCCTTATGAGAAAAATGTCTCCTTCATTCTTCTCATAATAATCCCCTAAGATCTATCAATTTGCCAACCACTGTAGACAATATTTCACTATTACCGATCTCATAATTTTGAAAAGCTCTATCAGATCCCTGCTTAAACGTCTTTGTTCCAATGAAAATGTCCCAAATTTTCAAGCCTTTCATCATAACTATATTATTTCATTCCTAGTATCATTCCAGTGGCTCTTCAATTAACCCTTTCCAAGGCTATCATATCCTTTCTATAATGGAGTGCCCAGAACTGCATACAATTTTCCATTTGTGGCCAAAAGCAATGTCTCGTACAATTCTTCATTATTTGCTTGTTTCTAGATTAAATGCCCTATTTATAGTACCCAAAATCCCATTTGACTTTTTATGACCTTTCTTACTTGCACTTTTATAGATCCCTATGTGCCTCCATTCTGTTATTTAGGGAATACTTCCTTTCATTGTTCTTTTTCCCCAATTTTGCTGGACTAAACTATCCCTGTTACCTACCTCCCACTCCTCTAACCTGTTTTCATAAGAACATAAGAAATAGGAGCAGGAGTATGCCAATCGGCCCCTCGAGCCTGCTCCGCCATTCAATAAGATCATGGCTGATCTGATCCTAACCTCAAATCTAAATTCATGTCCAATTTCCTGCCCGCTCCCCGTAACCCCTAATTCCCTTTACTACTAGGAAACTGTCTATTTCTGTTTTAAATTTATTTAATGATGTAGCTTCCACAGCTTCCTGGGGCAGCAAATTCCACAGACCTACCACCCTCTGAGTGAAGAAGTTTCTCCTCATCTCAGTTTTGAAAGAGCAGCCCCTTATTCTAAGATTATGCCCCCTCGTTCTAGTTTCACCCATCCTTGGGAACATCCTTACCGCATCCACCCGATCAAGCCCCTTCACAATCTTATATGTTTCAATAAGATCGCCTCTCATTCTTCTGAACTCCAATGAGTAGAGTCCCAATCTACTCAACCTCTCCTCATATGTCCACCCCCTCATCCCCGGGATTAACCGAGTGAACCTTCTTTGTACTGCCTCAAGAGCAAGTATGTCTTTTCTTAAGTATGGAGACCAAAACTGTATGCAGTATTCCAGGTGCGGTCTCACCAATACCTTATATAACTGCAGCAATACCTCCCTGTTTTTATATTCTATCCCCCTAGCAATAAAAGCCAACATTCCGTTGGCCTTCTTGATCACCTGCTGCACCTGCATACTAACCTTTTGATTTTCTTGCACTAGGACCCCCAGATCCCTTTGTACTGCAGTACTTTCCAGTTTCTCGCCATTGAGATAATAACTTGCTCTCCGATTTTTCCTGCCAAAGTGCATAACCTCACATTTTCCAACATTGTATTGCATCTGCCAAATCTCCGCCCACTCATCCAGCCTGTTTATATCCCCTTGTAGGTTTTTATGTCCTCCTCACTCTCTACTTTCCCTCCCATCTTTGTATCATTAAGATGGGAGGGAATCTCCCACATTCTTCCTCACAGTTTGTCACACTCATGAATTTGGTATCATCAGTAAGCTTGAAGATGATTATCCTTGTCCCTAAGGCCAAGTCATTTATATAAATGTAAAACAAAAGATGCTGCAAAACAGATCGCTGGGGCACACCACTAACCTCATCTTGGTAATCCAAAAAATATTCATTTACTTATTGGTTTCTGCCCCCTAACCATCGCTCTATCCATGTGGTTACATTCCCTGTACTACCACATGCCTTCATTTTTCTAATGAATCTCTTATGTGGCCCCTTATCAAAAGTCATCTGAAAATCCATATATATAACATCCATTGCATTCCCTATCTTTAATTTGTTCAAAAAAATCAATTAACCGAGTCACAGTTGACCATAACCTTTCATTCCCAATAGCATTCTAGTGAATGATTTATTGCCCATCCCTTTCCACAATCCCAAACCAAAGATAGCAGGTGAGGGATAAACTTAAATATAGAAAATAACTGCTGGCACGATGAAAATGTTAAATCTTTGGGGGTGATTCTTACCCTACACGCCCGATGGAAACTTTCGGGCAGTTAAAATCACCCAGGTTCACTTAACCGCCCTAGAGCTGCCAGGAACTGTTTGCTTGGAATTTTAACCTGCTCTTCTGAGCTGGCGACAAGTACACTGGACTTCAACTTTAACTCGGCGGCCTTAGCAGGAGGCCACAGTGAATTTCCTGTCAGGCCAACAACAACAACAACTTGCATTTATAATGTGCCTTTAACGTAATAAAATATCCCAAGGCGCTTCACAGGACCATTATCAAATAAAATTTGAAACCAAGCTACATATGGAGATATTAGGTCAAATGACCAAAAGCTTGGTCAAAAAAATAGGTTTTAAGGAACATCTTAAAGGAGAACAGAGAGGTAGAGAGGCAGAAAGGTTTAGGGAGGGAATTCCAGAGCTTAGGGCCTAGGCAGCAGAAGGCACGGCTGCCATTGGTGGAACAATGCAAATCAGGGATGCACAAGAGACCAGAATTGGAGGAGTGCAGAGATCTCGGAGGGTTGTAGGGCTGGTGGAGGCTACAGAGATAGGGAGGGTCGAAGCCATGGAGAGATTTGAAAACAAGGATGAGAATTTTAAAACCGAGGCGTTCCCGGACCGGGAGCCAATGTAGGTCATCGAGCACAGCGTGATGAGTGAACGAGACTTGGTGCAAGTTAGGATACAGGCAGCAGAGTTTTAGATGAGCTCAAGTTTATGGAGAGTGGAAGATGGGAGGCCGGCCAGGAGAGCATTGAAATAGTCAAGTCCAGAAGTAACAAAGGCATGGATGAGGATTTCAACAGCTGATGAGCTGAAGCAGGGGTGGATTGGGGCCAAAGGTAGCCCAAAAAGGAAAGTTTTAACTTTTTATTCATTTTCCTTCAGGGAGCAGGAGGAGATATTCTGCCATTTCCCACTGCCTTCCTGCCTGGAATTTAAATGACGCCCGGGAGTTAAAATAACCTGAGCCTTATTTCTGGAGCAACGGGTGAGTTCGAGCTCACACTGCTGCCCACCCGCCATAAAGTGATCCAGAGTTAAAATCAGGGCCTTTTATTAAATATCAATATGAGTTTTCGTAATATGACTAGATACCAGGGGCTTCTCCTGTGCGGGCTGTTCATGTGTGACTATGGTTGGTGCAGCTTTAGACATTCACTTCTCATCTGTCATTCTCAACTGCTGATATCACTGGTGGGTAATTAGCAAACATTTGTTTCTAGTCCCTCATTTGAGTTTGTCTCATACATTTCTATTTCCTAATTCTGATATGCACACAGCTCAACTTCACTTGTACCACAGCTGAAGTTTGTACTGCCTTGTGGTCACTACTATGAAAGTCTGGCCATGATGGGTGGGGGAGGGGGGGTGGCATTTATGGTTGCTCTTAACCACCGCTCTCTGCTCCTTTAAGACCCACCTTTAAACCTACCTTTTTAACCAAGCATTTAGTCATCCCATCTTATAGCTCCTTCTTTGACGAAGCATCCATTTTCATTTGATTACACTCCTGTGAAGCACCTTGAGACATTTTCCAACCTTGAGGACGTTGTATAAATGCAAATTGTTACTGTTTTTTTAATTTGTTCATGGGATGTGGGCATCACAGGCAGGGCCAACATTTATTGCCCATCCCTAATTGCCCTTGAGAAGGTGGTGGTGAGCTGCCTTCTTGAACCGCTGCAGTCCGTGTGGTGAACGTTCTCCCACAGTGCTGTTAGGTAGGAAGTTCCAGGATTTTGACCCAGCGACGATGAAGGAACGGCGATATATTTCCAAGTCGGGATGGTGTATGACTTGAAGGGCAATGTGCAGGTGGTGTTGTTCCCGTGTGTCTGCTGCCCTTGTCCTTCTAGGTGGTAGAGGTCATGGGTTTGGGAGGTGCTGTCTAAAAAGCCTTGGCGAGTTGCTGCAGTGCAGCCTGTCGACGGTACACACTGCAGCCACAGTGCGCCGGTGGTGAAGGGAGTGAATGTTTAGGGTGGTGGATAGGGTGCCAATCAAGCGGGCTGCTTTGTCCTGGATGGTGTCGAGCTTCTTGAGTGTTGTTGGAGCTGCACTCATCCAAGCAAGTGGAGAGTGTTCCATCACACTCCTGACTTGTGCCTTGTAGATGGTGGAAATCCTTTGGAGAGTCAGGAGGTGAGTCACTCACAGCAGAATACCCAGCCTCTGACCTGCTCTTGTAGCCACAGTATTTATGTGGCTGGTCCAGTTAAGTTTCTGGTCAATGGTGACCCCCAGGATGTTGATGGTGGGGGATTCGGCGATGGTAATGCCGTTGAATATCAAGGGGAGGTGGTTAGACTCTCTCTTGTTGGAGATGGTCATTGCCTGGCACTTGTCTGGCATGAATGTTACTTGCCACTTATCAGCCCAAGCCCGGATGTTGTCCAGGTCTTGCTGCATGCGGGCTCGGACTGCTTCATTATCTGAGGGGTTACGAATGAAACTGAACACTGTGCAATCATCAGCGAACATTCCCATTTCTGACCTTATGATGGAGGAAGGTCATTGATGAAGCAGCTGACAATGGTTGTTGTAGTATTCTAACAGGAGGTTGTTACAATATGCCACTAAGGTGCTGCTCGAAACAGAAACAGGATGTGGGTTGGCAGCCACGGTGTGGCACTCATGGGGATTTTCTCTTCTCAGTTAAGTCACTGCAGGGCAGTGCAAAGTGGAGGAGGTGAACCATTTCTCCGTGGGAACAGACAATCAGTAAAGAACGAACTTACATTTATGTAGCACTTTTCAAAACCTCAGGACATCCTAAAATGCTTCACAGCTAATGAAGCACTGTATTTTTGAAGTGTAGTCACTGTTGTAATGTAGGGAAATGCAGAGGCCAATTTGCATACAACAGGGTCTCACGAACAGCAATGAGATAAATGACCAGATGATCTGTTTTAGTGATGGTGGCCAGGACAGCCAATGTTCCTCCCTGGCTCGAGGCCCGATCGTTCCCACCCCCGGCAAGCAATTTCCTCCTCCTCCCCAGCCAGCGATCCCCCCATCAACAACGATCACCCCCTTCCTCCCAGTTGCCTCCATTCCTCATTTACCCAAAGGCCGGTACGAGTGTCATAGCGACCCGATCTTCAGCCGGCCAAGCTGCCTTTTGCTCGCCACAGCTTGTCCACTTCATGGAAACGAGGCCTGAGGCCCAATATCGGTGGCACCTCAGGCCTCACCCAGGCTAGTACCCCGTGCCCCCTGGCCCTAATTTCTGAGCCATTACCTCCAACCGTACAGCATAGCCTCTGATTCAGAGGCAACAATGCTATCTTTGAGCCAAGGCTGATCAATAGCTATGCTATTCTCGGATGTTGACTATAACCTGTTTACAAAATGGTATTGGAGAAAGATTAGAAGCAGGTAACCCATGCTTTACCTTGAAGGGTAAATGATCCATGTGACAAGAGGAATTAAAAAGAGAGAGAAAAATAAGTTTAAGAGTGTGATGAAAAGGAATGGCTGGCCTTTGGTGTAAAAAAATGTAACAGAAAATATTTTATATTTTTGTGTTTGAAAGTAATGTTTAATTATTTTGCTGTTTTTGGGTCATCCATGAAGAGAATTCTATTTTTAGGCCATATTCCTCAAAATAAGCAATGTTGGCTAAAACTGTTGCCTTTATGTTTTCTAATCTTCCCCAAGTTGTTTTTGTGAAAAGTGACTTCTTTGGAATGCTCTTTTCCTTGTTTTGTTTGTCTAATTATTCCTGAAATCACTGACTCATACTGACATACGATTCTATGGGCAGTGACAGCTCTCCAATACCTTCCCAAACTAAATGTGTGAGCCTAGATAGTGTCAGCAGTTTATTCAGCCTTGGAAGGTATCACAGCTAAGCCCAATCCTGTCCACACCCAATAACTGCACACTTTCCAACTGGGATCAGTGGACAGCAATTAGCAGGAACCCTGGTTGATTTTCCTCTTCCCCGGTCAGAGGTGTTGAGAGCAATTGCAGTGACCAGCTGCTGCCCTGGCTGAGATCAGCTAACTAAGGACAGACAAGGAATCGTGTTCTATGTGACAATACTACACCAAGCAGTGTTCTTACCATTACACCACCAAGGGAGCTGTTTTTAAAATGCTATTATTGAAAAAGCAGAAAAAAAACTATCACACACATTGAGATCCAGAATTTAAATGTCTCACCAGGCAGCCATTCACCAGTCACTCTCCTAAATAAGTCTCGGATTGACGGTCATAATGTTCATATTTTATTTATTCCATCCTCCGCCGCTATCCTACCCTATTACGGGCAGGATCATGGTGTAGAATCCTTCCACGATCCATCAACTTTGTAACCTCCTCGATCAAGTTGGTGAGACAGGAGCTCCTTTTCCAGGACCAAGCTGCTTGTAGGCCTAAAGTTTCCTAGTTCTGAATTACTGCCCTTTTAAATATAGGCACCGCATGGACCTCTCTCCAGGCCATGGGAACAATCTCAGGCCTTGCTGAGCTGTTAAATATCTGAGACAATGGTTTACATAACACAGCCTCAATTTCTTTCAGCACCCTAGGGTGAATCTGCTGTAAGAGCTCTATTTCTAGTGAGGACTATTTCCATATCCATTTCAACACGGTCAAATTCACCTCTATCTAATAGCATTGGTATGGCCCTTATCCCCAAATCATACCTTGGTCTCTTTCTTTACTTCTCTAGCACCTTCTCCTCTTTACTTTTCCTTTAAAATCCTCATTCTCTACCACCCTCCCAAGCTCCATCCCAGGTTTCTCGCCAGGATATCTTCCCTCCTTTCCTCCCTTAGCCTCTGCACTAAGCGACTCTTCATCCTCGTTGATTTCAATCTCCATTCCAACTCACCTTGCCCTCTGATTTCGCTGCCCTCTTGTGCTCCTTAAGCCTCTCCCTCCATATCAACTCTCCATATTCACGGACACCCTTTCGAAATTTCCATCTCATGTGGTCTCTCTACTCCCAAGGTCTCAATCACAGATGAGGCTGTAGGTTTTAGAGACACTAGTAGGAAAAGGCTAACATCGGCATCATGGGGAAGTGAAGTTAGCCAAAGTGAAGACATGTAGCTGGAGCATATAAACATAACAGATGTCTGCTGACACAGGAAGAAACATCCTTGAGCAGTCCAGTCAGGCATGGTGAGCTAAGACGCAAAACGGAACTGTGACAGTTTATGGTTAACCACGATGCGAACTAAATTAGGAATGAACCATAGAAGAAACCAGATTGAGTTAACAAAGTACGATTTTACATAGAATATACAGCACAGGAACAGGCCATTTAGCCCAACAAGTCCATGCCAGTGTTATGCTCCAAACGCGCTTCCTCCCACTCTCCTTCATCTAACCCTCTCAGCATATCCTTCAATTCCTTTCTTCCTCGTGTGCTTATCTAGCTTCCCCTTAAATACACCTATGCTAGTCCCCTCAACTACTCCCTGTGGTAACGAGTTCTACATTCTAACCACTTTCTGGGTAAAGACATTTCTCCTATTGGATTTATTAGTGATTATTTTAGATTTATGGCCCCTATTTCTGGCCTCCCCCGCAAATGGAAACATTTTCTCTACGTCTCCCCTATCAAACCCTTTCAGAATCATAAAGGCCTCTGTCAGGTCACCCCTCAGTCTTCTCTTTTCTAGAGAAAAGAGCCCCAGCCTGCTCAATCTTTCCTGATAGGTATGACCTCTCAGTTCTGGTATCATCGTAGTAAATCTTTTTTGCACCTTCTCCAGTGCCTCTAAATCCTTTTTACAATATGGAGACCAGAACTGTTCACAATACTCCAAGTGTGATCTAACCAAGGTTCTATACAAGTTTAACATAACTTCTCTGCTTTTCAATTCTATTCCTTTAGAAATGAACCCCAGTGCTTGGTTTGCTTTTTTATGACCTTTGCGCTATTTAGTGATTTGTGTATCTGTACCCCCAGATCCTTCTGCTCCTCTACCCCATTCAGACTGTTGCTTTCCAATGAGTATGTGGCCTCCTTATTCTTCCTACCAAAATACACTTATCTATATTGAAATTCATTTGCCAATTACACGCCCATTCTGCAAGTTTATTAATGCCTTCCTGTATTTTGTCGCAGTCCTCCTCAGTATTAACTATACTCCCAAATTTGGTGTCGTCGACAAATTTTGAAATTGTATTTCCGATTCCCGGATCCAAATTGTTTATGTAAATGGAGAACAACAGTGGTCCCAGCACCAATCCTTGTGGAACACCACTTCTCACCTTTTGCTAGTCTGAGTAACCCCTACTCTCTGTTTTCTGTTTCGTAGCCAGCTTGCTATCCATTCTGCTTCTTGTCCCCTGACTCAACATGCTCTGACCTTAGTCATGAATTTCCTATGTGGTTCCTTATCGAAGGCTTTTTGAAAATCTAAATATATTACATCTACTACATTATCCTTGTCTACCTTTTCTGTTACTTCTTCAAAGAACTCAATAAGGTTGATCAAGCATGACCTTCCCTTTTGAAATCCGTGCTGACTATTCTTTATTATATTTTCGGTTTCTAGATGTTTTTCTATTACATCTTTGAGTAAGGATTCCATTATCTTTCCTACCACTGACATTAAGCTAATTAGCCTATAGTTCCCTGGACTGGTTCTAGCGCCCTTTTTAAATAAAGGAATCACATTAGCTGTCCGCCAGTGCTCTGGCATTATTCCCTTTCCTAATGAATTTTTATATGTGTATATATATATATGTAAAAATAGTGCCTCTGCTATCTCTTCCTTAACTTTTTTTAATATGCACAGATGCAATCCATCCGGACCAGGGGTTTTATCCTCTCTAAGTTTGACTATTTATCAATTATCTCCTCTCTTGCTATCTTCAATGTCTTTATAGCTTTTTTGATTTCTTCTTCTAATGTTAATCTCCCTGGTAAATATTGAAGCAAAGTAATTATTTAATATTTCTGCCATTTCGCTGTCATTACCTGTGAATATATCGTGTGCATCCCTTAGTGGCCCTATCCCTATCCTGATTTTTCTTTTGTTATTTATGTGTCTGTAGAATACCTGACTATTTCTTTTTACATTCCTTGATAATTTAATTTCATCGTTTCTCTTTGCCTTCCTAATTGTTTTTTTGACTTCTTTCCTAACCTTTTCGTATTCCCTTTTGTCATCCTCGCCTTTGTTGTATGTGTATGCATTTTTCTTTAGTTTCAAGTTTGCCCTTAGAAACAAATCTGATTGCTAGGAGAGCAGATAGCAGGGGCGCTTGGGGGGTTATGGAAAAGGGAAAGAAATGGTCATGCAGCAACTATGGCCCCAATTTTAACTCCCCCCCCAACCCCCCCCCCCCCCCCCACCTGACGGAAACCATTCCTTTTCCATCCCGACCTGATGGCCTGCAATTTAAAATTGCAAGTAGCAAGGACATGCCGAAGGGGTCCTATTTAAAGATGCAGATCCAAATTTGATGACGTCATCTAGGCTCGATTGGCTATTTTAACTGGAGGCCTAAGCAGGGACTTCCCTGCTAGGCCAAACCTGCTAGGAGCTGGATCATGGACCAGAAGAGGTCAGACAGGTAAGTTTTTTTTAAAATGTAGATTTCCTTGTGGACCAGGAGGAGCAGGAATGATCCTCTGGAACTCACAAGGAAACATTGAGCCTCCTTTGCCCTGGGCATCCTCCCCCTTTGCTGAATAAGATCGCGCCCCCCCATCCCCTCCTCACCACTTACCTAACTGCTGGGGACCATTCACCTGGAGCAGAGAAGGTTAAGAGGAGATTTATATGAGATTTTTAAAATTATAAAAGGTTTTGATAGAGTGAATAGGGAAAGACTTTTAAATTGTCATAAATGTAAGATTGTTACTGAGAGAGAAAGGAGAAAGAGATGTCATTTGTTGGAACATGGAATGGTTGCCACAAGGAGTGATTAAGGCAGAGACCATTGTATCTTCTAACGGAAAATTGGAAGATACAAGGGCAATGGGGAGAGGGGGACAGTGAGATTAGTTTTGGATTGCTCTAGCATACAGCTGGCACTGACACAATGGCTTCCTTCTGTGCTATAAACTTTTATTAAACTGGGGACATCATCTGTTAACATTTATACAGATTTCTAACATAAATAGATTATAAATATCCTAACACTTTCCCAGCTTAAAAACATACGCAGATTTTTGAAGATGTTTGTGTCGCACTTTAAAGAGATTCAGACATGTTTAATGCCCTAAATAAACTTCATTAAACCATATTTCTTCTTCACTGTTGTTTTTTTCATACACATTTTTAATCATTCCACAGTTACACAGACTGCATGTATTTTGTTTAGCTTGGGAGCTCCCTCTTTTAAAATCAATGCAACGTTTTAGTAGTTGGAGAATAGCTGCAGGATTTAAGTATGTCTTCCTCCATCCCTGTGCTACGCATCATTCATCAGAATAAAATCTCAGCTATTTTTAATAATTTCCATAAAATATCTTCAGTTATTGCCCATGGGTATTCTCACTGCAGTGATGAGATGGAGGAAGCTTCAGACTTTTCATGATTTAAGATCTCTGAGTCCAGATAGAATGTTACAGTACAGAAACTGGCCTTTCATCCCATTAATTCTGCGCCAATGTTTATTTACATATGAGCCACTTGGTCTAATTCCACTCTCCTGCTCACTCTCCATACTGTTTAATCTGCCTCTTTTCAAGTAACTAATTTCCTTTTAAAAGAATCTATGGACTCTGCTTCAATAATGCTGAGCTGGCATAAGTTGCGAGCTGAGGCACTACCAATGCTTTCTAATGAATTGTACGGTTAAAAGTCTTTTGTTGATTATATTCTTGCTTGTAGTTAGAGTTTGTGAAAATTATACCCTGACAACATTGTCACTCAGTGTGTCATTTGATCACCTTGCAGGGCCCTGTCAAAACATATTGTTCCACCATATTTATTAACGGCATAAATCCTGAAGCAGCTAATAAAAAAAATATTAGTTTCAGTATTCAGAGATGTTTTATATTCCATGGCAGAAACATTTGAAATAAAACCTTATTACACTTACCTTAAAGTAAATGGATGAAGAGCCAGCCTAATTCTACCTGAGCGCATCCCAATATTCTTGAGCCTAGAAATTATGCTGTACAATATTCTCATACAAACATAACACATTTGTATGGAATTACTTTGTCTGCTATTTGAACAGAAACATAAACCTGTTTATTTTAAATCAGTTGAAAATTCCATTAAAATAACAAATAATTTCACAGAAAACATGTTAAGTATTTAGTACATTCATATTGTACAATGTAATTTCTAGGTTTTGACATGGTATAAGTGGCTGCAACAACAACAACAACTTGCATTTATATGATGCCTTTAACATAGTAAAATATCCCAAGGCGCTTCACAGGAGTGTTATCAAACAAAATTTGATACCGAGCCACATAAGGAGGTATTAGTTCAAAAGCAAAATACTACGGATGCTGGAAATCTGAAATAACAACAGACAATGCTGGAAAAGTTCAGCAAGTGAGGTAGAATCTATGGAGAAAGAAACAGAGT
Organism: Heptranchias perlo; assembly: GCF_035084215.1. Taxonomy (NCBI): domain Eukaryota; kingdom Metazoa; phylum Chordata; class Chondrichthyes; order Hexanchiformes; family Hexanchidae; genus Heptranchias; species Heptranchias perlo. Next base: position 47,758,503 of record NC_090335.1, read on the forward strand.
TAATGTAACATTCTGACGAAAGGTCTTCGACCTGAAACGTTAACTCTATTTCTTTCTCCATAGATGCTGCCTGTCTTGCTGAGCTGCACCAGCATTTTCTGTTTTTATTAAGGAGATATTAGGGCAGGTGACCAAAAGCTTGGTCAAAGAGGTACATTCAAACTCTTCTCCAGTTAGCTAGAAAGTATTTTAGTAAGCATTTAGTTAACCTTCTGTTTAATATGACTTATTTTTCTCTGATCAATCTTCTGCTTTGTATTATAAATTATAAATGTGCATTACAGCAAATATGAAAAGGTACCATGGCTACAATAGTCTAGTGGCACAGCAGAGTGGTAAAATTCAGGGACATGCTTGAAATTGTAGATGAAGATCTATCACCTATCTAGAAACAGGTTATTCCAGTTGCAAGTAGAAACACTGGAGGCCTCAAACCAAATTTGGGTATTAGATCTCAAGATGAGCAGAATACTTGGCCTAATTTTCTTCAGTCAAACGAAGCCACATTTGCAAGGGATTGAAATTCCACCGTATGATATTGTAAACCTTTGTTTAAAGCACTTGTGTAAAAATCCTCTTTTTGCTATTTTAACAAAGTCTATGACAACGTGGAGAGATTTTTGTCTTTTGTCTTATTGAGTTCTGAAAAAGAATTTAAAAAGAAGCTGTCGTTTTAAAATTTAAAATGGAAGTTTGGAGACAAATTTTCTGCAGGACCAAGCCAGGTTGATTGGTCTGGAAATTCATCACGATACAGAGGTTTTGCTCTCGGTAATAATTAATTTGTAATTGGTCAGTTGGTAGACAGTAACATTTCCTGATAAAAGACACAATTGTTAGTCAGAGACTATTTCATCAAATAGATAGAAACTGTCTGCTTAAGATCAGAAGACAAGGACATTAGGAGCTTTCATATTTGAGTCTGCTGCTTCCAGCAGATCATGTAGAATTTGCACTGCATGGATGTTATCTAATTTATTTAATGTCCTGAGAGAAGTGAATAATAGGTTAAACTTTATAGAAGATAAAATTCTGTAAATTCTCCTCTTTAATTCAGGATACTTCGCATTCCAGCTACATTATTTATCATATTCCATGACTACACTAATCTTTAAAACTTTTATCCTTGTTCTTAACCAAATATTGAACCAGTTCCTTTTTAAAGATGTTAATTAGCATAGGATTAACTGCTTTTGTTTGAAGTTTGTTCCACATATCTACTAGCCTTTGGGAAAAACAATTCTTCTAATGTCTGGTCTCACTATATGCTTGTTAATTTTGTACCTTTGTCCTCTAGTTCAGTAATTGCAAGCTATGTTCTATAATTTATTTGTATGTATGGAACGCATTGAAACACAAACAACTTACATCTCCATTGCACTTTTTGCATAGAAGAACATCTCAAAGTACTTTATAGGGCAGAGTAAAAGCAGAACTGTGCAGAAATACAGGAGAATTTGGAGGGGGACAAAGAAACTGTTGAGGGAAAAGATTTATGAGGAACCTTTTGCAAGCAGGGAGGGAGGTGGTAAGGCGGAGAGAATGTAGGAGAGAGTTTCACAGGAGAGGGATGCAGTGGCTAGAAGAGCCACCAGTGGAGGAGTGGAAGGAGCAGGGAACAAAGAATAGTTTGGTATTGGATGGGGGAGTGGACAGTCATCTGGGTTATAAATTCACCAATCCCGTATTCTGACGAGGGTGTCACACTGAAAGGATTCTACAGTGTCGTAGCCCTACCTTGGATGAGCTCCTGTCAAGAGTGGTTTCCCACCGGAAGTTCAGGATCAGTGAATTTGCTCTTGTGATCCTTCTCAGTCTTTGATTTTTTTTTACAATGAAAACAAATTAAATTCTGCGAGGCTCTTGACAATTTAGATTTTTAATTCCCAGGATCATCCTACTTGCTCTTCTTTGAATTCTTTCCATTGCTTCAACATCCTTTTAAATTTAAACCCAAAACCGTATAGAATATCCCAAATGCGGTCTTTCCAATGAGCTATGCAGAATTAAAATTACCTGTTCAACTATTTCAACGTTATTTTAAAAACCTGTAAAAAAATTCATGAGCTTTTTTTTCTTATTATACAGTGCAATTTTTCATCCATAGAATACTATTTTTTATTTCTCCTTTTTTACTACAGAGAAGAGATAGTGATAATAATCTAATTGTTATCTCAGCATCTCATGGAGTTGGGATGAGAAGAGTTGATCAGGAGATAGTCAAGGTAAATTGGTTCTGTACTATTCACTTCTGTCACTGCTGTGGTGATAATTCAAAATCTTCTTTTGCTTGAATTAACCCTAATTCTAACCTGGAATAAAATTCTCTTCTATTTAAATCCGCAGCTGTAGAAAGCTGCATGAGTTCCTTATTGATGACCTTATGCACCCTTAAAAAGCAAAATCGGCCTTTTCTCACTTTTTGTTAATGCACATTAATTATTTTTTGGAGTGGAGTAGTGCTAAACATGGGTGACTAGTTTGTAACTGCCTTATAACTGGGGTTACGTCATTGTTACTCACATTTTTGGCCAACATTAACAGAGCTCAAGTTACTCAAATTGTGCCCTAACTGGAGACATAAGAAGGCTGAAGACATCAAAAGGCCGGAGACATCAGAATGCTGGAGACATCTCCGTGAGGAGAAAAATAAATAGAATTTATTCCATTTACTGGCACACCGCAAAAATAATTTTTAACATAAGGGATTTCTATTTTCTCCTATTTTTCTATCTGCAAATGAAGTCTTCTGGCCTGTGAAGACAGGTAAATAAACTGCTGCCAGACCCGTGCACAAACCACTCTTTAACCTTTTACCAGCAGGAGTGTGAAAGGGCTGCCTTCTGATTTTTGCTTCCTTCATTTGGGAAGCTGCTTCTTTCAGTTTGTTACGTTCCCTGGGTTAAAATTGGAGACTCACTTTGTGGGTCCTGCAAGGCAAAAATCTGTGTGCAGTCATCCTTTCACAAGTCAGTCCATTCATGAAATATCCCTTTGTACTCATTTTAAGATGCAACTACATTAGTACAACGGTATGATAATCAGTTGGATACTTTAGTAGGAGGATCAGTGGCTTTTTTGCAACTGGATGGCCCAAACGGCCTTCCTCATCTATCTTCATCTTGTAATTTTATGAACTATTGAGAAGTGTTAAAATCATTTCCCAATATTAATTTTCTTTACTTTTGCTTTGAGTTTCTCACCACCTGCTTCTGGCTGCATTTAGAAATGGAGCTAGCCCAACAATAACCCAAGAAAAAGTAGGACACCCCCTGTTTGACTCTCACACTTCCCCACAGTGGCTAACCTGACCCTGAAACATGTGAAGCTACTGAAAATGCCATGTTAAGAAAATGGACACACCTGTACCAGTAGATGAACCAGTGAATGTTTTCAAAAACACTGCCTCAGGACTCCCGCCGCAAATCGTTCAGAGAAGGTAGGTGGGCAGCCGAAGCGATTGGCTGGACAGCTCGCCAATCATATAATGAGGCCCGGCAACTAAAATCCACCAGGTCTCAAGCCAACGATGTCTTTCAGGTGCGCTGGCCACACCTCCCCCACCCTACCCACTGATCCCATCCAAGTTAAAACTGATCCCAGACAGTGAAACATCCTGCTCCAACAGGCGATCCTGTTTATAAAGGGGCATAAAAGTGAAACATTAGTGGACTGAAGCCTATAACTGTGTGGGTCAGCTGTTTGAAAAATATAATTATTAACATGAAGAGGAAAGAAAAGTAAAGTCGCTCTTCTCCAATATTTACACATGCACAGAGCTCTGCTCATGCTGATTTTTGAGATGTGAATGGGCAGTATCACTCTACACTAGTTGCTTGCATCATACCGGCAGCATTACTGAGGCATGAGAGTTTTTAAAATGCAGTGTTAGGAGGACAACTTAAATGATATATTTACGACCACAAGGTTCCAGCAGATGAAAAAATATTAATTTACATTTTCTAACTGCTCAGCACCCATGGTTGATTTTCATTAACATTTCTATAATTTCATATGACTGTGTCACAAACTGTGTTATTCTGTGCAGGTGTTTCCAGTTTTTCAGGATATTTTATGCATTTATTGGGAGCAAACAGCTGGGGGGTAGAAATTAGTCTGGGCCCATTTTCAGAGGCGTTGTGCACCCGAAGCAAGGGGCCCCAAGGATCGATAGAAATTGGCCCTTGGGCCTCATCTGTATACTTAGAGCGAGCTGTCAGCACTGGTCGCACCTACACAAGCAGCTCTCCCCATGGGAGAAACCAATTTCCGGCTGCCAGCTTTGCCGACAGTGGCTCTCAGGTAAGTCGCGGGAGGGGGGAGTGAAGCGGGCTACAGGAAATGGACGGATTGCGACTCTTGTGGAGTCAGGGGGAACACTCCTGCTCCTACTGGCTCCATAGGAAAGTGCTTTTACAAAAAATTCAAAAATCTACCTTTGGTTGGCGGCCGGGAGGCCACTGAAGAATCCTGAGCAAGCAGGCCCGACGTCTGTCTGACTCATGAAGTGACAATTGGTGAAGGGGGTCCTTTAACAGGCATTAGGCCTCTAATTTACATATACAAGGTGCCCGGGACGCCTAAAGAATGGGCCCCACAAATTTGGCAGTGGGACCAATGCCTGCACAGATTGGGCAAAGGCTGTCCCACTGCTAAATTGGTATGCTTTGTACCCATTTTACGCCTGAACAACGGGCACAATGTATATCAATTTCTACCCCCCTAGAGTGGTAAAGCGATGGTAACACTTGCTTTTTAAATACAGTTTAATACACTGTTACATTTTATCTTATGAAATATGGTGATGCTCAGTGATATAGTTAAAGTCATTGGTTGCTATGGAAGGTCTCCAGGGAGCGTGGAGTCATGACAGTAGCTGGGTTCTCGTCATATTAAAATCACGCCAATAATGTCATGATATAAAATGTCAGATCTGGTGATTGCCTCCAATCTGAACAAGTTTGCTCATGAGGATGGGTAAGAGATTAATTGTACCTAAAGAGCTAGTTACATAGTAGCACTTTTATTTTCAAATCAACTTTAAAGGTCACCATCGGTGTCTCATTAATATTCATAAGATTAAGAAGGCTGCTACAGAAAGTATATTTCAATTAAGCACACGAACTGTCAAGCAGGCAATTTTGCTGGATGAATTACAGAAACCCCATTAATTGCATTGATTATACATTCAAAGAGGAAATGTATATCGCAATTAAAACATCCCGAGTAAAGACTTAGCTGTTATTCAATCAACAGCTCATTAGTTCTCAACATTTTTGTGGCCTTGTGAGTTTTGAGAATGGCAACAATAATTATGATATTTTCTGAAACAGAAATTTTGAAAAAAATCCTGAAAAGACTAGAATGAGATTATAGAAAGCTTAAAAACTAAAGTTTTAACTAAATATTTTTCCACAATGAAAATTAAATGGCACTGAAAATCTGCAGGCCGGCAGGATCGAGCCTGCTAAGGCCTACCAGCATGACCTGCTGGAGTTTGTGGGGTCAGCAAAAGAGCATCCCATCTTGTTGGGGTTGGCAGACGCCCCACCATTATGGGCGTACCTTGGTCCCCGCCTGCTACATGCAGCTAGAAAATCCAGGCCTCTTCACTATTAAAGAGGGTTGCTCAGGCGTCTCCCAAAACCCCATTGTGCAGCCCCCTACATTATCTTCCATAGCCTGGATCGCCCCCCCAACCTGCCCCAATGGGGCCCATGTTCACCCATATGGAGGCTAGTCTGCCTCACCTCGCTCAGTGTGCTTGCCTCCAATATGGGAGCTTACTGTGCCAGAGAAGTGAGATCCCCTGTGCTACTTTAAGGAGGATTGTGAATTACTTCTGTATTCTTAGGCTACATGAATCCTAAAGTCTAACAGAACAGAATTCAAGTCATTTTAGGCAAGGAAATGACATCAGATTTTTCTGCATTCATACTTTCTTAGCAACATTTTCACATTGGAGATGTAGAGATTGAGATCCCGCAGATGGCTGTTGACAGAACTGTAACATCTTTCTCAAACATTGATGAATTGATTTTATCAATGAGTGAATTGTCCCAGACCTCAGTTGGATCATTGGAAAGATTGTCACTTTTCCGTTGAATAATTCATATCACTTTCTGTTGTCTTCCAGGGCATTCACGACTTCAAGATCAATCAGGGGAAATGGAAGACATTGATTCCTCAGAGGAGTTCATTCCTCTAAGGATGCATCATTACAGGACATAGAGCAATGCACCAGCTCAGATACTCGCACTTCGGTGGGTCCTGTTAGGCAGATAGTTGGGTTGTCACCTGGTGATTCACCACTCACAAGTGAGCACAAGCAGACACTGGTTGAAGAGGCAGCAGTGGAGAGTCCAGTCGGGGGTGCACTCCACTCCAATCTCTGCTCAGCTGGACACAAATGCAGAACCCTGGGTTCCATCATTGAGAAGGAGAATGATTGAGGTACAGCTGCACCTTTGCAAGGTACTGGAAAATGTGCCACGCACAGTCTCCACAATAGGGGAGAGAATGGAGGAGTCCAACTCCATCGCTAGTGGATTGTTGTCGCAGGTAAGTGCAAGAATGTCTGCAATGGAGAGAGCGGCAGCCTCCATTGAGCTTCAAGCAGGGCTCTCAAATGAGTCATGCAGGCCATGACAATGTCCGTATAGACTCTGGATGCCAACATGTCTGCCACCTTAAACAGGATGACAGATACCTTATCCGTGGCCTTACAACGCGACACATCTATTCACTAACCTGCTGTCCATCAGAGTGGCGGGAGTGATGTTGCGCTGGCCCGGGAGAGGGATGCTGGCGAATGGGGACATAGAAGTGGGGACTCCACTCAAAGCGCCCCCATGTCTCACCTCTTGCCCCCCAACCCCCCTCAATTGGTACCCGCAAAGCAGCCTCCTTTCCTGATGGCCAAGTCTACCCCTACACTGGTGCAGGTGGAGCAGTCTTTGGCGTGGCCCTCAAGAGTTCCAAAACCCAGAGGGCGTAGGCTGAGAGCATTGCAGCAGCCCAGGCAGGTATCTGAGCAACTTTTCACTACCTCTGCTGAAGCCACAGGGAATGAACCACATAGAAGCTGTAGAAAGCAAAAGGTTAAGCAATGGTAGTTCATCAAGGCTATTCACATGGGTGTTTGACGAAATGTCATGTTGTTCATTTATATATTTTTTTGTAATGCCACATTAAATGTAATCATTAGAACCAATACCATGTCTTGGCCATTAGTGCATCCCATTTGTAAAGTCGCCCTTTTTTTTTGCTTCATCATGAATGCCAAGACATGACGACATCCATTGGACAGATGTGCAATGGGTGTATGCGTGGTTGAAGGGTTGTTTTCTGCAAAGGATGGGGGTGGGGTGGGGGGAGGGTGGCCTGAGTATGTCAAATACCTTTCACTACCTCTGCTGAAACCACAGAGGATGCACCATGTAGAAGCTGTAGAACGCAAAAGGTTAAGCAATGTAAAACTAAAAGAAAAGCATACAAAAATGCAAAAAATAGCACAGATCCTGGCAACTGGGAGAGATACAAAGAGCAGCAAATGGTGACAAAGCAGATAGTAAGAGCTACAAAAGGGGAGTATGAAAAGAAACTTGCAAGGGATATCAAAATCAACACAAAAAATGTTTTCAATTATATTCGGAAAACGAAGGTGGTCAAGAGCAATGTGGGCCCTTTAAAAACTGATAATGGTGATATTGTAAATGAAAATAAGGAAATGGCAGACATGTTAAATAATTACTTTGTATTAGTATTCACAATAGAGGACAGGGATAGCATGTTGGACACCCCAAGGAAATTAATTTTGAATCAGGGACGGGGACTCACCATAATTAATGTAAGCAAATTAACAGTAATGAAGAAAATAATGGCACTAAAAAGTGACAAATCCCCAGGTTTCCATCCCGGGGTTTTAAAGTAAGTAGGTGAAAACACTGCAGAAGCCCTACTATAATCTTCCAAAGTTCTCTCGATTCAGGAACCATTCCTTTAGATTGGAAAATTGCACATGTCACTCCGCTATTTAAGAAAGGTGAGAGAAGGAAACCAGGAAATTATAGACCAGTTAACCTAACACCTGTTGTTGGGAAATTACTGGAGTCTATAATTAAGGATAGGGTGTCTGAACACCTTGAAAATTTTCAGCTGATCAGAAAGAGCCAGCATGGATTTGTAAAGGGTAGATTGTGCCTGATGAACCTGATTGAATTTTTTAAAGAGGTGACTAAAGTAGTTGACAGGGGAATGTCTATGGATGTTGTTTATATGGACTTCCTGAAGGCATTCGATAAAATCCCTCAAAAGAGACGGTTAGCTAAAGATGAAGCTCATTGAATTAGGGGCAAATTATTTTCCTGGTTAGGAAATTGGCTGAACAGCAGGAGACAGGGAGTAGGGATAATGGGCAGGTACTCAAATTGGCAGAATGTGACTAGTGGTGTCCCACAGGGATCTGTGTTGGGGCCTCAATTATTCACTGTATTTATTAACGACTTAGATGAAGGGCTAGAGAGCCACATATCCAAGTTTGCCGATGACACAAAGATAGGCAGCATTGTAAGCAGTGTAGATGGAAGCATAAAATTAGAGAGAGATATTAATAGATTAAATGAATGGGCAAAACTGTGGCAAATGGATTTCAATGTAGGCAAGTGTAAGGTCATCCACTTTGGACCTAAAAAGGATAGATCAGAGTACTTTCTAAATGGTGAAAAGCTTGAAACAGTGGAGGTCCAAAAAGACTTAGGGGTCTATGTACATAGATCATTAAAATGTCATGGACAGGTACAGAAAATAATCAAAAAGGCTAATGGAATGCTGGCCTTTATATCTAGAGGACTAGAATACAAGGGAGTAGAAGTTATGCTACAGCTATACAAAGCCCTGGTTAGACCACACCTGGAATATTGTGTTCAGTTCTGGGCACTGGACCTCAGGAAGGATATATTGGCCTTGAAGGGAGTGCAAAGTAGATTTACTAGAATGATACCTGGACACCAAGGGTTAAATTATGAGGAGAGATTATACAAACTAGGGTTATATTCCCTGGAATTTAGAAGATTGAGGGGTGATTTGGTCGAAGTCTTCAAGATATTAAGGGGACCTGATAGGGTAGATAGAAAGAAACTATTTCCACTGGTTGGGGAGTTTAGGACTAGGGGACATAGCCTAAAAATTAGAGCTAAGCCTTTCAGGAGTGAAATTAGGAAACACTTCTACACGCAAAAGGTGGTAGAAGTTTGGAACTCTCTTCCATAAATGGCAGTTGATGCTAGCTCACTTGTTAATTTTAAATCTGAGATTGATAAATTTTTGTTAACCAAAGGTATTAAGGGATATGGGGCTAAGGTGGATATATGGTCACAGATCAGCCAGGATCTCACTGAATGGCAGAACAAGTTCGAGGGGCTATATAGCCTACTCCTGTTCCTATATTCCTCCTCCTCCTCCACCTCTTCTCCCTCATCCTCTTCCTCTTCTTCAATGTTGGTGCCAGCAGACGATGCTTGACAAGTGCATTCGACCTCCTCCACCTGTAACCCACTTTGCTGCGCTATGTTGTGCGGGACACAGCACATGACGATTATTCTGGACACCCTCGCTGGTGAGTACTGAAGGACTCCCCCAGATCCATCCAGGCACATGAAGCACATCTTCAACATGCCTATGACTCGCTCAATGACACACCTGGTGGTCATGTGGCTCTGGTTGTATCACTCTTGTGCCTTGTTGTTGGGTCTTCTCACAGGTGTCATGAGCCACGTCTGCTGGGGGTCTCTCTTGTCTCCAAGCAGCCAGCCCTTAAGTCTGCCTCCTGTCTGGAAGAAGTCCGGAATATTGGACTTGTGCAAAATGAAGGAATCATGACAACTTACAGGGAATTGGCACACACCTGCATAAATCTCTTCCGGTGGTCGCACACCATCTGTGCATTGATGGAGTGATAGCCCTTTCGGTTTACGAAGACTCCTGGCTCATGTGGAGGTCCTCGGATTGCTACATGTGTGCAATTGATTGCGCCCTGCAGCCGTGGGAAGCCATCCAGAGAGTTGAAACCCACAGCCCTCTCATTCCGGCTGATGTCGTCGCAGGGGAAGTTCACATAGTTGGATGCCCTGGCAGCAAGCCATCCATCACCTGTCTTGTACACTTATGTGCAGGCGACTGAAACACCCCAGAGATGTCACTGGTGGCACCCTGGAAGAATCCGGAGGCGAAGAAATTGAAGACAGTGGTGAATTTAACTGCAATGGGCAATGCGTAGCCACCAAGTCCAGCCGGGAGCAGCTTTTCCTGAAGGAGGCTGCAGATGTCTGCAACCACTTGCCATCTCAATCTGGGCCTTCGTAGGCACTGTTCCTCAGAGAGGTCCAGGAAGCTCAGCCTCTGTCTGTAGACCCTCGCACGTGGGTAGTGCCTCCTGCGACGTCGGCCCCTCTGTTGGTCCTCTCTCTGCTCTTCTCCAGGTCCTTGTTGCGCATCTCTCTCTTGTGCACCTGCAGATCCCAGAACTGCACACCGTGCCTGCCGCTGATGGTGATGTGCCACCTCCTCAGGTGCACTATGGAATAGATCCCTTGCACCTCCCCCCCCCACCCCCCAATCCTGATGTTGTCAGTTTGGGGGGATCCAAAATGTTGGTAAATTTGTGTGAAATTCTCAGGAATTCTCAGTCGCAACAAAGAACTCTCAGTCTAAACACAAAGGGCGCTAAATTGGGCCGTGTAACGCCCGTTATTTCCGCGCTACACGGCCTCTCCGACATCCAAGACGCACGTTTTCAGCGTGACGTGCGCCAGACGCCATCTTGTTATAGGAGTTAGCGCAGGCGCAGATAACGAACGCTGGAATCATGTAAAGTAGGGAGAAAATGGCTTCAATCAGTGTACAACGCTGATTTAAAGTGATACACACGATTTTGGGACTTAACGCTCAACTCAATGCACAATCTTAACCTTGACCATCTGAACGTGTCTTAGAGTGCCTGGAAGACCCTGTACCAGGGCTTTTTAAAGGGACTATGCAGGATTCACAGGTTAGTGGCCGGATTATTACTTCTGGCTGCCCACACATTTACAATTGTTTTCGGAGGTCTCCTACACTTGAATATGAGGATGCAGGGACATAGCCTAACATTTAGAGTCAGGACGTGCAGGATTAAAGTTAGGAAATGCTTCTACATGAAAAGGTTGGGAGAAGTTTGGGAAGCTCTTCTGCCAATGGCAGTTGATGCTAGCTCAATTGTGAATTCTAAATATGAGATTGATAGATTTCTGTGAACCAAGGATATTAAGAGATATGGGGCTAAGGTGGAAATATGGAATTAGGTCACAGCTCCACCATGATTTAATTGAATGGCGGAACATGCTCAAGGGGCTGAATGCCACTGCCACTTGCTGCCTACTGATATGCGCTACCTTCTCCTGCAAGAAAGCGGGACGTGGTTCTGGGCAATGTGCCTGTCATTTATGAATAGCTGCCAGTGTGAGTGGCCTGTGAGTTGTGGTTTGGCGGCTTGCAACAGTGGTAATGTGTGAGGGTGAGAAGAAGCATCTGATTTGAAAAGTTGAGTACTGACGGAAACAGTTTGTTGGTATGTGGGTGTTGGGGGGTTTAGTGCATGGAGGAGTGGATGTGGCTCGTGGTGCAGTTGGTAGGAGACGCCACTTGACAGTTGACCTCACTCACCTTGACCACTCATGTCAAAGCATTGAACTTCTTCTTGTACTGCATTCATGTTCATGATGCTGTGCGCCTGGCATTGACTTCATCCCCTACTGCCTCCCACTGCCTTTTGGGTGTATGTCTGGAGGGCCTCTTGCTCCCCACCCCCCCCCCACCGCAGATTGCAGGTGAGTCCTCAGGCCTGACGAAAATCTTGTCCTGCCTGCGCAGGGACCATTGCGGGTAATAGCGGATCGTGCTACTCCCGCCCAAAAACAGGCCCTATCCAATTTTCCCCCCAACTGCACCACGAGCCGCATCCACTCCTCCATGCACTAAACCCCCCAACACCCACCTACCAACAAACTCTTTCCGTCAGAACTCAACTCTTCAAATCAGATGCTTCTTCTCACCCTCACACATTACCACTGTTGCAAGCCGCCAAACCACAACTCACAGGCCACTCACACTGGCATCTATTCATAAATGACAGGCACATTGCCCAGAACCACGACCCAGCCAAACATTTGCCTGAGAGAACTGAGTGCCCAACTGCAATACCTCACCTTTTATTGCGATGTGTCAATCACTGTGTTAAAGGTCCAAATGAGCTTCGGCTGCATCTCGCCTCTGTTTCAATGGGATGTTTCAGAAGCCATGGGAGGCAGATTCAGAAGTTAAATCAGTTTCTGTTGCAGAATCCACAAAAAGTTAAGTACCTCAAGTGTTTAAATTACCTACATTGCCCCTTTAACAATCGGCCCGCCGATTGAATGGGGACTGGACTTCTGGGATGCTGTTGCACACGTGCAGCCTGGGTTGCATTGGAGCGGGGATGCAGTCCCACTGAAGAAATCAACCATTTTTACTTCACATGCGCCCCCAGCCCACCTGGTCTTGCCCATCTGGTGGTTTTCTACAACACAAACCTTTGAAGGTTTATTCAATTTCTGTGCAATGTTGTTTTCTACACAACATTGCTCCGCACTGCAACATTTTTGTAGGCCTTCTCAAGAATAGATTAAATACATCTCTGTAAGAGATAGCTGAGTTATTAGATCCCCCTGGTCTAGGATCAACTCCTGTAATATATGGGACAGTGTATCATAACCTAATTAAGACACATTCCTCATGGATGAATCCATAAAAAAACAAAATGATCAAACCACTGCTTGTGTATAATGATCTTCAGCTGTAGGTATGCTGTATACTTCAATATAGAGTTAATCCCATTACCTCTTTAGGGTTTGACATGATTAAAGATACACTTTCGAAGTCTTTCACGCTTTCTGTAATGTGGAGATGCCGGTGATGGACTGGGGTTGACAATTGTAAACAATTTTACAACACCAAGTTATAGTCCAACGATTTTATTTGAAATTTACAAGCTTTCGGAGGCTTCCTCCTTCCTCAGGTAAATGTTCCTGACATTTACCTGAGGAAGGAGGAAGCCTCCGAAAGCTTGTAAATTTCAAATAAAATCGTTGGACTATAACCCTTTCTGTAGAAATAGCAGTCATGTAGTGCCCCAATACTGCCAAGAAAAGCACTTTTTGGACTCAGTAGCGTTACAGATACCCAATTATTGACATTATTATAACTTTAGTAAGCACAGATTGATAAGGAATTGGAATGGCATAAAATCTATGCAATTTCTCAAGAAGAAAAAACAAAGACAATTGAATGTATTTCGTACCATTATTTGGGAGAGTATAAAATTCATTGATATGACCCCACAAAGCTAACGAGATTATTTCTGGAGACAGAGTACACCAAGGCAACAGTATGAATAATAGTGTAATAATGACATTGCAATATGAGGGCAATATATCCTCATTGTAGCATAGATATTGCAGTCAGTATTAAACTTAATATGAATGAAAACATATAATAGTGGCCAGCAGTGTCGAGAGTGCAGTGTAGTGCTTGCTTCCTGCCTGTTTCCGGAATCATAGGCCTAGAAATTCGGCCACACAGTGTCCGTTTTTCAGGTGCTAAACGGTCTCCGAAGCCTCCAATATGGCGGGCAGGAAGCACATGCTCATTACGAGCTGGAAGTGCGCTGCATGTCATAGAATAGAATCATAGAATCATAGAAGTTTACAACATGGAAACAGGCCCTTCAGCCCAACATGTCCATGTCGCCCAGTTTATACCACTAAGCTAGTCCCAATTGCCTGCACTTGGCCCATATCCCTCTATACCCATCTTACCCATGTAACTGTCCAAATGCTTTTTAAAAGACAAAATTGTACCCGTCGTATTGGTACAGGCAAAAAAAATCCATGTCCAGGACCTACACCTGAAACAGGTGTTAGACCCTTTGCATATGCAAATAAGGGGCCTAATGTCTGTTTGAAGCACCCGCTGCAATATTGGTTTGACCTGAGGAAGCCAACACTGGCTGCATTCAGGAAAAACAGATTTACATGCAGCCTAACAGCTTGTTAGGCTGCAACCAACAAGGTAAGATTTTAAAATATTCTTACCTGAATGTGGAACTCCTCCCAACTCCACATTCAAAGCACGAGGGCCACTGATGGCCGTTGCTTCCCCCCCCACTCCGAGCACCAACGCTACCCACCCACCTCCGATCCAGCCTCTGCCCTCCCCGATCACCGCCAACCACTACCCTCCCTCCCGATCACCTACCATCCCGAACTGATTGCTTACTCCCCTACCCAATCACTCCCCCTTCCCGATCGCCCCCTTCCCGATCGCCCCCCTTCCCGATCACTCCCCCTTCCCGATCACTCCCCCTTCCCGATCACTCCCCCTTCCCGATCACTCCCCCCCTTCCCAGTCCCCTTTAAACACTTACCTGAGTGTTGCTTCTGAAGTCACAGCGGTCAATTTTCCATTCCTCTTCACCGGAGAGCTGCCTGGGGATGCCTATTAGGTCAGCTTGATGATAACCAGGCCTGATGCCCAATATCGGGTGCGCCTCAGCCCAATCCACAAAGGCACAGGGATTGTTCCCTAGACCCCCACAAAATGGGCGGGCTTGAATGTCTAGGCCCTAGAATCTGTGCACCACAGATAGAGGCCATTCAGCCCAACACAGTTGTGCCAGGAGCTATCCACTCAGTCCCATTCTCCTGCCTTTTCTCCAGACCCTTTTAATTTTTTCTTTTTCAAGTTTTTTTCTTCTTAGAGGCTAGTATGGATTCTGCTTCCATCTGTGTATCCGGTAGGGTATTCTATGTCTGATCAAACCTGTAAATAAAAAAATTCTTATTAAATGCTTTCTTCATTCTTTTGGTGACAATCTTAAATTTATGCCCTTTAGTTATTGACTCTCTGACCAGTGACAATAGATTTTCTCTATTTATTTTACTGAAACTCTTCATAATTTGGACACTTCTAACAAATTTCCGCTTAATATTCTCTGTTCTAGGGGCAAGTGTTCCAGGTCCTCTAGTCTCGGGTGACCATAACAAAATTGCTGAATGCAGAATTTTTACTACAACCACTAATGCACTCAATTCTTGTGGAAACCAATTGAATGGCAGATTGAGCAATTAACAGTGAAGCATTCTATACTGCAGTAGTAATGAGTCACTAATTCAATGCATTAATCTGTCTTACACGGAATAGGGAGGAAGCTGGAACCTTTATTTAAAGTGTGAGTTGCTTCAAATGTTTTTCCTTTTTTCTTGGTTTTTGCACACTGTGGAGAATGCATTCAATGTTGTACGAGCACTGGACTTAGCAGAGGAGCACAAAGAACAGAAAAAGTTTGCCTGTGATGTCAGGTGACATGCAAATTGCACCATCAAGTTATACTGTTCTGTTACTCAGTGGCTGTCCTCAGGCCACAGCTACCTGAAAATAGAGCTATGCCTAAGGAGGTGACGGTTTAGTGGGAAAGTAGAGACAGAGAGCTAAATTTTAACTGAGAGCTGGGAAGGTGCTGGTGGAGGGACGATTTCCTGGTGCAAAACCCGGAAGGTAAGTGGGTGGGTTGCAATCCGCAACCTATTAATGTGCCCCATTAATTTATCTTCCGGGTTTTGCGCCAGCTGGCTACAGCTGGCCTCAGCCTGGGATCAGAGGAAGGGAGAGAGAGAGAGAGAGAGAGAGAGATCGAACGATCAGAGGCCGGGGAGAGGTTTGGGGGGGGGAAAGGATCGAGGGGGAGGCCGTGGCCGAGGAAGATTTCGGCCCACCGTGGTGGGGAGGCCGTGGCCGAGGAAGAGTTCGGCCCACCGTGGTGGGGAGGCATCATCGGAGGGGGGTGTGGTCGGCCAATTGCAGGGGTCCTGTTGGCCAGGTGAGACTGGGTGAAGCACTCCTGTGCCTCCAGGTCCACATGTAATGCAATAAAAGGCACTCGCCTCATGGATCTGGCCCTTCCCGCTTGCTTTCACCTGGCGTGAATGGGAAGTGATGGGAAACCTGAACAAGTAAAGTTAAATCATTTTATTATTCCAATACACAAAATATTAAGTATCTCGGTGAGGTACATTGCCCTTTTAAGTATCAGCCTGCTGGATTTAAGTGGGGGCGGGACTTCCTGGTGTCTGCTCTCCACACACCCACAAACCTGCCTGGGTTAAACCCAGAAGCAGGCATGTTGGAGCACGGGTGCCCTCCCACTCTGAAAGCCAAGTATTTTTACTCCCCACCTGCCCCCAACCCACCCATTCTTAGGGGTTAAAATTTACCCCAGAGCTGTTGCATTTCCTTCAGGAAGACCTCCATACAATACATAACAACTATGCAGCACTCAAAGTCAGCATGAGCCACTATTTGTGTGTCAGGCTACTTCTAGGTTAGTATTGGGAACAGCTGCAGTGTCAGATGTATCAAGGAGGTCACAGATACATTATTCAGTAGAGCCAAGAGCTTGACCACTTTTGTCATTAACCAACAGCAGTGACCTGAGAGGGCAACACAATTCTACAGAACTGCTGGCTTTCCTAGAATCCAATCGCTCATGGACTGCATCCATATTGCCATTTGAGCCCCTATACACAATGCTGTGCCCCATATGACCTGAAAGGGATGTTTTTGCCTCCAATATTGACATGGTATGCAATCATTAGCACAGAAATGTCTGTTTCCCTGGAAGCTGGCATGATGCCTTCATTAAAAGCAATCATCTGTTCCACTCTTATTTAAGAGGGATGAATTTTTAGAAAGATGGCACCAGGGACACCAATGTTGCAGCCGCAGCTTATGACACCCATGTGCCAAGCATGGATAGAAGCAGAGCTCAGTTGCAGTGAAGCTTGTGCAACAACCAGAGTTATTATCAAATATACCACTGGTATCTTAGGCAGTGCTTCTAATGTCTGCAATAATTGGCACTAGCTTTGCCGTACAAATGCTCCCCATTCCCCAGGGTTACCAGCATATTGGTCACACGTCCCATAATCTTGACCCCAAAAAAGGCCTCAACACGCAGCAGGGTGACAAACTACAGCAGAGTCATTCATTGTATTTGAAATGCTTCGACACTTAATAAGAACCCATATAAATGGAAATGTTCTTATTTCTTTTTATTGAGGAACTTTGCTATTTAACATAAGAATATGGAATATAGATGGTGTCCACTATTACCTTTTTATGGCTTCACCAGATAGACCCCTTGTCCTCAGTGCCAAAGATCATTCCCGTAAGTGAGCCGTCATTCGCTACAAACGAGAGTGTGAGTTTATATGCACAATACCTGGCAATGTATTATAGCCCAGGGGTTGAACAGAGACCCATGTGACTATAATTAGCTTATAGAATTGAGTCTTCTCAGATTGTGGAAAAATAAACACTCTATCAGACCCTAGAACTTAGGCTATAAACTATAAATCAGCTTTATTAAACATAAACAGTAGGCTGCAGTAGAAAATCAATACAGCAGACTGCCCTTGATTTAACAATATTTGTCATACCTCCTCGGGTACAGAAATAACAAAATGTGCAACACCTCATTTACTCTCTTAGTAGTACTAAATCTGAATGAGCATCCATAACATATATGTAAGGGTTCATTTACCAGCAGAATTTCCAGCCTCTATCTCAATGAGCTGAGAATAATTGATGAAACAGGCTGCCACATTTATCTTCAGAATCGACAGCTGCTAGATTCAGAACCTACCATCAAGTGGCGATCAAGGGATCAGGGCTCTCGCTCCTCAGAAACCTGCCAAGTCCGTCCCCATCTTTTTATACTGTGCAGATCAGACTGAGACAAAGGAAATCAAAAAGATGTTTTACCCAAACAAATACAGCCATCTCTCACAGTACAGTTCAAAGACCTAGTGCTGGTCTCCCGTAAACTGTCTCTAGCTAAACAAGGTGGCAAGCTAACAATCCTCTAGATTCAAAAGACTGATAATTAGAGGCTGGGTATTACGTGGTGAGTTGCTCACCTCTTGACTCCCCAAAGTCTTTCCACCACCTAGAAGACACAAGTCAGGAGTATGATGGAATACTCTCCACTTGCCTGGATAGGTGCAGCTGCAACAACCTTCAAGAAGCTCGACACCCTCCAGAACAAAGCAATCCGCTTGATCGGCATTTCACCCACTAGCTTAAACATCCACCCCCTCCACCACCGGTTTACCATGGCTGCAGTGTGTACTATCTACAGGATGAACTGCAGCAACTCACCAAGGCTTCTTCGGCAGCACCTCCCAAACCCACGTCCACATGGAATGACAAGGGCAGCAGAGGTACGAGGACACAATCACCTCCAAGTCATATAGCATCCTGACTTTGATGTCAAAATCTTGGAACTCCCTACCGAACAGCATTGTGGGAGCACCTTTGTCACACGGTCTGCAGCAGTTCAAGAAGAAGGCCCACCACCACCACCTTCTCAAGAGCAACTAGGTATGGAAAATAAACACTGGCCTGGCCAGCGACGCCCACATCCCAAGAATGAATTTGTGGGCTTCATTCCCTCGGGGCCAAAATAACTGGTTCCTCCTTTACCAGTTTACAGGCATCAACACCTCAGCTGAAGATTCTTTTAATGTGTTGGCTTAGTGTCCTGAAGAAGCACCAGCATCAGGCAGGGTATTGAACCACAATATTACAGACATAAAATGGCTGCCTTTGCCATTTCAGCTGTTGGACCTTCCTCTCGTGCCCCCATGAGACAGATTGCCTATAGAGGCAGCTACAAATACGACGAGTCCACCTTGAATTGTATAATGAAGTGACCTGAGAAAAATTGGGCCTATTCTCAATGGTCGGCAGACACTGATGAGCAGAAATACTATTTCAGTGCTATTTCGGCAGTAAATCCACCACTGGGGAAAAGCCAGCTCAGCTTCAGACTACATTATGTAATTGTGTATGTGCCCAGCAGAGGGAGCAGGTTGTAGCAATAACAGTAGCAACATGTGAGCTGCTGAAAGAATGAGAATAGAGGAGGGGTTTCTCTTCAGTTTTATTCACGACCCAGTTCCACATACAACAGACTGTGGTGATGAACTAACATTTGCCTCTGTGTTCCTCAGTAGGGAGTGGGAAAAACAGCCAGGGTTCCCACTCCCAACCACTAGCCAGTGACCCCTGCTGGAAAATGCATATGTGGATGTCAGGTGAGCGAAGGATCTGGTTTATCTGTGATGTCCATTGACTGCTGAAAAATGGCCACTGGAATGAAGTACTCTATGCCCCCATTCTATCCCGTACTAAGTTGCGCTTGTACATCACCCCATATTCTCACCCACTTCCACTGGCTCTCTGTCTTCCCAACTCATTGACTTCAAATTCCTCACCCTGAATTACAAATCAATGCAGAGTCTCGTTACCACTGCAAAGAACTTTACCCCTACATCCCAGCCTGTTCCTTTCAGTCCTCTGATTCTGCATTCCCCCCACCCTCCACTTCAGTGCCAGTGTCAGAGTCATCAGTCATCTCAGCCCTACTTTATGGAAATTCCTACTTATATCTCTCCAGAATACTCTTCTGAACTTGACTTTGTTTTTGGCTATCTCCCGTAACTCTTCCAATGGTGAGTTGCTGCAGTTCATCCTGTAGATGGTACACACTGCAGCCATGGTAAACCGGTGGTGGAGGGGGTGGGAGTTTGGTGGGAGGTGCTGCTTTGCCTTGCTTTTCCGAACTTTTTCCGCAGAGCGGCAGTGGACCTGAGCAGCAGCAGACCGAGAACGGGGATAAAAGCAGCAGCAGACCGAGAACGGGATAAAAGCAGCAGCAGACCTGCAACAAGAGAAAACTGCAGTGTGACGTCACAGGTGAGACGGGTAAGTGATTGGTAGTGACTGTGGGCTAAGTTTTAAATTAACATATAGCATATAACTAAATTTTAAAAACTAAACTTAATTTAATTAATCTAATAAATTAAACAAGGTAAATAATTTGATTAACATTAAATAAATAAAATTATGGGAGAACAGGAGATGTGTTGCTACTGCAATATGTGGGAGCTTGTGGACATGTTTGTCCAGGGCAACTACATCTGCAGTAAGTGTCTGCAGCTCGAGGAACTTCGGTTCTGAGTTGAGGAGCTGGAGTCCGAGCTGCAGACGTTGCGAGACATCAGGGAGGGAGAAAGCTACCTGGACCTTTTGCTCCAGGAGGCAGCCGCACCCCTTAGATTAAATACTTTAGAATTGACACGTGGTCAGGGACAGGAGGATGTGACTGCGAGTGAGGCGGTTACGGGGATCCAGGAGGTAGTATTGCAGGAGCCTCAGTCCCTGCGTTTGTCCAATAGATTTGAGGTTCTTGCAACCCTTGTGGACAAGTGCGGGAACTGTGAGGAGGACGAGCAAACTGACCACGGCACCGTGGTACAGGAAGTCGTTCAAGTGGGGGGAGTAAAAAGGAAGATGGTTGTAGTAGGTGACAGTATAGTTAGGGGGATAGACACAGTTCTCTACAGCAAGGAGCATGAGTCCTGAAGGCTATGTTGCCTACCCGGTGCCAGGGTTAAGGACATCGCCTCCGGGCTTAGAAGAACTTGGAGTGGGAGGGGGAGGATCCAGTTGTCGTGATCGATGTAGGTACCAACGACATAGGTAGGACTAAGAAAAAGGTTCTGCTAGGAGAGTTTGAGCAGCTAGGGACTAAATTAAAAAGCAGAACCACAAAGGTAATAATCTCTGGATTATTACCTGAGCCACAAGCAAATTGGCACAGGGTCAATAGGATCAGGGAGATGAATGTGTGGCTCAATGATTGGTGTGGGAGAAGTGGGTTTTGATTCGTGGGACACTGGCACCAGTACTGGGGAAAGAGAGAGCTGTTCCATTGGGACGGACTACACCTGAACCATGCCGGGACTGGAGTTCTAGTGAATCGAATAACTAGGGAGGTAGATAGGGCTTTAAACTAAATAAGGTGGGGGTGGGGGGGGTGGGGAGAGAAATCTAGAATGCTAAAGAGAAAAGACAAAGAAGCAGTGCAGGAAAGTGATTGGGGTAAGGATAACCAGATTGTGTCAGGAAGGGACAGAGCGTACAAACAAAAGACAACAAATAGGGTCCAGGTGAGAAAAAATGGTAATAAGACAAATAGGGCCATAGTACAAAAAAATGTTAAGATGTCTAAAAATGTTAGAGACAAATCTAAAGGCACTGTATCTGAATGCACGAAGCATTCGTAATATGGTAGATGAATCAACAGCGCAAATAGATGTAAACGGATGTGATATAATTGCAATTACAGAGACATGGTTGCAGGGTGACCAAGGCTGGGAGCTGAATATCCAAGGTTATTCGATATTTAGGAAGGACAGGCAAAAAGGAAAAGGAGGTGGGGTGGCGTTGTTAGTAAAGGATGAAATATTTAAAAAGGGTAGTAGGCAGAAGGCTGGAAATTATAGACCAGTTAGCCTAACATCTGTGATGGGTAAAATTTTGGAGTTTATTATTAAGGAGACAGTAGCAGAACATTTGGATAAACATAATTTAATAGGACAAAGTCAGCATGGCTTTACGAAGGGGAAGTCATGTCTGACAAATTTGCTTGAGTTCTTTGAGGATATAACGTACAGGGTGGATAAAGGGGAACCAGTGGACGTAGTGTATTTAGACTTCCAGAAGGCATTCGACAAGGTGCCACATAAAAGATTATTGCTCAAGATAAAGAATCACTGGATTGGGGGTAATATTCTGGCATGGGTGGAGGATTGGTTATCTAACAGGAAGCAGAGAGTTGGGATAAATGGTTCATTCTCGGACTGGCAACCAGTAGCCAGTGGTGTTCCGCAGGGGTCGGTGCTGGGTCCCCAACTCTTTACAATCTATATTAACGATTTGGAGGAGGGGACCGAGTGTAACATATCAAAGTTTGCAGATGATACAAAGATGGGAGGGAAAGTGGAGAGTGAGGAGGACATAAAAAAAACCTACAGGGGGATATAGACAGGCTGGGTGAGTGGGCGGAGATTTGGCAGATGCAATACAATATTGGAAAATGTGAGGTTATGCACTTTGGCAGAAAAAAATCAGAGAGCAAGTTATTATCTTAATGGCGAGAAACTGGAAAGTACTGCAGTACAAAGGGATCTGGGGGTCCTAGTGCAAGAAAATCAAAAAGTTAGTATGCAGGTGCAGCAGGTGATCAAGAAGGCCAACGGAATGTTGGCTTTTATTGCTAGGGGGATAGAATATAAAAACAGGGAGGTATTGCTGCAGTTGTATAGGGTATTGGTGAGACCGCACCTGGAATACTGCATACAGTTTTGGTGTCCATACTTAAGAAAAGACATACTTGATCTCGAGGCAGTACAAAGAAGGTTCACTCGGTTAATCCCGGGGATGAGGGGGCGGACATATGAGGAGAGGTTGAGTAGATTAGGACTCTACTCATTGGAGTTCAGAAGAATGAGAGGCGATCTTATTGAAACATATAAGATTGTGAAGGGGCTTGATCGGGTGGATGCGGTAAGGATGTTCCCAAGGATGGGTGAAACTAGAACTAGGGGGCATAATCTTAGAATAAGGGGCTGCTCTTTCAAAACTGAGATGAGGAGAAACTTCTTCACTCAGGGTAGTAGGTCTGTGGAATTTGCTGCCCCAGGAAGCTGTGGAAGCTACATCATTAAATAAATTTAAAACAGAAATAGACAGTTTCCTAGAAGTAAAGGGAATTAGGGGTTACGGGGAGCGGGCAGGAAATTGGACATGAATTTAGATTTGAGGTTAGGATCAGATCAGCCATGATCTTATTGAATGGCGGAGCAGGCTCGAGGGGCCGATTGGCCTACTCCTGCTCCTATTTCTTATGTACTTAAATCAGAGCAATAGTGAGAAAGGATATTAGCTCAGAAAATCAAGATGTAGAATCAGTCTGGGTGAAGTTAAGAAGCACCAAGGGGCAGAAAACACTGGCGGGAGTTGTCTATAGGCCTCCAAACAGTAGTGGTAATGTAGGGGATGGCATCAAACAGGAAATTAGAGATGCATGTAACAAGGGTACTACAGTAATAATGGGTGACTTTAATCTGCATAAAGACTGGCCAAACCAAATTAGCAATAATACTGTGGAGGATGAATTCCTGGAGTGTGTACGAGATGATTTTTTAGACCAGTACGTTGAGGAGCCAACCAGGGAACAGGCTATCCTAGATTGGGTATTGTGCAATGAGAAGGGGTTAATTAATAATCTTGTTGTGCGGAGTCCTTTAGGGAAGAGTGACCATAACATGATAGAATTCTTCATTAAGATGGAAAGTGAAGAAGTCCAATCCGAAACTAGGGTCCTAAATCTAAACAAAGGAAACTACGAAGATATCAGGACTGAATTGGCTATGATAGATTGGGAAGTTTCATTAAAAGGCATGACGGTGGATAGGCAATGACTAATATTTAAGGAACGAATGCATGAATTGCAACAATTATACATTCCTTTCTGGCACAAAAACACAAAAGGAAAAGCGGCCCAACCATGGCTAACAAAAGAAATTAAGGATAGTATTAGATCCAAAGAGGAGTCATATAAAGTTGCCAGAAAAAGTAGCAAGCCTGAGGATTGGGAGCAGTTTAGAATTCAGCATAAAAGGACCAAGAGATTGATTAAGAGGGGGAAATATAGAGTATGAGAGTAAGCCTGCACGGAACATAAAAGTGGACTGTAAAAGCTTCGACAAGTATGTAAAAAGTAACATTTGCTCCAGACAAGTGCCAGGCAATGACCATCTCCAAAAAGAGAGCGTCTAACCACCTCCCCTTAACATTCAACGGCATTACCATCGCCGAATCCCCCACCATCAACATCCTGGGGGTCACCATTGACCATAAATACTGTGGCTACAAGAGCAGGTCAGAGGCTGGGTATTCTGTGGCGAGTGACTCACCTCCTGACTCCCCAAAGCCTTACCACCATCTACAAGGCACAAGTCAGGAGTGTGATGGAATACTCTCCACTTGCCTGGATGAGTGCAGCTCCAACAACACTCAAGAAGCTCAACACCATCCAGGACAAAGCAGCCTGCTTGATTGGCACCCCATCCACCACCCTAAACATTCACTCCCTTCACCACCGGCGCACTGTGGCTGCAGTGTGTACCATCCACAGGATGCACTGCAGCAACTCGCCAAGGCTTCTTCGACAGCACCTCCCAAACCCGTGACCTCTACCGCCTAGAAGGACAAGAGCAGCAGGTACATGGGAACAACACCACCTGCACGTTCCCCTCCAAGTCACACACCATCCCGACTTGGAAATATATTGCCGTTCCTTCATCGTCGCTGGGTCAAAATCCTGGAAGTCCCTTCCTAACAGCACTGTGGGAGAACCTTCACCACACGGACTGCAGCGGTTCAAGAAGGCGGCTCATCACCACCTTCTCAAGGGCAATTAGGGATGGGCAATGAATGCCGGCCTTGCCAGCGACGTCCACATCCCATGAACGAATTTTAAAAAAAGAAAAAGATTATTGAAGACAAATGTAGGTCCCTTACAATCAGAAATGGGAGAATTTATAATGGGGAACAAGGAAATGGCAGAGCAATTAAACAAATACTTTGGTTCTGTCTTCACGGAAGAGGACACAAATAACTTCCCAGAAATGCTAGGGAACCAAGGGACTAGTGAGAAGGAAGAATTAAAGCAAATTAGTATTTGTAAAAAAATAGTGCTGGAGAAATTAATGGGACTGAAAGCTGATAAGTCCCCAGAGCCTGATAATCTGCATCCCAGAGTACTAAAAGAGGTAGCCATGGAAATAGTGGATGCATTAGTTGTCATCTTCCAAAATTCTTTAGATTATGGAACAGTTCCTGCAGATTGGAGGGTGGCAAATGTAACCCCACTATTTAAAAAAAGTGGGAGAGAGAAAACACGGTACTATAGACCGGTTAGCTTAACATCAGTAGTAGGGAAAATGCTAGAGTCTATTATAAAGGATGTAATAACAGGACACTTAGAAAATATCAATGGGATTAGACAAAGTCAACATGGATTTATGAAAGGGAAATCATGTTTGACAAACCTACTGGAGTTTTTTGAGGATGTAACTTGTAGAATAGATAAGGGAGAACCAGTGGATGTGGCTTTTTTTGGATTTTCAGAAGGCCTTTGATAAAGTCCCACATAAGAGGTTAGTGTGCAAAATTAAAGCACATGGGATTGGGGGTAATATACTGGCATGGATTGAAAATTGGTTGACAGACAGGAAACAGAGAGTAGGAATAAATGGGTCTTTTTCGGGGTGGCAGGCAGTGACTAGTGGGGTACCGCAGGGATCAGTGCTTGGACCCCAGCCATTCACAATGTGTATCAATGATTTGGACGAGGGAACCAAATGTAATATTTCCAAGTTTGCTGACTACACAAAACTAGGTGGGATCGTGAGTTGTGAGGAGGATGCAAAGAGGCTTCAAGGCGATTTAGACAAGTTGAGTGAGTGGGCAAATACATGGCTGATGCAGTATAATGTGGATAAATGTGAAGTTATCCACTTCAGAAGGAAAAACAGAAAAGCAGAGTATTATTTAAATAGTGATAGATTGGGAAATGTTGATGTACAAAGGGACCTGGGTGTTCTTGTACACCAGTCAATGAAAGCAAACATGCAAGTGCAGCAAGCAGTTAGGAAGGCAAATGGTGTGTTGGCCTCCATTGCAAGTGGAATTGAGTACAGGAGCAAGGATATCTTACTGCAGTTATACAGGTATGTTGCCTTGGTGAGACCACACCTGGAGTATTGTGTGCAGTTTTGATCTCCTTGCCTAAGAAAGGATATACTTGCCATAGAGGGAGTGCAGCGAAGGTTCACCAGACTGATTCCTGGGATGGCAGGACTGTCGTATGAGAAGAGATTGGGTCGACTTGGCCTGTATTCACTCAAGTTTAGAAGAATGAGAGGGGATCTCATTGAAACATATAAAATTCTGACAGGGCTGGACAGACTGGATGCAGGGAGGATGTTTCCCCTGGCTGCGGGGTCCAGAACGAGGGGTCACAGTCTCAGGATACGGGGTAGGACATTTAGGACTGAGATGAGGAGAAATTTCTTCACTCAGAGGGTGGTGAACCTGTGGAATTCTCTGCCACAGAAGGCTGTGGAGGCTAAGTCACTGAATATATTTAAGAAGGAGCTAGATAGATTTCTAGACACAAAAGGCATCAAGGGGTATGGGGAGAGAGCGGGAATATGGTATTGAGATAGAGGATCAGCCATGATCATATTGAATGGCGGAGCAGGCTCGAAGGGCCGAATGGCCTACTCCTGCTCCTATTTTCTATGTTTCTATGTATGTTGCTGTTTGGTGTCCATTTCTCCTCTGAAGCACTGTGGATGGTTTTCTACATCAAAGGTACTATATAAAAGCAAGTTGTTATTGGCTGACCACACTTGTAGAACTGTCTCCAGCATGAGTCACCTTCAGAGTGAGTGGAAAAAGGGCAGGAATATAAAACCATCTTTTCAGTAAACGTATACATGAGGATGCTTAGTGAGTCCTTTAATTAACTTGGAACTGGTACTTTGGACCAACTTGATTGCTGATTGGAGGTACACTGGGAAATTTCCAGATGATATCACTGTTGAGAGGCACATTACATAATGTATTGATCCTTTGATCCATCTGGGAGCTGTGTCCCTTTTGTAAGTGGACAGATAGTTATTGTGTTCCATGCTCACTAACTCTAAAAATACTGCAATGATGTGATTAGCACCATTTAGCCAACAACATATTGATCTTGAAAAGAGGTTTGATCTCCACAGGAATAATTATACAGTGCAAAAATAGATTTAGGTTTTAAAATTGTAAGGAAATTGTGAGAGTTTGATGTTTATCCAACTCAATTTACATTTAAATTCAGTGTTTTAAAAGATGTCTTCAAGCTGCTCTAATGGCTCAGACAGTAAGTGCACCATTCAGTGTGGAACTGAGCCATACAGACCTGGAAGGTGCAGATTCAATCCCTGGTCCATACTATGTTGGCTGATCTTAGCTGGGGTACCAATAGGGTTGTTATAATAAGCTTCCACACCTGGGGCTATCAAAGGGGCACCTGTGTCCCCCTTCCTGATCCTATCTCGGGACTTTCACTGGAAAATACATGTGGATAGACTTTGGGGACAGGATCAGACTTGATGTGATGGTCATCATGATAAATTAGCCCACTGGTTCCTGCTGTCCAAGATCACAGTTGAA
The DNA here is from genome assembly GCF_035084215.1 of Heptranchias perlo. Classification (NCBI taxonomy): domain Eukaryota; kingdom Metazoa; phylum Chordata; class Chondrichthyes; order Hexanchiformes; family Hexanchidae; genus Heptranchias; species Heptranchias perlo. The sequence goes on from NC_090335.1 coordinate 47,785,764, forward strand.
GAAAGGTCACTAGGATAAAGTTCCAAAGGGCCACACTGAAACCATACTTAGTGTGAGTCACTGGTTTCATGAAGGATATAGAGAGAGAATTGAAGGTGAAACAAAATTGCAATAAGCCATGGGCACCAGTTTCTCTGCTCCTCTACTGCACCACTGAGCTAGCATAGTGCTAATTTTGACATTTAGTCACACTGAATGGTGTGTTTTATAATGTTAATGCTTACAAGGTAGCTTGTAGTTAACAATTTCACATCATTCAGTCAGCATTTGAAACAAAATGCACAGACACTCTGGTGTTATTTGGAGTGCTGCCAGATTGAAATGATTTTGTACAAAAATAATCTTACAGATAAAGTTCCCAGCCAAATGCCTATGTCACAGTAAGATGAGAAATAATAAAATGGTGCTAATATCTGAGATCAATCTCTTGTAATGTTTTCAGTAATTTTCAGAAATCAAATGTAACTTTTTACCCACACATTTGCCCTGAGATTTTGCCGCACACCCACCAGCTGCCACGTAATCGGCTGAGGGTGGCAGAATAACCGGAGATAAAACCCTAGGTCAATTCAGGAAAACAAATCTGGGAAATTCCTCTGCAATCCCTGCATTCCTTCAAATTTGTTCTCTTGTGCTCCCCCATACATTCATCCCACCGTTTGTGACTGTGTCTTCAGCCATCTAGGCCTTAAGCTCTGGAATTTTCTCCCTAAACCTCTCTGCTTTGCCACTTCCCTCTCCTCCTTTAAGACCCTCCTTAAAACCCGCCTCTTTAACAAAGTTTTTAGTCATCCCTCCTAATAGCTTTTTCTTTGGCTCAGCTTATACAAAATCATTTCAATCTGGCAGCACTCCAAATAACACCAGAGTGTCTGTGCATTTTGTTTCAAATGCTGACTGAATGATGTGAAATTGTTAACTACATGCTACCTTGTTAGCATTAACATGGTACCGTTTGTGTCGGTGTTGGACCTACCCGAGGGTAGGACTTCCATACACCAATCACCTGCAGTGTTGACCATGTGAGAAAACACAGGATCAGCTCATTTAAATACCTACTGGGTTTTTAGCAGCACATCTTCCACAAGAGCACTGGGCTGGGGCCGTTGGGGTGGCGGGGGGGGGGGCGGGGAGGAGAGGGGTGAAAATTTTTATGGCAGGCCTTTAAAAAGCTGAGTGGCTGAAGGTTGGAGCAGCAGATGTGTACAACAACTCACATTTATGTAGCACTTTTAACATAAAAAGTTCCCAAGACGCTTCACAGAAGCGTAATCAGACAAACATCAATGTTGAGCCAAAGAAAGAGCTATTAGGAGGGATGACTAAAAACTTTGTCAAAGAGGCGGGTTTTAAGGAGGGTCTTAAAGGAGGAGAGGGAAGTGGCAAGGCAGAGAGGTTTAGGGAGAAAATTCCAGAGCTTAAGGCCCAGTCACGAACGGTGGGATGAATGTATGGGGGAGCACAAGAGAACAAATGTGAAGGAATGCAGGGGTTGGAGAGGAATTTCCCAGATTTGTTTTCCTGAATTGGCCTAGGGTTTTATCTCTGGTTATTCTGCCACCCTCAGCCGATTACGTGGCTGCTGGTGGGTGTGCGGCAAAAGGGGTCATGATGACCGAGCATCTCCAGAATTTCTCTTTCGGGGACAGGGTGGGGGAGTGGGACTAGCTGCATTGTTCTTGCACAGAGCTGGCATGGACTCAATGGGCTGAATGGCCTCCTTCCGTGCTGTAACCTTTCTATGATTCTATGACAGTATGGGACAAGCTGAATGGACCAGCTGATCTTTTCCTGTCCGTCATTTTCATATGTTCGTAAGTAATAATCATTTATAACCTAGGAAATAAAAGCCCTTCTTTCCTAGGTATCTCCTACCATTCTGAATCCTTACATACTAATACATATCCTTTTATGCTTACCAACTGCAAGAACAAAGCATATATGTAACAGTGAGAACCCAAGCAACACCACAACTCACTCCTTTGCGTGTCTAGTCCTAACTAGAAAAAAAGACTTGCATTTGTAAATGCTGTTCAATTAGACCTGTCCTAATGCATGTGATTTTATTTGGTGACAGATTTCACCACGGCAGTATGTGGCGCTAAGCTTCACATTAATGACGATCTTTTAATCCATCCTCTGCAACATCTATGGAATCCTTGGTGAATGGTGAAGTTCTGGAATATAGAGCCCACTAAAATATATCTACAAGACCCTCTGAATACTGTGGTGCACTAACAGATCAATTAAAGCATGAATCAACTGAATGCAACTTCAAAGATTCTCTCATTTACATGATAAGTAGAGTGATGTGACCAATTATATCTCTGTTAGTAAGAATTTCTTAATGAAAGCTAGCGCTTCAGGCAATATTTGCTAGCTATGCATATTGGCTGAGGTTTGCTTTGGACCCCTGTAGATGAAAAATTGAGATATAATATAAATCATGGCTATAACCAGATACCATGCAGTGAGCATAACAAGCTTCCTTTGGTTTTCTGTACCTATCTGACAGATATTGCTGTAGGCATTTTAGACTGAGAATGGAGACAATTCTTGATTTTAAAGATAATTTTAAGACAATAGTAGGCAGGTCGGTCTTCTTAGGATCAGTAAATGTCACAATAATACTCAGCTTCTATACCACTAGGACCCTACCAGTGATGCAATCTGCCAAAGTCTTCTACATCCTGTATATCCATATAGTTGGATCACTTCCTGCTGTAAAAGTAAATTAGGTAAGTAAAGAAGTACACTGAAATATGGGTGCAGTAAATTATACCCAGGGCTCTGGGGAAAGAAAGCATAATTATAAATGTGTACAGGTTGCTCATGCATCTTTTAAGTCACAGATAAACACATACAATGACCTCCACCTATTCCCTGACCATGAGTGACAGTCTGCCTGGCTTTGAAAAAAATAATGACATAGAAGTTGATCTGTCTGAAATATTTATAGCATTTTATTTTTGTATAGAGCAAAATAACTATATCAGGAAAAGTAGACTTGCAACAAATAATGTATGCTTTGCTAGTTTTGCATTAGCCTATATGTTTCTGTGACAATATACTGATCATTTTGGGGGGAGTTTTGATGTACTAAACTAAGTGAAATGGGGCAGTAAGGCCTTCTGCCTCACATCCACCCAAATTCTCCTCTGAGAAAATTGCCATTGTACTTTAATGCCCATCCAGAACCCACCTCACCACATTTAAATGGGATCAGGTGGGTGTGATCAACATTGTTGCTCAGTTTCCCCCAACTACCACCAAAATATAAGTGGTGCTATGAGCAGCACAGTGATATCCTTCAATTTCCACATTAAGGAGATAATTTTGTATGCTGGAGCTGAAAGTTTGTGTTCCTTTGCCTGCATATGGTTGTTTGGTGCTCTGGAAGTTATGTCAGCACTTTTACTTCAGTATTTAGTCAGCTCTGAAGAAAATATAATTTTAAACTGGGGACATGGATTTCCCAAATGGGAATTCCTCTATTCCTATGTTTTACAGAGGAAGAGGAGGATATGGAAAAAGCTAGACTGGAAGTACTTAGAAGTAGGCATCACAGAAGACATTTGTCCTTTCACAGAGCTACCCACTCACCAGGATTTCAAATCTAGAAGATATTACTTAGATTTCTTTGCACGTCTGTGCCTCCAAAGATTATATTTCCTCATGGAGGTAATTAAGGAAATATGTCAATTGCTGGCTGAAAGCCTGTAGCCCACTTCCACTAGGAGAACACCACTGTCTATACCAGTCATAGTCACTGCTGCCTTGAATTTCTTTGCAACTGGCTCCTTCCAGACAGCATCTGATGACCTTTGCTACATAGGTCAGGCAGCAGCTCAACACTATATAAAGAAAATTCATGATGCTCTCTTCAGGAAGATCATGCAGTTAATTTCCTTCCTAATGAAACAAGATAAACAAAGCAATTGAGCTATCTATTCTACAGGATAGCGGGGTTCCCACAGGTACAAGGAGCAATTCACAAAATGCATGTGGCACTTAAAGCCCCATATGAGAGATCTTATCAATTTCATGAACAGGAAAGGCTTTCATTTGATTAATATGTGTGCAATGCCAATCAGTTCATCCTGAATGTTAATGCGTGATACCCAGAAAGCTGCCATAGCACTTTCATCATGTGCCAATTAAGCACATAAGAAATAGAAGCAGGAGTAGGCCATATGGCCCCACGAGCCTGCTCCGCCATTCAGTAAGATCGTGGCTGATTCACCACACCAGTCCTGATGACTCAAAGCCATGTTGAATGGTTGATTGGTGATCAGGGCTATCTATCCTCTGTAATTATGACATAGCTCCAGTATGGCATCCACAGACAAAGGTTTACAACAGATATAATGAGGCCAATGGAACTATAAGAAGTGTGATCATATCATAGTTTCATGGTAGGTAGAAAACAGGAGGAGGCCATTCAGCCCACTTTCCCATGGTCCGTTTAGTCCCATTCCCCTGCTCTTTCCCCATAGCCCTGTAATTTTTTTCCCTTCAAGCATTTATCCAATTCCCTTTTGAAAGTTATTATTGAATCTGCTTTCACCACCCTTTCAGGCAGTGCATTTCAGATCAATACAACTCGCTGCATAAAAAAAGGTTTCCTCATGCCGCCTCTGGCTCTTTTGCTGATCACCTTAAATCTGTGTCCTTTGGTTACCAACCCTTCTGCCACTGGAAACAGTTTCTCCTTATTTACTCTGTCAAAATTATTCATGATTTTGAACACTTCTATCAAATCTCCCCTTAACTGTTTTAAGGAGAACAACCCCAGCTTCTCCAGTCTCTCCACATAACTGAAGTCCCTCATCCCTGACACCATTCTAGTAAATCTCTTCTGCACCCTCTCTAAGACCTTAATATCCTTCCAAAAGTATGGTGCCCAGAATTGAAAGCAATACTCCAGCTGAGGCTTAACCAGTGTTTTATAAAGGTTTAACATAACTTCAATGATTTTGTACTCTATGCCACTGTTAATAAAGCTCAGGATCCCATATGCTTTTTTAATAGCCTTCTCAACGTGTCCTGCCACCTTCAAAGATTTGTGTATGTGCACCCCCAGGTCTCTCTGTTCCTGCACCTCCTTTAAAATTGAACCATTTAGTTTATATTGTCTCTCCTCATTCTTCCTACCATTCTTCACACTTCTCTACATTAAATTTCATCTGCCATGTGTTTGCCCATTTCACCAGTCTGTCTATGTCCTTCTGAAGTCTGTTGCTATTTTCCACATTGTTTACTACATTTCCTAGTTTCGTGTCATCTGCAAACTTTGAAATTATACCCTCTATACCCAAGTCCAGATCATTAATTTATATCAAAAAGAGCAGTGGTCCCAATACTGACCCTTGGGGAACACCACTGTATACTTCCCTCCAGTAATAGAACAGATAGGTATTCTGAAGTCACATTTTAGATGCCTGGATAAATCTAATGGAACTCTGCAATATAACACAGCCACAGTCTCCAGAATCATTGTAGCTCGCTGCATGCTACATAAAATGGCAATGAAGAAGGGCTTGCTGCTTCCAGCCACTGAAGGGTATGATAAAGAGGATGGAGGGGAAGGAACTCTATCTCCATTCCTTTCCCACAGCATGAACAATATTTCAAGGATCTTTATAGTGATGAGCAATACCAATTTAAAACTCCTTTAAGATCAATCTGTTAGGAATGGAATTGAAGTTGTGGCAAGGTAGAATGAATTGCAAAATAAGTAGGTTGTGCCTTAGTGTTGTGCTCTGACGCATTGGTCTACCTTTTAAAAGATGTATCCTTCCACCTTCAGGACCATACATTGAAATATTCTCAGTATATGCCTATCTAAAATTGATTGATTAACACATGATTTTTCAAGAAGCCAATCGATCAGCGTTGATCATATGGTGATGTTTCATATATAAATTTTAACATTTAAAATTTATTAAAGTAAATAGACATTAATATTTAACAATTTATGAACAATTGTTTTTATACCTTTTAATAGTTAACCAGTTATCGATAGCATTTGTATCGATGAGCAGACCTGAAATTGGAAGAAACAAATCTTCCAAAAACTTGACCAGTGATGTGACACAGAAAAGCTGGATTCCCATTGTTAGATTCTCTTAGAAGGTTAGGATATTCACCTCTCGCAGAAGATTAAGTAAAAGGGGCAGAGTTCAAAATGGACCAAATTATACATGGGCTGTGGAAAGAATCAGTTTAATGGAATAAATGGCCTTGTACCAGAATGTACCATTACATCGAAACTACAGCACAAAAACAGGCCATTCGGCCCAACTGGTCTATGCTGGCGCTTATGCTCCACTCCTCCCTCCCTACTTCATCTAGTCCTATCAGGATACCCTTCTATTCCTTTCTCCCTCATGTGCTTATCCAGCATCCCCTTAAATGCATCTATATTATTTGCCTCAACTACTCCTTGGTGGTAGCACGTTCCACATTCTTACTACTCTTTGGGTAAAGAAGTTTCTCCTGAATTCCCTATTGGATTTATTAGCGACTATTGTATATCTATGACCTCTAGTTTTGGACTCCCCCACAAGTGGAAACATTCTCTCTACGTCTACCCTATCATTATTTTAAAAACATTATCGGGTCACTCCTCAGCCTTTTCTTTTCTAGAGAAAAGAGCCCCAGCCTGTTCAACCTTTCCTGATAAGGAAATCAGCTCAGTTAGGATCATAGAAAGTTACGGCACAGAAGGAGGCCATTCAGCCCATCGTGTATGTGCTGGTCGAAGGAGAGCTATCCAGCTTAATCCCACTTTCCAGCACTTGGTGCGTAGCCGTGTAGGTTATAGCACTTCAAGTGCACATCCAAGTACTTTTTAAATGAGTTGAGGGTTTCTGCCTCTACCATCCTTTCAGGCAGTGAGTTCCAGACCCCTACCACCCTCTGGGTGAAAAACTTTCTCCTCAGCTCCCCTCTAATCCTTCTACCAATATCTTTAAATCTATGCCCCCTGGTCACTGACCCCTCTGCTAAGGGATATACTTCATCCCTATCCACTCTATCTAGTCCCGTCATAATTTTATATACCTCAATTAAATCTCCCTTCAGCCTCCTTTGTTCCAAAGAAAACAACCCCAACCTATCCAATTTTTTCTCATAGCTAAAATTCTCCAGCCCTGGCACCATCCTCGTAAATCTCCTCTGTACCCACTCTAGTACAATCACATCTTTCTTGTAATGTGGTGACCAGAATTGTACACAGTACTCAGGCTGTCGCCTAACTAGTGTTTTATACAGTTCTAGCATAACCTCCCGGCTCTGATATTCTATGCCTCGGCTAATAAAGGAAAGTATCCCGTATGCCTTTTTAACCACCTTGTCTATCTGTCCCGTTACCTTCAGGGATCTGTGGACATGCACTCCAAGGTCCCTCTGATCTTCTAGACTTCTCATTATCCTCTCATTTTTTGTGTTTTCCTTGCCTTGTTTGCCTTCCCCAAATGCATCACCTCACACTTCTCCGGATTGAATTCCATTTGCCACTTTTCCACCCACCTGACCAATCCATTGATATCTTACTGCAGTCTACAGCTTTCCTCCTCACTATCAACCACACGGCCAATTTTTGTACCATCTGCAAACTTCTTGATCATGTCCCCTACATTCAAGTCCAAATCATTAATATATACCACAAAAAGCAAGGGACCTAGTACTGAGCCCTGCAGAACCCCACTGGAAACAGCCTTCCAGTCACAAAAACAGCCATCGACCATTACCCTTTGCTTCCTGCCAGTGAGACAATTTTGGATCCAACTTGCCACTTTCCCTTGGATCCCATGGGCCTTTACTTTTTTCACCAGTCTGCCATGTAGGACCTTGTCAGTTCTGGTAGCATCCTAGTGAATCTTTTTTGCACCCTCTCCAATGCCTCTGTATCCTTTCTGTAATATAGAGACCAGAAATGTGCATAATACTCCAAGTATGGTGTAGACAGGGTTCTATACAAGTTTAATATAACGTCTTTGCTTTTCAATTCTATCCCTCTAGAAATTAACCCTAGTTCTTGATTTTCCTTTTTAATGGCCTTATTAACCTGCTACTTTGTGATTTGTGCATCTGTACCCCTAGATCCTTCATCCCGTTAGATTCTTATAATCCAAGCAGTATGTGGCCTCCTTATTCTTCCTACCAAAATGCACTACCTCAGACTTATATTGAAGTTCATTTGCCAATTACCCGCCCATTCTGCAAGTTTATTAGTGTCCTCTTGCATTTTGATGCAGTCTTCCTTTGTATTAACTACACCCTCCCAATTTAGTGTCGACAGCAAATTTTGAAATTGTACTTCCGATTTCTGAATCCAAATCGTTAATGTGTAAATTGTGAACAACATTGGTCCCAGCACTGATCCCTGTGGAACACCACTTCCCATCTCTTGCCAGTCTGAGTAGCTACCCTTAACCCCTACTCTCTATTTTCTGTTTTATAGCCAGCTTGCTATCCATTCTGCTACCTGTCCCCTGACTCCACATGCTCTGACCTTAGCCATGAATCTTCAATGCGGTACCTTATTGAAGGCCTTTTGAAAATCCAAATATATTACATTTACTGCATTACCCTTGCCAACTCTTTCTGTTACTTCTTCAAAGAATTCAATAAGGTTGGTCAAGCACGACCTTCCCTTTTGAAATCCGTGCTGACTATTCTTTATTATATTTTCATTCTGTAGATGTCTTTCTATTACATCTTTGAGTAAAGATTCCATTATCTTTCCTACCACCGATGTTAAGCTAACTGGTCTATAGTTCCCTGGACTTGTTCTACCTCCCTTTTTAAATATAGGAATAATATTAGCTGTTTTAAATTATTCTTAGCGTGACTGATAATGGCATGAACATTTTGCAGACCATACAGGATGGTAATTGCAGTATTGTGCATTATTTTGCACATCCACTAAATCCTGCTGTCAGCTGCACACTTGATAAACTGATCTTTTGTGCAGCACTCTCACCTGTTTCTCTAGCATTTGCATCTATTTCAAGAGATCAGAGCCACTGGGGTTGTAGTAAGTTCAACAGAAGAATCCATGACATTGTATTATACAAGACGTTCAAATGAGGTGGCAGTCCATATATTTTATATTACAACAGCTGAATAAATAGAAACATGTGTTACATGCCCTTGACAATTAAATATGGTATCAGTGTCAATATAAGATGAGCAAAATAGACAGAATTGGAGTAAAGCTGATTAAGCACTTTGAAAGAGGCATATGCCAAGTGAATTCCAACTCTTCCTCCATCAGCCATGTTATCCTTGTAGCACAAGTACTGCAGTCAGTAACTTAAATGTACACAGAAAGAGAATTGGTCAGTCTAATCTCCAAGGAGATTGCAGCTGTTGCATAGCTTTTGGCAGACCAACTCCAAGGGCATTTGAGTCTGTCGTCAAAGACAATAATTCTGTTTTTGTAACGTGGTTTCGCCTTTAGTAAAAAGACCTCTATTGTCTCAGGGAATTTACTGGCACAGTACAAGGATAAAGTGTTGCTGGAGATGTGGGACATTCAAGCCCACTTAGTCATCTGTCATTTATCAGGAAGGAAGCAACAGATCCTTGGTAGCCATGACTTTGTCAAGGTCCAGTATCAGCAGTTGTTAATAAATAAGATAGAGAAGAGCCAATAACTTCAACAGTAGTTGCTAAATGGGTACTTCTGGGATTGTGGAAACTACGTTCAAAGTTTCTGTAGATGTCTTTCTATTACATCTTTGAGTAAAGATTCCATTATCTTTCCTACCACCGATGTTAAGCTAACTGGTCTATAGTTCCCTGGACTTGTTCTATCTCCCTTTTTAAATATAGGAATAATATTAGCTGTTTTAAATTATTCTGAGGAACACAAATCCCCTCCAGCTGAATTACCTGCCTAAATATAAGTCTTACATCTAGCAGACATCCATCACACCTCAAAGTTTCATTCTAGAACATATCAGACTTTGTCGCTGTACGTAAAATAATATATCTACCAATATGCCTTTTACTTATACTGTTCTTGTCCTTGAGTAAAGGCCGTGGGGCTGTTGATGCCAAAGTATAATAGCTTTATTAAGAAGTTATAATAAGCAGCAGAGATGTTTAAAATACAATAGTTAATTAAGTATACTGGTTAGATTGATACAACCTGGCTAATTGTTCACGAAACAGCAGACCCCAAAACGCGTCATTGGCAGCCTGATCTATATGGACAGTCCAGCCGTGTCCCGAGAACGTTCTGGCTAGTTACCGAAAAGCATCTCACTCATATGTGTTTTAAAGACAAACATCTCTGTATGTCTGAGCTTCCCATCAATCATCTCCTCTGTCTCAAAAGGGAGGCTATCAGTCCCACTCCCATACTCCCCACGTTAATTCTCACAGTCCTATCCTATCTCCCTTTTGCACTCCTTCAATGATACCACCATTAAGATGGCCCAGGTGCTAGTTAACCAAAAGGGCTTTCTCTCTCTCAACGTCATGAGCAGCTTGCTTTGATACAAACAGCAAGCCCTCTGTTCACAGCTGACTTAACATGTATTTGACTTTAACATAAGATTTATAATAATGTAACTTAGGTTTATAATAATATAGAAAGCTTGTTTAGTGCTTTTCTTACAGTCACACATACAATGTCTATGTTACATTTGTACCCAATTGGCTTAAATGTCATATTTATATTTTAAAAATCACAACTGAACAAGCAAGAAATGGTACCAGCGAACAAGAAGCAAGCAGGTACAAATATTATCGATCAACAATCAGCATTCAGCAAATAGCTACTAATAAAATAACTATTAAAGAAAAGATGGGAACTAATGGCCCTGAATTTCCTGGAAAGTTTCAGTGTAACTACAGTGTAACAGCTGGTTTGTGCCATTTTTCCAGGAAACTCGTGTGTAACTGATTTATGCCAGCTTTACACCTAAACATGGCTACGCACGAATTTCCTCAATCAATTGCCCCGCTCCTGATGAAACATCTGCCGAAACTCCATTTGGCTCATTAACATAGCTCAGCCCCCATGCAAACGACCAGAGAATGTGAGTTTCCTGCATTTATGTCAATTCTGAACGGGTATAAATTTACGTCCAAAATTTTACGCGCAGCAGGACCCAAAGTCACCATTTTACAGCTATATTTATACCAATTTTTTTTATTTCTCATTACTGTGACCTGAGATATATTTTCTATATCTTCTGACTGCTTTTTTATGGCATCAAATTGAAATTAAAAATTGAAAAGCTTCCACAATTGTATTTTCTTGAACATTCTGGGGTAGAATTTCTGCTTTCGCCACAATCGGGAAATTGCAACCAAAATGCGCTTGGAATTGTGCTGATCGAGTTAGGCTTCAAGTTTCCACTAAAATTCAATTGCATAATCACAGAGGTAAAATGTTCCATGAATCAGCGCGATTCGGCAGCGTAATAGAACGTAATATTTAATTTTATTTTCCATTAAAATATATTCCTGGTGTATTAAAGAGTGGTAACCTGGAGCAGTTTTATTAATACAGCCGAAAATGGGTTTATCACCAAAAATAAACATTTTTAATAAGGGTGTCCATTCCTTACCTGTGAGTAAACTGATTTAAAATCACTGAAAATGACTTTTAAAAATTATACTGAGCCATTTAATAGTTTCATTGGAGTACGCTGGTCACTTTATTAGTAAATTAAATATTTTTTGATATGAATAAACTTTAAAAATGTGCCTAGTGCCTGTACGACTAAGAAAATAAATGCAATTTGAAGAGCCTTTCCAAACCAGTGAAATCACCGGAATCTCGCAATTTTGACCTGGGGGCATGGCTAGCTTTGCGGGCAGGGCCTGATCCGGGCGAATTGAATCTTGAAGCAGCGTGAAAGATCGTGGAAAACATGAACATAAGTGGTTTTGGGCATAACTCACTTCTGTTTAAAATTCCCCGATCTTTTGCGCCGATTCCGCCTGGATTGCACTGATGTTACTAGCGTAAACAAGCGTAAACTCAATTCCCCCAATGTGCAAAAATGCACTCTTCCAGCAGAGGTCACTAGACAGCAATCAGAATTCCTCAGCCTCGGAATGCCCCCACTCCCAGAGAGTGAAAGATTATTTCTGGAGTATCATAGATTTGCAACCCCCCACCCCGAAATCTGCCTCCAGGTCTCCAATGCAAGGGACAGGAATAGAGATTGAAAGTGTGTAAATTTGTCATGCCTCAGTTGTGATTACAGGGTTGATAGCTGTCCAGACACTGAGGTGACAGATTGGTCCAGTCTTGGCAACAGGATAATGACATCTAATGTGGAAGAACAGACTTGACACTAGACTGTCTCATGTGGCTCTACATAAATACACAGTGCTAGGAGAGATTTCATCATCCAACAAAGTGTAGAATATTAGTCCTTGTCTGCGCTGTTGATTGATATTAACACTATTAACCTTATGCCTCTACGCCTACTTTGTTCACTGTGCCTACTCTATGTTTGTACATTGAACTATTACCATAACACATTAGCACACTGTACACATCCTTTTGCTACCGTGGCCCTAAATGAAAGAAAGAATGAAAATATTTGCATGTATATAGTACTTTATCACGTCCCAAGCACTTCACAACAAATGAGTTCATTTTTGAAGGGCGGTGACTTATTCTTAAGTAGGCAGCTAACGTGCACACAGGCCCCACAAAGAGCAAATGAGATGAATGACCAATTAATCTGTAGATAGAATAGATAGAATTGGAGTAAAGCTAATTAAGCACTGTTAAGGTTTGAGCTTTCTACCAAAGTGTTTATTCACAGTCATGGGTAGATGGCAGTTCTCATAAGTAGACTGAGTCCCTTATGATCAGAAAACTGTAACTATATTCCCCATGTGTAAGTTTAGCATGACCAGGTTTAACAATGAACCCCCATCACAATATATAGCTTACTGGAAAATTCATGGGAGGCCCAATCTGTCCTCATCACCTCAGAAATCAGAAAAGAAACATAATGGTTAGTGCTTACAGGCTAAAAATATTTGGTCACATTTCTTTACAGATGAAATAATGTACAGAAACAAAAATACCCAACAAGATACTAATTCAGTATAATAATCAAACTTACACAGTATATGAACTGCTGACAAACAAAAAAAGGCAGTCTGAAATCCTTTTAATTCCTTCAGTAAGTTTGTAATACCAGTCACTAATGGTGATCATGGAAAGGGATCACTTCTGCAGTTGATATTCATACTCCAAGTAAAGGCTAGGTAACATTGAAGACTAAAAATAGACTAAAAATTCTGACAGGGCTAGACTGACTGGATGCAGGGAGGATGTTTCTCCTGGCTGCGGGGGGGGGGGGGGGTCCAGAATGAGGGGTCACAGTCTCAGGATACAGGGTAGGATATTTAGGACTGAGATGAGGAGAAATTTCTTCACTCAGAGGGTGGTGAACCTGTGGAATTCTCTACCACAGAAGGCTGTGGAGGCTGAGTCACTGAATATATTTAAGAAGGAGCTAGATAGATTTCTAGACACAAAAGGCATCAAGGGGTATGGGGAGAGAGCAGGAATATGATATTGAGATAGAGAATCAGCCATGATCATATTGAATGGCAGAGCAGGCTCGAAGGGCCGAATGGCCTGCTCCTGCTCCTATTTTCTTTGTTTCTATGTAAGGATAGTATTTTCGTTTGAAGATCAAGCAATTGATAGTCAGACAATCAGGGAGTAACCATTTTTTAAACACTTCAATCTACAATACATGAACTGAGATTTTCACTTGGCATAACATTGCTTTTAACACCTAACTCTGCCTGTGTGGATGAAATAGAATCAGCATATAAAATACCCTTTATCCTATCATTTGCAAACAAAGACTCACTAAGTTTCAACCAAACACACTGGGCTGAGGTTTCCTCTGCAGTCCTGCTCGAATTGGTGGGAAAATGGGGTGGTGAGGCCTACCACTGTCTCTGCTCCCCAACCTTGGTTTTCCTCCTCCATACCTCCCAGGACCACTGCTGACCGCCATTTCCCCGCTCGCTCAATGTAAATGCCAGTGGGGGGGGGGACAGAACACAGCCTCCAGTCTTGTTTTCCTCCCCACTCCCCATCACCGCCTAGTGAAAGGTGGCAGGAAGACCAGGATAGCGGGCTAGTGGTGGTGATGTACCCAAATTGGCTGGGGGTTGAGGTGGTAAGGAGACTCCCAGGCTGGGAGATTTCTCAGTCTTAGTCTGGAATCTACCTGGCATCTGATACACTGGGTGAAAAAAAGCCTATCAGGCTCTCAACCGGCAAAAGTTGGCCCAACTGTGGTCCCAGGCCTGGGACTTGGTCCAAACTTCCAAAGATTTATCTGCAATTTCTTATTTTACCAGCCCTCTCTAAAATGAGACTAAAGGGGACTTACCATCTCCTCCTTTGGGCCAGTGACCTTGGCAAGCCCACGAGTGGCTGCCACAGCTGCATTTCCCATCTCTCTTCCTCTGGTGGACAGCTGAGAAGCCCCCGTAGGGGAGTGAGCAACAGCCATTTATTTTGTTAAAGGGGGAATCTCCCTCTGGCCTCGGATACTCCAACAGGGTCAGAGATTGAGGCTTCCAACAGGTGGGTCCCAGCACTTACTCCAGGATTGATGGTATTTAGGCCCTAGGTATTTAGAGAAATTCACTGAATTTAATATTGGCTGTTTTAATATTACCAATGTGCTTTGACCAAATTTCAAACAAGCATCAGCGTGAATACTTCTGAACTTAGATAAGTTTGCTTACACATGTCCAGTGTTTGAAGAGTAAAATATTTCAGTAATTGATAAGTTCAGAAAATATATGGATAAAGTTTCAGAAAATAGTGAAAAATCAGAACTGACTTTATCAGAGGAACCACTTACCATATACTTACATGGTTTTAAAGGGAGTGATCATCAAACCAGGTACTGCACAACAAACTCGGTAGAAATGCACAATCATATTGACATTCAAAATAATAATCACATCATTGTATTCCTAAGGGAATTGGGAGATGGATAAATTTTCCACCCATTGACTATGAGTGGGCAGAAAATGTAGCCCCATTCTGTCTTGTAATGCGTCATACATCATATTATATTATATAAAGAAACTTATAAATATAGCAGCACTCAAATACCATGCCAAGTAAATTGCAATGAAGATGAACACTGATCCTTAGCACCATGTACCACATTACAAACATAACAGCATAGATGTTCTGAATAAACAGACCAGAAGGGTGATGATGTGAGAAGAGTAGAGCACTAACCCCGCATATGTTGCTGAGGTTATTTGCATATTCTCAGGAACCTTCTGGCATGGAAGATCTGTGACTGGGATCTCGCCCATCATTGCTCAGGAAATCACATGCTGCTGCAGAATTTAAAGACTTGCAGCATTTTAAAGGGGCAGAATCGTGCTTTGCAAGGCAGTATTTTCTTTTTGCAAACAGTTCTCCAGGCAGGTCGGCAGGACACAGAAAACCTCATTGCTCTGATGTTGCTCTTAAAATTCTGATGGAGGAAGTGAGATACAGGAAAGGAGCTTAATTCATGATGGAACATCATAGGACCCTAGATGAGCTGCCCAACAGCAATGCTATGGGCAACATAACACATACGTGGATGCAATATAAGGTGTTTAATGACCTTATCAAATCAGCCAAGGTAAGAAAACTCACCGTTGCCTTCCATTAATTTAGTGTACTAAGCACCTTTGACACTTATCACAGTAGTATCATATGATACAGCACAAAATGCCATTTGGCCCATTGTGCCTGTGCCGGCTCTTTAGTAGATCTATCCAATTAGTCCCACTCCCCTGCTCTTTCCCCATAGCCCTGTATTTTTTTTCCTTTCAAGTATTTATCCAATTTCCTTTTGAAAGTTACTATTGAATCTGCTTCCAACACCCTTTCAGGCAGTGCATTCCAGATCATAACAACTTGCTCTGTACAAAAATCTTTCCTCACGTCGAGTCTGGTTCTTTTGCCAATCACCCTAAACCTGTGTCCTCTTGTTAACAACTCTTCTGCCACTGGAAACAGTTTCTCCTTATTTACTCTGTCAAAACCGTTCATGATTTTGAACACTGCTATCAAATCTCTTCTTAACCTTCTCTGCTCTAAGGAGAACAACCCCAGCTTCTCCAATCTCTCCACATAATTGAAGTCCCTCATCCCTGGTACCATTCCAGTAAATCTCTTCTGCACCCTCTCTAAGAGACCCTGACATCCTTCTAAAGTGTGCTGCCCAGAATTGAACGCAATACTCCAGCTGAAGCCTAACCAGTGTTTTATAAAGGTTTAGCATAACTTCGTGGCTTTTGTACTCTATGCCTCTATTAATAAGGCTCTGGATCCAATATTTTTTTCAACAGCCTTCTCAACTTGTCCTGCCACCTTGAAAGATTTGTGTACATACACCCCCAGGTCTCTCTGTTCCTGCACCTCCTTTAAAATTGTACCATTTATTTTATATTGCCTCTCCCCATTCTTCCTACCAAAATGTATCACTTCACACTTCTCTGCATTAAATTTTATCTGCCATGGGTCTGCCCATTTCACCAGTCTGTCTATGTCGTCCTGAAGTCTGTTACTATCCTCCACATTATTTACTACATTTCTGAGTTTCATATCATCTGCAGACTTTGAAATTATAACCTCTATACCCAAGTCCAGAATGTTAATATATATCAAAAAGAGCAGTGGTCCTAATACCGACCCCTGGAGAACACCACTGTTTACTTTCCTCCAGTCTGAAAAACAACCGTTCACTACAACTCAGTGCTTTTTGTCCCTTAGCCAATTTTGTATCCACGCTGCCACTGTCCCTTTAATCCCTTGGGCTTTAATTTTGCTAACAAGTCTATTATGTGGTACTTTAACAAATGCCTTTTGAAAGTCCATATACACATCAACCGCATACACTCATCAACCCTCTCCATTACTTCATCAAAGAACTCAATTATGTTAGTCAAACACGATTTGGCTTTAACAAATCCGTGCTGACTTTGATTTATTTGCCCATACTTTTCCAAGTGCCAATTAATTTAGTCCCGGATTATTGTCTCTAAATGTTTTCCCACCACCAATGTTAGGTTGACTGGCCTGTAATTGCCGGGTTTATCCCTTTCCCCTTTTTTGAACAGGGGCGTAACATTTGCAGTCCTCTGGCATCACTCCCGTATCTAAGGAGGATTGGAAGATTGTGGCCAGAGCCTCCGCAATTTCCACCCTTACTTCCCTCAGTAACCTAGGATGCATCCCATCTAGACCGGGTAACTTCTCTACTTTGAGTACTGCCAATCCTTTTAAGTACCACCTCTATATCCATTTTTATCCTATCCAATATCGCTACTACCTCCTCCTTTATTGCCACAATGGCAGCATCCTCTTCTCTAGTGAAGACCGATGCAAAATATTCATTTAGTACCTCACCCAAACCCTCTGCCTCCATAAGAAGATCTCCTTTTTTGTCCCTAATCAGCCCCTCTCTTCCTTTGACTACCCTTTTACTACTTACAATCACCTCCCACTTCACGCAGTCTTAAGTTACTTTCAATGCTTGCTATAGGTGCCCATTAAGTACAGGATGCTGGAAGTGCTCCTTCATTTAAACTGTTGCATGCATTCAGATCAAAATAATCCTCCTATTTAATGTGACTGCATGCTGACATCTTATCTGATGATAACAATTGCTACCATTGACTTTGACTCTAATTGCAGGAGAAGACAGCTCATAACAAAAGAGAAAGAAAGAGAAAGAGAGACACGCAAGAGGAGGACTCGCTAACATTCATGCCCTAATCCTGCATGAAGGGGAAGCTCTCCAAATCCAGGAGCGAGAGACTGAGATGAAAATAGAAGGACTGGCGTCCATGCTAATCACTGTCTCCTGCTTTTTCTTTTCATATGGTAAAGCACTTCTTCTATTGGAAACTGTTTGTGAAGGCTTCTTATAAGGACTTCTTTGTCAGTCTCTTTTCTTTCTGTAGATGTGCCAGAGGAAGCCAAACCAGACCCAGAAACACTGGGCTAGCTGGCACTTCTTAGCACACACCATCACTCACTCTATCCCTCCCAAGGACCAGCTCAGATATAACCATCATGAGAAATTTAGATGGCATGAGAGAAGGGAATGTACTGGGTGAGACATACAGCATAAGTGACCAGGAGCAGCTAATGATGGCAGAGGAGGAGCAGTTATCTGTTCCTCAAGAGTCCTCAACATTGATCTGTTGTCTGACATCTGCCTTAGTCCTACACACTGTCTCCTCTCCATACTTTCCCACCATCCGTTCACTTCCATCCCCTTCATTCCCTTACTCATGTCACTACATCCTTCTCCTCTTTACCCTCCCCTACTACTTGCTTCACTCACCCCCATTCCTTCCCTCCCCTCTCACCCCCATTCCATTCCTTTCAGCCTGCATCCCATCATGCTCACTCAATCCTCTCACGAATAAACTCATCTTATTCCCTGTCCATTCTGCTTCCACTCCCACTTGCTTCAATAGCCTGCCCTATCCTTTCACCTTACCCCATCAGTCCCATTGATTCTCCTACCCATTCCCCTTCCTACCATCAGTCACCTCCCCTCACCGTCATTTCTCCATCCCCTCTCATTCAATCTTCTAACCACCTCTTGCCCATTCCCATTCCCTAATATCCCAATCTTCCTCTCCTTTACTCCCTATCCACAGTGCTGCCTCCTCTCACCCCACTATCCACCTTGCCAACTTTCAACACCCCATTATCCACCTTACCCTGCTCTCTCAGCTCCTATCTACCTTGCATCCTCCTACCTCACCACAGGATAAAGAAAAGAAAATTCAGGGTGCCTCAGTTTTCTTCACATAATGTTTCACCCAAGTTGGCACTTATGGCAGAATCACTATATCATCATGTTATCTTCATTTGTACTATTGCCATTAAAAGAATTTTTAAAATCTCAATCTCTTCTGGAAAGATTAAAATAAATACCTATATAACAAAAGGCATAATCAAAACAATTTTCAGTAAGTGGCCTATTTTGATGCTGCAAAGGACTATAAATGATTTTAATCAGAATAAAAATATTCACTATAGCAATAAAGCTGTGCAATATTGATCTTTTCTGGAAAACAAAATCAAATAATTTCAAAATTGATTGAATGTGAAATGCGCTATTTTGTACAGATATATTTCTCACTGAGTACATACAACCCGAGAAATAATTTATATGTCGGCACTACAGCTCCTAATTAAGAATTTCATTAATGCACAATTGTGTTTATTAGGTTAACACAACTTGACAGATTCCTAAATGCCATATAACAAATTACATTGAAATTCAGAGATGAGTAGTAGCAGTGTGAGTAATGATGTACTGGACACTCCTATAATATGAAGTATTAAAAAAAAGAAAGAACTTGCATTTGTGTCATACCTTTCACAACCTCAGGACAGCCCAAAGCGCATCACAGTCAATGAAGTACTTTTGAAATGTAGTCACTGTTGTAATATAGGGAAATGCAACAATTGATTTGTGTGCAGCAAAGTCGCACAATCAACATTGAGATAAATGACCAGTTAATCTATTTTTAGTGGTGTTAATTAATGGATAAATGCTGGCCAGAACACTGGGGGTATTCCTCTGCTCTTTTTAAAATTGTGCCATAGGACTTATTACATCCATTTGAGAGGGCAGACGGAGCTGTGGTTTAATGTCTCGTCCAAAAGGTGGCACCTCCTTTAGTGCAGTGCTCCCTCGGAATTGCATTGAAGAATAAGCCTAGATTATGTGCTAAAGCTTGTGGAGTGGGCCTTGAATCCGTGACCTTCAGACTCAGAGGTAAGAGTGCTACCACTAAGCCAAGGCTGACAGTTCACTGGATATTCTTGTCGTGTTCTATGCAGCCTTTTTCCTCCAGTTTTTCCCCCTTTTCCTGAAGGTGATGACTTATGTTGGGGTAGGGTACCAATGGCACAAGTAAACCTCCTGTATCTCATCCAATCACCCATTCTTCATGCATGAATTTAAACACTGAGTGCCAACAGTCTTTTCAGCCAAATCCAAATCTCCCCTAAACTAATGTCCATTTCCTAGCAAGGATCACTGGATAGCAATGAGGAACTTTAAACCACTCTAACCCAGGGGCACTGGAGCCACTTATATCATCCCATCACTATCCTGGCTGAGACCATTTAATCCAATACCAAGGAAGGACTGATTCTGGGATCTTCCTGGTGTTGTATGGCTTCGTTCTACATTGGGTAGTGCTTTTATCAATTAAGCCATTCAAAGCTTTACAGTGAAAAGAAACAACCTGTTACAGCAATAAAAAAAAATTGCAGGCATTAGAATACATGAGGCATCAGTTTTGACAAAATTCAAAAAAGGTATCAGGTGTTAACAGTTATAGTTTGATCAATTATAAGAGCTTCACACTGAATTTCAAATTACAGCATCCAGTTGACAACATACATTAATCTGTATACCTCGATTGTGATTCCTTGGATTGTGATTGCAAGGATTATTCCAGGATTGCACCTGCCGCCTCCTCCCCCACCCCAACCTCACCGGAGTTTCTGGGGTCAGTGGGAGGACATCTCATTTACATAAGTCAGGCGGGCATAAGGGTCACTTCAGGCGGAACTCTGGTGTCCGCCTGCCCAGAAATTCCAGTGCCCGTATTCTCTTGAGCGATGGGATTTGGCTCAAGCCCCTTCTCCCAACCCCAGCCATGGTCCCCCCGGTCCCTTGAGCAAGGGGGCTGATCTGTAAAATCCCTTTGTCTTCAGAGGCCAAGTGAAGTCAGGCTAGCGATAAATCTAAAAACCGCGTGTTAAGTGATTCATAAACCTGTACAAAAAAAGTAAAAACCTGCAGGCTTCTCTCTAACTTCTAAGTGATATTCAAAATGTATCAATAGGATTCTCATGCACTGTACTGATACATGCTGCCAGCAAAGAAAAAACTTATTTTTTAAAATTCTGAAACACTGACACTTTCTGAATGCCTCTGTCTCTGTTATTCTCTTTCTTCTGCTGCCTTTCGTCTTTGGCCTTTTAAGTCTGTATCTTTCTGCCCCGACTTCTTTTTTCTGAAGCATTTCCTTTATTCTATCTCCCTTTATCTTTGTTTTGATTCCTTCGTTTGCTGTCCTGTTTACGTAAAAGTACTCATTAATTTCCAATCAGGTTAATTGGAACTGAATGCAGTATTGCAATCAACATTTCCATTCATCTCTACCCACCTTTTTCAGCATCAGACACCCAAATAAATATCCAAATTATGAATTCACATTTCTCAGTCAAAGCAGGAGTGGCGATTTCAGTGTGAAAACTCTCGAGTTCTTTGAGCTGTAGAGCAGGAGTTCTTATCAGAGATTTTTTGAATCTGCTGAGAATTTAAAGTGGCTGGCCCAAAAATTCCTTGGATTGTGATTGTGAGGGTTATTCCAAGATTGCACTTGCTGGTGCCCTCCATTACTGACTTACGCGCCCCCTCCCCCAGCAACTGACCTCAACGGAGTTCCTGGGGTCAGTGGGAGGACATCTCATTTACATAAAACAGGTGGGCATTAGCATCACTCCAGGCAGAACTCTGGTGCCCGCCTGCCCAGAAACTCCAGTGCCCATATTCTCTTGAGTGATGGGAATCAGCTCAGTTCCCTTCTCGCAACCCCAGCCATGGACCCCTCGGTCCCTTGAGAAAGGGGGCTGACCTGTAAAATCCCTTTGTCTTCAGAGGCCATGTGAAGTCAGTGGAAATAAAAATCAGGAGTAATGTAAAACGGGCTGCCAATTTGCTATCACCCGTTTTACAATATTGCACAATGTCAAAATCTACTCCAAAAAGATTAAGTTTTTCTAACCTTTCTTTATAACTTGGTCCTCTGACATTAGGGTTCAGCCTCATTGCCCTTCTCTGCACCACTTGCAGGGCTTGGATGTTTGTCTTATAACTCAATGACCAGAACTGAACATAGTGCTCAAGGTGTGGCCCAACCAGAGCACTAACTAACTTCAGCATGATGGCCTCTGAAGGTGATGATCAGGAACGTATGGCAGGCAGCCTTATTATTTATTGCGTATATCCCAACGGGACGAGTGGATTGTTCATAGCCACATAAATACTGTGGCTACAAGAGCAGGTCAGAGGCTGGGTATTCTGCAGCAAGTGACTCACCTCCTGACTCCCCAAAGCCTTTCCACCATCTACAAGGCACAAGTCAGGAGTGTGATGGAATACTCTCCACTTGCCTGGATGGGTGCAGCTCCAACAACACTCAAGAAGCTCAACACCATCCAGGACAAAGCAGCCCGCTTGATTGGCACCCCATCCACCACCCTAAACATTCACTCCCTCCGCTACCGGCGCACCGTGGCTGCAATGTGTACCATCCACAGGATGCACTGCAGCAACTTGCCAAGGCTTCTTCGACAGCACCTCCCAAACCCACGACCTCTACCACCTAGAAGGACAAGGACAGCGGGCACATGGGAACAACACCACCTGCACGTTCCCCTCCAAGTCATACACTATCCCAACTTGGAAAAATATCGCCGTTCCTTCATCGTCGCTGGGTCAAAATCCTGGAACTCCCTTCCTAACAGCACTGTGGGAGAAACTTCACCACACGGACTGCAGCGGTTCAAGAAGGCGGCTCACCACCACCATCTCAAGGGCAATTAGGGATGGGCAATAAATGCTGGCCTTGCGAACGACGCCCACATCCCATGAACGAATTTAAAAAAAATAAAGAATGTTGAGAAAAGCCCCAAACATAACATGCCTATTATGTGGTTAACAGATGATTCAGCAGCATATTGTAGGTGTATTCTGATTGGCTATTCAGTTATGCATTAGTTGCAAAGCACCTGACCTCCAGAAAAGTTGCTCCTAAATATGCCTTTTTTTCCAGAATTCAGAGGTGGCTCTAAGCTGATCGCTCAAGTGCTAGCCCTCAACAACAAAAATTTCCAGTTTAAATCCCCAATTTTGTTTTGATTTGAGAACTGCAGATGAAAACAATACTAATTTGGCATTTCACAGAAATTAAAACCTACTTAATATTTTATACTCTAAAATTGAATAAAATGTTACAACCATATGGTACGGTATGAACTCTTCCTAAATTATGATACAGATATCCACTGTTGAATGCTGATGTGAAACACCAGAAAGGACCTTTGTTTCTTTGCTGCACTGACACAGCCCACAATTAAATATGACACAGCTCACAGATAAAAGCTCAACCATAATCTCTTATTATATTTATAATTTCACGTTACTTCATCTTCTTAAACAACAAAAACAGCAATTTGTATTCATGTGGCGGTTTTAAAATCGTAAACATCCCAAGATGCTTAATAAGAGAGAAAATAACAGATGCCAAGTATTAGCAATAAAGCTGGGGGAGGTTATCAAAGGCATGGTGAAAAAGAAACAATTTGAGGAGGCTTTTAACAGTAAAGAACGTAGCATGGCAAAGCAGTTTAGGGAGCAAGTTTAAGAGCGTATGGCCAGGATGGCTGAAAGCCTGGCCACCAAAGGTGGAGCAGAGGGAGAGGAGTCATGTTTGATTGGAGAAGATTGCTAGGAAGGGAAGCCCAGGCCATGAAGACATTTGTAAATAAAGATTTAAATTTTAAATTCCATATCGTGGGGCATGGGAGCTAACAGAAGTTGGCAAGAACAGGGGTTATAGGGGAATGAAACTTAATGTAGGATAATATACAGTTGGTGCCATTTTGGATGAATTGGAATTTATGGGTATATCTCATAAAACTGACTCTATCTGGTTGATCTCAAGGGAGTTGCACTGGAAGAATCAAGCCTAGAGGTGACAAAGGCTTGGATGAGGACTTCAGCAGCACTGAGAGTGAGGTAAGGGTGGAGGCGGATGATGTTACGAGGTGCAAATAGGAAGTCTGATGTGGGGTTTGAAGCTCAGGCCAGGGTCAAATGGGACACCAAGAATGTGCGCTAGTTGATCCAGTCTGAGAGAGCAGCCAGGGAGAGAGATGAGACTGGGGACAAGGGTACAGAGTTTTTGGTGGAAGCCAAACAAGATGGCTTCAGTCTTGCCAATAATAAAGCTGGAGGAAGTTCTGCCTCAACAAAGACTTGATGTGGGATAAGCAGTCAGACAGCACAGTGTTGACCATGGACTGAAGGGCGCTAGGGGATAGGTATAGATAGGGTATCTGATAGACTGCTCTGACCTTGGGGCAGTAAGAGGAGAACCAGCGCAGGAAATTGCTGGGTAGTGTCAGCAGTGGCTCAGTTGGTAGCACTACTTGCCTCTGAGTCAGAAGGTTGTGGGTTCAAGTCCCACTCCAGGGATTTGAGCACAAAATCTAGGATGACACTCCAGTGCAGCACTGGTTGGAGTGTGTCTTTCAGATGAAATGTTAAACCAAGGTCCCATCTGCCCTCTCAGGTGGATATAAAAGATCCTTTAGTACTATTTTGAAGAAGAGCAGGGGAGTTCTCCCGGTGTCCTGATGAATATTTATCCCTCAACCAACATCACTAAAACAGATTATCTGGTCGTTATCACATTGCTGTTTCTGGGAGTTTGCTGTGCACAAATTGGCTGCCGCGTTTCCTACATTACAACAGTGACTACACTTCAAAAGTATTTAATTGGCTGTTAAGTGCTTTGGGAAATCCTGAGGTTGTGAAAGGTGCTATGTAAATGCAAGTCTTTCTTTCTTTTACAAGACAGGTAAGAATGGAACCAAATGAGGGTGGTGCCATAGAAATGGAATATGGAGGAGAGGGGGTGGAGGAATATAAATGGATTGACCATGTCAAATGTCACAAATAGAGCAAGGAGGAACAAGGAGGCATAATCTGCCATGTTTCATATCACAGAGACTTTGGTGACTTTGAATCGGGCAGCCTCAGTGCTGTCAGTGCCATGGAAAGCAGACTGAAGGGATTGTGAAGGGAGACAATCAAGCCATTTCTATAGCCAATCTGCCATTTCAAAATTAAGAAAATAACACAATCTATTTTAACTCTCTTTACAACAGAATATACATAAGTCTTAAAGGACAAAGATTTCCTTTCTCACCTCATTCCCTGTGAGGAAACAGGAACTTATTATGGGTCTCATCATGGACACAAACATGTTCTACAAAACAAGCAAAGTTATGTTTTCATATTCAGTGAAGACCTGTAAATATAGTTGTCATGGTTGTACTGATCTTGCTGAAATAAACACAGTATAAATTAAAATAAATACATATAATGTTAGCTCATATACCAGAAATAAAAGAAGCATAAACAATTTAAGAGCTGGAAGCCCATAAAATTATTATCTGCAACAGGTAACCTGTTTCAATAATGATGTTGTTGCATTTTCTACTGATGAAAACCTGTTATATTATGATCCTATGCCAAGTGAGAGTTTTGCATCAGTGGACTTATGTGAATAATCAAATTGATTATCATTGGAATTAAAGGTAAGTGAGTGTGCATACAGCCTCCAGGCATCGTGAGTTTTTTTTTTATTTCATGGGATGTGGGCATCGCTGGCAAGGCCAGCAATTATTGCCCAACCCTAATAGCCCTTGAGAAGGTGGTGGTGAGCTACCTTCTTGAACCGCTGCAGTCCGTGTGATGAAGGTTCTCCCACAGTGCTGTTACGTAGGGATTTCCAGGATTTTGACCCAGCAACGATTAAGGAACGACAATATATTTCTAAGTCGGGATGGTGTGTGACTTGGAGGGTAACGTGCAGGTGGTGTTGTTCCCATGTGCCCTCTGCCCTTGTCCTTCTGGCTGGTAGAGGTCGCTGCTTTGGGAGGTGCTGTTGAAGAAGTCTTGGTGAGTTGCTACAGTGCATCCTGTGGATGGTGCACACTGCAGCCACAGTGCGTCGGTGGTGAAGGGAGTGAATGTTTAGGGTGATGGATGGGGTGCCAATCAAGCAGGCTGCTTTGTCCTGAATGGTGTCGAGCTTCTTGAGTGTTGTTGGAGCTGCACTCATCCAGGCAAGTGGAGAGTATTCCATCACACTCCTGACTTGTGCCTTGTAGATGGTGGAAAGGCTTTGGGGAGTCAGGAGGTGAGTCACTCGCCGCAGAATACCCAGCCTCTGACCTGCTTTTGTAGCCACAGTATTTATGTGGCTGGTCCAGTTAAGTTTCTGGTCAATGGTGACCCCCAGGATGTTGATGGCAGGGGATTCGACGATGGTAATGCCGTTGAATGTCAAGGGGAGGTGGTTAGATTCTCTCTTGTTGGAGATGGTCATTGCCTGGCGCTTGTCTGGCACAAATGCTATTTGCCACTTATCAGCCCAAGCCTGGATGTTGTCCAGGTCTTGTTGCATGTGGGCACAGGCTGCTTCATTATCTGAGGGGTTGCAAATGGAACTGAAGACTGTGCAATCATCAGCGAACATCCCCATTTCTGACCTTATGATGGAAGGAAGGTCATTGATGAAGCAGCTGAAGATGGTTGGGCCTAGGACACTGCCCTGAGGAACTCCTGCAGCAATGTCCTGGGGCTGAGATGATTGGCCTCCAACAACCACTACCATTTTCCTTTGTGCCAGGCATGACTCCAGCCACTGGAGAGTTTTCCCTCTGATTCCCATTGACTTCAATTTTACTAGGGCTCCTTGGTGCCACACTCGGTCAAATGCTGCCTTGATGTCAAGGGCAGTCACTCGCACCTCACTTCTGGAATTCAGCTCTTTTGTCCATGTTTGAACCAAGGTTGTGATGAGGTCTGGAGCCGAGTAGTTCTGGCGGAACCCAAACTGAGCATCGGTGAGCAGGTTATTGGTGAGTAAGTGCCGCTTGATAGCACTGTCAACAACAGCTTCCATCACTTTGCTGATGATTGAGAGTAGACTGATGGGGCGATAATTGGCCGGATTGGATTTGTCCTGCTTTTTGTGGACAGGACATACCTGGGCAATTTTCCACATTGTTGGGTAGATGCCAGTATTGTAGCTGTACTGGAACAGTTTGGCTAGTTCTGGAGCACAAGTCTTCCGCAGTACAGCTGGGATATTGTCGGGGCCCATAGCCTTTGTTGTATCCAGTGCGCTCAGCCATTTCGTGATATCACGTGGAGTGAATCGAATTGGCTGAAGACTGGCTTCTGTGATGGTGGAGATATCGGGAGGAGGCTGAGATGGATCATCCACTCAGCACTCCTGGCTGAAGATGGTTGCAAACGCTTCAACCTTGTCTTTTGCACTCACTTGCTGGACTCTGCCATCATTGAGGATGGGGATGTTTACAGTGCCTCCTCCTCCTGTTTGTTGTTTAATTGTCCACCACCATTCACAACTGGATGTGACAGGACTGCAGAGCTTTGATCTGATCCGTTGGTTGTGAAATCGCTTAGCTCTGTCTATAGCATGTTGCTTCTGCTGTTTAGCACGCACGTAGTCCTGAGTTGTAGCTTCACCAGATTGGCACCTCATTTTTAGGTACGCCTGATGCTGCTCCTGGCATGCTCTTCTGCACTCCTCATTGAACCAAGGTTGATCCCCTGGCTTGTTGGTAATGGTAGAGTGAGGAATATGCTGGGTCATGAGGTTACAGATTGTGCTGGATTACAATTCTGCTGCTGCTGATGACCCACAGCGCCTCATTGATGCCCAGTTTTGAGCTGCTAGATCTGTTCTGAATCTATCCCATTTAGCACAGTGGTAGTTTTGTTGTTCCCCACGGTTCCCACATCGCATTATATTAATGCTTAATAGTGATATGGTGAAATAAGGCAAACAATGATCCTTTGGGCTTGCACTTGTACTGACCTGAATTAGTTTTAAATTAAAGTTTTCCAAAGCTGAGTGATTCAACAGCTGAACTTTGGCTGGCTTGAATTCGGGCTTTTTAACCAAAATCAAGAATGATTTTGTCATAGTTGGTGAAATACTCTTGCATGACTTAACTCTCATTGAATAAAATAACATGATGCACGTGATACCAACTGAATCAAAATGGCAGTTGCTAGGTAATGATCTTTTCTTTTGATTGGACTTTGTGATTGTGTGAGGGGAGGGGGGTAACAGACAGACGGGGGTGAGGAAGGGACTGTGTCTAGATATGGGAGCGGGAGGTCTTTTTTCCTCAGTTTACAATTTCTCTCCTTTATCTTCTGAAGGTAACGACTTATGTTGGGTTATGGTTCCCCACTTGCTGGTCACCCTCTGGTACCTCACCCAAACGGTCATTCCTTATGTGTGAGCCCAGGCAATGAGTGTTAGCAGGCTATTCACACTGGTGATTTTATAGCTGAGAGCAATCCTGCTCTCACCTGGCATTTCCATGTGTGCACTTTCCAGCAGGGGACAATAATTAGGAGTGGGTATCCTTAATGATTTTTCAGGGACCAGATTTAGTGCCATTATTGCTGCTCTGATTAAGCACAAACTGGAGATCAAAGTTGGTTTTTTTTAATCTATATTGATCAGTACCACGCTGAGTCTTTGGTGGAGCAGAAGTGTCTAACTGGGAGCCACAGGTATCAAAATATGTAAAGCATTGACCTCAGGGCAAGAGTATGTGATGGGAAGCATGAATGTCAGTTCTAG
Organism: Heptranchias perlo; assembly: GCF_035084215.1. Taxonomy (NCBI): domain Eukaryota; kingdom Metazoa; phylum Chordata; class Chondrichthyes; order Hexanchiformes; family Hexanchidae; genus Heptranchias; species Heptranchias perlo. Next base: position 47,814,324 of record NC_090335.1, read on the forward strand.
GTAGTTGAAGTTGTTGTGAAGGAAATATTTCTTTTTCTTTCTTCTACAATTTTCTTTGCTCCTCTCCTGAAGGGATTGACTCCTTTCTGGGGTATGGTTCCATAACTGCCGGACATCATCTGGTCCAAGTGACCGTTAGTTATGTGTGAACCTTGTCAGTGAGTGTCACCTGGCTACTCAATGCAGAGGTTATCGCAGTAGAGCCCAAATCCATCCTCACCCCATATCCACACACTTGCACTTCCGGCAAGGATTACTGGAAAAGCGATGAGGAGCAGAAGCACTCTCTCATTTTACCCTCCTTAATGTAGGCACACTAAGGCCAATTGTGGCACCCCTACATCTACCCTAGCTGACAGCAGCTAACTCAGTGCAGAGTGAATATCCTTGTAATCAAAGCTGCAAACTTCCTGATCTGTCCGGCTTTGCTGCACATTTGATAAACTACTGAGCCATGAAAGAAACCTACACCAGTAGAAATGCAATGATTGAATTATATTGTAGGTACTGCATGTGCTTGTATTGTGCTAGGGGTGTCTCGGTAGTAATTCTGCTTTTTAAGTTGCTTTGCAAGATTCTTAAAAATAACAGCACGGTGTGCCTCATTATTGTTGGGAATAATATGTAAATTATATTGAATCTACCAGAGGGTACTTTTATTTCCTTGACAACCAGTGTTTTGCAATATTATTTGGTTTTATGGTGAATTGTTCTGCTCAATGAGGTTAGGGATGTTTGGTGCTAGAAATAGAGCACTTCCCTACTTTTTTTTCACCAACTATTAGCATAAAACGGCATCAGGTCACAGAAAAGATGCACGTAAACCTCCCTCAAATCTACCCAATAATGTGTCTTTAAAAAGCACCTCCTACTGCCCCAATGTGCATTTCTATTTTCCACATCACTGATTCTATGGTTTCTCAGAATGAGATTGCTGAGTTAGGGTCAATTTGTGCCAAGTTTATTCTGTGCATATATGAGTGGTAGATTCTGGATCAAGATTACTGAAATGTATAGCTGATGGAGAGCGCAGACTTTCAGTCTGTTAATCTGGATTGGATTCAAGGTTGACAGAGATGGAAGTGCTAACTCACTGTACTGCCCAGTCCCTTTTTGCAATTTTCCCCTAATTTTCTCCTCTTCTCTCCTAACAGCATCAATTCACACAGAGGGAAGTTTCCACAAGTGCCAACATTGTGAGCCTTAGCTGCCTGTTCAAGCAGTGAGGGCATTATGGATGAACCCATTGCTTTCCTCACTCAACAATTGCACATGCACCCTTTTCTGCAGGATTCATTAGAATTTCGGCTGAGGCCACTGACTTGCGATCAGCAAGGGAATCTTGACTATTTCTCCCTGCCCAGCATAAATGGCTTAGTACCACATCACCTGGTATATTTGCTCACCAAGCCAGCAGGAAGCTCTATTTTCTCCAGTTTTTCATCTCCAAGACTATATAAAATAAGTAAATAGCAGTCTATCTATCAGAATCTGCTTAATTTATTAAATCTCTCCTACTGCTTTTTGGGGTGGTAGCTAGAAGGTTTCAATGATCTTTCAAGAATATTTGTAAAATTTGAGATTAATAGAAGGAATGAATACATCAGTTTTGGGTGTCCCCTCCAAACATTCCTTCCAGATGCAAAAAAGGAGCACTGAGGCAGGGCGAGTATGGAATGAGAAGTTTAAATCAAGTTTTAGAAAAGTCTGACTGCAACTTACCCAATCAAATGATCTGAATCTTACCTGAAACTTTCTATGACTGATAAATATGCATCACAATCACATAATCACCTGAACTTTGGACTACCAGAGAATGTACAGATGGACATGCACCATAAGTTTATCTAACCTTCTCCCCAGCAGGGATCAGACAGGTGTATTTTCGCAATGTGTGGGGCAACTGTCTTTTGCCAAGTCCAAACCCAGACAGGGATAGGAGTGGACAGGGAGTGGGATCATGGTTTTTGTCGCTGTTGGTGAAAGTTTATCAAATGCCTTAGTAACCTCAATAATGAATGTCTCCACATCATGAGATACAAAAGGTGAGAGGACAAAATGTACTTTATTTTTTAAAAAGTTTAAGAAAAGACTTTGCTCAGTTTACATTTTAGAGATCTCCAGCTAGCCCGTTCAAAATCCGGACTATCTGTTCCAAAACCAGATGGATGACAACCTTACCCACATGCCCTCAGCTCCCATTGGAGTACCAGGGATCAATTGAGCAAACACACACGCACTGAAAGCTGGTAGATATTTAAAAGGACTGTTCTTACCTGGGGTAAATACATCCACACAGGGGGTTTAGTTAGGAGTTAGACAATGTCAGGTATGATCCAAATTTGATTAAGCTGTATTGGGAGTCAGACCTTTCTAAAACTAGAGTTTTGCAAGTTATGGGAAACATCAGAGTAAGACAGAAGGGACCAATTCATCCACCTCTCAACTCAGGCAGCAGGCTTATTAAGAAAACATCAGTTCTGTAATTCACTGTGCTTTCAGGATAATAAGATTTCACATACATTATTGTTATTTTAGCAGGTTTGGAAAAGAAGGACTAAATGTAATTCACAATCATCTAAATTTAATTTAGTTCAGATCCAAGTGAGTAGCGCCAAAAAAGGTTTTTCATCACTTCCTCATTCTTCATTTTCCTTTCCTTATTCCTTCCAGCAATCGGTTGTTTTTTTTTTGATAGCAACGCACAGCACATTGCACGACACACTCTGTCCATATTCCCTTTGTCTCTCTCTGCCTCACTGCCGTTCGGAATCTGATTCACCGTCCCCTGTTTTTCCCCTTCGGTTTTGGTCTCATGGCTTCTCCATGACTCTTTGTTCTGCTTCTATCTGTTGTCCCCTCACTATATTTATGTTTATCGATCTCTCGCTTTCTCAAGGTTTGTACAGCCCACATTTCCACCCACTCCTTGACGTCAAGATCCACTAGTGCTGTGTAATTGGATCCCTATCTACCAGCTCCAGGGCGGATCCCATGATTCAAACGATTACACTCCAGCCTATAGGCTGAGTGATTGTGTGTTCTCAGTCCAGCTAAGCAGCTGCTCGAATGAAGTGAAGAGCTGAGAGGTGGAAAGAGGGTGCGAGGAGCATTGAACACACCTGGCTACGACCTCGGCGGAAATCCAGCCCTCACCTGGATATCAGACTATCACTTACTACAGAGACACTGGTGCTTAGCACCAACTGCTTTGAACTCCTGCGATTTCTCTTTCTACAGCACCTCTAGGAACGGCGCACACCATGGAGGCACTCAAGGGTCAAGGCTGAAGCCGGGATCTTCAGTGATTTAGGATTAGAAGCAAAGAGCACTTGTGAGAGAGACCGAGCTTTAACCTGATTGTAAACAGAGGCGTTGTTTAAACAATTGAAAAGCAAACCTTCAGCAACAATGAACTACCTTCCGATCCACTTGATCGCATTGTTATTGGGTGAGTTTTTCATTTTTAAAAGTATATTTACTGTAGCTCTGATTCAATATTTTGAATTGTTTTTAAACGGGGGCACTGGCATCTGTAATAACGGTAGTGTGTTTGCATCAAAAAGTACATTTCTAGCAGGTTTATAGTTTTCGGTCGGCTATGATTTTTGATTGTAAATGAAAGTATTCAGTGCTAGCCAAACAATTCCACTGATGTGCTTGTGACACTATAGAAGCCCTGGATTGTACAGATCTCTGATTTATATCACATGTGTTGGAAATTCAGGGAATCTCATGAATGCAATTTCTGCCTGGTAGAAATGGTAGATGTATTTTAAAAGTACAAAGCGAAACTCAGCATTTTTTCAGTATCGGCTCTCTGTTGTGCTTTATTTTTGACTAGTATAAATTAACATTTTGGGGGATTGAAAATAGCAAAGAAGCCCACAAATAGATCTTGCTCTCTTCGACCCACATCGCCCTTTTCTTTTTGTTGAATGAGAGTCTAGCAGAACCTGATGAGGTTCATAGTCAATCAGTTACTGCTGAGTTTCAGTACTGAAAGCCCATGTTTGTTTACATGGCCAATCTGGATTGACTTCTGATTATGTTGATCAATTTTGAGTCCAAATTGGCTACATGCCCTTTGCAGTAGAATATTATTGAATTATGATCACTGTTCAATGGTTTTAGATTTCAGTGCTGATGTGCAACTTGTGATAATGCCATAGGTATAAGGGTATCAGAATATCACTCCATGTGCAGCGTTGAATTGAGGGAACAGCCGAGTAATTCCAGTCAATAGCATCTGGCCATTTATATACTTTCATCTGAATTTGTTAGAAATTATATTGTTTTTTGTCACGTTTTCATTTTGATTTAAATCTGTGAATTCAGATCAGAGTGCATTCCCAGCTCAAACTAACGTGTAAAAACACTAAATTGTGTGGCTTATCAAATTACAATATTTTTGGAAGTGTAAAATGCACCCCAGTCAGAATGTAAATTTAAAAAAAAATTAAAATTCCACTCAAAGTGATAAATGTCTACTGGGGAAAGGAACACTTTTCTATTTTGGGCACCTAGCAGTCGCATCAAGCATTCCTGAGTCAGGCATATCGTGGACCTGATGCAAAATAAAGTACGCCTTGCTCCAACTGTCTTCCTTAACATCATTCTCAGAGAAGCAAGGCCTACGTTAGCAATGTGAATTTTTCATATCCCGCAGCATCTGGCCTTCAGATACACTCTGAATTAAATTATTAACTGGTATAAACGCATGAAAAGAGGACAAAAAAAATGTAAAACCTGCCCCATCCAGTCATAGTACAACCATGTACAACCAGCCCCTAACCATGCTATCCCCTGGGAGAGGCGGAAAAAAACCTGCGACTGATTCAGGAAAATCTCTGGGAAATTCCTCTTCAACTCTCTAAAGCAAGCTCCGTGAGATCATGGTAGCCCGTGCATATCATAATTACAATTAACTAGTAACTTACTCTGTATAACTGGAAATTTATTTATAGAATCATAGAAAGGTTACAGCACGGAAGGAGGCTATTCGGCCCATCGAGTCCATGCCAGCTCTATGCAAGAGCAACCAGCTAGTCCCACTCCCCCACCCTATCCCCGTAGTCCTACAAATTATTTCCTTTCAAGTACTTATTCTGTTTCCTTTTGACAGCCATAATTGAATCTGCCTCCACCACCCCCGAAGGCAGTGTATTCCAGACCCTAACCGCTCACTGTATAAAAAAGTTTTTTCTCATGTCACCTTTGGTTCTTTTGCCAATCACCTTAAATCTATGTCCTCTGGTTCTTGACCCTTCTGCCAATGGGAACAGTTTCTCTCTATCTACTCTGTCCAGATCCTTCATGATTTTGAATACCTCTATCAAATCTCCTCGCAACCTTCTCTGTTCCAAGGAGAACAACCCCAGCTTCTCCAGTCTATCCAAGTAACTAAAGTCCCTCATCCCTGGAATCATTCTAGTAAATCTTTTCTGCACTCTCTCTAAGGCCTTCACATCTTTCCTAAAGTGCGGTGCCCAGAACTGGACACTCCAGTTGTGGCCGAATCAATGTTTTATAAAGAATCATCATGACTTCCATACTTTTGTACTCTAAGCCTCTATTTATAAAGCCTAGGATCCCGTATGCTTTTTTAACCGCTTTCTCAACCTGCCCTGCCACCTTCAATGATTTGTACACGTAAGCCCCCAGATCTCTCTGTTCCTGTACCCCTTTTAGAGTTGTTCCCTCTAGTTTATATTGCCTCTCCTCGTTCTTCCTACCGAAACGTATCATTTCGCATTTTTCTGTGTTAAATTTCATCTGCCACGTGCCCGCCCATGCCATCAGTCTGTCTATATCTTCTTGAAGTCTATCACTATCCTCCTCACTGATTACTACCCTTCCAAGTTTTGTGTCATCTGCAAATTTTGAAATTTGCTCTGTACACCCAAGTCCAAGTCATTAATATATATCAAGAAAAGCAGTGGTCCCAGCACTGACCCCTGGGGAACACCACTGTACACCTCCCTCCAGTCCAAAAAACAACCGTTTACCACTACTCTCTGTTTCCTGTCTCTTAGCCAATCCAAGTTGCTACTGCCCCCTTTATTCCATGGGCCGCAATCTTGATGATAAGCCTACCGTGCGGCACTTTATCAAACTTTATTCTCGCAGAAAATGATGAAGATCCCAGTTAAAGAACTGTAACGACTCCTTAACGCATGTCTCAGCACTTTATTCCGGAGAGTGATGACTCTGCTGACCCTTTGTCTGTGGATGTTATAGGCAAGAGCCTTGTCCTATATTCCCATTCCATTTCAAATAACCTATCTAACTGGACTGTATCCAATTCCTTCATCATTTTAAAGAGCTCTATCATATCCTCTCCAAGCCTGTGTTTCTTAAAAGTAAGGAACACTAATTCTTGGAGCCTATTTTCATAACTAAGAGCTTGAAGGATGAGTAACATCCTGGTCACCCTCCTCTGCATCTTCTCCAGAGCTGCAATATCCTTCACCATGTGCAGGGACCAAAACTGGACACAGTACTTCATAACAGAACCTTATATAACCTAAGTATAGTACTCTTTGTTTCGTATGCTGTGGTCCTAGCAATACAATCTAAAACCCTATTTGCTTTCTCAATGGCTACCTCACACTGTTTCAATAACTTTAATGAGCATTTATCATGCAAACCCTTTACATCCAGCAATGGAAGAAAACAGTCAGCCGTTAACGACATTTAAAGCTGAACATGAAAATTAACCGAGGGCAAGAATTATGAACTGAAGTAGTATGAACTGTCCCTTTTAGAACAACTGGTGACACACATGCCCAGTTGAATAGGCACAATGCCATATTTTACTGTTTCATCATAAAACTGCCAATTCACGAAAGCAAAATGTCCATTTGACATAAATGCATGATGCTGTGTTTGCTGACCATCGAGTACACTCCTGTACAGAGGGACTGACCTGACCCTCTGCATGTATGCATTATCATTTACATTGCCCTTCCAGTAATTTCTACCGTGCTTAGATGAGGTTATTCAATTCTTTACAGATTACAGATTTTAATGATGCATGAGTGCAGATCCATTTCTGGTGGTCTTCTGGCGGGTGTGAGGCTGATCTATGCCTATCTTCAGGAGGGGCTCTATGAGCAGGATTTTCTGCTAGTGAGTGGAAGGATACAATTTTGATCCCGATCAGTCTAGTGTTCCCAATTTAGAGACAGGGTGGCTTTAGGCTTTCCATTTAATCTGAATGATTCTGAAGACCTACCTACAAAAGCCTCTGCATCAGTATTTTATGCTTTCAGATATTTAAAAGTAAAAAAAAATGAAATAAATATATAATCACAGGACAAATTCTGCTTGATTTTGTGTTTTAATTGAATTGATTTTGCATTTTAAAAAATATTTGTTATTTAATTTCATTGTTCTATATTAAGAAAGACTTGCAATTATATAGCACTTTTCACATCCCCAGGATGTTCCAAAATGCTTCATTGCCAATAACATACATTTGAAGTGTAGTCACTGTTGATAAGTTGGATATTTGGAAATTTACAGACGCTTATGTCTACAAGTGAAAACTTAATGAAAATTGCAAAGAGAATTTGAGTCTCCAAGTTAAAGTTAGATAAACCATGATAAATATGAGAGCCTGTACTCGTGACACTAGCACAGAGTCTTCATTTAAAGCTGTAGCTGTTCTATTCGCCTCAGGACTTGAGCTCTATATTATCGTAAACAAACTTCATGTTATATTAGTCAGTAAATAAATCAATTGCCTAGACTTTCCTCCCCATTGCCATTCTCCTTCGTATGATATTGTGGACGAGAGAGGGAAATTGGGGCCATTCTGCCACCTCCCCACCCGGTACATGCCACTTCCGTGATTTTCCTGCAGAAGTGATATTTGGGTGGATATATACAAATTGGATGTTAATAAAGGAAATCCATCATCTGATACATTTTCCTTCATTATGGCTAAGCAACTATTACATTCCAGGATCCAAGGTTACTAAAGAGGGGGGATTTAAAATTTTAAAGTTATGTTGATTGTAGGGCGATTCGTTGCACTTGACTAGTGTACTAAACTTAAAATGTTTCAAAAATTGTCCGCCGCCTTCAGTTATCCAGAGGCAGCTGATCATGCTCCACTGCTGGAAGTACCCAACACCAACAGCAGCAACATGCCTCTCCCCTCTATCACCAGGCGGACTCCCAGGTTCAGCCAGAAATCCCACCAGGTGCCCACCCGACGGTATTTAAATTAGTTGGCCCAGGATAATGTACCATGGTCAGCGTCAGGGGCCACAGGCGAGCGCAAAGTCCACCCCACCATAGTTCTAGCCGAATTACTGCCAGGGAAGAAAATCTAGCCCTATCTGTCGAGTAATTGCATTTCTGATTATACCCTGAGAATAACGGGAAGAAAGGGCTGTGCTGATGAACTTTTGTTTACTGTACATTTGCATGTAAGGCAACCTGCATATCAGATGACAATCCTCTGCTCTCCCCTCTGCCCTCCCTTCACACCTTCCATGTAAGAGACCCAAAAAAATCTATGACCCATGTATAAGATACAGGTCAACGTTACAATAGTATGACATTTTTACAGCTTTCAATGATCGAAGTACCCCTAATTTTCAACAGTAGGGATTCTAACTTCCTGTGGTTTTGGGAAATCACCACATCAGTAACACTGGCTCCTCAGAGAGTGGGAAATTTGATCTTAATTTGCAAGCTGACCATTTCACGCACTTTACAAAAGCAAAGGAGGTGGAGAGAAGGGAGTACAAGACCAAGAGTCGGAGAAAGGGGAATGGGAAACTGGCACTGGAAAGTGGGGATTGGGAGACTGGCACAGGAGGGAGTGCAGTGGAAGATACACTGGAGAGTGGAGATTGGGAGACTAGTTCTGAAGAGTCAAGAACAAAAAGGAGAGCAGGACCAGGCTAGGATCAGGTGAGTGCAGCTCCCCAGAGTGAGCTACATATCATCAATGGCAATGACTGATAAAAACCCATCCCTCCCACTGTCAACTCCCAAACAGTGACTTCAAGTTCTTGTCTTATGTGTATATATGGTACATAAAACACATGCATTAGATTTTCTTTTTTTGGATTACAGTCCCACATTTCCACAATATGTTGATCTGAAAAAAAATCAAACTTCAGATATAAGTTTTTTTTTCAGTATTTGCCAACTAAAATTTTCTTTGGCAATTTCTAGATTGCAAAGAAAGAAAATGTAAAAGAATCATGACATTTCACAATGATGTGAGATGTGTCTGTGATTTACAGCTATTCCTGGAACAGGGTGTGACCTATTGTCTTGCAAAGTGTTATGATTAGATTTCCCTGCACAGTCTTGTTATACTGGCTGCACAGTACACAAAATGAGATAGGAATCTGCTAATGTTTCATCTACTTTGCTTCTTTTTTTTTCTCCAAATAAGGAAGCTTGTAAGAAACTCAAACTACCCGACCTGCCTGCCAACAGCAGTCTGTCTAAAGCATGATTAATACTAGTGGGCTGGAATTGTACCATGTTGTTGTGCTTCGGAAGAGCATCGCCTACTGGACCAGTATTAATTTATTCATTTCTCACAGCACCTATATCTGTGGCCTCTTTGAGTGAGATTGCCAATTTGTGTCCATTTATGGATAGTTATGTACTGTTGATTAGTGCCAATGTGCAGCTGGGGTGATATTGCCTCGACCTATTTCATAGAGGCTCCTTCTAACAAGCTGAGTGAGGAGACTTTCATCTTATTATTTTAGACTGGATTTGAATCCTAGTGTGTGCCACTCACCTCTCTGTCCAGTTGCACTTTAAAGGATCCACGCAGGCATATGTCGCATGCACACACGTGCACACTTGAAAATTTAAAAAAGCTATCTACTGATAGATTAGTAGAGAGCTGCCCACTGTTGGAACCCATTATAACTAGAGCACCTCCTTTAACCCCCTCTCAATTATTTATTTATATTAAGCCTAGATTATGGCACTGAGCCTCAGTGTAAGCAAATAAATATGGTTGACACTATTTCCTCTTTTTTCAATGCAAGTAGTAGGGAGCTACCGCCAGGGTTTGGGAAGGGAATGATCTGCAGCCTACAGAGTTATGCCTAATTTGCATTATAATTCTCTGGTGTTGGTACTGTTGATAAGACCACATTGAAGGTAGCCTTGTCTCCATCGTGATATTTTCTGGCTCTTTTCAGAGTTTATCAGCTGCCATATGAGAAAGCGGTTAAAAAAGCATATTACGTTGAATCTTTATAAAACATTGGTTCAGCCACAGCTGGAGTATTGTGTCCAATTCTGGGCACCGCACTTTAGGAAAGATGCGAAGGCCTTAGAGACGGTGCAGAAAAGATTTACTAGAATGGTTCCAGGGATGAGGACCTTCAGTTACGTGGATAGAATGGAGAAGCTGGGGTTGTTCTCCTTAGAGCAGAGAAGGTTAAGAGGAGATTTGATAGAAGTGTCCAAAATCATGAAGGGTTTAGATAAAATAAATGCAGAGAAACTGTTCCCATTGGTGGAAGGGCTGAGAACCAGAGGACACAGATTTTAGATGATTGGCAGAAGAACCAAAGGCGACATGAGGAAAAATATTTTTACGCAGCGAGTAGTTATGATCTGGAAAGCGCTGCCTGAAAAGGTGGTGGAAGCAGATTTAGTCATGGCTTTCAAAAAGGAATTGGATAAATGCTTGAAGGAAAAAAATTTGCAGGGTTACAGGGAAAGAGCGGGGGAATGGGACTAACTGGATTGCTCTTGCAAAGAGCCAGCATGAGCTCGATGGGCTGAATGGCCTCCTTCTGTGCTGTAACCATTCTATGATTCTATGATTCTATGATTCATATTGTCCTTAGCAACACCAACTTAATAATTGTATTTTGTGCTACCTCACTGACAGAAAGGGAGTGATTTTTTTTGACAGATATATGCAAATTCTGAGTAATACTTATTTCAGACCTGCCTAAATAGGGATAGCTGTCAGATTCCTAGATCAGAATGACGCTATATATCTATTGTAGATTTTTTACAGCTGCCTTCTGTTAGTCATCCTCTACCCTGTATGCTGCTGCCAGTTGTCCTGTAGGGCTGCCCGTCACTGCTTCGCTTGTACAGGCTATTGTCAATTAATCTTATAAGGAAACCAGTCATATATTTTTTACTTGTGCTGTTAATGGTTTGTCTTGTCTGTAAGTCCTAGTCACTAGTTTTGTATAGTATAGCTGTTGCCTTGCCCTGTATGTGGGAACCAGTCACCATTTTACAAAGTGTTATATATTATACCACTTGCTTGTTCTGTGTGTGTGACTGAATCGTTGTTTTTCTTGTACCATATGCTGATACCTATTCTGGAAGCTGTACCATATGTTGGTCCCGTGTATATGGATTAGTCACTGTTTTTTTGTACCACATTCTTTTGGGGCTGTTTGCTAATCTCAGCAAAAAAAGTCAGCGTGAGTATAAAGTGCAAAAACTAAATTAATACTCGTGCTGCTTGTTTCCTAATAGGAGCAGCAGAAGAAAATACACCCTCAGGCGGCATAACAGTAGGAGGCAGCCAGCGGCAACTATAGGAAGAACTGATGTCCCATAATTTTGACTCTCGTAGTTATTGGGGCATTAAAACATTTGGAAAGTTGTTCTCTGCTGCCTATAGTGTTTCAAATCAGGGGACAGAGTTATTCTGAGACCCCCTTGGAGAAAGATCCACAAGCAAGAGAAATGGTCAGTGTAGGTTCCCCACTGGTATTCTTCATGGACTTCTTGTTTGATACAGAATATTGAGATGCAGCAGCACTTGAACTCCTGGAATAAATGTGAAGCTCTTGGCTTAATCACTAGCTATGTGGTATGAATCCAGCCATAATCTTATGGAGAACCGGCAGTCCAACCACATTTTTTCAGTGTCGTAAATGGCCTCTATATGGAGTATATGGACCTTTCATCAAGTCTACCACTCTGCATTGCTTTAGACTGTAGTGAATCCAGGAGCAAGACTTCGATTTTCTCTACCACCAGTCAAATAGAGCTACAATATTTCACAATGAACAGATGTAGGTTTTGTACTGACATTCTTTGGTGAGAAAGAGGGAAATGAGCATAGCAGGTTGCCAAATTATCTTTGCCGCATGCCTTGGTCTTTGCATGTGGACCAATCACTGCTTTACTTTTCTACTATGGTATGTTGTCACAGTTTGTCTTGTGTTTTTGAGCATTCAATGGTTTGCTAGTTACATAAGAAATATAAGAAATAGGAGCAGGAGTAGGCCATACAGCAGGAGGAGCCTGCTCCGCCATTCAGTAAGATCATGGTTGATCATCTACCTCAGCTCCACTTTCCCGTCCTATCCCCATATCCCTTGATTCCCTTGTTCTATCTTTACTAGTCACTGCTTTTCTTGTACATTATACTATTAGGGGTTTTTCTTTGTATATGGAACAGGCATTGCTTTTTCTGCATATTATGCTGTTAGGACTTATTCTTTGTGTGGAAGAATCACTGTTTGCTTGTGCATTACGCTACTGACTTGTCCTATGCAGATTCCATATTACATTGAAAGCAAATGAATAAACACTGAGTGTAGGTAAATTTACTATCTATCAGGAACAAAGACTATCTTTTGTATTGCCTTTAAACACAATAGTAGCATAGCTAGATTCGCAAGGCTTTGATGAATGTACAAAAGGGCTTTGTTGGCAATTCTTAGAAGACCAGCATTATCTCCTATTGCTACATTGTGAAATAACACAATCACAATACAATATTCTTTCAGTCAGAGTCCGTGCTTTATTATTTATGGTTGTTGACATAAAACTTTGTCTGCCCTCACTTGACAGAATTTGATTCTGCCCAGCAGTGAACACCATTCTGCCCAGCAGTGAACACAGGTGAGATTCAGAGCTCCAGAGGCTTCACCACATACTGCCTTAAATTTTACTTTTGTGGTTGTACATTGAATTACATTGGTCTATAGCATAGAAACAGGTCATTTGGCCCAACTAGCCTATGCCAGTGTTTATGCTCCACATGAGCCTCCTCCTATTTCATCTACCCCTATCCCTTTCTCCTCTGTTTGCTTATCTAGCTTCCCCTTAAATGTATCTATGCTGTTTGCCACAACTACTTCAAAAGCAAAATACTGCAGATGCTGGAAATCTGAAATAAAAACAGAAAATGCTGGAGAAGCTCAGCAAGTCAGGCAGCATCTGTGGAGAAAGAAACAGAGCTAACCTTTCAGGTCAAGACCTTTCATCAAGGTCTTCAACCTGAAACGTTAACTCTGTTTCTTTCTCCACAGATGCTGCCTGACTTGCTGAGCTTCTCCAGAATTTGCTGTTTTTATTGCCTCAACTACTCCTCATGGTAGCGCATTCCGCAGTCTTACCTCTCTTTGGGTAAAAAAGTTTCTCCTGAATTCCCTATTGGATTTATTAGTGACAATCTTATATTGATAACCTCTAGTTTTGGACTCCCCCACAAGTGGAAACATTTTCTCTGCATCTACCCTATCAAATCCTTTCATTAGTCTTTCCTGATAAGTAAATCCTCTCAGTTCTGGTATCATCCTTGTGAATCTTTTTTGCACCTTCTCCAATGCCTCTATATCCTTTTTATAACATGGAGTACTGTGCACAGTTCTGGTCTCCAAGTATGGTATAACCAAAGTTCTATACAATTTTAACATAACTTCTCTGCTTTTCAATTCTATCCCTCTAGAAATGAATCCCAGTGCTTGGTTTGCCTTTTTTATGGCCTCATTAACCTGTGTCGCTACTTTTAGTGATTTATGTGTCTGTACCCCATGATCCCTTTGCTCCTCTATCCCATTTAAACTCTTATTATCCAAGCAATATGTGACCTCCTTATTCTTCCTACCAAAATACACCACCTCACACTGATCTATATTGAAATTTATTTGCCAATTACATGTCCGTTCTGCAAGTTTATTAATGTCTTCTTGCATTTTAACATGTTCTTCCTTTGTATTAACTATACCCACCAATCTTGTGTCGTCCGCAAATTTTAAAATTGTAATTCCGATTCCCGAGTCCAAATCGTTAATGTAAATTGTGAACAACAGTGGTCCTAGCACCGATCCCTGTGGAACACCACTTCCCACCTTTTGCCAGTCTGAGTAGCTACCCTTAATCCCTACTCTCTGTATTCTGTTTTATAGCCAGCTTGCTATCCATTCTGCTATCTATCCCCTGACTCCACATGCTCTGACCTTAGACATGAGTCTACAATGTGGTACCTTATCAAAGGCTTTTTGATAATCCAAATATATTATTTTGGAACAGAAGCCTAGACATAGTATAAGTGGGGTTAAAAGACAGAACATGTATGAATAAAGAAGCTTATTGAATTGAGGAAAGTTAAGTGAGAGGTCAAGGCCTGCAGTGCAGGATCCCACAAAGGTTGTAAAAAGGAGAGGAAAATCAAGAAGCAGTGATTGAATGACACCAAGTTTGGGTTTTAAAGTGTATGAGGATGGGAAGACCTGAGGGAGGTAAGGCCAAAAGTTTTCAGGTCCTGAGAACGATTGATTTAGGATAGGAAACAATGCAGTGAGTGTTGATTTTAACTCGGTGAGGAAGCCCCAAAAGGCTGTGGATGCTGGATCAATTGAAATTTTCATGACTGAGATTGATAAATATTTGTTAGGTATGGATATCAAGGGATATGGAGCAAAGGCAGGTAAATAAAGTTGAGTACAGATCAGCCTACCCCTGTTCCTATGGCCTCCCCAGACACAAGAACGATATTTGGATCTTGGACTGGCTTGGTCTTTAAAGAGTTGAAGAGGAAAGAGAAGTGTTTGGCATGAAAAAGGATGCTGACCTCCTTGGAGACAGCTTTACAATGGAGGAGATTTGGGAGATCCGTTTGCGATTGAAGGAGATAGTGAGGCAAAGGTGAAGGACTAGAGGTGGAGCCTAAAGTAGCTAGTCGTTCAACTTACATAGACGTGAAGGAAATAGGGCTCAGATTTTCTGATTGATGTTATTTTAACACCAGTAATAATGCTGATTGTAAAATGTAGGCTTATGTCAAAAGAAGTTAGAAACAATATTTACATTGCTCCATATTAAGGCTTGGGTTAGATCAAAATGTAGCCCACCAACCCATTTAAATTCCAATCAGTACTCACTGCTCTGCTTCAACTTGTTCATTCCCAGAGCATAAACGGAATATATCTGCACACCACGAGGATTAGAGAAGTTTTTTAAGCCTGCAATTGGTAATAATGACAACCTTATTGATTTGGGTTTTATCAAGTCCTGTCACACGTAAGTAATCAAACTGCTCCAATGGTGCATCTAGCCACAGAGTTTTATCGTTGATAGTTTCAATCATTGAGTGTTAATTATCACAATGATTTCCATGAGTGATTTACTTTGTATTACACTATTTCACATATTAATATTCAGGCACATATTCTCAGAACTTACAGCAAGATCTCCAGTAACCAGCAGTTAACAAGTCATTGTTTCAGCATCTTGGCAAGGCAAATACATTTACATTTAGAGTATTTATGCAGTCTTTATTTTTACATTTAGCAAGCAGCATACCTTTGGGGAGTCTATGATTCTGCTGTCAGGATAGGGGAGACAAATAAATACAGGGATATGGATCACAGATGTCAAAGCAAAGGGAAGAAATGCTTGCATTTATATAGCATCTTATCGCGTCTCTCTAAGAAACATCTCAAAATTCTTCACGACTGTTGTTCTGTAGGCAAATGCATCAATCAATTTGTACACAGTAAGAACCCACAAACAGCAATGAGACGAATGACCAGTTAATCAAATTTTTTTTGAGTGATGTTAGTTGAAGGATGAATGTTGGCCAGGACGTTCTTTAAATAGCCCTCCCAAACAGGTAAATGGAGTCTCAATTTAACATCTGACTGTGCAGCACTCCTTGAGTGGGATTTGAACCCACAACCTTCTGACTTTGAGGCAACTGAGCCAAGCTGACATTCTGCAGAACGACTTATTGTGAAAGTGTTGAAAGTGTCACCATTGCTGTCGGAAGCATCAAAACTCCAATTGGTTGTCTCTGATTTCTGCATTCTGCTGTTGGCAAATATAAAAGGCTGCTAATAGGTGGCCATTAGGTCAGATCTGCCACTTTGGGTGATCTCCTAGCCCATCTATATGGGCCAGCAGTGCACTCTTCCCTGTATAAAACTTCTCCCAACATCAGGAAAGGTCAAATGTACTCTTTCTTTGTGTAGGCACAATTGCTTTAAAGTTGCATTTCCAACTTTGAATCTCACACATATGCAGTTAAGCAGTTATATATTGTTTTTGAATGTGCTCTGCAATATATATGTTGTTGATTCAGAAGTGAGGAGACTGGATATATTCCAAATTGAAGTGGTTCTGCAATACTAAGTTGGTTACTTATCGATTGGCAATGAATGTATCTTGCAGTAGGTGCTAGTGGCACCCTCTGTGTATGATGTTGAATGGCTTTGAACACTAGCAATATACAAACAGCCATCTTACTCACTGCTTCAAGTAGTGTTTGGTATTGAGAGCATCAGTAATGCAATGTGGTCAGACAGATACATTCTTCAGTGTCCACTTGCTAATTGGAAAAAGCAGAACTCCATGCTTGTGCACTTCAATATATGCACGCAACTCTGCTCGTCAGCCTCCACCAGCCACTGAAACCTTCAGTATTAGAAATGAGTGGGTGGAATACTCATTTATTTCCTATCATTGCAAATTTGAAAGTCTGTTCAGTAGACGACCACCTCTTCAAGATGGTCTCATCACCAAAACCAAGCTGCATATTTAGCACTGTTGTGATGCAAAATAGCATGCTGTAACTGGGCCATTAGTGTAAAACAGATTGGATTCATCTTAATTTGGCATCTGTTTTACTGCAGCTTGGAGCTGGTGATGAGATCACCTTGAGGAGGTCGTTGTCCACTCAGAAGTCTTTTAAGTTTCTAATAGTAGAAGAAAACTAATTACCCTATCTGCTTATTTATAACATTGAAAAAGTCATGGCATTTGGAGTCCAGTGAGCATAGTTGTGTGCGTACATTTTAAATATATAAGAGTAACATTCTCTCTTTTTCGACTAGTGAGCAGTTTATGAATCCACGCTTTTTATTTGCGGGGTTGTTTCACCAACCACCCAACGGAGGAAAAGACGTGGTCACCACTAGCTGACTGTTCCAGCCCTCCCTCACAATGGTTTTCTCCAACTTACCTTGAAGTACAAATACAGGCATGTTCCCTGCACGCACGGATTTTTTAAAAACACATTTGCTCTTTTAGCTGATTTCACCCACAGATCCTGATGGGTTGGACAAGATGAGTAGGCGAGAAAGCATTGTATGAGAGAATAAGTTTCCCACAGAAAAGTGGGAGCAGTCAAAGTAATGACTGTCATGTTTTTGAATGTGTGAATTCAGAAGCTACTCCCGCCTCATTGTATGTATCTCGCACCAAAAGATGAGGTGGGTTCCAGCCAGTTTGGTGTTTGAAAGTTTGACAGGTTTAGTGAACAAAACAAGTGTTCATTTAATTCTACTTTACTCATGAATCCACTGTTCATTTTTTGTATGTTACTTGCAGTATATCATGGGGTTTGTGCTTTGAACAAAGATAGACGCCACTTTGTTATATAAATTAGTTCACATTCTCCCCCCACTCTCTCATCAGTGAACATTACACACCAATTTTAAGAAGTTTGGGTTGATTTAGTTCCAACATATATTTAAGATACAGCATGACACTGTGGGACAAAAAGGACACAAGATATTTATAAGCTCACAAGGGGATCATGTATTATATTTCATTACAAATTTTATTTCAACTATATGCTTACTCATATTTATGAAATGTAATTTTGTTCTGAATCAGTCTTTCTGACACAAGTCTGATTGCTTTATATTTTACGCAGATTAAAAAATATATTATGCAAAAAGGAGTCACCAAGGTTCCATTAATTTATTAATAAACCATTATGCAGCAGTCTCCTTCATAAAATCAGTAAGTTTAACATCGGATCCACATGAAAATCAAAGTAGGGAATAATGACTACAATACACAAAGCAGCTGAAGCATCAAGGGATAATTCGGTAACTGGAAGCCGGCCTTATATTGTTGCCATTGTCTCTGCAGATGACTCAACAGCTGCACTAGCAGCAACCAGAGATAGAACTTTGACACTGAGATGTAATACAATGTCAGTGCTGTAACCCTGATTAAATTATGTACTGTGCATCCTCTATATTAGATCATTTATCATCTTAAATCAAACCTTCCCCTTGTACTTAATTGCTTTCTTGGTTTAACTCCCCTGGTGTGCTAAGCGTCTTCTGTTTTATAGCAACAAATGATTGTGTTTGTTATCAACCAACCGACTGGATAAATTGCATCTTGTTTATGACAGGGATTATACCTGGTTGTGAGCAATGGGAGGCCAGCTAAATCCAATGATTCAGGCATATTTACGCTGCAGGATACTCGGAACTTTGATTTTCATCAAATGCCAAATTTGACGTGCTGTAAATTATCCTGCAGTCCACAATAGAGGAGAGGAACCATCAAAGCAGAAATTCCTGTTTACAAAGCTGAATTTGCTGCATTGTTCAGCTTAGTGAGAAGCCAAGGTTTGCAATAGCAAAGATGGTGGCAGACTATTGGTGCAGTTCACTGCGATTCTTAACTATTTGTTTGACATTTGCACAGCAAGATCCTGAGCAGAAGTGTCAACATATATGAATTTTTGTGATTGTGAGCTTGAGGCTTACATGTCACAGAGTCCCAAAGTCATATAGGCCAAGAAACTCGATCGTGTTGCGCCCGTTTTATAGGTGTCAAACGCTATCCAATATAGCGCCCTTCCTACGTCAGAAGTGCACAGCCAGCCATATTGCACTGGACTGCTCTGTAGGTGTCCGGAGCCTGTGCCAGAAGTATGAAAACATCTCATTGTAATAAAATAAGGGTCCTACGCTTATGGCTTGTAGGACTTTTTTGGGGAAATTGGCCAGCCCCAGCACCTGACTTGCCAAGTGATAAACTCGCCCAGCAAATCATGGCTCTAACATGTCAGCAAGGACCCCACAACAGCATTATTCATTCATCCGCTCCGTACAAATTGGTTACTGGTTTGTTCTTGTAGGCTGCTAGTTAACTTCTGGGTCTTTTTTTGGCTATTTGCCCAATTCCACAAGTGCTTCTGACTTCTGGGAACAATATTGTGCTGCTCCAGGACTGCTTTTGTCTGCTTTGGAAAGAGTTTATTCCAGTCATGGGTGGTCTGGTAGGTCTGCCTTGGGCTGGAGGAGGAGAAGCAGTGAAGAAGACAGATGAGAGTAGGAGCAGCTGGGAGAAGAAGGAGGAGGAGGGCACGCCCATGGCCTGTCTTCAGGGAGCACTTATCCTACCTCAACTACACTGAAGAACAATGTGTCAGGCACCTGCGCTTCACAAAGCAGGCTGCCATCGAGCTAAGTCACCGGCTGCAGCTACAAATGGAGCCCCAAACCAGGGCACATCCTGTGGCTGTCAAGGAAACCAAGGCCATTAACTTTTATACCACGGGGTCGCTCCAAGATGCAGCAGGTAACATCAGCAACATCTCCCAGTTTGCTGTGCTGATATTGTATCAGGGAGGTGGTCAAAATTCTCTACTCCAGGAGGAACACGTAGTTCACATTCCTCATGGACAGAGTGAAGCATTGCAGGCTACCCCAGGGTTCAAAGTGCCATAGACAGCATGTACATTGCCTTGCATACTCCCTAGCATCATCCTGGCATCTTTTTCAACAGGAATGGATAACACTACCTGAATGTCCAGCTCGTTTGCAACCAGATTCCTGGCAGCAGTCATGATTCATTCATCCTGCGCCAGTCCTCTGTGACACCTTTATTCCAACTAGGCTGCCAGGTTACAGGCTGGCTACTGGACAACAAGGGATATCCCCTCAGAGCATGGCTATGACTCTTGTCAGGAACCCGGGCACAGCTGCAGAGCTGGCCTACAACGAGAGCCGTGCTGGCACCAGAAATATCATTGAGCAGACCCTCGGCATGCTAAAGCAACGCTTCCGCCTGCCTGGACTGCTCGGGAGGAGCGCTGACCGTGTTTTCAGATTTGTGGTTGTGTGCTGCACGCTGCATAACTTCGCCATGCTGAGAGACCAGCCCTTACTAGCACCTGGGCAGCAAGAAGTGGAGGAGGAGGAGGAAAAGAAGCGCAAAGTGTAGGAAGAGCAGGAACAGCATCGACCACCAATGGCCTGGCTACAGACTGCAACTTCTTGGCGTGGGCTGGGGCAGCCTGGTCCAGCTGGCTGTGCCACTCTAACAAGGGCTCTGGAGGTGTGGGTAGTGGAGACGCAAGCATGCTGTCATCCTGAGAGAGGACGGCAGGTGCATCTCCCATAGAGCCAATGCTATGCCCCTGGGGCTGTGCCTCAGCACTTCCAAGGCTCAGAACAGAGTATAGGAGTAATGGGTCACTCTGGAAGTCCCTGTCAACACTGGCTCCCGGAGCCAAATGGCAGCTGTCTGAGCTTCCATGGCAGCTGGGAGCCAAGTTCCTTGCATTGTTCTCTTCTGCCATGTCTTCCCATTAGTGGCAAAAGTGTTGCCCAGTGGGCTTTCTAACCCCCCCTCCCCCCAGGGGCAATGGGATCTCCCTCCTCCCACCCATCACCTGGACCAGGACCTCCAACGCTTTACCGGAGAACCTGGGGGCCCTCTCGGGCCCTCTTGCAGCCATTTTGCACCTTTCAGTGTTTCTTGCTGTCTACAACCAGAGTGCACCTCCCCATTAAGAGGTGCTGGCTGTCTTTAAGTGGCAGCGGAGACGCCCGGTTTCCCGCCCCTTCTAAGCATTCGTGCAGCCAGTAAGCAGCGCGGGTAGTGCTGGCTGCATGCCTGACACTTGATAATGAGTTCCCAGCATGGATTTCCCGTGGTCCCTGCGTGCACGTGATCTGGCGTGTCGGCGCCGTCCCGCCCATCTGCACCTCCCTTTTCGGGTGCGATCAAGTTTCTAGGTCCTAGTGCATTTAAATTGCCTATACCAACCTGCCACATCAAGTTACTTCAGTTGTGGCACCAGCTAGTGGTAGGATCTAGTGAAGAATGAAATCCGATTTAAATACATTCAATCCACTTAGGCGGAAGCTTTTCCTCCAAACAGTTGGAAATTTTACAATTAGTGCACAATTTGCTTATATAACAGTCCTGCAGTTCAAAAGTAATTTATTGTGTGAATTGCTTTGAGATGTTTCAACATGACATGACCCTATATAAAGGCAAGTGTTATGGTTATAATTTCAGCTTCGGGGTAATTCTGTAAAATGATTTTCAAGTGGTAATGACTGCATGTTTCTTGAACTGGAGAAAAGCAAACCTTCTTCTGGTTAGTTTTTTGAGATAATGGACAAAGTAGTTTTAGGCTTGCTAAAGATATTTGTTTATTTGAGTGTGACATCATTAGTAGTTATATTTTTATCCTAAAAAGAAAGTTAGTTGATAGATATTCGGAATGGGGAACCTTTTTGACTCCCTTTGATTTTCTCATCTCCCGTCTTGAAGAGTTACTCATACTGGTTCCTTGGCTATGATTTACACTCCAATATGTCATCCATTCTTCATGTTTGAACTAGCTATTCAACTCTGGGGGCATCATTCTGTCCTCGGACAACATCCGCACACAGCACTTTTCAATAGGTGCCATTGCATAGTGATCAGAAGCAGGAACCCTGGCTGTTCCTCTCTTTCTCTTTCTTTACCTCAGGGACACTGAAGCCAATTGTAATCTCACTACCTCACCCTTTCTGGTCTGTGTAGCTCAGTTTCACATTTTGAATCGAAGTTGTGGCTCATGCCATCAGCTGTACCTGTGGTTGCCTCTTACCGGATGATACTGTTGCGAAATAGCTAACATGTTACTCAATAAGTCTTTATTCTCATGACTTCAAAGACCACATATGTGGTAATAGCAACATGTATGTTCCTGTAGTCAGGAACTTATTAATCAAAAAAATAGTATTAGTAATAGCCCAACAGGATCACACAGCTTTGCAAAAGCAAAAAATCTGTGCAAGTATAAAATTGGTTTCCACGTTTTATACTCATAAATTAGGAAATGCATGTAACCATGGGGCTAATAATGTACTGGGTGGTAGATTGGGGAGAGTTAGGGAACACCTTCCACTTCAATGCTCCTGACATGCCAGGAGTGTATGCTGGGAAATTGCCTATTCCCTGCCCTGAATTCTCCCTCCGTTAATCACTGAAAACCGTGGGTTGGGGTCTGCAATTTAACAATACCTGCTAGGATTACCAAAACAGATAATCTCCCCTATTGGCTGAAGACATTTGGTTTAGCTATTACTCTTTGTGATTAGTTACTTGGGATCATTACTGTTACGTGCAGAAATGATCATAGTTTATTATTCCTGAAGGGTGGTGGCACCAGCAGCGCAGTACTCTCCGAAAAATGCATGGGGGGGCCTTTTTTGGGATGAATTTCGTCCCCAGAGTAGAGCCGAACTGGCAGTTCAAGAGCTACTGAAGTCATTGCCCAGGCACTGTTGTTAATAGAACTTCAATAAAGTATAATGAATGGCATGTGAAATCTTCATATTGTGTTCACTTGAACTGAAAATAGCCAGCAGCATAGTTATAGATTTTCATCCTTTAAAATTAGGGTTGTGTCCAGAGAGAATATTTTAAACAACGTAACATTAGTGTGAAGTACTGGTAGTCATGGTGGAAGCAATTTGAAGTAATTGAGTATATCACATGAACTGTGTATTGGCATGGCATTAAAGCATATTGGATTACGTGGAAATTTATTGGTTCCCAAATCACTGGATAAGGTTAATGTTAACACTACCAGGGCAACTGAGGGCAAATATAGTGCCCCTCTTGGCACCTTGGCTGAGATCAGCTAACTCGGCAAAGACAGGAGATTGAATCATGGACCTTTCCATTCGACGGCTGTACAACTTTGGATGGGATTTAAAAAAAATATAATAATAATCTATGAACAGAAAAATAAATTCAATTGCTATAGAGTTAAATAGCCCAAGTTACTATTGATGTATTAGTAACCGGCTCTACAGAGTAGAATTCTGGTGCTATTAAACTTACAAATACAGTACCCTGATTTTTTTTCCTCAGCCAAAGCTTGAATTAACATACAGTACAAAGTCATGAAATACAGCAAAAGAGTGCAATAAATGCAGAACTATTCAAATAACAAGCACAGGTTATGAATAATTCTCAGCACTTAAAATTATTCAGGGCCAAGGGGTCTATAAATTAGTTTGTTTTTAGTACTGGAATTACCTACTGGCACCATTTTATGAAATTAATAAAGTATAGTGTTGGCAGCATCGATTAAAATCATGGATTTATGAGTGGGCTGTACCATGTCCATGAAATGATTCTCACACAGTACATTTTGACGTACAAATAACTGAGACCCAGCATAATCCAAGGTTGGGGTGATTTTATGAAGGGCATATTTTTACATCTTCATTCAAGTTTTGCATCATTAGTCAATGTAGAAGGCTAGGCATGTAGTAAGCATGGTCTGATAAGTATTGCATACACAAATTGGACCAATTAAGCCATCGGAAACACTGCTCTCCTTGAAGCAGTCAAGTATTGTAGGTGCTGAATCTATGAGTCCTTGCCCCAGTACCTGCCCACATACATCTGCAACTCTTCTGATACCCCCTGTCACTTAAACAGATTCCTATAGGCAGGAAATCTCCATGCCCACAGACTACGGCCTGGATTTTCCTCGACTACCCGCCCGAAATCGGTTGTGATATTGGCGGAAACAAAAGGAACGATTGGGCAGCAAGGGCTACTGACACCCCCCGCCCCCGCCCCCCCACTCCGAACTTGATTTCCTCCGCCCACCCCTGCCGGGATCTCTGCTGGCTGTCCTTTAACCGCCTGCCGCTTGCAAATATCAGTGGGGCCCAGATTCTTGTCCACTTTCCCTCCTGTTCGCCGTGCTTATTGCTGCTCCATGGTATCATCAGGTGAAGCCAAGTGATAGTCGCTGGGCTAGCGGCCGGCAGACCCTGAACTGTGAGAATGGAGGGAAGGGGCTTTGTAGTGTCCTTTTTTCCTTCCAATTTGTCCCTAAACACCTACCTTTTGTAGGCCTCTGTCTTGACCCGTCCTAGGAAAATGGACCGGGGTCATGGCAGGGTCGGGCTAGCGGGTAGAACTCCCACCCAACCTTGTAAGGTGGGAAAGGAAAATCCAGCCGTACATATTTCAGGATAATTTGTAAGATGTATATTCACTGAGAAACAAAATAAATCAACAGATAAACCAGCAATACAGTATAATTTTCACATTTAAAACTGTTTTATGAAATCAAAATAACAAAGTGCTTCAGAATTCTTAGTCCTTTGTCAGAGTCTTTTAAATGGTTGTTAGATTGATGTTACATCAGCACTTCTGCTGCACAGAATTCTGCCCTGTTGCCATTAAATAAACTCCAGTTCTGCTAAATGAGCTAAAAACACGGAATCTCAGCGCCACCAAGAGTTGCCCTCGAGGCCGCGGTGGGGTGGAGACCGTCTTCCACCTCCTGATGGGCTGCCCCTTCGCGCAGACGGTTTGGAGAGATGCGTTGGTATCTGTCCCAGTTCATCCCCCACAGTTCGGTAACACAGGACGCTGTGCTGTACAGGCTGATCCCCGGGACGCACACTGAGACAGGTATCACCTGCGGCTGGAAGACCATCCAATCGGTGAAGGAGGCCCTTTGGTCCTCCCGAAACGTGCTGGTGTTCCAGCTGAAGGAGCTGTCCACGACCGAGCGCTGCCAACTGGCACACTCCCAAGATCCAGGAGTAAGTGTTGCAGGACGCACTGAAGCAAGATGCGACCTACGCAAAGGTTCTATGGGGAAAGGCCACCGTGTAATGCCACCCCCCCCTTGATTTGTACACCATGAATCATAAGGAATACACTGTGTTTGAATTGTAATATTGAGATCGCACTGTGTACAATCTATAATGTATTGGTTTGAATTGTACTGGTTTGAAATTGTGATATTTATGTTGAACTGTGTGTATCTTTAAATTCTATGAAATAAAGTATATTTTGAAATTTAAAAAAATAAATGAGCTAAAAAGCTATAGGTGTCAGCATCGGTTTAGTAGTAGCATTCTCATTTATAATTTAGAAGGTTGTGGGTTCAAGTCCCGAGACTTCAGCACATAATCTCGGCTGACATTTCAGTGCAGTATTGAAGGACTGTAGGAGATACCATATTTCGGATGAGACTTGTCTGCCCTCTCAGGTGGACGTAAAAGATCCCATGGCACTATTTTGAAGATGAGCAGAGGAGTTCTCCCGGTGTCCTGGCCAATATTTATCCTTCAACCAACGTCACTAAATCAGATTAAACAGGGTTGGACCTTGCAGTGTGCAAATTGGCTGCCCCGTTTTTCTACATTACAACATTCAAAAGCCTTTGTTGGCTGTAAAGCACTTTGGGGTGTCCTGAGGTCGTGAAATGTGCTAAGTAAATGCAAGTTCTTTCTTTCTAATTACCCTTGGTCCATCTGTAGCTGTTGACACCTCAAAAACCAAAGGAAACTTGTCACAATAAGCAAGTGCATTTGAAATAAATCCAAACTTGTTCTCAACAGACTGGTAATCAATTCTAATTATTTCTATCACCGGGAAATTAAAATAAACTCTGCTGGCTGGCTAATAAGTTACCAATTACATCAGACTCAAGAGGAAGCCAATTGGAATTTTACGTTTGGGAAGGTCACTCCCTTCCCCTTTGTGAAACCTCTTGATCAACAAGCTATCAAAAGCTATACAAGAAAATTTCTATGCTACTTACATGTAATGCCTTCAGACAGAAGCATAGATTTGTACTGTGTACAGGGTCTCGAACTCCTTAGCAGAAGCTATGGCTTCCATTAAAAAAAATCCCAGTGTCCTGGCCGAGCTACAATGAAAAGTTATGATATAGACATATTTATTAACACGACGCAGGATGGAACATGCATTCAAATGTGAATTGTTTGTTTTTTTCAGTTTAAAACACAGTATTCAACAGACATTCACACAATCACGGTATGAGGTGAGCTGTTGATAAATATTTTGACAGCTGTCCAACAGATTCCCTCTTATTGGATCGTATTTGCTGCATGCAAAAATCGTGGTTTTGTTTTTTGATTAGATATATCCGTTGCTAATCAGAACTCCATGAATTTGTTCTCTGGGGAGCTCCATGCCATTTGGGTTGGCTGCTTGCTTTTATCTGTCCGCTCCTTTTCACTAATGAGAAGGTCTAATTATAAATTTGATGTTGGAAGGTTGTCAGCTATGGTTTACTGTATAGTACAGTGTAAGGGAGATACAGAGGTACTTTGAGGCAGCAGCTGTCATACAGCTGTTCAAAGCAATAATAAAGGCTCTTTTATCTGTTTCATTTGGAACTCTTGCACTTCATTAAACAAGACAACTGCCATCAAACTGCTGCCTATTTTAGTTACACGACGTGAAAGACCTACCACTCATGACCTGTCTTTTGTTGATAAAAGTGTTGTTTTGAGGGGCCATCATACAGCAGATGGGCATGTCTGCCATTGGTGCTGTTGACTTACAGCTGCCTTAGTCCCAAGATGATCAAGTGTGTTTATCCTTTCTATTCACAATAATGTAGCAGCATCTAAAATTGGCTTCTGAGGGTCAAAGGTAAATGAATGCTAAGCATGTTTTGAGTGCAGTGAAACATCTGGCTTCATTACACTGAATAGTTCTTAACTCAGAGGCCATTCTAACTTAAGGGTAAAGGTGTCATGAATAGAATTGACAGAGCTGCTCTAAATCACAATGTTTCAATTGAATATAGTTAACTGATTGGCACAGTAATTAAAACATTCAAGCCCTGATTTTAACTTGGGCTGGGAATCGGGCGGTGCGGAGGCTGAAGTGGGTGGCGATCGATCCAGATCCCCCAGAGGGTGAGACCCGGGTGATTTGAGCTCCCAGGCCTCGTTTATATTCCCTGACACCCACCCAAAGCCGCCGAGGATGACAAAAATGTTGCCCCTGCAAAGTAAGGCTTTCGGTGGGGGAGGGAGTCCAGGCTACTCGTGGCTGATGGAGGAAACCTAGGGCAAAGGATGCTCAAGGTTTCCCTGTTAGGCCAGAAGGAGCACTCCTAGGCCATAAAGAACCTTTCAAAAAATTTAAAAATGTAAGACTTACTTGGGCCTCTTCTGGTCCGATGTTGCATGCTGCCAGCTTTTGCTGATGGATTGGAGACTGTGCGTGATTCGCAGGTCTCCGTATTAAAATTATTTTGGAAACCAGGTGACATTATTGGACCCTGATATTTCAATATTTATGAGACCACTGCCTGCCTGTGCAGACAGCCTCCATGCTCTCAAAAACCCAGCAGTTAAAATGGTGGGGCCGGGAACACAGCAACTTTCATCCAACCACCATTTTAACTCCCTGCTCGCAGCATTCCCGCCGGACAGGCTGGGTTAAAATTGAGGCTTCATTTATTGCTAAGTCTAGCAAGACTAATGGGGAAAAAAGTATTCATTAAGTCTACTAAATTAAATGATTATGGACAATCTCACATCATTTCATAGAATGTTACAGCACAGAAGGAGGCCATTCGGCCCATCGAGCCTGTGCTGGCACTTCCCATCAGTCCCACTCCCCTGCTCTTTCCCCCTAGCCCAGTAATTTTTTTTCCTTTCAAGTATTTTATCCAATTCCCTTTTGTAAGTTATTATTGAATCTGCTTCCACCATCCCCCACCACCCCCCCCCCCCCCCCCATTCAGGCAGTGCATTCCAGATCATTACAACTCGATGCGTAAAAAAAATGTTTCCTCATGTTGCCTCTGGTTCTTTTGCCAATCACCTTAAACCTGTATCCTCTGGTTACCGACCCTCCTGGCACTGGAAACAGTTTCTCCTTACTTACTCTATTAAAACCGTTGGTGATTTTGAACACCTCTATCAAATCTCCTCTTAATCTGCTCTGCTGTAAGGAAAACAACCCCAGATTCTGTAGTCTCTCCACATAACTGAAGTCCCTCATCCCTGGTGCTATTCTAGTAAACCTCTTCTGCACCCTCTCTAAGGTCTTGACGTCCTCCCTAAAATGTGGTGCCCAGAATTGAACACAATACTCCAGCTGAGGCCTAACCAGTGTTTTATAAAGGTTTAGCATAACTTCCTTGCTTTTGTACTCTATGCCTCTATTAATAAAGCGCTGGATCCCATATGCTTTTTTAACAGCCTTCTCAATGTGCCCTGCCACCTTCAAAGATTTGTGTATGTGCACCCCCAGGTCGCTCTGTTCCTGCACCCCCTTTAAAATTGTACCATTTAGTTTATATTGTCTCTCCTCATTCTTCATGCCAAAATGTATCACTTCACACTTCTCTGCGTTAAATTTAATCTGCCATGAGTCTGCCCATTTCACCAGTCTGTCTATGTCCTCCTGAAGTCTGTTACTATTTTCCACATTGTTACTACATTCCCAAGTTTCGTGTCATCTGCAAACTTTGAAATTATACCCTCTATACCCAAGTATATTAATATATATCAAAAAGAGCAGTGGTCCTAATACAGACCCCTGAGGAACACCACTGTATACTTCCCTCCAGTATGAAAAACAACTGTTCACTAATACTCTCTGCTTTCTGTCCCTTAGCCAATTTTGTATCCACGCTACCACTGTTCCTTTAATCCCATGGGCTTTAATTTTGCTAACAAGTCTATTATGTGGTACTTTATCAAATGCCTTTTGAAATTCCATATGCACAACATCAACCATACTACCCTCATCAACCCTCTCTGTTACTACATCAAAGAACTCAAACAAGTTAGTCAAGCATGATTTTCCTTTAACAAATCTGTGCTGACTTTTGTTTATTAGCCCATACTTTTCCAAATGCCAATTAATATTGTCCCAGATTATTGTCTCTAAAAGTTTCCCCACCACCGACATTAGGCTGACTTGCCTGTAATTGCCGGGTTTATCCCTCTCCCTTTTTTGAACAGGGGTGTAAAATTTGCAATCTTCCAGTCCTCTGGCACCGTCCCCATATTTAAGGAGGATTGGAAGATTGTGGCCAGAGCCGCCACAATTTCTACCATTGCTTCCCTGTGTAACCGAGGATGCATCCCATCTGAACCGGGTGACTTTTCTACTTTGAGTACTGCCAACCTTTTAAATACCTCCTCTTTATCTAGTACCTCAACCATGCCCTCTGCCTCCACAAGATGATCTCTCTCTTTTGTCCCTAATCGGCCCCACCCTTCTTTTGACTACCCTTTTACTATTTATAAGTTTATAAAAGACTTTTGGGTTCCCTTTTATGTTAGCCGCTAATTTATTCTCACACTCTCTCTTATTCCCTTCTTTAGATCTCCTCTGTACTTTCTGTATTTAGCTTGGTTCTCTACTGTATTATGAACCTTACATTTGTCATAAGCCTTTTTCTGTTTCATTTTAATCTCTATATCTTTAGTCGTCCAGTGAACATAGGAACATACGAATTAAGAACAGGAGTAGGTCATTCGGCCCCTCGAGCCTGCTCTGCCATTTGATAAGATCATAGCTGATCTGATTGTGACCTCAACGCTACTTTCCCATCTACCTACTATAACCTTTGACTCCCTTGTTAATCAGGAATCTATCTAACTCAGCCTTAAAAATATTCAATGACCCTGCCTCCACCGCTTTCTGGGGAAGGGAATTCCACAGACTCACGACCCTCTGAGAGAAAAAATTTCTCCTAATTTCCGTCTTAAATGGGAGACCCCCTATTTTTAAACTGTGGCCCCTAGTTCTAGTCTCCCCCACAAGGGGAAACATCCTCTCAGCATCTACCCCTTCTAGTCCCCTCAGGATCTTATATGTTTCAATAAGATCATCTCTCATTCTTCTAAACCCCAGTGTATACAGGCCCAACTTGTCCAACCTTTCCTCATAAGATAAACCCCTCATCCCACGAATCAGTCGAGTGAACCTTCTCTGAACTGCCTCCAAAGCAATTATGTCCTTTCTTAAATAAGGAGACCAAAACTGCACACAGTATTCTAGATGTGGTCTCACCAATGTCCTGTACAACTGTAGCAAAACATCTCTACTTTTACATTCCATTCCCCTTGCAATAAATGACAACATTCCATTTGCCTTCCTAATCACTTGCTGTACCTGTATACTAACCTTTTGTGATTCATGTACTAGGACCCCCAGATCCCTCTGTAACTCAGAGTTCTGCAATCTCTCTCCATTTAAATAATATACTGCTTTTCTATTCCTCCTGCCAAAGTGGACAAGTTCATATTTTCCCACATTATACTCCATCTGCCAAATCTTTGCCCACTCACTTAACCCTTTGCAGACTCCTTATGTCCTCTTCTTAACTTACTTTCCTACCTACCTTTGTGCCATCAGCAAATTTAGCAACCATACATTCGGTCCCTTCATCCAAGTCATTGATATAGATTGTAAATAGTTCAGGCCCAAGCTCTGATCCCTGTGGCACTCCACTCGTTACATCTTGCCAACCTGAAAATGACCCATTTATGCCTACTCTCTGTTTCCTGTTAGCTAACCAATCCTTTATCCATGCTAATATGTTATCCCCTACACCATGAGCTCTTATTTTGTGTAGTAGCCTTTGATGTGGCACCTTGTCAAATGCCTTCTGGAAATCCAAGTACACCACATCCACAGGATCCCCTTTATCCACATTGCTTGTTACTTGCTCAAAGAACTCTAATAAATTAGTCAAACACGATTTCCCTTTCACAAAGCCATGTTGACTCTGCCTGATTTCATTGAGATTTTCTAAGTGCCTATAACCTCCTTAATAATAGATTCTAGCATTTTCCCTATGACAGATGTTAAGCTAACTGGCCTGTAGTTTTCTGCTTTCTGTCTCCCTCCTTTCTTGAATAGAGGAGTTACATTCACTATTTTCCAATCTAATGGGACCCTTCCAGAATCTAGGGAATTTTGGAAAATTAATACCAATACATCTATTATCCCTGCAGCCACTTCTGTTAAGGCCCTAGGATGAAATCCGTCAGGACCTGGGGACTTATCAGCATTTAGTTCTATTATTTTTTTCAGAACCCTTTCCCTGGTGATTGTAAATGTTTTAAGTTCCTTCCTCCCTTTCACCTCTTGATTTACAATTATTTCTCGCATGTTATTTGTATCCTCTACAGTGAAGATGGATGTATAATATCTGTTCAATTCATCCATCATTTCCTTATTCTCCATTATTAATTCCCCAGACTCATTCTCTAGAGGACCAACGCTCACTTCATAGAATCATAGAAAATAGGAGCAAGAGTAGACCATTCGGCCCTTCGGGCCTGCTCCACCATTCAATATGATCATGGCTGATCGTCTAACTCAGTACCCTGTTCCCGCTTTTTCCCCATATCCCTTGATCCCTTTAGCATTAAGAAATATACCTATCTTCTTCTTGAATATATTTAATGACTTGGCCTCCACTGCCTTCTGTGGTAGAGAATTCCACAGGTTCACCACCCTGAGTGAAGAAATTTCTCCTCATCTCGGTTCTAAATGGCATACCCCGTATCCTGAGACTGTGACCCCTGGTTATGGATTCCCCAGCCATCGGGAACATCCTCCCTGCATCTAGTCTGTCTAGTCCTGTTAGAATTTTATATGTTTCGATGAGATCACCTCTCATTCTTCTAAACTCTAGTGAATATAGGCCTAGTCGACCCAATCTCTCCTCATACGTCAGTCCTGCCATCCCAGGAATCAGTCTGGTAAACCTTCGTTGCACTCCCTCCATGGCAAGGACATCCTTCCTCAGATAAGGAGATGAAAACTGCACACAATACTCCAGATGTGGTCTCACCAAGGTCCTGTACAACTGCAGTAAGACATCCCTGCTCCTGTACTCAAATCCTCTTGCAATGAACACCAACATACCATTTGCCTTCCTAACTGCTTGCTGCACCTGAATGCTTGCTTTCAGCGACTGGTGTACAAGGACACCCAGGTCTTGTTGCACCTCCCCTTTTCTCAATCTATCACCATTCTTTGCATCCTCCTCACAGCTCACTGCAAACTTGGAAATGTTACTTTCAGTTCCTTCATCCAAATCATTGATATATATTGTGAATAGCTGGGCCCAAGCACTGATCCCTGCGGTACCCCACTAGTCACTGCCTGCCACCCTGAAAAAGACCCGTTTATTCCTACTCTCTGTTTCCTGTCTGTGAACCAATTCTCAATCCATGCCAGTATATTCCCCCCAATCCCATGTGCTTTAATTTTGCACACTAACCTCTTGTGTGGGACCTTATCAAAAGCCTTCTGAAAATCCAAGTACAACCACATCGACTCGTTCTCCCCTATCTATTCTACTAGTTACATCCTCAAAAAACTCCAGTAGATTTGTTAAGCATATTATTCATAAACCCATACTGACTTTGTCCAATCTCGTTAATGCCTTCCAAGTGTTCTGTTATCACATCCTTTATAACAGACTCTAGCATTCTCCCCACTACTGATGTTAGGCTAATGGTCTGTAATTCCCTGTTTTTTCTCTCCCTCCTTTTTTAAATAGTGGGGCTACATTTGCCACCCTCCATTCTGTATGAACTGTTCCAGGGTCTATAGAATTTTGGAAGATGACCACCAATGCATCCACTATTTCCAGGGCCACTTCCTTTAGTACTCTGGGATGTAGATTATCAGGCCCTGGGGATTTGTCAGCCTTTAGCCCCATTAATTTCCCGAGCACTTTTTTTTATAATACTGGTTTCCTTCAGTTCCTCCCTCTCACTAGACCCTTGGTTCCCTAACATTTCTGGCAGGTTATTTGTGTCCTCCTTTGTGAAGACAGAACCAAAGTATGTGTTTAATTGTTCTGCCATTTCATTGTTCCCCATTATAATTTCCCCCATTTCTGACTGTAAGGGACCTACATTGACTTCACTAATCTTTTTCCCGTGACATATTTATAGAAGCTTTTACAGTCAGTTTTTATGTTCCCCGCTAGTTTACTCTCATACTCTATTTTTCCCCTCTTAATCAATCTCTTTGTTCTCCTTTGCTGAATTCTAAACTGTTCCCAATCCTCAGGCTTGCTGCTTTTTCTGGCAATTTTATATGTCTCCTCTTTGGATCTAATACTATCCCTAATTTCTTTTGTAAGCCACAGTTGAGCCACCTTTCTGTTTTATTTTTGCGCTAGACAGGAATGAATAATTGTTGTAATTCCTGCACACGTTCTTTAAATATTAGCCATTGCCTATCCACCGTCATCCCTTTTAGTAAAGTTCCCCAATCTATCATAGCCAACTCGCACCTCATACTTTCGTAATTTCCTTTATTTAGATTCAGGACCCTAGTTTCGGATTCAACTACTTCACTCTCCATATTAATGAGGAATTCTATCATGTTATGGTCGCTCTTCCCTAAGAGACCCCGCACAACAAGATTGTTAATTAATCCTTTCTCATTGCACAATACCCAGTCTAGGATCACCTGTTCTCTAGTTGGTTCCTCAACATATTGGTCTAGAAATCCATCACGTACACACTCCAGGAATTCCTCCCCCACAGTATTATTGCTAATTTGGTTTGACCAATCTATATGTAAATTAAAGTCACCCATGATTATAGTTGTACCCTTCTTGCATGCATCTCTAATTTCATGTTTAATGCCCTCCCCTACATCTCCACTACTGTTTGGGGGCCTATAGATAACCCCCACCAACGTTTTCTGCCCCTTGGTGTTTCTTAGCTCCACCCATACAGATTCCACATCGTGATTTTCCGAGCCAATATCCTTCCTCACTATTGCATTGATTTCCTCCTTTCCTCACAACGCCACCCCACCTCCTTTCCCTTTTTGCCTGTCCTTCCAAAATATTGAATACCCCTGGATGTTCAGTTCCCATCCTTAGTCACCCCGCAGCCATATCTCCGTAATTGCAACTATAATCATTCCCGTTAATATCTATCTGCGCTGTTAATTGATCTACCTTATTGCGAATGCTCCGTGCATTAAGACACAATGCCTTTAGATTTGTCTTTTTAAGATTGCGAGTCATCTTAGTATTATTTTGCACTATGGCCCTATTTGTTTTTTGCCCTTGTATTCTCTACCTTCCACTATTGCTTCTTCCCTTTCTGTCTTTTGTTTCTAACCTTGTTTCCCCCTCCTCAGTCTCCCTGCTCAGGTTCCCATCCCCCTGCCATTCAAGTTTAAACCTTCCCCAACAGCACTAGCAAACACCCCCGCGAAGACATTGGTCCCAGTCCTGCTCGGGTGTAACCCATCACGCTTGTACAGGTCCCACCTTTCCCAGAACCGGTCCCAATGTCCCAGGAATCTAAATCCCTCCCTCCTACACCATCCCTGCAGCCACGCATTCATCTGGTCTATTCTCCTGTTCCTATACTCACTAGCACGTGGCACTGCTAGTAATCCTGAGTTCACTACCTTTGAAGTCCTGCTTTTTAATTTATCTCCTAACTCCTTAAATTCACCTTGCAGGACCTCATCCCTTTTTTTACCTATGTCGTTGGTACCGATATGGACCACGACTACTGGCTGTTCACCCTCCCCCTCCAGAATGCCCTACAGCCGCTCCGTGACATCCTTGACCCTAGCACCAAGGAGGCGACATACCATCCTGGAGTTACGTTTGCGGCCGCAGAAACGCCTATCTGTTCCCCTTACAATTGAATCCCCGATCACTGTAGCCCTGCCACGCTTATTCCTCCCCTCCTGTGCAGCAGAGCCACCCGGGGTGCCCCGAACCTGGCTCTTGCTGCTTTCCCCTGATAAGCCATCTCCCCCAACAGTATCCAAAGCGGTATATCTGTTTGAGAGATACTTTACTTACTCTTTTCCTTTTTAAATACCTGTAGAAACTCTTACTATCTGTTTTTATATTTCTAGCTAGCTTTCTCCCGTACTCTAATTTCTCCCTCCTTATTATTCTTTTAGTCATTCTTTGCTGTTTTTTATATTCTGATCAAACTTCTGACCTGCCACTAATCTTCGCGGAATTGTATGCTTTTTCTTTCAATTTGATACTATCTTTAACTTCCTTATTTAAACACGGATGGTATGTCCTTCCCCTGGAGTCTTTCTTTCTCACTGGAATGTATCTTTGCTGAGTGTTCTGAAATATCTCATTAAATGTCTGCTACTGCATCTCTACTGACATATCCTTTAACCTAATTTCCCAGTTCACTTCAGCAGGGAGCTTTAGCTTTGGATGCCTTTCCTTTCCTCCTTGTGAGAATGTGTCTACTCTGTACTCAAACCATCTCTTCCTTGAAGGCCTCCCATTGTTCAATTACTGTTTTGCCTGCCAATTTTTGATTCCAATCCACCTGGGCAAGATCCCTTTTTAACTCACTGAAATTAGCCCTCCTCCAGTTAAGTGTTTTTACGCTTGATTGTTCCTTTTCCATAACTATTCTAAACCTAATGATATTATGATCACTGGTCCTCAAATGCTCCCCCACTGAAACATGCTCCACCTGCCCCCTTCTTTCAGCAGAACTAGATCTAGCACTGTTTCCTTCCTTGGTTAGGCTGGAAACACACTGTTCCAGAAAGCTCTCTTGAACACATTTCAGGAATTCCTTCCCTTCTTTGCCCTTTACACTGTTATATCTCAACTTGTATTGGGATAATTGAAGTCCCCCATTATCACTACTCTACAGTTCTTGCATCTTTTTGTAATTTGCCTGCAAATTTGCTCCTCCATCTCCTTCCCACTATATGGTGGTGTATTGTATACACCCAATACCGTAATAACTCCTCTATTGTTCCTTAATTCTAACCAAATAGACCCGTCAACTACATCCTCCCTTTCCAGTGCCATAATTGTTTATTTGATCAATACTGCCAACACCCCCCCCCCCTTTCCTTCCTTATCTTTCCTGAATACCTTGTAGCCAAGAATATTAAGTACCCCATCCTTCCCTTCTTTGTGCCAGGTTTCTGTTATTGCCACTATATCATAGTCCCAATTTTCTACTGGATAGTTGCACACAGCACACATCTACCCTCAATTCAACATCCCCTAAGGCTGGCAGTGTTAGAAATGGAAATGTCATACTGTTGCTGTAGGTGAGTGTATAGATCACACTCGCTATTACACCTAACCCGTGTTCTATCTAGCCTGATAATGGGTACAAACATGATTTTATGAGATTGGATTCCTAGTCAGGGTTATCATCCTCATTTTGAGTTTTTATTTTCATCATGTAATCAAATATCCTGCTGATTCAAATAATACAAGTCCCAGGGAGATGTGTATTGCTTTCAGGGTCTTGGAAAGAAGCATCCTGACCTTGTTGGGATTATGTCGCAGATTGTTCTGATTACATATTTCAGTATCAATATCAGCATGTGATTAAATTACAGGACCTGTACATCTTTTAGTTTCATCCTCCCTGCTCCCTGAAATGGAGGCCTGTTGTGCTGCAATAAACAGCTGCTAAGGCCCTCGCATTGATGGCAAGGAAGGTGTAAGATGAGGCTGGCTCTGAGCTGGGTTTGGAGTCCAACAAGCTCTTGTTGAAGCTACTGGTTCCCCCTTGACTCATTTTTAATTAAGGAAAGTGGTTAATTTTATTTGATTGCTCACTATAGCTGTACTCTCTTAGATTGAGCCTTGGCTCAATGGTAGCACTCTTGCCTCTGAGTCAGAAGATCATGGGTTCAAGCACCAATCACAAAATCGAGGTTGACACTTGAGTGCAGTACTGAGGGAGTGCCGCACTGTCAAAAGAGCCATCTTTTGGATGAGACACTACGCCAAGATCCCATCTGCCCTCTGGTCACCAAGCTCAGGTGATCCTTCGTGGGACCCTTTTTATAAGGAGTCCCAGGCGGTTGCAGGAAACAGGCATTGGGCTCCTTAACTATGTAAATATGGGGCATAACCCCTGTTGAAGGACCCCACCAAGGAATTTGTCAGCAAAGAGCAGGGCAGGTGTTGGGCCCGCCCCACTTATTCTTTCTTCAGCGACCCCGCGGCCACTAACGAAAGATAAATTTCATTTTTTAAAAACCGTTTCAGCGGATCCGGAGGAGTGGGTTTTGCTCCCCCCGACTCCACAGAAGTCGCGATTGCCGCTCTTCCCCCTGTAGTCCATTTCAACTACCATCCTGGACCTTACCCGAGGACCGCTGCCAGCGAGGTAGGCGGCCCAACATTGATGTCTTCACTGGCGAGAGCTGCCTGTGAAGGAATGACCAGTGCTGGCAGCTCGTGCCCAGTATGCTGCTGAGGCCCGAGAACGAATTTCCAATGATCCACGGGCCTCTCGGTTTGGGGGCACAGTGCCGAGTCTGGGCCCAAAATCGGACCTAGGTCAAAATCTACTCCCTTGAATGTACCTGTGACAAAACCCATTTTTTGTCACCCCTCGAAATAATTTTCCCTTTTGAGCAGAGCTCTAATTTAATGGCAATTGATTCACAAAAACAGCGGTGGACTTTTCATTGTTATCCTTTGGCTTCCCACCAGAGTTTTTTTTGGGTGTCCTATTCACAATCGTGTGTCTGTGTTAATATTTTCCCTTTTCTATTGCCTGATGAGCCATCTCTGAATTCTGATGTCTATTTGCTTGTCACACTGAAAGTATACAGCACCATTCAAGCTCTTTTCATGGAAGCACTGTTCAACTTTCAGCTTGCACTAGTGGACCTCACATGGCATTGTGCATGGTGAGGCATACGCTGCCTTGTAACTGGGCCAGTCAAACTCTTGTGACAACCCTTCTTCCATTTCCCAGTAGAAGTACAGATGAGTGAGTTGAGCGCTATTAATGAAAAGTGCTCACCTCCTGAAAACCCAGCATTAGAAGCAGTTGATAGGCCTGTGGGGAATGAAACAAATAGATGGCGCTGTCTGACCCCGCCCCCCCCTCCCCCAGCAATGACTACTGGTCAGGAATAAAGCAGACAAACTGACAGTGCTATCAGCTCTCTCATCAGGAATGCATATGGCTGCGTCTGCTTCCAGTTTGCTCTCTCTCCTTCCCTCCCCCCCCCCCCCCTTGCCATTTGGGACCTGCTGAACCTGATTACACAGGAGAATTTATTTTAAATTATGAAAAGAGTTTCCAGTCCTTATAGGCAGTGTTTGAGTGTAACTTTCTCTCAGGGGGCCGTACATTTTCAGTGTCACTTGCAATCTAAATAAAAATTAAACTAAGATGGATCTTCAGGCTGCGGTCATTGTAGAAGTTTGAGGTTTAGTTGAGCAGGGTGGTGTGATGCAGGTGTATGAGGGAGGATTTTATCTTGTAAAATGTTATTGATTTTTTTTTTTGATCCTTCAACACAGGCAGTACACTTTTACCCTAATCTCAGAAGAGTAGCTCCTATTTTATTAATGTAATGTTCCCTCACCAGTCATGCTTGTTAATGCTATAAATGAAACTATTTTGGGATTTAAGCAGTTTTAGCTATGGACTCAACCTACTAGGAAGACTAAGACTGCTCAAACCCCGTTTCACATGGAACCGTTCCAGATGGTAAAGAGGAGACTTTCAGTGCAGTCTTTGATGTATTCAAACCCAGACCCCAGAGGGTCTGAGTTTCAACAATTGTTTTCAGGTTGAGATTCCATTTTTGTAATGTAGTTGTCACAACATTAATTTTCTTTTTACGTAGTTACTTATTTGGATGACTATTATTTATTTCTGCCAGACACGTTGAAAAGTGCGGTGGAACTGGGTTTCTGTTCCATTTCCAGTGAAGATATGACGGCGCATTGGGAGCAGCTCCGAGCAAATTCTGGGTCTAGTCTTTTTAAAATTATTTTTCCCCTCCAGTTCTCTTCCCGCTTCCCTACCTCTCCTGAAAGAGGTAACTTTTCATGGGCATTTGTCCAAGGGACCATTCTTAGGCATAACCCTGGGTCAGTAGGTTGTTCCACTGGGGAGAGAAGTGCTTTTCTAATAGCTATTACAGTATCCTGGTGGATGATTTAGTGCAGTGTTTTCACAAAATGATGGAAGTAGCTGCCAAAAATGCCTTCCAGTCTACAACATGGAGCCTCCCCCGTCTCGCGATCTATTTCAAACAATCTTATTAACTTTCTTTGTCCTTGTTGAAACAGTTACTGAAACACATTGGTGATTTCCAGGGATATTTTAGAGTTAGAGCAAATATTGGCTTTAAGTTGCACCATTTCTTGTTGGTGTTTTTCTGATGTGTTTCACTGATTTGTACCGATTGCAATGGAATATTGTTTTCGATTAAATACTATTTGCCAGTAATTTTCTAATTTTACATTTCATCATCACAACCATTTTATGGATTCATCTGCTCCTTGGTGATCTCTCTCATGACACCTTGCCAGTAGAGTTGTTTTAGTAAAGAGCATTTATGATGAGCTATCTCATTGTTGGCAAAAAAAATGTTTGAACCAGTCCCATTCATTGAGTAAGCCCAGCTACTTTCATAGAAAATAGTCTTATTTTGGCTTGTGCAGAAATCGCCAGAGTAACATCCTGTTCAACCCCTGCTTATCCTTGTAGATTATGTGCTATTTGATAATTATTAAAGGAACATTCTATTAAATCCCAAAGGCTGCTGAATAAATGAGTATTAGATGATATGAAGACTATGTTGCAATTAATTGAGTTGAGTAATTGTGGTTTCTGAGTTAACAAATGCTGAGAGATAACACGGAGAGATCCATTAATGTCGTTATTTTTAACACAGCAGGAGAGGGTTTTCTCTTGGTCTGTCTGCCTGTTTAATGCGCATCCTTGTCAGTAATCCAAATATTTCGGCTTAGTGCTCAGGTTGGAAACTGGAACTGGAGCTGTATCAGCAGACTATCCTCTTCAGCATGTAGTGACCATTGTGAGCACTGAAAGATTAGTTAGTGTTGGTACTGGGGGGATTTTAGTAACATCATAGGAAAAATGTTATAAACTTTTATTATTTTAAATAATTTTTAAAGAAACAGAACTCTCTCAATTAACCCAAAAAGGACAAATGATCTTTTTAAATTGTAGATTAAAGTAGAGATTTAAAAAAAGGAAAACAGTCATTACTGGAAATCTGAAATAAAAACATTATGGGAAATACACAGCTGTCCATTAGCATCTGAAAGACATATAGGTTAATGTTTCAGATGATTCATTTGGGATTCTGGTTGGCATAGTGTGGCATGGGCCTGGCTCATATAGATAAGGAAGATCCCTATAATGTCAGGTGATGCATTACAAGCAAGAACACTTCATAGGAACATAGGAACAGGAGTAGGCCATTCAGCCCCTCGTGCCTGCTCCGCCGTTTGATAAGATCATGGCTGATCTGTGATCTAATTCCATATACCCGCCTTTGGCCCATATCCCTTAATACCTTTGGTTGCCAAAAAGCTATCTATCCACGATTTAAATTTAGCAATTGAGCTAGTATCAATTGCCATTTGCGGAAGAGAGTTCCAAACTTCTACCACCCTTTGTGTGTAGAAATGTTGTCTAATCTCGCTCCTGAAAGGTCGGGCTCTAATTTTTAGACTGTGCCCCCTAATCCTAGAATCCCCAACCAGCGGAAATAGTTTCTCTCTATCCACCCTGTCTGTTCCCCTTAATATCTTATAAACTTTGATCAGATCACCCCTTAACCTTCGAAACTCTAGAGAATACAACCCCAATTTGTGTAATCTCTCCTCGTAACTTAACCCTTGAAGTCCGGGTATCATTCTAATAAACCTACGTTGCACTCCCTCCAAGGCCAATATGTCCTTCCGAAGGTGCGGTGCCCAGAACTGCTCATAGTACTCTAGGTGCGGTCTAACCAGGGTTTAGTATAGCTGCAGCATAACTTCTGCCCCCTTGTACTCTAGTCCTCTAGATATAAAGGCCAGTATTCCATTAGCCTTCTTGATTATTTTCTGCACCTGTTCATGACACTTCAATGATCTATGTACCTGAACCCCTAAGTCCCTTTGGATATCCACTGTTTTTAACTTTTCACCATTTAGAAAGTACCCTGTTCTATCCTTTTTTGATCCAAAGTGGATGACCTCACATTTGTCTACATTGAATTCCATTTGCCACATTATTGCCCATTCACCTAATCTATCAATATCCCTTTATAATTTTATGTTTTCATCTACACTGCTTACAATGCCACCAATCTTTGTGTCATCGGCAAACTTAGATATGAGACCTTCTATGCCTTCATCTAAGTCGTTAATAAATATTGTGAATAATTGAGGCCCCAAGACAGATCCCTGCGGGACTCCACTAGTCACATCCTGCCAATGCGAGTACCTACCCATTATCCCTACTCTCTGTTGCCTTTCGCTC
The DNA here is from genome assembly GCF_035084215.1 of Heptranchias perlo. Lineage (NCBI taxonomy): Eukaryota > Metazoa > Chordata > Chondrichthyes > Hexanchiformes > Hexanchidae > Heptranchias > Heptranchias perlo. The sequence goes on from NC_090335.1 coordinate 47,855,696, forward strand.
AGCCAACTTCCTAACCAAGTCCGTACTTTTCCCTCGATTTCATGGGCTTCTATCTTAGCTAACAGTCTCTTATGTGGGACTTTATCAAATGCTTTCTGGAAGTCCATATAAATAACTTCCATTGACATTCCCCTGTCCACTACTTTAGTCACTTCTTCAAAAAATACAATCAGGTTTGTCAGACACGACCTACCTTTCACAAATCCATGCTGGCTCTCTCTGATTAACTCAAAATTCTCGAGGTGTTCAGTCACCCTATCCTTAATTATAGACTCCAGCATTTACCCCACAACAGATGTTAGGCTAACTGGTCTAAATTTCCCTGGTTTCCCTCTCCTTTCTTAAAAAGCGGAGTGACATATGCAATTTTCCAATCTAGAGGGACAGTTCCTGAATCTAGAGAACTTTAAAAGATTATAGTTAGGGCATCTGCAATGTGCTCACCTACTTCCTTTAAAACCCTGGGATGGAAACCATCTGGTCCTGGGGATTTGTCATTCTTTAGTGCTATTATTTTCTTCATTACTGTTGCTTTAGTTATGTTAATTTTATTGAATCCCTGTCCCCGATTCAATATTAGTTTTCTTGGGATTTCCGGCATGCTATCCTCTTTTTCTACTGTAAATACTGACGCAAAGTAATTGTTCAACATGTCCGCCATTTCCCCATTGTCAATGACAATATCCCCACTTTCAGTTTTTAAGGGGCCAACACTGCTCCTGACCACCCTCTTTTTCCTTATACAACTATAAAAGTTCTTCGTATTGGTTTTGATATCCCTTGCAAGTTTCTTTTTATACTCTCTTTTTGTAGCTCTTACTATCTGTTTTGTGACCCTTTGTTGATCTTTGTATCTTTCCCATTCGCCAGTATCTGTGCCATTTTTTGCCTTTTTGTATGCCCTTTCCTTATGTCTTATACTGTCCCTTACCTCTTTAGTTGTCCATGGCTGTTTTTTTTGGCAAGTAGAGTTCTTGCCCCTCAGGGGTATAAACCGATTCTGTATCACGTTAAATGTTTCTTTAAACATTTCCCACTGATCATCAGTCGTTTTACCCATTAACAGATTTGCCCAGTTTACTGTGGACAGTCTCTGTCTCATCCCATTGAAGTCGGCCTTGCCCAAGTCTAGAATCTTAGCAGCTGATTCACTTTTTTCCCTTTCAAACACTACATTGAACTCGATCATGTTATGATCGCTATTGGATAGATGTTCACGCACAGTTAAGCTGTTAACTAAATCTGGTTTATTGCTCATTACTAAATCTAGTATGGCTTGCCCCCTTGTTACCTCTAGGACATACTGCTGTAGAAAACTATCCCGGACACACTCAAGAAATTCACCACCTTTCTGACAGTTGCTAGTCTGCTTTTCCCAATCTATGTGAAGGTTAAAGTCCCCCATTAAGACCACTGTGCCTCTGTTACACGCTTGTCTAATCTCTGCATTTATACAATCTAGCACTTCAGAGCTGCTGCCAGAGGTCCTATACACAATTCCCACTATAGTCTTAGATCCTTTTCTATTTCTCAATTCAACCCATAAGGTCTCTGTTGGCTGCTTACCCCTTGTTATATCCTCCTTGATCATTGAAGTGATTTCATCTCTAATCACTAAGGCTACTCTTCCCCCTCTTCCATTTTCCCTATCTCCTGTAGACCTTATAACCGGGTATATTTAGTTCCCAATCCTGACCATCCTGCAGCCATGTCTCAGTAATAGCTATCACGTCATACCCTCCAATTTGAATTTGAACCTGTAGTTCATTTAATTCATTCCTTCTACTCCGTGCATTTGTATATAGAAGTTTTAGTTGGGCCACACACCCTAGCCTGACCTTCAGCTTTGATGCTGGGTTAATCGCCTTACGCCTTCTAGTTTTCACTTTATCTGTAGTGCCTAAAGTACACTTTCTTTCCGCTGCTCTACGCTTTTCCCTTTCACTTGTTCTTGAACAACTGTTTGTACTATTTGTATTGTAAATTTCCCCTGGGTCTTCCCCTCTCTTGCTGCTCTCAACTTTATTCCCTTCTGACTCCCCGCTCAGGTTCCCATCCCCCTGCCACTCTAGTTTAAACCTTCCCCAACAGCACTAGCAAACACCCCCGCGAGGACATTGGTCCCGGTCCTGCTCGGGTGTAACCCATCATGCTTGTACAGGTCGCACCTTCCCCAGAACTGGTCCCAATGTCCCAGGAATCTAAATCCCTCCCTCCTACACCATCCCTACAGCCACGCATTCATCCGGTCTACTCTCCTGTTCAGATACTCACTAGCATGTGGCACTGGTAGTAATCCTGAGATCACTACCTTTTGAGGTCCTGTTTTTTAATTTATCTCCTAACTCCTTAAATTCACCTTGCAGGACCTCATCCCTTTTTTTACCTATGTCATTGGTACCAATATGGACCACGACTACTGGCTGTTCACCCTCCCCCTCCAGAATGCCCTGCAGCCGCCAGTGACATCCTTGACCCTAGTACCAGGGAGGCAACATACCACCCTGGAGTCACGTTTGCGGCCGCAGAAACACCTATCTATTCCCCTTACAATTGAATCCCCTATCACTATAGCCCTGCCACTCTTAATCCTCCCCTCCTGCGCAGCAAAGCCACCCGTGGTGCCCCAAACTTGGCTCTTGCTGCTTTCCCCTGATAAGCCATCTCCCCCAACAGTATCCAAAGTGGTATATCTGAGAGGGAGATGGCCCCAAGGGACTCCTGCTCTATCTGCCTAGTCCTTTTACTCTGCCTGGCAGTCACCCATTTCCTTTCTGCCTGCGTAATCTTTACCTGCGGTGTGACCACCTCGCTGAACATGCTATCCACGATAATCTCAGCATCACGGATGCTCCACAGTGAATCCACCCGCAGCTCCAGCTCCGAAATGCGGTTAGCCAGTAGCTGCAGCTGGACACACTTCCTGCACACATGGTCGCCAGGGACACTGGTAGTGTCCATGACTTCCCACAAAGTGCAGGAGGAGCATATCACGGGTGCGAGCTCTGATGCCATGACTTGCCTTAGATTTACACTGCGTTCACCTCTCAGACTCTCCTCCCGTTCTCGGTCTCTCCTTTTATACTGTGCTCACCTCTCAGACTCTCCTGCCTCACCTGTGACGTCGCACAGTAGTTGTCTCTTGTTGCAGGTCTGCTGCTGCTTCTATCCCCACTCTCAGTCTTCTGCTGCTCAGGTCCGCCGCCGTTCTGCGGAAAAAGTTAGAAAAAGCAAGGCAAGGCAGCACCTCCCCCCACTTCACCAAACTGCCACACTCACCAAACTCTCAGTTGTCCACTCAGTGTTCCATTGCACTCAGGTTTGATTCCTGGGAGAGATTTAGACGTCTTCCGCCCAGCAGAAACAGGGCAGTAGCCCGCCTAAAATTGGTGGGGTATGACCCCGGTTTGCTTATTAAAAGGGGCTACCGCCTGACTTAGGTGAGCACTCTGCCCGCCCGATGGTTGGCCTTTGGGATGGTAACGTCGTCTGCACCAACAGTAGGAACACTTCCTAATCTTCCCCTCCCAAAACGAACAGCATCTCAACCACACCTGCCACCTCCACAGAGTAGCTTTTCCCTGAGCTCCGCTCCCCATCAAGTGTCATTTTCTCCCCCACCACCTCACTGATCCAGCATTTTCATCCTCGAGACCCACTTCACCTGAACACGACATTTGTTCTCGACTCCTTACTTGTAATGCCACAGGAGATCAGCTAATATATTTAAAATGTTACATCTGCATGCACTTCTTGTGTCAACTTTTCCATTATTAATTCCTGTATCCACATTTATAATGGAACTGCCGATGTAAGCTTGTAGCACAGTAATTATACTTTCCCACCGTTGTAGCAGCTTATTTTTTTGCATCTCCCAGCTCCTCAACCTGTGCTCCAACCAACTCTCCTTTGTTTCTCAAGTTCTCATAAATTATACCTTCCATTTTCCCTACAGTAATGTGTGCTTGGGATGTGTGGGGCAGGTCTGGTGGTGTTGGGGATAGGAGGTGGGTTGATGTTTGGGGGCGTTGACCCTTCATCAGAAAGCAGCACCGGCGAGGTTCTGTGCCCGTGGTGTTGACCTGTTTGCTTTTTCTCTCTCAGAACTGGTTGACCCACAACATTTTCTGTTTTAAGTTCAGATCTGCTGCATTTCAGCTTGCTTGCTTGCTTTTTTATCCTCTTTCTCCCTATTCTTTTGCTTCTTTTGTTTGTCTTTTCAACCTCCACTATTTGCACATTCTTTTGTCATTTATATGTGTCTGCCTCACCTCAATGATGATCTTTTAAATCGTCTTAACAGGTAATTAAGCAATTTACAGGTCATTGCACCCATCTACTCTGTTCTAGATCTGTTGATTCTCTCCATCTTCCTTCTCCTCCTCCCCCCTTTTCCCTTTTATCCCAACTTACTAAAATGCCTGTTTATCTTTCAGTCTTCACTTCTGAGGAAAGGTTACACACCCAAAACATTAATAACCTGTCTTTTATATTTACAGATGCTGACTGATCTGTGTATTTCCAGAAAATACTGGAAATACACAGATTTGCAGTTGTTTTCTTTACTTTTTCTCCCATTTTTATATATATATAATAATATATAAAATTAATGTGTGTATATACACATTAATTTTATTGCAGGATACCATAAAGGATTAAAATAGTAAAATAGAAAACAAGATAAATCAGATAGTAGTCATTAAGTGTGGATTTTAAAAACATGAAAACTGTAAGAGGGAGGAAAGATTGAGGATTCAGTGAGCTCCAGTTTTGGAGTCCTGGGAAAGAATGAGTGAGCACATATTGGAGGAAAAATGGGCAGGACAGAGAATCATCATGGCCCAGTTGCTGCAACCTGACTTGTGTTTGTGCTATGGTGAGGGCTGCCTCTTTATATCTCAAAGAGTCATTCTGATGCTAATCACCTCATCATGCAAGGGACTGCCAAATACCCAGGCTGCAATCATAATGCCGTCATTCTGTGGTAGTCATCTATTCCATCCTTGCTAACAGATTGGCACTTGCTGACAGACAGCACTGCCTTTCTCTCCTGGATTTCCTACAGCAGCAGCTCAATGGCAATCGCCTGAAAGCAGGGTGCCCACTTCTTCCTCAACTATTGTCAGACATGATGTGGAGATGCCGGTGATGGACTGGGGTTAACAATTGTAAACAATTTTACAACACCAAGTTATAGTCCAACGATTTTATTTTTAATCCCACAAGCTTTCGGGGGCTTTCCCCTTCCTCAGGCCAATATGTGCTCACTCATTCCCCTTCCGGGGCTTTCCACACCGCCTGAGGAAGGGGAAAGCCCCCGAAAGCTTGTGGGATTAAAAATAAAATCGTTGGACTATAACTTGGTGTTGTAAAATTGTTTACAATTGTCAGACATAACCAGCTACTTCACTAATAAAGACAGCAAGGTCTTTCGCAACCTCAGGATGCCTCCAAAGCACTTCACAGCCAATTAAGTATTTTTGAGGTGTAGGAACTGTTACAATGTGGGGAAATGCAGAGGCTATTTTGCGCACAGCAAGATCCCAAGTGACAACTGGAACCAGGCAATACAAATAAAGGGGCCTAAGGCTGCAAGACAATAAAATCAGAGATCAAATATAGCTAGGCAGAAACAGAAGTGGGGACAGTGCAGCTAGCCCATCGTGACAGGAGCCAGGCACAAAAGCAGTGTGCCTTTAATCTGCTGCAGGTCTTTAAGGTGCTTTGCTGAACACCTCTGCTTTGTCCGCAAGTGTGACCCTGACCTGCCGGTCACTTGCCATTTTAATTCCCTGTCCCACTCCCACTCTGATCTCTCTGTCCTCGGCCTCTTACACTGTTCCAATGAAGCTCGAGAAACAGCTTTCGTTTACGACCTTCCGGGCTCAACATTGATTTCAATAACTTCAGACCATAACCACTGCTCCCATTTTTTTTGTTGTTGGACTGCAGCTGCTGGTTATGGTTCTTCTGTTGCCATTCACAGCTCCTCTAAACCGATCTTTTGTTTCTTTACCTGCCCCATTACCACCCTCCTCGCCTTGCACCGTCATCCCTTTTGTCATTTAATCACTTCTGCCCTTTACCCTATCACAGACCTTCCCTTTTGTTCTTTCCTCCCCTCCCTCCCTGCCCCTTTCCCTGGCTCTGTACTTGCTTAAAAAGGTTAACTCTTTAACGTCTTCCAGTTCTGATGAAAGGTCTTTGACCTGAAACGTGAACTCTGATCTTACTCCACAGATGATGCCTCACTTGCTGAGCTTTTCCAGCACTTTCTGTTTTTATTGCAGGTCTTTAAAGGCCTCCTCTAGCAATTCCTGGCCCTGAATTTGCTTCCTCTGGAGAATGGGCTTGTGCCCAATGACAGGGCACCATATGCACCAGGCATACGGCCACTCCACTCTGATGTGACCCTAAAAAGGAAATGCGTATGCATTGGGGAACGGCCTGGTAGAGCACACGTTCGGAGCGCTCTGCTTGCTGCGAACCTGGGCACAGGCCACAAAGGAAAATCAGTCCCCTAATGTTTTTGAGTGACGCACCTGGATAAATGTATAAATGAGCAGCAGGCCTTCGAATAAAGATCGCTGTTCCGAAAAGGATCCTTTTGGCATTTGTACTCAGCCTGCTGATGATTGGCAGTGCTGCAGGGACAGCTAATATATATAAGTTGCATACTTTAACACCGTCAAACATTTAAAAGTTAAGTATAATGTAGTTTAGATACTATGTGGAGCTTCCCTTACATTGTACTGACAACAAATATTAGAAGAGTACACTTTTTGATATCTGAGTTATCATTATTGTGAATTTGGCAAATTAATTGTGATGTGCTAAATTTGAGAGCATTCCTTCAGGTTTCAATTTCAGCATCCTCCATATCAGCGATGGCAAGGATAGGTTCCTCTTGATGAACAATGTCTGTAGCATTTTGTTCAGGATCAGATTAAAGTTACTAAATTCATCCGTCCAAAAATACTGCCACCGCTCCTGCTTCCTGCTGCTGTGTACCCTTGGGGGTATCAGCAGAGCTTTTAATTGGTTTTTGGCTCACAAGTCAGGTTTTGAGATGTGCTGGTGCTTATCCCCAAACTCTGCCCATCCAGCTTCAGACTTTGACTAAGGTTCACAGGGCTACAGTCGGATGTTTCAACTTAATTACTCAATTCACGCCAGCTTTGAACAGATGGTCTGATTAAAAATAAAATGTGCAAATGAGCCATCTCACTCTAATGAGCTTTTGTATTTCATCAATCTACAGCAGGCTCCAGGAGTTTAAACAAACGTTATTTTGTTCTCGAGTTTTTTAATCCAGTAACTAGTAAAGACTGTCAGGATGTTGAATTGGATTCTTTTGAAGATTCAGTGTTATTTGTGCCTTTCACAATATGCATTCTAACCGATAATATTTGTAAAATTGATTTTCTATAAATTTTTAATGCTGGTTATTAAGGTTTAATGACTGAGGAGATATTATTTTGCTGTGTCTATGAATATATATAAAAAAAATATTTCCAGAAGTTTCCACTTCACAAGGGCCTCTGACTGAACCCCACCTCTTCCCCTCCCTGCATGACAAATGCCTTTCACAAGGCCAATGCATTATTAGCTGAGAATTTGCAGGAATTCCCAGGACTTAAAAATAAAAATATATTCCATGAGTACCAGAAATATTATTTTTTTTATTCGTTCACGGGATATGGGCATCGCTGGCGAGGCCAGCATTTATTGCCCATCCCTAATTGCCCTCGAGAAGGTGGTGGTGAGCCGCCTTCTTGAACCGCTGCAGTCCGTGTGGTGACGGTTCTCCCACAGTGCTGTTAGGAAGGGAGTTCCAGGATTTTGACCCAGCGACAATGAAGGAACGGCGATATATTTCCAAGTCGGGATGGTGTGTGACTTGGAGGGGAACGTGCAGGTGGTGTTGTTCCCATGCGCCTGCTGCTCTTGTCCTTCTAGGTGGTAGAGGTCGCGGGTTTGGGAGGTGCTGTCGAAGAAGCCTTGGCGAGTTGCTGCAGTGCATCCTGTGGATGGTACACACTGCAGCCACAGTGCGCCGGTGGTGAAGGGAGTGAATGTTTAGGATGGTGGATGGGGTGCCAATCAAGCGGGCTGCTTTATCTTGGATGGTGTCGGGCTTCTTGAGTGTTGGAGCTGCACTCATCCAGGCAAGTGGAGAGTATTCCATCACACTCCTGATTTGTGCCTTGTTGATGGTGGAAAGGCTTTGGGGAGTCAGGAGGTGAGTCACTCGCCGCAGAATACCCAGCCTCTGACCTGCTCTCGTAGCCACAATATTTATATGGCTGGTCCAGTTAAGTTTCTGGTCAATGGTGACCCCCGGGATGTTGATGGTGGGGGATTTGGCGATGGTAATGCCGTTGAATGTCAAGGGGAGGTGGTTAGATTCTCTCTTGTTGGAGATGGTCATTGCCTGGCACTTATCTGGCGCGAATGTTACTTGCCACTTATGAGCCCAAGCCTGGATGTTGTCCAGGTCTTGCTGCATGCGGGCTCGGACTGCTTCATTATCTGAGGGGTTGCGAATGGAACTGAACACTGTGCAGTCATCAGCGAACATCCCCATTTCTGACCTTATGATGGAGGGAAGGTCATTGATGAAGCAGCTGAAGATGGTTGAGCCTAGGACACTGCCCTGAGGAACTCCTGCAGCAATGCCCTGGGGCTGAGATGATTGGCCTCCAACAACCACTACCATCTTCCTTTGTGCTAGGTATGACTCCAGCCACTGGAGAGTTTTCCCCTTGATTCCCATTGACTTCAATTTTACTAGGGCTCCTTGGTGCCACAAGCGGTCAAATGCTGCCTTGATGTCAAGGGCAGTCACTCTCACCTCACCTCTGGAATTCAGCTCTTTTGTCCATGTTTGGACCAAGGCTGTAATGAGGTCTGGAGCCAAGTGGTCCTGGCGGAACCCAAACTGAGCATCGGTGAGCAGGTTATTGGTGAGTAAGTGCCGCTTGATAGCACTGTCGACGACACCTTCCATCACTTCGCTGATGATTGAGAGTAGACTGATGGGGCGGTAATTAGCCGGATTGGATTTGTCCTGCTTTTTGTGGACAGGACATACCTGGGCAATTTTCCACATTGTCGGGTAGATGCCAGTGTTGTAGCTGGACTGGAACAGCTTGGCTAGAGGCGCAGCTAGTTCTGGAGCACAAGTCTTCAGCACTACAGCCGGGATGTTGTCGGGGCCCATAGCCTTTGCTGTATCCAGTGCACTCAGCCGTTTCTTGATATCACGTGGAGTGAATCGAATTGGCCGAAGACTGGCTTCCGTGATGGTGGGAATATCGGGAGGAGGCTGAGATGGATCATCCACTCGGCACTTCTGGCTGAAGATGGTTGCAAACGCTTCAGCCTTGTCTTTTGCACTCACGTGCTGGACTCCGCCATCATTGAGAATGGGGATGTTTGCAGAGCCTCCTCCTCCCGTTAGTTGTTTAATTGTCCACCACCATTCACGACTGGATGTGGCAGGACTGCAGAGCTTTGATCTGATCCGTTGGTTGTGGAATCGCTTAGCTCCGTCTATAGCATGTTGCTTCCGCTGTTTAGCATGCATGTAGTCCTGAGTTGTAGCTTCACCAGGTTGGCACCTCATTTTTAGGTACGCCTGGTGCTGCTCCTGGCATGCTCTTCTACACTCCTCATTGAACCAGGGTTGATCCCCTGGCTTGTTGGTAATGGTAGAGTGAGGAATTATGCCGGGCCATGAGGTTACAGATTGTGCTGGAATACAATTCTGCTGCTGCTGATGGCCCACAGCGCCTCATGGATGCCCAGTTTTGAGCTGCTAGTTCTGTTCTGAATCTATCCCATTTAGCACGGTGGTAGTGCCACACAACACGTTGGATGGTGTCCTCAGTGCGAAGACGGGACTTCATCTCCACGTGGACTGTGCGGTGGTCACTCCTACCAATACTGTCATGGACAGATGCATTTGCGACAGGTAGATTGGTGAGGACGAGGTCAAGTAAGTTTTTCCCTCGTGTTGGTTCGCTCACCACAATCCGCAGGCGCAGTCTAGCAGCTATGTCCTTCAGGACTCGGCCATCTCGGTCAGTAGTGGTGCTACTGAGCCACTCTATTGGTGATGGACATTGAAGTCCCCCACCCAGAGTTCATTTTGTGCCCATGCTACCCTCAGTGCTTCCTCCAAGTGGTGCTCAACATGGAGGAGGACTGATTCATCAGCTGAGGGAGGACGGTAGGTTGTAATCAGCAGGAGGTTTCCTTGCCCATGTTTGACCTGATGCCATGAGATTTCATGGGGTCCAGAGTCAATGTTGAGGACTCCCAGGGCTACTCCCTCCTGACTGTATATCACTGTACCGCCACCTCTGGTGGGTCTGTCATGCTGGTGGGACAGGACATACCCAGGGATGGTGATGGAAGAGTCTGGGACGTTGGCTGAAAGGTATGATTCTGTGAGTATCGCTATGTCAGGCTGTTGCTTGACTAGTCTGTGGGACAGCTCTCCCAATTTTGGCACAAGTCCCCAGATGTTAGTAAGGAGGACCTTGCAGGGTCGACTGGGCTTGGTGTTTTGCCGTTGTCGTGTCCGGTGCCTAGTGGTCCGATGCCGGGTGGTCCGTCCGGTTTTATTCTTATTATGACTTTTCGTCGCGAGATTTTACAACTGAGTGGCTTGCTAGGCCATTTCAGAGTGCAATTAAGAATCAACCACATTGCTGTGGGTCTGGAGTCACATATAGGCCAGACCGGGTAAGGATGGCAGGTTTCCTTCCCTAAAGGACATTAGTGAACTAGATGGGTTTTTACGACAATCCGGTAGTTTCATGGCCATCATTACTGATACTAGTATTTTAATTCCAGATTTTTAAAATTTTAATTAATTGAATTTAAATTCGCCAGCTGCCGTGGCGGGATTTGAACTCATGACTCTGGATCACTTGCAACTCCTTCCCCATATCTGATTTTTCAAGTAAAATTCTCCCCCCACAAATCACAGATTGCCACCTAGTGTAGTAAGGATTTACTCAATGGAACTCTCAAACAGGAAGGTGATTACTGACTACTGAAAGAGGAGTTAGAGAGATATAGGTTTGGGATGGGAAGAAACTGTCTGAGTGAGTCCTGAAATGGGGATTAGATGGCTGAATAAACTGGATGGGATCAAAGGCCTTCTGTTGTTCCTATATTTTTATGTTCTTTATCCGTTTCATTTATTTTTTTCTGTGGAACATTTTCTGTGTTAAAGGCACTTTATAAATGCAATTTGCTGCTCTTATTACTTTCATGAAAACATCATGGAGGTGAAATTGGATAGTGTTGGCATGCATTGGATACAGGGAACGGTGCCAACAAAGAAGGCAGCATAAGTTCATGGTAGATGGGTACATTGATGACTACCAAGGCCAATGCATGACAGATATTGTCCACCACAAGCCTGATATTCCCGGGGGTTCTCCTGTTGTTCCCTCCGAAATTGCCGATCCTTCCATCTCCCGCATCTTGCCTCCACACTGGCATGACATTGTAGCTCAAAGCCCTTCACTCCTTCTCCCACTTCAGCAATTCATTGCCTTTTGTCGGCGGCCAGGGTTTACCAAGAGTCAACGACCATGTTGCACTACTTCAAGTGAATCTTTGTTGTCCGCCCTGGTTTCTTCTGCCAGTTCTCCATAAAGTACCTGCTTCGGTAATCATACATTGTCCATCCTAACAACATGTCCAGCCCAACGGAGCTGAGCATTGATTATCATAGCCTCCACGCTGATGCTGATTCCATTAGTTGGTTGTTAGTGATCTTGTCCTGCCACCTAATACAAAGTAAGGCGCAAAGCTGTCATACAAATTATACAATGATTTTTGTGTCCTGATGACTGCACCCTTATGGTGCATTCCAAAGAGGACCATCAGCTGGTGATGGATATATTTGCAGCTTCTGCTAGTATTTATGGGCTTACTATTAATCTAATGAAGATTGAAGTAATGTATCTACCAGCCGCTTGGAAGCCATTTGTTAGACCATCGATCACTATTGATGATACTGAATTGAATGCAGTCAAGGAGTCTTGGAAGCGTACAATCTGATGATGCAAGGATCGAAAAGGAAGTTATGGCTCGCACACAGAGAGCACGTGTGGCCTTTGGTAGACTGTCCAAACGTGTCTGGAATCAGCGAGATATCTTGGTTGCCACTAAACTGAAGGTTTATAAAACAGTTGTCCTTATCAATCTCCTGTATGGATGCGAAACACAGACACTCTATAGAAGCCACACTCAACAGCTGGAAAGGCTTCACCAAAGATACATTTATATAGTGAAACCAAAACCCACATACCAAGTACTGATGTTGACTTGATATAGTGTTGCTGGTCGTCAGGAATTTTACTATTAATGAGAGTTGCCCGAGGGAAACATGCCATTTCAGTGTAGGTTCATTATGAAGTTCAAAATAAAAGGTATTTCAACAACCTATAGTCCTGATGTAAATATGAAATAATGGTTTCCTTTATGATATTGGGAACTGTAATAAAAAGTAATCCCTGGCACATTTGGTAATGTACTGCTCAAAGCCCAAAACCAGGAGATCCAGGAAGGTCCCTGGTTTGACCTGGAGTCTTTGCTGAGTTAGCTGATCTCAGCTAGGGACCTCAGTGGGCCTCACTGATCCCAGTCTAGGGAGCAGCCAAAATTCCCACTCTTGATCACAATCCCACTGCTGGAATATGCAGGACGGGATCAAGCTCCATTATGATGTAAATAATCCATGTCTACTATATGAAGAATGTTCACATGGGTGAGATACTGCAGAGCCGTGAGTAACCAAGGCACTGGACCCCCTCCCCGCTGCGAACCATCCCCTCCCCCACATGAGACAAGGGGAGACAATTGCAAGAAAAAATAGAATAAAGATGCAAGGAAAATGATTCCTATCACAACTGTCGAGAGCTCATTTGATGAGAACAGTTTTGCTCAATAGTTTAACTTTTTGTGGCACGGACCAGGAATATTTAACAATTGCTGGCTGATTTATTTGTTTATTTCAACAGTAATTTGAAAAAGTGAGCGTGACATGTTTCTTAAATCAATCCTGCGATATATTTTTAGTTCTGTCTTGCTTTAGAAAATGCAGGATGAATAATGGCTTCAGTGTTTATTTAAGCAATAACAGTCACCAAGGATTGACTGCGCAGCAATAAATGTTTAGGTGCAGTGAACTGATTCTCCGTGTGTTCTTTGGTATTGTGCTTTGTACAGTCAAGCAGTTGTATTCATATTTGTAGCTTAGAAAAAGGGGGAATAAAATGAGTGCAATATCAATCGGCAAGCTGCACAGCCATGGCAACATATATTCATGGTTTTCTGTCACTTTTTTGATTAAGATTTCTACATATAATTCTTGTAGAATAAAATGTGAACTTGGTGGAAGTTAACTCTTTCCTTTGGAATTCATGTTGAGGAAATAACTAGTGCTGGGGCCTCAGCTGTTTACAATATATATCAATGACTTAGATGAAGGGACCGAGTGTAATCTAGCCAAGTTTGCTGACGATACAAAGCTAGATGGGAAAGTAAGCTTTGAGGAGGATGCAGAGGCTGCAAATGGATATGGACAGTTTAAGTGAAGGTTAAGAGAAGGTGGCAGATGGAGTATAATGTGGGAAAATGTGAACCTTGAGTATAAACCCTGCTTGGGCTTCCCCTGATTCTCTGATTCACCTCACCTCTGTCCCCAGACCCTGCTCAGGCTCAACTCAACAAAATAATTCACATCACCTCAGCCCTAGAACGATTCAGTTTTTAAAATTCAGGATGTCACTCTTTTTTTAAAAATATTTTTTCATTTACCTTTACTTTGGTATCTCCACACCATCATCAGCAAAGAATTGGTGAACCATCATGCATTGTGAATAGCTGGAATTTTAATGTTATTTGAAAGAAGGATTAAAATTTAGGTTCTCAGAATGGGAACTCTGTTTCTTTCTCCACAGATGCTGCCTGACTTGCTGAGCTTCTCCAGCATTTTCTGTTTTTATTTCACACTTTAATTGCTGTCTTTGTAGCCATGTCATTTAGAAAATTCCAGTCATGATGATGGTTGAGACAGAAGAATAAGTAGGCAGAGTCAGACGTTTGTGATGTTATCATGCATTCCTCACAAAGCTCCTGTGATTGCTCAGTAAGTTTACACAATGAACAGCAGAGCCACACAGGCCGGTTAGATCCTCATCTGAGCTAATTTATGATGCATTTACACCGCAAGTTTTCACACTGACTCTATACAAACTTATGCAGTGTAAATTGGATATTAAGGCCCGAATTGACTTGGATGCAAAATTGAATGAGACACCCTCCTCCTTGGAGTCTCACTCTGCTTAGCCCTGACTTTGAATTCAAGCTGCATTTCTAATTGCAGTGTTGGTGCCCTGTGAAACCAGTTATAACTAGAATTCAGATTGTAGTGTGAATGCACCCGTAGCAGATTTCAACCAGGGTTGTTGTAGGAATTTCACAACTGGCCTCAACGCCCCTTGTTTTCGAAGGGGAAAATCAGCTATAGTTTATCCAGTGACCCTTGCTGAAGTGTGTGTGTGTGTGTGTGAGAGAGAGAGAGATACAGTCAGAGAGAGAGAGAGACGGGGAGGACAGGCTTGAATTTGGCTGCAGTGCTACCCACAGTCAAGTATCTGTCAATATTCACAGTGAGGGTTGACATGAATAACGGTCATTTGCTCGAGGCACTGGAGGCTGCCAGCAGGCATGGAACTGTCCTCCAGCATGGTGTTAACACACCTTCAGGAGAAGAGAGAGGAGAAAATTGGTCAGAGGAAGAAAAGTGTATTCCTCACCAACTTAAAGCCAATTGCTTGAAGGCAGAATCTGATATTAGATTGAAGTAATATTTACATTAGGGAGAAACCTGTGCGTCACTCCCCAAGTTTGGGTGGGTGGAATTTGACATCTACTAATTTTTTAAAAAGCCTGCATCAAAATTTGTATACAACAGGGTTGAATTTCCGTGGGGATTCTCCCAATCATCCGCTGTACCTTTGGCGGAAGATCCATGGGAACCCCAGAGAAACAGTGTAAACTCCAACAGAAATTCAGCCAGTGTTCTTACTGTAATCTTCACCAATTTGTCCATCATGCAATAGGGCACCCTTCCTCCTCTTAACAAAAATTACAGCTACCTCAATCTAATTGCCAGTGAGCTCATATCCATAGCACAAAGTTAACCAAAATGCAGCAATAATTAGCAAGAAATTGTAAGTCTACCTTTAATAGCAGCACTTCATACACGTTTATTAATTTATCAACTGTTGTAATAAAATAGTCTAAATCCTCATAAATAAACCAGTCTTAACTAGAAGTCAGCTAGCATTTTTTTAAAGATCAGTCCCGTGTACTTGTTAAAAATCATAATCCTATCTCCTCGATGGGTTAATGGGTGTGGCACCAAGCTGAACAGACCAGAAAGTCCCAGGTTTCTGGCCTGTGCGGTTAGGTGACCTCAGCCGGGACTCAATGTAGAGCACTACAGCTAGCCTAATGTCCCTGTGATATGGAGGAAAAATTCAACCAGCATTCCCATTCCTGATTGTTGTGCAGTGACTGCTAGAAAGAAGAAGCATGTGGACCTCGGGTAAGGACAGAATCTGGCTCTACTGAAACATCCCCTCATGGTTAAATAGTGCATCGACACTCACTGTCTAGACTGACATAATGTGGAGATGCCGGTGATGGACTGGGGTTGACAATTGTAAACAATTTTACAACACCAAGTTATAGTCCAACAATTTTTATTTGAAATCTACAAGCTTTCGGAGGCTTCCTCCTTCGTCAGGTAAATGTTCAGGAGCTCCTGAACATTTACCTGACGAAGGAGGAAGCCTCCGAAAGCTTGTAGACTGACATATGAAGAATGCCCTATTGGGCAAGGTCTCAGATGATGATTGGTGTTGATGGAATCATACTCCAAAAAGAGTCAGTGCCATCAGGGGAGAAGAGAAAATTGGGGGAAAGAAGGAGGGAAGCAGGATTCTTATTTTAACTGTTTTGCATGTGTGGATTGTTTTTGAGAAATACCCTATCTTCTAACTATATACATATATCTAAATTCATTTTTGTAGGCATGTGTGCTGCTCAAAGACATGTCCAGGTACAGGAAGGCCCCCTGATCAGAGCAGAAGGATACCACATAACCATTTGGTGTAACGTGTCCGGATACTCCAGTTCCATGCAGCAGAACTTTGAGTGGTCAATCTATCTGCCTTCTGCACCTGAAAGACAAATCCAGATAGTCAGCACTAATGATCCAGACTACCCCTATGCTGTGTATGGAAGCAGAGTACGGAATAAGGAGGTCTACGTTGAGAGAATTGATGGAGACTCGGCGCTCTTGCACATTACCAACCTACAACTGGGAGATACAGGGGAATATGAATGTCACACTCCCAACACAGAATCAACCTACTGGGGATCCTACAATGCCAAGGGGAATCTGACAGGTACGTGATGTTTGGTTTTACAATGATTGCCTTTGTTAATGTGGTCTGCAGCATGTAATAACAGGGTAACATCAAATGTGCAATATTCCCTTTGAAGAAGCAACGGGTTTTTAATAACATAGCCAGTCTATAATCATTTCACAGAACTTTCAAGTATATACAGATGTAAGTTTTTATGTTGAGGGGCATTTAAAATTGTAGGCTGACAGACTTAAAAACTTAATTTTGACTGAATCATTCCATTTGTTCCACAGATGTAGTATCTCATTAATAGACCTTTAACTGACCATTAAAGTAGGTTTTTGTTTATTTACAGTGTCTGTACTCAAGATTCAGTAAAATAGAAATTGTGGACCGTTCTCTCTTTAAAATTGATCCCAGGTGTGATACATTATTCAAAACACTTGGTTGCAGTAGTATTTTGCATGCCAGGACTCTGAATAATGTGTTTCAGCTGGGACCGCTTTTACAGCAGCAGGTGTCTCTGATGAGAACAACATATAAAGATGCAAGAAAGATGCCATTACTTGTAGTGAAGGAAGTGCAACGTTAGAAAAATGCATTTCAGTATCACACAGCTGCACACTTGAGAAATCTCCATTTGTGAGTAAACCATTAAAAATTACCATCGAGTTCAACAACAACGTGCATTTATATAGCGCCTTTAACATAGTAAAGCACCACAAGGTGCTTCACAGGAGCGATTTTCAAACAAAATTTGTCACTGAGCCACATAAGGAGATATTAGGACAGGTGACCAAAAGCTTGGTCAAAGAGGTAGGTTTTAAGGAGCATCTTATAGGAGGGTAGAGAGGCGGAGAGGTTTAGGGAGGGAATTCCAGAGCTTAGAGTTTATGCAGCTGAAGGCATGGCCGCCAATGGTGGAGCGAATAAAATCGGAGATGTGCAACAGGCAAGAATTGGAGGAACACAGAGATCTCGGAGGGTTTTAGGGCTGGAGGAGCTTACAGAGATAGGGAGGAGCGAGGCCTTGGAGGGATTTGAAAACAAGGATGAGAATTTTAAAATTGAGGCGTTCCTGGACTGGAAGCCAATGTAGGTCAGCGAGCACAGGGGTGATGGGTGAACGGGACTTGGTGCAAGTTAGGATACGGGCAGCAGAGTTTTAGATGAGCTCAAGTTTATGGAGAGCATTGGAATAATCAAGTCTAGAGGTAACAAAGGCATGGATGAGGGTTTCAGCAGAAGATGAGCTGAGGCAGGGACGGAGACAGGCAGTGTTACAGAGATGGAAGTAGGCGGTCTTGGTGATAGAGCCGTTATGTGGTCAGAAGCTCATCTCAGGGTCAAATAGGTAGCGAATGGTCTGGTTCAGTCTCAGACAGTGGCCTGAGAGAGGGATGGAGTCGGTGGGTAGGGAACGGAGTTTGTGGCGAGGACGAAAAACAATGGTTTCAGTCTTCCCGATATTTAGTTGGAGGAAGTTTTTGCTCATCCAATACTGGATGTCGGACAAGCAGTACGACAAATCAGAGACAGTGGAGGGGTCGAGGGAGGTGATGGTGAGGTAGAGCTGAGTGTCGTCAGCGTACATATGAAACCTGACATTGTGTTTTCGGATGATGTCGCCCAGGGACAGCATGTAGATGAGAAATAGGAGGGGGCCAAGGTTAGATCCTTGGGGGATTCTAGAGATAAGGGTGAGGGAACAGGAAGTGAAGCCATTGCAGGTGATTTTTTGGCTACGACTGGATAGATAAGAATGGAACCAGGCGAGCATGGTCCCACCCAACTGAACGACGGAGGAGAGGCATTGGAAGAGGATGGTGTGGTCAACAGTGTTAAAGGCAGGTCGAGAAGGATGAGGAGGGATAGCTTACCACGGTCACAGTCACATAGGATGTCATTTGTGACTTTGATACGTTCCTCTTCATTAGAGTACTATTAGCCATGAGTTTAATTTGGTACGAATAATGTAGATTGCTTCTGGGTTGAATGGATTTCCACTCCTATTCTACACCACTGATTTCCTTCCAGTGTGAGAGTTTGATGCTTCACATATTCGCATAATTCTCTTCAGTTTATCCTTCAGAGCTTTTACATTTCAGTCCAGGGGGGAGATTTGGTCTTGGAACAGGCTTCCCTAAACTACCAAGGATTGTGATATTTAAGCAGCTTTAACATGCTGTAAGCAGCTGAGAATGCCTTCTCAGTTCCAGCTAGTATAGTGGAACCAGAAGAAGAACGAACCGTAATGTGACCTTGTGGCTTGCTACCCCAGCAATGCCTCATGATAAAGCATCAATTTCTGGAGGCCCAAGAATCCACATGCCTGCGGCATTAATGCAAACAGACTTAGTCCCAATTTTTTTATTCCCTCCCCATAATATACACATTGAAACCAGATTAGTAATTCTATGTGGTATACATAGTACATGCACAACAAAGCTCCCCCCATTTGTACCTGATTTTCATATTTGGGGTCATACAACTGTCGTAGGACCCTGATTTGCATATGTAAGATACCTGACGCCTGTTTCAGGTGGGCACTCTGGATAACTAAATGTCGCCTGAGCCAATATAGCGTCTGGCACAATTCGAGAAATGACAGGCAGGTAACGACCAACTGGTCCATCCAGCCTATCCAAACAGTTGTGATGCCTTGTGCATCACAGCATATACACTTCCCACTCCACCCCAAATCTATGTAATCTCCTGGAAGAGGCACAAAACCAGATTGAAAACCCAGGCCAATTAAGGAAAAAAAATGTGGAGAATTCCTCTCTGCCCCCCAACCCCCACGCCCGAGGCGATCGAAACTAGTCCAGGAGACCACTGTAGCCCTGATTAATGTTATGCAGTACCTACCTCTTGTACGAGGTGATCTCTGCTCTAGCCAGAAACCAGTCCAGCTCTTGCTTGAAGGAACTTAGTGAATTGGCATTCACCGCACGAGCTGGCAGCCTGCCCCAGAGGCCACTATTCTCTGAGAAAAGAACCACCTCCTAACATCTAATCTAGCTCTGCCTTTACTCTGCTTGGCTTTTATTGCTAGGGGGATAGAATATAAAAACAGGGAGGTATTGCTGCAGTTATATAAGGTATTGGTGAGACCGCACCTGGAATACTGCATACAGTTTTGGTCTCCATACTTAAGAAAAGACATACTTGCTCTCGAGGCAGTACAAAGAAGGTTCACTCGGTTAATCCCGGGGATGAGGGGGCGGACATATGAGGAGAGGTTGAGTAGATTGGGACTCTACTCATTGGAGTTCAGAAGAATGAGAGGCGATCTTATTGAAACATATAAGATTGTGAAGGGGCTTGATTGGGTGGATGCAGTAAGGATGTTCCCAAGGATGGGTGAAACTAGAACTAGGGGGCATAATCTTAGAATAAGGGGCTGCTCTTTCAAAACTGAGATGAGGAGAAACTTCTTCACTCAGAGGGTAGTAGGTCTGTGGAATTTGCTGCCCCAGGAAGCTGTGGAAGCTACATCATTAAATAAATTTAAAACGGAAATAGACAGTTTCCTAGAAATAAAGGGAATTAGGGGTTACGGGGAGCGGGCAGGAAATTGGACATGAATTTAGATTTGAGGTTAGGATCAGATCAGCCATGATGTGATTGAATGGCGGAGCAGGCTCGAGGGGCCGATTGGCCTACTCCTGCTCCTATTTCTTATGTTCTTATGTTCTTATAACTTGAGATTGTGACCTCTGGTCCTCCCTAACCTATTTAGTTGGAACAAACTGCCTATACAAACGCAATCTAGTCCCTTCATCACCTCAATCAGATCACCCCTAAGTCCACACCTCTCTAAAGTGTAGAGTCTCAGCTCTTTGAGCCTATTTTGGTAACTAAGATGCTTTAAACTAGGAATTAATCTTGCGGCCCTCCTCTACACCCTTTCCAAACCCACCATGTGAGGAGACCAAAACTGGACACATGACGTTTAACTTCGAAAAGCGCAGTGTTATGTATGTGGGCAGGACGAATGTTGAATGTACAAACACCCTTCAGGGAAAAGTACTAAAGCCATTGGAGAAAGAAAGAGATCTGGGCATTCTGGTGCATAAACCTCTAAAAGCTCATGAGCAATGCCGTGAAGCAATAGCTAGGGCGAACAGGGTGCTAGGGTGTATTTACAGGACAGTATACTCCAAACGCATACTATTTTGTCCTTGTACAAGACCTTGGTTAGGCCTCTTATGCGGTACCTTATCAAAAGCTTTTTCAAAGCACAATTTGGGTGCGGCAGATTACGCTGCAAGCTTCAGAGATCTAATACTGATTTTACAGTGGAAGAACAGGAGGCCATTAGTTGAATTTCTACTCTTATTTCCTTTTTATTATCTAATTTCTTATCCACTCTTCTTCCCCCCTGAATTCCCATGGATTTTAGTTGAATTAATAATCTTTCATATGGGACTTTGTCAAAGACCTTGTGGAAATTAATGTAAACTATAACATAGAAACTTCCACTGTCTCGTTTTGTTTCTGACATCTTAAAATAAGACAAGAATATTTGTCAAGCAACATGTTCCCCTCCTGAATCCACGCTGATTCTTACTTATTAAGCTATTTCTATACAGGTCTTCATCCTACCTGTTCTTTAGTATAGTTTCCATTATTTGACCCAATATTGATATAAGGAATGTTTGGACTCCTTTTAAGTACGACTGCTTGTTTGAGGGACGATAGCTTACTAAAATGTACAAACACTATTAGAAGTTATTCCCCTAGAGTTAATTCTGCTAAAGTTGGGCGTTCTTCCTTTGTGCAACAACAGAAATGAATTCTTCTGCATGTAAAAGCACCAGAAGTCACAATGATGCTGCATTTTGATTGTTATGCTGGTGCCAGAGGCAGCCTGACCCTGCCAGCAGTGCTGTGATATAAATGAGGCAACGCTAATGCTTCCATCAGGAAGGAGATGGTTTTTCCCCCTGTACTGCTGACGGCGAGCACTCCTGGCCACCATTAACAGTGCCACAGGCTGCTATTTTTTTCGGGCTGCACTCAACCTCTCGTGGAGGCCATTAATGTGCTTTTCTTTTTGCATTGCTAGCCTGCAGAAGGTGCTTGACCAGAAAGTTAAAGTCATGATCTTGGCTGTCAGCAACTGTGTATTCCTGATCTTGCGTGTGAAGAGTTTTCCTGTTACCACCAGTGCTCTGAAATGTACTCCACTGTGTAATTGATGTACTTCAAAACATTAGAAGGGTCGGCATATTGCAGAACCATTTCTGTGGTATCAATGGGTTGGAAGGACTAACAGCGCTGACAGTTACCTTGTATAAATGAGGTCCATAAAGTGACAGACTGACCATTTCCTGTAAGTTGCATTCTGTCTGAGACAGCTGTCTAGTGCTATTGTCTGCACAATTACATGCACTGCAGTATTGTGCTTTCTTCAATTAATAGATCGGTATCTTGGCTGTCAATGGAAGCTATCATACTGTACAGAAGGGATCATATTTCCCACACAATCTTGCAAAATAAAAATGCAAACTGAAACTTAAAAAACATAAAATTCTGTCTAATTCAACAATTTGTCAGCGGAACCTATCAAACACTGCTCAAGGCAGGCTACATTCCACACAGTATAACAAATATCAAATGTCAGCTGTAGAGCATGCTTTAATTGTGTTTGTGCAATCACTAATGAGTACCAATGCCAGAGTGTGCAGCGCTAACACTCCTGAGTGTTCCTGCCAACCCCATTATCTGTGATGTGGGTCTTCCAACCCATACTACCATTGAGTTTACATCTTTTCTCAATTTTCTCCTCTCCTGACCTCTGTGTGGGGATTCATGGACTGGGAAATAGTTTCACAGGGACTGTCAGTAGACTATTCAACTGCAGGTAGCATCACAACTAAGCCCAGTCTTGTCCTTAGCCAATACCACACACATGCACTTTTCAACAGAAGTCTTTGGCTTGAAGTTGGGAGGAAGAACCCATTTAAAAAAAAAAAATTCCCCCTCCTCAGCCTAGGGTAAACGAGGTAGTGCTTCCATATCGGCACGGGTTAGGATCAGCTAACAATGCATGGCAGAGTTAGAGCCTGAGACCAAAGATCCCTTGATGGCTTAGTTGACTTACACTGTGAGCAGCTTAGTCATACAGACTAAGACAGTTCTGGGTTTGATCCCCAGTCAGTGTTAGCTGATCTCGGATGAGGCTAGCAGCTGGGATGCTACAATTAGCAGTGACCCTGAGCTATAGAGGGAAGCTCATACAGCTGATCACTATCTGGTGACCCCTGCTGGAAGTGCATATGGGTCGATAACAGGTGAGGACAAGATCAGGCTCAGCTGTGATGCCCATCAATGTCAAATAGCCTGTTAGCATTCAGTGTCAAGTCTCACACATAACGTATTGGAAAGCAACCAGCACCTGCATAACTGTCCCAAGAAAGAGTCAAACACCTTCATGAGGAGAAGAATTGACAGAGAAGAATAACCTGAAGCTTTCCTTGTTTTATGGCTCAGTGCAGTGCATTTATCCACTAAGACCTCAAAGGTATGTCTCCGACAGTGATAACACTATCTTAAGGAATATTCAAAGCATTCGTAAATCAATCAGTGTAATCAGCCCTGTCAGACAGGGCAAGGGTCATGAGCTGTATTTGTCTTGTTTCCACTCACTTTTTCTATTTTTCAACTCTAAATTCGACCCTTGGAAGGAGGCCATTCCTCCACCAGTACGACAAAATGCAGTGGAAGTATTTCAGTATTTATCTGGTGGTAAACCATTCTCCAAATAAATATCTGCTTGGTGCCACAAATTTCTGAATTTTGCAGTTTGAGCCGATGCACAGAGTGGAAGTTAAATCGTGCTCTTGGTATTGAAAAGTTATGATGTGGAGATGCCGATGATGGACTGGGGTTGACAATTGTAAACAATTTTACAACACCAAGTTATAGTCCAGCAATTTTATTTTAAATTCACAAGCTTTCGGAGATTTTCTCCTTCCTCAGGTAAATGTTTCAAGATCTCCTTGAAGCCTACGCATTTATACATATTGAATAATACATGGTGTTTACAGACTGCCCCTGCAACTGCCCGTTGCCAAGGCAATCACCGTGTTCAGACAGAGAGGTGTCATCTGCAGAACCCCCGAATACACATTCAACAAAAAAACAAACAGGGAAAAAAAAACAGAGAAAAAAAAAAACACAGAGAGAGGCAGAAACATCCGGAAGGCAGAGAGAGCTAGCAAATGACCCATTATATTAAAAACAGATAACATTTGTTCGCTGGTGGGGTAACGTGTAGCGTGACATGAACCCAAGATCCCGGTTGAGGCCGTCCTCATGGGTGCGGAACTTGGCTATCAATTTCTGCTCGACGATTTTGCGTTGTCGTGTGTCTCGAAGGCCGCCTTGGAGTACGCTTACCCGAAGGTCGGTGGATGAATGTCCATGACTGCTGAAGTGTTCCCCGACTGGGAGGGAACCCTCCTGTTTGGCGATTGTTGCGCGGTGTCCGTTCATCCGTTGTCGCAGCGTCTGCATGGTCTCGCCAATGTACCATGCTCTGGGGCATCCTTTCCTGCAACGTATGAGGTAGACAACGTTGGCCGAGTCACAGGAGTATGAACCATGCACCTGGTGGGTGGTGTCATCTCGTGTGATGGTGGTATCTGTGTCGATGATCTGGCATGTCTTGCAGAGGTTACCGTGGCAGGGTTGTGTGGCGTCGTGGACGCTGTTCTCTTGAAAGCTGGGTAGTTTGCTGCGAACGATGGTCTGTTTGAGGTTGGGTGGCTGTTTAAAGGCGAGTAGTGGAGGTGTGGGGATGGCCATAGCGAGGTGTTTGTCCTCATTGATGACATGTTGAAGGCTGCGGAGAACATGGCGTAGTTTCTCCGCTCCGGGGAAGTACTGGACGACAAAGGGTACTCTGTTGGTTGCGTCCCGTGTTAGTCTCCTGAGGAGGTCTATGCGATTTTTTGCTGTGGCCCGTCGGAACTGTCGATCGATGAGTCGAGCGTCATATCCCGTTCTTACTAGGGCGTCTTTCAGCGTCTGTAGGTGTCCATCGCGTTCCTCCTCGTCTGAGCAGACCCTGTGTATTCGCAGGGCCTGTCCATAGGGGATGGCCTCTTTGACGTGGTTAGGGTGGAAGCTGGAAAAGTGGAGCATCGTGAGGTTGTCCGTGGGCTTGCGGTAGAGTGAGGTGCTGAGGTGCCCGTCTTTGATGGAGATTCGTGTGTCCAAGAAAGAAACTGATTCTGAGGAGTAGTCCATGGTGAGCTTGATGGTGGGATGGAACTTGTTGATGTTATCGTGTAGTCTCTTTAGTGATTCCTTGCCGTGGGTCCATAGAAAGAAAATGTCGTCGATGTATCTGGTGTATAGTGTTGGTTGGAGGTCTTGTGCAGTGAAGAAGTCCTGCTCGAACTTGTGCATGAAAATGTTGGCGTATTGGGGTGCGAATTTGGTCCCCATGGCTGTTCCGTGTGTTTGGGTAAAGAACTGGTTATCGAAGGTGAAGACATTGTGATCCAGGATGAAGCGGATGAGTTGTAGGATGGCTTCCGGAGATTGGCTGTTGTTGGTGTTGAGTATTGATGCTGTCGCAGCGATGCCGTCATCGTGGGGGATACTGGTGTATAGTGCCGAGACGTCCATCGTGGTGAGAAGTGTTCCTGGTTCAACTGGTCCGTGGGTACTGAGTTTTTGTAGGAAGTCTGTAGTGTCGCGACAGAAGCTGGGGGTTCCCTGTACGATGGGTTTCAGGATGCCCTCGATGTATCCAGAGAGGTTCTCACACAGGGTTCCGTTGCCTGATACGATGGGACGTCCGGGTGTGTTGGCTTTGTGTATCTTTGGGAGGCAGTAGAAGTCTCCCACGCGGGGATTACGTGGGATGAGAATGCGTAGGATGCTTTGAAGGTCTGGATCGAAGGTCTTGATCAGTTTGTTGAGCTGGTGGGTGTGTTCTTTGGTCGGATCTGCGGGTAACCGTCTGTAGTGTTCCTGGTTGTCCAGTTGTCGGTATGCTTCTTTGCAATAGTCTGTTCTGTTCTGTATGACTATGGCTCCTCCTTTGTCCGCTGGTTTGATGACGATGTTGCGGTTGGTCTTGAGAGCGTTGATGGCGTTGCGTTGTGCTCGGGTGACATTCTGGACTGTCTTCTGAGTGCGGCTGATGAATCTGGCATTGACGCATTTCCTGACAGCTTGAGCATACATGTCCAGCTGAGGGCAGCGACCCTCCGGAGGAGTCCAGTTTGACTCTTTCCTCTTCGGTTGCTGTACCGCGGATCCCTCTGTCTGCTGTTCCGGATCGTCGATTGTCTCATTGGGTTCGCTGCTGAAATCTTGGGGTTTGTGGTAGAATTCCCGGAGCCTCATTCTCCTGATGAATTCCTCTGTGTCCGCCGCGAGACTAGTGGGGTCCATTTTGGTAGTGGGGCAGAAATTGAGCCCTCGGCTGAGAACTTCGATTTCGTCTGGTTGAAGGGTGTGGTCGGATAAATTGACAATAGACTTCCCTGTGGTTGCAACCGTGGTACCAGGGGAAGCTTGGTCGTTGCTGGTGGTGATGCCGAGTTTCTCAAGCTTCCTGCTCTTGGTTTTCATGTAGGCAGCGTAGTTCCGTTGCCTCCAGATCACGAACCCACTCAAGTCCACATACAACTCGGATTACGCTGAGAGACTCTGCCGCCGTACCTCTCGCACACTCCGCAACCATCTCATACACCAACTCTACAGCAGACGCCACAACCTCGAAACCAAGATAGAGTCCATACTCTCAACCTGTACTCAGGACACAGCAGACCAGCTACGTTATACCGCCAAACAGACGAGGCAACGGAACTACGCTGCCTACATGAAAACCAAGAGCAGGAAGCTTGAGAAACTCGGCATCACCACCAGCAACGACCAAGCTTCCCCTGGTACCACGGTTGCAACCACAGGGAAGTCTACGAATCTCCATCAAAGACGGGCACCTCAGCACCTCACTCTACCGCAAGCCCACGGACAACCTCACGATGCTCCACTTTTCCAGCTTCCACCCTAACCACGTCAAAGAGGCCATCCCCTATGGACAGGCCCTGCGAATACACAGGGTCTGCTCAGACGAGGAGGAACGCGATGGACACCTACAGACGCTGAAAGACGCCCTAGTAAGAACGGGATATGACGCTCGACTCATCGATCGACAGTTCCGACGGGCCACAGCAAAAAATCGCATAGACCTCCTCAGGAGACTAACACGGGACGCAACCAACAGAGTACCCTTTGTCGTCCAGTACTTCCCCGGAGCGGAGAAACTACGCCATGTTCTCCGCAGCCTTCAACATGTCATCAATGAGGACAAACACCTCGCTATGGCCATCCCCACACCTCCACTACTCGCCTTTAAACAGCCACCCAACCTCAAACTACCCAGCTTTCAAGAGAACAGCGTCCACGACGCCACACAACCCTGCCACGGTAACCTCTGCAAGACATGCCAGATCATCGACACAGATACCACCATCACACGAGATGACACCACCCACCAGGTGCATGGTTCATACTCCTGTGACTCGGCCAACGTTGTCTACCTCATACGTTGCAGGAAAGGATGCCCCAGAGCATGGTACATTGGCGAGACCATGCAGACGCTGCGACAACGGATGAACGGACACCGCGCAACAATCGCCAAACAGGAGGGTTCCCTCCCAGTCGGGGAACACTTCAGCAGTCATGGACATTCATCCACCGACCTTCGGGTAAGCGTACTCCAAGGCGGCCTTCGAGACACACGACAACGCAAAATCGTCGAGCAGAAATTGATAGCCAAGTTCCGCACCCATGAGGACGGCCTCAACCGGGATCTTGGGTTCATGTCACGCTACACGTTACCCCACCAGCGAACAAATGTTATCTGTTTTTAATATAATGGGTCATTTGCTAGCTCTCTCTGCCTTCCGGATGTTTCTGCCTCTCTCTGTGTTTTTTTTTTTCTCTGTTTTTTTTTCCCTGTTTGTTTTTTTGTTGAATGTGTATTCGGGGGTTCTGCAGATGACACCTCTCTGTCTGAACACGGTGATTGCCTTGGCAACGGGCAGTTGCAGGGGCAGTCTGTAAACACCATGTATTATTCAATATGTATAAATGCGTAGGCTTCAAGGAGATCTTGAAACATTTACCTGAGGAAGGAGAAAATCTCCGAAAGCTTGTGAATTTAAAATAAAATTGCTGGACTATAACTTGGTGTTGTAAAATTGTTTACTATTGAAAAGTTGAGTAGCTACAGCAGTACAACAGGGAAATCCAATCCTTATGACTGGAATTGAATCCCAGGCTCAGTTTTAATTCAAACCCATCTGTCCTTAAAAGCAGAAGAAGCCGAGATTTCCCAGTCAGCATTATTTTAATACCAGCAGTGATCCATTTAAAATAAATGGGTAGCCTGTCTAATGGAGGAAATGCACCCAAAACATTAACGTGCCCCTTTAGAGATGCTGACCGAGTGCTGTATACATCCAGCATTTTCTGTTTTTTATTTCAGATTTCCAGTATTTGTATTTTTATTTAAAATAACACCATAACACCAATCAGTAAATCTGGGATAGAGTCTCAGTCTTGGTGCCTTTCTATTAATAAAACCTGATCATCCTTCTGTTTTTCTTTTTCGTGCTGTTGATTTTTTTTTAAATGACTGAGCCTGATTGTCTGAGGAAGCAGAATTAATGGGCTAGATTTTCGCACCCCCGAGCAGGTGCGATCGTGGTGGGGGGGCTGTGAAAATCGGGGTTTCCCAGGGCAGGTCCGGACCCCGGCTCCAACCCGCCCACTTCCGGGTTCCCCAGTGACGCGCTGACATGCGCGCGCAGCCCCCGCATGTGGGACTCCCGCCTGCAATTAAAGCCGGCGAGATGCCACTTAAAGTAATTAACCAGGTACTTCAGGTCATTTACAGACCTGATTGACCTGATATTTTAGGAGGGGTGGGATTTTCAGATCAACTGAGACTGTTTCCCGTACTGGGGGAAACACTCCCAGTTGAAATGGACGTGTTGCAGCCATCAGCCTGTGGCAGCTGTAAAGGTCCATTTGAAAGGTGGGGCGGGGGAGACCCTCACTCATTGCAGGAGGCCACTCTGTCACTTCGGACAAAGTTTAGCCTCCGCCACCCTCCTGCTAACAATAAAATTCACTAACTTGCACATTTACCCCGGGGTCCAGACACATTCACCTACCTTGCGACCCCCTCAAAAGTACATCTTCCGGATGGGGCCCGCGGTAGCTGCAGTCATGACCTCCTCGGAGGACGAACAGCTTCACCAGCCTCGCTGGCCATGCTGTCCACCTCTGACACGTGGAGCTGTGACACATCCACCTGCACAGCAGGAGGGAGGGCAACCGCAGAGAGAGATGCGTCGCAGAGGGCACTACCCTCGCCACAGGGTCTACAGACCGAGGCTCAGCTTCCTGGACCTCTCTGAGCAGCAGTGCACACGGAGGCTCAGAGTCACTCGACATGTAGTCGTGGACATCTGCAGCCTCCTTCATTCTGAGCTGCTCCCGGCTCGCCCGAGCACCATCTTCTTACGTGTCGCAGTCAAAGTCACCACTGCCCTCAACAACCTCTGCTCTGCATCCTTCCAGGGTGCCACCGGGGACATCGCCGACTTCTCTCAGTCGTCTGCACAAAAGAGCCCTGCAAATACACCTACACCCACTCTGCAGTGACATAATGGGTTGCATCAGTTGTGGGTCTTCATAGTGAGCCTCAGGAAAGGGCATTATTGCACAAACCAGACAAGATTCGCAAAGACGTGGCAGTAGTGGTGCCAATATAATATGTAATGTGAGTTGATCAGAAATTAAATATAAGTAAAAACCATGACAAACCCTCAAACACCCTTGTGCATCCCCTTCATGCTCATGACACGTTTGCCTTACGCTTCCTACTGCACATATGTGATGCATGCCCTGTGGCTGCAGCACAGGTAGTGGCAGGTTGAGTGAGGCTGACTGTGAAAGAGATGCATGAGAGGGTGAGTATGAGATAGAGCCATGAGATTGTATGAGGATTGGGTTGAGTGGTAGTGGCGGGATGAGTACTGGCGAGGTGAGTAAGTGCAGGTAAGATGAGGATGAGCTTTGAGTGGGTGTGAGGGGTGATGTGATAGAGTAGTGTTGGCAGTGCAGAAGGAGATGTGAGGTGGGGACGGTGATGTGGCAGACGGAGTGTAGGGGAATGAGTAAGTGTACTCACTTTGGCTGACCTACTTAGGTGATTGAAGCGCCTCCTGCACTGTATGCAGGTGCGCGATATGTTGGTGGTGCAGGTGAACTCTTCTGCCACCTTGAGCCAGGCCTTCTTGGTGGCAGAGGCAGGCCACTTCCTCCCGCCCGCCGGGGGGATGATCTCTGTCCTCCCCCTCCTCCTCACCCCATCCAATAAGACCTGGAGTGAGGCATCATTAAACCTGGGAGCAGCCTTCCCCCTGGGCTGCTCCATGCTGTAATTTTTCCTATTTTCTACAGCATCAATCAGTGGAGGACTGCCCCTTTAAATAGGGCTCCTCCAGCTGACAGTCTATGCTGCGCATGCGCAGTCCACCCACTGCGCAGCTTTCCAGTGCGAAACCCAGAAGCAAAGGTAAGTACCTTCAATCAAGCTGCAATCGCGCGCGGAGCACCCCGATTTCACCCCGCTGCCAACCCGCCTCCCTCCTAATAGCGGGCCCAATATGCACAGTTGAACAGATATGATTCCTAGATATAGGAATATAGGAACAGGAGAAGGCTATTCAGCTCCTCGAGCCTGTTCCACCATTCCATTAAATCATGGCTGATCTGTACCTCAACTCCATCAGGACGGGTTTTTCCAACTGATGGACGGTAAGAGGTGACTGCGTGTGAAAAATAGTTACAGCAACTTCCACAGCTGATTTCCTTGGTGAATATTTAAAAATATTTTTTGAATTTGTCTCTGGCAGTGTGAGATGTTTTAATCACCTGAAGTGTTTGTTGGATATCACTGACAGACAGGGAAGGGACATTTAGGTCTGCAGCAATGTGCTGAAGAGAAATGGTCAAAGAGTGTCTCCCCATTGCAAATTTAAAACATACCTGTGGAGAGCCCACTAAAGAGGTGACTGCAGTTATGTGAAAATCCAGAACCTTCTATCTATGGATGAACATCTCTTGTGCTGCTCTACCATGTCAGCAAAGCACTCCGTTTTTGCTGGTAATAATAATGTGACAAAACCAATTTATGCACTGAAACGTTCTTTCTGTTGGCTCAGCATGCAGCAATGTAGAGAGAAGGTATGCAGAAAACTTACAGCCCATACAGTTCTGTCCTCTTGGCTGGAGATGGAAGTGCGACACCAGACCACCAAAGCAGCAGTAGGGACTGGTGATAGGGGAGGAGTGGAATTATGAATAAAAATTATCATCTCATTTTAAGCGTCAGCCTTGGCTCAATGGTAGAACTCTCACCTCTGAGTCAGAAGGATGTGAGTTCAAGCCCCACTCCAGAGAGTTGCTCATGTAATTTAGACTGACAGTAACATGGTACTGAGGGAGTGCTGTGTTGTGGGAGGAACTGTCTTTCAGTTGAGACGTAAAAGATTCTGTGGCATTATTCGAAGAAGAGCAGAGGAGTTCTCCAGGTGTCCTGGCAAATATTTATCCCTCAACCGACACCACCATGTTTGTTGGACCTTGCTGTTCGGAAATCAGCTGTCGAATTTGCCTACATCACAATAGTGACTACATTCGAAAAAGTATTTCATTGGTTTGAAGTGCTTTGGGATGTCCTGAGGTTGTGGAATGTACTATATAGATGCAAGTTCTTTTATGCTTTATTAATTCGGTTCATTGTTTTCCCCCTTAACCTTTTCTCCTGAATGGGTAGTAGCAGCCCTCCAGTACCTCACCCAATTGGCTGTTCCTCATCGATGACCCAGGACAGTAAGTGTCAGAGGGCTAATTGATTGTAGGGAGCTACGACCGCTGAACTGGATCCTGTTCTTATGTAATACACAATTTTTTTGTGCACTTTACACTCGTGGTGGATGTAAAATGTCCCATGGCACTATTTGAAGAAGAGCGGGGAGTTCTTCCACTGCCCTGGCCAACATCCTTTCTTCAACCTAAATGGTTAATTCAGCACTTATCCCATTTGCTGTTTGTGGAACCTTGCCGTGTACAAAATTAGCTGCTGTGCTTCTACACATAACAGTGACTACACTTCAAAAAATAATGCATTGGGTGAGTTTGGGACATTCTGAGAGAATGATAAAGCATTACATAAATGCAAGTTCTTCTCCTCCAATATAGGGACACTTACTTGCCAATTAAAATGTGGAATTGGGGAGCCTACCGCCCACCCCCTACTCCACCATCTCAGTTGGTAAAAGCACTGCCTAGTGTGACACTGAATTGTACAGACCAGGAAGGCCCCAAGTCTGATCCCTGGCCTGTGCTGAGTTAGCTGATCTCAGATGACAAGATGTTGTGATTGTTCCCAGTGCCCTAAGCATGGAAAAGGTACAATGAGGTATATTGGGAGAGTCTGTTGGCAGGCAAAGGTACGTCTGGTAAGTGGGAGGCTTTCAAAAGTGTGTTAACCAGGGTTCAGGGTAAGCACATTCCTTATAAAGTGAAGGGCAAGGCTGGTAGAAGTAGGGAACCTTGGATAACTCGGGAGATTGAGGCACTAGTCAAAAAGAAGAAGGAGGCATATGACATGCATAGGCAGCTGGGATCAAGTGGATCCCTTGAAGAGTATAGAGATTGCCGGAATAGAGTTAAGAGAGAAATCAGGAGGGCAAAAAGGGGATATGAGATTGCTTTGGCAGATCAGGCAAAGGTGAATCCAAAGAGCTTCTACAAATACATAAAGGGCAAAAGGGTAACTAGGGAGAGAGTAGGGCCTCTTAAGGATCAACAAGGTCATCTATGTGCGGAACCACAAGAGATGGGTGAGATCCTGAATGAATATTTCACATCGGTATTTACGGTTGAGAAAGGCATGGATGTTAGGGAACTTGGGGAAATAAATAGTGATGTCTTGAGGAGTGTACATATTACAGAGAGGGAGGTGCTGGAAGTCTTAACGCGCATCAAGGTAGATAAATCTCCGGGACCTGATGAAATGTATCCCAGGACGTTATGGGAGGTTAGGGAGGAAATTGCGGGTCCCCTAGCAGAGATATTTGAATCATCCACCGCTACAGGTGAGGTGCCTGAAGATTGGAGGGTAGCAAATGTTGTGCCTTTGTTTAAGAAGGGCGGCAGGGAAAAGCCTGGGAACTACAGACCAGTGAGCCTGACATCTGTAGTGGGTAAGTTGTTAGAGGGTATTCTGAGGGACAGGATCGACAGGCATTTGGAGAGGCAGGGACTAATTAGGAACAGTCAGCATGGTTTTGTGAGAGGAAAATCATGTCTCACGAATTTGATTGAGTTTTTTGAAGGGGTAACCAAGAAGATAGATGAGGGCTGTGCAGTCGACGTGGTCTACATGGACTTCAGCAAAGCATTTGACAAGGTACCGCATGGTAGGTTGATACATAAGGTTAAATCTCATGGGATCCAAGGTGAGGTAGCCAATTGGATACAAAATTGGCTTGACGACAGAAGACAGAGGGTGGTTGTAGAGGGTTGTTTTTCAAACTGGATGCCTGTGTCCAGCGGTGTGCCTCAGGGATCGGTGCTGGGTCCGCTGTTATTTGTTATTTATATTAATGATTTGGATGAGAATTTAGGAGGCATGGTTAGTAAGTTTGCAGATGACACCAAGATTGGTGGCATTGTGGACAGTGAAGAAGGTTATTTAGGATTGCAACGGGATCTTGATCAATTGGGCCAGTGGGCCGATGAATGGCAGATGGAGTTTAATTTAGATAAATGTGAGGTGATGCATTTTGGTAGATCAAATCGGGCCAGGACCTACTCCGTTAATGGTAGGGCGTTGGGGAGAGTTATAGAACAAAGAGATCTAGGAGTACAGATTCATAGCTCCTTGAAAGTGGAGTCACAGGTGGATAGGGTGGTGAAGAAGGCATTCGGCATGCTTGGTTTCATTGGTCAGAACATTGAATGCAGGAGTTGGGATGTCTTGTTGAAGTTGTACAGGGCATTGGTGAGGCCACACTTGGAGTACTGTGTACAGTTCTGGTCACCCTATTATAGAAAGGATATTATTAAACTAGAAAGAGTGCAGAAAAGATTTACTAGGATGCTACCGGGACTTGATGGTTTGACTTACAGGGAGAGGTTAGACAGACTGGGACTTTTTTCCCTGGAGAGTAGGAGGTTAAGGGGTGATCTTATAGAAGTCTATAAAATAATGAGGGGCATAGATAAGGTCGATAGTCAAAATCTTTTCCCAAAGGTAGGGGAGTCTATAACGAGGGGGCATAGATTTAAGGTGAGAGGGGAGAGATACAAAAGGGTCCAGAGGGGCAATTTTTTCACTCAAAGGGTGGTGAGTGTCTGGAACGAGCTGCCAGAGGCAGTAGTAGAGGCGGGTACAATTTTGTCTTTTAAAAAGCATTTGGACAGTTACATGGGTAAGATGGGTATAGAGGGATATGGGCCAAGTGCAGGCAATTGGGACTAGCTTAGTGTTATAAACTGGGCGACATGGACATGTTGGGCCGAAGGGCCTGTTTCCATGTTGTAACTTCTATGATTCTATGATTCTATGATTTCACAATCCAGTGAGCCTGGCTGGAAAGTGGGCAATGGGGTGAGGGCATGACCTGGCTTGGCTGCAGTCAAATAGCCTGTCAACATTCATTGTCTAGGCTCACACTTGATCAGTGGGCCACTAGAGTGAGGTACATCAGGTAGCTGGTGTTGGTAGACCCTTTACCCCAACATGAACTTCAAGGGTTGGGGGGAGTAGAATAATGGGGAGGGGAAAGAAATCAGGAATTGGGATCACTGGCATAAAAAGAGTTTATGGATGTATATTATCATCACCTTTGCAGATGCACAGATGGATTGCACATTTTAGAGCTGCTGTATGAAACTGCTGTTTATCTCCACTTGACCAAATTGATTTTAAAATCCATTGAAATTTGTAACCAGCTGGAATGTATACAACAGAATGAGGCCTCTGTGGTCACTTTACAATTATTTTGAAATCCTGCTTTTCTAAGCTCATTAAAGGCTGTTTTCGGGTTAGACAATCAGCCCAGTGTTGTTTCACAAGATGATTTGAAAACCTTTTAATTTATTTGTATTTCAGATTGCTAAATAAATAGGTCAAGGAATCAGTGCCATTGTCAGTGTATGTAGAGATTCACTGTAAAAGATAAAAATTTGTTTAAAATGATCATCCCAGTTGGTAGCATTTCCCATGGTGATTTGTACTATACCCAGTGTCCCAACGTGGGCAGAAAAGGCTCTGTCACTCAAGTGCCAATTCTAACCTCACTGCATTGGACAAAATGTTGAAATATAAAAGTATCCACTCAGCCGAGTTAGGTGGATATTTCCACTAGCTGCATCAAAATGAAAGTAGGCAGTGGAGTCATCAAAGAGGCATTTTCCTGTGTAAGTTTTGCAGTATCTATGCAGCCATGTCTTTTTTAAACCAATTCAGAGGCACAGACAGAGCTGTACAACAAAATACCCATCCAGTGAGGCCAGAGCTGCTTTGCAGTTTCTAGACCATAAAGCACACAGTGAATGTATTCCCAATACCATGGTGGGGCTAGAAGCAGCATCTTATCTCTTAGTCTTGTTATTAGTAGCACCAACCAACAAGAGGAAAATAAGGTAATGGGCAAGGATGATGCTTTCACTGCTGCGCTCTTAGCTTCTCTGTCACAAACATTAACTCAATTCTTTGTTGGGCTCTCAGCAACTCACTTGGAAATAGTGCATTTTATTCACTCTTATTAAAATCATGCTGTCAAAAGTATTCTTGCTATTGGTTGTTGTCGGTGGAACACTCTGAATGCCAATTTCATTGTGAGAGGAAAGGATCTCTGTCCTTCACGATTATTGTAAGGAGTCTTACAACACCAGGTTATAGTCCAACAGCTTTATTTGAAATCACAAGCTTTCGAAGGCTTCCTCCTTCATCAGGTGAGTGTGGGATTCCATAAAGGTACAGCTGTACCTTTATGGAATCCCACACTCACCTGACGAAGGAGGAAGCCTCCGAAAGCTTGTGATTTCAAATAAAGCTGTTGGACTATAACCTGGTGTTGTAAGACTCCTTACATTTGTCCACCCCAGTCCATCACCAGCATCTCCACGATTATAACCTAGATAGGGTAAACATTTTAAATGAGGAGCAATAATGGATTGTGCCTGGTGCAGAGTGCCACAGACTGAGATATTCTGGACCTGAATCCCATAGCTCACATTCACACTTGGGAATCCTCCAAAATGTGAAGCTTCTAAACTCAGCCCATTATAAGGTTCAGCACTGAGTGACTGAAGGGAGTGAATCAGCAGGAGTTCTGTCTTGGGTTGTTCCGTAGCACCCCCTAGTGTCTGTTCACAGAGTGTTATCAAGGGTGCATGACCCTCAGTGATATAAAGGAAAGAAAACGGTGATACTGTAATACATACTTGAAAAGTTTTACAACTATTTTCTAATGATCTTTTGATCTGAAAGAAGTGAACTAGAAGTGGTTTCTAATAGTATCACCACTTCCAGGTCTACTATTTGTGCAAAAACAGAGCAACCGTGGCAAGGGCTTTTCTGCTTCGGTGTGAATTTATCTCTTCTGGGATCTAACACAGGTTTGTCAAGAATCCAACATGCCTTCTAATCCATTTCATCACCATAAACATTAAAAATATACTATCAGCTCTTTTTAAGTGTTGACATAATTACAGGACATAAATTGCACTTCCTTGATTTAAATTTTTATATTTTTTCTAAATGACACTTTATTTATTAATCTGTGTTAATTAACCTTTTGATTATTGAATGATGTTTTCCAGTCTCGAAATGCTAAAAAATTGTGTTCAAATCTCCTTTCAAACTATTGGCTGTCTTATTTGAAATAATTTTCCACAGTTTCAACTCACAGCTTCCCCCTGCGATTTAAAGCAGTTCCAGTGCTCAGCCTTGTAACTGACAGTTAATTATTTATCTCTTGCTGGTCTGATGCAAACTTACACACCCTAGGGCTTGGGAAACAGATACAAACCATAACTCCCTGAATGCCGACTCTAAATAAAAGATTCATGATGAGACTAATCCTTAAATTGTGCTTAAAAGTTTAAAGATTCAGTAGATTCCCACCTCACTTCGCCCATTCCAGACAATGCTGTGTGTTTACAGAAGTAAAACCTTTTTTAGACAATAGCAAACAACATTTAATTAATGGCTGAATTGGCATCTTTTGAATTGGAAGGTTTTCAAAAGGTTTGTAATTTTATTCAGAGCTTGTGCTAATCTGGAGCTCAGGGTCTCTGGATCCTTCAATTCGTGCATTATTATTTTAACGAGAGGAAACAACGATCCTTCAAGCACTGAGTCCTTTGATGTAGGAGTGCCCCAGTTTATTTCAGAGAAGTCTCACGGTGAGTTCTCAGCCATGTAGACTGCTGAACATTCAAGGTGGTACTCTTGAGGATTTGGGTCAAGGGTTTCAAACTCTTGTAAAT
The DNA here is from genome assembly GCF_035084215.1 of Heptranchias perlo. Classification (NCBI taxonomy): domain Eukaryota; kingdom Metazoa; phylum Chordata; class Chondrichthyes; order Hexanchiformes; family Hexanchidae; genus Heptranchias; species Heptranchias perlo. The sequence goes on from NC_090335.1 coordinate 47,892,772, forward strand.
TTAAAGCTACCAAGAAACTCTGCCATTAACACTTTGATAAGCAGGGTCGAACAGGAATATGTTAAAACAAACACAAGAACAGAAATAAGATGCAGGGCCCAATTTTGCATAGTTAGTACTGGGATCAAACTAGATTGCCACATCGTAGCCTCAAGTTATGTGTGCACGTGGTGCAGGTGATTGTTTCCAGTACAGTGTCTTCCCGAGGAAGAGATCAGATTGACGACCATTTTCAATGTCCATTAGTCCACTTTCCTAACAATTTGAAGGAATACTCGATGATAATCCCAGTTTGGTGCTCTATCTAAAATCAGTTTCCCATTCATAATACTGGTGGAAAACAATCATCTTATCTTTATGTTTGTATTAGTATTAAGAGGAAGTGCTGTTAATGTTCATTGGAAATCATTACTTTATAATTCAATTGTAAACAATTTTACAACACCAAGTTATAGTCCAGCAATTTTATTTTAAATTCACAAGCTTTCGGAGGCTTCCTCCTTCGTCAGGTGAACGATGTGAAAATGAAATCCTCGAGATGAAATCGCATTTATAATTCACAGAACAATGCTTGGTGAGTACAGACAGTTTTTTCAACTGCCCGTTGCCAAGGCAATCAGTGTGCAGACAGACAGGTGTTACCTGCCAGGTCTCAGAATATACAAATCACCAAAAAAAAACAACAAACAAAAAAAAAACAGAGATAGAGAGGTAGAAACATAGAAAAGACAGCAACTGACCCGTTATATTAAAAACAGATAACATTTGTTCGCTGGTGGGGTAACGTGTAGCGTGACATGAACCCAAGATCCCGGTTGAGGCCATCCTCATGGGTGCGGAACTTGGCTATCAATTTCTGCTCGACGATTTTGCGTTGTCGTGTGTCTCGAAGGCCGCCTTGGAGTATGCTTACCCGAAGGTCGGTGGATGAATGTCCATGACTGCTGAAGTGTTCCCCGACTGGGAGAGAACCCTCCTGTTTGGCGATTGTTGCGCGGTGTCCGTTCATCCGTTGTCGCAGCGTCTGCATGGTCTCGCCAATGTACCATGCTCTGGGGCATCCTTTCCTGCAACGTATGAGGTAGACAACGTTGGCCGAGTCACAGGAGTATGAACCATGCACCTGGTGGGTGGTGTCCTCTCGTGTGATGGTGGTATCTGTGTCGATGATCTGGCATGTCTTGCAGAGGTTACCGTGGCAGGGTTGTGTGGTGTCGTGGACGCTGTTCTCTTGAAAGCTAGGTAATTTGCTGCGAACGATGGTCTGTTTGAGGTTGGGTGGCTGTTTAAAGGCGAGTAGTGGAGGTGTGGGGATGGCCATAGCGAGGTGTTTGTCCTCATTGATGACATGTTGAAGACTGCGGAGAACATGGCGTAGTTTCTCCGCTCCGGGGAAGTACTGGACGACAAAGGGTACTCTGTTGGTTGCGTCCCGTGTTAGTCTCCTGAGGAGGTCTATGCGATTTTTCGCTGTGGCCCGTCGGAACTGTCGATCGATGAGTCGAGCGTCATATCCCGTTCTTACGAGGGCGTCTTTCAGCGTCTGTAGGTGTCCATCGCGTTCCTCCTCGTCTGAGCAGACCCTGTGTATTCGCAGGGCCTGTCCATAGGGGATGGCCTCTTTGACGTGGTTAGGGTGGAAGCTGGAAAAGTGGGGCATCGTGAGGTTGTCCGTGGGCTTGCGGTAGAGTGAGGTGCTGAGGTGCCCGTCTTTGATGGAGATTCGTGTGTCCAAGAAAGAAACTGATGCTGAGGAGTAGTCCATGGTGAGCTTGATGGTGGGATGGAACTTGTTGATGTTATTGTGTTGTCTCTTTAGTGATTCCTCACCGTGGGTCCATAGAAAGAAAATGTCGTCGATGTATCTGGTGTATAATGTTGGTTGGAGGTCCTGTGCAGTGAAGAAGTCCCGCTCGAACTTGTGCATGAAATTGTTGGCGTATTGGGGTGCGAATTTGGTCCCCATGGCTGTTCCGTGTGTTTGGGTAAAGAACTGGTTATCGAAGGTGAAGACAATGTGATCCAGGATGAAGCAGATGAGTTGTAGGATGGCGTCTGGAGATTGGCTGTTGTTGGTGTTGAGTATTGATGCTGTTGCAGCGATGCCGTCATCGTGGGGGATACTGGTGTAGAGTGCCGAGACGTCCATCGTGATGAGAAGTGTTCCTGGTTCAACTGGTCCGTGGGTACTGAGTTTTTGTAGGAAGTCTGTAGTGTCGCGACAGAAGCTGGGGGTTCCCTGTACGATGGGTTTCAGGATGCCCTCGATGTATCCAGAGAGGTTCTCACACAGGGTTACGTTGCCTGATACGATAGGACGTCCGGGTGTGTTGGCTTTGTGTATCTTTGGGAGGCAGTAGAAGTCTCCCACGCGGGGAGTACGTGGGATGAGAGTGCGTAGGATGCTTTGAAGGTCTGGATCGAAGGTCTTGATCAGTTTGTTGAGCTGGTGGGTGTGTTCTTTGGTCGGATCTGCGGGTAACCGTCTGTAGTGTTCCTGGTTGTCCAGTTGTCGGTATGCTTCTTTGCAATAGTCCGTTCTGTTCTGTATGACTATGGCTCCTCCTTTGTCCGCTGGTTTGATGACGATGTTGCGGTTGGTCTTGAGAGCGTTGATGGCGTTGCGTTGTGCTCGGGTGACATTCTGGACTGTCTTCTGAGTGCGGCTGATGAATCTGGCATTGACGCATTTCCTGACAGCTTGAGCATACATGTCCAGCTGAGGGCAGCGACCCTCCGGAGGAGTCCAGTGTGACTCTTTCCTTTTCGGTTGCTGTACCGCGGATCCCTCTGTCTGCTGTTCCAGATCGTTGATTGTCTCATTGGGTTCGCTGCTGAAATCTTGGGGTTTGTGGTAGAATTCCCGGAGCCTCATTCTCCTGATGAATTCCTCTGTGTCTGCCGCGAGACTAGTGGGGTCCATTTTGGTAGTGGGGCAGAAATTGAGCCCTCGTCTGAGAACTTCGATTTCGTCTGGTTGAAGGGTGTGGTCAGACAAGTTCCGTTGCCTCGTCTGTCTGGCGGTACATGAAAACCAAGAGCAGGAAGCTTGAGAAACTCGGCATCACCACCAGCATCGACCAAGCTTCCCCTGGTACCACGGTTGCAACCACAGGGAAGTCTATCGTCAATTTGTCCGACCACACCCTTCAACCAGACGAAATCGAAGTTCTCAGCCGAGGGCTCAATTTCTGCCCCACTACCAAAATGGACCCCACTAGTCTTGCGGCGGACACAGAGGAATTCATCAGGAGAATGAGGCTCCGGGAATACTTCCACAAACCCCAAGATTTCAGCAGCGAACCCAATGAGACAATCAACGATCCGGAACAGCAGACAGAGGGATCCGCGGTACAGCAACCGAAGAGGAAAGAGTCACACTGGACTCCTCCGGAGGGTCGCTGCCCTCAGCTGGACATGTATGCTCAAGCTGTCAGGAAATGCGTCAATGCCAGATTCATCAGCCGCACTCAGAAGACAGTCCAGAATGTCACCCGAGCACAACGCAACGCCATCAACGCTCTCAAGACCAACCGCAACATCGTCATCAAACCAGCGGACAAAGGAGGAGCCATAGTCATACAGAACAGAACGGACTATTGCAAAGAAGCATACCGACAACTGGACAACTAGGAACACTACAGACGGTTACCCGCAGATCCGACCAAAGAACACACCCACCAGCTCAACAAACTGATCAAGGCCTTCGATCCAGACCTTCAAAGCATCCTACGCACTCTCATCCCACGTACTCCCCGCGTGGGAGACTTCTACTGCCTCCCAAAGATACACAAAGCTAACACACCCGGACGTCCTATCGTATCAGGCAACGTAACCCTGTGTGAGAACCTCTCTGGATACATCGAGGGCATCCTGAAACCCATCGTACAGGGAACCCCCAGCTTCTGTCGCGACACTACAGACTTCCTACAAAAACTCAGTACCCACGGACCAGTTGAACCAGGAACACTTCTCACCACGATGGACGTCTCAGCACTCTACACCAGTATCCCCCACGATGACGGCATCGCTGCGACAGTATCAATACTCAACACCAACAACAGCCAATCTCCAGACGCCATCCTACAACTCATCCGCTTCATCCTGGATCACAATGTCTTCACCTTCGATAACCAGTTCTTCACCCAAACACACGGAACAGCCATGGGGACCAAATTCGCACCCCAATGCGCCAACATTTTCATGCACAAGTTCGAGCAGGACTTCTTCACTGCACAGGACCTCTAACCAACACTATACACCAGATACATCGACGACATTTTCTTTCTATGGACCCACGGCGAGGAATCACTAAAGAGACAACACGATAACATCAACAAGTTCCATCCCACCATCAAGCTCACCATGGACTACTCCTCAGAATCAGTTTCTTTCTTGGACACACGAATCTCCATCAAAGACGGGCACCTCAGCACCTCACTCTACCGCAAGCCCACGGACAACCTCACGATGCTCCACTTTTCCAGCTTCCACCCTAACCACGTCAAAGAGGCCATCCCCTATGGACAGGCCCTGCGAATGCACAGGGTCTGCTCAGACGAGGAGGAACGCGATGGACACCTACAGACGCTGAAAGACGTCCTAGTAAGAACGGGATATGACGCTCGACTCATCGATCGACAGTTCCGACGGGCCACAGCGAAAAATCGCATAGACCTCCTCAGGAGACTAACATGGGACGCAACCAACAGAGTACCCTTTGTCGTCCAGTACTTCCCCGGAGCGGAGAAACTACGCCATGTTCTCCGCAGCCTTCAACATGTCATCAATGACGACGAACACCTCGCTATGGCCATCCCCACACCTCCACTACTCGCCTTTAAACAGCCACCCAACCTCAAACAGACCATCGTTCGCAGCAAAATACCTAACTTTCAGGAGAACAGCGTCCACGACACCACACAACCCTGCCACGGTAACCTCTGCAAGACATGCCAGATCATCGACACAGATACCACCATCACACGAGAGGACACCACCCACCAGGTGCATGGTTCATACTCCTGTGACTCGGCCAACGTTGTCTACCTCATACGTTGCAGGAAAGGATGCCCCAGAGCATGGTACATTGGCGAGACCATGCAGACGCTGCGACAACGGATGAACGGACACCGCGCAACAATCACCAAACAGGAGGGTTCCCTCCCAGTCGGGGAACACTTCAGCAGTCAAGGACATTCAGCCACTGACCTTCGGGTAAGCGTACTCCAAGGCGGCCTTCGAGACACATGACAACGCAAAATCGTCGAGCAGAAATTGATAGCCAAGTTCCGCACCCATGAGGACGGCCTCAACCGGGATCTTGGGTTCATGTCACGCTACACGTTACCCCACCAGCGAACAAATGTTATCTGTTTTTAATATAACGGGTCAGTTGCTGTCTTTTCTATGTTTCTACCTCTCTATCTCTGGTTTTTTTTTGGTGATTTATATATTCGGAGACCTTGTAGGTAACACCTGTCTGTCTGCACACTGATTGCCTTGGCAACGGGCAGTTGAAAAAACTGTCTGTAATCACCAAGCATTGTTCTGTGATTTATAAATGCGATTTCATTTCGAGGATTTCATTTCCACAACATTCACCTGAGGAAGGAGGAAGCTTCCGAAAGCTTGTGAATTTAAAATAAAATTGCTGGACTATAACTTGGTGTTGTAAAATTGTTTACAATTGTCAACCCCAGTCCATCACCAGCATCTCCACATCAGGTATATGAAATGTTTGTATTATATCCGGTACATTGTCAAAAACAACCAGAAATGCAGTTATAGATTTTGTCCTTCTGAATGTGGATCGTGTCCCAAGAGAGTATTTTGAGCTATGTAGCACCAGAGTGAAGTAATGATGGTTACAGTATCGCAGTAGAAGTATTGGCACAATAGTAAAGTGTATTGGCTTGAAAGCAATTTTCGTATAGCATATTGATATCACTGTGCTAAGTGAATCTGGTGACAACACTCGTATGACAACTCAAGTGGAGTTAGCACTTTGTGTGGGCTGGTTAGGAATGTTGCGGAAGGTGATCCCTTCGGAGAGCACAATGTACTCTGGTCTCTGCTTGCAGTATTCTAAAAAAGATTCATGCATCCAAAAAAGTCTCTTACTCTAACATAAAGAGCTATCTATTGAAGTATTTGGGTCAGTGTCATTCTTTGTCTGATTACGCTCCTGTGAAGCACCTTGGGATGTTTTACTATTTTAATGTCGCTATATAAATGCAAGTTGTTGTAACATTTATTAATATAAATAGTGTATATCTGTATCAATTCAAATAATTTATATTTCAAGTTCGCTATTTACAAAATGTACTTAATGTAAATAAAATCTTTGTTCAATTTATGTAATTTTATATCATTATTGTACTTCAATGTATGAATAATTATCAAAATATATTTACATATATAATTGCATACAGTGACATTTATATATAATTACATACATATCATCTGGTTTACTGTGAGCAATGCCACAGAAGATCCACCAGTATTAATAGTACTTTGTCCTTGATGACCAGTTACGAGCCGTATGAAATAAATTAAAGTTGATTGAAGTGAGCACCTAATGTGCATGTGGGAGCTCTTGCCTGTTTCCAACTATTCTGCTCATCATCATGCAGAATGAAGACAAGCCACAGAAGAAATACAGGGGGAAAAAAACTCTCATACACTCAGATTAAGCAATGGAGCACAATGGTGATATAATTGGATTTTTCTTGGTTACAATACATTTTCATACATTAAGTTGTATTCATGGTATACAGTATACAAGGTACAATGTTGTAGACAGTAAATTCTCCTTGTGAATGACCCTAGGAATTGACTCTGGGGAAAAGTGACACTGTTAGAACGCATTGCCGCACTTACGTGCAGAGCCAATAAACGGGGTTTTGGTTGTGATACCAAAGCTTTATGAGTTACACCAGTCAGATAGGATAAGTTTTTTCTTCCTGCATGGTACTTATGTTATGTGGGGAATATTGCTAGAATGTTGACCAGCTTTTGGCAGTATGCTAGGGATGTAGGCCAGATTTTTTTTTAAAATCCCTTGGTTTTGTCTCAGTGAGTCTATGTGATTTTATCAGTCTGGACTAGTTTCAGTAGTGCGTCAACCCACATTGACTGCCTGGGGATTGGATACTCATGCTGCTACTTCTGTGCATTGCACCAGCTGGTTCAGAAAATCTTAGGATCAAGTCAGGCTCTTAGAAATTGTGAACACCACAAATGGTTTCTGCCTTGTGAATTGGAGTAAGTTAAACTTGTAGGCGCTCATTGTATGCAATCAAGTTTATTGGTTGCTCTGATATGCAATATCTGACTGCAGCTAGAAGGAAAACCAGGGGCCCGATATTAGGAGGGCGGTGGGTTCGCAGTGGGGGGTCGACTGGGCACGTGGGTAACACGCCCAGTGAAATCGGGGTGCTCCGCACGCAATCGCAGGCTAATTGCAGCCACTTACCTGTGTTTCCGGGTTTCGCGCTGGAAAGCTGCGCAGCGGGCGGACTGCGCATGCGCAGCATTGGCTGTCAGCTGGAGGAGCCCTATTTAAAGGGGCAGTCCTCCACTGACTGATGCTGCAGGAAATAGGAAAAATTACAGCATGGAGCAGCCAGCGGAAAGGCTGCGCCCAGGTTTAATGAAGCCTCACTCCAGGTATTATTGGATGGGGTGGGGGGGGGTGGAGGACAGAGACCTTCCCCCCCCCCCCACCGGCAGGCGGGAGGGAGCGGCCTGCCTCTGCCACCAAGAAGGCCTGTCTCGAGGAGGCAGAGGAGGTCACCTGCACCACCAACATATCGTGCACCTGCATACAGTGCAGGAGGCGCTTCAATGACCTAAGTAGGTCAGCCGAAGTGAGTACACTTACTCATTCCCCTACACTCCGTCTGCCACATCACCATCCCCACCCCACATCTTCTGCATTGCCAACACTACTCTGTCACATCACTCCTCACACCCACTCAAAGCTCATCCTCATCTTACCTGCACTTACTCACCTCGCCAGTACTCATCCCGCCACTACCACTCAACCCAATCCTCATATAATCTCATGGCTCTATCTCATACTCACCCTCTCATGCATCTCTTTCACGGTCAGCCTCACTCAACCTGCCATTACCTGTGCTTCAGCCACAGGGCATGCATCACATATGTGCAGTAGGAAGCGTAAGGCAAACGTGTCATAAGCATGAAGGGGATACACAAGGGTGTTTGAGGGTTTGTCATGGTTTTTACTTATATTTGATTTCTGATCAACTCACATTACATATTATATTGTCACCACTACTGCCACGTCTTTGCGAATCTTGTCTGGTTTGTGCAATAATGCCCTTTCCTGAGGCTCACTATAAAGATCCACAACTGATGCCACCCATTGTGTCACTGCAGAGTGGGTGTAGGTGTATTTGCAGGGCTCTTTTGTGCAGACGACTGAGAGACATTGGCGATGTCCCCGGTGGCACCCTGGAAGGATGCGGAGCAGAAGTTGTTGAGGGCAGTGGTGACTTTGACCGCGACAGGTAAGAAGATGGTGCTCGGTCCAGCCAGGAGCAGCTCGGCATGAAGGAGGCTGCAGATGTCCACGACTACATGTTGAGTGACTCTAAGCCTCCATGTGCACTGCTGCTCAGAGAGGTCCAGGAAGCTGAGCCTCGGTCTGTAAACCCTGTGGCGAGGGTAGTGCCTTCTGCGACGCATCTCTCTCTGCTGTTGCCATCCCTCCTGCTGTGCAGATGGATGTGTCACAGCACTGTGTTGTGGGGCTCCACATGTCAGAGGTGGACGGCATGGGTGATGCTGTTCGTCCTCCGAGGAGGTCATGACTGCAGCTATGGCGGCCCCCATCTGGAAGCTGTACATTTGAGGGGATCCGCATGGTAGGTACATATCTCTGGACCCCGGGGTAAGTGTGCAAGTTGGTGAATTTTATTGTTAGGAGGAGGGTGGTGGAGGCCTAACTTTGTCCAAAGTGACAGAGTGGCCTCCTGCAATGAGTGAGGGTCTCTTTTCCCCCCCCCCCAACCTGTCAAATGGACCTTTGCAGCTGCCACAGGCTGAAGGCTGCAACACGTCAATTTCAACTGGGAGTGTTTCCCCCAGTACGGGAAACAGTCCCAGTTGTTTGGAAAATCCCACCCCTCCTAAAATATCATGTTAATCAGGTCTCTAAACGACCTGAAATACCTAAATGATTTCCTTAAGTGGCACCCCACCGGCTTTAATTGCCGGCGGGAATCCCACATGCGGGGGCTGCACGCGCATGTCAGTGCGTCACTGGGGAACCCAGAAGTGGGCGGGTTGGAGCGGGCTCCAGACCCGCCCCGGGAATCCCCGATTTTCGCAGCCCCCCCGCCATGAACGCACCACTCGGGGGTGCGAAAATCGAGCCCGAGGAATCTACACATATTTGGGTCCAGGAGAATACAGTGGGACATCCCATTGTAGGCAGCAGTGTGCTGTGTCTGGTTCAGTTTTATGCTTGGTGATCTTTTTGATGTTCTGCAGTTTCTTTTGCTATTTGGCCTGGATTTTTGAACATAGCCAGAAAATGTGTAAGGTTCTGGACCTCTCCACCATGCTCTGTAAAACATTCCAGAGTTCCCCTCGGCTCATATTAAAAGGCAGCTATGCCATTCTGACAAGTGCTGGCTCACTTCAAATATTGGCCCGGAATTTGCAATGAGCGACGTACTTATGGCTCCCGCTGCTCGTTAGATTTAAGCTTATCCACAAACTATCCACGGGCTTCTGGACGCCAACTTGCTGCAATGGGGAGCCGAAAACAGGAACTGTCTGCCCCCTCAATCAATTAGATTGAAGCATCCTTGACAAGCCGCGCAAAGTGAGAACAGGGAAGTGAAAGCTACAACAGTAAATTCAATGTAAAATCAGTTCGAAAGAGTGAAATAAAAAGAGAGTAAGAAATTTGAATTATAAGACGGAGATAAAAGAGATAGAAAGAAAAAGTAAATAAATAAAAATGTACTTTTTTTTAAATGTCCAACAACATTTAAAAGGAATGAGACTCAATGGGCTCGATTTTAGCGTCGGGTTTCCTGCGGGTTTCCAGCGGGGGGGCCCCGAAAATCCCGATATGCGGTCACGTGACCGGATCGCGCCGCGATCCCGACCACTTCCGGGTTCCCCGATGACGTGCGGGGCTGCGTGCGTGGCCCCCGCTGGTGGGAATCCCGCAGGCAATTAAAGCCAGCGGGGTTCCACTTGAGTGTACTTACCTTGCTTGTTGAGGTCATTTAATGAGCTGAATCAGCTGTCAAAAGAGGAAGTGAGGGATTTTACCTTCACTGCAGTGTGTTTCACACACTGGGGGAAACAGTCTCTCTCCAACCAGGCGTGTTGCAGCCAGCAGCCTGTGGCAGGTGCCAAGGTGCACTCCACAAGGGAGAGCCCTCACCCACGCAGGAGGCCACCGCGTCACATAGGGCAACCCCTGCCCTCCACCACCCCCCGCCAAGCCAGAGGACAGACCGACACAAAACCGCAGCCCCAGTCCGAGGAACCACCCACCTACCCTGCACAACCCCTCAGACCAACACCTGCCAGATGGGTGGTGCGTGGACACCCTCGGAGGACGAACAGCATGACCAGCCCCAGCAGCCTCGCAGTCCACGCCGTCCGCCGCAGAGACGTGGAGCCCCCCAACACGGTGTTGTTGCACGCCCACCTGCATAGCAGGAGGGAGGGCTACCGCAGAGAGAGACGCATCGCAGAGGGCACTACCCTCGCCACAGGGTCCACAGACCGAGGCGCAACTCCCCGGACCTCTCCGAGCAGCAGTGCACACGGAGGCGCAGATTCGCTGGACATGTCGTCGTGGAGATCTGCAGCCTCTTTCATGCCGAGCTGCTCCTGGCTGGCCCCAGCACCAACTGCTTACCTGTCGCTGTCAAAGTCACCACTGCCCTCCACAACTTCTCCTCCGCATCCTTCCAGGGTGCAGCCGGGTACACCGCCGATGTCTCTCAGTCGTCTGCGCGGAAGAGCCCTGCAAATACACCTGCACCTACTCTGCAGTAACACAATGGGTGGCATCAGTGGTGGGTCCTCATAGTGATACCCAGGAGCGGGCATTATTGCACAAAACAGACAGACTTCGCGGAGACATGGCAGTGGTGGTGCCAATATAATGTGTGATGTTTGTTGCTCTGAAATTCAATATAGGTAACACCCATGGCAAACCCTCCGACACCCTTGTGCATCCCCTTCATGCTCACGACACATTTGCCTTACGCTGCCTACTGCACATATGTGATGCATGCCCTGTGGCTGCAGCACAGGTGGTGGCAGGTTGAGTGAGGCTGACCGTGAGGGAGATGCACGAGAGGGTGAGTATGGGATAGAGCCATGAGATTGTATGAGGATTGGGTTGCGTGGTAGTGGCAGGATGAGTACTGGCGAGGTGAGTAGGTGGAGGTAAGATGAGGATGGGGTTTGAGTGGGTGTGAGGGGTGATGTGACAGAGTAGTGTTGGCGGTGCCGAAGGAGATGTGGGGTGGGGGCAGTGTTGTGGCAGACGGAGTGTAGGGGAAAGACTTTGTGTTCTCACTGTGGCTGACCTACTGCGGTCATTGCAGCGCCTCCTGCACTGTATGCAGGTGGGCGATATGTTGGTGGCGCAGGTGACCCCCTCTGCCACCTCGAGCCAGGCCTTCTTGGTGGCAGAGGCAGGCCGCTTCCTCCCACTCGCCGGGTGGAAGATCTCTGTCCTCCCCCTCCTCCTCACCCCATCTGATGATACCTGTGATGAGGCATCATTAAACTGGGAGCAGCCTTCCCCCTGGGCTGCTCCATGCTGTAATTTGTTCCATTGGTTGAAGCATCTGTCAGTAGAGGACTGCCCCTTTAACTAGAGAGCCTCCAGCTGACAGATCGTACTGCGCATGCGCAGCCCGACCGACGCGCAGACCAGCAGCGCGGACCCCGGAGGAGCAGGTAAGTGATTCCAATTTGTGCATTGCCTGCTGCGATCGCGCGGGAAACCCACTAATTTCACCGGGCGCGGAGGCCACGCACCCGAAACACAACCCGCCGGAAACCCGCAGGCCTGCTAAAATCAGGCCCCATATTTTTAAAAGTTAATCTTCAGTGCCAGAGAGATTGTTTGATAGTCATCAAGACTTACCATGCTGTTAAAAGTTAGCTTAGACCCTAAATAACTGACTGTACTTTTTTCTGTGTAGATTACTTTGTTTCCAGCTGGGCAGGAAAGCATTTTTGCTCTGGACCATTCATTCCAACTGGTGGGGCTCGAATTTAGCAGGCCTGTGGGTTCCCAGCGGGTGGTCCTCCGGGAGCGTCGAAAACGCGGACGGCGAAATTAGTGGGTTGCCCACGCGATCGTAGCAGGCAACCCACTAATCGGAATCAATTACCTGCTCCTCCGGGGTCCACGGCGCTGGCCTGCGCGTCGGTCGGGCTGCGCATGCGCAGTACGATCTGTCAGCTGGAGGCTCTCTAGTTAAAGGGGCAGTCCTCCACTGACAGATGCTGCAACCAATGGGACAAATTGCAGCATGGAGCAGCCCAGGGGGAAGGCTGCTCCCAGTTTAATGATGCCTCACCCCAGGTATCATCAGATGGGGTGAGGAGGAGGGGGAGGACACAGATCTTCCCCCCGGCGGGCGGGCGGAAGCGGTCTGCCTCTGCCACCAAGAAGGCCTGGCTCGAGGTGGCAGAGGGGGTCACCTGCGCCACCAACATATGGCCCACCTGCATACAGTGCAGGAGGTGCTGCAATGACCGCAGTAGGTCAGCCGCAGTGAGAACATGAAGTCTTTCCCCTACACTCCGTCTGCCACAACACTGCCCCCACCCCACATCTCCTTCGGCACCGCCAGCACTATTCTGTCACATCACCCTTCATACCCACTCAAACCCCATCCTCATCTTACCTCCACCTACTCACCTCGCCAGTACTCATCCTGCCACTAACACGCAACCCAATCCTCATACAATCTCATTGCTCCATCCCATACTCACCCTCCCGTGCATCTCCCTCACGGCCAGCCTCACTCAACCTGCCACCACCTGTGCTGCAGCCACAGGGCATGCATCACATATGTGCAGTAGGCAGCGTAAGGCAAACGTCTCGTCAGCATGAAGGGGGTGCACAAGGGTGTCTGAGGGTTTGTCATGGGTGTTACCCATATTGAATTTCAGAGCAACAAACAGCACACATTATATTGACACCACCACTGCCATGTCTCCGCGAATCCTGTCCGTTGTGTCCAATAATGCCCGCTCCTGGGTATCACTATGAGGACCCACCACTGATGCCACCCATCGTGTTACTGCAGAGTAGGTGCAGGTGTATTTGCAGGGCTCGTCCGCGCAGACGACTGAGAGACATCGGCGGTGTAGCCGGCTGCACCCTGGAAGGATGCGGAGGAGAAGGTGTGGAGGGCAGTGGTGACTTTGCCAGCGACAGGTAAGCAGTTGGTGCTGGGGCCAGCCAGGAGCAGCTCGGCATGAAAGAGGCTGCAGATCTCCACGACTACATGTCGAGCGAATCTGCGCCTCCCTCTGCACTGCTGCTCGGAGAGGTCCGGGGAGCTGCGCCTCGGTCTGTGGACCCTGTGGCGAGGGTAGTGCCCTCTGCGACGCGTCTCTCTCTGCGGTAGCCCTCCCTCCTGCTGTGCAGGTGGGCGTGCAACAACACCGTGTTGGGGGGATCCACGTCTCTGCGGCAGACGGCGTGGACTGCGAGGCTGCTGGTGCTGGTCATGCTCTTCGTCCTCCGAGGGTGTCCACACACCACCCAACTGGCAGGTGTTGGTCTGAGGGGTTGTGCAGGGTAGGTGTGTGGTTCCTCGGACTGGGGCTGCGGTCTCGTGTCGGTCTATCCTCTGGCTTGGCGGGGGGTGGTGGAGGGCAGGGGTTGCCCTATGTGACGCGGTGGCCTCCTGCGTGGGTGAGGGCTCTCCCCCGTGGAGCACACCTTGGCACCTGCCACAGGCTGCTGGCAGCAACACGCCTGGTTGGATGGAGACTGTTTCCCCCAGTGTGGGAAACTCACTGCCTTGAACCTAAAATCCCACACTTCCTCTTTTGACAGCTGCTTCAGCTCATTAACTGACCACAACGAGCAAGTTAAGTACTCTCAAGTGGAACCCCGCTGGCTTTAATTGCCTGCGGGATTCCCACCAGCGGGGCTTGCGCGCGCAGCCCCGCACGTCAGCGCGGTACCCGGAAGTGGCCGGGATTTCGTCGTGATCCGGTCACGTGACCGGAGATCGGGATTTTCGGGGCCCCCCCGCTGGAAACCCGCAGGTAACCCGACCCTAAAATCGAGCCCGTGATCTGTCCTTCCGTGCAGCTTCTGGAGGAGCAGGATATCTCATCGAGCAACTTCTGGATTTCTGCATTTGACTCTGCAAGTGCGCTCGTCAGACGTTGCTCTTCCATTTTCCCTGAAATAACGGTGAGCGCTGTTCGGCTCTCCGTTATTTTTGGAGCAAATTCTGGGCATTGATAATTTCCATGGTTACCATAGGAATGTCAGGTGGCCCATTTAACAGTAAATACCCTTCTTTTGCTATTGGATTTGATCCACAATGGTTTTTTGGGCTTGGTTAGGCCAGAAAAATATTAACAAATTGTAAATTTATTGTTGGTATAACTATTGTGCTATGACTGTTATATTAGCCATTTTCCACCTTCATATTTCCCATGCCTCAGATGGAGGTCAGTGTAAATAGGAGACCTGTGGTTCATACTGCAGACAACTGCTGGGTGTCCAGGTTTCTAAAACAACCAGAAGTGCAGAGCCCAATTATAAATTTATGAACTTGGATGTAGAAATATTAATTAAGGTTGACCCAGGGTTCTCCCATGGCGCAATTTTTTTCAAATTCCAGCTTGCACCAAATGTTAAAATAAGATTTATGAGTTTAAAAAGAAGCAATATCAGCATTTTTCACTTTATTGACAGTGGACCGTCTGAAGCATATCCAGATTTAATCACTAACAGAGAACTGATCTTGCCAAAGACAGCAATTACAATTCTGCACTAAAATCATGATTTTAGAAAACATGTATTAATTTTCTATAATTCTGACTCACTTGTTCCCCCAACACTGTCTCTTACTGATGGGCAAGGACACTAACACTTCCACATTTGGTCGGAATATTGTATATACGGTCATGACATTCAGCCCTCCTTTCTCTGGTTGCGGTCTTGGAGATTGTGCCAATAATTCCTGGCTTCTCAGTGTGACATATCTTTTCCTCTTTCTTGATCTTCAGCAAAAGAAAGCAAGACAATTTTATGGCGAGGGAACTATCCCAGCTAAAGGTTAATGGTGAATGCTGTATTAAACCTACTATCCCTATAGGTTTAATATAGGTCTTTCTCTCATGCTATGAATGCTGGAATAGCTCTTGTTCCCAAGTAGATTTTTGCAAGAGAAAACGCACCTGTAAATTCCAAAGCCAGATGGACGCTGAAGAAAAAAGAGAGAAAGAAAAATAGAGGGAAAAAGAGAAAAACAGAGATCCAGAGGAAAAGAACACACTAATGCTACTTTATACTGCACTGAAGGACACAGTGTTGTCTCTATTTTCACAGTAAAGCAAGTGGTTTACAATGCCTGTTCACTCACTATTAAGTTGGAGAAGGGAGTACTCCATTCATGTCAATCAAATGCATCCATAGAGTGCTTAATAACTTCCCACTGGTAATGTTATTTTAATGAATTGAAAATAGCCAACAAGATAATCAACACTTTTGATCATTAAAATGTGAATAGTGATACAGTGAGCCATCCAAATTTGTTTTAACTTCTTAAAAACCTGTCTTTTATCAGGGCTTCACATCAGTTGCTTTTATACTACAGCCAATGTACATCCCTTCTAGCGTGATATCAGCCCATTTAGGGGTAGCGGCATGGATAGAAAGTTGGTTGACAAGACAGGAAAAAAAGAGCTAGGAAATATGGGTGTTGCTCAAATTGGAGAAGGAATGGAAGTGGTATACCCCAGAGGTCAGTGATGGGTCAACGTTTATTCTCAGTCCATACAGATGATTTGGACTGGGGCAGAATGAGCACAATCTCGAAATTTGGTACAAAATTAGGGGAATTAGCAAACAGCAAGGTGGATTGTAAAAAAAAAGTTCAGGAAGACATAAACGGGTTGTTGGAATGGGTAGACAGGTGACAGATGTAATTTAGTGTGGATCAGTGCTAGATAATACATTTTGGGAGGAAAAAAAAGGAATGTAAGTATACACTCAATGGCAAGACACTGAAGAGTGTGAATGAACTGAGAGACCCAGGGGTTCAAATATATAATTCCCTGAAAGTGCGAGTAGAGATAGATAAAGCCATAAAAAAGGCCAACAGTATTTTGGGTTTTAAAAATAGGGACATAGAATACAGGAGTAAAGCAGTAATAATAAATTTATACAAAGCATTGGTTAACCCGTAGTTGGAGTACTGTGTGATGTTTTGGGGACCCCAGTACAGACAGGACATTAAATCCATAGGCACTGACAGTGTAGATTCACCAGGATGATGCCAGAGATGGGAAACTATAGTTATGAGGAGAGATTTGAGATACTGAGATAAATTTCACTGGTGCTGAGTATACTAAGAGGAGATTTGAAAGAGGTTTTTAAAATTATGAGTAGTTTTGATAGAGTGACTAGGGATTGACTATTTCCTCTGGTTAGGGTGTCATGACAAAGGATCTTCAATTTAAAATTGTCAATAACAGAGTGAGAGGAAAGGCTAGAAGAACTTTCTTTACACGGAGGGTAGTTGAATGTGGAATGCTTTGTCACAGGGAGTGATTGAGACTGAGACCATTGCACCTTTGCTGGCTTGACTGCCAAATGCCACAGAATACTAACCGCAGCTCCAATGTTAACGAATTTTGGAAAGAGGGCCTGAAGCAGGTGTTACTTGCATTTGCCTTACTTCTGTTTTAGGTGTGGACCCTGGATGCCTAAACAGGGGCCTTTACCAATATGGAGGGCAGAGCACTATGGGTACAAAATGTGCCCGCGCACACCGCCCGCCATATTGGCCACTTAAAGTGTCCGTTTTACACCTGTAAAACATGCGCGACGCCAACGAATTACTAGGCCGATGGGCCGAATGGCATAATTCTGTGCCGTAACCTTCTGTGGTTCAGATTGGTGATTGGCTGAAAGGGTTTCTTCGTTTAGTCACCATGTGATACGACTCACTCACTCTTCAATAACTGAAGAAAATCAGTGCGTCAAAGCAGCTACTATTAGCAGAAACAGAATAGTGAACTCAATTTAAAGAATAGTTCCGAGAGATGTGTGATAGATGCAGCCTGCCACTTTTAACTATGTCTATGTTTTTGACATGAGGTGATGCATCAGCAGACTTGTGACTGACTCATGACTGACAGTGTTGACCGCTCTACCAGTATAAAAGGCAAGCAACCTGCTTCCAGGTTTCTGGCAGTGGGGCTCTAAAAGTGCCTACTATGAGGTGAGCAAAGAGTTTTTCTCATCCTGTTTCCATGGAGAAACCCCAGCCTTTGTTCTGCACCTTGACACAGTGGTATGACTGGGATTTGGGAACTTACTGCATATATGAGGAATTACTGGCATGAATGCACATCCTACTCCACTCCATGGCACAGCATGTTTTAGCACCATGTTCCCTAGGTTTTATTTTTAAAAGTTTATTGCAAGAATGCACATTAATAAGCATTTCATGGCTCTCTGCATTTTTCCTCAGTGTTTTAAGATTAATTGTAAACAATTTTACAACACCAAGTTATAGTCCAACGATTTTATTTTTAATCCCACAAGCTTTCGGGGGCTTTCCCCTTCCTCAGGCGGTGTGGAAGTATTATTTAAGATTAAATAATACTTTCTGCTGGTACTATAAATGAAAAAGAGGATATATTGAAAGCTGAAGTTGATCTTCAGTAAGGTTCATCCAGCACTTCTCACTCTAATGTTAAGGCTTTTTTGTTTTAACAGTAGATTGCTTTTCAGAAATAACATTGAAATAAAACACAAAATCAGCAAAATGCATTTTGACTGTGTGGTAAAGTCTTAATGTTATGCACCATGTATCAAAATGCACATTAATAATTAAAAAGCCGACACCCGACCTTCAGTGTGACATTTTTATGATTACAATTGACAGTCTAAAATTATGCAATTTTTGGAAGTTGATTAAGAACATGACAAGAGCTTTTGTAAAAAATATGTTGCTAACAGATTATACGCTCACTTAAATTGTGCAGTGTACATCCTTAAGCTGCATATACAGTGTATTGAATAACGTTTTGTCCTCACCAGAATAAATGTTTTGCCTAAAGGAAATGTGAGGTCAAAGGGTTGTTAAAGTTCTAGAGGCCTTCGTGCTGTTCGATTCATTTCTGTGAAAGCCATTTGTTTGGATGTATTGTCTTCCTGAAAGCATTAAGCACTCATAGCAGAACCCATTCCCATGGTGTCTCAGTGTTGTGAAGGTGTCCATGACAACTTCTCACCTCAAATTTGTGTTGGCTATTTTATCAACACTGTTTGAATACACAATGTAATCGTGTAGAACCGAGGTACAATTTACTCAACAAACTCCAAAATATTGGATTTGTCTAAGTGTTTACTGATAAGTTCATAAAATATCAATAGAAATTGGCAAGCATTAAGCAGAATGATTAATTGTGTAAAGTGGGGACATTTTGATGTATGATAGAATAATCATAAATAAGACATTACAATATGTTTCGTTTTCCCATTTTAATTTATTATTTTTAAAGTGGTTGTCTTTGCTCGGATCAAAGGCCTGTTCATTGTGGCAACCTTTGTCCTGCATGATTCTTACAGTATTTACAAGTATAGCATTGAAGGACTTCTGTACTATGATTCACATTATGCCGCACCTTCTAATATTCTTTTATATACAATACCAGGATCTCTGCTATATCGCACTATTTTTATGACTTATTCATTAATAGAAAAGTCACTCTCTATTGTACTCCTCATAATGTGCTTTTACATTGGACCTTGCTCAGCTTGGATCTTGCATGAGTGCCAGGTCCCTACGTTTATATTATCCCAACAGCAAAATTGTAGATCCGCTTTTTTGAGTTTAGAATAAGGGAGCTGGTTTTAGTAGTACAAACGGGGTGAAGAGGGGATAACAGGCACATGAGTGCCACTCTCCCACAATCCTACCCAAATACCCTTATGTAAAGGCACCTTCACTGTTATGTAGTACGGCTCCAATAAACATTTCACAATAGTCAAGTATGTTGATAGCATTTAAAAAAAACTTGGCTCTGAATTTCCTTGGGCAGAAACCCGTTTACGCGTGTAAACAGGATTTACGCTTTATCAGTTATTTTTTCCAAATTCTCCAGTGTTCACCTTGAACTGGCTTTTAGGAGGAGTGTGAGAGTGATGTGGGTTGACTTGCTCATTAACAGTCTCCTCTCTTCCTCTGAGTAAGGGCCTCGCCTCTACTTGTTGTGACCCTCCTGATAACGAGGTCTGAAGCCACATCCGAGTAATTCATGATGCATCATGTTAGTGCAGCAGGGTGATGCACCACTTGTACACCTCTATCATGATGCAGCATGCTGTGTCATCTCTATCCCAGTGATGAATTTTGCTCCAGGCATTGCTAAGTTGTTCTAATTTATTAGGATCTGGTGAGGAAAGTAATAATTACATTTTGTTTAATGATAATGAATTGAGATCTGTATAGCATATATTATAGTGAGCGAAGACATTTTTACAACTCATAGATCTGCAGTGGCATTGCTCATGGCCTGTTAAGCCCTGACAACAATTTATTTTCTCCTTTTTTCTCTCTCTCTTTTGGCTCAGCAGTTTTGTCTTTCTCAGAAGTTTGTGATTCAAGCCCCACACTTTAATGCAGTACTCAGGGAATGCTGCATTGTCAGAGATGCAGAGATCATTTGAACCTAACCCGCCTGGCGGGAAACTGACCGGTTAAGATCGGCCACTTATTTTACACCCCGCCCAATTTTATACGATCCCATCACTTTCCCGCCGGGTGGGTTAGGTTAAAATGAGCCCCACTGTCTTTCAGATGAGAGGTTAAACCAAGGCTAGTAGTCCAGTTCAGGTAGACATAAAAGATCCCATGGTGCTATTTGAATTAGAGCAGGAAGCTATCTGAATGTCTTGGCCAACATTCATCCCTCAAACAACACTATGAAAACAAACTAACTGGTCATTCATCTCATTTACTTTGGGATCTTGCTATAAGCAAGTTGAATGTCACGTTTATCTACATAAAAACAATGACCGCACTTCAAGCCAAGAGCACATCACATAGTGAAATGGTTACAGAATGAGGTGGGAACAGAGTGAGATCAAGGAATTCTAAAATGCAAATTTGTTTAGAGTGAGAATTCACTGGTATGAGAGAAGCAGTGTGGAATTAGTTCAGAAAATGTGCATTTTATTGAACTGAAATTTAAGCTTAGATTTTAAGTTGTGCAGTTGCAAGTCAGTTGGCAGTTAACTGTCAAGTCAACTGCAAGTAGGTCACTGGCCAGATGTTAATTAGATACTCTGGTTGGGGGCCATAAATACAAGACTAAATATAAGAGACTTATAATAGAAAGCAGGAGAAACTTGTTTACACAGAGAGTTTAGAGGCTGTGGAATTCACTTTTAAGGTTAGTGGTTGAGGCAGAAACTATGTCAGCATTCTGGATTAGATTGGATAGGTGGATGAAGGGAAGTGGAAACACAGTGGGTAATTGTGATTAGGACTATTTGCTCACTTGGTGGGTGGGTGCTGACATGGACTGGTTAGGCCAAATGGCCTGTTTCCACATTTTAACTTCCATGTAAAATTAATTAATTCACCGTGAAGCACTTTGGGGTGTTCTCAGGACATGAAAGGCACGATATAAATGTAAGTTCTTTTTTTTCTTTCTTTCTCTCACTTTCATTCTTTCTCTCTTCTCCTCCACTCATTAGATCCCCAAGATGATCTCTCTCCCTTTCCCTTTTCCACCTGAACAACAAGAAGTCTCTCTTTCTTTTCCCAGGCTGCAGTGCTTTTGAAATTGGGAGTTGATTTATCAGAGTCAGATTTCACGTGTCAGATCTTCTCAAACTTTATTGGGCCAAGTCCCATCATTTCAATCTTTTTCTTACCAAAAACATTTCATGGATTCTTGCACTAATCTAGCCATGGATATTGGTCTGCAAAAAAAGTGTGTCCCCGTATTCCTTTATTTCTATTTCTCTCTCTCTCTCCACTTCCATTTTATCCTCTTTCACTTCTGATCTTTTTCTTTTACATATGTTTTTCACTTCATTATCTTCTTTCTCTCTATCTTCTCCTTAACCACAAAGAACAGAGGAAATCCACTTAAAAATAATAAGAGGAACCGAGGAATACTTTATGAATAAGAACAAAGGATTAAACAAAATGCTGGATAAAGTTATTAAAACAGATAGGTGTTGGTTGAAATGAAAGGCTTCACATTTTCATTTTTTGGTGCAATTTTTATTGAAAAATTGTTTTTTTATTTCCTTCAGACTTCTTCCTGATTTTCACCCATTTTTTTCTTTTGGCATTTCATTATCTTACATGTAAAATTCAGTTTTTCCATTTATTTGGAACTGCAAATACTGCATCTGCAGAATAATAGAGACTTAACCAATGTCGAAGAAAACAGACTTAACCAAGTAAGAAGAAAATTGACAGGAATACTGGTTGGTTAACAAGCAGATTCAATGCACACATTAAACTGAAGACATTTCATTCTAAAGATATAAACATGTATTGAAAAATATTCAACATTTCTTGATAATAATCCTTCATCCAATTATACTAAGCTTCGAGCATTATTGGAAATGAGTGTCTTCTAAATTTCATTCAGGTGAAATTGGGTATTATGTGAACAGCAAGAACTAAACCATTCCTGAGAGGACATGAAAGGTTGAATATGATCCGGAGAGAAATGGAGTTACTGTCCATTTCTAGCAGTGCTGGATGCTTATCAATGACCACAGCTTGTAGGATAAACAGGATCTCGGCAGCTAACTTTCAATTTAAGTTTAAAATAAATAAATGGCACCCGTGACAATTTAGCATGTTTGTCTAGTGGGTAGCTGTGCCATACAGACCAGGCTTGTGGTGTTAGCTGATCTTTGTTGGGACAGCAGTAAGGAGCTCTGAGCACCCCTGAGTTCCTACTCCTTGGAGTGCCAAACATTCCAAGATGGTCTGCAAGGTTGTGAAGTTGTCTTGTACATGCTGTTAAGTGGACTCCATCTGCAGCACAATGTCTGGCATGGCCCCCAGTACTTGAATGACCCCCAGTACCTGCACCAATGCTTGAAGCTTTAGAAACAAAGTTTTTTAAAAAGTTGGATCCATCAAATCTTGATCTCCATGTTCTTCAGCCAAGAGGCCATACAGCTTGACCCTCTTTCTAGCAATGTTGTCTTCCTTGTGCCACCAGGACCTTCCCATAAGAGATAGGAGCAGGAGTAGGCCATTTGGCCCTTCAAGGCTGCTCCGCCATTTAATGAGATCATGGCTGATCTGATTTTTACCTCAACTCCACTTTCCCACCCTTTCCCCATATCCTTTGACTCTCTTGCTGATCAAAAAATTGTGTAACTCAGCCTTGAATGTATTCAGTGACTCAGCCGCCACAGTTTTTTGGGGTAAAGAATTCCAAAGATTCACGATCCTCTGGGAGAAGAAATTCCTCCTCATTTCCGTCTTAAACGGGCGACCTCTTATTCTGAGACTGTGCCGCCTAGATTTAGATTCCCCCATGAGGGGTAATATCCTCTCAGCATCAACCTATCGCGTCCTCTCAGAATCTTATATATTTCAATAAGATCTCCTCTCATTCTTCCAAACTCCAATGAGTATAGACGCAACCTGTTCAATCTTTCCTCATAAGACAACCCTTCCATACCCGGCTCAATCATGTTCTGCGTGTCTCCCAGTGCACTCCCCTCTGGCTCACTCACTAACTCCCATGGGATACAGTTTGGATAGATAGAATGAGTGATAGTGCATGCTGAGAAGTGCTGGCAAGGCCATATATCTTGGGACTTGTACGTTCTTTCTCAGTAACATTAATAGGAGGAAAAGAAAAAATGAGGCTGCAATGTTTCTTTTTTGCTGAACAGAGTTCACATGTAACTTACAATAGAAGGAGTGACCTGAGGCTCTCATGATATGGGTTGCTGACAGTTAAGGTGGGACACAATAGGGGATGAGAAGGAAGAGAAGCAGATGTTTATTATGAACCTGCAGCTGAAACATCCCCTCTTCCCAATCTCTGACACCCTATATGAGCTCCCTTGTCAGGAATTGCTGCACTTGTTCATCATAGGATATTATAGGTTGGTTGCGGGGTTGCCATCTGTCACAGCTCTCTCCAGCATTATGTTCTGTCTTCATATTGAAAAAGGAAAAAGGTCAGAATTCTCTTTTGTTCCTATAACATGCAGTAAAACACAGGTATTGTCATTCAGCTAGTAATGAGTGTGAAGAATGTGATTTACAAGGGAGTCAAAGGTTACAGTAGGTAGACAAGGAAAGTAGTGTTGAAGTCACAATCAGATCAGCCATGATCTTATCAAATGGCAGAGCAGGCTCGAGGGGCCGAATGGCCTACTCCTGCTCTTAGTTCGTATGTTTGTATGTAAGACAGGTGCACACAACAAGCAATTACATTCTATCTGAGGCTTTTGCAGGGTGAATGTATGTAAAGATGTGAGTGAAGGAGCTCTTGCAGGTGAAAGCTGGGGCTGTCAGGGGTACTGAATAGCCTCATGGGTATTGAAGATAAGTTATGTAAGTTATGAAAGTACTTAATAAAGTGAGGCGGAGAAATCGTTGCAAGTGGTAGCCATGCTAATTACAATGAATTCTTGGAAGGTGTTGATGGCTTCTCTTACCTGGGCTGATGTCCTACAGTTATTAAACTTTTTCTCGAAAGGCCTGGCTGAGCAGCAGGTGATGGAGTTGACACTCACCGCCTTTACAATCTCCTACCATTGCCTATAGGCAGCTGTCCGGGGGTCCTGCAACACTCGGCGCCAAAGAGTATTGCCTACCTCTGCCTTACTTCCTGTAACAGTACTTCCACTGCCCCAACAGAGAACCCAGGGGCTCTCTGCCCTCCTGAAAACCTGGCAACCATTCTGCAATGGCACACCTTTCCCTGAACATACATAGTAATGATGATCCCTGCCCCTTTAAGCTGCTGCAAGCCTTTAAATCCTACAGCAACATACTATTTCCTGCTGTGAAATGGGCGGGCTGCCAACAAAAGGTATTTCTGATGTTAGACCTTGCCCAAAATATTTTAACGAGGCTGACTTTAATGTGGCGGGGGAGTGGGACTAGCTGGATTGCTCTTGCAGAGAGCTGGCACGAACTCAACGGGCCGAATGTCCTCCTTCTGTGTTGTAACCATTCTATGATTCTAAGACTTTGGGGTCAGCATTCATCTCTTTGTGCGGATGGAATCTCACTCCACCTTACTTCCAGTTGGGTTCATGCCCAATCAGAAAATCCATGCTGGAATGTCTGTTACATGGAAATGTTTCACAGAAGATACACCCCATTCAATCAACCTTGCGTCGAAATTTGGAAACCGGGCTTGAATCAGATGCTCGGTTCATTTGTATTTTTCTTCAAATTAAGCCAGCTGCAGTTGAAGTTAAATTGAAAGTCACGAAAATCACTGCTCAATATTCCCAACTCCCCACAGCAGTGATTTTTGGGAAGAAAAAATTAGAAAAAATTTCAGGATCCCAGCCGTGCATAATTCACTACATGGACAACTGTAGTGTTTTTACTGCTCTGCTGTATCAGGATTATCATCAGCAATTCAAGATGTGTAACTGTCTGGAGTGTTTATGCAATCTAATTTGTTAGGCAGTGTCTAATTCATTCTGTGGTGTTATTTGTGGATGAGGGTGTTTGTGTTGTGTATATATATGTGTTAAAGCATTAGTGATTCTAACCTGTGATAGCAGATAATTGAGTTTTTTTTAAATTTACTGAACTGTGTTTTTTATACAAGGTTTTGTAGCGTTCCTGGTAAAATCAGATAAATGGAGGTAACAAATATTAGACAGAATCTAAAATGGACCATTTCATTTTATGCAACTAAATAACGATTATTTCAGAAACCTTCATATACATCTGCTTCACTTCCTTCTCATCCTATTATGCCCTTTATTTACTATCCTTACTTCAGATTTTGTCCTGAATGTAATAAGAACTCCAATTCACTCTGTGAACCCAGTGTAACCATTAGGACGGCTCCTTGGGGACAAATGCTACCCTCTCTTTCCATGGCTCATGACGCCACCCCATAGGACTCGCAACTCCCAGCAGAAGTGAGATATAGTGAAGCTCACATGAGTATAAGAATTCACATTGAGTAAGCATAGGAATGCTCAAAGAAAGGATCAGATGCCTGGATAGGTCATGGAGGTCCCCTCACTATGTTCCTCACATAGTATCACAAATTTTGATAGCCTGTTGTGTCTTGCAACACGTTGCAATGCAGAAAGGCATCCAACTTGTCATGCTAGAGGAAGATTGAGATGCAGATGGTGACACCATGAAGAGTGAATATCAGGCATAGGAAGAGGAAGCAGATGAATCAACAGCCAAAGCAACTAGAAAGGTGTGACTGTGGTCTATTCAGGACTCCTTCACTGAAGCATAAAGCACTGCTTGTCAACACACACTTCCATACAAAGAGAATCTCTGTGCTGCCCAACCAGCCTTTATATTAACTCCATCCAAAACTCCTTGAATGTGGAAGTTAGTGGAGAACATAAAGCCACCACATTAGTAACAGCACAAAATATAACATCATGTTTACTTTTTTCCTCAAGTCAGAAAACAACAGCATGAATCATTCCCCAAACAGAAGTTATGTACAATATTTGTAAACCTCTGGTGACTTTGCAAACCTCTGGTGAATTTCCCATTTTTCTTAAGACCTATTCAAACACTACATCTAAGTGCAACCTGAGGAACAGGAGTCTTGGATATGGATGGCACCTCAGAACGATCATGAGCCTCTTGGGGCGAAGGTGATCTTTCACTCAGGGCCGCTGAGTCCTGAGATGGACTGCGATGGGCCGTGTATTAGATATCGGCTCAGCGAGAGCCTGGTTCTGCTCTGACCTTTCCACTTGTGAAGGCATCTGGGGGATTTTTTTGGAGATCTCTGTGGTGCTGTTGTCTTGAGGGAAAGCTCATCATCAATGTAATCTTCAGGTCTCCCACCTGAACTAAGAACAGAATACTGCTGCCCCACGACCTGCGGGACAACTGACCTGATGAAACTCTGAGAGAGATGGTACTGGTTATCCTGTAAGCCCACTGAGATGTTACTTTGGATCGTTCAGAATCCATTAGTCATTGCTATCTCCATATGGTCCCCCAAAGTTTGAATGCCAGTAATCAATCCTTCCACTTGGAAGACATCTGGATGCTAAATTATTTAGGGTCAAAGATGCAGATGTTACTGGAGCTGCCGCTCTTTCCAGCAAACACTGCACTGAAGTAAAACCCTCTCTGTAGGGGATGACATTGGGCTTCGTTGCCATGCCAGTCAATTGCTGCATGCCTGAGAGGCTGTGCAGTGCCTCCAAATGTGTCTGTTTTTCTACGAGCACCCTTCTTTTCATGGCAGCATCCCTGAAATCATCATCTGCTTGTTTGGCAGTGACATTTCCTTGGCCTCCACTTAACAATATCAGGTTCTGCTTCCATACATTCCGCCTCTGGATTCCTTATGCTCTGTGACTAACCCAGTGACATTTCCTCATCTGTACTATTTTGTTGATTCCCAGCCACTCTTATCTGGGCCGGTGGGTGTGAGTGAGAGTGAAAGTGACAGGGTGGGTGAGTTTCTAAGTCTGCTGCCAGCTGCGGAAGGGCCAAGAATTTTTTTCTCTGCTGCCTCTTTGCTTTGCGATTTTGAAGAAATAAAAAAGCTGTTGCCAACAGATTTCTGCTGTCACTTATTGCTATCCTCATCATCTTTCAGTGCAAGTACTGTTCATGCTTACCTCTATTTCCATAACCAGCGCCTCCAATATAATGTTTTGTCTGACTGTGAGCTCAGGGCCTTCGGTTTTTCTAGCTCGAGAGGAGTTACTCCCAGGATAGACATTGCTTCTTCCTCTAACTGGATCGATTGCTTGGTATCTGAGAAACCTCCACCTGTGGCCTGCAGCTCTATGGCATTGTGTGCCAACTTTTCCTGCAAGTAGAATTCATAAATGTGAAATAGCAGCAGTACGCTTTGATGTTTATCTCATTTGACTGACAGTGTGTAGTGAAATAGAAGGATGTATTTAATGTTTGGACATTGGAGATGAGCTTCAAAGGGCTAGCATGCATGGCAAGATGTGAAGGAATGTTAAATGGAGGGGGTCTGTGACAGACAAGCTGACTTGTACATGGACCAATATGTGTTCTTTGAAAGCCCAAGAATGCTGAACCACAACACTGAACACAGGGAGTGATGAATTTTTTCTGAAGGCATCAGCAAGCTGTCAGGGTACCTAGTTGGCAGGTCATGTTCCCTTGCTGCCCAGGTGAGGTTATTAAATTTCTTCCTACATTGTGGGGTATGGTCTTTGGTGTTATGGAGATGCCATTGATTGCCTCTGCCTTATTTCAGTCAGCAGCACCTCCACATTGTGGTCTGTAAAGTTTGAAACCCTCTTTGCTGTCTTGTCAGGTGCCACCTTCTCTCCACCAGGAACCTGGCCTTTTAACCATATGCAAGCTTTTAAATCCTGCTCTGAGTCTGCTCCTGAACTTGCTTCATCCTGCCCTGCGCCCGCCCCACTCGATTTTCCTGGCCTCCTGGTTACTGTCCTGTTTTGCCCTACTCAGAATTATTTAAATGAGCTGATCCCAGAACTCCTGACAGGGTCAACATTCTGAGGTACCTGCAGCTAGAAGTTCTGCCCTACCACATTTCCACCAGTGGAGAAGGACCAACCAAATTTCAGGCCCTGTGTCTTTGTGTATAGAGAGACTATTTTTGAGCTGTGGGTAACACTAGGGTAAAGAATTTATAATTACAGGTCTGTCATCGGTGGTGTTAGTTGTTGGAACAATTTGAGGTAGTGAATTTAGTATCATGCAAAATGTATATGACATAACTAAAGGCTCATGGCTTAAATGCAGTATTTCTTATAATATATTAGTACCAATAAAGTATGTAATCCCAGTGACAACACTGACATTCTTTGGATCTTGAGTTGTCTTAAACTAGTATAACTATCCTAGAGTTTCAAGACAGTTTAAAAAATTCAATCAAATGTATTTAGTACAGATGGTGGTAACAGCCCAAATTTCTTCAGGGGTTCCGCCGGATGGGTAATTTCAGCGAGAGTCCAGCAGAACCCACCAGAAAACAGCAGGTACCCAGTTGTGCCAGGTCCTCGCTGATTCTGGGATTTCCCAGTTGGCCATGTTAGGGACAGAACTTCTGCCTGTCCCTTATAAAACCAATGATGTCAGTCCTTTTACTATTAGATCCCACTTCCCTAGCTCGGCAGGGACCTGGTGAATTACTGGAGGCCAGTACACTGAGTGAGATGCGGCATACTGGACCGCAGATATGACAAATGTGCCCCTGGACCTCTTTAAACAAAAAAATTTAATTGGATCGGTCCCGTTGTATAGGGGGTTAAGGGAAGCATTATTGAGTCTTAGGGGGAGAAAGTGCCTGGGTAACCACACCCCGTCCCCAGTGGTGGGCAGGAGTCTGGTTTTCGAGCTGCATAGGACAAGCAGGCATCAGGGCTGTGCCTCTTGTGGCTTAAGATGTCCTTCCAATGATCCTGCAAACTCCAGTGGCTTCAGCATTGGAGGGCATCGGAACAATTAGAATTATGTACATAGAACTGATGCCCATCCTGCCAGGAGAGAGTTTGAGTAAGGCTTAGGGCTTGGAATTTAACAATCCTGCTGCAAAAGTGGGCCCCATTGATCCTCAACTCTTCACGCAGATGGGATTTGGATAGCAAAATGTTCTGGAAAGCTACTATATCAGTCTGGAAGTTTATGCACGGTTTTTTAGATTTAGACCTTGGGATTACATCATGGATACGAGCGCAAGAATGATTAATGCATTTGTCTGAAATTCCTCGCTCTGAAATTTTAGCAAATGTGTTAATTCTTCTGCTAATAGACGAGTGCATTCATAGGTTAATATCCATGCTGTAATTCTTAGCACCTGAAAAAAAAGAGCTAAGTGCTATTGCTAAAACAGTTCTGTGAGTTGATTCTGCTAATGGGTAATGCAAATCTCCATCTCTTCTCTATTTTCCACATGTTTTTCTCACTCACCTTTCATCTCCAGTCGCCATACTCCTTTAACCCTACAGGCCAGTATTAAGCTGTGAACATCTCCATGGTGAGGATCAGTGGTGCCCTGTAACCAGCCTCCATGAGGTTCAGAATTAAACACATTTTAGAGTTAAGTGAGACAGGCAGTTCCTGCTTTTTTTTTAACCAAGTCTGCAAAGAGTACCAGCATTGCCCATCCAAGAGATTAATTAACATTACCCAATTTCTGAAAAGATTGGGAGTCAATCTCTCAACCATTCATACATGAATTTAACTGTTTTAAATTAGTTTTTGTGCAATCTGCCCCTTTTGATATTTTTTCTCTCTTTCCCTTACAGTTATTTCAGACACGCTCAGTGCAACATCAGTACCCCAGACCCTGAATAAAGTGGAAGGTGACTCCCTGGAACTGGTCTGTGAAGTATCCAAACAAACATCACAGCACACACACGTGGCTGTCACATGGTACCTACAGAAGGGAAATCAGAATCTCAAGGTCATCTCTCTAACACGAGATTTCATCCTACGTCCTGGAGAGTCATATAAGCAGAGACAGGCATCAGGAGATGTACGACTGGACAAGATTGGAGTCACTTCATTCAAACTAACCATCTATAAACTGCAGGCATTTGATCAGGGGGAGTTTTACTGTGAGGCTCGAGAGTGGATCCAAGACCCAGACAGGTCCTGGTACACCATAGCTACCAAGCGAACTGACAAAACAACTGTGAATATAAAAGCGACTGGTAAGGCACTGATTTATAGCGGTTATTGTTCAAAAGCAGTAGTCAAAATCAGTATAGCCTTTATATGAATAAGCATTGAATAATGCATTCAAAAGCAAAATACTGAGGATGCGGGAAATCTGAAATAAAAACAGAAAATGCTGGAAACATTCAGAACAGTTCTGACGAAAGGTCATCGACCTGAAACGATAACTCTGTTTCTTCCTCCACAGATGCTGCCTGACTTGCTGAGTATTTCCAGCATTTTCTGAGAATAATGTGTTGTTGGCATATAATAATATTACATGTGAAATTGATAACATTAAGAGGGTCATAATCAGGGTTCCAGAGCAGCAAAGGATGCTTATGCCCAGTGATCTCCCAGCAGGTTTATTCTGATAGTCAGGCCATATCAGCCATAGATGCTGAGTAGAGGCCATATAAGTATGGGACTGGGGAGGGAATATTGGAGGATGACCCATTCTCAGCGGCTTATTCAAACCTTCTAGTGTCATTTGGTTCAGTTAGTAGCACTCTTGCCTATTTGGCAATCTCTTTCAGCTGCAAGCAACTGATGTACTCCACTATTGTGAGGCACTCCATCTAGCAACTCAGGGAAAATGACATAACTCCTCTTAGAATTCCTCACTGTGGGGAGGGTTCCTATTCCTTATTGCTATCTCAGTGACTCTTGCTGGTTAGTATTCATGGCTGGACATCAGGTGAGGACAGAATCTAGTAGTCTGTTGACACTCACTGCTTGGGCTTATTCGGGACCATCTCAGTAATGCACCAAGAGAGCATGTGACCTGTCCTAGCACAAGTCAGAATTTTTAGGAGAGAAGGGGGGAAAATTTGGGGTGTGGGAGGACAAACTGCAGTCGGCAGATATGGGTAACTGTCTCAGACAGTCCTAGGACGTGAATTATGAGCTATTAATTCTTTACTGCTGGATTCCCAAGCTCTAATCTTTATCTGCATGTTCATGTTTTGTTACAGATAAGAATTTCAATGTTCAAATAGAGAATGAAAGGAGAGTTTTCACAGCTGGAGATACCATGGAGTTAAGATGTGTCATTGAAGCTCAAAATATACAGGACCGATATTTCTCTGTGTTGTGGATTTTTAATGGCTCACAGATTGCCAACATTGGCCGTAATGCTGTACCAACAGTCAATGGTGAATACACAACCAGAGAGCGTCTGGGATATGTACGGTTTGCAAAGGTGACTGATACAACGTACCTGCTGAAAATCTACCATGTTCAACTGGAGGACAGCGGCAAATACCATTGTCGAGCCACTGAGCATGAGAAAACAGTGACGGGAGAATTCATTGCCAGAGACACAAACAAATCTACTAAAGTTTTAATCAGTGTCCAGCCTGTCAGTAAGTAACTGTCTAAAAATGTTACTGGCTCTTGAAGAATTAACAATATATAATCTTTTGGTAGCTAGGGATAACTGGAGACCAATTCCAGAATTCTTTGCGTACCCTTTCTGGCAGACAAAGAAGCTGATTTGGCACAGCAGTGCCTCTAGTTAGTGTGCTTCTTGTCACAAGTGGTCTTTCTCTGCAACTAACGTTATCTCGTATTTTGAATTCAAATCATCTAATCAGAGAGCTACATTGTGGTTCTCATATTCTCAAGGTTACTCTAGGCTGTATGGAAATATTGTTGCTTAGTGACACAGCTCTTATCAATATGCGAGGAAACCATTAAAAAAAACTTTCCCATGGTTACACAAGAGTCTGCTTGTTTCTGTTAACTCTTCACAAAGGAATCTAGGTTTAATGTGGCCCAGTTATCAGACCCAATACATATTTGAATAAAGATGCAGAATAAAATTAAGGGGATGATTTGGACCGGAATTGCTTTTTTAAGACTAATTAAACCCAAATTATGTCATGGGGCTAAAAGCTCACCAACTAGTTTTGACAATTTTTGTAACAGGAATTTTGCTGTTGTGCAGGAATCTTATTCCAAAGCATGTGTTTGCAGCAAGAACTTTTGAGTTTGAGTGGCATAATTTTTGTTCATCAAATAGGCACTGTAGTGACAGCCCAGTCTACACCATCTCACTGATCCGCCTGCAGCTTCTGATGTCAGTTGCATTACTCGTGCAAACACAAACAAAACCTAACCAGAATGGTTGACTGAAAATCACTAGCCAATGTTAGCATTGAGCGCATTTCCCTTTGATGTTTTTGCCTTTCATCTTTCCCCAAAAATTGATAGTAGCTTGACTTTCACAAAAGCAGCATTACATTGTGGTATTAATGTCAGATTTTGAATTTCTTCATATGAAGGTATGTGAATCTTCTGTGAAGTAACGAAAAGGATCATGAAAGTACTTCATACTGACACTTACTGGGAGTGCTCCAACTTCTGGTTTTCAAAAAGATTAGATGAATTGATCAAGAGAACAACATCAAAGCGACGTGCTGAGATGAAGGGGAGGACCAAAGTGAGCTGTAGACATCCTGCCCTCCTCTCCATTACAATTGCTACCTGTCCCTATTTAGATGCTGCTCATTTGAGATCCAGTTTCCAAATTCACCATTTATACTGGCAATTGGAGACCAGATTAGAAAGAAAATCTAGTGAAGTCTGACTTTTATTAGTTTAAATTTCACGAATTCTGCAATTGTGGCAAGCCAATGTGGCAACAACTTGGTCCTATTCACACTGATTTGCCAAATATTTATGGTCATATTTACTCTGATTTGCCTGCCCCATCCCCTTTTTATGCTGTCCACAACATCCACCCTTTTTGAGAGGTAATCACTCCATTAAAATAGAATTTGGTATGAACATGTTACAGTAATATTGTTCTAGGCTTATAGGAACATAGGAACAGGAGTAGGCCATTCAGCCCCTCGTGCCTGCTCCACCATTTGATAAGATCATGGCTGATCTATGATCTAACTCCATATACCTGCCTTTGGCCCATATCCCTTAGTACCTTTGGTTGCCAAAAAGCTATCTATCTCAGATTTAAATTTAGCAATTGAACTAGTATCAATTGCCATTTGCGGAAGAGAGTTCCAAACTTCTACCACCCTTTGTGTGTAGAAATGTTTTCTAATCTCGCTCCTGAAAGGTCTGGCTCTAATTTTTAGACTGTGCCCCCTACTCCTAAAATCCCCAACCAGCGGAAATAGTTTCTCTCTATCCACCCTATCTGTTCCCCTTAAAATCTTATAAACTTCGATCAGATCACCCCTTAACCTTCGAAACTCTAGAGAATACAACCCCAATTTGTGTATTCTCTCCTCGTAACTTAACCCTTGAAGTCCGGGTATCATTCTAGTAAACCTACGCTGTACTCCCTCCAAGGCCAATATGTCCTTCCGAAGGTGCGGTGCCCAGAACTGCTCACAGTACTCCAGGTGCGGTCTAACCAGGGTTATATCCTCTCTTTGCTTAAAAGTAGGAATTGCAAGTAGGAAATGTTTCTGTGAAGACTCAAGTCCAACCGAAAAAGTTCACTCATCTGTAATGTTAATATGTTCTTCCCAATATTTGTTATTCAAAGTCAATGCAAAAGTCAGCTTCCATAAGCAAGTCTACATTTCCTATGAACTGAAGCTTAATCATTGTAGAAAATAATCTGGGATAATGTTGCCACGAGGCAAACAATGAATTTTTCTACCAATGGGATATGCACTGGAAATAATGTGGCCTACCCACAAGCCAATGCAAAACACAACACTGCCAAACTGTGTAGCTCAGGCTAAAAATTGTGCCATGTTTATTCCCAGATTAGGCAGCTTCTGGCTAAATCAGAATCAGAACAAAAACAGAATGAGGGGAGATAGTTTGCAAACATTGATGATTAACAATAACACACGGCATCTCCTTTAATCAAGAGATGCTAATTCTAACACAATATGAAGCTGGTTAGCTTTCGAAAAAACAAACCTTATTTTCGACGGTTCAACCATTAGGGAAAGTGATGGCACTTCCTCTCGCAGTGGTAATGTTACCTATATTAACACTGGTGTCTGGCCTAACCATAGACCACTTATAAAGAAATGCAAAACAAACTGTAGACCAACCGTACCCCTTTCTCTGCCACACTTCCGTGTTAATCACAAATAGTTTAACCTGGACTTTTAGCATTAAAATAAATGGATTAAAATAATGTTGATTGGAAAATCTATGCTATTGCTTATTCTGTCCATCACAAAAACAGAAATCTCTGCCAGAAAATAGTCACAACAGTCATTTTTAAATTGTTACAATACTGGCATAGCTTACAAAATTCCTATAAAAAATATTGATTCTTATGACGTGAAACAAGATGGATCCTCAGGTCGGTCACAATCGTCTTTTTACAAAACTACCAATTGTACTAAAAAGTATTTTTTTCCTACAGAAAGTAGTCTGAGTACGACTGTTACCAGTAACACTACCAAGGTTTTGGAGGGTGACTTGCTCCAGTTCGTCTGTGATGTTCGTTCGGCAATCAGGAACAACAGTCGCCTCTCTGTCACCTGGCAGTTAATAAACAAACAGAGACAGGCCACTGACATCATCAGCTTGGACCAGGACGGTACTCAGGTTATTGGTACACTCTACCATAAGCGTGGTGCTAATGGAGACATCAGACTG
This sequence comes from Heptranchias perlo, assembly GCF_035084215.1. NCBI lineage: Eukaryota > Metazoa > Chordata > Chondrichthyes > Hexanchiformes > Hexanchidae > Heptranchias > Heptranchias perlo. The sequence goes on from NC_090335.1 coordinate 47,927,502, forward strand.
GCCAAACGGCGGCCAGATTCTTTCATACTGGATCTACATAATGCAATAATATTGGATGATGGAGAGTATGTTTGTACGGTGGCTGAATGGATCATGAACGTAGGTGGAGAATGGCAGCGAATAGGAAAACAATCAGCTCATGTCGTAGCGGTGGTAACTCCTCTAGGTAAGTGCTCGGACCAAAAAACCTGCCTCGGAGCTGAAAAATTTCTGTCTAGTCTGGTTACTGTCTGATTATCTAAAAGGAGTATTTTTTTGTAGAATATATAAATACTGGATATGTTGTGGTAATTATAATCATTAACTGATCAAATCATGAGTGTTAAAGTCATAAGTGAATGTCAGTTAGCTCATTATGGAGATATTTCTGAAATAATGTGGCTGGCTATGACATATATTCCAGTTATAATACTAGAGTCACTACTTTTGAAATGTGTAATTGGGTGGAGGTTATTGATAAAAGTTTAAAAATGAACGCAGCATGAAATTTTCAGTGTAAGGATGTTGGATTGGATCCGCCACAATTGGGTTGTAGAGAGGGAAGCTAGCGGCTGCTTTAACTCTGCACCTCCAACTGGTGGAATTGCCGCTTGTTGGGATATGCTGTGTATTCATGCTGCGATCATACCTACATACTCGCACACAATTTATGGTGAGTTGAGCTACTCGTGAGGAGTTCCTAGTACACACAGTTCGCCTAAAAGAGGCATTTGTTTCATGGCCAACTAATGACTATCCTCCTTGAGGAGAGGGAGGGGCGGGGGGAAGGAGGTAAATGTGATCTTTTTGAGGTGGCTCCAAGATGACATGCCTGGCAATGGAAGATTGGAACCAAGTCAACAGACTTGACAATCCAAAGCCTAACCTGGCTGAGCTGAGATATCCCCACGGTCAAATAACATTCACTGGTTGGGTTCACATAAGAAGAATGGTCCACACGGGGAAGATACTGTAGGATGGCCAACAACCGTGGAACGGTACCCCAGTACAAGTGGGTGCCTTCAGGAAGGGGGTGGGGAGAGGGAATAGATCTTGCAATCCTGTGAAATAAGGTATTTTGGGAAGTTTTTAGATTGTGGAAGTTGGTGCTGATTCCTTTTTTTGATCACTTCTCAGAAACCGGCTTCAGCGTTACTGCAATGACACGAACACCATCAGTGATCTACAACAATGCATTTGAGCTGCAGTGTTTCATCAGACCCACCTATCCTTCCCGAGTGCCAGTGTCTGTAACATGGAAATTCCAGCCTGCTGGCTCAAGCAACAGTTATGATATAGTCACTTTTGCACGTGACACAGCCATGGCATGGGGGGACAAGGCAACAAATTTTAAAAGTAAAACAATGATAATAAGGACATTGTCCAATAATGTCCGACTGGTTGTCTCTAAAGCCAGTGACTTGGAGGCTGGGAGATACCAGTGCATTGCTGAACTGTGGCACCAAAACCAGATGGACCAGTGGGTGAGGAAAACCAGTAAATCTTCAAATATCCTGGAGGTGAAGGTTAAACCCCCAGGTAAGTGCATGGCCTTCTTGCTCAACTAGATTAAACTAGCTTGTCAGCCTGTTTATCCACTGATTTGTCCTTCATTCGATACATCAATATGTCTGTGTACCTGTAGTCTCGTTCCTCAGTCGCCCTGCCCGTTTTCAATTCTGTGGTACAGTACAAGCTACTTAAATTCCTAACTGATCTGTTTACCACCTTATTAACATGCTACAGGCCAGAATACTTTGGTTTATAACAGTTTGGATAGACTAATATGAGACCCAAGAATTCTTATTAAATTTTAAGCAGCAAATCTCCTAGTTATTACAGAGGAGCACATGGCTCTAAACTTTTAATTATAAGAAATTCTGCATTATGGTCTTATTTCTTTTCACATACACATATATGTGTACCAAAGCAATGCATTGTGGTTGATAGGTATACATTTTGAAAAGGCCCCATTTTTTTCCGCCAATTTCCTCTCCTCTCTTGAAGGCATTGATTGCTTGCCAAAGTAGTTCCACAGATGCTGGGTGCCCTATGGTAGTTTGCCCACGGAGGCCATTAAGCATGTGTGAATCTTGACAATGAGTGTTGGCAGGTTGTTATATGTGATGCCAAGGCTGATCCCATGTTCACCCAACATGAACACTCAGCAGGGATTGGATAGCGATAGGCAACAGGAACCCCAGTTATTTTCTACCCCCCTAACCCAGGGACATTGCGACCAGTTATAGAGCCCCCACCTCCACACTGGCTCAGATCAGCTAACTCAGCACAACTGGAGGTCAAATCTGGGCCTTCTATGGCTCAGGTAATCAGTGGGTAAACTTGCCAAGCTATCAGAAAGCCAAGGCACTGTGTTTATTGTGCAGTATTTGGCAAACACTTATGTTCATTTTCCAACATAAAGGCATAATTTGTCTCAAACACTTTTACATCAAACAGATGTCACTGTTCAGCTTGCACGTGATGTCATTGCAACAGTAAATGCCATGCAGCTCTCCTCCCTTCCCTACTATAAAGAAGCTTCTTTAAAAAACATAATGGCCCCAATATTTACGAGGGTGCGGGGGAGCGTAGTAGTGCAGGGAAAACCCAGCAAGGCCCAGGACGCAGAGGTCCAGCCGAATTTAATGGCAGGACCTCATTATCATTTTTTCTTCCATTTCCCACCCGGAAGTCAGTCAAATTGAAAGGCAGGCCGATTGCCGGGCCGGAAAACCGGCAGGAGGCCACAGCCAGGGACACTTGGGGACAGTCCCCAGCAATCAGTAGGGGGAGGGAGCAGGAGATTAGGGCTTGGTGGGGGAGAGGCCATCGCGGGAGGGAGGGAGTGAGACATTGAGGCTTGGTGGGGGGGAAGAGAGGCCATTGCGGGAGGGAGTGAGAGATCGGGGCTTGGTGAGGGGGAGAGAGGCCATCGCGGGAGGAAGGGAGTGAGAGATTGGGCTTGGTTGGGGGAGGGGAAGAGAGGCCATTGCAGGAGGAAGGGAGTGAGAGATCGGGGCTTGGTTGTGGGGGAGAGAGATGCCATTGCGGGAGGAAGGGAGTGAGAGATCAGGGTATGAGGGGAGGGATGTCAACTCCTGCTCCCCCTGGTCCACAAGGAGCGTGTTAAAGGCACTCAGCTTCTTAAGCCGGCAGCTCCCGCCTCCCTTTCACCGCCGGCTTTCCCGAGCCCTGGGAAACCCACACGGCAACTGTTAAATTTAAATCATGCTCCCAATTGCACTGTGGGAGCCCCATTTAAATATGTTAATGTGGCGGGACACTCGCACGACACGAAATCCGCTGCTGTAAAAATAGCAATGGGTGCATACACAGCAGGTTGGGGACATGTTCCCCGTTTTAAAAATTTTAACCCCCCCACTGCCCTGACCGTCTCCCGCTTGTCATGGGGTGGGTCAATATCGAGGCCAATGACTTTCATTTCTGCCTGTCGGCCAGTCAATCTCTCTCCCTTCCCGTACAGTCCATAGTTTAGACTTCATCTCTCCATCTTCCCGCCTCCCTCCCACCTTCATCAGCTACTTCAGTCTTAAATGTAGCTGTCCCTTGAGGTCCTGAAGGCAGCTTTGCATCAAAGCTCATTTCCTGCAAGTAGGATTGAATGGAGCCAGTAGCCATTAATGTTCTTGCTGTTCTGTCACAGCAGTAATTAGAGTCACTGTGCATTAGTAGTAATGAATGTTCATCTCTGAGCCATTCACCAGAATCACTAGCATAGGAATGGAAGATTTGTTCCATTAACACTTTGAACTCCTGAATCATTCATTAGGAATTCTGAGGTCTGGCTCAAATATTTTCAAATGATTTTTAATATAGTGTATGTTTATTTATGATGCCGGATGGGCCTTATTTCTGATTTGATGGCATTTTCCTCAGAATCTGTCCTGGGCTTCAGAAATAATGTATGAGATCAGCAATCCTGAAACACAGGGAGAAGAAGGAAGGGGCTGAGAGAAGTCACAGAGAGAACTTCCAATAGAACATACAGGTCTAGGAATTCGATGAAGCTGTGCCAGTTTTACAGGAGTAAAACGGGCACCAAAAGGTCCAATATGGCAGACAGCGGCACGCGCTCATTCTGACCCAGAAGTGCGTCACCCACCATATTGGTATAGGCATCAAAAGAAGCGTCCAGGTCCCATACCTGAAGCAGATGTTAGGCCCTTAGGATATGCAAATAAGGGGCCTAACATCTATTTGATGACCCTTTTATCAAATTGGTTTGCCTTGAACACAGCAGGAGTTATCCCCATGTGTGGGGGAATGAGGAGCACAGAACTATTGAAATCCCCAAAAACCATGACATTTTAGAAACCATGACTTAGAAGATCTGTTAATTTTTAGGTGAAAATCTCTGATCAGAAGTCAGTTTAACATTTGCAAAATTATCAATGAAAATGAGGAAAAACTGAAAACAACATTAATGTTACAGAAATTCTCTCTGCAGTATGTATTAGTCCTTTTCCAGTTTTCTCTCCCCTGCCATAAGGACACTGGAGGTTATATTCGATAGCCCTTGAAACCGGGCGTGGGCATCGCGGTCCGCGATTAACCCGTGCCTGGTACTTCCGTCGCAGGCAGCACGAGGCACTCATCCTGCCTGAACATTCACCTCAGCCAAGCGTTGAAATCCTGCGTTGACATGACGATTCCTTGAAATTTGATTTTCCCCAGAAGGGAGATCCTGAATCTCTTAAAGGCAGGCTGTATCTCTGACAGGTAGCCTGCATCTCTTAAAGGTTGTCTGTATCTTTTATTTGCAAAAAAATAAGATACGGGTCTGCATGGAGTCTGAACGGAGATCAGACATCGCACATGTAAAACACAGATGCAGGTCCCGTCCCTATATTTACAAACTGTTGAGTTATGTTAAAACATTGAACAAAGGTTGCACACCACTAAATCCCACATCCTCCAATCTGCAGGCCAGACCTCACCAATCTGCCAGTCCGAGTTGGTACCAGGCCTATGAGAGTGTGTACACCAAGGTTCTTTGCTGATGCACTAGAGGCCTTGGTGCAAGAGGTGGACAGGAGGAGGGGCATCCTATATCCGCAGATGGGGTGGGGGGAGGTGGCAAGAGGTCCTCCAGACATATGCCCAAAAGGCAGTGGGGGATGCAGTCAATGCCAGGCACATAGCACCACGAACATGGATGCAGTGCAGGAAGAAGTTCAATGCTTTGACTTGAGTGGTCAAGGTGAGTGAGGTCAACTGTCAATTGGCATCTCCTACCAATTGCACCACTAACCGCATCCACTGCTCCTTTCACTACACCCCCCATCACCCACCTACCAACAAACTCTTTCAATCAGTATTCAACTCTGCCAATCAGATGCTTCCTCTCACCCTCACACATTACCAATGTTGCAAGCCGCCCACCCACACCTCACAGGCCACACACACTGGCAGCTATTCAACCATGACAGGCACATCACCCAGATACACATCCCACTTTCTTGCAAGAGAAGGTGGCACATAACAGGAGGCAGCATGTGGCAGTGGCATTTAGCCCCTCGAGCCTGTTCCGCCATTCAATGAGATCATGCAGCTCCAGAACGTGAAGCGGATTCGGTTTAAGCGAGTTGAGAATTTTATAAGAGACTCCAGGAGGAAATCCCGAGATGAAGTTCGGTTTGTTCGGACTGTGACTTAACTCCATATGCCCATCGTAGCCCCATATTCCTTAATATCCTTGGTTCACAGAAATCTGACAATCTCAGATTTAAAATTCTCAATTGAGCTAACATCAACTGCCGTTTGCAGAAGAGCGTTCCAAACTTCTCCCACCCTTTGCATGTAGCAGTGTTTCCTAACTTCACTCCTGCTTTAAATGTTAAGCTATGTCCCCTCGTCCGAGTGTACAAGTATAGGAGACCTCCAAAAACAAGTACAAATGCATCAGCAGCCAGAAGCAATAATCCAAAAATTAACCTGTAAATCCTGCATGGTCCCTTTAAATAGCGCTGGTGGAGGGGTCCTCCAGGCCGTTTAAGACATGTTTAGCTGGTCGTGGTTAAGACAGTGCGTTGAGTGGAGCGTTAAGTGCCAAAATGGTGCCTATCACTTTAAATCAGCATTGCACACTGATCGAATGCATATTCTCCCTACTTTACACGATGCCCACGTTCGTTATCCGGGCATGCACTAAACCCTTTACCAAGATTCCACTTCTGCCATTTAATCACTTCCTGTTCTCCGCTTGCACTTTACAGGTCATTCTATTTCTTCTTCTGTTGCATGGTCATTGTGGGGTTTTCCCTCTTTGCCTTTCCCTTATTTTTGTGCCTTTTTAAATGTTTTTTTTAAAAAAAAAGACTCGATTTATATCGCACCTTTCACGACCTCAGGGCATCCTGAAGCGTTTTAAAACCAATGAATTACTTTTGAAGTGCAGTCACTGTTGTAATGTAGGAAACGCAGCAGCCAATTTGCACAAGCTCCCATAAACAGCAATAAGATAATGACCAGATAATCTGTTTTAGGTGTTGGTTGAGGGATACATGTTGGCCAGGATGCCAAGACAGGCATTTCCCACAGTGCAGCACTGAAGTGTCAGCCTAGAGTTTGTACTCAAGTCTCTGGAGTGGGACTTGAATTCACAACCTTCTGACTCAGGGGCGAGAGAGCCACCACTGAGTTAAATGTTGTTTACCTGTAATATCTTCCGGCTCAGATGAAGGATCCATACCTGAAACATTAACTTGTCTATTCTCTCCACAGATACGGCCTGACCTGCTGAGAGTTTCCAGCATTTTCTGTTTTAAATTAAAATGAGAGTTATTTTTAGAATCTGAATTGCACATTTAATTAAAAATCCTTTTTTCCTGTCTTACAAATTATTTATAGATTCTATTAATATTAAATTTGCAATTTCCATACACTTCATCATTCTACCTAAGATCAGTTTACTTGACACTTACTTAGCAGATCTCATTTTCCCCAGTTATGTTGAATACAACAATTGATACATTGCTTTGTTTAGTCCCTTCCCCCACTCGAGACAAAATCCTTTGCTTTGGCCCTGACCGTACAAATCATTAATGTTTCCAGTACATTCTGTTTGTTGATTTTTGGTACTGATCCCCAAAGACTACAGAGAGGCACTTAAGCTGAACACTAATGGAGTCTGAGCAATGGTGTGCAAACAGCAGGAAATGGTGGCAAGTTATTCTTTCAACTTTTAAAATCCCTTGTGTATATGGATTAACTTAATATCACGATCCCTAAAGGATACTGTGGCACATTGCTTTTAATTTCTATTGTATAATAATTTCTTTCAGTGAGTAGAGATGAAAATTGTTATGAAAGACTATTTTCTATACATTTCTAATAAATTATAATTATTTTTGCACACAGATACTGTGTAGGGCTCAGTGACACAGTAGTTTAGTACACTATCCTTCCACCACTGGGATTGGATTTGAACTCAGCCCAGATTGGTGACACCATAAGTCCTAGAAGTCACAATAATATCTGTGGGTAATGCTGTGTTACAGTTTATATGGAAATTCCTGCATTTACGAGATTCTCAACGCAAGTACATATGCGGAATTCCCAAAACCTACTGTTTTTTTTCCTTTAGAAATTACTTATTAATTTTCTCCCTTCCTGAGGACATTGAATCTTTCTTGTGGTACAGTTCCACAGACAGCCTCTAGTACCTCGACCAAGTTACCATTATTCATGTGTAAGCTTTAACAGTGAATGCTGATGAGCTGTTTGACCTTAGATGCATCACAGTCAAGCCTGCTCTCTAACTGGTTTTCCGCATCCCCACCTCAGGGACACTGGGGACAATTTTAAGATGACTACTGCCATTCTTACTGAGATCACCTAACTCAGCACTGACTGAGGATTGGGCCTGGGATCTTCCAGTTCTGTATGGCACAGCTACTCATTGCATAAACTCATTAAACTATTAAGGATGATCTTTTGGAGGTTGGTGGGGGTGAGGGGGTTCAAAGCTAAGATGCATCTCCACCCCAGGCTACATGGACTTCCTGTTGTTGTAGCATTGTATTTGAAGCCATTGCCTTGACTAATACTGGCACATTCATAGGTTGTTGCAACACATGCGAGTGAGAGAGTAGCTGTGGCCTGGAAGAGAGTGGGGATTGGGGCCGTGGTCTGGGAAGGCTGGGAGCTTGGAGGAACCATGAAGGTTAGCTGGAAGACCATGGGCTGGGATCAAGAGAGAGTTGGGAATCCAGGGTTTGGGACCTGGGAGACAGCAGAAAGACTGGAGACAGGGGCTGGGAACGAGCTTGTAATAGCAATTGTACTCTGCAAAATAAATATTGAAGAAAGCTGTTTCGAGTAATGTCAGCTGGAAACTGGCATTAATAATTCCCCTTGAACAAATGGAAGCAATTCATTTGCAAACCCATTTTGGGAAAATGTATTAAAAAAAGAGCAATTTTCTTTGCATTGTTTTTGTGAGCTCATTCTTTTCTTTAAATTCCAGGATTAGCAGTGGTTTACAGGTAAACTAGGGAGTGTAGTATGCGGATGGTGTGGGGCGTGAAAGACTGGACTGGAGCAGATAGATGAGCACAGATTGGGACCAGGGCAGGAATAAGCTGGAAAGGAGAACACTTTTGGCTTGGGGACTAAAGCACTTCTGGGGTGAGAAACAGGCACAAGCTGGCCAGAAAATGGTCTGGTGTGGAATGGAACATTAGATGCATACTTCTCACATCTGAACGATCCCTGACAACCATGTGAATGGTAATACATTAATGTTCACCTGGTTCCCAATGACCAATCAGAATGTTAGAAATGGAATAAGATACATATGAAATTTACTAATCGATCTTCCATGGCATTGCTGATTGAGATAATTTGGGGGAAAAATGGAACTCTTGCTGACACTCTTGACTCCTTACTAATCTCAGGGTAGATTTCCTCCTAGTCTCCAATGATAAGAATTACATGGGTCTACTTATAACACAATTTGAACTCTTAAATATGTAAAATTAATTTAATTTAATTAAAATTTCCAGTTTGCGCTTTTAAATACTTATAGTTACTTCAATTTCCTCAATTTTCTGTTTTCTCTGGATTCTCGTGGCTTCCTGTTGTTTTTTTTCTAGAATTTTGTTAGCAAGCACCAATCAAATGGATGAAAGGGTCAAATCTGATTGGAGATTTACAGACCAATCGGATTATGGCAGATTAATCAATGATTCAAAGGGGATGGAGAAGTAATAAGAAAGTGCAGAGGGAAGCCTGTAGACAATCACACACAAACCCTCCCAGGTAGAGAGATCAATAGATAGATAGACGCTTACCTGACTTGAGCTACAAGAGTACCACATTGACGTGCAAGAATGTTGGGAAATTAAAAAACATTTCTATGCCTAATTCTGGTATTTACAGATCAGTTCTGCAATTGTAATCCTGGCAGGTTAATCACGATGTGTCCTCTTAGGACTGCCTACACCGAGTTAATAAAAGGGTAGTGTTGTGAGGGTAAAGAGTGAATTCATTTTAATGCTGCATCAAGATTTATCACTTCTGCGTAAAAGCTGAGAAACATTAATTGTCATATTGATTTCCTGTTTGTCTGCCCTGGATCCCTGGAAGAGTTCAAAGCAGTTCACATGATTGGCAACCATCAACTCAATAAAAACCCAGATGATTTAACTCCCAGAGATTTATTTTCTAGTATGGTGCCTGCACTTGGTGCAGCCCCACATCACTGACGACACTGAATTCATAGCAAACAAGCACGTGGGTCTTATTCTTTTAAAACTTAATAACCAAGTTTTAGTTTACAGTGAAGTAAATTCAATTAGAACTGCTGGAAAATTTGTTTCCTTTAGAAGAGGAAATCAATGAAACTTAGGAAAATCACCTCAGGAAACAATGGGCCATTTCAGTCCATTTGTGGGTTGGACAGTTTAAAAATGGTGGTTGTACTAGATCCTGTTGATATGTTGTAAGGTTGGTATTACAAATCCAAGCAGGGATAGAGCCCATTGAGTACTACTGCTCTATTATGCTACGTGCTGTCGATGTGATAAACCATGGCCTAGAAATTCGGCCTGACAGCCTGAACTGGGTGCAGCGAATGGTCCCTGCGCCTGAATGGGTAGCCCCGAGTACACCCGATATCAGGCCTTGGGCTTCATTTAAATGAGACCAGCGAGCTGTGGACACACGCTGGCCATTCACGATAGACCAGTGTGAATGTGGAACTGGGCTAAGACAAAGTAACAAGATCATTAAAGTTTCAGAGAGGGCTTTTAAGCTAATCTTAAACAAAACAGTCTAAACAAAAGTATCTAAAATAAGGAAGTCAAGATGATACAGATGGAGGAAACCAAAATGAAAACACCTTTTAGTCCCACAGGCCAAGGAAGGCAACTAGTGAGCCAGTAGACTCTGCATGTTGATGTTCAAAGATCACCTCAGCATGAACTATAGCTTGAAACAATGGACAAGTAGTTAGAGGAAACCTGCCCAGTGCTCCTGTGCATCCTGGACTGCAGAGGGCAGACTTGGTCAGGCCCAGGAGGTTCCACTTCCAGGTCATCTAGGTACAAAACCAGAATTGGTACCAGTGTGAATTGAAATTGGTCGGAAGTACTGATTTTGAACATATAAATTGCCTCAAGTTGTGTTGTTTTGGAAATTAGATTTTGGCCTATTACAAATTGTTAACAACCACAGCAAACAAGCACTGCTTCTCTAGTTAAAGTTCAGATTGTTTACTGGCCCTCAGTAAATCATAATAGGAAGAGCAGGTATAGTCTCAAAATAAGAAGCTCTATTTTGTGTAATAAATCTCTCCTGCTATTGTGAACACTAATGAAACGGGAGTGGGGGTTAGCTTCTGGGCAGTGTAGTTATGCAGAATGTGTTGAATTTCATATTATAATAACAATCCTCTCAGCACCTTCATTAGCACAGTTCTGAGAAGCTTTGGGAAATCGCACAGTCGAAAATGGCACAACATCCACCCGCTTCTGGGCTAGGGCAACCAATTATTTTAGCAATCGAGTATTCAATCAGTAACTGAAATGTTCAGTGGGGAATTTAGACATTAAAGGTTTTGTAAAATGGAGCCATTTTCCTCCTTAAAATGTGCATTAAGCTTCTCGCACAATAACCTGCCTTTGTCACATTAAACAAGCCCCTACTCACTCATCGTACATTTCTCATTCATTGTCCAGGATAGTGCACATCATCTTCGATGATTGCCCAGCTAATAAGCTGAAAAGAATAAAATAACATTTCAGCTTTTGTTTTGTTACTGAAACGGTGCCAGCAGAATTCTGTAGAGCAGGATTCGAATGACTGCATCTAATGTGTTTTACCCAGCACAGATTATCTTGCTTGAACGAAAAAAAAATCTTTTATTTAGTTTTCCCTTGATAATATAATTGATGTATTTAATCTGTTGCTATGTCACTAGCCAACAGAGGGTTATAATTAGGAATACAGATTGGTCTATTAATAGTCCATTCTCAAAGATCATTAACCCTTTCACCTTCTAGTTCTGATAATTCAGGAGCTCACAGGACATCACTAGGTTCTGGTTGTTATGAAATTATTGCTGAAAGTTGTTTCTACCTCTTAAAAAAAAAATGCTCATTCCTTATTAAATTCCATCTGTTTAATTCACAAAATGCCACACAATTGGAATACCATTAATGTTGGAACAAAAGATAAAAGTAGCAACAGAAACAGAAATCTAGTTTAGGGCTGTCATGGGTGCATTTTGTGCAAAGCTAAATAGATAGATAGGAAATAAGAAAAGGGAGGCTAAAAAGAAGCAACTAAATAATAAGGTAGCTACGGTAAAAATACGATGAAGTCTGTTCATTTTTAAAATGTATGAGTATGCGTGCATGTAATTCTGTTTATATCTATGTGTGCGTCTATCTATGAATGTATCTGTAGACATGTGTCTGTATACCTATCTATATTTATGTGCATGCTTATATGTCTTTATCTGTGTGTGTGTGTGTGTGTGTGTGTCGGCATCTTTGTGTCTGTGTGCCAGTCTCTATCTGTGTGTCTGTACCTTTGCCTGTATGTGTGTGTGTGCAGTCTGAGTCTGTATCTGCATTCCTGTGTGTGAGGAGTTCTATAGTAATTTAGAAACCTTTAAAAACCTAAAGGGATGATACCTATAAATGTTCTCTTCTTTTGTCTCTAAAACTTAAAAATTGTATTTCCCCACAACAGAAGATCTTGTATATTTGCACATTTCACCTAGATTTTTCAATGTGCAGTAATAGAAAAGTGTTTTCTTTATACTTTTCCATTTCCCTCCTTTGTTCTTTCCTCTTTATTTTTTCCAGCCATCATCAGTAATTCCAAACAAACTATTCATTTATCAAAATCTATTCACCATAGCAGAACACTAGCTTTTGTTTAAGAAATGAGGCATAAAATTAACTATTCTATAAAGAGAATGTGTGGTGAATTGGACTGGCACCTTAGAGGGCTGTACAGTATTCTGGATATCTCTAATGATGCACTGGTAGAAACTGCAAGCAGAGATGATGTCGTAATGAGACGACTAAAGGCATTGTTTTAAAAATTGAAAATATTTGATCCTACTTATATTTCAGAATGATTTGAGGGTGTTACAGTATTCCTTGGAGAGAGAGCATTTACTAGATGAACACCACTGACATTTATTAGATGAACATCAGTGTAGTGCGGGAACATGTTATCCATTAATGTGTGCCTGATCCACTCAGCTCCATTAATCAATATGTATAGTAGATTCATTGTGCTACTCCAAAGCCTATGAGTGCCACATGGAGCTCTCTAAATCCATTTGTCTGGGAACTGTCGTCTGTGCAGTTTCAGTCTCCTTGTTTTAATTGCCAACTCATGTGATGTGTTATACAACATTGGGGAATGTAGTCAGCACTCAGCTAGTTTAAAGTGGATGACATGCTGGTGGCATATCAGTAATGCAATGTTCCTTTTTCAAAAATGTCAAATCAGCATCCATTTTTTTTTTAAAGCTGTTGCTTGGAGCAGCTATTTTTTGTCATTGTAAATCTTTTTTACTTCCCAGGTCCAGGCCTAGGTGTCTCAAGGCACAATTGGCCCAAAAGCTCATGGGCCCGACAGCCCACCGTAAGTGCCATGATTCACCTGTCTATGAGCTCTGGCATTGATCGCACAAAAGTCATGAGGGTCGGGGTGTGGGGGTCACTTAATTTAAATAATTACACAAGGCTGCCGTGCTCCTAAGGGCACATCTCAGATGCCACCTTAGGGAAGATTCTGCAAATTGAAGTTTAGGTGTCCAGTTCCAGTGGGAAAGATGCCTTACACATCAATAACCTTTATAGGGGGACACTAAAATTGCTTAGAATTCTTCAGGGGTCCAAGCCATGACACAGGCCTGGATCCCCAGGTGGGCACCACATGTGATATTGGACCAGCTGGAACGCCTTCTCCCACCCAAGGGTACCGGCCCACCAGTGTTCCCACTAGACCAGGGACGTGTGAACTCCTGTATGGGAGTCCCTGTCCCCGGCCACACCCACCACTCATGCCACAAACCTCGTTGGTGGTGGTCAGAAGTTCCGCCCCAACAAGGCCCTGTAGAAATTGCCATATCTGGGTCCTGATCCTCATTGCAGAGCTTCCATTGGACTTCTGCTGAAGTTACAGTGGGAGTGCACCAAGCCCTGGATTTTTAGGTTTCTAGACCTGCAGCCATTATTTCTGCAATGCAATTTTCAACATACAGTACATACACTGGAATGAAACTATTGTTTTTAAGCAATACTTTTGTTCCTATTCCACAGGGTGATTCCTTCCCCAGGAACCAGTTCACAAAGGAGAATAGTTTTATTACATAGCATGTAATGATGTGACCTGAGGAAGCTGCAACCTGCAGGTTATTTTAAAATTTCCCAGCAGGACTAGCATTACAATATTAATGTGTTAGTGCTTTGATTAAATATTAATGTAGCGCACATTTGCACAATAAAGATGCAAACACGGCAACTATACAGCAGCTTTTTGGATACAATATCTGTTGTATGTCATATTGATGATCTCAGTGAATATTGCAAAGCAGAAACTGCCTCAATGTTGAGTGACTCCAGTGAACATTAAAAGCAGGAACAGTGGGGCATCTTTTTCTGTTTCTCAGCCCATGTTTCTTGTTGATAGCTCTGTTGCTGGCCAGGTGAAGTCACACTAAAGCTCAGTATATTCTAAACTGTCTAGCTCACCACTAAATAATGTCCTGAATTCTTCCACAGGCAAAACAGTTATTCATGTAACTCACACTCCTCACAATTAGTTCATTGGCTGGGGGAAAAGATGCACAATGCAATTCTTGTAGTTGTGTGGTTAAGCTACTTGCTTTGTAGACCTGTGGTTATGAATTTGAGTCACAGCACTGTCTGATAATCCAATGAAACCACAGTCATGAAGGGCTTTATTTGATGTTGACTAGTCTGCTACATGGGGCATCTCACTACAGCTCTGTAGCAGACAGTGGGAGGAGAGTGAAGAAGGGGTAGATGAATGATTACTGTCTTGCTTGGAAGTAAATTGCCTCAGCACAGATTGTGGCGAAGTGCTTGCTCTAGCTGCAGAAGATACTATGGTGGCTAGAATGCATGAGAGAAAAAAATGAAGAAAATATTAACAAAATGTGTTTTTATTTTGTGTTCACCATTGTCCTGCATGTGACTAGATCATTTCTTTCCTCACAGATAGTAGATTAAAAGTCAACCAAATAAAAAGGAACCTTGTAGTAACAGAAAATGACAATATTCGTTTAAACTGTACCATCACAAATCAAACAAGTCCAGACTCGCAATTCTCTGTACAATGGTATGTTCAGAAATCACTGGAGAAAGAGAACAAACTCATCCTGAAATCAAACCGTGACTGTGTGTTCGAGTATGGAAACTGGTTAGGAAAAGACAAGTGGAAGGAGAGACTTCAGGCTGCAAAACCTTCAAGTGGGCTCTATACTTTGGTCTTACAAAAAGCTGATATTGATGACAGTGGCAAATACTATTGTTACGTGGAGGAGTGGCTGCTGAACCCCAACAACATCTGGTATAAAGTTGGAGAGAACATGTCCGGACTGACCACTGTCACTGTCCAGCACCCAGGTATTGAATCTATGTTTATTCCTTTCAAGTATAGAATAAACTTTCAATTCTTGCATGCTTATGAAGAATACTCTGTGGAGTGACGGCTAGGTGCCTCATTAGCAGGAGGGGAGGGTAAATCAGAGCACAAGTCTGCTGGCTGCTCTCATGCACCTCTCTTGATAACTGCATTGGCAGAGGGCTATGCCCTCCTCTTCGTCAAGGAACGGTACAGATATTTAAAGTGAGGTATGGCTCATATTGAAAAGTGAGCACAGTGGGGAACTGAACTTGTGCCTTCTTACTCTGTGATGTGTGATGGTCATTGTCAACCATCTGAACATAGCAACTTCTATTAAAAAACCTCAGGACCAAAAGAGAATGATACTTTACAGATTCTCTTCACTGACAGAACCAATCTACCTAATTATATTTTTACGTCTAATGAACATTTTCCAAGGATTCGATGCTAGTGTTATTTGCTGTGTAAGTGCATTTGCGATATAATACAAATTCTGTATTCGACCCTGGTATTGGCTGTCATTTTCATGGATATAAACTAAGAGGTGGAACTGATGTATGCATTTGCCACTTTTGATTTGTTTGGCATATTGCTGATTAGCCCCACGGGATGATTCAGCTCCAAGGTGAGTGCACCAGTATCTTTATTTTAGATGTGTTTCTTAACTCCCCAAAGCCAACAACCCAATGTCTAAGGCATGAAATTGTTGTATGTGACATTAGTGCTACAGAGAGGGAGGTGAACCAGGTGGAAACACACAAAAAGAAGCAAACCCACCCTGCTCTTTACTAACATCCCTCCCATTACAGCCTCAGCACCAGCTCCTCAATAGTTCAGCTGTTGGGGGAAGGGAAATACCTTAGCTACAGTTATTACCACAGTCACCATTTCCCCTCTTCAGCTAGGTCATAGCAGCAGAACCAAAATCCACTTGCATTGTTTCACCAAACTGAAAATGTTGACCATTATCTCCCTCTGCCATTTTATTCACTGTAGCTGCAGCCACTTGTGTTTGGTGCGAAACATAGCAGAACAAATGCCATTCTCACTCCATGTGGCCTTGCACTGCTCATTGTCAGAACCCAAAGTAGGGCCATAACTGTCTCGTACTTTGTTACGAGACAGTTATGGCCCTTTTACTTTTCATGTGGCTGGTAATGGCAGTCACAGATTCTGCTGCAAAGCTGTAATATAAATCAAGTGGTTTTATATGCCATTTTTCCAACCACAAGTGTATTCAGTCCACCCATACAGACCAGTGATCTGGGTTTCACATTGCCAGCGAGAATGGAATCCACAGCACACGGAGCTACAGCACATTGCAGAACCACTTCCATTTGAACCAGTTTTGAATTCTAAAGGGGTCATCAGTGTTATGATGTAAGTGGTTCCATAGAAATTTCTTTTCCTGGAAGCCAATTAAGAAATCTGAGGCTGTACTCATCTGACACTGCTGAACCAGATGGCTCATGAACAATGTCTAGGACAGGAACTCCTGCTGATCTCCAGGGTTCCTTTCCCATGGAGCTGATTGCTGTCATTATCTGAGTAGCTCCGTGAAGAAGACAGACACTCAGGGTTATGAGGATTCTCATGGAAGAGAAGCTACAGTGAAGTTTAAATTATTTTTGAAAAAGAAAATTTTTATTAAACTCACCCTAGATTGTGGAACAATGCAGTGAAAGATCGACTCCTCCGTACACAAACACTCTTTTCTCCGCGTATTCTGTGCTCTTGATGCTGGTGACCAGTGCACTCCATACTTCTCAGTTTCTCCACAGTTGGATTGTATCAGCACCTAATCTTATTCCTGTCCAGTCCATTACATCATCTAGCCATGTTCTTTACCTACAATTTTTCCAGATCATAATCATCATAATCAGCCTCATCACTCTTTTCTTGAGTTATTTCATTTGAGGCCATCTCATTTGTTATTTTTATTGTGCAACTCATTTTCAACAAGCATCAGGAGTGCACACACAAACACTGCTGGAAATAATTTTTCTCTGAATGTCCAGTAATGCATTTCCAGAAATTTCTGTTTTTATTGCACTAAATATTTTGCTTTCGAGGCGCATAAATTGAAACGCTCAAACTGGTTCCCCATGTGTTTACAAGAATTACTTTTGTTAACACAGTCAAGTTAATACATTTGAATAGAATATCTGCTAAATAAATCTGTTGGGGAGTTATGAAACTATGCTTTCTTCAATGATATTAAAATTCTTTGGCTGTCAAGTTTCCTTTTAATGAAATTAAGACATTGTGTACCTACAGAAAACAATTTGCAAACCGTCAAAACTGAAAAGAATATTTCTGTACCAGAGGACAGCCAGATTCAGCTGGATTGCAAGATCAGCAACCGTACCAACCTGGATTCCCAACTATCTGTGGCCTGGTATGCCCGGAGAACACTGGAGACAGATAGACATCCCATTCTCAGCCTGAATCGGAATTCTGTTTTTGAGTATGGCAGCTCAGTGGATAACAGTGTGAGACTGAGGGATAGGCTACGGTTTGAAAAATCTACCAACGAACTGTATAGTTTGATACTACAGAAAGCAGCTATATCTGACACTGGCAGTTACTACTGTAATGTGGAGGAGTGGTTACTTGGCTCTAATAATGTGTGGTATAAACTGGGAGAAGATCAGTCTGGACTGACTACTGTCACTGTAAAACAGCCAGGTACTGTATAGCTATTAATTTTGGTTTAGGAAAGAATCTTTAATGGAGGGTGGTTTGCAAAAGCTATTCCTCTCATTGACATCAGACCACATTACATCAGGTCACCTTTTTGGAAATTTTAAGACATGGCTGTATGATGTTTAAGAAGTTAGATTATACTGAAAATTAGCTAAAATCTGGCTTCTGAAATGCAATACCTCCCAGGTGACTGACGTGTACTGAGTTAGCCCCAGTTTTAAATTACAGTGTGTTGTTAAACAAAAGAAAAGTTTTTTTTTTAAATTCATACGCGAAGTACTCATAAAGTTTAACACATTTGCAAGCTATTCCTGACCACTAACTGAGTAAAGTTAATATTGCTTGTGGCATTGCCCTGTCTAGCCATGTACTACACCTTCCCGGCCTATAAGCAATGGTGCATATCCCAAAAGTGCAACCATGCTTATATACAATGGGGGAAAAAGCACATATGGCTGCATGGCTGCCCTTGAAGAGCCAGCAGTATAACAAGGCAGCTGAACTTAACTTTCTCAGATTATAATTGTGACATTGGCTACAAGTGAGTCATTTTGAAAAGCACAGATGTTATTAAATGGACAAAAATAAAAAATAATCAAGCAAACCTAATGATTTAGTTATAGCCTGCCAGAGGCAATCTCTTAACATCTCGTTAGTACTGCTGGTGTTAATATTGACTTAATCACAGTGTGACTTCTTTAAAAAATTAATTTAAATTGAAATACCACCTGGACATTCATCTCTGCCCCATTTAGTCATGATTAAGCTGGTGTACATGATTGCTGCCTGCAGGCAGAAAAGGTGTGAGATGTGATCAGATGGGATGGTGATAGAAATTACATTAACTAAGTACAGTTTACTCAAGTAGGCTGAGGAGCTTGTCCTCAAGGAAATTGCAAAAAAATAAAATATTGTTGCATCATCAGGAATAACCTAGCAAAGTTTGACTATCTGAGATCCGCTATACTATACAAAGGTCCATGAAATAGGCCATTACGATATGAGATTTTTCCAGAAATATGACAGCCCGCATTATACTCGGATAAAGTGTAGGTGTCCAGCTATGGCTCTGATGATGTAGTTTTGGTGTAGTGTAATCTTACTCCTGGTGTTAAACTGGAATTTGCTGTAATCTATCCCGCATGTCTCCAGATAGCAGCAAATGCTACTGCGGTGACAATGTCACTGCACTATGGTGTCTACATGGCTGGATTAAGTGACTCAAAGTTTGCAGTAGAATAACATTTATGGACCTTTGGTGAAACCAGAGTTCATGAGACTATTTGTGTAAGGACTGCAGTTCATACCTTGAGCTGGTATGCACATACCCTAGCATGAGTCATCACCTTTGGTAGAAGAGAAGAAAAAAATTGGAAAAAGAAAAACCAGTGGAGGACCTACTTTTATACTGGTGCTATTGTACAGTGATATGACAGTTGCTCTGGTATAATAGTGTTTGGGATGTATGAACTTCACTGCTTTTGAAGATTTCCATCTTTTTTCTGCCTCTAATTTGCCTTCCAATTTTTTACTCCTGCCTTTGCTAAAGGAGCTCACTGATGTAGCCCTTCAGCAACTCAACCAGATGGTTATTTAATTTAATCTGTGGTCCTGAACAGCAAGAGGTCAGCAAACTGTTTGAACATGAGGAGCCATCAGAGCTGAGCTCAATCCTGCCCCCGTCTGATGTACTGCTCTCCAGGTCACAGCTACTGTATAAATTAAAAGTCCCATCTGACCTTGTCAGGTACAGCAATTCCACATTTCTGCAGCAACAGTCTGCTTAACCTGGGGACCTTCCTGCATCATTCAATTTTTCTTCTTGGTGGGCTGATCTAGGCAGAGATATCTGAAGGTGGGCTTGTTCCACCCCTGGCTGAGGGAAATAGTGTGAATATATAATAGTAAATTCACCAATCCTGCGCTCCTAGTGGGAAGCCGTGCTCAGAAGAGGTATGAGTCGGAGATAGGACGACAACACTGCAGCTCTGATTCTCTGACCTGCACTGCCTTCAAGCATGACTCCCTGCTGGGAGCATCAGATTGATGAATTTACTCTATAGAAAGAAAAATGGGAGAGCTGACTTTCTCAGGTTTTCAAAAATGAAACATTAAAATATGTTATGTCTTTGTTTTCAATTTCACAAACAGAATTTAAAATGCAAGTGGATAAAACGGAATTGAATATAAGCATATCAGAGAAGGGCCTGTTCCAGCTCAGCTGCAATATAACCCACCGAACACAAGATAATTCCCAGTTTGCCGTATCCTGGTTCGCATGGAAAGCCAAAGAGGGTGCTGACAGAATCATGAAAGAGACAATTTTAAAAGTTGATCATAATTCAGTGTTTGGGTTCGACGTCTCACTGGATGGAGCTGAGGGGATGAAGGACAGACTCCAGTTAGAGAGACCCTCCAATGGATTGTACAGCTTGACGGTGCAGAACACTGGCAGCAGTGACACTGGGAATTACTACTGTCACGTGGAGGAATGGATTCAAAATGCCAACAATATCTGGTATAAACTAGGAGAGGATGAGTCTGGACTGGTCATGGTCACTGTACAAAACAAAGGTAATTTACTCAGATAGTTTGAGGTGTGCAGAGCAGTATTCATATATGATACCTTCACTCAACTGATGCTGTCACTTTGTTTCTCAGTGAGATCTTGCAGTTATCTCTTGAGGACTTTGTGGGACTTTATGATTATAAGAACATAAGAAATAGGAGCAGGAGTAAGCCAATCGGCCCCTCGAGCCTGCTCCGCCATTCAATAAGATCATGGCTGATCTGATCCTAACCTCAAATCTAAATTCATGTCCAATTTCCTGCCCGCTCCCCGTAACCCCTAATTCCCTTTACTTCTAGGAAACTGTCTATTTCTGTTTTAAATTTATTTAATGATGTAGCTTCCACAGCTTCCTGGGGCAGCAAATTCCACAGACCTACTACCCTCTGAGTGAAGAAGTTTCTCCTCATCTCAGTTTTGAAAGAGCAGCCCCTTATTCTAAGATTATGCCCCCTAGTTCTAGTTTCACCCATCCTTGGGAACATCCTTACCGCATCCACCCGATCAAGCCCCTTCACAATCTTATATGTTTCAATAAGATCGCCTCTCATTCTTCTGAACTCCAATGAGTAGAGTCCCAATCTACTCAACCTCTCCTCATATGTCCACCCCCTCATCCCCGGGATTAACCGAGTAAATGTATGTACCAGGTTGGACAAGGGGGCTGTGAGTGTTTGGAAAATGGGGGAGTGAGGGGCAGTGGCTCTGTGAGGCTGAGGTCAGACTGATTCCACTTTTAGAATGTTCTATGTTTCCTGAGCGCTGAATATTTGGGATGAGGGAAGGCTTTGCTGCCATTGTGGCTTGTGTCCATGTTGGCGGCCCCCTGTATGCAGAGATGTGCTGAGTAGCTTGGGGAATCCCTGAAAAAGCTTCCCAAATGATCTTTCCATGTTTGTGTTACTCTCACCTGTTTCTCTCTTCCTCTGTCTTTGTCATTCTCGCCGTTTTTCTGTTTCTCTCTCATTTCTGTGCTCTAATCCATCTCTGCTTTTGACCCTTAGGTGCTGATTTTGCTTCTTCACAGATGCCCACTTTGGACAGCAGTGGAGAAATAATCCAGTCAGGTTGTCCTGTCCTACAGGGCCCAAACCCAAATGACTGGCCAGCCAGGCCCTTGGTTCAGACCTTCATCTAGTTGGGGTCTCAGCTCACATCCCCAGGAAGACCCTGGACTCTGATCTCCAGTCAGCTCGCTAGTCTCTAGTCCCAGATCTCCCCCACCCACCCCTAGGCCCCAGATATTCCTTGACTGTCACCAAGCTTTGGACTCACTTCAACCATCTTGAAGCTTGAAATCCACAACCACCACCTGGCCCTGAATTGTCTCCCTTCTCTGTCTAGACCTCCTCAACCAGCACCTGTTCTGAACCCTTTTGATCATTAGCAAACCTAGGACTCTGTTTGATACCCATGATGAACTCTACTACAGGCTCATGTAATCACACCTAGATCACCAAAATTGTATATGTAACTCACAGCCACCTCTCTGTGCCCACTGCATGGGCATTTTGACTGCTGTCAGGACCTTAGCTCATTTGTTTTTCTTATTGACCATCTTTCGCTTCTGCTCTTACCCTCCACCCTGCTCTTGGCCACTGCAGGACCATTATGGTCCTGCCTTCAGTCACCTAATCCTTCTCCCACCACTGTTTGGTGTCTATTTTATGCCTCTGTGAAGCACAAGGGGATATTTTATTAGGGCAAAGGTATTGAAAAATGCAAGTTTTTTTTGTATCTTCTTCTCCGCATTTCTCTATTAATCTTTTCCTGTATCTCTACCCTCCCCATTTATCTCTATTAATCTATTACTATATCTCTTTCTCTCCCCATTTATCTCTTAATCTATTCCTGTGTCTCTGTTACTCTCCCTCTTTTTCTTGCTTTTTTCCCCCTCTTTGTTATTGTCTTCCTGGGAACAGCAAAAGGCTGCAGGAGAGAGTGAGTGGGGAATGACTGGAGGCGACACTGAGCAGAAAGCGGAAATGTGGAGTGGCCATAGATGAAACTAGAGTGCAGTGAGTGATTGAGTCATGAGGACATGCATGAAGTTGGTCTGCTGTGTTGGGGGATTGGGGAGATAGCTGAGTGAATGGAAAGTGCAGTGCATAAGTTTGTGATTTGCTTAATGAATTATCAATTTTTTAATGTGTTTATTATGTAATAAAGTTTATTTTAAGGGTGTATAGTGGGATGGGTGAGGGACTAACTTGGCAGCTACACACCACAGAAATTCATTTTTGATAGAATGAGATTGGTCGTTTTTGTGACTAAACTGATCATAACTAATACTACAGAGATAATTTGGAGATCTGATTAGTCTCTGGTGACATGGTTCTGGGATCTTTTCAGTTGAAGGGACACTGGTCTCTGTAATCTGTTAGATGAAAGAGAAAGGAGTCTTAATACACAAAATGTTCACAAAGACATTTTTAAAAATTAGATAGATAGAAAGGTAGATCTGGCAGTTTTTCTGGGACCAAGTGTTTATGCTAAATTCTAGTGAAAGTAAATAATTGCAAACCATATGCTGTGGGGCTGGGCCCTGTACTAGGGTTTAGTTATCGCATTTCTATTATGGTTCTTGCTATCTAAAATATTTTCAGTAAATCAGCTTGATGGCCAGGAATCTGTAATAATAGACTTCATTGTCACTGGGTCAAAATCCTAGAACTCCCTTCCTAACAGCACTGTGGGAGAACCTTCACCAAATGGACTGCAGCGGTTCAAGAACGCAGCTCATCACCACCTGCTCAAGGGCAATTAGGGATGGGCAATAAATGCCGGCCTCGCCAGCGACGCCCTCATCCCATGAACGAATAAAATAAAAATCTGGACTAGAAAAAGAACCACAAAATTTTCACTTCTTGGATGCTTTAACTATGATTATTCATCTTGATTTGCAAACAAGTTTTGGAAGCTCTATGATGTTGCAGATTGTACAGGTTCTTTGGGGAAAGAATAAGCTATCTAAGGCTGATTGGTCTTTTCTCATTTCATACTTTTTTTGTTCTTGTTACAGTATATGAATATATCAAAGTCCCTTATCAAATGGAAACTATTGTATTATCTCACAGAAAATCTATTTACCCACATTTAATGTACATTTTGGTGTTAAATCAAGTTGGCTTAAAATGGTATATCAGAGAATCCTGAAGTAAATTGGGTAGATTGTTGCTACGTTGTCAAAAAGGAGAAAAAATGTTGAGCAGAGACCAAATATTTCTCCATTGAAGGGAAAATTTGGAACGTCACCTCAGAATGCTTGTGTGTACCTTGTACCAGCTGGCTCAAGAGTGGTGTTGGAAAAGGCCTGGCATTATCATTGTTTATCAGTTACTATATCTAACCAAGTTAAGAAGGATGTGTTAATTTTCTTTGGATTCTGAAGTTAGAAAATTATCCACTCATTAGCATTGAGTAAAACATTTCCTTGGAACATTTCCGGAACCTTGGTGGGATGAAAGTTTCCACTGTTTGCCAGCCGTAAGGGCCAAATGTGAAAAGAATTTGAACAGTCTCAACCCAGTTCTATGTCAATTTTATTTCACGGCACAAAACTGCATGCAGCTCAACATTAATTGGCAATTTCATTGAAAGGGCTATAAGGGATTACACATTAAGGAATCATATATATATATATATATATAGCCTCTCCATCACAAAGATCAACTAATTCCACCTCCGTAACCTCCGCTGCTTCTACCTCAGCTCCTCTGCTGCTGAAACCCTCATCCATGCCTTTGTCACCTCATACTTCACTATTCCAATGCACTACTGTCCGGCCTCCAATTGTCCATCCTCAGCAAACTTCAGCACATACAAAACTCAGCTACCCATATTCTATCCCACACCAAGTCCCATTCACCCATCACCCTGTCCTTATTGTCCTATACTGACTCCCAGTCCTCCAGTAATTCAAATTTAAAATTCTCATCCTTGTGTTTAAATGTCTTCATATCCCTCCCTATCTATGTAACCTTCTCCGGCCCTATAACCCCATCCCCCCCCACTATTGATGGTCCTCCCTTCAACCGCTTAGGCCCCATGCTCTGGGATTTCCTCCCTGAATCCCTCTGCCTCCCCACCCCCCTCTCTTCCTTTAAGACCCTCATTAAAACCCACCTCTTTGGCTAAGGTTTTGGCGACCCCTTATATCTCCTCTGGCTCAGTGTCCATTTTTATCTGATTTTATGCTGCTGTGAAATGCATTAGGGCATTTTTCTATGTTAAAGGCGCTATATAAATGCAAGTTGTTGTTGAATTATAGAGTGATAAATGTGTGGCAACAACAACAACAGCTTGCATTTATATAGTGACTTTAATGTAGAAAAATGTTCCAAAGTGCTTCACAAAGGCATGTAATTTAAAGGCTGTACTTCAGTTTCAGGTCCTGTTAGGACTCAAAACAACTGAACCTTTGTTCTTGTGGAGTATGTCCAATGTGGAGAACTGCAGGATCGAATAACTCCCTCTTTTAACTCACTCTCAGCCATTGTACTATAACACAGTGGTGTCAGTCAGCTTACACTCCCTCAACCACCCAGAAAGGAAAGATTTCAAAGTGGTTTTTCCTTGTATGTGATAGCTGGCCCACACACAGGGTGGAAAATGCCTTGTGTATTAATCAGTTGTGCCTCAGCTTATCCAATAGCCCACATAATGTCACTTAGCATCAGTTTGGGACATGATCAATATGCAAAGTCTGGTGAAAAGGCCACTTATGTTTAGATTTTTTTTAAAAACTCAAATACTGGAAATCTGATACAAAAGCAGAAAATGCTGGATATAAACAGCACGTCCATCAGCATCTGTAAAGAGAAAAGACAAGTGCACTGGGTGTAAAACCTTCCTCATAACTGGAAAGGTCGTACACACAAAGGTGACATCCACCTCTTGTGTATTGATGGTAAACTTTAAACTACAATAACATGATTTCTGCCAGCAAGTAGAAACTTTAGGCAATTCTACTTTGAAGTTTGGCCAAATATCTCAAAAAATATAACTTTTACCATTTTTAAATGCCAGCTGTGTGTGAAATCAATCTCCTCACCCTGGAGGAAACCCTAATTAAAAAGAAGAAAATACTTACAAATCATAATTTCCTTTTGTAACATATTTGGTAATGTTGTCTGTTCCATAAGGTCAAGTACAAAGTCATTCAGGAACTATTCACTGATCTCAGCTTAACATATCTGCCATCTTAGTTTTCCCTATCAGAGCACATGATGTAATAGCGACAGATTCAACTCCTGAATCATCCAGGTGTCCTGGATGAAAGAAATGGTGTGGCACCAGGTGCTGCTGCCAAGGTACCTCCTTTAGCCAGGAGGGTGGGATGCTCTGGGCACAGGTCAATGGTTCAGTATTCAATCACATGGTTTGAAGGAAAATGAGGAACCAGCCTAATGGGGAGGGGGGGGGGATGCTGACAAAAATCAAAGTGAGTTTCTGACCTTTCATTATTTCTTTCCTACAGGATCTTCTCTCCAGGAAGCAATTTGTTCAAATGATTCCCTGTTCTACTTTATATTTTTCTACCCCTTTCCAATTTTTGGAATCCTCCTTATTGCCATTTTACTAACACGCTACAAAACGCTAAACTCGCAGAAGAAATCTGATGGCAAAAATGGTGTCCCATTACTCTGGATTAAAGAACCAGCGGTGACTTATTCTCCAACAAGCCTTGAGCCACCGGATTTCAGAATAGGACCAGGAAGCCTTGCTTAACAGAGGAAGGGGGGGAAAGAATTTTGGAGAAAAAAATAACTGACATTCAATTGAAGGAGTTGAAAGTTATAATGAATTAAGGATGAATGTTAACCCCCCAAAATATCCCATTTGGAAGCAATATCCTCCACCTCTTATATTAAGGATGTACATTTTGAGGGCCATGGCATTGAGATATGGGGGAGAGAGGGTACATTTATTCCAAGATGTTTGGCTCAATTGGCCTCCTCCCCATTACCCCCAACACAATTACTTGATATAGTCGGAATGTTTAATTTTACACTAATGTAGATATATAGTCTTCTGCCAACTGTTTTCACTGCATGAGAGTTCTGCTTGTCACATTAGTCCGCTATGTGTAATAGGTCTGATCTCATGAAGATGCCAGATGATCTCCTGAATGTTAAGACTATTGTCACTCCTGAAGAATACAGAACCGTAGCAAATGCAGTACCGTGGAGGGAAAATATTAAACTGCAAAGATGTAAAATTGAGGTGTTTTTTTCCCTAAAGCTTCATGTCACTTTACTGTCCCAATGCTTGGTTTACAGTCTAAGAAGAGTCAACACTAAATCAAAGGGTAGTCATGACTGGAGGGATGGACATACACCCAGACCTTCTGTTCAATCACAGCAGTGTTTAGAATATTTGAACAACAGAAACAATAAGAGGGGAGTGGGAAGATCATCGAAGCTGAGGAGGAGCTGTAGCACTGAAGGCTCATAGACATTGTGTCAGACATGTTGAGTGTTTGGCAAGTGTCAAATGACTATGACAAGTGCATCAGAAAAGCTACAAAGGATACCTTGTCTAGGCAATGATCATCAACAGTGCTATGACTGCATTATGACAGAATTACATGAAGATGATGTTACCTGAATACAGGACGTAGGACAATGAAATTCCGTCCCTTCCAGTGAATATAGATAAGGATCAAGCAAATTATTAGCACGTACAGCCAATGTTTCTCATTTATGAATTTTTTGATACAGAAATCTGATTAAGCTGCAACTCTGTAGAATGGAAAGTAGTCATGCAGCTGGATAGTTTTCTTTTTGTACATTGTTTTTGCACTTTTTGAAATAACTTTTTATTCTGTGTTTCAACAAGAATCATTATAATTGCCTGTTTTGTTTTTATAGTGTTCTTTGAAAGAGTGTCATTTGGTCGAAGGAAATTGTTACGAGCCTGAACAGATCCAGTGCCGAAACACGTTCAATGTGCTAACAGAATCCTAGGCTTTGCTGCAGTCCTGGTCAGCCTAAATCACATAACACTTGGCTCAGCTTAAATGTCTTCGAACATTTTCAAACATTCAATCATATTCTGTTGTAAAACAAATCCATTTGTATTTACTACACCACTCTTTAAAATCTTTAATTATCTAACATATTGCTGTACACTGTTAAGAAGGGATGTGGGTGGGGTTGAATTATCCATGACTTTTTTTAAGAGGTAAGAATGTTTTGCACTGAAGCAAAAATGACCAGTTCTTTGGATCATACTCTCAAAAATCACAATAAACTCCACAGGATGAGAAAAAAAAATTCTCTGATATTTGTGTGGGGAAACAGAAGTGGCCTTGAGAAGGGCAGAGGTGCATGTGGTCTTATCAAGACAGCATCACTATCATGGGGACGGACCTGGATGCAAGATGTTGCGTGGGAAGATTCTACAGTTGGAAACTTTTTATCCTAACATTGACTGGCTAACCAAACTGGCTGGATCTCCCTACATAGCCTAGTTTATCAGTTTTCTTGCTGAATTGATATCATTTCATGCAGTACAAGATTGGAATTGATAGGTGATTAGTTAACCGAGTCATTAATCTAACAGGGGTGTTCCCTGAGCTGCTCACATAAATCAAACTGTACAACCTGATCAGAATAGAATCAACAGTTTTCTAGATAAAGTTACTCTCTTCCGGTAAATGTTCTTGTATTATCACATACAATGTATGTATAATGAACCCTGCACCAACAACACAGGGCTCATAGATATAGGTTCATTGTAAGCCACTGCATCCTTGATATAGCAGTTCTAACTTCCACACTATTGTTACTGTTCCAGGCTGTAAGAACGCAGCAGCTGCAGGTTCTGGTAAGATTCTGACTATACATTTGTCTTCCATCAGTGACATTACATTTAAAGATGCCCAATAATGGCTTCCAGCAGCATATTGCTGCTTGTGGTGCTGGGTGCTTTACTGCATTTGCTGTCTTCTTGCAGTATTTTAAAATGAGATGAGTTATAATAACAGTCGCTTTGGGTAAAGATCTGGTCTGGGGTTCCTTCGGAAATGTGCATTAAGACTTTGTTTATGCATCAGAGTTGTTGCATGAGGTGGCACAGTATCTCAGTCTGAATTCAGTCACAGGATTCATCATCAGACCAAGTATTTAGCCCATGGATCCTTCATGTGAGTGTGATCAGTGGAACACAATGTCCTCATTGGCCAGGGCAGCAAGGGAGAACTGGTTTCTAACTACACTAGTGCATTCATATAATATATCTGAGTACATCCACCAGCGGAGAACATAAATGAGCTGTGGACTCGACACTAAGGCCAGTTGATGAGTTTGTGCCACTTGAACTCTCTTCTGCGCAGCCCCCCACGCACCATGTGCTTTACCATTACCAAATGAAGTGACGGATTTAAACCTTAAACCTGCAGAACCATGAGATGCTCATTGGTTTGAATGTTATTCCCTCGCCCGACCTCACTAGTTCACATTATTGTGGTAATGTAACCTTTGCACTGTACATCATCTTCATAATAAGAACAATATTAATCAAAAATCTTTGATTTTCTTCTCTTACAAAACTTGCCCAAGCAGATACTGCCTCTGAATTTGCTGTTTCTGGTCCTGGTCCAGCTAGACTGGTTTGAATGAATCACTTCTTGGAGCTTGAACATCTTGTACACTTATATTGGGAGAGTGAGGCACTTGTTTACAAAGCTCCAGCCTTTGAATTTAGTAACTATTAGTCATTCAAAAGGGGTAAAGAAAGGAGCCTGGGTTATGGGTGCAGCAAAGATGCATTTTAGTGGGAGTTGGTAAACCCATACAATTTAAAGCAGCTAAGATTCTCAAATGTAGGTGGGAGAATTGGCTTTGAAAGGGAGGTCACTGTGTTCTCTGCCTCATTGAAGAGTCTGAACATTTTAATCTCCATTGTAAAACAGGTTCTAGGAATAAAGCTTAAGCAGTTTTTTAAAATTATAAAAATGCAATGGAATGTAGTAATCTCTACAAAAGCATAGAACTTAAATGATAAATCAGTAATCAAATATGGTAAATGTCTGAGCTTGAGTGTTAATATAGGTTAAAGGCTATTACTAACTTCTTGTTCTGCAGTAGGAGCGCACAATTATATTTTTGTGGAGGCAAATAAAAAGGATCTAGCTAAGACCCACAACAGTTCTGCAAAGGAGCAATGCAGTGACATCTATTAATTAAAAACAATGCAAAGCTGAATCCAGAAATGGATGAACTGGTTTGGGAACAATGTTGGAGGCTGTATCAGGTAACAAATATAGGGAAGGATATGGAAGGCAGAAATTTAGCTAATGAAAAAGCTTGTATATATCAGACTCACTGAAACATTTGATATTACCAAGAAAAAGTATTGGAGGTTTGGGTTCAAATCTCAGTATGTTATTGGTGCCTGTGAGATTATTGGGTGAAAAATTCCACTGGATACTTTTGTACACTGTTTTAATTCTGGACCATATCTGGTTCAGGTTCAACTTTGGATAATGCTGGCTTTATAAATGGATCAAGAAAAAAAATTCTGACTTCACCAGTACGACCTGTAGAGATGCCAAGCAGTGTGAAATGGCATCAGTGGTATTTATGAACTGCAGCAATTGGCACCATAAGGGCCATGAATGAGTAAAGAAGCAATATGGGTATATAGCACTTAAGTCTTGGCTGAGTGAGCCGAGAAAGACGTAACAGGTTCTGTGTTGGCCTTTACAAGCTAAAGGGTTTCATTGCAACTTCAAAAAGCAAATTGTAATTGGGTGTCATGTGGCGCTTTAGCAAATGCACATTCTACTTTGCAGACTGGATTGAATAATTGAGTAAAAATGCAAACGGGTCAGTTTTCAAAAGTTGGTGTTTGTGGCTTCATTGCATGCTGTATGAAAATCCTATATTCAGCATTATTGTGGCAATACAAGTCATACAAGTGTGCTCTTTCATTAATATTTAAATGAAGGTATAATGACATGAATAGTGTACACTATCCACATCATCCCCATGACCTGCAGGGAAACTGATAATGAAGCACAAAATGCAGATGCTGAAATTTTCCAAGAGTGGGAAAAATTGGCATTTTTTGTAAACTTTCACTATCTATTTGCGCAAAAAGGAGCTTTTTAATAAATGGAAATGTGGAGAGATGTACACTGTTTATTCAAAAAGGTTCTGTAATTAGAAAACAAATGAGAAATTCTTGGTTTGGACCATTGAGTCTGGCCAAAAAGCAGCAGGGTTTAGTAAAAAGGAAACTCAAAATATAGTATGTGGTAGAAATGGTGTCCACACAATAGAAATCCAGCACAGACTGTTTTCCTCCCAATCCCCTAAAATTAAAAAATATTCCCGATTAAGGGAACAGGTCATAAATTCTCACCATGCTCCTCCCCTTAAACATCATGCATTTAAATTGGAGAGTGAGTAGTTTATATCGCCTCAGTTTTTTTAAGGTACGTACAATACAGAATTACAGAGATTGATGATTCAAAGACATTGCACCCTTGAATCATTCTACAGCCTTGTTGCTCTTATTTTTTCCCTGGTATGTTCCTTTCCTATAGTCCTCCCATCTCTCCTGAAGATGCTGAATCTTGCTGGAGTACAATTCCATGGGCAACCCTCCAGCACCTCACCCCATCCAAGTGGCCAGTCTTCAAGTCTGACCATAGATAGTAATTCCCAGTAGGCTATCTGATTGTGAGTGACATAAGAGCTGTGTCTGATCCTGTTCTCATGGTAAAGTTCACATGCATTATCCAACCTGAGTCACCCTGACTATTTTTTCCCCTCCCTAGCTCAGGGTCTCTGGATCCAGTTGTAGATCAAACCTGGGACCTTTCTTGTCTGGTTCATTTCCATTTAATGTACAGTTCACTTACCACCTGAGGGAAGCTGTCTTGTTCATAAAATTATACAGCACAGAAGGGGGCCATTTGGCCCATCATGCCTGTGCCGGCTCTTTGAAAGAGCTATCTAATTAGTCCCACTCCCCTGCTCTGTGCCCAAAATTAAAAAGAGCCATTCAAATGGTATCTATACCTTTGAATCCACTTTAATGTAGGGTATTTTCAACTGATGCCTCAATCTCCCAGTTCTCACGTCATCTGTCATTCTGGAATACAACCTGGGGATTAGCCTGAATCTGTTCAACTGGAGAGATGCAGCAAATCTCGCTTCATCTGTTTTTTTTGTAAATTTGAATTTCAAAGAGGGAATGGGCTACATGTTAAAACCCATGCTAATAATAATTAACTGCATCATTATTAAAGTTAGTCAAATTCAAATTAAACAATAAGTATGGAGGGAGGAAGCTCCTGTGGAGCATAAATGCCGGCATAGACCAGTTGGCCGAATGGCCTGTTTCTGTGCTGTAGTTTTGATGTAACTTGACACATATTGAAAACAGATGCCTCATAAATATACCTTTAGTGTTAGTTACCTACAGTAGTAAATGTGTTATTTTATATACTTAAATAAAACTGCATCTTTTTATCTGCTTATTAGGGTGCATTAAAAATGTAATGATCAAACGATATTTTGTTGGTGTAGATATTTCTGCTGAAGGCTAAATACTACACAAGTGAACATAAGCTGTTACGGCATTTTAGTAAAATTTACAATACAGTTTAGTTATCAACTTTTTTTTTCCTTAGCAGTATATGTTGAATCAACCTTAGTACATGTACTGTTAAGGAAAAAAGAGAGGGTCAGACATGAACCTGATCTCTAACAATCTGAATTATCCATACCATTTGTCAACAGATCTGGCAGGTGTTAAGACAAATCACCTTTTTTGGATTTTTTTTTTAAACATTCAGTTCCCAAAATGAAAGTTTCTAAATATGTATCAATTAGATTGGGGGCCGGGCAGGGAGCAAATACAAGTTCAAGTACGATGGGCCATGCTTATAAGGATTGATTTGACTATTATGTTTGGCTGATCGCTATATGTGAGGCTGTCATATGCTGTTCCACTTACAAGTGTTATGATTCCACAAAAAGATTTCAATATCAGCATATAATTACTGGTGAATAGGACAGGATGTTGAGTATAATACCAGCTATTTATTGCACTTTCAAAAACAGCTGCTTCACTCACTGACATCTTGAACCGGCTCCTGTTCAAAATTAGAGTTTAAATGTTTAAAGTGCTGATGAACAGAACTTGTTGTGAATGTAGTTGATTATTGCACATGGAGCAACACATTCCGCTCACCAAATAGCAAAGCGTCTTTTTCCAAACTTCCTCAGTGGTCTGGTGGGTGATCAGATCATCAGGGGTAAATTTTCATCTTCGCCACAAGGGGGGTAATCTGGTGGAGCAGATTGCTGGCCCATTATGGAACCCGTCAATGGAATGAAATTCTAGCGGGTTGTATATTGGGCGGGCAGTTTGCTCCACCAGATTATCCCCCATGCGTAGAAGATGAAAATTTACCCCATAGTTTCATCACAGAGAAAACTGAAATTCTCTCTTGTGTTAAAACAATAGTGTAATTAGAAGTAAAATACCACTAATCTCATCACTACAACATAACTGCATTGATCATTATAAACGCGAGCCACACAGATACATATGGGTTGTGGATTTGCAAAGACAGAACAATCATCACAGCTGAATGATCATTTATTACTAAAACTGGATCAGGTGGTCTGGTGTTGGCACTCTAGCTCCTCCAGTGGGATGTGTTGTAACTTCTAGCTTGTGATGTAACTGAAAATGTTTCCTTGAAGAAGGTGTTATATATTAATTCTAATTAATACTGCTTCATTCAGAATTTCTCAAAAGCTTTGTAAGATTGCAAGATGACCAGTCAAAAGTTGCCAGTCTTTGGCACAATGATATCAAACCAATTTTGTAAATTTGTATTTTCTTCACCTAACAAGATTGTTGCACTTTGTAACTATAGTGATTACATTTTCTCAAAATGATTTTAAAGGACACCTGTTCGACCTACTGGACCTTCTGGTTTGAAGAGACCCTTCTGGTTTGAAGTCTTACTGCTAACCACTGGGAAAATTGTTACGAGGTGAATGTATAACATGCTTAAAAATATTAAAAT
This sequence comes from Heptranchias perlo, assembly GCF_035084215.1. Taxonomy (NCBI): domain Eukaryota; kingdom Metazoa; phylum Chordata; class Chondrichthyes; order Hexanchiformes; family Hexanchidae; genus Heptranchias; species Heptranchias perlo. The sequence goes on from NC_090335.1 coordinate 47,960,954, forward strand.
TAACTAAAGAATAAAAATATCACACAACCAGCCTGATGCATGAGCTTTGCTTCTTGCTGGGCAGACATTTCATTCGGCATTTACACCGACTCGAAAGGTTTGTCCTGATACTCAGTTGACCTGATTTTAAATTTGATATTGAGAGGTGGGAGCCTTTACTCCAAACCATGATCACAATAAACAATTCCATACAGTTTGCACTGTAATATTTACTGACAGTAATCTACAACTCCTGTAATAAATGGGCGCTTCACTTGGAGCGTAAACATAGCTTAAGGTGTTGGGATACTCCCAGTTTCTCATTGTTTGGACAGATGTCCTATTGTTTTAGATATTTTCTATGTACCAATAATGCATGATACTGCAGAATTTCATTTGTGATGTGAGTGTTTTAATGTAAATTTTCAAATGTGATGTGCTTTGTTTGAAATCTCTTGTCATTTTGTTGTTAATAAAATGATGGGTCTTGAAAAGATCTTTGTGTTTCAGGTCAGTACTTGGACCAGACTGCTGTGATTATGAACCTTTCATTTTTTTTGTTCAAATCATGCTGGGATGGTTCATGGACACTAGCTGCTCTCTGTTCTCTCACCCAAATGGTCATTTTTTCTTGCACACAGCATAGTTCGACAAATAGCAATGAGATAAATGACCAGATAATGTGTTTTGGTGGCGTCAGTTGAGGGATAAATGTTGGCCAGGACACTAGGAGAACTCCCTGGTCGTCTTCAAATAGTGCCACAGGATCTTATACGTCCATCTGAGAGTGGAAATGGGGCCTCAGTTTAACATCTCATCTGAAAGATGGCATCTCTGACAGTTCAGGACTGCCCTCAATACTGCACTAAAGTGTCAGTCTAGATTATGTGCTTAAATCTCTGGAATGGGGCTTGAACCACCAACTTCTGACTCGGGTAAGAATGCTACCACTGAGGCAAGGCTGATACCTACAAGAGGTCTGAGAGAGGTTTAACACCTACCGTGTTTCCGCTGAGCAGATAGAGTTAAAATCATCCCCATAGTAGCAGCTTTAGGCAAAAGACCTTTGGTCCATCTAGCCCACCTATACACAGCGTTCCCTTGGTACATTTCTAATAACCTCGAATCGCATTTATTGACGAGAACCTGATTAATTGCTTCTTGAAACCCATTAAGATTTTTTAAAAATTCATTCTCAGGATGTGGGCATTGCTGGTAAAGCTGGCATTTATTGTCCATTGCAAATTGAGCTGAACACTGCAATCATCAGTGAATAGCCCCACTTCTGACCTAATCATGGGGGGGGGGGGGAAGGCCATTGATGAAACAGCTGAAGATAGTTAGGCCTAGAACACTGCCCTGAGGAACTCCTGCAGTGATGTCCTGGGGCTGAGATGATTCACATGCAACAACCACAATCTTTGTGCCAAGTGAGTTTTCCCCCTAATCCTCGTTGACTTCAGTTTGACTAGGGTTCCTTGGTGCCACAACCAGTCAAATGCGGCCTTGATGTTTTTTTTATTCATCCATGGAATGTGGGAGTCACTGGCAAGGCCAGCATTTGTTGCCCATCCCTAATTGCCCTTGAGAAGGTGGTGGTGAGCCGCCGCCTTGAACTGCTGCAGTCCATATGGTGAAGGTACTCCCACAGTGCTGTTAGGTACGGAGTTCCAGGATTTTGATGTCACGGGCAGTCACTCTCACCTCACCTCTGGAATTCAGCTCTTTTGTCCATGTTTGGTCCATGAGGTCAGGAGCCGTGTAGTCCAGGCAGAACCCAAACTAAGCATCGGTAAGCATGTTATTGGTGAGCAAGTGCCACTTGATACCATTGTTGGCAACTTCTTCCATCACTTTGCTGATGATTGGGAGTACGCTGATAGAGCAGTAATTAGCCGGGTTGGATTTGTGCTGCTTTCTGTGGACAGGACATACCTGGGCAATTTTCCACATTGTCTGGTAGTTGCCAGTTTTGTAGCTGTACCGTAACAGCTTGGCTAGAGGCATGGCTACTTCTAGAGCACAAGTCTTCAGCACTACAGCCGGAATGTGGTCATTGCCCATAGCCTTTGTTATGTTCAGTGTACTCGGGCATTTGTTGATAACACGTGCAGTGAATTGGTTGAAGACTGGCATCTGTGATGGTGGAGACCTCAGGAGGAAGCCAAGAAGCATTATCCACTCTGCACTTCTGGCTGAAGATGGTCGCGAACATTTCAGCCTTGTCTTTTGGACTCGCATGTTGGGCTCCACCATCACTGAGGATGGGGATATTTATGGAACATCCTTCCAAAAAAAATTGCAGAAAAAATCTCTAAAATACCAGAAATAGTGAGTTTGGGTCCAGCTACGCCTAACAATTTGGGCCTGTTCAGAACTGGCACAAATGCAGGAAACTCACGTTCTCTGATCTTCTGCATGGGGGCAGAACTATGTTAATGAACTAAGTAGGGTTTCGGCAGAGATAACTCATGAGCATTGCAAATGATGAAGGAAATTCGCTTGTAGCGATGATTCGGGGTAAATCAGTTATATGCAAATTTCCTCAAAAAAGAAATGGTGCAATTCAACTCTTATGTTGTAGTTACGCTGAAACTTTCCAGGAGATTCCAGGACAAAGGAACAAATAAAGCAAGTAATAATCACTTGAAAATCTTCAGTTCAGTTTGAGTAATAAAAATTAAAATTGTCTTCTCATTCCATAAATCTGCTAATTTTGCATCGGTCATTTCTAATATGGACTGTCACTTCAAAACAGCGGAGGGTATCAAAAGAATTAAAGTAGTTTCAAAGCCCAACCTCCCCTCCAAATTCTTTCCTACGAAAGCCTGTTTTGTAATTGTTTAAAAATACAGTACACTCTGGTTTGAGTAAATGATTTAGTAATCTGTACATATTGAGGAAAATTAAAGTATATTAATTGTTCCTCCTGTGCAAACACTAGTCTATTTGTCAATTTAAATTAGCAGTTTAATAGCTTAATTTTATTATGATTTTGTAGGAGACGGTTCCAAACCAATATAATTTAATATATCCACTGTTTAGCAAGGAAGAGAGACTTTAGCAATACTCTCTCTGCATGCATCACTGACTAAAAATTAGAGCTCTAAGCTACTTTAATCCATTTTCTAAAGGGTGCGCGGTGGAAACTCACCCACCGCTTCAAAAATGAGGTCCGGGTTATTTTAACTCCTGGGCATCATTTAAATCACACCAGCTGACTTCCCATTGGAAATGGACGGGAACTAGATGGGAAGGGGCAGAAAACTGTGCAGCCTAGGGCCGCTTGCCAACACCAGGTAGGTGGCGGGATCAGCTTCAGGGGCCATCTCACTCCTGCTCCTCCTGGCCCCACAAGGAAAGTAAAATAACTTACCTTTTTGCGCCTCTTCTGGCCTCAGTTTCTCTTCCCATTGTCTTGACCTGACAGGAAAGCTACAGCGGCTTTCCCACTCTGGCCACCAGTTAAAATTGCAGTTGGGTCCGGATGACATCAATGGGACCCAACATACATGCTTAAAGACAGTCCCTGCTGGCTTTAGGTGAGTGTGCTTGCTGCCTGCTCAGTAGAGCAGATTAAAATTTGGAACAGTGAGTTCCTGGCAGTTTTCCGGCGGGTAAGTAACCAGGGCAATTTTAACTGTCCATCTGCCCGGTTTCCACCAGGGGGTAGGGTTAAAATCGTCCCCTTGGATGTGGCAGAGGCTAGGAGCTGAAAAGCCATTGTTTTTTTGTGGTAATAGAAAAAAAACAATAGGAGAAAATCAGAAAAAAGGTTATTGCCAGAACATTTATTCTGGTTTTGGATTGGCTTTGCCCTCCTCTGCCTTCTCTTTTCCTTTACTTCAACAAGATGGTTGTACACCAACCTACTGTCTGGTTTTCCTATTTGTGTTTCTGTGCTGTAGATATGAACAGATAGAAACCAGTTTTACCCCCCCCCACCCACCTCAGCTGTTATTTCCTGCTTCCAGGCTTTCTTTCACATTGGGGGAAAATCACCCACATAGACGTTAATAGAAGTTTAATTGCTATAGCTTCAGCCTAGCCAAACTCCTTTACTGAAATGATACAAAACTTAAAACCTTACACAACTCTAAGGCTGCTGGCTGCAAACTGAAACACTGAATGTGGACTGCTTTCTCAGGCTTCCTTACCTACATAAATATTATCTAAACCCCTTTGAAGCTACAAAGAAACAAATGGCAATGGACAACTGCAACTCTCATAATCACATTAAATTAATATCCATTCATCAATATTGAAGGGATAGGCAACCTTCTACAATAGCAGAGATGTGCTTGTTCTGGTCAATGAAATCAGTTTACACCTTCGGCATCCCATTGTGCTTGCCTCCGAATCTTGGAACCTTAGTGAGTCCCCACAGCCAGTTTGTCCAAGTTTGGAGGTGATGGCTTTTCTATTGAGAAATATTTTATGCGGCCTTGGGTATTAACCCCTGACAGGCTATTTCTAGCAACACAAAACACTCGTTAAAGATTAAAAACAGACAAAAAGTGCAATTTGTCACATTAATCTTCCTGGCTGCTGGCCTTAGCAAATCCAGGCAAGTTTACTTTCTGTCACACAAGACCCACATGCAGGGGGCCAGCACCATTCAGACAGGTCTTGTGTAATATAAAAACAGCACCAGACTCTACCAAGTCCATACCACCCCCTACCACATCTCACATGATTATGTTAAATCCTCCAGTCTCTACAGCAGTCTGTTTCATTGATGTATTAAATAAATATCTAGATATCAAACAAATATTACCAGTTTCTTAAACATTAATAATTTTTCTGAACATACCAACCCATAAACCTTGCATGCTGAACATACCAACCCATAAACCTTGCATGCTGCCCTTTTTTCCATCTGGCATACACAAAAGAGACAAGGGAATTAAGCTATCCTCTTCTATAAACTCTAACCTTCCTTGTTTGTATAGTGTGTTATGCTACTCATCACAAAATTATTACTTTGGAGTTGACAGGGTTTAAGAACAACCCCTCTAATTATTGGGATTGGATGAAAAAAAAGTAACGAAAGTGAGAGGGTTTTGCTGAAAGAAAGTGTCAAACTGAACTGTATGAAGGGCCGTAACACTGCAGGAATCTGTGAGAATGAGATCAAATGCAATCCTCCGCCTGGAAAACTCGACAGAGTCTATTGCTATCTCTATCTCTATCTCTATCTCTCCCAGAGCATTGTTAAACATTACATTCAGGGTAATAACAGAATAAAAATGATACAAGCTGCTTATACCAAACACAAAGGCAATTTAGAGCTATCAAAAAAAACTTTGTGACTGTTAATTTTCTCCAAATGGTTCCTGGGAAAGTTTTAATAGTGCAGCAATTTACTATAAAAAAGCACTGCAACACTAAAACACTACATTTACTTTAAAAAAAACTACAGCTGCTAAATGCGATACTAAGCCACATAGAATGGGGATAGTCCAGGTGTGATGTCTGATCTGTATTGAGTTATAGTCATTGATTTTAGCCAGAACAGAAGTTAAAGCACTACAATTCTCCTCTGTGTGCCTAAACTAGGCGGGGAGAAAAATCTACCAGTATTATTACTCCTAATTGGCCATCCGGTAACTCCGCAGGAAAAGGATCCTTTGTGTGGATGTTGGGTGAGGACAGAATTGGACTTGGCAATGATGCTCCTTAAGCTTGAATAGCCTGCAGACAAGCTGGATGAGATATGGAGGGATAGCGTATGGTTTCCCATGGAACCATACCCCAGCAAGGGCCGATGCTTTCAGGAGAAACTTGACAATTTCTCATAAAAAGTGGTAGAGTGTCACTATAAACCTCAGTGCTCAGACTTGTGTCACTTTCCTTACATTAATGCAGTGAATTTCCTTGGGGGTTCTCCAATTCTCAGCTATTATTGCCAGTTTAATTTGAATGGAGGAACAGTTGGAGGAGAAGGAGGAGCAGCAGCAGCAACCTCGGCAACCAGCACCGGCAGCAGCTGCTCCCTTTTGAAGACAGCAGCTGAGGAGGCCGCTCGTAGGAGGCCATACCCAGCACACAGGGTGCACAAGCCAAGAGTCAGTTTCCTGGATCCATCTGAAGAGCAGGAGGCTGCGCTTCTCCAAACAGGCTGTTGTAGACCTTTGCAGACTCCTGCAACAGGACCTGCTGCCTGCTGGACCAAGGGGCCATGCTTTGCCAGTGGCTCTTAAAGTCTTTTCCTTAAATGCTTTAGGGCAGGAACTTAAAGACAGGAACTGGCTGGTGATCGGTAACGTAGTGCAAGGGGCACCTGAGGGCAAAAAAGAGGCTATGGATGGATCGGGGAGGAGGTTGATAGGTGGGAACATGGTGGGGATTGGGGCCATATGGCTTTAAAGTGGCCAACAGGAGTTTCTCTTAGAACCCCCACCCCACAAGGCCATTAACTGCCACACCCCACAATACTGCCAGATGCCAGCAACCCGCAATAATGTCAGAGTCTGGCACTCCAATGCTCCAAAACCCTCATCTGTCCTGCTTGTCCCTTGGACCTCCCTCTCCAGATTCCAACCCGCCCCACAGTGTTCAAAAACCCCATGACCATATTTCTGATGTTCCCTTATCCCAGAACTACCCCAGTGCTTCCTAAATCTAAAACTTCCTTCCTCAATAGCCCCATGTCCCAAGATCACTCTCCCAGTTTTCCTAAAACCTTCCGCTCCACTCGTGTTCTTGAACCCTGCCACCCCCACCACCACCACCACCTTCACAATATGCTAGACTCTGGGACCCCATTTTAGTACTGTCAGGTCCTGCCCCCTCCTCTCTGCCCCCACCCCAGCAGTCCCTGGTCCGCCCCGAGGCTGATAAGTCATCGTCCCTGATAGTATTAATGGGCATAAAATCCCTGTTCTTATAAATCCTCTAATTTACTGTGAGCAACACAGTGAGATCATAGAATCATATCATAGAAGTTACAACATGGAAACAGGCCCTTCAGCCCAACATGTCCATGTCGCCCAGTTTATACCACTAAGCTCGTCCCAATTGCCTGCACTTGGCCCATATCCCTCTATACCCATCTTACCCATGTAACTGTCCAAATGCTTTTTAAAAGACAAAATTGTACCCGCCTCTACTACTGCCTCTGGCAGCTCGTTCCAGACACTCACCAACCTTTGAGTGAAAAAATTGCCCCTCTGGACCCTTTTGTATCTCTCCCCTCTCACCTTAAATCTATGTCCCCTCATTATAGACTCCCCTACCTTTGGGAAAAGATTTTGACTATCTACCTTATCTAGGCCCCTCATTATTTTATAGACTTCTATAAGATCACCCCTTAACCTCCTACTCTCCAGGGAAAAAAGTCCCAGTCTATCTAACCTCTCCCTATAAGTCAAACCATCAAGTCCCGGTAGCATCCTAGTAAATCTTTTCTGCACTCTTTCTAGTTTAATAATATCCTTTCTATAATAGGGTGACCAGAACTGTACACAGTATTCCAAGTGTGGCCTTACTAATGTCTTGTACAACTTCAACAAGACATCCAACTCCTGTATTCAATGTTCTGACCAATGAAACCAAGCATGCCGAATGCCTTCTTCACCACCCTATCCACCTGTGACTCCACTTTCAAGGAGCTATGAACCTGTACTCCTAGATCTCTTTGTTCTATAACTCTCCCCAACGCCCTACCATTAACGGAGTAGGTCCTGGCCCGATTCGATCTACCAAAATGCATCACCTCACATTTATCTAAATTAAACTCCATCTGCCATTCATCGGCCCACTGGCCCAATTTATCAAGATCCCGTTGCAATCCTAGATAACCTTCTTCACTGTCCACAATGCCACCAATCTTGGTGTCATCTGCAAACTTACTAACCATGCCTCCTAAATTCTCATCCAAATCATTAATATAAATAACAAATAACAGCGGACCCAGCACCGATCCCTGAGGCACACCGCTGGTCACAGGCCTCCAGTTTGAAAAACAACCCTCTACAACCACCCTCTGTCTTCTGTCGTCAAGCCAATTTCGTATCCAATTGGCTACCTCACCTTGGATCCCGTGAGATTTAACCTTATGTAACAACCTACCATGCGGTACCTTGTCAAAGGCTTTGCTGAAGTCCATGTAGACCACGTCTACTGCACAGCCCTCATCTATCTTCTTGGTTACCCCTTCAAAAAACTCAATCAAATTCGTGAGACATGATTTTCCTCTCACAAAACCATGCTGACTGTTCCTAATCAGTCCCTGCCTCTCCAAATGCCTGTAGATCCTGTCCCTCAGAATACCCTCTAACAACTTACCCACTACAGATGTCAGGCTCACCGGTCTGTAGTTCCCAGGCTTTTCCCTGCCGCCCTTCTTAAACAAAGGCACAACATTTGCTACCTTCCTATCTTCAGGCACCTCACCTGTAGCTGTCGATGATTCAAATATCTCTGCTAGGGGACCCGCAATTTCCTCCCTAACCTCCCATAACGTCCTGGGGTACATTTCATCAGGTCCCGGAGATTTATCTACCTTGATGCGCGTTAAGACTTCCAGCACCTCCCTCTCTGTAATATGTACACTCCTCAAGACATCACTATTTATTTCCCCAAGTTCCCTAACATCCATGCCTTTCTCAACCGTAAATACCGATGTGAAATATTCATTCAGGATCTCACCCATCTCTTGTGGTTCCGCACATAGATGACCTTGTTGATCCTTAAGAGGCCCTACTCTCTCCCTAGTTACTCTTTTGCCCTTTATGTATTTGTAGAAGCTCTTTGGATTCTCCTTTGCCTTATCTGCCAAAGCAATCTCATGTCCCCTTTTTGCCCTCCTGATTTCTCTCTTAACTCTACTCCGGCAATCTCTATACTCTTCAAGGGATCCACTTGATCCCAGCTGCCTATGCATGTCATATGCCTCCTTCTTATTTTTGACTAGGGCCTCAATCTCCCGAGTCATCCAAGGTTCCCTATTTCTACCAGCCTTGCCCTTCACTTTATAAGGAATGTGCTTACCCTGAACCCTGGTTAACACACTTTTGAAAGCCTCCCACTTACCAGACGTCCCTTTGCCTGCCAACAGACTCTCCCAATCAACTTCTGAAAGTTCCTGTCTAATACCATCAAAATTGGCCTTTCCCCAATTTAGAATTTTAACTTTTGGGCCAGACCTATGCTTCTCCATAGCTATCTTAAAACTAATGGAATTATGATCACTGGTCCCAAAGTGATCCCTCACTAACACTTCAGTCACCTGCCCTTCCTTATTTCCCAAGAGGAGGTCAAGTTTTGCCCCCTCTCTAGTCGGGCCAGCCACATACTGAATGAGAAATTCCTCCTGAATACACTCAACAAATTTCTCTCCATCCAAGCCCCTAATGCTATGGCTGTCCCAGTCAATGTTGGGAAAGTTAAAGTCCCCTACTATTACCACCCTATTTTTCTAGCAGCTGTCTGTAACCTCCTTACATATTTGCTCCTCAATTTCCCGTTGACTATTTGGGGGTCTGTAGTACAATCCTATCAAAGTGATCTCTCCCTTCTTATTTTTCAGTTCTACCCATATAGACTCCGTGGGCGAACCCTCGGATATATCCCCTCTCACTACTGCCGTGATGTTCTCCCTAATCAAGAACGCAACTCCTCCTCCTCTCTTACCTCTTGCTCTATCTTTCCTATAGCATCTGTACCCTGGAACATTGAGCTGCCAGTCCTGCCCCTCCCTTAGCCATGTTTCAGTAATAGCTATAACATCCCAATCCCATGTACCCATCCATGCCCTGAGTTCATCTGCCTTGCCCATCAGACTTCTTGCATTGAAATAAATGCAGTTTAATCTAGACTTCCCTTGGTCTTTGCCCTGCTTTCTCAGACCATCTGTCCGGTCATGTTCTGTACACTCTTCCTTACTGCCTTTTGTTTCTGTCACCACTTTACTTCCCACTGACTTCCTGCATCGGTTCCCATCCCCCTGCCACATTAGTTTAAACCCTCCCCAACAGCACTAGCAAACACTCCCCCTAGGACATTGGTTCCAGTCCTGCCCAGATGCAGACCGTCCAATTTGTACTGGTCCCACCTCCCCCAAAACCGGTTCCAATGGCCCAGGAATTTGAATCCCTCCCTCTTGCACCATCTCTCAAGCCACGTATTCATCCTAGCTATCCTGTCATTCCTACTCTGACTAGCCCGTGGCACTGGTAGCAATCCTGAGATTACTACCTTTGAGGTCCTACCCCTTAGTTTAACTCCTAACTCCCTAAATTCAGCTTGTAGAACCTCATCCTGTTTGTTACCTATATCGTTGGTGCCTATATGCACCACGACAACTGGCTGTTCACCCTCCCCCTCCAGAATGTCCTGCAGCCACTCCGAGACATCCCTGACCCTTGCACCAGGGAGGCAACATACCATCCTGGAGTCTCGGTTGCGTCCGCAGAAACGCCTGTCTATTTGCTAAGTGCAAAAAGAAAACACAAAATGCCATTGCTGCCAGAATGGGCCTGCTAGGGCCCGTTGTTTTGGCACAATGCGACCTCCTGAACATCTATGATGGCATCTTGGATGCGCATGCACGCTTCTAGCGTGATGTGCGCCGGACACCACCTTGATAAAAGGTTTAGCGCATGCGCAAATAACGAACGCCGGCAACATGTAAAGTAAGGAGAAAATGCGTTTGATCAGTGTGCAATGCTGATTTAAAGTGATAGACATCATTTTGGGACTTAACGCTCCACTCAACACACTGTCTTAACCACGACCATCTCAACATGCCCCCATTAGTACTATTTAAAGGGACCATGCAGGATTTACAGGTTAGTTGCTGGATTATTGCTTCTGGCTGCTGATGCATTTGTATCTGTTTTTGGAGGTCTCCTATACTTGAATACTAGATCGAGGGATCATAGCCTAACATTTAGAGCCAGGACGTGCAGGAGTGAAGTTAGGAAATGCTTCTACATGCAAAGGGTGGGGGAAGTTTGGAACGCTCTTCTGCAGACAGCAGTTGATGCAAGCTCAATTGTGAATTCTAAATCTGAGATTGATAGATTCTGTGAATCAAGGGTATTAAGGGATATGGGACTAAGGCGGGTTTATGGAGTTAGGTCACAGATCAACCATAATCTCATTGAATGGCGGAACAGGCTCGAGGGACTAAATGCCACTGCTACTTTCTGCCTCCTGTTATACACCACCATCTCCTGCAAGAAGGCGGGACGTGTGTCTGGGTGATGTGCCTGTCATGGTTGAATAGCTGCCAGTGCGTGTGGCCTGTGAGTTGTGAGTGTGCGGCTTGCAACAGTGGTAATGTGTAAGGGTGAGAGGAAGCATGATTGGAAGATTTGAGCACTGACTGAAAGAGTTTGTTGGTAGGTGAGTGATGGGGGGTGTATTGTGTGGAGCAGTGGATGCTGCTGGCGGTGCAGTTGGTAAGAGATGCCACTTGACAGTTGACCTCACTCACCTTGACCACTCAAGTCAAAGCATTGAACTTCTTCCTGCACTGCATCCATGTTCGTGGTGCTATGCGCCTGGCATTGACTGCGTCCCCTACTGCCTCCCACTGCCTTTTGAGCATATGTCTGGAGGGCATCATGCCCCCCTCAACCACGGATATAGGATGCCCCTCCTTCTGTCCACCTCTTGCACCAAGGCCTCTACTGCATCATCAGAGAACCTTGGTGCACGCACCCTCGCAGGCCTGGTACCAACTCGGACCGGCAGATCGTTGAGGTCTGGGAGCAGATTGGAGGATGTGGGATTTAGTGGTGCGCAACATTTATTCAATGTTTTAACATAACTCAACAGTTTGTAAACATATGGACGGGACCTGCATCTGTGTTCTACGTGTGCAATGTCTGATCTCTGTTCAGACAGCAGATTGCTAGGTTCTCCAGTCTCTCATCCCTGGTACCATTCTAGTAAATCTCTTCTGCATCCTCTCTATGGCCTTGACATCCTAAAGTGCGGTGCCCATTGAATTGAACACAATACTCCAGCTGAGGCCTAATCAGTTTTTAAGAGGCTCTTTAACTATCATCCCGCCAGCTTTAATTGCCAGCGGGATTTCCGGATTCGGGATGCCTGCGCACATACAGGTGCATCCATGGGGAACTCGGAAGACGGCGGGTTGGAACCGGCTTCAGAAACCGAATGGGATTTCCCCAATTTTCGGAGCCCCCCTGCCCCCAACGCACCTGCAATTTCCCGGGAAAATCGAGCCCCATGTTTTTATTAATTTTTTTAAGAGGTACAGCCTGCCTTTAAGAGATTCGGGCTCCACCCTGCTGGTGGAAAGTGCGAATGTCATGGAATTGTAGTGGCAAGTTTCATGGAATGGTGTGGTACAGCACAGAAGGAGGCCATTCGACCCATCATGCCTGTGCCTGCTCTTTGAAAGAGCAATCCAATTGGTCCCACTCCCCTGCTCTTTCCCATAGTCCTGTAAATGTTTTCCTTCAAGTACAATAAATTTTGAAAGTCATTATTGAATCTACTTCCACCATCCTTTCAGGCAGTTACATCCAGATCATAACAACTCGCTGCATTAAAAAAATGTTTCTTCATCTCACCTCTGGTTCTTTTGCTAATCACCTTAAAACTCTGTCTTCTGGTTACCGACCCTTCTGCCACTGGAAACAGTTTCTCCTTCTTTCCTCAAGGCCTGGATTTTTCACATGCTCAAGGTAAGTTCTAATGTAGCACACCTGCGACCGGTTGACCGGGCACTGGTTAATCGCGCAATGCGATGCCCGCGCCCATTTTCAGGGGTTAACCAATTTAACTCCCAAATTTTTTTCAGATTGGATGTACCACTTTAAAAGTTGGGCTAGGCTGCCACCTGGTGTACAAAACCTGCATTCCTCAATGCTTGATAAACACGGGCTTATGCTGATCTGAGCAATGGAATCTAGTTTCCTAAGTCGCTATCCATTTACTCCATTGCACTCCTTTATTCCAATTATATGAAATCCTTGCTGCAGGCATAATACATAAAGGTATCATTTTGATCCAATTATGTTAATGTTTTTTCCCAATATCAATATTTCTCATGCTCAGTATAAGCAAAGTTGTCAACCTGTGATCCAATTACACAGGATTGCAGTCTGATATATGCTGTTAAAGAGGCAAGTTAGTTTTCATTCAGACTTACAGGCAAACTCAAACTGAAAACACAATTTGACAGGACTGTTTTTAAGTGGAAGTTGCTGCCAGTTGTGCACGCCTAGTATGATTCTCTCGATCGTCCACGGTAACTTCGCCCTTTCTCTGGAATTTCCACGGATCTTCTGCCAACATTACGGCCTGCAATTGGGAGAAGCTCCATGGAATTTTAACACCTTGATGTTGTTTTTATGATTCTGTTGGTACCAGTATAAGTAATCAATATCATAGTATCATAGTAGGTACAGCACAGGAGGAGGCCATTCGGCCCATTGTGCCTGTGCCAGTTCTTCGAAAGAGCTATTCAATTAGTCCCATTCCCCTGCTCTTTCCCCATTGCCTGTAAATTTTTTCCCTTCAAGGATTTATCTAATTCTCTTTTGAAAGTACCTATTGAATCTGCTTGCACCACCCTTTCAGGCAGTGCATTCCAGGTCATTACAACTCGCTGGGTAAAAATCATTTCCTCATGAGGCCTCTTGTTCTTTTGCTGATCACCTTAAATCTGTGTCCTCTGGTTACCAACCATTCTGCCACTGGGAACAATTTCTCCTTATTTACTCTATCAATACCGTTCATGACTTCTATCAAATCTCCTCTTAACCCTCTCTGTTCTATGGAGAACAACCCCAGCTTCTCCAATCTCTCCACATAACTGAAGTCCCTCATCCCTAGTACCATTCTAGTAAATCTCTTTTGCACCCTCTCTAAGGCCTTGACAGCCTTCCTAAAGTGTGGTGCCCAGAATTAAACACAATACTCCATCTGAGGCCTAACCAGTTATGCTAAAAGTTTAGCAGAACTTCCTTGCTTTTGTACTCTATGCCTCCATTAATAAAGCTCAGGATCCCATATTCTATTTTAACAGCCTTCTCAACTTGTCCTGTCACCTTCAAACATTTGTGTATGTGCACCTCAGGTCTCTCTGTTCCTGCATCCCCTTTAAAATTGTACCATTTAGTTTATATTGCCTCTCCTCATTCTTCCTACCAAAATGTATTACTTCACACTTCTCTGTGTTAAATTTCATCTGCCCATTTCACCAGTCTATGTCCTCCTGAAGTCTGTTACTATCCTCCACATTGTTTACTACATTTTCGAGTTTCGTGTCATCTACAAACTTTGAAATTATAACCTCTATATCCAAGTCCAGATCATTAATATATATCAAAAGATCAGTGGTCCTAATACTGACCTCTGTGGAACACAACTGTACACTTCCCTCCAGCCTGATAAACAACCATTCACAAGTACTCTCTGCTTTCTGTCCCTTAGCCAATTTTGTATCCACACTGCCACTGTCCCTTTAATCCCTTCGGCTTTAATTTTGCTATAAGTCTATTATGTGGTATTTTATCAAATGCCTTTTGAAGGTCCATATACATAACATGAACTGCACCACCCTTATCAACCTTCACTTCATCAATGAACTCAATCAAATTAGTCCATCACGATTTTCCTTTAACAAATCCATGCTGTCTTTCATTTATTAGCCCATACTTTTCCAAGTGCCAATTAATTTTGTCCCGGATTATTGTCTCTAAAAGTTTCCCCACCACCGATGTTAGGCTGACTGGCCTGTAATTGCCAGGTTTATCCCTCTCCCCTTTTTTGAACAGGGGTGAAACATTTGCAATCCTTCAGTCCTCCGGCACCATCCCCATATCTAAGGGGGATTAGAAGATTGTGGCCAGAACCTCCGCAATTTCCATCCTTACTTCCTTCGTAACCTAGAATGCATCCCATCTGAACCAGGTGATTTTTCTACTTTGAGTACTGCCAATCTTTTAAGAACCTCCTCTTTATCTATTTTTATCCTATACAAAATCGCTACTACCTCCTCCATTACTGCTACAATGGCAGCATCCTCTTTTCTAGTGAAGACAGATGTGAAGTATTCATTTAGTACCTTAGCCATGCCCACAAGTAGATCTCCTTTTTTGTCCCTAATTGGACCCACCCTTCCTTTCACTACCCTTTTGCTATTTATATGTAAATAAAAGACCTTTGTGTTCCCTTTTATGTTAGCTGCTAATCTATTCTCATAATCTCTCTTTGCCCCTCTTATTCCCTTTTTTAGATCTCCTCTGTACTTTCTGCCTGGCTCTCTACAGTATTATGAACCTTACATTTGTCATAAGCCTTCTTTTTCCATTTCATTTTAATCTCTATATCTTTAATCATCTAGTGAGTTCTAGCTTTGGATGCCCTTCCTCCTCCCCCTTCCCCCTGTTTAATGTGTCTACTCTGTAGCCGAACCAACTCCTCCTTGAAGGCCACCCATTGTTCAATTACTGTTTTGCCTACCAATTTTTGATTCCAATCCATCTGGGCAAGAACCCTTTTTAACTCACTAAAATTAGTCCTCCTCCAGTTAAGTATTTTCACATTTGATTGTTCCTTGTCTGTTTCCATAACTATTCTAAGCCTAATGATATTATGATCACTGTTCCCCAAATTCTCCCCCACTGAAACGCGCTCCACCTGCCCACTTCATTACCCAGAACTAGATCCAGTACCATGTCCTTCCTGTTGGGCTGGAAACACATTGTTCCAGAAAGTTCTCGTGCACATTTCAGGAATTCCTCCCCCTCTTTGCCCTTTACATTGTTACTGTCTATATTGGGGTTATTGAAGTCCTCCGTTATCATTACCGTATAGTTCTTGCATCTTTCTATAATTTGCCTGCAAATTTGCTCCTCTATCTCCTTCTCATTATTTGGTGGCCTATGGTATACACCCAATATAATTGATCTGAACTTGGCAAATACACATACATGGACTGTCATCTGGCTCATATGTTTATTTGTACACATTTCTTATCGCAAGATTCTAAAGTCTGCTGATGGGCCTGTAGTGTATTTCCAGCAGTTTTGTTTTTTCATTTCAGTTTTAGTTTCTATTACTTTGTGATACCTGATTCCCCGTAATGTTTAATGTTTTGAGAGTTGTTAGTTACATTGAATTACATAGAATTTACAGCACAGAAACAGACCATTTGGCCCAACTGGTCTATGTTGGTGTTTATGCTCCACATGAGCCTTCTCCCACCCTACTTCATCTAATCCTATCAGCATATCCTTCTATTCCTTTCTTCCTCATGTACTTATCGAAGTTCCCTTTAAATGCATCTGTGCTATTCGTCTAACTACTCCTTGTAGTAGCAAGTTCCACATTCTAACCACTCTCTGGGTAAAGAAGTTACTCCTGAATTCCCTATTGGATTTATTAGCAACTATCTTATTGATGACCCCACAAATGGAAACATTTTCAGAATTTTAAAGACCTCTATCAGGTCACCCCTCAGCTTTCTCTTTCTAGAGAAAAGAGCCCCAGCCTGTTCATTATTTCCTAATAATTATAACCTCTCAGTTCTGGTATCATCCTTGTTGTGCTTGAGTTTCTAGAAATGCCTCCTAGTTAGTTGGGAGACTGGACAGCAATTCTTCCTGACACTAAATGGAGCATTAAACAATATGTCAGTTATTTACATCTTGTAATACAAATTACAATAAATTAAATGAAGCTAAATGTTAAAAATGACTGAATACAGAACACTTTTTTAAAAAGTGATCAGGTCTTAAAAGGAGCTCTGTACTAAAAGTTTATGCTAGTTCTTCCTCTGTAGCATTGGTGCAGAATAAGTTGCCATTCTTTCTAAAATCTGCTCCCTTGTGATGACATTTCCACCTCTCCCAGTTTGAAGCCCTCCAGTCTGTCTTCTGCCCTGTCCGCAGCACTGAAACAGCACAAGTCAAATTCACCGTTGATAATCTATGTGATTGTGATTGCAGTTTGCTGTCCCTCCTCATTCTCTCCACCACTTTTGACACCATCCACCTTTGTGGCATTACTCTCCCCAGTTCCACTTTTACCTATCACACCATAGACATTACATCACATCCAATGCTTTCTCCTCCCATGCCTCCACAGTCTTTTACTATCTCCCATCCTGGTCGGTCCCCTGGTAAGGCCCCCATCTTTGTTTCTTCAATTCCAACGGGCACATCTGGCTCTCAACTGATTTACCTATCCATCACCAGATCTGACTGGACAACATCAAACACTATCTAACCTAACTCTTCTGCCAAAACCGCCCACTACTCCAGGATCATCCTGGAGAGAAAAGATAACCCCTGGCTTTTTTTCTTCACTGCCAACCATCTCCTTAAATCCTTCTCTCCTGCCCCTTACACGCTCACCTCTAAGAATAAGTGCAAGGAGCTCATGACTTCTTTGTCACTAAGATTGAGACCATCCATTCACCTGCCTCTTTGCCTTGCCCACCAAGCCAAACCTTCCTCCACGCATCCCTTGCCCTAGCCCTGAACCCACATCAACCTAATTTCTCTATCTCCCCTTATGCCCTGTCCAAGCTTATCTCATCCATAACACAAACCCCCTGCTCCCTTAACCCCATTTTCATTGAAGTTCTGACCACTCAACTTTGCTTACTGGCCCCTATGCTAGCTGACATTATGGTATCCTCTCCTGAGGTACTGCTGTGTACCTTTCAAAACTGCCATCATCATCCTCTCCTCAAAAAGCCCACACTGGACCCCTCTGTCCTTCCAAACTACCGTCCCATCTCCAACCTCTCTTTCCTCTATAAAGTTCTTGAAAGTGTTGTCAACTCCCAAATCTGTACCCATCTTTTCCATAACTCAGTTTGAATTTCTCCAATCAGGTTTGCACTCCTGCCACAGCATTGAAATGGCTCTAATCAAAGTCACAAATGACATCCTCTGTGACTATGACCATGGTGCACTTTCCCTCTTCGTCCTCTCTGCAACCTTTGACATGGTTCACCACACCAACCTCCTCCTCCAATGTCTTTCCTCCCTAGTCAAGCCCAGTGGAACTGTCCTCGCTTAGCTGTACTCTTGGTTTTCAAGTCATAGCCAGAGCAAAAGAAATATCTTTTCTTCCCACCCCCTCACCTCGACCTCTGGAGTCCCCCCATGTAATTGCTGCCCCTTGAGACATCATCCACAGGCATGAGGTCAGCTTCCACATGTCAACTCTACGTTTCCACCTTTCTCAACTGCATCTGTTCCATCAGACTGCTTATCTGATATCCAGTCTGGGATGAGTAACAATGTCCTCGTTAAACATTGGGAAAACTGAAACGATTGTCTTTGAACCCCCCCCCACCCCATCCCAAACTCCGTACCCTTGCTATTGATTCCATCCCGCTTCCCAGCCACTGTTTCTGGTTGAATCAGTCTGTTCACAACCTTGGCATCCTATTCAATCTAGAGCCGAGCTTCCGACCCCGTATCTTCCCCATCACAAAGACCGCCTACCACCACCTCCAGAACATTGCCCACTTCCATTCTGTCTCAGCCAATCTGCTGCTGAAACTCTCATCCATGCCTTTGTCACCTGCAGACATGACCATTCTTCTGGCTGTACTCCCATTTCCACGCTCTGTAAACTTCAAATTATTGAAAACGGTGCCTGCTATGTCCTATCTCATATCAAGTCCTGCTTACCCATCACTCCTGTCCTCACTGATCTACAGTGGCTCCCGGTCCCCCGATGCCCCCATTCAAAATTCTCATCCTCATGTTTAAACTTTTTCATGGCTGTACTCATTCCTATCTTTGTAACCTTCTCCCATCCTATAACCACATCAGAACTTTCTGTTCCTCCAACTCTGGCCACTTGTGCATCCCTCCCTCCCATCACTGGTGGTCGTGCCTTCAGCCTCCTAGATCCCGCACTTTGGAATTCCCTCCCTAAACTCCTATGAATATAAGAAATAGGAGCAGGAGTAGGCCATATGGCCCCTGGAGCCTGCTCCGCCATTTAATAAGATCTCAACTTCCCGCCCGATCCCCATGTCCCTTGATTCCCTTAGAGTCCAAAAATCTATCAGTCTCAGTCTTGAATATACTCAATGACTCAGCATCCACAACCTTCTGGGGTAGAGAATTCCAAAGATTCACAACCCTCTGAGTGAAGAAATTCCTCTTCATCTCAGTCTTAAATCGCTCACCCCTTATCCTGAGACTATGTCCCCTAGTTCTAGACTCTCCAGCCAGGGGAAACAACCTCCCAGCATCTACCCTGTCAAGCCCTCTAAGAATTTTATACGTTTCAATGAGATCACCTCTCATTCTTCCAAACTCCAGAGAATATAGGCCCATTCTTCTCAATCTCTCCTCACAGGACAACTCTCTCATCTCAAGAATCAATCTGGTGATCCTTTGTTGCACCCCCTCTAAGGCAATTATATCCTTCTTTAGGTAAGGAGACCAAAACTGTACACAGTACTCCAGGTGTGGTCTCACCAAAGCCCTGCACAATTGCAGCAAGACTTCCTTATTCTTGTACTCCAACCCCCTTGCAATAAAGGCCAACAGACCATTTGCCTTCCTAATTGCTTGTTGTTCCTGCATTTTAACTTTCTGTGTTTTGTGGACAAGGACACCCAAATCTCTCTGAACACCAATATTTAGTAGTTTCTTACCATTTAAAACATATTCTGTTTTTCTATTCTTCCTACCAAAGTGAATAACCTCACATTTCCCCACAATATACTCCATCTATCACCTTCTTGCCCACTCACTTAACCTGTCTCTATCCCTTTGCAGACTCTTTGTATCCTCCTCATAGCTTACTTTCCCACCTAGCTTTGTATCATCAGCAAACTTGGATACAATTCACTGGGTCCCTTCATCTAAGTCATTATTATATATTGTAAATAGCTGAGGCCCAAGCTCTGACCCCCACTATTTACAGCCTGCCAACCTGAAAATGACCCGTTTATCCTACTCCATTTTCTATACGTTAGCCAATCCTCTATCCATGCTAATATATTACTCTCAACCACATGAGCCCTTATCTTGTGTAACAACCTTTTGTGTGGCATCTTAACAAATGCCTTTTGAATATCCAAATATACTACATCCACTGGTTCCCCTTTATCTACCCTGCTAGTTACATCCTCAAAAAACTCTAATAAATTTGTCAAACACAATTTCCCTTTCATAAAATCATGTTGACTCTGCCTAATCATACTATGATTTTCTAAGTGCCCCGTTACCACTTCCTTAATAATGGATTTTTCCAACGACTGATGTCAGGCTAACTGGCCTGTAGTTCCCTGTTTTTTCTCTCCCTCCTTTCTTGAATAGCAGGGTTACATTTGCTACCTTCCAATCCACTGGAACCATTTTAAAATCTAGGGAATTTTGGAAGATTACAACCAATGCATCCGCTATCTGCAGCCACCTCTTTTAGAACCCTAGGATGTAGCCAACCAGGTCCAGGGGATTTGTCGGCTTAGTCCCATTAATTTCTCCAGTACTTTCTCTTTACTAATATTAATCATATTCCTCACTCTCATTAGACCCTTGGTTCCTCACTATTTCTGGTATGCTTTTTGTGTCTTCTACTGTGCAGACAGATACAAAATATTTGTTTAACGTCTCTGCCATTTCCTTATTCCCCATTATAATTTCTCCGGTCTCAGCCTCTAAGGGACCCACGATTACTTTTGCTAATCTCTTCCTTTTACATACTTGTAGAAGCTCTTACAATCTGTTTTTATATTTCTTGCTAGTTTAGTCTCAAATTCTATTTTCTCCCTCTTTATCAATTTTTTGGTCATCCGCTCCGGGCCCACTATATTAACAACGACCTCCTGCTCGAACAGGCACACGAGAGGAAGTAGTCATCTCCGCCCATTGGAGAGGCCGCTTTAAACCCCGCCCCGTTGTCGGCCTCACATTCTGATTGGTGCTGGCTGCTGTCCGTTATCCGGAGAGGATTTAAAAGTACGGTACCCGGATGAAACTGGCGGTTTCCCGTCCCCGCCCCGGTCCCGGTTTATGATTGGGTGAGACCGGCAGAGCCGTCATTGGGAGGGAGGGCGGCGTCGGGCATCACGTGACGTGGATGAGCGGCGTGTGGAACAGTTGTGTCTTTGGTCGTCCGATAACAAGAGTGGAATGGAGAAGGTGATCTGCGACGAACATGGTACGTCTTTCAGTGCTGCGGAGTCGTTATTGGAAGTGTGTGCAAGTCGAGTGAATCCAGGGTGCTGTATCGTCATAGGATTCAGGTTTTGCAGACGTATTTCCGGAAGTGACGTATTTTTAACTGGCGGTTGGTGTGGCCAATCCAGAGCAGGTATTGGTTTTGGACCAATCAGTACGTTGAAAGCTGTGAACTTCCGGTAGCTTTCCACGTGGGACGATGACGTTCCGAGTCGCGGTGCTGACCCGGGTGATTTAGACTCGCTCGTGCAAGACCGGGACGTTCGTGCCCTCTTCTCGCGTGTTCAAAACTGGAAGTTGCATTTATATAGCCCCCTTTACATCGCTTCAAACTGTGCCAGAGTGCTTCCCATTCAATGCATTACTTCTGATGCGTAGTCGCCTATTATGGCGGCAAATACTGAAGCTAAACGTCCTCCCCCCCCCCCCCCCCATGATACTTTGAAGAAAGTAGGAATAAATGCATCATTTTCGGGTTGGCAGGTTTGTAACGAGTGGGTTGCTGCAGGGACTGGTGCTCGGGCCTCAGTTGTTTACAATCTGTATTTATGACTTAGATGAAGGGACCGAGTGTAATGTATCCAAGTTTGCTGAGGATGGAAAGCTAGGTGGAAAAGTAAGCTGTGGGGAGGATACAAAGAGTCTGCAAAGGGATATAGAAATGATAATTGCTAGGGAAGAAGGTGGTAGATGGAGTATAATGTGGGGAAATGTGAGGTTATTCACTTTGGTAGGAAGAACAGAAAAACAATATTTTTTTAAATGGTGAGAAACTATTAAATGTTGGTGTTCAGAGGGATTTGGGTGTCCTTGTCCACAAAGTTAACATGCAGGTACAGCAAGCAGTTAGGAAGGCAAATGCTGTGTTGGCCTTTATTGCAAGGGAGTTGGAGTACAAGAATAAGGAAGTCTTGCTGCAATTATATAGGGCTCTGGTGAGACCACATCTGGAGTACTGTGTAGTTTTGTTCTCCTAGAACTGTTACAGTACAGAAGGAGGCTATTTGGCTCATCGAGCCTGTGCTGGCTCTTCGTAAGAACAATCCAGTTAGTCCTGTTCTGCTTTTTCCCAGTAGTCCTGCAAATTCTTTCCCTTCAAATAAGAACATGAGATAGGAGTAGGCCATTTGGCCCTTTGAGCCTGCTCTGCCATGCAATGAGATCATGGCTGATCTGATTCTGGCCTCAATGCCACTTTCCTGCCTCAACCCCATATCCTTTGACTCCCTTGCTGATCAAAAATTTGTCTTAACGCAGCCTTGAATATATTCAGTGACTCAGTCCCCATTGCTGTTTGGGGCAAAGAATTCCAAAGGTTCACAACCCTCAGAAGAAATTTCTCCTCATCTCCATCTTAAATGGGTGGCCCCTTATTCTGAGACTATGCCCCCTAGTTTTAGATTCCCCTATGAGGGATAATATCCTCTCAGCATTTACCCTGTCAAGCCCCCTCCAGAATCTTATATGTTTCAATAAGATCTCCTCTCATTCTTCTAAACTCCAGTGGGTATAGGCCCAACCTGCTCAATCTTTCCTCATAAGAAAACCCTTCCATACCTGGAACAACCTAGTGAACCTTCTCTGAACCACCTCCATGCAAGTATATCCTTCCTTAAATAAGGGGACCAAAACTGTACGCAGCACTCCAGGTGCCGTCTCACCAGCACCCTGTACAATTGTAGCAAGACTTCCCTGCTTTTATACTCCATCCCCCTTGAAATAAAGGCCAATATTGCATTTGCCTTCCCAATTACCTGCTGCATCTGTATGCTAACTTTGTGTTTCATGTACGAGGACACCCAAATCCCTCTACCGCAGCATTCTGTAGTCTTTCTCCATTTATATCATATTTTGCTTTTTTATTCTTCCTACGAAAGTGGGTGACTTCACATTTTCCCACATTATATTCCATCTGCCAAATTTTAGCCTACTCGCTTAACCTATCTATCTCCCTTTGCAAACACTTTGTGTCTTCCTCATAACTTACTTTTCCACCTATCTTTGTATCAGCAGCAAATTTGGCCACAGTACACTAGCTTCCTTCATCCACGTCATTGATATAAATTGTAAATAGTTGAGGCCCCCGCACTGATCCCTGCGGCACCCCACTGGTTACAGATTGCCATCCTGAAAATGACCCCTTTATCCCAACTCTCCTGTTGGCTAGCCAATCCTCTATCCATGCTAATATATTACCCCCAACACCATGAGCTCTTGTGCAGTAACTTTTTATGTGGCACCTTATCGAATGCCTTTTGGAAATCTAAATACACTTCATCTACTGGTTCCCCTTCATCCACCCTGCTCGTTACTTCCTCAAAGAATTCTAATAAATTTGTCAAACAATTTCCCTTTCATAAAACCATGTTGACTCTCCTTGATTTTATTTTGAGTCTCTAAATGTCCTGCTACTACTTCCTTAATAATCGATTCTATCATTTTCCCAATGACAGATGTTAGGCTAATTGGCCTATAGTTAGTGACCTGCTTTCTGTCTTCCCTCCTTTCTTGAATAGGGCCGTTACATTTGCGGTTTTCCAATCCGCTGGGACCTTTCCAGAATCTAGTGAATTTTGGAAAATTACAACCAATGCATCCACTATCTCTGTAGCCACTTCTTTTAAGACCCTCGGATGCAAGCCATCGGGTCAGCCTTTAGACCCATTAGTTTGCCTAGTACTTTTTCTGTAGTGATAGTGATTGTTTTTAGATCCTCCCTCCCCTTTGCCCCTTGATTATCTACTATTATCGTTATGCTTTTAGTGTCTTTTACTGTGAAGACAGATACAAAATATCTGTTAAATGCCTCTGCCATTTCCTTGTTTTCAATTATTATTTCTCCAGTCTCATCTTTTAAGGGACCTATACTTAGTTTAGCTACTCTCTTCCTTTTTATATAGTTGTAAAAGCTCTTATTGTCAGTTTTTATATTTCCTGCTAGTTTACTCTCAAACTATTTTCTCTTTTTTTAGCCCTTCTTTGCTAATTTCTAAAATTTTCCAAATCTTCGGGCTTACCACTCATCTTTGCCACGTTGTATGCCTTTTCTTTTAACTTGATACCATCCTTAACTTCCTTAATTAGCCATTGTACACCCTTCTCGTGGAGTCTTTCCTCCTTACTGGGATATATTTTTGTTGAGAGTCATAAAATATCTTTTTAAATGTCTGCCGCTGCTTATCCACTGTCATACCTTCTAATCTGTTTTCCCGGTCCACTTTAGCCAACTCTGTCCTCATGACATTGTAACTGCCCTTATTTAGGTTTAATACAGTAGTTTCAGATCCAAAATCCTCACTCAAACTGGATGTGAAATTCTATCTTCTTATGATCGCTGTTTCCTAAAGGATCCTTTACTTTGAGGTCATTAATTAATCCTGTCTCATTACCCATTACTAGATCTAAAATGGCCTGTTCCCTGGTTGGTTCCAAAACATATTGTTCTAAGAAACAGTCCCAAATACACTCTATGAACTCATCTTAAGGGCTACTTTTGCCAATTTGATTTATTCCATCTATATGAAAGTTAAAATCACCCATGATTATTGCATTACCTTTTTTACAGGCCCCCATTATTTTTTGATTTATATTTTGCCCTCTGGTGTAGCTACTGCTAAGGGGCCTATAGACTATCCCCACCAGTGATTTCTTACCCTTGCAATTTCTTACCTCCACCCAGATTGATTCTACATCTTGATCTTCTGAGCCAAGATCATTTCTCACTATTGTACTCATTTCATTCTTTATTAACAGAGCTACCCTACCATCTTTTCCTTTCTTCCTATCCTTCCGAAATGTCAGATAGCCCTGAATATTCAGTTCCAAACCTTGGTCACCTTGCTACCACGTCTCTGTAATGGCAACGAGATCATACCCATTTGTTTCTATTTCTGCTGTCAATTCATCTATCTTATTACAAATGCTGTGCGTATTCAGAT
The DNA here is from genome assembly GCF_035084215.1 of Heptranchias perlo. Taxonomy (NCBI): domain Eukaryota; kingdom Metazoa; phylum Chordata; class Chondrichthyes; order Hexanchiformes; family Hexanchidae; genus Heptranchias; species Heptranchias perlo. The sequence continues at coordinate 47,986,020 of NC_090335.1, forward strand.
AAAGAACCTTTAATTCTGCCTTTTTACCATTTTTTTCCTACTCTGACCCCATTTGCTGGTGCACTCTTATGTTTGTTCGCTCTGTCCCTGTCACACTCTGGTTATCATTACCCCTATCTCTGCCCTGTACTACTTCCTTGTCCTTTCTCTTCAACATTCTAAATTTCTCCCCACCTGAACTCTTTTCCGCCCACCCCCATTTATTTTAAAGCCCTATCTACAGCCCTAGTTATTCGATTCGCCAGAATACTGGCCCCAGTATGGTTCAGGCGAAGCCCGTCTTGATGGAACAGCTCTCTCTTTCCCCAGTACTGGTGCCAGTACTGATACAGAGATTATTACCTTTGTGGTTCTGCTTTTTAATTTAGTCCCTAGCTGCTCAAACTCACTCAGCAGAACCTCTTTCTTAGTCTTACCTATGTTGCTGGTACCTACGTGGACCACTACAACTGGATCCTCCCACTCCAAGTTCCCCTCTGGCCCGGAGGAGATGTCCTTAACCCTGGCACCGGGTAGGCAACAGAGCCTTCGGGACTCACGCTCTTGGCTGCAGAGAACAGTATCTATCCCCCTAATTATACTATTGCCTATACTACCACCTTCCTTTTTACTCCCCCCCCCCCCCCCCCCCCCACTTGCATGGCCTCCTGTACCATGGTGCCGTGGTCAGTTTGTTCATCCTCCCTGCAGTTCTTGCTCTCGTCCACACAACTTGCAAGAACCTTGTAACTGTTAGACAAGTACAAGGGCTAAGGCTCCTCCAGTGGTACCTCCTGGATCCCCGTACCTGCCTCACTCGCAGTCACACTCTCCTGTCCCTGACCACGGGCCAAATCTAAAGTATTTAGTCTAAAGGGGGTGACTACCTCCTGGAACAAAGTGTCCAGGTAACTTTCTCCCTCCCTGATGTATTGCAAAGCCTGCAGCACGGACTCCAGCTCCTCAACTCTGAGCCAAAGTTCCTCAAGCTGCAGACGTGGTCGCCCCGGACAATACTGCCCAGTAGCTCCCACATGTTGCAGCTGCAACACATCTCCTGCCCTGCCATATCTATAGTATTTATTTAATTAATTATGTCACTGTCAATCAAATTATTTATAATTTTGATCTAAGTACTAACCTCGTTTAATTTATTTAATTAAGTTTAGTTAATTATTAATTTATATGCTATATGGTTTTACTGTAACTTAGCTCACAGTCCTAAGAAAAAGAAATATTCACCACCAATCACCCACCTGCTTTACCTGTGACGTCATTCTTTGATTTTTATCAGAAAGCGGTCGGTCGGCTCTTTTCTAGTGAACTCTCACTCTCGCTTCGCTGTTTTTATCCCCGCTCCGCTCTCACTGTTTTCCACCGCTCTAGTGAACTCTCACTCTCACTCTGCACTGTTTTTATCCCGGCTCCACTCTCACTGTTTCCCACCGCTCTAGTGAACTCTCACTCTGCACTGTTTTTATCCCGGCTCCACTCTCACTGTTTCCCGCCACTCTGGTGAACTCTCACTCTGCACTGTTTTTATCCCCACTCCGCTCTCACTGTTTCCTGCCACTCTAGTGAACTCTCGCTCTCACTATTTCGCACCGCTCTGGTGAACTCTCGCTCTTGCTCGCTGCTGTTTTTATCCCCGCTCCACTCTCTGTTTCCCACCGCTCTGGTGAACTCTCACTCTCTCTCAGCGCTGTTTTTATCCCCGCTCCACTCTCACTATTTCCCACCGCTCTGGTGAACTCTCGCCCTCGCTCTGCGCTGTTTTTATCCCCGCTCCACTCTCTGTTTCCCACCGCTCTGGTGAACTGTCACTCTCTCTCAGCGCTGTTTTTATCCCCACTCCACTCTCACTATTTCCCACCGCTCTGGTGAACTCTCGCCCTCGCTCTGCGCTGTTTTTATCCCCGCTCCGCTCTCGCTGTTTCCTGCCGCTCTAGTGAACTCTTGCTCTCACTCTACGCTGCTTTCATCCCCACTCCTCTCTCACTGTTTCCTGCCGCTCTGGTAAACTCTTACTCTTGCTCTCACTCCGTCCTGTTTTTATCCCCGCTCCGCTCTCACTGTTTCCCGCTGCTTTTACCTAAGGAAGGATATACTTGTCTTAGAGGTGCAACGAAGGTTCACTAGATTGATTTCTGGGATGAGAGGGTTGTCCTATGAGGAAAGATTAAGTAGAATGGGCCCATACTCTCTGGAGTTTAGAAGAGAGGTGATCTAATTAAAACATGTAAGATTCTTAGAGGGCTTGATAGGGCAGAGGCTGAGAGGTTGTTTCCCCTGGCTAGAAAGTCTAGAACCAGGGGGCATAGTCTCAGGATAAGACATTTAGGACTGAGATGAGGAGGAATTTCTTCACTCAGAGGGTTGTGAATATTTGGAATTCTCTACCCCAGAGGGCTGTGGATGCATAGTCATTGAGTATATTCAAGACTGAGATCGATAGATTTTTGGACTCAATGGGAATGAAGGGATATGGGGATCGGGCAGGAAAGTGGAGTTGAGGTCGAAGATCAGCCATGATCTTAATGAATGGCGGAGCATGCATGACGGGCTGTGTGGCCTACTCCTGCTCCTATTTCATATGTTTCTTATGAAGGGCAGGGAGTACTCCATGTGCTGGCCACGTTCGTTCCTCAACCACCACCACCAAAAAATAGATTAACTGGTCATTCATTTTATTTTCCGTTTGTGTGATCTTGCTGAGTTTGTTTATGTAACAGCTGTGACTGCTCTTCAAAGGTAATGCTTGAAATGTGCTATATAAATGCAAACTTTCTGATTCAGATATAATATGGGTGCCCTTCTACTCTGCTACAACTAGTATCTTAACTCCAACCTTCCCTTCCACCCGTCCTCCATAACATTGCAAATTTTTCATTTATCACACCAGCTGCCATTATAGCCTTTCTAGGTTTGTCATATGTAGACAAAAAGCTAGATTGTGGAAACCTGAAACAAAAACAAAATGCTGGAAACTGCAGGTTTTTAATTTGCTGACTTACCTGTGAATCCACTTGGGCTATTTTTCTGTTAAAGATGATCTATGAATGCAAGTTATTGTCAGGCAGGAAAGAGCAGACGAGATAACATTTCAGGTGTGGACCCTTCATCTGAAATTCTGATGAAAGGTCCACATGTGAAATATCAACCAAATTGTAGGTAGTTTTCTGTAGTAAGCACATGCTCTTGGGAATTGTGTTGAGACTGAAACACTTGGAACCCTTACAGCTAGAGAGGAGACTCGGCCATTATTTTGGGCTGGATTCTAACCCAGGTCCTAGAAGTGAAAGGATAGTGCAACACTTTCACTACATCACCCTTTCAGTTATTATAGTATCCTTACCCGTGTACATTTGACTTGAAATTAAGATCGCAAAGCCCCAGTTGACAAAAGTTAATGGTTTTTAACGTTTTAAATTGTCTGCCAGAGAATATTTTATGGCCCCCCCCCCATGTTGAATGATTTTATGGCCATAGGCTGACTGGTTAACTGGAATACAATGAGTGGAGATATGTATTTTCAACTGGAATTAATATTTCTAATCTGAGAGAAACTAGTCTAAATTGCTTTGTGATATTAGTTTTGTCACAGTGATGCTGTAGCTGTTGTATAGGATTTTTATTTCTAGTGGTATTTCTCTAGACAAGTGTTACAGAACAAAGTGTGCTTACTGTGCTTCGTCAGCACATGAATCTGTTGCGGATGGTTTGTAAAACACTTGTACAGGGGGTTCCCTGCTTGTGAACATAGTGCAGTAAGTGTGCCGTGTTACTGAAATTACTTCACTAATCTGGCGAAAGAGGAATTTAATTGTTTGAGTTTAGTTTCCAGGAAAAAGAAAGCCACGATGTTCTGGGCCAGTGGGAAAGTTAGAGAAGACATCGATTAGCAATCACTAGTTCAGGAAAGCACTGAAGCTTTGTTGCTGGATCCAATAAAAGGTTGGAACTATTGTCTGTAGGTACAATAGGCTGGATTTTGCTGTGAGCGGCGAACAAAAGCGCCAGCCCTTCATTAGGCTTGCACGGCAAGTTACTGTAAGTTAGAGACCCATTCAGCACGGCACCCTCTACAGGGCATCTAGGACCTGTGTGAACAGGACAAGCAACTGTGTGCCTCCTTAACCAATCAGATTGAAGAATCATTAATGAGCAGCAGAGAGACTGAACCAGGAAGTGCAAGTGAGAATAGTAAATTCAATATCAAATCAGGTACAGAAAGCAAAATAAAGAGAAGGAAAGAAAGATTGGATTAAGAGACAGCAAGAAAAGGTAAGAACTTTTTAAAAAAAAAGAAATGTCCAACAATAATTAAAAGCTGAAGGAATGAGACTCCACACTTGTAAAAGTAAATTTTCAGTGCCAGAGAGGTTGTTTGGCAGTAATTAAGACTTACCACACCATTAAAAGGGTACTTATACTGGAATGGACAAGCCCTAATTTTTTTTGGCGAGTTTAGTTTGTATCTATGAGGTAAGTACAGGAACTTCACGTTGTCCAATGTATTTGAATGGTGAGTCAGACTGCGAGATGCCGTTTTCGCACAGCTTTTTGGAGGAGTAGGGCATCTCGGACAACTTCCAGATTTCCGCGTTTAACTGCGCATGTACGGTTGCTGGAAGTTACTGTCCGATTTGCACATAAATAACGGTGAGCGCTGTTATCCTCACCGTTATTTTTACAACAAAATCCAGCCCAATATGTAGGAAGTGCAGTAAGTACAAGGACTCAAGTATGTAAAAGTTTGGAGTAAAGAATTTACATGTTTTGATTCAAACAGAAGCAGATTTTAGATTTTAGAATTACATGTGATGTTCCAACCAGGTGCAGTGAGTCTGAAAGTTATACATGAGTGCTTTTTATGTTTCAGTGCTGACTTGATTTCAAACTTGTCAGTGCTGTTTTGGTTGATTTAAAATACTTTAATAGTGCAACTGAATGAAATGTGCCTTCAAAGCAGTATAGTCTATTAAAATGAATGAATTCTTATTTAAATTTCTTTAAGAAGCATATGCTGCACCTTGTAATTGTCAGCCATTGCTCAGTGCTAGCACTCTTGCCTCCTGAGTCAGAAGGCTGTGGGTTCAAGTTCCACTCCAAAGACTAGAGCACAAAATCTAGAAGGAGATGCTGCACTGTCGGAGGTGCCATCTTTCGAATGAGACGTTAAAACGAGGTCCGTCTGCCCTCTCAGGTGGACGTAAAAGATCTCATGGCATTGTTCGAAGAATAGCAGGGGAGTTCTTCCTGGTGTCATTGCCAATATTTATCCCTCAACCAACTTCACCAAACAAAACAGATTATCTGGTCATTATCACATTGCTGTTTGTGGGACCTTGCTCTGTGCAAATTGCCTGCCATGGTTCCTACATTACAATATTGACAACACTTCAAAAGTCCTTAATTGGCTGTGAAGCGCTTTGGGACGTCCTGAGGTCGTGAAAGGTGCTATATAAATGGAAGTCTTTTTCATGTCTTCACTCTAACTCTTTTCTTGATTGTGTGTGTTCTCGTGTTTCTTGCAGGAACCTTGTGTTTGCTGAAGACAGGAGTGAGAGATGGAGCCACCAAAGGAAAGAGTTTCTATCTGTGCGGAAACCAGCATAGCTCACCGTGTGCATTCACGCAGCTTGCTGAGTATGTATTGCTTGTTCTGGATCACAATATAGAGGAGGAAGTAGGAGTTATGTTTTGTTGAGAAATTTTTGAGTTGATACATTTTACTCAAAGATGCAATCTTTAGAATCCAGTTAGAAATTTTTGGAGCCAAGCAATGTGGAGATTCGCAGGTTGCAAGTGTTGGCAATACTGTAACTGAAAATTTAGTGAATTTAAGCACCATACAAACTTCTGTCATTGGTCAGAACATTTGTGCCTGTGACCATTTCAAGGCCCTGTAGTGATTTAGAAAATAGGGGAAATTTTCCAGGTGCCCTGACCAACATTTATCCCTTAACTAACATCATGAAAAACCGATTAACTGGTCATTTATCTCATTGATGTTTGGGACACTTTGCAAATTGTCTGCCACATTTGCCGATAAAACAACAGTGTCTGTACTTCAAGCAGTGTCTGTACTGTAAAGCACTTTGGGATGTCCCGAGGATGTGAAAGACGCTTGTTACAAATTTCAGATCTGCCTAAAATATTCTCTCGGGTTCAGCGGTGCTGGTTATTCCTGTGAGCGGTTCCCACGTCTTGTGTTTAGGGACATGTCTATATCTAATTATACAATAGCATAACCTGGGGGTGTAACAATAGGACCCCTTTGTGATCCGAACCAGATAGAGACTTTTGCATGTGCCATTTCCCAGTCTTTCAGTTGATGGACTGAGAAATACTTTAGTGAGAAGAAGTCAGATATGAATCACTAAGATGCTTTATTTTACAGACAGCAAGTGAGCATACAGAGTAACAGGTCTAATCAAATTTCACCTTAATCTATCTCATTTTAGTTCCTGTCTCGTGATTAACAAAATGCTACTATTTAGTTAACTCCAGATGATAAGGGTGAGGTTGGTGGGTGGGATGTATTAAAGCTATGTAGACAAATTTGTGGAATATTGCTATTTGCATACCACTTTAAGCTGAGGCAGTAAGAGTCAATAAACTCATCCCAGACTCATTGGGCTCGATTTTAGCACCCGCGATCGGGTGCGTTGGTGGCGGGGGGCTGCGAAAATCGGGGATTCCCGGGGCGGGTCGGGAGCGCGGTTCCAACCCGCCCACTTCAGGGTTTCCCATTGACGTGCTCACATGCGCGCGCAGCCCCCGCATGTGGGACTCCCGCCGGCAATTAAAGCCAGTGGGGTGCCACTTAAGGTATTTATTTAGGTATTTCAGGTCGTTTAGAGACCTGATTAACATGATATTTTAGGAGGGGTGGGATTTTGCAAACAACTAGGACTGTTTCCCGTACTGGGGGAAACACTTCCAGTTGAAATGGACTTGTTGCAGCCATCAGCCTGTGGCAGCTGCAAAGGTCCATTTGACAGGTGTGGGGGGAGACCCTCACTCATTGCAGGAGGCCACTCTGTCACTTTGGACAAAGTTTGGCCTCCACCACCCTCCCCCTAACAATAAAATTCACCAACTTGCACACTTACCCCGGTGTCCAGACACATTTACCTACCTTGCGGACCCCCTCAAATGTACATCTTCCGGATGGGGGCCGCCGTAGCTGCAGTCATGACCTCCTCGGAGGACGAACAGCATCACCAGCCTCGTCGGCCACGCCGTCCACCTCTGACACGTGGAGCTCCACAACACAGTGCTGTGACACATCCATCTGCACAGCAGGAGGGAGGGCAACCACAGAGAGAGATGCGTCGCAGAGGGCACTACCCTCGCCACAGGGTCCACAGACCGGGGCTCAGCTTCCTGGACCTCTCTGAGCAGCAGTGCACACGGAGGCTCAGAGTCACTCGACATGTAGTCGTGGACATCTGCAGCCTCCTTCATGCCGAGCTGCTCCCGGCTGGCCCGAGCACCATCTTCTTACCTGTCGCTGTCAAAGTCACCACTGCCCTCAACAACTTCTCCTCCGCATCCTTCCAGGGTGCCACCGGGGACATCACCAACGTCTCTCAGTCGTCTGCACAAAAGAGCCCTGCAAATACACCTACACCCACTCTGCAGTGACACAATGGGTGGCATCAGTTGTGGGTCTTCATTGCGATCCTCAGGAAAGGGCATTATTGCACAAACCAGACAAGATTCGCAAAGACATGGCAGTAGTGGTGCCAATATAATATGTAATGTGAGTTGATCAGAAATTAAATATAAGTAAAAACCATGACAAACCCTGAAACACCCTTGTGCATCCCCTTCATGCTTATGACACGTTTGCCTTACGCTTCCTACTGCACATATATGATGCATGCCCTGTGGCTGCAGCACAGGTAGTGGCAGGTTGAGTGAGGCTGACTGTGAAAGAGATGCATGAGAGGGTGAGTATGAGATAGAGCCATGAGATTGTAAGAAGATTGGGTTGGGTGGTAGTGGCGGGCTGAGTACTGGCGAGGTGAGTAAGTGCAGGTAAGATGAGGATTAGATTTGAGTGGGTGTGAGGGGTGATGTGACAGAGTAGTGTTGGCTGTGCAGAAGGAGATGTGGGGTGGGGGCGGTGATGTGGCAGACAGAGTGTAGGGGAATGAGTAAGCGTACTCACTTTGGCTGACCTACTTAGGCCGTTGCAGCGCCTCCTGCACTGTATGCAGGTGCGTGATATGTTAGTGGTGCTGGTGACCTCCCCTGCCTTCTTGGTGGCAGAGGCAGGCCGCTTCCTCCCGCCCGCCGGGGGAAAGATCTCTGTCCTCCCCCTCCTCCTCACCCCATCCAATAAGAGCTGGAGTGAGGCATCATTAATCTGGGAGCAGCCTTCCCCCTGGGCTGCTCCATGCTGTAATATTTCCTATTTCTTGCAGCATCAGTCAGTGGAGGACTGCCCCTTTAAATAGCGCTCCTCCAGCTGACAGACCTTACTGCGCATGCTCTGTCACACTACTCCGTCACATCACTCCTCACACCCACTCAAACCTCATCCTCATCTTTCCTGCACTTACTCACCTCGCCAGCTTAGCAGTGGGAAACCCAGAAGATCAGGTAAGTGGATCCAATCAGCCTGCGATTGTGCGCGGAGCAGACTGATTTCACCGGGCGCGTTACCCACGCGCCCAATCGACCCCCCGACGCCATGGTAATATCGGGCCCGTTATGTCAAGATGGTCCCATTCATTCTGAGAATAGTAGTAGATAGTTTCTAGGGACACACACCCAGGTGTGTGGAGGGTACGGTAATAGGCTTGGTCAGCACCTCTGGCCCACTCGAGATGGGGAGGGATCGGGAATCAAGCCCCAACAAGAGGATAAAGATCCACTGTTGCTTGTTAGCAGGCTGAAAAAAATTACTTTTCTTAGTCTTTTTTCTCTGGAACCTAGCCAGCTATCTAAGCCAAGGTTGGCTTTCTTCTTAAAGGTGACCTGCCTGGACCTTACTGGCTTCCCTCTCAGCAGACCTCACCAACTGATTGACCAGCACATGGGTCTTTATTCTCTTGTTTCCTAACCCACATGAAGTTGGGGTTTGATTCCCGATCCCTCCCCCTGTCTTGAGTGGGCCAGAGCTGCTGATCAAGCCTATTACCGTACCCTCCACACCCCCGGGTGTGTGTCCCTAGAAATCTGTCTCCTGCTAGTCTCAGAATGAAAGGGACCATCTTGACATAATGGGCTCAATTTTAACTGTGAAAAGCAGGAGGGTTGGGGGTGGGGGGGCATTGAAAATTGCTACCATTTCAGACCCGCCTCCAACCCGGACATTTCCGGTTTTCACTAGGGTGGGAAGAGGGGCAGGTGACCAACCTGCTCCTAGGAGGTGGGTCGGGCCTTTAAATCTTTCAAGGTGGCTTCGGGCCTACATTTTTCTGGACTTCCCGATTGCAACCCCAGGGGGGCTGGGATTCCCAGGCCTTCTGTTTCACGCCTCGTGAAAGGAGGTGAGAAGGCCCGAGACTAACAGGTAGGTGCCTAGAAAGGCACAGCTTGTGAGCCCGGAGGAGCAGCAGTGCTTCCCCCAGGCCCAACAAGCCTACCTGCACTGACCCCCTAAGGATCGCGGATCCCCAACCCCAATCCTCCCCCTCAACGATCGTGGACCCCTGCGATGACCCCTGATCCTGACAGCACCCCTCCCCCGGTGACGGACCCCCGATCCCTCCCCCCATGACTCGCGATCTCCGTGCCTCCTGTGCGCGCACGCCCCCCCCCCCTGGCATCCATACAAACAAAGACTTACCTGCAGACTTACCTGAACACATCCTCTCCCTGGCTGGTCTCCCATCCGACTGAGACCTGCCTGTCGTTCAGGCCAGTCAGTTGGACGGGAAACCGACAAAAAAAAATTGTCTACATAGCTTTAATACACATTTCCTCCCCCCTCTCCCCAACCTCATCCTTATCCTCTGGAGTTAACTAAATAGTAGCATTTTTAACATGAATTAAACTAAGATACTCCCATGGCGAACTGGTCAGAAATCCCAAAAAGCACCAGTGCTGGATAAATGTAAGTTCTTTCTTTCAATTGTAGCATCAAAATTCATCTTTATTTAAAAATAGTGACAGTTACATCATGAATGCTGCACATATACAAAGCCAAATATAATGCTCCTACCACGCCCTCAGTTGGGACTATAAGTAAATTTTTGGTGAAGTAGTTTCATTTAGAGCATTTATTTTTAGTTACCCCCTGTTTCCTCTGATACTGCGGCTCCCACTAACAGTTACTGTAATGGCTATATGTTTTCTGCACTAAGTCACTCTATTGTCTTTCTTTCCCAGTATTCCTGTGTCTCACTGCCTGGTACACGAAGACTCAATTGTAGAACTTCAGGCAATCTCTAGAAAATCAGACACCCAGTCTTATCGGTATGATTTACTATTCCTATTGTGTAAGCAACTCCACTTGATATTTCCCATAATGAGCAATGAAATCAACATGATACTGAATCCTTTTGTGTTTCTTATCCTGAGGGGCAGGAGAGTGGGAGAATGATGTCATTTTTACATTGGGATGTTAGTACTTGCGCATTTTTCTTATAGCTTTGCATCTTGAAACTTGTTCTAGTGGCTGAGACGCATTTACCTAGTAGGCCAGCATAGTTTCTTGTTCATACCAGGATTTGGATCTTTCTATCCTATGGATATGATCTCTTTTCCCAGTGGAGTGAGCTGGATGTGATGCATAGCCTTTTCTAATTTCTAAGTTTGGCCATTCAGCCAGAGGACATAATTTAAATAAACACTGTCAAGACATTCTTGTCATTGTGAATTACTCCAACAAAGCACCATAAAAATTGTTTTCTCTCTGTGGTTCCATGATAGAATCACTCTTGTGTGCATAGCACAGCAGGTAGCTCCATCACTGGAATTGGTTCTGTCTTCTTCCATACATAGAGCCTATGATATGAAAGCATATGTTCGCTAATTGGAAGGAAATTTAATAATTTCCCTCCCAGAGCAGGAATAATGAAAGTGTGATTGAGGCACAGCATTTGCAATCGATTTTGATTTGTAATGTTTGTCTTATGCTCTTCCTGTAGGTTATATTATCGCTGTGTGAAAGGGAAGGCAGATAAACTGAAATGGTGTGGAAATGTGCCCTGGCAGGTATGGATATTTGATAGAAGTTTGTACTATAGCATTTGGCAGTAGTTAAGATGTTGTAATGTTGATAACCCATTATATTAACACCAGAAACTAAAGGCATGGAGTATCATTATTTTAAGGAGTTGTGGTTCTTAATATTGCATTTTTGGACTGGTGTTAAAATAAGGTACTGGATAAAAATAGATTTAAAAACGTTACCTGCACATCAACTCTGCTGTCTGAACAGAGAGCATTTGATGCTTGCACGAGATGCAGAAATGGAAAAATGTTCCCCCAGCACTGACACTCCTCACTTTAATAAGAAAAGATACAGATATTATATTCCACATGGATTTATTCAGCTGGGTTTTCACATAAGGTGCAGCTTTTCATTTTTAATAAAAAGTAGATTCTCTCCAATATGCGTTCATTTTTTGGACATGCCCAAGAAATATTACTTGTTAATATTTCTGTTTTTCAGGAACCAAATTCAAAGCTGTCATCAACCGAAAGAAATGCCCATCATGTTGCAGGGCAGCCCCACCATCTTAAGAAGCAAGAACGAAATCCTTTCCGAGTTCCAAGTGAGAATGCGAAGCCATCAATGTGGAAAGTTGCCACTGATAGCTGTACTAGCGAAGAGACTGAGTCTGAAAGAAACAAGAAGCATAATGAGGATGTAGGCGAGACGTTGAAGTTGAATGGTTTGCCAGTAAGTGATGAGGTAGCGAAGAAGTCTCATGATGGATTCAAGATCAAGGAAAAGTTATCTGGTGAGGCTAAAAAACTTGCTGTTAAGGACTCCGAGTCCCAAAAAGAAGCAATTCATCAGCTTAAGTGTGATGCCAGAACTGAATCTAGCAGAAAGGAGAAAGGTCACAGTTTACCATGTTTAAAACCATTAGGCTCCATGACACCTGACAAAGGAAAATTATCAAAGCCATCCCAGACAAAAGAGAAGAATGAAGTGCAATTAGGATCTGAGAAAGAGCATGTTCATAAAGAATTATCTAAGCGCTCATCACACAACGGAAATGCTGCAACCATCGGCAGTGCACACTTGGAAGGGGAACAACTAAAGGACAGACAAGCATCAAGCAATAAAAATGAATGTAGTTGTGAAAATGAAAAGTCAAGTACCACTCAAAAATGCTGTATGACCAGGATACCCCGACAGACCCAACCAAAAAATACTCAGGAAAACCTCTCAGAACAGACACAAGGAGCCATAGTTGAACACAGTGCTACTGGACGCTGTTCAGTTCTTTCTACATATAGCACTGATTCAAATAGGAAAATAAATGAGGAAAGTAAATCATATGGACAAATTCAGGCTGAGGCACCTGTTAGTATTGGAGGAGAAAACAGCCATACCACATTAGAGCAAAGTATGCCCAGCAGTCAGTCAGCATCCAAGCAGACAGCAGCTACGAAGAAACCAAATATAAGTAATGGACAGAGAACAATCACAACCTTTCCTGGATTTGAGTATGCCTCAGCCCCTGTGGAAACCAAGAAAGCTGTGGCACTGCACAACCAGCTGACTGCTCAACTTAAACAGAAAAAGGTAACAGTCATGAGCAGAGGGAACATAAAGGGACAGTGATATTATGTGATTTTTATCATTCTTTGGGATGTGGGCATTGCTGGCAAGGCTAGCACTTATTGCTCATCCCTAGTTGCCCTTGAGAAGGTGGTGGTGGGCCTTTTTGAACAGTTGCACTCCATGTGGTGAAGGTACTCCCGAAATGCTGTTGGGTAGGGAATTACAGGAGTTTGAGCCAGTGACAATGAAAGAATAGCAATATAGTCCAAGTCAGGATGGTGTGTGACTTGGAGGGGATCATGGAGGCGATGGTGTTTCCATGTACCTGGCGACTTGCTGCAGCACATCCTGTAGATAGTATTTTATCAATAAATGATCTCAGGTAGGGAATTAAGTGCACAGACTATAGATATATTATGTTACTGGGAATACAATCTGAGTTTAAATTTCATCTGCAGTGTTGATGAGGTTAATGTAGGAATCCACAATTGTAGAAAGATTCTTCTCAAAAGCAAAAGGAAGGTGGCACATAAAACAGGTGATGTAAAGTTTTTAAAAATTGTATATTTTTTAAACTGATTTGTTCTGAAACCATATTTTTTCTCATACACACGGACCTATTCAAAATAGGAGCATTTCAGTATACTGCAGATAGTTTTATGAATGGATATTTTCATGTTCAACATAAATTATGTGAAAATCTTGTTATTTTGAACTGGGGGAACCTGGAGGATTCAATTTTGTATTAATACTATTCTGTGTTTATAGAATAGCTTTAATTATAGGGAAATATCAGAAATAATCCACTGAATTCTTAAATCAAGGAATATTAGAAAATGTTAATTTTTGTAATTCCTATTTCCCATCTTTCTTTGTTTATCATCTGTTGACATGACAACCATCACACATGCTTCCCCTTCAATCAGGATGGTGAAGTAACTTGGGTGTGGACATATCTCTAGCTGATTTTTAATATCACTTCTTTGTTAATCAGTATAAGTGTAGGGTTGCAAATGTACCAATGTCGACGTTAACCTGCCTTGCTTCTAACTGGGAGTCCTCCATCTAGCAGAATGGCTGAGAGTTGACTTTACCATCTGATTGAAGTCGGCACAGTCGACTTACATTAAAATCTGGTAAGCAGATCTTCTGCTTTCTGGTTTGAGAGGTAGGAATGGTGACTTTGGAACTGCAACGCCAATTGGTATGCTAACTGCTATTAATTCCAAGGTGGGTTTCAAATGGCGTGTAATTCTCTCTATACTGGTTAGTTATCAATTTGTTACATTCTGTTAAATTCGTAACATGCCTGTTTTGATAATTCAGTAACACAATTTGCTACATTCGTGATTGGCCAACCGGAAATAAATACTTCCTGTTTAAATTTAGGAAGAAAAATGATAGGAATAATAATGCTTGTCAGTATTGCCGTTTTCATGTCTAAATATTTAATTTTTCAGAATACTCTGCGAACAGTGAATGTTGCTGCCCTCCCTGATAAAGGTCAGAGGTTAATAAATCAGGTCAAAGACCTGGAGGATGCTCTCGGTGCACTGTGCTTGTCTGCTACAGATGAAAAGGAGAAAGGTACTATGTTGAGCTCGCTAAAATTAATGACTAGATTTTCTTGAATGGGTGAGCAGGACATTTTCAAAGTTACCGGAGCTTTTTTATACTGTGTTAATTTAAATCTAATCATCTTGGATGAATCATTGCTGAGCCTTCTGATTTTTAATTTTAGAATTGATTCCACCAAAAGAATAAGTTTGTTACTTCTTTTGAATTCCAAATTCTGCAGTCTACACATAATGGGCATCAGTTTATGAGTTCATCCTGCCAGCAGGGAGCTTCACCCACTTGAACATAAGAACAGGAGTAGGTCATTCAGCCCCTCGAGCATGTTCTGCCATTCAGTTAGATCATGGCTGATCTGAATCTTAACTCCATTTACCTGCCTTGGTTTCGTAACCATTGATACCCTTGCCTAACAAAAGTCTTATTAATCTCAATTTACCTCAATAGCTTTTTGGGGGAGAGAGTTCCAGATTTCCACTGCCCTTTGTGTGAAGAAGTGTTTCCTGGCAGCGCAAACTGGAAATTTGGGTGCATTCTATCCACGATTTTCCAACCAGACTGAGTTTGAGCTGGCAGCGTGGACTTGTAAATTTACCCTCAGCAAGATCCAGGAGGTTAGAGACTCCTAAGCACCAAGATGCTCTGCTGTGAAATTATATGATGTGAATTCCTACACAATTTGTACATCTAATCTCAATGAAGCCATCAAGCAAGGTACTTCGCTGAGGCCAGGTACTTCGTTAGTGGAAGCCAAGTTGGTAATCATGGGTTTACGTACAAACTGACATGTACTGCCAGTGAAGCTATAAGGATAATTGAACTCAAATTCTAACACTGTCTACTCTCTAGGAGAGGAAGCAACAAACAGCCAGACCAATCCCTTCGATAAAAGTGGCACCATCTTATTAAATAAACCTATACCCGATCAGGGTCCCAGATCTGATGCAACAACTTCACGTTTCAATGATGCTTCTTCGCTGGGGTCAAGTCACTTTTATAACCAGGTGTACAGAGGTAAAATATCACAAGAAAGCATTCTTTTAAGAACAATTAGAATCACAGAATGTTACAGCACAAAAACAGGCCATTCGGCCCATCAAGTCAGTGCTGATGTTTTTTTCCTCTGGGCCATCTTGCCTATTCCCGCTGCTGCTGGTTTCCCATGCCTTTTAATATTCCTCTTTTTCGTGCAACTGTCTAATTCTCTTTTAAAAGCATTTAAGGACCATTCAACATCAGTTTGTGCCAGAGTATGATACCTTCTGTTCTTCAACTTGCCCTGGACAAGTTGTTCTTTTTGGCAATCAACTGCTGGTTTCTTCTTTTTGTCCCCATTAAACTCCTAGTAATTATGTCTCAAATCAGCTCATAGCTTTCTTTGGATATTAGACCAGACAACATTTTGATGCTCCTTTATCTCTCAGGCTCAGATATGACTAAACCCCTCAACTGGATTTTGGTCATGTAAACCACCCCACAGCAAACATTATATAGAGAAACAACTTAATGTAAACTTTAATTGTGGATTGAAAACTCTTATTGCTCAGTTGAATCCAAATAAGAACATAATGGATTTTAGCAATGCTTCAGCTTCTTCACAATTATAAATAAGGTGCAATTGTGCTTTAGTTTTAAAAAAAAAATTACACCACTATTTACCTTGGAGGAATGTTGCTAGGAATATTATATTTCACCTTATCAACTGCTGTCCTGAAAAATAAATATTATAGTCTGTTTTTTAAATGTCAGAATCTTCCTTCTGAGCTGTAAGATTCTAAGAATCCTTCTGTGCTGCATTGCAAGACGGTTTGAAATCCTGCTACTAAATTGTAATTACTGTCAGGTGGCTAATACCGTTAATACTTCAGATCAATACCCCTGCAGGCAATGGTAATGGGAATTCAATTTAGCAGTTCCAAACCATACAGCCACACAGTTATTCCTGCCAGAAAACCAGTATTGGTATTGAACAATGTTACCTTTTTATCTTTATCTTCTCTTTGCTTTTTTAATTCTTCAGTTAGAACAGTGTTGTCCAATAGAAATCGCTGACTAGCCACCTGCGTGACTACGGCAACACCATTTTAGCCACATGCACTAATTGTAGTGGAAAATGCCTTGCACACAATGCAGGTAAATTTACTTTAGGTGTATATTATCTACCATCATTGTGTGAAACTGTGCAGTCTTTCTCATTCATCATAGTTCGGAATTCTGGCATGAATTTATTAGACACACAACATCTTTGTGCAGCTTCTAGATTTTTGTCCAGCAGTTGTGAGCAGTACTTTGACTTCCTCCGCCTGATCGCTTCAAATGTTGACTTACACAACAGGATGTGTCAGTCCCACCCCTGCTCTCGATTCGTAACTCAGTTGGAGCTGCTCGTAATTGGTTGGGCTTGTTTTTCCTGCTGACCTGGAGCAGATATTCCAAGTGGTCAAGTTGCACACCATTTTAGCAGATAGCCAATAAGTAATAACCAAGGAAGTAAAGCACATACAACGATCAAAAAAGGCTAAAGTACTCATGCATACGATATACGAATATAAGTGTTGAGATCACAAGCCCAACAACGGTCTATTACTCTTTTTTTTAATTTACTAATCTCCTTCGTAACAAGTGGCTAGTGGCGAATGTATTGGACAACACTGAGTTAGAATGCCACAGACTGAAAACATCTTGACTGCTACTGATGCCATTTTGCACTTTTCACAAAGTGAATATATTTGAAACAAAATCCATTTGGTGATGGCTGCTGGAAATTAAAAATTGCCGCTGGGTGCTTGGAATTCCTGAAGAATTGTGCTAGTGACCTAGCAAGTTTTATCAGCTCTCTGTGCAGATGTAGAATTGTAAATAATGTACTTGCAAAGGTAGGCTCTTTATAAATTGGTCTGTCTCGCAGAGTAGTGGGTCTCAAAATTAAGGCTGTGGACCCTGTAGGCAGCAGTACCGTTCTATCACAAAATCCACCATTAGAGGCTGTGTAGCTGTTCACATTTCCTTTTCCACGTTTGATAGCACCTCTATTATCCAGACTCCAGTTATCTGCTTTTCCAATTACTTGTAAGAATTATTGCAAAATACTGCCTTGTGAGCGGCATCAGTTCACTGCTCAGCTTTTATATATATTTCATCTCCTTGTCTCTGTTGAATAAAGCCATATAATTTCTTTTGTTATTTGTAGTGTAGCAGTCGTACCATACTCTGGAATTATCTACCAATTTCTATTGTCCACAGGGGGCTCCTCCACTATGGCAGATAATAAAGGTTCCGCTATAGATGCATATCTGAGGCTGATAGGAAAAATTCTATACAAGGAACTAGAAACATAGAAAATAGGAGCAAGAGTAGGCCATTCGGCCCTTCGGGCCTGCTCCGCCATTCAAAATGATCATGGCTGATCGTCTCACTCAGTGCCCTGTTCCCGCTTTTTCCCCATATCCCTTGATCCCTTTAGCATTAAGAAACATATCTATCTCCTTCTTGAATACATCTAATGATTTGGCCTCCACTGCCTTCTGTGGTAGAGAATTCCACAGGTTCACCACCCTCTGAGTGAAGAAATTTCTCCTCATCTCGGTTCTAAATGGCATACCCCGTATCCTGAGACTGTGACCCCTGGTTCTGGACTCCCCAGCCTTCGGGAACATCCTCCCAGCAACTAATCTGTCTAGTCCTGTTAGAATTTTATATGTTTCGATGAGATCAGTGTTTTATATGTTTTGATAGGTGTCAGAATGTGGTCCTTACTTTCAAGTAACTCCTTGGCTTCACACACTCTACTTTTATGCTCCTCTTGCCTTACATCCCCATGTGCATTCTCTACTCTCTAACACCAGGATTCTCTTCGTCACCCACTCCTGTCCTTTGGAACCTCTTGCCCAGTTCCTTCTGCCTTGCCAGCCCCTTCCTTGCTTTCATACACCTCCTCAAAACTTCTCCTTAGCCATGCCTTTGTTCCCCCAACCCTAATCCTCTCCATTTTTGCCCCCAGCCGCTCGACATTCTCTGTTTAGTGCTCCTTAAAGTAAAGTGCTTTGAGACATGAGTTCTTTAGAAATGCAAGGTGTCGTAAAAGTCTGGTCTTGCTCTAATGGATCTCTTGTTTATTTCAAGATCTGTGGTAGAATCTGAACTTCCTAGCAAATTTAAACTTGAGCTTGGTATTGAACTTGTGTTGTGTGGAGAGTGTTCTGATATTTAAATTTACTATTGTGTTTCTTCCTTTCCCCTCCCCCACACTTTTGTCATTTGAGGTTCCCACTCTATAACACTTTTTTGATATTATGTGTAAAGAGTTGAGTATTCGATGCAACTAATTTATGTTGATGTTATTCTTTGATTGAACCACACACTGTGTCTCCACCCACACCCCCCCCCTCCCATTCCTCGCTCAACATTCAAATACAACTTCAATTATTTAAAAATATTTTAAACAAAAAATTCTTTATGGTATAATCACAAGTCAGGAGAAGTTTTCTTTTCATTTTTCCTCAATATGCCGCAGGGCAGATAAACTTTCTTTTGTTCTGCCTGGTATAGTTGGGATAAGTTTGAACAATTTGTCGCATGGACCCATCTTGCCCTCTACAAGTGTTGTCTTTGAGTGGAATGATGGTCAGCCGTTTCCCAGGGAGGTTATGCTAGAACTGTATAAAACATTGGTTAGGCCAAAACTTGAGTACTGCGTACAGTTCTGGTCACCACATTACAGGAAAGATGTGATTATACTAGAGAGGGTACAGAGGAGATTTACAAGGATGTTGCCAGGGCTGGAGAATTTTAGCCACGAGAACAGATTGGATAGGCTGGGATTGTTTTCTTTGGAACAAAGGAGGCTGAGGGGAGATTTAATTGAGGTATATAAAATTATGACGGGACTAGATAGAGTGGATAGGGAGGACCTGTTTCCCTTAGCAGAGGGGCCAGTGACCAGGGGGCATAGATTTAAAGTAATTGGTCGAAGGATTAGAGGGGAGCTGAGGAGAAATCTTTTCAGCCAGAGGGCGGTGGGGGTCTGGAACTCACTGCCTGAAAGGGTGGTAGAGGCAGAAACCTTCAACTCATTTAAAAAGTACTTGGATGAGCATTTGAAGTGCTGTAACCTACAGGGCTACGAACCAAGTGCTGGAAAGTGGGATTAAGCTGGATGGCTCCTTTTCGGCTGACATAGGTACGATGGGCCGAAAGGCCTCCTTCTGTGCCGTAACTGTCCATGTTTCTATTTTGCTGCCACAGTTTAAAACAAGGTTAGATGAAATTGAGATAAAATGGCTCATTTTATTAGAAATGTGAAAGAAGCAAATTATGTGGGGAAGACAGAGGAATTTGACTGTCCTATATGCAAACAATGGGGATTTCAAGTCCAAATTTTGTTTTTAAGTACAGATTGTAAAGTGTTTTAAAGTTGCCCATTCTTGATTCCTCTAATCCCACAAGGAATGGAAATCGCTTTGAGAATTGTGAATTATTTATTTCTCTTAATTTCAGCAAATTCTCAGCAGCAAAACCTATACGGAGGACGAATGACAGAGGATCGACTCCGCACCGTCAAGAACATGACCAGTGAGGCCATTGACCAACTCCACAAATCATTGGAGTCTTGCCCAGATACATCTGATGAGGCTGAAGATCCACCATATCTCAAGGTAATTGTAAATTAGATTATATTGTTCTGTTTAAATTTGCAGCTTGGTGTACTTTTTCCATTTGGAATTGATTTTGGTGATGCCCTGATATTCTCAGCCATGTGGTTCAGTCCTTTAAAGCTGCTTGGCAGGGATGGGATGGGTTTGATCAGTTCTCAGTCAGGGATCCATCTACCTCTTTTGCATGTACGCCTTGTGAGTAGATATTATGGGGCCATTGATAATAGTTATAGAGTTGTCTGGATAGGCCCACTTTGCAGCTAAAGAGGATTGTGTGATAGTGAGAGAAAATGTTTTGTCCTTCTAGAAATAGCCTAAATGAACCTGAAACGGTAACTGTTTCTTTCTCCACAGATGCTGCATGACCTGCTGAGTATTTCCAGCATTTTCTGTTTTTATTTCAGATTTCCAGCATCCACAGTATTTTGCTTTTGGTTAAATGAAGTGTTTGTTGTTTCCCACACCTGCTGCAGTTACGCATAACAAAGCCTTGTTTCCAAAATGTATGTTTGTTGATATCAGTATAAGTAAATGGAGTGCTGAATTCCTTGCTGCTTTCAGAATATGTAGGGTATGTAATTTCTGAAACTTCTGCAGAATTCTTTTATAGGCTTTCAAACTTTAAATGTCATAAATTAGAGTTGTAAAATATTTCCACGTAATTTTTGAAATTACTTATTTGATAAGGGTCTTCAAAAGATGGAAAGTAAAAAAATATATATATCTTTTCAGTTATCTCCTATCAATAATGTTAGCCAACACCAGTTTTGCAATCATGTAAAATGACAGGATTATACTGAAAAATTACATTTCTTCCTGTCAGCCAATACTATTATAAACCTCAACCTGTGTCACACACCAGGAAGGAGATTTTCTCCCTCAAAAGTTATGATACCCAGCACAAGTCAGCAGCCATGGTGGTCATCGTAGGCAGTAATGGAAGATTTATGTGCCAATGAGGGGGTAAACACAACAACTTAAAAGCTGAAGTGACTGTAAATCTGTGTATATTATTAAAGTTCATGGATGTTAACAAGCAATAGGCTTGTGGGGTATGGATGGTAGTTATAAACTTTCCATACATGTCATTATCAGAAGCTCAATTATGTGGTAGTTTTGTAAGCGGGTTGGCAACTTTTCTATATTTAATACAGAGACTTCCAAAGTTTTCAGTAAATTCCATCTGCCCAAATTTGAAATTTAGGACAAACGGGAAAATCTGGACAGCTGGATTTTACAAAAAAAGTCAGTGTAGGCAGTAATGGAACTTTGTAAATGGGCTCTGTACTAAATATGGTAAATTGGCATCGCTGTTGTATTGCATTGCCAACTTTCTGTAGAATGAGCTTTACTAAAGACATTGTAACTGTTTCATTTCAAGATTCTATTTTGAGAATACAGTAGAATTCTTTTTTTCATGACACCTCCCCACCCCCACCCCCATCTATGACATACACTCCCTTTATTCAAGAATTTCAATTAATCAGTACATAAAGAGGATAATTTTTGTGGTAGCTATACAAGAGCTGTAGTAAATCCGCCTTAAGTTTGTTTGAGTAATGACAGTACAATACTGACTCGATTGACCGCCTTCAAAAAGCATCACTTGTGGACTGACATTAGGAGGCTATACAAAGTTTGCTCAGACCATGATGCTATCAGTCCTCATCACATTCAAATGGAATTAGAATTCTATCCATTGCTTTTGTTTAAACTATAAATCCAATAAAAGACTTTGAAGTACGAGTTATAAAATAGGCCTATAAAGTGGTAAAGTCAGTGTTACAAATTCATAGGTCTATAGTAGATTTTCTTCTGGTCTTAAGTCATGTCCGTAAGCAGACCTCGCGTCTTCTATGATATGGAGAACATCTTTACTATCCAATATCTAGTTAAACTATAGCGTGATCCAGGGATCATAACAATAAGCCCTTGTTGCCTGTGCTACATACGGTGATCTTTCATACGCTGCTGCATGTCGTCCTCTCTTAGAAGACGGGCTGAAAAGCAGTCTAGTGAGATGGGGCCGGTTGTAAACCAGCAAACTAGTTTATTTTTCGTAGAATATATGAATGAACATAATACAGTTTTGTAGTGAGATACATTTATTTACTTTCACTCCTCATACCATAAAAAAAACAAATGCGCAACTTGCCTCTAGTGTAGGCATATGTCACTGTTGTGAACTCTGATTCAGTGGTGTTAGAAGCAGACAAATAGTAGCCCACTACAGTGAGCCCTTAACGTAAAAACACAAACTCTCCTGACCAGGATAGAGGTCATCCTTTTGCATCCTGCAGCTGCCTGAATAACCTTCTGGTATCTATGTCCTGATTTTTTTTTTAAAAGCCTCTCACCCCGACTCAGAGATCAAAAGAATTTGTTAACACCAAGATGCTAGATGTTTTCCTGATTGGCCAGACATTGCTAACAAATTCATAATTGTTTGGAGTCTGTACAAAAAAAAACTACCAATGGACAGCCCACTATTGGGTTTGCTGGGGAAACTACTTCTTTCAGGCAAGCTTCTGCCCAAAATACAAGTTGTTTATCTCCAAGTGATTTTCATGGAAAAGTGGCCAAAAAATTCCAAGCCATGACACATAGCAATCTCTGATGTAACTGGCACTAACCTTTTTCTTGCAGGCTGTACGTGTTCATACTTCAGCCTGGAACCTTTTAGCCTCCTTGACTGCCTAGAGGGCCAGATCTGTGTCTCTGACCGCCCTAGACTGTTTCTTCCAGAAAACGTTAGAAACAAAGGTGACCTCTGCCCCCTCCCTCAACTCTGGCAGCACTGTGGACCAATACTTGTTGCAAAATTTAAGTTACCACCTTAAATGACACCCAATCCCCCCATGGTGTGAAACCTGGAACCTGCATTGTCTGCCCTGCTAAGCCCCCCTGCAGTTCTAACCCTAGGGTGTGGACTGCTATGGGATGTGCTAAACGACTTCCCTTTGTTTCAAAGCTGGCACAATTTGTGAAAGTGCACAATTTGATGTATAGTTTTATCTAGTTACAATGATGTGAGCTTATTCTGTTTCATTCTATATTATAGACAAAGCTGAAAAAGATACTTGATGCATAAAATGTTGAAAACATTTTTTTGAATCTGTCCTTTACAGGTCCCATTGCTAATTCATCAGAAACAAGCATTGGCGTGGTTACAGTGGCGGGAGAAGCAAAAACCATCGGGTGGAATACTGGGTAAGAGACCTCTTTTTTTAGGAGGCTTGTAAAAGCTGACCTGATCATGGAAAAATATGTACTTTGCATAAAGGGTGGTAGAAGGCAAACAATAAGAATCTTAATTCAAAATAGTGGTTCTCCCTCGTCTTTGCTTATGGCAACTCAAATGATATGCTGTATAAAATGACAGGAGCATTCTACCACATAATACACAAAATATTTTTACTGCTAAGTAAATGGCCCATTATTCATACATACCCTGGGAGGAGGGGGTGATACCCAGAATGTTTATAACAATTGTCCCTTGTGCTAAATGAAAGTTGACTGGATTCTGGATTGGGATCAGATGTCTGTCCATATTTAGTAATAAGCTAATTAGGAACAAAAGGGAAGAGTATAAATGTAAAATATTTACACTATTTACCTTTTTTAGCGGATGACATGGGTTTGGGGAAAACTCTAACAATGATTGCACTCATCTTAGCACAACGGTGCAAGGGGAAGAAAGAAAAAGAGAAAAAGCTAGAGGAGTGGATCTCAAAAACCGGTAAGAAGTGGAGATAATTGCAATGATTTAAATAACAGGAAAAAAAACATGCACTGTGGATTACCATGGGTCTGTCAACCCCGAGAGCAGAAGCCATGACTTTTTTTGCTGACTCTAGTCCTGGGGTGGGGCTTCTGACTGAGGTGGGAGTGCTACTGACTGAAACAAGATGATACTTGGCTCGATGATAGCACCTTCGTCTTTGAGTCAGGAGATTGTGGGTTCAAGCTGCACTTCAGAATTTGAGTACTTTGAGGCTTACACATCGATGCATTACTGATGGAGTGTTGCACTATTGGAGGTGCTGTCCTTCTGATGAAAAGTTAAACTGGCAACCTGTATGCCTGTTCAGGTGGAAGTAAAAGACCCCACTGCACTATTCGAAGAAAAGCAGGAGAGTTCTTCTGGTGTCCTGACCAATATACTTGCTGTAGCAGGATCTTGCTGTATGTATAACAAAAGACTGTACTTCAAAAGTCATTTATTGAATGTGAAGTGCTTTCGGATATCCTGAGGTCTTGATTAAGGTGATATGTGAATGCAAATTTTTTATGCTTACCATGTAGTCCAGCAGGGTGTACATTATGTGCACATATTTGGGTTGTTTAATTTTACCATCCTGTGCATTGTACAGATCATTAAGTGATCACAGTCACCAGTGAGAACAAAAACAATCTATGAATCCAAACACTAATTTGTCATTAAAATTAAATTTTTATAACAGAGAAAAAAAGTGGTTCTGTAACTTAAAAATGCAAAATTATTGTTCACCTTATAAGTTAGCATCTGTTTATATAGATCAAATCTAAGAGTGAAACTTTTTCATAAACTTGAAACTGCAGTACTGTACATCTTCCAGGGAGACTGGTGGTTGTAGTTTTTTTTAAACTGTGAATAATTATGTTCAGTGAAATGAGTTGATCCTCTATTATATTCTGTATGCAGGCAGTTTTAAAAAAAAAAGCTATACACTTTTTAATTACACTAATTAGAACAAGATTTTTATTTAGGAAATTACGTAAAACAACTTTCTGATGTTAGATTTTGGAGGTATTTTTAGTTAACACATTAATTAGGGGTTAAACTGGTCTGTTTAAACTATCCCATTGCTTTAGCTGCATCTTTTTTTAAAAAAAGTTACCTTTTGCAACCACATTTCTTTCCTCAACACTTGCTTTTGCTCAAGGACGGAAAAATATGACCATTATGGTCGGTTAACACCACTGACCATACATGTTGGCGTTATTGAAGAGCTTTAGCTGTATAATGTGTTTGTTAGAATTGCTTGCAAAGCTGGTGATGTAGGAGAGTAATGTAGTTTAAGAAACAATAAATCTTTCCTGCATTTGCAATTTAGAAATAAAAGCCTTTTTTAAAGGGTATACCTTGTAGCTTACATGCAAGTTTTCTGTAAAACTTTGGATTAGATAAAGTACCACAAAATAATTTGTGATGCATTGCATTCTATGTTGGGATTTGATTAAACCACAATGGTTAAACAATTTTCTAACCACCTTTTACAGAAATGCTACTTTAGGGACAACATTTGTTTTGCTGGTGTATAGATTGTCCAAAAAGATTCTATAATGAGTAATAGTAGAAATGCAGAGTGAAGTTTTGCCCATATCAGCATGGTGTTGGCATGATATCCAGCAAAACCAAGATTGATTCTGTCACCGCTGTCTGGTCATAACCTAATATTACATTCTAACGCCCTTTTCGCAACAGATAGCACGTTTGTGAACTCCTGTGGGACACTCATCATTTGTCCAGCATCTCTAATCCACCATTGGAAGAAGGAAATCGAGCGGCACGTCTGTGGAAGGAAACTAAGTATATACATGTACCATGGGCCAAAGAGAGAGAAATCAGCAAAGGCGTGAGTACCTGGAGCACTGTAGTATCCCTACTGTGAAAGTACAATACCATTTACAGCTCTGAATATAAAATACTATATTCAGCATTGTATATGCAATATGGTATGCAACTCAGTATTTAATGCAATATACGGAAGACATTTCTATAATATAAAGTTTGTTCACCTATTTTATTAGAGTTGCGATAAATATAGTTGCTGATCGATCTTTCCAGATTGATATGCTAATTTAACCACCTAATGGATCACTAAATTTTTAGCATGGTTTTATTAATATTAGCACAGGATTAGATTTGTAAACTTGGGGCTGACCAGACCGCTTAGGCCTCACATACAGGTTCCCTGATATCATGTCATATCATGAAATAGTATAATGTAGGTTATTCCTGACATGGGTGAGTTTTTGTTCTTGGATGCTATTTGAGGAAGGCATTAAGCAAAAGCAAGGCACCCCCACCACCACCCCCCCCCCCCCCACCCTCCACTCCCTCCCTTAGAGCCACGGAACATTAGTAGGCAAGTCAATCTGTGGTCACCAGAAACCAGGTTAGTACCAGAATTGGAAGAGGACTGGCACCAGGACACTTGTTTGCCTTATCAGTCAGAGAACAGAGCATAGCAGGGGGACCTAATGAATGGGAAGAAATGTCTCGCATAGCTGGAGAAGTTGATGTTGATGAGCAGCTGTGCCCAGGAAGAGAAATTTAACCTTAAACTAAAAATACCATAAGTGGCATTTCTATTAACCGTAATCTAAGGTATCACAACATTTTCTTATAGCCTTTCAGAATTTGATGTTGTTGTGACAACATATAGCCTTGTTGCAAAGGAGATCCCAGTGAAGAAGGAAAGTGGGCAGTGTGCAGCCAAAGATGAGGAGGCGAATGTAAGTTAAGAATTTTGCGCAGTGATGTGGTTAGTGATCCCACTTGTAGATTTGAGTAGTATGTAATGCCTTGCCATCTTCTCGGGTACGCTGCTGCTTTTATGAGTACCCTGCAATTACTGCTTGCTGGAATGATCACCCAACCAACAAATACCAGATCATAATTTCAGAATAATTCTGAGCACCTGTGGTATTTTGACAGTGGGATAGCTCACTTGAAATATTTTTTGGAATAAGTGGGTCAGGCAGATTATCAGTGTGCTTTCTAATGGGGTAGTTGCAATTTCTATGCTATCAAAAGAGACCATGAAATGATGTTCGTTGTTTCCATAACAGAAAATCTGTTGATCCGGTTAAGGCGAGAGTAAGCAGTGGTGTACTCCATCTCTTCAATCCAACCATGTTCCATTGAAAACCACACACATACCTTTTGTTCTTATGCTGATTTCAGGCGTTGGCTGAGATAAAGTCTTCACATTCTCCTCTGCTGAAGTTAGTATGGACTCGGATCATCCTGGATGAAGCTCACAGCATTAAAAACCCCCAAGTACAGACAGCAATGGCTGTGTGTAAAATCCAGGCTAGAGCACGCTGGGCAGTCACAGGAACGCCCATTCAGAACAACCTTCTGGATATGTACTCCTTGCTCAAGTAAGAAGACAGACCAGAGCATCCTGGCGTTAAACTTTATTATTAAATTGTGTTCTTTGGACACTTCTATATTTTTGCTAGTATTATGCCCATTAATGACGAGAGCATTTAAAAATTTATCATAACATTGTTTCCATTTCTTGAGCTTGTTCCCCTCTTTTTTTACATCTTCAAAATTGTTTTAGATATTGCTCCCAAGTTATGTAGTTGAGACTAGTTATAGTTAATTGTGGAGCTTGGGATGATTCTAAATTCTCATAGCTCTGCTTTCTAACCTTTCCCTATTTGTTCAGGTTCCTTCACTGTTCCCCATTTGATGAGTTCAAGCTCTGGAAGAATCAAGTGGACAATGGTACGAAGAGGGGTGGTGAACGTCTTAATATTATCACCAGAAGCCTTCTGTTGAGGAGAATGAAGGACCAGCTTGACACAAGTGGCAAACCTCTGGTATATCAGTCTCTCTTTCAATTTTGACAAAAAAGTCACTATT
Organism: Heptranchias perlo; assembly: GCF_035084215.1. NCBI lineage: Eukaryota > Metazoa > Chordata > Chondrichthyes > Hexanchiformes > Hexanchidae > Heptranchias > Heptranchias perlo. The sequence continues at coordinate 48,013,573 of NC_090335.1, forward strand.
TATACTGCAAGTTTAGCATTGATCGAAAGTGATTTTGGCTTTGCGCCAATGCTAAACTGCAGTGTAAAGCTGGCTTTGGGGCCCAGCCTGACTCCATGAAGTGGGTTCTGTGTCAAACCTGTTTACATAGTTCTCACGGGGATCTATTTGCACTTTGTAAACACTTCTAATCTCAATTTAAATATTTAGATGGATGTATGGATTCTCCCCCTCTGCTTTCTAGACATTTAAGTTTTTAACTGCTTGAAGAGGGCTCTGTCTCTACCTGTATCCAGATATGCATACAATTCTCTCCTGAGAAGGTAAATGAGAGCCAGCGAATGTAAACAAACTTTTGCCTGGCTGGAACCTAAACTGCTGCAACTAGTCTCAGATAGTAGCTGCTGTGTAACTGCCTTTTAAAGATCTTATTTATTACAAATATATGATGTTTATTTTGGAGGAAACACCCAATTGTTTCACCAAAACTTAGTTTCTTTTGAAACCTAATCAGACTGTGACGCTGGGAATGAATATTTATGAAAATATAGTATTATTGTAAACTTCAGGATGTACATGGACTTCTTCTGTAACAAAATTGTTCATGCATGTGTTTTGTTTTTCCAGGTTGCCCTGCCTCAACGATTTAACCACTCTCATCGACTAAAATTGTCAGAGGACGAGGAAGCTGTTTACAATGTCTTGTTTGCTCGTTCCAGGTATGTTTGAGGAATTGTGTGCTCTGATATGCAAGGTGCTATCACTGCTTCCAACTATTTTGATAATCCTGTCCATTACCAGTACAGATTTGGTGCATCTCTCCTATTAAAAAGATGATCGTGTCCAATTTTTTTTGTGGTTTGGGGGGGAGGATCGACAAAAGGACAAGTGTCATCTTTGTCAGAATGAAATTAAGCACAAGTGACCCAATATATTTCAACACAATTGTATTGTTCAATTGTGTATTTGCAAGCCAAAGTAAAAAGGTTTGTCAAATATTTTTTCATGAAGATGGTGAACCCCCTAAATAAGGATTAGATGGCTCAAGTGATTGAGCTATTCACTTGTGACAAGAGGTTAGTGAGCTTCAGTCACTGGTTCATAGTTGCCACAAAGATGCTATAAGCCAGGACTGCAAAGCCTTGATCACAGAGAGCCGCCTTGTCACTTTTCTTTGTGGGCCAAAGAGGTCGCCTAATGTGGAAATCTGCCAATTGCATTAATAGTTTTGTTTACATCTTTCCTATGCCCTCTGCTAATATACTTTCACCTATAGTTCCTGTACTGTGCCACTCAACTGCCAAAGCTCCCATTCATGGCAGCTGCTGAAACATGATGCTAAACCTTAAGAAGATCACTCTCTGCACGCTGTACAACTTCAGTGCAAACAACCTTTTAATAATTCTACATCGGTGTAAGCACCTATAGTTTGTTTCTCCACTGCTTCCCCAAAGCGACAGTGTGTGACATATATCATCTTACACCTTATTCTCGCAGCAGGAGTACATGATGTATCTGGCTGCTCCATAAGAGCTTCTTGGAAATGAGGTGACTCAAATCTCCGGCAGGTGAGATCTAAGTACTACTGCAAACTCCACCACATCTTCACCTGTGGGACGGCTTGGCTCTGCGCACTTTCTAGCATATGTGCAGGCACCAGAGTGGAAGAGTCAGTATATGCAGCCATTCTGAGAAGCAGTACCGTGGTTTATGCCTATTTAAGTTATCCCTCTGCTGCTGGGAACTGCTTCACTGTGGCACTGATTGTTGTGACAGCAGACATAATGGCACCAAAACGATCAGTATACCTGCCTCATGGTTCGTTCTAGTTGAACCCCCAGAGGTGGTCTGTTCCAACCTGGAACCCAGGTCTCTATGGTGTGAACCATAAACAAAAGATGGTTGATTATTCCCCTTTTTTAGGTATTGAAATATTCTTTAAATAAAAGTTATATTCCAAATAACAAACTACTGCTAGGCTGCCCTTTGGACAAACCTGTGCATATTACAAAATTTGTTATTTTTTTAATGGTACAATGCTGTTAATTATTTACATTCTTTAAATAATTTCATACAAAAAATGTGATTGTTCTCATTTTTTAAAACTTAGTGGGGTTAGTTGTGATACATTTTGAACTGTCATGTTTTATTAATCCCCATGCTGTAAATTTCATTGCAGTGTAGCAAGATTTTCCTTTTAGCCTCTATTAGCCTCATCATTGAACATTCCACCAAGGTGCCTATTCTGCTGCACTGAACTAGAACCAATTGATGAAATATTTTGTAGGACCCAGCAAAAGATAACATCGTTCTCCACTGACAGTCTCTTAAAGACACGCAGCCCTCTGATTTTTCCTAGTTGCAGTTTGTTCATTTATCCATTGTATACGGAACTATTTTATTACCTTTTCCCTCTATAGATCAACCTTGCAGTCATATCTGAAGAGACATGAGGGCAAGGATTACAAAGCTGATTCATCACTGGGTGCTGATAATCCCTTCAACAGAGGTAAAAAAGCAAATTAAGTATTACCCTTTCGCTACAGATTTTAAAAAACTGCATATGCAATTAATTTGAAGTAAAGATAGAAAATGCTAGAAATACACAGCAGATAGGTCAGAGTCTGACTAAGGATCTGTACCTGAAAATCAGCTTAACTTTTCCCTTTGCAGACACCGGAGCTGTTGTATATTTCTAGCACTTTCTGTTTTTATTTCATCTTTTCATTAGATTGTGTTGATGGAAAATGCCTTTATGACTAGTAACATTTTGTTTCTGTAGAACTGTGTCTAAGTTTAGCTGTTGATGCGTTTTAGATGGGTGAGAAATTACAGAAACCTATTTAGAAACAATTTTGATCTTAACTTGTATGATCTTTTAATTCAAGTATGTAGAAATGATCATGTGACTGATCATCTAACTTGAAAGATTTTAGTTATGTTTTAAAATTGTGAATTTTTCTGGATGTCAATACTGGGTAATGAAACATTTACTACTCTTGTCAACTATTGTTGGCATCCATTATTGCTAGACCAGGTTTAGGACTATCATATGTAAATTAAACATTCACCTACTCTACCTAATATTGCTACTTTCAGAAAGATAGCCCCTTATTTGTGCCACAGTAATTTTTTTCAACACTAGCCATTTTTTTAATGGATGCTGAGTGAGATTATCAATTTGTGCCAAATTACAAGCAGTTTTGTACTCTGTACTTCTGGGAACTGAGTTAAGACTGCCCATCCTTTTTTCACATGGGGCCCTTACAACTAGCAAAAAGAGACAATGTCAGCCGGATGGATTGAAGTCCAAATTCCAGAGGTGAAAGTGATGTGGTAACCTACTACATCAGTGCTTTATGATCTAGGTGTTCTCTCATTTTCTATTAAGGAAACAGCCTGCTGGAGAGATGTATTGTGTAAGGTTTCTGTCAGAAAAGACCCCCTCAGAATGCCTAAAGGATTTGGCTTTGTCCAGCCATTACTATGTTGAGCTAAGATCAGTATTACTTCATTCCAGATGCTGATTTTTGATGCTTCAAACTTAACTTACAAATTTTTCGATCTTTGTTGCTTTCTTCATCCCTTTTGCCTGTTGTTCATGGTCTAATGTGTGCAACAAACAATGTTTGTCTTTAGATACTTGAACTCAGTATTTATTCTGTAGTTTATTTTAATGTCCTTTGTGATTTTAAAGTTTTGCATATGTGCCATTGTAGAAATCATATTGCTGAATAATATACAATCTTTTTTTTTAAAAAAAGGTTCATGACCATTTTGCATTTTGATTTCTCTTGTTTTCATTCAGTAGCTCGAGAGTTTGGAATTGAGTCTGCCAATGGTGGTCCTTCCTCATCCCAGAAGGCTTCTCACACTTCAAGTACTGTCCACATCTTATCCTTACTGCTCAGGCTTCGACAGTGCTGCTGTCACCTCTCTCTGCTGAAGATGGTAAGAAATGATTGCCCCCATGTATGTTGAGAACCACATAAAATACAAAAGAATGTGCAAATGAACAAATGCCACCTTTTAAAATGAAAAATATTCACAGTGTAAACATTTCTGAGGATAGACTTTTTTTTTAAGAAATCCAAGTTTGCAACTTTGTGACTGGGGTGCAAGTGGAGGAATCCTAATAAAGATTAGATATCAGATTTGTCCCTTACCTTGGAGAGTTCTAGTGGAAGATGTGAATATTGTTCCATTCAGTAATTGAATCTTCCTTTATGTAACACACGGCTGAAGTTGTGCCTGGCTGAAGACTGGACTCCAGACTGCAATCAAGGCTGCATTGATCCAATGAACATCCTTTTTATGGTGGCATTAGCATGATCAAAAGATGATCATTTTTCCATCAGTACTGTCAGAGAGCAGAGAATTAAAATTGGCTATCTTCTGCCAGCACTCAGGTTTGCTTAGCAGGAGCGAAAAGAACACACAAGCAAATACAGATGGTGGAGGCCATTCGGTCCATCTAACTTGTCTCCTCCAAAAATGAAATCTGCAACTGCATCCACCAACATATTTTGGCTATATTTCTATTTTTAAAATGATGTTTGTCTTGAATTACAGGCACTCAGTCAAACAGAGATGGAATCTGAGGGCATCACCCTCTCACTGGAGGAGCAGCTGAATGCATTATCATTGTCAGAGGTCACAACCTCTGACACCGAGTCATCGGTTACCCTGCATGGTACCAGCTTCAAAGCAAACCTGTTTGAGAACACTAGGAAGAGCACTAAGGTATGTTGGAATGTTTCAGAGCATTAAATTGTGAAATTATTTCTTTCCAAGCGGAATTTGAGTAAAATATACAATTTTTATAAACATTTTGCTGTGTTCATGAACAAAAGAAAGAGCTTGCATCTTTGACTGTGTTTCTCTGAAGCACTATGAGATGTTTTCTACGTTAATTGCGATACAAGTGCAAGTTGTTGTTGTTATGTCATCACGGTTTTGGTATCCCAGTAACTGCCTCACATTCAGTGAATTACTCTTAAAGTGCAGTCACTGTTATACAGAGGATTGTGGCAACCGACTTGCCAAACGGCAGTATCCCACAAAATGAGATGAATGACCAGATAATCTGTTTTTTGATCGTGTTGGTTGAGGAAGGAGCATCATTCAGGAGACTGGGAGTACTTGCTGCTGTTTGAATAATGCGAGTCCTTGAATCCACCCAACATTACATAACCAATCCTCAAGTATTCATGTGGACCATTTTAAACTTAAATACCAATTACATTTATTATGTATGATAGGTCAGCCTAAATTGAGATTTAAATGGTGGGGAAAATACTGTTGAAGTTAAAATAACTTTGCAAAAGATTGCAAGAGAATGATTACACAACAACCTGTATTTATATACTACCTTAACGTAGAAAAACGTTCTAAGGAAAAATGGACCCTGAGCCAAAGGAGAGATTAGGAGGAGTGACCAAAAGTTTGGTCAAAAAGGTAGGCTTTGCGGAGGTGGAGAGGCAGAGGAAATTCTAGAGCATAGCACCTAGATGGCTGAAGGCACAATTGCCAGTGGTAGGGTGAAGGGAGGGGGGGATATCCAAGAGGTTGGAGTCAGAGGAATGTGGAATTATAAGGCTGGAGAAGATTACACGGGTAGAGAGGGATGAGGCCATGGAGGGATTTAAATGCAAGAATGAGAATTTTAAATTTGAGGTGTTGGATGACCAAGAGCCGATGTAGATCAGTGAGGACGGTGATGATAGGCTAGCGGGATTTCACCTGGGACAAAATACAGGTATCAGAGTTTTGGATAAGCTGAAGTTTATGAAGGGTGGAGGGTGGGAGGCCGGCCAGGAGGGCATTGGGGTAATTGAATCTGGAGGTGACAAAGGAATGTAAGGGATTTGGTGGAAGATGAGCTAGGGTAGGGATGAAAGTGGACACTGTTAGCGCTGGAAGCAAGTGGTCTTCATGATGGAGAGACTATGGGGCTCGAAGCTTAGCTCAGGATCAAACATGTTGCCGAGGTTGCATACAGTCTGCTTCAGCCTAAGATGATGGTCAGGGAATGGGAGAGATTCTGTGGCAAGGGTTTGGAGTTTGTGGTGGGTGCTGGAGAAAATTACGGCTCATCCAAGATTGGATGCTGGACAAGGAGAGGCAATGGAGAGGTCGAGAGGTGGTGGCAGAGGTAGAGCTGGGTGTCATCAGTGTACTTGTGGAAGATGACCCTTATCTACAGATGATGGCAACATGTACTCAAGAAAGTGCGGCCAAGGTTAGATCCTTGGAGAAATTGGAGGTAACCGTGCAGGGATGGGAAGAGAAACCATTGCTCAACATGCTCAGGCTCCAGATATTAAATAAGGCACAATTTACTCTAAGCTTGTTGTAAGCTCAAGCATAAAGCCTTAAAGGATACATAGCTTATAAATTATTTCAGTCAATAAAATAAAGAACTAATGACTTGTTGAAGTTGCCAACTATGGACCACAAATGTATCGGTTGAATAATTTGTTTTACATCAATTTTCTCTTTACATTCTGTTCCTATTATTGTCAGATCTCTGCACTATTAAAAGAACTAAAAGCAATAAGAAGTAGCCCGGAACCACAGAAAAGGTACATTTCCAAGAAGGCTTCATTTTTCAGGAAATGAATTAGATAATGGGAAGTTTTTTTTGCCAAGTATAATGAAAGCTGTGCATCTTTGTATTTTTCTATGAAGCACTATGGCTGTGGAAATGTTACTGAACATAGAGACCTGAAATTCCACACTGCAATTTGCATTAATAAATAGAGATTTAGGCCTGCCAGTACTCTGCAGAGCTGAATCGCTATAAAATGAAGGGTCAGCTCAATTAAATATCTACTGGTGGCTCTCGTGTAAGTGGAGAGCACTATGCTGGGGATTTTTGCAAATTAAGAGTGCAGCATTTAAAAAGCCAAGTCTGGCTAAAGATTGTAACAGCAGGCCACGGGGAGTAGCAGGTAAGTAGAAAAATGCTTGGCTCCCTGAGTTCATTGCCCATTAGCTGCATTCGATGGGGTAGGGAAATAGAAGGGGCAACCCTGACATTAAGAAGCTCACCCTCTATGGGGAACATGCATTGGAGCTGCTGGGGATGCATTCTCTGCTCCAGCTGTGTGGGATGGTGAAGGCGGTAGCCCATTGTTGGTACCAAATTAGTGCAGCATATCTACCGTGTGATTTTTGTTCCATTTTTCAATAATGTCCCCAATAGAGGATCTGGCAAAGACAAGACAAAAAGGAACAAAAGAAGGGCACAACATTTTATTGAGATGGACCTTCAAACCCTTCTGTGTTTCAGAAAAGGATAGAGAATCTGCTGAGTCCCAATGGGAGGGGAAAAAAAGTCATGTGGAGAGAGGCCAACTCTCTTGCCCCCAGAACTGCAGACCAGTGCTGCAAGAAATGCAATGGCTTGATAAGGGCAGGCAAGGTAACACACTGGCTGTTCTCTCTTCTTCCTGGGGTAGCAGCATGCTTTTCATCCTCTAAAATTAAGAGCAGCACAAATAACACTTCATGTTGGACTCTTGATTAAGGGGGGCACTAACTCAGAATCTTACAATTTGTGTCCTCATCTCCCCTAGCAGCAATTGCCCATAGAATCTTAACCCCTCCCCCCCCCCCCCAATCACTTTACCACCGTGATATCAGCAGGTTCCCTATGACAGCTATCTAATGCCATCTTGGAAACAGCACTCAATTCTAATTCACTTTAACTTGTTTCAAGATAAAGTTGTACACAATGCCCAGAAGAGATGGGTGGCCACGGGGCATCCCCGACATGAAGGAGCTCACCCACTATGAGAAATAGGCCATGAAGCTGCTGGGGTGGCACTCTACTCTAGCTGTGAGAGATGGCTGGGCTGGTGGCATAGTGCCACCGCCACGTTTGCAGGTGCCCACTTACACGGGCATCTCTGAAGCAACAGAGAAGCGCAACCTTCCACATCCTTCTGTCTTTTTAAATCCGAGGGAGTTATGCTTACGCATTCTTTGCTTGTACTCCCCTTTCCAGTAGATCCAATGCAGCAATGGGGACAAATGATGAGAATGATGATGAACAGAAAAGAAGAGAAATCATTCTTGTGGACTGTGAGGATGACTATGCTGAGGGGGGTAATAACGAGAGAGAGGATGTGATGGTCATGCTGTGCAGAAAAGTGCATCAGTCACCTGACATATGCATGGCCAATATTACACAGATTCCCACGTGCCTGCCTGAAATGACCTGGTGCCATAAACATTGAGTGCGGTTGTGACCTTTTTAGCCACAAACAGCTGCAGGGCAGATGACCATGCCTACAAGCCTTTATGCAGCTCTTCTATTGCCTCTTTGGTGACATGCATCCTTCAATATGCATTCCCTCACTAAGGTATTCATAGGACCTATGTTACATATATATTTTTTGGGGGTGGGGGGAGGCAATATCTTGTAGGGTTCTTCCTCAAATGCTGCCTCACTCTTCTTTCCTACATCCTCTCCCTCTCCTCCTCCTTCATAATAATGGCATATATAGGTATGTTCATAGAGAATGGCATGTATGTTCCTGAGAAGCACTCCTTTGGTGGGAGAGGGAGGCAAAATATCAAGGTGGTCTTGCACTCCTACAGACGTGATGTGGAGATGCCGGTGATGGACTGGGGTTGACAATTGTAAACAATTTTACAACACCAAGTTATAGTCCAGCAATTTTATTTTAAATTCACAAGCTTTCGGAGATTTTCTCCTTCCTCAGGCAAATGTTTCAAGATCTCCTTGAAGCCTACGCATTTATACATATTGAACAATAAAACATGGTGTTTACAGACTGCCCCTGCAACTGCCCGTTGCCAAGGCAATCACCGTGTTCAGACAGAGAGGTGTTACCTGCAGAACCTCCGAATACACATTCAACAAAAAAACAAACAGGGAAAAAAAACAGAGAGAAAAAAAAAACACAGAGAGAGGCAGAAACATCCGGAAGGCAGAGAGAGCCAGCAAATGACCCATTATATTAAAAACAGATAACATTTGTTCGCTGGTGGGGTAACGTGTAGCGTGACATGAACCCAAGATCCCGGTTGAGGCCGTCCTCATGGGTGCGGAACTTGGCTATCAATTTCTGCTCGACAATTTTGCGTTGTCGTGTGTCTCGAAGGCCGCCTTGGAGTACGCTTACCCGAAGGTCGGTGGATGAATGTCCATGACTGCTGAAGTGTTCCCCGACTGGGAGGGAACCCTCCTGTTTGGCGATTGTTGCGCGGTGTCCGTTCATCCGTTGTCCGTTCATCCGGTGTCCGTTCATCCGTTCATGCAGACGCTGCGACAACGGATGAACGGACACCGCGCAACAATCGCCAAACAGGAGGGTTCCCTCCCAGTCGGGGAACACTTCAGCAGTCATGGACATTCATCCACCGACCTTCGGGTAAGCGTACTCCAAGGCGGCCTTCGAGACACACGACAACGCAAAATTGTCGAGCAGAAATTGATAGCCAAGTTCCGCACCCATGAGGACGGCCTCAACCGGGATCTTGGGTTCATGTCACGCTACACGTTACCCCACCAGCGAACAAATGTTATCTGTTTTTAATATAATGGGTCATTTGCTGGCTCTCTCTGCCTTCCGGATGTTTCTGCCTCTCTCTGTGTTTTTTTTTTCTCTCTGTTTTTTTTCCCTGTTTGTTTTTTTGTTGAATGTGTATTCGGAGGTTCTGCAGGTAACACCTCTCTGTCTGAACACGGTGATTGCCTTGGCAACGGGCAGTTGCAGGGGCAGTCTGTAAACACCATGTTTTATTGTTCAATATGTATAAATGCGTAGGCTTCAAGGAGATCTTGAAACATTTGCCTGAGGAAGGAGAAAATCTCCGAAAGCTTGTGAATTTAAAATAAAATTGCTGGACTATAACTTGGTGTTGTAAAATTGTTTACAACTCCTACAGACAGTCAGGAGCAAGTCCAAGACTCAAAGCTAGAAAAAACATCATTCCCAGCTGCAGTAATCACTACTCAAACTTTCAGCTGTCCTCAGCCTCAAGAGCTCCTCGCTTTCGCCAGTGTCAGCTGATCCTAGCAGCAGCTGTGCCTTTTTAAATTTGTTTTGGGGATTTAGGTGGCACTGACAAGGCCATGTTGTTGGCCATCCCTATTATGCCTGAGAAGGTGGTGGTGGGTCTTCTCCTGGAACTGTTGCAATCCTTGTGACTGTGGTGCTCCCACAAAGTGTTAAATAGGGAATTCTGGGATGTCAGGATAGCGTATCACTTGGAGGTGTTTCCACGACATTGCTGCTCTTCAAAAGCAAAATACTGCAGATGCTGGAAATCTGAAATAAAAACAGAAAATGCTGGAAAAGCTCAGCAAGAGAGGCAGCATCTCTGGAGAAACAGTGTTAACGTTTCAGGTCGAAGACCTTTCGTCAGACCTGGAAGATGTTAGAGTGCTGCTCTTGTCCTTCTCGTTGACAAGAGGTCGCAGGGGAGGGAGGTGCTGTTGAAGTAACCTTGGTGAGTTGCTGCAGTGCGTCCTGTGGATTATACATACTGCAGCCATATTGTGTTGGTAGTGAAGGGGGTGGATTTTGAGTCCAGTAACAGGGGCAGCAATCAACTGAACTGCTTTATCCTGGAAGGTGTCGAGCATCTTGTTGCCACACCCATACAGACAAGTGGTGAGTAGTGTATTACATTCCTGACTTGAGCTTTGTAAATGGTGAATAGGCTTTGAGAGTTATGGGGATGTGCTACTCATCACAGCAAATTGACTGTTGTGTTTGCCTATGTTACAAGAGTGACTATAATTCAGTGGTAATTCATTGGCTGTAAAGTGCTTAGGGGACATCCTGAGGACATAAAAGGAGCTATATAAAATGCTCTTTTCTCATTCAATTCACTCACCAATATTTTCCATGTCTGCCAGTTTGATTGTGGTAGAATCAGTATCTGAATTGGACCTTTATGTATGCAACTATTTGTATTATCTTGTGCTGTCTCTTTCACTTTCCCATTTTCAATAGTTTCTTAATGTACAAACAAATCAAATGTTGAGGCTGTGTTTACCATTTTGTTGTATGTAACTATTGGTCATTTCTCTCTCAGTGTAATAATTTCTCAGTGGACCAGCATGCTGCGCGTGGTGGCAGGGCACTTGGATCGAATCAGCCTGACCTATGTTACTTTGGATGGCTCTGTGACTCCTAAACATCGTATGGACTTGGTGGAGGAATTTAACACTAACCCTAAAGGACCTCAGGTACCAGCTGGCTGCTCTTTTGGGTTTTCTTTTGGGGGAGCAGACCTATAAAAGATCCACAGTTCCAGAATACTACGGGAGCTTTGTTTTCTTTCCAATTTTCTTCCTTGAAAGAGCTGATGGGTGGTAAAGTACAATTGTTGGCATTCCTCTAGTAGCTTACAGATTTGTGGACTTTGAGTGAGGTTAGGCTGGGCTTAACTTTGGTGCATACACCTTCCCCTTAACCCCCCCCCCCCACCCCGGCAAGTAGCCTTCCAGTATTTACAGTCTAACCTCGCATAGAAAGAATGGATACTTGGGTGAAGTACTAGAACACTGCTGGCACCCATGGGACCATACCCCAGCATCTTTGAGAGGAGGAAAGGAAAATCTTCACATTTTGCACAGTGGACAGTGGTTTGCATGCAGTGGTTTATATATCACAAATTTCAACAATGGGGCCCATTGCTAAAAATTTAATTTAAGTTCAGTCCGATGACCTGTTGGGAATTCTACTGAGAGAGTCAAATCGACTTTGTTAACTGTTTGTTATGTGCACTGATTATTTAAATATGGCTGTCATGTGTAGTTTCTATGACTTTGTTATCTTGGGCACACTTCCTTTCTAAATGCTTTCTCTCTTATCACAGGTCATGTTGGTCTCTCTGTGTGCTGGGGGTGTGGGTTTGAATCTCATTGGAGGCAACCACCTTTTCCTGTTAGATATGCACTGGTAAGATTAATGGTCAGCAGTAATGCAGATGGTCACAGACTATATTAAAATGTGATATTGGAAGGAAGGACACCTATTCCTTGCTGGAATGTTTGACAAATGCTGCTGAGCGGCTTTGGTTGCCTGCTATTCATTGAAGTAGCAAGCATTTTGAGCTTGACATATTAACACCTGTGATGTATTTGTATATTTGTTATATTTAATGTAAGATTAGTTTTACACTGCTGCTTAGAAACAACTACCTGATTGCAAACATTTTAATCTCCTGTATTAATTCCTATTAATACCACAATACTTCAAATGTGTGCCTGGCAATTTTGGCATGATTTACAGAAGTCATTAGATATAAGCGACCAATTATTTGCATGTCTCAATTCAATCTGATTAGCATCCTCGATTAATGCATTTCTTTAACATGTGCTTTTTAAAGATGGGACTTATGGAGCTGAATTTTACCTTCATTCATAGTAACCCTTCGGTTCTTGAATTGTTAAGGAATTTCTCCCTTTTTAAAATTTAATGAGTAATTAATTTCCTCCACTCGTTAGATTCTTCTGTTTACTCCAACTCATGCCCATTTCACGCACTGCTCCCTTAGATAAGAAGGCAGAAAGGTAACCTAGCTCCAGACCTCAACCAATGCTGCTCTGCTATCACATTAGAATCCTTTGTTGACTCTCTGAGTTTATTTGAAATGGTTTTTCCTACCTTTTTGGTAGTGAAGCCATCTCTGATCAGTGCTTGACTTCTCCCCCACCCACCCTGTTTCCCCATCCCATAGCTCAGCTGAGATTAGGGGTTCTCAGCCAGGGACCTATGTCCTAGCATTTCATCACAATTTGCTACCAGAGTAGCTTTAATTAACCAAATTCAATAATCTTATTAACAAAATTGATAGTTACCAATTTGTATGACTGTTTAATGTATTGATAATGTGAATTGTTTATGAAGCCAACACTATTGGAACTGTGTATGCTTTCAATGTGTTTTATGCATCTTTTTGTCAAACTCCTTCACATTTCATTTGTCTCATGGTAGTACCTGCATGATATTTACAGGAGATGGTCACAGATTTGCTAGTTTGTCAGAAAAATAATGTCTTGATGAATCTAAAACTGATATGGTATTAAAATTAATGGAGTCAACAAAATATATTGATTTATTGAATCCCTTCTGGACAGGTCAAACTCATGTATGCACTCAATTGTGTTTTTAGGAATCCAGCACTGGAGGAGCAGGCATCTGATCGAATTTACCGTGTAGGGCAGCGCAAGAATGTCACTGTGCACAGGTAACTGAGAAGACATCACACTAGAGATCCTGCATTCCCTTTCTGAGGGAGTGGAAATAAATGGGAAGGATAAATGAAAACCATTCAATCTAATTTTAATTTTGCATGACATTGATGCATTAGAAAATGAAATTCAGTACTAATTATGTTCAAACATACAGCTGCAATGCATTTGAATGAACCACCTGCTGGTTTATAAATCTGTCCTAGTATATATTGCAAACGGCTTCACAAATCAGGAAGTGGGACACCTGGCAGCCACTTCCATGACTACTCCGTGCTCCTAAAATTTCTCTTAGAGCAATTTCTCCTTAGTTTACCCGAGCTGCTGCTGCTTCTACTTTTACTGCTTAGAATTTAAACTTAAAAATGAAATAAAATAAAAACCTACATATATGCTCATTGTGCAATTTTTTTTTTTGCAAATATACTTTTTATATTCACATTAAATTTAGAATAGTGGGAGTCAGAGTAACAGCCAGATAAGTCAGGTGTGGGACGAAGAACAACTGAGGGGGAGGATGGCAGCAGTATGGACAGCAGGAACCTTGAGAATTCGGTTTGATACACCAGTTATAATGAAATCATTCTCTTTTTGAAAATTAGAATACTAATTGAAGATGCATCTCTTGGATCAGTGAGTGCCACCAGCAGTAAAGCACTTTAGTATCTGCATTCTCAGTTCTTTTGAAAATGTTCATTTGAGTTCATGTACAGAAAACCATCTACATCAGGGTGTAAGGCCTTGTTGAAAAGGACAGTGTGTGTTTCAGGTCAGGCTCATAATCTGCAGTCCCTGAAAATACAGCATTCTGTTTGAGTCGGTGTCCTTGATCGCTGTCAATTAAACACCAGTTTCAGATAGATCTGACTGTTTATTGCAGCTGAAGTTAAAACTTGTTGCTTTCTCAATTTCATCAAATTATGAATAATATTTTGCTATCAAAATGCCTAATGCAGTGAAATTTTGGGGCAAATGAGATTTCACTATAAAAAGGTTATGCTGCAATCGGAAATGGTAATAATGACTTTTTTCAAACAAAATTATTGCTTTACTAAGAAAAATTGCTTCTCCCTCCAGGTTTGTGTGTGAGGGAACTATTGAGGACAAAATCTTTGAACTTCAGAAGAAGAAAAAGGAACTAGCAAAGAAGGTGCTATCAGGAACTGGAGAATCATTTACCAAGCTTACACTGGCCGATCTTCGAATTCTATTTGGTGTGTGAGTCTCGAAGAGAAAACAGTCCTGAAATCTAATTGTTTATCAGTGGAGCATTCTAACAAATCTCATTCTTACAGAACTATAGTTAAGGGGCCAGTTAGAACTTCTGGATGTCTTAAACGTTTATGTCAAACATAATATGGATGTTAGTGTGTAATTATGATGGCCTACAAAAACTTTATAAGTTTATGAGTCATTTATATATTTGGTGTGTAAGTTTCTTTGTTTCAAAAATGAAATACATAGCTGCTTCATCCCTGTCTGGAGCCTGATATCCTCCACATGATTGGATCTTAAAGTCTGGCAAAAAAGGGAGTTTTTTTTTAAACAAGAGATTACTTGATTTTTATCAGGTATAAAAACAATTCCCAATGAAAATGAAGATGTGCTTTATCAAAGTAAATACGATTTCAGTTTGGTCAGAATGTTGCTTTCTTAACTTGGCACTTGTCATTCTTTATAGACTGAATGTAAGCAGGGAAATTAATCATTAAATTATTTTGACTCCTTTCTGCAAAATACTTTGGAAAAGATTTTGTGATCTGGTTTCTTTCAATAACTGATTCATTTCACACTTGCAGCATCTTTTAAAATACAGAACAATTCTTTAACCAAGCATGGCTTTTACATTGAGAAAATATTTGTGAATAATGCAATGAGTTAATGCTCTGTCCCTGAGGTGTGTGAGTTTGAATCTAGCTCAGATTGCAATGGAAATCCCCTTTGCTGATGTCAGTGCTCTTTGTGAAATGAGTTTTAGGCAGACTTGACACAATGGCTAATGATTTTGCTGCATTGCCCAAAGCTGCCAACAAATCAGTACAAATTGACAGTAAATTTTCAGTCTTGTTGGGTGGTTGGTGAGGCTAGGTTCAAGGCACATTGTTGGAGCAAAGCAGAGAGAGGTTTATTCTGCACCTGCAAGCTGGAAATATTTCAGAATGACACCGGATGGCCAAAATAAGAAAGTGTTCTACTCCACAGAACTGGCCTCTTTCATCATATAAGCACAAACAATCACCAAAATGTAACTTTAAATAAAAATAATTGTGATTTACTCCAACCTCCATTCTGTGAACCTTCATATTAGAATTGGGAGCTTGATTTATATTCTGTTTAAAAATGAAATGTCATTGTGGTCCAATGCCTTTTATCTACAGAGTCTAAAAAGGACAGGTAGATTATTAAAAAAATTCTCTAGTTTATAACTGATAAAATTCATTATTCGAAGTTAATCCAGAGTTTCCAATTCGCATCTAACCATTGAAAATCTTCCATTTGTTTAAACTAGTGCTTTTCAAACTTCTGTATGGAGGATCCCTTGCAAATATTGCAAAAACTCCACAGGACCACCAGTCCTGACTTATGTAAAAGATATCGGCTACCGAAAGAAAAGCGATGCTGTCATGGTAGAAAACATTTTTATTAGTATACAGCAAAATAAGCATCAGTCACCAAATATGAGCTCATAGGATCCCAGTTTGAAAACCTGTGGTTTGAGCATCATGTAATAGGTTGAATTAGTTGAAGTACAGATTGTTTTTCTGCTAAAAAGATTTGCTCTGATGGCTGGTCTTGTGTAACCTGTTGAGATGTCCTCCATTTTATTAATTCCATAATGCATGCATTTCCTGCAAGTTGACAGTTATCAATGTTTACAGACAAAAATGTTTTTTTTTCTGTTTGCAGTGTATACAGATTCTAAATAAAACTATTGGAATAGCACTCTTATTTAATGGATTGCAAAGTGAACCCTAAAACATATTGAATTTTTATGAAGTAAAGAAATGATCATTATAAACAATTAGCATTAAAACTGGAACTTGTAACAAAAAGTCATTTCATATTATTATTTATTCCGATCTCCCAAATCTCTACCTTCCAGAAGGACTGGAGCTGGCAATGGTATGAGAGCATTTCAGAAATGAAAAAGGACACATTACAATCATGCAAATGTTTATTACACAAAAACATGCTAAATAATTTAATTACTTACCGTTTAGTTAGGAATCTGAACACAGATCACTGCCATCAGTAATAAACTCATTCCCACAAAGATGATGAAGTAACGTATGATTACTGGGACGAAACGGTCATCTGTAACTACAGTACATACGGTAAGATCACCCTTCTGTGATACTAGCTTGTCAACCAGTTAACGCACTCTCAGGAAATTATTTTGCTGCTTTATTTTTTAAACTGAGGCATTTACTTTAACTGGGTTGACACCTTAGTTAAAACAACAAATTCAGGTCTGTCATAGATAACTTCAGGTTTCAATGGCATTAGTCTCTCCCCTAAATGATCTGCGCATCTTTTAATGGAGTTGACTCGTGCTACCCTGTATCTACTTGTAGAATAGCATAGCCAAGGGTGCAACAATAGTATCTGCTCATGATCTGAACTTGTTATTTATTTTACGTGTGCTTCATTAATCTTGTCGAAGGTGGATCGAGCAATCACATGGTGAGACAGGGCCAGATACGAATCGTAAAGCTGCTTTCTTACACAATATGAGTACACATAACACTTAATTCAGTTCAACTTATCTTCATATATTAATACAAAATAACGCACCAAGCTTCCCCACATCAATAATTCAGTCTCAGTGAAAACTCTTGCAGCTTTCTGTTTTAAAAACCTGACCGTCTGCCAGTGTCTTTGTCTCTGTTTTTATCTCCCTCTGTTCATGGTGATCAAAAAGTTTCAATGTGACTCACTCCAACAGAGATAATTAGATATCATAGTCATTGCAGGGCCTCAGCGTCTCAATTACCAAGCGAAGTCAATCACCAGTCAATCTGACAATGTATATGATTTACTGCTTCTAAGAATCGGGTGTAGGAAGATGAAATACTGAGGCAAAAAATCATTTAAACTGACTTGCATTTTTATGGAATAATTATATTATAAATTACATTAATCTGGCAATTCTGTATTAGCCAAAATCCTGTGGTTTAGCATATTACTGCATGTCATTATACTGAAACAAGCATTTGAAAAGTTCATAAATTTTGTCTTTAATTTGTCGTCTTATAGATTAATAGCGTCTGTCAACATGTCAGTTCAGTTTGTAGATAAATATATCACTGTGTAAAGTATCTGAATCTGTGACTTTAAATGGAGAACTAATTGTTTTCCGTGTACATAGGCCCTAAATCTAAAAAATTAAAAGGTCTGTACGATTACCCATTAATACAGTTGTAATCCCTAGCTATATATTATGTTGTTTAAACTGACTGACTTGCACACTAACATTGTATGGAATATATTTATCAAAATGTTACTCCAGAGCCCATATCTCTTACTGACTGGTTGTCTATCCAACTCTCCATCCGCTCAGTCTTTTGTCAAGATTGCTGGCCATTTCTCTGGTCAGTCCCTGTTTCTGATTAGCTATCCCTGTGAGCGTGTTACTGCCATTTCTCCCAATGTATGCTTATAAGAACATAAGAAATAGGAGCAAGAGTAGGCCATATGGCCCCTTGAGCCTGCTCCACCATTCAATAAGATCATGGCTGATCTTCGACCTCAACTCCACTTTCCAGCCCGTTCCCCATATCCCTTGATTCCCCTAGATTCCAAAAATCTATCTATCTCAGCCTTGAATATACTCAACAACTCAGCACCCACAGCCCTCTGGGCTATAGAATTCCAAAGATTCACAACCCTCTGAGTGAAGAAATTCCTCCTCATCTCAGTCTTAAATGGCCGACCCCTTATCCTGAGACTATGCCCCCTAGTTCTAGACTCTCCAGCTAGGGGATGCAACCTCTTAGCATCTACCCTGTCAACCTCCCTCAGAATCTTGTATGGTTCAATGAGATCACCTCTCATTCTTCTAAACTCCAGAGAGTATAGGCCCATTCTACTCAATCTCTCCTCATCAATTTCACTATTTGTCTATGTAGTAACTCATTTATCTGTGTACCTGTACCCAATTTTACTGCTATACTTGTGTTCTTATTAACTATAAATATACAATATTAGAATCATACATGTTTATATTCTAATTAGTTCTGCGGTTTGCATTGTAGTTATAAGAAACAAACATTTTCATTATAACAAAACGTATTTAAAAGAAACTTGCTTTTAATTATAAGGAGCTATCCTATTTTATCAGATGTGCTATAAGCTGCGGTGTAATTTACTTAAGTAACAATAGTATTAATAGTCTAAACACTATTAATATTCACATTTTAATTAGAATGTCATTTTATATTGTACTCTAAATGGACGTACAGGTAGTACTTTGGTAGTACATGAGGCGACCCAGTTAAACGTTGATTATTACCTGGGAGGATTTTTATCATAAGTTATGATTGATTGGATATTATGTAAGTATCCCTTGAAACTGATACTGGTAGAAATTCTATAATTGTCCTTTATACAGAATATGTAAAGCACAGCAGTAATATTTTATGAATGCAATTAGTAGCATTCGGATTGGAGTCAATTGTTCTTTTCTGGCAATAAGAAGTAAATAAACCAGGGCATAATTTTCAATCATAAATGCTCTCATTGTTATAATTAGAGTAAAACAACAGAAAATGTCCGTCAAACAGTACGTTTATCTCTCATTAAGGACAGTTTAAAATATCCTGTTCCCCATGTATTACCACGCTGTACTTTGATACGTAGTTCACTGTATATCAGTATTAAACATCAACTACACAAAAGGCAGTTATCGAAATAACGATAGCCCTACACTTAGAATTCAGACGGTAAAACTTGGGACATGTAACAAATATGTCAGTTCTAACGAAAGGTCATGGACCAGAACGTTAACTCTGTTTCTTTCTCCATAGATATTGCCTGACTTGCTGAGTATTTCCAGCATTTTCTGTCTTTATTTCACAAACATAGTGTTTATCGATTCAATTTCATCTTTTATAGATCCAGTCGAATACTTCGGTGTGCAAATGTTATCGAAATATATTTCTAATGAATATCGACCAGAAATACATTTTAACACAGTTACAGTTCATTTCTGATAAAAATGCAGATTGGTTTTAAGCAAGTTTGTCATCTGTACTGACCTGTATCTCTTTTATATAAATACCGTTGAGTATCCGCTCGCTCATAAGAATCCGCCGTTAAAAGATTGTTACCCTCATAATTGTACATATCGACCTGATCGACTGTCAGCAGAGCAGTCCTTCCTTGAATCGAACTGTAGCACACAGCAACTTATTTATATCTAATAAAGTGTGTTTATCAATTTTACCTACTGTGCGTGATCCGAATATTGTGCCTTTTCCATTTATGCATAAAACATTTATATTTGGCATTCCACTAGTTGGATGTGGATTAACAGTAACTGGGAGTAGCGAACTGTGGGATTTATCCCCTTTTTGTAAACAACTTACCTCCGCTGTGACTGATCTTTTTCCTCACTGAGCCGAGGACTGTAACGTGTTGTACCTGACAGGTGACGACCGTTCCCCGGTCCAAGTGAGTGTCTCTAATCCACAGCCGGGAGCTCAGGTTGTAGGTGCCGTCACTGTTTACAGTCGGGGAGCCCTGTTCTGTTTGATAGGAGACATTTCCCGCTACAATCCAAGAAATGTTCAGATCTCTCGGGAAAAATCCCACAGCCACACAAATCAGAGTCTGAATCCCAGCAACTTCATTCTCTGGATCCGCAGAGAGATAGACTTGAGGTTCCGCTAAATAAACACATCAAAATAACTTAAATTACAACAATCTGAGTTATAGCAAATATATAAAGAACTGTGTAAAATATTTAAATTTATGCATTTTTGATATTAAATGGGAAACTGCAGAATCAATTTGATTAGATTGTGTCTCAATATACAAATCACCAGATACATATAATAAAATATAACACACATGTAACAATGAAAAACGGGCCAGAATAATATCCCGTGACTTCACAATAAGTTTCTTTCGGGCACAAATTCCGTTTGTTTTCCTTTGGATCAATATCGTCAAGAAAACTGAAATAAATTGACAATACTTAGTTCACAAAATCCGTTTTGCTATTTGTAATTCGCTTCTTACATAAATAATATTCAGCCGTTAATATTGGTGTCAGCATTCTACAGTTTTGTCTCTTGGCTGTTTTTCTTCAAACGAAGTTTTAAAACTATATGAAAGTCCCTGCTGTTGAATGGTTATTGTGGAATTAAAGCTAAACGCTGGTGTATTCAGCCTAGCTCCCAGTGCACAGAACATGTCAGTCCCAGATTAGATGTGTGTGCGGCTATTTCTGTTTCCTTTGCCCCATATATTGAATTATTTCAGTTTTAGTTAATCTAATTACCATGGATCAAAAGCAAAATACCGCGGATGTTGGAAGTCTGAAATAAAGACAGGAAATGCTGGAAACACTCAGCGGGTCAGGCAGTATTTGTGGAGAGAGAAACCGGATTAACGTTTCAGGTCCATGACCTTAGAAACTTAAATCTCTCAATTCTTCCAGTTCTGATGAATGGTCATCGACCTGAAACGTTAACTCTGGTTCTCTCTTCACAGATGCTGCTTTACCTATTGAGCGTTTCCAACATTTTCTGTTTTTATTTCATAATTACCTTGGATGTTCAGTTCTGTTTCTTCTCCTGTAAAGGTTCTCCCGGGTCGAGGCGTCTCTTTAAGAACCAGGCAGTGGTAAGTATCTGAATCTTTCACAATCACCTCCCGAATGACAAGCGAACCCTCAGACACAGACACGCGAGAGCTTTGATTGAGGAAATTCTTAGTTTCGTTGCCTCTGATGCCAGGATTGTCTCTTGTTCTATACCAGTAATATCTCACCGAATCCACCTGCTCCTCTCCGGGTAACAGGGTGCAGTTGATCCGAGCTGTCTGTCCTCTCAGGAGGGACAGAGCTGAAGGAGACTGGATCACTTTCAGACCGACAGCAGGCCCTGGGACATAAAATTACAAGTAGGAACATAAAATCAAAATGATCTGAGTACAACTAGAATAAATGTTAACTGGGGTAAAAGAGAACGCTTACCTAATACAAGGAGCCAAAGTTTGAGAACAATGATTCTAAATGGACCCATATTGCTGAAGCCACCGTGTCACCGGTTGGTTAGACCTGGTAAGCTATGCAAAGTTAAGATCGTTGGGACATTATTGCGGTTGTAAAGAATAGTTCGTCATATCACACTAGCTGCTGGTGGCCAGGGGCCCCAGCTAAATAGGAGGGGGCTCGCAGTAAAACTCCCCCTAACGCAGAAAAATTGCATTCAACCGCTGGATCAGTTTAATTTAAGCGTAGTATATTGTGATATGATTTACTTCATTATCAATGCAGTGTGTAAACATCCTGGGCCTATTCATGCATTTTACTACATGCTTGTGTTTTAATGGATATGGGAGGAAGCCCCCCCATGTTCTTGGTGCCCATGGTACCAAGTGAAAAAAGCTAAGGGAAGTTGAAAACTCTATATAACATGCACAGAGCAGCAGTAAATAACATTTTTTTCAAATGAAAATGAAAGTTGACCAAAGACAATGACACAGAAATGAAGAATCTAGGTCGCTAGAAATAAAAATGTTGACTTAGTTGCTGATCAGAGGCTTGAGATAGTTTACTGAAGTGATCAAATACATAACTTCACAACACTGCAACTTGTTTCAAAAAACATGCCAAATAGTTGTTTAATTTTGTTAAATGTAGCAATGGAATATTTTTATTTGTTGATGAACAATCATTTATTTAAATAGGTGAGAAAGCTACTTTGATTTTTTTAAAAGTCATGCTCAGGATGTGGGCATCGCTGGCAAGCCTGGCATTTATTGCCCATCCCTAGTTGCCCTTGAAAATAGTAGTTTGATACAACTGAGTAGCTTGCTGGGCCACTTCAGAGGGCAGTTAAGAGTCAACTACGTTGGTGTGGGACTGGAGTCATATGTAGTCCAGACAAGTGTCTAAGGAAGGCAAGTTTCCTTCACTGAAGGACATTAGTCAGCTAGTTTTTTTTATGACAATCCCACAGCTTTATGGTCACTTTTACTGATACCAGCTTTCTATTTCCAGATTTTTTAAAAAGTGAATTCAAATTCTCGAACTGCCATGGTGGGATTTGAACTCACTTTCTCTGGATTATTAGTCCAGTAAGATAACTGCAATGCTACCATACCCATAATAATAAGTCCTGAAAGGACTCGTTACTAACTTGTATAGGACCGGTTGGTAAACCTGTTGTTTCACCACAGATTCCACATTGTTGGTAAAGGGTTTTGGATTTGTATTAATTCAAAGGCAACTGTGTAATTTGGGAGTCAGAACTCTGATCCGAGTTCCCATCGCATTGAAACTAAGAGGGTGAGACCAGCTCAAAGAATTCCAATGGACCCCCAGGAAACTTAATGATAAATTTTAAAAGTCTTTTAAGGCGCTTTTACAATGGCACTTATTCAGTTTGGGTCGCCAAAGAATAGCATCCATGTGTCTTCCCCCAGCCTTTAGATGGCTAAAGCCTGTTCCCTGATCCCAATGGAAGAATTATTTCAGTCTAAACCAACACATAGAATTACATAGAATTTATAGCACAGAAACGGGCCATTCGGCCCCACTGGTCAATGTCGGTGTTTATGCTCCACATGAGCCTCCTCCTTCCCCACTTCATCTAACCCGATCACCATATCCTTCTATTCCTTTCTCCCTCATGTACTTATCTAGCTTCCCCTCAAATACATCTATGATATTCACCTCAACTACTCCATGTGGGAGGAGGCGCGTGTGGAGCATAAATGCTAGCATAGACCAGTTGGGCCGACTGGCCTGTTTCTATGCTGTACATTCTATGAAATTCCATGTAAAGTTCCACATTTCAACCACTCTCTAATTTCTCATGAATTCCTTGTTGGTTTTATAATGAGTATCTTATTCTTATGACCCCCAGTTTTGGACTCCCCCACAAGTGGAAACATCTTCTATATGTCGACCATATTAAACCCCTTCATCATTTTAAGGACTTCTATTGGGTCACCCCTCAGCCTTCTCTGTTCTAGAGAAAGGAGCTCCAGCCTGTTCAGTCTTTCCTGATAGTTATAACCTTTCAGTTCTGGTATCATCCTTGTAAATCTTTTTTGCACCTTCTCCAGTGCCACGATATCCTTTTTGGAACACGGAGGCCAAAACTGTGCACAGTACGGCAAGTGTAGTCTAACCAAGGTTATATATATGTTTAACATAACCTCTCTGCTTTTCAATGTTATTCCTCTAGAAATTAACCTTAATGCTTTGTTTGCATTTTTATGGCCTTGTTAACTTGCAATGCTAACTTTAATGATTTGTGAATCTGTACCCCTACATCCCTTTGCTCCTCTACCCCATTTAGACTCTTATTTTCCAAGGAATAATATAGCCTCCAATCTTTTTTTAACTAGATAATCAGCTACTTTTCCAACAAAATATCTGAAACAAAGTCAATTGTCTTTGCTTTCTTCTACATATCCACTGCTGTGGAGGCTAGTCTTGATCTATAGTTTTACTTTGTTAGTTTCTTCAGTGAGTTTGTGGCAGCATCTTTTGCCAGTGGGAATAGGGGAGTAGGGGCTTTTCAATGCATTATTCCATTTATTTGAACATTATGTTTATTAGGTTGTGCTTTGCTCCTACAGTGTTATTGTGTAAATCTGTTCTGAACCTATTAACTGCATGTTTCTCTGGAAATTAGCGTGCTCTAATTAGAGATGTATCTACACCACCAGCATCAAAAGTCCATACCAAAAAAGTTAAAAGGACAGAAATAAATAGAGGAGTTGACTTTGTGGATTGCAGTTGTATTTCTTTCTTATGCTGCATTTAAGAGCTCAGTCTGAACATAATCTGATCAGCTATGTGGTTAACAAGTTGACCCAACCACTTAAAAGCTTGTGGATATTGGATGTAGAACTGAGAGGCTATTTGGTAAAGGACGTTAGTAGCAATCTGAAACTTGTGAACTTTCAGTGTAGGCTAGTGACTAAGGCATCCAACCAAATTGAGAGCTTACAGGTATGCAAGATACACACAATGGTTTTCAAATTGTCGTCTATCTGAAATGTGTGACAAATTGGTCAAAGAGATGACATGACACTTCAGAAAACATTTGTTTACATAAACAGCATGCATCTGGTGTCTCACCCAGTTCTAGTTTTCTTAAAGTAGAATTGTCATCTGCTGAAGTTTTAAAAGAAAGGCTGAAGCAGTACACACTGACATGGCAACATCAATATCAGTGACCACATTGTTATTACAAATTAACTATTTAAAGCAGAAGGGAAAAATGATAAAAATAAATCATTCTGAAGTAGTATGAAATTATTTAGATGGTCAACGTAATGAAGTTTCAACAGAAATTTTGCAAGCACACCATTCTTAAGTGCTTTAGGAACTACCCAAAACCTCCTCAACATGATGACAATGTTCTTTTAGCACACAGGTTTTTGAAAACTGCAGCAACATATTGCACAATGTTAAAATTATAAAATATCAGCAATAATTTCTCCTAGGTGGAAGCTAAAATCTATGCAATCCATATTATTCCTCAGAACATTTTGTAATACACATAACTATATATTTTAATAAAGATAATGTATTTCTTAGGACTAATGGAACTCGCAAAACTAAACTAATGCAAATTGCAAAAGGAGCAATTCCAACTGCCACCCTGAGCTGTGAGATGATTGCTTTGAAATGTTGCTGTGTATAATAGTTACTTTTCATATTTTGCTATTTAAGCTATTTACTTATTGTCTCTCTAATAGCATTTTCTGTTAGTGACTCAAAACAATATTGAAAGGGTTATATTTCAGTTCATTGGAGTTCTTATAGGACTTTTAATAAAATACAGACTACAGTTAGTTGGGAGATTGGAAATTGACACATCTCAGGTTTCCCAAAGGCGTGTGCTTGCCACTCTCAGGTGGCTCATTGGGGAGAGGGGATCACTTCACATGTTGCTCCAGCAAGTCTTTTGAATGGTCCATTCACCAAGGGGCTCTATTCGTGGTGTCTGTGGAAATGTTCCTGGGCTTTTCCTTCTATTTTCCCAGATGAGAACAAGGTGAATAGACAAAGGATTAACTTTGAAAAAGTGAACAATTGCAACAAAAATTGTCCAAAAAGTGCATAAACAAAAATTTATGGATATTTGATATAATGGTGAACAAATATGTCCTTAGATTAAAGATGAGATGAGAATGATGAGTGTAACATATCAAAACTTAAGTGATGAATTTTAATTTCCAGAGACATCTATTGGCTCAGTGATGATCAATTTGGTAGCATTAGTTTTAAACGTACCGTTTCTTCTCTAAACTGTAAACAAAGAGTATCATAGAATGGTTACAGCATGGAAGGAGGCCATTCGGCCCATCGAGTTCATGCCGGCTCTCTGCAACAGCATTCAAGTTAGTCCCACTCGCCTGCTCTATCCCGTAGCTCTGCAAATTTTTGCCCTTCAAGTACTTATCCAGTTCCCTTTTAAAAGCGACGATCGAATCAGCTTCAACTACCCCCTCATGCAGTGCATTCCAGATCCTAACCGCTCACCATGTAAAAAATGTTTTCCTCATGTCCCCTTTGGTTCTTTTACCAGTCACCTTAAATCTATGTCCTCTGGTTCTTGACCCTTCCGCCAATTGGAACAGTTTCTCTCTATGTACTCTGTCCAGACCCTTCATGATTTTGAATACCTCTATCAAATCTACTCGCAACCGTCTCTGCTCTAAGGAGAACAACCCCAGCTTCTCGAGTCTATCCATGTAACTGAAGTCCCTCATCCCTGGAATCATTCTAGTAAATCTCTTCTGCAACCTCTCTAAGGCCTTCACATCCTTCCTAAAGTGCAGTGCCCCAAAACTGGACCAATACTCCAGTTGTGGCTGAACCAGTGTTTTATAAAGGTTCATCATAACCTCCTTGCTCTTGTACTCTATGCCTCTATTTATAAAGCCCAGGATCCCATATGCTTTCTTAATCGCTTTCTCCACAATGGAAGGAAAGAGTTGAAGGAGACTTCAAATTGCATTCTGGGTTTATTAAAGAGAAGGAAGAGGTACTTCATAATTTTCTTGAAATAGGTTTAAATTCGGTGTCGTGTTTTTTGAGTTTTTACACATAATGGAGGTGAAATTGGACCTCGCTTTGCCCATTTTGCACGCAGAAAATGGGTGCAAAGAGGTCCAATTTAGTACTCCAACCTCCCATGCCCAAACAGGTTAGGAAACACATCCAACACCATATTCGTTCGGTGGACCAAGTTAACACTGGGTGAGATGACATTCAGTTCTATTTGTAAAGTGCTTTATTCCTCAATAGGCAAAATTTATAGAGCATTTAGTATGACGAGAGACACTTGGCACAAACAGTGCAACTTCTCTATGTAGCTAACTTGCAACTGAAAATCTCTTGCCCAGTGTTGACAACTCTGAACTTGACAGTTGGTGGGATCTCCTCTATTTTGTGCAGACTAAACATAGGTTGAACGACTACTTTGCCAAAGACCTATGTTCTGTTTGCAAGTGTAACACTGAGTTCCCTATTACTTCTCTTTTGTTTGGTCCTTAACACCACTACAGTGGATCTCAATGAAAATTCCAGAAATAATATCTCATCTTTCTCCTGTGCACTCTGCAGTCTTTTGGTCTGAACACTGACTTTAATAACTTAAGACCTTAATTATACCCTCCATTTCCTTTACAGCAGTGCTCTGGTGATGTTCATAGAATCATAGAAAGCTACGACACGGAAGAAGGCGATTAGGCCCATCATACTTGTGCCGGCCAAAAAAGAGCTATCCAGCTTAATCCCACTTTCCAGCACTTGGTCCATAGCCCTGTAGGTTACGGAACTTCAAGTGCATATCCAAGTACTTTTTAAATGAGTTGAAGGTTTCTGCCTCCACCACCCTTTCAGGCAGTGAGTAACAGACCCCCACCGCCCTCTGGGTGAAAAAATTTCTCCTCAGCTCTCCTCTAGTCCTTCTACCAATTACTTTAAATCTATGTCCCCTGGTCAATGACTCCTCTGCTAAGGGAAATAGGTCATCCCTATCCACTCGACCTAGTCCCTTCATAATTTTATATACCTCAATTAAATCTCCCCTCAGCCTCCTTTGTTCCAAAGAAAACAACCCCAGCCTATCCAATCTTTTCTCATAGCTAAAATTCTCCAGCCCTGGCAACATCCTAGTGAATCTCCTTTGTACCCTCTCTACTGCAATCACATCTTTCCTGTAATGTGGTGACCAGAACTGTACGCAGAACTCAAGCTGTGGCCTAACCAATGTTTTATACAGTTCTAGCGTAACCTTCCTGCTCTTTTATTCTATGCCTCGGCTAATAAAGGAAAGTATCCCATATGCCTTTTTAACCACCTTATCTACCTGTCCTGCTACCTTCAGAGATCTGTGGACATGCACTCCAAGGTCCCTTTACACCTCTCAGTATCCTTCCATTTATTGTGTACTCCCTTGCCTTGTTTGGCCTCCCCAAATGCATTACCTCACACTTCTCTGGATTGAATTCCATTTGCCACTTTTCTGCCCACCTGACCAGTCCATTGATATCTTCTTGCAGTCTACAGCTTTTCCTCCTCACTATCAGCCACACAGCCAATGGTGCTGGACGATTGGAGGACTGCTAATGTGGTACCATTGTTTAAAAGGGGAGAAAGAGATAGACCGAGTAACTATAGACCAGTCAGTCTAACCTCGGTGGTGGGCAAATTATTGGAATCAATTCTGAGGGACAGCATAAATTGTCATTTAGAAAGGCACGGGTTAATCAAGGACTGTCAGCGTGGATATTTTAAGGAAAGGTCGTGTCTGACTAATTTGATTGAATTTTTTGAGGTGACTTCTTGCAAACTTCTTGATCAAGCCCCCCACATTCAAATCCAAATTATTAATATACACAACAAAAAGCAAGGGAACTAGTACTGAGCCTGGCAGAACCCCACTGGAAACAGCCTTCCAGTCGCAAAAACACCCGTCAACCATTACCCTTTGCTTCCTGCCACTGAGCCAATTTTGGATCCAACTAGCCACATTCCCTTGGATCCCATGGGCTTTTACTTTTTTGACCAGTCTGCCATGTGGGACCTTGTCAAAAGCCTTGCTAAAATCCATGTACACTACATCAAGGGGGGTTACCCTCATCGACCCTGCTTGTTATCACCTCAAAAAATTCAATCAAATTAGTCAGACACGACCTTACCGTAAAATATCCACGCTGACAGTCCTTGATTAACCCGTGCCCTTCTAAATGATAATTTATGCTGTCCCTCAGAATTGATTCCAATAATTTGCCCACCACCAAGGTTAGACTGACTGGTCTATAGTTACTTTGTCCATCTCTTTCTCCCCTTTGAAACAATGGTACCATGTTAGCAGTCCTCCAATCGCCCAGCAACACGCCTGTAGCCAGGGAGGATTGGAAAATGATGGTCAGATCCTCTGCCCTTCCTTGAATCGAACTGTAGCACACAGCAACTTATTTATATCTAATAAAGTGTGTTTATCAATTTTACCTACTGTGCGTGATCCGAATACTTACTATTGTGCCTTTTCCATTTATGCATAAAACATTTATATTTGGCATTCCACTAGTTGGATATGGATTAACAGTACCTGGGAGTAGCGATCTGTGGGATTTATCCCCTTTTTGTAAACAACTTACCTCCGCTGTGACTGATCTTTTTCCTCACTGAGCCGAGGACTGTAACGTGTTGTACCTGACAGGTGACGACCGTTCCCCGGTCCCAGTGAGTGTCTCTAATCCACAGCCGGGAGCTCAGGTTGTAGGTGCCGTCACTGTTTACAGTCGGGGAGCCCTGTTCTGTTTGATAGGAGACATTTCCCTCTACAATCCAAGAAATGTTCAGATCTCTCGGGAAAAATCCCACAGCCACACAAATAAGAGTCTGAATCCCAGCAACTTCATTCTCTGGATCCGCAGAGAGATAGAATTCAGGTTCCGCTAAATAAACACATCAAAATAACTTAAATTATAACAATCTGAGTTATAGCAAATATATAAAGAACTGTGTAAAATATTTAAATTTATGCATATTTGATACTAAATGGGAAACTGCAGAATCAATTTGATTAGATTGTGTCTCAATATACAAATCACCAGATACATATAATAAAATATAACACACATGTAACAATGAAAAACGGGCCAGAATAATATCCCGTGACTTCACAATAAGTTTCTTTCGGGCACAAATTCCGTTTATTTTTCTTTGGATCAATATCGTCAAGAAAACTGAAATAAATTGACAATACTTAGTTCACAAAATCCGTTTTGCTATTTGTAATTCGCTTCTTACATAAATAATATTCAGCCGTTAATATTGGTGTCAGCATTCTACAGTTTTGTCTTTTGGCTGTTTTTCTTCCGTCGAAGTTTTAAAACTATATGAAAGTCCCTGCTGTTGAATGGTTATTGTGGAATTAAAGCTAAACGCTGGTGTATTCAGCCTAGCTCCCAGTGCACAGAACATGTCAGTCCCAGATTAGATGTGTGTGCGGCTATTTCTGTTTCCTTTGCCCCATATATTGAATTATTTCAGTTTTATTTAATCTAATTACCATGGATCAAAAGCAAAATACCGCGGATGTTGGAAGTCTGAAATAAAGACAGGAAATGCTGGAAACACTCAGCGGGTCAGGCAGTATTTGTGGAGAGAGAAACCGGATTAACGTTTCAGGTCCATGACCTTAGAAACTTAAATCTCTCAATTCTTCCAGTTCTGATGAATGGTCATCGACCTGAAACGTTAACTCTGGTTCTCTCTTCACAGATGCTGCTTTACCTATTGAGCGTTTCCAACATTTTCTGTTTTTATTTCATAATTACCTTGGATGTTCAGTTCTGTTTCTTCTCCTGTAAAGGTTCTCCCGGGTCGAGGCGTCTCTTTAAGAACCAGGCAGTGGTAAGTATCTGAATCTTCCACAGTCACCTCCCGAATGACAAGCGAACCCTCAGACACGCGAGAGCTTTGATTGAGGAAATTCTTAGTTTCGTTGCCTCTGATGCCAGGATTGTCTCTTGTTCTGTACCAGTAATATCTCACCGAATCCACCCGCTCCTCTCCGGGTAACAGGGTGCAGTTGATCCGAGCTGTCTGTCCTCTCAGGAGGGACAGAGCTGAAGGAGACTGGATCACTTTCAGACCGACAGCAGGCCCTGGGACATAAAATTACAAGTAGGAACATAAAATCAAAATGATCTGAGTACAACTAGAATAAATGTTAACTGGGGTAAAAAAGAACGCTTACCTAATACAAGGAGCCAAAGTTTGAGAACAATGATTCTAAATGGACCCATATTGCTGAAGCCACCGTGTCACCGGTTGGTTAGACCTGGTAAGCTATGCAAAGTTAAGATCGTTGGGACATTATTGCGGTTGTAAAGAATAGTTCGTCATATCACACTAGCTGCTGGTGGCCAGGGGCCCCAGCTAAATAGGAGGGGGCTCGCAGTAAAACTCCCCCTAACGCAGAAAAATTGCATTCAACCGCTGGATCAGTTTAATTTAAGCGTAGTATATTGTGATATGATTTACTTCATTATCAATGCAGTGTGTAAACATCCTGGGCCTATTCATGCATTTTACTACATGCTTGTGTTTTAATGGATATGGGGGGAAGCCCCCCCATGTTCTTGGTGCCCATGGTACCAAGTGAAAAAAGCTAAGGGAAGTTGAAAACTCTATATAACATGCACAGAGCAGCAGTAAATAACATTTTTTTCAAATGAAAATGAAAGTTGACCAAAGACAATGACACAGAAATGAAGAATCTAGGTCGCTAGAAATAAAAATGTTGACTTAGTTGCTGATCAGAGGCTTGAGATAGTTTACTGAAGTGATCAAATACATAACTTCACAACGCTGCAACTTGTTTCGAAAAACATGCCAAATAGTTGTTTAATTTTGTTAAATGTAGCAATGGAATATTATTATTTGTTGATGAACAATCATTTATTTAAATAGGTGAGAAAGCTACTTTGATTTTTTTTAAAAGTCATGCTCAGGATGTGGGCATCGCTGGCAAGCCTGGCATTTATTGCCCATCCTTAGTTGCCCTTGAAAATAGTAGTTTGATACAACTGAGTAGCTTGCTGGGCCACTTCAGAGGGCAGTTAAGAGTCAACTACGTTGGTGTAGGACTGGAGTCATATGTAGTCCAGACAAGTTTCTAAGGAAGGCAAGTTTCCTTCACTGAAGGACATTATTCAGCTAGTTTTTTTATGACAATCCCACAGCTTTATGGTCACTTTTACTGATACCAGCTTTCTATTTCCAGATTTTTTTAAAAGTGAATTCAAATTCTCGAACTGCCATGGTGGGATTTGAACTCACTTTCTCTGGATTATTAGTCCAGTAAGATAACTGCAATGCTACCATACCCATAATAATAATAAGTCCTGAAAGGACTCGTTACTAACTTGTATAGGACCGGTTGGTAAACCTGTTGTTTCGCCACAGATTCCACATTGTTGGCAAAGAGTTTTGGATTTGTATTAATTCAAAGGCAACTGTGTAATTTGGGAGTCAGAACTCTGATCCGAGTTCCCATCGCATTGAAACTAAGAGGGTGAGACCAGCTCAAAGAATTCCAATGGACCCCCAGGAAACTTAATGATAAATTTTAAAAGTCTTTTAGGGCGCTTTTACAATGGCACTTATTCAGTTTGCGTCGCCAAAGAATAGCATCCATGTCCCAGTCTTTAGATGGCTTAAGCCTGTTCCCGTACCCCAATGGAAGAATTATTTCAGTCTAAACCAATACATAGAATTACATAGAATTTATAGCACAGAAACAGGCCATTCGGCCCCACTGGTCAATGTCGGTGTTTATGCTCCACATGAGCCTCCTCCTTCCCCACTTCATCTAACCCGATCACCATATCCTTCTATTCCTTTCTCCCTCATGTACTTATCCAGCTTCCCCTCAAATACATCTATGATATTCACCTCAACTACTCCATGTGGGAGGAGGCGCGTGTGGAGCATAAATGCTAGCATAGTTGGGCCAACTGGCCTGTTTCTATGCTGTACATTCTATGAAATTCCATGTAAAGTTCCACATTTCAACCACTCTCTAGTTTCTCATGAATTCCTTGTTGGTTTTATAATGAGTATCTTATTCTTATGACCCCCAGTTTTGGACTCCCCCACAAGTGGAAACATCTTCTATATGTCGACCGTAATAAACCCCTTCATCATTTTAAGGACTTCTATTGGGTCATCCCTCAGCCTTCTCTGTTCTTTTACCAGTCACCTTAAATCTATGTCCTCTGGTTCTTGACCCTTCCGCCAATTGGAACAGTTTCTCTCTATGTACTCTGTCCAGACCCTTCATGATTTTGAATACCTCTATCAAATCTACTCGCAACCGTCTCTGCTCTAAGGAGAACAACCCCAGCTTCTCGAGTCTATCCATGTAACTGAAGTCCCTCATCCATGGAATCATTCTAGTAAATCTCTTCTGCACCCTCTCTAAGGCTTTCACATCCTTCCTAAAGTGCAGTGCCCCAGAACTGGACCAATACTCCAGTTGTGGCTGAACCAGTGTTTTATAAAGGTTCATCATAACCTCCTTGCTCTTGTACTCTATGCCTCTGTTTATAAAGCCCAGGATCCCATATGCTTTCTTAATCGCTTTCTCCACCTGCCCTGCCACCAGTAAGGTACAAATGGAAGGAAAGAGTTGAAGGAGACTTCAAATTGCATTCTGGGTTTATTAAAGAGAAGGAAGAGGTACTTCATAATTTTCTTGAAATAGGTTTAAATTCGGTGTCGTGTTTTTTATGTTTTTACACATAATGGAGGTGAAATTGGACCTCATTTTCCCCATTTTGCAGGCAGAAAATGGGTGCAAAGAGGTCCAATTTAGGGCTCCAACCTCCCATGCCCAAACAGGTTAGGAAACACATCCAACACCATATTGGTTCGGTGGACCAAGTTAACACTGGGTGAGATGACATTCAGTTCTATTTGTAAAGTGCTTTATTCCTCAATAGGCAAAATTTATAGAGGATTTAGTATGACAAGAGACACTTGGCACAAACAGTGCAACTTCTCTATGTAGCTAACTTGCAACTGAAAATCTCTTGCCCAGTGTTGACAACACTGAACTTGACAGTTGGTGGGATCTCTTCTATTTTGTGGAGACTAAACACAGGTTGAATGACTACTTTGCCAAATTCTCATGTTCTGTTTGCAAGTGTAACACTGAGTTCCCTATGACTTCTCTTTTGTTTGGTCCTTAACACTGCTACAGTGGATCTCAATGAAAATTCCAGAAATAACATCTCATCTTTCTCCTGTGCACTCTGCAGTCTTTTGGTCTGAACACTGACTTTAATAACTTAAGACCTTAATTATACCCTCCATTTCCTTTACAGCAGTGCTCTGGTGATGTTCATAGAATCATAGAAAGCTACGACACAGAAGGAGGCCATTAGGCCCATCATACCCGTGCTGGCCAAAAAAGAGCTATCCAGCTTAATCCCACTTTCTAGCACTTGGTTACGGAACTTCAAGTGCACATCTAAGTATTTTTAAAATGAGTTGAGGGTTTCTGCCTCTACCACCCTTTCAGGCAGTGAGTTCCAGACCCCCACCACCCTCTGGGTGAAAAAATTTCTCCTCAGCTCTCCTCTAGTCCTTCTACCAATTACTTTAAATCTATGTCTGCTGGTCAGTAACTCCCCTGCTAAGGGAAATAGGTCATCCCTATCCACTCGACCTAGTCCCTTCATAATTTTATATACCTCAATTAAATCTCCCCTCAGCCTCCTTTGTTCCAAAGAAAACAACCCCAGCCTATCCAATCTTTTCTCATAGCTAAAATTCTCCAGCCCTGGCAACATCCTAGTGAATCTCCTCTGTACCCTCTCTACTGCAATCACATCTTTCCTGTAATGTGGTGACCAGAACTGTACGCAGAACTCAAGCTGTGGCCTAACCAATGTTTTATACAGTTCTAGCGTAACCTTCCTGCTCTTTTATTCTATGCCTCGGCTAATAAAGGAAAGTATCCCATATGCCTTTTTAACCACCTTATCTACCCGTCCTGCTACCTTCAGGGATCTGTGGACATGCACTCTAAGGTCCCTTTACACCTCTCAGTATCCTTCCATTTATTGTGTACTCCCTTGCCTTGTTTGGCCTCCCCAAATGCATTACCTCACACTCCTCTGGATTGAATTCCATTTGCCACTTTTCTGCCCACCTAACCAGTCCATTGATATCTTCCTGCAGTCGACAGCTTTTCCTCCTCATTATCAGCCACACAGCCAATTTTTGTATCATCTGCAAACTTCTTGATCAAGCCCCCCACATTCAAATCCAAATTATTAATATATACAGCAAAAAGCAAGGGACCTAGTATTGAGCCTGGCAGAACCCCACTGGAAACAGCCTTCCAGACGCAAAAACACCCATTACCCTTTGCTTCCTGCCACTGAGCCAATTTTGGATCCAACTAGCCACTTTCCCTTGGATCCCATGGGCTTTTACTTTTTTGACCAGTCTGCCATGTGGGACCTTGTCAAAAGCCTTGCTAAAATCCATGTACACTACATCAAGGGGGGTTACCCTCATCGACCCTGCTTGTTATCACCTCAAAAAATTCAATCAAATTAGTCAGACACGACCTTTCCTTAAAATATCCACGCTGACAGTCCTTGATTAAACCGTGCCTTTCTAAATGATAATTTATGCTGTCCCTCAGAATTGATTCCAATAATTTGCCCACCACCGAGGTTAGACTGACTGGTCTATAGTTACTCGGTCTATCTCTTTCTCCCCTTTTAAACAACGGTACCACGTTAGCAGTCCTCCAATCGTCCAGCACCACGCCTGTAGCCAGGGAGGATTGGAAAATGATGGTCAGATCCTCTGCTATTTCCTCCCTTGCTTCTCTTAACAGCCTGGGATACATTTCATCCGGGCCTGGCGATTTATCTACTTTCAAAGGTGCTAAACCCTTTAATACTTCCTCTCTCGCTATGTTTATCCCATCCAATATTTCACACTCCTTCTCCTTAACTACAATCTCTGCATCGTCCCGCTCTTTTATGAAGACAGATGCAAAGTATTCATTTAGAACTGTACCCACGTCTTCCACCTCCACACATAGGTTACCTCTTTGGTCTCTAATAGGCCTACTCTTTCCTTAGTTATTCTCTTGCTCTTCATGTTTTTATAAAACATCTTTGGGTTTTCCTTAATTTTATTTGTCAGTATTTTTTCATGCCCTCTCTTTGCTTTCCTAATTTCCATTTTAATTTCACCCCTGCACTTTCTATACTCCTCTAGGCTTTCTACAGTATTGAGCTCTCGGTATCTGACGTAAGCTTTCCTTTTTTGCTGTATCCTACCCTGTATGCTCCTTGTCATCCAGGGAGCTCTTGATTTGGCAGTCCCACCTTTTTTCTTTGAGGGGACATGTTTGTTCTGAACCCTCACAATCTCTCCCTTGAATGCCTCCCACTGCTCTGACACTGATTTACCTTCAAGTAGCTGTTTTCAGTCCACTTTTGCTAAATCACTTCTCAGCTTAGTAGAATTGGCCTTTGCCCAATTGTTGGGGAAAGGCCAATCTTACCTGTTCTATCTTTGTCCTTTTCCATAACAATGCTAAATCTAACTGAATTATGATCACTACCAGCAAAATGCTCTTCCACTGATACTCCTTTCACCTGCCCAGCTTCATTCCTAAAACTAAGTCCAGAACTGCCCCCCCGCCCCCCCCGTCTTATTAGGCTTGCTATGTACTGGCTAAAAAAGTTCTCCTGAATGCAATTGAAGAATTCTGCACCCTCTATACCTTTTACACTGCTTGCATCTGGTATGGACTCAATGGGCCGAACGGCCTCCTTCCTGTGCTGTAACCTTTCTATGATTCTATCCCAGTTAATATTAGGGTAGTTGAAATCCCCTACTATTACTGCCCTGTCGTTTATGCACTTCTCAGAAATTTGCCTACATATTTGCTCTTCTATCTCCCTCTGACTGTTTGGGGGTCTATAGTACACTCCCAGTAGTGGTGATTTTTCTAACATATCATCCCTCCTCACAGCTGTAATTGTTTCTTTAACCAATATTGCCACCCCCTCTTTTTTTATCCCCCCCTCTATCTTGTCTGAAAACCCTGTAACCAGGAATGTTGAGCTGCCATTCCTGCCCCTCTTTAAGCCATGTTTCAGTAATAGCTAAGATATCAAACTTCCACATGTCTATCTGTGCCCTTAGCTCATCTGCCTTATTCACTATACTCCTTGCATTGAAGTATATACCAATAATCACGGCCAAACTCTTTTGTTGTCTATTTTCTAACCTTTGTTTCCTCTGCTTTCCAAACTTAATTTTTTCTCTTCCATTTCCAGCTCTGCTCATCTCCCTTCTGAATCTACGCTCAGGTTCCCATCCCCCTGCCAAGCTAGTTAAACCCTCCCCAATAGCACTAGCAAATCTCCCTGAGAGGATATTGGTCCCGGCCCTGTTGAGGTGCAACCCATCTGGCCTGTACAGGTCCCATGTACCCCAGAACTGGTCCCAAGGCACCAGGAATCTAAAGCCCTCCCTCCCGCACCATCTCTCCAGCCACGCATTCATCTGCTCTATCCTCCTATTTCTATACACACTAGTACATGGCACTGGGAGTAATCCGGAGATTACTACCTTTGAGGTCCTGCTTGTTAATTTCTTTCCTAACTCCTTAAAATTGTGCTACACTAATGTCACGCTACACGTAACCCCACCAGCGAAAAAAAGTTATCTGTTTTTAATACAATGGGTCATTCTCTGTCTTTCTCTTCCTTTCGGATGTTTCTCTCTATCTCTCGGTCTGTCTTTTGTTCTGGCCGTTTGTGTATTCGGTGGTCCTGTAGGTAACATCTCTCTGTCTGAACACTTTGATTGCCTTGACAACGGGCAGTTGGAAAGATTATCTGTAATCACCAGGTATTGTTCTCTGACTATAAATGCGGTAACCTTCCATGGAATCCGAATCCCACACTCACCTGACGAAGGAGAAAGCCTCCGAAAGCTTGTGATTTTCAAATAAAACAGTTGGACTATAATCTGGCGTTGTAAGATTCCTTACATTAATCCTTAAAATCGGCCTGCAGGACCTCATTCCTCTTTCTACCTATGTCGTTGGTACTGATATGGACCACAACCTCTGGCTGCTCACCCTCCCCCTTCAGCATGTTCTGCAGCCGCTCAGTGACATCCTTGACCCTGGCACCAGGGAGGCAAAATACCATCCTGGAATCACGTCTGCGGCCGCAGAAACGCCTGTCTGTTCCCCTAACTATAGAATCCCTTATCACTATTGCTCTCCTGAGCTTTCTCCTCCCCCCGTACAGCCGAGCCACCCAAGGTGCTGTGGACTTGGCTCTGGCTGCACCCCTTGGAGCAACCATCGCCCTCTAACCAGTATTCAGAACTGAATACTGGTTAGAGAGCGAGGTGCCCTCAGGGGACTCCTGCACTACCTGCCTGCTCCTCCTTGCTTGTCTGGCGGTCACCCAGTCCCTCTCGACCAGCACGCTCTTAAGCTGTGGGTTAATCACCTTCTGAAATGTGCTATCCACGAAACTCTCAGCCTCGTGGATGCACTGCAGTGACGCCAGCTGTTGCTCAAGCTCCAAAACCATGAGCTCCTCCAGCTGACGACACTTCCTGCACCTGTGGCCGTCCAGGACATGGGAAGCATCCTGGAGTTCCCACATGGCACAGGATGTGCACTCGACGAGACGGAGGTGCCCTGCCACGCCTCGATTTATTAGATTAACTAACTTACCAGAAATAAACTAACTACTTAGAAAAAACCATTCACCAGCTACTCACCAATCAGCTCCTTCCCTTGTGCTGACATCAGTTTAGGTGTTTTCTTTGTTTTTGTTTTGTATGCCTCTCACCGCTGCCCTCCAATCTCCGCTCTGCGCTCTATGCTCTCTGCTGCTCTCTGCTCTCCACTCTTGCCGCCGTCTTCCGTTCTCCGCTCTCCGCTCTCGCCGCCACTCTCTACTCTCCGTTCTCTGCTCTCCGCTCTCGCCGCCACTCTCTACTCACCGCTCTCTGCTCTTGCCGCCGCTCTCCGCTCTCTGCTCTCGCCGCCGCTCTCCGCTCTCTGCTATTGCCGCCGCTCTCTGCTCTCCGCTCTCGCCGCCGCTCTCTACTCTCCGCTCTCTGCTCTCTGCTCTCCGCTCTCCGCTCTCCGCTCTCCGCTCTCCGCTCTCCGCTCTCCGCTCTCCGCTCTCTACTCTCGCCGCCGCTCTCTGCTCTCTGCTCTCCGCTCTCCGCTCTCGCCGCCGCTCTCTACTCGCCGCTCTCTACTCTCCGCTCTCCACTCTCCGCTCTCCACTCTCCGCTCTCCACTCTCCGCTCTCCACTCTCCGCTCTCCACTCTCCGCTCTCCACTCTCCACTCTCCACTCTCCACTCTCTCCGCCGCTCTCTACTCTCCGCCGCTCTCTGCTCTCCGCTCTCTGCTCTCCGCTCTCACCGCCGCTCTCTACTCTCCGCTCTCTGCTCTCCGCTCTCCCCGCCACTCTCTACTCGCCGCTCTCCACTCTCCGCTCTCCACTCTCCGCTCTCCACTCTCCACTCTCGCCGCCGCTCTCTACTCTCCGCTCTCGCCGCCGCTCTCTACTCGCCGCTCTCTACTCTCCGCTCTCCACTCTCCACTCTCCACTCTCCACTCTCTCCGCCGCTCTCTACTCTCCGCTCTCTCCGCCGCTCTCTGCTCTCCGCTCTCTGCTCTCCGCTCTCACCGCCGCTCTCTACTCTCCGCTCTCTCCGCCGCTCTCTGCTCTCCGCTCTCTGCTCTCCGCTCTCACCGCCGCTCTCTGCTCTCCGCTCTCTGCTCTCCGCTCTCACCGCCGCTCTCTACTCGCCGCTCTCTACTCTCCGCTCTCCACTCTCCGCTCTCCACTCTCCGCTCTCCACTCTCCGCTCTCCACTCTCCACTCTCCACTCTCTCCGCCGCTCTCTACTCTCCGCTCTCTCCGCCGCTCTCTGCTCTCCGCTCTCTGCTCTCCGCTCTCACCGCCGCTCTCTACTCTCCGCTCTCTGCTCTCCGCTCTCCCCGCCACTCTCTACTCTCCGCTCTCTACTCTCCGCTCTCTCCGCCGCTCTCTACTCTCCGTTCTCTGCTCTCCGCTCTCTACTCTCCGCTCTCTACTCTCCGCTCTCTCCGCCGCTCTCTACTCTCCGCTCTCTACTCTCCGCTCTCTACTCTCCGCTCTCTACTCTCGCCGCCGCTCTCTGCTCGCCGCTCTCTGCTCGCCGCTCTCCGCTCTCTACTCTCTACTCTCGCCGCCGCTCTCTACTCTCCGCTCTCTCCGCCACTCTCTGCTCTCCGCTCTCTGCTCTCCGCTCTCACCGCCGCTCTCTACTCTCCGCTCTCTGCTCCGCTCTCTGCTCTCCGCTCTCTGCTCTCCGCTCTCTGCTCTCCGCTCTCTACTCTCCGCTCTCTACTCTCCGCTCTCTACTCTCCGCTCTCTACTCTCCGCTCTCGCCTCTCCGCTCTCGCCTCTCCGCTCTCGCCTCTCCGCTCTCGCCTCTCCGCTCTCTGCTCTCCGCTCTCCGCTCTCTACTCTCCGCTCTCTACTCTCCGCTCTCCGCTCTCGCCGCCGCTCTCTGCTCTCGCCGCCGCTCTCCGCTCTCTGCTATTGCCGCCGCTCTCTGCTCTCCGCTCTCGGCTCTCTGCTCTCGCCGCCGCTCTCTGCTCTCCGCTCTCTGCTCTCCGCTATTGCCGCCGCTCTCTGCTCTCCGCTCTCGCCGCCGCTCTCTGCTCTCCGCTCTCTGCTCTCCGCTCTCTGCTCTCCCCGCCGCTCTCTGCTCTCCGCTCTCGCCGCCGCTCTCTGCTCTCCGCTCTCTGCTCTCCGCTCTCTGCTCTCCGCTCTCTGCTCTCCGCTCTCTGCTCTCCCCGCCGCTCTCTACTCTCCGCTCTCGCCGCCGCTCTCTGCTCTCTGCTATTGCCGCCGCTCTCTGCTCTCCGCTCTCTGCTCTCCGCTCTCCCCGCCGCTCTCTACTCTCCGCTCTCTGCTCTCGCTGCCGCTCTCTGCTATTGCCGCCGCTCTCTGCTCTCCGCTCTCTGCTCTCCCCGCCGCTCTCTACTCTCCGCTCTCTGCTCTCGCCGCCGCTCTCTGCTCTCCGCTCTCTGCTCTCCGCTATTGCCGCCGCTCTCTGCTCTCCGCTCTCTGCTCTCCCCGCCACTCTCTACTCTCCGCTCTCTGCTCTCGCCACCACTCTCTACTCTCCGCTCTCTGCTCTCTGCTCTCGCCGCCACTCTCTACTCTCCGCTCTCGCCGCCACTCTCTACTCTCCGTTCTCTGGTCTTCGCTCTCGGCGCCACTCTCTACTCTCCGCGACTCTACTCTCCGCTCTCTGCTCTCACCGCTCTCTGCTTTCGCCGCCGCTCTCTGCTCTCGCTGCCACTCTCTGCTCTCCGCTCTCTGCTCTCGCCTCTCTTCATTGCCTGACAGATCATCTGTTACATCATTTCACCAATGCCCCTCTGTTGTCTTTCCCCCCTCCATCTGCCCTGCTTTCTGATTCTTTTAAAATGCTTGTGCATCTTTCATTTTTCAGTTCTGAAGAAAGGCCTGGCCTGAAATAATGAACTTGCATTTATGTAGCGCTTTTCATTACCGCAAGACATCCCAAAGCACTACACAGCTAACAAAGTACTTTTTTAAATATAGGCACTGTTGTAATTTAGGGAAACACAGCAGCTAATTTCCACACAGTAAGATCCCACAAACAGAAATGAGATAATGACCTAATAATCTGTTTTAGTGATGTTGATTGATGGGTAAATATTGGTCAGAGCTTCCCTGCTCTTCTTCAAATAGTGCTGTGGAGTCTTTTACATCCACTTGAGAGTAGACAAAGCCTTGATTTACCATCTCATCTGAAAGATGGCACCTCCGACAGCGCAGCACTCCCTCAATACTGCATTGAAGTGGCAGCCTGATGTTATGTGCTCAAGTTTCTGGAGTGGGGTTTGAATTCATGACCTTCTGGCTCAGAGATGAGAGTGCTACCACTGAGCCAAGACTGACACCTAATCAAATGTTGACTTGTCTGCTCTCTCCACAGATGTTGATTGACTTGCTACGCATTTCCAGCACTTTCTGCTTTTGTTCCAGATTTCCAACATTTGCGGTGTTTTGCTTTTATGCAAACTTGACGGGTCCAATTGACTTTTGCGAACACGCACGAAGGACATTACTTGGACGGAGTGGGCTCCACGACACTGGTCCTCCAAACCTGCACTGGCAGCAACGCCCAGCCGCCGCGGCTTGAAACTTGGAGGAACCTCTCTGCTCAGGGCAAATGCTTGAGCATTAGTTAATCCCGCTTCTCTGCTTCCGATTGGTGTATTGACCTGGGCGTGCAAGCTGCCGGTTGGTCTGCCTGGTTGTCAATCACAAGAGAAGTTTGAGTGTGGATCAAAGTGACGAGTTTGGGCGAAAGGTTTGGGAGTTTTTTATGTGGAAACTTCTCGGATTTGGAAACCGAAATTTAGACTAACAGTGTTCGGTGTTGCATAACTTTAGGATAGTTC
Organism: Heptranchias perlo; assembly: GCF_035084215.1. Lineage (NCBI taxonomy): Eukaryota > Metazoa > Chordata > Chondrichthyes > Hexanchiformes > Hexanchidae > Heptranchias > Heptranchias perlo. Next base: position 48,055,575 of record NC_090335.1, read on the forward strand.
GACTTTATATCATGAGAATTTAAACAATATTCAGTGGGTAAAACCTGAAGAAAAAAAGTTACGGGAAGTTGTCGGGTTTGATGGTTGTGGTTGAGTGAAATGTGTTAGGACTAGAGACCAGGGAAAGTTTGATCATATCTCGTATTAGGAGAAATGCTGTATGGTGGCCTACATTATAAAATCAGACAGTGCCTGTGAATTTAAAGATTAATTACAAAGTAATTGGAAACTTAACACTTTTTGATCATTTGACAATAACTACCTGCACCAGAATTTACAAATAAAAGCGAATTAACATTCTGTGGCTGAACACATTTCTTGAATTCTTAATAACCTTCATTAGCAATTCGAATTGGATGTTGTATTCGAAAACAGGCGAGGAGTTTTAAAGTATGAAAGAAATATTTTAGTGCCAGTAGAGCAATGGGCAGCATTGGACTAAACCAAATGAAGAACTAAAGTATTTAAGGATTCAGATTTAAGATCTTACTTAACTATTGATATCAATCAATTAGAATGCTTGAGGAATTTCTTTTGGATGTTGAGATTTTTTTCTGTACCTGGGGTTTAGGAAATTGAATTAAATTTAGGTTTTTGTACATTTTTGTGTAAATTTCCAAAAATGTCAGAGAGTCAGGAAAAGTTGGAAAATAATTCTGCTAGGACTTGTGCACCATCCTTGACAAGTTCAGAATCTCCAAGGAGCTGCAGGACAAAGTGTTTAGTTTGTAAAAACTTTTACACCGATCCGAAGATCTTGCCTTGCCTGCATACATTCTGCCTAGGCTGTGTGAGCAGCTTGGAGCAGTTCTCTGTTCCTAGGATTCAGAGGGAGGTTGAGTCTGGATCTGGGGGATCATTAGACTCCTCTGAGCCTGGGACCTGTATCCTGTGTCCGGTCTGTGACTGTGAGGTGGATGTATCCCCTGCTGCAGTGCGAGGACTGACCAGTAATCATCTGATTCTGAATGAGGTTTTACTGGAGAGTCTGAAGAGACCCGACTACAGGTTAGTCTGTGATCTTTGTAACGATGGCGCTGCTGAAAGAAGGTGTGACATCTGCTCAGCAAATCTCTGTGACTTCTGCTCCAAAGCACACAGGTAAGACTCTGTTGGACTGGTCATTGGATTTTATTGGCTCCCCTTTTATGCATTTTCAAAGCTTTGTTTATTGTGCACAGAGCAATGATTCTAGTGAAATATACCATTGTAGGAAAGATATCTCATTTATTACAATAGATGTCACTTCATTATACAATTCTCTGTCCTGATGTAATGTAATTAAATAAGGGTAAGATTAATAAGTAAGCTACACTTTTCAAACAGATATGAGGCACAGCCACTTTACAATGAAAATAATCTTGTTAAAACTGAACATAACCATGCGTGGTCATTTATTTTTAAGCTGTAAAACTATAATCCTTCCTGCAGGAGGCAGAGGATGACTGCTTCTCACAACACAGTGGCTCTGAAGGACCTACAAGGTGGAAATGAGAGAATCGTTAAGCCCATCATATGCTCTGTTCATCCTGCAGAGGAACTGAGGCTATTTTGTGAGACATGTGATTGTCTGGTCTGTAGGGATTGTTGTATGGTGGATCATCGTGACCATAACTATGACTTTATTGCTAGTGTCATTAACAAACATGGCAGTTTCATCAGGGAACTTCTGAAGCAAACACAGCCACACATCGGTGCATTGCAGGAGACTTTGCAAAAGATTGGCAATGCCAAGCAGCTAGTACAAGAGCGGATGGAAGTGATAACTGAAGAAATTAATAGTTTTACAGAGGATTATATCAGGGCTTTAGAGAAACATCGGGACAGACTTTTGAAAGAGCTGGAAGAGCTGAGAGTCCAGAAGGAGAACTCCCTGTATCTGCAGCAGATCCAGGTGGAACAGATCCTAGCAGATATGAAGACTGGAGTGGATTTCACAGAGCACTTGCTAACCAGTGGCTCTCATGTGGAAATCTTACTAACCAAATGTGTGGTGGTCAACCGGTTGAAACAGCTGAATAAGATTAGTTACAGCACTCACCCCGGAGAGGATGATGGGATACGGTTCCAGCCACAGGAGAGAGCAGGACAATGCGATGGGTTTGAGGTGTTCGGAATCATTGTCACAAAGACAGTTGATCCCACCAAGTGTGTCCTTCAGGGGGAAGGTAAGAGAGAAAGACAAACATAACTTTTCAAGTGTTGAATTTCTTTAAAGTTTTTGAATTAATAGTGCATCCCCTGTGAATTTGGTTGTGCTGTGAGGATTGGAGGCCTTAGTGCAAGTGGCAGAGTGGGATTGAGGCAGGGTGGAAAGGGAGTGCCAAGAATGTGGTGAGGGCCATCAATTGGGAGGTCCAGCAAACTAGCAGTGGGGAAGCCTGTAATTGAGAACAGCAGGCAATGCTGGTGGTCACAAGGTGGTAACATGCTAGAGGCGTTATGAAAGTAAGTTATGACCACCTCTATTTTCCATGTTTGGTGGTTATCTGTGCAATGTCAAGCAACAAACTGTAATGACAGGAGGGAAAAGGAGTATCATGTTTTTAGAAACGGCAAATCAACACGAGGTTCACTCAGAAAATCTGGAAATGAGCCAACGTTGAACCAATCAGAAAGCTCATGCCTTAGGCTTCAGACACAACAATTTATTTCAATAGATAAATATGTAGGATCTGAGGGCCTGACTGAAATCTTGTGTGGCAGCCACTTTGCTGTTTATAGAGTATCGTGCATATTTTATAGTTGAGTTTATGTAAAGTCATGAGACAATAGGAGGCATAATGAGAGAAAAATAGATATATGAAACACAGAGTATATGAATAGTCAAAGGGGTAGGGGTTAGGCAGGTGGAAAGGGAAACATGAAAAACTGGCAAAGTGGAGCAGGCTCCAGTAGCACAGGAAAAAAATACTACAGATGCTGGAAATCTGAATTTAAAAACCTAAAATGCTGGAAACACTCAGCAGGTCAAGCGGCATCAGTGGAGAGAGGAAGGTAGGGTTCACGTTTCAGGTCGATGACCTATCATCAGAACCAGGTTCTGCTGAGTGTTTCCAGCCTTTTCTGTTTTTATTCCATTGGCACAGGAGCCTGGTGCAAAAACAAGTCAACACCAAGGTGTTGATCATTCTTTGTGTGTAAATAAACTTCCCCTGATATCTGTCTTAAATTTATCTTTTGCCAGCTTGAACCTGTGTCCCCTTGTCCTACTCACATTAATTTAAAGTAATATTACAGATATACCTTTTCCATTCCTTTAACTATCTCTGCAAGATTGCCTCCCAGACACCTGCTTTCCAAGATGAAAAGCCAAGGTTTCTCCCTCATAATTCCTCATAATTCAGACCCTGATGCTACAGATCAGCCTTATGGCTCTGCTGAAGCTTACAGAAAGCGGACTTTCTCTGCACTGCTTGAATGTTTCTCTTGTAACTAAAACTGAACAAAGTAATTGAGGTGCGGCCTGACCAAAGTACTGTATAGCTTCAGAATGCCGTCCTCTGACTTTGTACTGACTTAGCAATGTAGTTCAGCAGTTTATTTAGCTTGTTGATTGTTCCAGAATGACTGGACATGTTGAGTCTACTATCTTTGACTGTTCAACACCATTCGTAGGGTAGATGAATTACCACGTTTTATCTGCAATCAACAGTACCGAACATTTGCCCATAACAAATTTCATCTGTCACTATTTGCCCATCTAGCCCATTTTTGTAGAGTGCCTCAGCAGACCTTCAGTGTCTCTTTTCCATTCTTCAGCTCCACATGACTGCCCCACATGGTTCCATTCTTACTTTTGTGAATATAGTCAGAGCTTCTCCAGCAATATGTTCTCTTCCTCACCCCTCACCATCATCTCTGGAGTTCTTCAAGAATCTATCCTTAGTCCTTCTCTTCCTCTTCCTGTGTAGCAATATGCCAATAAGGAAGTCAGCTTCTATATGTACAACAATAATACTCAACTGTATTTCTCAACCACTTCTATTGACCCTTAACTGCCTCTGTGTTGTCAGACTGCCTGTCTGACATCCAGTCTTGAATGAGTCATAGCTTCCCCAATTTAATGTTGGAAAGACTGGAGTCTTCTTTAGCTGTCGTCTTTCGCCCTTACCAAAAATGTTCGTTTGATATTGATTCCATACCCCTCCCTGGCCACTGTCTTGGGTTAATCCAAACTAATTATAACTTTGGCATCCTGTTTCATAGATTATGGAACAGTTCTTGCAGATTGGAGGGTGGCAAATGTAACCCCACTATTTAAAAAAGGAGGGAGAAAGAAAACAGGGAACTACAGACCGGTTAGCCTAACATCAGTAGTAGAGAAAATGCTAGAGTATATTATTAAGGATGTGATAACAGGACACTTAGAAAATATCAACGGGATTAGACAAAGTCAACATGGATTTATGAAAGGGAAATCATGTATGACAAATCTACTGGAGTTTTTTGAGGATGTAACTGGTAGAATAGATCAGGGAGAACCAGTGGATGTGGTTTATTTGGATTTTCAGAAGGCCTTTGATAAAATCCCATATAAGAGGTTAGTGTGCAAAATTAAAGCACATGGGATTGGTGGTAATATACTGGCATGGATTGAAAATTGGTTAACAAACAGGGAACAGAGAGTAGGAATAAATGGGTCTTTTTTGGGGTGGCAGGCAGTGACTAGTGGGGTACCGCAGGGATCAGTGCTTGGGCCCCAGCTATTCACAATATATATCAATGATTTGGATGAGGGAACCAAATGTAATATTTCTATGTTTGCTGACGATACAAAACTAGGTGGGATCGTGAGTCATGAGGAGGATGCAAAGATGCTTCAAGGCGATTTAGACAAGTTGAGTGAGTGGGCAAATACATGGCAGATGCAGTATAATGTGGATAAATGTGAAGTTATCCACTTTGGAAGGAAAAACAGAAAGGCAGAGTATTATTTAAATGGTGATAGATTGGGAAATGTTGATGTACAAAGGGAACCTGGGTGTCCTTGTACACCGGTCACTGAAAGCAAACATGCAGGTGCAGCAAGAAGTTAGGAAGGCAAATGGTACGTTGGCCTTCATTGCAAGAGGATTTGAGTACAGGAGCAAGGACGTCTTACTGCAGTTATACGGGGCCTTGGTGAGACCACACCTGGAGTATTGTGTGCAGTTTTGGTCTCCTTACCTAAGAAAGGATATAGTCGCCATAGAAGGAGTGCAGCGAAGGTTCGCCAGACTGATTCCTGGGATGGCAAGGACTGTCTTATGAGGAGAGATTGGGTCGACTCGGCCTGTATTCACTTGAGTTTAGAAGAACGAGAGGGGATCTCATTGAAACATATAACATTCTGACAGGGCTCGACAGACTGGATGCAGGGAGGATGTTTCCCCTGGCTTGGGGGTCCAGAACAAGGGGTCACAGTCTCAGGATACGGGGTAGGACATTTAGGACTGAGATGAGGAGAAATTTCTTCACTCAGAGGGTGGTGAACCTGTGGAATTCTCTACCACAGAAGGCTGTGGAGGCCAAGTCACTGAATATATTTAAGAAGGAGCTAGATAGATTTCTGGACACAAAAGGCATCGAGGGGTATGGGGAGAGAGCAGGAATGTGGTATTGAGATAGAGGATCAGCCATGATCATATTGAAGGGCCGAATGGCCTACTCCTGCACCTATTTTCTATGTCTCTATGTAACCGAGCTGAATTTCTGACCCTATTTCCTCTGCATCACGAAGACTGCCTACTTCCACCTCTTATGACATTGATGATCTCCATCCTACCTCAGTCCCTGTAGTCTTCGCACAAATATATGTTACCTCCATACTCAACTACTCCAGTGGTCTTGATGGCATTGCGTCCTGCATTCTCCATAACTCCAATTTTTCTGTTCTCAGTGTATTGTCCAAAAGAAGGTATTTAGTTTGGGTGCAGAATTAGAGTTGGGGCTTACCCTGAATTAATTTATGTAAAGCTGGTAAATTATTAGCTTAATGCACGTACTAATTTTTTTCTTATAGCTAAATCAACAAAAATTTATATGGTTCAGATACAAATTTTCAACATTACAACTCTAGATAGATAAAGAGGAGGTACTTAAAAGATTGTCAGTACTCAAAGTAGAAAAGTCACGTGGTCTAGATGGGATGTATCCTAGGTTACTGAGGGAAGTAAGGGTGGAAATTGCGGAGGCTCTGCCACAATCTACCAATGCTCCTTAGATATGGGGACGGTGCCAGAGAACTGGAGGATTGCAACTGTTACACCTCTGTTCAAAAAAGAAGAGAGGGATAAACCTGGCAATTACAGGCCAGTCAGCCTAACGTCGGTGGTGGGGAAACTTTTAGAGACAATAATCCGGGACAAAATTAATTGACACTTGGAAAAGTATGGGCTAATAAATAAAAGTCAACATAGATTTGTTAAATGGAAAATCGGGTTTGACTAACTTGATTGAGTTCTTTGATGAAGTAACGGAGAGGGTTGATGAGGATGGTGCAGTTGACGTTGTGTATATGGACTTTCAAAAGGCATTTGATAAAGTACCACATAATAGATTTGTTAGAAAAATTAAAGCCCATGGGATTAAAGGGACAGTGGCAGAGTGGATACAAAATTGGCTAAGGGACAGAAAGCAGAGAATAATGGTGAACAGTTGTTTTTCATACTGGAGGGAAGTATACAGTGGTGTTCCCAGGGGTCAGTATTAGGACCACTGCTCTTTTTGAGATTATATATATATATATCTCCTAAAATAGCATATGGGATCCTGGACTTTATTAATAGAGGCATAGAGTATAAAAGCAAGGAAGTTCTGCTAAACCTTTATAAAACACTGGTTAGGCCTCAGCTGGAGTATTGTGTTCAATTCTGGGCACCACACTTTAGGAAGGATGTCAAGGCCGTAGAGAGGGTGCGGAAGAGATTTACTAGAATGTTACCAGGGATGAGGGACTTCAGTTATGTGGAGAAACTGGGGTTGTTCTCCTTTGAACAGAGAAGGTTAAGGGGAGATTTGATAGCGGTGTTCAAAATCATAACAGTTTTGATAGAGTAAATAAGGAGAAACTGCTTCCTGTGGCAGAAGGGTCACCAGAGGACACAGGTTTAAGGTGATCGGCAAAACAGCAAGAGGCAACATGGGGAAACATTTTTTTACGCAGCAAGTTGTAATGATCTGGAACATGCTGCCTGAAAGGGTGGTAAATGCAGATTCAATAGTAACTTTAAAAAGGGAATCGGATAAATACTTGAAGGGAAAAAATTTACAGGACTATGGGGAAAGAGAAGGGGAATGGGACTAATTGGATAGCTCTTTCAAAGAGCTGGCACAGGCAGGATGTGCCAAAAGGACTTCTCTTGTGCTGTACCTACTATGATAACTAGCAGTGCAGAGTATTTTTAGTTACAGACTTGCTAATATGAATTTGCACCCATGGTATTAAGTGGGGAGGGAAGCCGGAAATTTGCATGCTTCAGTTAGAGATAGTAATATAAGATAGTGAACGAGACGTCTGGTTGTCATAGTTACTTTACAAGATTATTACAGCTTACACGTTGTGTGCATTCCATCCCCTGTCTGTAAATTGCTTTGTTAGATCTGAGGGGCTTGTGGAAAACCATAAAGACCACGTTAATGTAGAAATACGTGAACAGTTACTTGACCATAAAAAGAGAAAAGCATGATGGGTATTTGACCAATGTTAACTCCTTGACTCCCATACATAGGGTAGTTACAATTTCTCACACACACACACACACACACACACACAAAGACACAATTGTCCTTGGTACGTTGATAATTAAGTTGGCTGTCCAGGTGCTTGGTACTGTCTGGCCCCCCCCCCCTCCCCCCATGCAGATAAGGGTATTGCTGGCTTATAATATAATGAGAATACAGTTTCTTGAGAGGCCATGTGGCCTTGATTCTGACTTCAACCCTACTGATTAACCAGCTTTGGAATTTAGGGAGGTGGTGTTCTCGGGCCTGCGAGGCCTATGTGCCAAAACAGGAATGAGCTATGGATGTCCAGAGGAGGCAGGCTCCCTACTTGATTGACTAACCACTTGAACTAATGGGGAATGTACATGTACGCCCATATTCTATGATAGTCAGATATTGCTGATTGAACTGTATAAATGTGAACTGTGTCCTTTGTCCAGAGAAGTGGTAGTTCTGACCATTGTCAGAGCAGATCTTCCCTTGAGCTCAAGTTTCTTTTAATTAAAATTCTTACTTGTCTGGAAATAAGTGTTTGGAGTTAATGCATTGTGTATAATAGGTAATTAAGTTTTCGACAGGCTTGGGAAACATTTTAATTGCTGAATTGAAATGTTGCATGTTGTATACTGTCATTTTGCTTTCACTGTTTACTGCGACTGAGTTAGGTACTTGTCCACAAGAAAAGTGATGGGCCATTCGTCCTCTTTAATTCTTGTTTCCCTCATAGTGGCCAGTCAGTGGCATGGGTAGAATTCTAGGAGCTATTTGTGCTGCCTTTTCAGTGGGATATTGGCATATTGGGGAGAGGGCAATTGGGGAAGGGAGTAAAGTAAGTAATGCTGTTTGTGAATATGAGCTGGCTATGGGATGGTGGGAATAGAATTGCACTTTTTTGGTTCGAATCCCTGTCTTCCTAGGCCAAGTAGCCAACTGTAGCTAAGAGAGTTGGTCGACAACTTTCTGTTAATGCTCCTGTCAGCCAGCCAGCCAGTCAGCCACTCGAGGGCAAAATGATTTGCTTCTGATTTTTCTGACCTGTGTATAGACACTATACACAACACCTCACAGCGAGAGCTGAGATCAGGAGTGGGAATCAAACCTGCTTCTCACTGTGCATGGAGCCACACTAGTGTCTTCATGTTTTCTATGTGTTGTTTTTGTTGAAGGGGAGTGTGGGGGCAGTGGGAATAAATCGTTTGTAAGTTTTGTATCTCCTGTGTCAGATATTCCTGTAAAGACATAAGGCAAGTGTATTCTGCATAATACAGTTCCAATTTGCTCATATTCAGGCCTCCAAGTGGCTCAACAAGACCAACCAAGTGCATTCGTACTGGTCTGTAATGACCATTCGGGGCATCAGTTGGGGAGAGGAGGAGAATCCATTCGAGTTAGCATCTTCAACAAGAAGAACAAAGAATGGTGGGTAATTTGTGCAAGAGATAATAGCACCACAAATTACAGTCTGATAAAATGTAGCTGCCTTGTTTTGAAAAGTAGGTTAAAACTGGGTTATCAAGCAACTAATTACTGTAGCCTTCACCCCTTGCACCCAATCTAAGTTAATTATTGGAGACCTGAAATTATACACTCTACAAGTTAAGTTTTAAACTTTTTGTTTTTTAATTACTGTCCAGAAAGTGCATTTCATGTACAGATTATTTTGAAATTCATCTTTCAAATGTTTCATAGAATTAAATATCTAATTAGAAAATATTTTCTATGGGGAGGGGGAATTTCTGCTCCTTTGAACTTAAATGCATCCTATCGGACTTTATAATGGAATTATAGACATTTCAGCATAGAAGGCTGCCATTTGGCCCATCATTATACCAGTAAAATATTTGTGATTTTTATGTGTTTGATTGCTATCTATTTCTGGTATGAAGAACGATTTTATGGAAATTAATGACTGTTCATAAATACAGTACAAAAATAGATATCCTTAAGTTCTTCTATCTGACTTTTGGAGCTCCAGAGTGCATCAATTGGATATTTAAATTGTGACACACTGTCTCATCCTGCAGCAATTAAAACTCCATTACATCGTTGAATTCAAGGCTCACTTTAAGATTTCTCTCCATTATGGGCGCATTCTTACTGAAATGTTTTTCCATATCCAGACCCAACAGAACCAGACGTGAAGCGAAGAAACTCTCAGTAGGGGAAAGCTTTGGAAATCATTGGTCCAAAGTCACCTGCTCCTCCCAAGCATGCTACACCTATCATATGTCATGTTTCAAATAACTTATATTACATCGGAGTTGCACAACTGAACAGACTATTGTATTTAATTTATCTGACCCTATATTTTATGATGGGGTCAGTGCTGGCTATATTGAACTAAACACCAGAATACTTTAGGAACCTTCCATCTTGCATATTACATACCAGATTGGTTGCTTTCTTTTCCTATTTATCTATCTGCCTATCTATCTTATCTAATATATGTGTATGTATGCACTATATAATCCTCAATCCTGAAAGACCTTGACAATAATTCATTGTTTAACTGAATGAAAGTATTTACAGTGAACATTTTGGTCTTTTCTTATTTCATGCAGCAGTCTCAGGGCAACGCTGCAGGACAATCATGATGGAACTTATCGAGTTACATACACTCCCCGGGTATCAGGCTCGTATGTGGCATGGGTCTGTGTAAAGGGACAGCATGTACAGGTGAGTTGACAGAGGATGAAGATCACTAAAATTATGACTCAAAAGAGTGTCGATTCTAGAGGCGTATTGCATTAGATCACTTGCCTTATGCCTTTGGCATCTGGGTTTGAATACATCCCTGATAGGATAGTTAAAAATATTTTCTCTAGGTCTTGAAATGAGATGTCTAGTTGCATCTGACCATCGAAGTATGTATATGCCCAGAATGCATGCGCGTGATCACTGATTATAAAATGTACGTTTCCCATATACTCTTTGCTCACAAAGTGCACCAGGGTCATTGAATCTGAAGCAGTGTTGTTATGGGATTGATCCTATGAGTACTGGAAGTGAGGTATGTGCTATTTTTCCATTCTCAGCTGGATTACTTCAGCGAGCTGTTTCACAACATTACAACCTTTGCAGCCAGAGAGGGAGAAGCAGCTGGTGTTATTGCTCCTCCCCCCATAAGAAGAAAGCAAGCAGAAGTGTAAATGTTTTTGTATCTGTATGACTCAATAACTTGGAGTGCCATGGAACCTTCTAATAATGTCCTGCTTTTGTTCTTTCCAAGCATTAATCTTCTGAACTGTTGTTGATTGATTCAAAAATTGGTGAGTAAGTATAAATCTCCTTGAGGCTGAAATTTCCATCTTTGTTAATTTAATGAAAAAGTAGATAAGAATAAAAAAATGCTGATCCTGCACTTTTTACTCTCTAAAATTGATGAAGGTGGGAATTTCAGCCCTCCCCCCACCCCCCACCCCCCCATATAAATAGTGCATAGGGTAATTAAACCCCTGCTTTCTAACAAGTCTTCACCCATAAAATACAAGACAATGTATTTCATCAGATATAAAAATAGAAAATGCTGGAAAATACTCAGCAGGTCAGGCAGCATCTGTGAAGAGAGAAACAGTGTTAACGTTTCAGGTCAATAACTTGATGAACGTTGAGTTCTGATGACAGTTCATCGACCTGAAACGTTAACGCTGTTTCTCTCTCCACAAATGCTGCCTGACCTGCTGAGTATTTTCCAGCATTTTCTGTTTTTATTTCAGATTTCTAATATCTGCAGTATTTTGCATTTATATTTGATCAGATATCTGGCTTTCAAGATGTCAACAACTTTAAGTGAAAGTCTTGTTAATCAATGATTGATGCCCCAATCCTATCAGCCACACCTATTTCTGCTTCCTTCACCGTTGCCTCTGCCACTGCTACAGGTTAACCCTGCTGGTGCTCTTGCTGAAAGTTCCAAAATTATGCAGGATACAGCAGATGCAGACACAGCAAAATGTCTATTTCAACATGCCAGTTTTATGCTCCACCAGAGTTTGGGTGGAAGCATGAACTTTGTTATATTTCCTTTGTACCCCTGTTCGGGGGTTTCTCATTGGGGTCTTTAGCCAGGGCTCCAGTAGGTAGCCTTGATCCCCAGCAGCCAATTGTCCAGTCTGCCTGCTGCTTCAAATAGTGCTGGCAAAAGGACTGCTGCAAAATGAAGGCACCATCTGTACGTTAATGGAATGAAAACTTTTCCTATTCATAAATGCTATGGAGTGTTTTTTTGGGGTATTAATGGCTATGTGTGTGCCATCAATGAGGCCCTATATTCTTGCCAACAAAATGACAGTGAATGGACTTCAAAAAAGTAATTCCTTCAATGTGAAGCACTTTAGCAAATCCTGAGGATGTGAAAGGCACTGCATAAATACAGGTTGTCTCTTGCGAAGCCTTACACTTGGTAAAAATGCTGTGCCCCCTCGTGCTGTTGCCTCCTTTCCATGGGCAAAACGATCAAGATATTTCTCAAGGCAGCTGAGCCTTCTGGGATTTGCTTAAGCTCCCTCCTCCTTCTCTGTTGGTAGAGGGAGGGGGCTAGTGTCCTAGATTACGGGGTGCGGGGGGGGGGGGGGCGGGAAGGGGCTGCTGGGGAACTAGTCGAGAGTGCCAGTCCCATTCTTGGATCACAACTGCCTCTCTCCCTCTTGATCCCATATCCTGTTAACATACTTCGGGTTTGGCTAAACATGCCTCTGAACTCTCTCACTTCCATTCCCAATTCCTCAAGACAATGTTTAAGCTCCCCACATTCTTTCTCTAGCTGTTCGCTATTAAGGTTTCTCTACAATTTACACTCTGTGCCCTCAGTTTCAAAATTATCCCTTTCTACAACCTTGACCTTAAGTTCCTGTATTTCACTTTTCTGCAGCTGTTTTACTTTCCATTTATGCTGCCTACACTGAGATTTAAGTTGACTATTTTCTTTACTTAGACGCTATTTTTCTAGGTACAACTCCTACAATGCTAAGAATAGATCCTGAACCAGAACAGACTTGATTTTGTTCTTGCTTTTTGAGTCACTGAGTGCTCTGAACAGACACTCAGTGATGGCATCAACCAATTTCCTTGATCCCTGTAGTTCCTCTACTTTTTGGACAGATACCCCATGTCGACCCAAATACCAATCGACTAGTCAATACCAGCTATAATTACGAATGATTAATCTTTCATCTACCAGGCAGATCCTTCCCAAGACAGGTGCAAAGCACTTAATAAGTCATTTTTGGGCTCCTGGCTTCGCTCGCCATTTTTTGCCAGATTTTAGCCTCTCGTCTAATCTTATTAATTAATAGGGCTGAGAGTCTAGTTGCAGCAACTTTAATACGTTACTAAGAAATACAAGATTTAGCTTCTGCCTTACCTCATATTAATATATCAATCATAGTAAACGTGCAAGTCCCACGTGTCCACAGTAACCTACATTAGGCCAGCTCACTGGATGAAACCTTAGATGCCCTGAGGTTGATCTCTAGTGTTCTAAGTCTAAGCTGCACCCTTGTATACTTCCAAAAGGCATTTGATAAAGTACCACATAATAGGCTTGTCAGCAAAATTGAAGCCCATGGAATGGGGGCAGTAGCAGAATGGATACGAAATTGGCTAAGTGACAGGAAACGGAGAGTAGTGGTGAACGGTTGTTTTTTTGGACTAGAGGGAGGTGTACATGTGGTGTTCCCCAGGGGTTCGTACTAGGACCACTGCTTTTCTTGATATATATTAATGACTTGGACTTAGGTGTACAAGGCACAATTTCAAAATTTGCAGATGACACAAAACTTGGAAGTGGAGTGAACAGTGAGGAGGATGGTGATAATCTTCAAGAGGACATAGATAGGCTGGTGGAATTATTTGCTTTGTTATCGTGCTTTTGCATTTAATTTTTAAAAATTAATTTGTAATTTGCTTTTTAATATGGTCATTATGTGTGATGTAACTTTAATAACCTGCTGTTGTCTTCCAGGGATCGCCATTCACTATAACAGTAACAAGTAAATTCCATAAGCACACTGGTATATTCCACTGCTGCACATTCTGTTCCAGTGGTGGACAAAAAGATGTCCGTTGTGGCTGTAGGGGCACGATGCCTGGTGAGTTTAATAGAAGATCTCTATCATTTTATGGCCCAATAGATGTTAGAATATGTATTTTTTGTATATATCATATTATGATTTACATTTGCACTTGTCAAATTGATTTTTAAATGTATTATTGAAAGCCTTTATAATAGTGAGTAACCAAGCTCAACGATCAGAATGTAACACTTAATGGACTGTAAATAAATTATTTATTTTCAAGTTTACAAAGAACAGCAGCATTGGCAAACTTCTTCAGCCAGTCTATATAAATAACTTGTAGAAACAGAAATGGAAAATTTGAAATCAGCTGAAATAATTTTTGAAACAGAATAGGCTTTTTTCTTTCCCCACCCCATTTATTTTCCTTTAGCGTGGCCATTTGGTACCATGTAGCCAATGGGAGGTACCTTTTATATATCTTGAAGTTATCTATGACCATTTTAAGTGGTACAACATGGACACAGAGATGGGATGACTTATTTCGGCATAGTGCTCCATCCAGAACGCTGAGGAACACCTGGTGGAGACAGTACTGTTCACATCGTAGGACTTGACTATCTTGGGTGTAAGTGTTTGCCTTTAAAGAAGGTAAAAATGCCTGTTGTGCGACAAAGGGTATAGTTTCTGACATGGCATTACATGAAACTTACTGGCATTACTGTGTCTACCGTATTGTGAAATTTTGCTCTTTGTCTTCAATTGACAGGTGGGTACCAAGGCTGTGGACATGGACACAAAAGTCACCCTGGGCAGCCACACTGGTCCTGTTGTGGAAAGTTGACTGAAAATTCAGAATGCTCTGGATCAATAAATGGCAACTCGTATCGGAGCCTGGTTAAGACTGTTGCTCTGTAACAATGCAAAGCTAGGGAACAGCAAACTTAAGATTGATCATAGAAAAGTTAGCAGTGAAGTAATGGCTGTTCAGCTGGCTTAGAAAGACTTTGATGTTCAGGGTTAATTAAAGCTTATCTAATTTGATGCCTGGTATTGTCTATCTCATTATAAAATAGTGGCATAAATGGAGATGTTCCGAGCTGGTCAGTATTGATTACTTTGGGGACCTTGTCAAAATTACTAATTTATCAGTTTAAAAAATCAAAGAAAGGGAACTTAAGAATTCATTTCGAGCAAACACTTACCCAATTAATAAGCAAAGGACTAAAATGGAGGAATAATATAAAGGAAATAGGAATGTATTTTTGTTGCAGTTTGCACTAATGAATACTCTATATAGCACAGACTGTAATAACAAAGTGAAGAAAAAAAGATCTAGTTTAATGGCATTAAATTGTACCAGAGGCAATTCATTTTAGTGCAATTATGCATAAAAAAATACTTTCAAGATTAATGGAGGTGGGATAATTAAGATAAAATATATTGTAGAATAAGAGAGATTTATATGAACTGCCATGTGGGAATTGAGCTACAGTGTTCTATCTTGGTGATAACCAACAGCTGATTCAGTTGAACTAAGGGAATTATTGCTTCATTCAGACCGTATCCCCTTAAAATTGTGCTTGTCCCTTTTAAAATAGAGATATGGGAAAGGATAATGCAAAATGGAACTGACGTTGCATTTGCCATTTGTGGAATATATACAAAATGCTTGGCTTGTGTCTTGTATGTGAATATGTTTTAGATTTGCCTAAAGTATATATTCACAAGTTTGACCCAAATGCTTCTCTATACTAATATGGACCCTTATTGAATGGCTGCTTAGACTGTCCTTAGTGACCTCACTACTGAAGTCAGAATTAAAACTAAATCAATTTATAAATTTCTAATAATCATGTGCAACCATATAGTATCTTTTTGTAATATTAGTTTTGTGCTAATTTCAAATATTTATCAAAACTAATTTTGCTACATTGCATTCTGAACAGCATATTTTAAGTTGAGTATGTCAATGCATTTTGCATTTTTACAATGACTTATGTAATTAGACATTTATTTGTACGTAAACTTTGTTGAATTTCAAATTTGCTCAATTTAAAATCTAATTTACTGTAACTTACCCCGGTCCAGATCGGGCGCTTGATTTTTGCTAAAATTAGCAAAGCCTGGAACTTCAGCCCTTCTGTACCCTTCTTACTTTCTTCCTGTGTGGATTTTCTCTCACTAAGAATAAATACAATTTAAGAGTAAATGTTACTAGTCTGAATGAGTCTCCTTATGTGACGAGGGATACTATGTGGATTAACCAACTTTTTCTTATTCTACCAAAAATGTTGCTTGTGTGTGGTTTACACTACAAATTGGCTAAATTGTTTTATTTAATCAACTTTTTTCATACTAATACAACATTCTGCTTATGTATACATTTGTTTTTATGATTTATCTTCTAAATCTGCAGAGTATTTTCATCACGGCTACTGACATAAAATATATGAAAAATTCTTTTCAAAGCTTTAAAATAATCAATTGGCTCTTTCAGCCTCAAAGCAATTTTATATGTTGTATTGAACCACTGGACTTTTTTCACCTATTGGGCCTCCTGTATCCACCCTTTTTGTGATTCTTTCATTTGCCTATGATGTTCATCAGACATTTAAAAGGCTGGATTTTTAAATAGCATGTAATGCACAAATTCAATGTTTAACCTATTTGATAAAACTTATTTCAAAGTATTAATAACTTTTACCCTTCTGATTTCTGCTTGCATCCAACAGACATCATCCACACATAGAAAATGTGCACAAAAAAGTCACAATTTAGCAGAAAGAGTTCACATGAAATGTTCAAAACCATAATGACCACTTGTGAAAGGACTTGGTTTGGACTGATTGAAATCAGCTACATTCACGGTTCTGACTCAGAGACAAGCTACCACTGAGGTGGGGGACTATATAGAAAACTTTTAAAACAAAACTCAATTTCAGTATCAGCAGAAACTGCAGGGTATCAATCTAACATTGCCATCCTCGTTACTGAGCCATGACTGGTTGTGTTCTACTTCCCTCAGCAACCTAGGATGGGATGCATCCTAGGTTGCTGAGGGAAGTAAGGGTGGAAATTGAAGAGGTGCTGGCCATAATCTTCCAATCCTCCTTAGAAACGGGGGTGGTGCCAGAGGACTGGAGAATTGCAAATGTTACACCCTTGTTCAAAAAAGGGTGTAAGGATAAACCCAGCAACTACAGGCCAGTCAGTTTAACCTCGGTGGTGGGGAAACTTTTAGAAACAATAATCTGGGACAAAATTAATAGTCACTGGGACAAGTGTGAATTAATAAAGGAAAGCCGGTATGGATTTGTTAAAGACAAATCATGTTTAACTTGATGAGTTTTTTAATGAGGTAACAGAAAGGGTTGATGAGGGCAATGCGGTTGATGACTCTCAAAAGGCCATAAAGTGCCACATAACAGACTTGTCAGCAAAAGTAATGCACATTGAATAAAAGGGGCAGTAGCAGCATAGATATGAAATTGGCTAAGTGACAGGAAACAGATAGTAATAGTGAACTGTTGTTTTTCGGACTGGAGGAAGGTATACTGTGGTGGTCCCCAGGGGTCGGTACTAGGACCACTGCTTTTATTGATATATATTAATGACTTAGACTTGGGTGTATAGGGCATAATTTCAAAATTTGCAGATGCCACAAAACTTGGTAGTGTAGTAAACAGTGCGGAGGATAGTGTTAGACTTCAAGAGGACATAGACAGGCTGGTGGAATGGGCGGACACTTGGCAGATGAAATTTAATGCAGGGAAGTGCGAAGTGATACATTTTGGCAGGAAGAATGAGGAGAGGCAATATAAACTAAATGTTACAATTCTAAAGTGGATGCAGGGACAGAGAGACCTGGGGGTATATGTGCATAAATCTTTGAAGGTGGCAGGACAGGTTGAGAAAGTGGTTATAAAAACATGGGATCCTGGGCTTTATAGGCAGCTGAGAGGAGCCGAGCCGAGCGGAGGGAGCGTCCGATAAAAGGCGGGATTTCAGAGCGCTGAGAGGAGCCGAGCCGAGCGGAGGGAGCGTCCGATAAAAGGCGGGATTTCAGAGCGCTGAGAACAGCTGAGAGGAGCCGAGCCGAGCGGAGGGAGCGTCCGATAAAAGGCGGGATTTCAGAGCGCTGAGAACAGCTGAGAGGAGCCGAGCCGAGCGGAGGGAGCGTCCGATAAAAGGCGGGATTTCAGAGCGCTGAGAGGAGCCGAGCCGAGCGGAGGGAGCGTCCGATAAAAGGCGGGATTTCAGAGCGCTGAGAACAGCTGAGAGGAGCCGAGCCGAGCGGAGGGAGCGTCCGATAAAAGGCGGGATTTCAGAGCGCTGAGAGGAGCCGAGCCGAGCGGAGGGAGCGTCCGATAAAAGGCGGGATTTCAGAGCGCTGAGAACAGCTGAGAGGAGCCGAGCCGAGCGGAGGGAGCGTCCCATAAAAGGCGGGATTTCAGAGCGCTGAGAACAGCTGAGAGGAGCCGAGCCGAGCGGAGGGAGCGTCCGAGTTCGAAGTGACGTCAGGAATCAGATCGGGACGCGACACAGGGGAGGCACCTGATTGGTGAGTTGGTTCAGGTGAGTATTTCTCCTTATCTACAGTAACTGAAGTAAAAGGAAAGGGAAGGTCTGCAGGTCTTATAGGAAGTAGCGTTTATTTTTTAGTGAATCAAGGTCCCTAGTGTAGTTAACATTCTCTAAATTGAGAACAATTTAAAGGAGTAAACTCCTTAAAGGGAGTGGTAAGTAGTTTTTCTTTCCTTTTTTTTTCTCTTGACATTGTAGTTGTTCTTAAGCTAATTTAAGGGTTAAGTCATGGCAGGAGATCCCAGCGCCGTGTCATGTTCCTCTTGTGGGATGTGGGAATTCAGGGCTCCTTCCTGTATCCCTGATTCCTTCACCTGCGGGAAGTGTGTCCAGCTGCAGCTATTGTTTGACCGCTTGACGGCTCTGGAGCTGCGGATGGACTCACTTTGGAGCATCCGCGATGCTGAGAAAGTCGTGGATAGCACGTTCAGTGAGTTGGTCACACCGCAGATAAAAATTACTGAGGGAGATAGTGAATGGGTGACCAACAGACAGAGGAAGAGTAGGAAGGCAGTGCAGGGGTCCCCTGCGGTCATCTCCCTCCAAAACAGGTATACCGTTTTGGATACTGTTGGCGGAGATGGCTCACCAGGGGAAGGTGGCAGTGGCCAGGTTCATGGCACCGTGGCTGGCTCTGCTGCACAGGAGGGCAGGAAAAAGAGTGGCAGAGCTATAGTGATAGGGGACTCGATTGTAAGGGGAATAGACAGGCGTTTCTGCGGACGCAACCGAGACTCCAGGATGGTATGTTGCCTCCCTGGTGCAAGGGTCAAGGATGTCTCGGAGCGGCTGCAGCACATTCTGGAGGGGGAGGGTGAACAGCCAGTTGTCGTGGTGCATATAGGTACCAACGATATAGGTAAAAAACAGGATGAGGTCCTACAAGCTGAATTTAGGGAGTTAGGAGTTAAACTAAAGAGTAGGACCTCAAAGGTAGTAATCTCAGGATTGCTACCAGTGCCACGGGTTAGTCAGAGTAGGAATGACAGGATAGCTAAGATGAATACGTGGCTTGAGAGATGGTGCAAGCTGGAGGGATTCAAATTCCTGGGCCATTCGAACCGGTTCTGGGGGAGGTGGGACCAGTACAAATTGGACGGTCTGCATCTGGGCAGGACTGGAACCAATGTCCTAGGGGGAGTGTTTGCCAGTGCTGTTGGGGAGGGTTTAAACTAATGTGGCAGGGGGATGGGAACCGATGCAGGAAGTCAGTGGGAAATAAAGTGGTGACAGAAACAAAAGGCAGTAAGGGAGAGTGTACAGAACATGACCGGACAGATGGTCTGAGAAAGCAGGGCAAAGACCAAGGGAAGTCTAGATTAAACTGCATTTATTTCAATGCAAGAAGTCTGATGGGCAAGGCAGATGAACTCAGGGCATGGATGGGTACATGGGACTGGGATGTTATAGCTATTACTGAAACATGGCTAAGGGAGGGGCAGGACTGGCAGCTCAATGTTCCAGGGTACAGATGCTATAGGAAAGATAGAGCAGGAGGTAAGAGAGGAGGGGGAGTTGCGTTCTTGATTAGGGAGAACATCACGGCAGTAGTGAGAGGGGATATATCCGAGGGTTCGCCCACTGAGTCCATATGGGTAGAACTGAAAAATAAGAAGGGAGAGATCACTTTGATAGGATTGTACTACAGACCCCCAAATAGTCAACGGGAAATTGAGGAGCAAATATGTAAGGAGATTACAGACAGCTGCAAGAAAAATAGGGTGGTAATAGTAGGGGACTTTAACTTTCCCAACATTGACTGGGACAGCCATAGCATTAGGGGCTTGGATGGAGAGAAATTTGTTGAGTGTATTCAGGAGGAATTTCTCATTCAGTATGTGGCTGGCCCGACTAGAGAGGGGGCAAAACTTGACCTCCTCTTGGGAAATAAGGAAGGGCAGGTGACAGAAGTGTTAGTGAGGGATCACTTTGGGACCAGTGATCATAATTCCATTAGTTTTAAGATAGCTATGGAGAAGGATAGGTCTGGCCCAAAAGTTAAAATTCTAAATTGGGGAAAGGCCAATTTTGATGGTATTAGACAGGAACTTTCAGAAGTTGATTGGGAGAGTCTGTTGGCAGGCAAAGGGACGTCTGGTAAGTGGGAGGCTTTCAAAAGTGTGTTAACCAGGGTTCAGGGTAAGCACATTCCTTATAAAGTGAAGGGCAAGGCTGGTAGAAGTAGGGAACCTTGGATGACTCGGGAGATTGAGGCACTAGTCAAAAATAAGAAGGAGGCATATGACATGCATAGGCAGCTGGGATCAAGTGGATCCCTTGAAGAGTATAGAGATTGCCGGAGTAGAGTTAAGAGAGAAATCAGGAGGGCAAAAAGGGGATATGAGATTGCTTTGGCAGATCAGGCAAAGGTGAATCCAAAGAGCTTCTACAAATACATAAAGGGCAAAAGGGTAACTAGGGAGAGAGTAGGGCCTCTTAAGGATCAACAAGGTCATCTATGTGCGGAACCACAAGAAATGGGTGAGATCCTGAATGAATATTTCACATCGGTATTTACGGTTGAGAAAGGCATGGATGTTAGGGAACTTGGGGAAATAAATAGTGATGTCTTGAGGAGTGTACATATTACAGAGAGGGAGGTGCTGGAAGTCTTAACGCGCATCAAGGTAGATAAATCTCCGGGACCTGATGAAATGTATCCCAGGACGTTATGGGAGGTTAGGGAGGAAATTGCGGGTCCCCTAGCAGAGATATTTGAATCATCCACCGCTACAGGTGAGGTGCCTGAAGATTGGAGGGTAGCAAATGTTGTGCCTTTGTTTAAGAAGGGCGGCAGGGAAAAGCCTGGGAACTATAGACCAGTGAGCCTGACATCTGTAGTGGGTAAGTTTTTAGAGGGTATTCTGAGGGACAGAATCTACAGGCATTTGGAGAGGCAGGGACTAATTAGGAACAGTCAGCATGGTTTTGTGAGAGGAAAATCATGTCTCACGAATTTGATTGAGTTTTTTGAAGGGGTAACCAAGAAGATAGATGAGGGCTGTGCAGTAGACGTGGTCTACATGGACTTCAGCAAAGCATTTGACAAGGTACCGCATGGTAGGTTGTTACATAAGGTTAAATCTCATGGGATCCAAGGTGAGGTAGCCAATTGGATACAAAATTGGCTTGACGACAGAAGACAGAGGGTGGTTGTCGAGGGTTGTTTTTCAAACTGGATGCCTGTGTCCAGCGGTGTGCCTCAGGGATCGGTGCTGGGTCCGCTGTTATTTGTTATTTATATTAATGATTTGGATGAGAATTTAGGAGGCATGGTTAGTAAGTTTGCAGATGACACCAAGATTGGTGGCATTGTGGACAGTGAAGAAGGTTATCTAGGATTGCAACTGGATCTTGATAAATTGGGCCAGTGGGCCGATGAATGGCAGATGGAGTTTAATTTAGATAAATGTGAGGTGATGCATTTTGGTAGATCGAATCGGGCCAGGACCTACTCCGTTAATGGTAGGGCGTTGGGGAGAGTTATAGAACAAAGAGATCTAGGAGTACAGATTCATAGCTCCTTGAAAGTGGAGTCACAGGTGGATAGGGTGGTGAAGAAGGCATTCAGCATGCTTGGTTTCATTGGTCAGAACATTGAATGCAGGAGTTGGGATGTCTTGTTGAAGTTGTACAGGGCATTGGTGAGGCCACACTTGGAGTACTGTGTACAGTTCTGGTCACCCTATTATAGAAAGGATATTATTAAACTAGAAAGAGTGCAGAAAAGATTTACTAGGATGCTACCGGGACTTGATGGTTTGACTTACAGGGAGAGGTTAGACAGACTGGGACTTTATTCCCTGGAGAGTAGGAGATTAAGGGGTGATCTTATAGAAGTCTATAAAATAATGAGGGGCATAGATAAGGTCGATAGTCAAAATCTTTTCCCAAAGGTAGGGGAGTCTATAACGAGGGGGCACAGATTTAAGGTGAGAGGGGAGAGATACAAAAGGATCCAGAGGGGCAATTTTTTCACTCAAAGGGTGGTGAGTGTCTGGAACGAGCTGCCAGAGGCAGTAGTAGAGGCGGGTACAATTTTGTCTTTTAAAAAGCATTTGGACAGTTACATGGGGAAGATGGGTATCGAGGGATATGGGCCAAGTGCAGGCAATTGGGACTAGCTTAGTGGTATAAACTGGGCGACATGGACATGTTGGGCCGAAGGGCCTGTTTCCATGTTGTAACTTCTATGATTCTATACTTCTATGATTTATAAATAGAGGCATGGAGTACAAAAGCAAGGAAGTTATGTTGAACCTTTATAAAACACTGGTTTGACCACAGCTGGAGTATTGTGTCCAATTCTGGGATGTGAAGGCCTCCGAGAGGGTGCAGGAAGGATTTACTAGAAAGTTTCTTGGGATGAGGGACTTCAGTTACATGGAGAAACTGGGGTTGTTCTCCTTTGAGCAGAGAAGGTTGAGAGGAGATTTGATAGTGTTCAAAATCATGAGGAGTTTAAATAAAGTAAATAAAGATAAACTGTTCCCATTGGCGGAAGGGTCGAGAACCAGAGGATACAGATTTAAGGTGATTGGCAAAAGGACCAAAGGTGACGTGAGGAAAAACTTTTTTATGCAGCGAGTAGTTATGATCTGGAATGCACTGTCTGAAAGGGTGGTGGAAGTAGATTCAATCATGGTTTTCAAAAACGAATTGGATAGATACTTGAAGGAAAAAAGTTTGCAGGGCTACGGGGAAAGAATGGGGGATTGGGACTAACTGGATTGCTCTTACTAAGAGCCGTTACGGGCTTGATGGGCCGAATGGCCTCCTTCTGTGCTGTAACCATTCTATGATCATGATGACATTTCCATGGTCCTGGAGAGCACACGCATTTTCATATTCAATGAAGTATTTGAATATCGATAACAGTCATATCCAATTTCATCCAGCTTTTTAAAGGACTTATCTTGCATAGTATGAGCTACTTTTGATTGGGGGAAAGACATTCTTGCAGAGGAGTCCTACGTGGCAGAGGCCCTAAAGCTAGTCGGTGCTTCTCCTTCGAATCTTAGAGGCCTAGGATGAATCCTTTCCAGCCTTGGGATTGTCTGGAGAGAACCATGAGGCAGGTCTTCACTGATATCATTGGAGTGGCAGCCAATCTAATGGTACCTAACAATAGCCACATTAGACAGTGCCCAACTGAAGGGGCATAGCTAAAATGAGCATAACTGATCGTGCTGTTTCTCAGGATGGCAACACCTCTGGCCCCTCCTGCCAAGTCCCTTCAATGCTTGAACAAGTAGCAGAAAGTGCATTGGGCTAGGCCTAGACAAACTGAAGTGAAAGTGACAGAGCCTGCCTCCGTGACATTTCAAAAGTCAGCTGCCGAGGCCACCTCAAGCCACAAAACTCTTGTGTACACATAGCAGCCAGCCTGCTCTTCTTCGAAATAATGCCATGGGATCTTTTACATCCACCTGAGAGGCCTTGGTTTAATGTCTCATCAGAAAGACAATACCTCCGAAAGACCATGCCAGTGGAACGTGGGAGGCGCGATCAGGCTGCCCAGGAGAAAGCACCAGAAATGCAGCCAGTAGAGCTTCCTTGAGAGACGAGGGTCATCTTAGTCCCAATGACCTTTTTGTAGAGCATAAGCAGCTAACCACCACCTGTGCATCAGGTCCTCAGGTTGCACCTGAAGAAGCACAAGAATAGGTTAAATAAAAAGGCACCTATAGACACCCAGGGGAAGGATGGTGTTAAGAAAGAGTAGGTTGATGGTGGGCACTTTGGAATTCACTGTAATAAAATTGAACGTGCACTGACGTGGCATTTTGTTATTGATGAAGATTAAAGTCTTACAGAAAAATCTGCCATTGGTCTGACCCTGTGAGAAGCAAGTCTAGGGGTCCGATTTTAGCACCCGCTACCGGGTGCGTTCTCGGCGGGGGGGGGCCCCGAAAATCCCGAAATCCAGGTGCGGGACCGGATCGCGCCTCGATCCCGCCCACTTCCGGGTTCCCCGATGACGCGCCGGCGTGCGCACGCAGCCCCCGCTGGTGGGAATCCCACAGGCAATTAAAGCCAGCGGGATGCCACTTGAGAGTATTTACTTTGCTTGTTCAGGTCATTAACTGACCTGATTAAGGGACTGTGTGTGATTTTTGATAAACATGGGACTGTTTCACACACTGGGGGAAACACTCCCAGTTGAAATGGACGTGTTGCAGCTGTCAGCCTGTGGCAGCTGCAAAGGTCCATTTGACAGGTGGGGGGGGTGGGGAGACCCTCAGCCATTGCAGGAGGCCGCTCTGTCACTTGGGACAAAGTTTGGCCTCCACCACCCTCCTCCTGATGGTCGAAGTCACCAACCTGCACACTTACCCCGGGGTCCGGAGACATGTACCTACCTTGCGGACCCCCTCAGATGTACATCTTGTGGATGGGGACCGCCGTAGCTGCAGTCATGACCTCCTCGGAGGGCGAACAGCATCACCAGCCTCGCCATCCACGCCATCCACCTCTGACACGTGGAGCTCCACAACAGAATGCTGTGACACATCCACCTGTACAGCAGGAGGGAGGGCTACCGCAGAGAGAGATGCGTCGCAGAGGGCACTACCCTCGCCACACGTTCCACAGACCGAGGCTCAGCCTCCTGGACCTCTCCGAGCAGCAGTGCACACGGAGGCTCAGAGTCAGTCGATGTGTAGCCGTGGACTTCTGCAGCCTCTTTCATGCCGAGCTGCTCCTGGCTGGCCCGTGCATCATCTTCCTATCTGTCGCTGTCAAAGTCACCACTGCCCTCCCGAACTTCTGCTCCACAGCCTTCCAGGCTGCAACCGGGGACATCCCCGATGTCTCTCAGTCGTCTGCGCAGAAGAGCCCTGCAACTACACCTACACCCATTCTGCAGTTACACAATGGGTGGCATCAGTGGTGGGTCCTCATAGTGATACCCAGGAGCGGGCATTATTGCACAAACCGGACAGGATTCGCGAAGACATGGCAGTAGTGGTGCCAATATAATGTGTGATGTGAGTTGTTCTTTAATTCAATAGAAGTAAGAACCATGACAAACCCTCAAACACCCTTGTGAATCCCCTTCATGCTCACGACACGTTTGCCTTACGCTGCCTACTGCACATATGTGATGCATGCCCTGTGGCTGCAGCACAGGTGGTGGCAGGTTGAGTGAGGTTGGCCATGAGAGAGATGCATGAGAGGGTGAGTATGGGATAGAGCCATGAGATTGTATGAGGATTGGGTTGCGTGGTAGTGGCGGGGTGAGTACTCGCGAGGTGAGTAAGTCCAGGTAAGATGAGGATGAGGTTTGAGTGGGTATGAGGGGTGATGTGACAGAGTAGTGTTGGTAGTGCCGAAGGAGATGTGGGGTGGGGGCAGTGTTGTGGCAGACGGAGTGTAGGGGAAAGACTATGTGTTCTCACTGTGGCTGACCTACTGAGGTCATTGGAGCGCCTCCTGCACTGTATGCAGGTGGGCGATATGTTGGTGGCGCTGGTGACCTCCTCTGCCACCTCGAGCCAGGCCTTGGTGGCGGTGGCAGAGGCAGGCCGCTTCCTCCCGCCCGCCAGGTGGAAGATCTCTGTCCTCCCCCTCCTCCTCACCCCATCTAATGATACCTGGGGTGAGGCATCATTAAACTGGGAGCAGCCTTCCCCCTGGGCTGCTCCATGCTGTAATTTTTGCTGTTTGTGGCAGCATCTGTCAGTGGAGGACTGCCCCTTTAAATAGAGCGCCTCCAGCTGACAGATCTTACTGCGCATGCGCAGCCCGCCCGACGCGCAGATCAGCAGCGGGGAACCCGGAGGAGCAGGTAAGTGGATCCAATTAGTGTGTTGCCTGCTACGATCGCGCGGGCAACCCACTAAATGCGCCCGCTGGCCCACCCGCCGAGAACCCGCACCCCTGGTAAAATTGGGCCCCAGGTGTCTACAAGCAGAATGGGAAAAAAATTGTTTCAAAAAGCATTTCCTAGCTGCAGAAATCTGTAATCAAAATCTCCAGTTTCTTCTGTGAACTCCTTACTTCCCCCTGTAGTAGCTGATTCTGACAACTGCTGCACCTCATAATTTGCAGTCTAAGTTACCAAGAGTACACTAGCAGGAAGCTCATGGCTGCTTTGTCACTGGCTCTTACTTTGACATGTGCAAACGAGGCCAATGGGGACTCAGCAGGAGATTGTGGTGTTGGCCAGGAGCTGCAGTAACCTGAGATGTCAGCTACTGATACACAGGAACGACTTTTGAACTAAAGTAACCTGAGTTCAGTCCTGGTCTTGGCTGGCTGGAACCAGTTTGAATTAACCAAGTTTTGTGAAAGACAAAGGAGATGTGATAAGACACAAGTCCTTATTTAGAAAAAGAGTAATGAGGTAATGCTACCTAAGTCCTTGGGACAGAGCCAATGAGGAGAAGTTCCAGGCAAGAGCGAGCAAGCCTAAACCAAAGGGAGAGAGACAGCACAGCTTGAAGAGATAAGATTCGGAATAAGAATGAAGGATCTGAGGCGTGGAGCCAGAGCGAAGACTCCGGAGACCAACCATCGCAGAAGTGGAAAACCCTACGTCAGGGACGTAGAGACGATGTCGAGAGAGAGAGAACGGAACGCCTGGCCAGCGTCAGCTCTCCTTTTCGGGTATTATCCTTTATATTCTGTGACCACTCGGAGTGTCTGAGAAACCTAGTGGGCGTGTGTTTAGATCCTAGTTTGGGGAAAAAACTGTATAACCTGGTGTAAACTGCATGTCTATATCTAACCAGACATATAAGCTATATGTATATGATCTAACGGCGTGAATAAAGTGAATTGAGAGTTAAGAGAGAATTGACTCTTCTCCTCTGTGTACTAAGCCAGTAACCATAACCGGTGACCTCCGGTCAACAGTAGGAAAGTTCAAAAATAGCGAGAAAACTCAGGAGACCCGTTCGTTTTGAAGGTGCACAAGCATCAGAAATGAATTACACCTGAATTACCTCACTAAAAATTTGCCACATGGTTTATACACCATTAATGCATGGAAAATAGAGAGAAAATTCACTTAGACTTTATTTTCTCCCTTCCAAGTAATCATGTGTTGTCTTCCTTCTGCTTTTGTCTTGCTCAAGTACATGTCTTTTCAGTTGTATTTATTAATGGAAGTTTGGGTTGGAACCTGACCTCAACCTCCTGATGTGTCTTGACTGCACTGTTTCTTTTTTCACACTACTTTGGGCTTGCTTTATGGAGCTTGTCCCTTCAAGCATAATTTTTCAATTAAATAATAGTTCAGAATGTCTGCGTGTTGTTGCTTCAGAATTGTCTTCAAGTGGTGTTTTCAGGAAATGACCATGTATTTTGTTCTCAGTGGCCCTGAATATATATTGTTATACTTTTGTTACAATAACAAAACTGAAGCAAAAGGTTAAGTTGTTACCTTTGGGAAAAATTTGCTTTGCAATCTCTAAGATCAATTTCCCTTCATAGAACCTAGAGAACCATAGATGTAGGGGGTGGTGGTGTGTGTCAGCTTCACCTCTGACCTCTGAGCGGTCCGAATCGCTCCCACTCCCTGGGTTCTAGACCTTGGACTTATTTGGGGGTTGTGACAAAGTGCAGCAGACAACTGGTTTTGGTGCAAGAAATTTTGACCTTTATTCAAAAGAGGAAATACAACACAACAATCTTAACACTCAAATAAAATGGGGAACACTTCAGTACACGCGAGGGAAATTACAGTAGAAAGATACCTCACCCCTCCCAATCCCACTGTACTAGCTAGGTTGGACTCTAAAGGGCTAGAGATAATGCTCACCAAACGAATCCTTGACAATAATTCACCCAGAGGTAAGTCAGAAATAGATTGTAGAGTGGAAACTTTGCGGATCTTCGGTTTTCTCCCGAGTTGGTTTTCTTTGGTCGCGTTGGCCCAATATTACCCAGTTGGTTGGTGATAATATTCGGTTGGTTGTTTCGTAAGGCCCTTGTTGCCGTGAGGTGTCTGATGGTCACTGAGGCTGTTGCTCTGGTTTCTTGTGTGTCGGCCTGCTTCTACAGCTGCTGACCTTCCCTGTCGAATGGCTTTCCTGTTGCTCCCTCGCCTTGTTGTTAGCTGGAAACTGCTTTCCTCCCAGACACAGGCAGAACCAAGACAAGCAGCCCACCAGAGCCAGCAAGCCAGAGAGAGAGCGAGCGGTTTCGAGTTTCCACTTGTGGATGTCTCTCTTACAATTGGTCTTCGTCACTTTAAAAAAACACTTCATGTCTGTTTAAACAGTTCTTACAAAGTCCTTAAGAATCTTTGATGGCCTTGTTGATGGTCCCTCATCATGTTGCCATTGCTCCTCCCGATGGGTCATTGTTAATTCCGAATTGCTGATCACCTGGTATACAGGCTTCCTTTTGTATCCAACGTCCTACGTGTTGATAGGTTTTGCATTAAAACAAAAGCATGGCCCCACCATGTCTGGAGCAGTTGCCTCTTTCAATGGCTGACTGCTTTTCGAATTCGTGCTGAGTGTCGACCACCTGCTGTCGGTTTTGCATTAAAACAGAGACATGTCTAAAGCATTAATTCTCCGAAGTTCCACGGTGTGTGTGTTGTTGGTTTCGTCTGGTGACCTCTCACCTATTCTTCCATTTTAGGATTATAGTCAATGGCCAAAGTTTTCCCATACTCAGGGTTGTTTAGGGTTTTTCTCCGAGTTTTGGGGGATCTGTGAATTTTGAGAATCTTACAAGAAGTTCTTTTTTATTTGTTCATGGGATGTGGGCGTCGCTGGCAAGGCCAGCATTTATTGCCCATCCCTAATTGCCCTTGAGAAGGTGATGTTGAGCTGCCGCCTTGAATCGCTGCAATCCGTGTGGTGAAGGTTCTCCCACAGTGCTGTTAGGTAGGGAGTGCCAGGATTTTGACCCAGCCATGATGAAGGAATGGCGATATATTTTCAAGTCGGGATGGTGTGTGACTTGGAGGGCAACGTGCAGGTGGTGTTCTTCCATGTGCCTGCTGCCCTTGTCCTTTTAGGTGGTAGAGGTCGTGGGTTTGGGAGGTGCTGTTGAAGAAGCCTTGGTGAGCTGCTGCAATGCATCCTGTAGATGGTACACACTGCAGCCACGGTGCGCCGATGGTGGAGGGAGTGAATGTTCAAGGTGGTGGATGGGGTGCCAATCAAGCAGGCTGCTTTGTCCTGGATGGTGTTGAGCTTCTTGAGTGTTGTTGGAGCTGCACTCATCCAGGCAAGTGAAGAGTATTCCATCACACTCTTGACTTGTGCCTTGTAGATGGTGGAAAGGCTTTGTGGAGTCAGGAGGTGAGTCACTCGCTGCAGAATACCCAGCCTCTGACCTGCTCTTGTAGCCACGATATTTATGTGGCTGGTCCAGTTAAGTTTCTGGTCAATGGTGACCCCCAGGATGTTGATGGTGGGGGATTCAGTGATGGTAATGCCGTTGAATGACAAGGGGAGATGGTTAGACTCTTGTTGGAGATGGTCATTGCCTGGCACTTGTCTGGCGTGAATGTTACTTGCCACTTATCAGCCCAAGCCTGGATGTTGTCCAGGTCTTGCTGCATGCGGGCACGGATTGCTTCATTATCTGAGGGGTTGCGAATGGAACTGAACACTGTGCAATCATCAGCGAACATCCCCATTTCTGACCTTATGATGGAGGGAAGGTCATTGATGAAGCAGCTGAAGATGGTTGGGCCTAGGACACTGCCCTGAGGAACTCCTGCAGCAATGTCCTGGGGCTGAGATGACCGGCCTCCAACAACCACTACCATCTTCCTTTGTGCTAGGTATGATTCCAGCCACTGGAGAGTTTATTAGTGCAGAAAGAGGCTATTCGGTCCATAGTGTCCGTGCTGCCTCTTAGCAAGAGTCGTACGCTGCCCCGCTCTGTCCTTATAACCTGTTTCTTCCTCTGCTTCAAATATTTATCCAACTTTTCCTTGAAAGATGCAATCACTCCCTGTGGCAAAGCATTCCATGCTCCAACAGCCCCTTGTATAAAGAAATTTCTCCTACTCTCTGTCCTCATTCTCTTAGTGGCCATTTTAAATTGATTACCCCTCATCACTGACTCTCCTATTCACTTTATTAAAACCCAAATCATTTTAAAAACCTCTATTAAATCTCCTCATAGCCTTTTCTGCTCCAGTGGAAATAGTCCCATTATCATTCCTTTGATCAAGTCAAATAGAGAACTCCTTGCCAATAATTATCCCGTTCGTATTATGTCAAGGATAAGAATGGCAATTTTGTCAAGGTCGGTCAATGCCTTGGTCCTCCATTGTCAGCAGATTTCAGGATATAGTTGGAAATGCTCTTCCAACACTCAGAAAGTCATAGAAAGTTCAAAAAAGAAACTGACTTCACAAAGAGTAAACTACGTTTCTGAGGGCAACTTTAACAAAAGGAAATGACTTCTAATATCAAACAGGAACTGAAGCAACTGCTTTGGTGCAGCAAGAAGGTCTGTTCCTTAACATCAGCGTTACCGATGAAGCACGATGATTGCTACATTGCTCCTGTTTTCAGTCTGTAAGTATATCGATTCTATATATAAGTAATGTATAATTAATCTTATTTTAATATTATGACAGGTTTAATATAGCATGGCACTTGTGTTAAAACATTTTGAATATCTTTAAAACTTTAATGAGTCTGTATTATAATAGGTGTTGCCACCAGATTGGAGCTGCTACAATATCCCATCTCGCTCCGGCTGCAGGAAAGCCAGTCTGCCCATTTCCACTGCATTCTACAATACGAAGGCAAGGTAGTAAACGGCAATTTTTATTGGCATTATGTTAAAGTGAACTTTGGTGAAATCCAAATGAGCAATATCAGTATCAAGCCAGAAGATGATCGTATCAATATGTCCAGTGCAACTGATTGCAACAACTCGTTGATAATTAAGGATCTTCACATAACTGACACGGGTGTGTATTATTGCAACATCATTATTCACGAAGCTTCACTTTCGAGGAAGATCACGGGCACTGGGACTCATCTAATTGTTCAAGGTAAGGGAGATTTGCCTTCATGGGATTCCATGTAGTTTTAGTTAGGCATTAGATAAGGGGGCATGTGTTGTCGGACCCCGTTTGCAACTTTCAAGTACAAATGGCATGGTGTGCGCTCTGCCTCTTAGTACCAGACAGTGAGTGGCTTAACCATTGGTCCTTAAAGGGCTCACTGGAGGCTGCTCCAAAAATGACCTGGAACATTTTTGGGGGCGAATCTTTGCAGGCCAGGAGTAGTAGGAATGCTCCTCCTGATCCCACAACAATACTACAACCTGCTGACGGCTTCCAGGTTCCCGTCACCCCCTCCCCCCACACCTTTTAGTATCAATTTGACTATTCCATTCTGCAGTAGTACTTCCTCCCATCCTGACATAACTCCTCGAGCAAGGTCTTGTTATTTTGTACCCTTCAGTCATTTTTTATCCATTCCTAGAGTTTATCCTGAATCTCTATAGCTTTGAATCTTAACTAATAGACTTTTGTATGGAACTGCCAAATAGGTAACTATGTAACCAAATATAAACAGCTATGGTAATGGTGAGAGCATTAAGATCTGTGAAATGTATATAACTATCAAGGCATGTTAGTACTTTTATGAAATTATTTTATTGTTGTGTATTCACTGATTTGTTACTTTTGGGAATGTCTACAACATTAAAACATAATGAAACAATGACAGCAGGTCATTTGGGTCAAGTGACCTATTCCTTTAACTGAACTGTAAGCGATCACAAGATAGTTGCAGATACGGAAGGCCATTTGGCCCATCTTAGTTCGTCCATACAGAATGATCCTAACATCACCCCATTGCAGCATCTAATTGTTTCTTCAAAGATTCTACGGTTCTTGCCTCCAATACTTTTCTGGAATTCCATTCCATACGTTGATCATTCTGTGTAAAGAAGAATTTCCTGACCAGTTATAAATTTACTTTTTAGTGTTTGAATCTATGTGCCCTTAAATCTGTGTCCTCTGGTTCCGACCCTTCTGCCACCAGAAATAGTTTCTCCTTATTTACTCTATCAAAACTGTTCATGATCTTGGACACCTCTATCAAATTTCCTCCTAACCTTCTCTGCTCTAAGGAGAACAACCCCAGCTTCTCCAGACTCTCTACATAACTGAAGTCCCTCATCCTTGGTACCATTCTAGTGAATCTCTTTTGCACCCCCTCTAAAGCTTTGACATCCTTCCTAAAGTGTGGTGCCCAAAATTGAACACAATACTCCAGCTGGTGCCTAACCAGTGTTTTATAAAAGTTTAGCATAACTTCCTTGCTTTTGTACTCTATGCCTCTGATAATAAACCACAGGGTCCTATATGCTTTTTTATCAGCCTTGTCAACCTGTCCTGCCACCTTCAAAGATTTGTGTACTTACACCCCCAGGTCTCTCTGTTCCTGTACCCATTTTAAAATTGTACCATTTAGTTTATATTGCCTCTCCTCATTCTTCTTACCAAAATGTATCACTTCACACTTCTCTGCGTTAATTTTTTTCTGCCACGAGTCTGCCCATATCACCAGTCCGCCTGTATCCTCCTGAAGTGTGTTACTATCCTTCACGTCATTTAATACATGCCCCGAGTTTTGTGTCATCTGCAAACTTTGAGATTGTTCCCTGTACACCCAAGTCCAGATCATTAATATATGTCAAAAAGAGCAATGGTCCTAATACCGACCCCTGGGGAACACCACTGTATACTTCCCTCTATCATCTACAAGTTTGACCACTTTGCATTGAGTATCCAAATTCAAGTATTTTATGTAAATTAGAAACAGTAGTGTTCGCACCGCTGAACCCTGGGACACCCCATTCAGTGTTCCCCCCCAACCTGACATCACTCCTCTAACAGGATATTGTTTTCTACCCTAAATCCAATTTTTTCATCCATTTCTAGGGTTTACTCTAAATGTCACAAAACTTGGCAAAGCCCCTCTCCCTAAGCTGCACTGTGATCCAGCTGAAACTTATTTTTTACCATTCCTGTAAAATCAATACTTCGGTCTTATGTTGAGTATTTGTTGAATGAATAAATTGCTTTATTTTTTAGATGTAACATTATCAGGTCACATTTTTTTCTGTATATATTATTTATATACTGGTGATTACCACAACAATGAAGTTGAAATCCTGGCAATTATCAAACTTGTCAAATATTTGTTGCTGAAAGTTTGTTTCTGAATAATTAACTTTCTTAAATCTTTCTTACAGATATTTTTCGCAAGTATGCTTTGCTTGAAAGTAGGTGCATTATATTTTTTATTTAGTTTGCATTTCCCCTTAGCAGTTAACTCTGTAGATTTCTATTATCTATAAGTCTCATAATAAATAATGCGGTGGATGGAAATTTCAGAACTGAGATTGGGCAGGAATATTAGAGATGGGAAGGGACAAGGAGCACGCGCAGATTTGGAAATGAAGGATCACAGATGCAAAACAGACAGCAGTGGGGAAAATGGCCTCACCGACAGATTACACATAATTTGAAAATTGTAGTTAAATTGTCAACAACGATTAATTGTTTTTTCGTGTTTACTTAGTGAGATATCACTCCTAGAAAAAATAACGTATGAAGACCTGTAATCTTGTGGTGGACCTATAAACCCCTCCCATTTCACATAGAGCAAATTACTGCAGTCTGAACTAACTACAGATTGTCATTCTTCTCAAGTTTGTTCCAAATTATTACACCAGCAGACTTATATTTTATCCAATGTGGTTATATTGCAGATTACAGGGCCATTCTGAATAAGCTCATGTCAATCATCCGCTATGTTTTGTTTGTTCTGCTCATGAGTTACTTCATATACGTTGAGAAATTCTACTGATCCTGAAATAAAGGTATGTAAATGCATCATATTCAAAATGATGCCTCACACATTCAGGGGTTTTCACTCCTTTGTGCTAATTCATTTTAGTAACAAGTTATAGAACCTCTTTTCCCTATTTGAGGAAAAGACTGAAACAGGTCCTTTTTAATTTCTTCTGACACTCCATGGCATTTGACACCATACGCCATCCTCCATTGCCTTTCCTCTGTTATCTAGCTCTGCGAAACTGCCCTTCCGTGATTCCACTCCTACCAGCCAGCATATCTCCAGCAATGGCCACTCTTCCTCCTACTGCAGTTCCCCAAGGATCTATTTTGTTCCCTTCCTCTTCCTCATCTACATAGTTCATCCATGGGTATGGGTCAGCTTTCACATGTATGCTGACAACATCAAGGTCTACCACTTCCCTCAACCTCATCACCACCTCTATGCGGTCAGACTGCCTGTCTGACATTAAGCCGTGGATGGGTCACAATTTCCGCCAACTGAGTCTCAAATGAAAGACTGAAGCCATCATTTTGGTTCCTGCTATAAATTCCATTCTCCTTGTTTGACTTCATCCCCCTCCTCAACCACTCATTCAGGCTAAATCAGGCCATGCTAAATGTTGAAGTATTATTCACCCCAGGGCTGAACTTCAAACCTCAAATCCTATCCAACATCAAGACTGTTTACTGTACAGCATTGTTTCTCTCTGCCCTATCTCACTCCTAATGCCAAAAAACCCCTATCATGCTTTTGTAGAATCATAGAATAGAATCATAGAATGGTTACAGCACAGAAAGAGGCCATTCGGCCCATTGAGCCCGTGCTGGCTCTTTGTAAGAGCAATCCAGTTGGTCCCATTCCCCCACTCTTTCCCTGTAGCCCTGCAAATTTTTTCCCTTCGAGTATTTATCCAATTCCATTTTGAAAGCCATGATTGAATCTACTTCCACCATCCTTTCAGGCAGTGCATTCCAGATCATAACTACTCGCTGCGTAAAAAAGTTTTTCCTCACGTCACCTTTGGTTCTTTTGTCAATCACCTTAAATCTGTGTCCTCTGGTTCTTGACCCTTCTGCCAATGGGAAAAGTTTCTGTTTTTTTTTATCTAAACCCTTCATGATTCTGAACACTTCTATCAAATCTCCTCTCAACCTTCTCTGCTCTAAGGAGAACAGCCCCAGCTTCTCCAGTCTGTCCACATAACTGAAGTCCCTCATCCTTGGAACCTTTCTAGTAAATCTTTCCTGCACCCTCTCTAAGGCCTTCACATCCTTCCTAAATTGCGGTGCCCAGAATTGGACACAATACTCCAGTTGTGGCCGAACCAGTGTTTTATAAAGGTTCAACATAACTTCCTTGCTTTTGTACTCTATGCCTCTATTTATAAAGCCGAGGATCCCATATGCTTTTTTAACTGCTTTCTCAACATGTCCTTCCACCTTCAAAGATTTGTGCATATATACTCCCAGGTCTCTCTGTTCCTGCACCCCCCCTTAGAATTGTACCATTTAGTTTATATTGCTTCTCCTCATTCTTCCTGCCAAAATGTATCACATCGCACTAACCTGCATTAAATTTCATCTGTCATGTGGTCCGCCCATTCCACCAGCCTGTTTATGTCCTCTTGAAGTCTATTACTATCCTCCTCACTGTTTGCTACACTTCCAAGTTTTGTGCCATCTGCAAATTTTGAAATTATGCCCGGTACACCCAAGTCCAAGTCATTAATATATATCAAAAAAATCAGTGGTCCTAGTACCGACCCCTGAGGAACACCACTATATACCTTCCTCCAGTCCGAAAAACAACAGTTCACCACTACTCTCTGTTTCCTGTCACTTAGCTAATTTCGTATCAATGCTGCCACTGCCCCTTTTATTCCATGGGCTTCAACTTTGCTGACAAGCCTATTATATGGCACTTTCTCAAACACCTTTTGAAAGTCCATATACACAACATCAACCGCATTGCCCTCATCAACCCCCTCTGCTACCTCATCAAAAAACTCAATCAAGTTAGTTAAACACGATTTGCCTTTAACAAATCCTTGCTGGCTTTCCTTTATTAATTGCGCACTTGTCCAAGTGACTATTAATTTTGTCCCGGATTATCGTTTCTAAAAGCTTCCCCATCATCGAGGTTAAACTGACTGGTCTGTGGTTGCCGGGTTTATCCTTACACCCTTTTTTAAACAAGGGTTTAACATTTGCAATTCTCCAGTTCTCTGTCACCACCCTGTATCCAAGGAGGATTGGAAGATTATGGCCAGCACCTCTGCAATTTCCACCCTTACTTCCCTCAGCAACCTAGGATGCATCCCATCCTGACCGGGTGATTTATCTATTTTAAGTACAGCCAGCCTTTCTGTTTATCAATTTTTAGCCCATCCAGTACCTCAACCACCTCCCCTTTTACTGTGACTTTGGCAGCATCTTCTTCCTTTGTAAAGACAGATGCAAGTACTCATTTAGTACCTCAGCCACGCCCTCTGCCTCCATGCATAGATCTCCTTTTTTGGTTCTTAATCAGCCCCATCCCTCCTCTTACTACCCATTTACTATTTATATATATATATATAGAAGACTTTTGCCTTTCTTTTTTCCCTTTTCACTTCTCTTTTGTACTTTCTATATTCAGCCTGGTTCTCACTTGTATTATCAACCTGACTTCTGTCATAGCCCCCCCCCCCCTTTTCTGCTTCATCATAATCTCTATCTCTTTCATCATCCAGGGAGTTCTGACTTTAGTTGCTCTACCTTTCTCCCTCATGGGAATGTACCTAGACTGTACCCAATCCATCTCCTCTTTAAAGGCTGCCCATTGTTCGATTACAGTTTTGTCTGCCAATCTTTGATTCCAATTTATCCGTTCTCAACACACTGAAATTGGCCCTTCTCTAATTAAGTATTTTTACTCTAGATTGCTCCTTGTCCTTTTCCATAACTGATCTAAACTTTATGATACTATGATCACTGTTCCCTAAATGTTCGCCCACTGATACTTGCTCCACTTGACCCACCTCATTCCCCGGAACCAGATCCAGCAATGCCTCCTTCCTTGTTGGGCCGGAAACATACTGATCAAGAAAGTTCTCCTGAACACACTTAAGAAATTCCTCCCCCTCTTTGCCCTTTACACTATTTCTATCCCGGTCTATATTAGGATAGTTGAAGTCCCCCATTATCACTACTCTATAGTTCCTGCACCTCTCTGTAATTTCCCTGCAAATTTGCTGCTCTATATCCTTCCCACTAATTGGTGGCTTATAGAATACACCCAGTAGTGTAATGGCACCTCTATTTTTTCTTATCTTAACCAAATAGATTCTGTCCTTGACCCCCTCAAGGACATCTTTGTATTTGATTTCTTCAATGTCCTTCTTACTAGCTTCCTATTCTTCACCCTCTATAAACTCAGCTGTCTGTATCCTATCCTGAAGTAAGTCCTGCTCACCCACCTCCCCCCTTCCTCACAGGCCCACATTGGTTCCCTGGCCCCAAAACACTTACCTATTGTATATTAAAAATGATGCATGTTGGCAACATTCATCTGACGTTGTGTCTGTACGTGGCGCTGTGAGTGTAACCTTATTCTGCTTAACATTATGTGACCGTGAATCGACTGAACAAAAACCCTTTATGCCTAAGCAAACTGCAGTAACTAAAAATCACCATTTGGTGACACAGCAGTGCATTTACAGACAAATGGCAAACATCTCAGCAAAAGCACGTAAAGAAAAGGTAAATATAACTCAATGTCCAGCCCACAGTGTAGAAAGTAAGGCTAAAGGAGAAATAATGAAGGTGAATATTGAATACAGGGGCATTGTCACCTGAAGCAGGTCTCCAGAAACAGAGAACTGGGGTAATGCGAAGAAATGGAATTGCATGGCAAAAGTAGAGATGGAACAGCAAAGTAATGGATCAAAAACTGTGCACAGATGCTCACCGGTAAGCAATAGCACCATATGCAGAAAAACCCGAAATCGCGTTCAAACAAAGAACGACACCCACCCATCACTGAGCAGCTTTGTGACAACTAGAACCCCCACTTCCCCTCGCTGAGCAGATTTTGGATAATTGGCTCCCACCATGAACCGTCTTTCAATAACTGGAACCCCTTCCTCCACACTAAGCAGATTTTACCCCTGCCCTCTCTGATCCTTTTCCTCCTCGCTCTCTTCTTTGCTCCTTCCTCTCCTTTCCTCCACTCCACCTCCTCACTCCTCGTTCTTCTCATCTCTTCTCTCCTCACTCTCTCCCTGTTCTTCCTCTGCCCTGCCATCTGCCACATCCTCCCTTGCCATTCTTGGTCCAATTCAATTATCCCTTGCCCTCTAACACTGCTTGACCTGAATAGTGCCCTTGGTCTTGACTGCCCATGTGCAACGTCACTGGAGATTGATTAGTTATGTATTAAAAATGGGAGCTAGATCACAGAATTCTGTGCAAAGAAAGAAAAAAGGACTTGCATGCATATAACGCCTTTCAGGATGTTGCATTTCGCAGCCAATGAAGCACTTTTGAAGCGTGTGCAGTGCCTATTATATCTGTAGATGGTGCTATGATAGTTCTTAATAGGTCATATAGCTTAAATACCAATGAGCACTATCTGCTTATCCACACTGTGTATTTGCTTGTGGATGTGCAATACTGCACTCTCACCACTAGAAGGCGCTGCAACAACAATGTTTTCTTAGAGCAAAAGCTGAGTAAAAGTCAGATCTGTAAATTTGTTTGTAAGATGCACACTATATTTCTTTATACAACAGTGAGATTTAGCTTCCATTAAGGTCAAATCTCCTGAGGCATGTTCCTCCCAACCTGCTCAGTATTTTTTGCCCCACCCCCTCCACTGAGAAAAAAATCGGACCTCACCAGAACCCCCCCCCCCCCCGCCACTGTGAGATCAAAATCAAGCCTCACAACCCCTACTACCGAGAGCAAAATCGAGCCTCATCAGCAACTCCCCCCCAAACTGACAGCAAAAATCATCTTCCCTCTTCTCCTCCTCTCCATATCCCATCCTCTCCCTTCCTCTTCCTCGCTCCCCAACATGGGCCCAATTATTCCCCCAATCATTAACTCTATTTGACCTAAATATTACCCTTGATCTTGATTCCCCATGTACAATGCCATAGGAAATCAACTGGTTGAATTTAAAATCCTCATCCTCACCTTCCAATCCCTGCACAGTCTTGCCCAGCCTACCTCTGCAACCTCCTCTAGCCTTACATCCTCTCCTGCACTCTTTGGCCTTCTGTGCTTCCCTTCATCCACCATTGGCGGCAGAGCCTTCAGCTGCCTTGGCCTTACTCTCTGGAATTTTCCCACTAATCCCTTTCATTTCTCTATTTCTCTTTCCACCTTTAAAAGCCTTCATGTAAACCTATATTTTTGATGAAGCTTTTGGCCATTTTTTTTATTCATTCATGGGATGTGGGCATTGATGGCAAGGCCAGCATTTATTGCCCATTCCTAATTGCCCTTGAGAAGGTGGTGGTGAGCCGCCTTCTTGAACTGCTGCAGTCCGTGTGGTGAAGGTTCTCCCACAGTGCTGTTAGGCAGGGAGTTCCAGGATTTTGACCCAGTGACGATGAAGGAACGGCAATATATTTCCAAGTCGGGATGGTGTGTGACTTGGAGGAGAACATGCAGGTGATGGTGTTCCCATGCGTCTGCTGTCCTTGTCCTTCTAGGTGGTAGAAGTTGCAGGTTTGGGAGGTGCTGTTGAAGATGCCTTGGCGAGTTTAGAAGAATGAGAGGTGATCTCATTGAAATGTATAAAATTCTTAGAGGGCTTGACAGGGTAGATGCAGAGAGAATGTTTCCCCTGGCTGGAGGGTCTAGAACTAAGGGCCATAATCTCAAGATAACAGGTAGGCCATTTAGGACTGAGATGGGGAAAAAATTCTTCATGCAGAGGGTTGTGAATCTTTGGCATTCTCTACCTCAGAGGGCTGTGGATGCTCAGTCATTGAGTATATTCAAGACTGAGATTGATAGATTTTTGGACACCAAGGGAATCAAGGGATATGGCGGGAAAGTGGAGTTCAGGTAGAAGATCAGACATGATCTTATTGAATGGCAGAGCAGGCTCAAGGGGCCGTATGGCCTACTCCTGCTCCTATTTTTTATGTTCTTATGGCACCCGTCCAAAGCTGGCAGGATCCTTTTTAATATATGCATTTCAGGTCTCCATGACATCATCGCGACCCGACTGCAATATTTACTTGGTATCCCCTGCCCAATCCCTCCTGGCTGTCAAATTGGGAGCCAGCGACTTCCAAGGGTCAA
Source organism: Heptranchias perlo (assembly GCF_035084215.1). Lineage (NCBI taxonomy): Eukaryota > Metazoa > Chordata > Chondrichthyes > Hexanchiformes > Hexanchidae > Heptranchias > Heptranchias perlo. The sequence goes on from NC_090335.1 coordinate 48,095,985, forward strand.
GGGCGCCCGTCTGAAATAGGCGTTAGGCCACTTGAATATGCTAATCAGGGGCCTGCTCCCAAATTCGGCAGGAAGTGGTTGTGCTTGCAGGTCTACTGTGGCCTAACCAGCAGTTCTTAAAGGGATTTGCTGGAGGCCGCCGACAAAAGGGTAAGTAATTTTTTTTTGACTGATCTTAATTTGGAGATAGGAGAAGCAGGAGTGCTGCCAGAGCAGCATTGATGGAGGTAGTAGAGTACATAAATAAAGTCTCACCCATGGCCCAAAACTGGGAGTAGGAGAGGGAATTTCTGGATTGAGCAAGCTTGTAAGTGTGCAAATATGTGGCAACATCTTAATAGGCTGTCTTGTTAATCATCTTCATTTCTATTCACTATAAACTTGGTGCAACATCACAGAGGCAGAATTCAGTGGACTTTTCCAACTGTTCACCTTTGTAAATGTACAAGCGTGCTTGTGTTGTTCCATGGCATTATGTAATGTTATCATATCAACAGGCTGACCACGAACCCATTAAATATGGCAGATAATAAGCACCAGGTGCTATGCCAGCAGAAGATTCCTTAATGCTGCATGTCCACACACTCACATAAGGTGATTACTGCCCTGGGCACTTAGGTCGCCCACATCTTCTTATGCTGAATCTTAAATTGCAAGAGGCCAGTGGAGTGTGAAAGGCCAGAAGAGTGTGAAGTTTAGCCTCATCGGGGGTTTAGCCTCGTAGGGAGTTTACCCTCAGAGATATGAGCCTTAGAGAAAATTAAGACTCATCAGGAATTTAACCTTAAGAGAGTTTAGATTTGAGGTTCAGTTGCATGGGATTTTTTTCTATAACCCATGCTTGTGTGAAGTGAGTAAATGGAATTTGATTCTTACAAGAGTTTGACGCTAATGAAAGTTCAAGCTAATACTATTTACATTTTTAAGTTAGACACAAAAGGATGGCAATGCAGGGAACCATTATGACGTGCGTGGAGTGCAATATGATACACCGAGACGCATCTCAGTGTATCCGGAGGCAGCGCATTTATCCTTTTTTCAGCATTGAAGCCATGTCCTGGGAGCTTCTCGCATTAACCTCCTCAGCTACCACTTGCCACTGGCTGTGGAGGTGTGGCCTTGAGGGCTTTCTCCCCCCACCCAAGGGAAACAGGGCCTCCCTCCTCCTGTCCACCATCTGGACCAGAGCTTCCAGTGTTGTATCAGAGAACCTGGGTGCCCTCTGTAGACCTCTTGTAGCCTTTTCTCTCCTTACAGCCAGAGTGTACCTCCCCTTTCAGAGGTGCTGGCTGCCTTTAAGTGGCGTTAGTCAAGCCCGATTCCCCCACCCACCCACCCAAACAGGCATGCAACCAATTAATAGTATGGGTAGCATTGACTGCTCACCTGGCTCATGATAATGAGCTGCCAGCACCAATTTAATGTGGTCCCTGTGACCATAGGAACAGGCACAAGCAGCTCACATCCCGCCTCCTGCACACCCATTTCCGGGTGCAATTGAATTTCTAGGCCCTTGTGTTTAGAGAACACAAACCGTGCCCAAAGGTACATCTTATACCCAAGATTGTACAGTAGGTAGAAGTAGAGTAAATAATTTATTGTGATTGAATAAGTCAAATTCTGTTTCTATTGCATGGAATAGAAACAGAAGCATAGGTTGCTCTGGAATTTTTAACAATGTTTTTGAGATCATATTCTGTAATCCCGTTAACTTTTCTGTGAAAACTGCAAATCAGTGACCGAAGTTACAAGTGACCAAAAAGTGCTAGTTTTAAGATGGTTCCTGCTCAAATCTGATTTCATTAGAAATTAAAACTGCAGTGCTTTCTTTTTAAGGGCCCCGGCTCGAGGCAAATGGCATCATCTCTGGAGCATTCACAAGAGGAAGGCTGTTTCTAAGCTGTTTTATGTCTACATTATTGCTCTTGCTTACAGCAGACTGTTCTTTATTAACCATCTAAGGAAATCAGTACTCTTGATTTTATATACAATGAAAATTAAAATGTTTTTAAAATGTTGGTGACAAGTTCCAAACTTGGGGAAACGAGTCTGGTAAACATGTTAATGAAAGATGATGTCTATCAGTATATCTAATAGTATAATTACATTACACATTAATATTGTGGGCACAACTTATATAAAAACTCATTTGATTTGGATTGGTATTGCTAATTAAATTTGGTGCTTTGTACTTATACTAATTGTGAATAATTGTTTGTGAAGTCTGAGAGAACTTTTTCATTATGTTTGTTAATTAAACCATATTTATCCATTATAATTTTACCAAACAAACCTACAGCCAAATTAAAACATTTGCCATATTTTTTTGTTACCCGTGCAAAATTATTGATAAAACATTAAATGGAGATTTTACTACGATTTACAACCCAAGGACTCAATACCCTAATAATTAATGAGTGAACTGTGGGCAGTATTGTGAGTGGGAAATGCATCAAATCGCATGGATCCTCATAATGTTTATACCCTGGTATTGCTTTCAATCAGGACACAGGTAGAAGTACTATACTTGGGTCAGCACTCCTCGAGAGGAGAATGTTAACCAATATTCCCACTCCTGATTGCTACCTATTCACCCCTGCTGAAAATGTGTAAGGACAGGATCAGGCTCGGTTCTGGTCTCTTTCCTCCACAATCGAATAGCCTACAACTAACAGTCACAAAGGAAACAACAGACAAAAGGGAAGAAAAGCTTCAACAAAGGGAAACAGAATACAAGGAAATTTATCAGAAAGTAGCACAAGGCCAAAAGGAACTAATACAAAGTGAAGAAGAATTAGTACAGATAGAGAAACAGTATGCCAATCTGACCCAAAGACTTTAACAGAAAGAGAAAAGGGGCAAAGATCCCTCTTCAGCACTCAGCAATAAGAGCTTGGCAGGGCAGAAGCACTTATTGCAAATTTGGACACAAGCTGCTCATAATTTTCAGTCTGTTAATTTTAAGAGATAGAAAATTCTGGATAACTTGTGCCCAGATTTGCAATATGCACTTCTATTCTACCGAGCTTTGAAGAGGAAACTCTGCCCCTCAGTGTGCAAGTTTGACTAATGCAGTTCCATATACAGAGAGAACTGAAACTTGTTAATATCACGCAGAACTTATGGCAAATAGATGTAGAATCCAGTGAAACACTGGAAGAAATTGAGAGTCTGAGATGTCAACTGAGACAAAGGCGAATGCAGTTCTGGATTTATGGAGACCGGAAGTAAGTTTACAGTTGACAAAAAGAAAAGAAAGCTAGAAACAGTTACTAGATGACTATAACACCTATAAGTGTAGAACCAAGGTATCTGATTCCAGAATAAAGAGTGTAATACACGAGGAAAGATGATTAGCAATCTGAACCAGGAACTGGCAGTCACTAAGTACAGCTAATTGTCGCCATCAGAGGGAACAAGTGTATAAAGAGCTAGAAATCAAAAATGCCCAAGTAGAATAGGCACTGAAACAGGCTGAGAGTGTATCTAATGAAGGGGGGAAAGGAGAGTATCCAATGGAGTTAGTGCTTGGCAAATGTATCTTGCTGTAGGGAGACCTAGATTAGTGGAGAGAGATCTGTCCCAGTTCAAAAGGGATGAATTTGAATCTGCTGTACCCACTACTTATAGTGAGCCAGGACATTGGAATAAACGAGTACAGATCTGAAAAGGCTTATATTAAACACCCTTCCAAAGGGAAATTAACACCTCCTAGAGGTAGGAGTTACTGAACCTACAGGACAGAATTAAAGGTGCTGGCTCCTGCCAGATGGAGAGCTACAATGCCAGCAGCACAGAACCAAGGAACTCTATTTTTGCGTGTTTAATGGTTTTTAACTTCCATCTAGATCATCTAAGTCTTGTGTCTACAGAAAATCAGGCTTTGTTGCTATTCTTCACAGTGCTGCAGTTTTACATATGGATAGAAAAGAATCATGGTAAGGGAAGATCATTGGAGTGCAGCATGAGTTATTTAAAAAGAGAATATAGGATAGGTGAGGCCACTAGGAGATGTGTTCAAATTATGAAGGATTTTGATAGAATAAATAAGAAGAAACTCTTTCCAATGGCAGGAGGGTGGGTAACCAAAGGAGACAGATATAAGACAATTGGCAAAAGAAAAATAGAGGGGATATGAGGAGAATTTTTCGTATGAAATAAGTTGCTATAATCTAGAATACACTGCCTGAAAGAGTGATGGAAGCAGGTTAAATAGTAACTTTCAAAGGGGAATTGGATAAATGCTTGAAGTTAGTGGAAATAGAAATGGGGAGAGATGTAAAACGGGCTGCCGCCTCCCTATCACCCGTTTTACATTATCGCATCTTCCCCACTAAGCGGGGAATTGCTAAACCTGGTAAAATTTCAACTCCGATCCACTTGAATTAGGCCATAACCATATTGGGGCAGAATTTGCACAGAGCAGCATGGCAACGATCGCTACAGCTCCTGTGAAATAAATTTACGGATGTACTTATTGCGGGCTCTGTGGCGTCAAATTGCGTGATTTTGAACTTTTAAAGAATTGTGTGCAATCAACCTAGCCTCTGAACAGCGTAAGTTGATTCGAATGGAAATATCTGTGAGAATACAAGACACGCCCACAAGATCTGTCAGGAAGAGATGTCACGCCTACAAACAGGCAAGCAGACTTCATTCACATAAAGTTAGCATTCTGGAAGTCAATTTTGTAAACAAAACTTTTACTTTTTAAAAAAAAAGACAAAGAAATAATTTTTTAAAAAATTCGTTCATGGGATGTGGGCATCACTGGCAAGGCCAGCATTTATTGCCCATCCCTAATTGTCCTTGAGAAGGTGGTGGTGAGCCGTCTTCTTGAACCGCTGCAGTCCATTTGGTGAAGGTTCTCCCACAGTGCTGTTAGGAAGGGAGTTCCAGGATTTTGACCCAGAGACGGTGAAGGAACGGTGATATATTTCCAAGTCGGGATGGTGTGTGACTTGGAGGGCAACGTGCAGGTGGTGTTGTTCCCATGTGCCTGCTGCTCTTGTCCTTCTGGGTGGTAAAGGTCACGTGTTTGGGAGGTGCTCTCGAAGAAGCCTTGGCGAGTTGCTACAGTGCATCCTGTGGATGGTACACTCTGCAGCCATGGTGCGCCGGTGGTAAACGGAGTGAATGTTTAGGGTGGTCGATGGGGTGCCAATCAAATGGGCTGCTTTGTCCTGGATGGTGTCAAGCTTCTTGAGTGTTGTTGGAGCTGCACTCATCCAGGCAAGTGGAGAGTATTCCATCAAACTCCTGACTTGTGCCTTGTAGGTGGTGGAAAGGCTTTGGGGAGTCAGGAGATGAGTCTCTAGCCGCAAAATGCCCAGCCTCTGACCTGCTCTTGTAGCCACAGTATTTATGTGGCTGATCTAGTTAAGTTTCTGGTCAATGGTAACCCCCCAGGATGTTGATGGTGGGGGATTCGGCGATGGTAATGCCGTTGAATGTCAAAGGGAGGTGGTTAGACTCTCTCTTGTTGGAGATGGTCATTGCCTGGCACTTGTCTGACGTGAATGTTACTTGCCACTTATCAGCCCAAGCCTGGATGTTGTCCAGGTCTTGCTGCATGCGGGCACGGACTGCTTCATTATCTGAGGGGTTGCGAATGGAACTGAACACTGTGCAATCATCAGCGAACATCCCCATTTCTGACCTTATGATGGAGGGAAGGTCATTGATGAAGCAGCTGAAGATGGTTGGGCCTAGGACACTGCCCTGAGGAACTCCTGCAGCAATGTCCTGGGGCTGAGATGACCGGCCACCAACAACCACTACCATCTTCCTTTGTGCTAGGTATGACTCCAGCCACTGGAGAGTTTTCCCCCTGATTCCCATTGACTTCAATTTTACTAGGGCTCCTTGGTGCCACATTCAGTCAAATGCTGCCTTGATGTCAAGGGCAGTCACTCTCACCTCACCTTTGGAATTCAGCTCTTTTGTCCATGTTTGGACCAAGGCTGTAATGAGGTGTGGAGCCGAGTGATCCTGGCGGAACCCAAACTGAGCATCGGTGAGCAGGTTATTGGTGAGTAAGTGCCGTTTGATAGCACTGTCGACGGCACCTTCCATCATTTTGCTGATGATTGACAATAGACTGATGGGGCGGTAATTAGCTGGATTGGATTTATCCTGCTTTTTGTGGACAGGACATACCTGGGCAATTTTCCACATTGTCGGGTAGATGCCAGTGTTGTAACTGTACTGGAACAGTTTGGCTAGAGGTGCGGCTAGTTCTGGAGCACAAGTCTTCAGCACTACAGCCGGGATGTTGTCGGGGCCCATAGCCTTTGTTGTATCCAGTGCACTCAGCTGTTTCTTGATATCACATGGAGTGAATCAAATTGGCTGAAGACTGGCTTCTATGATGGTGGGGATATCGGGCGGAGGCCGAGATGGATCATCCACTTGGCACTTCTGGCTGAAGATGGTTGCAAACGCTTCAGCCTTGTCTTTTGCACTCATGTGCTGGACTCTGCCATCATTGAGGATGGGCATTGTAACAGAGCCTTCTCCTCCCATTGAATCCAATTGAATTAAATTAAAAAGACAGAAGGGAAATGTAAAAAATATATAATTTTTAAATTAAAAAAAAAATTATGACCAAAAACTACTAAACTAAGGAGTAATATGAGACACTTTTAACATTTAATTTTTAGTTGTTTGGCAGTCATATAGCGTTATCTCATTTTAAAACTTAGTTTAGAACTGGCATTTTCAAGCGTACCTTTTGGTGGCATAATTAGTTACATTCCAACTGGGTAGATGAGCAAGTTTGCGATTTTTCAATGATTTCAATGATTGTAGCGTGCGATGGCCCTTTAATTCGCTACTGTCAAATTGCCAGCAAACCAATGACTTCCGCATTTTACTTTGCATGTGCAAGTGTGGTGTCTTGCTCCTTCGATTTGCCATAAAAAATGGAGAGCGCTGTTGAGCTCTCAGTTATTTCAGGAGCAAATTCTACCCCATTGTGTTGTATTTTTACATATCGCTGGAGTACATACGTTATCATAGAATCATAAAAAGGTTACAGCATGGAAGGAGGCCATTCGGCCCATCGAGTCTGTGCCAGCTCTATGCAAGAGCAATCCAGCTAGTCCCACTCCTCCGCCCTATCCCTGTAGCCCTGCAATTTTTTTCCTTTCAAGTATTTATCCAGTTCCCTTTTGAAGGCTACAATTGAATCTGCCTCCACCACCCCCTTGGGTAGTGCATTCCAGATCCCAGCCACTCGCTGTGTAAAAAAGTTTTTCCTCATGTCACCTTTGGTTCTATTGCCTATCACCTTAAATCTATGTCCTCTGGTTCTTGATCTTTCTCTCAATTGGAACAGTTTCTCTCTATCTACTTTGTCTAGACCCTTCATGATTTTGAATACCTCTATTAAATCTCCTCTCAACCTTCTCTGTTCCGAGGAGAACAACCCCAGCTTCTCCAGTCTATCCACATAACTAAAATTCCTCATCCCAGGAATCATTCCAGTAAATCTCTTCTGCACCCTCTCTAAGGCCTTCACATCTTTCTTAAAGTGCAGTGCCCAGAACTGGATGCAATACTCCAGCCGTGACCGAACCAGTGTTTTATAAAGGTTTATCATGACTCCTTTGCTTTTGTACTCTATGCCTCTATTTATAAAGCCCAGGATCCGGTATGCTTTTTTAACTGCTTTCTCATCCTGCCCTGCCACCTGCAACGATTTGTGTACATATACCCCCCAGGGCATTCTCAAGGGGGAGGGTGAGCAGGCAGAGGTCGTGGTCCACATTGGGACCAACGACATAGGTAGGAAGGGAGATGAGGTCCTGCATCAAGAATTTAGGGAGCTAGGTAGCAGATTAAAGAGCAGGACCTCAAAGGTTGTAATCTCTGGATTACTCCCAATGCCACGGGCTAGTGAGTATAGAAATAGGAGGATAGAACAGATGAATGCGTGGCTAAAGAGTTGGTGCAGGAGGGAGGGTTTCAGTTTCCTGGATCACTGGGCCTGCTTCTGGGGAAGGTGGGACTTGTACAAGTCGGACGGGTTGCACCTGAACCAGAGAGGGACAAATATCCTTGCGGGGAGGTTTGCTAGCACTGTTGGGGGGGTTTAAACTAACTTGGCAGGGGGATGGGATACAGAGTGGAGCTACAATAGGGGGTGATGTGCAGCCAAATATAGAGAAAAAAACAAGTCAGCTTGGAAGACAGGGCAAATATGTGAGGGCAAGGCTGGATGGCATCTATTTTAATGCAAGGAGTCTTGCGAATAAGGTGGATGAACTGAAGGTGTTGATAAACACATGGGAGTATGATATTGTTGCTGTCACAGAGACATGGTTGAGGGAGGGTCAAGACTGGCAGCTCAATATTCCGGGTTACAGAATCTTCAGGCGAGACAGAGGGGGAGGTATAAGAGGAGGGGGGGTCGCAATATTAATTAAAGAATCAATTACTGCCATAAGGAGGGATGATATATTAGCAGGTTCCTCTAATGAGGCCATATGGGTGGAGCTTAAAAACAAAAAGGGGGCAAGCACTTTGATGGGAGTGTACTATAGGCCCCCAAACAGTCAGGGGGAGATCGAGGAACAGATATGTAGGCAAATCTCAGAAAATTGTGCAAATAATAGGGTAATAATCGTGGGGGATTTCAACTTCCCCAATATTAACTGGGATACTCAGAGTGTAAAAGGCTTAGAGGGTACAAAATTCTTAACGTGCATCCAGGAGAGCTTTTTGAGCCAGCATGTAGAAAGTCCTACAAGAGAGGGGGCGGTACTGGACCTAATTCTAGGGAATGTGGCCGGCCAAGTGGAAGAAGTGCTAGTAGGTGAGCACTTTGGTGAGAGTGACCATAATTCGGTGAGATTTAAGGTGGTCATGGAAAAGGACAGGGAGGGGCCGGAAATAAAGGTTCTAAATTGGGGGAAGGCCGATTTTAATAGGATAAGACAGGATCTGGCCAAAATGGACTGGGATCAGCTGCTTGTAGGAAAATCAGCATCGGAGCAATGGGAGTCTTTCAGAAGGGAGATTGAGACCATACAATGGCAACATGTTCCCGTAAAGGTCAAGGGTGGTTCCAAGAACTCCAGGGAACCTTGGATGTCAGGGGATATACGAGAATGGATTAGGAAAAAAAGGAGGGCTTTTGGCAGATACAAAAGGCTAAAGACGGAGGAAGCCCTAGAGGAGTACAAAAAGTGCAGGGGGATACTTAAAAAAGAAATTAGGAGATCAAGGAGGGGCCATGAAATAACACTGGCGAGCAAAATAAAGGAAAATCCTAAGATGTTTTATAAGTATATTAAGGGTAAGAGGATGACTAGGGAAAAAATAGGGCCCATTAGGGACAAAAATGGCAATCTGTGTGTGGAGCCGGCAGATGTAGGAGGGGTTCTAAATGAATTTTTTGCATCTGTTTTCACTATGGAGAAGGACGATGTAGACATAGAAATACGGCAGGGGGACTGTGATATACTCGAACATATTAACATCGAGCGGGAGGAGGTATTGGCGGTTTTAGCAGGCCTAAAAATGGATAAATCCCCAGGCCCGGACGAAATGTATCCCAGGCTACTGCGTGAGGCAAAGGAGGAGATTGCGGGGGCTCTTACACATATATTCAGAACCTCTCTGGCCACAGGGGATGTGCCAGAGGACTGGAGAACCGCTAATGTAATACCATTATTCAAGAAGGGGAGTAGGGAAAAACCGGGGAACTACAGGCCAGTGAGCCTAACATCAGTGGTAGGAAAATTATTGGAAAAAATTCTGAAGGACAAAATTAGTCTCCACTTGGAGAAGCAAGGATTAATCAGGGATAGTCAACATGGCTTTGTCAAGGGAAGATCATGTCTGACTAATTTGATTGAATTTTTTGAGGGGGTGACTAGGTGTGTGGATGAGGGTAACGCAGTGGATGTGGTATACATGGATTTCAGTAAGGCCTTCGATAAAGTCCCCCACAGGAGACTGGTCAAGAAGGTACGAGCCCATGGAATCCAGGGTGCCTTGGCACTTTGGATACAAAACTGGCTTAGTGGCAGAAGGCAGAGGGTGATGGTCGAAGGTTGTTTTTGTGACTGGAAGCCTGTGGCCAGTGGGGTACCACAGGGATCGGTGCTGGGTCCCTTGCTGTTTGTGGTCTACATTAATGACTTGGATATGAATGTAAAAGGTATGATCAGTAAGTTCGCTGATGATACAAAAATTGGTAGGGTGGTAAATAGCGAGGAGGATAGCCTCAGTCTGCAGGACGATATAGATGGGTTGGTCAGATGGGCGGAACAGTGGCAAATGGAATTTAACCCGGAAAAGTGCGAGGTGATGCACTTTGGAGGGACTAACAAGGCAAGGGAATACACAATGAATGGGAGGACCCTAGGCAAGACAGAGGGTCAGAGGGATCTTGGTGTGCAAGTTCACAGATCCCTGAAGGCGGCGGAACAGGTAGATAAGGTGGTAACGAAGGCATATGGGATACTTGCCTTTATTAGCCGAGGCATAGAATATAAGAGCAAGGAGGTTATGATGGAGCTGTATAAAACACTGGTTAGGCCACAGCTGGAGTACTGTGTGCAGTTCTGGTCGCCACACTACAGGAAGGATGTGATCGCTTTGGAGAGGGTGCAGAGGAGATTCACCAGGATGTTACCAGGGCTGGAGCGCTTCAGCTATGAAGAGAGACTGGGAAGATTGGAGCAGAGGAGGCTGAGGGGGGACATGATTGAGGTGTACAAAATTATGAGGGGCACAGATAGGATGGATACTAAGGAGCTTTTTCCCTTCGTTGAGGGTTCTATAACAAGGGGACATAGATTGAAGGTAAAAGGCGGGAGGTTTAGAGGGGATTTGAGAAAGAACTTTTTCACCCAGAGGGTGGTTGGAGTCTGGAACTCACTGCCTGAAAGGGTTGTGGAGGCAGGAACCCTCACAACATTCAAGAAGCATTTGGATGAGCACTTGAAATGTCATAGCATACAAGGCTACGGACCAAATGCTGGAATATGGGATTAGAGTAGACAGGGCTGATGGCCGGCGTGGACACGATGGGCCGAAGGGCCTCTATCCGTGCTGTATAAAAAGAAAAGAAAGAATCTCTCTGTTCCTGTACCCCTTTTAGAGTTGTACCCCTTTTAGAATTGTGCCTTCTAGTTTATATTGCCTTTCCTCGTTCTATATACATTTAAACCGGCCCTGTAAAAATTTCCAGTTTGCCAGTTTCAGAAAGCTCAATTGTCCAGTACCTCGCCTGAGCGTTGGTCCACACTTGTACTCTGATCTCCGAGTACTGTTTGTTGCTTATATTTCAGTGTTTTGATTGTACTGAAATGAGCGTCACTTTACCTTCTATTTGTGCAGGAACGCATTTTGTCTTCAATATTAATGGCGAGCTCACATTAAAATATTGGCGAGGCAGCGAAGAGTGGAGATGAGGCTGCCCTTTAGCTGGACTGCAGGACAGAAATATTTCAGGCAGACAGGTTCGCTGATAAAGGAATGCAAGAAATACAGCCGCCAATTTAACCAGTTTAAACAACTCTGTATATAGAGAAAATCCTTGAACCGCTATCTTGATTAAATAAAAGTCACGTTTGATTAAGTAAGAAATGCGTAATATTACAGTAACACTGAGCAACGAGGTGTCAATATCAATTAGTATTAACATAAACTAGACGAACTCACTGAATGGCACAGTAAGATCAGGTCACTCTGCTTCCAGTTGCATTAATTTAAAATCATCTGCCATCAGTTGCTAAAAGTAAAACTGTGTTTACAGTGTAGATTATCTCAAGATAAATCAGTCTCCCCAATGCCTCAAGTAATCGTTCCTGGAAACTTTAACAACAATAATAATATTGGTAATAGTGTACATAGAGAATCCAAGTCTTTTGAAGGTAGCCGCCGGGATGTACCCACGAATGAAACATCTCCACTAAAGAATGGAAAGAAAGTCGACAAGAAAATGCAACTTTGTAACAGGAACAAATTCTGTCGATCTGATCATTCTCAGACACCCACATCAACTCTTACAGATGAAAGAAAAGGACAAAATGATGGACAAAGTGACACATTTACATACGGAGTGGGAATGGAAGAAGGTGGCAGAACGGAGTTCTAAAATCTAACAAATTCTAGGCATCTATACAGTAGAAATGAAATCTTACTCCCACAAATCCGTCCCAGTAAATGGGATTATCTCCCAGAATTTTAATTATTTTGTTTCTTAACCAAGACAGTCCTTCTGGGGTCAGATAAAGGTATCTTTCCTACACAGGCGCAGCCACGTATTAAGAGTTGGGTGGAGGGACCAGGGCCAATTGCTCTCCCATGTGCCAAGTGATCCCGGTAATTTGGCGCCGGCGGACGCTAATCCGGTGCAGTAGGAACGGTGGGCGATTCCATCCGTTATTTTGTATGGGCGGGCATAACCCTTGCTAAAAATGGAAGACAAGTCCCCTCCTGGTCTAGTCTACATTCCTATACTGCACACGGTGAGCGCCCTTTATCGGATTTGATGTAAAAAGGTTAAATCCATGTATTAAAACGGGAAATAGCAAATGTGTCTATAGAGCGGAGAGAGACCGCAAGGACGCTGGCATCAGTTGGTAGGGTCACACAGATTAAAACATTTTATAGTTTAACTGCAAAAAGACAACGGCTGACAAAAGGATTTCTAAATATAGTGATACTGTTGTGTAATCTCATTTCCGAGCCTTTTTCCATTGCCATGAACGCCTAGATCCAGAATGGTCACAATACAGCTGCCTTAACAATCCGGCATTGGCCGCTGTGTCGAGAAATTACCGGCCGTGCTCCGCCGTGTTTGTACACCTGTAGATTGTGTGGTCAAAACTTCAGATGAAATGTTATGCATCGAGATACAGTGATACACAAGGTCACATAAACTGAAGATCTGAAATAACGGATTTCAATTTACGCAATAGTACATTAATCCCTAGCACTAATGAGCCAATTTTGCAATGTTTAACCTCCTTATGCAAAGATTCTACACGTGGACAGATTACTTTAACCGTCAGCTCTTTTCAACATGCAGGGAATATTTTGCAATTGAGGATGAATTAATTTCTACTTAATAAACAAGTTAGATTGTAGCCCGCTGTGTCTAAGTGACCTGTGCTTATTCCAGCAATTTAATTTCAATATAAAGCGTCAAAAACGATGGAACCCAGTAAATATAAATGTGTTTAAATCGTTGGGGGTGTCCAGGTAAGGGCCGGAATAGTTCCCTAAAATAATGCATTTTAGCGGAGGTCTTAATAGATTTGTTCAAAAGAAATCCCCGAGTGAGGCATTTCACCTGAGTAGAAAAATGCGCCGCTTCAAGTGGTTTACATCGCAGCGATTGACGGGTTTAAAGTGGGACAAGAAAAGTATTCACCCTGGGTGGGGGGAAACATTTTATAAATAAGGATATATATGGGAATGAGGAGGGTAACGAAGATTTTCCACCTGTCTTGATCAGACCCGAGGCTTCGACGAACCTGCTTTAATTTGTTATTGCAGCAATTCACGTTTTGTTTCGTTTCGTGTATTAATCCTACGACCCAGCATCAAATTTCACCAGAGATTATGATTTTATACAAACAATAAGAAATTATTGTCGAATAAAATGTAGTTTCATTTCCATGCAGTAACTGGGAGCAGCGAGCTGTGAGATTTATTTCCTTTGTAAACTTACCTGCGCTGTGATTGATCCTTTTCCTCATTGACCCCATGACTATAACGTATTGTACCTGACAGGTTCCCTGGTCGCAGTGAGTGTCTCTAACCCGCAGGTTGTAGGTGCCGTCACTGTTTACTGTCGGGGAGCCCTGTTCTGTTCGATAGGAGACAGCTCCCGCCACAATCCAAGAAATGTTCAGATCTCCAGGGTAAAATCCCACAGCCACACAAATCAGATCCTGAATCCCAACAACTTCATTCTCTGGATCCGCAGAGAGCGCAATTTCAGAGTCAACTAGAGGATAAAAACAATAATTTAGGTAAGAATTAGAAAACTCAGTACTAAATACAACAAACAGCGAGAGTGACAACTTACGGTTTCTAATTTTCAGGCTGTTTGTACCAGAAACTGCGTGTAAAGATAGGGACGTGTATTTTCGGTAATTCAACACCTATCGAGCTAAGCAGTTGTGAAGATACCTGAAACCTGAACACCCATTGTGGGGCACTTGAGAGCAACTAATAGTCCACAGCAACAATACCATGATTTGAAAACATGTGTGTTTGTACTATGTCATTGGCACCTGTTGGCCCCCATCTATTGAACCCCTGAAATTTAGAACAATTACTTGATATAAGGCCAGAATAATGGAAAATGTTTTTCAGAATCATCTTTTAATGTTACTTTTCGGTAATGGTTCAACTCTTTTTTTTGTAACTATTGCATTGTTTTGGTCTTCTTAAGGAGTACTGGCTACCAGACACTCAGCATAAGATCACAAGGTAAATACTAATAAGGAAAGCAATTGTAGCCATCCTAGTTGATTCATCCAGAAAGGTCATAAAGTTTCCCCATTGCAGCATCCAATTTTTTCTTTAAGTAATTCCAAGGTTTTCACCTCCCTACTCTCTCTCGAAGACCATTCTTTGTGTGAAGAAGTATATTTGCCTTTTATGAGTTTGAACCCACCCTCTTGCCTTTGATGTGGCACCTTGTCAAAGCCTTCTGGAAATCCAAGTACACCACATCCACAGGGTCCCCTTTATCCACGTTGCTTGTTACTTCCTCAAAGAACTCTAATAAATTAGTCAAACACGATTTTCCTTTCACAAAGCCGTGTTGACTCTGCCTGATTTCATTGAGATTTTCTGAGTGCCCTGCTATAAACTCCTTAATAATAGATTCTAGCATTTTCCCTATAACTGATGTTAAGCTAACTGGCCTGTAGTTTCCTGCTTTCTGTCTCCCTCCTTTCTTGATTAGAGGAGTTACATTTGCTATTTTCCAATTTTTTCTTTATTCATTCATGGGATGTGGGCAAGGCCAGCATTTATTGCCCATCTCTAATTGCCCTTGAGAAGGTGGTGGTGAGCCGCCTTCTTGAACCGCTGCAGTCTGTGTGGTGACGGTTCTCCCACAGTGCTGTTAGGAAGGAAGTTCCAGGATTTTGAACCAGTGACGATGAAGGAACGGCGATATATTTCCAAGTCGAGATGGTGTGTGACTTGGAGGGGAACGTGCAGGTGGTGTTGTTTCCACGTGCCTGCTGCCCTTGTCCTTCTAGGTGGTAGAGGTCGCGGATTTGGGAGGTGCTGTTGAAGAAGCCTTGGCGAGTTGCTGCAGTGCATCCTGTGGATGGTACACACTGCAGCAATGGTGCGCCGGTGGTGGAAGGAGTGAATGTTTAGGGTGGTGGATGGGGTGCCAATCAAGCGGGCTGCTTTGTCCTGGATGGTGTCGAGCTTCTTGAATGTTGTTGGAGCTGCACTCATCCAGGCAAGTGGAGAGTGTTCCATCACACTCCTGACTTGTGCCTTGTAGATGGTGGAAAGGCTTTGGGGAGTCAGAATACCCAGCCTCTGACCTGCTCTTTTAGCCACAGTATTTATGTGGCTGGTCCAGTTAAGTTTCTGGTCAATGGTGACCCCCAGGATGTTGATGGTGGGGTTTCAGCGATGGTAATACCGTTGAATGTCAAGGGGAGGTGGTTAGATTCTCTCTTGTTGGAGGTGGTCATTACCTGGCACTTGTCTGGCATGAATGTTACTTGCCACTTATCAGCCCAAACCTGGATGTTATCCAGGTCTTGCCGCATACGGGCACGGACTGCTTCATTATCTGAGGGGTTGCGAATGGAGCTGAACACTGTACAATCATCAGCGAACATTCCCATTTCTGACCTTGTAATGGAGGGAAGGTCATTGATGAAGCAGCTAACGATGGTTGGGCTTAGGATACTGCCCTGAGGAACTCCTGCAGCAATGTCCTGGGGCTGAGATGATTGGCCTCCAATAACCACTACCATCTTCCTTTGTGCTAGGTATGACTCCAGCCGCTGGAGAGTTTTCTCCCTGATCCCTGGTGCCATCCTCGGTCAAATGCTGCCTTGATGTCAAGGGCAGTTACTCTCACCTCACCTCTGGAATTCAGCTCTTTTGTCCATGTTTGGACCAAGGCTGCAATGAGGTCTGGAGTCGAGTGGACCTGGCAGAGCCCAAACTGAGCATCAGTGAGCAGGTTATTGGTGAGTAAGTGCCGCTTGATAGCACTGTCGACGACACCTTCCATCACTTTGCTGATGATTGAGAGTAGACTGATGGGGCGGTAATTGGCCGGATTGGATTTGTCCTTTTTGTGGACAGATCATACCTGGGCAATTTTCCACATTGCCGGGTAGATGCCAGAGTTGTAGCTGTACTGGAACAGTTTGGCTAGAGGTGCAGCTAGTTCTAATGGGACCCTTCCAGAATCTAGGGAATTTTGGAAAATTAATACCAATGCATCTATTATCTCTGCAGCCACTTCTTTTAAGACCCTAGGATAAAGTCCGTCAGGACCTGGGGACTTGTCAGCTTTTAGTTCTAATATTTTTTTCAGAACCCTTTCCCTGGTGATTGTAAATATTTTAAGTTCCTCCCTCCCTTTCACCTCTTGATTCACAATTATTTGTGGCATGATATTTTTATCCTCTGCAGTGGAAATGGATGCAAAATATCTGTTCAATTCATCCGCCTTTTCCTTATTCTCCATTATTAATTCCCCAGACTCTCTCTAGAGGACCAACGCTTACTTTAGTTACTCTTTTCCTTTTTAAATACCTGTAGAAACTCTTACTATCTGTTTTTATATTTCTAGCTAGCTTTCTCTCGTACTCTAATTTCTCCCTCCTTATTATTCTTTTAGTCATTCTTTGCTGTTTTTGATATTCTGTCCAATCTTCTGACCTGCCACTAATCTTTACGGAATTGTATGCTTTTTCTTTCAATTTGATGCTATCTTTAACTTTCTTAGTTAGCCACGGATAGTACGTCATTCCATTAGAGTCTTTCTTTCTCACTGGAATGTGTCTTTGCTGAGTGTTATGAAATATCTCATTAAATGTCTGCCACTGCATCTCTACTGACCTATCCCTTAACCTACGTTCCCAGTTCCCAGTCCTATGAGGAAAGATTGAGTAGAATGGACCCATACTCTCTGGAGTTTAGAAGAATGTGAGGTGATCTTATTGAAACATATAAGATTGTAAGAGGACTTGACAGAGTAAATGCCGAGAGGATGTTTCCCCTGGCTGGAGAGTCTTGAACTAGGGGACATAATCTCAGGATAAGGGGTCGGACATTTAGGACTGAGATGAGGAGGAATTTCTTCACTCAGAGGGTCGTGAATATTTGGAATTCTCTACCCCAGAGGGCTGTGGATGCTCAGTCATTGAATATATTCAAGACTGAGATAGATAGATTTTTGGACTCTAAGGGAATCAAGGACTATGGAGATCGGGTGGGAAAGTGGAGTTGAGGTCAAAGATCAGCAATGATCTTATTGAATGGCGGAGCAGACTTGAGGGGCCGTATGGCCTACTCCTGCTCTTATTTCTTATGTTCTTATGTTCATTAAAGGGGAAGTTGTCATCAGTCATCAGCCAGGTTTCCGCCAAGGCCATGATGTCGATGCATTCATCCACAATAAGCTCATGGATGGCAAGGGCCTTATTCACAAGTGAACGGACATTCTGGAGGGAGATGCGGAGAGGGGCGGTGCTAGCTGATCTGCTGACAAAGTACACAGGGTCCGCGCTGGGAGGGGTGAGTGGGACGGGAAGGAGATTGGCAAGATTAGCCTCCAGCGGGCCCACTGGGCGGGAATGTCAATAAGAGAAGGATGGGGCAGTTGGGGTTGCTGCAATTAAGGGGGCAGTGACAAATGCCTTGATGGGCCCTTTGGAGGATGCCAAGAGAGGTACAGGTTGAAGCTGTAGGTTTATCTAAGAGGGAGTAAAGCCTGGGATGGCAGCAGGAAAGTAGGAAGATTAAGGAGTGCTGAAGGGTTGGAGTAAGGATTTGGAGGAGCAGAGTACCCAAGAGGGGAGAAATGAAAGGAGGTATGACGATAGGAGAGGGGCCTAGGAGAGGTAAAGAGAAAAGAAAAAAAGGGGGAATAAAGGGGAAATAGAAGTTGGCTCGGGTCCAAGTTTAACAAGTCTTTCCTCATCCCTCAGTCCTTAGGCATAAGGGAGCAGCCTTGTTCTCTGAACTGAACTGTCTCTAGGTGACCAGAACCATAGTACTAAATCAATTTGATCAATTTGCTTTGCTGATATCAGCTCCACATTGGTAGGGCATATTTAGTACCAAGTATACTAAAATTCCCAACTCTTTCAACTTCATCCTTATCTGCTTTGGCACTATTCATGGGATACTTATGATACCCATATTTCATCATATTTACGGTACTTTGCACTTGTCCATATTAAATTCCACCCACTTACATATTTTGTCTAATTCATTTTGTAGTACCTGACCTGTCTACACAGATTCAATTGCTCCTCCTAGTTTGGTACCACCTGCAAATGTTATCAATGTCCACTGAGCTTTTGAATCCTGGTCATTGATGTAAATTAGAAACAGTGGGAATAGTAGGGAGGTGGGGGTGGGGGGCACTGGTCCTTGGTCAGTACTGTAGGGGGTGGTGGTGTGTGTCAGCTTCACCTCTGACTTCTGAGCGGTCCGAATCGCTCCCACTCCCTGGGTTCTAGACCTTGGACTTATTTGGGGGTTGTGACAAAGTGCAGCAGACAACTGGTTTTGGTGCAAGAACTTTGATCTTTATTCAAGAGAGGAAATACAACACAACAATCTTAACACTCTAATAAAATGGGGAACACTTCAGTACACACGAGGGAAATTACAGTAGAAAGATACCTCACCCCTCCCAATCCCACTGCACTAGCTAGGTTGGACTCTAAAGGGCCAGAGATAATGCTCACCAAACGAATCTTTGACAGTAATTCACCCAGAGGTAAGTCAGAAATAGATTGTAGAGTGGAAACTTTGCGGATCTTCGGTTTTCTCCCAAGTTGGTTTTCTTTGGTCGCGGTGGCCAATATTACCCAGTTGGTTGGTGGTAATATTCGGTTGGTTGTTTCGTAAGGCCCTTGTTGCCGTGAGGTGTCTGATGGTCACTGGGGCTCTGGTTTCTTCTTGTGTGTCGGCCTGCTTCTACAGCTGCTGACCTTCTCTGTAGAATCCCTTACCTCGGGCAGAATGTAAAATTCAAATTGCTGTAATGTACCTGTAATGAATCTGAAATGAATCTGTAAGCAATAATCTGTGTTGAGTATGATGCAATGAGACACCCTAGAGTGTCATGAACTGTAATTATGTCCAATGTGTTCATTGTACTGCACTTGACGTAACCTGCAAATTGTATAATCTGTATTGTGTACGTTTGGAAAGTGATATGACAACTGTATTGTATGTACTGCTGCAAATTTTATGAATAAAGTATATTTTTTGAAAAAAAAAATCCCTTACCTTGTTGTTGCTGGAAGCTGCTTTCCTCCCAGACACAGGCAGAACCAAGACAAGCAGCCCACCAGAGCCAGCAAGCCAGAGAGAGAGAGAGAGAGCGAGAGAGAGCGAGAGAGAGAGAGAGCGAGAGAGAGAGCGAGAGAGAGAGAGCGAGAGAGAGCGAGCGGTTTCGAGTTTCCACTTGTGGATGTCTCTCTTACAATTGGTCTTCAACACTTTAAAAAAACACTTCATGTCTGTTTAAACAGTTCTTACAAAGTCCTTAAGAATCTTTGATGGCCTTGTTGATGGTCCCTCATCATGTTGCCATTGCTCCTCCCGATGGGTCATTGTTAATTCCGAATTGCTGATCACCTGGTATACAGGCTTCCTTTTGTATCCAATGTCCTACGTGTTGATAGGTTTTGCATTAAAACAAAAGCATGGCCCCACCATGTCTGGAGCAGTTGCCTCTTTCAATGGCTGACTGCTTTTCGAATTCGTGCTGAGTGTCGACCGCCTGCTGTCGGTTTTGCATTAAAACAGAGACACGTCTGAAGCATTAATTCTCCAGAGTTCCACGGTGTGTGTGTTGTTGGTTTCGTCTGGTGACCTCTCACCTATCCTTCCATTTTAGGATTATAGTCAATGGCCAAAGTTTTCCCATACTCAGGGTTTTTTAGGGTTTTTCTCCGGGTTTTGGAGGATCTGTGAATTTTGAGAATCTTACAGTACTTCTCCCCACCTTGACATAACTCCTCGTGCCTACTGCTTTCTACCCTTCAACCAATTTCTTATCCATTCCAACCATTTACCCTGAATCCCCACTGTTCTACCTAAACAGAAGAATTTTGTCAAATGCTTTTTGAAAATCTAGGCCTACCACTTTGCAATACTTTCCACAGTCCTTTTGACATATTACTACCCCAAAATAGTTAGGGACATTGGTCCTGAAATATAGAACGCATACATTAACTTTTCTTCTTCAATGCATGTGTGTGACTATTCTAATTTCAGCAAAGGTGCAACACTGCGGATGCTGGGAATCTGAAATAAACCAGAGAATGCTGGAAACACTCATCAGGTCAGGTCGTGGAGAGAGAGAGAACGCTGCCTGACCTGCTGAGTGTTTCCAGCATTTTCTATTATAATTTCAGTTTCGTTTCTCTTTCTGGAAGTGCGCACAACGTTTTGCTTTCCCTCACGTTTTGCTTTCCCTCACTACATCAGGATAATTGTAAACAATTTTACAACACCAAGTTATAGTCCAGCAATTTTATTTTAAATTCACAAGCTTTCGGAGGCTACCCCCTTCCTCAGGTGAACGATTTTTCCACATCGTTCACCTGAGGAAGGGGGTAGCCTCCGAAAGCTTGTGAATTTAAAATAAAATTGCTGGACTATAACTTGGTGTTGTAAAATTGTTTACAATTGTCAACCCCAGTCCATCACCGGCATCTCCACATTACGTCAGGATACATTGGTAAGAAAATAATAAATTTCACGGCATAGACCAGTTGGGCCGAATGGCCTGTTTCTGTGCTGTGGACTCGTTGTATTTGATCACTCGCACTCTAAACTCATATGAAATAAATTCTGCGCTTAAAGTACAATATGGGCTCACTCAGGCATATTTATGAGATTCAGTCCACAAATGTTATGATAAATCCCATAATTAGCTGTCCAGTCACTAACATTTTAATATTCAAAGACTTATGACTTTTTAAAATATATTTTTAATGATAAATGCATTAAAACCTGCCGATTTCCGCCTGAAATACTGCATCCTATCAAAATGCGATTGTAGCTCAGCGCTATTCAAAACAGTTTTAGTTTGCAAACTGCAAAACTGCCTTCTGCCTCGATACCAGTGACAGTGCTGAAAAGCTGTGTTCAATAGGCGCTTTAGCTCAACGGAGGGCAAACGTGACTCAGAGCTCCAAGGTTTGGTGTTCCTTCTTGTGTGGAGTGCAAGGTTTTGGAGTGTTCCGCACTGAAACTGAACGCGATCGATCTGTAATGTATGTTCGTAATCAATGTCCCTTGTAAACGTGTATATTTTTGTAACTGTAATCCTCGGTGAATATATGTGTGATCTGTTTGTTTGATATGAAACGGTCCGTCTCGCAGATTAATTTTATTTGATTGGGCGTGGTAACGTTACGGCTGTAGAGCTATCCAAATATATGTATATATATATAATTAACGCGAATTAATATATTTATTAAGAAAGTGTTTATTTGTGAATATAACAAACATTTTAGAATTTGCTGAAGAATGCATCATGGCAGTAGAAGAAATTATATAGAAATTACAACATGGAAACAGGCCCTTCCGCCAATCAATCTTTGTTGGTGTTAATCCAACACGGAAGCAGTGGCCTTAACCCCACATGCAGTCTGTTTCTACCGACATTGACCCATCCTTTTAATAACTTTAACCACTTCTATCAAATCCCGGTATAATCTTCTTTGTTCTGGTGAAAACAGCCTCAATTTTTCAAGTCTTCATATTTGTAGTCAGCGCAGGCCTGGTTCCTGTGATGGCAGGACTGACGTATGAGGAGAGATTGGGTTGATTAGGCCTATATTCACTAGAGTTTAGAAGAATGAGAGGTGATCTCATCAAAACATATAAAATTCTAACAGGACTAGACAGACTAGAGCAGGTCAGAGGCTGGGTATTCTGCGGCAAGTGACTCACCTCCTGACTCCCCAAAGCCTTTCCACCATCTACAAGGCACAAGTCAGGAGTGTGATGGAATACTCTCCACTTGCCTGGATGAGTGCAGCTCCAACACTAAAGAAGCTCGACACCATCCAGGACAAAGCAGCCCGCTTGATTGGCATCCCATCCACCTCCCTAAACATTCACTCCCTTCACCACCGGCGCACAGTGGCTGCAGTGTGTACCATCCACAGGATACACTGCAGCAACTCACCAAGGCTTCTTCGACAGCACCTCCCAAACCCGCGACCGCTACCACCTAGAAGGACAAGGGCAGCAGGCACATGGGAACAACACTACCTGCACGTTCCCCTCCAAGTCATTTACCATCCCGATTTGGAAATATATCGCCGTTCCTTCATCGTCGCTGGGTCAAAATCCTGGAAGTCACTTCCTAACAGCACTGTGGGAGAACCTTCACCACATGGACTGCAGCGGTTCAAGAAGGCGGCTCACCACCACCTTCTCAAGGGCAATTAGGAATGGGCAATAAATGCTGGCCTTGCCAGCGACGCCCACATCCCATGAATGAATTTAAAAAAGCTGCCGGGAGGATGTTCCCAATGGCTGGGGAGTCCAGAACCAGGGGTCACAGTCTCAGGATACGGGGTATGCCATTTAGAACCGAGATGAGGTGAAATTTCTTCACTCAGAGGGTGGTGAACCTGTGGAATTCTCTACCACAGAAGGCAGTGGAGGCCAAGTCATTAGATGTATTCAAGAAGGAGATAGATATATTTCTTAATGCTAGAGGGATCAAGGGATATGGGGAAAAAGCGGGAATAGGGTACTGAGTTAGACGAAGAGCCATGATCATTTTGAATGGCGGAGCAGGCCCAAAGGGCTGAATGGCCTATTCTTGCTCCTATTTTCTATGTTTCTATGTCTCTCCCAAAAGGGCATGGGATTCTCACGGAACAAGGGGGTGCTGATAATCGTGTTAAGGAACCATTCATGTGGGCACTAGGGAAATCTCTCCATTTCCCTTATGGCCAGTTCTTCCCCATTTGTATTACCTCATACCAGACAGCATCCTAGTGAATCTGCATTGTACCCTCTCTATTGCCTCAACATCCTTCTGGTAGTTTGGGGCTCAAAACTACACACAGTACTCCAACTGTGGTCTTACTTAGGTTTTGTATAGATTCACCATTACACCTTGATTTTTATATACCTGTAACTATTGCCATAAAACCAGCATTCCACTTGAGGTGCTGCTTTTAATGGCTTATGAATCTGAACCGCAAATCCCTCTGCTCTTCTACATCACTCAGCTTTCCCCAATTCAAAGTATGATTATTACTTTTCTTTACAAAAATGTAGCACGTCACATTTGTTGACACTGAATTCCATCTGCCACCTTTTTGCTTATTGCATCATCTTTTAAAATATCTCCTTGCAGCTTCCTTTGGTCCTCAGAAATATTTACGATTCCGTCTATTTTCATCTGCAAATTTAGACATCACTCCCTCTAGCCCTGTATCTGACTCATTGATGTACACAATTAACAGAAGTGGTTGCAGAACTGAACCCTGTGGAACACCATTACCCACCTCCAACCATCTGGAAACTGCCCTTAACTTACTCTCAGTTTCCTTTCTTCTAATCAGTCGTTAATCAAATCTGCTACCCTCTTTTAATTCCAATAGCCTTTAATCGTCTCCGATCATCTGGGTGATGCTCAGTCAAAGGCTTTTTAAAAGTCCATGCACATCACATCCACTGCATTTCCCCCATTCACCATATCTGTCACCTCCTCAACGAATTCTGTTAGGTTTGTCAAGCACAATCTTTGTTGTACACACTTATACACAACCATTATCCTTTTCCACATGCTGTTTCATATTGCCAAAAATGTCCAAATCATTCTGTAATTTCTGAGCTGCCTCTTTTGATTCCACCTCCCGTCATAGTTTGGTATCATCTGTGAATGAGAGGTTATTCATTAAGTCAAAGCTTTGGGGATTCAGGGTAAACCCTGGGATTGTATAAGAAACTTGCTGAAGGACAGGAAAAATGAGTACTTCTTAGAGGAGTTATGTCAGAGTGGGGGCAAGTACTGAATGGGGCACCTCAGGGCTCGATGATGGGACTACTATTGTTTCTAATTCACATAAATGACCTAGATTGAGAAACCAAATGCAAAGTGGTAAATTTGCAGATGATACCAAACTAAGACAGGGGATGGAATCACAAGAGGTAACTTAGAAATTACAGAATGAGTTGGACATCTTTGGTATGATGAAACAGTATGTGGAAAAGGATAATGGTTGTGTACAAGTGTTTTAAATGGTGTTTCAAGAGGTGGGGTGGGGGGTCGGGGGGACGAGCGTTCCCTATTTAGGTTTGTGTCTTGCTTGATAGGCCCTCCAAGAAATGTGTTCAGAAGTGAGGAGTACACTTACTCTCATTTTCATCTTGATATCAGTAAACCTCTTCCTTGGGAAATAAGGAAGGGCAGGTGACAGAAGTGTTAGTGAGGGATCACTTTGGGACCAGTGATCATAATTCCATTAGTTTTAGGCCAGCTATGGAGAATGATAGGTCTGGCCCAAAAGTGAAAATTCTAAATTGGGGAAAGGCCAATTTTGATGGTATTAGACAGGAACTTTCAGAAGTTGATTGGGAGAGTCTGTTGGCAGGCAAAGGGACGTCTGGTAAGTGGGAGGCCTTCAAAAGTGTGTTAACCAGGGTTCAGGGTAAGCACATTCCTTATAAAGTGAAGGGCAAGGCTGGTAGAAGTAGGGAACCTTGGATGACTCGGGAGATTGAGGCCCTATTCAGAAAGAAGAAGGAGGCATATAACATGCATAGGCAGCTGGGATCAAGTGGATCCCTTGAAGAGTATAGAGATTGCCGGAGTAGAGTTAAGAGAGAAATCAGGAGGGCAAAAAGGGGATATGAGTTTGCTTTGGCAGATAAGGCAAAGGAGAATCCAAAGAGCTTCTACAAATACATAAAGGGCAGAAGAGTAACTAGGGAGAGAGTAGGGCCTCTTAAGGATCAACAAGGTCATCTATGTGCGGAACCACTAGAGATGGGTGAGATCCTGAATGAATATTTCACATCGGTATTTACGGTTGAGAAAGGCATGGATGTTAGGGAACTTGGGGAAATAAATAGTGATGTCTTGAGGAGTGTACATATTACAGAGAGGGAGGTGCTGGAAGTCTTAATGCGCATCAAGGTAGATAAATCTCCGGGACCTGATGAAATGTATCCCAGGACGTTATGGGAGATTAGGGAGGAAATTGCGGGTCCCCTAGCAGAGATATTTCAATCATCGACAGCTACAGGTGAGGTGCCTGAAGATTGGAGGGTAGCAAATGTTGTGCCTTTGTTTAAGAAGGGCGGCAGGGAAAAGCCTGGGAAATACAGACCGGTGAGCCTGACATCTGTAGTGGGTAAGTTGTTAGAGGGTATTCTGAGAGACAGGATCCACGGGCATTTGGAGAGGCAGGGACTGATTAGGAACAGTCAGCATGGATTTGTGAGAGGAAAATCATGTCTCACAAATTTAATTGAGTTTTTTGAAGGGGTAACCAAGAAGATAGATGTAGGCTGTGCAGTAGACGTGGTCTACATGGACTTTAGCAAAGCCTTTGACAAGGTACCGCATGGTAGGTTGTTACATAAGGTTAAATCTCACGGGATCCAAGGTGAGGTAGCCAATTGGATACAAAATTGGATTGACGGCAGAAGACAGAGGGTGGTTGTAGAGGGTTGTTTTTCAAACAGGAGGCCTGTGACCAGCGGTGTGCCTCAAGGATCGGTGCTGGGTCCGCTGTTATTTGTTATTTATATTAATGATTTGGATGAGAATTTAGGAGGCATGGTTAGTAAATTTGCAGATGACACCAAGATTGGTGGCATTGTGGACAGTGAAGAAGGTTATCTAGGATTGCAACGGGATCTTGATAAATTGGGCCAGTGGGCCGATGAATGGCAGATGGAGTTTAATTTAGATAAATGTGAGGTGATGCATTTTGGTAGATCGAATCGGGCCAGGACCTACTCCGTTAATGGTAGGGCGTTGGGGAGAGTTATAGAACAAAGAGACCTAGGAGTACAGGTTCATAGCTCCTTGAAAGTGGAGTCACAGGTGGATAGGGTGGTGAAGAAGGCATTCAGCATGCTTGGTTTCATTGGTCAGAACATTGAATACAGGAGTTGGGATGTCTTGTTGAAGTTGTACAAGACATTAGTAAGGCCACACTTGGAATACTGTGTACAGTTCTGGTCACCCTATTATAGAAAGGATATTATTAAACTAGAAAGAGTGCAGAAAAGATTTACTAGGATGCTACCGGGACTTGATGGTTTGACTTATAGGGAGAGGTTGGATAGGCTGAGACTTTTTTCCCTGGAGAGTAGGAGGTTTCGGGGTGATCTTATAGAAGTCTATAAAATAATGAGGGGCCTAGATAAGGTAGATAGTCAAAATCTTTTCCCAAAGGTAGGGGAGTCTATAACGAGGGGGCATAGATTTAAGGTGAGAGGGGAGAGATACAAAAGGATCCAGAGGGGCAATTTTTTCACTCAAAGGGTGGTGAGTGTCTGGAACGAGCTGCCAGAGGCAGTAGTAGAGGCGGATACAATTTTGTCTTTTAAAAAGCATTTGTATAGTTACATGAGTAAGATGGGTATGGAGGGATATGGGCCAAGTGCAGGCAATTGGGACTAGCTTAGTGGTATAAACTGGGCGACATGGACATGTTGGGCCGAAGGGCCTGTTTCCATGTTGTAAACTTCTATGATTCTATTCTATTATTTGCAGCCTCCATGCAGCTTGCGCCCTTAAATTTACTGAGGGTGACTGTCAGCCCGAAATGTGACTGCCCTCCGTTGGTGTATCTCCAACGTTTCAGCATTAATGGGAGCAGTGTTGCCCACATGTTACTGCTATACAGTTGTGAACAATTAGTCTACTTTTCTGCCAACACAACAATTTCCTCTTTAAAGATGAGTTGCAGCCAAATGTACTATAGACCAAGCTCTCTGGGTGACCTTTTCACATGCCAGTAACCCACTCAAATTAACAAGGGCATCCTGTTGCAAGATTCAATGCAGCCCACCCTCTGACCTTCCAGTGTAGGTGAGCTTTCGTCATATACCAGCTCGCGTCTACTTTTGCCTTTCTTGCAAACTGTATTTCTTAATGTTAAAGGGAGAAGTCTACTGTCCTGTAAAAGTTTCAGTCACATTCTGTTGGTGTTTAAATACGCAACTTGAGTTCTGCTTTATTCAAGTACAGAGAAAGTAAAGTTGTCAGCATAATTCAGTGCTTCCAGCTAACACTTCTCTAACGCAAGTACTCATGCCAAACCAATATTTGCAGTATAAAGGCAGCATAACTACCTAAAGTATAACTACCTCATTCAGTATAATAGAATACACCAAAATAAAATACATTTTATCTTTATAAACACTGTACAAAATCAGTTGTTTAGTCAACAGTTATTTAAACAACAAAGCTAATTTTGAGGGGATGAGAATGGAACTAGGGAAGGTAAACTGGAAAAAAATGTTGACAGACAAAGAAGTAGAACAGCAGTGGGTAATATTTAAAACAGTGATCAGTAGAGTTCAGAAGTATATTCCTCTAAAAAGCAAGAATAAACTAGCCAATAATGAAATACCATGAATGAATAAAGAGATAAGGGTAAAATTTAAACTAAAGTAAAAGGCATAATCTAAGTACATAGACAATAAAGGAGAGGATGACAAAAGGGAATACAGAGGTTAGGAAAGAAGTCAGAAAAATAATTAGGAAAGCAAAGAGAAACTATGAGATTAAATTACCAAGGAATATAAAAAGAAATAGTAAAGTATTCTACAAACACATAAATAACAAAAGAAAAGTCTGAATAGGGATAGGGCCACTAAGGGATGCACACGATAAACTCGCAGGTAATGACAGTGAAATGGCAGAAATATTGAATGGTTACTTTGCCTCTGTAGTTACCAGGGAGACTAACAAGGTAGGTAAGACATTAGAAGAAGAGATCAAAAAAGATATTAAAACATTTAAGATAGAAAGGTGGGGGGGAGATAATTGATAAACTAATTAAACTTAGGGAGGATAAAACACCTGGTCTGGATGGATTGCATTCGGAAATATTAAGAGAAGTTAGGGAGGAGACAGCAGAAGCACTATTACATATACATAAAATTTACTCGAAAAGGGAACAGTGCCAGAGCACTGGCGGACAGCTAATGTTATTTCTATATTTAAAAAGGGAGATAGAACAAGTCCAGGGAACTATAGACCAGTTAGCTTAACGTCAGTGGTAGGAAAGATAACCGACTCTTTAGTCAAAGATGTAATAGAAAGACATCTACAGAATGAAAATATAATAAAGAATAGTCAGCACAGATTTCAGAAGGGAAAACCATGCTTGACCAACCTTATTAAATTGTTTGAAGAAATAACAGAAAGAATAGACAAGGGTAATGCAGTAGATGTAATATATTTAGATTTTGAAATGGCCTTCGATGAGGTACCACATTGTAGACTCATGGCTAAGGTCAGAGCTTGTGGAGTCAAGGAACAGGTAGCAGAATGGATAGCAAGAAAACAGAGAGTTGGGGTTAAGGGTAGTTACTCAGACTAGCCAAAGGTGGGAAGTGGTGTTCCACAAGGATTGTGCTAGGACCACTGTTGTTCACAATTTACATTAATTATTTGGATTCGGAAATCGGAAGTACAATTATAAAATTTGCGGACGTCACCAAATTGGAGGGTGCAGTCAATACAAAGGAAAAATGCGTCAAAATGCAAGAGGACATTAATAAACTTGCAGAATTGCATGTAATTGCCAAATTAATTTCAATATGGATAAATGTGAGGTGGTGCATTTTTGTAGGAAGAATAAGGAGGCCACATACTGCTTGGACAATAAGAGTCTCAACAGGATAGGGGAACAAAGGTATCTGGGGTACAGACACACATATCACTAAAAGTAGCGACAGAAGTTAATAAGGCCATAAAAAAAGCAAATGAAGCACTAGGGTTAATTTCTAGAGGGATAGAACTGAAAAGCAAAGAAGGTATGTTATACTTCTATCGAACTTTGGTTAGATCACACTTGGAGTATTGTGCACAGTTCTGGTCTCCATATTATAAAAAGGATATAGAGGCATCGGAGAGGGTGCAAAAATGATTCACAAGGATAATACCAGAACTGAGAGGATATCCTTATTAGGAAAGGCTGAACAGGCTGGGACTCTATTATCTAGAAAAGAGAGGTCTGAATGGTGACCTAATAGAGGTCTTTAAGATAATGATGTGGCTTGATAGGGTAGACATAGAGAAAATGTTTCCACTTGTGAGGAGTCCAAAACTAGAGGTCGTAAATATAAAATAGTTGCCAATAAATCCAATAGATAATTCAGGAGAAACTTCCATACCCAAAGAGTGGTAAGAATGTGGAACGTGCTACTACAAGGAGTAGTTGAGGCAAATAACATAGATGCATTTTAGGGAAAGCTAGATAAGCATATGAGGGAGAAAGGAACAGAAGGGCATCCTGATAGGGTTAGATGAAGTAAGGAGGGAGGATGCTCGTGTGGAGCATAAATGGCGGCATAGACCAATTGGGTTGAATGGTCTGTTTTCCTGTGCTGTAGTTTCGATGTAATTCGATGTAACAGTGGAACAACAGATGAGTCAATAAGGGAAATTAAAAGGTGATTAATTTTACAACTTATAAAATATTTATTTGCATGCTGAATGTGATACTGTAACATTCTTTGTAATAGGAACTTACGTAAGTGTTTGGACCACAAATACAATTAATGTATGAAGACACTGATAAAATCAATACTTTATTTTTTTCAGCATGCCGTCACTGCACTGTCTGGTATTTTTCTTGTTTCTGCTGTTTATTTGTTGTGGTAAGTTCTTTTCCTTCCTTCTACTGGACAATTATTTTATTGTTAATTTGAGCATCCAAAGCCCATGAATAGACTTGAATGAAGATTAAATACAAATATCAATGTGACAGATACTAGATACATAAATAATGTGAAATGTATTTTCTCCTTTGTTCAAACAAGTATTAACTCTTACTTTATCCTTAATTGTGACTTGTTAACAAGAAGGTGGGTGTGGTAGATTTTAGAAGTGTGGTTTCATATAATGTGATTTTATTAATGGGACCAACAATCATGACTCCCTTGTATTGATGAAGCTTTAATTCTTCTCAAACAAAAAATGACCCATTTAGCTGATACAGTCGATGAAAGGTTTGGTAATCCAACTATGGAATATGCAATCTTATGTGAAAAGTTTGACCAGGAGATTTAAAATACCAAGAACAACCTTTTCCAAACTCCAAAGCCCATGCAATCCAATCAAGACAAACCAGAAAGTAACAAATATAAGTGCAAATAGAACAAAATTGCTGTGTTTCATGGGCTGGATGCCATGCCTTGCAGAGCATGTGGCTCATTGGGCCATAGTTTGCACACTTCTTCTACGTTCTCAATATTTAATATGCGAGCAATGCTTACATCATAATAAATTGGCTTTGGGATCAATTGCATGAAAAATACTGATTTAAATTGTGAGAATTGGACATTTTAGTGGACAAAGAAAGTGATAGGAAATTAGCAAAATGAGTACGGTGTTTTCAACCAGGAACATGAAAGAAAATTTGTGACATTAAATACTGTGCACAACCATTAGCTTTAACAAGTAAATGCAATACCAACCAGGAGAAATGGGAACTACTATTACATACGCCCACGATGGTTAATGGGGCACCTCACAGTCACAGTTCACACTTCGCCGTGCTGTGGAAATAAAGCTACCCCTTCAGGGATGTTCTGCTGCCAATCTGGGAGGACACTGAGCAGAATAAAACTGAGAGGAAACATTCAGAGATTACCGGCCTTTTAAGTCAGTGCAGAAATGCAAAGAAAAGGAAATGATTAAGAAAGTAGATATCTGCCAATCTAATTTTCTTTCACTAAATTTACTGACAAGTTGCCACCATAAGATATTAGTTACTTAGTCATGATCGAGAAGTTGAAAGTTTCTGGGCAAGGAATTGATTGATTATTGCGTAAATTATTGCTCAGATTTGCTTTCCTCAACTGAAATGTTAAATATAACCAAACTTGGTTGAAACAGCACTCACAAAATTAAAAATTCTTAAGTGGTCTTAAATGGCATTTAAATTAAGGGAGGAAGGGCAGAATTCAAAGATGACTTTAGAAGTAAATTTTTCAATGGTATGCTGCTGGCACAGAGCCTAACCCACCAGGAGCGCATATTGTGAAATCACGTACACAGCCCATGATTGTCTATTCGTTTGTTTTATTGGATGGAAATTCATTGTCTGCACATACATGATTTCATGGGGAGCATGCAATCTGAAAATCTACATCCAAAAGAAGCATATTTCCATTCAGCTCCACCAACAAAAAATTGGATAGAATAACCAATGAGTAGAAGAGCCTTTGGGACAGAATGATATTTCAGATTTCTGTCTGACTGAATTTTATCTGCCGTCACTTGAAATCAGCCAAGATAAAAATCTGAATTTAGAGAAGTCCATGAAGGTCATTGGTACAGTCTGTAGGATTTGAATAATTCGGCTAAAAGTATGGCACCCGACAGAATAAATCTTGGCGATTTGCTAACTTTCCACTGTGGTAATCAGCCTTGGCTCAATGGTAGCATTCTCACCTCAATGTCACAAGGTTGTGTTCGTGCCATACTCCAGGATTTGAACACACGATCTAGGCTGACACTGTAGTGCAGTATTGAGGAGTATTGCATTGTCAGAGAGCCAGGGGACGATCAGTGATTTCCACCCGAAACAGGGGTGAAGTTGATGGAGCGGCTGAACTGCCCGTCCAAAGCTGGCATCGAAAGGACCAAACCGTTTTTGGATCTGATTGTATTTAAATGCTGCCAGTGAGCTGCAGGTGCTGAATATTTGGTCACAGATAAAACATTTCAGTGGCTTTATGTCTAGCTGTCAGACTGTGCTGTTTGTGGTTGTAACAGCCCAATATATTTTGCTTAATTTATTTTCTAGGCTATTGTCAGGATAGGGCCAAACCATACTAAAGCCTTGGTAGAAACCTAGAAAACATTTTGAAGTTGTAAAATTACCTTCCTATTTTGTTATTGGTTTTGTTATTGGATCTTGAAAAGTCACATAGGTCAGTGTGGAACAGCAGCGCATTGTTGTTCCAACATAATGTCAGAGGGGTAGGACATCAGATTATGATTTTATACAGTGAAGGGGAACTGCAAAGTGGAGGCCAGTTGTTATCCCTCAGGGAAATAGCCAGCCAGTGCTCTTTTTCATTATCTAACAATCAAATCCAGAAGAAAAGGCCTGGGTCACTGTGCACCATCTAAACTGGTAACGATTCATTCCACAAAGGATGAAAATGAGGGGAGAAAATAAAATTGAAAATGGAGCCAACGCCATTCGGCGTTATTGTTTGTTACACAATGGAATATAGGGGAACCGGTTGGGGAGGCAGTTAAAATGGACCGGGGGACTTACCCACTCTGTTCCCACACTCTGGCCCACTGCAATTTAAATTGCAAGTGGCAAGGACACCCGCTCAAAGCCAGCAGGGTCCTTTTTAAATATGCAGATGGGGCTTCGATGACGTCATCGCAGCCCAACTGCTATTTTTACCTGAGACCTGACCCTATCAGTGGTGGCTTCCACGCCAGGCCAAACCTGCCAGGAACAGGATCTACGGCCAGATGAGGCCAAGTAAGGTAAGTTTAAAAAAAATTTCTGTAAGGTCCCTTGTGGGCCAGTTCTTTCCCCTCCCCCGACTGTGATTCCCATTTCTGAGCCACTTACCTTGTGCCGAGGACTGTTCTCTTAGGACCCCCGTGGTGGCCTTGAGCCGTGTGATTTTATCAGCCGGGCAGCCGCTTCCTGACGACTTCCCGGCCCTTTTGATTGGGAAGTCGTCATGCGGAATCCTAATGAATCGCTGAGGCTCCCCGCCTCCGCTCCTGGAAGGTCTGGCTGATTGCTCGCTGCATTCCCATACATAGATAGAATTGACCTCATAGGGCTCGATTTTCGGACGTCCGAGACGGCGGGTTTGTGGCGGGGGGGGCTCCGAAAATCGGGGATTCCCGGGGCGGGTCCGGAGCCCAGCGCACGCAACCCCTGGGACTCTTGCCGGCAATTAAAGCCGGCGGGATCCTACTTAAACCAATTAATTAGACAGTTCAGGTCGTTTGCAGTCCTGTGAATTGTCTTTCAAGTGGATTTTTGTGTCTTACTGAAAATCTCTAAACGTAAATTCAGGTGAAACACCAGGGTGTTACAGCTCTAAAAACAACAAATTAATAGTTAGTCATGAAGCTATTGGAAATTTACAGTCGGCTCAGATTTTAAAAAAATATTCAGTACTTACCAACAATTTACATAGGCTGAGAAATTCCTCGGAGCTGGTTCTGTTTTTTCACTGTAACTTTGCCAGAAGTGAGGGGAAAACCAGATCTGAGGAATTTCCCGGCCATAATTTATTCCATTGTATGGGTATAAAAATGTGCTTTATTGCTACTTTTTTTTAATAAATGATGAAAAAACTGATCTGGACAGGGGTTAATGTATATTTATATGAATATTTGGTGAAGGTTTTATTTGTAACTGCATTATTTTCATCCCTTATTCAGAGACGATCACTGTTTCCTCTGATAAGCACTCTGTTGCAGAGGTTGGCAAAGATGTCACCCTCACGTGTATATTTGAGGGCGACAGTAATCCTACGGTGATCTGGGAGAAAGAAGGTGTGACGGGAACTGTGCACATGTACCTGAATAATAAGGATGACTTCAGCGAACAACATGTCAACTACACGAAAAGAACTGAAGTTCATGGAAGCTCAGCCAGCAAAGGAAACGCATCTCTTACACTGAAGAATGTTCGTATCTGGGATGAAGGAAGTTACAAGTGCTCTGTCAACACAAACAAAGGATTTGGAGAAGCAGAAGTGAATCTGAATGTTTGGGGTATGTCAGCTGTCCAGTTCTCTTTCTCTGTCGGTTTGTAATCAGGGTAAAGTGCAGCTCGGTTTCATATTTTGAATTATTACATAAATTTCCAATGGCACCAGAGAAACAAATAGTTTTCATTTCATTTAATTGTTAACAAAGTTTGTCACAGAAAGGCAATAATAATGGATTCTCACATGGAATAGCGAGCTAAATATACGCCTGAATTTCTGCGGGGTTCTCCTGATCTCCTGCCGTAAAATCAGCAGTTATGCATCAGGTGGGCTTTGGGTGTCCCCCCACTCCCTAACCTCTAGGTGTTGAACTGCCGGCCGCCTATTTATCAGGCGAGAAACCAGTGGGTGGAAGTTGAATACCGGCCCCAGTAATTGTGCCGAACTCCATTTTTCCTAGCTAGTGAGTATAGCAAAGCAGGCAGTATAGCTCAGATCTTCTAGCTTAGTATCACTCTCAGTACCGGTCCAGTAGTATAATTGGTGAAGAGCATCCTATTTCTGTGTCTAAATGTACTGGATCACCCGTGCGCAGCAAGGAGAGGAGGATGGAGCGGGGAAGATCACATGCCTGTAAAGATACTTGTCCAATTTTCTGTCCATTTAAATTAATAGAAGGAAAATCAGAATGGCTCCCTTACAGGTGTGCTATTCTCGCTTCCTGATTTTCTTTTCGACACTGCGTCCAGGCAATTCAATACCTCAGGCTCAGGAACAGGAAAATCTGCCCAATGGTGTTCTTAGAGTTAACAAAAAAACCTGAAAAAGTGACATTTGATGGATTTATTCTAATTTACATCAAGAAAAAGAACCACAATAAGACCAAAATGGCAATGTTTACAAAGAAACTTGGCTCATCAGGACCATGTAATCATCTATATATCTTTATGCTGGAATTTGGGGCTTTGGATTAAATAAAGCTTTCAACTCATTAGTGTTTTTTTGTTCTGAAGTAAACACCATTGGTTACAGGCACATTCTTATCTATGTGGTGCTCTATATAATGACATGCTAAAGTTCAGTGACTATAATTCATATTTCTTTCTTAGCAAAAAGTAATGATGGTATCCATATCTCACGGAAGTCTGATGAAGTGCTGTCTTGCCAATCATCAGGGTGGTACCCAGCCCCAACGGTTACCTGGCATGACAAATCTGGTAACAACTTGAACAAGGATGGTAAACTAACCCTGACAATAGACAACAATGGACTTTATAACATGACACATGACCTAAAACAACACCGTAACTCGAAGAATCAGTATATCTGCACCATAAAGCATAAGTGGATGGAAGATCGTATTCGAGTGGTATTCTCAGGTGAGCTTATTTGTGAGGTTAATGCTTATGTTAAAGGTAACTTAACAGACCATTGTAACAGTTGTGGAAAAGAAATATATCTGTTGGGTAGAAGGAGGAACACAGCAAGAACACGACCAAAGAGGCGGAGTAAGGATAAAAATAACCTAAGGAGAGGCAGAAATATTTTAAAGACACAGGAAACGTATACCTTGAAATTGTACGGTGTGATATTAGAGTGAACGCTTAACATAGTCATTTGAAATTTCTTTGTCTGGTGCATTAATGGATGTATTAACCCAACAAGAGGGATTCATGAAATGTTTATTTGCAGACAGAAAGTAAAAACCCAGATCAATAATTTAAGGGATAAATTGAGTAAAACTGTTATCACATGTTAGGAATTGACTGATGTTAAAAGAATTCTTGATATCAGTCTGCACAAATAATTGGATTAATGTCTTGTTAAAATAGCAGCTAAAGAAATGTTATTAATACAAATACATGATGTATGTTTTAGTATGGGAGTATTGCATTGTGTGATTTCACCCACAGTTCTAGTTTTGTAAAACTATTAGATTGACCAAAAATGAAGAATCTTTCGCTTGAATGTGACCCTTTTTAATCTGTCAGTTTCCTCAGGAGTTGAAAGCTTAAATAAGGAACATATAGAAAACCCAACATAGATTCATATTTGTTTCAATAAGGAAACATGGGTATCCTCAAACTGGGAGTGCATACTGAAACAGGAAGGGTGTACTCCAACAGAAAGGATATACTCAAAAAGGGAGGGAATACTCAAACAGGGAGGGCCTGCTCAAACAGTGAGGAAACTTTCTATCTATGTTAAAAATTAGCATCTTTATCCGTGCTGTACTTGAAATTGTTCTTGAGGAAGAAAGTCAGGGAATGTGAGGACAGCCACTTCAGGCCTAAGCAAATTTAGGGCCTTGTGAGTTTCTATCCCGGGGTTTTAAAGTAAGTAGGTGAGAACGTTGCAGAAGCCCTACTATAATCTTCCAAAGTTCTCTCGATTCAGGAACTATTCCTTTAGATTGAAAAATTGCACACGTCACTCTGCCATTTAAGAAAGGTGAGAGAAGGAAACTAGGGAATTATAGACCAGTTAGCCTAACATCTGTTGTCGGGAAATTACTAGAGTCTATAATTAAGGATAGAGTATCTGAACACCTTGAAAATTTTCAGCTGACCAGAGAGAGCCAGCATGGATTTGTAAAGGGTAGATTGTGCCTGATGAACCTGATTGAATTTTTTGAAGAGGTGGCTAAAGTAGTGGACAGGGGAATGTCTATGGATGTTGTTTATATGGACTTCCTGAAGGCATTCGATAAAGGCCCTGATAAGAGATTGTTAGCTAAAGTTGAAGCTCTTGGAATTGAGGGAAAATTAATAACCTGCGTAGGAAATTGGCTGAGCGGCAGGAGACAGAGTATGGATAATGGGCAGTTACTCAAATTGACAGGATGTGACTAGTGGTGTCCCACAGGGATCTGTGTTGGTGCCTCAACTATTCACTATTTATTAACGACTTAAATGACGGGATAGAGAGCCACATATCCAAGTTTTCCGATGACACAAAGATAGACAGCATTGTAAGCAGTGTGGATGGAAGCATAAAATTACAGAGAGATATTAATAGATTAAGTGAATGGGCAAAACTGTGGCAAATGGATTTCATTGTAGGCAAGTGTCCATTTTGGACCTAAAAAGGATAGATCAGAGTACTTTCTAAATGGTGAAAAGCTCGAAACAGTGGAGGTCCAAAGAGACTTAGGGGTCTATGTAAATAGATCATTAAAATGTCAT
Source organism: Heptranchias perlo (assembly GCF_035084215.1). Lineage (NCBI taxonomy): Eukaryota > Metazoa > Chordata > Chondrichthyes > Hexanchiformes > Hexanchidae > Heptranchias > Heptranchias perlo. The sequence goes on from NC_090335.1 coordinate 48,133,304, forward strand.
GAACAGGTACAGAAAATATGAAAAAGGCTAATGGAATGCTGGCCTTTATATCTAGAGGACTAGAATACAATGGGGTAGAAGTTATGCTACTGCTATACAAAGCCCTGGTTAGACCACACCTGGAGTATTGTATTCAGTTATGGGCACTGCACCTTAGGAAGGATATATTGACCTAGGAGAGAGTGCAACGTAGATTTACTGGAATGATACCTGGACTCCAAGGGTTAAATTATGAGGAGAGATTACATTATCTAGGGTTGCATTCCCTGGAATTTAAAAGATTATGGGGTGATTTGATCAAGGTTTTCAAAATATTAAGGAGAACTGATAGGGTCGATGGAAAGAAACTATTTCCGCTGGTTGGGGAGTCTAGGACTAGAGGACATAGCCTAAAAATTAGAGCCAGGACTTTCAGGAGTGAAATTAGGAAACACTTCTACACGCAAAGGGTGGTAGAAGTTTGGAACTCTCTTCCACAAACGGCAGTTGATGCTAGCTCAATTGTTAATTTTAAATCTGAGATTGATAGATTTTTGTTAACCAAAGGTATTAAGGGTTATGGAGCTAAGGTGTGTATATGGAGCTAGGTCACAGATCAGCCATGATCTCATTGAATGGTGGACAGGCTCGAGGGGCTAAATGGCCTACTCCTGTTCCTATGTTCCTATGAATAAATCAAAATGTTCTCATTTTTTAAAAAGTAATTTTACATGAATATTACAATCTCCACAGCTGGATTAACAAACTTTGGGACATTTACACTGGTTGTAGCTTATTAGCTCTTGAGAAGCTTTAAAAGATTGTTGTTAGTGGTGCTGAATGATTGGTAGCTATCTTTTGGGTTCCTATTAACAAAATCACATCTTGAAGACGTGCACATTTCAAAACTGTGTTCTGTTGTTAAAGAAAAATAGATACTTCTGTCATTTTTTTTAATGGAAGGGGAACTAGCCCAAGGTTAAATATAAAATGGAAATCACCCACACTCTTGCTTTTACAGTATTTGAAATAATCTGAAGGTATCTTGAACAATTATCTTAGATATTGCCAACCTCTATTGTGATGGCACTGTTTTTACACATCTGCACATCATAACACAGCACTAGCAGAAATACTGATATGTCTTTATATTTCCTTTATTTTCAGACATGGGAGCGATGATTCGTTTAGATGATGGAAAAGATTCGCCAGAATTATAAATCAAAAGCTGTGTTGCCGTCGGAGACTTCAAATAGTTTCTCTGAACAATTCTTTGATCCTCATTAATGCATTGCAAAACTTTTCCAGAAGGAAAACTACGGATGTTATACCCATTTAATTGTAAACAATTTTACAACACCAAGTTATAGTCCAACAATTTTATTTTTAATCCCACAAGCTTTCGGGGGCTTTCCCCTTCCTCAGGCGGTGTGGAAATGAGATTTTCGAATCCGTCGCATTTTAAGATCACATAACAATGCCTGGTGATTACTGCCCGTTGCCAAGGCAATCACAGTGAGCAGACAGAAAGGTGTCACCTAAAAAGGCCACCGAATATACAAACCCCCAAAAAAAAGAGAGAGAGACAGAACGAAGACAGTCAATGACCCGTTATATTAAAAACAGATAACATTTGTTCGCTGGTGGGGTTACGTGTAGTGTGACATGAACCCAAGATCCCGGTTGAGGCCGTCCTCATGGGTGCGGAACTTGGCTATCAATTTCTGCTCGACGATTTTGCGTTGTCGTGTGTCTCGAAGGCCGCCTTGGAGTATGCTTACCCGAAGGTCGGTGGCTGAATGTCCATGACTGCTGAAGTGTTCCCCGACAGGGAGAGAACCCTCCTGTTTGGCGATTGTTGCGCGGTGTCCGTTCATCCGTTGTCGCAGCGTCTGCATGGTCTCGCCAATGTACCATGCTCTGGGGCATCCTTTCCTGCAACGTATGAGGTAGACAACGTTGCAGGAACGTAGTCTGCTCACTGTGATTGCCTTGGCAACGGGCAGTAATCACCAGGCTTTGTTATGTGATCTTAAAATGCGAAGGATTCGAAAATCTCATTTCCACACCGCCTGAGGAAGGGGAAAGCCCCCGAAAGCTTGTGGGATTAAAAATAAAATTGTTGGACTATAACTTGGTGTTGTAAAATTGTTTACAATTGTCAACCCCATCACCGGCATCTCCACATCATACCCATTTAAAGAATTGTCTGTTTCTTTGCTATAGATCAAGGCATGAATAAGGAATACTTTTGCCTTTGAAAAAAACTCACTGAGTAACTGGGAGAGAAATTCAACTGACAGCTGTCCCTTTTGCACCTGAAAAACGTTAGAAAATCGGGGCTTAGGGGGCACCTCGGCCGATCCATTGACCCTGGTGTCCTGGGCCTGTAAATAGGTGAGCAGCCCACCCGCCTGAAATAGGCAAGAGGCTGCTTAAATGTGCAAATTGGAGCCTCCGTCTGTTGTAGGACCTCGATTCAAATTTAGGTACAAATGGATGGAGCTTGCACCATGCAACCCCCATCTGGGTCTAGAGTGGCCGAACCAGCGATTCTTAAAGGGAGCTGCCGGCCCATGCTCGTCCCTGTACCTTTGCCTCCCCCTATTCCCGCCCCCCCCTTTATGTGTTGTCCCAGGACCAGAATCGGACGGAATTCGTCAGGCCCCGACTGATGAGCTATATCATGACCCCTGTTTGGTCGCTGCTTTCATTCAAATGAGGCCTGACGAATTTGGCTCGGGCCTCAGGCTGGCATGGACCAGCACAAGGATTAATTACTCTGCTGACTTGCAGCCCGCTTTGGATGTAAGTCGAATTTCTCCATCACAGTTACATTTTTGCAGATCCACACTTAAGGTGCAATTTTAACCCTGCCCGCCTGACAGAAACCAGGCGAGCGGGTAGTTAAAATCGCCTGTATGACTTACCCGTCGAGGTCCTGCTTTCTACCCGCAAATTCTGAGCAGGTGAGGGCGACACCAGGCAGGGTCGCCTTTAAATTTGCAGATCGGGATTCGGTGACCTCATCGGGACAGTTTGTCGCCCGCTTCAGCTGCTGCCCGCAGGACTGCCGCCCTGAGTTAAAATTGAGGCTTTAGTGCTTCTGCTCTTTACACTTTTTAAAAATCACTTTCACTTCTAATTCAAATTGGAGAGGAAAAATTATACAGGGACTAAAAGCAGTTGCACCATGCAACCCCCATCTGGGTCTAGAGTGGCCGAACCAGTGATTCTTAAAGGGAGCTGCCGGCCCATGCTCGTCCCTGTGCCTTTGCCTCCCCCTATTCCCCCCCCCCCCCCCCGCCTTTATGTGGACCAGGACCAGATTCGGACAGAATTCTTCAGGCCCTGACTGGTGATCTATATCATGACTCCTGTTTGGTCGCCGCTTCCATTCAAATGAGGCCTGACGAATTTGGCTCGGGCCTCAGGCTGGTATGGACTGGCACACTTCCATTGAAGTTATGCTGGCAGAGCAGGAGCAGCACCAAGGAAATTCCGTGCCTAATATAGAGCTCATTGTGCATCGGACAGGGTGACAGAAAGTAACTCTTACATAGTGGATTGTGGATGACTTGAGATTTGCTTTTGGTGGGTGGTATTTGTATTTACTTATAATGTTAAAGTTATCTGTTGGAGCTATGTTGATTTAAATGAGATTGGTTGCACTGCTGTAGTTTTGTGGGTTGGTCCATGATCACGGCACATGATGCATGATGTATATGGTGGGTATTGTTGGTGTGCCGGCCAGTGTTGGCAGCAGACAGAGAGCAGATATTGGAGACTTTTTCGACCTTTCGGCATACTACATTTCTTCCTCCTGCACAAATGGGACCCTGAAGTTTCAGTAGAAAGGTGGAATGCACAATCTTTCACATTTTCCGTTTATGCGCAAAGACCCAGCTCTGTAAAGGTCACTTCCTTGAATCCAAAAGATCAGTGAACTTACAATAAAGGCAGACAAACAAAGTGTACTCTGTTCTGGGCATTCCCATATCATTTCTTAGTTCTCTGACATGGGCAAACCCTAACTAAAGCATAATGGTATCATCTAGTGAGGTAGCATCAGGCTGAAAGAAGTTTGCTTTTCTGTACTCATACATAATTTTTATTAAGGGTAACCAGGATTTATAGGGGTAAATATAGGTGTGACAGCAGGCAATGTACCTCAGTATTGGCTTGGAAAATTCACACCATAGGTTTAGGGGTAGATTCCATGAATTAGTGCAGGAGCAGAGCTTTGTGTGACAGAAAATCACGTGGAGAGCACCAGGTTGGCATTCCTGACGTGCTGTGTTCACTTGAAGTTCTGCACTTTAATATCTTACACTCTACTGTCAGATTATGTTGGCCTCAAATCATATGTAGATGGTATGCTGTAATTCTACTACCTTGTCTATCTGAGAGCAACCTTTTTAGCTTGTATGAAATTAATTAAATTCTGAATAATGTGGAAAGTGTTGAGTTTGTAGTTTTCTTTCACTAAATCTTTTATGTACTTTATGGCTTGTTTTCTTCACCGCCCATTTTGTGTTATTATTTCCTCACCTCTCTAGTTTTCTGGCCACATTCCATTCCCGATACTTCCATTTGGGATCAACCTGGTAACTCCAGCTTCAGCCACAGTTCGGATTAGAATTTCATTGTCTTGGAAATCAGAAGTTAATTGTGTTGGACATTGCAGACATAAACCTTTATCTCACCACTTCATTGGATAGATGATTAGAATGACAATTGTTATGTCCTGTAACCTGTAAATATTTCTGCAGAATTTTCAAAGTTGTATCCATATTTTGTTACATTTGTAATTCCCATTGGTGCTTCTGTAATAGGATTTTCCCATTTGCCACACTTAACTCTAAATAATTTTCCTTGTCACACAATCCGTGACCCCGTGCAATTCCCCAATTAAAAATACTTTGTCTGAATCTGCAAGCAGGCTCAGGCCAGCAGCTGGTTGAGAGCAAACAATGCCTTTTTGAGGGAAACAGAGAAGATGGGGGGTAGGAGAGGAGGGAAACAGGTTTGAAGGTGAGGGAAGGTCTGGTCTCTCCCCACCTGGCTTCGGAAGGAAAATGGGAGTGATAGGGGCTGAAAAATACTGGTACAAATGGGACCTATATACGCAGGTCAGTGGGCAAGTACAACTTGGCCGGGAAGGTCAGGATCCAGCATATCCACGTCCCAACATCATGGCGCTTTAAACTTTTATCATGTGGCAGGCTTTCCCAGGGTGCAAGGGGCTATAGATCATACCCATGTAGCAACAAGGATTGCACCACAAAACCCCCTACATTTTTCAAATCACCAGGAATTCCAGTCCCTCAATATATATGTGGTATGCGACCAGTATTGTAAGATCTTGCACATTAATGAAGGAAGCTGCCATGACACCTTTCTGCAGAGGAACTCCAGCATTCGTTCTCTGTTTCAGGGCCAAAGAGAAGGGTCTGGCCTAGTAACTAGGACTATCACTTGCTACCCTGGCTAATGACACCTGTCTGCTACTGCATCATTTTTCCCTGCTGAAGGGTCTTCCAATGGACAAGCCAAAAGAGAAAAGGAAGTGAGCAGCAGGAGCTCAGCAGCCACTTGACCAGCAGTCACTTGACCAACAGCAAAGGAAGAAAAAGAGGAGGCCCTGGGACATAGAGACAATCTCAACAACACCCGATGAACACTGCTTTCTCTAACCAATAAATAAAGAGGTGGCTTCATCTTATATCCCTTACACTACTGCCAATACCTTTGTCCTTAATGACAACCCATGACTTTGCCCTTTTCTCAACCACAATTTTCCAACCAATGTAGCTTAATTTTTGCTGTCTTCAAGTACACTATAACATTGACTCAACCAAAGAACAGTCATAATTCTAAATACTGGACTTGATATCGCAAAGCATTTTTACTGCACACATATATTTACAGTAAGTGTATCCTTTTTTCAACATGCATACTCCTGGTGCCTCTCTGTGCTGTTCTTAAACCTATCCTGGTGTTTCATCTAGGTGCTTCCCAAGGACCAGTGATACCAGAGATGCTTGGCTGCACTTTGTCAATGTGAACTTCTTGACAGCAAGGTGGTGCTCACCTCAGGGCTTCTGATTCCCGAAAGGACACTTCAGCATGCTGCATCCCCTCTGTAGGTTCATGGGCAGCATGGTCCTGCCTCCTGACACCTAAATGAGGAGGCATTTGAAGGCAGTTGACTGAGAAGTTGACAAAAACTGTTGTCAGGAGTGAGGACAGCATCATGACACATAATTTGTGCTGGATGCTGGATCTAGGGGCCCACAGGTAAGTCGAAGGGCAGACCCAATGGTATTTAGATCTTGCAGAGATTACATCTTGTAGCTCTCACAAGCTGAATTCCATAATGCCATCCAAGGCCTGAAAGCCACATTGGGAGCATAAACAAATCTGGGGACCTCTCTACCAGAGAAGATGGATGCAGATATTTCTGCTGCTGTCAGTCACTCCAGGTAGTGCTGTATCATGTCAAATCCTTCTCAGATATTGGGACAAGGGATGGCATGGACTCTACTGTGATCCTTGCAATCTGTCCCAGGTCCTTTGAGATGGTCCTCAGTGTTTCTAGGTCCAGCAGTCTTCTGTTTTATAGCAGAACCCCTGAGATCTGAGTCAACAATCTGTAGAGCCAGAGGATAACTTCTGCAGAGCCTCCATTCCCCATTTTCAGACTCCATTTTCACCTGTGACTTCTTCAACAACCTTGTGCTCCGAGACTCATCCAGTGATAAACCCTTATCAGAACTATTTAGATATCCAAGTGGATTTTTCTGGGCTAGTGAGTGAGAAAGAAAGAATGAAAAATGGTATGGATGGGAATTGGGTTGCTCAGGAATTTCCTCATCATCTTCTTTCAATTTCCTCATCACCATCCTCCTTCTCCTCAGCAGCATCTTGCTGTAGCTCATCTAAAGGGGCATAGAAATGGAAAGATTTTAGTCATGTAGACTGGTTACTGGATGTCTTATTAGCACAATTTGAAGGAGGCTGATCAGGTTGCTTACACGGGTGCTAGTGTCCACAAGCCACAATTATGGCAAGCTCTGATGATTCTGACAATCCTGCAGCTGCTATTGGGACTCTAACTTGTCCTTCTCCAACAAATGTTGCTGTCTGTCTCCCCAGAATCTGCAAGGCTTCCTCCTCTTGTGGCGGCAATGGTCTAATATCTGGTAGTCCTCTGCCTATAGCTTGCAACTCTGTATTGTTGAGGGAGACATTCTCCTGTAATGAAGTGTAGAAGAGAATAGACTTGAGTTCAATATTGGCAGTAGGGCAGTGTCTCTTGTTCTGAAAACTCTACCCATCAGCTTCTGATGGACTGAGACCTGCACAGCATAAGTGATGGCATTTCAGGAGACATGCTCATACGTGTCATTTCTAGAGAGAAAGTCCATCTTTTTGTTGCAACTACTGCAGGGTGCTGATAAGGATGGATACGTAACATTAGAGCCTCATATCGCAGTGAGGTTCATTATCGAGGATCTCACTTACAGTTTTCACAGAATAATGAACAGTTGTGTAGTTCAATGCCCAGTAAAAATCTCAGAATGCCATTCAATAAAAATGGAATTTGATGTTTTCAGTCACTGTAAATAAGTATCCTTGACATTATCTCCTACATGGCATAAATACCCCTATTGATAGAAAACAACAAATCCTCCAACTCACCTTGGACAACGCCACAGGAGATCCACTAGAATAGAATTATAAATGGCTGAAATTGAATAAGAATCTGTAATTTTATGAAATGATTCAAAAATCATAAATCATGGGATCAAGAGTCAGAGAAGGCTGAAGCCATTTAATAAAGTCTTTAAAAGATATGAAGGGTTTTGATAGGGTGAAAAGGGAAAGACTATTTCCTCTACTGGGGGGTGGTGAGATGAAGGGCCATCAATTTAACATTGTCACTGTGAGAGTCAAGAGGAAGGTTAGGAGAAATTTCTTTACACAGAAAGCTGTTGGAAAATAGACTGTTTTGCAACAAAGCATAGTTGAATCTTAGGTGTTTCATGTTTTAAAGGAAAAGTGGATAAATATTTGAAGCAGATGGAGATATAGAACTATAGGGATTAGTTCTGGATTGCTGTAAACTTCTTTGGTTCTAAATGGTTAATGGATGTCAACTAACCCCCGAGATGAAATTACAATACACTATTACATTAAGTTTCTAAGTAGATTTTTCTCAATAAAGTGAAAGTAACGTGAACAAACAGATAAAGGCAGAGGAGAAATTACACTGAAGTATTCTGAAGAGGTTTAACAACAAAATGTGTAACACAGGATGAAACAGGATGGTTTGTTTTCGATCAGTAACACATAGAATCATAGAATCATAAAAAGCTATGGACAGAAGGAGGCCATTCGGCCCATTGTGTCCATGCCGGCCGAAGAAGAGCTAGCTAGCTTAATTCCACTTTCCAGCACTTGGTCCGTAACCCTGTAGGGTACAACATTTCAAATGCTCATCCAAGTATCTTTTAAATGAGTTGAGGGTTTCTGTCTCTACCACTCAGTCAGTGAGTTCCAGACCCCCACCACCCACGAGATGAAAACATTTCTCCTCAGCTCTCTTCTAATCCTTCTACCAATTACTTTAAATCTATGTCCCCTGGTCACTGACCCCTCTGCTAAGGGAAATAGGTCCTCCCTATCCACTCTATCTAGTCCCATTATAATTTTATATACCTCAATTGAATCTCCCCTCAGCCTCCTTTGTTCCACAGAAAACAACCCCAGCCTATCCAAACTTTTCTCATAGCTAAAATTCTCCAGCCCTGGCAACATCCTCGTAAATCTCCTCTGCACCCTCTCTAGTGTAATCACATCTTTCCTGTAATGTGGTGACCAGAACTGTACACAATACTCCAGCTGTGGCCTAACCAATGTTTTATACAGTTCAAGCATAACCTCCCTGCTCTTATATTCTACACCTCGGCTCATAAAGGAAACTATCCCATATGCCTTTTTAACCACCTTATCTATCTGTCATGCTACCTTCAGGCAGATCAGGTGATCTCAGAAACCAAATGAGTATTTTCTGGGTGTTATCTGAACTGAGCGAGTTCCATCAGCTGGAATTCCTGTGGTTTACAGATGTATTTATTTTTGAATTTTTAAGGAAAGTTGTTGATGTTAGGGTTTGCGATTGTACCACTCAATTTAACATCAAATGATACTCTATTAACTGACTGAACTGAAATGATACAGGATTTTATTGCAGTAACCCATTTTATTGCAGTAACCCATTTTATTAAAGTAACCCATTCGGTTCAACGAGCAGCCAGTGTGATGTAACGCACTGTGCGCTACAACCGCAATAATCTCCCAGCGATCTTAACTTTCTTTAGAATAGCCAACAGGTCTAACCAACTGGTAACACAATGCTTTCTTCAGCAATATGGGTCCATTTAGAAACATTGTTCTCAAACTTTGGTTCCTTGTATTAGGTAAGCGTTCTCTTTTACCCCAGTTAACATTTATTCTAGTTGTACTCAGATCATTTGGATTTTATGTTCCTACTTGTAATTTTATGTCCCAGGGCCTGCTGTCGGTCTGAGAGTGATCCAGTCTCCTTCAGTTCTGTCCCTCCTGAGAGGACAGACAGCTCGGATCAACTGCACCCTGTTACCCGGAGAGGAGCGGGTGGATTCGGTGAGATATTACTGGTATAGAACAAGAGACAATCCTGGCATCAGAGGCAACGAAACTAAGAATTTCCTCAATCAAAGCTCTCGCGTGTCTGTGTCTGAGGGTTCGCTTGTCATTCGGGAGGTGATTGTGAAAGATTCAGATACTTACCACTGCCTGGTTCTTAAAGAGACGCCTCGACCCGGGAGAACCTTGACAGGAGAAGAAACAGAACTGAACATCCAAGGTAATTATGAAATAAAAACAGAAAATGTTGGAAACGCTCAATAGGTAAAGCAGCATCTGTGAAGCGAGAACCAGAGTTAACGTTTCAGGTCGATGACCATTCATCAGAACTGGAAGAATTTAGACATTTAAGTTTCTAAGGTCATGGACCTGAAACGTTAATCCGGTTTCTCTCTCCACAAATACTGCCTGACCCGCTGAGTGTTTCCAGCATTTCCTGTCTTTATTTCAGATTTCCAACATCCGCGGTATTTTGCTTTTGATCCATGGTAATTAGATTAACTAAAACTGAAATAATTCAATATATGGGGCAAAGGAAACAGAAATAGCCGCACACACATCTAATCTGGGACTGACATGTTCTGTGCACTGGGAGCTAGGCTGAATACACCAGCGTTTAGCTTTAATTCCACAATAACCATTCAACAGCAGGGACTTTCATATAGTTTTAAAACTTCGACGGAAGAAAAACAACCAAAAGACAAAACTGTAGAATGCTGACACCAATATTAACGGCTGAATATTATTTATGTAAGAAGCGAATTACAAATAGCTAAACGGATTTTGTGAACTAAGTATTGTCAATTTATTTCAGTTTTCTTGACGATATTGATCCAAAGAAAAATAAACGGAATTTGTGCCCGATAGAAACTTATTGTGAAGTCACGGGATATTATTCTGACCCGTTTTTCATTGTTACATGTGTGTTATATTTTATTATATGTATCTGGTGATTTGTATATTGAGACACAATCTAATCAAATTGATTCTGCAGTTTCCCATTTAATATCAAATATACACGTTTTACATCTTTTACACAGTTGTTCTCTATATAATATTTGCTGTAACTCAGATTGTTATAATTTGAGTTATTTTAATGTGTTTTTTTAGCGGAACCTCAAGTCTATCTCTCTGCGGATCCAGAGAATGAAGTTGCTGGGATTCAGACTCTGATTTGTGTGGCTGTGGGATTTTTTCCGAGAGATCTGAACATTTCTTGGATTGTAGAGGGAAATGTCTCCCATCAAACAGAACAGGGCTCCCCGACTGTAAACAGTGACGGCACCTACAACCTGAGCTCCCGGCTGTGGATTAGAGACACTCACTGGGACCGGGGAACGGTCGTCACCTGTCAGGTACAACACGTTACAGTCCTCGGCTCAGTGAGGAAAAAGATCAGTCACAGCGGAGGTAAGTTGTTTACGAAGGGGATAAATCCCACAGTTCGCTACTCCCAGTTACTGTTAATATACGGAGGTTAAAATAGCAATTTTGTACAACCATATGTAAAACGCGACTCATTAATCCGGATAGAATTACAAACAGTAACGCGGTATGAACACTGGAAACATACGGTCTCAATTTTATACATAGCAATGAACAAATTGCACTTCTAAATAAATTAAATTGATACAATGGACCCGCGGTGTTTTATTGGTAAATATTACAAATATTGCTGGTATATTGAGAAGGTAGGGGGTCAATTGAAATGGGCAACAATAACCAACTAGACTGAAACGCAAACAGCTGGAAATTCACAACAGCTGGGACCTGATGTAATATCTCAAATATTTCTCTTTACAGATGCTAACTGACCTGCTATGTATTTCCAACATTTACGATCTTTTGTGCTTTATTTATGCCGACTAGATAGATTCGCTTTTAGTAACTGCGTTGTACAGCAGAGAGTAACTCAAAGAAATATAAAAATGGCATGCAAACACCAGCGAGTTTTAAACCGTTGTTCTAATACTGAGCTGTTTAAGAGCTGCAGTAATTTATAAACAGCCCACTGTGGAATCGCTCTTAACTCCTGAGTTCTAGTATGAAAAGGGGCTGACTCGATAAAATATGATAAATGACAAAAAAGCACAATCACTAAATATCATTTGTTTAACTGAAAAGTTCTGCATCACTGAATTAATTTAATTTATTCAAGCTTCATGAATCGACAGAGAAAAAGTTGCCGGAACCATAATGGACAACGTTTAAACAGTACAAAATAGGCAAATAAAACACCTTCATATTGGATATAAGGACATCCCGATCGTGGAGGTTATGCCTCAGAACCGCTGTACTGTGCTCACTCTGAGTTACCTTGATTTCTATATTTGAAAAGGAAGAACTTAGAAGGAAGGGGAGGAAAGGGACGTGAAATAAGGTTAGGTAAAAGCTAGCACGGACACATGAGCAATGGGCCGAATGGTCTCCTGTGCTGTAATTTCTATAGTTCCGATTAACAACCCTTTGCCATTTAATCAGTTTACAGAATTCTCAATTTCCGTAGCAGCTGTGAATAAACTGCACACATTTTTGCAAATAAAGCGCCCAATATTACCAAACGAATACTGTGCATATCAATGCAGAAGTGGCATTATAACATTTACATGTCTTCCACCAAGTCTCCGCTTATTTATTCAGTTATGTACACAGGCAATCGCCCTGATTTCAGGTTAAGGGTGATATTGCACCCCTACATCTTTGGATGCAGAATGAACAGTCTTACAGTCACTAACCCTGCCAACTCCATTGTTTAGTTAAATTACAAATCACGTCGATCTTTTAGATTCTGAAGGAGAATTTGTCCATTCAGTTCATTCCTTCACACCCCAGACCATTAAAAGGCACTGTATCCTGTTTCCATCCCTGCTCATTAAAGCCCAATTAATAATAATATGACTTTAATCCCCAATCTCGACGTTTTTTTGTACAATTATTTAGCGCGTGGTTGTAACCCACTTCTTTAAGGCAACATGTGCAAATGAAACAGCGAGAAGACAGATTTAAAACATACAAAGACACCGATTAGCCGCCAGCAGCGGTGAGAGCTGCGTTTACACAGCCCGCTTCAAGCGCTTGAGATGGTGAAGGTTGTGAGATGGCGTGGGCCAATTGTATTTGTGCGTCTGCAGGAAACTTTGCATAATAATCTTGGACAGCAGTGAATTCATTACTGACTTGAGAAGTATTAGGGAATGGGAGCACAGGGGCTTGCCTTTGGCTGCCACGGTTTGGTTGATGCATAGTGTTTTTTTGAGCGCGTATCAATGCAGAAGCGACATTATAACTCAGAAGACAACAGAATGCGCTAAAAACGTTGGGGGTATGAGATTTCCTCTTGTAGGCTGCCTCCCATTGGTTTCTGTTTCCAAAACGTGCAGTACAAATACAGTCTTAACTTTAAAAAAATGTATTTTATGCTGCCATTATGTGCTAATGGAAGCATAAAATATTGACCTGCCAGGCCGGAAAACTAACAAAAGCTGATCAACTGCTTCAGAAAAGCTCACACAGCCCCAGAAAAGCTGGTAGCTCAATAAGAACCTTCAATATAGGCCACCTCACACATGAAGTCAAGGAGCTAGACTGAGAGTGTAGTGGGATATGGGTTTGCCATAACAATCAGCAGGTATAGCCAACAAACAGCAACAGTAGTGATTTAGAAATTACTGAAGAAAGATGTGAATGTTGAAGGCATGAGATTTATTTTCTATGGGAGAACCACCCCCTTCAGAATAGTTTGACTTTTGATAACTGATTTTGTGTATGTATTGACATTTTGGAACTTACTGTAATTCTAAATCTTGGTGTGATTTTAAAAAAATCAAACAAAATGCATCACCCCATTTTATTTCCAAACTCAGGCAATTCCATGATGCAGTCACTTGTATTCTCAAATAAAGATATTTGGCGTTATCTCAAAAAGGCAGCTGCAACCACACTTTAAGAAAAGAAACCTTCAAATGAAACAACAGGCAGGCATGCCCCAAATGGTTCCTTTGAGGAAAATAAACGTTTTAAAAGCTGTATTTTAGCAGCTTATTTACTATATACAAACTTCTTTTGAAGTAATCACTAAATAAGCACACCTTTAAATGTGACTCTCAGAAACCATCAACTCATTTTCAATTGTCCACCTCAAGTTTGCACCCATGAAACAATGAGAGAAAGTAGCACCTGATTTATTCTAGTTCTGTCCCCCAACCAGTCAGGTCCTGACAGGCTCCAGTCCCACCATTCAAATGATCTGATTGATTTATACTGACAACCTACAATGCAGGTGAAAAAAAGTTGAAGTTTCTTGTGAAACACTGACAAACTGACAGGTTGGAATATTAACCGTCAGTTTGAAACACTGATGGTTGTCATGTATGCATTGATGCAAAACAAAAATTGTGTAAGCCAACTTTAGGAAGTAGTCTTGCTAAGATTACAGTTGGATATAGTCAAATCTATGGGGTGAGGGGATGGGAAGGAGAAAGCATGCATAAAGTACTTCTGCAATTGGCCAACATAATTTGAGCAGAGAGTTGAGGTTACGCTGCCCTCTTCAAACCTGTGCTACTGCTGTAGCAGAGAGTAGCGGGGGTGGGATGGGGGTGAGGGAGGTTCAGTAAGAAGGTGGCAGAGCATTGGTTTTGTGCACTCAAGCACACACAGATAATTTGCTTACTAATCTCTGACCATGGTAGATTTATTACCGATCATGAAGAGTTAGAGAATGGAAACACAACAGGCTGTCTTAGCATTTAACATTATTTTTGAATATCTATACAGATGTTTGGTACAAAGTGAAAATATCACAAGACCCATCTCTTAGGGTGCAGGTATACAGCTAATTTTGTAATGATGCAAAGTAGTTTTGGGTGTGCTTCAATTAAAAGTGGTAATATAACTCAGGAAGCTATGCAACACACTAAAGCAGTGAGGTTTGACATCGCTCCAGGCAGTGGTGACATCCCTCATGAATAATGGGGCTGCCATCATAGAGATCTAGGACTCCATGGAAGAATGGGCTTTCTTCTCCAACCAATAAAAAACTGCTACATTTAATTGCGGATTATTAGTAGAAATAGGATAATGCATGATTATGCAATATTACTATTTCTACAGATGGAAGTATTCTTGACATCTATTCCTCAATGGAGTTCCTGCTGGGTGAATCCTATTGGTATATTTCACAAGAACAAGCCAATTCAAAAACTCATAAATGACAGATATTAACTATATTTCTGATTCAATATATGGTTTAAATAATATACATGATGTGAATTTAAAATTATTATATGTAACTTAATATACATTGGTCATGTTTGTAATAAGCAACTAATGATTTTGATTCACATTTCAATCATAATTTTGAAGGTTTCCCCAAATACTACTATTACTTCAGCCTGCTGAGTCTCATCCTCGTTGCACCATTTTGTCTCTGGATTATTAAGAGTCAGTGCAATAAACTGAAGAATGGAAAAGGTAATCAGATACAATGTGCATTTTATTTTGGTACTGAACTAAACATATCAAAAATGAAAAACATATTTAAATCCTAGAAGAAATAATTCCAATAAAAATACATTTTAAAAAATGAAAACCAATTACATTTTCCATCTAAAATACAGTATTTGGAATGAACATACTAACTGTATACTAACTGATAGAACATACTATCTGCAAAATTAATATAATTAAGCTAAGGGAACTGTACTAATATAGGTGTATATGGAAATATTTTAACACAGCTAAATATAAATATATTCACATTCAACTATCCTAACATAGCTTTCATGTGTAAATGATGAAGCCTCAAATGTAAGTAAGTTAAAAATGGGAATAGTGATACTCACTAGTTATTGACTCTTTTTACTGTTGCTTCTCACTACATACACCACAATACTATAAGTTACCCTAAGGCATTTATGATATTCATGATATTCATTTAGATTCATCGATCCATGACAAAAATGTAGATGGTCAAATAATGGGAACATTGGTGAATGCATCAGTAAATGAAGTAAGTATATTGTTTGATATTTTTCCTACACTGTATGCATCTGCACTGTGCTGAACTGACCGTGCATTATAAAGCAATGTCAACTTACTTAAATAAATTGGCAGCACTCTTGGACATGATGCACTGGGAACACAAAGGGGCCAGAATATCTGGCGCCAGTGGGGTGGATTTTTTTTTACCACCTGGGTGTTAAGCATTGCCTGGGCGGAGCGCAGCGAGAAAAATTGGGTGGGGAGGATCACATCACTGTTATGGGGCCTGCCCAACTTTCCTTCCAGCATTAATTGGTACTAGCATGGAGTTTGCAAAATCTTTCTGCAAAATCCATTCCAACTTCTTCTATGTACTCAGGGCCCACAGTCTCAAGGGTCAGCTTCTCCTGGTGCCTTAGGGGTTTGATATTCAGATGGGCTCCAACAGTTTTGTGCCATTTCCTTCTCTTAGGGGCTCCTTTTTCCTGTAAGCAGGTATAAAATGATGAAGTGTAGGGAGTCTGAAAAGTGCACATATTGCCACAGTACATCCAAACTTATACACAACTCAATGAGCTAGCAGCATTCACATAGATGATAATGGAAGCTACAATGGTGGGCATAGTTATTCTGATGAGTGAGCATCATAAGTTTTCCTTGGAAGCAGGCATGTTAATGTGTGAAAGAAGCTGAAGAATGGCACGTGTCCACATTCCAGATGCAGCTGGTTAAGATAAAAGTCTTTGTTCCAGGTATGCTGTACCCATACACTTGATGTAGGTAAATGCAGCAACTCTTACCTTGGCAAACTTCCTCCAGGTGGATTTTTTTTTCATCTGGACAGGAGACCTGGACCTATACATTGGGAGGGTTGCATTAAATCATTGTGACCTCATGCCAGGCAAACCAGACAGCTATGCTTTGTACACCTCTGTCCCAAGAAGAGCAGTCCCTTTTTGTTGCACCTCTTCCTGAAAAGCTCTACAAGGCTGAGTCAAAAAAGTTGGTTGTCATTTCACTTGGCCCAGGCCTGCTTCCATCTTAAGCCTTCTTTGACTTGATTTCAACAAGTTTCACCTGCCAAAAATAACCTATGCTGAATGCCGCAGAACTCCTTTAAATAATGTTGGCAGCACTTCTTATGAATTGTTGCTATGCTGGGTATACCGTTCACACCATTAGCTTGCTCGCTGCACAGGGATCAATGAATAATTATGTGAATAAGCAGTCTCTGAATGTCGCAGAAGGTCTACTCCATGTTCCTTCATTGCGAGCTGTGCTTACAGCATCCAGTCTGGGCTGCAATTAGCTCAGACAGGAAAATCTACCCTTAAGTTACAAGCTATCCAGGGCAAGGTTGTCCAAGGATTACTGACATTAGCAATATAGGTCAGACTTGGGAACTTTAATACACTTTGTTTGTAAATTCTCCAAATTGAAGAAGTTTTGGGACCAATGCTGAAGCAACACGTAAGTCTACCGGCCTTGCTACGATAATCTAGGGAAATACTAAAGGTGGATGGGGAAGGGTGCTATTTCTCTAGAACTACCATTTATTTAGTTCTAACACTTTTGGCCCTTAGTTAGAAGATGATAGCATTGTAAAGGTTGCAAGCCAAAACCAACTGAGGAATATTCTTTGAAATAATAATAATCAACTATGAAAGCGATGATACTAGGATTTTGCATTGGATCTCAGTCTTGTTAGCTAATTGTTCCAGGATGTAAAATGATGAATTGCAATCCCCCAAAAAATCTTTGTTTTTTTATTTGGCTACCCCACCTGGTTCAGATGAATGACAATAATAGTGTCATTGGATCTTCCCTTGCCACAATGGCGTATGTGGCTTATGTAATTCACATTTAATGGACTATTTTATTTTAAACTATTGCTGAAGTTTAACTATTAATGAATCCCTCTTTGAAGTTCTGTCATTTTTTAATCAGTTTTCGCTCTTCTACTCCTGAAAGCATTTACTCGCACTGGAGTATGGCACAGCAGCTGTCACATAATTTGTCCAGATGGCTTTTCTTCATGTGTTTAGTCCAGGCAGTGAACATTAGCAGGTTGTTTGACCATAGGGGTAACATGGGCAAGTCCAATCATGTGCACATGCACACACACTTTCCAGCAGGAGTCACTGGGAAGCATTCAGGAGTACAAACCTTTTTCTATTCCTAGAACAATAGCACTCAGGCCAACTGTACTGTACTAGCTGTTGCCGGATTGAGATCAGGGAATCAAAACTGAAATCTTCTGGTCTGTATGGATTAATAAATAGTGGGTGAGGCTTAACCCACTAGTCCATCACTAAATATACTGCAGCAGAGAGGGATTGGGGTTGATTGTTGTCTCTGGCACATATCGGGTGGGTGGTGAATGGGGTGTCTGCTCCGCCCACCCAATCACATCGGCGGAGACCGGATCGATTTTAGCGGCCGGGTCTCACTTAAATACAACAGGTGAGCTGTCAGCTCTAATTACGCTACTTATAGGGAGCTTGCTGTTTGGGTGGGCCGGAAATCTATCGGGCTGGCCACCATTTAAAGACATCCTGCATTCTTGAAAGGCAAGGTTCACTTTTCAAAGATGGTCTGTAGACAGTGCATTATTGAGGCAGCAGGCAGCATGATATTGGACAGGGCCCCCCAATTCTCCAATACAGCTGTGCAAGTCCAAATGAGGAATAGGAAGGAGGTCGTTTTTACCAGCGAAGGGTGCCAAGTGCCCTGGCAAATTAGCCAGCAGCAGTGGAGAGAGCTGGCTGGGCATATAAATCGTTGATTTCAGTGGAATGAAAATCAGACAGGGTCTCTAAAGGGTATGTGATCCACCCGGTCAGAGTACTGCCCAGGCAGTGAAGACAAAAATCTACAGTTTAAGTTGCTTCCCATTGGATGTTTGCTGTTGGAGTTGGATTATTGCCATTTCCATGTAGCACAACTGGAAGACAACATTTATGTTAATTAAGGTCATGCCAAAAAATGGTATAATGAGAAAATGTGCCGTGTTTTTAATGATATCAGCATGTATGTTCTTGTTGTTTATTGTTACTTTATTACTATGTTACAGGGTAATGTTTCTGCCAGCAATGAATCTCTGCATTATGCATTTGTTCAATTCAATCATCCTCTAAAAAGGAAGCAAAAACAGGAATTGAAAAGACCACAGCAGGACCAGGCAACTGAATATGCTGTTTTAAAGGTCAAAGATAAAAATAATCCATTCTATGAAGAATCGGTACATTACTCCACAGTCGGCATTTGTCCCACATCAAAGAGAACACAAACTGCTAACTACAATGCAACCATATATGTTTCGCTTAAGCACTAAACATTTATTATACCTATTTACGTGGCCTTTAACTCTGATTTTACAACAAATGTAATATATGGAAGAACGGCGTTGCAGCTACAAATAGATTAACAAATGTATTATTAAAGTAGCTCCAATGTTTCAAAATGGACTTTTGACAGTCATTGTTCCTTTAAACGGAAATCAAGAAGTATTGAACTTTTAAATGCTTAGGGTGCAAAGTGATGTTTACTAGATTCATTGTACATTTATATGCTTAATTTACTACTTCTTAAAATGATCTAAATTCTACTAATAAATAGCTTAATGATTTTATAATGTTGATTACATTTTCCTCCGTTTTTTTTTGATTAACTGAATGTGTATTTTTCTTATCTTAGCTATGATCAAAAATAACGTTTTTTTTAAATTGCATTTTCTGTCAAAGTAATTGACGTCTCAAATCAGACGGTGGGGGCGATTTTCATCTCTCTACCACCCCATTTGCACTCATGTGGCAGTAGTAGGCAGAAAGTAAATTGCTGTTCTTTTCGCCCACTTATGGCTGCTTTCATAGCTGGTCAGATTTGAGGGCACATCAAATCTGATGGCCAGACTTCCAACTGAAACAGGTGGAAACCTCATGAATAAATTCAAATTGGGGTCAATTGACAACGCCGACCCCAATTTTGCAACCTCATTGTCTGACTGCCGCCACTTCCTGCTCACCAACCATGTGCATCAATTTTAAATGCTATTTGAAAGGATCCTCATCTGCTCTCGAGTAAAGCTGTACAGAGCATTTGGAGATAGCATTATTGTAGTAGATTCTGGATTTTATTTGACCTTGAAGGATTCAAAAGTGCTTGCAGATGCTAATATAAGCTGTTAGTTACAGACAATATTTGCAAGTGGGTGGAATTTTGGCAGATAAAATTCGATGGAGATAAATGGAAAGTCTTACACACCGGAAGAAAAATTGGGGGATACACTTAATGAACGGTATTGAACTAGCTAAAAGAGATCTGGAAATGAGTCTCAACGCTGGCCTTGTCGTCATTGCAGAGCAGCAATTAACAAAGCAAACAGGATGCTGAGCCATATTGCTAAGTCAGAAGGGTATACATCTATAGTTGAGGTTTTCATGCTTAAGCTGTATAGAGTTCTGCTCAATGGCTGCACCTCAAACACTGCATTCAGTTATGGTCAATAAGCAAAAGGCTAACACTAGTTAGGCCACAGCTTGAGTACTGCTTACAGTTCTGGTCACCACATTACAGGAAAGATATGACTGCACTAGAAGGCACAGAGGAGATTTCTGAGGATGTTGCCAGGACTGGAGAATTTTAGCTATGAGAAAAGATTGGATAGGCTGGAGTTTTTTTCTTTGGAACAGAGGAGGCTGAGGGGAGATTTAATTGAGGTGTATAAAATTATGAGGGGCCTAGATAGAATGGATAGGAAGGACCTATTTCCCTTAGCAGAGGGGTGAATAACCGGGGGGCATAGATTTAAAGCAATTGGTAGAAGGATTAGGGGGGAGCGGAGGAAATTTAGGATAGTAAGGGTCTGGAACTCACTGCCTGAAAGGGTGGTACAGGCAGATACCCTCAGTGCATTTAAAAAAGGTGCTTGGATGTGCACTTGAAGTGCCGTAACTTACAAGTCTACGGACCAAGAGCTGGGATTTTTTTATTCGTTCATGGGACGTGGGCGTCACTGGCAAGGCCAGCATTTATTGCCCATCCCTAATTGCCCTTGAGAAGGTGGTGGTGAGCTGCCTTCTTGAACCGCTGCAGTCTGTGTGGTGAAGGTTCTCTCACAGTGCTGTTAGGTCGGGAGTTCCAGGATTTTGATCCAGCGACGATGAAGGAATGGCGATATATTTCCAAGTCGGGATGGTGTGTGACTTGGAGGGGAACGTGCAGGTGGTGTTGTTCCCATGTGCCTGCTGCCCATGTCCTTCTAGGTGGTTGAGATCGTGGGTTGGGAGGTGCTGTTGAAGAAGCCTTGGCGAGTTGCTGCAGTGTATCCTGTGGATGGTACACACTGCAGCCACAGTGCGCCGGTGGTGCAGGGAGTGAATGTTTAGGGTGGTGGATGGGGTGCCAATCAAGCGGGCTGCTTTAACCTGGATGGTGTCGAGCTTCTTGAGTGTTGTTGGAGCTGCACTCATCCAGGCAAGTGGAGAGTGTTCCATCACACTCCTGACTTGTGCCTTGTAGATGGTGGAAAGGCTTTGGGGAGTCAGGAGGTGAGTCACTCACCACAGAATACCAAGTCTCTGACCTGCTCTTGTAGCCACAGTATTTATGTGGCTGGTCCAGTTAAGTTTCTGGTCAATGGTGACCCCCAGGATGTTGATGGTGGGGAATTCGGCAATGGTAATGCCGTTGAATGGCAAGGGGAGCTGGTTAGACTTTCTCTTGTTGGACATGGTCATTGCCTGGCACTTGTCTGGAGCGAATGTTAATTGTTACTTATCAGCCCAAGCCTGGATGTTGTCCAGGTCTTGCTGCACGCGGGCACGGACTGCTTCATTATCTGAGGGGTTGCGAATGGAACTGAACACACTGCAATCATCAGCGAACATCTCCATTTCTGATGTTATGATGGAGGGAAGGTCATTGATGAAGCAGCTGAAGATGGCTGGGCCTAGGACACTGCCCTGAGGAACTCCTGCTGCAATGTCCTGGGGCTGAGATGATTGGCCTCCAACAACCACTACTATCTTCCTTTGCGCTAAGTACGACTCCAGCCACTGGAGAGCTTTCCCCCTGATTCCCATTGACTTCAGTTTTACTAGGGCTCCTTGGTGCCTCAATCGGTCAAATGCTACCTTGATGTCAAGGGCAGTCACTCTCACCTCACCTCTGGAATTCAGCTCTTTTGTCCATGTTTGGACCAAGGCTGTAATGAGGTCTGGAGCAGAGTGGTCCTGGTGGAACCCAAACTGAGCATCAGTGAGCAGGTTCTTGGTGAGTAAGTGCTGCTCAATAGCACTGTCGACGACACCTTCCATCACTTTGCTGATGATTGAGAGTAGACTGATGGAGCAGTAATTGGCCGGATTAGGCTGAATAGTTCTTTTTCGGCCGGCACAGACATAATGGGCCAAATGGCCTTCTTCTGTGCCGTAAATTTCTATGATTCTATGAATTAAGTCCTGGGACAGGACAATACAACTCCTTATAAGTTTACTGCTGCTGGGATTTAAAATGCTGCAGCTATTTAAAGGGGCACATATGTTTTTGATGTGCAAAAAACTGGAGTTGCTAATATGCCAGAGAGAGCAGCAGCCTTGAGGGTGTCAGTAGGGCAGGGAGCTCCATAAGAGGCTGTCTCAGGGAGTATGGAGGGAGGTTATGGTGGCAGTCAGTGCAACCTCCACCACCCCAAGAACTATCATACCATGCAGAAAGAGATTCAATCACCTCATAAGATAAGTGAGGTAAGTCAAAGGTACTGCTCCAAATACCACCAATACTCACCTTCTTACCTGTCATACTACTTCTCTTTCAGCACCTGGTTGTCAGGGATACTAACATATGATAGGCCAACCTCTGCAAGCACTCAAGCACAATCTTAACTCAAAACCACTTTGTCAAAGCACATTATCTGCCACAAGAATTACTTCTAGTCTTCAAGACTACATAGAATTGCATGGAAATTACAATATGGAAACTGGCCATTCAGCCCAACCAATTTATGTTGACACAAGCTGCAATCTTAATCCCATGTGCCCAATTTGCTCCCTTATTTATTTTCCCCTTTCCTCAACTGGGAAGTGGTGTTCCACAAGGATCGGTGCTGGGACCACTGTTGTTCACCACTTGCATAAATGATTTGGACTCGGGAATCGGAAATCGGAAGTACAATTTCAAAATTTGTGGACGACACCAAATTAGGTGGGTATAGTTAGAACAGAGGAGGACTGCGACAAAATACAGGAACACACTAATAAACTTGCAGAATGGGTATATAATTGGCAAATTAATTTCAATAGATAAGTGTGAGGCATTGCATTTTGGTAAGATGAATAAGGGGACCACACACTGCTTGGATAATAAGAGTCTAAATGGAGTAGAGGAGCAAAGGGATACACAAATCACAAAGTAGTAACGCAGGTTAATAAGGCCATAAAAAAAAGCACACCAAGCACCTGGGTTCATTTCTAGATGGATATAAATGAAAAGCAGAGAAGTTATATTAAACTTGTATAGAACCTTGGTTAGATCACACTTGGAGTACTGTGAACAGTTCTGGTCTCCATATTATAAAAAGGATATAGTGGCATTGGAGAAGGTGCAAAAAAGATTTACTAGGATGATAACAGACCTGAGAGGTTATACCTATCAGGAAAGATTGAGCAGGCTGGGACTCTTCTCCGGAAAAGAGACTGAGGGGTGACTTGATAGAGGTCTTTAAGATTATGAAAGAGTTTGATAGGGTTGACGTAGAGCAGATGTTTCCACTTGCGGGGATGACCAGAACTAGGGGCCATAAATGTAAGATAGTCACTAATAAATACAATAGGAAATTCATGAGAAACTTCTTTGCCCAAAGAGTGGTTAGAATGTGAAACACATTAGCACAAGGAGTAGTTGAGGCGACTAGCATAGATGTGTTTAAGGGGAAGCTAGATAAACACACGAGGGAGAAAGGAACAGAAGGATATACTGATAGGGTTAGATGAAGTCGGGAAGGAGGACGCTCATGGAGCATAAACACCAGCATGGACTTGTTGGTAAATCTATGTAACTACCTATTAAAAGTTGACAAGATCTCTGCTTCAATCATTAACACCAGAAGTGCATTCCACAGTCTCACAACCCTCTGTAAAAAAAAGTTGATTCTATGTGTCACCTTTTTTGACCATTCTACGATCTAACTCAACATTCTCTTGCAGCTTCCTTCCAGAATTATTTGCTATGCTTCCAATTTTAGTATTGTCTGCAATTTGGATGCCACTCCCTCTAGTCCTACAGCCAAATCATTGATGTACAGTGAACAGAAGCAGTCCCAGAACAGAACCTTGTGGGACACCGCTACCCACTTCCAAGCACTCAGAGAAACTGACCTTAACTCGTACTCTCTATTTCCTCACTTGTAACCAGTTTTTAAATCCAATTTTCTATTTTTACCCTAATTTCATACCCCTTAATCTTCTCCAAAGATTTTCTTTGAGGTGCCTTGTCAAAGACTTTCTGAAAGTCCATATACTCACCCAAATGTCAACCCATACTGCTTTTCTTAAAAGACGATTTACTAACTTTACTACTCCTACAAGGTGTTCCCTCAATGGCTTCAGCAAAGCTGGTGGAAGGTTGCTGTTGTTCATGTTGGAACCCTTGAGTTGCTTGTGGCTGTTGACTTCTGGGTCTTTGAGACTCTGGCTCCAGACTACAGCTCTTCAGCTGCTCGGGCAATCTGGTTCAGTTGGCTTTCATGGTACCATGGTACGTATCAGATGAGGGGGTGTAATGGGAGCAGATGTGATAACATCCTGAGGGGGCAACATATGTCTCTAACATTGCACCACTGCCACCTCCATGGGCCTGCAGCTAATCAGTCCCACCAATCTATGGGTGAGCAGACTCCAGGAGATGAGTGACACCACCAGTCTCTCCAAGATGGAGACCAGAGTCTGAATGGCAGATGTTTGGGCTTCCACCAAAGCTGCAAAGGCTGGTAACAGACTCCTGTTGTGAGGGCCCAGCTGCAGCATTCCTGAAGGTGGACTGCAGAGTGCAATTGCCTTGTGAGATGACAACACACAAGCTAGAAATAGACTTCTCCATACTTTCAGCTATGCAGCCCTTCCAATGCCTTGTATAACTGCTTGTAAGAGGCAAGCAGTTTTCTTTTCATAGCTGGGCCTCTGAAGTCTGCATATCTATCCTGCTGAGCAGAGTTGGCAGAGGACCTCACCCTCTGGTGCCACTGCTACATGCTTCTGCTCACTCCTGCAGGACCCTCGAACTCACTCTCTAACCCAGTGGGGGTGCCAATCTCTCTGCTGATGCTTGGGAAGGCTGGAGCATGTGACAGTGCCTCCTCAGAAGGATTGTCCTCCTCCAAGGTTGCTTCTTCAGGAGGTTCTTGTTGTTGAGAAGGACCTAAAGGAAAGAGAAAAAGGGCAAGAGTTAGCATGACACCAACTGGCTGGACTGTAGTAGGTATTGTTGTCAAGTTGGCTGAAAGTATATTTTTCCTGAGATACATGAAGGGGTATAAGTAATAGTCAGAGATGTTATAAATGAACTACCACATGGTGAAGAATAGAATACTAGAGCCTGGTCTTTAATTCTTTCCAAGCTTTTATTCATAGAGAATCCCCTTACACACACCACACCCTAGATAAGCTCTCCTATAAAAAGGATACAAGACATTGCCCAATTGATACCCACCACCGGAATACAATTAACACTCATTGATATAAATCATACAATTAACAAGAGACTGTGTTCAAATAAGCCCCCAGCCTCAAAAGTTCCAATACAGATAGATCTCCATAGGGGCCACTGCTGCTCCAGCTCTAGCAGGATGGGTGTTCCTCCATTGGTTTTCCTCCTTTCCCTGATGTGTGTTGTGTTCTCCTGCAGGAAGAGTAGGCAAGAATTTGAGAGTGTATACTGAAAAGTTACATTATAGTTTCAGAGTAGGAAAAGCACAGGAGGAGGCCATTTGGCCCATTGTGCCTGTGCTGGTTCTTTGAAAGAGCTATCCAATTAGTCCTATTCCCCTGCTCTTTCCCCATAGCCCTGTAAATTTTTTCCCTTCAAGTATTTATCTAATTATGTTTTTAAAGTTACTATTGAATCTGCTTTCACTACTCTTTCAGGTAATACATTCCAGATCATTACAACTCGCTACATTAAAAAATGTTTCCTTATGTTGCCTCTGGCCCTTTTGCTGATCACCACCTTAAATCTGTGTCCTCTGGTTACTGACCCTTCTAAGGAGAAAGCTTAAATAAGGAGCAATTCTATCAAAACTGTTCATGATTTTGAACACTTCTATCAAATCTCCCCTTAACCCTGTCTGTTCTAAGAACAACCCCAGCTTCTCCAGTCTCTCCACATAACTGAAGTCCCTCATCCATGGTCCCATTCTAGTAAATCTCTTCTGCACCCTCTCTACGGCCTTGATATCCTTCCTAAAGTACGGTGCCCAGAATTAAAACACAATACTCCAGCTGAGGCCTAACCAGTGTTTTATAAAGGTTTAGCATAACTTCCTTGCTTTTGTACTCTATGCCTCTATTAATAAAGCCCAGGATCCTGTATGCTTTTTTAACAGCCTTCTCAATGTGTCCTGCAAAGATTTGTGTATGTGCACCCTCAGGTCTCTCTGTTCCTGCACCCTCTTTAAAATTGTACCATTTAGTTTATATTGTCTCTCCTCATTCTTCCTATCAAAATGCATCACTTCATACCTCTCTGTGTTAAATTTCATCTGCCATGTGTCTGCCCAATTCACCAGTCTGTCTATGTTCCCCTGAAATCTGTTACTATCCTCCACATTGTTTACTACATTTCTGAGTTTCATGTCATCTGCAAACTTTGAAATTATAACCTCTATACCCAAGTCCAGGTCATTAATATATATCAAAAAGAGCAGTGGTCCTAAAATACTGACCCCTGGGGAACGCCACTGTATTCTTCCCTCCAGTCTGAAAAACAACTGTTCACCACTATTCTCAACTTTCTGTCCCTTAGCCAATTTTGTGTCCACACTGCCACTGTCCCTTTAATCCTATGGGCTTTAATTTTGCTACCAAGTCTATTATGTGATACTTTATCAAATGTTCTTTGAAAGTCCATATACACAACATCAACCGCACTACCCTCACCAATCCTTTCCGTTACTTCATCAAAGAACTCAATCAAGTTAGTCAAACACGATTTTCCTTTAATAAATATGTGCTGACTTTTATTTAGTAGCCCATACCTTTCCAAGTACCAATTAATTTTGTCCCGGATTATTGTCTCTAAAAGTTTCCCCACCACTGACGTTAGGTTGACTGGCCTGTAATTGCCGGGTTTATCC
The DNA here is from genome assembly GCF_035084215.1 of Heptranchias perlo. Lineage (NCBI taxonomy): Eukaryota > Metazoa > Chordata > Chondrichthyes > Hexanchiformes > Hexanchidae > Heptranchias > Heptranchias perlo. The sequence continues at coordinate 48,160,305 of NC_090335.1, forward strand.
CTCTCCTTTTTGGATCGGGGTTTAAAATTTGCAATCCTCCTGTCCTCCAGCATTGTCCCCATATCTAAGGAGGATTGGAAGATTGTGGCTAGAGCCTCTGCAATTTCCGCCCTTACTTCCCTCGTAACCTAGGATGCATCCCATCTAGACCTGGGCTTTATTAATAGAGGCGTAGAGTACATCCCATCACTTCATTGAATAAATTCAAAGCTGAGTTAGACAAATTTTTGATCAGCAAGGGAGTCAAAGGATATGGGGAAAAGGCGGGAAAGTGGAGTTAAGGTAAAAACCAGATCAGCCATGATCTCATTGAATGAGGAAGCAAGCTTGAAGGGCCAAATGGCCTACTCCTGCTCCTATCCCTAATGGTCTTATGGACTGGGCGACTTTTCTACTTTGAGTACTGGCAATCTTTTAAGTACCTCCTCATTATTTATTTATATCCTATCCAATATCGCTAGTACCTCCTTCTTTACTGATACAATGGCAGCGTCCTCTTCTCGAGTGAAGGCAGATGCAAAATATTCATTTAGTACCTCAGCCATGCCCTCTGCCTCCACAAGAAGAGCTGCTTTTATGTCCCCAATCGGCCCCACCCTCCCTTTGACTACCCTTTTACTATTTATATGTTAATAAAAGACTTTTGGGTTCCCTTTTATGTTAGTTGCTAATCTATTCTCATTCTCTCTCTTTGGCCCTCTCATTCCCTTTTTTAGATCTCCTCTGTACTTTCTGTATTTAGCTTGGTTCTCTACTGTATTATGAACCTTACATTCATCGTAAGCCTCCTTTTTCTTTTTCATTTTAATCTCTATATCTTTAGTCATCCATGGAGCTCTAGCTTTGAATGTCCTTGCTTTCTCCCTTGCAGGAATGTGTCTACTCTGTGCCCAAACCAACTCCTCCTTGAAGGCCTCCAATTGCTCAATTACCGTTTTGCCTACCAATTTTTGATTCCAATCCAGATCCCTTTTTTATTCACTGAAATTAGCCCTCCTCCAGTTAAGCATTTTGACATTTGATTGTTCCTTGTCCTTTTCCGTAACTATTCTAAACCTATTGATATTATGATCGCTGTTTCCCTAATGCTCCCCCCCCCCCCCCCCCCCACTGAAACATGCTCCACCTGCCCCACTTAATTTGACAGAACTAGATCCAGCACTGTTTCCTTCCTGGTTGGGCTGGAAAACACACTGTTCCAGAAAGTTCTGTTGAACACATTTCAGGAAATCCTCCCCCTCTTTGCCCTTTACGTTGTTATGTCCCAGTTTGTATTGGGATAATTGAAGTCCCCTATTATCTCTACCGTATAGTTCATGTATCTTTGTGTGATTTGCCTTTAAATTTGTTTCTTTATCTCCTTCCCACTATATGATGGCCTATAGTGTACACCCTGTAGCATATTAGCTCCTCTATTATTTCTTAATTCTAACCAAATAATTCGGTCTTTGACCTCTCAACTACATCATCCATTTCCAGTGCTAAAATCGTTTCTTTGATCAATACTGCTACCGCAGCCCCCCCCCATGTTCTTTCCTTCCCTATCTTTCCTGAATACCATGTAGCCAGGAATATTAAGTACCCAATACTCCCCTTCTTTGAGCCAGTTCCCTGTTATTGCTATTATACCAAAGTCCCATGTATCATCTTGAGCCTGCATCTCACCAACCTTATTTACCACGCTGCGTGCATTTACGCACATGCACTCCAATCTCATTTTAGACTGCCTTGCATTTGCCCTCTGTCTGATCCCTCCTATTTTTGAACTATTCTTTACTCTATTGCTACTTGTCCCTCCCAGTGCATCTTTTTTCTCCTCTCTAATGTTTCATCCTTTTGCCCATCTCCCTGCCAAATTAGTTTAAATCCCCACCCACAGCACTAATTAACCTCCACGCGAGGACATTGGTCCCAGCTTTGTTGAGGTGCAACCCGTCCATCTTGAACAGATCCCTCCTGCCCCAGAACTGGTCCCACTGCCCCAGGAATCCCTCACTTCTGCACCATTGCTCCAGCCACACATTAACCTGTCTTTTCCTTCTATTTCTATGCTCACTAGCATGTGGCACTGGGAGTATGTGTAGGGCCTCTGCTGGTGGTGCTCATGCTGAGAGGGAGAAGAAGCAAAATGATAGCAGGATGGAAGGTGCTGAATAGAAAGCAAGTAGCTGAAGTGTGAAGTGAAGAAGGAGAGATGAGAGAAGTTGCCGATTCTGCGAAGGCTAGCATGTGAGAACAAAATGCTGTTAATGGCTACAGCGAGGTGAGAATATGTTTGGAGTGAGAATGAGTGGTGGTACAATATACCCTTATAATGGGTGGTGAAGGATGTCATGCAGAAGAGAGAATTGTTCAGGGTGCTGGAGGAGGAGGGAAGGACTGTTGCCAACTGCTATGCAGAGATGGAGAAATGAAGAGCTGTACTCTTGCTGTCCTGAGGGGTAATTGATGTGCTTCCTGCACTGGATCCAGGTCCTGAGGGTAATACTCCTGAGCTGATGCTCTTAGCTACATCTCTCCTGGCCTAGTGAACATCTGTTTTTGGAATATTTCTGCCATTTGTAGGAGAGAGAACTTACCTTCTCGCCCTCAGCTCTTTGACCATGACCTCCAGGGAGGCTTCAGAAAACCTTGGGACTTGCCTGTGGCTCATTTCTGACCAAATTCCTTCTTGCAAGAATGAAACAGCGAAACCAGTGAGAAGGGTATACAGCCTCCCTTTAAGAGTTGCATTCCCACTTTAAATAGATCTCTGCAGGCTTGCCAAAAATCCCGCTGGGAAAGTGGACGAGCTTCCTGTCCCTGATACGATTTGACGGAAAACCCGCCAGTCAAATTTAAATGAGGATTGGGAGTTAAAACAGCCCGGGCTTGAAATTTCAGCCAGTGAGTGCATTTCTCACACTCTCCTCCCCCACCCACCAGGAGTATGCTCCAAGTGTTGATCCCCTGGAGTCACATTAGGACCTGAAGATGGCACTATACTGCCACTTGTCTGTGGGAGCTGCTTCAAGTAGATCTTCACCTTTCATTCATATGTTTAACGGAAGTAATGTGTCTGGATGGTTTTAATTTTGTTAAATGATATATAAGTTGAGATGCATGGGAACACCACCACCCGCACGTTACCCTTCAAGTCACACACCATCCTGACTTGGAAATATATCGCCTTTCCTTCATCGTCGCTGTGTCAAAATCCTGGAACTCCCTACCTAATAGCACTGTGAGAGAACCTTCACCACACAGACTGCAGCGGTTCAAGAAGACGGCTCACCACCACCTTCTCAAGGGCAATTAGAGATCAGCAATAAATGCTGGCCTTGCCAGCGATGCCCACATCCCATGAATGAATTTAAAAAATCATTCTAAATATGTGAAATCATTCAGACTAATATTTGAAACTCTATAGTACAAACCTAAAATAAATTTAATATGGACAGAGCTTTTCACACTGTGTTTAAGTGAATCACATTAGCCTATAAATTCAGCTATGCAGTGCCCATTGTCTGGGCACTAACTGGCCTACTAATCTCCCAATATGGCAGGCAGGAAGCATGTGCACATTTCCATCCAGAAGTACGCCACCCGCCATATTGGGAAAGGAAAAAAGTAGGCGCCCAGGGCCCAGGCCTGAAGCAGACATTAGGCCCCTCATTTGAAGATTGGTATGCGCTGAGTGCAGCCTGCTCCAATGCCAGCTGCACTCAGTAAAACCAAACCTTGGGACCGCCTGTGACCCACAAGGTAAGTATTTCACCTTTACTTACCTGAATATGGAGCCCAGAGGAACAGGAGTACTCACATTTAAAGAAAGCTCGCCGCCACTCCCGACTCCCCACATCGATCCCGACCCCCTCCCGATTGCCAGCACTCCCACCCTCTCCATCCCAGCCTCCTCTCCCTCTCCCCATCACCCCCTCCCTCGGCCTCCGTAGCTGACCCCCGACCCTCCCCCCGGCCACCCTCACGAACCTTGATCCTCCCCCCGACTGCCGGTCTCCTATCCCTGACCCCGGACCTGACTCCTGGCCCCGAACCTGCACCCAGGTGCACACGAATTTCTAGGTCATTGAGTCCAATTAAAATATTTATTATTAAAATAGACCGGGCATGTTTTGGAGAAGGTGGGTGGCAAAACAACATTAGAACTAGTTCTCTGTGGTCCAATGTTGGCTACGCATTTTAGCGGAACTGAGACTAACCGCAAAGAAGACATTCTTTCCATTCAATGACTAAAGTCACAACTCAGTAAAAATAAAGTTAATGACAAGGAATATGTTAGTCATTTGCAAGACTGACCACAATAAATCATTTCCTGTGTTTCTCCTCCTTCATAGAACCAGTCTCGAGCACCAGGCAACAAACAGCTAATATACACAGCAATCTATTTCAGCTTGTGGTGAGTGTAACAGCCAGTCAAGGATGTAGATGAAAGATTATGAATGTTGGCTAAAAGAATACAATGTATGTAGCAAGTTTATCGTTAGTCACAAATTTAAATTTGTTTTTATAAAGCTTTCAGATGTGTAGATTTAAGGGCATTCTTTACATGATTTTCAAGACTTTACTAAGTGCTATTAGCACGTGAATTAAGACGACTTTGTGAACAGTTCTTGACAGGACATGGCTGCTAACCTGACCCTGGCACAGCACTTCCTGTGGCCAGTGCTGCTCAGGTGCTTCGTGCACCTGTGGAAGAATGAGTTGACCGTGCCAAATAATGCAAGGCCAGTTTATTTGAATATTTTTCTGGTGCCTGGATGCGTCCCTTATAATATGCCAGGAGCACTAGCGGAGGTGGGAGCCAGAATTCTGGGTACCAACAATCAGTCAAGGGCTGCTGGCTGCCTGTAGAATGCAACAGGGTTTTCAGGTGTTGGGGCAAAAGGGTAGAGAGGTACCAGGCAGGTGACTTTTTAAATTGGGCTTTCACCTTATGTACCCATTCTAAATGGGCACTGCTCAGGCACTCCAGTTGCATTATGGGGAGGCCTGACAATTTATATTTTTTTAGGGGGGCTGTAATGAGTCTTGCACACAGATTCTGTGCAGGCTCCCAGTGCCTCGCTTGCTGGTTGCCCACATTAAGGTATTGCAGGCCTTAGATCTCCATGCCTGATAATACATGACACTCGATGTGCTTCAGAGCATTGGGTGCCATTCATTGGATTGTTGGTCTAATTGTAGGCTGGTGCTAAATTCCTCTCTGTGCTAATTTAAACAGGCATTAATTTGTTCATTTTAAATGGGTTAATGTCTGTATTAAAATAGTGCAGAGAGAAATTCAGTATCTTCACATTAAGCATTTCTTGTAACACCACCAGTTGAAAAAATCAACCTCTATATGCACTGCCGCATTAGTGGATTCCCACTGCTATTGTCTAGGGCTGAATCGAGATCAATCTCCAAGGTTATCTATGCTCTATTTATATCATCTGAGTACATGGAAATAAAGATTACATATCCCTGAGAAACTAGCTTGGGTGCACTTTTATGGGATGGATGTAAGGAAGGTTTCCAAGTGGCTGATTGACCCTGGTGCAGTTGGCCTTGTCAATTAGAAGGGTTTGATGTGCAGATTAAGTAAATGTTCTAGCTGAACTGGAATTCAACTTGAAGGGTGTCCTTCTAAATGCACCTGTTAATATTGTCGGCTAGACAGGCAAAAACTGGAATGCTGGGATTGCACCCCTTGGTGCCCTCCAGCGCTGACCTCACTGGTGTTTGCAGGGTCAATGGGAGGGCACTTATGTGACAGGAGGGTACAAGTGTCACTTTGGGCACATATCAGGCACCTGCCTGTCCATGGAAGCTGGAAATTCCGGTAACCACCCGACCATGTTTGGGGGTAGGGTTGGGGGGGGGGGTGGTTGGTCTAGGGCTCCGACTCTAGCCATGGGTCCATTGCCCACTGATGAAACGCCCAACGTCCTACTGGCAGCCACTTGCAATGACGGAGTTAGGATGGGATGATCTCACCTCCTCCCCAGCCACCCTTGAGAATGTGTACCACTATTTAAAAGGCACAAATTGCAGGACCCATTCATCAGGGAGGAAGTACTTGTTTAAAGGTACACTGCTGAACTGAGATTATTTGTGGAAATGGTTGCTTGGGATTCACTGCACATATTGGAAAGATAATTTCACTGCAATAAATCACATGATTATTTGATGTAAGGACTGTCTGGTATTTGATTCTTTTGTATGACAATGGGGAAGAGGTAATGTGCTGATGTTAAGGTTCAAGATTAGGATGTAGTAGCTAACTGTGAGGGCCAAAGATTTTACTTAGACAATAGAGAATTTTGTGACAGGAGGCAGATTTTGACTTCCACATAATGCTGCTCTATTCACTTGTGCCTAATGATTGTGTCCCTTAGCTGTCTAGCAGCACTAGCCACTGCATCTTCTTTCTGTTCTTCATGGGCCTGGTCTTCAGCATTAGTAATGTCATCATTGCCAAGTTCTCTGGTGTCCTCTGAGACATCTACCATTTCCTGATTGTAAAGTTGTGAAGCATGCAACATGCGACCACAATTTGTGAGGCAGTGTTGGGGGCATAACTACAAAGAACCCCCATACACATCCAAGTACCGGAACCTTCTTTTGAGCATCCAAATGGTTTGCTCAATTCTTATCCTTGCCTTAAAGTATGCTTCATTGTAGTGTTCCTCTGCAGCACTGGTGGTCCTACGAAAGGGTGGCATGAGCCATGGGGGAAGTGAGTATCACTTGTCACCCAACAGCCATCCAGATCTTTGCTCCTTCTTTTGAAAGAAAGCTGGGACATCAGACTGACAAAGTATAAAAGCATCAGCTCCCAGCATGTCAGCATGGCAAATGAGCTACACATATAGGGAATGGAAGTTGTTGTGGTTCAGATAGATATGGCGGTTTACTTTTGGGGCACGCATTGCCACATGGGTACAATCTATAGCCCATACAACCCTACGGAATCCATCAGATCTGAAAAACTTATTAGCCCTTTCAGTCATCTGTCTGTTGAGCACTGTTGAATTGTGTTTGCCTTGGCAAAATGACCTTGGTGACTTACCTTATAGAGGAAAATGTACAGCAAAATGGCTGATCTGTTAAAAATTCCCAGAGGACTTTGTATAAATGGCAGAACTCCAATGCTATCCTCAATGCTAATATCTGAGAAAGATTTGACACAATGCAGCTCCACGTGGAGCATGTGGTGGCAACATTAACATCTGCATCCATCCCCTCTGATGGAGAGGCCTCCAGACCAGTCAGTGTATCCAAAGTGGATGTTTTGACCACTATCCTTCAGGCCTTGAGAGACCATTTGGAGAGAACAATGGAAAGTGGCTTCTGAGAGTTTCCAGGCAACATCTCTCAGGATCTGCAGGTTCTAATTGTGCTTACCCATCTTTTCTACAGGCTTAACTGAACTCAGGTCCAATTCTGGTGTAAATGGCAGAATTCCTGGAACAGTAACTTTTGTCGTCTTTATCCTGTCATTTGCATAAATGCACCACTTGGGGGCAGGCATATCTTCTGTCAGCGTCTAATTCTACCAAAACGTAGGATATACTTTAGAATAGGCCTCTCTGACTTACACCCAAATTCTGGTCCCCTATGTCAGAACTATATTATTTTTGCACAAAAAGATCAGAATTCCAGACCACATGTCTATTAACTATCCTCCTACTTTTCTAACCACTGTCTCAACAATGGTCCTCACAATTTTTCCTTTCACAGAACCTGACCTGCAGCCTTCTTTTTTAAAAGCCTGACACAAGTGTCAGCTTTTAGTCAAACTGATTGTCCCCTCAAAAGTGAAATTCACCAGCCTAACTTGGCATTGATCTCTACTGACTTCAGTTGAATGGAATTGTTGCAGCAACAATGAGTGTGAATGATCACTACAATGTTAAACTATCTTTCATTGGGGTCATTTTAACTTTTGGCGAGAGTGTACAATGGCCAATATTGGTTTGGCTGCCCATTATACACTCCACTCATTGTCCCTTTCCATTGACTTGAACGGAAAGGAAAGCCAGACAAGCTCTATAACATAAGAACATAAGAAATAGGAGCAGGAGTAGGCCAATCGGCCCCTCGAGCCTGCTCCGCCATTCAATAAGATCATGGCTGATCTGATCCTAACCTCAAATCTAAATTCATGTCCAATTTCCTGCCCGCTCCCCGTAACCCCTAATTCCCTTTACTTCTAGGAAACTGTCTATTTCTGTTTTAAATTTATTTAATGATGTAGCTTCCACAGCTTCCTGGGGCAGCAAATTCCACAGACCTACTACCCTCTGAGTGAAGAAGTTTCTCCTCATCTCAGTTTTGAAAGAGCAGCCCCTTATTCTAAGATTATGCCCCCCAGTTCTAGTTTCACCCATCCTTGGGAACATCCTTACCGCATCCACCCGATCAAGCCCCTTCACAATCTTATATGTTTCAGTAAGATCGCCTCTCATTCTTCTGAACTCCAATGAGTAGAGTCCCAATCTACTCAACCTCTCCTCATATGTCCACCCCCTCATCCCCGGGATTAACCGAGTGAACCTTCTTTGTACTGCCTCGAGAGCAAGTATGTCTTTTCTTAAGTATGGACACCAAAACTGTATGCAGTATTCCAGGTGCAGTCTCACCAATACCTTATATAACTGCAGCAATACCTCCCTGTTTTTATATTCTATCCCCCTAGCAATAAAAGCCAACATTCCGTTGGCCTTCTTGATCACCTGCTGCACCTGCATACTAACTTATTGATTTTCTTGCACTAGGACCCCCAGATCCCTTTGTACTGCAGTACTTTCCAGTTTCTCGCCATTAAGATAATAACTTGCTCTCTGATTTTTCCTGCCAAAGTGCATAACCTCACATTTTCCAATATTGTATTGCATCTGCCAAATCTCCGCCCACTCACCCAGCCTGTCTATATCCCCTTGTAGGTTTTTTTATGTCCTCCTCACTCTCTACTTTCCCTCCCATCTTTGTATCATCTGCAAACTTTGATATGTTACACTCGGTCCCCTCTTCCAAATTGTTAATATAGATTGTAAAGAGTTGGGGACCCAGCATCTATAACGGGCGGACGATCTGATATTACCCATTTTATACTATTACCAAAAGATAAAATGACCTCCATTGTCTTCAGCACACTTGTTTCGACATCCAATCTCAATTCTAATCCACATCTCCCAATCTGACTGCCCTGTGAACTGAAGGTTTAGCTGAATAATAGCGTTTTTAACATATATTACACCAAAGTTCCCCTAGTCAGAAATCCCAAAGTGTGACACTAAGGAATTAGCATAAATCAATTTCAAAGATTGATTTAATTTTCAAATGTTAATTAGAATGTATAGACTTTCGATTGACATTTAGAGAAACTGGTGATTGGCATAAAATATTTCAAGAGCTTATTCAATATACCAGTAAATGTAAACAAACAGATTATTGCTCAATAAAAGCAAGTGATGAAAATGACTCAGTAAATGAATGGGACTTATAAAACCTCATGGAATGTCATGAAGAAATCAAAGTGAACAAGTAGATGGAACATTTTTTCCATCTTTTAAGAAAGATAAGCATTTGTAATGCAGGATAAATGTAGGACTAAACATAAAACATTATTGATAGCAACTCCACGGATATTTTGATATTTCTTGACAGTGGTCTTGCCACCCTTGGGATTGGGAAAGGGTAATGTTGATTCATGTCTTTGGCCAGTATATGGCACTGTTGTACTTTGCAATTGCAGTATTGTGGCCTGTTAGAGAAGGGATCGCAAAGGCAGAACATGCCAATGTGGCAGGTAACCAAGTACCAGGTTTATCATTACATGGCAACGAACTACAAAGTTCAATCAACATTTCCTGCTGCATGCTTCAAAATCCCACAAAACAGCAAAAGCAATTGGCAGATTTTAACATAAATTGCATGATTACACCAACAAATGCAGCATTTTCCTGATTAAATTATTAATAAATCTAATCAATGTCTTTGTAGTACGCATTGATAAAAAGAGTTGGGGCATGATGAAGAAAATTTGCAGTTCGAGCATCAGTGTAGGCTAAAAACACAATACAACATTCTGATGTATTCTTGTAAAGTCCTTAAAGGTGATGCTTTGGAAACACGGTAAAATAATGCTTTTTAAAAACTGTAAGTGCCCAATTTGTGTCAAATGAAATATTACACCTGGTTTGTAAAAGTCATTGCTTGCTATTCTGCTTTAACTTCATTAATCAGGAAATGTAACTGCATAGATTTTTAATAAATTGCTTCACTTCAAGGATAAACCTTATTATTTTTTAACCTTCTTATCAACGTCCTGGGCAGCCCTGCTTATACTTTACTTATATCTCCATTCTTACTTAGTTCCCACAAAGGCTTATGCACAACAGGCCTTGAATGGAAAATATTGTTGTTTTTTTTATTCGTTCATGGGATGTGGGCATCGCTGGTGAGGCCGGCATTTATTGCCCATCCCTAATTCCCTTGAGAAGGTGGTGGTGAGCTGCCTTCTTGAACCGATGCAGTCCGTGTGGTGAAGGTTCTCCCACAGTGCTGTTAGGAAGGGAGTTCCAGGATTTTGACCCAGTGACGATGAAGGAACAGCGATATGTTTCCAAGTCGGGATGGTGTGTGACTTGGAGGGGAACATGCAGGTGGTTCCCATGTGCCTGCTGCTCTTGTCCTTCTAGGTGGTAGAGGTCGTGGGTTGGGAGGTGCTGTCGAAGAAGCCTTGGCGAGTTGCTGCAGTGCATCCTGTGATGGTACACATTGCAGTCACTGTGGGCCGGTGGTGAAGGGAGTGAATGTTTAGGGTGGTGGATGGGGTGCCAATCAAGCGGGCTGCTTTGTCCTGGATGGTGTCAAGCTTCTTGAGTGTTCTTGGAGCTGCACTCGTCCAGGCAAGTGGAGAGTATTCCATCACACTCCTGCCTTGTGCCTTGTACACGGTGAAAAGGCTTTGTGGAGTCAGGAGGTGAGTCACTCGCCACAGAATACCCAGTCTCTGACCTGCTCTTGTAGCCACAGTATTCATATGGCTGGTCCAGTTAAGTTTCTGGTCAATGGTGATGGTGGGGGATTTGGCGATGGTAATGCCGTTGAATGTCAAGGGGAGGTGGTTAGACTCTTTCTTGTTGGAGATGGTCATTGCCTGGCACTTGTCTGGCGCGAATGTTACTTGCCACTTATCAGCCCAAGCCTGGATGTTGTCCAGGTCTTGCTGCATGCGAGCTCGGACTGCTTCATTATTTGAGGGGTTGCGAATGGAACTGAACACTGTGCAATGATCAGCGAACATCCCCATTTCTGACCTTATGATGGAGGGAAGGTCACTGATGAAGCAGCTGAAGATGGTTGGGCTTAGGACACTGCCTTGAGGAACTCCTGCTGCAATGTCCTGGGGCTGAGATGATTGGCCTTCGACAACCACTACCATCTTCCTTTGTGCTAGGTATGACTCCAGCCACTGGAGAGTTTTCCCCTTGATTCCCATTGACTTCAATTTTACTAGGGTGCCACACTCAGTCAAATGCTGCCTTGATGTCAAGGGCAGTTACTCTCACCTCACCTCTGGAATTCAGCTCTTTTGTCCACGTTTGGACCAAGGCTGTAATGAGGTCTGGAGCCGAGTGGTCCTGGCGGAACCCAAACTGAGCATCGGTGAGCAGGTTATTGGTGAGTAAATGCCACTTGATAGCACTGTCGACGACACCTTCCATCACTTTGCTGATGATTGAGAGTAGACTGATGGGGCGGTAATTGGCCGGATTGGATTTGTCCTGCTTTTTGTGGACAGGACATACCTGGGCAATTTTCCACATTGTCGGGTAGATGCCAGTTTTGTAGCTGTACTGGAACAGCTTGGCTAGAGGCGCAGCTAGTTCTGGAGCCCAAGGCTTCAGCACGACAGCTGGGATGTTGTCGGGGCCCATAGCCTTTGCTGTATCCAGTGCACTCAGCCGTTTCTTGATATCACGTGGAGTGAATCGAATTGGCTGAAGACTGGCTTCTGTGATGGTGGGGATATCGGGAGGCGGCCGAGATGGATCATCTACTCGGCACTTCTGGCTGAAGATGGTTGCAAACGCTTCAGCCTTGTCTTTTGCGCTCACGTGCTGGACTACGCCATCATTGAGGATGGGGATGTTTACAGAGCCTCCTCCTCCCATTAGTTGTTTAATTGTCCACCACCATTCACGACTGGATGTGGCAGGACTGCAGTGCTTTGATCTGATCCGTTGGTTGTGGAATCGCTTAGCTCTGTCTATAGCATGTTGCTTCCGCTGTTTAGCATGCATGTAGTCCTGAGTTGTAGCTTCACCAGGTTGGCACCTCATTTTTAGGTACGCCTGGTGCTCCTGGCATGCTCTTCTACACTCCTCATTGAACCAGGGTTGATCCCCTGGCTTTTTGGTAATGGTAGAGTGAGGAATATGCCGGGCCATGAGGTTACAGATTGTGTTGGAATACAGTTCTGCTGCTGCTGATGGCCCACAGCGCATCATGGATGCCAAGTTTTGAGTTGCTAGATCTGATCTGAATCTATCCCATTTAGCACGGTGGTTGTGCCATACAACACTTTAGATGGTATCCTCAGTGCGAAGACGGGACTTCGTCTCCACGAGGACTGTGCGGTGGTCACTCCTACCAATACTGTCATGGACAGATGCATTAGCGACAGGTAGATTGGTGAGGACGAGGTCAAGTAAGCTTTTCCTTCGTGTTGGTTCGCTCAACACCTGCCGCAGGTCCAGTCTGGCAGCTATATCCTCCAGGACTCGGCCAGCTCGGTCAGTAGTACTTCATATACAGGTATATGTTAGTTTAATTATTTTCTTGTAAATTTTGTAATTATAATTGTGCCTTTATTATGCTACAAACCTTGGACACCATTTTAACTCCCCCCACCAATCAGGCAAGGGGCAGTTAAATTCAAACGGGAGACTTACTCCATCCCATCCTAATCTTACTGACTGCAATTTTAAGGTGGATGGGGGGTCCTATTTAAATATAGCTCAATCTGCCATTTTAACCTGAGGCCTGAACAGGGGAGCAGTGGTGGCTTCCCCACCAGGCCAAACCTGCCGGGAACGGCAGCCAGTGCCGAAAGAGGCCTAGTGAGGTAAGTTTTTACTTTTTATTTTAATTTGCTTGTGGGCCAGGAGCTGTAGGAGGAATATACTATGTTGGTATATACTATTCTATAGAACCATAGAACCATAGAAAGGGTACAGCACAGAAGGGGGCCATTCAGCCCATCATGTCCGCGCCGGCTCGAAGAACAACCAGGTGCCCATTCTAATCCCAACTTCCAGCATCCAATCCGTAGCCTTGCTGCTTACAGCACTTTAGGTGTAGGTCCAGGTACTTTTTAAAAGAGTTGAGGGTCCTTATCTCTACCACCAATTCAGGCATTGCATATACCCACCGCCCTCTGGAATTGCATACACCCACCGCCCTCTGGGTAAAAAAGTTTTTCTTCATGTCCCCTCTAATCCTTCCGCCAATCAGCTTAAATCTATGTCCTCTAGTTCTTGAACTCTCCGCTAGGGGAACAGGTACTTCCTGTCTACTCTATCTGGGCCCCTCATAATTTTGTACACCTCAATCAAGTCTTCCCTCAGCCTCCTCTACTCCAAGGAAAACAACCCCAGCCTATCCAATCTCTCTTCGTAGCTGCAATTTTCAAGCTCTAGCAACATTCTTGTAAATCTTCTCTGCACTCTCACCAGAGCAATTACGTCCTTCCTGTAATGTGGTGACCAGAACTGCGCACAATACTCCAGCTGTGGTGTTACCAGAGTTTTATACAGTTCCATCATTACATCCCTGCTTTTGTATTCATTACCTCAGCTAATAACGGAGAGCATTCCGTATGCTTTCTTCACAACCTTATCTTCCTGTATTGCCACCTTCAGGGACCTGTGCATATGCACTCCAAGGTCTCTCACTTCCTCTACCCCTCTCAATATATTCCCGTTTACTGCGTATTCCCTTTTACTGTTTGCCCTCCCTAAGTGCATTACCTCACACTTCTCTGGGTTGAACTCCATTTGCCACTTTTTCGCCCACTCCACCAACCCATTGATATCTTCTTGGAATCTACAGCTATCCTCTTCGCTATCAACTACACGGCCAATTTGCCAATCATACCCCCTACATTCAAGTTGAAATCATTAATATATACCACAAACAGCAAGGGACCCAACACTGAGTCCTGTGGCACACCACTAGAAACGGATTTCCATTCGCAAAGACATCCATCGACTTTTACCCTTTGTTTCCTGTTACTGAGCCAATTTTGGATCCAATTTGCCACATTTCCCTGTATCCCAAGGCTTTTACCTTTCTGACCAGTCTGCCATGTGGGACCTTGTCAAATGCTTACTAAAATCCATGTAAAGCATCCACTACACTATCCTCATCAATCCTCCTTGTCATTTCCTCAAAGAATTCAATTAGATTTGTAAGGCATGACCTTCCCTGAACAAATCCATGCTGACTATCCCTGATTAAACCATGCCTTTCCAAGTGACAGTTTATCCTATCTCTCAGTATTGATTCTAATAGTTTGCACACCACTGAGGTAAGACTGATCGGCCTGCAATTGTTCGGTCTTTCCCTCGTACCCTTTTTAAACAATGGTATTACGTTTGCAGTCTTCCAGTCCTCCGGTACCTCCCCTGTATCTAGTGAGGATTGGAAAATGATCCTCAGAGCATCCACTGTTTCCTCCCTGGCTTCCTTCAATAGCCTAGGAAACAATCCATCCGGCCCTGGTGACTTATCAACTTTCAAGGATTCCAGTCCCTCAGGTACTTCCTCTCTCGTTATGTTCACCTTATCCAATATTTCACACCTCTCCTCTTTAACTACTACGTCCGGATCATTCCTTTCCTTTGTGAATAAGGAGACAAAATATTCATTTAAAACCCTACCCACATCCTCCGTTTCTACACACAAGTTACCCTTATCATCCCTGATAGGTCCCATCTTTTCCTTGGCTATCCTCTTGTTCTTAATGTACTGATAAAACATCTTTGGCTTTTCTTTAATCTTACTTGCTAATATTTTTTCATGCCCTCGCTTTACTTTTCTTATTTCCTTTTTTACGTCATCCCTGTACTTTCTATACTCCTCTAGGCTTTCTGCAGTATTTAGTTTTCTGTGACAGTCATAAGCTTTCTTTTTCCGCTTTATCTTGCCCCGTATACTTCTAGACAACCAGGGGGCTCTAAATTTGGCAGTGCCACCCTTTTTCTTTGAGGGGACGTGTCTGCATTGTACCCGTAGAATTTCACTTTTTAGTGTCTCCCACTGGCTTGCCACTGATTTCTCCTCAAGTAGTTGCGTCCAGTGCACTTCTGCCAAATCACCTCTTAGTTCTGTACAATTTGCCTTCCCCCAATTTAAAACATTTACTCCTGATTTAACTCTGTCCTTTTCCATAATAATGCTAAATCTAACTGAATTGTGGTCACTATCCCCAATATGGTCACCCACTGTCACTTCACCCACTTGCCCATCTTCATTTCCCAGGACTAAATCTAGAATTGCATCACCTCTTGTTGGGCTTGTCACGTACTGGCTAAAAAAGTTCTCCTGAACACCGATCAAGAATTTTGCGCCCTCTGTGCCCCTCACACTGTTTGAATCCCAGTTGATGTTAGGCTAGTTGAAGTCCCCTACTATTATTGCCCTCTTATTTTTGCACTCAGAAATTTGCCTACATATTTGTTCTTCTATCTCCCTTTCGCTATTCGGGGGTCTATAGTACACTCCTAGTAGTGTGATTGCCCCTTTTTTATTTCTTAGCTCAACCCGTATGGCCTCAATTGATGATCCATTTAGCATATCATCCCTTTTCACAACTGTAATTGATTATTTAACCAATAATGCTACCCCCCTCCTTTTTTATCACCCACTCTATCCTGCCTGACAACTCTATATCCAGGGATATTGAGCTGCCAATTATCCCCCTCTTTAAGCCAGGATTCCGTTATAGCAATGATATCATGCTGCCATGTGTCTATCTGTGCCCTTAGCTTATCTGCTTTATTTGTAATACTCCTTGCAT
The DNA here is from genome assembly GCF_035084215.1 of Heptranchias perlo. NCBI lineage: Eukaryota > Metazoa > Chordata > Chondrichthyes > Hexanchiformes > Hexanchidae > Heptranchias > Heptranchias perlo. The sequence continues at coordinate 48,176,380 of NC_090335.1, forward strand.
TGACGTATATACCCTTTAACCCCGTCAAATTCCTGTGCTGAACGCTATTTAACCTTTGCTACTTTTGCCTTTCTGAGTCACTAACTACGTCACTAACTGCTTTTCTACTTCCCTATGTTGGTATACTTAGTTCTCTGTGGCTATATTCTGTTCTGTGTGGGTGTATTCTGTTGTATGTGGCTATATTCTGGTATGTGTGGCCATATTCCGTGATGTGTAGGTGTGTTCTGTTATGTGTGGGTATATTCATTGAATCATAGAAAGTTACGGCACAGAAGGAGGCCATTCGGCCCATCGTGTCCATTCTGGCCAGAAAAGAGCTATCCAGCTTAATCCCACTTTCCAGCACTTGGTCCATAGCCCTGTAGGTTATGGCACTTCAAGTGCACATCCAAGTACTTTTTAAATGAGTTGAGGGCTTCTGCCTCTCCCACCCTTTCAGGCAGTGAGTTCCAGACCCACACCATCCACTTGGTGAAAAAATTTCTCCTCAGCTCCTGTCTAATCCTTCCACCAATTACTTTAAATCTATGCCCCCTGGTCACTGACCTCACTGCTAAGGGAAATAGGTCCTCCCTATCCACTCTATCCAGTCCCATCATAATTTTATATACCTCAATTAAATCTCCCCTCAGCCTTCTTTGTTCCAAAGAAAACAAACACTGTCTATCCAATCTTTTTCACAGCTGAAATTCTCCAGCCCTGGCAACATCCTTGTCAATCTCCTCTGTACCCTCTCTAGTGCAATCACATCTTTCCTGTAATGTGACCAGAACTGTATGCAGTACTTTAGCTGTGGCCTAACCAATGTTTTATACAGTTCTAGCATAACCTCCCTGCTCTTATATTCTACGCCTTGGCTAATAAAGGAAAGTATCCCGTACGCCTTTTTAACCACCTTATCTACCCGTCCTGCTGCCTTCAGGGATCTGTGGACATGCACTCCAAGGTCCCTTTGTTCCTCTACACCTCTCAATATCCTTCCATTTATTGTGTGCTCCCTTGCCTTATTTGCCCTCCCCAAATGCATTACCTCACACTTCTCTGGATTGAATTCAATTTCTGCCCAACTGATCAGTCCATTGATATTTGCCTGCAGTCTACAGCTTTCTTCCTGTTCTGTTACGTGTGGCTAGATGCTGCTCAGTGTGGCTAGATGCGTAGATATATTATGTAGCGTGTGACCGTATTCTGTTGCGTTTGGTTATATTCTGCTACATGCTGACATAACACACACTTTAAAATTAGCAGTGAATATTTTAAATAAAATTTTGGTCTATTTTATCCAGTTCTTTTCTTCTGATTGTTTCACTTTGCATCTACTTTCTGCACCACTGCAACTCATACTGGAGTACTCTGGAACCACACCAAAGTAGCCATTCCTTATACTTGAGCCCAGTCAGTGAGCACTAATATTATTCAAAATCTTGATTTAAGTTCTGCTGCTGAATCTGACAAGAAAGCAGGATAAAACACTACTACAGTTATTTCATTTCCTCTCACCATGTTCCCTAATCTATTCCCATCAAAAGGCAGAGTCACTAGCAGTTAATACTTAAAGCTCTAACTATCTCTTTGTTTTCACAATTTATCATTCCTAGACTACTCAAGCAAGTTGGGCTTAATGCCAATATCAATATCAATCCTACTTTCAAAAGAATTAAATCATTTATTTCAATCAGTTTGCTTTCCTTCCAAATTCTCACATCGGACGTGTTCTTTTTTCTTTCCTGAAAAAAAGATTATAACTGCATCAATCTTCTTGACTAACTGAATGACGTTGGTATGGTTTTTCACAATCCTGTATTAATTAAAAAAGAAATTCAGATATCCTGAGGGTTTTTTAAACTGATTTTCTTTATGCTTTAAGAGAGAAATAATTTTTTTACAGGATGAATTTAGTATATGAGCACCAGGTTAAAAGGCAGCCATATGGAAAATATCCATTAGAACATGTATAGCAATGATTAAAATGATTAACAAATTATTTGGGAAACGAAAAATATAAAATGCTATCAGAATGATTCATTATTTACAGAGTTCCAAGTTCTTTTCATTAGCTTAATGGAGAAATTGGGGCTTAATTTGTCGCCAGGAAGGCTTTATTTACAAGTGTTTTGTTTAAAACATCTTTGTGACTGGAAATTTTATTTTGAATTGCTTGGACTAAAACTATCGTCTAATTATTGTGATCTTATGGAAGTAAGTTTTTTAGGGATGTTTAACATTGCTGAGAACTGAACTGAAACAGTTTGGATCTTCAGTAGGATCTTAATTGAATCCATTAGTTTTTGAATTAAGTGATTATAGGTTAATTGAGACTCAAAGTAGAATCATAGATTCATTACAGCACAGAAAGAGGCCATTCAGCCCATCGAGCCTGTGCCGGCCTCTTTGTAAGAGCAATCCAGTTAGTCCCATTCTCCTGCTCTTTCCCCGTAGCCCTGTAAATTTTCTCCCTTCAAATATTAATCCAATTCCTTTTTGAAAGCCATGATTGAACCTGCTTCCACCACCCTTTCAGGCAGTGCATTCCAGATCACAGGTACTCACTGCATAAAAAAGTTATTCCTCACGTCGCCTTTGGTTCTTTTGCCAATCACCTTAAATCTGTGTCCTCTGGTTCTCAACCCTTCCGCCAATGGGAACAGTTTCTCTTTATTTACTTTATCTAAACCTGTCATGATTTTGAACATTTCTATCAAATCTCCTCTCAACCTTCTCTGCTCTAAGGAGAACAACCCCAGTTTCTCCAGTCTATCCACATAACTGAAGTCCCTCATCCCTGGAACCATTCTAGTAAATCTTTTCTGCACCCTCTCTAAGGCCTCACATCCTTCCTAAAGTCCGGTATCCAGAATTAGACACAATTGTGGCCGAGCCAGTGTTTTATAAAGGTTCAACATAACTTCCTTGATTTTGTACTCTATGCCTCTATTTATAAAACCCAGGATCCCGTATGCTTTTTTGACTGCTTTCTCAATATCTCCTGCCACCTTCAAAGATTTGTGCACATATAACCCCTGGTCTCTCTTTCCTGCACCTCCTTTAGAATTGTACCATTTAGTTTATATTGCCTCTCCTCATTCTTCCTGCCAAAATGTATCGGCGGGAAACAGTGAGAGCGGAGCGAGGATATAAACAGCGCACAGCGAGAGTGGGAGTTCACCGGAGCGGCGGGAAACAGCGAGAGCGGAGCGAGGATAAAAACAGCGCACAGCGAGAGTGGGAGTTCACCGGAGCGGTGGGAAACAGCGAGAGCGGAGCGAGGATATAAACAGCGCACAGCGAGAGCGGGAGTTCACCGGAGCGGCAGGAAACAGCGAGAGCGGAGCGAGGATAAAAACAGCGCACAGTGAGAGCGGGAGTTCACCGGAGCGGCGGGAAACAGCGAGAGCGGAGCGAGGATAAAAACAGCGCACAGCGAGAGTGGGAGTTCACCGGAGCGGCGGGAAACAGCGAGAGCGGAGCGAGGATAAAAACAGCGCACAGCGAGAGCGGGAGTTCACCGGAGCGGCGGGAAACAGCGAGAGCGGAGCGAGGATAAAAACAGCGCACAGCGAGAGCGGGAGTTCACCGGAGCGGCGGGAAACAGCGAGAGCGGAGCGAGGATAAAAACAGCGCACAGTGAGAGCGGGAGTTCACCGGAGCGGCGGGAAACAGCGAGAGCGGAGCGAGGATAAAAACAGCGCACAGCGAGAGCGGGAGTTCACCGGAGCGGCGGGAAACAGTGAGAGCGGAGCGAGGATAAAAACAGCGCACAGCGAGAGCGGGAGTTCACCGGAGCGGCGGGAAACAGCGAGAGCGGAGCGAGGATAAAAACAGCGCACAGCGAGAGCGGGAGTTCACCGGAGCGGCGGGAAACAGCGAGAGCGGAGCGAGGATAAAAACAGCGCACAGCGAGAGCGGGAGTTCACCGGAGCGGCGGGAAACAGCGAGAGCGGAGCGAGGATAAAAACAGCGCACAGCGAGAGCGAAAGCGGGAGTGGAACGACCGCGTTCCGATAAAAATCAAAGAGTGACGTCACAGGTGAAGCGGGTTGGTGATTGGTGAGACTGGAGCTGATTGGTGAGTAGGTTCAGGTGAGTATTTCTACCATTTTACTGTAAGTAAAGTAATAAGAAAGGGAAGGTCTGCAGGTTTTATAGCAGGTAGTGTTCTTTTTTAGTGAACCTAGGTCCCTAGTATAGTTAACATTTTCTAATTTCAACGTAATTTAAAAGGGGTAACTAAGCTAAGGCAAGTCATGGCAGCAGATCTCGCACCCGTGATATGCCCGTCCTGCAAGATGTGGGAAGTCATGGACACTACCAGTGTCCCTGCCGACCATGTGTGCAGGAAGTGTGTCCACCTGCAGCTACTGACCGATCGTATCTCGGAGCTGGAGCTGCGGGTGGATTCACTGTGGAGCATCCGCGATGCGGAGAAACTCGTGGATAGCACGTTTAGCGAGTTGATCACACCGCAGGTAAAGGGTATACAGGCAGGAAGTGAATGGGTGACCACCAGGCAGAGTAAGAGGTGCAGGCAGAGAGTGCAGGGGTCCCCTGTGGCCATCCCCCTCTCAAACAGGTATACCGTTTTGGATGCTGTTGGGGGAGATGGCTCACCAGGGGAAGGTGACAGCGGCCAGGTTCATGGCACCGTGGCTGGCTCTGCTGCACAGGAGGGCAGGAAAAAGAGTGGCAGAGCTATGGTGATAGGGGACTCGATTGTAAGGGGAATAGACAGGCGTTTCTGCGGACGCAACCGAGACTCCAGGATGGTATGTTGCCTCCCTGGTGCAAGGGTCAGGGATGTCTTGGAGCGGCTGCAGTACATTCTGGAGGGGGAGGGTGAACAGCCAGTTGTCGTGGTGCATATAGGTACCAACGATATAGGTAAAAAACAGGATGAGGTCCTACAAGCTGAATTTAGGGAGTTAGGAGTTAAACTAAAAAGTAGGACCTCAAAGGTAGTAATCTCAGGATTGCTACCAGTGCCACGGGCTAGTCAGAGTAGGAATGACAGGATAGCTAGGATGAATACGTGGCTTGAGAAATGGTGCAAGAGGGAGGGATTCAAATTCCTGGGCCATTGGAACCGGTTCTGGGGAAGGTGGGACCAGTACAAATTGGACGGTCTGCATCTGGGCAGGACTGGAACCAATGTCCTAGGGGGAGTGTTTACTAGTGCTGTTGGGGAGGGTTTAAACTAATGTGGCAGGGGGATGGGAACTGATGCAGGAAGTCAGTGGGAAGTAAAGTGGTGACAGAAACAAAAGGCAGTAAGGGAGAGTGTACAAAACATGACCGGACAGATGGTCTGAGAAAGCAGGGCAAAGACCAAGGGAAGTCTAGATTAAACTGCATTTATTTCAATGCAAGAAGTCTGATGGGCAAGGCAGATGAACTCAGGGCATGGATGGGTAGATGGGACTGGGATGTTATAGCTATTTCTGAAACATGGCTAAGGGAGGGGCAGGACTGGCAGCTCAATGTTCCAGGGTACAGATGCTATAGGAAAGATAGAGCAGGAGGTATGAGAGGAGGGGGAGTTGCGTTCTTGATTAGGGAGAACATCACGGCAGTGGTGAGAGGGGATATATCCGAGGGTTCGCCCACTGAGTCTATATGGGTAGAACTGAAAAATAAGAAGGGAGAGATCACTTTGATAGGATTGTACTACAGACCCCCAAATAGTCAACGGGAAATTGAGGAGCAAATATGTAAGGAGATTACAGACAGCTGCAAGAAAAATAGGGTGGTAATAGTCGGGGACTTTAACTTTCCCAACATTGACTGGGACAGCCATAGCATTAGGGGCTTGGATGGAGAGAAATTTGTTGAGTGTATTCAGGAGGAATTTCTCATTCAGTATGTGGCTGGCCCGACTAGAGAGGGGGCAAAACTTGACCTCCTCTTGGGAAATAAGGAAGGGCAGGTGACAGAAGTGTTAGTGAGGGATCACTTTGGGACCAGTGATCATAATTCCATTAGTTTTAAGATAGCTATGGAGAATGATAGGTCTGGCCCAAAAGTTAAAATTCTAAATTGGGGAAAGGCCAATTTTGATGGTACTAGACAGGAACTTTCAGAAGTTGATTGGGAGAGTCTGTTGGCAGGCAAAGGGACGTCTGGTAAGTGGGAGGCTTTCAAAAGTGTGTTAACCAGGGTTCAGGGTAAGCACATTCCTTATAAAGTGAAGGGCAAGGCTGGTCGAAGTAGGGAACCTGGGATGACTCGGGAGATTGAGGCCCTAGTCAAAAAGAAGAAGGAGGCATATGACACGCATAGACAGCTGGGATCAAGTGGATCCCTTGAAGAGTGTAGAGATTGCCAGAGTAGAGTTAAGAGAGAAATCAGGAGGGCAAAAAGGGGACATGAGATTGCTTTGGCAGATAAGGCAAAGGAGAATCCAAAGGGCTTCTACAAATACATAAAGGGCAAAAGAGTAACTAGGGAGAGAGTAGGGCCTCTTAAGGATCAACAAGGTCATCTATGTGCGGAACCACAAGAGATGGGTGAGATCCTGAATGAATATTTCACATCGGTATTTACGGTTGAGAAAGGCATGGATGTTAGGGAACTTGGGGAAATAAATAGTGATGTCTTGAGGAGTGTACATATTACAGAGAGGGAGGTGCTGGAAGTCTTAACGCGCATCAAGGTAGATAAATCTCCGGGACCTGATGAAATGTATCCCAGGACGTTATGGGAGGTTAGGGAGGAAATTGCGGGTCCCCTAGCAGAGATTTTTGAATCATCGACAGCTACAGGTGAGGTGCCTGAAGATTGGAGGGTAGCAAATGTTGTGCCTTTGTTTAAGAAGGGCGGCAGGGAAAAGCCTGGGAACTACAGACCGGTGAGCCTGACATCTGTAGTGGGTAAGTTGTTAGAGGGTATTGTGAGAGATAGGATCTACAGGCATTTGGAGAGGCAGGGACTGATTAGGAACAGTCAGCATGGTTTTGTGAGAGGAAAATCATGTCTCACGAATTTGATTGAGTTTTTTGAAGGGGTAACCAAGAAGATAGATGAGGGCTGTGCAGTAGACGTGGTCTACATGGACTTTAGCAAAGCCTTTGACAAGGTACCGCATGGTAGGTTGTTTCATAAGGTTAAATCTCACGGGATCCAAGGTGAGGTAGCCAATTGGATACAACATTGGCTTGACGACAGAAGACAGAGGGTGGGTGTAGAGGGTTGTTTTTCAAATTGGAGGCCTGTGACCAGCGGTGTGCCTCAGGGATCGGTGCTGGGTCCGCTGTTATTTGTTATTTATATTAATGATTTGGATGAGAATTTAGGAGGCATGGTTAGTAAGTTTGCAGATGACACCAAGATTGGTGGCATCGTGGACAGTGAAGAAGGTTATCTAGGATTGCAACGGGATCTTGATAAATTGGGCCAGTGGGCCGATGAATGGCAGATGGAGTTTAATTTAGATAAATGTGAGGTGATGCATTTTGGGAGATCGAATCGGGCCAGGACCTACTCCATTAATGGTAGGGCGTTGGGGAGAGTTATAGAACAAAGAGATCTAGGAGTACAGGTTCATAGCTCTTTGAAAGTGGAGTCACAGGTGGATAGGGTGGTGAAGAAGGCATTCAGCTTGCTTGGTTTCATTGGTCAGAACATTGAATACAGGAGTTGGGATGTCTTGTTGAAGTTGTACAAGACATTAGTAAGGCCACACTTAGAATACTGTGTACAGTTCTGGTCACCCTATTATAGAAAGGATATTATTAAACTAGAAAGAGTGCAGAAAAGATTTACTAGGATGCTGCCGGGACTTGATGGTTTGACTTATAGGGAGAGGTTAGATAGACTGGGACTTTTTTCCCTGGAGAGTAGGAGGTTGAGAGGTGATCTTATACAAGTCTATAAAATAATGAGGGGCATAGATAAGGTCGATAGTCAAAATCTTTTCCCAAAGGTAGGGGAGTCTATAACGAGGGGACATAGATTTAAGGTGAGAGGGGAGAGATACAAAAGGGTCCAGAGGGGCAATTTTTTCACTCAAAGGGTGGTGAGTGTCTGGAACGAGCTGCCAGAGGCAGTAGTAGAGGCGGGTACAATTTTGTCTTTTAAAAAGCATTTGGACAGTTACATGGGTAAGATGGGTATGGAGGGATATGGGCCAAGTGCAGGCAATTGGGACTAGCTTAGTGGTATAAATTGGGCGACATGGACATGTTGGGCCGAAGGGCCTGTTTCCATGTTGTAAACTTCTCTGACTCTATGACTCTATGACTTTGCACTTCTCAAGTGTTAAATTTCGTCTGCCATCTGCCATGTGTCAGCCCATTCCACCTGCCTGACTATGTCCTCTTGAAGTCTTTTACTATCCTCCTCACTGTTTACCTCACTTCCAAGTTTTGTGTCATCTGCAAATTTTGAAATTGTGCCTTGTACACCCAAATCCAAATCATTAATATATATCAAGAGAAGCAGTGGTCCTAGTACCGACCCCTGGGGGACACCACTGTATACCTTCCTCTAGTCCGAAAAACAACCTTCACCACTACTCTCTGTTTCCTGATACTTAGCTAATTTCGTATCCATGCTGCCACTGCTCCTTTTATTTCATGGGCTTTAATTTTGCTGACAAGCCTATTATTTGGCACTTTATCAAACGCCTTTTGAAAGTCCATATACACAACATCAACCGCATTGCCCTCATCGACCCTTTCTATTACCTCATCAAAAAAAGCAATCAAGTTAGTTAAACATGATTTGCCTTTATTAAATCCATGCTGGCTTTCCTTTATTAATCCACACTTGTCCAAGTGACTATTAACTTTGTCCTGGATTATCGTTTCTAAAAGTTTCCCACCACCGAGATTGAACTGACTGGCCTATAGTTGCCGGGTTTATCCTTCCACCCTTTTTTGAATAAGGGTGTAACATTTTGCAATTCTCCAGTCCTCTGGCATCACCCCTGTATCCAAGGAGGATTAGAAGATTATGGCCAGCACCTCTGCAATTTCCATCCTTTGGAAAGTCCCTCAGCAACTTAGGATGCATCCCATCCGGACCGGGTGACTTATCTACTTTAAGGATAGCCAGCCTTTCTAGGGCCTCCTTTTTTGTCAATTCTTAGCCCCTCCAGTATCTCAGCTACCTCCACTTTTACTGTGACTTTGGCAGCATCTTCTTGTAAAGACAGATGCAAAGTACTCATTTAGTACCTCGGCCATGCCCTCTATCCATGGATAGATCTCTTTTTTGGTTCCTAATTGGCCCCACCCCTCCTCTTACTACCCGTTTACCATTTAAATGCCTATAGTGGACTTTTGGATTCCCTTTTATGTTATCCGCCTGTCTATTCTCATACTCTCCCTTTGCCCCTCTTATTTCCTTTTTCACTTCTCCTTTGTACTTTCTATATTCAGCCTGGTTGTATTAACAACCTGACATCTGTCATAGGCCCCCTTTATCTGCTTCATCTTACTCTCTATCTCTTTCTTCATCCAGGGAGCTCGGGCGTTGGTTGCCCTACCTTTCCCCTTCGTGGGAATGTACCTAGACAGTACCCGAACCATCTCCTCTTTAAAGGCCACTGATTGTTTGATTACAATTTTGCCTGCCAATCTTTGATTCCAATTTACTCAGGCCAGATCTGTTCTCAACCCACTGAAATTGGCCCTCCTCCGATTAAGTATTTTTGCACTAGATTTCTCCTTGTCCTTTTCCATAACTGATCTAAACCTTTATAATACTGTGATCAATGTTCCCTACATGTTCTCCCACTGACACTTGCTCCACTTGACCCATGTCATTCCCCAGAACTAAATCCAGCAATGCCTCCTTCCTTGTTGGGCCAGAAACATACTGATCAAGAAAGTTCTTCTGAACACACTTCAGAAATTCCTTCCCCTCTTTGCCCTTTACACTATTACTATCCCAGTCTATATTAGGATAGCTGAAGTCCCCCATTATCATTGCTCTATAGTTCTTGCACCCCATTGTAATTTCCGTGTTAACTTACTCCCCTATATCCTTCCCACTAGGTGGTGGCCTGTGGGATACACCCAGTAGTGTAATGGTGCCTCTATTGTTTCTTAACTCTAACCAAATAGATTCTGTCTTTGACCCCTCAAGGACATCCTGTCTCTCTAGCACTGCAATATTCTCCTTAATCAATACTGCCACCACGCCCTCCTTTTCTTTCCTTCCCTTTCTTTCCTGAACACCTTGTATCCAGGAATATTTAGTACCCAATCCTGCCCTTTATTGAGCCAGGTCTCCGTTATTGCCACTGCATCATATTCCCATGTGGCTAATTGTGCTTGCAGCTCCCGAACCTTATTTACCACACTTTGTGCATTTACACAGATGCACTCTAAACATATCTTAGACCTTCTCGTATTCACTCTTAGTCTGATCCCATCTAATACTGATACTGTACTATTTATTACTCTAGTGCTATCGGTCTATCACAATCCTTTGTGCACCTTGTTTCTTCTTTCTAACACTACATCCTGGTGCCCATCCTCCTGCCAAATTAGTTAAACCCTTCCCCACAGCACTAGTGAACCTCCCTGCGAGGACATTGGTCCCAGCTCTGTTGAGGTGCAACCCGTCTGTCTTGAACAGGTCCCTCCTGCCCCAGAACTGGTCCCAATGTCCCGAGAATCTGAAGCCCTCCCTCTTGCATCATGTCTCTATCCACACATTAACCTGCCTTATTGTTCTATTTCTGAACTTACCAGTGCGTGGCACTGGGGGTAATCCAGAGATTACTATCTTTGAGGTCCTGGTTTTTAACTTCCTCCCTAGCTCCTGAACCTCTGACCCTTTCATCCCTTTTTTCCCTATGTCGTTGGTACCCACATGGACCATGACGTCTGTCAGTTCCCCTTGCCCCTGCAGAATGTTCTGCACCCTCTCAGTGATGTCCTTTACCTTGGCACTAGGGAGGCAACACACTATGCGGGACTCATGCCGACAGTCACAGAAATGCCTGTCTGTCCCCCGACTATCGAATCCCCTATGACTACTGCATTTCTACACTTTACTGTGCCCGCCCTGTGCAGTCCTTCACCCCATGGTGCCATGCTTAGGACTGCACTCCTTCGAGGAGTCGTCACCCTCACTGGTATTCAATGCTGAATACCGGTTTGAGAGTGCCACACACCCAGAAAATTCCTGCACTGCCTGTCTCTTCCTACCCTTTCGGATGGCCACCCACTTGCTATCCTGAACTCCCTGTGGCTGCGGAATGTACGATCCAGGAAACCTTCAGCCTCCCTTATGCTCTGCAGTGCCTTCAGTCACCCCTCAAGCTCAGAAAACCTCAGCTTGAGCTCAAGCAACTGAAGGCATTTCCTGCACATGTGGCCCTCCATGAAGCGTCCTGAAGTTCCCACATGGTGCAGGAATTGCAGGCAATGGGTCTTAGCTGCCCTTCAATTATATTTAGAAACTTTTTTTTTCTGAACTTCCTTTAGATATTCGATTATTATTAATTTACTTACTGTTTACTTACCCCGATTAACCTACCCTTTTATTCCGGGTCTCTCGACTCTGCTCCGCTCCCGCTCCTGTACTGACACCTGGGGCTCCTCCCCTGGTTCTCAGTCCCACATCTCTCGACTCTACTGTGCTCCCACTTTTGTATTCGAGTAGACTAGAATGTTTTCATTTGGATGCTGTCCTTTTTGTTTACGAGGAAATGTAAATGCGAGAATAATTGAAATAAAAATGCTACTCTCTGCCATTGCTTCTTTTCCTTTAATAAAATGATTTATGAAAGAATTCAGGTCATGCACTCAAGGGAATTTAAGTGAGGTAGAATTCCACCTTTTGGTCCATTGAATCCCAGGGTCCTGCACTGATTTGAGCAAGAACTTCCATTACTGTTGAGTGCATGAAACATTGAACAATTCTCAAATGTTGATTAAATGTCAAGGTCACAGCCCTTGGTTTAAAGGGAACATTCGGGAGCTGCTCATTGTTGAGACAGCGCAGTAATTGAAAATAGCTTTTTAGAGCTAGATTCAGCACAGAACCTATGGAAATATGGTTTTGATGCCCGCCAGGAAAGTAACGCATGATTGAAAAATACCTGCATGAAATTTAAATTGACTTGGGCTAATTCAATTGAGCCAGCATAAACTGATTTTTTCCCTAAAGAATATATATAAACATGTGTTATAGTTTAGACTGTGCCAATTGGGTTGCTTTTACATTTTTCAAACCATGTTTTTGCATGTGCAGTATATTTTAGGTTGATTCGGCATACATGCAGGCAAAACTTTCTTCAAAATCAGCCTGTTGAATAACTATCACAATATATATGAGGAGAATGGTTGATAAGACATAACTCTGCTTGACTGCAACAATAGAATGCGGTCTTTTCCATTAGCCATCTAGTCTCAAAGTACATTATGCAATGTTTTAACCAAATCAGCAAGCTTGGTACTTGAACTAAAAACCTTAAAGTCTATGGGGGAAAAATTGGATAGGGGCCGTTTTTGGGCGTAGGTAGGGCGATGTGCTATTACCCCGCGCCCAATGACCCTGCATAGGCAGGACGCGAGTTTTGGCCAGCCCGAGGACTCACCTGCAATCAGTGTTCCATTCCGGGCCTTGCATGTGGAATCAATGCAATTTGCACTTTCCACCACCAGGGGGAGCGCAATCTCTTAAAGGTAGGATGGTTCTCAGAAATCTCTTAAAGGTAGCTGGTACCTGTTATTTGCTGAAAATAACAGTCTACTGTCTGCACGGATCCTGAACGGAGATCAGACATCGCACATGTAAAACACATATGCAGGTGCCATCCCTATATTTACATACTGATGAGTTATGTTAAAACATTGAATAAAGATTGTACATTACTAAATCCCACATCCTCCAATCTGCACACCGACTTCACCAATCTGCCGATCTGAGTTGGTACCAGGCCTGCGAGAGTGCATGCACCAAGGTTCTCTGCTGGTGCACTGGAGACCTTGGTGCAAGAGGTGGACAGAAGGAGGGACATCCTATATCCATGGGGTGGGGGGGGGGGAGGAACAAGAGGCCCTCCAGACATATATCCAGAAGGCTGTGGGAGGCAGCGGGGGACAAAGTCAATGCCAGGCGCACAGCATCAGGAACATGGACGCAGTGCAGGAAGAAGTTCAATGCTTTGACATGAGTGATCAAGGTGAGTGAGGTCAACAGTCAAGTGGCGTCTCCTAACAACTGCACCACACACTACACCCCCCCATCCCCCACATACCAACAAACTCATTCTTTCCATCAGTACTCAACACTTCCTCTCACACTTACACATTACCACTGTTTCAAGCCGGCCACCCACAACTCACAAACCACACACACTGGTAGCTATTCAACCATGACAGGCACATCACCCAGACACACGTCCCGCTTTCTTGCAGGAGAAGGTGGCGCATATCAGGAGGCAGCAAGTGGCAGTGGCATTTAGCCCCTCAATCCTGTTCCACCATTCAATCAGATCATGGTGGACCTGTGACCTAACTCCATACACCCGCCTTAGTCCCATATCCCTTAATGCCCTTGGTTCACAGAAATCTATCCATCTCAGATGTAACTTTCACATGTGAGCTAGCATCAACTGCCGTCTGCAGAAGAGCGTTTCAAACGTCTCCCACCCTTTGTGTGTAGAAGCATTTCCTAACTTCACTCCTGCATGTCTTGGCTCTAAATGTTAGGCTATGTCCCCACGTCCTAGTATTCAAGTCTAGGAGATCTCCAAAAAAAGTTACAAATGTCTCGGCAGCCAGAAGCAATAATCCAGCCACTAACCTGTAAATCCTGCATGGTCCCTTTAAATAGCTGGTGGGGGGGGGGTCCTCCAGGCACTCTAAGACACGATCAGATGGTTTGGGTTAAAACTGTGCATTGAGTTGAGCGTTAAGTCCCAAAATGGTGTCTATCACTTTAAATCAACGCTGCACACTGATTGAAGCCATCTTCTCCCTACTTTACATGATTCCGGCATTCGTTGTCTGCGACTGCGTTAACTCTGATACCAAGATGACGTCCGGCGCACATCACACTGGAAACGTGCGTGCGCATCCAAGACACCATCTTGGATGTCAGCGAGGCCGTGTAGCACTGAAACAACGGGCGCTACACAGCCCAATTTAGCGCCCTATCTTTCTAAACAGGTTAAAAACCTTTAGTGAAATATACATAAACAGTTTTTTTACAAATATACAGGTAAAAATCAAGTTTGTTCCAGCCTTTGCTTTACTGTGAACACTTGAGTGATTGTGGAAGTAATGTTGACAATTTCTTTTGCTTTTCACGATGAGTTTTTTTTTAGCGTTTCTGTTTTCCTTGGCAGGACTGTTATGCACCCTCTGATAGTGAACTAACCAAACTAATGACTATATGCTTCACGTAACATTGTGTGAACTTCTGAACTATAAGGTATATTTACCACTGACAGTGCAGGTAGGTGTTGCATGAGGAGGAGGGATGGAAAATCAGGGGAAGAGGCTGTGTGCCTGAAAGGCGCTGGTAGCGTGTTAGGTAATGGCCCAGAATTTGCTGTCAAAATATCGGTGAGGCTAATGGCACTCACCGTTATTTATGGGCAAATGCTACAGCAACTTTAGGGGCACATGTGTGGTTAAACGTGAAAATCCAAAAGTTGCTGTCCGAGTTGTGCTGCTCCGCCATTAGTTTCGCGAAAATGGCATCTCGCTGTCTGCCTCACCATTGAAATGCATTGAACGGCATGAAGTTCCTGTATTAGCGCGATAGAGATGAACTAAACTTGGCACAGAAAGTTAAGTCAAGTAATTTCAAGTCTAAGTACCCTTTTAACGACGTGATAAGTGTTAATTACTGCCAGTCAATCTCTCTGGCACTGAAAATGAACTATTACAAGTGTGGAGTCTCATTCCTTCAGGTTTTAATTGTTGGAGATTTTTTTAAAAAACTTAAATATAATTTTTTTTACTTTTCCTTTCTGTCTCTTTATTCTCCCTATCTTAGTTCGACCTTTATTTCTCAACCTTTGTTTCTCTTTCTGTACCTGATTTGACATTGAATTAACCCATTCTAACTCATGCTTCCTTCTCAGTCCTTGCGCTGTTAATTTCACAATCCTTCAATCTGATTATTTAAGTACAGTTAATGTGAATGATTAGCAAGTACAGTTGCTTGCCCTGTTCACTCATATCCCAGAAGCCCGGTTTCCCGCGTTGGGACGTTCCCATCTCGCACTTCCAGCAACTTGTGGCTCAAAATATCATTGAGATTAAACAGGCAAGGGCACGTCTAAGTACTGGCGGACGCTGTTCGTTGTCCTGCTATAGCAAATTCTAGGTCAATATATTTCGACGCTGGAGGAGCAGGAGGCTTACACTGCTCCAGTGTACAAGACTCATTATATCTTCAAAAGTAATACACATGAGACCAAGGCTCTCAGCTCTGCTTTATCAATGGCCCAGAAATTGCTCTGAGCAGTGAACGAACGGTGCTCGCCACTCCATAGATTTATTCACGCTCACAGACTTACTGCAGTCTTTACTGGGTGAAGCTCCTCCAATCCAAAGCTGATAAGAGTTCAGTGTTAACTCCAGTGGAGCTAGGACCATGCGAGTGACGAGAGGATCGCCCTCTCCCCTCGTCATTTTTGACAAGCTGCGAAGAGTCGGTGAGTCAAAACCAGGAAAGATAAAAAATTAAAAACCTTGTAAAAACAGTTAGAGACAGCGAAATAAAGAGAGGATAAGAAATATTGAATTTAAAAATAGAGATAAAAGAGACAGAAAGAAAAAAATAAAAATTAAAAAATTTGTTTTTTTTAAATGTCCAACAACAATTAATGAGACTCCACATTTTTAAAATTTAATTTTCAGTGCCAGAGAGATTGTTTAGCAATCATTAAATCTTAGTTTAGAGCTGATATTTTTGAGCGTGCCTTTTTTGTGGTGATATTACTTAGTTTCCAGTTGAGCAGGAGATCAAGTTGGCGCTGGTCCATTGATTCCAGTGATTCCAGCCGGTGAGGTCCCTTTAACGCGAGCCTGTCATATCGCCGGTGAACCATGAAGAACAAGTTCTGGATTTCAATGTTTGACTGCGTGTGTGCGGACGCCAGAACTTGCTCTTCGATTTCGTCACTAATAACGGTGAATGATGTTGAGCTCACCATTATTTTAGAAGCAATTTCTGGACCAATGTACTTGTGTCAAAAGTGCAACATCATTGCTGTGAGCCTGTATAAAGAGGGGCGCAGGACTGCATAGCAGGCCCACAGCCAGTAGAAAGCACTTCCTGTTGACCTTGAAGCTCTGTAATCCATTGTTTTAGACAGATATTTGGAACATATTGGAAACATTTTTTGGTTTCCTTTTGTTGCAATAATTTAAGTACATTTTCTGACATTTCAGTTTGATTCAGCATTTTTTTTACTTTTGCTCTTTTTCATATTTACCATTTGTTAGCAGATTTTTCCCATTACTGTCTCGCAACAAAAGGGTTGTTAATCCTTCAACAATAACTTCCGCGTGATTCTGGCCTGATTGGTTATTAAATAACAAGCTTTAATAGATTGACTCACAACAGTATTACAGTTATAATACAACTATCTTCAGATTACATTAAATGGCAAGCAATTAATACAATCTAGTTTGTCTGCAGACTCAAATTTATCAGATCTGACCCCTGTGACGGCCTGGGGTGGTGGACTTCTGACTGTCCCCTCGAGAGCTCTAACTTTTGGGAGGGAGCATGCCCTATATTTATACTATTCAGCTGCATTGTTCTGCACGTAAGCATCTCTGGTCTTATCTCCTAGTCATAACTCATCCCACCGTGCAGACGCCACATTATCAACTCAACGTATTGTAACTAATGATCTCAACCTTCATCTCTGTTTACAAGCTGCTTTGTTCCTCTGAGGAAGGCGTGGCCTTTCTTATCTGAATACAGCCCCCTATTCGGTCTTGCACGGCCCCACCAATGTCGGTTTTGTAACAACCACATCTCTTGTTTTGGTGTAAACCACCTTCTGACGTTAATGTTATCTATTCTATGGCCTCCCTGATGTTCTGCTGTGTAAGCTGTCCTTGTTCTCACGGAGATGCTAAACTCTGCCCCCCACCTTTAACATTCGCCCTCTTGCTGAACTGTTTTGGCACTATTCCTAGTTTTAAACCATATTCTTACATCTCGCCCATCTTGAACCTGAGTGAAATCACTCTGGCTTCAATTTTCACTTTAACCCTCAACTTTCTTCTTGGTCTTGCCTAAGATCATCTTGAGTTTACATTTTATCAAAATTAGGTATACATAAACACATAACACAGACATATTGCTTCTAAGTTTTATTTGGTTATTAGACAAAGAAAATCATAATATACTGCACAGAAAACTACAGTGTAACATATTATCGAGAAATCATGGACTTAGAAGATTCTCCAGCTCTCCTTTTATCATAGAATGAGCTCACAGCAGAGAAGGAGGCCATTCGGCCTGTCGAGCCCGTGCCGACCCTCTGCAAGAGCAATCCAGCTAGTCCCACTGCCCCGTCCTATCCCTGTAGCCCTGCAATTTTTTTTCCTTCGAGCGCTTATCCAACTCCCTTCTGAAAGCCACGATTGAATCCACCTCCACCACCCCCTCAGGCAGTGCATTCCACATCACAACCACTCGCTGTGTAAAAAAGCTTTTCCTCATGTCACCTTTGGTTCTTTTGCCAATTATCTTAAATCTGTGTCCTCTGGTTCTAGACGCTTCTGTCAATGGGGACAGTTTCTCTCTATCTGCTCTGTCGAGAACCCTCATGATTTTGAACACTTCTATCAAATCTCCTCTCAACCTTCTCTGCTCTAAGGAGATCAGCCCCAGTTCTCCGGTCTATCCAAGTAACTGAAGTTCCTCATCCTGGAATCATTCTAGTAAATCCTTTCTGCACCCTCTCT
This sequence comes from Heptranchias perlo, assembly GCF_035084215.1. NCBI lineage: Eukaryota > Metazoa > Chordata > Chondrichthyes > Hexanchiformes > Hexanchidae > Heptranchias > Heptranchias perlo. Next base: position 48,194,277 of record NC_090335.1, read on the forward strand.
AAGGCCTTCACATCCTTCCTAAAGTGCAGTGCCCAGAATTGGACACAATACTCCAGTTGTGGCTGAACCAATGTTTTATAAAGGTTCATCATAACTTCCTTGTTTTTGTACTATGTCTCTATTTATAAAGCCCAGGATCCTGTATGCTTTTTTAACCACTTTCTCAACTTGCTCTGACGCCTTCAGCGATTTGTGCACATATACCCCCAGGTCTCTCTGTTCCTGCACCCCCTTTAGAATTGTACCCTTTAGTTTATATTGCTTCTCCTTGCTCTTACTACCAAAATGTATCACTTTGCACTTCTCTGTGTTAAATTTCATCTATCCATTCCACCAGCCTGTCTATGTCCTCTTGAGGTCTGTCACTATCCTCCTCACTGTTCACTACACTTTGTGTCATCTGCAAATTTTGAAATTGTGCCCTGTACACCCAAATTCAAGTCATTAATATATGTCAAGTAAAGCAGTGGCCCTAGTATCGACCACTGTACACCTCCCTCCAGTCCGAAAACAACCATTCAGCACTACTCTCTGTTTCCTGTCACTTAGCCAATTTCCTATCCATGCTGCCACTGCCCATTTTATTCCATGGGCTTCAACTTTGCTGACAAGCCTATTATGTGGCACTTTATAAAACACCTTTTGGAAGTCCATATACACCATATCAACCGCAAATATCTTGTGGCTATTTTTGCTAAGTATTATTTCTCCATAGTCCAATTTCATTGTTGACTGTAAAGAACCTAACCCTGATTTTTGGAAATCCAAATTACTATGTCCCTATTTACTTTAATTTCAATCCCTCTGATTGGTGTTTCCTGATTGTTTCATTAATTAGTCGGTTTCTCTATGGAGCACGTATCAGTGCCTTGTTTAAAAGCTTTTCTCACTCTCCTGAGCCACATTAACCATTTCATGTCGTGGTGTTGTCAAGTAACTGAGCATGTCTGAGACCCGTTCTTCAGTGTATCTTCATCACCCATTTCTGGATACTAGTTACCTCACACAGAACATATCATCATTAACTTTCTGCTGGCCAGTTTCTTTTTCCTCATGATATGTGTTTTCCTTGGCACATATGTGTTTTCATGTCCATTGTAGCCATTCTTGGGCTTTCAGGTTATCTTATCAAAAGACCGGGGGGTGTCTGGAGGTCTTTGCTTATCTCCCCCTGCATGGTTCTGATGTCTCGGGTAATGGCCAGGCTGTCGAATGCAGTTTTCTCATTGTTCAGTATAGGCAAGGACACAAATATCTCCAAGAGAAAGCTATCAATTTACTATTCTCAAGTATACTTACCTGCCTTTCACTAAATTGTACATTTATACCAGATTGATATCTTTTGGTAAATCATGCCTAGGTGGTTTATTTACCCATAATCAACCAGGGTGATGACTTTAGAGAAATTCCCATTTGGTGGAGTAATTTCTCTGTTTCTATCTTATATCCTCAAGCACTTCCTCTCATCCAATTTTACACATCCCATTATATTACCATTTCATCTCGTTCATGAGCCCTGGAGGAACTTTACTGTCTAATACAATATTTACTCTGGTTATTGACTCTAGACATTTGTTGTTTATTTTACTTAAATTTTTCTTGGACCACTTTTTATTTCCCAAAATATCCCATTACATTGTGCCTGAGTCCATTCCATCATTTCAAAATTATCCCAATTCAAGAGTGCAGTATAGTTGGACTGATAGGACTTGTCAATGTACAATTTAATTTCACCCCCTCACCTTTTTCTTCCTGAATTATACAGCATTGGACAGGACCTATTTAGAGTGGACTCCTTTTATTTTAAAATATAATTTGATTATCCCATTAAACTACAGGTAAATTTTCCTTTCTCGAGTGCTCGAACAGCAACTCATATCAGTTTATCTTATCAATTCCAATTTCAGAAACAAATTATGTCCAGGCTTTGTGGTTTTACAGTAGAGACAGAAGTGCTTGTAATTACTTTGGGATATATCTCTCCCCCCCTCCCACTTTAAGCACTCTATCTTGGAAAATAAATGGGTTAAAGCAAAACAAATCAAAACGTTTTCAAAAGAGGAAAAGCAATTTGATATATTCTTAGTTAAGAATAGAAGAGATTTGATCAAGGCTGATGATTGCTTTTCCATCTCTATGTAATTTTGAATTTTCAAAATCCAAGTCTTAAATCTTAGTCCAAAACGTCACCATGCTGTGATATTTGATATCTGCTGATGTCTGCAGATAAGGTCTTAAATTGTTAACACCACTGGATCGCTCCCTGCACTAACATTTCTCCAGCAAAGATTACTCCGTAACTTTGTGAAGCCACTTTTATGTCAAAAAACTACTCTTGGTAATCCTACACCATCAACACTCATTCAATCCTGAAAACTATAGACCTCTGTTTAAAAAGAAACACAGAAAATCCATTGTGGCTCTTCTTCAGAGCCCAAGGGGTTAATTTGTCAATTTGTGATTTAATTCTGTCACTGTGGGGAAATATTCAATGAAATTATGCCAATTATTTTAAATAAATGTAGAAGTTGTTGATTGGTGAATTAAAAACAGATGTCGGTGTCCTTGGAAGGGATTAACTTCTTTGCAGAAATAAAACTACAGAGCCAGATATTATCAGACTCACACAACGTATGTCAACCCAGCTTTTAAGTGAATTAAAAAAAAACATTTGTGTCATGCATCTCAGTTTAGTTAAAAGAATTCTTGTGCCTGGCCTTTTTATCTACAAATGTTGCAGAATAAATTCCAATTGTTGTTAAAGCATTTAGCATTTATTTAAGAGGCGTCCAAAATATATTAACTCTTAGATAGTCCAACTACACGACATTTCCCAATTCTTGTCATAGAGATATAAGATGTCCTTTATTTAATCTTTTCTTTTTTCAGTCACTTTTTTTCTGACCACAGCCAATCACAGTTTGTTAACAGCTACTACATTTCAGTACAACCAAGATGATTATCTCAAAATTTTGAAAATTAATGCCCTGTACTTGATAACACGATGTCGTTCTTCGATTACAGTTACCTACAACATTAACTCCTTACACATCAATTCACACTCTCCGATTCTCAACACGATTCCAAATACATCAATTCACGCTCACTAATACTCAACACAACTCCAATCAGATCAACTCACGCTCACTAATACTCAACACAACTTCTATCAGATTAATTCATGCTCACTAATACTCAACACATTAAGCATTTAAAAAATTCAAAACGCCAGTTTTCATGTGGGATGATCTCATGTCCGGAATTTGAGACTCTCACCTTTAAATTTACAAGAACCAGAATTTCACTGTGGCCACAAAAAAGAAGTCTAGTTTTCACAATTTGATAGTTTAGTTAACCTCAATAACTCCAATTTTAATTCAGCAATATCAAAATTAAACACAAGACAGAACAGATAAAATGACCAATTATAGCACGTTCTTGCTAAAACCCAGTAAATTACATTGTCTTTCATTTTGTTCATTTGTTCTCCTGGCACGTCTTTCCAAAAAACTGTAAAAATACTGAAAATAACTGTTTTCACAGCTAAATTAAAATCTTTGTAACATTACACAAAAGAGAAAAACACATAACAAGCATTAAAAAGGTGGCATAGCCCACAATAGCAAAAAGAAAGCACTCACAATGAGGACAGGATTTTTAAAGAGATAGCACACTGAAAACAAAAGGACAAATTCTACAGATTGTGACACTCTCCCTTTCTCCTGCTTGATTCCATCATTCTTTGCTTAAACCAAATTACAACTTTTGGTGTTTGTGACTTAACCAGATTCTGAACTGACTCAAAGGGCACGATTTTAACAGTGAGAAATGGGTGGGTTGAGGGCGGGGTGGGGGGGCATTCAAAATTGCAACCATTTCAGACCCGCCCCCAACCCGCCTCCAACCAGCCCATTTCCGGTTTTTACTGGGCCAGGCGACCAATCCACTCCCAGGAGGTGGGTCGGGCCTTAAAACCTTTCCAGGAGGCTTCAAGGCTCCATTTTCCCACAGTTTCCAATTTCAACCCCAGGGGCCCGGGATTCCCGGGCCTTCTCTTACATGCCTCGTGAAAGGAGGCGAGAAAGTCTGAGACTAATAGGTAAGTGCCTTTCTGGCACAGCCTGTGGGCCCAGAGGAGCAGGAGTGATTCCCCCAGGCCCAACAAACCTACCTGCAGTGACCACCCCAACGATCGCAGACGGTCCCGATCTCTGCCCCCCCCCCAAACGATTGCACACCCCTGGCCCCAATCACAGGCCCACGACCCCGATCCCCCCCTACGATCGCGGACCCCTGACCTCAACGGCCCCACTAACGATTGCGGATCCCTGACACTGATCCCTGATCGTGGACCCCTGACCCCGAACTCCCCCACAACGATCGCGGACCCCTGACCCCAATTCCCGATCGAAGACCCACAACCCCGATCTCCCCCCAACGATCGCGGACCCCTGACCCCGATCCCCGCCCAAATGATCGCGGACCTCTGACCTTGACCCCTATCGTGGACCCCTGATCCTGATCTCCCCTCAATGATCGCGGACCCCCGACCCCAATCCCCGATCGCGGACCCCCGACCTCGATCCCTGATCCCCTCCCCCAACAATCGCAGACCCTCACGATGACCCCCCAATCCCAACACTCCCAGTGACTGACCCCCGATTCCTCCCCCATGAATGATGACCATGTTCCAACCTTTGCCCCCATGCCCCGTGCAAACTCATGTCCTGTGCCGACCTATGCCCCAGTGCCCCATGCCCTGTGCCAATCCATGCCCACCCATGCCCTGTGCCAATCCATGCCCACCCATGCCCCCATGCCCCCCCCCATCCATACAAACAAGGACTTAACTGAACACGTCCTCTCCCTGGCTGGTCTCCCGTCTGACTGAGACCAGGCTGTCTACCAGGCCTATCAGTCGGATGGCAAACCGACAAAAAAAAATAAAGGATGTCCTTACATCAAAATCGTAAGGACATCCGGGAAACCCGTACATCCGGGTGTCCCGTCCTCAATTTGACCCCCCCCGCCCCCTTCCTGGCTCAGGGTCAAAATCATGCCTAAAGTCTCAAATTCACAGTCTGTGTGCTCACCCAAGTCTGGTGTGGTGAAGGTCCCTCCATCTTTTCTATTGTTCTTCTTTCTTCCTCATCTTTCAACCTACCCTTCTGAATTTCAGCTTCCTGTCTAAACCTCCCTAACTCTTGTGGCTGAAACAAAAAGACGCCCACTTTCCAATCATCCACTTCAATTTTCTTCTCCTTTCCCAGTTTCTTCACCTTAGTCTCCACCTCACACAAAGTCTGACAGATTTTAACTAATATAGTACAAGTTCCTATATTCTCCTGGAAATATTTTGCATCTGATTTTTACATAATTCCTTTACACCCTTTGTCTGCTGTGAAAGGATTCATTTCAACTCCTCGTCCTCCTGCACAATATCTTTCCTCTTCTCTTTTGCTTAGAACATAAACAGTCTGGTGCATTGACCATGGTTTATTCTTTTACGGGCTTGAGGGATTGGCTACCTTTAGCTCACTTGGTCACAACTATTTATTCCTCTTCCCGTTTCATCGGAATTACTCAGTCAATCTCTTAACACTAGCTATTTTAAACCGTTAAAACTCGGGCCAACTCAAGGATGCCATTTGTTAGCAGATTTTTCCTGTTACTGTTTTGCAACAAAATGGTTGTTAATCCTTCAACAATAACTTCTGCGTGCTTCTGGCCTAAACAGTTATTAAATAACAAGCTTTAATAGATTGACTCACAACAGTTTTAAAGTTATAATACAACTATCTTCAGATTACATTGAATGACAAGCAATTAATACAACCTGGTTTGCCCGCGGACTCAGATTGATCAGATCTGACCTCTGTGGCAGCCTGGGGCGATTAACTTCTGACTGTCCTCTCGAAAGCTCTAACTTTTGGGAGGGAGCATGCCCTATCTATACTATTCAGCTACGTTGTTCTGCACATAAGCATCTCTGGTCTTATCACCTAGTCATTAGTCATCCCACCATGCCGATGCCACGTTAGCAACTCAACGTAATGTAGCAAATGACCTCAACCTTCATCTCTGTTTACAAGCTGTTATGTTCCTCTGAGAAATGCATGGCCTTTCTTACCTCATTACAACCCGTATTCGGCCTTGCACGGTCCCACCAATGTCGGTTTTGTAGCAACCACATCTCTTGTTTTGGTGTAAACCACCTTCTGACGTTAATGTTATCTATTCTATGGCCTCCCTGATATTCTGCTGTGTAAGCTGTCATTGTTCTCACAGAGACGCTAAACTCTGTCCCCCATTTAACATTCGCCCTCTTGCTAAAATGTTTTGGCACTATGTGAGCTGCTTTACTTGACTATTCCTAGTTTTAAACCATATTCTTAGACCATTCAAGGTAATTTAAACGAGAATTGCAAACTTGGGATGGATTGTCCTTTGGGAATTCCTCTTGCTCTCAGGTAGCAGCAGGATGAAGAGGAATTCTACAGTCATGATCAAAGGCAGGTGTGCATGCATTGGAGGAGGGCTTTGTGGGTCCAAACTTTCCCTAGGGGCTTTTTATGCAGATAATGGCATAGATACTTGAGCATGTTTGAGGGACCGTACTTCCGCTGGTTGTGCTACACCAGGGAGGCTGTCTCAGAGCTTTGCAATCTCCAGCAGCCCAACTTCCAATCTTCCACGGATAGCTCTCACCCGTAGTGGTGAAAGTCATGACTGCCTTGAACTTCAATGCAGCTGGTTCCTTTCCAGCTGCCTCATGTCAGATCAGTGAGGCTGCAGTGCATCATTATATACATCAGGTTAATGATACATTGTTTGCCAAGGCCATGATTTCATAAGGATAATGAGAGGGCTTTTCTTTTTGTCATAGTGGTTGGCTTTCCATATGTGCAAGGCCTCATTGAAGAAATCCATGAGGTTATATGGGCTCCTTGCACTAATGCAACATCATTTATGAACAGGAATGGATTCCATTCCATCAATTTGCAGGTTGCATATGACCATTAGAATTACATCATGTTGATAGATGGCAGGTACCATAGAAGCTGCCACAATGCATTTATTCCATGCCAGTCCGAAGTCCTGCCATTATTATAAAAAAGGGTATGGTAGCATAGTGGTTATGTTACTGGACTAGTAATCCGGAGTCTTGAGTTCAAATCCCGCCACGGTAGCTGGGGAATTTAAATTCAATTAATTAAATAAAATCTGGAATTTAAAAAACTAGTATCAGTAATGGTGGCCATGAAGCTACCGGATTGTCGTAAAAACCCATCGGGTTCACTAATGCCCTTCAGGGAAGGAAACCTGCCGTCCTTACCCGGTCTGGCCTATATGTGATTCCAGACCCACAGCAATGTGGTTGATTCTTAATTGCCCTCTGAAATGGCCTAACAAGCTACTCAGTTGTAAAATCTTGCTAAAATAGCAATAATAAGAATAAAACCGGACGGACCACTCGGCACCAGACGCGACTAAAGGCAAACCAAGCCCAGTCGACCCTGCAAAGTCCTCCTCACGAACATCTGGGGACTTGTGCCAAAATTGTGAGAGCTGTCCCACAGACTAGTCAAGCAATAGCCAAACTCACAGAATCATACCTTTCAGCCAACGTCCCAGATTCTTCCATCATCATCCCTGGGAATGTCCTGTCCCACCGGCAGGACAGACCAACTAGAGGTGGTGGTACAGTGATCTGCAGTCAGGAGGGAGTGGCCCTGGGAGTACTCAACATTGACTCCGGAACCCATAAAATCTCATGGCATCAGATCAAACATGGGCAAGGAATACCACCGACTGTCTTCCCTCAGCTGATGAATCAGTCCTCCTCCATGTTGAACACCACTTGGTGGTAGCACGGGCACAGAATGTACTCTGGATGGGGGACTTCAATGTCCATCACCAAGAGTGGCTCGGTAGCACCACTACTGACCGAGCTGGCCGAGTCCTGAAGGACATAGCTGCCAGACTGGGCCAGCGGCAGGTGGTGAGTGAACCAACACGAGGGAAAAACCTACTTGTCCTTGTCCTCACCAATCTATCTGTCGCAGACGCATTTGTCCATGACAGTATTGGTAGGACTGACCACCGTACAGTCATCGTGGTAGATGAACTCCCGTCTTCGCACTGAGGACACCATCCAACGTGTTGTGTGGCACTACCACCGTGCTAAATGGGATAGATTCAGAACAGATCGAGCAGCTCAAAACTGGGCATCCATGAGGCGCTCTGGGCCATCAGCAGCAGCAGAATTGTATTCCAGCACAATCTGTAACCTCATGGCCTGGCATATTCCTCACTCTACCATTACCAACAAGCCAGGGGATCAACCCTGGTTCAATGAGGAGTGTAGAAGAGCATGCCAGGAGCAGCACCAGGCGTACCTAAAAATGAGGTGCCAACCTGGTGAAGCTACAACTCAGGACTACATGCATGCTAAACAGCAGAAGCAACATGCTATAGACAGAGCTAAGTGATTCCACAACCAATGGATCAGATCAAAGCTCTGCAGTCCTGCCACATCCAGTCGTGAATGGTGGTGGACAATTAAACAACTAACGGGAGGAGGAGGCTCTGTAAACATCCCCATCCTCAATGATGGCAGAATCCAGCACGTGAGTGCAAAAGACAAGGCTGAAGTGTTTGCAACCATCTTCAGCCAGAAGTGCTGAGTGCATGATCCATCTCGGCCTCCTCCCGATATCCCCACCATCACAAAAGCCAGTCTTCAGCCAGTTCAATTCACTCCACGTGATATCAAGAAATGGCTGAGTGCACTGGATACAGCAAAGGCTATGGGCCCCGACAACATCCCGGCTGTAGTGATGAAGATTTGTGCTCCAGAACTAGCTGCGCCTCTAGCCAAACTGTTCCAGTACAGCTACAACACTGGCATCTACCCAACAATGTGGAAAATTGCCCAGGTATGTCCTGTCCACAAAAAGCAGGACAAATCCAATCTAGCCAATTACCGCTCCATCAGTCTATTCTCAATCATCAGCAAAGTGATGGAAGGTGTCGTCGACAGTGCTATCAAGCGGCACTAACTCACCAATAACCTGCTCACCGATGCTCAGTTTGGGTTCCGCCAGGACCACTCGGCTCCAGACCTCATTACAGCATTGGTCCAAACATGGACAAAAGAGCTGAATTCCAGAGGTGAGGTGAGAGTGACTGCCCTTGACATCAAGGCAAAATTTGACCAAGTGTAGCACCAAAGAGTCCTAGTAAAATTGAAGTCAGTGGGATTCAGGGGGAAAACTCTCCAGTGGCTGGAGTCATACCTAGCACAAAGGAAGATGGTAGTGGTTGTTGGAGGCCAATCATCTCAGCCCCAGGACATTGCTGCAGGAGTTCCTCAGGGTAGTGTCCTAGGCCCAACCATCTTCAGCTGCTTTATCAATGACCTTCCCTCCATCATAAGGTCAGAAATGGGGATGTTTGCTGATGATTGCACACTGTTCAGTTCCATTCGCAACCCCTCAGATAAAGAAGCAGTCTGAGCCCGCATGCAGCAAGACCTGGACAACATCCAGGCTTGGGCTCATAAGTGGCAAGTAACATTCGCGCCGGACAATGACCATTTCCAACAAGAGAGAGTCTAACCACCTCCCCTTGACATTCAAAGGCATTACCATCGCTGAGTCCCCCACCATCAACATTCTGGGGGTCACCATTGACCAGAAACTTAACTGGACCAGCCACATAAATACTGTGGCTACAAGAGCAGGTCAGAGGCTGGGTATTCTGTGGAGAGTGACTCACCTCCTGACTTCCCAAAGCCTTTCCACCATCTACAAGGCACAAGTCAGGAGTGTGATGGAATACTCTCCATTTGCCTGGATGAGTGCAGCTCCACCAACACTCAAGAAGCTCAAAACCATCGAGGACAAAGCAGCCTGCTTGATTGTCACCCCATCCAGCACCCTAAACATTCACTCGCTGCACCACCGGCGCACTGTGGCTGCAGTGTGTACCATCCACAGGATGCACTGCAGCAACTCGCCAAGGCTTCTTCGACAGCACCTCCCAAACCCAAGACCTCTACCACCTAGAAGGACAAGGGCAGCAGGCACATGGGAACAACACCACCTGCACGTTCCCCTCCAAGTCACACACCATCCCGACTTGCAAATATATCGTCGTTCCTTCATCGTCGCTGGGTCAAAATCCTGGAACTCCCTTCCTAACAGCACTGTGGGAGAACCATCACCACACGAACTGCAGCAGTTCAAGAAGGTGGCTCACCACCACCTTCTCAAGGGCAATTAGGGATGGGCAATAAATGCTGGCCTTGCCAGCGACGCCCACATCCCATGAACGAATAATAAAAATAACATTTCAAGGCAGTTCTGCCCCAGATGGCTCCTGGGCAACCATAGAATTAGAACACCGAGGTTGTGAACAGTCAGGTTCAGCCTGAGACAGTGACCAGGGAGGGGAATGGAATTCGGTGGTGAGGGAATGAATTTTGTGGCTGAAAACAATGGCTTTGGTTTTCCCAATGTTTAATTGGCGGAAATTGCAGCTCATCCAGGACTGAATGTTGGACAAGCAGTCTGGCAACACGGAGGCAGCGGAGGGCTTGAGAGAAAGTGGGTGGTGAGATAGAGCTGGGTGTTGCCAGCGTACATGTGGAACCTGGCGTCATGCCTTTGGATGATGTTACCAGGTCATCATGTAGATGAGAAATAGGAGGTCGCCAAAAATAGATCTTAAGTTCTCCAGTATGTATAGGCATTGACCCTGTCTGAAATCCTGGGATCAGCTGATTAGCATACTGCTGGGCAGGACGTAGTCATGAGTCCCACCAACTTGAAATGCTTTAGGAGGACCAGAAAACTTGAGGGGGCGGAGGAAGGTGGATAACGTGGTCATTTAAAGGCAGCCTGTGCTTAAAGGTAACTGACAGTTACCTGGAAGTGGAAATAGCAGCAGAAAATGGAAGGAAAACAAGCATGGCAAATGTTACTGACTGAATTGAAGCAGATCTCAAGGCAGAGGAAAAATTCACTTTTTGGGATTAGAGGCAAAAAGCCTGCAAACTGCTGCAGGAATGATTTGTAAGGAAATGGAATTGGCAGTTAATGGGACATCTTTAACCAGCAAGACACCTTGAAATGCTGCAAAAGGTTCAGTAATCTGACAAGGGCCGCAAAGGTAGATGTTTTGGCAGCAATGTGCCAAGACTAATTAGATCCACAGAACCGCAGAGACAAGTGTGAACTGCGTGCTGTAAGTATTGCAGCATTGCCCTGTGGGGTGTCACAGTAAGCAAGGAATTAACAGCTGCAGTTACTCTATCTCCTGGATCCATCCAAATCACCTTCCCTCACACATATCCATGTATCAATGTCTTGGGGAAGTGTCCCCTTTCATGTCAAAGTTCTCACACAGCGGTTAATATTTCTTTTGAAAAGGAAAGGTTTGGTGTCTGTTACAGGCCATTAGAGCTTTTCATTCTTCATGCAGGAGACAATTGTTCATAATACCAGAACACATCAGGCGACAGGTGGAGAAGCACCAGGCATCAGGATGTTAACACCACATGAGGTTGAGGCCATGGAGATTCTAGGGAGCAATGCCTGAAAAGCAGCAGGACACAAAGAAGTTGGAGGCCCTGCAATCCATGTGGGTTAGTGCAGACCAGCTAAACGCTTGTGAGTTTGAAGAAAATTTATATGTATCATATCTGTAGATATAATTGTGTAGAGCCCTTAATAAAGCAGAAAAGGAATTGCTAACACTGACCCCATACATCTGCGAACATGCGAACATTCGAATTAAGAGCAGGAGTAGGCCATTCGGCCCCTCGAGCCTGCTCTGCCATTTGATAAAATCATGGCTGATCTGATTGTGACCTCAAGCCTTCTTTCCTGTCTACCTACTGTAACCTTTAACTCCCTTGTTAATCAGGAATCTATCTAACTCAGCCTTAAAAATATTCAATGACCCTGCCTCCACCGCTCTCTGGGGAAGGGAGTTCCGCAGACTTGACCCTCTCAGAGAAAAAATTTCTCCTCATCTCCGCCTTAAATGGGAGACCCCTTATTTTTAAACTGTGGCACCTAGTTCTAGTCTCTCCCACAAGGGGAAACATCCTCTCAGCATCTACCTCTTCTAGTCCCCTCAGGATCTTATATGTTTCAATAAGATCACCTCTCATTCTTCTAAACTCCAATGTATACAGGCCCAACTTGTCCAACCTTTCCTCATAAGATAACCCCCTCATCCCAGGAATCAGTCGAGTGAACCTTCTCTGAACCACCTCCAATACATCTGAAGGTCTTTGTTATTTTTTATCGCTACAGAAGCAAGAGCTTAAAATTCACAGGAAAATGGCCCAGAAGAAAAGATTCCATGAACATCATAACTGGGATGTGCCACCAGAAAGTTCCAGATTCCATAATTCGCGCCATCACTGGCACTCACCATCCCAGAAAGAGACACTAAATATGAAATAGATAGTGTAGATGAGGAATTGTCACTGGGTGAGTCATTGTACACAAGGAACTCAGAGGATGTGAGAGTGGAAGAGGATCTTGATGTTCTTCAGTGGAAGCTCAGGAAAAGTCAGTCCCTGGCTCTAGAGTGGATGGATGATGATCTCAGGGGTCACACCATGCAGAGAAGGATGATAGTGGAGCTACACACACATATTGTGTGTCAACTGTCCGTGACTGTGGTGCAGTCCAATGCACTTCTCTGTGGCACCATAAAAAAGAAAGACTTGCATTTATATAGCGTCTTTCACAACATCATGACATCCCAAAGCGCTTTACAACAACAACAGGAACTTGCATTTATATAGCGCCTTTAATGTAGTAAAACATTCCAAGATGCTTCACAGGAGTGATTATCAAACAAAATTTGACACCATGCCCCATTAGGAGATAGCCAATGAAATACTTTTGAAGTGTAGTCATCGTTGTAATGTGGGAAATGTGGCAGCCAATTTGCGCACAGCAAGGTCCCACAAACTGCAATGTGATAATGACCAGATAATCTGTTTAGGTGTTGGCTGAGGGATAAATGTTGCCTGGGCACCCACTGAGAACCCCCCATCTCTTCTTTGAAATAGTGCCATGGGATCTTTTACGTCCACTTGAGAGGGCAGACAGGGCCTCGGCTTAACGTCTCATCCGAAAGATGGATATTCAGTCAGCAGTGCAGCCTGGAGCAAGTGGCAGCTGTTGCAACATCTGCATACATCCCCTCTAACAGGGAGGCTTCCAGGCCACTGAGTGCCTCCAATGTGGAAGCATTTACTAATAGCCTGCAAGCCTTGGGAGACCTAATGGAGAGAGCAATGACTTTCGGCTTTCAGATTTTGTCAGAGCAGTATCTCAGAAAGCTTGGAGGGCATCAGATACACTCTCTCTCAGGGGTTTAGGGATAATAATGATTCCATTATCTCTGTTCTCCTGCAGATCAGTAGTCGCGAGTGTTCTGGCTTTCAAGTGGCACTTAGAATAAATGTAAGAATAGGCCAAAGGAAATATCATAATGACACAAGGTGTAAGAATGATACTAATTCTTAGTTTATTGTTATGAAATTTCTTCAAGACCCATAATGATGTGTTGGGTACTTTAATTTGTTTGTATTTATTCATTCCAATATAAACTGAAACGGCAGGTGCTAATATGGATTTATGGATTTTATTCTATTCAGAGATTCATACATGTTAATCTAAGTGAAGCCACTGAAAAGGGATCCTGGGGCAGTAATTGCCAGTAGCTCCCTCGAATTTTCCGGTGGGTAAAATATGTAGCATAATAGTTACATTCTCTTGCAGTGTGTGGTCCCTTCGTGTTCCTGTTCGTGATGTACTCTGGAGCTTGTCCTGTAGAAGGGTGAACAGCACCTCCAGGGCTCAGATTATCTCCAGACATAAGTCTAATGAGATGATTGGAAAAGGAATGACGTGGTCTGTACACAGTGCTTTGAATGTATGCCAGTAGTGGCCAGCTCGTCTCTGTATCCGGCTGATTTGCTGGATTTGCTTGGATTTGCTGATGTGTGATAGTTTAAAACGGGTGATAGTGAATCGGTTTTACATCTCTCCCGATTTTTATTTCTATTGATGTCAGTAAAGCTGGTGTCACAGTGGCACTCAGGTAACTGGGTCCGGGGTTCGGGGATTGCGAGGGCCAGGGAATGCAGGGCCGGGGGTCGGGAAGGTCGAGGGAGGGAGATCGGACGTCGGGACTGGGAGTGGGCACTCCTGCTCCTCCCCGCTCCACATTCAGGTAAGTTATTTACTTTCTTGGTTGGGCCTAGCAGGCGATCCCTAGACCTGGTTTCCCTGAGTGAAACCAGCACTGGTGCGGGCTGCTTCAGAGCAAACCAATCTTAGAGAGGGGATATCAAACAGGCATTAGGCCCCTTATTTGCATATTCAAAGAGACTAACGCCTGTTTCAGTCATAGATAAAGGACGAATATTTGTTGTCCTTACCCAATGTGGCAAGCTGCATACTTCTGGCTGGTAATTTGCACACACTTCCTGCCCACCATATTGGGGCCTTAGTAGTCCGAGTAGCGCTCGAGAAACAGGGAGGATCAATTTCTAGGCCCAAGTTTCTAAAGTCACGGTGAGCTATAAATCAGGTCATAAAGGAGCCTACTTTCAACATTTTCTGAACCGTCTGCAGCTCGCCCCATTGTTTGCTGATGTTATCTCTGAGCCTTGTGAATGGACACCTTAATGATCTGATTCATCCTAGAGTGCAGTGCTTTTCTGTTGTGGTTGTTTCCCTTGTAGAGAGGTTGTCTGTCTAAAATTACATAATTTTTGAAAATACTAGAGTCAATACCATTGATTTGCACTCACCAAGAACAGAGTGATTGAGCTGGGTGGTAGCGTGAAATTTGCACCTTATAAATTCTTTACAATGCAGAGACCCACTCTGTTAGTGAGTATTATTGGTAAAGCACAGAGAACCTCCAGCTTCTATGTTCCTGTTGGTGGTCAGCAGTCTATGGTGCAGAAATTGGTCGGCGCCCAATTTCGGGCGTGAAGGCGGCGATGCGGCCGCAACCTGTGCCTGAACTGGGAGGCCCAAACGACAGCCCAAAATTGGGCCTAAACTAAATAATCTGGGCGAGTTACCGGAGCCTGTGGCACCGCTTAAGGCTCCTCGGCCTTCTGCAGGAATGAATTTCAGGCTGCCTGCCTCACTAGTCACAGCCTCAAGTAAGTGCTATAGGGACTGCTCCACCTTGCTCCACATAAAAAATTTAAAAATACATTTTAACTTACCTTTTTTGGTGGCAGCTGCTTGCTAGGCCGCATCCATACCAGCAAAACCTGAATGGAGCAGGCCCAGCGCCTATTCTTTTCAGAGCCTCCCAATTTCTGAAAGGGGTTCTAAAACATTATCTTATGCCAGGAGCCTAATGCCGCCCCCGCCTTGGGATGCAGATTGGTCCCAAGATTGGTCCAAGTAGTGCCTGTTTTACACCTGTGCAATGAGGTCCAATTTATAGGCCAAAGCCTCTTTCCAGCAAACCTTCTTAATTTTCAGCATTTCCTGCCTAAATGCATCTTTACAGGATGGAAACAAATGAGCAATAACAGTAAATCTGAAAGGCTTTTGGCTTCATGGATTCTAAGTAGCTAATGTAATTTCTGTGGGCAAATGAGAGTGCGTCCCACGTGTGAACTGAATAAGTTCTTTGTAAAATGGTATGTAACTTTTTATTCTACAAACCACATGGTATGAAAACAACTTAAACTGTAAGGTATTCATTTTAATTTTTAAAATTTTGAATTTAAGAGTGGGGAAAATTTGAAGGCTTTGCAATTCTAGAAGTCTTTCATCACATTGTTTTGAATGATGTGGAGATGCCGGTGATGGACTGGGGTGGACAAATGTAAGGAATCTTACAACACCAGGTTATAGTCCAACAGTTTTATTTGAAAATCACAAGCTTTCGGAGCTTTTCTCCTTCGTCAGCTTTTCTCCTTCTCCTTCTCCTGACGAAGGAGAAAAGCTCCGAAAGCTTGTGATTTTCAAATAAAACTGTTGGACGATAACCTGGTGTTGTAAGATTCCTTACATTTGTTTTGAATGCAATGTTGTGAAAGTTGCATTTCAGATTCACAAGTAACCCTTGCTTTTTCACATACTAGATAACAAAAGATTTGTTGTTTATTTTATATATTTTATGATTAAACAAAAAGTTTATACACGTGAAATTTTTTGATGTTGTGACATATTGAGCAGGTTTTCTGTGAGAATGTTTGGCTAGTTCATAGCCTGATTTTCATATTGATAACCATCCTCTCTGTTCTCCACCCCAAAAAGAGTATCCTGGTCATACTGTGCACTGAAACACTAAAATGCTGTGCCTCCTAAAGCGATTAGGAAGCAGTTTCTTCCCAACTCTACCTTACCACCACCTCCCTCGACCCCTCCACTGTCTCTGATTTGTTCGACATCCAATGCTGGATGAGCAAATATTTCCTCCAACTAATTGTTGGGAAGACCAGTCCCCGCCACAAACTCTGTTCCCTAACCACTGACTCTATCCCTTTCCCTGGTTGATGTCTGAGGCTGAACCAGACCGTTTGCAACCTTGGCGTCCTATTTGACCCCGAGATGAGCTTCCAACCACATATCCAATCTATCACCAAGACCACCTACTTACACTTCCGTAACATTGCCCTTCTCCGTCCCTGCCTCAGCTCATCTGCTGCTGAAACCCTCATCCATGCCTTTGTTACTTCCAGACTCGTCTATTCCAATGCTCTCCTTGCCAGCCTCCCATCTTTCACCCTCCATAAACTTGAGCTCATCCAAAACACTGCTGCCCATATCCTAACTTACATCAAATCTCGTTCACCCATCACCCCTGTAGTTGCTGACCTACATTGGCTCCCTGTCCGGGATGGCTTCGATTTTAAAATTCTCATCCTTGTTTTCAAATCCCTCCATAACCTCGCCCCTCCCTACCTCTAATTTTCTGCAGCTGTACAACCCTCCAAGAACTCTGCGCTCCTCCAATTTTTGCCTCTTGCGCATCCAAATTTTTAAAATTCATTCATGGGATGTGGGTGTCGCTGGTAAGGCCAGCATTTATTGCCCATCCCTAATTGCCCTTGAGAAGGTGGTGGTGAGCCGCCTTCTTGAACCGCTGCAGTCTGCGTGGTGAAGGTTCTCCCACAGCGCTGTTAAGTAGGGAGTTCCAGGATTTTGACCCAGCAACAACGAAGGAACGACGATATGTTTCCAACTCGTGATGGTGTGTGACTTGGAGGGGAACGTGCAGGTGGTGTTGTTCCCATGTGCCTGCTGCACTTGTCTTTCCAGGTGGTAGAGGTCGTGGGTTTGGGAGGTGCTGTCGAAGAAGCCTTGGCGAGTTGCTGCAGTGCATCCTGTGGATGGTACACACTGCAGCCACTGTGCGCCGGTGGTGAAGGGAGTGAAAGTTTAGGGTGGTGGATGGGGTGCCAATCAAGCGGGCTGCTTTCTCCTGGATGGTTTTGAGCTTCTTGAGTGTTGTTGGAGCTGCGCTCATCCAGGCAAGTGGAGAGTATTCCATCACACTCCTGACTTGTGCCTTGTAGATGGTGGAAAGGCTTTGGGGAGTCAGGAGGTGAGACACTCGCCACAGAATAACCAGCCTCTGACCTGCTCTTGTAGCCACAGTAATTATGTGGCCGGTTCAGTTAAGTTTCTGGTCAATGGTGACCCCCAGGATGTTGATGGTGGGGGATTCAGCAATGGTAATGCTGTTGAATGTCAACGGGAGGTGGTTAGACTCTCTCTTGTTGGAGATAGTCATTGCCTGGCACTTATCTGGCGTGAATGTTACTTGCCACTTACCAGCCCAAGCCTGGATGTTGTTCAGGTCTTGTTGCATGTGGGCACGGACTGCTTCATTACCGCAAGGGCTGCGAATGGAACTGAACACTGTGCAATCATCAGCGAACATCCCCATTTCTGACCTTATGATGGAGGGAAGGTCATTGATGAAGCAGTTGAAGATGGTTGGGCCTAGGACACTGCCCTGAGGAACTCCTGCAGCAATGTCCTGGGGCTGAGATGATTGGCCTCCAACAACCACTACCATCTTCCTTTGTGCTGGGTATGACTCTAGCCACTGGAGAGTTTTCCCCCTGATTCCCATTGACTTCAATTTTGTTAGGGCTCCTTGGTGCCACATTCAGTCAAATGCTGCCTTGATGTCAAGGGCAGTCACTCTCATCTCACCTTTGGAATTCAGCTCTTTTGTCCATGTTTGGACCAAGGCTGTAATGAGGTCTGGAGCCGAGTGGTCCTGGCGGATCCCAAACTGAGCATCGGTGAGCAGGTTATTGATGAGTAACACTCAAGAAGCTCGACACCATCCAGGACAAAGCAGCCCGCTTGATTGGCACCCCATCCACCACCCTAAACATTCACTCCCTTCACCACCGGGCGCACAGTGGCTGCAGTGTGTACCATCCACAAGATGCACTGCAGCAACTCGCCAAGGCTTCTTCGACAGCACCTCCCAAACCCGCAACCTCTACCACCTACCACCTAGAAGGCAGCAGGCACATGGGAACAACACCACCTGCACGTTGCCCTCCAAGTCACACACCATCCCGACTTGGAAATATATCGCTGTTCCTTCATTGTCGCTGGGTCAAAATCCTGGAACTCCCTTCCTAACAGCACTGTGGGAGAACCTTCACCACACGGACTGCATCGGTTCAAGAAGGCAGCTCACCACCACCTTCTCAAGGGCAATTAAGGATGGGCAATAAATGCTGGCCTTGCCAGCGAAGCCCACAACCCTTGAACGAATAAAAAAAAAAGTGCCACTTGATAGCATTGTCAACGACACCTTCGATCACTTTGCTGATGATTGAGAGTAGACTGATGGGGCAGTAATTGACCGGATTGGATTTGTCCTGCTTTTTGTGGACAGGACATACCTGGCCAATTAACCACATTGTCGGGTAGATGCCAGTGTTGTAGCTGTACTGGAATAGCTTGGCGAGAGGTGCAGCTCATTCTGGAGCACAAGTCTTCAGCACTGCAGCCTGGATGTTGTCGGGGCCCATAGCCTTTGCTGTATCCAGTGCACTTAGCCGTTTCTTGATATCATATGGAGTGAATCTAATTGGCTGAAGACTGGCTTCTGTGATGGTGGGGATATCGGGAGGAGGCCGAGATGGATCATCCACTCAGCACTTCTGGCTGAAGATGGTTGCAAACGCTTCAGCCTTGTCTTTTGCACTCACATGCTGGATTCTGCCATCATTGAGGATGGGGATGTTTACGAAGCCTCCTCCTCCCGTTAGTTGTTTAATTGTCCACCACTATTCACAACTGGATGTGGCAGGACAGCAAAGCTTTGATCTGATCTGTTGGTTGTGGAACTGCTTAGCTCTGTCTATAGCATGTTGCTTCTGCTGTTTAGCATGCATGTAGTCCTGAGTTGTAGCTTCACCAGGTTGGCACCTCATTTTTAGGTACGCCTGGTGCTGCTCCTGGCATGCTCTTCTACACTCCTCATTGAACCAGGGTTGATCCCCTGGCTTGTTGGTAATGATAGAGTGAGGAATATGCCGGGCCACGAGGTTACAGATTGTGCTGGAATACAATTCTGCTGCTGCTGATGGCCCAGAACGCCTCATGGATGCCCAGTTTTGAGCTGCTAGATCTGTTCTGAATCTATCCCATTTATCACGGTGGTAGTGCCACTTTTAGTCACTCCACCATTGGCGGCCGTGTCTTCAACTGCCTAGGCCCTAAGGTCTGGAATTCCCTCCCTAAACCTCTCCACCTCTCTCCCTTTAAGACTCTCCTTAAAACCTACCTCTTTGACCAAGCTTTTGGTTACCTGTCCTAATTTCTCCTTATATGGCACAGTGTCAAATTTTGTTTGATAACGCTCCTGTGAAACGCCTTGTGACGTTTTACTATGTTAAAGGTGCTATATAAATGCAAGTTGTTGTTGTAATTGCCTATATGGGGAACTCCTGATCTAAATCAGACTGTTGGGCAGGGTCACTCAATGTAGTCCAGATAGTTTCCCTACAGAAAGAGAGGCAAAAGCAGAGAGCAAGACAAAGCATTCACCATGACATCTAGTTACAGAGCACTTTTGCTTACAGCCTACGAATATGACACCTATGTTTTCCCACAGTTGAGATAGCATTGAGGAACTTAAATGGTAGGAAATACACAAATTTAAAAATAATTATGTTTTTGTATATAAATCTTTCCAATATTAAAAGGAACTCAAATTGAATATCAGTGATTTTTCTGGCAGTTTAACGAGAATTTGCAAAATTCCGTCAATGTTGGTGAGATATCAAAATCTGCATACCACAAAAAAATTGTCTTTTACGAAAACAATTCATAAACTGATTACAAAAATCACTTATGCCACTGAAAAACATGCTGCTATATATCAAATGTACTGAGTTTATCAAAAATGGCTGCTCCGTGATAATAAATGGTTTAGTCAGTGGTCTCATAATTTATTCAGTGGGTGAGAGTCATTTATTGCCTTGTAAACTTGGCAACATGTGTTGCTTAAAATGCAAAAGAAGAAGACCCCAGTATGTCTACAAATACATTAATGCACTGCATTTTTGTACACTTTAATCAAAGATTTTTAACAAGCTCCAGCAGCGATACTCGATGTGAAATCAAATCTATTAAAATCTAGGTCAAATTCTGTGTGGCACAGAGAACTGGGGTAACAACAGAAGAGAGAAAAATGCCCAGTTTTGCATACACAATCTCCAGAGCATTGCCCTATTTCCTGTAACCTTGCTGCATATGAAGGGTAATGAAATGAGAAGAGAGATCAGTAAGACTCATTGGGTTTAACCCCTTCATGTAACACAAGCCTCCATTGAGTTTGAGTAAAATTCCTGCTGCAAGGCATTAGCCTAGATTTTAGTTTGTATGTATTCCTATTTTTGTATAGAATCATTATACTTTCTGTGCAGTTATCTGTGGATTGGATGCATGTAAAATCTATATCCCAAAGGAATTTTACACAATCAAATAATCAGCTTTATTTTCAGCAATTTTTTGGCCAGGGAACTGCAAGGAGCAGAAGGGTTCTTTCTTAAAAGGTGACATCAAGCCCTGCTTCCATTGGCTGATATTAAAGCCTCTGGCTGATCAAAAATAACTAACATTTAGGGCGCTAAATTGGGCCGTGTAGTGCCCGTTGTTTCGGCGCTACACGGCCTCTCCAACATCCAAGATGGCGTCTTAGCTGCGCACGCACGTTTCCAGCATGGTGTGCACCAGACGCCATCTTGGTATAGGAGTTAGCGGATGTGCAAACACCAAACGCCGGAAGCATGTGAGGTAAGGAGAAAATACGTGCAATCGGTGTGCAACGCTGATTTAAAGTGATAGACATCATTTTGGTACTTAATGCTCACCTCAACACCGATCATCTGAACATGTCTTAGAGTGCCTGGAGGACCCCCCAACCAGCGCTATTTAAAGGGACCATGCAGGTGTTGCAGGTTAGTTGCTGGATTGTTGCTTCTGGCTGCTGGTGGAATAGTAAGTGTTTTTTGAAGCTCCCTATATTTACTGAGAGTTGCTACAGTACATTTGAAAGTTCTTTGGCAGGTATTGCCCTACAGTTTGGAAAGTTACAACTCTGGTTGAACAACATTCCTGGCAACCATGGGCGGTCTGCTAGGGCTCCCGCTGGGCACTGAGCATGACTGGGAGCATGCAGAGAGGCCACGCACAGCAGGTCAAGCTGCGAGGAGAGGGAGGAGGAGGAGGCACAGGGCACGGAGCAGGAGGCCGTATCCAATGAAGGCCTTCCGGGACCAATTCTCTTACCTCAACATGACAGAGGAGGATTGTATCCAATGCCTGAGGTTCACCAAGGAAGCCGTGACTGAGATCTGTCAACTAGTGCGGCCACAACTGCAGCCTCAGAGCAGGACAAGGACAGCATTGCCTGTAGCTGTGAAGGTCACCATGGCGCTGAATTTCTACAGCTCAGGAGCATTTCAGGCCTTTGCTGGTGACATGTGCAACATCTCACAGTATGCAGTGCACTGCTGAATAAGGGAGGTCACAGCGCACTGTACC
Source organism: Heptranchias perlo (assembly GCF_035084215.1). Taxonomy (NCBI): domain Eukaryota; kingdom Metazoa; phylum Chordata; class Chondrichthyes; order Hexanchiformes; family Hexanchidae; genus Heptranchias; species Heptranchias perlo. The sequence continues at coordinate 48,216,371 of NC_090335.1, forward strand.
TGATGAGGAACAGGTTCATCGCCTCCCCTCTCCACAGAGACAAGCAGAACGAGTGAGCATGGGGGTTCACTCGCATTGCTGGCTTCCCCATGGTGCAGGGTGCCATTGACTGCTAACACATTGCCCTGCGTGCCCCGCATATCAACTCAACCGTCTTTGTCAACTCAAAGGGCTTCCACTCCCTCAACGTACAGCTGGTGTGTGACCACACGCTTCAAATCATGCAGGTTGATACACGCTACCCTGGGAGCAGTCACGACGCCTTCATTATGCGGCAGTCCAATCTGCCAGCTATTTTTCACCTGGCTCGGCAAGTTAAAGGCTGGCTACTGGGCGACAAGGGCTATCCCCTCACGCCGTGGCTCATGACAGCAGGCCTATAATGACAGCCATGCTGCCACACGCAACATCGTGGAGCACACCATAGGCCTCCTCAAACGACGCTTCCGCTGACTGGACCAGTCTGGAGGAGCCCTGCAGTACTCCCCCAAGTAGGTGGGTGGATTCGTGGTTGTGTGTTGCATGCTGCTCAACCTCGCCATCATGAGGGACCAGTCTTTGCTATCAATGAACGGAGAAGACCCTGAGCCAAAGGTGGAGGAGGAGGAAGAAGAGGCTGAGGAGGAGGAGGAGGAAGAGGCTGAGGAAGAAGAGTAGTCGAAAGAGGAAGTGGAGGAAGACGCAAGGGTGCAAGAGGGACTACACGTCTTGTCTGCAAGGGCTCTGTGTGCTCGCCTGATCCGTGCCTGCTGTCAATAATGTCGACTGCATCCCCCCCCAACACCAACAGTCCTACACTCTCCACCTTTCCGCTCCCACAAGACAATCAAATCGCCCTCCATCTGATTGCACATTGGTTTCCCCCTCAGCTCATCGCACAAATAAAAACCACCACCAAATACAAATTCAAAGTCACATTTATCAATGAATAAATGAAATTATGCAAACAGAACAGAACTATTCACCCTTGTGCATTCCCTTAGTTCCTTTTGTTCGCGTGCCTTTACCTATCCTAGTGCTTCTATGAGGTGCTTCCCCAGTGGCTGGAGCATGGGTGGTGGAAGGTTGCTGGCCATCAACGGAGGAGAGTGCAGATGGCCTTGGAGTACGACCTTGAGCAGCTGTGGGCCAGGAGGGCCCGGCTTCAGACTGCACCATCTCAGCCTGGGCTGCAGCAGTCTGGCCTGTCTGTCCAATAGTCAACAACAAGGGCACTGGCGGAGTGGCAGGGGTGGGAGTAGGAATGCTGTCGTCCTAATAGAGGACAGCAGGCCTGGCTGCCATGGTGCCACTGCCACTCTCCCGGGGTGGCGCCTCAGCAATCCTGGTGATCAGCTGGAGAACGGATTGCTGGAGTGCTGTGACACCCTGGAAGCCCCATTCCACAGTGGTCCCCAGAGCCACGATAGCAGCAGTCTGAGCAGCAACTGTAGCTTGCAGACCTTTGATGACATCGGTTTGTGCTGCAATGGAATCAGCGACATTGGCCATCAGATGCTGCATCATGGTGGGTTCCACAGGTGTGCTGATGGAGGTGAACCACCCGTTCCATGTGGGAAAGGATGGGCTCCAAGCTCTGTGCAAAGCCCTGTGCCAAGTTAGAGCTGGACTCCTCCATGCCACTTGTCATTGTGCACAGGCTTTCTGGCAGGTTTTCCAGTGCCCCAAGCATTTGGTGGTGTATGCCCATCAGCCGTCTTCTGTAGCCTGGCCCATCAAAGTCCTCATCTGACTGCTCTGCAGCAGAACTAGTGAGCAACCTCGCCCTCCGGCGAGCTGGCACCTATGGTATCTGTTCCCTCCGCCCTGGCTCCTGCGCACTTGTGCTCGGTGTCTCTCCACGTGCAGATCCCTCCTCTATCCTAGCCTCTAAAGGACGCGCAGTGTCAGTCTCTGAGCCGGTGGAGGCAAGTGTCAGATCGAGTGATGGTGTGGCCTCCTCCTCCTCCTCCTCCTCCTCCTCCTCCTCCTCCGCTGCTGCTTGTTCTTGGGTATCTGCAATGATAAAGGGAAACAGGTTGAGTTATGGAGCGGGGAGAGGAGCAAGTAAGACGTGCGTGCCGCCAGCATCTGCAGCACGTGAGTCAGAAAAGATTATGGGAGGAGGGAAATGTGGGAAAGGAGAAAGAGTATTAGATATGCAGAGAACCCCTCCATCGGGACTTCCAGTGCAGCGTGTTGCCACGGCTGCAGTGACGGCCCGCCCAATGATCCAAAGCACTGTCTCCTCCAGGGTGGGTGAGGACATGTAAGCGTCCCCTTCCACCCCGTCCACCCTCAGTTGCCAGCTGTTATGCGCCACCTTCTCGTACAAGACGGAGGACAGCATGTCAGTGAGTATCCTGCAAGGTGTGTGGATGATGTGCCTGTTGTGGTCGAATAGCTGCCAGTGTGTATGACCTGTGAGTGGTGGTTGTGTGGCTTGCAAGTGTGGTGCTATGTGCGGGTCAGATGCAGCATGCCAAGTGCAGCATTGCGTATGGATGGGCAGTGTTTATTGGTGGTTGGGTGACGGGGAGTGTGATGCATGGAGCAGTGGTGCAGTTGGTAGGATGTGCCACTTGACACTTGCATTCACTCACCTTGACCACTTGTGTCAAATCATTGAACTTCTTTCAGCACTGAACCCATGTGCGTGGTGCCATGCTCCTGGCATTGACTCCCTGCACCACAGCTTGCCAATGCCTGCGGAGCTGCAGTCTGGAGGGTCTCCTGCCACTATGTGGGTACATGTTGACCCTCCTTTTGTCCACTTCTTCCACCAGGGCCTCCAGTGCATCATCGGAGAAGCGTGGGGCCCTCTCTCGCCCCGACCTGCCATCCTCGCGGCCATCCTAGTGAACCGTGCATGTCCCATTTAAAATGTGCACCTGCACCTTTAAGAGGTGCAGGCTGCTGATGACGTGCGCTGAGCATGCCCCATTTCCAACTTCCTCATTCTTCTTGCTGCTAATTATCATGATATCTCCGTGCAGCCTCTCAGCAGTGCAGGAGATATCATGTTAATTAGCAGGCAGCACGAAGTTCACGTGCAGCCTGCATAGGGGCCATTTTGTGTGGGCTAATAGAGCATCACCCTACCTACACCTGAAAATGGCCCTTATCCAATTTTTTTTCCCCCTTAGTGTTTTATTGAGCACATGCTCCAATTAACAATTCACTGATGCAATGGTTACTAGATACACCAAACCCTGAGGCAGAGAGGTATACCTTTAGAATAGAAACAAAGGAATAACAACCTGGAATTTCATGGTAAAAAGATGATACACTTCTATCACAACACTTCTATCACAGCACATAGCTAAGCCTGGAGCTGGAAAAGCACCAAAATGTGTAGGAAACTACCCTGCAGGCTTATTCTACCCTTGTCTTCCACTGCCCAAGCCTTCATCAGCACTCCTGTGTGGAATTGTATGAATTTGGGCATGCAATAGATATCCCTTTCGATTCAGCAGTGTCAGTCGCTCCCAGAAGTGGACCAAGCTTCCCCTTCCTTTAATGAGAGTTGACTCACTGTCATACATCTACTTGTATGGTAGTACAACCTGGGAGTGTAACAGTGAAACTCCCTAGTGACCTGAACCAGATCTCTATCTTTTGCACACATACTCCTTCAATCTCTCTAAAAGTGACCAGGTTAACACTATGGGGTTTGAATTTCCAATGGGATCCTCCCAATCATTCGGTATAACTTGGGAGGAAGATCAATGGAAACACTGGAGAAACGGCGTAAAAAGATCAGGAGAACTCGCTCCGTAATAATATCCGTCTCCGCCCCTGCCTCAGCCCATCTGCTGCTGAAACCCTCATCTATGCTTTTGTTACCTTCAGCCTCGACTATTCCAATACTCTCCTGGCCGGCCTCCCATCTTCCACCCCCTTATGCAAAACTCTGCTGCACACATTCTAACTTGCACCAAGTCCCCTTCACCCATCACCCCTGTGCTCGCTGACCTACCTTGGCTCCTGGTCCAGCAACACCTCGAATTTAAAATTCTCATCCTTGTGTTCAAATCTCTCCGTGGCCTTGCCCCTCCCGATCTCGGCAACCTCCTCCAGCCCTACAACCCTCCAAGACCTCTGTGTTGCTCCAATTCTGGCCTCTTGTGCATCCCCAATTTCATTGCCCCACCATTGACGGCCATGCCTTCAGTTGACTAGGCCCTAAGCTCTGGAATTCCCTCCCTGAACCTCTGCCTCTCTCCTCCTTTAAGATGCTCCTTAAAACCTACCTCTTTGGCCAACCTATCCTCTTATCTCCTTATGGCTCGGTGTCAAATGTTGTCAGATATCATTCCTATGAAGCACCTTGGGACGTTTTACTATGTTAAAGGTACTATATAAATGCAAGCTGTTGTTGAAACTCAACCCCTTGGTGAGGTGAAACTTGGTACAAATCATAAACTGCTCATTTCCCCAGTAAGATGAAATTACAGACCAAAAGGTATGATTAGTGTCACTACTTTCAATCAGTATAACTTGTATTCATGTTGGAATGTAAAATAAAGAACATGCAATGCTACATCCACACAAAATCAAAGTTTCAACCAAAGATTTTATTCTAATCCTATGACAAGGACATACTCCCTCCTACCCAGAGCTTGTTCCCCTCTGTGCTCTTGTGCAGGTGCCTGTGGTGCAGCACTGTGGTGTGCAGCTGCAAGTGGCAGAAGTGCACGCCGTGCCTGGAGAGGATGGTGATGTTCCTCGTCCTCGGACGTACTGGTGAATGCAGCCATCGGACCCCCCCCGCCCCCACATCCTCATAGTCAGTTTGAGAGGGTCCGAAAAGTTGGTAAATGTGTGTAAACAGAACAATTCTGAGCAGAAACCAAGAGTTTTCAGTCTAAACACAAAGATCTCCGAGCCAAAAGTTTATCTGAGAGAACTGAGTGCCCTGCTGCAATAACTCACCTTTTATCCCCATCTGTCAAACAAGGATTTAAATGTCCAAATGGCTGCCGGATGAAACATGACACGTTCCCCATGGCGTGTTTCACACAGCACGGGAAACACGCTGAGGCAGTGTTGAAATTGCTTACCTTCATTCTTAATTAGATTTATGTACATTTCAAGTACTTTAAGTACTTGAATTACTGCTTTAAATATCGTCCCGTTGGCTTTAATTGCCGGTGGGACTTCCAACAGATTCGGGAACGGAGCGCGCAACCAGATGACTCTGGGTGCGCGTTCCTAGGCGTGTTGGAGTGGGGATTTCAGCCCACTCCTGGAAATCCTGATTTTCTTCGCTCCCCCCCACCAGCCCCCAAGGCACCCGCACTTTTGTTTCAAAATCAAGCCCATAAAATTCTTAGAGGGCTTGACAGGGTAGATGCTGAGAGACTGTTTCCCTCCAGCTGGAGAGTCTAGAACTAGGTGTCATAGTCTCAAGACAAGGGGTTGGCCATTTGGGGCCGAGATGAGGAAAACTTTCTTCACTCAGAGGGTTGTGAATTTTTAGAATTCTCTATCCCAGAGGGCTGTGGATACTTGGTTGTTGAGTATATACAAGACTGAGATCACTAGATTTTTGGACACTCAAGGGATATGGGGATAGGGTAGGAAAGTGGAGTTGAGGTCAAAGATCAACCATAATCTTATTGAATGGCGGAGCAGGCTCGAGGGGCCGTATGGCCTATTCCTGCTCCTATTTCTTATGTTCTTACGATGGTTTATTTTTAATCAGAATAATTGACTTATTCCTTATGAATGACACTTGTCAGATCTGCCCCATCACCAAAATTCTGATAGAGAATATGGACTAATTGTGGCTTCACCGGCACAATCAAGTTAGTGGGATGGTTAACCATGATCAGAAACTGTCGAGCTAAAAGGCCAAGCATAGATGCTGATGTTTTTTTATTAGATATTCTATCTATTCCTCAAAAATCAATAAGGTTCTTGAAATATTGTCAAGCATTCATAAATTAATTAAGCATACAGTACTTGCAGTAATACTTAAAGATACACTTAAAAGACAGCACTTATACCACAGCTGATGGTTGAGGAGTCAAATGCGTTACAGTTCTGAGCTCAGAATATAGATTGATCAAACAATTACGAATCTAAATGCTCATTACAAACTGCCACTTTTTATGCACTTCTCTTACCCGACTATGTGGCAATTCACACCTTTCTATATTACATTGTTATGATAAATAGTGTCTTTGATAATGTATCATTCAACACTGATTCGATTATGTTCTGTTCTTGCAGTTACAGATCTGTATTACAATGACTGACATGGGTGCAAATAACTCAACCAACACATGTCTGTTTCTAACTCTCTTAACATTACTACAGAAATCACACTCCCTAATTTTCCACTTCAAGACTCTGTTATTTCTCAGGCTAGTGCTTATTTTAAGTAATACTCCAAGGCCTCCCTTCTAATGAATGAAATTTTTCTCCCTCTCTTTGGTGCAAAGTGGGCTTTTCTGCCTGACTTGTGTCTGTGTTGCTGAAGATAGTAACCCTTTCTTACCAGTTTCTCCTATTAACTTCTCATTAAACAGCTGGTTACTACCTTAGAATTGCTGCATAAATGTAACTATTTTAAGGCATTACAATTTAAGAATCATACTTCCTTACGTAACAAACAAAGGTCAAAAGCTAACATTACTACAATATAAAGAAAAATCAATAGCAATATTACATTAGACGACTTCACGTCAGTCTGATTAACCCTTTCCTTACACTTACTACAGGAAGCACTGAGCAATCCATGCAAAAAAGGTTTTCCACTGTGCACCTTACAATACTTTCAGCAACAACCTATAAAATCAGTACTAAAGTCTAGGCTGTGGGGCCCAAGGAAATCAAGAGATTATCAACTTGCCTTATATGAGGTTGTCCACACCAGATTTGGACAAATGTACATGATTTTATTTGAACTTTGTGGATTAATGAAGGCTGAAGCTGACATTACCACAAAGTGGTGTTCCAATTGCAGGGAGGGATAGAGACCTCAGTACAAATTCAGGTAGAAATCGAGGGTTATGTTCAGTTGCAGGGAATACTGGAACGCGGTTATGCTCAGGTCCTGGACCTGTTGATTAAATTGGAGAAGCATGTCAATGATTTAGCTGCTGTGCTTACTCAGATCGTATTTGAGATCAGGTTCATACTAACCACACTTCATCTATATTAAAGTACATTTCTGTCAGCAGCCATGCATAAAACAGTTCATCTACAATGACTCATCACTGCACTGGTTATCTTTGCTGCATCTAAATCATTTCGGTATATCTTGGAGCTTTCTCTTGATCAGTAACGCTCAAATTGTTTTCACTAAAGTAAAATATGTAAAATAGCACTTGATGGCTTAAAGTTGGGCACCTATTCAGGAGGCAAACTGGATATAGATCTGACATGGGGGAAGAAGCTGTACAAGAACTAAATATACAAGGCAATACCAGTTTACACTTCAGAAAAATAAATAAAATTGAATCATTTCTCCAGCACAAATTGTTCAACCAAGGCAAAAACTTAGTTCCAGGTTTTTGTCATATTTCAAAACAAATGAATAGGTTTAAATGCAGTTTAGGCATGTTATTTGTTCAAAGATTTTAGAATTGAGATAGATGACAATGTCGCCTGCACACATTTGACTGCAACATCATTCAATGTATTTAAGCAAATCATTTACGAATTGCAGGAACAGCAGTGAGCTAACAATCAGACACTAAGGAAAATCAATTGAAAGTGGTAAAGATTTTCAGCACACATTTTAAATGTGATAAGGGTCCTTTATCGTCGCTAGAGAGAAATCAGAAATAATCATTTGTAAGAATATATGATCAATGATGTGAAAAGATTTGATCATGGTTTTAGAAATACTAAGCCAAGAAGGATAGATTATAGGATCATAGATAAATGTAACATAATGGTTTCAATAGCTTTAGCAGAACCCGAACTGTAAATATGAGAACACAGTTTTTCCAACTCCTTTGAAATCAGGGAGTGTGTGGAAATTGACTAAATATTCTTATTTTCTGTTACTATAAAGTATCTTAGTGATATACTATAAAAGGAGGTATAATTGTGCATTTTTTTCTATTTCTTTGGAAAATGCTAGTTGATACTTTATGGTTAGCGAGGTTCAACATCTAACTTCAAAAAAAGATTCTTTCAATGTTAATATTGTACTAAGAAAAGCAGCATATGTCTAACCTGCATTATGAGTAAAACAATTATAAGACGGGAAGGCTACATTTCATGATTACCAGTACCGACTGGAAGCTGCAGACCCATTATGAAGGATTGATACAGCTTCCCTTATGGCTCAGTGAATTTATATAAGGAGTAACTGAGTCATGCAGACCAGTTTGTGCCAGATTGCACTCCCAGCTTGTGCTGAGCTAGCAGGATGTTAATAAGGCCTAGCTGTTAAAATCACACGGACCTCCCACAGGATTCGGCAGCTTTCTGCCCGGGAGTTAAAATTCACACTTAAGAAATTTATTTGGTCTTAAAAAATATTGCACTTTTACAGTCTCAAATTTTAAAAAGTTTCAATTCAGATTCCTTGAAAAATTCACCTTTAAATTAAACATATTAAGCACAATCAATGTTATGTTTGAAAACAAAAAGCATTTAATACTTTTTGCTCAAGTTTCTTAAAGTGGGTACAAGTTTGAACATATTGAGACTGAAAATCAGCAATTGCATGTCACAGTCGTAACAATGGCAGACCAGAACTTCTTCTATTCCACACACTTACTCGCCTGACCTGGTCAGAATTTCTGGTGTCAGCTTAGTTAAATAAAAGTAGATGGTCTCTTGTGCCAGTATTAGCACAGCTGGGGAACCCAGCAGCTAAAGGGCCAGAAATTGTGGTGTTGGCAAGCTTTTGGGAAGCAGTGCCAGCAGAAGAAATAAAGAATAAATAAAGATTGTCCCTTTTCTACAGGGGCCACTTTCCGTACAGCAGCCAATCAATTGGCAGATGGCTGCTGTAAAGAAACCGGTCTGTAAGAATCTGGTGGGCCTCATTACTGCCTTCTTAAAAATATTCTACATCTGCTTCATGCTGGTGTACAGTACGTGAGAAGGACCGGTGGCAGGAATTCAAATTACATCGACTTAAATCGAAACTACAGCACAGAAACAGGCCATTCGGCCCAACTGGTCTGTGCCGGCGTTTATGCTCCACACGAGCCTTTTCCCTCCCGATCAGGATACCCTTCTATTCCTTTCTCCCTCATGCGCTTATCTAGCTTCCCCTGGAGTCATACCTAGCACAAAGGAAGATGGTAGTGGTTGTTGGAGGCCAATCATCTCTACCCCAGGGCATTGCTGCAGGAGTTCCTCAGGGCAGTGTCCTAGGCCCAAACATCTTCAGCTGCTTCATCAATGACCTTCCCTCCATTATAAGGTCAGAATTGGGGATGTTTGTGATGATTGCACAGTGTTCAGTCCCATTCGCAACCCCTCAAATAATGAAGCAGTCCGAGCCCACATGCAGCAAGACCTGGACAACATCCAGGCTTGGGCTGATAAGTGGCAATTAACATTTGCGCCAGACAAGTGCCAGGCAATGACCATCTCCAACAAGAGAGAGTCTAACCACCTCCCCTTGACATTCAACGGCAATACCATCGCCGAATCCCCCACCATTAACATCCTGGGGGTCACCATTGACCAGAAACTTAACTGGACCAGCCATATAAATACTGTGGCTACAAGAGCAGGTCAGAGGCTGGGTATTCTGCAGCGAGTGATTCACCTCCTGATTTCCCAAAGCCTTTCCACCATCTACAAGGCACAAGTCAGGAGTGTGATGGAACACTCTCCACTTGCCTGGATGAGCGCAGCTCCAACAACACTCAAGAAGCTCGACACCATCCAGGACAATGCAGCTCGCTCGATTGGCACCCCATCCACCACCCTAAACATTCACTCCTTTCACCACCGGTGCACTGTGGCTGTAGTGTGTACCATCCACAGGATGCACTGCAGCAACTCGCCAAGGCTTCTTCGACAGCACCTCCCAAACCCGCGACCTCTATCACCTAGAAGGACAAGAGCAGCAGGCACATGGGAAAAACACCACCTGCACGTTGCCCTCCAAGTCACACACCATCCCGACTTGGAAATATATCGCCGTTCCTTCATCATCGCTGGGTCAAAATCCTGGAACTCCCTTCCTAACAGCACTGTGGGAGAACCGTCACCACACGGACTGCAGCGGTTCATGAAGGTGGCTCACCACCACCTTCTCAAGGGCAATTAGGGATGGGCAATAAATGCCAGCCTCGCCAGCGATGCCCACATCCCATGAATGAATAAAAAAAAATGCATTTATGCTGTTTGCCTCCTCAACTACTTCTTTGTAAACAATTTTACAACACCAATTTATAGTCCAACGATTTTATTTGAAATCTACAAGCTTTCGGAGGCTTCCTCCTTCCTCAGGTAAATGTAAATGTAAATGTCACTTCTTTGTGACAGGGCATTCCACATTCTTACCAGTCTTTGGGTAAAGAAGTTTCTCCTGAATTCCCTGTTGGATTTATTAGTGACTATTTCATATTTATGACCTCTAGTTTTGGATTCCCCCACAAGTGGAAACATTTTCTCCAAGTCTACGCTATCATTATCTTAAAGACCTCCATCAGGTCACCCCTCAGCCTTCCCTTAAAAGAGCCCCAGCCTGTTCAGCCTTTCCTGATAGGTATATCCTCTCTGTTCTGGTATCATCCTTGTGAATCTTTTTTGCACCCCCCTCCAATGCCTCTATATCATTTCTATAATATGGAGACCAGAACTGTACACAGTACTCCAAGTGTGGTCCAACCAAGGTTCTATACAAGTTTAACATAACTTCTCTGCTTTTCAATTCCACCCCTCTAGATATGAACCCTAGTGTTTGATTTGCCCTTTTTATGGCCTTATTAACCTGTGTTGCTACTTTTAGTGATTTGTGGATCTGTACCCCTAGATCCCTTTACTCCTCTATCCCATTTAGGCTCTTATTATCCAAGCAGTACGTGGCCTCCCCCTTATTCTTCCTATCAAAATGCACCACTTCTGGCACTTGACATCAACCTGCCAGTGTCGCTGCCATCTGTGACATCAATTTCAAAGGGGCCGAATGTAGACACTCCCCAGGCAACGCCAGCATTTTTCTGAGGGAGTGGAACCTTGGCATAACAGGGCCCCGTCACAAATTGGCACCTCTACCGGGTGTCATCATGCTCCAGATGACCGGATTCACAGGTTTTTGAGGCCATTCACAGTACACTTTGCTAGTGAAAATAGTTAAGAATTTATGATTCCCCCTTCCATTTTCTGGCTAAAATCAATCACATGGAATCTTCACAATTTATAGTCAGTTCCATTTATCTTTAGCTTCCATCTGCAGCCCAACTCACAGCAAAGATTGATGTGAAAAGTGAGGCTTACTGAACTGTAGTTTATGAAGCAATCAGCTTCTCCTGCAGTCAAAAGGATAAAATAAAATCCTATTTATAAGTGTGCTTACTAAAAAAAGTTTCAATCAATAAACAGTCAATTACAGTTTTCTGATCAGATAAACAAACAAAGGAAGACCATTCCAGGCTTTATTCTCCCCATTCTCAGATTCTAATAGAGGCATAGTAATAGCACTGTAAATCATGTAGTGATTGATTGATCTTCTAAAAGATCAGAGAAGACTCATGACTAAGCTGCTCTAGTCACCCTTGATTTGTATCACTGTCTAAAATAAGATCAAATAACTTGTCTATTGAACAAAGAATTAACTTCAAAACACATCATTACAACTGAAGCTAATTAAATGTAAACAATCTTACAACACCAAGTTATAGTCCAACAATTTTATTTGAAAATCACAAGCTTGTGATTTTCAAATAAAATTGTTGGACTATAACTTGGTGTTGTAAGATTGTTTACATTTGTCAACCCCAGTCCATCACCGGCATCGCCACATCGAAGCTAATTAAAGTGTTGCTATTTCGTTTGCTGGCTCTTGGTAATTTCAGATTTATTTAAGTTCAAGAGTCAAATTTTGAAAATCTGTCCAAAACAAAGGCCTGAATTTTAACTGCTAGCGAGTTTTCAGTGGGAAACCGCACTGGTGAGTTAATTTCCCACCCGCCTGTGGTAGAATGAGACCTGGCCGATTTTAACGGAGCTTGTTTGAATCCTGCAGGCCAACTTCACACCCGTTCGAGGTGGGTAGTCAGCGAGAAGAGATGGATGTTGGCAGGATGCAGTCCAAAGGCTGTCCGTCGGGGTCTCGTGATTGGGAATGGGAACATGAGTCAGAGGCAGGGGAGGCCTAAGCTCTTCCTGGCCTCAAAAGCAAAGTTAAAAATAGTTTAAAAGCTTTTTGTCGTATTCTGGCCCCAATCCTCTTCCTTGCTAGGTGGGCCTGGCAGGAAACTTACTGTGGCCTCCTGCTCAGAAATCTAAAGTAATCCAAATTCAACCATTTTTTAAAAAGAATTTAGGGCAGATTTGGCTTTCCATTAGTCATGATCCATTAAAAATATTATGGCTTCAGACAAGTCTTAGTTTACATGTAAATCTCTCTCACTCTTTTAAAATTGAAATCAGTAGGAAGCTTTTTGAATGTTAAGTAGCCAGCCTTGAATTTAATGTACCAAAAAGTAATCCCATACAGTCATTTAAAGTAATATCTGTATGAGAATTGATTCAAGTAATAAAATTATTTCAGTGTTGCCATTAAATGTTATAATTTCAGGAGGGAGGGGGTAATTTTGACTTTGGCAAAGTGTAAAATAGGCAATATTGATTCAGCCGCCTGTTATACATCTCTCCTGATTTTTATTGCCATTGAAGTCAATAGAAATAAAAATCAGGAGAGATGTATAATGGGCAGCTGAATCGATATCGCAAGTTTTACACTATTGCCCAAAGTCAAAATTAACCCCAGGGTTTTTAAGCACTATTTCCCTCAGTGGTTTAACAGCAGTTTTCATAAATGCACTTCTGTCCTCTATGATCCAAGAGCTCACCTGTTCTATGCACCAAACTTGCAAAAGTGTGTGTCCGAGGTGGGGTTGCCAACTCTGGTTGGACATTTCATTACATGACGTCCCAACTCCAACCACCCTGTCAAACAGCCTTTTTATACCATCTCCCAGTATTTTTATAGCTAGCTAATAAACAAAAGTATTTGAAGAAAATGAACAAAAACACACAATTTTTAAAAAATGCCCCTATTTTTGGCCTGCGTTGCTTACAGCAGGGACCAGGAGATTAATCTTTAATTCATAGTGACTTCAGGACAATCCCGGAGGGCTGATAGCCCTATTCCAAGGGCTAACAATTATCCCATTAATTTGCTTACTGGATTTATATAGTTATGTTCTACTCTATCTGGTTCTCATCAAAAAACAGTAGATATCACCTCACAGTTAAGAGGGCTACAGGTTAAGTCACTAATAAATTTATTATAAACAAATAGTAAAAGGAAGCACAATTAATGGAAGGTACTAACGTTACAATATCATACATGTAACATATGATTCTATCTGCTGAGAGACAAAGGGCTCTATTTTCGCACCCGCGATCGGGTGCGTTCGTGGTGGGGGGACTGCGAAAATCCGGGATTCCCGGGGCGGATCCGGAGCCCGGCTCCAACCCGCCCCATTTCCGGGTTCCCCAGTGACGTGCTCATATGCGCGCGCAGCCTCCGCATGTGGGACTCCCGCCGGCAATTAAAGCCAGCAGGGAGCAACTTAAAGTACTTGAACAGGTACTTCAGGTTGTTTACAGACCTGATTGACCTGATATTTTAGGAGGGATTGGATTTGGCATTTAACTGAGACTGTTTCCCGTACTGGGGGAAACACTCCCAGTTGAAATGGACGTGTTGCAGCCATCAGCCTGTGGCAGCTGCAAAGGTCCATTTGACAGGTGTGGGTGGAGACTCTCACTCATTGCAGGAGGCCACTCTGTCACTTTGGACAAAGTTTGGCCTGCACCACCCTCCTCCTAACAATCAAATGCATAAACTTGCACACTTACCCTAGTGTCCAGACACATTTACGTACCTTGCGGACCCCCTCAAACTTCCGGATGGGGGCCGCTGTAGCTGCAGTCATGACCTCCTCGGAGGGCGAACAGCATTACCGGCCTCGCCGGCCATGCCATCCACCTCTGAGCTGCACAACACAGTGCTGTGACACATCCACCTGCACAGCAGGAGGGAGGGCAACCACAGAGAGAGGTGCATCGCAGAGGGCACTACCCTCGCCACAGGGTCTACAGACCGAGGCTCAGCTTCCTGGACCTCTCTGAGCAGCAGTGCACATGGAGGCTCAGAGTCACTCGACATGTAGTCGTGGACACCTGCAGCCTCCTTCATGCCGAGCTGCTCCCGGCTGGCCCGAGCGCCATCTTCTTACCTGTTGCTGTCAAAGTCACCACTGCCCTCAACAACTTCTGCTCCGCATCCTTCCAGGGTGCCACCAGGGACATCGCCGGCATCTCTCAGTCATCTGCACAAAAGAGCCCTGCAAATACACCTACACCCACTCTGCAGTGACACAATGGGTGGCATCAAGTGTGTGTGTTCATGGTGAACCCCATGAAAGGGACCTATTCCACAAGCCAGTCAAGAATGGGCAAGACGTGGCAGTAGTGGTGATAATAATATTTATTGTGCATGTGAAACAAAACAAATATAAATGAAAAACATGACAAATCGTCAGACACCCTTGTGCATTCCCTTTGTGCTCACAAAACCTTCGCCTTGCGTTTCCGGGAACCCCTACGTGGTGCTACCCCTGCGGCTTCAGCAGAGGTAGTGGCAGGTTGCTCTTGTCCATGCCCTGACCGATGAGATGCTTTGGGCTGACGCCCTCTGGGTTTGGGTGCCCATGAGGGCCCCTCCAAAGACTGCTCCACCTGCACCTGTGCAGGGGCAGACTCGGCCACCTGGAGAGGGGGCAGCATTGCGGGCACTAGTTGAGAGGGGGGCAACGGGGGAGACATGGGAGTGCTTTGAGTGGTGTCCCCACTTCCATGTCCCCTTTCACCATCATCCCTCTCGTGGCCCAGGCCCACATCACTCCTTCCACCCTGCTGGACGGAAGTTTGGAGGAGTTGTGTGAGGCCTTGGAAGGCCACCTGTAAAGTATCTGCCAGCCTGTTCAAGGCTGCAGAATGTTGCTCACCCTGAATCCAAACGGCCGTTGTCAGGGCCTGAATGGATTCATTGTTGAGCCGTGCTTGATGCTTGAGGGAGGCTAGCCTTTCCTCCACCGCAGACATTCCCGCACCTACCCGCGACATTATCTCAGAGATGCCTTCACGTCCCTGCGACACTATCTCGGAGATACTCTCCTGTACCTGTGCCACCATTCCCCTCATGCAGGAGTTGGACTTCTCCATCCTCTGCGCGATTGTGGAGAGTGCGCGTGGCACCTGTTCCAGCACCTCGGCAATGTTCTGCTGCCCCTTGATGACTCTCCTTTTCATGGCTGGCCCCCAGGGTTCAGCATCTGGGTCCAGCTGAGCAGAGCCTGGAGAAGAGTGCTCCCACCGACGCGGACTCTCCACGGCTGCCCCTGCCACCAGGGTCTGCTCGTGCTCACAGGTGCGTGGTGACTCACCATGTGCAAGCCCAACTAAGTGAGGACGGGGACCCACCGAGGTGTATGTATCTGCGCTGGTGGATGCATGGCTCAGATGTGATGATGGACCCTCAGAGACCGGCAGGTCCTCTGAGGAATTGCCCTCCACGGTCACGGTGCTCGCAAATGGGCCTGCAAGAGAACAGAGAGCAATATTAGGCATGTGGACAGATGTTGAGGTGCTGCAGATGCCAAGTGATGCTAAGATCATTCGCTATCATGAGTGCTGAGTGTTAGCTTTCTGTCACCGGCCGCTTGTGCAATCCCAGCCTCGGCATCCGCCACAGACAGACACTCCAGCGTGCGGCTGATGTCCAATGCCTGCTGCTCCGCGTCCGTTAGGACCACCTGGTGTGGTGGGCCCCCTCCAGTCCTTGCCCTCTCCCGGGAGTTCTGGCATCTCTTCTCCTATCAAGGCAAAACACAGAGGCGTGATTGAGTGATGGTTGCATGGTGAGCCGCCGCATACATTGGTGTGGGTGGGGTTGAGCGTGAGGGAGATGCATGGGAGGGTGCGTGTGAGACATAGCCATGAGATTGTATGAGGATTGGGTTGTGTGGTAGTGTTCGAATGGGGACAGGGGCGGTGAGTACGTGCAGGCAAGGTGAGGATGATAGTTGAGTGGATGTGAGGAGTGATGCGAGAGCATTGTGGTGGCAGCGCAGAAGGGGTTGTGTGGTAGTGGAGGTGATGTGGAAGACGGAGTGTGGGAGAATGCGTAAGTATACTCACTTTGCCTAACCTGGTTAGATCATTAAATCTCTTCCTGCACTGGACCCAGGTTCGTGCCACATTGCTGCAGCTGGTGACCTCCTCGGCCACCTCCAGCCAGGCCTTCTTCATGGTGGAGGGAGGGCACTTCCTCCCATCAGACAGGAAAAATATTTCCCTCCTCCTCCTCACCCCATCCAGCAACAGCTGGAGTGAGGAGTCTGAAAATCT
Organism: Heptranchias perlo; assembly: GCF_035084215.1. Lineage (NCBI taxonomy): Eukaryota > Metazoa > Chordata > Chondrichthyes > Hexanchiformes > Hexanchidae > Heptranchias > Heptranchias perlo. The sequence continues at coordinate 48,232,922 of NC_090335.1, forward strand.
TGGGGCAGCCTTCCCTCTGGCGTGCTCCATGGTTTAGCATTGGTTGTTTGCTGCAGGAGGAGCATTGGTGGACTGCCCCTTTAAATAGGTCTCCTCCAGCTGACAGACCTTACTGTGCATGCGCAGTCCGCCCACCACGCAGCTTACCAGCAGGAAACTCGGAAGCAAAGGTAAGTGGCTCCAATTAGCCTGTAATTGCGTGCAGAGCACACCGATTTCACCAGGCGCGTTACCCACGCGCCCAGTCGACCCCCCGCTGAGAACCCGCCGCCCTGCTAATTTCGAGCCCAAAGAAACCACATGCATGAGTCAACAGGTTTGTTAGTTAATTGGGTCAGTCTTCAAAATGGAATAAACCAGTTGTTTTGTCATCAGAATTCTGCTTTTTAAATCAAAGGGAAATCTACAATTTAAATCAATAAACCAATCTGCTCTAAAATTAAACACCATTTTGAACATTACAATTGTGGAACAGACAACGCAGACCTTGTCACAGTGAAGTACAAATAACATTTAGTTACCTGAAATATAAAAATTACTTCCAGATCCAGGTCATTGAAAAAAAAGTCTTTTTAGGAAATGCACAAGTTATAATCATGTTTTATTTCCCATTGCTTATTCACTAGAATTGATATATTTTGGTAATTATTGGTGCTCATTAAGATGAGGAGTGTCAGTGGTGGGGAATGGAACACTTTCCACTGTTAGTGCATAGTTCAAAGATCCATAAGGCAGAACGCTAGCACCAGAAGACTCACGCATGAGGGAAGACGGAATAAACTGGGGCTTTCCAATCTTGAAATCAGGTGACCAGGAGAAGACATCTTAGATGAGTATAAGATTGTAAACGCTGTTACACAGGCCCACCGTCTCATAACCTTCTTCATACAACACACAATAGTCCATCAGAGCCCAGAGCCCAGAGCCCAGAGCCCAGAGCCCAGAGCCCAGAGCCCAGAGCCCAGAGCCCAGAGCCCAGAGCCCAGAGCCCAGCTACCTGCCTCACCTATTTATTCTCACCTGGCTGGGGAAGGTCATCCACTGCTGCCTCAATTATATTTTAAAGGTGAGGTTTCTTAAAGGGCCATACCCTTATTTGGGGATCAGGATCCTCATCAGCCTACGGCTGACCTACCGACCCTCAGTCATTCTGCTATAACATGCAGAAAAGGTAAATCTGGAACACTACTTCAAATTAAACAGAGACAGCAAAACAAGAGGGCACCAGTTCAAACTAGTGAAAGACAAGTTTAAGACTGATGGCAACTAATTCTTCTACATACAAAAAATGATTAACATATGGAGTGAACTTTTGAGTTGGGTAATGGAAGCAAAAGTCCTGCAATCATTTAAGAAACAGTTGGATATTGTGATGGGGGACTGTAGTTTTTTCTGGCCTAGAGCATTGGATGATCAGCTAGGAAGAGCTGAATAGCTTTCTGCATTGATATATATATATCGTGGTCTTGTAATACACTAAATTAGTCTCGATGGGGGCTGAATTGGACTGCGTAGCGCCCATTGTGTAGGTGTTAAGTGGACTCCTAAGCCCTGAAAATGGTGTCCGAGATGCGTGCGCACACTTCCTGCGTGACTGCGCAGGGCGCCATCTTGGTGAAGACGTTTGCGCACACGCACCTAACGAACATTGGCAGCATGTAAAGTAGGGACATTATGACATTAATCAGTGTGCAACACTGATTTGAAGCAGCCGGCGGCATTTTCGAACTCCCCGCTCCAGCTAACACACTGCCCTAACCTCGTACTGAGAGCTGAACAGGACTTAAAGGGTATGAAGGACCCCCCACAAGTACTATTTAAAGGGATCATGCAGGAATTACAGGTTAGTTGCTGGATTAGTTATTCTGGCTGCTGGTACAATTGTGGGTGTCTATGGCAGTTTCCTGTACTTGGAGAAAGTTGCAATATTACATAGAGAGTGGTCTGGCTGATCATGCAGTACTGTTAGTGGCATTTAAAATAGTGTGCTGAACAAGGTTGACTGCACACATATTGCCATGCGTGATTCAAATCAGAACTCAGTCATATTCATGAACAGAGAGGGATTTCACTCCCTCAATGTGCAGCTTGTCTGCGATCGCACACAGTGCATCATGCAGGTCAATGCCCACTATCCTGGCAGTAGACATGACTCCTTCATTCTGCAGCAGTCCACGCACTATCTATATTTCAACCAGGACGGCAAGTTAAAGGCTGGCTATTGTGCGACAGGGTTATCCCCTCATGATTCTGGTCCAGAACGCATGCACACGTGCGCAGCAGACGTGCAAAGAGAGCCATGCTGCCACATGGAACATCTTTGAGCATATCATAGACGTCCTCAAGCAATGCTTCTGTCTCCTAGACTGCTCCAAAGGAGCCCTGCAGTACTCAGCTGAGTAGGTATCAAGATTTGTCATTGTACACCACATGCTGCACAACCTCGCCATTATGAGGGAACAGCCCTTGCCACCGCCTATCCGGTGAGAATCTGAGCAAGAGGAAGAGGCAGAGGAGGAAGAGGAGAAGGAGGAAGAGACAGAGGAGGAAGTGGAGGAGGGGAGAAGGATGAAGTGCAGCAGGAATTGGAAGAAGAGGCAGGGAGGCAACAAGGTAGACAGGCCCTGTCTGCCAGGGCTCTGCGTGATCAGATTATTAATGAACGATACCAGTAACCTCAACAACACCTCCTCATTCACCAACAGTCCCACACTCCTTACCTTTCCTCTCCCACATGACCACCAAATCGTCCTCCTTATGGTTACACATTGCTTCCTCCCTCAGCTCATCGCAGAAATAAAAAACACCACCAAATGCAAATTCAAATCCACATTTATAAATTAACACGTAATAATACAAACCAAATGAGACTATTCACCCTTGTGCATTCTCTTAGTGCCTGTTGTTCGTGTGCCTTTACGAAATAGTGCTTCTACAAGGTACATCCCCAGTAACTGGAGCATTGGTGGTGGAAGGCTGCTGATCTTCAATTGAGGAGAGTGCCGATGGCTGTGGAAGGTGACCTTGAGCAGCTCTGGGCTGGGAGGGCCCGGCTTCAGACTGCACCATCTCGGCCTGGGCTGTGGCAATCTGGCCTGGCTGACAGGCAGCAGCAAGGGCACTGGCAGAGTGGCAGGGATGGGAGCAGGAATGCTGTCATCCTGAGAGAGGACAGCAGGTTCGTCTTCCATGGTGCCATTGCCATTGTCCCGGGACAGCGTCTCGGCAATCCTAGTGATCTGCTGGAGAAGAGATTGTTGGAGCACTGTGCCACCCTGGAAGCCCCATTCCACAGGGGAACCCAGAACCATGAAAGCAGCAGTTTGAGTTCCAAACGCAGCAGTCAGATCTTGGACGGCAGACGTTTGTGCTGCAATGGAAGCTGTGACATTGGTCATCAGACTGTATCATGATGGGTTCCACAGTTGTGCTGATGGACGTGATCACCCGTTCCATGTGGGAAAGGATGGGCTCCAAACTCTGCATAAAGCCCTGTGCCAAGGTGGAGCTGGACTCCTCCATGCCCCTTGACATTGTGTGCAGGCTTTCTGGCAGGCTTTCCAGTGCACCAAGCATTTGGTTGTGTACGCCCATCAGCCTTCTTCTGTAACTTGGCCCATCAAAGTCATCATCTGGCTCCTTTGCAGCAGAACAAGCATCCGACCTCACCCTCCAGTGTGCTGGCACCTATGGTATCCGTTCCCCCCGCCCCAACTCCTGCTCACTTGTGCCCAGTGTTTCACCACATGCAAATCCCTCCTCTATCCTAGCCTCTAAAGTATGCGCAGTGTCAGTCTCTGAGCTAGTGGATGCAAGTGTAAGATCGAGTGACGGTGTGTCTGCATCATCACTGCCATCTTCCTCTGCCTCCTCTGACGGTGCCGGTTCCAATTCTTGGGTATCTGAAATGACAAAGGGACAGGGGTTGAGTTGTGGTGTGGGGAGAGGAGAAAGTAAGAAGTGCGTGCTGACATCATCTGCGGCACGTGAGTCAGAAAAGATTTTGGGATGAGGGAGAAGTGGAGAGTGAGAAGGAGGATTAGATATACAGAGACCCTCATCATCGATATCTCCAGCACTGCCTGTGGCCACGGCCGCATCGACAGCCCGCCCAATGATAGACAGCACTGTCTCCTCCCTGGGGCCGAGGACGTGTAGGTACGCCTGTCCACCCCCAGGTCTTTCCTGCTGCCTGTTGTTATGCACCACCTTCTCCTGCAAGAAAGATGGAAGTGTGTCAGTGAGTTTCCTGCAAGATGTTTGGATGGCGGTCATGGTTGAATAGCTGCCAGTTTGTGTGACCTGTGAGTTGTGGGTGTGCGGCTTGCAAGAATGGTACATTGTGAGGATGAGATGCAGCATCTGATTTGAAGAGTTGAGTACTAATGGAAAGAGTTTGTTGGTAGGTGGGTGACGGGGGGGTGTGGTGCGTGGAGCAGTGGATGAGGCTAGTGGTGCAGTTGGTAGGATACGCCACTTGCCAGTTGAAGTCACTCACCTTGACCACTCGTGTCAAATCATTGAACTTCTTCTGGCACTGCATTCATGCGCGTGGTGCGATGCTCCTGGCATTCACCTGTGTGCCACTTCCTCCCACTGCCTCCTCAGCACGTGACTGGAGGACCTCCTGCCCCCCACTGTGGGTAAAGCATGCCCTTCCGTGTGTCCACCTCTTGCACCAAGGTCTCTAGTGCGTCGTCTGAGAACCTTGGTGCACGTTGTCTCACAGACCCAGCCATTCTTCATTATATTCCAGAACAAAGTTAGTTACCACATCAATTCCAGGTCTCCCTACAGCCACAGTGCACCTCCCCTTTAAGAGGTGCAGGCTGCCTTTAAATAGAGCTAACCGCTCCCGATATTGGGGCCCCCTGCTGGTGCGTGCAGCCAATCAACAGCGCAGGTAGCGCTGGCTGCACGCAGCAATCACTGCAATTGCCAGGCAGCACAAATGTTATGTGCTGCCTGCATCTCAATGACCAGGCGCGGGTTAATCACGCACCGCAATCCCAGCGCCCGTTTTTGGGGGTTAACCAAATTAACCCCTATTGTATCCAACAGGAAAGACTGACATTTCAGTTTTGGAATGGGACAAAATTAAATCACAAACAATTATTATAAATCATTATGCTGTTTAAATTATTGTTTTACATATCTCACCACTGATCCCTCAAAAATATAAATATGTAAAACATTATGAATGTCTTGAATATGAAATTAAATTCTACAGAATTGTCATGGTGTTTCTCATTGGTATTAATCCTGTTAAAAGGTGAATTGGTTGAAGCAGTATAGCCTTAAGCAAAAACAGGTTAACTCTCATGGTGGAAAGCACACTGCAGTAGAATATATATTATGAGGGAAACAAGCTAGGAAATATGGTTACTATGATGGAGTGTCTGCTTTGAGAGCTCATCTGTATGTGTGGAAAGCAATGCTTTCTAAGACGAGCTTTCATAACAAGTACAGTATCCTTGTAACCAACAGAAGACCTTAGCATTTGTTTTGCCTGATGAAGATCACTGAGGCCTCTTCATACGGGTTCACTGATGTACAATATCTTTATTTCTTATTTTCTCTTGCCCTTTTTCCTCTTTATTCCCCAGTCCTCTGGCATCACCCCCTTAAATATGGGGGTGGTGCCAGAGGACTGGAGAATTGCAAATGTTACACCCTTGTTCAAAAAAGGGTGTCAAGATAAACCCAGCAACTACAGGCCAGTCAGTTTAACCAGTGGTGGGGAAACATTTGGAAACGATAATCCAGGACAGAATTAACAAGTCACTTCACAAGTGTGGATTGATTAGGGAAAGCCAGCACGGATTTGTTAAAGGCAAAACGTGTTTAACCATCTTGATAGAGTTTTTTGATGAGATAACAGAGAGGGTAGATGAGGGCAATGCAGTTGATGTGGTGTATATAGGTTTTTAAAAAGCATTTGATAAAGTACCACATGGAATAAAGGGGGCAACAGCAACATGGATACAGAATTGGCTAAATGACAGGAAACAGAGAGTAGTGGTGAACGGTTGTTTTTCAGACTGGAGGGAGGTGTACAGTGGTGTTCCCCAGGGGTCGGTGCTGGGACCACTGCTTTTCTTGATATATATTAATGACTTGGACTTGGGAGTACAGGGCACAATTTCAAAATCTGCAGATGAGACAAAACTTGGAAGGGTAGTGAACAGTGAGGAGGATAGTGATAGATTTCAAGAGGATATAGACAAGCTGGTGGCATGGGCAGACATGTGAGAGATGAAGTTTAATGCGGAAAAATGCGAGGTGATACATTTTGGTAGGAAAAATGAGGAGAGGCAATATAAACTAGAGGGCACAATTCTAAAGGGGGAACAGGAACAGAGGGGTCTGGGGGTATATGTGCACAAATCATTGAAGGTGGCAGGGCAGGTTGAGAAAGCGGTTAAAAAAGCTTACGGGATCCTGGGCTTTATAATTAGAGGCATAGAGTACAGAAGCAAGGAAGTAATGATGAACCTTCATAAAACACTGGGTCGGCCACAACTCGAATATTATGTCCAGTTCTGGGCACTGCACTTTAGGAAGGATATGAAGGCCATAAAGTGGGTGCAGAGGAGATTTACTAGAATGATTCCAGGAATGAGGGACTTAAATTACATGGATAGACTGGAGAAGCTGGGATTGTTCTCCTTGGAACAGAGAAGGTTGAGAGGAGATTTGATAGAGGTATTCAAAATCATGAAGGGTCTAGACAGAATACATAGAGAGAAACTGTTCCCATTGGTGGAAGGGTCAAGAACCAGAGGGCATAGATTTAAGGTGATTGGCAAAAGAACCAAAGGTGACATGAGGAAAAACTTTTTTACACAGCGAGTGGTTGGGATCTGGAATGCACTACCATGTGGAGGGAGAATCAATCATGGCCTTCAAATGGGAACTGGATAATTACTTGAAACAAAAAAATGTGCAGGGCTACGGGGATAGGCCTGGGGAGTGGGACTAGCTGGATTGCTCGTGCACAGAGCTGGCACGGACTCGATGGGCCGAATAGCCTCCTTCTGTGCTGTAGCCTTTCTATGATTCTATGATTCATCTTTGCAATTTTTTTCTATATTTCTTACATTGTCTTTCAAATTCTTTTTTCTTTTTTTTTGCTATATTGGGATATTTTCAAATTATTGGAGATTGGATACCCTACAGAAATGCACACAGTGTTTAGTTTTTTATATATAGTTTTAAGACTTTAAAAACGTTGAGATAATCCATGGCCTGAAGAACTCAAAGTGTGAAATATTTAATCACTCAAATTGTTGTAGGAGAGCAATTACTCTCACAGTGTGAAAACTTTGCTCATTCAGCATTATTGGATTAAAGAATAAAAAGGTGGCAAAGTGAGTTAACACATTGGGGGGCAATTTTCAACTGCCAGCTGGCCGTATCTCACCTAACAAATCAGCGACCAGCAGAGGAAAATCTGTGGAGTCCTTGGACACCCATTTCCCCACCTGATTCAATTGTCAGGCAGTTTTAAATGGGCACCCAGCATGCCCCCCCAAAACAGGCGGCAGGCTGTTTAAATATGCAAATCGGGGTTCTACATAAGTTGTAGGATTCCAATTGCAATTTTCAGGGAGGAATGGGCAGAGCGTCCGGAGTGCATGCGAGTCTTAATTTTTCCAGGAGACAAGCAGACTTACAGAAAGTGTAAGTTTTTTTTTGTTCTTAAATTTTTGTGAGGCCAAGAGGAACATTCATGCTCCTCCGAGCACCACAAAAATCTTTTGGCTCACTGATGGTCCTCCCCCCTCCCTCAGGATCCACTCATGATTCGATTCTGTATCACTACTTACAGCAAATAAAGTAATGAAATATGGCAGACTATCTCTATTAGTGGGCTCACTTAATATTTTCTGGTCAGTCTTGTTGCTGAATAATGTGGATTAAATTCAAAGCAAAGTCTTAAATTTTGGATTAGGATGAGATAATCTCTAATTTATATCATCCCAAAATACTCTCAGAAAATTGTATTTGAAAAAAGATCCTCTTACCCATGTTTCCACATTCAATCAAAATAAATTCACTTAGAAAGGCACGGAGTAATCGAGGCCAGTCAGCATGGATTTGTTAATGGAAGGTTGTGTCTGACTAACTTGATTGAATTTTTTGAGGATGTAGCAAGGAGGGTCGATGAGGGTAGTGCATTTGATGTAGTCTACATGGATTTTAGCAAGGCTTTTGACAAGGTCCCACTTGGCAGACTGGTCAAAAAAGTACAAGCCCATGGGATCCAAGAGAGAGTGGCAAGTTGGATCCAAAAATGGCTCTGTGGTAGGAAGCAAAGGGTAATGGTCGACGGGTGTTTTTGTGACTGAAAGATTGTTTCCCCGCAGGGCTCAGTACTAGGTCCCTTGCTTTTTGTGATATACATTAATAATTTGGACTTAAATGCAGGGGGCATGATTAAAAAGTTTGCAGATGATAGAAAAATTGGCTGTGCGATTGATTGTGAGGAGGAAAGCTGTAGACTGCAGGAAGATATCAATGGACTGGTCAGGTGGGCAGAAAAGTGACAAATGGAATTCAATCTGGAGAAGTGCGAGGTAATGCATTTGGAGAGGGCAAACAAGGCAAGGTAGTACACAATAAATGGGAGGATACTGAAAGATGTAGAGGAACAGAGGGACCTTGGAGTGCATGTCCACAGATCCCTGAAGGTAGCAGGACAGGTAGATAAGGTGGTTAAGAAGGCATATGGAATACTTTCTTTTATTAGTCGAGGCATAGAATATAAGAACAGGGAGGTTATGCTGGAACTGTATAAAACACTGGTTAGGCCACAGCTTGAGTACTGTGTACAGTTCTGGTCACCACATTACAGGAAAGATGTGATTGCACTAGAGATGGTACAGAGGAGATTTACGAGGATGTTGCCAGGGCTGGAGAAATTTAGCTATGAGGCAAGGTTGGTCAAGCTGGGGTTGTTCTCTTTGGAATAGAGGAGGCTGAGGGGTGATTTAATTGAGGTGTATAAAATTATGAGGGGCCTAGATAGAGTGGATAGGAAGGACCTATTTCCCTTAGCAGAGAGGTCAATAACCAGGGGGCATAGATTTAAAGTGATTGGCAGAAGGATTAGAGGGGAGCTGAGGAAAATTTTTTTCATCCAGTGGGTGGTGGGGGTCTGGAACTCACTGCCTGAAAGGGTGGTAGAGGCAGAAACTCTCAACTCATTTAAAAAGTACCTGGATGTGCACCTGAAGTGCCGTGATCTGCAGGGCTACGGACCAAGTGCTGGAAAATGGGATTAGGCTGGGTGGCTCATTTTCAGCCGGCACGGACACGATGGGCCGAATGGTTTCCTTCTGTGCTGTAAATTTTCTATGATTCTATGAAATCATACTTCAAAGATCATCTAACATCATTTGATTTAATAAATACTCTATTTAAGAATGTTAAAGCTGCATTTTGGAACAAAATATGAAAGGTTTCATAAGCTGAAAGGTACACTGTGTTGTAATTAGTCATAGAGTCATAGAGTTATACAGCACGGATAGAGGCCCTTCGGCCCATCGTGTCCGCGCCGGCCATCAGCCCTGTCTAATCTAATCCCATATTCCAGCATTTGGTCCGTAGCCTTGTATGCTATGGCATTTCAAGTGCTCATCCAAATGCTTCTTGAATGTTGTGAGGGTTCCTGCCTCCACAACCCTTTCAGGCAGTGAGTTCCAGACTCCAACCACCCTCTGGGTGAAAAAGTTCTTTCTCAAATCCCCTCTAAACCTCCCGCCTTTTACCTTGAATCTATGTCCCCTTGTTATAGAACCCTCAACGAAGGGAAAAAGCTCCTTAGTATCCATCCTATCCGTGCCCCTCATAATTTTGTACACCTCAATCATGTCCCCCCTCAGCCTCCTCTGCTCCAAGGAAAACAAACCCAATCTTCCCAGTCTCTCTTCATAGCTGAAGCGCTCCAGCCCTGGTAACATCCTGGTGAATCTCCTCTGCACCCTCTCCAAAGCGATCATCCTTCCTGTAGTGTGGCGACCAGAACTGCACACAGTACTCCAGCTGTGGCCTAACCAGTGTTTTATACAGCTCCATCATAACCTCCTTGCTCTTATATTCTATGCCTCAGCTAATAAAGGCAAGTATCCCATATGCCTTCTTTACCACCTTATCTACCTGTTCCGCCGCCTTCAGGGATCTGTGAACTTGCACACCAAGATCCCTCTGACCCTCTGTCTTGCCTAGGGTCCTCCCATTCATTGTGTATTCCCTTGCCTTGTTAGTCCCTCCAAAGTGCATCACCTCGCACTTTTCCGGGTTAAATTCCATTTGCCACTGTTCCGCCCATCTGACCAACCCATCTATATCGTCCTGCAGACTGAGGCTATCCTCCTTGCTATTTACCACCCTACCAATTTTTGTATCATCAGCGAACTTACTGATCATACCTTTTACATTCATATCCAAGTCATTAATGTAGACCACAAACAGCAAGGGACCCAGCACCGATCCGTGTGGTACCCCACTGGCCACAGGCTTCCAGTCACAAAAACAACCTTTGACCATCACCCTCTGCCTTCTGCCACTAAGCCAGTTTTGTATCCAAAGTGCCAAGGCACCCTGGATTCCATGGGCTCGTACCTTCTTGACCAGTCTCCTGTGGGGGACTTTATCGAAGGCCTTACTGAAATCCATGTATACCACATCCACTGCGTTACCCTCATCCACACGCCTAGTCACCCCCTCAAAAAATTCAATCAAATTAGTCAGACATGATCTTCCCTTGACAAAGCCATGTTGACTATCCCTGATTAATCCTTGCTTCTCCAAGTGGAGACTAATTTTGTCCTTCAGAATTTTTTCCAATAATTTTCCTACCACTGATGTTAGGCTCACTGGCCTGCAGTTCCCCGGTTTTTCCCTACTCCCCTTCTTGAATAATAGTACTACATTAGCGGTTCTCCAGTCCTCTGGCACATCCCCTGTGGCCAGAGAGGTTCTGAATATATGTGTCAGAGCCCCCGCAATCTCCTCCTTTGCCTCACACAGTAGCCTGGGATACATTTCGTCTGGGCCTGGGGATTTATCCATTTTTAGGCCTGCTAAAACCGCCAATACCTCCTCCCGCTCGATGTTAATATGTTCGAGTATATCACAGTCCCCCTGCCGTATTTCTATGTCTACATCGTCCTTCTCCATAGTGAAAACAGATGCAAAAAATTGTTTAAAATTCTAGTCTCTTTGAACTAAATAAATGTAACTAAAGAAATTCCTTTGATGATATTAGAGGATGAACACTTGTTTCTTTATTTGCTATTTTAACATAAACATCTCCACTAAGACAAAGGAACAGACAGTGTTTGTCTGATATAATCGGCAACAATCATTTTGAGGTTTATCTCTTTAATATTAGTAGTATTAATGTTGTTCCAAAAGGCAGCTTTGCCGACACTTAATTTCAATTAAAGTAGGCGAGACTGTAAACATGATTGAGATCAATTAAATCTGCTGCACTCTTCAGCGTAGACATTAGCGTGACCGTTTCCCAGAAGTTAGACCTGAAAATACGCCTATTTACATGCCCATTCTCCTAATCTCATGATACGCAGGAATTCCCTGCCAATTTAATTAGAATATGCCCAGACATAAAAATGGGCGTAAATCAGACTAAACAATCGGGGCCCAAGGAAAGTGTCGAACTCACAGCATACTTCTTTAAGTATGAAAATTAAAGTTTCAACTCATTCAACCTTCATTCATGCACATTAGGAGCACATGTTTAAGAACCTGCAGTCTGGGAAGCTTTTCAGTTTTTAATGTGATTTATGCCATAAAAATGCAGAAAAAGAAACAAAAAATACAGTGCAGGTCACAGTGAGGGTAAATTAAAAAAAAAACAACACTCATAAAATTGCAATATACCAGAAAAATTATTTTGTTCCTACTGCACCTGAAAATCTGGTTGTAACTTTAAGAGCGCCCCTGAGCAAGCGCAATTGTAGGAAACTCATATATGAGGCACAGTAACTTGGCGGCGGAGCCAGTTTTATTGGCAGAGATGCATTCGGGCGAAGGGGTCGATAGACAGCCATAAAAGATTGAGGAAATTTGGGCGTATTGTAGTTACACGCGTAACTCACTTACGTCCAAAATCCTTTATCTTTTAAGGCACGTGATTGGTTTGTGTCCAGGTTATGCATATCTTTGGGTGCAAATACAAAGGAAATTCAGGGCCATCAGGTGTAACTTCATGTGGTCCACATTGGACTCAAGTCCAGAGCCCAATAACATAATTTCTTTTGTGCACTGTCAATGTAAAGCCAATTTTTATTTGACACAGCAAATGGCACACTCTATCTCCACACGTAGCTAACTACCGCAAAAGCAATTAGATGCAGACTGTTCTAATTGATTCCTGGAGGTGTCGTGCAATTGATACATCAGATTGACTGTGGATAAAAAAAGCGAAACATAAAAAAAACTGAGGAAGCAAGAGGCAAACACTCTGAAAGCAGGCAGGCCATCAATCTGGTTTTCGAGTGAGCTGTCTAAAAATTTCTCGAATGATTTTGGAGATTGTAAGTGAAATGAGCTTGGTCCCTCTCAATGTTTAAGACCAAAGAAAGTACAGAGTGAAAGAAAATAATTCACCCATCAAGGCCACTTCATCCATCCTGGGACAAGTCCACAACACAAAGCTGTCTGTAATTTATCACAGGCAGGCAGAATCATCTAGACAGGCTTAAAGGATAGTTGGTGTGTGAAATAGTAATATAACACTGGTGTACTAGGAAGTTAAGAGCGAGACACTCTTTAAGAGCAGTGTACATAGTCCAGTGTTCTAACCCACCATATTACCTGGTCCACAGCAGTTTGAAATTAAACATTACAACTAGACTCTAAATGGTACTGGTGCAAAAAAAAATGGACAGGGTTGATTCCCCAGCACTAAAATTTCTTATTTTGATGAGTTTAAAATTCACACATACAAAGGAGAATTCAGCAAGCTCATTAATCTAACATTTTCTTTACTGTCAAAACTGGTTAGATTAATGAAGTGTAACTGCATCCTAATGCGAATATCTTGTATGCAATCATCTCTGCCTTCAATTACAAGAGAATAGTAATAATTCAGTAATCACTTTGTCTTCTTCACAAACACCTGATAAATCTATGATCTAGAACTACTAGCCTATCTTAAAAGCATTATTTTACATTTTTTTTTTAAAAAGGGACTTCAGTGACACATGAATAATCTCTAAAGACTGTATACATATTTATACAATGAGTGGTGTGTATATTCTATAAATATATTAAATGATGTGTCATGTAAATGGGATTCTAACCCATAATTTTTTTCAAAAGCATTATTTCCTACCAGCTGCTTTGCAGCTTCTTTCTGTTTGGTCTGTGTTCTTGTCATCCTTCCTAACCTGCTGTTCTTTGTTCTGCACAGTGTTCACAGAAAACTGGCTAGCAACCAGAGACTAATTCATGCAGATTTGAATTTAAAGGGACCATCTGCTAAAATAAATACAAAATAATCCTCTAAAGATTTTAAAAATCGGAGTCAAAGTCAGATATTTGAGCAAAACTTAGCTCTTACACTATTGTAAAATGTCTAAATTGGTTTTGAAATAGATAAAGTAAAGAAATAGATAAAGTAAGAACATAGGAATATCTAGGACCAGAACAGACCATTGTAATTATCTGACCAGTCGTAAAACATGAAAAATGTCATACACTTTTCTATCTTTCATACCCAGTACGTGCTTTTTTTGTTAAAGAGCTTATCCGGTTCCCTCTTGATTTGCCAGCACTATCTGCCCCTGCTGCATTCCCCAGAAGGTCTGTTCCATGTTTCCTCCAAATCAGTTTACCATCCTTCTTTTGAGATTATGTCTGTATTTCCTTGCTGTAGAGTTTATGACTCTACGGTTGTAAGAATGTTTAATGAATATATATTCCCTTGAGGAATAAAAGCTCCACAGGAAAAGTGATCCAACCGTAGCTAACTAGAGAAGTTAAGGATAGTATTAGATTAAAAGAAGAGGCTTACAATGTTGCCAAAAAGAGTAGTAAGCCTGAGGATTGGGAGGGTTTTAGAAATCAGCAAAGGATGACCAAGAAATTGATAAAGAGGAAGAAAATAGAATATGAGAGTAAACTAGCAAGAAATATAAAAACAGATTGTAAGAGCTTCTACATCCTACAAATCCCCTGGACCTGATGGCCTACATCCGAGGGTTTTAAAAAAGGTGGCTGCTGAGATAGTGGATGCATTCGTTTTGATCTTCCAGAATTCCCTAAATTCTAGAATGGTCCCCATGGATTGGAAGGTAGCAAATGTAACTCCACTATTCAAGAGAGGAAGGAGAGCGGAAACAGGGAACAATAGGTCAGTTAGTCTGACATCGTGTGGAGATGCCGGTGATGGACTGGGGTGGACAAATGTAAGGAATCTTACAACACCAGGTTATAGACAAACAGTTTTATTTGAAAATCACAAGCTTTCGGAGATTATCTCCTTCGTCAGGTGACTCACTTGACGAAGGAGATAATCTCCGAAAGCTTGTGATTTTCAAATAAAACTGTTGGACTATAACCAGTCTAACATCAGTAGTAGGGAAAATGCTAGAATCTATTACTAAGGACATAGTAACAGGGCACTTAGAGAATCATAATATGATTAGGCAGAGTCAACACGGTTTGACAAATCAATTAGAGGTTTTGAGGTGTAACTAACAGAGTAGATAAGGGGGAACCAGTGGATGTAGTATATTTGGATTTTCAAAAGGCATTCAATAAGATGCCACACAAGAGGGTGTTACTCAAGATTAGCGCTCATGGGATTGAGTGTAATATATTACCATGGATTGAAGACTGGTTAACGGACAGAAAACAGAGAGTAGGAATAAATGGGTTGACAGGTTATAACTAGTGGGGTGCCGAAAGGATCAGTGCTTGGGCCTCAACGGTTTACAATATATATCAATGACTTAGATGAGGTGACTGAGCGTAATATATCCAAGTTTGCTGATGATACAAAGCTAAGTGGGAAAGTAAGCTGTGAGGAAGACGCAAAGAGGCTGCAAAGGGATATAGACAGGTTAAATGAGTGGGCGAGAAAGTGGCAGATAGAATATAATGTGGGGAAATGTGAAATTATCCACTTTGGTAGGATGGATAGAATATTTTTTAAGACGGTGAGAGACTAAGAAATGTTGGTACTCAGAGGGATTTGGGTGTTCTTGTACACGAATCACAGAATGTTAACAGGTAAGGTACAGCAAGCAATTAGGAAGGCAAATGGTATGTTAGCCTTTATTGCAAGGGGGTTGGAGTATAAGAGTATGGAGGTCTTGCTGCCTTTATATAGGGCCGTGGTGAGACCACACCTGCAGTACTGTGTGCAGTTTTGGTCTCCTTACCTAAGGAAGGATATACTTGCCTTAGAGGGGGTACAGCGAAAGTTCACTAGATTGATTCCTGGGTTGAGCAGTTTGTTCTATGAGGCGAGATAGAGTAGAATGGGCCTATATTCTGTGGAGTTTAGAAGAATGAGAGGTGATCTCATTGAAACTCTTAGAGGGCTTGACGGGGTAGATGCTGAGACACTGTTGCCCCTGGCTGGAGAGTCTAGAACTAGGGGCCATAGTCTCAAGATAAGGGGTCAGCAATTTAGGACCGAGATGAGGAAAAATTTCTTCACTCAGAGGATTATGAATTTTTGGAATTCTCTACCCCAGAGGGCTGTTGAGTACATTCAAGTCTGAGATCGATAGATTTTTGAACACTAAGGGAATCAAGGGATATGGGGATAGGGTGGGAAGGTGGAGTTGAGGTAGAAAATCGGCCATTGAATGGCGGAGCAGGCTCGAGGGGCTGTATGGCCTACTCATGCTCTTAGTTCTTACGTCATAAGTATTATTAATGTTTATTATATGCATACCCCTTATAATCTTGAATAACTCAATAAAATTTCTCCTTTCTCCAGTATAAACAATCCCAGTGTCTCTACCCTCTCAGGTGCTAAATCCAAAGTAATAATTCAGTTGTCCGCTGCTATATGATTTCCAATACCAGCATGGCGTCACTGTATGATAGTGAACAGAATTGTAAACAGTACTCTAAGTGGAGACATAGGACCCGATATTAGGAGGGCAACGGGTTCGCAGCGGGGGGTCGACTGGGCGCATGGGTAACGCGCCCAGTGAAATCGGGGTGCTCCACACGCGATTGCAGCTTGATTGAAGGTACTTACCTTTGTTTCTGGGTTTCGCGCTAGAAAGCTGCGCAGCAGGCGGACTGCGCATGCGCAGCATAAGCTGTCAGCTGGAGGAGCTCTATTTAAAGGGGCAGTCCTCCACTGACTGATGCTGCAGAAAATAGGAAACATTACAGCATGGAGCAGCCCAGGGGGAAGGCTGCTCCCAGGTTTAATGATGCCTCACTCCAGGTCTTATTGGATGGGGTGAGGAGGAGGGGGAGGACAGAGACCTTCCCCCCGGTGGGCGGAGGAAGTGGCCTGCCTCTGCCACCAAGAAGGCCTGGCTCGAGGTGGCAGAGGAGGTCACCAGCACCACCAACATATCGCCCACCTGCATACAGTGCAGGAGGCGCTTCAATCACCTAAGTAGGTCAGCCAAAGTGAGTACACTTACTCATTCCCCTACACTCCGTCTGCCACATCACCGCCCCCACCCCACATCTCCTTCTGCTCTGCCAACACTACTCTATCACATCACCCCTCACACCCACTCAAACCTCATCCTCATCTTACCTGCACTTACTCACTTCACCAGTACTCATCCCACCACTACCACTCAACCCAATCCTCATACAATCTCATGGCTCTATCTCATACTCACCCTCTCATGCATCTCTTTCACAGTCAGCCTCACCCAACCTGCCACTACCTGTGCTGCAGCCACAGGGTATGCATCACATATGTGCAGTAGGAAGCGTAAGGCAAACGTGTCGTGAGCATGAAGGGGATGCACAAGGGTGTTTGAGGGTTTGTCATGATTTTTACTTATATTTAATTTCTGATCAACTCACATTACATGCCACGCCTTTGCAAATCTTGTCTGGTTTGTGCAATAATGCCCTTTCCTGAGGATCACAATGAAGACCCACAACTGATGCCACCCATTGTGTCACTGCAGAGTGGGTGTAGGTGTATTTGCAGGGCTCTTTTGTGCAGACGACTGAGAGACGTCGGCGATGTCCCCGGTGGCACCCTGGAAGGATGCGGAGCAGAAGTTGTTGAGGGCAGTGGTGACTTTGACAGCGACAGGTAAGAAGATGGTGCTCGGGCCAGCCGGGAGCAGCTGGGCATCAAGGAGGCTGCAGATGTCCACGACTACATGTCGAGTGACTCTGATCCTCCGTGTGCACTGCTGCTCAGAGAGGTCCAGGAAGCTGAGCCTCGGTCTGTAGACCCTGTGGCGAGGGTAGTGCCCTCTGCGACGTATCTCTCTCTGCCATTGCCCTCCCTCCTGCTGTGCAGGTGGATGTGTCACAGCACTGTGTTGTGGAGCTCCACGTGTCAGAGATGGATGGCGTGGCCGGCGAGGCTGGTGATGCTGTTCATCCTCCGAGGAGGTCATGACTGCAGCTACGGCGGCCCCCATCCAGAAGATGTACATCTGAGGGGGTCCGCAAGGTAGGTGAATGTGTCTGGACACCAGGGTAAGTGTGCAAGTTGGTGAATTTGATTGTTAGGAGGAGGGTGGTGGAGGCCAAACTTTGTCCAAAGTGACAGAATGGCTTCCTGCAATGAGTGAGGGTCTCCCCCCCCACCACCTGTCAAATGGACCTTTGCAGCTGCCACAGGCTGATGGCTGCAACACGTCCACTTCAACTGGGAGTGTTTCCCCCAGTACGGGAAACAGTCCCAGTTGACTTGAAAATCCCACCCCTCCTAAAATATCAGGTCAATCAGGTCTGTAAATGACCTGAAATACCTGGTTAATTACTTCAAGTGGCATCTTGCCTGCTTTAATTGCCGGCGGGAGTCCCACGTGCGGGAGCTGCGCGCGCATGTCAGCGCGTCACTGGGGAACCCGTAAGTGGGCGGGTTGGAGTCGGGCTCCGGACCCGCCCCGGGAACCCCCCCGCCACGAACGCACCCGCTCAGGGGTAAGAAAATCGAGCCCATACTATCACATTGTATAAACTCATTGGGGGTAATTGACAACTTTGGCAGGGGTAGAAAACTAACAGTAGTGGATTGGTTGCCTGTTATACATCCCAGCTGATTTTCCTTTCTATTCTCATGTGCTGGGACCCTATTCAAATTATGGGGAAAGACTGGCATTATAAAATTCAGCCTTTTGAGCTCCCTGAAAACATCAGCATACTATGTAGCAGTAGTAAAGAAACCAAAGAAGATCTTAAAATGTATAGCCAAAATAATAAAGCACTCATAAGTCTCAGGTCATGATGATGGGGGTCATTTTAAACATTGTCGAGGGAGGAAAACTGGTGATAGTGGATTGGCCACCCGTTATACACCCAATGGAATGGAAAATCAGACGGGGTGTTCCTCCTGGCAACATAAAGGGACACAGACTGTCCCTTGACATCACATACAGGGGAGGTTTCGGTTTGGGTGCCAAATGGGCATGATATTGGCAATGTGCCCGTGGTGCCCACCCAAAGTTGTGAGGCCTGAACCACTTTCAGGTTTGGGCCTCGTTAACATTTTGTCAGTGGACTGCAGCTGCTTACCAGTTTCCCACAGCGGAAAATTGGCTGGCTGTAGCACACAGGTAAGGCATGTCGGGGAGAGTGGATGACAGGATGAGTGTCGGCGGGGGGGATGCAAGAAAGGGCCAGTGGCGGTCTGGAAGATTTTTCTGGGGCTTGGAGCACCACTTACTTTTTGGCGAGGCCTCTAGTGGTCTGTTTAACAACCCTGGTCAGGCCTCTCAGTGCCTAGAGAAATGGGACTGACATGCGCTTTGCATGCTCCACACATTTCTCTTTGAAAATTGTAATTGGGGTCCTTTAACAGGCGTTGGACCCCAATTTGCATAACGAATCAGCCTCTTGCCTGTTTTGGGTGGAAACACCGGATGCCCATTTAAAGGCCTGCCTGAAAATTGATTCAGGTGGGCAAATGGGTGCAGAAGATCCACTCCAGACTTTCAACTACTGGTCATCCATTTTTCAGGCAAGAAACGGGAGAACAGCAGTTGAAATTTTCCCCCATAGTCCACAGCCAGAGGAAAGTCACATGTACACACACACAGCTGTTCTATGGTGGCTGAATCCATCCCATAGTGAATTTACCAGAACAGAAACTATGCTATGTTGCAAAGTGCTTCCATCGCAATATCAGTGGGGTATCAGGTGATCAAGTACTGCTTATAACACAATGGGTCCTTGCTGTGGACTGGACAGCAAATGCATGTCTGGATGATGGGCAGGTCAAGGTTAAATAGTGGAGATGCGAGGATGGATGAATATTCTAGATTTTGAATCTTTGACAATTAACAAATATTTCCTCTGGGAGATTAAATGGGTGGGGTAGAATCCATGATAAAAGAGTGATCTTGCAGGGTCGAGTGTCAATTCTCATTCCATGTTTTCTTATGTTCATCTTGTACCTGATATTTTCCCTTATCATAATACCTATCTCATTCTGCTTGTTATCTGCTATAAACTTGTTGCATTATGTTTGAGTTTTTTTTCTTCTTAATTGCTGCTTAATTTTAGCTCGTTATATGTTATAAGTCTGCATGTTTAAACCTGAAAAACAAACAATTTTTTAAAATCCCTTAGTGACAAACCTCAGTTTTTGAGCTTTAAGAACATAGGAACATAGGAACAGGAGTAGGCCATTTAGCCCCTCGAGCCTGTTCAGCCATTCAATGAGATCATGGCTGAACTGTGACCTAACTCCATATACTCACCTTAGCCCCAAATCCCTTAATACCTTTGGTTAACAAAAATCTATCAATCGCAGGTTTAAAATTAACAATTGAGCTAGCATCAACTGCCGTTTGCAGAAGAAAATTCCAAACTTCTACCACCCTTTGCATGTAGAAGCATCTTCTAACTTCACTCCTGAAAGACCTGGCTCTAATTTTTAGTCCCCTCGTCCTAGACTCCCCAAACAGCGGAAATAGTTTCTCTCTATTAACTCAATCAGTTCCCCTTAATATCTTGAAAACTTCGATCAAATCACCCCTCAATCTTCTAAATTCCAGGGAATACAACCCTAGTTTGTGTAATCTCTCCTCATAATTTAACCCTTGAAGTCCAGGTATCATTCCAGTAATTCTACACTGCACTCCCTCCAAGGTCAATATATCCTTCCTAAGGTGTGGTGCCCAGAACTGAACACACTACTCCATGTGTGGTCTAACCAGGGCTTTGTATAGTTGTAGCATAACTTCTTCCCCATTGTATTCAAGCCCTCTAGATATAAGGGCCAGCATTCCATTAGTTTTTTTGATTATTTTCTGTACCTGTCCATGACATTTTAATGATCTATGTACATAGACCCCTAAGTCTCTCTGGACCTCCACTGTTTTGAGTTTTTCACCATTTATAAAGTACTCTGATCTATCCTTTTTAGGTCCAAAGTGGATGACCTCACACTTGCCTACATTGAAATCCATTTGCCACAGTTTTGCCCATTCACTTAATCTATTAATATCCCTCGGTAATCTTACACTTCCATCTACACTGCTTACAATGCTGCCTATCTTTGTGTCATCGGCAAACTTGGATATGTGGTTCTCTATACCATCATCTAAGTCGTTAATAAATACAGTGAGTAGTTGAGGCCCCAACACAGATCCCTGTGGGACACCACTCATCACATTCTGCCAATTTGAGTACCTGCCCATTATCCCTACTCTCTGTCTCCTGCTGCTCAGCCAATTTCCTAACCAGGTCAATAATTTGCCCTCAATTCCATGAGCTTCAACTTTAGCTAACAGTCTCTTATGAGAATTTTATCGAATGCTTTCTGGAAGTCCATATAATCAACATCCATAGACATTCCCTGTCCACTACTTTAGTCACCTCTTCAAAATATTCAATCAGGTTTGTCAGGCAAGATCTACTTTTTACAAATCCATGCTGGCTCTCTCTGATCAGCTGAAAATTTTCAAGGTGTTCAGTCACTCTATCCTTAATTATTACTCTAGTAATTTCCCCACAGCAGATGTTAGGCTAATTGGTCTATAATTCCCTGGTTTCCCTCTCTCACCTTTCTTAAATAGCGGAATGACGTGCAATTTTCCAATCTAAAGTTATGGTTCCAGAATCGAGAGAACTTTGGAAGATTATACTTAGGGCATCTGCAATGTTCTCACCTACTTCCTTTAAAACCCTGGATGGAGACCATCCGGTCCTGGGGATTTGTCACTCTTTAGTGCCATTATATTTTTCATTACTGTTAATTTGCTTATGCCCCTGATTCAAAATTAGTCCTTGGGGTGTTCGGCATGCTATCCTTTTCCTCTACTGTAAATACTGATGCAAAGTAATTATTTAACATGTCTGCCATTTCCTTATTTTCATTTACAATATCACCATTATCAGTTTTTAGGGGGTCCACGTTGCTCTTGACCACCCTCTTTTTCCGAATATAATTGTAAAAAATGTTTGTGTTGATTTTGATATCCCTTGCAAATTTCTTTTCATACTCCCTTTATGTACCTCTTACTATCTGTTTTGTCACCCTTTGCTATTCTTTGTACCTCTCCCAGTCACCAGGATCATTGCTTTTTTTTTTGTATGTTTTTTCTTTTAGTTTTATGTTGTCCTTTACCTCTTTTATCGTCCATGACTTTTTTTTGGTGAGTAGAGCTCTTGCCCCTTAGGGGTATAAACTGGTTCTGTATCACATTAAATTCTTTTTTGAACACCTCCCACTGATCTTCTGTCATTTTACCCATTAACAGATTTGCCCAGTTTACTGTGAACAGTCTCTGTCTCATCCTGATAAAGTTGGCCTGACCTAAATTTAGTATCTTAGTAGTTAATACTGGTTTCTCCCTTTCAAACACAACGTTGAACTCAATCATATTATGATCATTATTAAATAAATGTTCACGCACTGTTAGGCTGCTAACTAAATCTGGCTCATTACTCATTATTAAATCAAATATGGCATGCCCCGTTGTTGCTTCTAGGACATATTGTTGCAGAAAGCTGTCCTGAACACACTCAAAAGTGTGGAACAACATGGGCATTTTATTTAAATTACCAGCAAAATTAACCAAGAAACAGTTTTGTTGCTTCAAAGCATAAAGTGCAGGAATTCAGGAACAAGTAGCAGCTCAGCACATCTGCTGAAATCAAACACCAATTAACTAATATTTACTTTTATTTCTCTAACATTATAATTGACTTGTTTGATCATTTTTCTTTTGTCAAATGTCACGCTCTTTGTGTTGCATTTAAAGATTTTCCAATATATCTAGACTCCATAACCACCAGCTCCTGAATAAAAAAAAGATAATTACAGGATAAAGGTTTGATCACCTAAATTTTAGACGTGTTATCAATAACATTTGGAAAGTACAGTTGATGGTGTCAAACCTTAGCATGACTATTTTAATGAAATATTGTTGGATGACTCAATTCTGGCCAGCCTAATTTAATTCACTAATGGAGACCTTAAATCAATAGACATGGAGATACACATACCTTTCAGAAAAGCTCATTTTAATTGATTGATATTCCAGGTTTTGCTTTACAAGAGTATCTGTTAAGTTCCCATCTCTCATTCTTTCTCAATTGTTGCTTGCTATAGGTGTGACCTTCTGGCAGAATTAAAAACGTGAGGTTATCCAATTTTTTTCTGAATCTGATTTATTAATAAAAAGACATATGTGGCACAAATTCAAACTATTTTGGGTTCAGCAGCAGCTGATTCTTTTTAAAAGAAAGATGTGGTTTGTAAAGTGGTGTGTTAAAGGAGAAAATGGTACAATTTTCCTTTGTGTATCGTAATACCTCAACTGTACAAAACGCGTTTTCCTGTCACAAATTTCCCACCAGGATGGCCAGTAGCCACATGCCACTTGGACTTGGAAACACACTGACACCAGTAGATTCTTCCTTTTTTTTTGTGAGCAGAACTTTGGGCAGAAAGAATGCACCACACATACTATGCAGAAGCTCACAAATATCGTTTGTTGCCCCCTTGATGGGTAATCATGCTGGAATCAATAGGATTAATTACTCTGTACTTTAGAGTACAGGATTCTTTTCCAGCTGCCAGTAACCATGCACTAAGTTGCTCTCCCAACTTGGTTCTTGCTGCTCTTGCAATTATCAGCAGCGTAATCCTTTACACCGACAGTAATTTCGAGGCTCCAGATGGTCTGGTGGTGGTGGTGATCAGGGAGAGGGAAGGGGATGAAAGCTGACAGTCTAGTTCTGATTAATATTCCATGTTTCTTTGGAGGTGAGTGGAAAGTCTGCCTCTGATGCAACTGGAATTAAGTATCTACCTTCCTTGATAATTTAGTGGTATGTGACGTTTTAGTGAGGGCAGACGAATATGTCTGTATTTCCTGACAGTCTCAGGAAATACAGACAAATACAAATAACCTGCTCACCGATGCTCAGTTTGGGTTCCGTCAGGACCACTCGGCTCCAGACCTCATTACAGCTTTGGTCCAAACATGGACAAAAGAGCTGAATTCCAGAGGTGAGGTGAGAGTGACTGCCCTTGACATCAAGGCAGCATTTGACCGAGTGTGGCACCAAGGAGCCCTAGTAAAATTGAAGTCAATGGGAATCAGGGGGAAAACTCTCCAGTGGCTGGAGTCATACCTAGTACAAAGGAAGATGGTAGTGGTTGTTGGAGGCCAATCATCTCAGCCCCAGGACATTGCTGAAGGAGTTCCTCAGGGCAGTGTCTTCGGCCCAACCATCTTCAGCTGCTTCATCAATGACCTTCCCTCCATCATAAGGTCAGAAATGGGGATGTTCGCTGATGACTGCACAGTGTTCAGTACCATTCGCAACCCCTCAAATAATGAAGCAGTCTGAGCCCGCATGCAGCAAGACCTGGACAACATCCAGGCTTGGGCTCATAAGTGGCAAGTAACATTCGCGCCAGATAAGTGCCAGGCAATGACCATCTCCAACAAGAGAGAGTCTAACCACCTCCCCTTGACATTCAACGGCATTACCATCACCAAATCCCCCACCATCAACATCCTGGGGGTCACCATTGACCAGAAACTTAACTGGACCAGCCATATAAATACTGTGGCTACAAGAGCAGGTCAGAGGCTGGGTATTCTGCGTCGAGTGACTCATCTCCTGACTCCCCAAAGCCTTTCCACCATCTACAAGGCACAAGTCAGGAGTGTGATGGAATACTCTCCACTTGCTTGGATGAGTACAGCTCCAACAACACTCAAGAAGCTCGACACCATCCAAGATAAAGCAGCCCGCTTGATTGGCACACCATCCACCACCCTAAACATTCACTCCCTTCACCACCGGCGCACTGTGGCTGCAGTGTGTACCATCCACAGGATGCACTGCAGCAACTCGCCAAGGCTTCTTCGACAGCACCTCCCAAACCCGCGACCTCTACCATCTAGAAGGACAAGAACAACAGGCACGTGGGAACAACACCACCTGCATGTTCCCCTCCAAGTCACACACCATCCCGACTTGGAAATATATCGCCGTTCCTTCATTGTCGCTGGGTCAAAATCCTGGAACTCCCTTCCTAACAGCACTGTGGGAGAACCGTCACCACACGGACTGCAGCGGTTCAAGAAGGCGGCTCACCACCACCTTCTCAAGGGCAATTAGGGATGGGCAATAAATGCTGGCCTCGCCAGCGACGCCCACATCCCGTGAACGAATAAAAAAAAATGTTCATGCACTAAACTTGGTTACCCAATGAATGAGCAATATTCAGCTTTACAAATCACAAAAATCTCACTTTTCTGAAACTGACATCAAACTCTGAGAGGAAAACAAATAGCCCATCCCTAATTAATTCTGACCATCTCCTACCCCTCCCCACTACTACATACACACATGGAGGGAAGATTTCCTTTGCTCACTATGTGTAGCAATACCACAAATGTGTGTATGCAGAACATGTGAACAGGAAACCTTCTCCATGGTCTTTTGCTTCTCCTTTAAACCTTTTCTTTCATCCATTTATTTTAGCTGTAAGTTGGCTAGCTTGTAGTGGCTTGGTCCTAAATCATTGTGACTACCTTCACAAACAGACTTTTATTCTAAACAACTAGACCATTTGGACAACTTATCAAAAAATACAAATGCACAATTGTTGAAGGATGTATTAGGCTGGTGCCACCAATGTCCAGTACAGTTTCTCTAGGTTTTTCTGAGCTTTCCTGCTCCTCTTCCTGTGCTTGTTGCTGCCCAGGTGGTGATAAAGGCTCACCCCTCATGATTGCGAAGTTGTGCAGCATGCAACTGCTGACCGCAAATCAGGATATCCACTCAGGAATGTACTGCAAAGATCCTCTGGATCAGTCCAGGCACTGTAAGTGTTGCTTGAGCACACCAATTGTTTGTGCAATGATGTTTCTTATAGCAGCATGACACTTGTTGTAGGCCAGCACTGCAGCTGTGTGTGGGCTCCTGACAGGAGTCATGAGCCACGTCCATAGGGGATAACCCTTGTTGCCCAATAGCCAGCCTGTAACTTATCAGCTTGCTTGGAATAAAGGCGGCACAGAACACTGGTGCAGGATGAAAGAGTCGTGACTGCTGCCAGGACACCGGGCACAGACCTGCATGATGCGCTGCTGCCTATGGTCGCAAACCAGCTTTACGTTGAGGGAGTGGAATCCCTTATGATGGATAAAAATGCCAGGCTGGTGATAGGGAGCATGCAAGGCAATGTGTGTGCAGTCTATGGCATTTTGAACCCGGGGGATGCCTCCTAGGCAGGCAATGCCTAGTGCGCTCTCATCCTGCTTTGCTCAGTCCATAGGGAAGGATGATGTGGAGATGCCGGTGATGGACTGGGGTTGACAATTGTAAACAATTTTACAACACCAAGTTATAGTCCAACAAATTTATTTTAAATTCCACAAGCTTTCGGAGGCTTCCTCCTTCCTCAGGTGAACGGTGTACCACACCTGCAAGAGTGCGTGCACCAAGGTTCTCTGCTGATGCACTAAAGACCTTGGTGCAAGAGGTGGACAGAAGGAGGGGCATCCTATATCTGCGGGGGGGTGGTAAGAGGCCCTCCAGACATATGCCCAAAAGGCAGTGGGAGGCAGCAGAGGACGAAGTCAATGCCAGGTGCACAGCACCACGAACATGGATGCAGCGCAGGAAGAAGTTCAATGCTTTGACATGAGTGGTCAAGGTGAGTGAGGTCAACTATCAAGTGGCATTTCCTACCAACTGCACCACTAACCACATCCACTGCTCCATGCACTACACCCCCCAACACCCACATACCAACAAACTCTCCCCATCAGTACTCAACTCTTCCAATCAGATGATTCCTCTCACCATCACACATTACCACTGTTGCAAGCCGTCCACCCACAACTCACAGGCCACACACACTGGCAGCTATTCAACCATGACAGGCACATCACCCAGCCACACATCCCACTTTTTTGCAGGAGAAGATGGCGCATAACAGGAGGCAGTAAGTGGCAGTGGCATATAGCCCCTCGAGCCCGTTCCGCCATTCAATGAGATCATGGTTGATCTGTGACCTAACTCCATATACCTGCTTTAGCCTATAACCCCTTAGTACCCTTGGTTCACAGAAATCTATCAATCTCAGGTGTGGAATTCACAACTGAGCGAGCATCAGCTGCCATTTGCAGAAGTGCATTCCAAACTTCGCCCACCCTTTGCGTGTAGAAGCGCTTCCCAACTTCAGTCCTGCACGTCCTGGCTCTAAATGTTTGGCTATGTCCCCACGTCCTAGTATTCAAGTATAGGAGACCTCTAAAAACAGTTACAAATGCATCAGCAGCCAGAAGCAATAATCCAGCACTAAACTGTAAATCCTGCATGGTCCATTTAAATAGAGCTGGTGGGGGGTCCCCCAGACACTCTAAGACCTGTTCAGATGATCGTGGTTAAGACAGTGCGTTGAGTGGAGCGTTAAGTCCCAAAATGGTGTCCATGACTTTAAATCAGCATTGCACACTGATTGGGCTCGATTTTGAAAGGGCGGTGGGATGGCAGCGGGGGGCTCAATGGACACTTGGGTAACCTGACTAATAAAATCCTACCATTTCCCATGCGATCGCAAGTTAATTGGTGGCCCTTTATGTGGATTCCGGGTTTGCCATCCGAAAGCTGCGCAGTGGGTGGACTGAGCACCCGCATCACAGGCTGTCAGCTGGAGTGGCTCTATTTAAAGGGCCATTGCTCCAATGGCTTTTGCTGCAGCAAACACCAAGAACACACAATATGGAGCAGCACGGGGGCAAGGCTCAATGATGTCTCTCTGCAGCAGCTACTGTCCGGGGTGAGGGGGAAGAGGGAAGTGTTTTACCCCGCAGACAGAAGGAAGTACTCTGCCTCTGCCACCAAGAAGACCTGGCTCAAGGTGGTAGAGGAGGTCACCAGCAGCAGCAACATATCTCGCACCTGGGTCCAGTGCAGGAAGCGCTTCAATGACCTAACTAGGTCAGCAAAAGTGAGTACACTTATTGATTCTCCTGCATTCTGTGTTCCCCCAACTCATTTTGCACTGCCAAGACTACTCCATCACATCATTCCTCACAACCACTTAAGGTTCATCCTCAACTTACCTTCACTTCCTCAGCACTTCCTCACCTCCCCATTAGTCATCCCACCACTACCACTCACCCAATACTCATCCAATGTGATGTCTCTGTCTCATACTCACCCTCTGATTCATCTCTTTCATGGTCAGCCTCACCCAAAGCAATGCATTCATCAGCTGACCACTTCACCCTCACTCAATCACACGTCTGTACTTTTTCCCCTTCTAGAAGAGAGCTCAGAATGCACGCGAGAGGGCAAGGACTGGAGGGTGGCCACAACAAATAGTGGTCCTCACAGATACGAAGCAGGAGGCCCTACAGATCAACCACACCCTCGAGTGCCTGGCATTGGGGATGCCCAGTCTGGTGACACAACTTAAACATTCATCACACACAACATGAATTGATGTTAACAATGATTGGCATGTTGAACACCTCAGTATGCTCATCGCAACATGACACATCTGTGATGATGCTTAATTGCCTTCTGTTATCTTACAGGCCCTTCAACGACTGCAGTGATGGCAGAGGGCGATTCCGCAGAGGAGCTCCCGGCCTCTGAGGGCGCACCGTCACATCTTAGCGAGCCATCCACCAGTGCAGATACTCACACCTCAGTGGGTCCTAGTAGTCAGTTAGTTGGGTTGGCATCTGGTGAGTCATCACGCCTAAGTGAGCATGAGCAGACACTGGTGGCAGGGGCAGCTGAGGAGATTTCCCATCGTTGGGCGCACTCCTTTCCAGGCTCTGCTCAGCTGGACATAAATGCTGAACCCCAGGTGTCATCCTTTCAAAGGAGAATAATCGAGGGACAACAACATGTTTGCGAACCACTGGAACAGGTGCCACGTGCACTCTCCACAATAGCGCAGAGGTTGGAGGAGTCCAACTCCTGTACGAGTGGAATGGTGGCACAGGTATGGGAGGGAATCTTTGAGATAATAGGCAGGGACGTGAGCAACTGTCTGTGATAGTGTCACATGTAACTGCTGAAATGTCTGAGATGGTGTCGCAGGTAAGTGCGGGAATGTCTGCGATGGAGAGAAGGCTAGCCTCCGTTGAGCTTCAAGGATGGCTCACAAATGAGTCCATTCAGGCCCTGACAATGGCTATTCAGACTCAGGGTGAACAACATTCTGCTGCCTTAAACAGGTTGACAGATACTTTAGAAGTGGCCTTCCAAGGCATCATACATGTCCTCCAAATTGTTGTCCAGCAGGGTGGTAGGAGTGATGTGGGCCTGGGCCTGGTCCAGGAGAGGGATGATAGCGAAAGGGGACATGGAAGTGGGGACGCCACTCAAAGCACTCCCACGTCTCCCCCGTTGCCCCCCTCACAACCAGTACTTGCAATGCTGCCTCCTCTGCAGGTGGCCGAGTCAGCCCCTGCACAGGTGCAGGTGGAGCAGTCTTTGGAGGGGCCCTCACACACTCCAAAACATGCTAGGGTCGAATTAAAATCGCAACCCTGCCTCAATCTCCACAAAATTAATGAATTAATCAAGATCAACTATGTGAATAAATGGTTTAAGTATCGTCTCGCCGGCTTTAATTGCCGGCGGGATTTCCGGATTCGTGAAGCGCGCACGCACACAGGTGCTTCTGTGGGGAACCCCAGAGGTCGGCGGGTTGGAGCCAGCTTCCGAAACCGCTCGGGATTTTCGCCATTTTTGCAGCCCTCAACGCACCCGCAATTTGATTTTAAAATTGAATCCATTGTATCCATTTTCTCCATACTTTACATGCAGCCGGCATTCGGTATTTGCGCATGTGCTAATACCTTTACCAAGATGGCATCCGGCGCATGTCACGCTGGAAATGTGCACGCACAACCAAGGCGCCACCTTGGCACTTCAGGAAGCTGCGTAGCACCGAAACAATGGACACTACACGGCCCAATTTCTAGCCCCAACTGTCTTAGTTAAGGATGTTTGTGCTTCTTGTCTTAGATTTGATTACTCCACCTATTAGTCATATTATAAACCTATCACTAATGTCAGGCATATTAACATTAGAAATATTCAAACATTCCCCCACAAATCAAATGTGACTTCATATCAAATGTCAATAATTAGAAATCAATTTCACTGCAACCAGTGTTCAAGTAAATAGTTTAAAATGAAAATCTCTACAGCTGAACTGTAATAAATTACTAAATGCTAGGTAGTTTGATCTTAGATATAACCATCTCACGATTTTTACATTATTGGAATTCATAGACTGTCATCAATCATTTGGCAAAGATTTTCTTGCTGGAACTCTTTTACTATTTTTTAAAAAACATTGATCGTGTGAATCACATTCTGTGACCATCCCAGGAGCATTGTACAGTCCAGAGATTCTCCTCAAAACTTGCTGGGTGGTTTCAATGGTCACATTTGAGGGCAGTTAGTCAAATCTTAAGAATTATAGAATGTCACATCACAGAAAGAGGCCATTTGGCTGATTATATCTGTATCAGCACTCTGAAATAGCTATTTACTTAGTCTCAATCCCTTGCTTTCCCCCAAACCCTTTTAATGTTTTCTTTTTCAAGTATTTATCCACTTCCCCTTTAAAAGCTATTATATATTGTGCTTCTACCACTATTAGGGTAGTCTATGTCCTTACAATCCTCTGCATAAAAACAATTCTTCTAACCTCTCCTTTCATTCTTTTGGTGATGTTCTTAAACTTATCCCCTTTAATAACAATCTCACTGTCTAATGGGAATAATTTTTCCCTATTTACCTTATCAAACCCTTTGAAATTGTGAACATCTCTAGCAAATCTTCTCTTAGCCTTCTTTGTTCTAGTGAAAAGAGCCCCTGTTTCTCTAGTCTCTGCTAATTTCTTGCCTTTTACAAATCTGTGTTGACATCTTTAATTAACCCATGTTTATCTAAGTGAGTATAATTTTATTCCGTATTATGGTTTCTTGAAGCTCATCCATCTTGGAAGGCTCAGGCTGGATTTGTCTCTTTGTCTGTTATATATTAATGAATTCTCTTCTTGTTTCAGGTTTGTAAAGTTTTATTTGTACATGTGAAATTGCTATCCTACATGAACCATACTCATCTGATCAAACCTTTCTGTATAAAAATTACTCTTGTCACTAGGCTAAGAAACAAATTATTTCAGTGTTACTGGTGCGGAAAGGGTCATTTTGTAGGGCCCTGTTGCTGCATTAGGCATGAGCACAGATCAGAGATAGGGCCAAAACATTGGCAAACTTTCCCCTGTAATGTCAGGATTTGATTATAGTAAAGTTCATCCATATATGGCACCTACATTGAGAATGCTGAAGTTCTTTTTCTGCTTGTGAAAGTAACATCTTTTTCAGCGCAATTCCCCCACTACTTCTTAACTGCCTGCAAAATATCAATTAAGGGAAGATGTTTATTTATGTTTGTTCCTACCTAAGAGTTGGGGTTGTGCTGCTTGTTGATAGAACTGATATGGAGGGCTTGGCAGAAAAACAGTTTCTGTCACAGAGTGTTTTGCTTGACCAGATTAGCTTGCTGGGAGCAGCCAGCACTAATATCAATGAAGTGCAGAAATAAAAGCAGTTGACAGTATGGGAGTACAGAAGCCATTCATAGAAGGCACATAAAATGCACCCCTATCACAGCCACTGGATTTACTGTCCTACGGTCAGTTATCTGTTAAGGCTAGGGCTAAGTTGGAAGGCTGTCACTGCCACCTCTTAGAACAGGACCTCCATGTCAGCTATTAGTTAAAGCTATAATAACATTGATTTCTACACTACAGGGTATTTCCATTTAACATCAGGGGATATCTTTGGCCTGAGCCAATTTGTAGTCCAAAGTGCCATCAAGAATGTGACAGGTGCTATTTTTTCACAAGTAACCATCTACAGCAATTAGTTTCTGCTGTATCCTGTTCATCAGCAGCAGGCGGAAAGGCAAAGGCAGTTTTTCAGTGGAGGCTTTCCCAAGATACAAGGTGTGATTGACTGTATCCGCACACCTGTGTGCCATGCTATAACAAACATGTACAGAAAGGGAAATTTTCCCATGAGTATTCTGATGGTACATGATAATCATATGAGAATCATTCATGTGAATGCTGGAGATCTAGGAAGTTCACATGAGTCCTTCTCTGGCAGCAATCATGTGTCGGGACTGTTGAAGGGAGAATAAGAGATAGATGGGTGGCTTGTGAGATCTGGCTTACCTGTTTCAGCACTGGCTACTCATGATTCCTGAAACCCAGTTGAGACCAGTTATAATGAGAACAAGGAAGCTTAGATTTTCCTATCAGATGGCCTGGATTAGAAACGGACTGGAGCTCCATTTTAGCAGAAATCCGCCCACATTAGTTTCCATCTCATTTTCCACCATCATTTGTGGCAGCCAAGGGAAGCTGTTACACTTTGATTCTGTTCTGCCATTTTACTCCAGATACTTCAGCTTCTTTATTTTACATTTCTCTCATAAGTGAGTCGTATCATCTTACAGTCTTAAGGGTATCTTCACTGGTCCTGATGTTAAGTTAAGTTTCTGATAGGGCACGCACCCAATCCCAGCTACGATATAACCCGGGTACACACCCACAACATGCAAACAACTAGAAATCAGACATGCGGAGAATTAAGGACCATTTCGGCTGTTCACTGCCCAGTATTTACACTACATGTCATAACATTCCAGGCTTGTCTTCTGCCCGTCTGCCCCAAATATATCAGTTCTATACTGCATTACTGATGTTACGAGTGTCTGAAGGGCTTCATCAGAAAATCACACTTTATGCTGCTGCCTAGCAGCTGCCATTTGCCAACTAGTATCACTCATATCTCAACTGTTGTGATGAATTTTCAACCTTTAAATACAGGTAAAGTGCCTTATGATTGGGTTTACAACAAGTTATTGGATCTTATTGCAGCTGCATTCAGATTTCTTGCTGAGGGTGTCATGACAAATTATGGAAAGTGCCATGCTAGAAGCACTGCAAGAAAATGGAAAGTAGATATAATTTTGTTGCTCCTTTTTTCTCATGTCAATTCAAGACCTCACAGAAGTTTGCCAGCTGGCTGTCAAAAATATATATTTTTTAATTCCCCCCTCCCCCGAAGGCACTGACTTGTTCTTGGGTATGGTTCCATGGGTATCAGCTGCCATATGATACTAGACCATAATTCATGTGTGAATCTAGACAGTGAAAGCAGACTTTTCCGAGGCCTCATGCCACAGGTAGGGACCTCACATCCAACAGGTGGCCTATTAGAACATCACAGGTTCATCGCCCACATTTTTCTGTCCATTGGCATTAATGGATGGAAAATCAATCACGGGCAATGCACCCACAATTTTCTGCTGAACTGCCCACTGTGTGTGAGGTCTCACTTGTCGCAGAGAATTTCGGCCTCACTGTCTAAATTCTGCACTGGGTGCCAAGAAGCTACTCAACCACCTACTCAACCTACTCAAGAACCTACTCACAACAGTGTCCTGTCCTGTCCTCACCTGACCACGATAACAACTTACATTTCTTTGGTGCTCCTTGCAAACATCTCAGAGAGCTTTACCAAACTCCAGTAATCAATAGATAGTGACCAAGAGTAGGAACTTTGGCTGATTTTTCCCCTTTTTTGTTCCTGGTTGAAGTCATCTAACTCCGCACAAACCGAGGATTAATCTTGGTATCTTCCTGGTCTCTCCTGCTCGGTGCGACACTAGATAATCTGTACCTACCACATGAGGCACTGGGGAGCTCAAAAATAACTTCTTTCTAAATGTTGTAAAAAAACACCACAACTATGACAAATGGACAAATTAACCTTCCCTTAATATTACTAATGATAATAATATACAATTAATATGTGTTCATTCTTTTCAATATCTGGGTGAAATTCAAGAATCTCACTTAAATTTTAATAAAATAAAAATAAAATAATTGTAACCACTTGCAGTAGAATTGGTCTATTCCTTTGTATATGTTATAATTCTGTAATTCTAAGACTTAATTATTACATTTTTTGATTAGGTAGATATTATATGGTCTAAAACCTTCAAATTCCCGTTCATATAACCAACAATACTATAGATTGGACTGTCAGAATTGCCCCTAAAGCAAAATTGTTTAGTCTTTAGAGCATTTTACATGAAAGATTAGGAATGTTGCCAACCTATGGGTAATGGTGTTTAAATAATTTAGCAACATAGGGGGTTCTTAAAAAATAAATTACTTGAATTTTTTCCATCTAAAAGGTAATGCCACTCAGCTCACATCCTTGCAGAATTCTGATATGAGCCTGGGGCAACCTTAGCAAAGGTTATTTTCCATTCAAAGCTGTCTTGCTTTGGAACTTTGTTCCATTTGAAAGAGACATGGACAGTTAGAACATATGGTTCCCATGGTGATATATTAACCAGACCAAGACTGTGACCTCAGCTACTTTCCGGGTTGTTGCATTAGGCTATTGGAAATCTGTGACTAGGCTATTGATGCAATTTCATCTCAAGACTTTGTTAACCCCTTCCCCCCCACAGCAACCACAAGGGTCAAATTCATAAACTACCTGTGTTTGTTGCATTGCTGTTGTGCCACCTAATGTACAAAAAATGGCTTTGTAATTCTAAAGGTAAACCATTTCTGTGGAGAGTTATACTGCTGCAAGAATTGCTCTGGTAATTTTGATATTAACTAGTTGATCACCCATGGCATTGCTCATGGATAAAGGGGCCGATTTTCACTTGGTAAAATCAGTGTTAATCAGGCTCATATCAGAATTCTGCAAGGATGTGAGCTGAGTGGCATTACCTTTTAGATGGAAAAAATTCAAGTAATTTATTTTTTAAGAACCCCCTATGTTGCTATGTGGTAAGGGCCTAAAAATGGGGCCGGTAGCCTTACTGCCCTGTTAACCCTGATGATCAGCACACTGCAACTTTGACATGGGCCTATCACTGGGCACCCAAAGTAACTGCCTGTTTCAGGAGGTAGGCTCTGTAAGTGGTTTGCCTGGGTGGTTCAAATCACTCACTCCTTCCACAGTACTAGACGACGGGAATTACGGTGAACAGAATTGACTCACGGACAAGTTTTTCGGACTTTTTTTTATTCGTTCATGGGATGTGGGCGTCGCTTGCAAGGCCAGCGTTTATTGCCCATCCCTAATTGCCCTTGACTCAATCGTACAGCGTTTCTTAAGGTTAACACACACCGCCATCTTCAACATATCAAAAAAAAACGGTGGTGTAAGACAATACAGTACACTACGTCACTACCCAGAGTAGAATATACGCTATACCCCACCCATTAAACCCCTATGGCTTGGTTGGGAACACACAGCACCCCTTCACACAATACTGGTGATCTTAAGGATGTGGACTTGGACAATGCTCCCCCCGATTTTCCCTTGACTTTCTCGCTGCTTCCCCTTGTTGAAAACATGTCTCCTGATTCCGTACCGCTGACGCAGTATTCAAGTCTCAGTTTGAGGTTCTTCCATACAGTTGAAGAGTGAGGCTCTGCTTCTCGTGGTGGTTTCTTCTCTCCGCCCCAGGCGGAGTGCTCGGTTCTTGTTGTGAAGGTGAGGACAAAGGAAGACAAGAGCAGGCAAGGAAGCAAGAGAGCGAAAAGTCCCAACACTGCCTCCTCTTATACACCCCAAAGTTTCAAACTTCTTCGCGCCAAAAAATGAAACGTTCCTTTTCCTGCAGTGCTGTTTTTGCAGTCTGCTGTTTTTGTGCAGTCAGTAATCTTACTGTGATGTCATTTTGCTTCCAACCAGTCTGGGATTTTGTTGGCCCTCCTTTGTTTGGTTTCCCACCCTTCGGGGTTACCTCATCTAGGCAATGGTAGTAATGGCTAATAGTGGGTTTCACTTTGCATCCGGTCCTGGGTTAAGTGGTTGAACATTGATTAACAATGGTGTCTCCATCTCCTACCAATTACCGTATGCATTGCCCTTCCTGGCTCCTTGTGTTCCCAGAGAAACTCTGTCTGCTCAGACATTTCCCTTAATTGGCTTAGGGGTCTGGTCGAATAACTTGTCCATTACATACACCTGGGCCACACCCACTTTTCAAACAGGCTGCTGTTTTTTTTCAGCAGAAAAATCTAAAAACACAAAAGTCCACAAAATGTCTGTTTGTAAATCCCTGGGGCCTGCACGGATGCTTACAGCTCCTTTTAATAAGTAGGGTCCTATGCCGATTACCAGTTTAGTATACGCCATGCATGCAAGCGATAGTGATGAAGAGGCTCTGAAAAGGTACATTTGAAATTATTTTTGTGGGGCCTGGAGGGGCAGGAGTGAAAAGATATAATAATAAAAAAAGTTTTAGCAACAATATGTGACTCGCTTAGTACGAATGAGGCCTCGAATGTAATTTAAAATGGAACTGGGGTACATCAGGCCTTGGAGGGAGAGATCGTGGGCCTCGGGGGGGGGGGGGGGGAACGATCGGTGGTCAGGGAGGAGTTAATGGTAGCCATTGGCGGTGGGGGGAGGGTAGTGGCAGCTGGCAGCAGCCCACATTTTTTTTAATGTGGGGTCAGGAGGAGCACTCCTGACACTATTCAAGAAGAATGACAAAACTACAGACCCACTTCAAGTCCCTATTTAGGGTGAATGAAGCGTTGAGATGATCGAAAATCAGGTCCTGCAAGACACGCATTCTGTTCAGGTTTTACCATAGGCATGATCGGATTTGCCCAACTGCTGTTGTCGATATTCTCAATTTTGCCTTCACGTTCCATGCGATCTAATTCTGTTGATATCCTTTCCTTTAGAGCATAGGGCACCACTCTGGGCTTAAAATGTTTTTCGTTCGCTCTCTCCTTCACATTAAGGTGTACCTGGATACACTTTGCTGTACCAAATTTCAGACTGATTAGGGACCTGTACTCTTCCATGAGTACGTCCTCAGGCCTTTGACTGATGATCTTTTTAATATTGGCCCAGTTTAACTTCAGGCTATGAAACCAAATTCAGTTCATCAATGAAGGACCTTTGACCTTAACTACAATTACAGACAATTGCTTCATCTGATTTTTGTATTTTACTTGGACATTTATTTTTCCAAGCACTGGCAACTGGTCTCCAGAATAACTTTTAGGTAATATGTCTTTTTTTTGTAGTGCGTTATTTTACGTGGAATTGAAGTATGATAATGGGTCTGTAGTTTTGTCATTCTTCTTGACATTAGCATGCTTCCAAATTAGTGAATCCCTCATAATGATTGCCAATTCTTCATAAATCTCCTGGACATGGTCAAGAGGGCATTCTCGGGGCAGTTGGATGTGCCTTCTGGCTGGAGAAATGCCCAGGGGGAAGAAAACTTAGGCCATTATATACAAACTGGAAAGCCTATAAAACAGAACTTCTTTGGAAAGGACGACTTTTACTATTACTGCTTTCAGTAAATGTCTCAGCAATATATCTCCAAATATTTTAGGTACAATTGACCCGATTTTCAAAGGGCGGTGGGATGGCAGCGGTGGAGGTGGGGGGGGGGCGTCAATGGGTCTGAGGGTAACCCGATTAATAAAATCCTACTGTTTCCCACGTCATCGCAAATTAATTGGTGGCCCTTATTGTGGATTCCGGGTTTGCCATCCGAAAGCTGCGCAGTGGGTGGACTGAGCACCCATATCACAGGCTGTCAGCTGGAGCGGCTCTATTTAAAGGGCCATTGCTCCAAAGGCTTTTGCTGCAGCAAATACCAAAAAGGCACAGTGGAGCAGCACAAGGGCAAGACTGCTCCTAGGTTCAATGATGCCTCACTGCAGCAGCTACTGGCTGGGGTGAGGAGGAGGAGAGAGATATTCTTCCCAGCGGACGGAAGGAAGTGCCCTGCCTCTGCCACCCACAAGGCCTGGCTCGAGGTGGTAGAGGAGGTCACCAGCAGCAGCAACATCTCCCGCACCTGGGTCCAGCGCAGGAAGAGCTTCAATGACCTAACTAGGTCAGCAAAAGTGAGTACACTTTTGATTCTCCTACATTCCGTCTTCCACATCACCGCCCCCCCCAATTCATTCTGCACTGCCAAGACTACTCCATCACATCACTCCTCACACCCACTTAAGGTTCATCCTCAACTTGCTTGCACTTCCTCAGCACTTCCTCACCACCCCATTAGTCACCCCACCACTACCACTCACCCAATCCTCATCCAAAGCGATGTCTCTGTCTCATACTTACCCTCTGATGCATGTCTTTCATGGTCAGCCTCACCCAAAGCAATGCATTCATCGGGTGACCAATTCACCATCACTCACTCACACGACTGTACTTTCTCCCCTTCTAGGAGGAGAGTTCAGAATGCACGGGAGAGGGCGAGGACTGGAGGGGGGCCGCAGCAAATAGTGGTCCTCACAGACGCGGAGCAGGAGGCCCTACAGATCAGCTGCACCCTCAAATGCCTGTCCATCAGGGATGCCGAGACTGGCACCCGACAAACGTCTGGTGACACAACTTTAACATTCATCACAGACAACATAAATTGATGTTAACAATGACTGGCATGTTGAACACCTCAGTATGCTCATCGCAACATGACACATCTGTGATGATGCTTAATATTGCCTTCTGTTCTCTTACAGACCCTTCAAAGAACGCAGTGATGGCAGAGGGCGATTCCTCAGAGGAGCTCCCGGCATCTGAGAGCGCACCATCACATCTTAGTCAGCCATCCTCCAGCACACATATTCACACCTCAGTGGGTCCTAGTAGTCAATTAGTTGGGTTGGCACCTGATGAGTTACGACACACAAGTGAGCATGAGCAGACACTGGTGGCAGGGGCAGCTGTGGAGAGTCCGCATCGGTGGGCGCACTCCTCTCCAGACTCTGCTCAGCTGGATGCAGATGCTCAACCCTGGGGGCCATCCTTTAAAAGGAGAATGATCGAGGGACAGCAGCACATTTGCGAGGTACTGGAATAGGTGCCACGCACAGTCTTCACAATACTGCAGGGGATAGAGGAGTCCAACTCCTGCATTAGTGGAATGGCGGCACAGGTAAGTATGGGAATATCTGCGATGGAGAGAATGGGAGCCTCCTTTGAGCTTCAAGCACAAAATGAGTCCATTCAGGCCCTGACAATGGTCGTTCGGTCTCAGGATGAACAACATTCTGCCACCTTAAACAGGCAGACAGATACACTAGCACAGGCCTTACAAGACATCACACATGTCCCCCAAACTGTTGTCCAGCAGAGTGGTAGGAGTGATGTGGCCCTGGCCCAGGGGAGGGATGATGGCGAAAGGGGACATGGAAGTGGGGACGCCATTCAAAGTGCTCCACCGTCTCACCCGTTGTCCCCCTCTCAACCAATACCTGCAACGCTGCCTCTACTCCAGCTGGCCGACTCTGCCCCTGCACAGGTGCAGGTGGAGCAGTCTTTGGAGGGGCCCTCATGGGCTCCAAAACCCAGAGGGCGTAGGCCGAAAGCATCTAAACAGTCAGGGCATGAACACGAACAACCTGCCACTACCTCTGCTGCAGCCACAGGGGATGCACCACGTAGAAGTGGTAGGAAGAGAAAAGCTAAGATTTTGTGATCATGAAGGGGTATGCACAAGTGTGTCTGACAGACTGTCATGTTTTTTGTTTATATTTGTTTTTTGTTATATTCACATTAAATGTTATCATTCTCACCACTACTGCCACATCTTGCCCATTCTTGACTGGCTTTTGTGATAGGCCCCTTTCACGGGCCTCATCATGAATGGCGACACTTGATGCCTCCATTGGGTCACTTTACAGTGGATGTATGTGTAGTTGCAGGACTGTTTTGTGCAGAGAAGGGTGGGGGCTGGTGTTGACGCTGCTCTTTCCAGGTGGTGTGAGGACTGGACTCTTCACACGTTCTGCTGTTAGGAAAACGGTTCACATATGATTGACTCCCTGGCCTCACGAGCTGCCAGGTGAGCAGCTGCTCTGGCCATGAGTTCATCCTCCTCCTCCTCCTCTGCCTCCTCCTCCTCCTCCTTAATGTGGATGGTAGATGTGGATGGGGCCTCCTCAAGCGACACCCCTCTCTGTTGTACCATGTTGTGCAGGACACAACACACAACTATAATGCCTCCCACTCCGTATTGAAGTGCTCCCCCAGAGTGATCAAGGCACCTAGATCGCATCTTGAGCAGCCCTATAACATGCTCAATTGTAGACCTGGTGGCGATGTGGCTGTCGTTGTATCGACGCTGTTGCTCGGTGATGGGGTTCCTCAGAGGTGGCATGAGCCATGTGTCCAGGGGGTATCCCTTGTCCCCGAGGAGCTAGCCCTTAAGGGTTTTGGTGCCTTGAGGAGCCCCGGGATGATGGATTCCCTCAGAATGAAGGAATAGCGGAAGCTGCCAGGGAATCTGGTGCACACGTGAAGGAATCTTTTGCGGTGGTCACAAATGAGCTGAGTGTTGATGGAGTGATACCCCTTTCTGTTGACGAACAGTCCTGGCTCCTGTGGAGGTGCTCGTATTGCTATATGGTTGCAATCGATTGCCCCCTGTACTCATGGGAAGTCAGCCACAGAGCGGAATCCCACTGCCCTCTCCCTCTGGCTCTGGCTGAGGTCCTCCATGGGGAAGTTGACGTATTGCGAGGCCCTGCAAAACAAGCCGTCGGTGTCCTGCCTTATGCACTTATGTGCAGACGACTGA
Organism: Heptranchias perlo; assembly: GCF_035084215.1. Taxonomy (NCBI): domain Eukaryota; kingdom Metazoa; phylum Chordata; class Chondrichthyes; order Hexanchiformes; family Hexanchidae; genus Heptranchias; species Heptranchias perlo. The sequence goes on from NC_090335.1 coordinate 48,273,257, forward strand.
GAGACTCCGGTGATGTTCCCGGTGGCACCCTGGAATGGTCTGGAGGTGAAGAAGTTGAGGGCAATGGTGACTTTGACAGCAATGGGTAATGAGATGCTGCTTGGGCCTGCCGGGAGCAGCTCGGCGTGAAGGAGGTTGCAGATATCTGCGACCACCTGGCGACTCACTCTCAGCCTCCATATACTCTGCTTCTCAAAGAGGTCCAGGAAGCTGAGCCTCGGTCTGTAGACCCTGTGGCAAGGATATTGCCTCCTACGACGTCGCTCTCTCTGTTGTTGCCCTCTGTGCTCTTGTGCAGGTGCCTGTGCCGCAGCACTGTGTTGTGGAGCTCCAAGTGGCGGAAGTGCACACCGTGCCTGGCGAGGATGGTGATGTTCCTCGTCCTCAGATGTAGTGGTGAATTCAGCCATGGCGCCCACACCCTGATTGTGTCAGTTTGAGGGGTTCCAAAAAATTGGTAAATATGTGTCAACAGAAGAATTCTGAGCGGAAACCAAGAATTTTCAGTGCAAACACAAAGATCTCCCAGCCAAAAGTTTGTCTGAAAGACCAGAGTGCCCTGCTGCAATAACTCACCTTTTATCCCCATCTGTCAAACAAACATTTCAATGTCCAACTGGCTGCTGCATCTCCGAATATATGGAATGTTTCCCACAGCACGGGAAACACGCTGAGGCTGAATGAAAAGTGGTCCCCTGCCTCAATCAGCATGAAGTTAACTACTTCAAATACTCAAAGTATCTAAATAACTGTGTTAACTATCATCCCGCCGGCTTTAATTGTTGGTAGGACTTCCGCATTTGTGAGGTGCATGCGCACACAGACACGCCTGTGGGGAATCTGGAAGTCGGCGGGATGGAGACGGCTTCCTTACCCGCTTGGGATTTCCCCGATTTTCGCAGCCCCCACCCCCCCGCCACCAACGCACTCACAATTTCCTTTGAAAATTGAGCCCAATTTCTTTATTAGAATTCACCCCAGAACAACCAACGCACGTAAAACAATTCTTGCTACATTGTAGTAAATAGAGAGTTAGGATTTATCTGGATTCAGATTTGTACGGGTATTTTACTTCCTTGTAAAGTCAACAAAATGTCTATGTAGCAGTTAATGGACAAAGATCACTTGAAGCAGATCATAGTTCTGTGTGACCCTCTTCCAGCTAATGACTTTCCAGATTAGTTCAGTCGGTTTCTAGAATATATATTGAGCTCAATGCAGCTCCACATCACCGTCAACATCAACTCTATAACATTTCTACAGCCTTTAATTTTAATAGCACTAACAAAGCTACAATTTACTGGGATATAAAAATCAAGTCGCTATATATTTGGTTGTAAAAATTGATGTTATCCATGTGATTGTTGAAAGGCATCTGTGGCTGCTTTGTAAAATTGCTTGGTGGCTTGGTTTTGTAGCATTGAATGTTGAAGGGTCTGAAAATTAGATGCCAACCTGGTGAAGCTACAACACAGGACTACAAACATACTAAACAATGAAAGCAGCCTGCAGAGCTAAGCGATCCCACAACCAACAGATCAGATCAAAGCTCAGCAGCCCTGCCACATCCAGTTGTGAATGGTGGTGGACAATTAAGCATCTAATGGGAGGAGGAGGCTCCATGCATATGCCTATCCTCAAGTATGGCAGAGCCCAGCATGAGAGTGCAAAAGACAAGGCTGAAGCATTTGCAATCATCTTCAGCCAGAAGTGCTGAGTGGATTATCCTTCTTGGTCTCCTCCTGAGGTCCCCATTATCACAGATGCCAGTCTTCAGCCAAATTGACTCACTTCACATGGCATGATGAAATGGCTGAGTACATGAGACACATCAAAGGCTACAGGGCCCAAAACATCCTGGCTGTAGTGTTGAAGACCTGTGCTCCAGAACTAGCCACACCCCTCCCTAAGCTGTCCCAGTGCAGCTACAATACTGGCATCTATTGGACAATGTGGAAAATTGCCCAGGTACATCCTGTCCACAAAAGGCAGGACAAATCCAACCCAGCCAATTACCACCCTATCAGCCTACTCCCAATCATCCACAAAGTAATGGAAGGAGTTGTCAACAGGGCTATCAAGCAGCACTTACTCACCATTAACCTGCTCACTGATGCTGAGTTTGGGTTCCGCCAGGTACACTCGGCTCCAGGCCTCATAACAGCCATGATATATGAGCTGAATTCCAGAAGTGAGGTGAAAGTAACTGCTGTTGACATCAAGGTAGCATTAGACCAATTGTGGCTCTTGGTAAAACTGAAGTCAATGGGGATCAGGGGGGAAACTCTCCAGTGGCTGGAGTCATACCTAGCACAAAGGAAGATGATTGTGGTTGTTGGAGTCCAATCATCTTAACCCCAGGACATTGCTGCATGAGTTCCTTAGGGCAGCTCGGTAGGCCCAACTATCTTCAGCAGTTTCATTGATGACCTTCTCTCCATCGTAAGGTCAGAAGTGGGGTTGTTCACTGATGATTGCACAGTGTTCCCCTCCAGTCTCAATTCCTCAGATAATGAAGCAGTCCATGCCCGCATGCAGCAAGACCTGGAGAACATCCATAATTAGGTGGATAAGTGGCAAGTAACATTCGTGCCACACTAGGTCCTGATAATGACCATCTCCAACAAGAGAGAGCTAACCACCTCCCCATGACATTCAATGGCATTACCATCACCGAGTTCCCCCATCATCAACATCCTGGGTGTACCATTGAACAGAAACTGAACTGGACCAGCCATATAAATGCTACTAGAGCAGGTCAGAGGCTGGGTATTTTGCAGCAAATGGCTCATCTCCAGACTCCCCAAAGTCTCTCCACCATCTACAAGGCATAAGTCAGGAATGTGGTGGACTACTCTCCACTTGCCTGAATGGGTGCAACTGCAACAACACTCAAAAAGCTCGACACGTTCCATGACAATGCAGTCTGCTTGATCGGCACTTCACCCACTAGCTTAAACATCCACCCCCTCCACCACCTTGACTGCAATGTGTACTATCTACAGGATGAACTGCAGCAACTCATCAAGCCTTCTTCAGCAGCACATCCCAAACCTCTGAGCTCCACCACCTAGAAGGACAAGGGCAGCAGGTACATGGAAACACCATCACCTCCAAGTTCCCCTCCAAATCACACGCCATCCTGACTTCGACATATATCGCCGTTCCTTCATCATCGCTACATCAAAATCCTGGCACTCCCTACACAATAGCATTGTGGCAGCACCTTCACCACATGGACTGCAGCAGTTCAAGAAGGCAGCTCATCACCACCTTCTCAAGGGCAATTAGGGATGGGCAATAAATGCTGGCCTTGCTAGCAATGTCTACATCCCAAGAAAAAATTGAAAAATACAAGGAAATTGAGTGCAATGAAAGGGAATACTTTCAAAAGCATTACAACTCCAATCTGTATGTCTTGTGACAAATTACTTTATGGCAGTTTCTTGTTGCCATAGTGTATATGAAGACACTTTTAAAAAATATATATTTTTAAATTGGAATTGGAATATGTATTCCTGAAGGACCACATTTCCTCCAACAGTTTATTGGCAATTTTTCAGTTTGCTATTTCAGGTCAGCAAGTTGTACCTTTGGGCTCAATTTTAAACCTAAATTGCGGGTCCGTTGGGGTCGGGGAGGGGGGGCTGCTAAAATTGCAGAAATGTAGATCGGGTTCGGAAGCCGGCTCCAACCCGCCAACTTCAAAGTTTCCCACAGATGCACCTGTGTGCGCGCGGGCCTCCCGAATCCGGAAGTCCCGCCGGCAATTAAAGCTGGCGGGATGATAGTTAAAGAACCAAATGTACCTCATTGAGGTACTTAATGCACTTTACTTGTGACATATTAGGTAGTTAGAACGATTTTTAACTTACCTGGGCGCTTTCCCACGGCTTCTGATTCATGCCTATTGAAACAGGATCAGGCAAACAGAAACAAAATAAATTAAATAAAAAACCATTGCACAAAGTTAAAACACAAAATCAACCTACCTTTCTACCCTGCTCCGATATCCGATGTCTCCCTCTCCGATCTCCCCCTCTTCCCCCCCCCGATGTCCCCCACCCGATCTCCTCCTCTTCACCCCTCTAATGTCCCCCCGATTTTCCCCTCTCCCTCCCCGATCTTCCACTCTCCCTCCCCCCGATCTTCCCCTCTTCCCCCCCCCACTGATCTTCCCCTCTCCCCCGATCTTCCCCTCTCCCTCCCCGATCTTCCACTCTCCCTCACCCCGATCTTCCCCTCTTCCCCCCCCACTGATCTTCCCCTCTCCCCCGATCTTCCCCTCTCCCTCCCCGATCTTCCACTCTCCCTCACCCCGATCTTCCATTCCAGCGCTGGATGACGTCTCTCTCTCTCTCTTTCTCTCCCCCCTCCCTCGGTGTTGCAGCTCCTGTCAATCAGGCTGGCTGCCAGTCGCGAAACCCGGAAAGAACTTTAATTACCATCAATTACATTGCGATTGCATCGGAAACGGGAATTTTTTTAATATCTGAGTTTGCCATGCGCACCTTCACCACATCCCCCACCCCACTGCCAGCCCGCCACCATTTCAAAATTGAGCCCATTGAATTCAGTGGGTAATCCAATTCTTAATTCCTCCATCTACCTCTGCACTAGCAAACTAAGGCCATACATTAGGGCAAGTTGGTGACTTTTGAATCCTGACAAGCAGTGTTTCACCTTGGACAAGCAACAGGTTACAAAGAAGGTTGGGAAAAAAGCTAATCTTACTTCCCCACAAAGCTGGAAAATATTTTCAGATGAATTACTGACCCCAGGGAAACTGGAGTTCAAAGATCTCAGGAATAAAAACAATTTAAAAACGTATAAAAGGCAAGATAATGAGAACCTCTAGTGAGATTGCATGCTTAATCTCATTCTTTCAAGACAAAATACCAAATTGGCAACTAAAACAGGACACCAATTGTCCTATTGTGTGGCATAATAATCAGCATCTTTTTAAAATAGGGATTTTACACAGTATGAAAAAATTAATACTTAGTATGGTGCCCTTCATTTTGTGACTGGGAAATTGAAATCTTGGGACTATATTTTCCTCTGCCTGTTAATTTGAATGAGAAAAGATGTGAGTAAAAACTGATAGCAGATTTCAATTGCTATTACTGCTATTCTGGAGTCTTTCTCAATGCCTAAAATAGATGTAAGGAAATTAGGAGAAAAAAATGTGATTAAGCACTGTGAAGGCCTTTTTAAATGTGTGTCCTAAGAAAATCCTGCAGAATTGCATGACAAGCGTGTCCTGCAGTCCAGCTTAGAACATGTATTAGCTCGATGAACAAGAAGTATCACTGCTCAAACAATCTCCCTCTAACTTTGGCCAAGAAATGTCTCTTTTTCGCTAGATATTGGGTTACTTTGGATTTCTGTGAGTCACAACTCATATGTTGGGACATGCAATTTTAATCAATGGGACTTGTGGGAGTTTGATTGCATTAGAATAGATCCGTAATTGAAGGGCCAATCAGAACACACTGCAAATAAAGCTGCGGAGACACTTATTAAGCTAACAATCCATTGAAAGATTTGAAATGTATTAAACATTGCTAATACTGCTTAGCAGTGAGCATACCTGTAGTGCTTTTCATTCCAAGTGGCTTAGCCGAACCCTTTGTGAGAAACCATATGTTCTCAGAAGGTCTCATAGAATCATAGAAGTTACAACATGGAAACAGGCCCTTCGGCCCAACATGTCCATGTCGCCCAGTTTATACCACTAAGCTAGTCCCAATTGCCTGCACTTGGCCCATATCCCTCTATACCCATCTTACCCATGTAACTGTCCAAATGCTTTTTAAAAGACAAAATTGTACCCGCCTCTACTACTGCCTCTGGCAGCTCGTTCCAGACACTCACCACCCTTTGAGTGAAAAAATTGCCCCTCTGGACCCTTTTGTATCTCTCCCCTCTCACCTTAAATCTATGCCCCCTCGTTATAGACTCCCCTACCTTTGGGAAAAGATTTTGACTATATACCTTAACTATGCCCCTCATTATTTTATAGACTTCTATAAGATCACCCCTTAACCTCCTACTCTCCAGGGAAAAAAGTCCCAGTCTATCTAACCTCTCCTTATAAGTCAAACCATCAAGTCCCAGTAGCATCCTAGTAAATCTTTTCATAGCCCCTTAAAGGCAATAATTTTCGCAAATAAAATATTGTAACCTATGTTAAAATTACAAGCCCCAATTTTAACCTAACCAGCCCGGCGTGAATGGGGCGCTTTTGAATTTGATTTCAATCATGCGTAAAATCTGTAGGGGTGTAAAATGGCCCCGTTCCCGCTGGATGGGCTAGGTTAAAATCGGGGCTTGTTTCTGGGAGCACTCCTTGCTGTCCATTTGATATGTCTTATTAGCAGCTCCAATATATGTTCTCCTTGGCTCCTGAAACAGGTTAGTAATATTTTTAAACTGTGAAAAGTAAATCACATCATGATTATCAAGGGGCATCATGTATTGGCAATTCAAATGTTTACACTATAATACAGATCACATGTAATTCAGTCGTGCCTCTAAGATTAAAAATTTATCTTATAGTGTTCATTATTATTTTGCACTGCAATTGATACAGAAGTGTTGAAGCATGCAATTATTACTGCACAAAAGGAATAATTCCAGTCTTACTTTACTTTTCTTCCAAACTCTTATGCAGTCATGTGGAACCACTGAATAGCAGACCACGAAAAATAATAATAACAAAATAAGTTTTGCAGATTGCAACTTGACATTGTAAACTGTGGGTCATTTTTTAATGTAGTTTTCACTACATTTGTTTTAGCATCACTATATAGCTACCATAGAAAAAATGGCATGAAATGACAGCACCTCCCAAACCTGCGACTTCTACCACCCAGAAGGACAAGGGCAGCAGGCACATGGGAACAACATCACCTGCACGTTCCCCTCCATCCTGACTTGGAAATATATCGCCGTTCCTTCATTGTCGCTGGGTCAAAATCCTGGAACTCCCTACTTAACAGCACTGTGGGAGAACCTTCACCACACAGACCGCAGCAGTTCAAGAAGGCGGCTCACCATCACCTTCTCAAGGGCAATTAGGGATGGGCAATAAAAGCTGGCCTTGCCAACAATGCCCACATCCCATGAACGAATAAAAAAAAGTCAAGACTATTCTTATTTAAAACCTAATCCTTAATCTCTGAAGGCCAATATAGAAGTCTGTGTGGGTGAAATTGGTTTACGCTAATAGTGCAAAATGGGCAAATTGCGAATCGGCAGCCCGTTTTACACCTTGCCCAATTTTCTTTTCCACTGACTTGGCATTGACCAATTTCACCCCCCTCCCCCTATAGGTCAAATGACAAAAAGTTGTCAGTTCAGCAGAACACTTACAGTACATCCTTAACACTGCAATGCCAAGCAAGTGTTACAATGGCAGTGAGTATCTTTTCAAAGTAAATTAACAAGTCGAAGTTAAAATGAATTAAAAAGTATATAAATCAATGCGGAAAAAGCTGAGTTTTCTCAGTAAAACTGGCATCATTCATAACTGATCATGCTGTCTCAATAAAACAACATCAATAAATAATTCAGCAATCTTCTACTTTTTTTCATTCTTTCACTATTGCTAATTTGACCAATTATCTAAAACCATTGTGTTTGCTTATGTACCCTTTCGAATAGTTAAAGCAAGAATGACACATTCATCTTTTTGGAGTAGAGATTTACAGTTTTGTAAGAGAGTTTTATGATAAGTTAGTCTACGACTCTCAACCCATCAGATCCACTGGGAATGTTACTACGAGGCAAAAAACGAATATATTCTGTTTAAATCCCACATGGGTTGAAATTGTACTGACTGATATTGGTAACAAATGCAATAACACTTTCAGATAAAGTTCCTCTGCTATTCTTTTAATGAAGGCACTAACCTATATAAAATAAACAGGTTAAGCTATTTCTTAAAATGGTAGACAAAGACATTTCTACAAATACATTAACACTATTCTTGCAAAGTTTAATTTTGAGCCATGAGAGATCTGCAGCTCAGCATTGGCTGCATGCAAAAGGAAACTGGAACTGATCAATGAGCAACAACTCTGATGTCTCTAAACAACAACAATAAAAAAGCAAGATACATTTTTCTAGTAACAACAATCAACTATCCAAACCATTTGGGCAACATGAAGGACATCTGTGACATCTGGGGCTACGAGTCCACTTTTAGGTGCCGTGGAAGTTCATGGTATTGATAGCAGTAAAAATTAGTGACAGCCAGTGGCACTCTATTCTGGACCATGCACTACAAGGCCACTATGGTGGCAGAGAAATCAAATCAGGCTATTTGAACCTTTTAAGTGCCTCAACAGTCCTAATCCATGAGCTGCTGTAGTGGCTGCGGAGAGCTGAGATTTGGATATCTTAATGGATTGCAAGCACAGCAGAAAAACAGGCTTTGTAAAGCTTATAGCTGAGCTTCTAGATGTTGTCCAGCATCGCCAGTAAACAATGTTCGGGTCAGAGGGTTATACAACCATCAAGGCCCACAGGCACCATGACTGGAAGCAGATCACACAAACTTGGGATCTCTACAAGAAGGGCAATGAAGGAGGCCCAAAAAAAATCAGTTGGATCAAGGAGTTAAAAAAATTAATTTTCTTCTTCCAAAGATGAAGGAAGCAAAGTTCTTTCAATCTGAAGCCATCCTACCACTGGCTACTGCTGCAAAGGATGAATCCACAGGGGCAGAAACCAAATCTAGTTATAGTAGAGAATCCGTGGAAACAAAATATATGCAACAAAGGATCTGAATGTTCCATTTCAATTGCATGATTGCCCCTGCTACCAATTAGGCTGCAGCTCAGCACTCCTACTGATTTGAGAGAAAGCACACTCTAGGAAATTAGTGATCCGATTGAAGTCTCTATCCATTCATTCTCCCAGCCTGTCCAAGGTGGAGGAAATGGTTGAGTTCAGAACCTGCATGGCTCCAGTATGAGCATCCCTGAAAGATGCTACTACTGGGGTCAGAGATTCCTGTAGGGGGTTCACTTGCAGCGGTCATTAAGGTGACCGCATGCTCCATGATGGACTGCAGGGTGTCAATGCTATGTGTAAGAACCTGACACAAGTGGATAGTGGACTCCACTGGACTAACCAAAATGTTTTAGAAGCTCCCTGGCAGGTGGTACAATGGATTCAGCAATTGCATAGTATTCATCTTTCTTTTAAATGCTGGGCCTCTGAAGTCTGCATTGCTGTCCTCTTCAACACAGCCTGGATGTGAACTGGCCCTCTGGTTAGCTATCCCTTTGACCTTCCTTGCCACCTCCACTTGCTGCTGCTCACTTGTGCTTGGTGAATTCCTCCAGTGTAGTCCCCTCAAACCCACAATAGCAGAGAGGTTGGAGAAGTCCACCTCCAGCATTAGTGGACTGGTGGTGCAGATAACAGCGGGAATGTCTGCGGTGGAGAGAATGGCAGCCTCCACTGAGCTTCAAGCACGGCTCACAATTGAGTCCATTCAAGCCTTGACAATGGCTGTGCGGAATCAGAGTGACCAACATTCTGTCCTCTTAAACAGGCAGACAGACACATTATCAGTGGCCTGACAAGGCATCACACATGTCCTCCAAGCTGTTGTCCAACAGAGTGGTAGAAGTGATGTAGCCCTGGCCCAGGAGAGGGATGATGGCGAAAGGGGACATAAAAGTAGGTACTCTACTCAAAGCGCTCCCACGTCACACCTGTTGCCTCCCCCCCTCCCAACCGCTACCCACAACGCTGCCTCCTATCCAGATGGCCGAGTCTGCCCCCGCACAGGTGCAGGTGGAGCAGTCTTTGGGGGGGGCACTCACACACTCCAAAACTCAGAGGACGTAGGCAGAGAGTATCTCAGCAGTCAGGGCAGGGACCTGAGCAAGCTGCCACCACCTCTGATGAAGCCACAGGTGAATGCACCACATAGAAGTAGTATGAAGAGAAAGGCAAAGGTTTTGTGATCACCAAGGGTATGCACAAGGGTGTCTGACTAAATGTCATGTTTTTCATTTCTCTTTTTTTTATATTCACAATAAATGTCATACTTGTCACCATCACTGCCACGTCTTGTCCATTCTTGCCTCCCTTTTATGAAAACACCCTTGCATGTCCTTCGTCACCTTTCCCTGAGTCTGTAAAATTTGGCCATTGACCAAAATTCTAAGATGGAAGGTACAGTTGAAAGGTCACCAAACGAATCAACAAAACACAGTGGAATGTGGGAAAAAAACAAGGTTGAATTAATCAGCCACCACCCAGTGAATCACATCTCCAGACATGGTGGGGCCATGTCTTTGTTTTAGAGCAAAACCAATCAACACCAAGGACGTTGGATAGCAGGTGATCAACAATCAGCATTAATTCAAAGAACAATAGCCCATCGAGAGAAGCAACTGCAGCATCGAAACCCATCAAGGACTTTTAAGAGGCTTTGAAAGAACTTTTAAAAGAACATTGAAGTAACCTTGTTAACGTTAAAAACTATTGTAAGAGAGGGGTATAAAAGTGGAAGCCCAAAACTACCTTTTTTCTTTTTTATCTCTCGGATTCCTCACTCGTGCAACTCAGCCCTGAATTTTGGGCTGATTCCTCTGCCACCCGAGCTCTCCAGAGAGGAGAGTGGCTTCCAGCGAAACCAACGAACCCTACGTGAGAGAACAGGTCAGCCAGACCTGCAAGTGCGCAAGGATTGGTGAGCCTCGACCACGTTTACGTGTGTGTGATAGGTGTCTCCAGGGTCCCCACCAACCTCTTAGTTTAGTGGGGTAGTGTATTGTAGAGTGTGTGTAACCCAATGTACTGTGTAGGACTATTTTAATCGTCATTTTCTTCGCGTTGGCAGTACAATAAAACCAACATTCCAATTCAAAAATCAAACACTGAGTTTGTGTGTTCTCTGTGCTATTTGGCTACGTGATCCATCACCGGGTCCGTTAGCCTAAGTCCCGTTTCGTGAGGTATAGGTGTTCCTGGGCTAGACCGGGGACCCGATATCGGCACCGATCAATAGGGTGAGAACACCCCCAAAACACCCTACATCATGAATGGCAAGACTTGATGCCACCCATTGGGCACGTTTACAATGGGCATATGCATGGTTATAGGGCTGTTTTGTGCAAACAGAGATGGGGGGGGGGGGGGGGCGGCGGCTGGTGTTTGTGGTGGTCATTCCAGGTAGTCTGAGTACTTGACTACCTTCACTTTGCAAACCTCCCTATGAGAATATATCGAATATGAGTGACTCCCCGGCATCACGAACAGCCAGGTGCGCCGCTGCTCTACTGATGGGTTGCCTGTTGTCCTTCTCCTCCTCCTCATCCTCCTTCTAGTCTTCTTCAGTGTTGATGGCAGATGTGGCTGCTTCATGAGTGCATGGAACTTCATCCACCTGTAATCTTCTCTGTTGAGCAATGTTGTGCAGGATGCAACACACGAATATTATTCCACACACCCTTGCTGGTGAGTAATGAAGGAATCCCCCAGATCGATCCAGGCACCTGAATCACATCTTCAGCATTCCTACTGCTTGTTCAATGACAGACCTGGTGGTGATGTGACTGTTGTTGTACCACTGCTGTGCCTCGCTGGTGGGGTTCCTCAAAGGTGTCATGTACCATGTCTACAGGGGGTATCCCTTGTCTCCAAGGAGCCAGCCCTTAAGTCTGTCTTATGCGTGGAAGAGGGCCAGGATGTTGGATTCATGCAAAATGAAGGAAGCATGGCAGTTGCCAGGGAATTTGGCACACAACCTGCAGAAACCTCTTCTGGTGGTCACAAACCAGTTGTGCATTGATGGAGTGATATCCCTTTCGATTGATGAACAGTCTTGGCTCATGTGGAGGTGCTCAGATTGCTATGTGTGTGCAATCAATTGCGCCCTGTACCCATGGGAAGCCAGCCAGAGTGTGCCCTCTCAGTCTGGCTGATGTCGTTGATGGGGATGTTGACGTAGTCGGATGCCCTGGCAAACGAGCCATCCGTGATCTGTCATGTACACTTATGTGCAGACGACTGAGAAAGCCTGGTGATGTCACCGGTGGCACCCTGGAAGGATCCGGAGGTGAAGAAATTGAGGGCAGTGGTGACTTTAACTGAAACGGACAATGCATTGCCACCAGGCCTAGACGGGAGCAGTTCTGCATGAAGGAGCGTGCAGATGTCTGCAAACACCTGGCAACTCAATCTGAGCCTTTGTAGGCACTGCTCCTCAGAGAGGTCCAGGAAGCTCAGCCTCTGCCTGTAGACCCTCTCACGTGGGTAGTGCCTCCTGTGACCTCGGCCCCTCTGTTGGTCCTCGCTCTGCTCTCCTGCAGTTCCTTGTGAAGCACCTCTGCCTTGCGGAGCTGCAAGTCCCAGAACTGCACGCCGTGCCTGCCGCGGATGGTGATGTGCCACCTCCTCAGATGTAGTGCTGAATAAATCCACTGCACACCCTCCTCCCCCATCCTGATGTTGTCAGTTTGAGGGGGTCCAAAATGTAGGTAAATATGTGTGAACACAAGAATTCCGAGTGTGAACAAAGAAATCTCAGTCTGAGCACAAAGAACTCCCAGCCATAGGTTTGTCTGAGAGAACTGATTGCCCTGCTGCAAAAACTCACCTTTTCTTCCAATGTGTCAATCACTGGTTTAAAGGTCTTAAATGGCTGCTGGCTGCAACTCGCCTCCGTTTCCATAGTGTGTTTCAGAGGCCACGGGAGACACATTCAGAAGCAGTTAAAATGGCTTCTGGAACTCAATACACAAAAGTTTAACATCTTTAAGTGCCAGTAGGACTTCCAGGTTTCAGAAGCACAGGCGCACCCAGATGCACCTGGGTCAAACCCGGAAGGCACCGGATTGAAGCCGGGATGCAGTCCGCTCCCAAAACTGAGAATTTTGACTGCCCACCCGCCCTCAACCCAACTGTTCTTGGGGGTTAAAATTTATCCTGTTAACTCTGTTTTTTTCTCCACAGATGCTGCCTGGCTAGCTGAGTATTTCCAGCATTTTCCATTTTTATTTCAGATTCCCAGCATCCACAGTATTTCGCTTTTGATTGAAGAGAATTGCCTTTGCAAGCCAAGATTCATTAGGGAGTCAGTGACGGAGGTGTGCCATCTGTTACAATCTGACCAGCCAGCAACCTCCACCATAGGGGGCCAGCACTGAGTTAGCATATCCTTGTGGATATTACGGGCCCGATATTAGCACCCGCTATCGGGTGCGTTCCTGGCGGGGGGGCTCCGAAAATCGGGGAATCCCGGATCGGGTTGGGAGCCCGGCTCCAGCCCGCCCACTTCCGGGTTCCCCACAGACGCGCCGACGTGCGCGCGCAGCCCCCGCATGTGGGACTCCCGCAGGCAATTAAAGCCGGCGGGGTGCCACTTAACAGTACTTATCTTGCTATTTCAGGTCGTTAACAGACCTGATTGACCTGTTATATTAGGAGGGGTGGGATTTTACAAACAACTGGGACTGTTTCCCGTACTGGGGGAAACACTCCCAGTTCAAATGGACGTGTTGCAGCTATCAGCCTGTGGCAGCTGCAAAGGTCCATTTGACAGTTGAGGGGGGAGACCTTCACTCATTGAAGGATGCCACTCTGTCACTTGGGACAAAGTTTGGCCTCCACCACCCTCCTCCTAACAATCAAATTCACCAACTTGCACACTTACCCCGGTGTCCAGAGACATGTACCTACCTTGCGGACCCCCTCAGATGTACATCTTCTGGATGGGGGCCGCTGTAGCTGCAGTCATGACCTCCTTGGAGGGCGAACAGCATCACCAGCCTCACCAGCCTCGCCATCCACCTCTGACACGTGGAGCTCCACAACACAGTGCTGTGACACATCCACCTGCACAGCAGGAGGGAGGTCAACCGCAGAGAGAGATGCGTCGCAGAGGGCACCACCCTCGCCACAGGGTCCACAGACCGAGGCTCAGCTTCCTGGACCTCTCTGAGCAGCAGTGCACACGGAGGCTCAGAGTCACCCGACATGTAGTCGTGGACATCTGCAGCCTCCTTCATGCCGAGCTGTTCCCGGCTGGCCCGAGCACCATCTTCTCACCTTTTTTTTTTATTCGTTCACGGGATGTGGGCGTCGCTGGCGAGGCCAGCATTTATTGCCCATCCCTAATTGCCCTTGAGAAGGTGGTGGTGAGCCGCCTTCTTGAACCGCTGCAGTCCGTGTGGTGACGGTTCTCCCACAGTGCTGTTAGGAAGGGAGTTCCAGGATTTTGACCCAGCGACAATGAAGGAACGTCGATATATTTCCAAGTCGGGATGGTGTGTGACTTGGAGGGGAACGTGCAGGTGGTGTTCTTCCCATGTACCTGCTGCTCTTGTCCTTCTAGGTGGTAGAGGTCGCGGGTTTGGGAGGTGCTGTCGAAGAAGCCTTGGCGAGTTGCTTCAGAGCATCCTGTGGATGGTGCACACTGCAGCCACAGTGCGCCGGTGGTGAAGGGAGTGAATGTTTAGGGTGGTGGATGGGGTGCCAATCAAGCGGACTGCTTTATCTTGGATGGTGTCGAGCTTCTTGAGTGTTGTTGGAGCTGCACTCATCCAGGCAAGTGGAGAGTATTCCATCACACTCCTGACTTGTGCCTTGTAGATGGTGGAAAGGCTTTGGGGAGTCAGGAGGTGAGTCACTCGCCGCAGAATACCCAGCCTCTGACCTGCTCTCGTAGCCACAGTATTTATATGGCTGGTCCAGTTAAGTTTCTGGTCAATGGTGACCCCCAGGATGTTGATGGTGGGGGATTCGGCGATGGTAATGCCGTTGAGCGTCAAGGGGAGGTGGTTAGACTCTCTCTTGTTGGAGATGGTCATTGCCTGGCACTTGTCTGGCGCGAATGTTACTTGCCACTTATCAGCCCAAGCCTGGATGTTGTCCAGGTCTTGCTGCATGCGGGCACGGACTGCTTCATTATTTGAGGGGTTGCGAATGGAACTGAACACTGTGCAGTCATCAGCGAACATCCCCATTTCTGACCTTATGATGGAGGGACGGTCATTGATGAAGCAGCTGAAGATGGTTGGGCCAAGGACACTGCCCTGAGGAACTCCTGCAGCAATGTCCTGGGGCTGAGATGATTGGCCTCCAACAACCACTACCATCTTCCTTTGTGCTAGGTATGACTCCAGCCACTGGAGAGTTTTCCCCCTGATTCCCATTGACTTCAATTTTACTCGGGCTCCTTGGTGCCACACTCGGTCAAATGCTGCCTTGATATCAAGGGCAGTCACTCTCACCTCACCTCTGGAATTCAGCTCTTTTGTCCATGTTTGGACCAAGGCTGTCATGAGGTCTGGAGCCGAGTGGTCCTGGCGGAACCCAAACTGAGCATCGGTGAGCAGGTTATTGGTGAGTAAGTGCCGCTTGATAGCACTGTCGACGACACCTTCCATCACTTTGCTGATGATTGAGAGTAGACTGATGGGGCGGTAATTGGCTGGATTGGATTTGTCCTGCTTTTTGTGGACAGGACATACCTGGGCAATTTTCCACATTGTCGGGTAGATGCCAGTGTTGTAGCTGTACTGGAACAGCTTGGCTAGAGGCGCAGCTAGTTCTGGAGCACAAGTCTTCAGCACTACAGCTGGGATGTTGTCGGGGCCCATAGCCTTTGCTGTATCCAGTGCACTCAGCCGTTTCTTGATATCACGTGGAGTGAATCGAATTGGCCGAAGACTGGCTTCCGTGATGATGGGGATATCGGGAGGAGGCCGAGATGGATCATCCACTCCGCACTTCTGGCTGAAGATGGTTGCAAATGCTTCAGCCTTGTCTTTTGCACTCACGTGCTGGACTCCGCCATCATTGAGGATGGGGATGTTTGCAGAGCCTCCTCCTCCCGTTAGTTGTTTAATTGTCCACCACCATTCACGACTGGATGTGGCAGGACTGCAGAGCTTTGATCTGATCTGTTGGTTGTGGAATCGCTTAGCTCTGTCTATAGCATGTTGCTTCCGCTGTTTAGCATGCATGTAGTCCTGAGTTGTAGCTTCACCAGGTTGGCACCTCATTTTTAGGTACGCCTGGTGCTGCTCCTGGCATGCTCTTCTACACTCCTCATTGAACCAGGGTTGATCCCCTGGCTTGTTGTTAATGGTAGAGTGAGGAATATGCCGGGCCATGAGGTTACAGATTGTGCTGGAATACAATTCTGCTGCTGCTGATGGCCCACAGCGCCTCATGGATGCCCAGTTTTGAGCTGCTAGATCTGTTCTGAATCTATCCCATTTAGCACGGTGGTAGTGCCACACAACACGTTGGATGGTGTCCTCAGTGCGAAGACGGGACTTCATCTCCACGAGGACTGTGCGGTGGTCACTCCTACCAATACTGTCATGGACAGATGCATTTGCGACAGGTAGATTGGTGAGGACGAGGTCAAGTAAGTTTTTCCCTCGTGTTGGTTCGCTCACCACCTGCCGCAGGCCTAGTCTGGCAGCTATGTCCTTCAGGACTCGGCCAGCTCGGTCAGTGGTGGTGCTACCGAGCCACTCTTGGTGATGGACATTGAAGTCCCCCACCCAGAGTACATTTTGTGCCCTTCCTACCCTCAGTGCTTCCTCCAAGTGGTGCTCAACATGGAGGAGGACTGATTCATCAGCTGAGGGAGGACGGTAGGTGGTAATCAGCAGGAGGTTTCCTTGCCCATGTTTGACCTGATGTCATGAGATTTCATGGGGTCCAGAGTCAATGTTGAGGACTCCCAGTGCCACTCCCTCCTGACTGTATATCACTGTACCGCCACCTCTGGTGGGTCTGTCCTGCCGGTGGGACAGGACATACCCAGGGATGGTGATGGAAGAGTCTGGGACGTTGGCTGAAAGGTATGATTCTGTGAGTATGGCTATGTCAGGCTGTTGCTTGACTAGTCTGTGGGACAGCTCTCCCAATTTTGGCACAAGTCCCCAGATGTTAGTAAGGAGGACCTTGCAGGGTCGACTGGGCTTGGTGTTTTGCCGTTGTCGTGTCCGGTGCCTAGTGGTCCGATGCCGGGTGGTCCGTCCGGTTTTATTCTTATTATGACTTTTCGTAGCGAGATTTTACAACTGAGTGGCTTGCTAGGCCATTTCAGAGGGCAATTAAGAATCAACCACATTGCTGTGGGTCTGGAGTCACATATAGGCCAGACCGGGTAAGGACGGCAGGTTTCCTTCCCTAAACCTGCCGCTGTCAAAGTCACCACTGCCCTCAACAACTTCTGCTCCGCATCCTTCCAGGGTGCCACCGGGGACATCGCCGACGTCTCTCAGTCGTCTGCACAAAAGAGCCCTGCAAATACACCTACACCCACTCTGCAACGACACAATGGGTGGCATCAGGTGTGGGTCTTCATTGTGATCCTCAAGAAAGGGCATTATTGCACGTACCGGACAAGATTCGCACAGATGTGGCAGTAGTGGTGCCAATATAATATGTAATGTGAGTTGATCAGAAATCAAATAAGTAAAAACCATGACAAACCCTCAAACACCCTTGTGCATCCCCTTCATGCTCACAACACGTTTGCCTTACGCTGCCTACTGCACATATGTGATGCATGCCCTGTGGCTGCAGCACAGGTAGTGGCAGGTTGAGTGAGGCTGACCGTGAAAGAGATGCATGAGAGGGTGAGTATGTGATAGAGCCATGAGATTGTATGAGGATTGGGTTGAGTGGTAGTGGTGGGATGAGTACTGGCGAGGTGAGTAAGTACAGGTAAGATGAGGATGAGCTTTGAGTGGGTGTGAGGGGTGATGTGACAGAGTAGTGTTGGCAGTGCAGAAGGAGGTGTGGGGTGGGGGCGGTGATGTGGCAGACGGAGTGTAGGGGAATGAGTAAGTGTACTCACTTTGGCTGACCTACTTAGGTGATTGAAGCGCCTCCTGCACTGTATGCAGGTGGGTGATATGTTGGTGGTGCAGGTGACCTCCTCTGCCACCTCGAGCCAGGCCTTCTTGGTGGCAGAAGCAGGCCGCTTCCTCCCAGCCGCCGGGGGAAGATCTCTGTCCTCCCCCTCCTCCTCACCCCATCCAGTAGCACCTGGAGTGAGGCATCATTAAACCTGGGAGCAGCCTTCCCCCTGGGCAGCTCCATGCTGTAATTTTTCCTATTTCTTGCAGCATCAGTCAGTGGAGGACTGCCCCTTTAAATAGAGCTCCTCCAGCTAACAGACCTTACTGCGCATGCGCAGTCTACCCGACACGCAGCTCAGCAGTGGGGAACCCGGAAGACCAGGTAAGTGGATCCAATTAGGCTGCGATCGCGCGCGGGGCAGACTGATTTCACCCCCCCTGCCGCGAACCCGCAGCCCTGTAATATCGAGCCCTACATATCCCTTGTGGATAGTGACCACTTCAGTACTGATGGTGAAGGCTCTCTCCTGGATTACGATACAGTAATATAGGGACTTCCACCATGAGGGCGTAAAGAAATGACAACAGTTTTCAAAGTTGCAGAACATAACTAGGCAACACAACTCCCTGACAAACAGTCCAAATGCACACATCACAGTGGCAAAATTCTAAATATGGGAATCCAGTGTAATTTGTGAAATTAAATTAAATGAAAACACTCATTCCTGTGCTGAGCAAGCCAACAGGTCAGGTCTGGATGGGGGCGGTGATCCAGAGAGTGGGGGGGTCTCAAATGCACCAGCAGTGGGCTGGATTTTTTTTGTGGGCCCAGGAGGAGCACTCCTGCTTTGCCTGGAACCACAAAAATAAAATTAAAATTTTCTAGGTATGCTTTTGAGCAGTGTCCAGTGGTCCATTTCAGGATTGTTGGTAAGCCACTCAACGCCTCGTACAACTAGGCCTGGCAGGAGTGGCGCAACTCTGCCTATTTGCATTTGAGTTTTGCATTCGGGGTCCTACAACCAGCATAGGACCTCGATTTTCATATTGAAGGAGCCTGAAGCCTGTTTCAGGCAAGCACCCTGGACGACTAAAAGTCACCTGAGTCAGCATTTCCAGTGCACCAAACACGGCAGATTACGACATGAAAGTCGGAGGTCTTATGTTGATTTTACACCAGAAAAACAGGCAGCCGTGAGTTGAATTTCTCTCCCAATGGGTTTGTGTGACATTCTTCTACTGTTTTAATGGAGACATTAACCAATTTAAATTAAACAGTTTATTATCTCCATTAGAATAACAGAGATATTTGATACAAACAAATTAAACTTTTATCCGTTATTGTTGCCAACAGCAATTTCTAGCCTGTCTTTTCACTTTATCAAAAAGATTTATTCTCTTGCACTGGAAATAAAAATCAATACACGTTGCATTCATCTAAAATAATAAAGTACATAAAAATATGATTTGCAGGAACAGACACAGGGAGCTGGATTTTGTGCTCTCGGCTGGAGTTGACTTAGTGCCCCATGTTTGGGGTTTGCAATCTATTACAATTTTATTAAGTATTAATGTTACTTCTCTACATATCCCTGTGGATGTTGACCATTTCAGTACTGATGGTGAAGGCTCTTTTTCAGATTATGTCACAGTAACATAGGGACCTCCACCATGAGCGCATAAACGAACTGACAACAGCTTTCAAAGTTATAGAACATAACTAGGCAACACAACTCACCGACAAACAGCCCAAATGTACATAGCACAGTAGGAAACTTCTAAGTATGTCAAATTAAGTAAAACTCATTGCCTCTCCAACCCCCACTTCCTATTTTATTTCCAAATACTGGCAATTCCACAAATGCTGCAACAGGAATGTTCAAATAAAATTGGTAAATAATACATTCACACAGGGAACATCTTCCTTGTTCCAAAAAAGCAGCTGCAACTTGTCCTGAGTAACAATAAACCTTCGCATAAAGCAACAGCCCCAAAATGTTCCTCTGAGAAAAATGAAAGATCATGAAAAGCTTCATTTTAGCAGCTTATTTGGGGACTAACGTTAAATAAATATACTTGAAACTGTCAGTTCATCTTAAAACTTTTCTGCCTGAAGTATGTGCATAAATAATAATGGGACAAACATCTGATTGAGTGCTTCAAACAGATTCTAGTCCCACCCTCCAAATGATCTAATTGGTTCTTTCTGGCTGTGGGCTGGCCCTGACGCTCATCCGATTGGTGCTATCAGTTTTTAGTCCTGCCATACAGTTGATCTGATTGGTTCTGACTCAGCTTCAAACTGGTTTGATTGCTTGACACTGACAGCCTCCAATCCCAGTGAAATGGCAGATTTGTCTTGTGAAACATGAACAAGCGGACATCTGGGTTGAATTGCCGACTGTCAACTTAAAACCTTCATGATTGGCATATTTGTAACTATGGCCTACCAAAGTCCCAAAAGGAATATCTGATCCATTACATCATGCAATTAAAGCTGCTTTTTACTGAAACTTTTATTATCTGTCCGCCCATACTCTGTAGAGGAGTCCAATATCATGCCCTGTGGTAATCACTGTAGGCATAGCACCTTAAAATAGTCTGAAGAGATTTGGTGGCACCTGGCTGTCCCTTTAAGTAAATGTACACCTCTTTCGATATAGCACACAAGAGATACACACAAATAAGTGGAGGAGTCAATTTAATAAAATATCATTTGAACTGTAACAAAATGCACTTGCGTTACAAAGTGGAACAAAACAGCATTTTTGACATAAATGTAACTAGAAGCTTTTATGCTGTTGTGCAGTTTTTATATAGGCGTGATTTTAACCCTGTGGAATGGGGCTGGACGGGACAGGCAGGCAGTGGCCACTTAAAATTGCTGCAGAGTACTTCCCGCTCTATTCCCACTGACCGCCATTTTAACTGTGCAGCTTTTTAGTTGGTTGCGGAGCCTGCCAGAGGCAGGTAGCTGCTTCATGAATACGTGCAAATCGGGGTTCCATGACTCAGTTAGCACCCCAATGCCATTTTAATGCAAAATCACGGAACTCCCGCCCTGCGCTCAACCCACCAGTAAAACCTAGTGGGATCGGTCTCTCAGCCACTGAAATGGTATTTAAAGAGGCACTCAGTTGCAGGTAACTGGATCTGTGTGCTATTGTGCTGTTTGAATTGCCAGGAAAGTTTCTAGCTTCCAGATCGCTTTTTTCTCATATTTTTTGCCTTACTTACCCTCAGTAAGCTCTATCTGCTTATCATAAGTACTATTAATGCCAGGTTCATTTGGATGGAGGAAGAGGAGCAACAGCAGACGGCTCAGCAGCTAGCACCAGCTGGGGCTATTAGAAAACAGCAGATGATGGAGGTGCGGCGGTGGGGGGAGGGGGTACTCATAGGAGGCTGTTGCATCCTGCACGACCTTGCAATACAGAGAGGCCTTAATTTGGAGGAGACAGAACAACAGAAGCAGTCCTCATCGGACGAGGAAGACCGGGGGGGAAATTGATGAAGCAGCAGAAGGAGAGCCATCTCAACACCTTGTAAGTGATGTGAGAGATGAGTTAATTGCTTAGCAACTCCTGCTTACCTGCTCATTCCCCTGCCTTGAAAATTTATACAAAGCCCCTCTGCATTAACAGTCATTGTTACATCCGTCACCACTCCCTTAAACCTGCATTAAGAACATTGAAACCATTCAGCCAACTTCCATATCAGTGACATACTGACAGTGCAGACTCAGAAGCTGCAATAAAACCACAGCGCAGACCAACGTGCCAAATGTGATAAAGGTGATGAATTTAATTCTCAACACAATAATTTCCTTCCATTTATTTCTCACCCAAGTGTCAACCCACGGTGTCTTTCTTACAAGAAGGTTTCATAACTCTACTACTCCTACGAGGTGCCCCCTTCATGGCCTCATTAAAAGCTGGTAGAAATCTGCTCTTCCTCAAGGTGGGACACTTGAGATGCGACTTCTGGGTGCTCAAACCTGTGAGGGCCCGACTGCAGACTGCTGCACATAGGCTGCTGCTGGGGCAATCTGGCCCAGCTGACTTGCTGGCATTCGTGGCGAGTATTGGTTGAGGGGGTAGTGAAGGAACAGACGTGCTGACATCCTGAGATAGGGCAACACCTACTGCTCCCATCATGCTACTGCCACTCCTATGTGGCAGGGGATCATCATTTCCACTAATCTACAAGAGATTATACTGCAGAAGATGGGTGACTCCTTGAAAGCCCAGTTCACCAATCTGTCCAAGGTATTCACCTGTCCCTCCAATTTATAGCCCAGAGCTTGCATGGCAGCTGTTTGAGCTTCTACCAAAGCTGCAAAAGGCTGGTGCCATCGACTCCCTTTGTGAGGGACCAGCAGGCAGCATGAGTGGTCAAGGTGAGTGAGGTCAACCATCAAGTGGCGTCTCCTACCAACTGCATCACACACTACACCCCCCATCCTCCACATACCAATAAATTCTTTCCATCAGCACTCAACTCTTCCAATCAGATGCTTCCTCTCGCCCTTAAACATTACCACTGTTTCAAACTGCCCACCCACAACTCACAGGCCACACACACTGGCGGCTATTCAACTATGACAGGCACAACAACCAGGCACACATCCCGCTTTCTTGCAGGAGAAGGTGGTGCATATCAAGAGGCAGCGGCATTTAGCCCCTCGATCCTGTTCCACCATTCAGTGAGATCATGGTGGACTTGTGACCTAACTCCATATACCCATCTTAGCCCCATATCCCTTAATACCCCTGGTTCACAGAAATCTATCAATCTCAGATTTAACATTCACAATTGAGTTTGCATCAACTGCCATCTGCAGAAGAGCGTTCCAAACTTCTCCCACCCTTTGCGTGTAGAAGCATTTCCTAACTGCACTCCTGCACGTCCTGGCTCTAAATGTTAGGCTATGTTCCGCGTCCTAGTATTGAAGTCTCTGAAAACAGTTACAAATGTCTCGGCAGCCAGAGGCAATAATCCAGTCACTAACCTTTAAATCTTGCATGGTCCCTTTAAATAGCTCTGGTGGGCGGTCCTCCAGACACTCTAAGACACGTTCAGATGGTCAGGATTATGACTGTGCGTTGAGTTGAGCGTTAATTCCCAAAATGGTGTCTATCACTTTAAATCAGCGTTGCACATTGATTGAAGCCATTTTCTCCCTACTTTACCTGATTCCAGCATTTCTTATGTGCGTCTGCGCAAACTCCTATACCAAGATGGCTTCTGGCGCATGTCACGCTGGAAATGTGCGTGCGCATCCAAGACGCCATCTTGGATGTTGGAGAGGCCGTGTAGCGCCTAAACAACTGGCGCTACACAGCCCAATTTAGCACCCGATGAATGTAAAGGGAAGTGTGTGTAATGTAAAGTGAGGAAGGAGCGGTGGGAAGAGTTGCTGATTGTACAAGTGCTCGGATGTGAGAAGACAATGGTGTTAGTGTATGTTTGGAATGAGAATGAGAGATGTTGCAGTGTGCCCTTCTGATTGTATGCTGAAGGATGTAATGGAAGGGAGAGAATTGTGGAGAGTGTTGGAAGAGGGGCTGTAAGGAGTGTTGGCAGGTGTAACTGAGAGAGATGAAGAGCTGTACTCACCCTTGTTGCTCTTGTGAGTTCATTAAACCTTTTCCTACTTTGAAGTCAGGTCCTGGGCCTGCTGCTGGCACAGTCAGCCATCTCTGTCCAGGCCTGCTAGATAGTGGCCTTGGGACTGTTTCTGCAGATGCTGGGGAAAAGTACCTTCCTGTTTGCCCTGACCTCCTCCATGAGGACCTTCAGAAAGGCTTCAGGAAACCTGGAAGCAGCCCTGCGTCTGATTCTCCGAATGGTTCTTCTTCCAACAGGATAGGATATACAAACTAACTTTACGAGGTACATTCCCGCTTTAAATAGGCAGCCCACCAGACATTACACAGAGGAAATGACGGTTTGCCCATCTTCCAACGTGATCGGGTGGACAGCCCATCAATTATATTACATCATATTATAGTATAAATGAGGCCCGGGAGTTAAAATTGCCTGGGCCTCATGCTGGTGACATTATGGGCGTTTCCCACTTGCCCTGCCTCACCCGGCCGATTCTAGCCCTGAATTAAAATCAGGGGTAATATATAATTTTCTATGTAGTTCTCCCCTTCCCTGTTACTCTATGGTTCACGAATGTCCTTTAGGGAAGGAAACCTGCCGTCCTTTCCCGGTCTGGCCTACTTGTGACTCCAGACCCACAGCAATGTGGTTGATTCTTAATTGCCCTCTAAAATGGCCCAGCAAGCCACTCAGTTGTACAATCTTGCTAAAAAAAGTCACAATAAGAATAAAACCGGACGGACCACCCGGCATCGGACCACTAGGCACCGGACACGACAAAGGCAAACCAAGCCCAGTCAGCCCTGCAAAGTCCTCCTCACTAACATCTGGGGCCTTGTGCCAAAATTGGGAGAGCTGTCCCACTAGTCAAGCAACAGCCTGACATAGCCATATTCACAGAATCATACCTTTTAGCCAACGTCCCAGACTCTTCCATCACCATCCCTGGGTATGTCCTGTCCTACCGGCAGGACAGACCGACCAGAGGTGATATACAGTCAGGAGGGAGTGGCCCTGGGAGTTCTCAACATTGACTCTGGACCCCATGAAATCTCATGGCATCAGGTCAAACATGGGCAAGGAAACCTCCTGCTGATTACCACCTACCGTCCTCCCTCAACTGACGAATCAGTCCTCCTCCATGTTGAGCACCACTTGGAAGAAGCACTGAAGGTAGCAAGGGCACAGAATGTACTCTGGGTGGGGGACTTCAATGTCCATCACCAGGAGCGGCTCGGAAGCACCACTACTGATCGAGCTGGCCGAGTCCTGAGGGACATAGCTGCCAGACCGGGCCTGCGGCAGGTGGTGAGCAAACCAACACGAGGGAAAAGCCTACTTGACCTCGTCCTCACCAATCTACCTGTCGCAGATGCATCTGTCCATGACAGTATTGGTAGGAGTGACCACCGTACAGTCTTCGTAGAGACGAAGTCCCGTCTTCGCACTGAGGACACCATCCAACGTGTTGTGTGGCACTATCACTGTGCGAAATGGGATAGATTCAGAACAGATCTAGTAGCTCAAAACTGGGCATCCATGAGACGCTGTGGGCTATCAGCAGCAGCAGAATTGTATTCCAGCACAAATCTGTAACCTCATGGCCTGGCATAGTCCTCACTCTACCATTACCAACAAGCCAGGGGATCAACCCTGGTTCATTGAGAAGTGTAGAAGAGCATGCCAGGAGCAGCACCAGGTGTACCTAAAAGTGAGGTGCCAACCTGGTGAAGCTACAACTCAGGACTACATGCATGCTAAACAGCGGAAGCAACATGCTATAGACGGAGCTAAGCGATTCCACAAACAACTGATCAGATCAAAGCGCCGCAGTCCTGCCACATGCAGTCGTGAATGGTGGTGGACAATTAAACAACTAACAGGAGGAGGAGGCTCTGCAAACATCCCTATCCTCAATGATGGCGGAGTCCAGCACGTGAGTGCAAAAGACAAGGCTGAAGCGTTTGCAACCATCTTCAGCCAGAAGTGCCGAGTGGATGATTCATCTCAGCCTCCTCCCAATATCCACACCATCACAGAAGCCAGTCTTCAGTCAATTCGATTCACTCCATGTGATATCAAGAAACGGCTGAGTGCACTGGATGCAGCAAAGGCTGTAGGCCCCGACAACATCCAGGCTGTAGTGCTGAAGACTTGTGCTCCAGAACTAGCTGCGCCTCCAGCCAAACTGTTCCAGTACAGCTACAACACTGGCATCTACCCGACAATGTGGAAAATTGCCCAGGTATGTCCTGTCCACAAAAAGCAGGACAAATCCAATCCGGCCAATTACCGCCCCATCAGTCTACTCTCAATCATCAGCAAAGTGATGGAATGTGTCGCCGACAGTGCCACCAAGCGGCACTTACTCACCAATAACCTGCTCACCGATGCTCAGTTTGGGTTCTGCCGGGACCACTCGGCTCCAGACCTCATTACAGCCTTGGTCCAAACATGGACAAAAGAGCTGAATTCCAGAGGTGAGGTGAGAGTGACTGCCCTTGACATCAAGGCAGCATTTGACCAAGTGTGGCACCAAGGAGCCCTCGTAAAATTGAAGTCAATGGGAATCGGGGGGAAAACTCTCCAGTGGCTGGAGTCATACCTAGCACAAAGGAAGATGGTAGTGGTTGATGGAGGCCAATCATCTCAGCCCCAGGCATTGATGCAGGAGTTCCTCAGGGCAGTGTCCTAGGCCCAACCATCTTCAGCTGCTTCATCAATGACCTTCCCTCCATCATAAGGTCAGAAATGGGGATGTTCGCTGATGATTGCGCAGTGTTCAGTTCCATTGGCAACCCTTCAGATAATGAAGCCGTCCGTGCCCGCACGCAGCAAGACCTGGACAACGTCCAAGCTTGGGCTGATATGTGGCCAGTAACATTCGCATCAGACAAGTGCCAGGCAATGACCATCTCCAACAAGAGAGAATCTAACCACCTCCCCTTGACATCGCCGAATCCCCCACCATCAACATCCTGGGGGTCACCATTGACCAGAAACTTAACTGGACCAGCCACATAAATACTGTGGCTACAAGAGCAGGTCAGAGGCGGGGTATTCTGCGATGAGTGACTCACCTCCTGATTCCCCAAAGCCTTTCCACCATCTACAAGGCATTAGTCAGGAGTGTGATGGAATACTCTCCACTTGCTTGGATGAGTGCAGCTCCAACAACACTCAAGAAGCTCGGCACCATCCAGGACAAAGCAGCCTGCTTGATTGTCACCCCATCCACCACCCTAAACGTTCACTCCCTTCACCACCGGCGCACTGTGGCTACTGTGTGTACTATCCACAGGATGCTCTGAAGCAACTCGCCAAGGCTTCTTCGACAGCACCTCCCAAACCCGTGACCTCTACCACCTAGAAGGAGATGGGCAGCAGGCACATGGGAACATTCCACCTGCACATTCCCCTCCACGTCACACACCATCCCGACTTGGAAATATATCGCCGTTCTTTCATCGTCGCTGGGTCAAAATCCTGGAACTCCCTACCTAACAGCACTGTGGGAGAATCTTCACCACACAGAGTGCAGTGGTTCAAGAAGGCGGCTTACCACCACCTTCTCAAGGGCAATTAGGGATGGGCAATAAATGCTGGCCTCGCCAGCGACGCCCACATCCCATGAATGAATTTTTAAAAAATTCTCAAAGGACAATACTTTAATATAGACAATCCTCTTAAGCAACAATCCCATGCAGATTGACATTCTTTAGGATCTACCTCTTTCCAGATGCATAAACATTTTTGAGGAAAGTTAACACTGGCCCATCACACTTCTCTCACAAAGACATACACATCATCCTTAAGGAGAGTTAAGACCCCCCTCCTTCCTATGCTTCTCTCACACAAACAGACACACACAGACCCCTAGCCCCAAACCTCAGCCTTTAACAGGGAGCAACTTGATGTGGTTTCTATGGAATGTATTCAAAAAGGCATTCTCATTGCAAACTCTATAAATGGATAAAAATTGCAATTTCTTATGAAACACAAGATAGATATATAAACTCAAAGCATAACACTATTCCTCACTTTCCACAAATTGGATAAGAAATATTACTTAACAAGCAGAAAGCTTAAAATGTGACGGTGAACAAAATGTTCCCTGGAATTTTCCTTTTTTAAACAAGAGAACTGCTTAATATAATTTAGCCCAAAGCGAAAATATTACAGAGGGAAAACATCCCATACAATAGCTATTTGCACTAATCTTCCTTTTGCATGCACCAACACAAATCAGCAAATAGTAATAGATACCCTAAAGGGAAGTACAAAGCTAGAACATCATCAGTGAGTTTAAATGACTTATAAATGTGAGGGCTCAGCTCAAGCAGTTCATAATTGCCATCTGAACCATGAAATTGTGCTACTGTCATTAGATCCCTCCAACCTATCTGTTATACTTTATAATCCAATTTCATTTTTTATGTGAAAACAGAAAAATCCCAGTAATCAAAGTTGCCTCACATTCATGTGCTCTGAATAATTTAACAGGAGTACTGACTAGAGTTGGTGGGTACTGTTGGAAGCATTGTGAGATAGATAAATGCATATCATTCTGTTCTAATAGACGTTATTCAGGACAAACAATGAAGCTGTGGAGGAGGTAGACAGAGTAAATTAGAAATTGCTCAATGTCCAAAGCTTGAAAAGCAACATAAAGTTCAATATGCTGTGAAGAAAAATGTCTATTTTTTATGATAAGGCAACATGGTAGCATCATTTCCCATAAGGTGAAATCTCACTCTTATCTGTACCATGAATGAGATGCACAATGATGAAAATGACACAAGGGCC
The DNA here is from genome assembly GCF_035084215.1 of Heptranchias perlo. NCBI lineage: Eukaryota > Metazoa > Chordata > Chondrichthyes > Hexanchiformes > Hexanchidae > Heptranchias > Heptranchias perlo. Next base: position 48,301,528 of record NC_090335.1, read on the forward strand.
TAGAAATCCGATGGTGCCATGAACGTTTTACAGGTGTAAAATGGGCACCTAAGCATCCAATATGGCTTTCGGCGTGCATGTGCACATTCTGCACCGGATGTACACCACTCACCATATTGGTAATGGCTCTCATATAGGTATCCAGGGCCCGCACCTTAAACTTATGTCAGGCCCTTCTCAAATGCAAATAGGGGCGTAGCGCCTGTTCTGGAACTTCTTCCCGAAACTGGGCTGCTCTGAATGGAGACGGCACTGGGCCAGCTGCGTTCAGGATAACCATGTCTGCCATCACTCAGTTGGCAGCACTCTCACCTCTGAGTCAGAAGGTTGTGGGTTCAAGTCCCACTCCAGAGACTTGAGCACAAAATCTAGGCTGACACTCCAGTGCAGTATTGAGGGAGTGCTGCACTGTCGGAGATGCTGTCCTTCGGTTCAGACATCCAACGTGTTGTGTGGCACTACCACCGTGCTAAATGGGATAGATTCAGAACAGATCTAGCAGCTCAAAACTGGGCATCCATGAGGCACTGAGGGCCATCAGCAGCAGCAGAATTTTATTCCAGCACAATCTGTAACCTCATGGCCCGGCATATTCCTCACTCTACCATTACCAACAAGCCAGGGGATCAACCCTGGTTCAATGAGGAGTGCAGAAGAGCATGCCAGGAGCAGCACCAGGCGTACCTAAAAATGAGGTGCCAACCTGGTGAAGTTACAACTCAGGACTCCATGCATGCTAAACAGTGGAAGCAACATGCTATAGACAGAGCTAAGCGATTCCACATCCAACAGATCAGATCAAAGCTCTGCAGTCCTGCCACATCCAGTCATGAATGGTGGTGGACAATTAAACAACTAACGGGAGGAGGAGTCTCTGCAAACATCCCTATCCTCAATGATGGCGGAGTCCAGCACGTGAGTGCAAAAGACAAGGCTGAAGCGTTTGCAACCATCTTCAGCCAGAAGTGCCGAGTAGATGATCCATCTCGGCCTCCTCCCGATATCCCCACTATCACAGAAGCCAGTCTTCAGCCAATTCGATTCACTCCACGTGATATCAAGAAATGGCTGAGCGCACTGGATACACCAAAGGCTATAGGCCCCGACAACATCCCGGCTGTAGTGCTGAAGACTTGTGCTCCAGAACTAGCTGCGCTTCTAGCCAAGCTGTTCCAGTACAGCTACAACACTGGCATCTACCTGACAATGTGGAAAATTGCCCAGGTATGTGCTGTCCACAAAAAGCAGGACAAATCCAATCCGGACAATTACCGCCCCATCAGTCTACTCTCAATCATCAGCAAAGTGATGGAAGGTGTCGTCGACAGTGCTATCAAGCGGCACTTACTCACCAATAACCTGCTCACCGATGCTCAGTTTGGGTTCTGCCAGGACCACTTGGCTCCAGACGTCATTACAGCCTTGGTCCAAACATGGACAAAAGAGCTGAATTCCAGAGGTGAGGTGAGAGTGACTGCCCTTGACATCAAGGCAGCATTTGGCCGAGTATGGCACCAAGGAGCCCTAGTAAAATTGAAGTCAATGGGAATCAGGGGGAAAACTCTCCAGTGGCTGGAGTCATACCTTGTACAAAGGAAGATGGTAGTGGTTGTTGGAGGCCAATCATCTCAGCCCCGGGGCATTGATGCAGGAGTTCCTCAGGGCAGTGTCCTAGGCCCAACCATCTTCAGCTGCTTCATCAATGACCTTCCCTCCACCATAAGGTCAGAAATGGGGATGTTCGCTGATGATTGCACATTGTTCAGTTCCATTCGCAACCCCTCAGATAAGGAAGCAGTCCGAGTCCGCATGCAGCAAGACCTGGACAACATCCAGGCTTGGGCTGATAAGTGGCAAGTAACATTCACGCCAGACAAGTGCCAGGCAATGACCATCTCCAACAAGAGATGGTCTAACCACCTCCCCTTGACATTCAACGGCATTACCATCGCCGAATCCCCCACTATCAACATCCTGGGGGTCACCATTGACCAGAAACTTAACTGGACCAGCCATATGAATACTGTGGCTAGAAGAGCAGGTCAGAGGCTGGGTATTCTGCGGCGAGTGACTCATCTCCTGACTCCCCAAAGCCTTTCCACCATCTACAAGGCACAAGTCAGGAGTGTGATGGAATACTCTCCACTTGCCTAGATGAGTGCAGCTCCAACAACACTCAAGAAGCTCAACACCATCCAGGACAAAGCATCCAGGGGTGCCAATCAAGCAGCCTGCTTGATTGGCACCCCATCCACCACCCTAAACATTCACTCCCTTCACCACCGGCGCACTGTGGCTGCAGTGTGTACCATCCACAGGATGCACTGCAGAAACTCGCGAAGGCTTCTTCGACAGCACCTCCCAAACCCACGACCTCTACCACCTAGAAGGACAAGAGCAGCAGGCACATGGGAACAACACCACCTGCACATTCCCCTCCAAGTCACACACCATCCCGACTTGGAAATATATCGCCGTTCCTTCATCGTCGCTGGGTCAAAATCCTGGAACTCCCTACCTAACAGCACTGTGGGAGAACCTTCACCACATAGACTGCAGCGGTTCAAGAAGGCAGCTCACCACCACCTTCTCAAGGGCAATTAGGGATGGACAATAAATGCCAGCTTCGCCAGCGACGCCCACATCCTATGAATGAATAAAGAAAAAACGAGGCCCCATTTGCCCTCTCAGTTGGATGTAAAACGATCCCACGGCATTATTTTGAAGATGAGCAGGGGAGTTCTACCCGATGTCCTGGCCAATATTTATCCCTCAATCAACATCACTATTAACTGGTCATTATCACATTGCTGTCTGTACGACCTTGCTGTGTACAAATTGACTGCTGCGTTTCCTACATTACATCAGTGACTACACTTCAAATGTACTTCATTAGCTGTGAAGCGCTTTGGGACATTCTGAGGTTGTGAAGGACACTATATAAATGCAAGTCTTTCTTTTTTCTTCTACATGCAGCCTAACCAATTGACCAAGAGGCCACTGGAGGACATCATCAACAAGGTAAGTTTTGTAAAAAATATTTACCTGACTCGATGGGCTCCTTCCTGCTCCAAAGCAGTCCCAAAGACCGTTGTCAGCCCCCACTCAACCCCCTCCCAGGACCTATCAGATGTCCGCTTCACCGGCGAGCTGCCTGAGGACACTCGCTGGTCTAATTTAAATGAGGCCCGAGGTCCAATTTCAATCAGACCTCAGGCCTACCTATTCCGGTGCGGGGATCATTTCCCTGTATCCAATTTCAATCAGACCTCAGGCCTACCTATTCCGGTGCAGGGATCGTTTCCCTGTATCCAATTTCAATCAGGCCTCAGGCCTACCTATTCCGGTGCAGGGATCGTTTCCCTGTATCCAATTTCAATCAGGCCTCAGGCCTACCTATTCCGGTGCAGGGATCGTTTCCCTGTATCCAATTTCAATCAGGCCTCAGGCCTACCTATTCCGGTGCAGGGATCGTTTCCCTGTATCCAATTTCAATCAGGCCTCAGGCCTACCTATTCCGGTGCAGGGATCGTTTCCCTGTACCCAGTTCGCGCCGGCAGGTCAGCACTATCCAATTTCTCTTCCTTCGTCTTTTGGCTCTCTTTTCTTCCAAACAAGAAAAGGTTTGCCAAATACTTTTTCCTGATCAAAGTTCTCCTTTAAGTGACAAATGAATGACAGTTAGATGGGAACATCAGTCATCAGGACAATTTTTAAAATGCTCCCACAATGATCTTGCATGTTTAAAATATTTTCCTCCGGTGGAGGAATCCAGAACAAGAGAGCATAATCTTAAAACTCGAGTTAGGACATTTAGGAATGAAATCAGGAAGCACTTTTTCACACAAAGGGTTGTGGAAATCAGGAACTCGCTCCCCCAAAAGATTGTAGGTGCTGGGTCTTGATCATGATCTAATTGAATGGCGGTACAGGCTCAAGAGGCTGAATGGCCTGCTCCTGTCCCAGTGTTCCTCTGAAGTAGATAATGGATCTTCCCTTTTGTGTAGCCAGGTAATGGCACATCATGAAAATGGACATTTAATTTAGTCCAATTAAACATAACAATGTCATACCATGGAAATGTGACGTCATTATATTGAATGCAAAAAAAAACAAAAATACTGTCCCCATTTCAAATTAGGGAAATGAAGTAAGAAATACAAATTTTTACTTTCCATTTAGTCAATTACTTAACATTGTCTTAAACTCATAACCTTTAAAAGATCAGGAGATGGATGACTGACAGAAGTGACAATAGCGTGAGACAAAAGGAGGCATAATGAGAGAAATTAGAGAATTGAAAGATATGTATATGAAACCTAAAGACTGTGTGAATAGTTGTACCAGGTTAGTTAAGTTGGAGAGGGGAAGCATGTAAACCTAACAAAGAGTAGCATCCCCGGAAGCGCTGGAACATCCACCTTATCAGGATTTATCAGAGAGAAAACGGGAGCTGTGGTTATGACTTAATGTTGTTGAAGTCAATATTAGGGCCAGATAGCTGCAAAGTTCCTAATGGAAAGATGAGGTGCTGTTCTTTGAGCCTGCGTTGAGCTTCACTGGAGCAGTGCAGAAGGCCTAGGACAAAGAGATCAGAGTGGGAGTGGGGACGGAGAATTAAAGTGGCAAACGATGGGGATCTCAGGGTTGTACTACTGGTTCAGCAAAGTGGTCACCTAATCTACATTTGGTCTCTCCGATGTAGAGGGGACCCGCATCGTGAGCAGCGAATACAGTAAGCAGTCCGCTCTTCTATCTCCCAGCTTACTGCTCCCCTGGTACCTTCTCATGCGATGCAGCAGGTGCAGCACCTGCCCATTCACTTCCTCCCACACCACCATCCAATGCCCCAAACATTCATTTTGGGTGAAAGTGCATTATACTGGTGCTTCTTCCAATTTAGTATATTCATCTCCCACTGCTACACTTTGATAGATTTTCATGTTCCCTCTCTCCATTGAACAGATGTTCACAGAAATTGTTGAAAACTGCAATTTCTATAAAAGTACAAAGTATATTGACTTTCTTTATCAGACACAACGATATGAAAATGAAAATAGTCATCCAGAAGATAGAACAGCTTACAAATTACAGTTCGGTCAAAATTTAAAGAAATAACTACAAACTGCATTTCATGATGAAGACAGCTCCTGGCATTCAGAAGGAGATGAAATTCATTTTTTTTACCATAATGACAAGTTTAATAATGTAGAACAATTATTCTAGCGTATACATTAATATAGGATCCATTTACTACAATGAAACAAATTTTCTTCAAAATGTAAATAATAATACTGTATATATTTGTTTTACCTCCCTCTGTTTTCTCTCCAACCCCTCCTCCCCCCCCCCCCACCTCCATCAATTTAGCTCCTTACTTCTGGGGAGTAAGTGGAAGCTTAGTTCAGGTCTTTATTGCCTTTACCACACAGATAGTGGCTATTAGATACAGCGTACGGTTCCTATGTATGTGCAGGGTAAGTATACATATATTTGGCTTGGACGCATGCCAGAAAAGTAACAGTGTAATAAATATTGTGCCATACTGCCTGGCTTGTCTGTGAGTAGAAAATGGATGGTGCGTTTATCTCACCATTACTACCAGTTGTGACTGAACCTGCTTGGCCAGCAAGTAAAGAACTGAGGATGAAATTTTCCAACCTCAAATCAGAATTGGCTCAATATTTAAATATTTTGGGTCCAATCACATTATGAATTGCCTATCCCTATAAGATAGGGATAGGCATTGTAGTAACAATCATAAGCCTGAACAATAAGATAGAGTAAGCATCAGTTTCTGTGGTGAGCTGGGGGATAATTGTTCTTGGTATGTGATTGGTTTGGGAAAAAGAGCAGAGTGGATGTATGCATGTGTGTCATCCAATTACCTAGCGATATGGATACCTGCCAGAAAATTGACAGCTTAATAAATTTTGTAGCATACTGCGCTGTTAGACTAAGTGAAAATTGCAGCATTTCTATCTCTCTACTGTTACCAAGGTTGATAGCAGCTCACAGTAAGAGTTACTCTGGCCACTCGGTGGAGCAACATCATAAATTTGTTCTTGGAAATTACCTCTGTTTGGTATTTCTGGCAAAATCATCAATGTGTTCTTTTGGAATGTTTTTACTTGAGACAGCAAACTGAGGAGAACTTCACAAATGCATTTCAATGTTGCTACATATAACAACCAGAGTCATTCAACCTGGTTCCATGCCATATTATTCTCACTTTCTGGGGGAGGGAAGAAGAAATGTGTACATGTCATGTGGCAGGGGAGGAGGAATCTGGTGGATCATCTGATTTCCTGGTTGTCACCTATTTCTCATCTACATACAGCCCCTCGCAACATCACCCAAAAACACAATGCCAGGTTTCACATGTATGATGACGACACCCAGCTCTACCTCACAGCCACCTCTCGCAACCCCTCTACTACTTCTCATCTGTCGCACTGCTTGTTCGACATTGGATGAGCCGAAATGTCCTCCAACTAAATATTGGGAAAACCGAAGCCACTGTCTTCAGTCACTGCCGCAAACTCCGTTCCCTAATCACAGAATCCATCCCTCTCCCCGGCCACTGAGGCCGAAACAGACCTTTCGCAACTTTGGTGTCCTATTTGACCCTGAAATGAACTTCCGACCCCATATCCGCTCCATCGCCAAGACCGCCTACTTCCACTTCTGTAACATTACCTGTCTCTACCCCTGCCTCAGCTCAAATGCTGCTGAAACCCTTATCCATGCCTTTGTTACCTTTAGTCTTGACTATTACAATTCTCTCCTGGCTGGCCTCCTACTTTGCACCCTCTGTAAACTTGAGCTCATCCAAAACTCTGCTGCCGGATCCTAACTCGCACCAAGTCCCATTCTCCCATCACTCCTGTGCTCATTGACCTACATTGGCTCCCCGACGGGGAATGTCTCAATTTTAAAATTCTCATCCTTGTTTTCAAATCCCTTCATGGCCTCCCCCCTCCCTATCTCTGTAACCTCCTCGAGCCCTACAACCCTTCGAGATCACTGCACTCCTCCCATTCTGGCCTGTTGTGCATCCCCGATTTTAATCACTCCATTGGTGGCCGTGCCTTTAGCTGCCTAGGCCCTAAGCTCTGGAATTCCCTCCCTAAACCTCTCTGCCTCTCTACTCTCTCTCCTCCCTTAAGATGCTCCTTAAAACCTACCTCTTTTACCAAGCTTTTGGTCACCTGTCCTAATATCTCTTTATGTGACTTGGTGTCAAATTTTGTTTGATAACACCCCTGTGAAGTGCCATGGGACGTTTTACTACATTAAAGGCACTATATAATTGCCAGTTGTTGTTGTAAAGCAATAATGGGCCACATTATGGGTCATTCAATACCATTTCCTACGAACATTTAGGTACTTAATGGCCATCTGGAAAGAAACTTTGACCCATTAAATGTGGTGTGAATTCAGACCCATGTTTCTTTTCTAACTGCAAACCAATCCCATAAAATGTAATGAAAACACAGTAACTATACATATTTATACATATAATATATATGTTAATATGCCGCACTATACTGGATTCATATTTAAGAAGCTTTTGTGGATCCCCTAACCTGTGTTTTCTTGAACACTCAGTGAGGCAGCTCCAAAAATGTTCAGCTGACTATCTCTGCTTGCAGAGAACATAAGAACATAAGAAATAGGAGCAGGAGTAGGCCATACGGCCGCTCGTGCCTGCTCCGCCGCTCAGTAAGGTGATGCAGTACCTGCAAGATTTGACATTATAGAAATAACATTCTGCTGTTGCCATTCTGCTGAATATTAATATTCACCATGTCAATGGAGGTGAAGCCTTGTAAAAATGTGATGAACACTCAAGTTAACCAAGAAATGGAAGTACATACTAATCGTTAGTAGATGGACTAATAAAACACAATTAATACAAACAATACCTCCAAGTGTGATCAAATGCAGAAAGCACTGAGGGATACTATAGCCTCCTATTTACTCAAAATTGGAACTGTTCTTTGAAGTCATTGCCAAGACTTTTGTCAGGTTTATAAATTTCCAATTTTTCAGCTAATTATAATTTGTCTCTGGTCTGAAGGTCCATCTGGCTGGAGAATTGGGTATTAAAATTTTACATAAAAGCTGGACTGGCAGATGTAAAAGCATCTTATTAGCTTTGCATAATTTCAGTATTAAAGTAATGCAGATGAAACAATTTAAGTAATTTACTTCACACTGAAAAAACTTACAGAATGGAGACATAACAAGGGACTGGGTCTTGTTTACTTACTTTGGTGGTGTTCAGTGGTTTGTCCCTTTGGTTGGTAGTATGAGATCAATTCTAGAATGCACTTAATACAAATTTATGTCATACTATGGCTATGGTGATTCAAGGGAATCTATCTATTCTTTGTGGTCCTAAATACAAGAGTTGATTGGTTTTAACCTCACTTTTATTAAGTCTAAGGATCACTTCCTCTCACAGTCTAGAAGCCTAGTCGGTGAGATCACACAGTACAATATTACTAACAGATGTATTCAGATGAAATTCCTCTGTTGCTATTTTAAAGAAAGTTACAAAGCAGAAAAACATTACTAATATTGCACAGCGTGATTTCAACTCATAAATCAATGATGTTGTTGATTTTCCTTTGAAAAATGCAGGAACTTTTCAAAGTAAAATTGAAATTCATAAGAAGACATTGGTAATGTTAGACACTTAAAAACTGAAATTGGGGATATTGTCATTGACAATGGGGAAATGGCAGACATGTTGAACAATTACTTTGCGTCAGTATTTACAGTAGAAAAAGAGAATAGCATGCCAGAAATCCCAAGAAAACTAATATTGAATTGGGGATAGGGACTCAATAAAATTAACATAAATAAAACAACAGTAATGAAGAAAATAATAGCACTAAAGAGTGACAAATCCCCAGGACCAGATGGTTTCCATCCCAGGAAGTAGGTGAGCACATTGCAGATGCCCTAACTATAATCTTTCAAAGTTCTCTAGATTCAGGAACTGTCCCTCTAGATTGGAAAATTGCACATATCACTCTGCTTTTTAAGAAAGGAGAGAGAGGGAAACCAGGGAATTATAGACCAGTTAGCCTAACATCTGTTGTGGGGAAAATGCTGGAGTCTATAATTAAGGATAGGGTGACTGAACACCTCAAGAATTTTCAGTTAATCAGAGAGAGCCAGCATGGATTTATGAAAGGTAGGTCGTGCCTGACAAATCTGATTGAATTTGTTGAAGAGGTGACTAAAGTAGTGGACAGGGGAATGTCAATGAATGTTATTTATATGGACTTCCAGAAGGCATTTGATAAGGTCCCACATAAGAGACTGTTAGCTAAGTTAGAAGCCCATGGAATCGAGGGAAAAGTACGGACTTGGTTAGGAAGTTGGCTGAGCGAAAGGCGACAGAGAGTAGGGATAATGGGTAGGTACTCACATTGGCAGGATGTGACTAGTGGAGTCCCGCAGTGATCTGTCTTGGGGCCTCAATTATTCACAATATTTATTAACGACTTAGATGAAGGCCTAGAAAGTCTCATATCTAAGTTTGCCGATGACACAAAGATTGGTGGCATTGTAAGCAGTGTAGATGAAAACATAAAATTACAAAGGGATATTGATAGATTAGGTAAATGGGCAAAACTGTGGCAAATGGAATTCAATGTAGGCAAATGTGAGGTCATCCACTTTGGATCAAAAAAGGATAGAACAGGGTACTTTCTAAATGGTAAAAAGTTAAAAACAGCGGATGTCCAAAGGCACTTAGGGGTTCAGGTACATAGATCATTGAAGTGTCATGAACAGGTGCAGAAAATAATCAATAAGGCTAATGGAATGTTGGCCTTTATATCGAGAGAACTAGAGTACAAGGGGGCAGAAGTTATGCTGCAGCTATACAAAACCCTGGTTAGACCGCACCTGGAGTACTGTGAGCAGTTCTGGGCACCGCGCCTTCGGAAGGACATATTGGCCTTGGAGGGAGTGCAGCGTAGATTTACTAGAATGATACCCGGACTTCAAGGGTTAAGTTACGAGGAGAGATTACACAAATTGGGGTTGTATTCTCTAGAGTTTCGAAGGTTAAGGGGTGATCTGATCGAAGTTTATAAGATATTAAGGGGAACAGATAGGGTGGATAGAGAGAAACTATTTCCGCTGATTGGGGATTCTAGGATTAGGGAGCACGGTCTAAAAATTAGAGCCAGACCTTTCAGGAGTGAGATTAGAAAACATTTCTACACACAAAGGGTGGTAGAAGTTTGGAACTCTCTTCCACAAACGGCAATTGATACTAGCTCAATTGCTAAATTTAAATCTGAGATGGATAGCTTTTTGGCAACCAAAGGTATTAAGGGATATGGGCCAAAGGCAGGTATATGGAGATAGATCACAGATCAGCCATGATCTTATCAAATGGCATATCAGGCACGAGGGGCTGAATGGCCTATTCCTGTTCCTATGTTCCTATGTAATTTGGATTTTGTCTAAGTTTGGCCTACCACTCCTTCAAGAGCCAACATAATGGGATGCAGCTACTTATTGTTCAAAATTACTGAAATAATTTTTAAGTTGATTGAAAATCATTGAATTAGATACAGAGTTCAGGAAGCTGGTTTGAATTGCTGATCACTAAGAGTTCTTTCAGATAGTGGATGAAGGACCTCTAGTATGATTGGAGTTTGGGTAGTGTACCATCTTCACAATGGATTGCAAAAGGGATGTGCTATCCTTTCCCTTCATTGTGGTGTGCTAACATATCTTTAACATCAATACTTTGTGCAATAAACTGTTCTATTATTTATGTCTGCTTCAATAAGTTTACGATGTTGTAAGTAAGCCTACAGACCATTATTATTTATATTATTATCCAAATCAGTTATGGAACCTGCATACACGTAGGTCTGCTGAGTTATACTCACTGAGTAATACCTTCTGACGCAGCAAAAATCAAGAATGAAGTGACTGAGCTACTTTTATTTTAATTTTATGTATATAATTCTTGAATAAATTAATTTTGGCTTCAAATGCTGAATCTGCATACACTTCAAAATGTTGGAGAATACATCAAACGTTATCAAGAAACATAATTCCCTTGGGGACATGTCCCCAGACCAACCTGGAAAAGAAATTTTACGTCATCAGAGCTCACTTCCCTCTTTATGAATTTCATAAATTGCACCATTTTGTAATTTTTCCTCCTGTAATATAATTGATGAAATATTGGATATAGCAGCAGCATGAGTTATGACAAGTTCATCTCCGACTGCACTCCCATTGTAACTACATCTTTTTGTATGCCACATGCAAGACTACTGGGTTTCAGTTTTCAGAGAAACAAACTGAATTGCAGAATGAGATCCCAAAATGCTAGTAAAAATCCAATATAATAAAAAGAAATTTAATGTATGGCCCCCTCCTATTTCTCATCTACACGCTGCCCCTCGGTGACATCATCCAAAAACACATCAGGTTTCACATGTACGCTGACGACACCCAGCTCTATCTCACCACCATCTGAGCACCACCTCTCTCGACCCCTCCACTGCCTCTCATTTGTCACACTGCTCATCCGACCGAATGAGCAAACATTTCCTCCATGTAAATATTGGGAAAACCGAAGACAACGGCTTCGGTCCCTGCCATAAACTCCATTTCCTAACCACCGACTCCATCCCTCTGGTTCAGCTACTGTCGGAGGCTGAACCATACCTTTTGCAACCTTGGCGTCCTATTTGACCCTGAGTTGAGCTTCCGACCACCTATCCACTCCATCACCAAGACTATCTACATCCACCTCCATAACATCGCCCGTCTCCGCCCCTGCCTCAACTCCTCTGCTACTGAAAGCCTCACCCATGCTTTTGTTACCTCTAGACTTCATTATTCCAATGCTCTCCTGATTGACCTCCCATCTTCCGTCCTCCATAAACTCGCACCAAGTTCTGTTCACCCATCACCCTTGTGCTTGCTGACCTACGTTGGCGCTGGGTCTGGCATTGTCTCGATTTTAAAATTCTCATCCTTGCTTCAAATCCCTCCATAGCTTCGCCCCTCCCTATCTCTGTAATCTCCTCTAGCCCTGCAACCATCCGAAATCTCTGCGCTCCTCCAATTCTTGCCTCTTGCGCATTCCCGATTTTAATTGCTCCACCATTGGCAGCCGTGTCTTTAGCTGCCTAGGCCCTAAGCTCTGAAATTCCCTCCCTAAACCTCTCCGCCTCTCTACCTCTCTTTCTTCCTTAAAAACCTATTTCTTTGACCTACCTGTCCTAATATCTCCTTATGTGTCTTGGTGTCAAATTTTGTTTGATGATGCTCCTGTGAAGCGCCTTGGGACGTTTTACATTAAAGGTGCTATATAAATGTAAGTTGTTTTGTTGTATTCAGTCACCTTGAAGCAGTGGCATTGGTCACAGGCCTTTATAAAGGGTTGTTTTTCAGTTGTACCTTGTTTTTTGAGCTGTCAGCTTTTTTTCAAGCTGCTCATCAACTTTTCTGAGGTTGGTAGGTTAGCGTGTATGGTTAACTCAGCACAGACCAGGAATTGAACCTAGGAGCTGCTGGGCTTAGAAACTATTTTTATGTGTATATTTATTGTATACAATACACTCACACACGGGTTTCATAGAAATAATTTGCTTGTGGTTTATGTAACTCACTTGTAGTTGTGCAGCCCACAGGTTTATTTTCCATAAATCACCAAACCACAATAATGTGTGTCACTTGTTGACATGATAGTATCATAGAATTTTACAACACAGAAACAGGCCATAGAACACATTTTGGCTCTTTAAAAGACTTATCTGCTTAGTTGCATTCCCCAGCCATTTTATTTATCCTGGTGTTGTAAGATTCCTTACATTTTATTTATTGGAAACACTCAGCGGGTCAGTCAGCATCTGTGGAGACAACAGATGAGTTGGCATTTGGTCAGGGTCCACACAGTGAACGTTAACTCATCTGTTCTCTACAGAGATGCTGGCTGTAGTGCTGAGTGTTCTCAGCATTTTCTATTTTTGTTTCAGATTTCCAGCATCTGCAGATTTTTGCCTTTTGTTTCCTTTTTACCATATTTGCCACGTCTTCTTCCCTTACTGATTTACGGTAGTGTGTTTCTGTTATACCACATCCAGTGGACCTGCAACGTGATCTGCAGCGAAAGGTGTGAGTCTAAGAGCAACATGTCAACGTGGGAGTTTTTCAAGCAATGTTGAATACAAAAACTGGACCTGGATGACAAAGAGCGAGCGCGCTGTCGGGCATGCGCAGAGAAGCAGACCCCGGGGGGGGGGGGGGGGGGGGGGGGGGGTTCGTTCCCCCTCCCCTTACTGCTGCGTTGGGCGGCGCACGCGCAGTGGGGTTTGTACCTGAGCTCTCCACTAGCAGTTACCGTGACGGCTGGACGCTCTCCACCGGGGGTCGATGTCGATCGCCCGGCGGCGATACTGAGGCGGCCCGGCAATGCCGGGCCACGCCGGGGATATTTAACCGTCCAGTTCATCTGATATAAAAATATTGAAAGCGGCTGTTCTTTCTTCCCTGACGTCGGGTCCCCGCAGTTGGAGCAGGATGTCGAGCCCGGCGCTGCTGCCGGTGTCGAGCCGTCGGCTGGCGGCTTTGAGCCCGAGCTCGTCCGTCTCTTTTTACCCACATCACAGAGCCACCCTGCGGCTGTCGGAGAAATTCATCCTCCTGCTCATCCTCAGCGCCTTCATCACCCTCTGCTTCGGGGCCATCTTCTTTCTTCCCGACTCTTCCAAACACAGGCGCTTCGACTTGGGGCTGCAGGACGTACTCATCCCGCATATCGAGCAGGGCAGGCCGGCGGGACGAGACGGCAGCGCCGGTCCACAAGGCGGCGGCGGCGGAGTCATGGTGCATGGAGGCGGGGAGGAGCATCAACATCGACACAGGTACTGAGGCTGGGGCAAGAGGCGAGGCACAGCAGGAGCAACCGCCTCCTGACAGCCGCAGCTGTCCCATCGTTAAAGGAAGCCGAGTCGCACTTTGTCCGTAATTAAATGTTGTTGGAAAATAGATTTATTCCTTTTGCCGACCAGTAATTGTTTTATTTTGTACAGAGATCCAAAGAAAATGGGGGGAGGGGCTGCAGGTTTGGAGTGGGGAGCAGCGGAAGATGCGAAGAATTTTTTTTCCTCCATAAAAGTTGAAATGATTATTATAAGTAAAAGGCAGCGCCGATTATTCAACTAGTCATTGAGCCAGTTAATATAGGCCTGATGATAGCATTACACAACCGCCACGCATAGACGATTGAACCCTTCAGGTCCTGTCAAGATTGTTCAGAGCTGTCATCATTGGGAGAAATGTTAAGACTGTCATTTAGGATCGGTAAGAGTGACCTAGCTTGAAAGGTTAAGTTTTCAGACAGGAGTATCGCTCCTAACGAGTGCCATTTGCCGGGCCTGGAATATTGTTGCAGGGAAAGTAACACTTTTTTTTTGTTCCTAATAGTAATTTGGGATTCACAGCATCATCATCAAGCTCAGTATAATTACACCCAATGTAATTACAAAAATGTAAACAAAAAATTCAAAACTAGGTTGGAAGATGCCATATTGGTATAGGGTTACAATTTGATGCACTTAAGGGGAAGCTAGATAAGTACACGAGGGAGAAAGAAACAGAAGGATATGTTGATCGGATAAGGTGAAGTTCATAAAGTGGGAGGAGGCCTTTGTGGAGCATAAACACTGGCCGAATGGCCTGTTTCTGTGCTGTAAAGTCTATGTAATTGTGATCATTTTGTTTTTAATTTGCTACTTGCAAAAGGGTCCAATAATTAAAATCTGTACTCATTCCAACTGGTTGCTGGCTACCACTTTTCTGGGGAGAAGCCAAAGACGATGTTGTGGTGTTTAGTTCTTAGCTGGTCAGTTTTGCATATGTGTTGGTAGAAAATTGAGATGTACAGACTTGAGACTTGCCGATTAGTATCCCAATAGAATTTCTCCAAGTTGTCTCGTGCTCCCAGTAACTGTCTGCTTTTAATATTTTGTTATATCTTAGTAATTAAAATGTATTCAATTGTTGAAAGCTTCACTGATGCTGTGAACCTTGATGTATCTTTAGAGAAAGAACAAATATTATAGAATTAATTTCTCTGTCACGATATTTCAGGCTTGGCAAATGTCAGCATTGGGAGTGGGAATCATCACATTCTGATTTAAAACATTGTCTGTTTTGATCTGTAAATACAGTCCTAGGTTTAGAATGATTTGCAAACTGTCACTCTTATTGATCCTAAATGTCATTCTTAACATTTTCCCCAAAGTTGACAGTTTTGTAAGATGTCAAATCTTATTACAGTTGTTGCTGGCTGCATTGTTACACATTTTAAGGATTTATTTTATAGTTTTGTTTTAGTAAATGGGATATTTTGTTTTGAGAGTAACCATTTTCAAGAAAATGTGATAATTTTATTGTTTTATTTCAATTTTGTTTCCACATTTTTTTCTCTTTGATTCTTTTGTTTTATTATGAAGTTGCTACTCTTTCAAGGCCTTTTCAAAATCAGTCTTTTTATTAACCTTTTAAATATTTTGGTGTATTGTTGGTGAAAAATTTACTTTACATAATCTTGGATTTTCTTTCCCCCCCCCCCCCCCCCCCTTTCATAGGGCATTCTGAGCAGCTGAGAGTGAAAATAGCTTGTTCTCACTACTAGTGTTGAACTCGGAGGGGGAATCATGCGCCATCAGTTATGCGATGGTAGTGTAGTGAACTCCTCCCTGTGTTTTTTATCCCCTTCCTGCAGAAAGATACCTGGGCTTCCAGTCAGTGCTTTCTAAGCCACACTGCACCGGGAATTGAGTGGAATGTGAAAATGAATCTGCCCTCCCAATCATACCAGCCCCCATAGCATTGTTTCTTCTTGTTCCAATATATAGTGCTGTTCTTCCATTATAATTACAAATTTATGTAAGCAGTAGATTTCCAACTCATTAATATACAAAATTAAGTGAATCACTTCTATTAACAGTTACTTTAACTATTCATCACTTGTAGCTGGTATATAAAATTATAGCACAAAAGAAAATCATTCGTCTCATTGGACCTATGCTGGTGCTAGCTCTTCAATTGAAACTATCTACTGTAATCCCATTTCTATACCCTTTCCCCATATCCCATTTTATTCTTCCTTTTCAAATACTTATCCAATTTTATTTTAAATTATGTAGTCTCTGCCTTAATAGCTATTTTTAATGAAGCAGTCCATGTTTTAATAATTCTCTGTGTAAAAACATTTCTTTCAGCTTCTCTATTCTTACAATAATCCTAAATATGTGGCCTATTGTTGCCAATTCACCAACCAGTGGAAGCAATCTGTCACTGTTTTACCTTCTCAATACCTTTCATAATCTAGAAAGCCTCTATTCGATTCTCCTTTAACCTTCTCTACCGATGAAAAAAATTGGTGCTTTTTTTTTACTTCATAACTTTAAAAAAGACATGCATTTATATGGTGAATTTCATGACTTCAGGCTGTCCCAAAGTGATTCACAGTCACTTAATTACATTTTGAAATGTAGTCACCGTTGGTTTTTGTAGGGAAATACAGCAGCCAATTTGCATACTGCAAGGTTCCACAAACAGCAATGAGATGGATGACTGGTTGATCTGTTTTGATGGTTTTGGTTGAAGGATGAATGCTGACCAGGACACTGGAAGGACTCTCACTTCAAAAAATTGTCATGGGAATTTTTTATGCCTATCTGAACAGGCAGATGGGGTCTCAGTTCAACGTGTTATCTGAAAGACAGCACTCTGACCACTTTATCAGTGCTGCACTGAAGTGTCAGCCTAAATTATGTGCTCAAGTCCTGTAATAGCCCTTGAAACCACAATCTTGTGTCTCAAAAGTAGGAGTTCTACCACTGAGCCAAGCCAAGCTAACTCTTATAACCTCTCATTCCTGGTATAATTATATTGAATGCCCACTGTATACTTTCTATGGCCCTAAATTCCTTCCTACAGTGGGGTGCTCAGATCTGTACACAATACTCCAACTCTGGTCTTGCACAAATTCAATATCATTTCCTTTATTACTTTTACAGTCAGTGCCTCTATAAAATCCAGATTTTCATTTGTGTTTTTTATGTCTTGTATATCTACACCCCAGACTTCACTCTTCCTCCACTATGTTAACAACCTTGCTGTTTAGGGTGCACCTTCTTTCACTGTTGTTTTTCCCCAAAACATACTTAACATTTCACTGCATTGAATTGCTCGTGCCCATTTTACTAAACTGTCTGTCCTCCTGCATTCCCGCTCACAGTTTGCCATGCCCCTTAATTTGGTTTCAGCAAACTTTTGATATAATTCCTCTCGTGTCTGTGACAAAACCATTTATATAAATGGAAAACAAGAGAGCCCAGCACAGGTCATCTGCAATTTTTTAAACTCTTCTCACAATATACGAGTTTTAGTTTTCAACTTGGTTGGTACTAGATGAAATAATTTGCATTAATTAACTCTCACAGGGAGGAAAGGTAGGCAGTACTGTCCTGCAGAAGTACACCTTAAGCTGTTTGCAAAAGGATAAAACGATATTGGTAACAACCATGTCTAAGTCTGCAACCTAGAACTGGCCACTCAGGAAATTTGCAGGTTGCTGTTAGCGTTGTTGAAGAGTTTGTCCCATTTTCTCTCTATCTCTCCTGAAAATGGAATGTTGGGGTATGGAACTCTGCTGAAATTTTTCAACAGTGACGCCTACATGCTTACTCTCCAGCTGGATTGCAGCGATAACAACTTGTATTCATAGTGCCTTTCACTCAACAAAACATTATGGTGGAGAATACGGAGCAGGGAGTACAGGAGAAATTTAGGAGCGGTGACATGAAGTATGGTCAAATAACTAAGTTTTGAGGAGGTCTCTGAAGGTTGGGAGAGATAGCAAGGCAAAGAGGTTTAGAACAATATGTAAAATGGAGCATTAGCTTCTACACCAGGGCATAAATTTTCACCTGTTTTCTCAGTGTTTACTTATGTTAGAATATCAAACATTTCGCACAAAGGGTATGTATTCTGGGAGCTTTCAAAAAGCAATAAATTGTCACTTTGGCTAGAAAATACTGAAATGTTCAGTAGGAAATTGTATTCATTCTTTATTCAACAGAAAATGGAGTATGAGTTTAAACAAAACATGAAAAGGGGTCAGATTGATTCATGAAAAATTCTATTAATGGCAGAGCAGGCTGACTGGATTGAAAGGCCTTTCTGTTCCTAAATTCTTATGTTCTTAAAATGATCAGTTCTCAAAGGGTTGAATTACATTGATGTCTGCCCAAAGTGTAAAAGGTAGATTTGTGACAATGTATGTAGTTGCTATCAGAACATGAGAATTGAATCTCAATGTGATGAGTGCAAGTCACTATCCCTCCCCCTCCAATTGGCTCACTGTGTTCAAAGATCTGCTAATCTATCCCTAAATCTACCTTATCTTTTCTCCTCCCCCTGCCCCCCACCCCCCCCACCCATCCCAGAAAATGACTTTTTCCTTTTGTTCGGTGTCCATCTTGTTGACTTCTTCAATGCTTTGACATGTTTTTTTATACAATTTGTTGAGGTCTTAAATGAAGCTACATTGTCTCATTTTTCTGTTTTGTTATAAAATGCAACTTGCTTCCTACTCAAAAAAAAATTGTTTCAAGCAACATTTTGAGCAGCGTTTTAAGTGAGTTTCTTGCTGTTGACAGCAAATAAATAATACTCACCAGATTAGTTTAAACTGGCATCATGATGTCGCAATGTGCTGGTTTTTTTGGTCTATCTTGGTCTTCAAATAACTTGTCATTGTTGGATCACCCTCATTCTCTTATCTTGAAGGCCAGGTCATGGAGAGCAGCCTAAGTGTTTAGTTGTCCTACATTCATGCCCATGGAAAGCAGCTGGTCTTAATATAAACTCGCCATTGTGCATGCGTGAATCAGTACTTTGCACACGGACACTGGCCAAACAGTCACAGCCAGTCGTGCATGCGCACAGATGCCAGAATTAAGTTCACAGCTGGTCTTAACTGAGACTGGCTTCTCTATGTTGGTGTATACATGAGAACAATGCATTTGGACTACCTCCTGTGACCTGGCCTTCAAGGCAAAAGAGCCTTTAGTGTACAGTGTCATTGGTTCATCTTTGCCTGCAGGTTTATGGTTGTCTGTCATTGTGAGAGGGACTTGGTACCCACTGCTCCGACTCTGATGCCCAGCCTCCAGCAAGTTTGTGTTCAAAGCCTTGGTGTGGTGGTCAGAGCAAGTCTGTTACATTGAGTGTTTTTTAAAGGAAAGAGGAAATGACTAAAGTCTACTTTTGTGGATTAAAAAGAAGTTGTCCTAACCAGAGAAAGCTAAGCTATGTTTTGGGGATCTGTAAATGCAGGATCCCCTATCCCTGTATTACTCTTGAAAGGGTTTGTCTGCAGTGATTTATTTTTTACTGTCAGACTTTTAAGCTATACCTACCTGTTTACATTTTCTTTTAGAAACATTAGAACTGTTTCAATTTTCTTTAGCACTAGATCACAGTGCAAAATTCTGGATCAACAAACACATGGGATGAACAAGATACTTAAAAGTTGAAGTATAGACGTTATCCCATTAATGAGAAATACTGAAGCATTCATAAGCAATAGAGCCGCGAGTGAATTGTGTAGATTCTACCTTGGATGTGGGACAAATTCCATGCTGAACATATAACATTCCAGCCATCTAGTAATGCTGCAGTTTTAGTAGTGTCGGTGCTTTTAGAGGCAGCTTTCATTTTTTTCTGGAGGAACTTGACTAACACGTTGCCAGTCCTATGAATGGTTACTGAAGATCACAATTGGGCATATTTTCGAGGGGCTGTAAACATTTTTAAAAAACACTGGTGCAGTTGGTTATTACCCTGACTTTAACCTGTCAGTTTGGGTTCAGGTTCAGTCCACATTGATGGTCCACAAAGAAAAATGTGTTCCATTCTTCTTAAATTCATCTTTTTAAAAAAAAAACAAATGAAATTGTGGTTTTGGTGCAAATAACGGAGATGTATTCTCCACTTCAATTCTGCATTTGATCAGTTGTCAGTTTGCCATTATCAAAGAGGCTGCAAAATTGTCCTTGCTGAAGTGCATGTTAAATTAGAATTTTGAAGCCACAGTGTTAGAAATGGAATCTAGCTCTGACAAGTTGTCGAAGGCATTTTTGTAGATGTGCCTATTGCATTTCTAGGGATTGGGTCACCAGTTGGGCACTAGTCCCAGTCTCCTCAGGTGAACAAATTTTGCAAAAGAAAGATTGCCCATTATGACTGTTTAGAATTACAACACTCATAACGAACTAACTTTTAACTGTGCGGGTTGGAAATGACACTTTTAAAATTCTGAAAATATTGGTGGGAGAAATGAAGGAACGGAATTTTGTATACTTGTGGTGCTGTTCAGCCCTGGTTTCTGCAGGAATTGAGACCAAAGAGCAGAGATCAGCACAAAATTTACAAAATTTGCAGTAATTGTAATATAAAATCCAATATTAATCGCATAGTAATATGTCATATTTGCCATAGCTACATTATGTATGATTTATTCTGAGCATTTACACTCTTGCATGTTGCAATCTAAATTTTTCCAATAAAAAAGATAAGCTTCTGATCATCCTGCCGATGGGAAACAAGTAACTTCTCTGACTTACAGCTGTGTATAATGTTGAAACATTAGAATAGGCAATTTGTTTTGCGTTGCAAAGGATTCCCAGAAATACGTTCATGGACGTTGTTCGTTAATGGTACCACTGCTCTGTGCACTCTGCCCAGTTCTCAAGTGTTACAGAATGATTCTTTGCTGCTACAATGCACAGTGTTAAAAGTATTACTATATTTTGTTGATTGCTGAGTATATTTCTAACAAAATATCAAATAGCTTCATAGAAAGTGGAACATTTTTCAATCTATGTGCTTCCTTCAGGAAGTAGATGAGATTATCCATTGCCAACCAGTAGCCAGTGTTTGCTATTGGTACCTCTGTGAGATGGTGGTTGGACAGACAAAAAAAAAGACAGTTAGATTTTGGTGGCATGTTGAAATTTCTCATTTACAATACCTGTCATGGAGATAAAAACAATGATTTTATATTTGTGTTTTGAATCTGCTGATATACCAGTTCTGTGCTTTCACTTATACTGACTAGTATAAATGGGGAATTTGACAAGAACCTTTTGGATCTGAAACACAACCAAAAAGTGAGCCCAATACATAACTGTTGTAATACTTGAGTCAATCCATAAGATAAATATTGAATCCCAGACTTGTATCCTCTAACTCGTTTGTGTGGAGAAAATAAATTGTGCTTCCACAAATATTGCATCACAATTACAAATCGACATCTTTGATTGATGTAAATCATCAATTGAAGAGACACACTTGCGCTCATAAGGTGAGCATATCTCACTAGGCTCTTAATGGGTTGGATTGCGCTCGCCTAGTTCCATTCTTATCTATCCAGTCATAGCCAGAGAATCACCTGCAATGGCTTCTCTTCCTGTTCCCACACCATTGTCTTTGGAGTCCCCCAAGGATCTATCCTTGGCCCCCTCCTATTTCTCATCTACATGCTGCCCCTCGGCGACATCATCGGAAAACACAATGTCAGATTCCACATGTACGCTGACGACACCCAGCTCTACCTCACTACCACCTCTCTCGACCACTCCACTGTCTCTCATTTGTCACACCGCTTGTCCAACATCTAGTACTGGATGAGCAAAAGTTTCCTCCAACTAAATATTGGGAAGACCGAAGCCATTGTCTTTGGTCCCCTCCGCTAACTCTGTTCTCTAGACACTGGCTCCATACCTCTCCCTGGCCACTATGTGAGGCTGAACCAGACCATTCGCAACCTTGGCTTCCTATTTGTCCCTGAGATGAGCTTCCAACCACATATCCGCTCCATCACCATGATCGCCTACTTCCACCTCTGTAACATCGCCAGTCTCTGCCCCTGCCTCAGTTCATCTGCTGCTGAAACCCTCATCCATGCCTTTGTTACCTCTAGACTCAACTGTTCCAATGCTCTCCTGGCCGCCTCCCATCTTCCACCCTCCATAAACTTGAGCTCATCCGAAACTCTGCTGGCCGTATCCTAACTCGCATCAAGTCCCGTTCTCCCATCACCCTTGTGCTTGCTGACCTTTGGCTCCCGGTCCGGGAACACCTCAATTTTAAAATTCTCATTCTTGTTTTCAAATCCCTCCATGGCCTCGCCCCTCCCTATCTCTGTAACCTCCTCCAGCCCTGCAGCCCTCTGAGATCTCTGCGCACCTCCTATTCTTGCCTCTTGCGCATCCCCGATTTTAATTGCTCCACCATTGGCGGCCCGAAGTTCTGGAATTCCCTCCCTAAACCTCTCTGCCTTTCCACCTCTCCTTTTTAAGACGCTCCTTAAAACTTACCTCTTTGATCAAGCTTTTGTTCACCTGTCCTAATACCTCCTTATGTGGCTCGGTGTCATTTTTTTTGACAATGCTCCTGTGAAATGCCTTGGGACGTTTTACTATGTTAAAGGCACCAAATAAATGCAAGTTTTTGTAATCTGTTTATATAGAACGGTGCTAGTTCCAGGTAATCTATTGCAGATTAATTTGTAAAATTGTAGCCATTATATCAATAGTTGAAGAGAACATTATGCTGCTGATGTTACTCGTAATAATCACGGCCAGTAAGAAAAACACTTTTGAAAGCCAGCAGGTGGAAATTATTTTTTTGTGGTTAAAACTAACTCTGCTGGCCACTTGGGTGATGTACTAGAAGGGTCTGCCCCCTGGGGAATTGTACCTCAGTATGGGAGTTGATGTCTTCAAATTACAAACATGGATTACAGGTGAGGAAGGAGAAAGTTGGTGATGAAAAATCTGTACAAATTACTTAGAATTTTATGAAAAAAATGATTTATGATGGATATCTTACCTCAGGGTTCAGTGATAAATTACTCAAGCTCCACTTGTAAGTGCTTTTTACAAAACCTTGAAACTTTGCTCTAACCATTAGAAATTGTTTTTCCTTAACTTTACTTGAGAGTTATGTTTTGGCCCATTGGAGTGGCATTTTCACTGTTGTGAAAAATTTCTTTTTGGATTATTGTATAACATTTGTGTAGATAAATAATTGAAATCTGTATTTCCACTAATTCAACAGATCATTTTTAGCTAACCCTGAGTTACAAAAATGATTGCAGTGGGAAACATAATGCAGTTGTTAGTAATATACTCTGTGGTATCAGTGAGGTGATATCTCAGTATTACATTATCAGGTCATATGTCACTTCTGGAGAAGTATTCAGTTGCTGGCAGTGACATAGCCTATATTTTGATAACCATGTATTGGCAAATTGTACTAAATTTTGTAATTCTTTTGGTATATTTTGTTTTCCTTGGTCCAACGGCTGCTTTCGTTCTTCTGACCCTTTTATCTGTGCCAGTGAAGTAACTGTCAGATCTGATAATACATACCAGTCATTCTACCGTGTCTCGTGACAATTCTGCCTGTTGCAGTTGTTGCGTTGATCAGTGTGAAGCACCTGAGCCAACGCTATCCCTGTTTATAACTTCTGTAAATCCACCATTAGAGCTGCTAAATTCAACTATATTGAAAAGAAACATCAGCTGCTGTCTTCCTGCCCCTTCATCCACTGCTCCTTCCTGTCCCTTGCCACAGCCATCTCTTGTAATTTCTAGTTATTCTCCTTTCCATGCATCTTTTGTTCTGATGGCCCGGTTGTTAGCTTTCCTAAAGAGAAACCTGGCCTTCTTGGTTCTCTTTCTCTTTCCATTTAAATCTCTATGATCTTGGCTATAAATTGCTACCTTTAGTTGCACTGTTATGGCAAGCATCAAGTTAGATTTTAGCCAGGTATGTTTTCTGGGCTCCAATTGATCTCTGTTCCTAATGGTATCCTTTAAATTATATGTTTGTGAACACACCCCTGTCCTATGCCGGCTCTTCAGTTCCTTACTTTCAATCTATCTTTTCTTCTTGGAAATTTGTTCATGCTCACTGATTACAATCGGTGTTTAGCAATTTCCTTCAGATTGCACTATTCCTAGTCCTCTCATATATAGTGGTTGAATCACCATCAATGAGGTATTAAATATCTTGTTTTTTTGAATTCTTCAAATACATAGTTTCTTTGCATCTCTCAAGTACAACCAACAACAACTGCCTCTTGCTCTAGCGTGGTCTTTTTTCACCTGTTGACATCTTTGACTTCATTAACTTATGGGCAGAAATTGCTTGCGAAATAACGGTGACCTCAACAGCGCTCGCCGTTGTTAGTGGCGAAATGCAGGAGCAAGCTTTGGCGTTCTCGCATGTGCAGTGAATGGTGGAAATCCAGAACTTGCTCCTACTGGTTCACTGGTGATATGACAGCTTCGAATTAAAGGTATATTGCACGGTGCAATCAGGAAAATCATTGAAAAAGTGGCAACTTGCTTCTCTGCCCAGCTGGACAGTAACTAATATCGCCACAAAAAAGGCATGCTTAAAAATATCAAGTCTAAACTAAGTAAGTCTTAATGACTGCCAAACAACTAAAATTTAATTTTAAAAAATGTGAAGTCTCATTATTCCCTATTTTAACAGTTTTTGGTCTTTTAAAAAAAAACATTTTTTATTTATCCCTTCTGTCTCTCTCTTACTTAGTTCAATTTATTTCTTACCCTCTTTTTTCGCTGCATTGTCTGTAACTGTTTTTACAAAGATTTTAATGTTGTATCTTTCACTTCCTGGTTTTAACATTGGAAGCCTGCAAAGAGTTACGCAGCTGGTTGGTCAATGGGAGAGTGTGATCCCCTCGCTTCTCCAAGGGTCCTAGCTTCGCTTGAACTGACGCTGGGCTCTTCTCCGCTTCCTATTCAAGGAAGTGCCGGAAGAAAAGACCGTAGTAAGTTAGTAGGTTAGTATTAATCTGTAGAGCGGTGAGCACCGTTGGTTTGCCGCTCCGGGCAAATTCTGCCCCTTAGTTTCTTTGCATCTCTCAAGTGTAATCAACAACAACTGCCTCTCTCCCTTATTGGCTCCACCGTGGTCTTTTTTCATCTGTTGCCATCTTTGACTTCATTAACTTTACTGGAATTCCCGCATCTTTTCCATTTCCAAAGTGGTCTCCAAGAAACTTGGCTTTCTTTTGCGTGCCAAGCACTTCTTTTCTCTTAGAGTTTAAACAGAATTAACAGTTAAGGTTGTCCTAGACTTGAATAACTGCTCCCATATCTGGGGATACTCTTCCAGCACTCCTTTTGCAAACATGTACAGTTTACAATAAATAGCTTGTTTGCCATGTGATCCCACTCTTACTCACTATCCGAACCTCTTCCATCTTTGTGTTTTATCAATATTGCTATGGTCGTTGCTGTTCCATACATTCGTCTGTTCCTTGCAGTCTCTAAATATGTTTTCTTATATGCTCTTTTTTTTATACCTGGACTTTGTTGATGTCAAGACTCTTTGCATAATATCTTGCTTTAACATTCTTTTCCAGGACTTAAAAACTATGGAACTCCTTATTTCCCCCATGTCTATCTTTTCTTCTCCAATCTCCAGGCCTTTAAAACCAAACTTGGTGCCACCTAAACATTATCAAATATACATTGCTACCGTTTTAGACCACTTCCATTATTTTTCAATTCGAAAAAATGGGGAAGGGTGGAAAAGTTGAATATTAGTTGGCTATTAAAAAATGTCAGTACTTGTTGACATTGAATTATACCTATAGTAAGCATTAACAGTTGCAATGTGAAAAAAACACAACTGAGCTTTTTTAAGAGAATCGACAAAAAGTTACACAAAGGAAAAAATACAGGATTACTAATATTTTATAGGAACCACATAGAGTATTCTCACATGTAGTCATGCAGTAAGAGTTGATTCTTTTTTCCCTTTCCTCCCAGTCAGTGTTGTCTTTTTGGCTTTTAAGCACACATATTACCCGTTTGTTCAACTTTTGCTGATCCCTTTATCAAAAACTGATGACTGCACACTCACTCGTAAACTTTGAAAATGGTACTTCAACTAAAAAATGAGAACCGCTACTCCTGTATGGCTGTTTCATTCATTTAATCCAGATCACAGTTAAACTACCCTTCACACCCCACCCCCCTCCTCCCCCACACCAAATTTAACCTGAGATTGACAATTCGGATCAAATCAATCTTGATAAACTAATTGAAGACAAAGTTTGACTATTAATTGCTCCTTAATGTACATAAGGCAAACCATAGGCTGACCTGATAAATAATGAATTTAGTCATAGTTAGATCAACAAATGGGATATAAAGTCTTGATTCTTGCTGATATATTCTGTATGTGCCAAAAATTAAATGAAGTAAGTTAGATGTAAAAAAAATTAGTATGAACTGCAGCATCCACGGATTGTGGACTGGTTCCAGTGACTATTGTGATACCATGACTTTGACATCAAGTATTAAATTGGCAGCAGATGGCCTAGTGCCGCAGTGATTAGGTAGCAGCTTTCCTTTGTTCTAATTCTAGAGTTGTATAAGTATGAAAAGTGCAGCTGGGGAATACAGTTCTTTGATCTCTTGACGCCATCAGAGTTTGCACAAGCTTCATTCTGGTGTTTAGTACCGTACTGAATAAATCGGGTGGTGTTGCTTTGTAGCATTAACTGGACCTCACTTATGCTGTTTGAGCCAACTGATTGAATCATCTTCACTGTTTCATCTGTGAATTCTAACTCTTAATATCAGTGATTGTAATGAGGTATCATCTCTGGTGTATTATCCAGATAAAGAAACTTCCCACTGAAGATACTGATATAATATCGCCATAATCACTGCACAGTGACAGTGATGGTACTTGGTTCATTATCAAGGCACAGTCTTCCAGGTTCTCAGTTCAGTTTTTGCACCTCCTTTGGCTACATCACACCATTGACAACACTTCAAAAAATAATTAATTGGTTATGAAGCACTTTGGGGCATCGCGAGGATGCAATAAGACATCATATGTCAGTTGTGGCTCAGTTGGTAGCACTCTCGCCTCTGAGTCAGAAGGTTTAGGGTTCAAGTGCCACTTCAGGGACTTGAGCACAAAATCTAGGCTGACACTTCAGTGCAGTACTGAAGGAATGCTGCACTGTTGGAGGTGCCGTCTTTTGGATGAGATGTTAAACTGAGGCCCCAACTGCCCCCTCAGGTGGACGTAAAAGATCCCATGGCACTATTTGGAAGAAGAGCAGGGGAGTTCTCCTCGGTATCCTGACCGACATTGATCCCTCAAGCAACATCACCTAGAGTGGCTTGGTAGCACCACTACTGACCGAGCCGGCCGAGTCCTGAAGTACATAGCTGCTAGACTGGGCCTGCGGCAGGTGGTGAGCGAACCAACACGAGGGGAAAAACTTACTTGACCTCGTCCTCACCAATCTGTCCATGGCAGTATTGGTAGGAGTGACCACCGCACAGTCCTCGTGGAGAAGAAGTCCCGCCTTCACACTGAGGACACCATCCAATGTGTTGTGTGGCACTACCACCGTGCTAAATGGGATAGATTCAGAACAGATCTAGCAGCTCAAAACTGGGCATCCATGAGGTGCTGTGGGCCATCAGCAGCAGCAGAATTGTATTCCAGCACGATGCCTGGCATATTCCTCATTCTACCATTACCAACAAGCCAGGGGATCAACCCTGGTTCAATGAGGAGTGTAGAAAAGCATGCCAGGAGCAGCACCAGACGTACCTAAAAATGAGGTGCCAACCCGATGACGCTACAACTCAGGACTACATGCATGCTAAACAGCGGAAGCAACGTGCTATAGACCGAGCTAAGCGATTCCACAACCAACGGATCAGATCAAAGCTCTGTTGTCCTGCCACATCCAGTCGTGAATGGTGGTGGACAATTAAACAACTAACGGGAGGAGGAGGCTCTGTAAACATCCCCATCCTCAACGATGGCGAAGTCCAGCACGTGAGTGCAAAAGACAAGGCTGAAGCGTTTGCAACCATCTTCAGCCAGAAGTGCCGAGTGGATGATCCATCTCGGCCGCCTCCCGATATCCCCACCATCACAGCAGCCAGTCTTCAGCCAATTCGATTCACTCCACGTGATATCAAGAAATGGCTGAGTGCACTGGATACAGCAAAGGCTATGGGCCCCGACAACATCCTGGCTGTAGTGCTGAAGACTTGTGCTCCAGAACTAGCTGCGCCTCTAGCCAAGCTGTTCCAGTACAGCTACAACATTGGCATCTACCCGACAATGTGGAAAATTGCCCAGGTATGTCCTGTCCACAAAAAGCAGGACAAATCCAATCCGGCCAATTACCGCCCCATCAGTCTACTCTCAATCATCAGCAAGGTGATGGAAGGTGTCGTCGACAGTGCTATCAAGCGGCACCTACTCACCAATAACCTGCTCACCGATGCTCAGTTTGGGTTCTGCCAGGACCACTTGGCTCCAGACGTCATTACAGCCTTGGTCCAAACATGGACAAAAGAGCTGAATTCCAGAGGTGAGGTGAGAGTGACTGCCCTTGACATCAAGGCAGCATTTGGCCGAGTATGGCACCAAGGAGCCCTAGTAAAATTGAAGTCAATGGGAATCAGGGGGAAAACTCTCCAGTGGCTGGAGTCATACCTAGCACAAAGGAAGATGGTAGTGGTTGTTGGAGGCCAATCGTCTCAGCCCAGGACATTGCTGCAAGAGTTCCTCAGGGCAGTATCCTAGGCCCAACCATCTTCAGCTGCTTCATCAATGACCTTCCCTCCATCATAAGGTCAGAAATGGGGATGTTTGCTGATGATTGCACAGTGTTCAGTTCCATTCGCAACCCCTCAGATAATGAAGCAGTCCGAGCCCGCATGCAGCAAGACCTGGACAACGTCCAGGCTTGGGCTGATAAGTGGCAAGTAACATTCGTGCCAGAAAAGTGCCAGGCAATGACCATCTCCAACAAGAGAGAATCTAATCACCTCTGCTTGACATTCAACAGCATTACCATCGCCGAATCCCCCACCATCAACATCCTGGGGGTCACCATTGACCAGAAACTTAACTGGACCAGCCATATAAATACTGTGGCTACAAGAGCAGGCCAGAGGCTGGGTATTCTGCGGCGAGTGACTCACCACCTGACTCCCCAAAGCCTTTCCACCATCTACAAGGCACAAGTCAGGAGTGTGATGGAATACTCTACGCTTGCCTGGATGAGTGCAGCTCCAACAACACTCAAGAAGCTCGACACCATCCAGGACAAAGCAGCCTGCTTGATTGTCACCCCATCCACCACCCTAAACATTCACTCCCTTCACCACCGGCGCACTGTGGCTACAGTGTGTACCATCCACAGGATGCACTGCAGCAACTCGCCAAGGCTTCTTTGACAGCACCTCCCAAACCTGCAACCTCTACCACCTAGAAGGACAAGAGCAGCAGGTACATGGGAACAACACCACCTGCACGTTCCCCTCCAAGTCACACACCATCTCGACTTGGAAATATATCACTGTTCCTTCATCATCGCTGGGTCAAAATCCTGGAACTCCCTTCCTAACAGCACTGTGGGAGAACCTTCACCACACGGACTGCAGCGGTTCAAGAAGGTGGCTCACCACCACCTTCTCAAGGGCAATTAGGGATGGGCAATAAATGCCGGCCTCGCCAGCGACACCCACATCCCATGAACGAATAAAAAAAAAACTTTTTTAAAAAAACAGATGACCTGGTGATTATTACATTACTGTTTGTGGGACCTTGTGTGCAAATTGGCTGTGGCGTTTCCTACATAACAACAGTGCCTACACTTCAAAAAGTACTTCATTAGCTGTAAAGTGCTTTATGACATCCTGAGGTGGTGAAAAGCGCTAAATAAATCTTCTTCCTCCTCTCTCTCTTTCTTCCCCCCCCCCCCTCTTTGTTTTTTTGTCTCTGTTCACAATTTGAACTTTATTCTTTCTATCTTTTATTTACATTTTCTGAGGTCCTGTCCATGTACATGTGTTGCTCACTATCTTGTATTGGCATGTCAGACAGAACAGTGAAGTTTCAAATCAGATTGCTTATGCCATTCCTGTATCAATTGACTTGATTTAACAGGGACATGATGGATAGTTTTTGTTTTGTTACTGTAATGTTATATTGAGTTGCCACCATTTACAGGTGGCATTTTAATTCAGAATTTTTGTGAATAATTAAAGGTACTTTGAATTGTGGTGTAAATGTTACTTCTATTGAATTCAACATTATCATGATGACTGCCCTTTTTAGCTAGGATGTTGTAATCATGTTCAAGACATGGTACTCCACAGTGATTTGTCTTTCATGATATCTTTTCAGTTCTGTTGTAACTGCCCACTTTGTAGACATTGACACTTACAAGTTTTTTCTCCCATTATAGTTTGGTTTTCTATGTATTATGTAAAGAACAATACATATGTAGGAATGTGTTACTACCTTGTAATCTTGTTATATGTTGCTAGGTACAAAGTCTTGTATGCTAAATAAAAGAAAGACTTGCATTTTTATAGCACCTTTCACAACCTCAGGATGTCCCAAAGCACTTTAGAGCCAATTAAGTGCTTTTGAAGTGTAGTCACTGTTGTAATGTAGGAAACGTGACAGCTAATTTGCGCACAGCAAGGTCCCACAAACATCAACATGCTAATGACTCGATAATCTGATTTTAGGTGTTGGCTGAGGGATTAGTATTAACCAGAACATTGGGGAGAACGCCCCCGCTCTTCTTCAAAATAGTGCCATGGGGTTTTTTTTTATGTCCACCTGGGAGATTTAACGTGTCATCTGAAAGACGGCATCTCCGATAGTGCAGCATTCCCTCAGTACTGCATTGAAGTATATATTTTAATGGATAAAAACTCTGTGTTTCCTACATTTTCTCCAGCAGCTGTAATCACAAGAATTATAGTCTTGATGAACAAGCAGATTTTTTGAAAAGCTTTTACTGGACAAAGATAACTATAATTATCAAGAAATATAGTTTTATATTTGTTTTTAGAAAATGATGCTGGACAGCCTAGTAGCAAAGGACTTGTACCTGTATCACTACCAACCGTCTCCTTAAACCCCTTTCCCCTGCCCCCTCCGCCCTCACCTCCAACAACAAGTGTGAGGAGCTCATGGACTTCTTTGTCACTAAGATTGGGACCACCTGTTCAGCTGCCTCTGCCGCATCCTTCTCTTCCCCAGTCCACCAAGCCAAACTTCCCACAAGGTTCCTGCCTGCCCTAGCCTTGAACTTGCATCTTTCTCTAGTTTCTCTCCTATTTCTCCTCATACCCTTTCTGAGCTCATCTTGTCCATGAGACCCACCTCCTGCTCTCTTGACACTATTCCTACTAACCTGCTGACCACTCCGGCGACATCATCCGAAAACTCAGTCATGTTCCATGTGTATACTGACGACACCCAGCTCGACCTCACCACCACCTATCTCGACCGTTTCACTGCCTCTCTGTTGTCAAGCTGCTTGTCTGACATCCAGTACTGGATGAGCAGAAATTTCCTTCATTTAAACATTGGAAAGACCGAAGTCATTGTCTTCGGCCACTGCCGCAAACTCCGATCCCTAGCCACCGATTCCATCCCCCTCCCTGCCCACTGTCTCAGGCTGAACCAGACTATTTGCAATCTCAGTGTCCTATTTGACCCTGAGCTGAACTTCTGATCCCACATGCTCTCCATCACAAAGACCGCCTTCCACCTCCGTAACATCACCTGTCTCTGCCCCTGTCTCGGATTATCTGCTGCTGAAACCCACATCCATGCTTTTGTTACCTCCAGGCTCGACTATTCCAATGCTTTCCTGGCCAGTCTTTCCTCTTCCACTCTCCATAAACTTGAGCTCATCCAAATCTCTGCTGCCCCTATTCTAATCTGCATCAAGTCCCGCTCACCAATCACCCCTGTGCTCGCTGACCTGCATTAGCTTCCGGTGCACCAATGACTCGATTTTAAAATTCTCATCCTCGAGTTCAAATTCCTCCATGGCCTTACACCTCGCTATGTCTGCAACCTCCTCCAGCCCTGCAATCCTCCAAGAACTCTGCATTCCTCCAACTCAGGACTCTTGTGCATCCTATGCTCCCTTCACTTCAGCAATGACAATCGTGCCTTCGGTCATCTAGGCCTTAAGTTCTGGAATTCCCTCCCTAAACCACCTCTTCTCTACCGCTGTCCTCCTTTAAGACCCTCCTTAAAATGTACTTCTTTGACCAAGCTTTTAGTCACCTCTCCTAATATCTCCTTCTTTGGCTTGGTGTCAGTTTTTGTTTTATACCCCTGTGTACCGCCTTGGGACATTTTCTTGCGTTAAAGGAGCTATATAAATGCAAGTTGTTGTTGTCTAATGATAACTAATGATTGTCTTCGCAGGGAGGCAGGAAGAGTAAACTCTCTCGACTAGCGTAAGTGGGATGTGTGCCCTAAATGGAGTGCACATTTTTTTCTGCTACCAAAGGGAAACCCTACGTGTGTGTATTTCTCAGTAACTTGATTTGGAGACATTAAGGATGATGCTGATTGTTTGACCTTGCCCTTTATTGGGTGAAAAGAATTGAGTCAGTTTTGCCATCCTCTTCTGCAATCCCTCCTGCAGAGGAAGTGTAAGCATAATTGTCAGTTGTAGATTGTGGCCAAAAGGAGTTCTATTGAAATTCAAATTATAAAGTCTATTTGTTTTTATTATCTATTGTGGCTGGTCACTTTAAATTTGTTCACCTTAAATTATTTTGCATCTGTTGATAAGATACACACTGCTGTATGGTATGCAGAATGTCATTTCAAAGGCATTATTCCTATGCAAATACATTGTGATTGTAAAACAAGTAGAACCACTTAACACAGAGTGATTTCAGGTCAAAGCAAGTAATCAAATTAAGGTAAAGTACTTTCTAGCAAGTGTTGGCCTTAATTCAGTGGTAGCATTCTCACCTCTGAGCCAAAAGGTTATGGGTTCAAGCTCCATTCCAGAGAATTGAGCACATAATTTAGATTGACACGGGTCAGTACTGAGGGAGTGCTGCAGTGTCCGAGGCGCTGTCATTCAGATGAGATGGTAAAGCATAGCTCCGTTTGCTCACCAAATAGACATAAAAGACTCCATGACAGTATTGAAAAAGAGCAAGTGAGCTCGCCTGGTGTCCTGGCCAATATTCATCCTTCAAAGAACACTACTAAAACAGATTATTTGGTCATTCATCTAATTGCTGTTATGATGTGGAGATGCCGGTGATGGACTGGGGTTGACAATTGTAAACAATTTTACAACACCAAGTTATAGTCCAGCAATTTTATTTTAAATTCACAAGCTTTCGGAGGCTTCCTCCTTCCTCAGGTGAACGATGTGGAAAAATCGTTTCCACATCGTTCACCTGAGGAAGGAGGAAGCCTCCGAAAGCTTGTGAATTTAAAATAAAATTGCTGGACTATAACTTGGTGTTGTAAAATTGTTTATAATTGCTGTTAGTGGGACCTTCTGTGTGCAGATTGGTTGCAGCATCTCCCTACATTGCAACAGCGATTACACTTTTAAAAAAAAAACTGTAATTAATTGGTTGTGAAGCACTTTGGAATGTCTTAAGACTGTGAAAGGTGCTAAATAAAGGCAAGTTTCTATCTTTCTTTCTCACATACAGTGATCTGAGGTCGTGCACTTACGGAGTTCAGGAAACCACCAAGCTAATTTGATAAACTTGGTTTAGCTATGGAAGATGCTCTTTGTTTTACTATATCCCAGTTTTCAGGCAGCACGCTCTCAAATTGTCAGTTCTTCACATACCACATATACTTCAGCCTGTGTATATTGAGGCCCCGTGGTGGTTCGTAGGGTTGCCAACACTGGTCGGATGTATTGCTGGAGGTTTCATTGCATGAGCTCCCGCCTCCAACCACCCTGCCCCCATGCTCTTGCCATTGGTTGTCAAACACCTCCACCCTCACGATGCACTGCCTTGCTCTGCTGATTGGAAAGGAAATAATCTTCATTACTCGATTGGATGATTCTTGACTGTCAGTCTTTTTTCCCCATCTCCAATATTTTTATAACTAATAGTAGAAGTGTTCAACGAAAAGGAAAAAAAAACACTTTTTTAATGTCCCTATGATTTTTCTCCTGGGTTGCTTGCAGGTTTCATTTTTTGAGTCTCTCTCACTTTGACGACTGACTACAGATCTCGCAGAGCAAAATGTTTTTTTTCCAAAAGAGAAACCAAAATTCAATCGCGAGAGCTGACATCCCAGACCGCTCCCATCCTCCTTACCATATCCTCGTCTAACTTTACACGCTTCCAAGTATTTCTGGAGATTAATCTTTAATTCCTAGAGACTCTAGGACATTCCATGTATAAGTTTTGTCATGGGTATTTCCTCAGGATTACGATTATTAAGGGTTAGTGTAGTGTCTGGCCCTTTTTTTGTATTCGAGGGGAATAAGTTAGAAATTCTGTAACCAAGTGAAATCCACCACATTAACTTTATTCTGCTGTTTAACCTGTATTTTCAATATATGGCCTTGGTTACAAGGCTGGTAAGTGTCTATTCTCCTGTTTGCCCCTGAGCTGAGCTTCTGACCTTGTAGTCTATTCATCTCAAATACTGCCTATTTCTGTCTCTGCTCCTACCTCAGCCCATCAACTATTTAAAACCTTTGACAGACTTGATTACTCCAGTGCTCACCTGGCTGGCCTCCCATCCTCCATCCTCTGTAAATCTCAGCTTATCCAAAATTCTGCTGCCAGTATCCTATCCAGCATTGTCCTGGTCACTCATCACCCCAGTCCCTGTTGACCTGTAGTGGCTCCTGGTCCCCCAGTGGCTCATTTAAAATTCTCATTCTTGTGCTTAAATCCTTCCTTCGGTCCTCCTTTTATCTGTAATTTCCTCCCGCCTTACAAACCCTCCATACTCTCTGATCCTCTGACTCCAGCCTCTTGTGCATCCTCCCTCCTTTCACACCACTAATGGCAACTCTTAATTTTGAAATAAATATAAATTGTGATACTCAGCTGCTGCTTTTCCTCAACGGTATATAATCTGCACAGCAGAAAGTTGACGACAAGGTTAGGATTGTAACATTTAGATTTTGAAATGGTTGTTGTACTGTGGAACGACCTGTTACTGGAATTTTGAAGTTTTCACTCCATTCCCTAGGGAGGAAGAGGAGCAACTTCGAAAGATGATCAGGGCAGATCATGAGAGGGCCCTAGAAGAGGCAAAGGAAAAACTGAAAAAATCGAAAGATCAAATCCGTGCTGAGATTCAGACTGAGAAAAATCGAGTGGCACAAGATATGAAGAAAAGAGAAGGCAAACAACTACCACTTGTACCTATTCCAAAATTGGTAGGAATCAATAATGGGGACCCTGGTGATCCAGACACCAGAGAGAAACAAGAGAAGATTAAAGAGGTTTGTGAGATGCATGAAAAAAGTAGCATATAATTTAAGTTGGAATGATAGCTTTTATCAGTTTTCTTCCAGATACGTTACATCTCTTATGATTACCTGAGGGTGGTAGTGAGGTGGATTGAATAATACTGATTCAGGGTCTGCACAGGCAAAGAGTATAATCTTGAGGAGCAGTGGTTAATAGTAAAAAAAATTAGTTGCACAGGTACAAAAAGTAATCAAAAAGGCTAATGGTATGTTGGCCTTTATCTCAAGGGAGTTGGAATACAAAAGTGAGGAAGTGATGCTTCAGTCGTTCAGAGCCTTGGTCAGATGCCATCTGTGTTCAGTTTTGGGCTTAAGAACGATATATTGGCATTGGAAGGGATGCAGCAGAGATTTACCAGAATGATACCAGGGCTTAAAGGGTTAAATTATGACGACAGGTTACATGAACTTAGTTTGTATCCCCTTAAATATAGAAGCTTGAGGGTAATTTAATCACGGTGTTGAAAATGATAAAGGGATTGGATAGGGTAGATATGGAGAAACTGTTTCCTTTGGTGGGTAATCCAGAACAAGGGCATAATTTTAAAATTACAGCTTTTAGGAGTGAAATCAGGAAGCATTTTTTCTACAGAGTAGTAGAAATCTGGAACATTCTCCCAAACAGCTATGGATGCTGGGTCAGTTGAATTTTTAAGACTGAGATGGATAGATTTTTGGTAGGTAAGGGAATCAAGGGGTATGGAACAAAGGCTTGAGGAGCTGAATGGCCTACTCCTCTTTCTGTTTTCCTCTACCTCCTTTCATAGTTCAGTAAAGCTTACTTCAATAGTGGCACTTAACATTTTGCTGCCCCATCCAAAGCAGGTTCACTCAAATTTTCATTTCATCCAAGACCATCAGCATCATGAACTTCTTTGTGAATTATATTTTCAATGTGCACTGCATCTGAAGCTCCTTGTCTGGCACTATCACTTCTAGGTAGATCCTGAATGTAATATGCCTCCTACTGCCTAGTGAGCTAGTCAAGCCTCCTGTTTTCAAGGGGACAAGTATACCAGCTATAATTAAATCTCCAATATACCTATATCTATTGTTATACATTTGGTATGACAGTCAAAAGAAAGTCCACACAGTCATATTTTGATATCGCCCGTAACCCATTCACATTTCTGTGTCACACTTATTGGTTGAAATTTTGTATTCATAAGACAGTGGCAAATCACAACTGAACAGATATCAAACCAATCAGCAAGTAGGAATGAAATCCACCGATCATGAAGCTCAAAAAAACTACAACTCAAAAAATGTGGACTCCAGCAACTAATAAAAAAAGAAAAAGGTGAACCAATCAAATTGCTCAAAAAAAAAAACTTTTTGAAAAAAGATTTGTGAAATTTTTCCTCTCAGCTTGCTGACAACAACAAAATCTTGCGTTCATATAGTGCTCCAAGCATGCAGGAAAACACCTTGCAGCATTTATAATGAGGAGGTGGAGAATGTGGTGGAAACAGAGGGGAAATAATGAAGAACCTAGCTGGGTAAGCAAAAACATGGTCGAAGAGGAGGGCTTTGAGGAAGATTGTGAAAGCAAGGAGGAAGGAACTGTGTACAGAGTTCGAGAGGGCAGTAGTGTATCGGCTGAATGAGCAACAAAGTGGTGAAAAGGAAGAAGTGATGGGTGACTAGAAGATTGGTGTTTTGAAATTGAAATTTGAAATAGACACTGGGGCACAAGAAACCAGTGGAGTTTGGAGAGGATGGGAATATGGAACTTAGTTGGGTGAGGATTTGAGCCGCAGTGTTTTGGATGAGTAGAAGTTTGTGGAAAGTTGAAGCAGAGATGCTAGCAAGGAGAGCTTAGAGAAGTCAAGTCTTCAAGTGATGCAGCCATGGATTAGGGGTTTGGCAGAGTAAGAGGAGAGAGGTAGGAGGTGGACAGTATTGAACACTCAAAATTGGGTTCCTAATAGGATATTCGACTATTTTGTCACAGAAAGAGTTTGATGAATTTGATATTAAATGTGATTGTTTAAGACCTTAAGAGTAACAGTTATTTTGAAGTCTTTGAACAACAGTGTTGGGAGTTGCGATTTAGAATCCAGATTGCTTAAGACAAAGGAATTTTTTTTAACATCCTAGTGTTTGTCCACACCTGTTATTGTTGGAACTGGTCCAGTTCTTTGGAGCTCAGCAGGGGTTAGTTGCCAGGGAATCTTCAGTAGCTATTTTAATTGGCAGTCCTACTGGTCAGTCCCTGGACAGGGTAGGAGTTTGGCAAATATAATCGTAGATCAGTAATCGGAAATATTTAAGCAGGAGATGGAAGGGTATGAATCAAATATATTTTAGAAGGGAAAAAATGTTTGGACAGCTGATGTTTCATGGAGGAAATGATTCTAAATTTAGGAAAGGCTGACTTCAACGGGATGAGACAGAGGCTGTCCACAGTAAACTGGGCAAATCTGTTAATGGATATAATGACAGATGATTAGTGAGAGGAGTTCAAAAAAGAATTTAACGTGATATAGAAACAGTTTATATCCCTAAGGGGCAACAGTTTTACTTGCCAAAAAAAAAAAGACAAGAGGTAAGGGACAACCTAAAACTAAAAGGAAAAAGCATACAAAAATGCAAAAATAGTACAGATCCTGGCGATTGGGAGAGATACAAAGAACAGCAAAGGATGACAAACAGAAGAGCTACAAAACTTGCAAGGAATATCAAAATCAATGATAATGGTGATATTGTAAATGAAAATAAGGAAATGGCGGACATGTTAAATAATTACTTTGCGTCAGTAATTGTAGTAGAGGAAGAGGATAGCATGCCGAACACCCCAAGGAAACTAATTTTGAATCGGGATGGGGACTCACCATAATTAACGTAAGCAAATTAACAGTAATGAAGAAAATAATGACAATAAAGAGTGACAAATCCCCAGGACCAGATGGTTTCCATCCAGGGTTTTAAAGGAAGTAGGTGAGAACATTGCAGATGCCCTATCTGTAATCTTCCAAAGTTCTCTTGATTCAGGAACCGTTCCTTTTAGATTGGAAAATTTCACATGTCACTCCGCTATTTAAGAAAGGTGAGAGAAGGAAACCAGGTAATTATAGACTAGTTAGCCTAACATTTGCTGTCAGGGAAATTACTAGAGTCTATAATTAAGGATAGAGTGACTGAACACCTTGAAAATTTACAGCTGATCAGAGAGAACCCGCATGGATTTGTAAAGGATAGTTCATGCCTGATGAACCTGATTGAATTTTTTGAAGAGGTGACTAAAGTGGTGGACAGCGGAATGTCTATGGATATTGTTTATGTGGACTTCCAGAAGGCATTCGATAAGGGCCCTCCATAAGAGACTGTTAGCTAAAGTTGAAGCTCATGGAATTGAGGGCAAATTATTGACCTGGTTAGGAAATTGGCTGAGCAGCAGGAGACATAGAGTAGGGATAATGGGCAGGTACTCAAATTGGCAGGATGTGATGAGTGGTATCCCACAGGGATCTGTGTTGGGGCCTCAACTATTCACTGTATTTATTAATGACTTAAATGACAGGATAGAGAGCCACATATGTAAGTTTACCGATGACACAAAAATAGGCAGCATTA
Organism: Heptranchias perlo; assembly: GCF_035084215.1. Taxonomy (NCBI): domain Eukaryota; kingdom Metazoa; phylum Chordata; class Chondrichthyes; order Hexanchiformes; family Hexanchidae; genus Heptranchias; species Heptranchias perlo. Next base: position 48,340,574 of record NC_090335.1, read on the forward strand.
TAAGCAGTGTAGATGGAAGCATATACTTAGAGCGATATTAATAGATTACGTGAATGGGAAAAACTGTGGCAAATGGATTTCAATATAGGCAAGTGCAAGGTCATCCACTTTGGACCTTAAAAGGATAGATCAGAGTACTTTCTAAATGGTGAAAAGCTCGAAACTGTGGAGGTCCAAAGAGACAGGGGATCCATATACATAGAACATTGAAATGTCATGGACAGGTACAGAAAATAATCAAAAAGGCAAATGGGATGCTGACCCTTATATCTAGAGGGCTAGAAAACAATAGGGTGGAAGTTGTGCTACAACTATGCAAAGCCCTGGTTAGACCACACCTGGAATACAATGTTCAGTTCTGGGCACTGTACCATAGGAAGGATATATTGGCTTTGGAGGGAGTGCAGCATAGATTTACTAGAATGATACCTGGACTCCAAGGGTTAAATTACAAGGAGAGATGACACAAATTAGGGTTGTATTCCCTGGAATTTAGAAGATTGAGGGGTAATTTGATCGAAGTTTTCAAGATATTAAGGGGAAATGATAGGGTCGTTAGAGAGAAACTATTTCTGTTGTTTGGGGAGTCTAGGACTAGAGGACATAGCATAACAATTAGAGCCAGGTCTTTCAGGAGTAAAATTAGGAAACACTTCTACACGCAAAGGGTGGTAAAAGTTTGGAACTCTCTTCCGCAAATGGCAGTTGATGCTAGCTCAGTTGTTAATTTTACATCTGAGATTGATAGGTTTTTGTTAACCAAAGGTATATGGAGTTAGGTCACAGATCAGCCATGATCTCACTGAATGGCGGAACATGCTCTAAGGACTAAATGGCCTTCTCCTGTTCCTATGTTCCTAAATTAGAGCTCAAAGCACTGACTTCTGTACAGTTAAGGAAGAAAAGGACCGGTAAATGCGTGGTCTGGGTCAGTCTGTGAAGTGATTCCAAACTAGCGAGAGGAAGTTTGGTCATCTTCAGTTTCGTGCTGGTCAGGTTGAAAAAGGGCTGACCAGAAAAAGTGAATTTTTAGCCCTGTAACGGGGCAGTGTGGGGAGCTTTGTTATTTTCTATACTATGAGGAGGTTTACTGAAATTAAGTTGAAGTGAGGTGAAATTTATTTTAATTTATTCTGTGCAATCACTTACTAGCTGTAAAAAGTAGCTTATAAAATAACACAACTGGTGTCATCTTTCTAAAGTACTGATCAGTCTGCCTTTTGAAAGACTGGAGAAATGCACATGGTGCCATGAGTGAGATTATAATGTCCAGTTCATAGAACAAGGGATTTTCTTTGTTATGTCTCCGGGTCATGACATCGTAGGACAGGATGTTGGGCAATAATAAAAATAAACTACTGATTATAAGGGAAAGACTGGTGACACTGAACTTGATAATATTTAGTGCACACCTGAGATTTATAACTAACATACGTAGATGAATTATTTCATAATAACTATTAAAACCACTTATAAAATTGTCTTTTATGTCTGAGTGCCTTCATAAATACTCTTTCGAAAGCCTAGGTGTGCAGTTGATATTTTTCTGAGAGCTATTGTTTTGTAATCTGAAGTAAGTTACCAACTATGCCTGTGTCTTTAATTCCTAGCATGGTGCACTCTGAAAATGTGCAGTGTGCAGAATTTACCAGGATCCATCAGTATGATTCTCCCATTGGAGAGGGCACATCTCCTCATGCTATAACAGGATTTCAGAGTTTCTTTGTGTTTTTCCTTCGCATTGAAATGATAGTTTTTTTCCATTTCATTATCAAAAATGCTTAATTTTTTACTGCAGAGAGTAAGGGTAGTCAGTGAGACAGAGAAAGGGAGTAATTACACTATATGTGCTTTCGTCTGTTCATATCGTGAAAAATTGTAAACAATTCACAGAACATGTACTTTTTACGAAGTGAAAAGGTGAGTTATGTCTTTAGTTAGTATATAACAGTATTTGTTAGCAAGTTGAAAGGTAAATTTAAGGTTTTTTTGAGTTAGTTTCACATCAAAGCTATCAACTTTTTTTTAACTTTAGATAGCCTAGCTTGGAGAGACACGGATGAATGGAACATCTGTTTTTATTGAAAATTGCAAATCAATCATTGTTGACATAAGGATTTGTTTATACAATTGAAGTAACTCAGGAAAACACTAATTAATACATTTTTTAGGAACCAGTGATCTATGAGAAACCAGTGATGAGAGGCCAAAAAAATGTGGAGTTTAGCTTCAGTGGGTGTTTAGCCTTGAGGTTCTGTTGGGCAGAAAACAAGAACTCAAGGGTTGTAATCACCAGATTACCTCCAGTGCCACACGCTAAATAAGTTAAGGAGAGGACAATTAGAAGGATCAACGCATGGCTGCAGTGTTTGTTGCAGGAAGGAAGGGTTTACCTGCTTGGAGCTTTAGAGAGTTATTTCGAGGCCAAGGAAAGACTGTACTGAAGTGATGGCCTTTACCTGAATGGAAACAACAACAGCAGCTTGCATTTATATAGTGCCTTTAACGTAGCAAGGCACATCAATGTCCTTATGGGTATTTTCATGAGAGATAGGTGACGATCCGGATTCTTTCCCCTCAGTCTGGTTCAGTAATAACTGAAGTCGAATACATTTTAAAGTTCAGCACAACTTTAATAGCAGGGTTCTTAGTCTGCAGCATTGATTTGGACTCCTGATAGAGTCCCTCTATGCTGGCAGAGCAAGAACAAAAACATACAGAAATCCACACGTTTTTATACAGATGAATAGGGTTGGAACATACTTAACGAGGGTCAACACCAATCATAAGCCGGGCATAGGTTGCCATGCGAGGTTACATTATTTCCGGCCAATCATAAATCGTCCATGTGCTGATCATGTTGCTGTTAGACATCAAAGGGGATAACTTCCTCACTTTCCAACTTGGAATGTTCTTCCCTGTTCCTTCTGTTCCTTATCTCCCAACCTGGAATGTCTTTCAACTTTGGCTAAGCTCGTTCCCTATATTGATCTGCCATAAACATGGAGACATTCAGACCAGTCCTTGACTCACATCAAAGCCTCTACATTGCTAAGACCATGCAACCCTGCTGACTAAGCAAACATATGGCCCAGCAGGAGGGCCAGGCCACTTGTATCAATCTCAGTTACTAACTAATTAACCCTTTCTAACCATTTTGCATTCTGCTTCTTTGCCACGTAGGCATTTTAATATTTTACCGAAAACTGACCATGTAGGGATTCTCATAGGGAGGGGAAAAGGGGGGATGCAGTGGCAGTGTTAATGAAGGATTCTGTCATATAGGAACATAAGAAATAGGAGTAGAATAGGCCTTATGGTTCCTCGAGCCTGCCGCGCCATTCAATAAGATCATGGCTGATCTTTGACCTCAACTCCACTTTCCCGCCTGATCCCCATATCCCTTGATTCCCCTAGAGTCCAAGAATCTGTCGATCTCAGCCTTGAATGTACTTAATGATTGAGCATCCACAGCCCTGTAAGGTAGAGAATTCCAAAGATTCATAATCCTCTGAATGAAGAAATTTCTTCTCATCTCAGTCCTAAATGGCCGACCCCTCAGTGTTAGAATGTAAGGAAGTCCTAGCATGTTGCATTAAGACAGAATCTATATGCACCATACGAACATTGTCAGCTGTGGCACAGTTGGTAACACACTCACCTCGGAATCAGAAGGCCATGAGTTCAAGCCCCACTCCAGAGACTTGAGCCCATAATCTAGGCTGACATTCCAGTGCAGTACTGAGGGAGTGCTGGACTGTCGGAGGTGCTGTATTTTGGATGAGATGTTTATCTGAGTCCCCATCTGCCCTCTTGGATGGATGTAAAAGATCCCATGGCACTATTCAAAGAAGAGCAGGGGAGTTCTCCCTGGTGTCCTGGCCAATATTTATCCTTCAACCAGCACTACTAAACAGATTATCATTATCTCATTGCTGTTTGTGGGACCTTGCTATTAGCAGATTGGCTGCCGTGTTTCCTACATTACAGCAGTGACTACAGCCAATGAAGTACTTTTGAAGTGTAAAGTGTTTTGGGATATCCTGGGGTCGTGAAAGATGCTATATAAATGTCAGTCTTTCTTTCATTACAAGAATGACAGATGGGAAAAGATCTCCTGGTCTACCCAACTTGGCTGACAAAGTTATCATGCATACAGTCTCCACCCGCTTGGAGCTATGTAGGGTACGGTAGCATAGTGGTTATGTTACTGGACTAGTAATTTAGAGGCCTGGACGAATAATCCAGTGTCACGAGTTCAATCCCGCCACGGCAGCTGGGGAATTTAAATTTAATTAATTAAATAAAAATCTGGAATAAAAAATCTAGTATCAGTAATGGTGGCCATGAAACTACCGGATTGTCATAAAAACCTGGTTCACTAATGTCCTTTAGGGAAGCAAACCTGTTGTCCTTACCCGATCTGGCCTATATGTGACTCCAGACCCACAGCAATGTGGTTGATTCTTAGCCACACGGTTGTACAATCTCGCAACAGAAAGTCACAATAAGAATAAAACTGGATGAACCACCCGACATTGGACCGCTAGGCACCGGACACGACGAAGGCAAACCAAGCACAGTCGACCCTGCAAAGTCCTCCTCACTAACATCTGGGGACTTGTGCCAAAATTGGGAGAGCTGTCCCACAGACTAGTCAAGCATCAACCTGACATAGCCATACTCACAGAATCATACCTTTCAGCCAACGCCCTAGACTCTTCCATCACCATCCCTGGGTATATCCTGTCCCACCGGCAGGACAGACCCATGAGAGGTGGAATATAGTCAGGAGGGAGTGGCCCTGGGAGTTCTCAACATTGACTCCGGACCCCATGAAATCTCATGGTATCAGCTCAAACATGGGCAAGGAATCTTCCTGCTGATTACCACCTACCGTCCTCCCTCAACTGATGAATCAGTCCTCCTCCATGTTGAGCACCACTTGGAGGAAGCACTGAGGGTAGCAAGGGCACAGAGTGTACTCTGGGTGGGGGACTTCAATGTCCATTACCAAGAGTGGCTCGGTAGCACCACGACTGACCGAGCTGGCCGAGTCCTGAAGGACATAGCTGCTAGACTGAGCCTGCGACAGGTGGTGAGCGAACCAATACGAGGGAAAAACCTACTTGACTTTGTCCTCACCAATCTACCTGTCGCAGACGCATCTGTCCATGACAGAATTGGTAGGAGTGACCACCGCACAGTCCTTGTGAAGACGAAGTCCCATCTTCACACTGAGGACACCATCCAACGTGTTGTGTGGCACTACCACCTTGCTAAATGGGACAGATTCAGAACAGATCTAGCAGCTCAAAACTGGGCATCCATGAGGCACTGTGGGCCATCATCAGCAGCAGAATTGTATTCCAGCACACTCTGTAACCTCATGACCCGGCATATTCCTCACGACCATTACCAACAAGCCAGGGGTTCAACCCTAGTTCAATGAGGAGTGTAGAACAGCATGCCAGGAACAGCACCAGGCGTACCTAAAGATGAGGTGCCAACCTGGTGAAGCTACAACACAGGACTACATGCATGCTAAACAGTGGAAACAACATGCTATAGACAGAGCTAAGCGATTCCACAATGAACGGATCAGATCAAAGCTCTGCAGTCCTGCCACATCCGGTCGTGAATGCTAGTGGACAATTAAACAACTAACGGGAGGAGGCGGCTCCGTGAACATCTCCATCCTCAATGATGGCGGAGTGCAGCACGTGAGTGCAAAAGACAAGGCTGAAACGTTTGCAACCATCTTCAGCCAGAAGTGCCGAGTGGATGATCCCCACCATCACAGCAGCCAGTCTTCAGCCAATTCGATTCACTCCACGTGATATCAAGAAACGGCTGTGTGCATTGGATACAACAAAGACTATAGGCCCGGATAACATCCCGGCTGTAGTGCTAAAGACTTATGCTCCAGAACTAGCCGCGCCTCTAGCCATACTGTTCCAGTACAGCTAAACACTGGCACCGACCCGACAACGTGGCAAATTGCCCAGGTATGTCCTGTCCACAAAAAGCAGGACAAATCCAATCTGGCCATTTACCGCCCCATCAGTCTACTCTCAAACACAATGATGGAAGATGTCGTCAACAGTGCTTTCAAGTGGCACTTACCAATAACCTGCTCACTGATGCTCAGTTTGGGTTCCGCCAGGACCACACGGCTCCAGACCTCATTGGTCCAAACATAAGAACATAAGAAATAGGAACAGGAGTAGGCCAATCGGCCCCTCAAGCCTGCTCCGCCATTCAATAAGATCATGGCTGATCTGATCCTAATCTCAAATCTAAATTCATGTCCAATTTCCTGCCCGCTCCCCGTAACCCCTAATTCCCTTTACTTCTAGGAAACTGTCTATTTCTATTTTAAATTTATTTAATGATGTAGCTTCCTGGGGCAGCAAATTCCACAGACCTACTACCCTCTGAGTGAAGAAGTTTCTCCTCCTCTCAGTTTTGAAAGAGCAGCCCCTTATTCTAAGATTATGCCCCCCAGTTCTAGTTTCACCCATCCTTGGGAACATCCTTACTGCATCCACCCGATCAAGCCCCTTCACAATCTTATATGTTTCAATAAGATCGCCTCTCATTCTTCTGAACTCCAATGAGTAGAGTCCCAATCCACTCAACCTCTCCTCATATGTCCGCCCCCTCATCCCCGGGATTAACTGAGTGAACCTTCTTTGTACTGCCTCGAGAGCAAAACTGTATGCAGTATTCCAGGTGCGGTCTCACCAATACCTTATATAACTGCAGCAATACCTCCCTGTTTTTATATTCTATCCCCCTGGCAATGAAAGCCAACATTCCGTTGGCCTTCTTGATCACCTGCATACTAACTTATTGATTTTCTTGCACTAGGACCCCCAGATCCCTTTGTACTGCAGTACTTTCCAGTTTCTCGCCATTAAGATAATAACTTGCTCTCTGATTTTTCCTGCCAAAGTGCATAACCTCACATTTTCCAATATTGTATTGCATCAGCCAAATCTCCGCACACTCACCCAGCCTGTCTATATCCCCTTGTAGGTTTTTTATGTCCTCCTCACTCTCTACTTTCCCTCCCATCTTTGTATCATCTGCAAACTTTGATATGTTACACTTGGTCCCCTCCTCCAAATCGTTAATATAGATTGTAAAGAGTTGGGGACCCAGCACCGACCCCTGCGGAACACCACTGGCTACTGGTTGCCAGTCCGAGAATGAACCGTTTATCCCAACTCTCTGCTTCCTGTTAGATAACCAATCCTCCACCCATGCCAGAATATTACCCCCAATCCAGTGATTCTTTATCTTGAGCAATAATCTTTTATGTGGCACCTTGTCGAATGCCTTCTGGAAGTCTAAATACACTACGTCCACTGGTTCCCCTTTATCCACCCTGTACGTTATGTCCTCAAAGAACTCAAGCAAATTTGTCAGACATGACTTCCCCTTCATAAAGCCATGCTGACTTTGTCCTATTAAATTATGTTTATCCAAATGTTCCGCTACTGTCTCCTTAATAATAGACTCCAAAATTTTACCCACCACAGATGTTAGGCTAACTGGTCCATAATTTCCAGCCTTCTGCCTACTACCCTTTTTAAATAAGGGTGTTACATTAGCAGTTTTCCAATCTGCCGGGACCTTTGCCGAGTCCAGAGAATTTTGGAAAATTATTACCAAAGCATCCATAATCCCTACTGCCACTTCCCTCAAGACCCTAGGATGTAAGCCATCAGGTCCAGGGGATTTATCTGCCTTGAGTCCCATTAATTTACTGAGTACCAATTCCTTAGTGATTTTAATTGTATTTAGCTCCTCCCCCCAGAGCACCCTGTTTGTCCAGTGTTGGGATATTCTTAGTGCCCTCTACCGTAAAGACTGAAACAAAATATTTGTTCAGCGTTTTTGCCATCTCCATGTTTCCCACCATTAATTTCCCGGTCTCATCCTCTAAGGGACCTACGTTTGCCTTAGCCACCCTTTTTTCTTTTTATATAACTATAGAAACTCTTGCTATCTGTTTTTATATTTTTTGCTAATTTATTTTCATAATCTATCTTCCCTTAATCAATCCTTTAGTTACTTTTTGCTGTCTTTTGAAGACTTCCCAATCTTCTATCCTCCCACCAAGTTTGGCTACCTTATATGTCCTTGTTTTTAGTCGGATACTATCCTTAATTTCTTTACTTAGCCACGGATGGCTGTCATTTCTTTTACACCCTTTTTTCCTCAGTGGAATATATATTTTTTGAAAGTTGTAAAATAACTCCTTAAATGAACACCACTGCTCATGTGCCGTCTTACCCTTTAATCTATTTTCCCAGTCCATTTTAATCAATTCCGCTCTCATACCATCATAGTCTCCTTTATTCAAGCTCAGTATGCTTGTTTGAGAACCAACTTTCTCACCCTCTAATTGGATATGGAATGTAACCATGTTATGGTCACTCATTCCAAGGGGATCCTTAACTAGGACATTATTAATTAATCCTGGCTCATTACACAGGACCAGGTCCAAGGTTGCTTGCCCCCTTGTCGGATCAGTTGCATACTGCTCAAGAAATCCATCCCTAATACACTCAATAAACTCTTCCTCAAGGCTGCCCTGCCCAATTTGATTTGTCCAGTTAATATGATAGTTAAAATCCCCCATAATTATAGCTGTTCCCTTATTACATGCCCCGACTATTTCCTGATTAATACTTCTTCCAGCAGAGTTGCAACTATTAGGAGGCCTATATACTACGCCCACGAGTGTTTTTTTCCCCTTATTATTCCTTATCTCTACCCAAACTGTTTCATTATCCTGATCCTTTGTCCCAATATCATTTCCCTGTATTACAGTGATTCCTTCCTTTATTAACATAGCCACCCCACCTCCCCTTCCTTTCTGCCTGTCCTTCCCGATTGTTAAATACCCTGGCATATTTAATTCCCAGTCATTGTCACCCTGCAGCCATGTTTCTGTAATGGCCACAAGATCATACCCATACGTAGTTATTTGTGCAGTTAACTTGTCCATTTTGTTACGAATGCTACGTGCATTCCGATAAAGAACCTTCAAATATGTTTTGTGACACTTAGTTCCTGCTTTTTCCATTTTTAACACTTTACCTTTTACTCCATACCTTCTGTCCCTTCCTGACACGCTTTCCTCTGTCTCCCTGCTCAGGTTCCCAACCCCCTGCCACAGCTTTGATACTGGGTTAATCGCCTTATGCCTTCTAGTTTTTATTTCATCTGTCGTGCCTAAAGTACACTTTCTTTCCGCTGCTCTACGCTTTTCCCTTTCACTTATTCTTGAACAACTGTTTGTACTACTTGTATTGTATATTTACCCTGGGTCTTCCCCTCTCTTGCTGCTCTCAACTTTATTCCCTTCTGACTCCCCGCTCAGGTTCCCATCCTCCTGCCACTCTAGTTTAAACCTTCCCCAGCAGCACTAGCAAACACCCCCGCGAGGACATTGGTCCCGGTCCTGCTCGGGTGTAACCCATCATGCTTGTACAGGTCCCACCTTCCCCAGAACCGGTCCCAATGTCCCAGGAATCTAAATCCCTCCCTCCTACACCATCCCTACAGCCACGCATTCATCCTGTCTATTCTCCTGTTCCTATATTCACTAGCACGTGGCACTGGTAGTAATCCTGAGATCACTACCTTTGAAGTCCTGCTTTTTAATTTATCTCCTAACTCCTTAAATTCACCTTGCAGGACCTCATCCCTTTTTATACCTATGTTGTTGGTACCAATATGGACCACGACTACTGGCTGTTCACCCTCCCCCTCCAGAATGCCCTGCAGCCGCTCCGTGACATCCTTGACCCTAGCACCAGGGAGGCAACATACCACCCTGGAGTCACATTTGCGGCCGCAGAAACGCCTATCTGTTCCCATTACAATTGAATCCCCGATCACTATAGCCCTGCCACTCTTCTTCCTCCCCTCCTGTGCAGCAGAGCCACCCGTGGTGCCCCGAACCTGGCTCTTGCTGCTTTCCCCTGATAAGCCATCTCCCCCAACAGCATCTAAAGCAGAATATCTGTTTGAGAGGGAGATGGCCCCAGGGGACTCCTGCTCTACCTGTCTAGTCCTTTTACTCTGCCTGGCGGTCACCCATTTCCTTTCTGCCTGCGTAATCTTTACCTGTGGTGTGACCACCTCAGTGAACGTGCTATCCACGATAGTCTCAGCATCGCGGATGCTCCAAAGTGAATCCACCCGCAGCTCCAGCCACGAAAGACGGTTAGCCAGTCGCTGCAGCTGGACACACTTCCTGCACACATGGTCGCCAGGGACACTGGTAGTGTCCATGACTTCCCACATAGTGCAGGAGGAGCATATCATGGGTCCGAGCTGTGCTGCCATGACTTGCCTTAGACTGTCGGACTCTCCTCCCGCTCTTGGTCTCTCCTTTTATATTGTGCTCACCTCTCTGACTCTCCTGCCTCACCTGTGACGTCACACAGTAGTTGTCTCTTGTTGCAGGTCTGCTGCTGCTTTTATTCCCCAATCTCAGTCTTCTACTCTCAGGTCCACTTACCAAACTCTCAGTTCACACTGTGTTGTCCGCACACCGTGCTGTCGCACTGACAGGCCCCTGTATTTCTACAGTTTGTGACTCAGATGAGTCAGGCCTGCCCCACCTTCAGGTACCAGTTTAATCTAGCTAACCAATTAACTTACTACAGCAGCTCTCTCTGCTGAAGCCTGACAGAAACTTAAAAATTTAAACTTTAAAATTGAACTTAAACAGTTGATAGCAATTGAACTTAAACAGTTGAAAGCAATATGCACTAGATTTTAAAGAGATTAACCCTTAAACTCCCACACTTACCAAACTCTCAGTTCACACTGTGTTGTCTGCAAACATGGACAAAAGAGCTGAATTCCAGAGGTGAGGTGAGGTTAGAGTGACTGCCCTTGACATCAAGGCAGCATTTGACTGAGTGAGGCTCGAAGGAGCCCTCGTAAAATTGAAGTCAATGGGAATCGGGGAAAACTCTCCATTGGCTGGAGTCATACCTAGCACAAAGGAAGATGGTAGTGGTTGTTGGAGGCCAATCATCTCAGCCCCAGGAAATTGCTGCAGGAGTTCCTCAGGGCAGTGCCCTCGGCCCAACCATCTTCATCTGCTTCAATGACCTTCCCTCCATCATAAGGTCAGAAATGGGGATGTTCGCTGATGATTGCATAGTGTTCAGTTTCATTTGCAACCCCTCAGATAATGAAGCCATCCGAGCCCGCATACAGCAAGACCTGGACAACATCCAGGCTTGAGCTGATAAGTGGCAATTAACATTTGTGCCAGACAAGTGCCAGGCAATGGCCATCTCCAACAAGAGAATCTAACCACCTTCCCTTGACATTCAACAGCATTATCATTGCTGAATCCCCCACCATCAACAGCCTGGGGGGTCACCATTGACCAGAAACTTAACTGGACCAGCCACATAAATACTGTGGCTACAAGAACAGGTCAGAGGTTGGGTATACTGCAGTGAGTGACTCACCTCCTGATTCCCCAAAGCCTTTCCACCATCTACAAGGCACAAGTCAGGAATGTGATGGAATACTCCCCACTTGCCTGGATGAGTGCAGCTCCAACAACACTCAAGAAGCTTGACACCATCCAGGACAAAGCAGCCCGCTTGCTTGTCACCACATCCACCACCCTAAACATGCACTCCTTTCACCACCGGCGCACTGTGGTTGCAGTGTGTACCGTCTACAGCATGCACTGCAGAAACTCGCCAAGGCTTCTTCGACAGCACCTCCCAAACCTGCGACCTCTACCACCTAGAAGGACAAGGGCAGCAGGCACATGGGAACACCACCACCTGCACGTTCCCCTCAAAGTAATACACCATCCCGACTTGGAAATAAATCGCCGCTCCTTCATCGTCGCTGGGTCAAAATCCTGGAACTCCCTACCTAACAGCACTGTGGGAGAACCTTCACCACACGGACTGCAGCGGTTCAAGAAGGCGGCTCACCACCACCTTCTCAAGGGCAATTAGGGATGGGCAATTAGGGATGGGCAATAAATGCTGGCCTTGCCAGCGACGCACACATCCCGTGAACGAATAAAAAAAAAATTATCCTGATAGAGGCAAGAAAAACAGATTTAAAAAACTCATGCCAATTAGAGGGAAAACTTATAGTTTAATGCCATTTTTTGATTCTCTACAAATTGACAATTATAGACGTTTACAACATGGAAACAGGCCCTTCAGCCCAACATGTCCATGTCGCCCAGTTTATACCACTAAGCTAGTCCCAATTGCCTGCACTTGGCCCATATCCCTCGATACCCATCTTACCCATGTAACTGTCCAAATGCTTTTTAAAAGACAAAATTGTACCCGCCTCCACTACTGCCTCTGGCAGCTTGTTCCAGACACTCACCACCCTTTGAGTGAAAAAATTGCCCCTCTGGACCCTTTTGTATCTCTCCCCTCTCACCTTAAATCTATGCCCCCTCGTTATAGACTCCCCTACCTTTGGGAAAAGATTTTGACTATCTGCCTTATCTATGCCCTTCATTATTTTATAGACTTCTATAAGATCACCCCTAAACCTCCTACTCTCCAGGGAAAAAAGTCTCAGTCTATCCAACCTCTCCCTATAAGTCAAACCATCAAGTCCCGGTAGCATCCTAGTAATTCTCTCAAGTCCCATCTCGAATTTAACAATTCTCTATTTACTGCTTGTTGGGTTCCTGCATTATATTGAGTTACATCAAAACCACATAACAGAAACAGGCCATTCAGCCCATCTGGCCTATACTGGTGTTTATGCTCCTCCCTCCCTACTTCATCTAACCCTATCGTCATACCTTTTTATTCCTTTCTCCCTCATGTTTTTATCTAGCTTCCCCTTAAATGTATCTATGCTATTTGCCTCAACTATTCCTTGTGGTAGCGCATTCTACATTCTTACTCTCTTTGGGTGAAGAAGTTTCTCCTGAATTCCCTATCGGGTTTATTAGCAATTATTATATATTTATGACCTCAAGTTTTGGACTCCCCACAAGTGGAAACATTTTCTCTGCGCTTACTCAATTAAACCCTTTCATTATTTTAAAGACCTCTATCAGATCTCCTCTCAGCCTTCTCTTTTCTAGAGAAAAGAGCCCCAGCTTCTTTCCTGATTAGTAAACATATCTTCGCAGTTCTGGTATCATCATTGTGAATCTTTATTGCACCCTCTCCAGTGGCCCTATATCCCTTCTATAGTATGATGACCAAAACTGTGCACAGTACTCCAAGTGTGGTCCAACTAAGGTTCTATACAAGTTCAACATAACTTCTCTGCTTTTCAATTTTATCCATCTGGAAATGAAACCCAGTGCTTGATTTGCCTTTTTTATGGCCTTATTAACCTCCCTCGCTACTTTTAGTGACTTGTGTATCTGTACCCCTAGATCCCTTTGCACCTCTAGCCCATTTAAAGTCTCATTATTTAAGCAATATATGGTCGTCTTATTCTTCCTACCAAAATGCACCACCTCACTTATCTATATTGAAATTCATTTGCCAACCCCATTCTGCAAGTTTCTTCATGTCCACTTGTATTTTGACGCATTCCTCCTTTGTATTAACTACACCCCCCAATTTGGTGTCGTCCGCAAATTTTGAAATTGTACTCCGATTCCCAAACCCAAATCTTTAATGTAAATTGTGAACAACAGTCGTCCTAGTGCCAATCCCTGTGGAACACCACTTCCCACCTTTTGCCAGTCTGAGTAGCTACCATTAACTACTACTCTCTGTTTTCTGTTTTGTAGCCAACCTGCTATCCATTCTGCTACCTGTCCCCTGACCCCACATGCTCTGACCTTAGTGAGTCTGCAATGAGTCTACAGTGCGGTACCTGACTGAAGGCCTGTAGTTGAAATATATCTGGTAGAGTGATTGTTGGCTTTTGCTGATGGCATTGTCTTGATTTGTAATACTGCAAAATATTCAGATCATATTGTGAAATGGTGCTTTTAATGAACGTTTCATTTGTTGAGAGGTTTTTTCTCAAGATAGCGTGCTTTTATTCAAGATTCTGTACACGCCTCTAACAGCCTGACTCATTAACATAACCAATTGATGACACAACATTGTTAGAAATTTGGTGAAGAGTAATGATTAATATCATTGACGTTTTGTGTGAAATGTTCATAGGTGCACAGCACTGGGGGTGAATTGTTATTAAAAATTAGTTCATTAATTATTTTGCCCAACCTTATTCTCAAATGAATCATCTGGAAAAGTACTACTTCACAAAATTCATTTTGCACACAATGCCATTACCAGATTTTGCAAAATATGGAACTTATGATGTGCATATCTGGGGACTAATCTGTGCTTAGTGCAGAATTGCACAAAAGCAGTGTGTACCTCTCCATGCTATGGCTTATTTGGTAAATGCGCTGTGCAGCATGGGCCCTATCAATCAGACAAGTAAGGTGTCTGGTCTGCTAACGTGGTAGCGGTGATACAGTTGGCCTCAGTACCGTAGCTAAATAGGGGAAGAATCAGCCAGAGTATTTTGCTATCAGTGACTCACTGGAAAATGCTAATATGTGGATATTGGTTGAGGCCAGGATTATGTTCAGTTGTGATCTTTCCCCCTTCTTCCATCCCTTTCAGGATTGAAATGCTCAATCATTAATATTGGCTGCTTGGATGAGTTATTGGTGGATGTGTTTGTGCCTTTGGCAGAGAAGAAAAGTAAACTGGAAAGAAAAACCATAAGGAGTCTAGTTAGAGTTTGCAGAACTGAGGGAATGATGGGTGGGGGGGAGCGGTGTGGAGGTGGTGGCGGTCGTGGGCTTAACATTTCTTAGTTTGGCAAGGTCAGTTATTCAAAATAGGCTTGTGCTTCATTATTTTTTCAAAAATTCTTTTGCATTTCTGCTGTTTTAGAAATGTCCCAATACTTGCAGAGCACTAAGTTATTCCTCCAAACCAGCCTTCCGGATTTGTCTTGAATACTCCCAAGGGAAGTTTTCACTTGATAACTGCAGTACTTAGTTTTCCTATCACATAGAGACATTATCATTTATCTACTGGAATTGTTTTTTGGAGGCTTTTGACTCATTTCGGACCTTGGAATTTTGAAGGTCACTCTGAAGAAAACATTTAAGATAGTAATGATGTCACACATAGTGCAGCCAATATGTCTTAATGGTTTGTCGCCATGGACCTCCAGGATGTGTGCTTTTAAAAATGACCCTTTGCAAGATTAACTAACTTCATCCAGAGAAGTCTACATTAATCCCGGCAACTCAAGTGAGAGGGCATATATATGAAAGTGCTTGTTAGAACCTTCATTTGAATGTTGGCCCTTGAGAAGCCCAGTTGTGCAAAAATTTCTGTTTTCATTTGTGGATACTTCAGCATCAAGCGTGATCCTAATTGATTAACAAAGTACAGTTTCCACCACTTATACAGCCCACTCTTACAGCAGGCACCAGTCTACACTGGGCAATTGACGATAACCATTTTAGTACACTTCGTGGTGCCAAGGGCCCACTGGGGTAGGAACTGTAATCAGAATTAAATAAAAATGAAAAACAGCCTCTACAAATCCTGCAAGAAGCAAGCTGAGGGATTACATATAGGATATAGGAACACGCAGAAACATATTAAAAGGGTGTTCAGAAGGGCAAAAAGAAACCTGGAAAAAATATAGTTGCAGAGGCAAAACATAATAGTAAGACATTCTTTCAGTACTTTAACAGTAAAAAGGCAGTCAGAGAAGAGTAAGAGCCATAGAAAATTGTAACGGATTCGGAGGTGACACTAATCGGAAATCAATGTCTCATTTTATTAATAGTCAAGTCAAACATGTAAAAGGTATCAAATATTTAGATAACAAAGACCAAAACAATATTACCCCGTTTGATCTCTGGGCAGAGGTTGTAATTAAGTTGGCAATGTGGTTGTTTCAAGTTTTCCCACAGTGAGGACATCTTCTGATAGTCAGGTGTTCTTCAGACAGCTAAGCGTTCTTTCAACAACTGGTGTTTGTTGCTGATTCCTCTGCCCTGAGCCCAAGAGACATTGGGTTTTTATGTCCCCCCGGCAGGAAGCGCGCACCATATATGGAACAACACTCATAAGACCCTTATAGATTAACAAAGTTGTTTTTCAAAGAATTCCACATGGTCATCTTGTTTTAACATTACGCATTTAACCACGAGACCCTTTTGCAAAGTGTTTTTTCAAAGAAATGGTCAGTTTGTTCTGATATTACTCATTTAACCACAAGATCCTTTTCAAGGTAGCATTGTCTAGCTATTTGGTCTTTGGATTATTGTTCTGCTTTTTTGGGTCATTGTTCCTCTTTTATCACATAACTGCTATGTCTAGCAAGGAGGGTGACAAGGGTCAATCACTAGTCAAAGGTTAACAGTTTACAATTCAGCAAAATAAACCATGCACTCGGCAAAATACACAGCACAGCCTGCAGAGCAAGAAAAAAATGTCAATTTTTCCCTATTTCCAATGTTCTTACAAAATGGCTAAAAGTGAGAATGAGCACATAGTTGTTATTCTGAATTATTATTTCCTCCAAGTCGTCACAACATGACAGAACATTAGCAATCTGCCTTTCCTAAGTGGTAATCTAAGTAGAATAAATGACTTTAATATACATGCCTATAATCTTCAATTTCTCTACAGGACACCCTGTCCTGGATGAGCAACTATTTCTTCCATTTAAATATTGGGAAGACCGAAGCCATTGTCTTCAACCCCCTGCCAGAACCCTCTTCCCTTGCCATCGCTTACGTTCCATCCCTGGCCACTGCATCAGGCTGAACTGGACTGTTTGCAAACTTGGCATCCTATTTGATCCTTAGTTGAGCTTCCAACCCCATTTCCCCCATCACAAAGACCGTCTTCTTCCATCTCCCTAAACATCGCCCATCTCCGCCATTGCCTCAGCCCATCTGCTGCTGAAACCCTCATCCGTGCTTTTGTAACCTCCAGACTCAACTATTCCAATGGCCGGCCTCCCATCTTCCACCCTTCATAAACTTGAGCTCATCCAAAACTCCAGTACCCATATCCTAACCCGCACCCCCGTGCTCACTGA
Organism: Heptranchias perlo; assembly: GCF_035084215.1. Taxonomy (NCBI): domain Eukaryota; kingdom Metazoa; phylum Chordata; class Chondrichthyes; order Hexanchiformes; family Hexanchidae; genus Heptranchias; species Heptranchias perlo. The sequence continues at coordinate 48,357,668 of NC_090335.1, forward strand.
CCTATATTGGCTCCCGGTCCACCAATGCCTTAATTTTAAAAAAAATTATTTCTCATTTTCGTGTTCAAATCTCTCCATGGTCTGACCCCTCCCTATGTAATCTTTTCCAGCCCTACAATCCTCAGTAGCAAAAGGGGCATTTAAGAAAGCCTGTGCCAATTCAGAATCGTGCACCAAGCAATACGCCTTGAGGTTGCAACCTGCCTCTCTATACCTTTTCCAAACCCATCTTTTTTACTAGACTATTGGTCCCGCCATCTCATACATCCCTAACCTCTCCCTCCTGGCTTGGCATCTGTTTCTTTTATAGCTATCTGTGAAGTGCCTTGGGACATTTCTTTTCCATTCTTTTTCTTTCACATGGCAGCTTGAAAAGCAACATTAAATGTCAACGTCCAAGTTGGTCATCCACTCTATGGCCTCTGGTGATGTGGAGTGAATAGATACTATTCCATAAGAGAATGATCTTAGCGAACAATGGTTCACAAGTTGCTCCATGCTTTGGATAGCTTCTCCACAGTCGCACATTGTGCCATCTTTCACCTTCCATTTATGTAGCTGATGGTTGCAGCATGCATGTGAAGTTTTGGAGTGGTTTGCAGTGACCCATATTTTATGTGGCATGGTGAAGCCGGGTGGTTAATCCGCAGGATCCATGATCAGGTCTTGATTCTTGACTCCGTTGGTTTCCCACATTATCAGTCACTGGTCTTTAGGTGAGGTTGCTGAGGTTTTGGGGGAATCGACCACTAACCAGAAGGAGTTCCTGGACTTGAGGTGACATCTCGAGGAGCTTCTGGATATCTTTAATGGACAGATCGGAGTTTGCTAAGGCCTGGTTGTATTCTCCAATTATTGCTGCTTCTCTTCTGAGAGATTCTAGCAAGATATGTGCGAGGACAGGCTGTCCATGTTGGTTTTAGTGCTCCTGTGATGATTCTTATAGTGGTGTTCTGTTGCACATCAATAAGATTTGTATGTGCACTTCCTGCCCATGCTGGTGCACAATATTTAGCTACTTAGAAAACAAGGGCCAAAGTGGCTGTCCGCAGGGTGTGAGAATCTGCTCCCTAGCTGTTCCTAGCTAATTTGTGGATTAAGTTGATCCTAATCTTTATCTTGGCTGCAATTTTCGATCTACAATCCAGAACCACTCCAAGGTAATTTGCAAACCCCTCGTGCCTGAATTCAGTACCACAGACTGGAGCATTCAGGCACTTCTTTGTGTGCTAGTTTCTCAAATGAAATGCAGAGATAAGTATTTTCTTCGGATTTGGACGAAGCTGCCACAGTTTATAATAGTCCTCCAGTATTATTAAGTGCTCCAGCATGACCATTGCCATCAACAAGGCAATCAAACACCAATAGACGGCCTCCTCTAATCCCACACTTTTTTATTCCATTTAAAGGTGCTGTATAATGCAAGTTGTTGCTGTCCTCTCCCTCTCAATTTTATTGTTTTCATAGAATGATACAGCACAGAAGGAGGCCATTCGACCCATCATGCCTCTGCCAGCTCTTTGAAAGAGCTATCCAATTAGTCCCACTCCCCTGCTCTTTCCTCATAGCCCTACAAATTTTTCCACTTCAAGTATTTATTCAATTCCCTTTTGAAAGTTATTATTGAATCTGCTTCCATCACCCTTTCAAGCAGTGCATTCCAGATCATTACAACTCGCTGCGTAAAACTTTATTTCCTCCTGTCACCTCTGGTTCTTTTGCCAAATACCTTAAATCTATGTCCTCTGGTTACTGACCCTTCTGCTACTGGAAACAGTTTCTCCTTATTTGCTTTCTCAAAACTCTTCATGATTTTGAACAGGATCCCATATGCCTTTTTAACAGCCTTCTCAATTTGTCCTGCCACCTTCAAAGACTTATGTACATACACCCCCAGGTCTCTCCGTTCCTGCACCCCTTTTAAAATTGTACCATTTAGCTTATATTGCCTTTCCTCATTCTTCCGACCAAAATGAATCACTTCACATTTCTCTACGTTAAATTTCATCTGCCATGTGTCTGCCCATTTCACCAGTCTGTCTTATGTCCTCCTGAAGTCTGCTGCTATCCTCCTCACTGTTTACTACATTTCTGAGTTTGATGTCATCTGCAAACTTTGAAATTATGCCCTCTATTAGTAGTTTTAAGAACTGATGCTGAATTGTAAACTGTTAACCTTTGACTAATGATTGACTCTTGTCACCCTCCTTACCAGACAAAGCAGTTATGTGATTAAAGAGGAACAATGACCCAAAAAAGCAGAACAATTATCCAAAGACAGCAATAAGACCAAATAGCTAGGCAATGCTACCTTGAAAAGGGTCTTGTGGTTAAATGAGTACTGTCAGAACAAACTGACCATCTTAAATTCTTTGAAAAAACACTTGCAAAAGGGTCTTATGGTTAAATGAGTAATGTTAACAAAGTTGTTTTTCAGAGAACTCCACGTGGAAGCTGATCATGTGGAATTCTTTGAAAAACAACTTTGTTAATCTATAAGGGTCTTATGAATGTTGTTCCATATATGGTGTGAGCTTCCTGCCGGGTGGGGGGGGACCTAAAAACCCAATGTCTTTTGGGCTCAGGGCAGAGGAATCAGCAAAGACTGTACCAGCCGTTGAAAGAACACTTAGCTGTCTGAAGATGACAGCACTGTCAGAAGAACACCTGACTATCAGAAGACTACCTCACTGTGGGAAAACTTGAAACGACCACGTCGCTAACTTAATTACAACCTCTGCCCAGAGATCAAATGGGGTAATATTGTTTTGGTCTTTATGTCTAAATGTTTGATACCTTTTACATGTTTGATTTGACTATTTATAAATGAGACAGGTCATTAATATATATCAAAAAGAGCAGTGGTGCCAACTCTGATCCCTGGGGGACACTGCTGCACACTTCCCTCCAGTCTGAAAAACAACCATTCACCACTACTCTCTGCTTTCTGTCCCTTAGTCAATTTCATATCTACACAGCAACTGCCCCTTTAATCTCATGGGCTTCAACTTTGCTAACAAGTCTATTACGTGGTACTTTATTAAACATCTTTTGAAAGTCCATATACACTTTTTTTAACCACCAACATCAAAGTCATCTGAATGCAAACTTTTGGCTAGGATTAAGTAACAAGGTCAGCCCCGTTTTCTCTTTTTGCATAAATTTTTGTTTTATAGTTGGTGTACATCTCTCAAAAAAAAATTAGATATGCACCTGCCTCTCAAATGTGTCACCAAACACAAGCCAAGGGCAGGGATTATTGTGCCCATGCACTACCCTCATCAACCCTCCAATACTTCATCAAAGAAGTCAATCAAATTAGTCAAAGATGATTTGCTTTTAACAAACCCATGCTGGTTTTCATTTATTAACCCATATTTTTCCAAGTGCCAATTAATTTTGTCCCAGATTAATGTCTCAAAGTTTCCCCACCACCGACATTAGGCTGACTGTCCTTTAGTTGCCAGGTTTATCCCCCTTCCCTTTTTTGAACTCCAATTAACTCAATGCTCAAGGATGGTAGGATATGCATTTACAAGAATTTTGTCATCCCGTTATTAAGGCTTGGCCAATAGGTTTACGTGCTTCACATGAATGTTATGGGCATCTTGCATGCCATTTCCTAGATAAGTGAGCAGGGGCTCTGATGCAAGGACTGAAAGCTTAGCTAAGTGCTCGATTAGTGAGCAACAGCAGCTTAAATTTGGTCCTTCATTTCCTTCTGAGGTGAGTCATCTGACCCAGCTGAGATTGAGAACTTGACCTATGGAGAATTATGGGTCTGAGCCTGCATCCTGATTGTTTAGTTCAGCCTGTTTGCACCACTGGGCTGCCATGTGAATACTTTTGTTTATTTCTTAGCTGTGTTTATTTTAATAATGCCACTTTTATTGCTTGATATTCCTCTATGCAATCTGTTTGAATGCAGTTCTAATTCCATTTTCTGTCTTCGTTTCAGTGCCCCCCAGTGACTTCTGTACTTCACAGAAAAAAGTATTAATATACCAATATTGGAGGCAAAATAATGAAATAGGGAAATGAGAGGAAAAATAAAGGCAAAGGTGGAAGAAAAGCCAAGCTGTGATCTTGAAACAGTAAATTTATAAGTTTATAATTTTTTTTCTTATTTAATAGATGTTGTTGCCTCCCAAATTCATGCCCATCTTTCCTTCAATTCTATGTTTGAATCCCACCAGTCAGATTTTTGTCACTGCCACAGCAGCGAAATGGCCCTAGCCAACGTGACATGATGTCCTCTGTGACTATGACCATGGTGCATTATCCATCCTTGTCCTCCTCAACCTCTCTGCAGCCTTTGACACGGTTTGCCGCATCATTCTCCTCTAACACCTTTCCTTTGTTGTCCAGCTCAGTGGGATTACTCTCGCTTGGTTCCACTCTTTCTTATCCAATCGTAGCCAGAGCATCTCCAGCAATGGCTTCTCTTCTTGCCTTCGTACTGTTACCTCTGGAGTACCCCAACAACCTATCCTTGGCCTCCCTCTCTTTCTCATCTACACGCTTCCCCTTGGCAAGTAGATATGAGGATGTAAAATCATTGAATTTTACAGCACAGAAGGAGGCCACTTGGACCATCGCACCTATGCCAGCTCTCTGACAAATCCCTTTCCCATACTTTTTAAAATTTTTCTTTATCAGATATTCATCCACCTTCCTTTTAAATATTAGGAGGTCCATAGGAATTGTAATACAATGAATGGAAAGAGAAATAGTGCTTCCAATTGTAGATATCTTAATGCCAAAATTATTTATTGAACATATGAATCAATAAAGCATGCTAATGAATTTAAGGAGGACAAAAGTTAGTATTTTTCAGTTGACTGTATTTGATTTCAAGCTTTTTGGATAGAAGTTGAAAGTTTAAATACATCTTTCTCTCTACATTTGTTTATATTCTGAGCAACTGATTTTTGCTGTAAATTCCTTATGAGAAATTGGGAAGCTGTCTCAGTTTATATAGAATTTTGCAACACAGAAAGAGATGACTCGGCCCATTGTAACTGCTGGTTCTCTAAAAGACCTGGCCACTTTGTTCCATTTGCTGGCCATTAACCCTGTATCTTTTAACACTTTTTTCAAATATTAATCCATTTTCCTTTTAAATGCTTTTATGGATTCTAATTCTACCACTGCTTGCAGTAGGAGATTGCATGTCCTAACAACGCTCTTCAAAAATAATAATTCTAACCTCTTCTTCCTTTTAATTCTGTGATGATCTTAAATTTCTGCCCTCTAGTTACAAGCTCACTGCCAGTGGAAATGGATTTACCTTATCAAGAAACAAGAATCTTTATTTTTCATTATTTTTAAGAATTAAGGTGCCTCTCTAAATTAATTGCTGCAGACTTGGTTCCTCTGTTGGTTCACCCATTTGGCTGAAGGTTAAAGGCAGTTTCATGTGTACTTGTCATCTGCTGAGAGGGATGGCTGGTCCCAATCATACAACAACAAGAAGTTGCACTTGTATAGTGCCTTTAATGTAGTATAACTCCCATGGTGCTTCACAGGAGGATTATCAATCAAAATTTGACATGAGCCACATAAGCAAATATTAGGACAGAAGAGGTAGATTTTAAGGAGCGTCTTAAAGGAGGAGAGAGAGGCAGAGAGGGAATTCTGGAGCTTAAGGCTGAAGGCACTGCCGTCAATGGTGGAGTGATGTAAATCGGAGATGCGCAAAAGGCCAGAATTGGAGGAGCGCAGAGATCTCGGAGCGTTGTAGGGCTGTAGGAGTTGACAGTGATAGGAAGGGACGAGGCCATGGAGGGATTTGAAAACAAGGATGAGCATTTTAAAATTGAGATGTTGCTTGACTGGGAATCATTGTAGGTTAGTGAGCACAGGGGTGATGGGTGAATGGGATTTGGTGCGAGTTAGGATACAGGCAGCAGAGTTTCGGATGAGCTCAAGTTTACAGAGGGTGCAAGATGGGAGGCCGGCCAGAACAGCATTGGACTAGTCGAGTCTAGACCTAACAAAGGCACGGATGAGGGTTTCAGCTGCAAATGAGCTGACGCTACAAACAAATAGCTCTGAGGTTGGTTGTTAAGTATTATCAGACTATATTAGTGACTTTTATGCTCGCTCGGGTCAGGAAATTGTTGTTGTTTGTGAAGTAGTTTATAGAAGCTGTGAAAGAGATAAAGCTAGTTGGTGGTCCCCCTCTGGGGAGGAAGGAGAGAGGATTTCTTACAGCAGGCATGTCATCCAAGCTCTCTCGACAGTACTGATTGACAGCTCCAAGTTCAGGCTGAGATTTATTTGTCAGCTTTTGGGCAGTTCAGAATTTCTTGTGTAAGTGAACAGGTTAAAGCTTTGGGATAGACTCAACCCCACAATTCTGTGCTTTGGTCACTGGACCATATTCAGTGCATTTCAGAGAGTTATTGAAGCATCGAGGCTTTTATTATTTTGTATACTGCAGAATTGTAAGTTAAATGTAATCTTGTGGAATTTGGTGTGTTGACTTTTTTGCTTCAGCTAGGTTTATATTAAAAGTAAAAATTGATTTGTAGATTATAAGTTAAGCCACACAGTTTGATGGTGGTCATTATTTTGGACAGTTACATGGGTAAGATGGGTATAGAGGGATATGGGCCAAGTGCAGGTAATTGGGACTAGCTTAGTGGTATAAACTGGGCGACATGGACATGTTGGGCCGAAGGGCCTGTTTCCATGTTGTAACTTCTATGATTCTATGATTATCTGAAGACTAGGAGGACACAAGAGGTCTCAAGGGTGTTTTTTTTTAATCTGGACAATACTACGTTGCCAGATATTGTGTGTATGTGATCACAGCAAGGGTTCACTTATGGGAGTGTTCCTTGGTGTTGATCATGAGAAATATCTAGTGTGGCCTCAAAATCAAATGAATAGTGTTTGAACGGATTATAGATCTTGCTATAATTAAAATTTAAGTTATGTACTACCATCTACTGTGTAAAGCCTACAACTTTTTTTACTCTTTTTAATTTTAACGTGGAAAGATTTTTTTTTGGAAAATAACTACAATTAAAGAAATTTGTTTAAAAAGTTTTAATATTTTGTTTTACATTCCTGAAAAGTAAATATTCTTGATAAGTCATTAACAATGTGTAGCAAACAGGTTGTTTGCTTTACAAAATTTCACTTTGTTTATCCATAATCATATTTCTTAGTCACTCACATAACAATAGATATTGTAGTCAGCAAGCAGTAAATATTGCTGCCAATTTTTGGTTTAATAAATGTCACATGCATAGAGGCTGGCAAAATGGCTTAACTTTTTGCCTTTTTAGCTGCTACTTTCCACTTTCTCCCACCCCCTGAAAAAATGACATGAACTTTTACTGAAAGGCTTTGGAAGTGAAAAGGAAACTGAATGTACCCATGGCCTCTAGCAGTGGTGCCCTGTTGCTACCAGTAATGGATGCTGAGTCGTAAACATTGGCAATTTTCACTTGTATTGATATTTAAAGCAAGACTCCTTGCCATGCACAATTTTGCACCTGCCGTCCTGTTCAGATTTGATAGTTCAGTTGGTTGGGTGCCTGATACAACTGAGCTAGAGCTGGAGTTAAAATCTGTATCCCTCTGTGTGGTATTGAAGTGCCCTGAAGGTAAACTTATTAATGGTCGTTATTGCAGCATGGAATGCTACATTGTTCAGTTACAGGCATTTTTTTTAATAAAGAAAATAAATCAAAGATGGATTATAAATTTATGCTCACTCTAGGCATACTGGGACAGGACCAGTTGATAACTGATAGAAAAAGCTCTTTTAATATGAAGTTTCTAAATTTGTTTATATTGTAGCAGGTGTTAGATGGATGACTTTTAAGCTTATATATCTGAGTACATGTATACAAAAAGGGGAACCTTTAAGCAGTTTCGGGTATGGTAGCATAGTGGTTATGTTATTGGACTAGTAATCCAGAAGCCTGGATTAATAACCCGGAATCATGAGTTCAAATCCCGCCACGGCAGCTGGGGAATTTAAATTCAATTAATTAAATAAAATCTGGAATTAAAAACTAGCATCAGTAATGGTGGCCATGAAACTACTGGATTGTTGTAAAAACCCATCTGGTTCACTAATGCCCTTTGGGGAAGGAAACCTGCCATCCTGACCCGGTCTGGCCTACAAGTGACTCCAGACCCACAGCAATGTGGTTGATTCTTAATTGCCCCCTGAAATGGCCTAGCAAGCCACTCAGTTGTAAAATCTCGCTAAAAAAGTCATAAGAATAAAACCATCGCACCACTAGGCATCGGACCACGAAGCACCGGACACGACAGAGGCAAACCAAGCCCAGTCGACCCTGCAAAGTCTTCCTCACTAACATGTGGGACTTGTGCCAAAATTGGGAGAGCTGTCCCACAGACTAGTCAAGCAACAGCCTGACCTAGCCATACTCACAGAATCATACCTTTCAGCCAAAGTCCCAGACTCTTCCATCATCATCGCTGGGTATGTCTTGTCCCACCGGCAGGACAGACCGACCAGAGCTGGCGGTACAGTGATATACAGTCAGGAGGGAGTGGCACTGGGAGTCCTCAACATTGACTCCGGACCCCATGAAATATAATGGCATCAGGTCAAACATGGGCAAGAAAACCTCCTGCTGATTGCCACCTACCGTCCTCTCTCAGTTGATGAATCAGTCCTCCTCCATGTTGAGCACCACTTGGAGGAAGCACTGAGGGTAGCAAGGGCACAGAATGTACTCTGGGTGGGGGACTTCAATGTCCATCACCAAGAGTGGCTCGGTAGCAACACTACTGACCGAACTGGCCGAGTCCTGAAGGATATAGCTGCCAGACTGGGCCTGCGACAGGTGCTGAGCGAACCAATACGAGGGAAAAACCTACTTTACCTTGTCCTCACCAATCTACCTGTTGCAGATGCATCTGTCCATGACGGTATTGGTAGGAGTGACCACCGCACAGTCCTCGTGGAGACGAAGTCCCGTCTTCGCACTGAGGACACCATCCAATGTGTTGTGTGGCACTATCACCGTGCTAAATGGAACAGATTCAGAACAGATCCAGCAGCTCAAAACTGGGCATCCAAGAGGTGCTGTGGGCCATTATCAGCAGCAGAATTGTATTCCAGAACAATCTGTAACCTCATGGCCCGACATATTCCTCATTCTACCATTACCAACACGCCAGGGGATCAACCCTGGTTCAATGAGGAGTGTAGAAGAGCATGCCAGGAGCAGCACCAGGCATACCTAAAAATGAGGTGCCAACCTGGTGAAGCTACAACTCAGGACTACATGCGTGCTAAACAGCGGAACCAACATGCTATGGACAGAGCTAAACGATTCCACAATGAACGGATCAGATCAAATCTCTGCAGTCCTGCCACATCCAGTCGTGAATGGTGGTGGACAATTAAACAACTAACGGGAGGAGGAGGCTCTGTAAACATCCCCATCCTCAATGATGGCAGAGTTCAGCACGTGAGTGCAAAAGACAAGGCTGAAGTGTTTGTAACCATCTTCAGCCAGAAGTGCCGAGTGGATGATCCATATCGGCATCCTCCCGATATCCCCACCATCACAGAAGCCAGTCTTCAGCCAATTCGATTCGTTCCACGTGATATCAAGAAACGGCTGAGTGCACTGGATACAGCAAAGGCTATGGGCCCCGACAACATCCCGGCTGTAGTGCTGAAGACTTGTGCTCCAGAACTAGCCGCTAAACTGTTCCGGTACAGCTACAACACTGGCATCTACCCGACAATGTGGAAAATTGCCCAGGTATGTCCTGTCCACAAAAAGCAGGACAAATCCAATCCGGCCAATTACCGCCCCATCAGCTTACTCTCAATCATCAGCAAAGTGATGGAAGGTGTCGTCGACAGTGCTATCAAGCGGCACTTATTCACCAATAACCTGCTCACCGATGCTCAGTTTGGATTCTGCCTGGACCACTTGGCTCCTGACCTCATTACAGCCTTGGTCCAAACATGGACAAAAGAGCTGAATTCCAGAGGTGAGGTGAGAGTGACTGCCCTTGACATCAAGGCAGCATTTGACCGAGTGTGGCACCAAGGAGCCCGAGTAAAATTGAAGTCAATGGGAATCAGGGGAAAACTCTCCAGTGGCTGGAGTCATACCGAGCACAAAGGAAGATGGTAGTGGTTGTTGGAGGCCAATCATCTCAGCCCCAGGACATTGCTGCAGGAGTTCCTCAGGGCAGTGTCCTATGCCCAGCCATCATCAGCTGCTTCATCAATGACCTATCCTCCATCATAAGATCAGAAATGGGGATGTTCGCTGATGATTGCAGTGTTCAGTTCCATTCGCAGCCCCTCAGATAATGAAGCAGTCCGTGCCTGCATGCAGCAAGACCTGGACAACATCCAGGCTTGGGCTCATAAGTGGCAAGTAACATTTGCGCCAGACAAGTGCCAGGCAATGACTATCTCCAACAAGAGAGTGTCTAACCACCTCCCCTTGACATTCAACGGCATTACCATTGCTGAATCCCCCACCATCAACATCCTGGGAGTCACCATTGACCAGAAACTTAACTGGACCAGCCACGTAAATACTGTAGCTACAAAAGCAGGTCAGAGGCTGGGTATTCTGCGGCGAGTGACTCACCTGCTGACTTCCCAAAGCCTTTCCATTATCTACAAGGTACAAGTCACGAGTGTGATGGAATACTCTCCACTTGCCTGGCTGAGTGCAGTTCCAAGAACACTCAAGAAGCTCGACACCATCCAGGTCAAAGCAGCCCGCTTGATTGGCACCCCATCCACCACCCTAAACATTCACTCCCTTCACCACTGGCGCACTGTGGCTGCAGTGTGTACCGTCGACAGCATGCACTGCAGCAACTCGCCAAGGCTTCTTCGACAGCACCTCCCAAACCCACGACCTCTACCACCTTGAAGGACAAGGGCAGCAGGCACATGGGAACAACACCACCTGCACGTTCCCCTCCAAGTCACACACCATCCCGACTTGGAAATATATCGCCGTTTCTTCATCGTCGCTGTGTCAAAATCCTGGAACTCCCTTCCTAACAGCAATGTGGAAGAACCTTCACCACGCGGACTGCAGCGGTTCAAGAAGGTGGCTCACCACCATCTTCTCAAGGGCAATTAGGGATGGGCAACAAATGCTGGCCTTGCCAGCAATGCCCACATCCCATGAACAAATTTTTTTTAAAAAAGTGCACAATATTATCAACGTATGTCTTTAAAATTGGGCATATTGGGAAAAACCTTGTGTATTATGTGATGTAGTTGGAGTCACTTGGTCTTGAAATTTTAAATTGCTGGACCACGTATTTATAATTTTGTTTTATTCATTATAATAGCAGAAAAATCATAGAATTAAGTGTGAAAAGTTAATTTTCTCTTTTTGCAGATGATGAAGCATGCTTGGGGCAACTATAGACAGTATGCTTGGGGACACAATGAGCTGAAACCACTTTCAAGGAAGGGCCATTCCACCAATATATTTGGTAAGTATCTGGATATTTAGTCAAACATCTATTGTTTGCATTGTCTGTACTTGCTTTTTTGCTTTGACAACTTAGATGTGAGGACTTGTTTTTAGCTCATGCAATGTTAAGGCAGGCTGAGATGTGCTTTATTTAATTACGATTATGATATGTAATTATTATAACTCATTTTTTTTACAAGATATGCATTATTTAAGAAGGGAGGGAGGGAGAAGCTAGGTAACTGCAGACCTGTTAATTTGACATCAATTGCGAGGAAGTTACTGGCATGTATCATCAGAGACTTGGGCCTCGATATTTGCAGGTTGGGACGCAGGGTGGGGGGAGGTTTTGCGGCAGGGAAACACTGAAGTACTAGTTTCCTAGAGGTTCTGCCGAACTTAACGGCAGGACCTGATTAATATTTTTTGACTCCGTTTCCTGGCTGCAGCCAGCCGGATTGAGGCTGGCTGTCGGGCAGGTAGGCAGGTAGGCCTATGGCACCAGGCTGCAGCTGGGGAGTGGAGAGAGGGAGGGATAGATCATTGTTTTTCCAGAAATTACTGAATTTTTAAAAACTGCAGATGGTATTTCTGTTTAGAACTTGAACGGGCGCCTGAGTGATAGGATCCAGAAGATGATCCAATCCGTCTTTCTGCAGACCTGGATCTTGAGTCAGAATGTCTAGTTTTTTGCTGCCACTTTTTTGGGGTAGGAGGGGGGAACTCGGAGACATTGGTCTGGGGGTCAAAGAGTTTGCGCGGGGGGTGGGCAAAGTTGTTCTGATCGTTTGGGGGGGACTCTGATCGCCGGGGAAGCAGGTCTGCTTGGGGGGCCGAGGGGGAACATGCCTGCTCTGCCTGGCATACAGGCTGCGTTGGAAAGGCACCTATCTGTTCGATCCAGCCGTTCTTGCCTCCCTTCAGCTGCCAGGTTTCCCGAGGCCTGGGAAACCCAGCTGGCCATCGTTTAACCTGAAACACAGATAAAATCTAAGGCACGCAGCCTTATTAAAATATTTAAATGAGGGCCCCGCCTCCGAAGAGCAGGTTAGTCGCCCGCCCCCCAACCCACCTCATTTAAAACTGGAAGTGGATGCTTTGGAGGCAGGTTGGGGTCGGGTTTCCTATTTTTAAATTATTAAACCCCTCCTTCCCCCCCCACACCCCTCCCACCCGTCCTGGGGGGTTAAAATTACCCCCCAAATGACTCAACACTTGGGCGAGTATCAACTGATCAAAGAGCGTCAGAATGAATTGATGAAGGGTAGGTTATGTCTGAGGAATCTAGTTGCATTTTTGAGGCGGTCACTAGCATGGTGTATAGGGTAGTGTCTACAGATATTGTCTATGTAGACTTCCAGAAGGCATTTGATAAGGTTCTGCACAAGAGATTATCGACAAAAACAAGAGTGAATGGAATTGGAGGCAAATTTGTGACATGGGACGGTAACTGGTTGGGTGATAGAGACAGAGAGTAGGGTTAAAGGGTTTGTTCTTTGATTAGTGCGATGCGATAAGTGGTATTCCCCAGGGATCTGTACTGGGGTCTCAGCTTTTCACCATATATAAATGACTTGGATGAAGGAATAGATAGTTGTATATCCAAGTTTTCAGGTGATATTAAATTAGTTCTACCAACTTGGATATTCTCCTCAGAGTCAGTTGCCCCCTTGTTTGGTATTACCTGTAAATTTGCAATGACATTCTGAATCCAAGTTATTGATGTAAATTGGAAACAGTAGGTATTCCAATACTGATCCCTGAGGCACCTCAAGTAGCATTCCCCTCCCCTTCTGATATAAGGCTTAATGTTTTCTACCCTACAGATAATTTCTTATCCATTCCCAAAGTTTATCCTAAATCTCCATGGCAGTGAGTATAATCTGCTTTTTGCCTTTTGTGCAGAACATTGTCACGTGCTTTTTGGAAGTCTAGGTACACCACACGTCTTGAGACATTCCATTGTGCACTTGGGATGCCACCTCCTCAAAGGAGGTTAGTCAGGCAGGAACTTCCCCTTTTTCCCCTATTGCTTTTTACAGGGATATTATTGTATGGACTTGCTTTGTCACCCTTTTTGAAAAAAGGTACCATGTTAGTCTGTTTGCAGTCAACAGGTGATATTCCAGTGTTCAACGACTCCCAAATTTCCTCCTCCCTCTCTCAGTACTCTGCGATCAATACTATCCCTAGGGAATTATTTGTTTTGATCTCTTTTAACCTGTATGGGACTTCCATCTGATTTATATCAAAGTCATTAATTCTACTTCGGTTATCTCTCCTTAGGGTTCTACTTGACATTATGTTCAGTTTATTCAGAAATCTGATGAGGGATAGACAGAAACCTGACCTTGTGAACCTTTTAGAATTCTCTTGCAGGCCCTTGAGGATACAGGGACCATAATTTGACAATGTGTTAAGTTTCAAGTTTGAAATAATGGGGTCTTGGTATTCGAAGATTTAAATCCAAAACCCTTCTTATAAGAGTCTTGTAAATCACGTTTCCTTCTACTTTCTGCTTCCCCATCCTATGTACCCATTACAATACCTGTCTACACCATATATTACCGTACTTAGCCACATTTGTAATTAGAATCTGAATTTGTAGCAAACTTATATCGTAACCCATATGGAAAAATCCAGATTGTAAAGAGACTTCTGTACATAATGACCCTAGCATTATTCTGTAAATAGCCAAAAGCAAGTCCTTGTATTTGACAACCATTAAAATATTTTCTTCATTCATTCTTAATGTAAGTAGATGGCTGCTTATCTTGGTTTGCTTTTGTATTTAAAAACCCAATTGCTTATGTTCTTCCTGTAGCCTACTTGATAGTAATATCAAACCTTGTTCCATTGTGCCACACTTCAATCTCTTTAATGTTGCTTTTTGTTTTAATTCGACTTTGGGGGCACAGGGTTTTGTGGAACTTCACCTTGTGACATATATTCAGATATCTGGTTACCATCTTGAAAATATTCTTGAATGGGGGTTAAATATAAGTATTTCTCACATTTATGATTCCTGTAAACTTTGTTTTAAATGTAAGTTACCATAAGTTAATAAGTTAACAAGTGAATACATTTTAAAGTTTTTCCAATTAAAGCCTTGGTTCAAATGCCATGTCAGCTTGGTTCAGTTGGTAGCACCCTCAACCCTCACCTGTAGGCCTACAGATTTTTGTTTAAACCCTACTCCAGAACTTAAGTGCAAAATTTAGGCTGACACTCCAGTTCAGTATGGAAGGACTTCTGCATTATTGGAGGTGCTTTCCTTCAAATGAGACTTTAAACCATGACATTATCCACCTGTTTGGCCAGTTCAGGTCAACATTAGAGATCCCATGTGGCACTATTTCTCTCATTGCTGTTTGTGGGATCTTGCTGTGCACAAAATGGCTGCCACATTTGTCTACATAAGAACCAGTTTTCGGAAGTTGGTAAACGAGAGAAGGAAATACCCTACCTGGATTTCTGAATGTAGTCCTTGAATAAGTGATAATATGGCCTTCAACAATATGTTAACAAGTTCCAAATCTATATCATGTTGTAAGAGGAAACTACCTAATTAAACTGGACTGGTTTTGTATGGATATCCAAATCTGAATATTTAATCAGATCACTGGGGTTTCACAAATCTGCAAGGTCAAGTTACTGGAATGTATAGAGGGTATATCTTGAGATTAGGGTTCTCAATTTGTTTTATTCTGAAGTTATATTAGTTGTCTCTTTTGCATTAAATGAATGGTTCCCTTAATATCAACTTTTCCTTCTGTCCTTTGGCCTCCTTGGATCAAAAAGAATTGAGGATGAGGGAAATACTTAATGGATTGAGGACAGAAATCTATTAGAGATAAGCACTCTTACAAAGGTTTTCTTTTTCCCCCATGGAATTCTTAACTGGCATATGAGAGTATAGTTGGAAGATTAAGTGCACACTGCTGTACAGTTCTTAATATCTGTCATAGTTGTATCTTCCATTCCAGTATGCAAGATCAGTTTGCTCTCTCTTATTTACTTTTACTTTTGCTTAGTCACATATAATCCTAATATTGTAATTTTAAAAATTAATAACATGGTAGTTATATCAAGCTTTGATAAGTATTAAATAGTTGTACTGATTAATGCTTTAAATAATGTTAGTCAGCACATAGTTTTGCTATAAATTACACATCCATTCTCTGTTCAGCTGCAGAAAGATGAAGATGGTTGTTTGAAATGAAGAAACTTAAACAATAATTTGCATTTATGTAGTGCCTTTATGTACAAAAACATCTCCAGGCGCTTAAACCTGTGGTTTCCTGGAGCCACGCTTTTGAAAATACAAGATAGTGTGTATCAGCCATTGCTGAGACTGACCTAATGGTATTTTATTACAAAATAATGTTTGTCGCATTTCACTGTATTCACCCTTAAACTGAAGTACTCTGAAACCTATCTGAATTAGGCATCTTTGCGACTAGATTTGTTGAAATATGTTAGCATTATGCCACTATCTGCAAACTTGTGATTTTGCCCTTCTGTTGTTAGGCAACCCTATTTATAGTGCAAGGTGGTCTTATAGCAAGAGGAAGAAAGTTTTTGTTGTTATCAGCCTGACTGTCTCAAGCTTTTCTTCTCTTCCTTATAAGTGGAGCAGTTTCATGACCAATTACCAAAATGATGCCTTGACTAAAAATGTTGAAATCTAGTGAAGGCAAAGCTTTTTAAGTTTACTTAAATTCTGCATGTTTAGCTGGCAAAGCAACGAATTGCTGAGCAATACATCCTGACTTGTGCTGATACAATATTCACGTTTTAAAACCAAAGCTTGCTGTCACCTAATTATTGTAAGAGGAAGAAACACTGAAGGAGCTAAGGAGTTCCATTATTTTGAGATCCCAGGAAAGATTGAGAGTAGGAGACTGTGTGGTGAGTCTTGTTTTCATTGCAGTGAGGGTGTAGGGAGGATAAAGAGCATGTAATATTTACAGCTTAGGAGGAAGAATATAAGAAAGTTTAGAGTAATAATGACTATATAAGATATTAATAGAGTAATGAGAGAGGTGGGAGCTAACTGACGAGCTTCTTCTTGCATCATGCCCAGGAGTGTGAGAAACATATAGAAGAGCCTTCCCAAATAAGGGACTTGCATTACTTGGGCTTTAGAGAGTTCAGAGTTGAGGGAGAATGGAAATGTTTGATGCAAAAAGAAAATTGAGCTTCTCAGAGACATTTTTAGCATTGAAATTCCACTTGAGGTCAGATAAGATAGCTGAAGAATAGATGAAGGACAGAGAGTGGAGGAATAAAAGATAATAGTTGGTAGGTATTGTTTAGACTTTAGAGATGAGAAGAAAATATCTTTGAAGAATTGAAAGGACATGGGTGAGATCAAAATGTAGTAGCTCAGCCATTGCACTGCAAGCAAAATGTAGATCATGTGTACTGAGATAGTGTAATCTGAAGGCAGTTGATGAATACAACAACAACTTGCATTTTATAACTCCATTAACGGAATGCAGTGGAATCATAAGCAGAAGAGTAGATAGGGTTGATTTGTGCAACCAGAAGTGATTTGTCATGGCATGCCACCTTGTGACAAATCCCATGATTGTTAGGACTCATATGAACATATGAATTAAGAGCAGGAGTAGGCTATTCGGCCCCTCGAGCCTATTCTGGCATTTGATAAGATCATGGCTGATCTGATTGTGATCTCAACCCTACTTTCCCGTCTACTATTAACTTTGACTCCCTTGTTAATCAGGAATCTATCTAACTCAGCCTTAAAAATATTCAATGACCTTGCCTCCACCACTCTCTGGGGAAGGGAGTTCCACAGACTCACGACCCTCTGAGAGAAAAAAATTCTAATTTCTGTCTTAAATGGGAGACCCCCTATTTTTAAACTGTGTCCCCTAGTTCCAGTCTCTCCCACAAGAGGAAACATCCTCTCAGCATCTACCCTTTCAAGTCCCCTTAGGATCTTATGTTCCAATAAGATCACCTCTCATTCTTCTAAACTCCAGTGTATACAGGCCCAACTTGTCCAACCTTTCCTCATAAGATAACACCCTCATCCCAGGAATCAGTCGAGTGAACCTTCTCTGAACCGCCTCTAAAGCAATTATGCCTTTCTTAAATAAGGAGACCAAAACTGCACACAGTAGTCTAGATGTGGTCTCACCAATGCCCTGCACAACTGTAGCAAAACATCTCTACTTTTATATTCCATTCCCTTTGCAATAAATGACAACATTCCATTTGCCTTCCTAATCACTTGCTATACCTGTATACTAACTTTTTATGATTCATGTACTAGGACGCCCAGATCCCTCTGTACCTCAGAGTTCTGCAATCTCTCTCCATTTAAATAATATACTGCTTTTCTATTCCTCCTGCCAAAATGGACAAGTTCACATTTTCCCACATTTTCCCATGTTATACTCCATCAGCCAAATTTTTGCCCACTCACTTAACCTATCTATATCCCTTTGCAGACTCCATATGTCCTCTTCTTAACTTACTTTCCTATCTACCTTTGTGCCATCAGCAAATTTAGCAACCATACATTCGGTCCCTTCATCCAAGTCATTGATATAGATTGTAAATAGTTGAGGCCCAAGCTCTGATCCCTGTGGCACTCCACTCGTTACATCTTGCCAAGCTGAAAATGACCCATTTATGCCTACTTTCTGTTTCCTATTAGCTAACCAATCCTTTATCCATGCTAATATGTTATCCCCTACACCATGAGCTCTTATTTTGTGTAGTAGCCTTTGATGTGGCACCTTGTCAAATGCCTTCTGGAAATCCAAGTACACCACATCCACAGGATCCCCTTTATCCACATTGCTTGTTAATTTCTCAAAGAACTCTAATAAATTAGTCAAACACGATTTCCCTTTCACAAAGCCATGTTGACTCTGCCTGATTGCATTGAGATTTTCTAAGTGCCCTGCTATAACCTCCATAATAGATTCTAGCATTTTCCCCATGACAGATGTTAAGCTAACTGGCCTGTAGTTTCCTGCTTTCTGTCTCCCTCCTTTCTTGAATAGAGGAGCTACATTTGCTATTTTCCAATCTGATGGGACCCTTCCAGAATCTAGAGAATTTTGGAAAATTAATACTATTGCATCTTCTATCTCTGCAGCCACTTCTTTTAAGACCCTAGGATGATGTCCGACAGGACCTGGGGACTTGTCAGCTTTTAGTTCTCATAATTTTTTCAGAACCCTTTCCCTGATGGTTGTAAATGTTTTAAGGACCTCCTTCCCTTTCACCTTTTGATTCACGATTATTTGTGGCATGTTATTTGTACCCCCTACAGTGAAGACGGAGGCAAAATATCTGTTCAATTCATCCGCCATTTCCTTGTTCTCCATTATTAATTCCCCAGACTCTCTCTAGAGGACCAATGCTCACGTTACTTACTCTTTTCCTTTTTAAATACCAGTAGAAACTCTTACTATCTGTTTTTATATTTCTAGCTAGCCTTCTCTCGTACTCTAATTTCTCCCTCCTTATTATTCTTTTAGTCATTCTTTGCTGTTTTTTATATTCTGTCCAGTCTTCTGACCTGCCACTAATCTTTGCGGAATTGTATGCATTTTCTTTCAATTTGATACTACCTTTAACTTCCTTAGTTAGCCACGGATGGTACATCCTTCCCCTAGAGTCTTTCTTTCTCACTTGAATGTATCTTTGCTGAGTGTTATGAAATATCTCATTAAATGTCTGCTACTGCATCTCTACTGACCTATCCCTTAACCTACTTAGCCAGCTCTGTCTTCATGCTCTCATAATTGCCCTTATTTAAGTTTAAAACACTAGTCTTAGACCTACTCTTCTCTCCCTCAAACTGAATGCGAAATTCAATCATATTGTGATCATTGCTACCTTGGGGCTCCTTTACAATGAGGTCATTAATTAATCCTGGCTCATTACACATTACCAGATCTAGAATAGCCTGCTCTCTGGCTGTAGGACGTGCTGCTCTAAAACTGTCCTGAAAGCACTCTATGAACTCATCTTCCAGACTACCTTTGCCAATCAGATTCTTCCAATCTATATGTAGATTAAAATCACCCATAATTATTGCTGTTCCTTTCTCACAAGCCCCCATTATTTCTTCCTGTATACCCTGTCCTACAATGTGGTTACTGTTAAGGGGCCTATAAACTTCTTGCCTTTACTATTTCTTATCTCTACCTAAACTGATTCCACATGTTTAGAACTAAGGTCATTTCTCTATTATACTCATGTCATCCTTAATTAACCTAGCTATCTCTCCACCTTTTCCTAGCTTCCTATGCTTCCGAAATGTCAAGTAGCCTTGAATATTCAGGTTCTAGCCTTTGTCATCTTGCAGCCATGTCTCTGTAATGGCTATCAGATCATACATATTTATTTCTATTTGAGCTGCCAATTCATCCATTTTGTTATGAATGCTACGCACATTCAGATACAAAGCCCTTAGTGCTGTTTTTTCACTGTTTTTGCAACCTCTAGCCTTATCTGCTGGCACACTCAGAAGTTTGCATACTCTGTCCCTTCCTGCCACTCTCTGATTATCATTTCGCTTATTGCTACTTTGCTCTCTTGCCTTGTCTTCTTTCTTTAATTTATCACATCTTCCCTTACTTGATCCCTCGCCCCCACTATTTAGTTTAAAGCCCTCTCTGCCACCCTAGTTATACAATTCGCCCGAACACTGGCCCCAGCACGGTTCAGATGAAGGCCATCCCAACAGTACAGCTCCCACTTTCCCCAGTACTGGTGCCAGTGCCCCATGAATCAAAACCCATTTCTCCCACACTAATCTTTGAGCCATGAATTTAACTCTCTAATCTTATTCACCCTATGCCAATTTGCTCGTGGCTCAAGTAATAATCCAGAGGCTCAAGTAATAATTACCCTTGAGGTTCTGCTTTTTAATTTAGCCCCTTCACCATATTTAATGTGATTTTCTTCCCCCATTGGCATAGTTTTCAAAAAGAATCAGGGGTCTTTCAAAATGCAATGTTCTTCATTCTGCTGACTTTGAGGCTGCCCCAGCATGTCTGTGTGCAGTCTGCATGTCAGTGCTTAGATTCCATTCCAAATGATCTGATAATGGAAGGCTTATCAATGAAATGTAAGCCTAGCAAATTTCACTGTGCAACTTGTCTTGTGTACCTGAATTTTATCAGACCAATTTTTTATCCTCTAGGATCTGACTGTTGCAGCTGCATGCTTTCATTGTTAAAATGTGACATTTTTCAAATTGTTTCACATCAGTAATAACAGCATCTGTCCATGTGGATTTCCAGATTTCTCCTGCAACTTACACAGGTAGTATGGTGATTGTGGTACTGGACTAGCAACACATCATGGCAAGTTGTGAATTTAAATTCAATAAATTTGATAATTTGTGGGATGGCAAAATGATCATGAAAGCTGTTGCTTTATCATAAAAATACAACTGGTTCATTAATGCCCCCTACATGGTCAAACCTACATGACTTCAATCAACATTAAATGGTTGACTCTTAATGCCCTCTGAGATGGCCCAGCAAGTCATTCCGTTGTACAAGCAATTCCTAATTTCAAGAAAGTAGCTCCCACCAGATGCATCTAGGGATGAACAATAAATGCAGCCCTGCCAGTATCACCCATGGCCTGAAAAATGTAAATAAGAGCCCAGCTATTTTTGGCATCTATTACCATAAGAAATCTCTTACCTTAAATGATGAGTTAATAATATTGTTCTGAAGAAAGGAACAG
This sequence comes from Heptranchias perlo, assembly GCF_035084215.1. NCBI lineage: Eukaryota > Metazoa > Chordata > Chondrichthyes > Hexanchiformes > Hexanchidae > Heptranchias > Heptranchias perlo. The sequence continues at coordinate 48,378,883 of NC_090335.1, forward strand.
TGTGGGAGGGAAAACAGAACCCTAGGAAATCAGAGTTAGCAGAAAAAGTCAGTGGATAAGCCATCAAGTAAAGTATAGATGAAGCAGTTTGAGAGGAAATTAGATAGCCCTAAACCTAGCTTTGGTGGGGACCAAATGATAATTGAGGCAGATAATGTGTTCTAGCATGTCATCCTGTGACAAATCTTGGCATTTTTAGGACACCCCACAGATAGCATGGATCTCTTCTCCGCAGTAACATTATTTTCAAAGAAAACTCCTAAGGTTGTTTAAAAGGTTCTATTCCTGCTGACAATCCTATTGACTATCCCACAACTTTGATTTTCAGTTACCAACAGCTTCATAACTTTAGAAAGTACTAATGTGAGGGCAACAGGGTGGTAGTTGGAAGGGTACGGGAGATTACCTTTGAAGCACCTTGTGACATTTTTGTAACATGGAAGGCACTATATAAATAGAAGTTATGTTTCCCTGAATAGGATGAAGATGAATAAAATTTCAAGAAAGAAAGGTGGATTGGAAGTAAGAGAGATCGAAAAATGGCCATAAGAGTGGGATAATTTCAGAGGCATACATTTTGAGGACTATGGGAGGACCATCAGGACTGTAGTCTTATTTAGTGTTTAGAAAGTAGAATATCTGAGATACCTGTTCTATAATGGTAGAACAAAATGAAGCAATGGATGGAGGTTCCTCACCAAGATAATGAACATTACAGTAGGAGAAGAAAGGTGTTCTAAAAAATCAACTTATTTTTAGGATAGCTAGCAACTGGATCATCAGAATATAAGCTACTTTGATGAGCATCAATTAAGGAAAAATTTGAGCAATTTTTCCCACTCTTCACATCCTCATAGATTTCAACAGAGCAACTACACTACCAGTGTGTGGTCATTAAGTCATTCTTGATGCTGATGCAGGGGTGGGAAGGGTGTTTTGTCTGCCATTACTGCGATTTGTAATAATGGAAAATCAGAAACAAAAATGACAAAACTTAAAACAGACCGAATGACTGCACAGATTGTTGCAGCTTATATAAAAGCAGCTCCAAGTTCTCTACCATTCAACTTGCAGTAAAACGGTTTCCTTTCACACCCAGTATTCCTGCAGTTCCAAGGATTTCCACCAATTCCACAGATTTTGCCTCAAACATCCTTTGCTTATGTGATAAAGGTCTTTTCTTTATTCTGCCTGCAGGGGTCCTACATGAAATAAGTTTGGGCAGTCTCAATCCAGATTCTCGTGTGTGTAAGTTGAGAGGTCTAAACCTGGCAACAATTTGGCACTAATTGGAAATCTGTCTTGAGAGACCACAAAGGTGACTTGTATGTGATGCCCAAGTTAAGGAACTTTATTAGAGCAGATTAGCGGGAGGCTGGCCTGGCTCTTGGTCGCACCACTTGTGTGAAGTAACACTGGTGAACTTGGCCTTTCAGAGGCTGTCTCTGATAGAACAAGTCTGTGGTGCAATGTGGTAGCAAAGATATTCTGCCTTCTAAAAAGAGGCTAGTATGAATTAATATATAGGCAGAACTTAAAGCATCTACTATCTAGGAAACTGTTGATTTACTTTTGTGCAAAATGAACGAAATTGATCACTTGTTTTGTGTACTAATTTGGTATAATTCATTTTTGTGAAGGTTGAATGAATGAAGTGTCAAATTACCTAGTGTCCTTATGTGTGATTTTACTTTGTGATTCAAGTTTGACTTGCAAAGCTTTCTCTTTATTTGCCCCTTGACTTTGGAGCTCTTAGAACTTCCAGTTTTTTTTTGTGTTTCTCTCCTTGTTGCATCAACCCAGTTGCTTTTGCTGCCACCTCCTTTTAAAAGAACTGAATATAATATTAGAATGAATCTTTATATGCAGCAGGAGGTAGAGTTTGTAGCGTTCCAGTGCTTTGTGCTGTCATGTATGATTTTTTTCTCAGCCTACGTTGCAAGGATTTCTGCTGTTACCAGCTGATGCTTACTGTCATATTGTATTTGGCAAACAACAAAAAAGAATGAAAATTCATTGAAAAAAAATGCAATTATAATGCTGCTTATCAAGGGAACTGTAGGTCCCAGTTGTAATTAACATGCTACTCCATCACTTTTGTGAACTGAACTGTCTGGTTTGCTATACTCAATCCTTAATTAACTGGGAGTGGAAGTTGTTAAGTAATTAACAGTGCTGGTATTACACAAGCCAATACACCCAAGTAACCTTTATTTTGAATGTGGGAGATTATTTTTGCCCAAATTTAACAGGTACAAGAGAATTCCTTCATAATTACTTCTGGAGACCAGCAACAGGGACATGTAGATCAATGTGATTAGCAATTAATGACACGTATCCCCTCTTCAGTAGCAGATTCTATTACTTTGACACGGTTGACTACACCATCTCCTCCAGCACCTCTCCTCTGTTGTCCAGCTGAGTGGGACTGCCCTTGCTGGTTCCACTCTTATCTATCCAGTCGTAGAGAGAATCTCTTGCAGTGGCTTCTCTTCCCACCCCCCCACTGTTACCTCTGGAGTCACCCTTGGATTTATCCTTGGCCCTTTCCTATTTCTCAACCACATTCTACCACTCGGTGACATCAACTGAAGACATGAAGTCAGGTTCCACAAATGCTGACAACACTCAGCTGTACCTCACCACCAACTCTCTCGACCCCTTCACTCCACTGCCTCTATTTTGTCAGGCTGCTTGTCAACATCCAGTCCTGGATGAGCTTAAATTTGCTCCATTTAAACATTGGGAAGATGAAAGACATTGTTTCCGGCCCCTGCCACAAACTCTGTTCCCTAGCCACCGATTCCATCCCCCTCCAGGCTGAAGTAGAGTGTTCACACCTGCTGTATCTTATTTGATCCAGAGCTGAGCTCCCGATCCAATATCTTCTGTATCACAAAGACTGCCTACAGCCACCTCCCTAACATTGCTCATCTCAGCCCCTGCCTCAGCGCATCTGCTGATGAATCCCTCATTCATTCTTTCGTTACCTCCAGACTGGACTATTCTCATGCTCTCCGGGCCGGTCCCTCCATTTTCCATCCTCCATAAACCTGAGCTCATCTAAAATTCTGGTGCCCGTATCCTAACTCGCACCAAGTCCTTTTCACCAATCACCCCTGTGCTCGATGACCTGCATTAACTCCCAGTCTGCCAACGCCTCAATTTTAAAATTTTCATCCTCGTGTTTGAATCCCTCCATAGCCCTGCCCCTCCCTATGTCTGTGACCTCCTCCAGCCCTGCAACTCTGCATTCTTTCACCTCTGGCCTGTTATGCATTCTCACATTTCCTTCAGCCCACCATTGGAGGCCATACTGTCAGATGTCTAGCCCCTAAGCTCTGGAATTCCCCCCTGCCCCACCACATCTCTCTCCCTCCACAGCTCTCCTCCTTTAAGATGCTCCTTAAAACCTACCTCTTTGACTAAGCTTTTAGTCACATAATCTAATATCTGCTTCTTTGGCTCGGTATTAATTTTTGTCTGATTGTACTCCTGTGAAGCACCTTGGGATGTTTTATCACATTAAAGGTGCTCTATAAATGCTAGTTGTTGTATTCTTCCTTATTTGTTCACCACCCATATATAAATGGCTATCGTTAAAATGGGGGAAACTGCAAAGGAATTGTGCTTTAAAGACTTTATATCTTATGACTTTTCCACTTTAGTTGGTCTCCTGTTGCATCAGTTCTTTTGGCATTAGGAAAAAGTTCTTCATCTTGCACTTTCACCGGAATTTGTCATGTTGTTAATCTGACTATTCTCTTTTGCATGTTATTTCACAGATTTGATACACTCTATTCAGTTTCTCTGTCCAGGTGTCCATCTACTTGGCAGCTGTACCAAGGAGTTCTTGGTGGTAGCTAACTTGAAAGTTGCACATTGAGATAACAGATACCCATTAACTGTGCTTCTGTTGTCTTCCCATGTCATAATCTCTTTGTAGGGCACGATTTATTTCAGATTCTCTAAGAAGGATTTCAGTAAACGTGAGAAGGTTATCATGCAGGAAAGGTTGGTGCGCTCAGTCTAGTTTGCTTTTGCTGCACAGGGCAGAATTATGTAGAGTATTGTATTTGGCTTATACTTCCTCTTCCAGCTCTCTCGGCAACATGGTACTAGTTCAAATAATTTTTTACATATTTGTGTCAATCCTTTACAAAAGAACCTTTAACTGGTACTTCAGCCAGAGAAACTCTGGTTCTGATGATCATGGCTCTACAAGTCATTGAGATTTCATTTTAAAATTTTCCTTCTGTATGTGTTGATCTCACTTGACACTGGGACCACATTGTCAGATGCATGGGTGAAAGAAAAGTGGTGCTTGTGATTGTGACCAGGCCATGAAGTATCAGGTGGGCAGTGTGCCTACGGTTAGAGATGTTTATAAGGCCTGATGAGGTGCCTCAGGCGATGCATTTTGGAATTATTAAAAATGGGTAAGTTTGTACTTAACCAAATGTTCCATTTTTAGTGTGTTGTGATATACATTTTATTTTTTAGGAGTACAGTGTAGGATGGGTGAGGAACTATCATTGTAAGTGTTTGGGGAACTGGTGGAATGTGATTGTGTAGAATTTGTTTAGTGGAATGTGATTGGGAAGAAAATTGAAATTGGGGAGAAAGATTTTGCATAATATGATTGGCGAATAATGAAGTATAACTAAAGTCAAAAATAAGCAAGAAGTTAATTACAACTTAACCGATGAGAGGAAAAAGAAAACTGGCCAGCTTGTTGGTCATGACGTTGACAGACTTGATGCACACAACTGACACGTCTTTATATAAAGATATAGTCCCTGTACTTAGCTTGATTCCACGTTTCATCCACAGAATCTGAACAGAGGAGACAGCTGTAACACTGGTGATTTCTAACTGGATTACAAATAAAAGACCCCTGAGATATCATACCCCAAAGGTTTGAAGAAATGATCCTTTGTATTAAATGAGGAAAATCTATTTTCTAACTTAACAGAGTTGAACACAGACTAGCTTATGGTGATCCTATACTGGCAGGACTCCTTATTGCAGATAGAGGCCCATATATGGCACAGCTCCCCTTAGAAACTGCTATTTGACAACTTAGCTCTTGAAGTAGTCGAATATTATTTCTTCAGTCTGTTAAGATTGAGACAAGCCTGCAATACTAAATGGAAACTATTTGTTTCAGTGCTAGGTAACTCCTTTTAATAATTTGGGATGTGATATCTGAGACCATTTAAAAGTGCTTTTACACTGGGGCCTGTCTAATTTGAATTGCGAGAGTCTGGTACCTGTGTGCTAGCTCCCTGTGTTTGCACTGCTAGATCTGTCTGTCTTATCCTGGTAGCAGAATCATAGATCTACTTTTTCATGGGTGTAGGATATGGTCACTGGACTAAAACAGCACTCGCTTGCCTGATGGGACCGTTGGTGGGGCAATGGTAAATGTACTCCTCACTGTTAGAAACATTTCTTCTCCTTCTAAATATTTCAACCACTTACTGATGGCTTTGTTGGTGCTTAATGACTGTTGATGTGAATAATATTCCTGTGACCAAAATGCACCTGGACATTGATTGCAGACATTTCCTTTGTTTGACCCCAAGCTGAGCTTCCTCCCTCATATTCTTCCTATCGTAAAGATAGACCAGTTGTACCTCGATAACATTGCTTGCCTCCTAGAAAATATCAACGGAATTAGACAAAGTCAGCATGGATTTATGAAAGGGAAATCGTGTTGACAAACCTACTGGAGTTTTTTGAGGATGTAATTGGTAGGATTGATAAGGGAGAACCAGTGGATGTGGTGTATTTGGATTTTCAGAAGGCCTTTAATAAAGTCCCACATAAGAGGTTAGTGTGCAGAATTAAAACACATGGGATTGGGGGTAATATACTGGCATGGATTGAAAATTGGTTAACAGACAGAAAACAGGGAGTAGGAATAAATGGGTCTTTTTTGGGGTGGCAGGCAGTGACTAGTGGGTACCGCGGGGATCAGTTCTTGGGCCCCAGCTATTCACGATATATATCAATGATTAGGATGAGGGAACCAAATGTAATATTTCCAAGTTTGCTGACGATACAAAACTAGGTGGGATTGTGAGTTGTGAGGAAGATGCAAAGAGGCTTCAAGGCAATTTAGACAAGCTGAGTGAGTGGGCAAATACATGGCCGATGCAGTATAATGTGGACAAATGTGAAGTTATCCACTTCGGAAGGAAAAACAGAAAGGCAGAGTATCATTTAAATGGTGATAGATTGGGAAATGTTGATGTACAAAGGGACCTGGGTGAACTTGTACACCAGTCACTGAAAGCAAATGTGCAGGTGCAGCAAGCAGTTAGGAAGGCAAATGGTATGTTGGCCTTCATTGCAAGAGGATTTGAGTACAGGAGTAAGGATGTCTTACTGCAGTTATGCAGGGCCTAGGTGAGATCACACCTGGAGTATTGTGTGCAGTTTTGGTCTCCTTACCTAATAAAGGATATAAATGCCATAGAGGGAGTGCAGCGAAGGTTCACCAGACTGATTCCTGGGATGGCAAGACTGTCGTATGAGGAGAGGTTGGGTTGACTAGGCCTGTATTCACTAGAGTTTAGAAGAATGAGGGAATCTCATTGAAACGTATAAAATTCTGACCGGGCTAGACAGACTGGATGCAGGGAGGATGTTTCCCCTGGCTGGGGGGGGTCTAGAACGAGGGGTCACAGTCTCAGCATACGATGTAGGACATTTAGGACTGAGAAGAGGAGAAATTTCTTCAGTCAGAGGGTGATGAACCTGTGGAATTCTCTACCAAGGAAGGCTGTGGATGCCAAGTCACTGAATATATTTAAGAACGAGATAGATAGACTTCCAGACACAGAAGGCAACAAGGGGTATGGGAGAGAGCAGGAATATGGTATTGCGATAAAGGATCAGACATGATCATATTGAATGGCATATCAGGGCCGAATAGCCTACTCCTGCTCCTATTTTCTGTTTTTTTATCCCTATATGCCACTGAAACCTTCATGCATGCCTTTATCACTTCCAGACTCGATTACTCCCAATGATTTCCTGGACAGCTTCCCGTCCTCTACCCTCTATGAACTTCCAGCTGATCCAAAACTCTGCTGCCTAGATCCTATCCAGCACCAGGTCCTTCTCACTCTTGTCTTTGCTGACCTATATTGGCTCCTTTTTCTCAAACATCTCAAATTTAAAAAAATCATCCTTATGTTTAAATCTCTCCTCTTTGCCTCTTCCTATTTCTGTAACCTCCACCAGCTGTACAAGCCCCCCCATACTCATTCATCTGACTCCAGCCTCTTGTGCATCGCCTCCTCCCTTCACTCCATAATTAGCTGCTATCCTCCGAAATTGCCTCCCTAAACCCCTCCACCTCCCCACCTTCCTTCCATTCTTTAGCACCCTCTTTCAACCCCACTTTGGCTACGCCTTTGCTCCTCCCTCCTAATCTTTCCTCCTTTGGCTCGGTGTCCATTTTCCTTATGGTTCTCTGAAATGTCTTGGAACATTTTTCTGGGTTAAAGGTACTATATAAATGCAAGTTGTTGATATCGTAAAAGTGTAGGTGTAATGGACCAAATGATTACCTTCTGTGATGTAAAATTCTATGATTCAGTAAAGGGGACAGTAATAGAAAAACCCATGTTCCACATTATTCTCTTTTCATGATTGAATGAAGAGATAGTGGTGAGTAAACTAAGCAGAAAACATGATCAGAACAGTAATATTGGCCTTACACTTGTATATGGAAGTCAAAATAAAAATCGTAAAGGCAGTAAATGATAGAAACAACTGACATGCAGTTAAACATGACTAACACAAAAATCAGCAATTTATTGATGAAGTGTTCCTTAAAAAGCCTGTGCAAGAGTTTTGCTGCATGTCGGAAGACTGAGCATGCGTCATTACATCACAGTAGAAACTACACTTCAAAAAAAAGCGTACTTCATTGGCTGTAAAGCACTTTTGGACATCCTGAGGATATGAAAGGCGCTATATAAATGCAAGTTCTTTCTTTCCTTTCTTATGTGTTGGCGCTTAGTGCAATGATCCAGTCACATTCTCTGTTATTGTTGTGCTGCAAAGTTTACTCAATTTGACCAGTGTTAATTTTGAGGTTTGATATGACTTGAAAGGATCACAAATAGTACAAAATATTGGACATTATTTTGACTTTTAATTTAGACATTTTTTTTACTTCCAATCTCACCTGCAACATTATCTACAGCTAAACCAGATCCCCATTAAACTTTCTAAATACAAACTTAATTTAAGCACTGTTGATCTTAATCCTAACAATATATCTTCAATTCTTTAGGTCTTAATAAAACATTTTCAGGCTTCAGTAGAATTTAATGCACTAATGCTCGTTTTGCCCTAGTATGAATCTATGTAGTTAGGTTTTAGTTTGAATCGTTCATCCGTAACCTAACCATCTTATTGTGGCTGTTCTGATGTTCAAACATTTCTATTACTGAATGTGGTTTAGGTAGTATCGTAATTTTAAGCTTTATCTTTGTTTTGTGTTCAAGGCTGCTCGTATTTTTAAACCATTGAGGCTTACCATTTCTAACTGGCAGAAGTGTGACCAACATAGAAATAGAACTTATAAGTAAAGATTTTATTAATCAATACTATTGAATTATTCTTGTTTTCTTGGTGAAGTGCGGTTATGTGGCTTCACTTGTCATTAAACTGACTTGTTTGAGGTAATGGGCCTTCTCTTTTCTAACTGTCCAGTTGTACATTCTTAATTGATGTATGCACTATAAATATTTCAGACAGCTTGTTTGCACTTTTCAAAGCAAAAATTAGTATGTGCAAGCAGGAATTGGCTGGAGTAATTGACCCTGAACAGATGATGAATGAAAAGTGATCACTTTTTAAAATATTACTGGTTGTAGATTGAGAGAACACTAGGTTATGTGGTTATTTTTGTAAACTCTCATTTAAGTGAGCAGCATATTAATCAAGTATTCTGAGCTGAGCTTTCTAGTGTGACATCAAGTTGCTGTTCACTACAAGGTACCACTTGCATTTGTGCCACAAAAATGGTATGAGTGAATCTTGCCTTGAGTTTTTTCCAGTGGTTAACATAAGAATGTCACATCCACAATGTGCCTCTCCTATAAAATTATTTGTCAATATTAAATATATTCATGTTTGGGATTCATATTACCCTTTGTCATGGCAATGAATAATGAATTAACTGTTGAGTACAGTCCTCTCATTACTTTGTTAGATGATATTTAAACCTTCACAGAAGCTGAATTAGTTCTTTCAGGGATGTATATTTCAAAAGATCGTAAGAACATAAGAAGTAGGAGCAGGAGTAGGCCATACGGCCCCTCGAGCCTGCTCCGTCATTCAATAAGATCATGGCTGATCTTTGACCTCAACTCCACTTGCCCGCCCGATCCCCTTGATTCCCCTAGAGTCCAAATATCTATCGACCTCTGTCTCAAATACACTCAACGACTGAGCATCCACAGCCCTCTGGAGTAGAGAAATCCAAAGATTCACAACCCTCTGAGTGAAGAAATTTCTCCTCATCTCAGTCTTAAATGGCCGACCCCTTATCCTGAGACTATGACCCCTAGTTCTAGACTGTCCAGCTAGGAGAAACAGCCTCTCAGCAACTACCCTGTCAAGCCCTCTCGGAATCTTGTATGTTTCAATGTGATCACCTCTCGTTCTTCTAAACTTCAGAGAGTATAGGCCCACTCTACTCAATATCTCCTCATAGGACAACCCTCTCATCCCAGGAATCAATCTAGTGAACCTTCATTGCACCCCCTCTAAGGCAAGTATATCCTTCCTTGGGTAAGGAGACCAAAACTGTACACGGTAATTCCTGGTATGGTCTCACCAAAGCAGTGTACAATTGCAGCAAGACTCCCTTACTCTTGTACTCCAACCCCCTTGCAGTAAAGGCCAACATAGAATCATAGAATGGTTACAGCACGAAAGGAGGCCATTCGGCCCATTGTGTCCGTGCCAGCTCTATGCAAGAGCAATCCATCTAGTTCCACTCCCCCGCCCTATCCCCGTAGCCCTGCAAATTTTTTCCTTTCAAGTACTTATCCAGTTCCCTTTTGAAAGCCACAATTGAATCTGCCTTCACCATTCCCCCTGGTGGTGCATTCCAGATCCTAACCACTTGCTGTGTTTTAAAAAAAAAAGTTTTACCTCATGTCACCTTTGGTTCTTTTGCCAATCACCTTAAATCTATGTCCTCTGGTTCATGATCCTTCTGCCAATGGGAACAGTTTCTCTCCAACGTACCATTTGCCTTCCTAATTGCTTGCTGTACCTGCATGTTAACTTCTGTGTTTCATGTACAAGGACACCCAAATCCCTCTGAACACCAACATTTAATAGTTTCTCACCATTTAAAAAGTATTCTGTTTTTCTATTCTTCCTATCAAAGTGGATAATTTCACATTTCCCCACATTATACTCCATCTGCCACCTTACCCATTCATTTAATCTGTCTACATCTCTTTGCAGACTCTCTGTGTCCTGCTCACAGCTTACTTTCCTACCTAGTTTTGTATCATCAGCAAACTTGGATACATTACACTCAGTCCCTTCATCTGTGTCATTAATATAGATTGTAAATAGCTGAGGCCCAAGCACGGATCCTTGCGGCACCCCACTAGTTACAGCCTGCCAACCTGAAAATGAACCGTTTATTCCTACTCTGTTTTCTGTCCGTTAACCAACCCTTTATCCATGCTAATATATTACCCCCAACCCCATAACCCGTTATCTTGTACAACAACCTCTTGTGTGACACCATATCGAATGCTTTTTGAAAATCCAAATATACTACATCCACTGGTTCCCATTTATTTACCCTGCTAGTTACATATTCAAAAAAAACTCTAATAGATTTATCAAACACTATTTCCCTTTCATAAAACCATGTGGAGTCTGCCTAATCATATTATGATTTTCTAAGTGCCCCGTTACCACGTCCTTAATAACAGATTCCAGCATTTTCCCGACTACTGATGTAAGGCTAACTGGTCTGTAGATCCCTGTTTTCTCTCTCTCCTTTCTTGAATAGCAAGAATTTGCTACCTCCCAATCCACTGGGACCGTTCTAGGACCTTGGGAATTTTGGAAGATCACAACCAATGCGTCCACTATCTCTGCCACCACCTCTTTTAGAACCCTAGGATGTAGGCCATCAGGTCCAAAGGAATTTATTGGCTTTTAGTCCCATTAATCATAAATGATAGAAAGTTACAGCACAGAAGGAGGCCATTCGCCCCATTGTGTCCGTGACGGCCGAAAAAGAGCTTTCTAGCTTAATCCAACTTTCCAGCACTTGGTCCATAGCCCTGTAGGTTATGGCACTTCAAGTGTACACCCAAGTACTTTGTAAATGAGTTGAGGGTTTCTACCTCTACCACCCTTTCAGGCAGTGAGTTCCAGACCCCCACCACCCTGTGGGTGAAAAAAATTCTCCTCAGCTCCTCTCTAATCCTTCTACCATTTACTTTAAATCTATGTCCCCTGGTCACTGACCCTTCTGCTAAGGGAACTAGGTTCTCCCTATCCATTCTATCTAGTCCAGTTATAATTTTATATACCTCAATTAAATCTCCCCTCAGCCTCCTTTGTTCCAAAGAAAACAACCCCAGCCTATCCAATCTTTTCTTATAGCTAAAATTCTCCTGCACTGGCAATATCCTTGCAAATCTCCTCCGTACCCTGTCTAGTGCAATCACATCTTTCCTGTAATGTGGTGACCAGAACTGTACAAAGTACTCAAGCTGTGGCCTAACCAATGTTTTATACAGTTCTAGCATAACCTCCCTGCTCTTATATTCTATGCCTCGGCTAATAAAGGAAAGTATTCCGTATGCCTTTTTACCCACCTTATCTACCTTTGCTGCTACCTTCAGGGATCTGTGGACATGCACTCCAAGGTCCCCTTGTTCCTTTACACCTCTCAGTATCCTCCCATTTATTGTGTACTCCCTTGCCAAATGCATTACCTCACACTTCTCTGGATTGAATTCCATTTGCCACTTTACTGCCCACTTGACCAGTCCATTGATACCTTCCTGCAGTCTACAGCTTTCCTTCTCACTGTCAACCACATGGCTAATTTTTGTATCATCTGCAAACTTCTTGATCAAGCCCCCCACATTCAAGTCCAAATCATTAATATATACCACAAAAAGCAAGAGACCTAGTACTGAACCTTGCAGAACCCCATTGGAAACTGCCTTCCAGTCGCAAAAACACCCGTCAACCATTACCCTTTGCTTCCTGCCACTGAGCCATTTTTGGATCCAACTAGCCACTTTCCCTTGGATCTCATGGGCTTTTACTTTTTTGACCAGTCTGCCATGTGGGACCTTGTCAAAAGTCTTGCTAAAATCCATGTACACTACATCAAACGCATTACCCTCATCAACCCTCCTTGGGGTTACCTCCTCAAAAAATTCAATCAAGTTAGTCAGACATGACCTTCCCGTAACAAATCCTGACTGTCCTTGATTAACCCGTGCCTGCCTAAATGACGATTTATGCTGTCCCTCAGAATTGATTCCAATAATTTGTCCACCACCAATGTTAGACTGATTTGGCCTATAATTACTCGGTCTATCACCGCTACTTTTTCTTTACTAATTTTAATAACTTTAAGTTCCTCACTCTCATTAAATCCTTGGTTCCCCACTTTCTGGTATGTTTTTTGTGTCTTCTACTATGAAGACGAATACAAAATATTTGTTTAACGTCCCTGCCATTTCAGTTATTCTCCATTATAATTTCTCCTGTCTCAGACTTTAAGGGACCCATGTTTACTTTCGCTGCTGTCTTCCTTTTTACATACTTGTAGAAGCTCTTACAATCTGTTTTTATATTTCTTGCCAGTTTACTCTCATATTCTATTTTCTCCCTCTTTATCAATTTTTTGGTTATCCTTTGCTGGTTTCTAGAACTCTCCTTATCCTCAGGCTTTCTACTGTTCTTGGCAACATTGTCAACCTCTTTTAATCTAATACTATCCTTAACTTCATTAGTTAGCCACGGATGGATCACTTTTCCTGTGGAGTTTTTATTCCTCAATGGAATGTTTATTCATTGAGAATTATTAAATATTTCTTTAAATATTTGCCATTGTTTATCTACTGTCATACCTTTTTAATCTAATTTCCCAATCAATCTTTGCCATCTTGCCCCTCATACCTATGTAATTGGCTTTGTTTAAGTTTAAGGCTCTAGTTTCGGACTTAAATACGTCACTCTCGAACTCAGTGCGAAATTCTAACATATTATGATCACTCTACCCCATGCATTCAGATAAAGAGCCTTTAATTTTAACTTTTTACTATTTTTCCCTGATTTGACCTTATTCACTGATGCACTATTACCGTTAAACTCTCGGTCCCTTCCTGACACACTCTGCTTATCTTTACCCAAAACGCGACAATGCTCTATGGCCTTGACTTTTCTCTTTAGATTTATAAATTTACCCTTACCTGAACCATTCCCCATGCCCTTTTAAGTGTAAAGCCCTATCTACCACCCTAGTTATTCGATTCGCCAGGACATTGCTGCCAGCCTGGTTTAAGTGGACCCCGTCCTAATGGAACAGCTCCCTCTTTTCCCAGTACTGTTGCCAATGCCCCATGAATTGAAACCCCTGGTTTCTATTGAGTCACGCATTTAACGCTCTGATCTGTTTGACCCTATGCCAATTTGCATGTGGCTTAGGTAGTAATCCAGAGATAATTACCTTTTGAGGTTCTGCTTACTAATTTGGATCCTAGCTCCTCAGCAGAACCTCATTCCTAGTTCTGCCTATGTTGTTGGTTCCTATGTGATCAAGATCAAGATCAAGAAGATAATTATGGATGAGTAATGCCATTCAGCCTGTAACAGTTATCCTAAACTCCCCCCACTGGTTTCATCTCCACTCTTCTATCCCGGAGTCCACACAAAGAGTGATCAATACATGGAATGAAGAAGAATTTCCTGCTATAAGTCGTAAGTTTTTCTTTTGCTGGTTTGACGTCTTGTCTTACTCACGCAATTTAATTTAAAGTAAATTTTATGGATTCATATTTTCCTTACTGTTCACTATCTTATATACTCCATAATGCACCATTTCAAGACTGAAAAGCCGAAGTTTCTCCAATCTTTTCTCAAAACTCAGACCCCTGGCACTGGGGCTCAGCCTTGTGGCTCTTCTCTGCACTGCCTCTAGCTTGAATGTCTCCCTTGTGTCTCAGTGACAAGAACTGGACACTCGAGGTGTGTTTTGACCAGAGCATTATGTAGTTTGATTATGACTTTTTCTAAATAATTTTTGCTATGTGGTTCAGCATTCTATTGGCTTTGTAATAGGCATCACAGTGTGTTTCTAATGTGAATAGTTGATGTAACTGAAAGCACAGATATTATAATGTGGATCATTGACATAAAGGCTTTTCTTGCTGCATTCCAGTCTGCTAATGACAATTCAATTGAGAGAAGAGTATTGTATCAAAAGTATTCAGATATCCAGCAAAGTATTGAATGTTTTTTCTTTTTTAGGAAATTCTCAGTTGGGTGCTACCATCGTGGATGCATTAGATACGCTTTACATCATGGGTCTTTTTGATGAGTTTCGAGATGGGAAAGAATGGATTGAGAAGAACCTAGATTTCAGTGTGGTAAGTCATAGTAGCCCTGTTTTAAACTTAATATGGAGTGAGCATTTCAGTTGAAGGCAGCTTTATTAACAGTAAGTATTTGAACTGCCAGTGAGTTGGCTTGTCAGATGACATATCCTCACTTTATTAGTAAGTTGATCTCCCATGGCACTGCTCATGCGAAGTTGGACGCTTTCTCCACTACCTTCCCCTCTCTCACTGCCCCCATCCCTTTGTTGGGCTACCACCTCATGGTTCCCTCACTGCTCTGTCTATTGCCACCCAATGTGTCCTATTTGGCTGTCCCCGACATGTCCAAGGCCCAAACGGACTCGAAGGATGGCTTGGGAGGAACAGGAAGGGGAGGAAAGCTTGATGCCCAAAATGGCAGAAGTGGAGGCCCAAGCAGGCAGAAAAATTATGTAGGAGGTCTGAATGCGTAAAAATGAAGCCATTCTAAGGCTTGAGAAGGTTGAAATTCAGATTATGGCTTGCTGGAGTTGTCCACTATCACCTAAGTGGGGGGAAAGGCTTAAAAAAAAATTATCACTGTTGTAAATTTTTAAGTTGTTAAAAGGCAGCACTTATCTGCATATATACAAACATACGAAATTGACTGGCAGGAAAAGACCACCTGCAGCCCGCAGTCACGCTGTGGAGATAGAAGGAGTAGTATTGCTTTTTGATTAGCTTTTTGATGTGGTATTGCTCCTCCTGGTTCCACGTTAAAGTAAGTTTTTAAGAAGAAAAAAATGTACTTTTATGTCGGCAGCCACCAGCAGTCCCTTTTAAGGACCGTTGGTTAGGACTCAAAAGGGACCAGAAAAACTGAGTGAAACGTGCCCGGTGCATGCTCTGCTCAGTTTTTGACCAAGGAGTCCTTAAACAGACTTTAGGCCCTTCAGTAGCATATACCTGGGATGCCTGAATATCACCCGAGCCAATATGGTGTCCTATATATTTCGGACCCCCTTGGGGCACAGGAGACAGCTTCCGAAATTGGATCTTTTTGCCCCTATATTGCGCCCAAGAAATGGGCAAAATGAAGTCCAATTTTGCACCCTATTTGTTAAATCTGAGACTTTAGGTAACTTAAATTAAATGTCATTTTCTAAATAAATGATATTAAAAATAATCTGTAACTAAGAATGTTCCTGAAAACTGAATACAGCAGCTGAGTGTGTCCATAGCTCATACAATTTTCTGCAAGTGATCAAATTCGGTATCGTGAAAAGATTTGAAATTCAGAATTTCTTGAGTCAGGTCATGCCGATATTGATCTACTTAATTAGTTCATTGATGTAGATGGGGTAAACCATTGACTGCGTCACTTCTGAGGTCCCTGATTCGCCATTATGTTCGTTGCGGTGTATTCAAATTACTTTTACAGGAAATTTTGGAGTAAGTTCTCAACTGGAAGATTGGGTCACTAAACAGTGAGTCACAGGTCATGCCATTCCAGGAAATTCTGGGCCATTAACTGCTCTGCAGGTCCACCCGGTGGCTAGAGCCTGCAACTGTATGCAGACCTAAAGCAGTTCTTTTACGTAGAATTACATAGAATGTACAGCACAGAAACAGGCCATGCCTGGTGCTTATGCTCCACACAAGCCTCCTCCCTCCCTACTTCATCTAACCCTATCAGCATACCCTTCTATTCCTTTCTCCCTCATGTGTTTATCTAGCTTCCCCTTAAATACATCTATGCTAGTCCCCTCAACTACTCCTTGTGGTAGCGAGTTCTACATTCTAACCACTCGCTGGGTAAAAAAGTTTCTCCTGAATTCCCTATTGGATTGATTAGTGACTATCTTATATTTATGGCCCGTAGTTCTGGTCTCACCCAAAGGTGGAAACATCTATCCTATCAAATCCTTTCATAATCTTAAAGACCTCTTATCAGGTCACCCCTCAGCCTCTTTTCTAGAGAAAAAAGTCTCAGCCTGCTCAATCTTTCCTAATGGGTATAATCTCTCAGTTCTGGTATCATCCTAGTAAATCTTCTCCAGTGCCTCTATATCCTTTTTATAATATGGAGATCAGAACTGTGCACAGTACCCTCCAAGTGTGGTCTAACTAAGGTTCTATACAAGTTTAACATAACTTCTTTGCCTTTCAATTCTGTCCCTCTAAAAATGAACCCCAGTGCTTGATTTGCCTTTTTAAATTGCCTTATTAACCTGTGTCGCTACTATTAATGATTTGCGTATCTGTATCCCCAGATCCCTCTACCCCTTTTACATTCTTATTATCCAAGCAGTATGTGGCCCCCTTATGCTTCCTACCAAAATGTAATACCTCACACTTATCGATATTGAAATTCATTTGCCGATTACACTCCTATTCTGCAAGTTTATTAATGGCTTCCTATATTTTGTCGCAGTCATCTCAGTATTAACTATACCCCCCAATTTAGTGTTGTCCCCAAATTTTGAAATCATAATTCCGATTCCCAGGTCCAAATCGTTTATGTAAATAGTGAACAACAGTGGTCCCAGCACCGATCCTTGTGGAACACCACTTCCCATCTTTTGCCAGTCTGAGTAACTACCTTTAACCCCTACTCTCTGTTTTCTGTTTTGTAGCCAGCTTGCTATCCATTCTGCTACTTGTCCCGACTCCACATGCTCTCACCTTAGTCATGAGTCTACCGTGCGGTACCTTATCGAAGGCCTTTTGAAAATCTAAATATATTACATAGAATAGAATTGTTAGAGCGCAGGAGGAGGCTGGCCATCGTGCCTGTGCCAGCTCTTTGTAAGAGCAATCCAGCTGGTCTCATTCCTCCGCTCTTTCCCTGTAACCCTGCAAATTTTTTCTCTTCAAATATTTATCCAATTCCTTTTTGAAAGTCACGTTTGAATCTGCTTCCACCACCCTTTCAGGCAGTGCATTCCAGATCATAACTACTCGCTGCATAAAAAAGTTTTTCCTTATGTCGCCTTTGGTTCTTTTGCCAATCACCTTAAATCCGTGTCCTCTGGTTCTCGACCCTTCCGCTAATGGGAACAGTTTCTCTTTATTTACTTTATCTAAACCTGTCATGAAGTTACTATTTAATCTGCTTCCACCGCTCTTTCAGGCAGTGCATTCCAGATTACAACTCGCTGCATAAAAAAAAATTCTCCTCATCTCCCCTTGGCTTTTTTTGACAATTATCTGAATTAGTGGCCCTATCCCTATCCTGTTTTTTCTTTTTTTGTTTGTGTCTGTAAAATACTTTACTATTTCTTTTTATATTCCTTGATAATTTAGTTTTGTAGTTTCTCTTTGCTTTCCTAATTGTTTTTTTTAACTTCTTTCCTAACCTTTTCGTATTCCCTTTTTTCATCCTCTCCTTTGTTGTCTGTGTACTTGGTGTATGCCTATTTCTTTATTCATTTATGGTGTATCATTACTGGCTAGTTTGTTCTTGCTTTTTAGTGGGATATATTTTTCCTGGATTCTATTGATCACCGTTTTAAATGTTTCCCACTGTTCTATTTCTTTGTTTATCATAAATTTTTCCAGTTTATTTTCCCTAGTTCCATTCTTATCCCCTGAAAATCAACTTTTTTCAATTTATTAATTTGGTCTTTGTCTTACTTATGTCCTTCTCAATCTTTGTCTTATGTGATTGCTATTGCCTAGATGTTCCCCTATGCTTACTTCTCTTATCTGTTGTAGTTCATTTCCCATTACTAGATCCAGCAGTGCTTCGCCTCTTGGGCTTTTTACACACTGGATAAGAAAGGAGCCCTGCATACATTGTAAAAACTCCACAGACTTTTACATAAATTGAAATATCTTACTAAAAACATTACAAGCATCACAGGAAAAGGGTTACATAAAAATGCAAGAGGTAGATTTGGATATATTTCAAATGGTAAATCCCGTAGAGGTATTTACGTAAGAGTTTTAAATGAAAGACATGACAGACAAGCCAATTTTAACAATATAGATTGTTTTTAGGGCAGTGACATTGCTTAGCATTACCAGCATGAAATCTGTGGTGCACTGGTTACACTGGAAGATTTATTCTCATATTGAATCCACTATATGCTGAATTTGGAATTGAAGTGCAGTGTGCAATTGAATTGGAAGAAACATAATTGGATTCTGCAGATTTGCATTCCTTATTGACTTTATGCTGTGACAAATTTCTTCCACACTTTCTGTGATCTATACCTGTATGAAGCCCACGGTTGAGAAGTATTCACCGTGGTTGTATCTTGTGTGGGAATGATATCTGTTGTACTGAGTTTGCAATTACGTTTAGCTTTCTGCAGTAGTGTGAGAATGTAACAATGAGACCTCCCAGTTTCTTGCACCACTATTAGAAGAAGAATGAACTCGAATCCAGAGAGCTCTGTGTGCATGTACATATATATATAATAGATATTTTGGTCTCAAAATTCTAATAATAGTGCGTATGTGGGTGCCACTGTAAGGGTAACATTTATTGATTCAATAATCGAAGTGGGACTCCCCCTATCGTTACGTGACAGGTTCCCGTGGTCTCCCTTTACCATCAAGACATTCAAATTGGTATGTATTTTGAGAATCTTTAATTACCTTCCTATTTATAAGCTCTGATATAGTTCCCTTATCTTATTTTGTAGGAACGTTGTCTGTTATACTGAGTTTGCAAATATGGTTAGCTTTCTGCAGTTGTGTGAGAATGGAACAATGAGACCGCTCAGCTGAAAACTAAAAAAAAAGTTGTCATCAAGGGCAATTTATCAGGACTAAAGTGGGAAGAGTTATCAACAGCAGTAATTCAATTAAATAGCCCTGATGACTGGTTGGAAAGATTGAATTCATTAAAAGTTGATGTGTATTTTGTAAGTTCTGATACTGTTCCTTAACTTGATTTTGTGTAAAAGAGGAAGAAAACTAAAATACAGGTTGTCCCCAGAGGCAGTTTATCCAGATGAAAGTGGGAGCAGGAAGAGTTGTTCACAGTGGCACCACTTTAAATAACCCAGATAGCAACAGCTTGAAATTTTCCTTAAAAGGCATGTACTCTTTCAAGTTCCAGGACTGTAAATGGCTCAGCTTCCAAACAGAAATCTTGACCATTGGAATGGACTGCTCCATCCCTGACAGAGCTCCAATCCCAATATGTCTTAGAGCACCAGTACTAGCAGCAGGCAAGAATCCTGGCAATTATCAGTGGGGAAGGATCACAGTGAAATTTGCAGCAATAGCTGCAGCAGTGATTTGTTGGTGAAGCAGTATATCCCATGCAGAGGAACATATGGCAGTGTTTTTTACCAGGCCATACTCAAAACAGCCTGATCAGTGTCTTCCCACCTTCCCACACTGTGTTAAAAGCTTTCCACCCTCCCTTCCCCAATTGAGCAAAAGAATAAACGCTGGCTAAATCTCCCCTTCACTGATGAGAAAAGCCAGCCTACGTGTTAAAGACTGAGGAACATCTAGCCTGCCTCCCCCTTGTAAGCATGTTAGCCTAACTACCTCTTCGCCCCCATCCAACTGATCAGTTCTCTGGATGTTGGCACTCAAAATCAGCTCCCCATTGAGCTGCATGGTGGCCCAACCCTTCCACCCTCATAGGATAAATCAGGCCTCAGATCCTCCTCCTTCCTAACAAGACACTATCTTGGAGCTCAATCCCCACCGCCCAACAATTTGAATATAGGCATTGCCAATCTCACTATGGAGCTTTACGACCTTGACAAGCCCCCCACACGCCCCACGGTGAGCAGCAAGTTGACAATAGACACCGCCGGAGGGGAATTTGGACCACCGATTCCTGCACTCTCTTGCTGCTCCTCTCCTCTATCCCTGTCCTTCCTTCTCCTCACTCCTCTCCTGCCGCCTTCACCCTCCCTGACCTGAATTATGTCATTGGTCTTGACTCCCTGTGTGCAACACCACAGAAGATATATAATAAACCGTAGTGTGTGTGTGTGTGTGTAAAATTTTCTTCTGATTGAATTATCATGCCAATTCTTTTCACAGAAGTAATAGAATAATACAGGCCAAACAATTTTTTTGAACAGGTATTTAAATGTATGATGTTTGTGTTCAAGGTATTTGGATTTAGCTGCAGTTTCTTTTGATGATTTTGTAATTGGCTTTGTAATTGGCTCTTCAGGCAAAGGTGTTAGTGAATGGTATCCTGTCTTCCTTCTCGCTGGATAAGGGAATTCGATGAATGCTGTGTGGCTCGTGTTTGTGTTAGCGCTGGAGAGCATCTTATTGCTAGACTCCAATGTTCAGAATCAACATCTTGAATAAGCTTTGATTATATGCAGAGATGAGTTGGTTCAGAAGAATACTGGGAGTATCCAGGATGTAAAGAATCAGGAATGATACAATAATAACATGGCTTGGACAAGAAACAACCCTTATGCAAAAGATCCAAGAAAGATGACTGCAATGGTTTGGGCATGTTTCAAGAATGAAAACAGCTAAAATACCTTTCATGGCCCTGCATACAGAGGTACATGGAACAAGAAGCCAAGGAAAACCATGGAGGCGCTGGATAGATAATGTCAAGAGTGACTGTATTCTTTTCTGTGACAAGACGACTGAAACAGCCAGGCTAGTTCAGAACAGACAACAATGGAGTGAATTCATTCAACCCCATCATCGCTGCTGAGCTGACAGATAGGAATTTAGCAGTAGCAGTATATGCTTATGATATTTTAGTTTTATTGCATAACAATACTGTATCCCTAAATTCAGCATACTAATAGTATCAAATTAAGAAACTTAATTTAAAGAAGGCTCTGATGACGTGATATATTTGTGTACTAAAATATACTTTAACATTTAATTTCAGTTTGGGGAAAAAATCCCATATATGTGAAATCATTGTAATGTTTTGTAATGTGGTTCTTGGAGGGATATACATTATGATTGTTGATGCTGTTTCACGCACTGGAAACAACTTGCTGTTTGAACAGGGGAATCAAGATAATTTGCTGATGACCCCATGGATTTGGCAGGATGGGAGGATATCAAGGGTTCTGTCTAATTGGAGTGGTGCTCATACAGGGTTGGATCACTGACCTTTTGTGAGGCTTTGAAAGCTAAGTTGGCCCACTGCTCCTTCTTGAGGTCATCCTGATTACCTGCCCCTCCCTCCCCAGCGAAACACAAAACTCCCCAAAATGAATATGGCAAAATGCCTTCGTGACATATGCCAGATGGAGCAGCCAGTGTTTCAATTCTGTCTAGAACCCCTTCCTGGAAGCTTGTACATCTCAGCACTAGCCCCCACCCCCTCACATAGCCACACCCACACATTTCTAGACTAGCTGAGATGAATTCTACATCCTTAAAAGTGGAAATTAAAAGTTATAGATGATGATGGAAGGGTTGATCTTTCTACACTGGGTAGAGGTAACCTGTGCCTTGTTTCATATTCTCCATGCTGCCTTTTATAATCCCTCACCAGATGTTTGTGTTTGAAATGTATCATCTTGGATTTAATTTTATTGGGGAATAAATTTTGTTCAGAATTTTCTATGATGGTTAAAAAAAAATGTTCATGTTTCCCTGGCTAATGTGGTATGACTGAACTTCAAATTTAGAGATTTGTTATTGTGTTTCAGGCCTTGGAAATCCCACTACCATGGTTGGAACAGCAGACTATGGTCTTGTGTGGTGTATCCCTAGAGAGTTTGTTTATGAGACTAGTATGAAATAAGAAGCCTGTAGTGTTGCTAAACTCCACTATGAAGTAACTGCAGAAAGTTGAGGTTGAAATGCGATAGTTTATGATGTACCATTGTGGCTACATCTTAATGTCACAATGAACTTGGATTACGTTTATAGATTGTGCAGAAAAGACCTTATTTTTAAAGGATTTATTTTATTCTGTAACAAAATCTAACTGTACCCATGTACTTGTCTGTGCAACAGATGGTCTATTAATCTGACTTAACCCTTTTGTGAAAGGTACAATTTAAGAATCTAAGGTTTATAAACAGCCTATTAATATACTGTAGTATGTCATTACTTAAATTTAGATTGGTGGTGGGCTTACCTTTTTTTTGAAAGACTTAGAAGATTCAGTTACAGGAAGAAAGTTTATTTTCTAACTTGTAAATGTGATTAATTGGAATTTAATATGTTGATCGTAATGACATGATTACTTTTAAACTTTGAAAAGATAATGCTATAACTCAAACTTATTCCTAACAAAAATGTAGAAATTTACCTGTGTGTCCCTTTTCTCCTATATATTAAGCAAATTAAAACAAATTTCAATATTTTAGTTCCCCAAAAAAAAAAATTTATTTCTCCCTCAATTTGTTTTTGGGAAGTGTGTTAGTGGTGAGAAATAGAACCTTTCCTAGTTCAGGCAAGCATTCCTAGACCAGGTCATCACAATATAGATATGGATGAGGAAGGTCATTTGGTTCATCATAGCTCAACCATCCTGAAAAATCTGCCGTCCACAATGACTGCATCCGGCTGAAGGTTCATTCAACATGTTAATCTCACTTTGTGTGAAGGAGAACTATATCAGTCCTAAATTTGTTTTTCTACCAGCTTGAACCTATACCGCCTCTTCTGTTGTCAACATTTAGCCAAGTTGTATTCTGGATTTGCTGTCTTATACACCTCTATGAGGGCATCTTACAAGGCCAGAGCCTAATTTTCTCCAGTCTTCTCTCATAACAGCTCTCTATTCCTAAGAGTTAGCTTCATAGCTTTTCTCTGTACTGCCTTCAGGGTTTGAATGTCTGTTTGGTGACCAAAACTAGGCACAAGATATGAGATGCGTTCATGGTTACATTTGCAGAATAAAGCTTTGCTGTGCCCCAACAATGTGTACCAGCTCAAAATTTAGAAGAGCACTCCCTTACTGAAGGCCCGTGTGAAAACCCTATGGTATCACCCAGTACCATTTATTATTAGTTTCAGAATTAGAACATATTTTTGCACAGACAAAAAAAATGTAGATATTGGAAATCAAAAACAGAAAATGCTGGAAACTCTCATAAGGTTGGGCTGCACCAATGGCGAGCAGGTAAGTTCACGAATCGAGTGTAGACCCTTTGTCAGAACACATCTGATAAAGGGTCTACATCTGAAACATTAATTTATCTATTTTCTCCAGAGATGCTGAGCATTTCCAGCATTTTCTGTTTTTGTTTCATTTTTGCATAGATTTTATATGAAAAAGGGCGTGTACTTTGAAAGGTGAAAAGGTCTTTTTGCAGACTTAACAAAATGTGGGATGCACAACAACAGCTGTGATTACTTTAATTTATATAGTGCTGCTCACATACAAGAAGACATCTCATAACTTTCTCTAAATAGGTGTTAGAAACAATTTATTAAAATCTATGGTAGCAACTCCTGTTTTAAAAAAAAATATGCATTTCCAACTGATTTTGTTATACTCTAAGGGGAAATTTGAGTTTTAAAAAAATCTTATTGTATCTTTTGTTGCATTTTTTGTATCTCTAAACTGTTTAGGTTTTGCTGTATTCTATTATGTTGAGTTCTTAATTATTCATCTGATTCTTTCCTCCTTTGCTTGACGCCAAATCAGAATAATGCGACTGCTACTTCATAAATTAAGCTGTTGATGCTTAATTTATCAATTACAGTGGATTAGGTACAGTGGCTGCTGAGAGGCTGTTTCCCCTGGCTGTAGAGTCTAGAACTAGAGGTCATAGTCTCAAGAAAAGGGGTTGGCCATTTAGAACAGAGATGAGGAAAAATTTCTTCACTCAGAGAGGGTTGTGAATCTTTGGAATTCTCTACCCCAGAGGGCTGTGGGTGCTCAGTCGTTGAGTATATTCAAGACTGAAATCGATGGATATTTGGACACTAAGGGAATCAAAGGATGTGGGAATAGAGTGGGAAAGTGGAGTTGAGACAGAAGATCACGATCTTATTGAATGTCGGATCAGGCTCGAGGGGCTGTACAGCCTTCTCCTGCTCCTATTTCTCATGTTCTTATGTACGTAACAAAAATGGAACTTGTGCTTGTCTGGACTGTTTATATGTATTGACAAATTTAGTCAAGTTTGTTAACTATTCTTGACTTGACATATATTTCAGAAATGTTTTAACCTCCAGTATTTGGAAAACATGAGTGGAATTGTTTTCCCTATTATCATTTGAAACCCCAACTGAACTCTGTTTCCTAAATACTTGTAATGAGTACAGGGAAGGCAATTCTTTATCAAATTAATCCTCTTGCCTATCGGTACAGCCATCTTGAGCATTGCTAACTTAAAAGAGAAGGAATGTCATGTGGTGGGGGTTAATTTTTGTTTGCATACTCCCCCCATTTTATAGAAGAAAATATTAGCCTGAGAGTTTTGATTTACTTTTTTTTTAGAAATGATAATCATTTTACCATCTTGGGAGTCCTCAAGTTCTGATCTCCCTACCCACTAATTTGCTCCAGTGATGTCACTGGCATGTTTTTCCATCCATCATGGAGCAATCCCATTAGAAACACTGGGTGCTCCAATTTAAACTGACCTGAGAGCCAATCTTGAGCCACAAAACCCTGGGAAACCATACTGATGGCAGCCATTGGTGATATCACTGGAGCGAACCAGAAGAGAGCACGACTCGAGAAATAAAATCAATATTTTTAATAATAGTCAAAAATTCTCCTGAGGCTTTTTTGTTATAAATTGGGGGAGTACTTTAAACATTCCAGTGATCAGTTATGATGTAAAACTAGCTGTTTTAAAACTTGGGTATTTACCTATTAAGCAATTAAAACTGATTAACAGTAAGTTCGTTGTATGATCGTTTAATGCAAATAAAGCCATTCTGATGGGTCAAGAAAACCACAGTGCTTAGTATTAACTGCAATATTTAGAAAGCATTAATATACCACAGCCTAACATTGATTCCTCCTTTCTTTCTGCCTCTGTAGAATGCAGAAGTCTCAGTCTTTGAAGTGAATATCAGGTTTATCGGAGGCCTGCTGGCTGCCTACTACCTCTCAGGAGAGGAGGTACAGTAAAACCTTTTTTTTGAAAGTTAATGAATGCCCTTCACCCCCTTGTAATTCTGGACTTTTCACAGCTCACTCTGTTCTGTCTCAGCACGGCTCCATCATGGTAAGTGGAAAAACACAACGACGGAAAATAAATCCCAAAATGTTGGATTAACATTTCGGGTATAGATGCTTTGTCAGACTGAAACATTAGCTTTTTCTCTTCATGTGTTGGCAGACTTGCTGTGTATTTCCCACATTTTCTGTTTTTATTTAAAGTTTCCAGTACATTCAGTTTTTTTTATATATCTCCAAAATGCTTCTGGGCAGACTTATTGTTTAAATGCATGCTACTGCTAAGAAATTAAAACAGTTGGCAAGGTATCTTTTGAAATCTTGCCGCCTTTTGTAAGGGAAATTAGCTCATATGAAAACTTGACAAATTATGCTTCCAAGTCCAATTCTCTGCCAAGCGTTATGAGTAGGTGATCTTCAGTGAACAATTCCTCTAATTATGACCAAGACACACATTTCTTAATCTCTGCCATGCCTATATAACCCAAATTCCATTTGTGTGCACACTTTGGCTGTCTTACACATCTTCCTGGGCCTCATGCTAGCTGACATTGTAAATGGTTCCCACGTCTCATGTACTCACAAAAACCCACCCTCGACTCCTCTGTCCTTGCAAACTACTGCCTCATATCCAATCTCCCTTTCTCTCAAGTCCTTGAATGCATTGTCACCTCCCAAATTTGTGCCTATGTTTTCCACAACTCGCTGTTGAATCTCTCCAATCAGTATTCTGACCCCACCACCACACTGAACGGGCCCTAATCAAAGTCTCAAATGATAACCATGGTGTATTATCTCTTCTCATCCACTTCAATCGCTCTCCAGCGCACCTCTTCCGTTCTCCTGCTCAATGGACTGTCCTCATTTGGTTCCATCTTACCTAACCTAACCTATTGTAGCCAGAACATCTCCAGCATTGGAGATGCTGTCACCACTGGAGTCCATCAAAGGATCTATGCTTGGCCCACTCCTCTTCCTCATCTACATGCTGTCTCTTGGCGATATCATCTGGACAATGGGGTCAGTTTTCACATAAACGCTGACGATACCCAACTCTACCTCTCCAATTGCTTTCTCGAACCCTGAAATGCTTCTGTGTTGTCAGGCTGTTTGTCTGAAAACCAGTGTTGGATGAGCCTCAGTTTCCTCTATTTAAACACTGGGAAGACTGAACCCATTGTTTCTGGCCTCTGCCATAAACTGTACCCTCGCCATCGATTCCGTTTCGATCCCCATTACCAGCTAACGTCTCGGGCTGAACCAGATTGTTCGCATATCGGTGACCTATTTGACCCCCGAGCTGAGCTTCTAGCTCCATATCCTCTCCATCACAAAGGTTGCCTACTTCTACCTCCTTAACATTGCTCACCTCTATCCCTACTCAACCCATCTGCCACTGAAACCCATATCTATATCTTTGTCACCTCCAGACTTGACTATTCGAATGCTTTCCTCCTCCACCCCCAATAAAACTTTTCCGCCTGTATCCTATTCTGCACCAATTTCTGCTCACCCATCACCCCTGTCCTCACTGACCTACATCGGCTCTCAGCACCTCATATTTAAATGCCAATTTGAAGAAGCCATTCCTATCTACCTTGGTGGCTGGTTCAGTCTGATACCTTCATTCCCTTTGATGGATTCTGTTACTGATGTACCATTCAGGATAGTAAACTTCACACAAGGGGAGTCTCCAAAGGATACAAGCTAAGTTCTGAAGAGAATACCAATCTTTCTGCTATTGGCTATCAAAGTAGAGAAGACTTAGTGACACATGCTGAAGTTGTCCTCACAAGTAGCCACAATTTCACTAAGGTCTTATCAGATACAAGTTATGCCACAATTGTTACAATACTTTAGGGGAAATAAGACCATTTAAGAATATCGAGCTATGAACTAAAACATGACAAATTAGTTGCTAATAAATAAAATTGCTATTTCTTAATCACCAAACCCTTTACACATTGCACAAAGATTTTTATAGTGCTTTGAACCATATACTTTTGAACAAATACCATTATTTTGGATTTTTGAGAGGTTTTCTCATAATTACTGTATATTAGTTATTGAATGATTCATTAGTGCTGAGTTTATGGTTTGATACAGGATACAAAACAACCCACAGTGAGACGTAGAATCATGGAATGGTTACAGCACAGAAGGAGGCCATTTGGCCCATCGAGCCCATGCCGGCTCTCTGCAAGAGCAATCCCGCTAGTCCCACTCCCCTGCCTTGTCCCCGTAGCCCTGCAAATTTTTTCCCTTCAAGTACTTATCCAATTTCCTTTTGAAAGCCACGATTGAATCTGCCTCCACCATCCTTTCAGGCTGTGCATTCCAGATCATAACTACTTGTTGCGTAAAAAAGTTTTTCCACTTATTGCCTTTGGTTCTTTTGCCAATCACCTTAAATCTGTGTCCTCTGGTTTTCGATCCTTCTGCCAATGAGAACGGTTTCTCTCTATCTACTCTGTTTAGACCCCTCATGATTTTGAACACCTCTATCAAATCTCCTCTCAACCTTCTCTGCTGTAAGGAAAACAACCCCATCTTCTCCAGTCTATCCACGTAACTGAAGTCCCTCATCCCTGGAATCATTCTAGTAAATATTTTCTGCACCCTCTCTAAGGCCTTCACATCCTTCCTAAAGTGCAGTGCCCAGAATTGGACGTGATACTCCAATTGTGGCCAAACCAATGTTTTTTATAAAGGTTCATCATAACCACCTTGCTTTTGTACTCTATGCCTCTATTTATAAAGCCCAGGATCCCGTATGCTTTTTTAACCGCTTTCTCAACCTGCCCTGCCACCTTCAACGACCTGTGCACATATACCCCCAGGTCTCTCTGTTCCTGCACCCCCTTTAGAATTGTACCCTTTTGGTCATATTGGTCACTAATCAGTTATTGATTCTTTTTCATCAAATTGTAATAGCTTCTGCAGTGACATTAGTACATTGCAGTAACTTTAACATTGAAAGTAAATGCAGGCAAATTGTAATACAGCCAAATAGACAATTTAAATGCTGATATCTTTTTATGGAGTGACAAATTTAAACTTTTGCAGCTTTTAACATACAAAGGTTTCTTTCTGGCTCTTAACATTTGCAAAAGTAATTTCCTATAAGATATTGTAATAGTTTTATTGAAAGACTGTAAGACATTTTGTAGAATGTTATAATGTTATTTGTGAGATCTGGGGTAAAATCCAGCCAGATTGACTAAGTGTTCTAAATGAAAAATAATTTTATGTAGTTTAATTTCATTCCCATGCAAATGAAACCTGAATTTATGTAATTGCAGGGCACAGAATTCCCAACTGTCTCATATTCAAAACTCATACAGATTTAACAATCTCACACTGAGAATCAAGATTCTAGTCTGACTATAAAACTAACCGTATCCTTAAACTTAAAACCTACTCTAATACCACTTCTACATGGAAGCAGTTCCGTAATTGAGTCAATTCCCTTACGCCAGAATCTGCCCCATTAACAGTGCTTGGAGATTCACGTATGTGCTGTTGCTCTGAAGGCGTGAATAATGTCATACACTGTTCCTGCTAATGTGAAGTCATTTCAAATTTTGCTGGTCTAGCTGGGACCTTTCCCAATTTTGGGGGAAAATCCATACAGGCCAGCAATATGGTTAGCCAAATTGGCAGACCCAAAATCAAGTGCTGCTGGCAGGAGCTATTTACTTACATCACTCTTTTTGAACGCACTCAGTAAAGGTTCTAGTTTCATATTTTGTAAATCAATTCATATTTCTATCTTAATGTGAGTAGTTGTTCTTTGTTCTCACTAAAGAACCTTCTGTCCCCTCCACCCACAATTCCACATTCGCATATCTGTGTACATATTTACACACACACATTCTGGTAAATAGGCTTAAATGGAAATTGAGAATGTATTCAGCATTGACTTTTGAAGGGTCAGATTGACTTCTGTAGAAAATAATTGCAAGTCAATTTATACCCCATGGGAATCCATTTTATAATCTGTACCTGCTTTGCCAGCTAGTAGCAACAATTTTAAATCATGCAGTTGAAGCATTAAATTGCTTTAAGTGCATCAAATTGACTGAGAGGAATAAAATAAGCACTCCGATTAAATACCTGGAAATCACCTGATGGTACACGGGATTTAGACGCATTGTCAAGGATATGTAAGGAGAGCTCTAAGTCGGATTCAGTATGACCTCGACCATATCTGACTCAGGAATGCATGATGCTGTATTTGGATGTAATGGAAGAATGGTTGTTTTGCAGCACTACACCAAATTAACTATGATGAATAATAAGTCTTTTGTATAGGGTACAGATGTGGCAAAATGTCATTTTGGTGGGCAGAATTCAGTTAGTCCCTGCGCCAACTTCTTGTGTTCTAAAATTGTCGTCTTCATAGCACCTTTATCAGGTTAATGTAATTTGAAAATTGATTCCATTATATTTTCAAACTACTGTTTCTGTAATTCTTCACCAGATGTTGCAATTATGTAAATACAAAAAAAGATGGAATTAAAAGCATGTTGTTCCGCTCTGACCCCTGAGAGCGTTTGCTCTGTACAGATTTCTCCCCTTCCATTTCTATGGCTCAGTATGCCATTAAGAATCATCTCTTTTGCTTGTAGCTCAAAACAGTTTTTTGAATTTAATTTAAAAACTTCAGCTGAAGCTAAGTTTATAGATTATTGTAGAAGGGTTTTGCTTTTATATTGCTTTCCCTTGCTCTCTGCTTCAGTGCACTTGCTGATCTTTAATGCCTTTGCATTTTTTTAAAATCGTGTGTATATATATTTTGCCCAGTACTTGCTCATTTGTAGTCTATCGGAATATATTTTATTACTAGTGTTAGCAGTGAATTCATTAAGCAACTGCTATTTAGCTGCATATTCATGTAATGCAGTATTTCAGTCTCCTCTTCCTTCAATCCCAATTACTGGCAGCGAAGAAATTATGTTCTGCATTTCTAAAGAGGGTATGAAGGGGCTAGTAATAAAACAGGGAAAAAATAGCCATGATACAGACCTCCGGTAAGTATTGCTGAGGTACTCAGTTTGAAGGGACTTAGCAGTGCCACGATGCTACCATTTATTGCAGACTAGCATAAGGGTTCCCAGTGGCTTACAATAGTATTATCTATGTTTGGGAGCATTCCCTTTTATCTTCAATGCAATTTTTGACTATTCAATGCAAAAATGGCTTAAAAATACACTGTGGAATGTTAATTCTGGTATGCTAATGTCTGCCTTTTGCATGCAAATAATTTGCTTAGCATCAATATTACTCCAACTTATGCACAGATAAAGTCTAACATTTTCTTACAGTTGAAGCATTGAATTTTTTTATTATTCATTCTTGGTATGTGAGCATCACTAGCAAGGTCGGCATTTATTGTCCATCCTTTGTTGCTCTTGAGAAGGTGGTGTTGGGCCGCCTTCTTCAACCAGTTCTTGAATCCAGTTATACTAACCATTTTGGCCAGTAGCCCAACCGATTACCAGAACCGATCATTTTCGGTGATTGTGCTGCTGAGCCATCCTTTCTATGAACAGTAAACAACTAATTAATGAACTCCTTAGCCTATCATCCTGATGTACTGCGCAGATTCTGCTCCTTGAAGACATGCAAAGTTTGATACTTTTTATATTTTTCCATTCATTGTAAGCTTAGGGTGTTGCTTGGCACTCAACAGCACTTTAACAGCTGATCTACTCAGCAGTACTGTCATTGACTCAACCTTAGGACCCTCATGTTAACTAATTTCCCCTCCATATGCTAACAGTACAGATTAACAATATCACCATCTTTCTCCTGCTCCTTCTTTCACGGGCGGGGGTGGGGGCGGGCAGTGGAGGGGGGTGGCAGTTGGTGGGGGGGGGCGGGGGGGGGAGTCCTCTTCCTAATTACCTGAAGATAGCTAAGGGCACCCCAAAGCATGTCCTTGGCTCTATTCTAGTTGTGGGGGTCTAGTCTATCCTCCTATGATTGGGATCGTTGCTCTTGCTGGTTCAGTCAGTCACTGACTATCATTCAGGTATACAGCTGAGGCAGTTATGGTTCAGCCATGGGGAAAGAGATCACCACAACCAAATGCTGTGATTACTATAAATACTTGCAATAATATAGTATAGCAGGAACTATGGGTTTGAAATGCAGATTTTGGTTGTATAATTAACTGGTCACTACAAATATTGATCAGTACATCTGTATTCTACTGAAACTATTAGTCTAGTAACATAATAACATCCCCGGAAAAATATTGGTAAAGCAACTGGCACTGGGGACCCTTTGGACCCCAGATAGTCAAAACAAAACATAAATACCCCATGATGGACAATGAGAGAACTCGCATATCATAATCTAAGATAATATCTCTAAATATGTCTGGCTTTTTATTTCCAGCATCAAGAAGGGAGATAGCCTCCATGTGGTCCCTATCTGTGCCATTTTCAGTGGTGGTTCCTCCCTCAGACGATCATAGATTCTCTCTGATTTGAAGAAATCAAGGTGAATCTGGGACTGTTTCAGGACAATATGCCAGACAACTCAAAATATATTACCTGAATGATAGTCAGTGACTGAACCAGCAAAAGCAATGATCCCAATCATAGGAGGATAGATTGGATCCCCACAACTAGAATAGAGCCAAGGACATGCTTTGGGGTGCCCTTAGCTATCTTCAGGTAATTAGGTTTACTCAAAAAGCCAGCTCTATCTCTTGTATCTTTTCATGTTGAGATCATCAGATCTCTCCTGTTCCAGATTCTGCCTAGCTGCTGCATTTTCTATTTCTCTTGATGATGGTCCCACTGCTCTTGCTCTCATTCCCTGTGGGAACTTGAGTACCGACCGCCCCCCCCCCACCCCCCCCCCCCCTTTCAGCAGGCTGATGCTGGCGGATGGCTGGTTGCTCCAAGTCTCCCTTTCCCATTGCTGCCTACTCCAACTTTCTGCTCTGCTGCTTCGGTGTCCTGGTCTCCTCTTCTCCTCATCCGGGACTCCAAGTTTCTAATTCAAGTGCCTCTTTCTTTTAAAATTACTGCTGTTACACCTTGCTTAAGACAAATATACATAGGCAACTCAGTAACATTTCTGCAGAAACTGAGGAGACCTGCCCCAACCCCGTGATAGAAGGAGCAGGAGAACGATGGTGATAAATTTATTCATTACTAGACCATAGCTCCAAATACATAGAGATGTTTAAAATGAAAGTTGTCCAACGTGCCAGTGGTTTCAAGGGTCTTCGATCCCAGAGTGTTGCCTTTCCTCCAGAACTTGCATAAACCACATTGGGGAGTTTTCACTGTATTCCTCATTGCCACATTTATGTGTTACAAAGGTCTGGGCCAACATACAGAAATTATCAACACAACGCTAAAAGTCTGAGACTCACTGCATGTACCTCTATATATGGCACACCAGTCATGCCTTGACAGTTATACTTCAGATCTTACCCTGTCATAGGAAATTTACCTTGCAGCAGACAAACCTTGAGCTTCCTGACCAAGAGTTCAAGCAGATGGACAGTTTGCCAACTAGGAGATGATCAGGTTTCAATGGCATGCACCATGCCTATTATGCAGGATCTTTTCACTAAAGGGCCACATAGCCCCAGCAGTACTAAATGAATCAGTACATGTTCCAAAGTGAGTTGCTGTCCCTGATCAAGAACCAAATGCAGACAGCTGTGCTGTATAAGGAAACAGCGGCTCATTTCCTGTAAACTGCAGTGTGAGTATTACTCCATACACAACCAAAGTTGCATTTAGCCTCACTTGCGGTGGTTCAGGGTTGCTTGAAGCTTAACTCAGCAGATGCTCTCCTCTTGCTCAAGATTCAGATAGGGAGCTACCTGCAGGATTTTGCAACCATACGGGGAATTATTACTTTTGGTGCATGAGATCGAGACAACGTCAGAGAGGGTTCCCCTCTTCAATTCACACGTACCTCTTCAAGATTCCTTTGGATGGTCTAATTATTCTAATAACAGTTGCTTTACTACTCTATCCCTTTAGCCTCTACAGTGTAAGTATGAAACAAGTGGAATTTTTTTGATATTTTCATTTGCTTTTCCAGGTCTTTAAGCAGAAAGCTGCACAACTTGCTGAGAAGCTGCTGCCTTCCTTTAACACCCCTACAGGCATCCCTTGGGCAATGGTGAACCTGAAGAGGTGAGCTTATGTGCCTAATATTGCACATTACACTGAATGGAAGAGCAAGGAAAGAATAGGACTGCAGATATACTGCCTCTTTTGCTTCACTGGTGTCTAACTCCATCATGCATTAAAGTAGGAGGAGTGAAATCTACAGCATTTAGAGGCTTCAGAACTTTTTTGCAGTTCACAGGTGGCAGTATAACTGTAGTCTCAAAGCATAGGTGTACATCAGAACGTTGGATGAATGCACAGTAGAGGGAGTGAACCCTCCTGCAGTATTATTGAAAATGCTACATTATATTTTTGTACCTAAAGGCATCTATGTTTAGCAAGTTTCTTCTTTAAGAATTGACTTTCACTTTCAGTGCTTGATTTTGGTGTGATGTTTATGCATGAAAGAATGTGCATGCATCTTCATGCCTATGTCCATTGTGCATGTGTGTTCTGGGAACTGGAACATGCTTTGCAAATGCTGAAAAGTTAGCAAATCTGAGCAGCAGCATTCAAAACACAAACTGGTCTCAGATTGGTATGTACAATGTAACTACAGCCTAAGATTACAAATGCAGGGGGGGGGCATATCTTCAAATATTCTGAGAATTGTAGGGCATCTATTACTATTGTTTGGAAGGTACATGAATTATTTTACATTGCTGTTGTTAGAAGGTTAAGATTAATATCTTGGTTTAACTGACTCCCTGACATGTTCACCATAAAATAATCATTTGACATTTTTTTTTTAAAGATAAACTATTCTTTCTTGGAAGAATACGTGGGGACTAGTGTTTTACAGTGATTTTTTAAAAATCTATTATCTATATTACCATCTTTTCATTTTGAGCACTGAGAATGTCTGTTTTAAAATGAATTCTTGTTTGAAGATTTTTGGACATCTCTGCGCCAAAATCATCAATATTATGATTTTCTAGTTAATTCCAGGTATGCTTTGCATTAAGAAATATTTTATACTTATGCATATTTTCAAGGTGTGTTTAGAATATTTATCCGATCATTTTCTAATGCATGAAAACAAAGATGCTTTTTATAAACTTACTAATTATTAAACGGTTATCAGATTGTTTTAATTGTGGTTAAAAAGCATAGAGTTAAATCTTTTTACAAATCCTGGACTAGCAAATTATCAAGGAATTTGCTTATAGATACAATCCAATGATAACTGGTTTAACTTCTGTGGAGACCAAGGGGAAAGTTTATTCTATGGTAAGAAGAAATTTGTTATTAACAAGTATATCTCTAACTCTGAAAGGTCACTGAGAAGTACAATGTGCAACTGTGCAACTGTGCAACACACGTCTCATAATATATAACACCCAAATTCAGTGTGAAATCAATATGATGTAAAAATTCCAAGTTTGCCTGAAATTGACAGCATGAAAGAAGCACTAAGATTTAAAAAAAAAATTATATGTAAACTAATGATAAAGGTTTAACCCTGAAACTATCACGAGACCACCATTTGAGAAATAATTTAAAAAAAAGACAGATCATATGGGTCGTTTAGTGGCAACACGTGGTGGAGTGACAAAGTGATGTGTGAATGAAATATGGAACACTCTACAAAAAGTGTAGCATTTTATAGTTACAGTAACAGGGATTGTAGTAACAAGGTTGTAGCTAATAACTCTCCCTGGCCACTGCCTGAGGCTGAACCAGACCGTTCGCAACCATGGCGTCCTATTTGACCCTGAGATGAGCTTCCGACCACATATCCACTCCATCACCAAGACTGCCTACTTCCACCTCCGTAACATTGCCTGTCTCCGCCTCGTCTCAGCTCATTTGCTGCTGAAATCCTCATCTATGCCTTTGTTACCTCTAGTCTCAACTGTTCTAATGCTCTCCTGGCCGGCCTCCCATCTTCCACTCTCCATAAACATGAACTTATCCGAAACTCTGCTGCCCATATCCTAACGTGCACCAAGCCCTGCTCACCCAATTTAGGTCCCTGTGTTCACTGACCTACATTGGCTCGAATTCAAAATTCTCATCCTGGTTTTCAAATCCCTTCATGGCCTCACTCCTTCCGATCTCTGAAACCTCCTCCAACCCTGCAACTCTCCGAGATCTCTGCGCTCCTCCAATTCTTGCCTCTTGCGCATCCCCGATTTTAATCGCTCCACCGTTGGCAGCTGTGCCTTCAGCTGCCTAGGCCCTAAGCTCTGGAAATTCCCTCCCTAAATCCCTCCGCCGCTCTCCTTCTTTAAGACGCTCCTTAAAACCTACCTCTTTGACCGAGCTTTTGGTTAACTGTCCTAATATCTCCTATGTGGCTTGGTGTCATATTTTGTCTGATAATGCTCCTGTGAAGCGCCTTGGCACATTTTACTATTTTAAAAATCTTCTATGACAGCTATATATTACTGTCATTAATGTAGCTTTTGATGTCCACTCTGCATGTAATGGTTGGTCGTAATTGGGCAGAATCAAATACAGTATTTTCTGCAAATTGGTATTTGTTGGGATCAAACTTCATAAATTAGTGATTTGTTTGGAATAATGATCTTATTGCATAAAATGGAGCTGTACTTGAGTGTACCATCTTGCAAAACACACATTTGTGTAAACTCAAAAGTCAACCACTATCAGGGAGAGATTGAGCATGGGAGTTTAAATTACTGGCTTTCAAGTTTGAATCATTGGAATGTAATGATACAAAGTAAATGTCCACATTGCTAATACACAGTTGCGTATCTTAGAATGGTTTCTAGTGAAGACTATAAAAGGATATTGAAGAATTAGCCTTATATGATGACTTAATCTGATTGCTGAAAACCTACACAACCGCAAGTGACTACTTTATCTAACATAACCTTCGGTCATGTAACATAATCAGTGTTATCACTATATTACATTTATTCCATTTCTTTACATTTTTTTTCTCAAATAAGAATAGTGTCCGGTGTAAAGTAGGGAACAGTGGCCCCGATATTATCTCCTAGGTGGGAGGATTTGCGGACGGTAAACCCAGAAGTAAGGGTTTCCTGCCTGTCCTACCGATTTTTACGGTAGGATCTGTTTAAATTTTTTCAACAGGTCTGCTGCCCGATAGCCAGCCAGATTGACAGGCTGGCTGGCTGTTGGGCTGAAAAGCAGCTGGGGAGCAGATCGGCGGTAAGCCTGACATTGGGGTGGGGTTGGTCATTGGCTGCGGGTGTCAGACATCGCCGGGGTGGGGTGGGGGGGGTCAGCTGATCATGGGGGTCCCATCGTGTGGAGTAAATAGGGAAGCTTGGCGGGCTGGGGGGAAGCATTCCTGCTCCTCCTGGCTCACAAGTAGTGCTGTAAAGGATCCAGTCCTTCCCGCCTCCTTTTCAGGTTTGACGCGGCCAGGAAACCCAGCCTGCAGGTGTTAAAAATAAAACTTTAGTTAAAATGGAAGCATAAGTGTCTTTATTATGTAATTGTAAACAATTTTACAACACCAAGTTATAGTCCAGCAATTTTATTTTAAATTCACAAGCTTTCGGAGGCTACCTCCTTCCTCAGGTGAACGATGTGGATTATCAGGTGAATTATGTAACAGGAAGCAGTCAGGCAGTTGGATCAACAAATGACACCATGGAGGGAGGGTGGGTTGGAGATCCAGGTTTGATTCCTTCTCCCCATTGCAATGATTTCCAGCTCTCAGTCGTGCTTCTGCAGAAAGGTGATGCGTGGAGGCCAAGTGCCCACTGTTATATTTGCTGAGGGGTGAAGGAGAAGGTTTGGATGTCGGGGCTCCACTGAGGTGATATCGGTGCCTCATGGTAATCAGTAAAGAGCGCTGTTGCTGGTGCCTTTGGGAGGTGTTCCCTTTCCCCGTGCCTTTGGATACCTATGTCACACATACTTGAACCGTGCCTTGTAAATCGAGACACAGAGTACAAGAGTAAAGAGCTCATAATAAACTTGTACAAGGCAATAGTTAAGCCATAGTTTAGTACCGTGTGCCATTTTGGGCACTCCATTATAGAAAGGATATTAAAGCCGTAGAGATTATACAGGGTAGATTCACCAGGATATCAGGGATGGGAAACTATATGTATGATAGACTTGAGATACTGGGACTGTTTCTAATGGAGCAGAGAAAGATGAGGAGATTTAGTAGAGGTTTTTAAATTTTGAAGGATCTTGATGGACAGAATAGGGCAAGACAATTTCCTCTAGTTGGGGAGTTAGTGACAAGGGGTTATCAATTTAATACTGTCAGTAAGAGAGTGAAGAGAGGTTAACGCAGAGAATTGAGAGCATGAAATGCTTTGCCAGAGGGAGCAGTTGAGGCAGGAGCCATCGAATTTTTTTGAAAGGAAACTCTGATAACTTCTTGAAGCAGAGGAAGGTACAGAACTACGGAGGGAAACCAGGGCATTGGGTTTTTTGTTTCAAAAAGCCAGTGCACATGATGGGCCAAATGGCTTTCTTTTGTGCAGTAAACATCTGTAGTTCTATGATTTCTGAAAGCATAGAAAGAATTGGAGAATTATACTGAGAGAAAAATTTGCCATGCCAGATTTTCTAATACATGTTTGAACAGTCTTGATTCAGGAAGAGATTAACGGCATAAAAAGAACAGCATCTTAAAGTCAATGGAGGGTAGTTCAGCATGCAGGATTAGCAGTGTGTGATGCTTCATCAATGGTATTCCATATAGAATATTTGGATTACTACAAGTGTTAAGGTGCCACCCAGCAGCTCTTGTCTTCCTTGTGTAAATGAGGATTTCTGGTTTAAGCACTGCTAACTCTTGTCTGGTCATGATCTTGCAGAGCAGTGAAAGCCTGCCCATATTCTTAATGTTGTAAGGGATGGACTGTATAGCCTGGTGTAGAGCATTTTCATACTGTCCACTGGCTTTCCAAAAGTGAGAGGAAAAACTCTTCTGTGAAACCTGGCAAACAGAGTCACAATAATCCTTAACTGAATGGATATAAGGTTCAGAGAACACTGAAGGTGCCAATGGTAACGAGTAGAATTGCACATTCCCGTTCTTCTTCCAGCTTCTTCAACAGTTTTCCTATCTGGTTTTCCTGCATAGTACAGATCACCAAGTAGCAGAATGCTTATAACTGAAGGTAGCTTAGGTATCTTTTACAGAACAGTGGTGGATGGAAGACATCAAAGCCCATCTTTAATGATGGAGTATTGATTTGGCCTTTTCAGGCCTTAAGTCAAATTTGTTTGCTCATTGTCCCAACCTTTGACTATGATTCTGTTACTTTTTTATGTTTTAGAAGGGGATTTATCTACTATATCAAGAGTCTAGAAATGTCTAGGATTTGTGCTCTAACTTCATGTTGGACTTTGAGAGAATTGCTCTATTTCTATTACATTGCAATGATAGCATGGAGAGATGCTGCTTTGCTCTAAGACCAAATTGGTGACAAAAATTTTTGTAATTGAGATTTTCCAGAAGCTTCTTATTCACTGATTTTTATGAGCTTTGACGTGATGAGATGTGTGCTTACTTTTTCTTTGAAAATTCAGAATTACATTGAGTTACATTGAAACTACACCACAGAAACAGGCCATTCGGCCCAACTGGTCTGTGCCGGCATTAATGCTCCACACAAGCCGCTTCCCTCCGTACTTCATCTAACCGTTTCAGCGTACTCTTCTATCCCTAGCTCCCCCTTAAATGCATCTATGTTATTTGCCTCAACTACTCCTCGTGGTAGCGCGTTCCACATTCTTACCACTCTTTTTGGGTAAAGAAGTTTCTCCTGAATTCCCTATTGGATTTATTAGCGACTATTTTATATTTATGACCTCTAGTTTTGGACTCCCCCACAACTGGAAACATTTTCTCTACGTCTGCCCTATCAAACACTTTCATTATCTTAAATACCTCTATCAGGTCACCCCTCAGACTACTCTTTTCTAGAGAAAAGAGCCCCACCTGTTCAGCCTTTCTTGATAAGTATTTCCTCTCAGTTTTGGTATCATCCTTGTGAATCTTTTTTGCACCCTCTCCAGTGCCTCTATATTGTTTCTTTAATATGGAGACCAGAACTATGCACAGTACTTCAAGTGTAACCTAATCAAGGTTCTCTACAAGTTTAACATAACTTCTCTGCTTTTCAATTCTATCCTTCTAGAAAGAAATGAACCCCAGTGCTTGATTTGCCTTTTTTATGGCCTTATTATCCTGTGTTACTACTTTTAGTGATTGTACTTCCAAAACCCAAATCCAAATCCTTAATGTAAATTCTGAACAACAGTGGTCCTTGTGGAACACAACTTCCCACCTTTTGCCAGTCTGAGTAGCTACCCTTAACCCCCTACTCTCTGTTTTCTGTTTTGTAGCCAACTTGCTATCCATTCTGCTACCTGTACCCTAACTCCACACGCTCTGACCTTAGTCATGAGTCTACAATGCGGTACCTTAACGAAGGCCTCTTGAAAATCCAAATATATTACATCTACTGCAATACCCTTGTCTACTCTTGGTTACTTCTAGGGGAAATATGCACCAGTGAATATGAGCTGCCTTACCCAATTCCAAAGAGCAGATAACATTAGTTTTTCTCAAGCATGCATAAGTTAAACTTGTGCAAGTACAATTGCAGTCTGTCTTTTCCTCTTCCTCAAAATTAGTGCAAGTGGTGAAATGCGAGAGCAGGCTGGTTAAAATTGATGTAGTTCCATTTTAAAGCATCCTGCTATGCTATTTTTTTCAGAATAATTTGTCACAGAACATAACTTTTGGTGCAATCAGCGATGGAGCTTTGACTTGTTTTCCACATTTGTTCTTTGCTACTTGGCTGCAGACAAGGACACATAGTATGTTTAAGGAAAATGGGGTGGGGGGGTGGCGAGGGTGGGTGCCATTTGTAATTGAACCTGACTCTCTCTTTTCAGTGGGATAGGTCGTAATTATGTGTGGGCCTCGCAGCGAGCGAGCATTCTTGCAGAGTTTGGCTCTCTTCATTTGGAGTTCCTCCACCTTTCCTGTTTATTGGGGAATCCTGTTTATGAGGAGAAGGTAAAATCTGTGGTTACATGTTTGGGAGCAGATATGCCCAGTATCGATGTGCAACACTAAACTGCATTGCATGATTCTGAGAGTGGTCATGTTAACAGTTTTCTGCTGTTCATGTTGGTGTGTGTTTTTAATTTTTTTCTAACCCATTCCAGAGATGTTTCTCCATATAAACTTATGTTTTTAGCCAGAAGTCCTTCACTAAGTATTAGCCAGGACAGTACATTTTTTCACAAGTCATTGGTATAACTAATTTAGGGAGGTCATAGTATTTGTTGGCGTGGCATAAAATTTTGTTCTTACAGTATGACATTTTACACTGGTTAAACCTCAGTGGTGAATAATAATACTTAACAGTGATTATTCAGATTAATTACTTTAGAGGAAGGAATAGAATTATTAATCTTCAGTTTGTGAGTTTTGCTAATAGACTTTAAAAATGTACATATAAAGGTGAATTATCAACACTGTTGAGAAGCAAATTAATTTGCATGTCCAGAATGAAATCCTCCTTTTATTACATACTGTGTCAGCATGGTTCAGTTAGTCGCATGCTCACTTCTGGATTCGGGGTTTGAGCTGATAACCTAAACTGGCACTCAACTGCAGTGCTGGCAGAGTGCTGCATTGTTGGAAGTGCTGACCTTCAATTCAATGTCAAATGGAAGTGGTGTCTATCTTTTCTGGTGGCTTGGGTTAAAGATCAAGATCCCAAAGCATTATTTGAAGACTTAAAGGAACTTCTGTTGGTGTCATGAATGGCATTGCTCCTTCAACCAATATATCTTTTAAAAAAAAACACAGATCAACTGGTCATTCATCTCAGTTCTCTTTGTTGGATCTTGCTGTGCAAAAATGGCCGTCGCGTTTGTCTGCATATGCCACTGTATTTAAAAGTATGTGAAATACTTTGAGATATTTGAGGGATATAAAGTACGGCTTAAATTCAAGTCTTTATTTTCTTCCTATTCACTTTATTATTCAACTGGTCAGGGTTTTATTTTGCTTTTGTAATATTTACTCTTTTATTCCCCCAACACTTCAATGCCAATATCCATGGAGTCCTCCACAGTGGGGGAGGGTTGCACAGCCTTCATTGGTCATCCCATGAATAGTAGTGTAAATCTGTCTCCCTACAATCCGATTTCTTGATTGTGGACATGAAATGCAGAATAAATCCAAATCTGGTTAGTGCACTGTCCCAATATCAGTTGCATTTAGTAGCAGTGCTAAATTGAGAGCCATTTCTTCACCTATTGCCTTCCAAAAGTTGATTAAAAACCATCATAGGGTGTTCCAATTGTAGACCTCTTCTGACCTAGCACCCCTCTCCGAATTGACTCAGGAAATAATGCAATTTGCTCATTTGAGGAAGGTGCAACTAGAATTCAAATTTTGAGTGCAGTATTTGAATTGTTTTGTTTACAGGCTGTAACTAACCAAAATAGATTTTCTTAATTTATGCAAGGAAAAATGCTTCAGTAACTATAACCCTATAACATTAGCAGTGTTATCAAACTGTACATGTAACTGAAGAGAGGTTAAGAACTTTACATTAATAAGTTAGTCACCAGTATCAGAAATTTGTGTGGCATGTTGAATAAACTAAACAAAGCCTAGAAAATCTTTAAGACTAGAGTAAGTCACTCCCCAAATCTTGGTTAATGTCTGTAGTCCTAACCGGTTCCACTTATAATTGGAATATCTTATGATGAATTTGTCATCATATAAGGTGACAAATGGAGTGTTGGGGGGGAGGGTGGTTGTAAGGGCTTGAGAAGATTACAGAGATAGGAAAGGGTGAGGACATGAAGGGATTTAAACAGGATGAGAATTTTAAATTTGGGGGACTGGGAGCCAATGTAAGTCAGCGAGGACAGGGGTGATGAATGAATGGGACTTAGTGCGGGATAAGATACAGGCAGCAGAGTTGCCTTGCATTATCATCCCTTTTGTCATTTAATCACTCCTGCTTTCCACCTTATCAGAGACCTTCCTGGTTGTTCTTTCCTCCCCTCCCCTTCCTCCCCCCCCCTTCCTCCCCCCCCCCCCCCCACCTTTCTCTGGCTCTGTACTTGCTTAAAAACTGTTTAACCCTCAACTTCTTCCAGTTCTGACAAAGGGTCATCAACCTGAAATGTTAACTCTGTTTCTTTCTCCATAGATGCTGCCTGACTTGCTGAGTATTTCCAGCATTTCTGTCTTTATTTCAGATTTCCAGCATCTGCAATATTTTGCTTTTGATTGAGAGTTTTGGATGAGTTGAAGTTTACGAAGGGCTATAGGATGGGAGGCCGGCCAGGAGATCATTGGAATAGTTGAGTCCGGAAGTGACAAAGGCATGAATGAGGATTTCAGCAGCAGATGGACTGAGGCAAGGGTGGAGACGGGCAACGTTAGAGGTGGAAGTTGACGGTCTTTGTGATGGAGAGGATATGTGGTCAGAAACTCAACCGGGGTTAAATAGGATACTGAGGTTGCAAAAAGTCTGGTTCAGTGGCCGGGGAGGGAGATTCAATTGGTGGCGGGGGCCTTTGAGTTTGTGGTGGGGTTGAAGACAATGGCTTTAATCTTACTAGTGTTTAGCTGCAGGAAATTGTGGCTCATCCAAAACTGAGTGTCAGATAAGCAGCCTGATGACAGAGGCAGTGAAGGGGCTGAGACGGATGGAGGAGTGGTAGTACTGGGTGTCATCAGTATATATTTGGAAGCTGACCCCATGTCTTCGGATGATGTCGCCAAGGAGCAGCATGTAGATGAGGAAGAGGAGGGAACCAAAAATAGATCACTGGGGGTCTCTGGAGGAAACAGTGCGGGGTTGGTAAAGTGAGCTGTGGAACACTTCTAGACCATAGAACAGGACAAGCCAATATGATTGAGCAACACTCTGGTGGTCTGCTACTCAACAAATGCGTGGACTCTCTTGCCTCTTTTGTTGAGATACTGTCCTAACGTGATGGTTTCTGGGACATGAGATTATTCTTTGGGCTCAGCGTTTAGCCTGGATAGAACATGAAATGGCAAATTCTGACATTTTACAGTTCACTCTCACGAGTAAAGGATTCACAGAAATAGTTCATGACATTTTCAGGAGTTAATAATCTGGATCCACCGTTTTGCCCTTTTGGACTGTTATTAACACCCATATTACTGCTCAATGACAGAGGCCATGCCAACCTGGAAGCTGGATTGTCTTTCCTTTTATGTACTTGTTTCCTCCATTTCTTCTGATCTCAAGTAGCTCAAAAGATAAGGGCAGACAGAGTAAAGGTTTTACTGGTAACCCATTAATGGTCCTGCAGATCTTGGTTCTCACATGTTGTAGCAATAAGTACAGACAGGTTCCCACAGTCTTGCATAAGGGATCTCCTCTCACAATTGGAGGGGTGTTCAAATGTTGTATCTGAACCTGGAAATGTTACAGTTAATGGCCTAGTTGTTGAAAAGTAATAACTGTTAAAACTACCTTCTATCCTTGATGGTAGATACCTTGATTAATTTATGTATGGCATCCACTAACAGAGCTTATAACACAAATTGGAAGAAGTTTTGCAGTGTTCTATTAAATCAGTTCAACCTATCTCTTTTGATGACCCCCATTCCTCATTTTGCGGTATGTCCAATATTTGTTCAGCATTGGTTTAAAACCTAATTCTGTTCAGGTTCATGTTATGCCATTTCAGTCATTCACGTCACTTTGCATTTGGATCATTAGATGATCACCTGTTAGTGACCTGTTTTATGGAAACTGTTATAATTATGTAAATTGTAGGCGCTCTCTGGCTCACAATTGGGATATTAATTTAGAGACATAAAGCATAGCCACTGATGTTTTATAGATAAGCATGATGGCCAATCTGCACACAGCTGGATCCCACAAACAGCAAATTAGATAAATGACCACTTAATCTGTTTTGGTGAAATTGGTTGATGAAGGTTGGCCAGATACCAAGGGCGTTTCCCGCTCTACTCCGAATAACGTCATGGGATTTCTTTACATCCACCTCTGAAAGACAGCACCTCCAACGATGTAGCAACTTCCTCAGTACTGCATTGATGTGTCAAACTAGATTACTTGTTCAAGTCCTGGTGCAGGACTTGAGCCCACAGCATCGAACCGCAAGGCCT
This sequence comes from Heptranchias perlo, assembly GCF_035084215.1. NCBI lineage: Eukaryota > Metazoa > Chordata > Chondrichthyes > Hexanchiformes > Hexanchidae > Heptranchias > Heptranchias perlo. The sequence continues at coordinate 48,423,811 of NC_090335.1, forward strand.
TATTGAAATCAGCTATATTTGATTTGGCATTCAGATAGGGCAGTCCTTAGGACTGTGTTTTTACCTATGGTAACTTTCCAGTTTCATTTGGGTCAAAAAATTGACCTTTTTTATCTGCTGCCACACTGGATTGTCACTTCAACTGTATAGGTGCCTTGAGACCTAAATTATTCTGCCTTGCTCAGAGCAATTTAAGCAGCCTCGTTTGGTTTCCCTTTGTGCAAGGACCCAAGGCATACAGGGAACAAAAGAGATAGCCAAATGAATGGTTGACGGTATCCACTGTTAGTATCTCGAAAGAAGAAGCCTGCGTTAACTGTCAATCCAGAGATGCTTCCTAGGCACCTCTTAATCAGGCTCCGATTGATTTTATATGCGTCTGCTACAAGGAGCAATCCTCATATTTATTAAACATTACTATCTATATCTATATACAACAATGCTTCTGACAGCATTTCTGATAAGTGGTATTCAGTCCCACGCAGGTGTTTTCCCTTCCTAAATCTGTGCATCTAAGGTATTCTCTTAGTGTGGGGAGGATGCAAAAATAGATTACCTACTTGGTAGAATTGTCTTCATTCTTCAAATAAAGTGCTTTTTCACACTACAATCCCAGCTATCGGCATTGCGGGGTTATCGTTTTTGGGGCGTTAGTCCCAAGTGAAGTTTAACTTCATTTAAAAATAAATCGGAGCAATGGAACAGAACCCTGGAGCCTTAAACAGTGTAGGAATACAAGGCACTGCTTATCTGACATCATGACAACATTTTCTTTTGCATGCTCAGCACATGGTTTTCCTCAGAACCTATTAAGTTAGGCAATATTTCTATGGTGTGTGAAGGTTGTATATCAAAGAATGAAGAAATCCTTACTGGGTAGGTAATCTGTCTATATAGTGATAAATAATTAAAATAATGTTAACCTAAAACCAAAATTTATGTTCAGTTTTCCATGCTGATGTTTGTGTAGATTTGGCTGTGTTACTTGCAGTATATGTAGTTGATATTTTGTCTGGATGCAGGCTAGACCAAAGCTGAGGCTGGGTTCAAGGTCAGATTTGGGGTTTGATGTGGGCAATACTGGTCTGGAATGGTTGGCAGGGTTGAGACTGGGCCCAGGGTTGGATGTGGGCATGGTAGGTTGGGCTAGGCCTAGAATCGAGGGCATAGTATGGCTAATGGTCAGACTTGTAACAGGGAAGGTGGGTATGGAGTCGGTGTGGGAATGGCTGGCGCTAAGTGTGGGATCATAAATGGTTGGTTGCCGCTAAATTTACTCTAATCAACGAAAATAGTAGGGAGCAGTGACCAATGAAAACAGGTTACCGAGACCAATGATGGGGGAAATTTTGAAATCATATGGCTCCCATGGACTATTCAGCTCATTATAAATGAACACTTAGCTGAGGATGGACTGACATTCACATAGATACAGAAACCAGACAGTTTTGAGTTGTCATTTTGGTTGCATTGAAATTGGTGGTAAAATTCAGTTGATACACCTCTCTGGAAGCAGTTCTATCAGTTTTTAAAGGTAGTAATGTGAGGGATGTTGCAAATAAAGTCTTACAAAAAGAGTATAGCTTTTTTGCATGGTAAAATGTTAGGAAGTTATCTGTATAATACATACTTTTGATGGAGGAGAGAATCTAATGGCAGCTTTCACATGTTAATTAGTCAAAGAAATTGTTACAAGACAACAACTATAAGCATTTAAGATGAAATGGAGATAATGGCTGATACAATGCCACTGTTGGTCATCAGATATTTATTTTGAGAGTTCAGAGCCTCAATATTTGCAGGGAGGCAGGGAGGGAGCAGGGACGCATGTTTGTGGCTGGAAATGCTGGCAACGCGGAGGATTGAACAGCAGGACCTCATTATCATTTTTTTAAACTCCATTTCCCGGCTGGTAGCCGGCCAGATTGAGAGGCTGGCCGGCTGCCAGGCGGAAAGCCTGCTGTACAAGGTCACAGCCGGGGACCCTAGGGGCCTCGGCAGTCAGAAAAGATAAGGGCATGGTTGGGGGACGCTCAGAGGGCGCCAAGGAGGGAAAGATTAGGCACACTGGTGGGGGTCAGCTGATCGCAGGGAGAGTCGGCCGATCACTGAGGGGATGTGGGTGGAGGGGGAGGGAGGCAGATCGCGGGGGGTCAGAAGATCGCGGCAGAAGATTTGCTTGGGGGGGCCCGAGGGTAGCACTCTTGCTCCTCCTGGCCCACAAGCAATGCTAGAAAAGCACTTAACTGCTGGAGCCAGCATCTCCCAGCTCCCTTCAGTTGCCAGGTATCTCGAGCCCTGGGATACCCGGCCCACAGCCATTAAATTCAAATTGGCTCGCAAAATCTGTGGAACAGAGCCTTATTTAAATATTATAATCACGGACCTCTCCAGAGCGGGTTACTTGGACGCCCCCCCCCCCCAATCTGCTGCAGTTAAACTGGAAGTAGACATATTTACTGATTTAGCCCCTCCCTCCCCGACCCTCTCGTCCGTCTTGGGGGTAATTTTAACCCACCAAGTGGTCTACATTGAAAGTTTTTTTTTCTCTCCCTAAAATGGCTATTTATAGTACCCCTGATTAATAGTCCCAATTCCTGGGATGAGAGGGTTGTCCTATGATGAGAGACTGAGTAAAATGGGCCTATATTCTCTGGAGTTTAGAAGAATGAAAGGTGATCTCACTGAAGCATATAAGATTCTGAGGGGGCTTGACAGGGTAGATGCTAAGAGGTTGTTTCCCTGGCTGGAGAGTCTAGAACTAGGGTGCATAGTCTCAGGATAAAGGGTCGGCCATTTAAGACTGAGATGAGGAATTTCTTCACTCAGAGGGTTGTGAATCTTTGGTATTCTCTACCCCAGAGGGCTGTGAATGCTGAGTCATTGAATATATTCAAGGCTGAGATAGATAGATTTTTGCACTCTAGGGGAATCTAGGGATATGGGTTCGGGCGGGAAAGTGGAGTTGAGGTCAAAGATCAGCTATGATCTTATTGAATGGCGGAGCAGGCTCGAAGGGCTGTGTGGCCTACTCCTGCTCCTATTTCTTATGTTCTTATGTCATTAGAATCTGTTTGCTTGCAGTTTTCAGTGTGCTGCTAACTGGCTTTGCTCTTCTGTTTGTGATTATATGTTTGTCCTTGCCTGGGTTCTTGCATTGCCAGTGGTGTTGGACGGAACTGGGGCTGGGCATCTGCTGGGAGTAGCATTTTGTCAGAATTTGGGACTCTGCATTTGGAGTTTGTACATCTGAGCTACCTGACAGGGGACCCCATCTACTACAAAAAAGTAAGTGAGTGCTAGGCACATTTATTATGTAGAATAGTACTACCCATATCATAATGCTATATTATAAAATGTAAGATACGACTGAACATGAACTTTCAACTTCTCATACTTAATATGTTGTGGGAGTCTATCAAACAGTTGCTTGGCTCCTGAGAAGCAATATCAATAAGAACTGTTATTTAAAAACCTCAGTTATTGACCAACAGGTCTATCTTGGCATCGAATTTTCATTAAGAAATTTAAGTGATGGGCAATGCTGACACCAAGATTAAAAAGAGCAGGAGAGAATTCAACTGATAGTGGTTATGTGATGCAAAGCTTGGGTTTAAAAGCCTGTAGATTAAAGGAAAAAGGGAAGACTGTCATGGGTACAGTAGTCTTGTGGTATAGTAGTCTTATGGTATAAGATTCACAACCCCAAGATCATGCATTCAAATCCCACTGCATCAAGTTTTAAAATTGAATTAAATAAATCTGGTAATTTGTTGGCTAACACCAGAAAATGACCACAAAAGCAGCCAGATTGTCATAAAAACCCAACTGGTTCACTAATGTCCTTCAGGGATGGAACTTGCCACCCCTACCACATGTGAGTCCCTGGTTTACTCTTAATGCCCTCACGACAAATATGGATGGACAATAAATACAGCCTTTCCAATGTGGCCCACATCCCAAGAATTTAGAAAAGGAAGACTGAGAGATAAGGACTTCCACAGTTCTGAGGGTTCTGGGAAATACTGGTAGGATAGGTTTGATTCATACAATTTTGTGTATGGAGACTTGAAACAAAAATCCTTCAATTAGTGTAATTTTAGCCATGAATTATAAAAAAGGTTAATCTTTTGAGGACAGAAAATATTCATTGCAAATTTTTAATTATGGACATTCACCATAACTGAAAGTATTCTGCAATAGAATTGGAGGTATATATAGAACCCTTGAGCTCTTTTAATTTATAATAATCTTGGAATTAACAAAAATCACAAATTCTGGTTTAGAAGTGATTCTTGAGCAGTCAAACCTGAATCTGCAGTAGCATAGCTGTCTTGATCAGATCAGTGTAGTTCGTCTGAGGCCCAAATGGAATGATTCTTGAACATTCCAATGTCATGTCTGATGAGAATCATTAGTTCTTAGCCACCAGACTTAGCCTATTGACTCACAGCAAGTGCACACCCTGCATACTAATGCATGTTATTGATGTTGATAGGGGGTAGCTTATTTGACCATCTTAGCTCAGGAGAAAGGCAGTACGTAGAGGATAGGCCTGGTATCCTGTAAATTACAGCTTTCCAATCAGATGTTCAGAGGGTTCAAGTCCTAGGACTGCTTGATACTTGAATCTGCTTGTCTTAGTTCCACACTGTAAGTGTGTTTGTGACAGAGTAGCTTTAACAATAGTAATGGTGAAGGCCTGGACTTGGATCACCTGCACTGTTATCTGAAAGAAATGTGAAATGGAAGAAGGTGAGAGAGGTGATTGATAAATTTGTGGAAATAATATGGTAGTAAAAAAACATTGATGATTGAGAATGGGCAGAAGTTGTACCGGGATTGATGAAATACATCTTGAAACTAATTGCAGGTGTTGCACATTCGGAAGTTGTTGCAGAACATGGATAGACCTAATGGTCTGTATCCCAACTACCTTAATCCAAGGACAGGGCGTTGGGGCCAACGTGAGTACTATTTTATACTTCAAGAATAATAATTGTTCACATTACCATGAGGCAGATGTTAGATCATGCTAATTGTGCAAACTGCTTTTGAAATTTAATGCATTTAATTTTTAAAATCCTGTACGATATCTTTTTGTTTCCTGGTGTGCTCCAAGGGTAACTTTGGAAGGCTCTGCTCCCAACATGGAGCCCAGGTAGCACAATACATTCATTGGAAAATCAGAGCTACAACTCTATCTCCACTACCACACTCACCGCTGGTGAGGCCCTGTGCTGGGAGCAGAGCCTTTTAAAATTACACCTTATAGCTGAAAGTAGCCAATTCTGTTTACCTAGCTCTAATTTTCAAAAAAAATTGTATGTTTTTTTTGGGGGTTCATAAGTTAAACTTCTAAGCTCTACTTTGTCAATCTGATGATTAACAATACTGCTTCCCCTTTGCCCCACATGTTACTTTTTACTTTACTTTTTAAAAGAAGACACTGAAACATATGGTCTCTCAAAAGGCTCAACTTATTCTTAGTGCTGCCGAAGAACATTTCTTTTCCCCGCTTTCAAAAGCAGTTGAAATAATTGGAGGAGATCGTGACTTTGTGCAATATTGTAAAACAGGTGACAGCAAGTCAGCAGCCCGTTTTACATCTCTCCCGATTTTTTATTTCCATTGAGTTCATTAGAATTAAAAATCGGGAGCGATGTAAAACGGGCTTCCGACACGCTATATCACCCTTTTATACTATTGCACAAAATCACTATCAACCCCATTCATTTTCATTGTCCAAAATTTACTCAAGATAGATCGTTGGGCAGGCTAACACAAATTATGATAACTGGCTGGCAAATGTAAGTTCAAAAAATTCTGAACCATATTTATGTTCTGGGCCCAGCATTAACTTTGTGCACTCCTGGTTAGGAAATTGGCTGAGCGGCAGGAAATGGAGAGTAAGGAATAATGGGCAGGTACTCAAATTGGCAGAATGTGACTAGTGATGTCCCACAGGGATCTGTGTTGGAGCCTCAGCTACTCACTATTTACTAACAACTTAGATGACGGGATGGAGAGCCACATATCCAAGTTTGCCAATGACACAAAGATAGGCAGCATTGTAAGCAGTGTAGACGAAAATATAAAATTTCAGAGAGATATTAATAGATTAAGTGAATGGGCAAAACTGTGGCAAATGGATTTCAATGTAGGCAAGTGCGAGGTCATCCACTTTGGACCTAAAAAGGATAGATCAGAGTACTTTCTAAATGGTGAAAAGCTCGAAACAGTAGCAGTCCAAAGAGACTTAAGGGTCTATGTACATAGATCATTAAAATGTCATGTACAGGTATAGAAAATAATCAAAAAGGCTAATTGAATGCTGGCCTTTATATCTAGAGGACTAGAATACAATGGGGTAGAAATTATGCTACAGCTATACAAAGCCCTGGTTAGACCACACCTGGAGTACTGTGTTCAGTTCTGGGCACCGCACCTTAGGAAGGATATATTGGCCTAGGAGGGAGTGCAGCATGGATTTACTAGAGTGATACCTGGACTCCAAGGGTTAAATTACGAGGAGAGATGGCATAAAGTAGGGTTGTATTCCCTGGAATTTAGAAGATTAAGGGGTGATTTGATCAAAGTTTTCAAGATATCAAAGGGAATCGATAGGGTAGATAGAGAGAAACTATTTCCACTGGAGTGTAGGAGTAGAAGACAAAGCCTCAAAATTAGAGCCTGGACTTTCAGGAGTGAAGTTAGGAAACACTTTTACACGCAAAGGGTGGTAGAAGTTTGGAACTCTTCTGCACGCGGCAGTTGATGTTAGCTCAATTGTTAATTTTAAATCTGAGATTGATAGATTTTTGTTAATCAAAGGTATTAAGGGATATGGAGCAATGGCGGGTATATGGAGTTAGTTCACAGATCAGCCATGGCGGAACAGGCTCGAGGGGCTAAATGGCCTACTCCTGTTCCTATTTTATGTTGTTTGGTGAATTCCCCTTTTAGAGTGTTAGTGCTGGCTAATAGAATACTTTTCTGATTCTCTATGTTCATGTCCAATACCATGGGATTGGTTCCAATCAAATATAATATGATCCAGATCTAAAATAAAGCGCTCTCTACTACTCCTTAATAACATATATTAAACCAAAACTTCTGGCCAGAAGAACTGCACCTTTCTCATTTTCTATACTAATCATTAATTTGACTTATCTGAGACTCCGGATATGTGCGGAATCGTTTTGCTAAGAGTCCAACTATTAAAAGCTAGGTAGCGACTGTCCAAGTCCTTTTGCATATGTTCCTATTAGCTAAAGTATTAGTAGTTCCCTTACAGTGTAGAAATTGACTAGATCAAAATGATTTAGAAATCAACAAAGCAAATAATGTTAAATTATTAGTGCTGGGTGTTATGAAAAGCGACCCTATTCCCTTCATTGATTTGCTTCATTTCTGTAATTGAACTTTATAGAATGTAACTTCCCTTCCATTCCTTTTTTGTTCCCTTTTTTTCATCTTTTTCATTATTTATTGAGGTTGAAATGGCTCACTAGTAATCTATGTTTGTCCATCAATAGCACCATAACTGACATGTATATTAAATTGGCTTGAAGCCTTATCTTAATACTAGTAATGTAGAAATAATTCTGGTACAGTTCTGTGTTAATTTTGAGTGTGAAACCAAATTAAGGTTTATATTCTGTGTGTAGTATTACTGCAGTGATGGGGCAGTAGCCATTGTGGCATTACAGTTGCAACAGTGATTTAAATTAATGGCCCTGCACGTGGTTAAGTATTATATGCCAAAGGTCAAATCATTAGCAAAAAGACATAATTAGTGTTTGATGTGAAAAAAGTGAATAGTGAATTCCAGGTATGTGGCTTTTTGGAGACATTAGGTGAGTCAGGCAGGCACAAATAGTGTTAATGGGGTCGAAAACAGGCACCATTACGGATTTCTGGGGAGTTCGTTTGCTCATGTCTTTTAATCACAATATCATAGGTACAGCGCAGGAGGAGGCCATTCGGCCCATCGTGTCTGTGCCGGCTCTTTGAAAGAGTTATCCAATTGGCCCCATTCCCCTGCTCTTTCTACATAGCCCAGTAATTTTTTTCCCTTGAAATATTTATCTAATTCCCTTTTGAAAGTTACCGCTGAATCTGCTTCCACCACCCTTTCAGGCAGTGCATTCCAGACCATACAACTCACTGCGTTAAAAAAAATAGTTCCTCGTGTTGCCTCTGGCTCTTTTGCCTATCACCTTAAATCTGTGTCCCCTGGTTACAGACCCTTCTGCCACTGGAAACAGTTTCTCCTTATTTACTCAATCAAAACTGTTCTTGATTTTGATCAAATCTCCCCTTAAACTTCTCTGTTTTAAGAATAACCCCAGCTTCTCCAGTCTTTCCACAGAACTGAAGTCCCTCATCCCTGGTACCATTCTAGTAAATCTTTTCTGCACCCTTCCCAAAGTGTGGTGCCCAGAATTGAACACAAACTCCAGCTGAGGTCTAACCAGTGTTTTATAAAGGTTTAGCTTAACTTCCTTGCTTTTGTACTCTATGCCTCTATTAATAAAGCCCAGGATCCCATATGCTTTTTTAACAGCCTTCTCACCTTGTCCTGCCACCCTCAAAGATTTGTGTATGTGCACCCCCTTGAAAATTGTACCCTTTAGTCTATATTGCCTCGCCTCTCATTCTTCCTATCAAAATGCATCACTTCACATATCTCTGCGTTAAATTTCATCTGCCCATTTCACCAGTCTGTCTATGTCCTCCTGAAATCTGTTACTATCCTCCACATTGTTTACTACATTTCCGAGTTTGGTGTCATCTGCAAACTTTGAAATTGTACCCTCTATACCCAAGTCCAGGTCATTAATAGATATCAAAAAGAGCAGTGGTCTTAATACTGACCCCTGGGGAACATCACTGTATACTTCCCTCTAGTCTGTAAAACAACTGTTCACCACTACTCTCTGCTTTCTGTCCCTTAGCCAATTTTGTATTCATGCCGCCACTGTCCCTTTAACCCCATGGACTTTAACTTTGCTAACAAGTCTATTATGTGGTATTTTATCAAATGCCTTTTGAAAGTCCATACACACAACCGCACTACCCGCTCCGTTATCATGGTGTGTGCTTTTACTTCTCCCGATCTATAACTAAACCATAGTCTGTACATGATTTTACTGTAATTGACAGTACTAGAGTGGAACATTTTATTTTAATCAATGGGCCATTAAAAATGGTTAGCAGCTTGTAACAATTTTGAGACTGCAGAAACATATTAAAGATCAAATGGAAGACGCGATGTCTTTTCGACAGCAACAGGGCTTATATGTTCAATTTCATGAAATTTCTTCTGCTATTACAATGCAAATTACTAGATTACTCCAAAGCATTTAAGATTGTTATAATCAATACCAATTATATTCAGCACACAGGAATTCTAGCTTTTATCAGTGATGAGGTTCAAGTTCATTTGAAATTTTGCAGCTTGTTTAAAGAATAGTTTGCATGTAGTTCTAGATAAAAGTTTCAATATCCTGACATTTTATTTGTTTAACTTAGCTTAATTGAAGCTTAATAAATATGCCCCTCAACTTCTTATCGCCATAAAGTCCTTGTGTTTTCCAGCTTCAACTGCATAGATGCTAGAAATTTCAAAGATTTGTTGTAGGGTACAATTAAAATTTTTGAATTCCAAAATAGAGTTTGGTCTATCCCTACACATATGAGATAATGAACTGGAATAACAATAAACCAGCATTCCAAGTTTATATTACCTAGTCATGCCATTGGTTTGGTTCATTGTCCACTCTTTATTTACTGCCCTATAAAATGTACTGAGATATCTCCCTCTACGTATATTGTTCTATAGAATCGTACATTGTGGGAATGACCTAATGACTAAAAATATATCTGAACAGTCTTGGCATCCCTCCACCGAACTCCCATTTCACCCTTCCCACACTCAATCCTCCCAGCCCCTCAGGAAAAAAAACTGGTAATGATTTTGGTGACCCTCAAAATCTGACACTTCTTGGATAGAACTACTATGTGTTGTCAAAAGAATGAATGCTCAGAGACCATTTTGAGGGAAAAGGATATTTTGAAACATGTTTTCAGAGTTTAGCATGGAAATTTATACAATTACTAAAATAGCTTTTTAGTCTTGAGGAATGGTGCTGTGATTTGATCCTGCAGTTTCCTTGCTCAACTTCTTTTGAACCTTTGAAATTTGGGCAATTCCTAAACTGTATTTTACTTGTTACTTCTGGATTTTGTTCTCTTTTGTTGAACTACAATTAATATTCATTATGCACAGCAATTTTTAAAATTCGTGTCTTTAGCTGATAAATTCTCACTTGAAAAACAAGCGGCCAGCAAGTGGAAATCAGGGTGGGTGTGGCACCTTGGCAGTACTTGGATGTCCAAGACACAACTGATGCAATTTTCAGACGGGCCTGTAAATGAGAGACTAGGCCACCTGACTTTGTAAAGCTACAAATCGGGGTCCCACACCAGTTGCAGGACAAAATTTTCAAATGAACGGAGATTGTGCCGGTTGTGTCCCTTTTTAAGGACTGCTGGAGGCCACTCAAAAAAAAAAACAGCCCAGGAAGTTTTATTTTTCCCAGGAGGAGCATAAGTGGCCCTCAAAAATACTTAGCCCACTTCCAACCTATTTGTGGCCACCCCCCCACCCCTGGGACTGCCTCGCCCTCTCCCAGGCCCGACCTGGGTGCCGAACGTTTTTCCCACCCTCACAGAAACAACAATCCACAGCAGAGTGCCTGCTAAGCATGTGCAGTTTGCCAGTGACATGCTAATGAGGCCCGGGCCTCAGTGGCTTGTGCCGGTGCAAAGAGGCAGGCAGAGCAGCCACTGTGCCAACTGCGCACCAATTTTAGCAGTATTTGAAAACTACCTCCTTTGTTGAACATTTTGCTTTCCCAAAAAAATTGCTGTAGCACATCCATCCAAGAGAGAAAAATAAAGAGTGCCTTAGATACAAATAATACACAAAATAAAAAGAGGCATCACCATGAACATTGTGCATGTGAACTGTTTGTAATTTGTACAGCAGATGTTTCCCATTTAGACAACTGATATAACTGTCTGAAAAGATAGCAGTGTCTCCATTATGGACATAGCGGGATAGATTTTCCTTTTATTGCATTTTTGCATAAAGCATCGCTTAAGTGCAGTGCATAGAGGATAATTGGGCAGGGAGGATCACACGCCTGTCGTGAAGCCTGTGCAATTTTTCTGCCCGTTTATTTAAATAGACAGAAAATTGGGCATACGATCCTTCCTGCTCGATTTTCCTCAATGCACTGTGCTCAGACAATCCTTTATATTCAAATGTAATGTGAGGAAAATCTGCTCTAGTCCATCATGCTTTAAATTATTGGTTTTGTCTGCCATGGTGGATAATACAGCATGCCCAGTGCAGTGTAGTCTGCCTAAGCCAAGCATGGGATTTTACTGCAGTTTTCTTTTTGTCACTGTTGTTGGTAGATTATATTTATTGACATTCAGTGGTACATATTTAACTTTGATAGAATCCACGCATATGGTTCATTTGGAATCTGAGTTATCTATGAATAAAATAATGACTGCTTTAACTAAATCAATGTAGCGTATCCTAAATATCCCATTGAAATTCTTTATCACTTTTGGGATAGGTATCACTATTGTAATTCTCAGGAGAAAAAGTAAATAATGTACTTCGGTGGTACAGAAGGTTGAGCATCTATAAAGTTAACCAGGACTGCTGGTTATTCATGCAGTGTGCCTCAACTAAGTGACTTGCTCTGATTTCAGCTGACATCTGCTAGCTAATGAGGTGATGGGGAGAAAAATGGAAGGTGAAGAGAATATAAATGATTGCTAGATGGAGTACCATGTTACTTCAAAATAAAATGTTTTCATTGTCATTTTTTTTTTACTTTATCAATCCATTCTACACAGAAAATTCCTTTGGACCGACAGTATGTAAGTTTCCACAGTCTACCTTAATTGCTGCATTGGACCCAGTCAGCTAGTCACATCCTCTATATGCTTCTAGTACCCGCCCTCCATAGATTTAGCAAACCCATTAAGCTTCAATTTCATTGTCCTCTAAAAAGTGTTGCTGATGGTGCAAATGAAAGATCAATTACATTCTAAAAAGTTCTATTATGCTGACATTATATTATCAGAGAATATTTGTGTACATGTATTTGTATATAAACTATGGTAAACAGCACCAAGTCCACACTGGTCAAAGTCACCAAGGAGGCTGTGATTGCAGTACAGTATACCTCTTGTCCTCCTAGACCTCTCCGCAGCACTGGGCACACCCTCCTCCTTCATCTTTTCTCTCTTGTGGTCCATCTCAGTGGCACTGCCCGAGCTTGGTTCCACTCCTACCTGTTCCAACAAAGCCAGTGTGCTTTCTGTATGCTGTCATGAGGTATGTCATACAGGTAGAATATATAAACCCAAATGCTCAAAGAATTTTAAGAACTAGCAGGCAGTCCTGGAACACTTATCGTTTTGATCCTTTTGATGTACGTGCCATTCTTTTGAAGTGAAGCACACAGAATTCATGGAGCCGTAATACCTGAGTAAACAGTTTTATGATAACTTGTGACATCTGCATCACCACCTGCAGCTCCCACGCATAGCAACCAGCCTATTTTAACATGTAACGATGATCAGAAATTATATTTTAGTCAGCCTTTGCTCCAGACAAATCATAAACTATTCCTGAGGAGTATCACATAGAATGCTAATGAGAAGGTAATGTCTGCAATCACTTGTTAGTTTGAACAGTTCGTTGTCTGTAGCCCAGGCACCACAACGTGGTGGACACCTTGTCATCCTAATTCACAATTATTAAATGAACACAATCTAATTCACACCCAGATCAAGAGGAAATTGAAGTTAGATGACTGTAATGCATTTAAGGGGAAGGGAGATAAGTACATGAGGGAGAAAGGAATAAAAGGTTATGCTGATAGGGTTAGATGAAGTAGGGTGGGAAGAGGCACGTCTGGAGCATAAACACCGGCATAGACCAGTGTTTATGGCCTGTTTCTATGCTGTAAATTATATGTCATTCTCTGTAAAATTACCTAGATTTTCTCATTGTAACATTGACAGTAAGCCAGTTTAGATTTTAGCAAAAAGAGTTAACAGAAGCACCGATGGAACAGAAGTTCTATTCATGTGCCAGGTTGTTTGTGTCCATCATCTGACCCTCAAGATTAGATTATTTCATTGAAGTGCCTCTGGGTGCCTTTTTGTAATAAGCACTGTTTATGACATGTCTTTATTTTGTTTTTAGGCCAATTTTTGTGCCAGCAGGAATTGTCACTGTGAATGCTGACTGAAATGGGTTATATGATAACATTCTTTATGAAGGATTAATATAAGGAAAATACCAAGATGAAGCTTTTTTATTGCCCTTATGCTAAAATTAACTTAATTTTATTCTTGCCTCATGTTAACATTATTATTTAACTTGCTCACATTTCCCCTCATCATAAGCGCTGCATTTTCTACATGATTCATATTCTCAGCTAACTGGTTTAGTTTAAAAGAAAATAAAAATGAATAAATGTACTTATTTTTAAGAATAATCCTTGTATTGTTGAAATAATTTCCAATAGATGTAGGTGCAATTTTATGGCTAATAATTATACTTCATCTACTTAATACAATTTCAGTTACAAAAATGTTTTGTGATGAAGTTGTAATTAAAATCCACCTATCTGGATGGATTTAAGATTCCAGTCAGGTGCATGTGTGTTTTTCCCACAAGAAAAACAAATAGAAAGAAAAGTTCTGTGCTTATATTGATACAACTTTTTTAAAAAAACAAGTTTTATCTTGAAATCTGGCAGTTCTAAAATAGGAAAGTAGATGCCATTATGTTACCCTAGATGCATATACTACTGATTAGTTGAGCCATTATCTTTGAGATTTGTTTTACTACTGTCTGCTAATTAATGTGAAAAGGCAATAGTGTTTGGTGGTTCATTGGGCAACAAAGGGGATTGTTGCACACTTAAATCCTTAAGCAGAAACTGTAGCCTGTCCAAAATTGTAAAAAGATTTGTTTTTAAAATATTGACTCTTGTACTGGGGCTTATACAGTAGAGTTGACCCTTCAAGTTACTGAAGTGTTGTAATTTACAGCTAAAGCCCTAATTAATTACAGTGACATTAAAGCTCAGAGCCAAAAAAACAAGGGAAATGTAGGACTCATTTCCACTGCTGTGGTGCCTCCTGGGAACAGAGGGATGATAGAGTAAAGTTGTGCCTGCATAGTCCCTCGCAACTCTTGATGCCTGCTGCCTGGGGAAAAAATAATTCAGTTTTCATCCATTTCCTGGAAGAGCTCACTCATGCTACAATATGGTTCCATGGCAGCCTTCCAGTATCTCACCTAAGTGGTCATTCTTCATGTGTAACTGTTGTAAATGTTGGCAGACTATTTGACTATGGAGTGCCTCACAGCTGAACCCATTACGCTGATCACTTTCCAGCAGGGATTTCAGTGGATAATGATCAAGAGTGGGAGCCCTGACTGATTTACTAGCCACAGGTGCTAAAGCCACATGTAGCCCCAATTGCTATCCCACGTCTGCACTTATAAAACAGTAGACCTTTTTTTGGCCATAGCCTTTATTGTAGTATCAAATCTTAATTTTACTATAATCACTAGAAAATCTTTCCTCCACATTAGTAATCAGTTCTTGTAGATGGCTAAATACTAAATCTGTTCTCTGTCCTCTGCTCGCTCCACAGATACTGCCTGACCTCCTGAGTGTTTCCAGCTTTCTGTTTTTATTACAGCATCCTCTATAGTACTCTGCTTCACATGATATATTAGGAAACAATCACAGAATGCCTCTGAAATTACTTGTATTTTAGCCCTTCTCTTAATTCTGGCTTGAAGGTTTTACCTACTTTATCTCCTGGTTATTTCTGTGATGCCAGTAATGCCAATATTTTTGATATCTGCAAATATCTTTAATTCCAAAAATTTATTTCTGGTGCTCTTTGTGTTAGTGCATAAATATTTATAAACATTTTTTTCTTTCTCCTGAATAAAATTATTTCTTCCTCCTTCATGATCAGCCATACCATTTGCTCATGTATGTTTACCAAAGTATTCGCAGCTCCCCAAATCTAGGTTAAATGATTAACAGTTAGTGTTTTGATTTGTATTAACAGCTTATCTTTCCATCTGATTATGTGCAGCAACCATTTTCCAAACCATCCCATCATATATTTTTTTCCTGTGTGTCTTGACAGTTTTGTCTGCTCTTTGAGTACTTTCCTTTCTCTTTCAGTAGTTTAAATTGATCAAATTTCTAGTTCGATTACAATACAAATTACTTAATCCACCTGACTAAAGTAACAGCAACTAACGTTGTACCGCTGGATAAAAAATATATGATCTAGTTTTGGATGTAAATTTCGGTTTTTCGTTTCTGTGCAGATCATACCTCTGTGGGTGGGCTAGGAGACAGTTTTTACGAATACTTGCTGAAAGCTTGGCTGGTATCTGATAAGACTGATACAGAAGCGAGGAAAATGTACGATGATGCCATGCAGGTAAAATAAAACATGCTTTTACTGCACTGAATGTGATTTTGGGACATTCTATATGGGGCATGCAAATTTATAATTGGGTAGCAAGAATACATATTTATATTAATGCGCTTAGTACTGCTGACCTTAGTACTACTTCACTCAGAGGGTTTTGAATCTTTGGAATTCTCTACCCCAGAGGGCTGTGGATGCTCAGTCGTTGAGTATATTCAAGGCTGAGGTCAATAGATTTTTGGAATATAAGGGAATCAAGGGCTATGGGGATCGGGCAGGTAAATGGAGTTGAGGACGAAGATCAGCCATGATATTGAATGGCGGAGCAGGTTCTAGGAGCCTTATGGCTTACTCCTGCTCCTATTTCTTACATTTTTATGACCTATTCTCAGGTTGCAATACAAGTGTCAACTCAGTTTCACCAATTCTCGGTTGAGTTGGTGTATTGAGTGATGTTCTGTGGCAGTGAGGGTTTATGAAATTAAATCTTATACTGTATATTTGGATAACCTACTGTTTTCTGATATCCTGGGTCCAAAATAAGAGGATGTTGTGATTAGTGACTAGTGCAATCTTTAAGCTTATGGGCTTAGAATATTTTAGCATTTGTAATTGCAAACCCACAATGTTTGTTTGAAAAAAAACTGGACACAGTTGACGTCACAATTTTTTCTTCATGCCAAGGACTTGAATAATGTTGTGGTGTTGATTTTAATTTAAAAGGGAGTTCACCAAGGTTAGAAATCTTCCTTCAGCATGGAGCCGCTAGGGCAGAGATGGAATTGATGTGTTAATGAACCAGGCATTGAAATTGTTTCCCATGATGATCGGGGACAATAGGGGAGTCATTTTCTCATCTCAGGTGCTCCCAGCAAACAAAATAGCACTGTAGAGGTTTGAAAAATCCCTTCCTTTTGAATTTTTCACGAAGCTAAATTCAGAGGGAGGGGGCATTGTAGCAGTCTTGATTGGCAGCTCTCTGACCAAACCCCAAACAGGAGAAGGGGTCAGGAATCAAGTTGTAACTTCCTGTGAGTCAGGAAGGAAGAGAACCAAGACCCACATGTTGAGAAGCCAGTTGGCAAGATCTGCTGAGAGGGAGAGCTGGCCATGACCTGCATATGCCTTGGTCTGAGTCAATGCTAAGACGGACTAAAAGCAAGTGTATTTAGCTCACTAATTGGGATAGGGCTGTGTGGTTTATTATTTTTCTTAATCATACGGACTTAACAGAAGTCAGTTGGTGTAAGTGAGATTTTGTTACATCTGTTACTGTATGTTCACTTGCTGTCTGGCCACTAAGTGTTTCTCAGTCCACACATGTGGAAGGCTCTATCCAATTTAGATCACAAGAGGATCCTATTGTGTCTTTGGTTTATGCTATCATATAATTCTAAACAATTTTACAACACCAAGTTATAGTCCAGCAATTTTATTTTAAATTCACAAGCTTTCGGAGGCTTCCTCCTTCGTCAGGTGAACGATGTGAAAAATCGTTCACCTGACGAAGGAGGAAGCCTCCGAAAGCTTGTGAATTTAAAATAAAATTGCTGGACTATAACTTGGTGTTGTAAAATTGTTTACAATTGTCAACCCCAGTCCATCACCGGCATCTCCACATCATATAATTCAATATAAGGCAGTATAGGCACACTCTTGAAGTTAAGACACTCAGATTATTTACAAAAGTAACCAGCACCGCTGTACATGAGAGAATATCCAAGGCAGACCTGAAATTTGTAGCAGTTGGATATTGCCTTTCTAATCTTGTGTTTAAATTTCTGGCAGGCTATTGAAAAGCATCTGATCAGGAAGTCAAACAGTGGCATGACTTTTATTGGAGAATGGAAGAACGGTCACCTGGAGAGAAAAATGGGCCACTTGACATGTTTTGCTGGAGGAATGTTTGCTCTAGGAGCAGATGGGTCCCCGGATGATAAAGCAGGTCATTACCTACAGCTTGGTGCTGAAATTGCTCACACGTGTCATCAGTCATATGACAGAACAGGTAAGATACAGCTGTCTGGCAGAAGCATTATGATTATACCTCACAACTTTTGCTGATAATTTTGTACATCAACTAAGTATTTTTGTGGCTGTACCTCCAGTATTTGATGGAGTGCTTTTTGGTGTTATCTGAATACAATGTTAATTAGTGTATTATATTTTCAATTTTAGGACCTGATCCACAACTTTCTTGGGTAGTGTTCATGAAAGTCTTATTTGTCTAGTGGGGAATTAGATGATAAATCTATACGAATAGCCTTTTAATGGTTGTTAAAATGAGATTTGAACTGAGATGCAAGTGAAAGGCCAGCAGTTGGGATTAATAGCTTCTCACAGTTAAGGATTTTAAGTAAAATTAATTTGACCAACTTCAACCTGATGGACATGAGTATACAGTATATAATTTGGTTTTGATTAGTATGTATTAGATAGCTTCACTGAGAATAAGGATGAATAGCGTGGGGACTAGCAATTTCATGAGTTCAGAAAGGTATGTCTTTCCACGCTTGGAGTTTGGCAGCTTAGACAAAGCTCTGAACTTTTTTAAAACTGCCATCAAACAGCAAGCACCTAAGGTTCTACCCATCAGATGAGGATCCTCTATTGGGATACCCCAGAAGGATACCGAAGTGTTCCTCCCCATGCTACATCAACTGTTTTTCTGTTTTGCACATTATCAACTAATAAGCTGAACATGTAAAATGTTTGATTGATCATTTCTAAGATAGTCAAACAATGAATGCCAGAACGTTCATGGATGGTCTGAGATGCATCTACTAGGTACAGTAAAAGTATTGGACACTTAATAGTTGAATGTGACATGTGGATGCATGGTATGTGTCTTTCTGGGTATCTAATAGAGGATGTACATCCATTAGATAGAACCCTAAATCCTTGCTATTTGATGAGTGGTCCATAAGAATTTCTCCTGATTTAGCCACTGATTTTCTGTCACTGAGTAGTTTTCCATAGAATACATATCCATGCAATATTTTTAGGGAGGAATTGTTTCCACAAAGTAGATATACATATGCATACACCATGGGTGGGTTAAGTGGGACATTAACTATTTAGTTGCCTCCTACTCTTATCCCGTCTAGCAGTTAAAGAAGCATTGGCATGGATCAAAACCCTGTAATTGAGGTGATTGATAGTTTACTAGCACTTTTGCAGCAGGATGGAGTTAAATGGGAAATTATCACTGACAAGCAGAAGTCGTGCTTGGTGCTGACCTGAATGTGTTTCTTGGATGTGTAACTTCACTGTAGGATATTCTGCATTTATGCAGCCTAATATTAGTGCAAAGAGCAGAGGAGGAAGATTGTTGCACAGTATCCACAGAGCTGTGCAACTAAGTTTGATGCAGGGTTTCTTAGCAGACTGTAAGGAGCAGAAGGTACATGGCCTCCTAGTTGGAATGGTTAATTTTATAGCCAATTGTACTGTATTAAAGCTAAGATATTTAGGCAGGAAAAAGACTAGCATTTTTATAGCATCTCATAGTACCTCAAATTTTTGGTATATAATGAATTACTTTGAAGTGCAGTAAATCTCATGTAGGCAAATGCAACAGCCATTTTATGCATAACAAAATCCTATAAACAGCTGCCTAGTTGAATGGCTTTTTTGCATCCAATTGGTAGTGCAATTGATTCCTGAATAATTAATTGACATCTTGCATTATTGATGGAGTCTGGTCAATATTTATTGATTTGGGGATTTTGGAGTCACAGTTTAGAAACAAGATTGGCCTTTATGAAGTGCAATCTAGACCATCTTTTTTTAATATCCACTTCATTCCAGAAATCAACTATAGATTTGGTCCTAACCATTGCGTTGGTTGATATATATTGGAATTTTTTTTGATAATCTTTTCTGTGAAAAAAATGTGGAGACAGTTAAATTTAAAAGTTATATTTTAAAGAAATGTGTATTCACACAATTGTTTTAAGAAATGGCATCAAGACAAAAGGTGGTTAAATGCTAACGAGTTAGATTTGAAGTTCTTTCTTTGAGAAAAGAACTAACTTGCATTTATATAGTGCCATTCACAATCCTAAGACATCCCAAAGCGTTTAACAACCAATGAAGTATGTTTGAAGTGTTGTAATGTAGGAAACGCAGCAGCTAATTTGCATACAGTAAGGTCCCACAAGGAGCAATGAAATAAATGACCAGATCATTTGTTTTTAAATGTTGGTTCAGGGATAATTATTAGCTAGGACACTGGGAGAACTCTCCTGCTCTTTGAATAGTGCCATGGGATCTTTAACGTCTACCTGAGAGGGCAGACAAGGCCTCAGTTTAATGTCTAATCCGAAAGATGACATCTCCGACAGTGCAGTATTCCCTTGGTACTGGTCAGCCTAGATTATATGGTCAAGTCTCTGGAGTGGTGACTTGACCCCACAACCCTCCGACTCATAGGCGAGAGTGCTACCAGTGAGCCAAGGCTGACATGGATTGTTAATGATAAGCAGTTCATTAGCTGGCTCAGTAATCAATAAGCACCTCACACCCATTTTGTTGGGAGATCCCTGGTCACGGGGATTCAGCAGGAGTTGTCTGGCATAGGCCTTTCTCTTGGGTTGTGAACACGGTGATTTTTTTTTAAATAGCGATACAGACAGTCAGTCAGATTTTTAAATAAAAAGCTGAGGGTAAGCTTTTGCCGGACTCGGGAGGTTAGAATGCAGAAATTATTTTATTTAAGTCAAGCAAGATGACCCACTGATATGGGGAAGTATAGTGTGTTTATTATTTTGTATTATTACATAAAGACAAGTTGTACTGATTGAATTAAGTGAGTCCGATAATAACTGTTGCTTTGTATGTTCACCTACTGTGAAATAAAGCAGCTTAATGATTTGTATCTGTCCACGTCTTACCATGTGTTTTCTCAGTCGTCTTTGAAAAGATTGCATTGACATATGCAAAAGACATGAATGTCCAGTTCAGATCACGGGGCTACTATTGTTACACGCATGATTTACACTATTGAAAAGTTAGATATTGGGCTATATGGGCACACCCCTAAACTTAAGACTCTCAGGCTGTATACAGGGGTGACAAATACCACTGTACACAAAAGAATATCTAATGCAAGACCCTAAACTTGTAACAGTCACCTCAAGCAACACTTTCGGGGCTAATTTCTTGCAGAAGTTGGATAGAAATTTGTTTGGCCCAGGTGCTTTTGCTGCTCCTAATAGATCTGCATAAATATGCTGGTGGACGAGCTATTGAATCACTGGAATCATGCTCTCCAACCTACTTCTTCATGCACATGACAAGAATAGCCTGGTTGTCCTGCTTTACTGACTAAAGGGGGATCAGGTGCTTGATGTTGCTGGTAAAAGTTCAGTTCCTTTTGAACCTACTGCAGGGTCCTGTTTATATGCTGACTTGTCTGGCTTATTTTGTCCAAGGGCCTTAATTTTTTTCCAGAGCTTTGAACGGTACTTAATCGGTGCTGGGAATGATAGTGCAAAATAGAATTTGTTTTATTACAAGTCATTACCATCCCTTACTTTGATCACCAAGTTCAGTTTTTAAAAAAAAAAACAATTTGGAAAAGACATACTAAAATAATTGATACTGGTTGTATACATCAGAAAATAAAACATATGACTTCTGAGTGTAGGCATCTACCACAGTGAGGAATTATCTAATAATGTTTTTCAGCCATTCTTAGTAAGGAAGGTTAAAACCTTGAGAATTCTGGTGTAAACTATTGAGTTTTTTGATTTGCTCATTTTATTTGTTAATATGTGAATTTGTTTTTCTCCCATCTCCCTCTTTTTTTAAAAAACAGTGCTAAAGTTGGGCCCTGAGGCATTCAAATTTGATGGTGGGACAGAGGCAGTGGCATTGAGACAAAATGAAAAATACTACATCCTCCGGCCAGAAGTGATAGAAACCTACTGGTACATGTGGAGATTCACGCATGACCCCAAATATAGGCAATGGGGCTGGGAGGCAGCTCAGGTGAGAAATGCAAAATCACAAAATGGAGAAAAAAGTAACTTTCAGGTGGCATTGACTTTAAAAAGTACCATTAACAAAAGTAATCTTTATGTGATAATAGCTATTTTTTCCACTAGTTTGTTACATTAAAAAATCCTGAGTATAACTGTACCCATGTATATGTACCTCTTGGTTCAATGACTTTCCCTAGCTGCACTAGAGCCCATCTTGTCCACATTGGTTATTTATACTGACACACTTGCGATCTTTCCTTTCCTCCTTTCCTCTCTCTTTCTTGTCTTTCTCTTCCTCATGCTCTTTTTCTTCTCTTCCTCATGCTCCTTTGTTCATTTACAGCTAGATTTGGTCACTCATCACCAGTTGCAAGTATTTCCTGTTCATTGTGGAAGATGTAATATTTGCCTACACTTGTGTTTTTTTGAAAGCTTTGAAATTATGGGAGGGGAAATACTGTTATCTTGCCTGTGCTTCCAGTTTAATATCACAAACACAATACACATTGTATTCGATTCTGTTTAATGGTGGTTTCTAATATAAGAAATAAGTGCCTTGTTCATGAATAGTTACTTAGATATTTGTAGTCACCCAGCTGTCATATTGCTATGCATAAGGGGTCATCTTGCAGGGATACGACTTCCAGATATCTTACCCCACATACTTCAATTTAGCTCTTTGAAAACTGCACCAGCATTTAAAAATAATGGCCCAGAATTTGCTGGAGCAGGGCATCTTGCTGCGGCACTGTTAGTTAGACTTTTTCTCTCACCCTTCAGCTGGAAAATTTTTTGATCCTCAAATTGCTGGAAGTGTATGCTGATAACTGTATGGCGAGGTCAACAGGGCATCTGGGACCTTGGTGAACAGCGGGACCAACAGGTTATCTCCTTAACTAATGAGATTTAAGGGTTGAGAAAGAAACAGAGGAACGATGAAGAAGGGGCGAATTAGTCAAATCAGGGACCGAAAGAAAAATAAAGTAAAGAAAGGTTGGTTTAAAAGAGAAAGAGATGGAAAAAATTAAAACATTTTAAATATTAAAAATCTCTAAGAACAATTTACTCCCTGCAGGAATGTGATGCCACAGTTTCAACTGTTCTCTTTCTGGGCTGGAGAGGTTGAGTGGCGTTGCAGGAACATAAATCTCGTCATTAAAAGGGTCCTTACGCTGTTAAGTACCAGCCCTAACTTTCTGCGGCGAGTTTAATTGGTAACTAACGCGCAAATGCAGCAATTTCTTGAAACTCATTGGGAGGTTGACGGCAAGTAACCGTTTTCGTGAGGCTAATGGCGGAGCTGCGCAAATCATTCAGTAATTTGTGCCGATTCGTAACTCACGGTGTATCTCTTCCTCACCACAAATTGCTGAACAATTTACAAACTAATAACGGCATGTACATTTAACTTGCTGCTATTTTGCCAGCAAATTCTGGCCCAATAAAAATGCTGAAAAAGCACTTGAGCTTTAAAAAATAAAACACCCTTTGAATAAATCTACCCTCCCTCTTCGTCTGCCTCCTCCCCACTGTGACTATACTCCCTCACCAACCCATGGGTCTGAAATGCAAAGCCAGTCTCTAGGAACACAACTTTTGGGAGTGCAGCTGAGGGCCTGGATATTCTGGTCCAGTTATGGCAGGAGTGGTAGAGAACATCAGGACAAGTATCTGCTTGTAACAAGGTTAAAGAATAACACCCACGCAAATTGGTAGCCAGGAGTAGATAGTCAAACTATTCCAGGATGGGTGGTGCTTTGGATAAACGCAGCACCTTATCTTGGAACTGTAGCTAGGATGTCTTATAGGTGAGTAAATAACAGTGCCACCTACATTGGAGACCAAGTTTGAGGAGCTCAGAGCTTATAAAATAAAAGGTAAGTTTAATTGTGATGGAAGCGATGTGACGGAGGCATGGCAGGAAAGTGTTACAAGAAGTAGCTGTGACACTTTTAATATATTATCAATATTGTGAGAGTAAGCCTAACTCTCAAATCTGAAATAGACCTCTTGATCTGCATCAAATCCTTTCATGTTTAATGGTGTCTGGCATCAAGGCAATCTGACTCCAGAGGTAATGCTGCTTTTATAGTTCTCTGGTGCCCAAAGGAATGCTTTTAGTTCAGTTTACAGTATAAGCTTGAACTCCGTCATGAGCATAAAATATCAATAAGGTACATGGGGGCTTTGGTCCCCCATGGTAAGATGTCACTAGTACTCGCCCATTAATGCTGATGGGACAGAATTGATTGGAATGTTGTGGTTTCAGTGATAATTGTGAAACTTTCCTGACAAGTTATAAATATTAGAGGCAACTTCATCCACAATTCGTCCATCAAAACTGAACACCGCAAATTTTCCCCCAAAAATGAAATTTACTGCTGTTCAGGCTAGTTACAATTTAAATGAAACTCCTGCAGTTGTTGAGAAGCACTTCTCATTTTTAAATTTCTTCAGTTAGGATGCTTCAGATATAATAAAGGCAGTTAGTCTTCTAAATTATTTTCAGCAAAAAGTTTAAGACCCAATTGTGTTTCTGATTAGAGAATGTTTGATGTGCCTGCAGTTACTGGTATTTTGCAGAAAGACTATTAGATATTTTCAGTTGTTGCACCTTGACATTCTTAGATTTGTTTATATAATTATGAATACATGCTTCATTTCCAGCTTCTAGCCAGCAGAAGCTTTGTGTTGATACTTCTGTAGTACATGCAATTACCCCAGGAATCTAAAAAATAAGTGTGAAACCGTATTTTGATAAGCATGCTTCTATTTTCAGGCTATCGACAAGTACTGCAGGGTAATCGGGGGATTTTCGGGTGTTAAAGATGTCTACTCCTCGTCGCCAGCCTATGATGATGTGCAACAAAGTTTCTTCTTGGCTGAAACACTAAAGTGAGCAAACAACCAGTATTTAAACCTAGCTGGCTGGATTTCTTCTAGTAACTGCTGTAAACCATATTCTGTGTTCACAGTATTACTTTATAAAAATGAGAGTCTTCCACTGGACATGAGACTTTAAAAAAAAAAAAAAAAAATCTGCTTTGATATCAATCTTTCCTGAGTTGTTTTAAAGTATGAAAACTAATTCTATGCAGTATTGAAGATATTGCCACTTTATCATTTGACCCCTCTAATAATGGGATGGTACATGAAGTAACATAGGTTGTACTTTCCTAAATGTCAGCTCCCCCTCTCTCTTCCCGCCCCCCAAAGATTGAATCATTCATTGTCCGTTCTTGCTTCTAAATAAATTAAAAGCATATATACTATTGAGAATGGCTGAAAACAGACCCTAGCAGCTATCCTTTGCTCTTTTTACATACATAAAATTGCCTAGTTATTGATAGAAATAATAACTTTATTTACTCTCTGCCATCTCTATTAAATGAACAGTGTTATCATTTTCTAGTCTTTATTTTTGGATCTTGGAGGTGCCAATGTATATGCAGTGATATACCTTTGCTAGGACTTGATACAGCTGACTGCTCCTTCATACTGAGTGTGTGGCAACAAGAAGTTTCAGTATTCCTAGGGTACGATTATTAAGTGAAATTGTCTTTAGTCATTTTTAGAATTTACAGCTAAAATTAATAAAGCAAAGACTTTTCAACTAAGCTGGTGTTTTTTAAAAAAAATGAAATTGTTAAAATTCATGGTTATTTAGAATTCAGTCTGCCTGCCGTTACCTGTGAATGTTGAAACTTGTTGCAGCTGCATGCATTGTATGAAGGGGCATTTCCTGCGTTAACGTCATGTTGCAGCAAAAGTACATTATAAATGCCATATGAAAATTGAAGGGACCGTTGAATGGCATGATTGCGTGACGAGTAAAGAAAGTTCCTTTTTCTATCATATTAGATTGGCCTTTTATAAGTTTCTGGAATGACAATGAGGCACCACATTTTTGGCCCCTGGAGTAGTTTCTTAAGGTATTCCTTCATACAATATTTCTAGGGTTTTATCTTTTCAAAAGCCAACAAAAATATTCCTGTTGTACTTCTGTTTATAAAGCTGTTAGTTCCATCTGCTGGTCACTGAGAGCTAAGCGTAGGTATTATGTTAATAAATAGCGCAGAGAGTTCTGTTTGATGAGAATCAAAATTAGCAACAGAGATTCTAGTGGATGGGTGAAGTTAGTCAGTGTTATATAATATCCTAGGCTTTTAGAAAGAAAGAACACACACATTTGCATTTATATAGCGCCTTTCATGACCGCAGGACATCCCAAAGCTCTTTGCACCCAAGTCAGTACTTTTGAAATGTAGTCATGCAGCAGGCCAATTTGTGCGCAGAAAGGTCTCTCAAACAGCAATGATAATCTATGTTAGTGACTTTGGTTGAGGGATAAATATTGGTCAGAACACTGAATTACCCTGCTCTTCTTGAAATAGTGCCAAGGGATCTTTTATGTCAGAGATTCCCAAATTCACCTTATCTGTTTAATTCTGTTTGAAGACTGTTCTTTGCATTTTTTGTCCATTTCGCCACAAGCAACAGTAGGAGGGATACTGGGGTGATTGGTCATGTTATGTCCCCCCTCCCAACACCTGACACAGCAACTGGTGAGGGTGGCCAATAGAGAGCGAGTGCGAGCGGGAGGCACAGATGAGGTGGGCTCCATGTATTGTAGATAGAAACCGTGAAATTTCAATCCATTGATTTAACTGCAAACCTGGACAAGCAAACTGCCAGCCAACAAAGTTTGGAAAAGAGACCAAGGTAATCAGCACATTGTCCAGGCTGAAATGTGAAAAATGGTCACTAAGGCAAGCTGCAGGAGGACGGGTGGTGCTGATAGAATTGTACCCCAGTGTGAGCTGTTACCTTCAGGAGGTAAGGGGAGAAAAGGTGGCTAAGATGAATTAACAATCTGCCATCACTGCCTTAAGTTTTGTAAGGAATCTTACAACACCAGGTTATAGTCCAACAGTTTTATTTGAAAATCACAAGCTTTCGGAGGCTTTCTCCTTCGTCAGGCGAGTGTGGCGAAGGAGAAAGCCTCCGAAAGCTTGTGATTTTCAAATAAAACTGTTGGACTATAACCTGGTGTTGTAAGATTCCTTACATTTGTCCACCCCAGTCCATCACCGGCATCTCCACATTAAGTTTTGTATACCTGTAATTTTATGTGGATAAAGTTTACACAATTATAGATCTACAAACACTGCTATAGTAATATACAATAACAGAACTTGATAGAATTTTTTATTTGGACAGTTTTAGTAACTCTTACCAATGGGGGAGCCGAGTGATAGAGAATGTATCCATTTGTGAGGATCATGTTACGTTAGAGTTTTTGGTCATTTTCACTTTGTGTAGTAATGACTGAGTTTGTTTTCAGGCCTGTGGAAAGAAATGGCCCTTATGCAGCCATCTCCTCTCTAGAATGTAATTAATATTTTGGGTCTGGAAATTAACTTCAAAAAAAAATTTACAAACTCAGCAGGATGATGCTTATCACTGAAGAAAACGTCATTTTTGTGCTATAACACCCTTAGCTGAGTGCCATGAGAAAAGCCTTTGCAGTTTTTTGGGGCAAGCCTTTTTTGTCAGAGTGGGGGCAAATGAGAGGTCTTAAGCAATATGTTATGTTAGCTGAGAAATTAAAATTCTCTTGTTCTATGCAAGAATACTGCTTCTTAGAAAAAGGTGGGATATGCATGGGACATGAATCTTAGAAAGGGGGCTCACCAAAAAATGTTTGGGACCTCTGTTTTATGTCCACCTGAGAGGGCAATCAGGGCCTCGGTTTAATGTCTCATGCGAAAAGTGGCAACTCTAACAGTGCAGCAGTCCGCCAGTACTGGGTATCAGCCTAATTCATGTGCTCAAGTCTCTGGTTTGGGCATTAAACCCACAACCCTCTGACTCTGAGGCGAAAGTGCAACCACTGAGCCAAGGCTGACACGTTCAGATAGTTTCCTACAATTTTGCTTATACTGATGAAATGCTGTATTGACTTTATTTTTACAGTATAATTATGCCTGCTATAAGTATGTAATTCTGATTAACTCTTTTACATCACATGCTATGTTTCAAATATTAGCATACACTATAACGTAAGATCTCTCTCTGTAAAAAGCAGCCGTGGGCAGAACATTTTTGGAAAATAAGTTATGTATTTACAGGGTATAACCTAACTCAATATATGGTGGGGCTTTCTTAGCCATAACACTGTTGAATGCTTGGGTCAAAATAAGTTTGCTAAGTTGGAAAATTAATTTCATTTCATGAGTGGGAAAACTGTAACATTCCAATGAGTTGCATAATTTGGCAGTCCCATATTAGTCAGATTTTAATGAAAAATATCCTTTTCCCCCTGTCTCTCGTTTTATTCATCAAGGTGCAAAATGTCAGTGCTGGGGATGGGATTTTTACAACCAGTGTCAGTTTTGCATATTGCCAACATTGTGTTATTTTTTGTACACTATTTTTTAGGTTCAGTTTTAGAAAGAGGGATTCAAGAAAGGTTTCTGACAGATTACATATCAGAGGTGGTTCCCACTCGTCAGACAAATTAGCATAGCATGAGTTTCCATCTGAGCAAGACAAACAATTTCTACTTTGTCAAAATTTCCCTAATTTATATTTTAAGATGGTTGAAATTCAAAAAAATCATACAAACATAACTCATAACTTGTGGATTTGCAACTTTTTCTTTGAAAAAGTTGAGCTGCCTTCAATAAAAATTACATTTTTGCATACCTATGTATTTGCTATGATCTTTGTTTTGAAAGAACTCTACAAGTTTCTCTATTGATACCTTTTGTTAGAGATGTTTATGAATGCTTCCAGTTATCTTTTGTGTAAAGCTGGTTATATTTTCATTCACCAATAGTATTCCTTCTCTGATACTGGCAAGTAAGCACTCCAGTGTATTCCTCTAAAGTGGAGATGTTTCACATTTTCACTATTATAGACATCCCGTGTATAGAATAAAGTGTATTGTCTCCCAATGAAAAGAATACATTGGTTATGTTACATCTTGCTGTAAAAGGGTTGCATAAAAAGGTGTTAGTACAAAATTGAACCTGAGTGAAGGAGAATGCATAACTTTTAAGCACAATTGAGCTCTACAGACTTCTAGAGGCTTCCTGTGGAGAATTTTGTTTATATAGTGCAAATATTCCAGTTTCATGCATAATTTCGTTGTAATAAACGTTGTACTCAATAGTAACTCAGTTGTTAGTGTACCACTCCTTCTAGAACTAAGTCAAACACGCAGGTCCCAGGTTTTATCTGCAGTCTGTGCTGAGTAAACTGATCACTGCTGGGATGAAGGCAGGGAGATGACCTGAAAATTTTAAAATGTTTTATTTCCTGGGTTAATCAGCTTGCTTCATAATGTAAACAGCTGTGTGTTTTTTTTAAATTTCAGGTACCTGTACCTCCTGTTTTCTAGTGATGACCTCTTGCCCTTGGACTATTGGGTTTTCAACACAGAAGCTCACCCTCTTCCTGTTTTACGTTCTATGAACACTTCTCTTTCTGGAAATGTGGCATTTCAATGAGAACTCCGAGACAGCCGGAGGTGAACTTCACTGTTGTATCGTAGTGCTAGCAGGACAAGTGCAACTAATCTGCTGGAAAAAAAATGGATCCTACTCAATAAGACTCGAATGATTTGAGATTAAACTGTGCAGGAATGGTGTGGACTACTGGGATAATACATCTTTCACAGCAGAGTAACTACGAATGTATAAGTTTACAATGGTGTAGTTGGCAATCAGTACAGTACTAATGCTGTACAATGAACATCATGGCAGATGTTCAACGAAAGCTTAACAGCACTAGATGTATGTAAGTAGTACAGGATTTTGTTTTCTCCTGTACTGCCTGAAGCCATTGAAGTCCCTGGTAAGAGTGTAATAGCCTCAGTTTTTAAAGAAACAGTATCCCTTTTGTGGAGTCATCCATACATGGTTCTTCCTAGCAAAAAACAGAAGAGCATTCTATTTTTGTAGGAAAAACCTTGGAAGAGATTGCTTCCTTATTGAACATGAGGGTTTGTTCCAGTTCTGATGTTGCATATGATTGCAGACGTCTTGGAATTGTTGGAATCTTGCCAGTATAAGTGTGCTTGTGGTATTTCTGCACTTGGCAAAATTTCTTTACTCATACAGAAGCCTTTGTGGTCATTTAAAAAAAAAACACCTATTGGTATCACTATTTCAAATATGAAGGCCCAGTTGAACATCAGGTTTGATTTGCTTTGGGAGAACTTTGACTGCCCTTGTAGCATATTTTTCAGTATTGTAGAAAGATGTACTTTTTCCAGGATATTTCCATTCTAATATGGACACAAAATCTAGAGCATTTTGTCAATAGTCTACTGTATTAGCCCCCAACAGATGACTAGTGGCAGAAAGTTGGCACTTCAGTTTAGGCTGAACCATTTCATTGTGGTAAAATGCCTATAAATGTGGCTAATTTTGTTTCTCACCTTGCATTCTGCTTAGATCTTAATTGACTGGTGTTCAAGAGTAATCAGACTGCTCTTCAGCACCAGTGGATGGGGGTCCCACAGAGTGGATCAAAATTTCCTGGAGTTGGTACACATCTTTTACAGTATTGGAGAGATGAACATCTGTGTTGTGAGCATCACTTAATCAAGGTCTGTAAATTTTTTTAAACTTCAGGTTCTTGAATGAAAACCCTGAATGAAACCTACACAAAATTCTCTTGTTGCTTCCACTCCGCATAACCCCCTGCACAATTGGTAAAATGTAAGGTAATCTTACATATTTATTCTATACACTCTGCTCCTCTTAACTCAAATTATCTGATATTTCAGTTTTTTAAGCTCTAAATTCCCACTATGCTGTATTATTTATGTTGCTTAATTCAGATTATTGGGTAATTCAATTATTTAGAGCAGAAAGTGACTTTGAATTAATAGGAGTAGATTGTATGCATAAGTTTAAGTATACTGAAACAAAGGTGTACTCAATGATTAAAAACTCTTGATGTCTCTGAGGATGTTTTTGTTTACTACATTATCCAGTGTTTACTCTCATGATCAAATAGGATTTATCCCCTTCCACCTCTCACCTGATTGTTTGGTTTCCAAGCTGCTCTAAAATGTATATGAGGGATTGAGGAGGAGGGGAAGAGGAATTCTTATATGATCCGTTATTAAAGAAGGATCTACGGCAATAGGAAACGGATTTCTAATATTTACCAGTTCTGGTAAGTGAATCAAATTTGTTGCCTTTCCACCTTCCGTACCCCACATACATACACAGAGCAAGCATGCACGCGCGCACACACACACACACACACTCACTCTTCCTCACTCTTTCCTGGCTAAGAATGTGAGCAGGTGTCAATTCCATTCTGTAATTGGCCACTAACAGATGTACAGCAGCAGCCCGAGTTGCCCCCTTGACCCCATTCTTGCTAAACTGCTGACCACTTAACTTTTCTTACTGGCCTACATGCTAGCTGACATTGTAAATGATTCCCTCTCCTCAAGTTCTGTCCCCTTCCCTTTCAAAACCACTGTCATCATTCCTTCCCGTCAAAAAAAAAATCCACTCTCAACCTCACTGTTTACAAACAACTACACCAGCTCCAATCTTCCTTTGCTGTCCAAAGTCCTTGAACATGTTTCCCAAATTCGGGCCCATTTCTGTCACAGCTCTGTTTGAATCTCTCCAATCAGCTTTCTGACCCTCCTACAGCACTTAAATAGTCCTAACTAAGGTCACAAATTACATCCTCTATGACTGTCACCATGCTGCAGTATCCATTCTCGTTGACGTTGACTTTGACTTCTCTGCAACCTTTGACTCGGTCGATCAAACCATCCTCCTCCAATGTCTTTCCTCCATTATGCAGCTCAGTGGCACTGCCCTCACTTGGTTCCACTCTTACCTATCGGACCCCATATCCTCTCCATCACAAGGACTGCCTACTTGCATCTCTGTAACATTGCCTGCCTCCACCCCTACCTCTCTGCCACTGAAACCATCATCTGCTTCTTTGACCAAACTATTGGTCACCCTTCCTAATATCTCCGCCTTTCACTTGATGGCATGCTGTTCATTGTTTTGATAATGCCTTTGTGAAGTGCTGTGGGTGTTTTTCTACATTAAAGGTGCTATATAAGTGCAAGTTGTTGCTGAATTGATGAACAGGCAATCTGATGCTCTCCCTCCCTCCCCCTCCCCCAAGTAAGAAAGCATTTCATATCTAGAATTTATGTGAACAGTTATGGCTATAATGTTGTACTTTTATGATATAGTGCACTAAAATGCTGTATTTTCTGTAAAATAATTATTCACACAATAGGAGATAATTGCACAATCTGGGTGAATTCTGTAAAGTATTTACAAAAGTTTAATAACATTCATCTTTTTTTTGCTTAACAGGAAAATAATGCGCAATTGTTTGTGTATTCCTGTTAAGTGATTGTTGCTAACTAATTTCCTATTAATCATGAAAGTTAGAGCAGTTCAGTAGGAATTGACTTTATTTACATGAATTCTGATAATGTGAATATTCCAGCAGACAAATATTTTGTACGTAATTTGAGGACCAGTGTGGAGACCAAATGCATTAAAAACTCTATAGATCAGGGATTAATTTCATACTAGTCAAAGAAAACTTTAACTTTGAACTCATCCAAAGCACAAACTCTGGTCTGGTCACAGCTGAATCTTGAATCTTCTGCTAGGTCCTTTTCTATGGATGGATTGGGAGTACAGGTGTAATAAGGAAAATTTAAGTGAACTAGTTGTTTAGAGATGCAGCAGAACTCTAGTTACTAAATCAAGTCATGTTGAATGACTGTTAATGTATTTTAGTGTAGTTTCAGCTCTCTTCCTACCACCTAGCTAAGGAAGCAGAATGATGTCCATGCCTCATCAGTTTCAACACTGCATGGTTTGCAAATATCAGTTGTGCTTGGAACAGAATGAGTTTTACCATGGCTTCTAGAGGTAGAATACTACTTTTCATTGCAGTGCTCCATTGAATTGCAACTGATAAAATTCCCCTAACAGAGATAAATTCAAAATTTGGTACCTTTTGATGAGTTTAGAGCACAACTGAGGTAATTGACTATTCCATAAACATGCTTCAAAGCTAGTTTTAAAAGTGGTAGAGAAGCAAGAGGATATTGTGGGTAACAAATCATTCTGCGTTATTAAATTTATCTTGTTTAATTTGACTCAAACACAAGTGGAAAAACTGCTCCTTTCTCATCCGAGTATTTGCCACTCAAACCACTGGTCAAAATGGGGGATGAGTTTGTCCATTCCTGTCGAGATTGCAAGGTTAAGCACCTAGCAATTAAGCATCTAATAACTGAGCATTCTACTATAGAGGAAAGCTTGCTTACTACATTACTAGGATACTTCCTATAGGCCAAATCTAGAGTGACATTATTGATATTGGTGAAGAACACCTGTATCATCTGCTATACCATCTGAACGTATCTGGGATCAAGTGGTCCAAGTTGTGAAAGAATCGCTATGGATTTTGGGGATGAAAATCAAGTTTTAAAAAAAATTCTTCATGGAGAGTCTAGAACTAGGGGTCATAGTCTCAAGATAAGAGGTCAGCCATTTAGGACCAAGATGAGGAAAAATTTCTTTGGAATTCTCTACCCCAGAAGGCTGTGGATGCTCAGTCGTTCAGTATATTCAAGATTGAGATCAATAGATTTTTGGACACTAAGGAAATTAAGGGATATGGGGATAGGTCGGGAAAGTGGATTTGAGGTAGAAGATCAGCCATGATCTTATTGAATGGCGGAGCAGGCTCGTGGGGTCATATGGTCTACTCCTCCCATTTCTTATGTTATTAATATTGGCCAAAGCGATACTGTCTTTATATTGCCAGTAGCCTTCCTGCTGAATGGATTTGCTTCACTGAGTGAAGCTCTAAACGTGTGTTTACCCATATAAAAGGTTTGTGTGCATGTAGGATGCGGTACATAGAAACTGTAGAATATTATGTTTCTTATTTTCATTCACTGTTCCACTTGATTGTTGTACAGAACTGGGTGAAATACATCACTCAATAATGGATTCCTGTATAGATCAAGAATAAGTGGAAGCAAGATATTAGGCTAGGGCTGTAAAAATGTAACCAGCCAAACAGTATGAAATGAATGAAATGCAGTTGAAATGTATACCTGTTAAAGCCCGGGGAGAAAGCTCTGCCTCCAACAGTATTATCCTTTTTTTGTGATAGTTAGCATCCCTAAAGTGATTTTTAATATTATCCTTGATTACTTTTTCGACTTCTGCTGTGACTTTGTAGATAACCTTAATTGCTGTGTGTGAGCACTTAACTTGATAAAATTAGCAGCTTTGGTTCCGCTTTATTAATGAAGAACTGCTTGTTGTGATCAATGGAAAAATGGGGAGTCCTAGGTATATATTTAAGAGTATGGCTACAGCCATCTTTCCATTGCAAAAGCCTCACGAAAATAATGGATGATTTTGTTCCCCTCTGCCTTTTGGGGCTGGGCCTTTCCTTCATCTCTTGCATTATTGGATGTGCACCTGAAGTGCCGTGACCTACAAGGCTACAGACCAAGTGCTGGAAAGTGGGATTAGGCTGGGTGGCTTATTTTCGGCCGGCCGAATGGCCTCCTGTGCCATAAATTTTCTATGATTCTATTTTTATTTCTTTCTTTCCTGTCTGATGCTCATTCTATTTCTTCTATACCTGCACTTTTCTTGTTTGTTTCGTTATTATTTTCAGCCGGCATCATTGTTTTGCAGCCTGCCGTGGTATTTAATTTCCAACTTGGGCTGCTCATTCATTTTCTTCTTTCTTTCTCACCATTCCCATTTATTTATTTTTTCCAGCTAACGTCCATACATTAACCACTATCCACAGCTGTAATTGTCCAAAAGGAACATAGGAACAGGAGTAGGCCAGTCAGGCCCCCGAGCCTGTTTCACCATTCAAGTAGTTCATGGCTGATCTGTACCTCAACTCCAAATACCTGCCTTTGCTCCATATCCCTTAATATCCTTGCTTAACAAAAATCTCTCTCAGTTTTGAATTTTTCAATTGACCTAGCCTCAACAGCTTTTTGAGGGAGAGTGTTCCAGATTTCCTCTATCCTTTGTGTTAAGAAGTGCTTTCTTATGGTGGAAGGGCAATGACCATAGGTCTGACGTCACATCAAATCATTTATTTTGCAAATGATTTTTAAAAATATATAAAAGCCCAAATAAATTAAATATCATCCCTGTACATCCATTAAACATGTTTTAAGTAGACAAAAAATAGATTCTACATAAATCTGCAGTAAATGTACTATAAAAGCCAAGGAAACAATGTCACAAAACCAGCAGGAACATAGTAATTTTAAATTTTAACCAATTAGTAAATTGAATGAACGGCAGTAAATTACTTACACTGCCTGAATAGTATCCTCCTGTTTCCGATCCACCTTTCTACAGGAGAAGGCGTTGGGGGCTTATTCTTAAATATGGCAATTAGAGTTTTAACCAGAGAATTGCACAGGTCCCTTTCAAATGACAGGAGAGACAGCATATGCAGGCAACTCGTCAGTATTGGCACTTGCGCAGGTGTTTTAATCCTGTTCAGGGTGGAGAAGAACCTTTCTACGGTACAAGTGGTCATTGGGAGTGTGATCAAAACTATTAAAATGCATGCATATGGGGAAAGATATTTAAGTGGCAATCATCTAAAATTTCAATTAGTGTTGGACTTTTTTTTGCACATCATTTGTTGAACAAGCACTGAAACTTCAGCTTCGTCTATATCAACACTGTACAATTTGGTATGCATGCAGCTGTGGCTTTCATGAGACCATATGTATCCTTCTGAAAGTGATTGTTGAATTCAGAAAGTCGACAATCTAATATATGGTTCCACATTACTATCAAATCTTCATTAGAATGCAGCCTGGTTGGCTTTCCCAAAGATGAAGTAACAAACAAATCATCCAGTTGATTTGATCATTTCCTCTTCCGACATGATGCTTCACCCCAGTTTTCAATGTCATACTTCTCCAATAGTTCATCGGTTAACTTCAGCACCTGACTGAAACCATTCACTTTGTTGCTTCTTAAATCACAAAGTAATTGATAGAGTTGTGCTTTGCAACCTTTTTGGTAGCAAAGTCACTCATTTTCAAACAATTTTCCAAATGTTTCTGCTAAAACATGATTTTTTTTATATATGAATCTGTTGGAGAGACTGAGCCACTTGTTGTTCATCCACAACGTTCTGTATATTCTACTAACACTTAAAGTATGACATCAAAGAGCATTGGTACTTTGCTCACCGCATCAGACTTGGAGCTCCAGCCCGTTCAAGCTTGAGGCACTGTCACTCAGGATGTAATTGTTTTGAAATTTCCAAAAACAGAGAGAAGTTCCTGTTATAAAAGCATGCAACGAGTTTATAACCTCAAAAAAGTGGCAACATTTGCAGATATTTTAGTCACTAGAAAGAACAAGGTTACGGTGGTGATGCACATAAATCGCTCACTGAAATTTGAGATTCAAAATTACATGTGCTCCTTTATTTCCAGACATAACAGAAGCCCCATCAAAACTGAAGCTGGCACACAATTTTGGATCCCGTTCAAGCACGCCCAAAACCTGAAGAATTTTCTCATTCCATTTGTAGTCATGTCAACTGTATTCATAATCCCACCGCTCTTTCTTTAACGATTCCATTGTGCATGTATCTAACACATAATGCAACAAACTCCCATTTTGAAAGATCTTTGCATTTATTCTCAAGAATTGCATAATGAGCATTGGGGTTTTTGGTTAATTGTTTAATCTTGCACAGAAGTAATGAAGCTATAGCTTCTAGAAGGTAGTTCTGTACATTTGGGCTCATTATTGTAGCATTTTTAAGAAGCTTATCATGTCCACTTTGAATTCCTTTGTCATATTTACTGATTAGTTTGAAAACCTCAAGAAAGTTTTCTTTGTTTAAAGCTGCTCTGTGTCTAGGTAAAGACATTTGTTGTTTTGCACAAAACAGCACAATGTCAAGCATGACTTTAATATGCTCACAATTTTTATCTATAAAAGCGGGTGTTCACTACATTCTTGTTTAACTGATTCATAACATTTCCATGACCTGATCACTGACACTGTTTATGGTTGTCATATTTAGAGAGTGCAATTACATGTGCTTTGCTTGATTTTGTTTGGAGCAGGTGTGGTGTATATGCTTACAATCACTAAAGCCATTCTGACTGAATGTATCTTCAGAACAAGAGTCACCCAAATGCCTACACATTTTGCAAAACATTGCATTTTTAGATACGCTATATTCCAGCCATTGAAATCTTGTATACCAATGTGATGCAGAGCTGCGATTTATACCACAGATAGCCGAAGACAGAAAACACTGAGGTTTTGGCTAAGTCGCGGTTCATTAATATTAGATAAATCAGAGGACCAGCTTGGAATTTCCATACTCTTAGAAGCAGCAGTAGTTGCAGCAGGACTGGTCCCACATTTATTTTCACATGTTGTCATTTCCATTGCTGAAGTACATGTCGATGAAGAATTTGCAGATTCAGAAGAGGATGATAATGCCACTTAGTTTTGTGGATTCATTATCTCTCTGGTCTTTTCAAGAAATTAAATAGACTCATTTGTTGACTGCAGCACTCCAGTTAGATTGTACATTGCTTACACTATATATTTAAAATAAAGTTGAAATATGGAACCGGTTGGAATTTCCAACACATTTGCGCCACATGCCTCTCAACCTGTTAACCAAACGCTGCAGGCATGTCGTTCGTTGTGTGAGAGGACGATCCCACCCAAATATTGCATCACAATAACTTTGTCTTTGATTGGCCAAAGTCTGCTACATAGTTTAAAAATAGCCTATTTGTCTGATACCTGACCTTCTGCCTTCAGGATGCATGGTTTAAAAAAAAGCCTGTTAAATTTGCTTAAACTTGGCAATCACAGTCAAACTTTGGTGGGCCTGGATGCTAATTGGATGGCCCACTGTGGCTATGCCCCTGATTTAAAGCAGTGAAAAATCAAATCAAGTGCTGGAATGTATAACTAAGAATGTGACTTGCAAGTGCAAGGAAATGATGTTGAAGTTGTATCTGGCCTTGGTTATGCCACAGCTGGAGTATTGTGTTCAATATTGGTCTCTATTACAGGAAGTAGAATTATTGGAGGGAGCCAAGAGGAGGGTTATAAGATTGCATTCTGAACTTAGAAGATTGCATTATCAGGAAAGATTGCCCATCCTAGGACTTTAATCTCTAGAGGACAGGAAGGTGAGGGGATTTTCATAGGTATGGAAAATTTGGATTCAGGAAACCTTTACTGTCAGGTAAAGGATTTGAAGACTAGAAAACAGTTCAAAGCTAAAGGTCTGAACAAAAATTGGAAGTTTAGGCAACATTTCTAAGAAAGAGGGTGATAGAATTACGGAACAGATTACTAATGGGTTGATGGCACAAAAAGCTATGGCAGGATTTCGTCTAGTCCTCCCCTAAAACCTATCAGAAAATAGAATACAAGATTATTATTTCTACAATTATGGTATGGCAACTGGGTGGTTTGGAAAGGTATTCTAGATGGTCTAGGCTTTATAAATAGAGGCATAGAGTAGAAAAGCAAGGAAGTTATGCTAAACCTTTATAAAACACTGGTTAGGCCCATGCTGAAGTATTGTGTCCAATTCTGGGCACCACACTTAAAGAAGGTGCAGAGGAGATTTGCTAGACTGGTACCAGGGATGAGGGACCTAAGTTACATGGAGAGACTAGAGAATTTGGGATTGATCTCCTTAGAGCAGAGAAGATTAATGGGAAATTTGATAGAGGTGTTCAAAATCATGAAGGGTTTTGATAGAGTAAATAAGGAGAAACTGTTTCCAGTGGTAGAAGGTTCGGTAACCAGAGGCCACAGATTTAGGGTAATTGCCAAAAGAACCAGAGACAATATGAGGAAAAAATTTTTTACGCAGCATGTTGTTATGATCTGGAATGCATTGCCTGAAAGGGTGATGGAAGCAGATACAATAATAACTTTCAGAAGGGAACTGGATAAATACTTGAAGGGGAAAAATTTGCAGGGCTATCAGGAAAGAGCAGGGGAGTGGGACTAATTGGATAGCTCTCAAAAAGTTGATACAGGCACAATGGACCGAGTGGCCTCTTTCTATGCTGCATCATTCTAAGTACCAATGGTTTTCTGTCTAAAACATCACCATGCTGCTGTGTCTATATAGTTTGCTGTATAGTTCATAGCATAAACTGCCTTTTCTATTCTGTACTGATTGTGAAGTGCAAACTAATATATACTGAAATTCAAAGGGCGCATAGTGAAGGATAGTATGGAATACTGGAGTGGTAGTGAACAGGGAACCATTGAGTGTTGATGTAAGTTGATGGATATTATAGGGTCTCAACCTTGCACCTAGTCATACTTAACCTAAGAATATTTGATGCCAACAGAGTGTAAAAAGCTTTCACATTTTCAACTTCTACACAGCCTTCTTCTGATCAGATAATAGAAGGCCAGGAGTTCATAAAATAAAAAGGAAGATTTCAATTTCCTTCATATAGAA
Organism: Heptranchias perlo; assembly: GCF_035084215.1. Classification (NCBI taxonomy): domain Eukaryota; kingdom Metazoa; phylum Chordata; class Chondrichthyes; order Hexanchiformes; family Hexanchidae; genus Heptranchias; species Heptranchias perlo. Next base: position 48,462,933 of record NC_090335.1, read on the forward strand.
AACATACTTCTACCTGATCATTTAATTTTTCTGCTCCAGTAGCAAATTAACAAAAAAAAATGGTTTCTCCCATCCAAATGTACAACAGGCTTTTTGAAGCCTACAAGCAGATTTTAATATTGAATGATTTCATTATCATTTTCCACATAATATTGGTAAAATAGGCCATTCAGCTGGGAAATTACACTGCTGCCTATGTCTTGAGAGACTATTCAGTCTCCATCAATGTGAATTCCATTACCCATACTCTAAATTCTTGCCACTTATTGATCTTTTCCCAATATTAGTATTAGCTGCTTTCAGCTCTAATTCCCACTAGTGAGAGTGTAAGATGCTTCTTATCAGTAGTATAGAATCTGTATTTAATCTGTGATCTGAAGAGTTTATTTTGGGTTCAGTCGCCCAGTTTCTGACTCACATGTACTTTTGTTAAGTTAAACTTAGGCCATGTACTGACTTTGAAGTTGAAGAGGAATGGAAGAAGGTAATCAGCTGCTTATGGTGTCTCTAGTACTTGCCAAACTGTTTTATATGCTGTAAATTCTAACAATTCTGCCTATATTTCAAAGGCAGGTCATAGCAAAAGAAACTCCAAAGGTCACAGATCAATCAAAGGCCCATAGCTTCAGTAATACCTGCTTGCTTCAGTGCTTTCTGGCTGCTGTCCAAAAAAAAGTAGCCAAAAGACCTACACCTCCAACGCCTATGCCACTGTCCCTGAAAGAAAAAGGGACTTACCATTTTTTGGCTTACCGGATTTTTCTACCTACCTCTTTTTGATCCTCTAATCAGAAAGGGGCTAGGCACAGGGCTCCATGACCCACTTCTACTGGCCGCCACTCAAAATTATTACCTTTCCAGCATTGGAGGAGGAAAATAAGGCAGGAAGGATAGTTACACCTGCTGCTGTCTTATTAGCATAGCTGCATTTACTGGGGGTGGCATAACCACACCTCCTCACACCCTAGAGGATCCTCGGGAAAGCCCTAGCTGATGCAAGGGAGATGGAGATACATATAATGAGTCTCAACACTTTACTTGCTCTCCTTCGCACTTAGGAAATGCGTGTTCCCAGATACAAAGGAAAGGGACATTGGCTGTGTAGCCTCTTGTAAATTCATTGGAATAGAGATTTTCCTTATAGCCACTCTCTCATTAAGATAACCAAGGTTAGCCAACAAGCCAAAACATCTGGAAGTACGTTTCCCGTTGTTAATGCCAATGGAGGTTGGCTAGGATAGAGTGGAAAACCAAGAAAACAATGCTAATGGACTCATCTGGTAGTTTGAGCCGTTTTCTAAATTTTCTGCCCTGGTGAATAAAGAACTTAACATTAATGTTCAGGCTTTAGTTTCATGCCTGTTGCTTAATAATGCACATTAAGGATTCGATAATTGCCCTTAATGCTGATTGGTTCTGTTTGTCCTTGAGTGCAATTAATTCTCCTTTGGCACTCAGCCTCCAGACCTGAATAGATGTTATGTAATTCCAAGAAAGATAAACATACTTGTAAGCATTAGAGCTGTCATATGTGTTGTCCAGAATTACCATAGGAGACAGAGGGCAAAGCAGAAAGGAAGGATATATAGACCAATTAGCACCAACTACCCTTAGGGCCAAGTACAGATCAAGAAGCAGCTGCCTGCTTCTAATAGAGAAACAGTGCATGTGAAGAGTAAAGATGACCAGGGAGAAATTCTGTCTCCTAATGAAGAGACCCCATTGCCAGCATAAGAAAAAAGGAGCAGTTTATAGCCATCGTCTTCCACTGAATTATTAATCTGTAACATTATTCTTGTCTGGACTGATGGCTATACTATCTCTTTGCACGCTGGTGATCTGCATCTTAGGAGAAGTAGTTAAAAATGAGCGAGTGCTGATATCACTTAATTTTTATGGAACAAGCATGAACAGATTTTAATTATTGGCAACACTTACTGTATAAAATTGTGCCTTACTGTGTAGGTCTGTGAGTGATCTTATGAAGCAAAGATTTTTGCTTCAGATGATGGAAACAGTTGCTAGCAAGTTTCTGGTTGAAATGAATTTAAGGTGTTTATGTATGCCCCTGTGATTTTATGATCTGAGTGATCCTTTGCACCACATGAGTGTCAGGCAATGACTATCGCCAATATGAGTGAGCCTAACTATCTGCCCTTGACATTCAATAGCATTACTGTCACCAAGTCTCCCACATCAACATCATGGGGGGTCATCATTGACCAAAAACTCAACTGCAACAGCAACATAAATGCCATGCTACTAGAGCAGGTATTCTGTGGCAAGAGGCTCACCTCCTGACTTCCCAAAGTCTCTCCACCACCTACAAGTCACAAGTCAGGAGTGTGATGGAATGCTGTCCACATGCCTGGATGGGTGCAGCTGCAACAACAATCAAGAAGCTGGACACCATCCAGAACAAAGCAATCTGCTTGATCGGAACTCCATTCACCAGCTTAAACGTCCACTCCCCCCACCACGGTGGCTGCAGTGTGTACTACCTACAGAATGCATAGGCTTCTTCGGCAGCACCTCCCAAACCGGCAACCTCCACTACCTGAATCCTGACACTCTCCTAACATCCTCACCATGTGGACTGCAGCGGTTCAAGATGAAGGCCCACTACCTTCTTGAGGGCAACGATGGATAGGCAATTGCCAGCGATGCCCAGATTCTGAGAATTAATCATAATGAAGTGCAATGGGTCTGCTGCAGCACAAAATAATATACCTGCTAGAATCATAGAAATTTACAGGCCAGAAGGAAGCCCTTCGGCCCATCGTGTCTGTGCCGGCCAAAAAAGAGCTTTCCCGCCTAATCCCACTTTTCAGCTCTTGGTCCATGGCCTTGTAAGTTACTGCACTTCAAGTGCATATCCAAGTACTTTTTAAATGCAGAGGGTTTCTGCCTCCACCACCTTTCGGGCAGTGAGTTCCAGACCCCAACCATCCTCTGGGTGAAAAAAATTCTCCTCAACTCCCCTCTAATCCTTCAACCAATTACTTTAAATCTATGCCCCCTGGTTATTGACCTCTCTGCTGTGGGAAATAGGTCCTTCCTAACCACACTTATGCCCCCTGCATAATTTTATACACCTCAACTAATGTGACTAGTGGAGTCCCGCAGGGATCTGTCTTGGGGCCTCAATTATTCACAATATTTATTAACGACTTAGATGAAGGCATAGAAAGTCTCATATCTAAGTTTGCCGATGACACAAAGATTGGTGGCATTGTAAGCAGTATAGATGAAAACATAAAATTACAAAGCGATATTGATAGATTAGGTGAATGGGCAAAATTGTGGCAAATGGAATTCAATGTAGACAAATGTGAGGTCATCCACTTTGGATCAAAAAAGGATAGAACCGGGTACTTTCTAAATGGTAAAAAGTTAAAAACTGGATTTCCAAAGGGACTCGGGTTCAGGTACATAGATCATTGAAGTGTCATGAACAGGTGCAGAAAATAATCAAGAAGGCAAATGGAATGTTGGCCTTTATATCTAGAGGACGAGAGTACAAGGGGGCAGAAGTTATGCTGCAGCTATACAAAACCCTGGTTAGACTGCACCTGGAGTACTGTGAGCAGTTCTGGGCACCGCACCTTCGGGAGGACATATTGGCCTTGGAGGGAGTGCAGCGTAGGTTTACTAGAATGATACCAGGACTTCAAGGGTTAAGTTACGAGGAGAGATTACATAAATTGGGGTTGTATTCTCTAGAGTTTCGAAGGTTAAGGGGTGACCTGATCGAAGTTTATAAGATATTAAGGGGAACAGATAGGGTGGATAGAGAGAAACTATTTCCGCTGGTTGGGGATTTTAGGAGTAGGGGGCACAGTCTAAAAATTAGAGTCAGACCTTTCAGGAGCGAGATTAGAAAACATTTCTACACACAAAGGGTTGTAGAAGTTTGGAACTCTCTTCCTCAAACGGCAATTGATACTAGCTCAATTGCTAAATTTAAATCTGAGATAGATAGCTTTTTGGCAACCAAAGGTATTAAGGGATATGGGCCAAAGGCAGGTATATGGAGTTAGATCACAGATCAGCCATGATCTTATCAAATGGCGGAGCAGGCATGAGGGGCTGAATGGCCTACTCCTGTTCCTGTGTTCCTATATTCTGAACTAAATCTCCCCTCATCCTTCTCTGTTCCAAAGAAAACAACCCCAGCATATCCAATCTTTCCTCATAGCTAAAATTCTCCAGTCCTGGCAACATCCTCGTAAATCTCCTCCCTACCCTCTCTAGTGCAATCACATCTTTCCTGTAATATGGGGACCAGAACTGTAAGCAGTACTCTAGCTGTGGCCTAACTACTATTTTATACAGTTCTACCATAACCTGCCTGCTCTTACATTCTATGCCTCGGCTAATAAAGGAAAGTATCCTGTATGCCGCCTTAACCACTTTATCTACCTGTCCTGCTACCTCCAGGGATCTGTGGACATGCATTTCAAGGTTCCTCTGTTCCTCTGCACTTCTCAATCCTCCCATTTATTGTGTATTTCCTTGCCTGGTTTGCCCTCCCTAAATGCATTACCTCACACTTCTCCGGATTGAATTCCATTTGCCACTTTTCTGCCCATCTGACCAGTCCATTGATAGCTTCCTGCAGTCTACAGCTTTCTTCCTCACGATCAGCCACACGGACAAATTTTGTATCATCTGCAAACTTCTTAATCATGCCCCCTTCATTTAAGTCTAAATCATTGATATATACTGCAAAAAGCAAGGGTCTTAGTACTGAGCCCTGGAGAACCCCACTGGAAACAACCTTCCAGTCACAAAAACACCAGTTGACCATTACCCTCTGCTTCTTGCCACTGAACCAATTTTGGATCCAACTTGCCACTTTTCCTTGGATCCCATGGGCTTTTACTTTTCTGAGCAGTCTGGCATGAAATCCTGCAATCCTTCCTCTAGTATAGCTCCTAAACCTTGGAAACTGCCATCCTAGCTTCCTGTGGTTTGTCTCTCAAGAAGGTCTTTGGTGCAATGCCACCATTTATATGACATGCACATTCTGTGCTTATTTTTTTTTTTTTTTTTTTATTCGTTCACGGGATGTGGGTGTCGCTGGCAAGGCCAGCATTTATTGCCCATCCCTAATTGCCCTCGAGAAGGTGGTGGTGAGCCGCCTTCTTGAACCGCTGCAGTCCGTGTGGTGACGGTTCTCCCACAGTGCTGTTAGGAAGGGAGTTCTTATTATGACTTTTCGTAGCGAGATTTTACAACTGAGTGGCTTGCTAGGCCATTTCAGAGGGCAATTAAGAATCAACCACATTGCTGTGGGTCTGGAGTCACATATAGGCCAGACCGGGTAAGGGCGGCAGGCTTCCTTCCCTAAAGGACATTAGTGAACCAGATGGGTTTTTACGACAATCCGGTAGTTTCATGGCCATCATGGAAGAGGAAGTTGAAATTCTGAGGGGTAGGTTGAAAGAGGAGGAAGAAAAGAGGAACAAAAAGAAAGATGGAGATACTGGAGGCGAGTACGTGACCTTGAGGTTGAGACTTTGAAACAATTCAGAATAGGGTTAAGTCATAAACATCAGAAATTGAAAATTGGTTTAAGTGAAAAAGGATAAATTAGTCTGATGGAATAAAGAAGGAGAAAGGGAAGATCCTATCTCTCCTACTGTTCTACAGAAGTTTTTGTTTTCAGTGTACTGTCTCTTTAAAAGCCTGTGTGAATGTTATGGTCTCTTTCAAAAGCCCGTGTGAATGTTTCGATGCTGTGGCTCCTCCCTCTCTTTCAAGACTAAGAATGTGACAAAGATTTTGTTTAACTGTGGAAGCTAACTTTTCCTTCAGTTATATTCAGTATTTTTACAGTTTTTTTGGAATGACGCCTGTTGAAAGAATGAAACGAAAGACGATGCAATTTACTGGGTTTTAGGAAGCATGTGCAATTTTGATAATTTTATCTGTTCTGTATTGTGTTAAGTTTAAGATATTGATGAATGAACGTGGAGTTATTGAGGTTAACCAACCTATTAAATTGTGAAAAACAGACTTTTATTGTGGCCACGGTGAAATTCTGGTTATTGTAATTTATGTGAGCATCTCTAATTCCGGACATGAGATTATCACATCTAAAAATTGGCATTTTGAATTTCTTAAATGCTTAATGATTTGAAGTTAATGTTGAGTGAATTGATATGTTTGGAGTTGTGTTGAGTAACGGTGAGCGTGAATTGATGTCTTAAAATTTTGACATTGGAGGTGATTTTATTGGCTTAATGATATTGGTTGTACTGGAATGTCATAGCTGTTAGCAAACTGACAGCACCCTTTTAATTTTGTGATTGATTGACTGTGGTCAGAAAGAAAAAGAAGTGACCAAAAAAAGAAAAGAATGATTAAAGGATCTCCTGCTATCTCTATGACAACAATCTGGAGATGTCTTTTAGTTGGACTATCTAATAGTCAATAAAATTTTGGACTCCTCTTAAATAAATGTTAAATGTTTTAAAATGAGATGAACGAACTGAAATGTTGTCTTCCTGACAAGAACATGTTTAAAATTAATAGTGATGTTACCAATGATTTCTGCTTGTTTTAACAGATTTTATTATCCAGAATTGTATTAAGATCTTTGTGCAAGTTATCAATATTTTAACAACACAAAGACTTTTTTTTGAAAAAAAAGATAAAATACAGCTTTAAAGAATTACAAGCTACAGGATGGTCTCTGGTTATAAATATGTATATGTAAAGGTATTAGCTGTGGCTCAGTGGTGGCACTCTCGCCTCTGAGTCAGAAGGTTATGGGTTCAAGCCCCACTCCAGAGACTTGTGCACATAATCAAGGCTGACACTTCGGTGCAGGACTGAGGGAGTGTTGCACTGACGGAGGTGTCGTCTTTCAGATGAGATGTTAAACCAAGGCCCCATCTGCCCTCTCAGATGGACGTAAAAGATCCCACTATTCAAAGAAGAACAGAGCAGTTCTCTCCGGTGTCCTGGCCAATATCTGCAGAGCATGAGGGAGGCTGAAAGTTTCTTGGATCATATGTTCCAGGAAGTGGTCACCCCTCAGCCACAGAAAGTTCAGGATAGCAAGTAGGTGGCCATCCAAAAGGGTAGGAAGAGACAGGCAGTGCAGGAATCTTCTGGATGTGTGCCACTCTCAAACCAGTATTCAGCATTGAATACCAGTGAGGGTGACGATACCTTGAAGGGAAGGCTTCAGATTCTTGGGGCATTGGGACCAGTTCTGGGGCAGGAGCGACCTGTTCAAGACGGACGGGTTGCAACTCGATAGAGCTGGAACCAGAGTCATCACGGGGAGGTTCACTAATGCTGTGGGGGAGGGTTTAAACTAATTTGGCAGGGGGGTGGGCACCAGGATGTAGCATTAGAAAGGAGAAACAAGGTGCACAATGAATTGGGAGAGATAGATAGCATTAGAGTAAGAAATAGTACAGTATTAGGTGGGATCAGACTGAGAGAGAATACAAGACGGCCTAAGATAGGCTTAAAGTGCATATGTGTAAATGCACGAAGCATGGTAAATAAGGTTGGTGAGCTGCAGGCGCAAATAGCCACATGGGACTATAAGGTAGTGGCGATCCCAAGCAAGCTTCAATTTTGCCAGTGAGCTCATCATCAACATACATAATTATCTGTTTGAAAAGTTCACTAAGGCCAGGTTACTAGGTTAATCTATTTGTTAATTGCTACTACGTAAAAATAATAAAATCGCTCCATTAATGTAATAGTTGACTATAAAGAAGAAATGAACAAGAAAATTAAATTCACACCATTGAGCTTGATACCTCTGATGTAGTATGTACAATCTCCACTGCTATGTCCTTTACAATGATCATTTTATGAAGCCTTTATTTATAGAATATTTATTGATTGCACAAAAAAAAATATGGACTTCTAAATACTGGTCGATACTGTCTTTTTGTACAGACTGATCTGTCTACCTATAGTTGTAAACAATTTTACAACACCAAGTTATAGTCCAACAATTTTTATTTGAAATCTACAAGCTTTCGGAGGAAGCCTCCGAAAGCTTGTAGATTTCAAATAAAAATTGAAGGAGGAAGCCTCCGAAAGCTTGTAGATTTCAAATAAAAATTGTTGGACTATAACTTGGTGTTGTAAAATTGTTTACAATTGTCAACCCCAGTCCATCACCGGCATCTCCACATCATGTCTACCTATAGGTAATGCCTTTTGTAGTCATTAGATGGTGCCCTTTTCCAACAAATGTAGGATACTATTGGAACTCAAATTTGAAGATGGAGAATATAATATACAAGTAGATATCCCCAAGCATTGTTCACGGTAAAGATTTGCTCATTTATTCCTTTTGGAGCCATCCTCCAGTTTTGTCAGCTGTTCCTGCATTTGGTTCTTTTACTGTATTCACTGGTTAGTTATGAGAGACCTACTAGTATATAGTGTACATTAGGAACATAGGAACAGGAGTAGGCCATTCAGCCCCCCGTGCCTCCTCCGCCATTTGATAAGATCATGGCTGATCTGTGATCTAACTCCATATACCTGCCTTTGGCCCATATCCCTTAGCTTTGCTTTCAAAGTTTTTGATATTTTATACAAAGATAAAACAGATTCCAGTTACTTTCACTGCTTCTGAAAATGGTTTTCCTGAGGGATTTCATCTGCTGTAATTTTCCATTGATACACAGATGTCAAGAAAAACCAGGTTTGCAAAAACACATGTCCTGGCACACACTGACTGGTCAGTCTTGCTGTCAATTATAAAAATATCTGGACATTTTCAGCACAGGTGTTGCAAGCTGTTGCCTGTTACACTGTTGAGTCTTTTCAGCTGACCATGATGCATGAACTCAAAGCTTAGACTTTTTATGTAGGTACAGGCCTTTGTAACACAGAAAATGCTACTTTTTGGGTACATTTAATCATTTTTGTGTAAATTTTATAATTTCTATGCCTTTCTGATGGTTCAAACCTTATTTCCAGTGGTCAGTCCTCAGCTTAGTGGAGAATCCAAGATGGTGGTCAAAAGATTTTCATTTCACTGGTTCACCAGCTCTTTTTAATGGCAGATTTTGCTAAGTACTCATATCTGACTAACTGTTTCCATATGTCCCTATTTGTTCCTTATTTGAAGTTTTTCTACCTATTTTCCACATGTTTGATTTCTATGCTCCCTACCTCTTTAGTTGCGATTTATTGATCTTTTATGAATATGAAATTTGACCTTTTCAGCTGCAAGAATTTTGAATATATACGTGTGTGATGCCTGAAGTGTGACTTGGACAAAATGCATGTCAGATTCAAGAATGATTAAATAACATAAAAAATGTATTATATACAGTGCTGAATACAAATGTGTAAACTTTCAAAACTTCAATTCAGGAACGTACAGCCAGAGATGCTATTGCTATGTGAAATGATATATTCAAGGACATGTTTAAGGTATGTTGTTGTGCATGCATGAAACATCTTCCATCACATTCAGCTTGAATCATTAATTACACTTTCCTTACCTATGAAACAGTTTGTGACAATTAAAGATTAAATTAGACAATTAGAGACAAAACTAAACTTGTCTAAGGTTCAAAGAAAAATTTGGGAGCATCTAGATAATTCAGGAATAGTCCAATAGGCCAAAAATCTGTGGCTCTTCTGGAGCACTCCTGCCATAACTTTGGTGGGAGTGCAGTGGAAGGGCTACAGATTAGGCCTGGACCTCGATATGTTAGGTCCCAACCTTCTCTGGATGTTTCCTCAGAGCCCTTGTGAGGGGTGGAGTCTCTGCCTGCCCCAAATAGGGCCAGGGGCATGGCTGGACGTGTGGACTACAAGACCAAGAGTTTCCTTATCACCAGCCTGGTGCATTGGGGCTGGTACACCAAATGAAAGCAGATGTACCGGCCTACCAAAAGTGGGATCCACCTTGGAGATGTACCCGCAAAGATCTTTAAAGAGCATCTCTCACCCCATTCTCCTTGCAAAGGGGTTGATGGGATCATGTATGGAATGTTTCCAGGAGGGTCCTAAGCATGCCCTTCCACTGTCCCCCTCCTCCCATCTTCCCCCCCACCTCCCCACCCCCCCCCACCCCAGCCATTCTGCCAAAGTTTATGGGATCCTAGGGAAGGCAGATACCCGAGATGTGTCCTATATTAACTTCAGCGAAAAAGTAGACATGTATGTATAGTGCTGAAATACTGCTTTCAATTCCCATCTGCTTTTTTGCTAAAGTTAGCATGCCGGAGTTTCAACCCCAGATAATAGACAATTACCTGCATTATGGGATCATCTCTCATGAATACAGGATCCTAGCCCTAACTGCTATCATGGGATTAATCATTTACATCAAAACCTGCATCAATAAAGATTACATTTAAATATATTTTCCCAATTGAAGTCATTATGCCTTCAACCCCATCATTCAAGTAAAGGTGTAAGCAGGTAAACTACAGATGAAAACTGATCTGAATTAAACTGGAAAGACAAAACACAATAATATTCTTGAAACACACCTTTTAAGTAACCAAAAGTGACATAGGAATTGGGCCATCTAAAAATAACAGTTGTGGCCCAACATGATATTTATGGATTGTGACTTTCATTCCTAGTGTTCATGGGAAATTTTGCTCAATGCCTTGGATTGTTTTTCCAACATTCACTGATTATTATTGGTCTCTACCCAATTCTTATGCAAAAGTATCGCTTTTGAATATTCCTATTAAAAAGATTGGCTCCCAATGCAGTGTCATTCAATTTCTTTCTGGGAGGTGGGGTGAAAATAAAAAAAATCTTCCTTTGAAGATTCTTGCCCAAGATAAGCATCCTGGAGCTCGCTCAGTGGGCTTGTCTATGTTTCTGTAGAAATTTTTATCAGTTGGCAAGAAACAGGATTTAAGCAACAAAAGCTTAAAGCTGTGCATCTTTTTTTAAAAGAACTTACAAAGAGCATTGTTCCAAACTGATCTGCTGTTTGTTTTGGATTTTTTTATTTGAGCAAGTTCTGCTTGGTTGTAGAAAAGTTATTCTCCTGTTTTGAGATGCTAGATCTGTTCTTAAACTAATCCACTTAGCACAGTGATACTGCCACATGATATGATAGAGGGTGTCCTCAGTGTGAAGACGGGACGGTCTCCACAAGGATTGCACCGTAGTGACTCCTACCAATGCTGTCATGGCAAGATGCTGGAGAATAGTTTATTTTCTTTTATCTGTTCCCATGAAATGCTCTCAGATCAAACACAACATAGATTTCATCAGGATAAAATTCCTCTTTGGCATACAGTGTAATATCATGCCTTGACCCCAGCTCCAATCAACCCGACCCCAACTGTAGTACTGTCCAACAATGCACTGTCCTCCTTGCTACGTACAGGTGATATGATTTTGGAGAATTGAAATGCCTGGCTGGGTTTGAACCTCTGGTGCAGCTGCCACCCTTTATATTCATTAGCTCTCAATTGGCAAATATGACTTCTATGTAGTTCTATTATCTGAGTAGCTGAAGATTTCTTAATAAACTAATAACACAAAAAATCCTGAAAATCTACCTTCTGTAACATCAATGCTGTAATCCAGCTAATTATGTATAGTAAGCAGTATAGACCTGTAAACTGAGCTCCTATGTCTTCAGTTTAAATGGAGAGCAGCTGTTATTAAGAATGAACTGTTTCAAATCTATAGCCAAATGACTATTATTGAACATTATGAAGGGCTGTTGAATAGGCTGTGAGAAAATGACTGGCTTTGAGATCTAGATAGTCCTCAATCATTACTATGTTTCAGCTTTCACTTTCTTATCAAGAACTAAAAGTAAACAAGGAAAGAAATTATTTATGGCAATATAAACGAGATCTGCCATTCAGTGACATACAATAGTTGAATGCAGTGTATCCCACTATACATTCAATAACGTGATTGCTTTGCTGTAATTCTTGTCTTTGTGCAAACAACCTCTGATTCATCTATTCAAGCTCTAAAAGCTTGATTGTTTGCTAACCTTTGCAGCAAACATTGTCTCACAAAGGGCAAATACATCATTAAAGAAGAATATCTTTTGTAGCGATAAAGATTACTTGAAACGATCAAACAACAAACGTACACAATATTTTTTTTTAACAAAACCCATCTTACTGGAAGCATTAGGACTGACTCAGAACTTCTTCCCCCACAAAGGCAGGAACATATCCTTCTTATACAATAAGGCCAAACATACAGTACATTGTAAATAAAAAGAAAACATAAAAAATACTGGAAAGTACACAGAAGGTCCATTAGTATCCAAAAAGAGAAAACAAGCTAGATTGTTCGGTGTTATGGCCAAAGCATTAAACTTTTTTTCTTTACAGATACTGATAGTCTGCAGCCACTGCAGCAACTCGCCAAGGCTTCTTCGACAACACCTCCCAAACCCGCAACCTGTACCACCTAGAAGGACAAGGGCAGCAGGCACATGGGAACAACACCACCTGCCGTTCCCTTCCAAGTCACACACCATCCCGACTTGGAAATATATCGCTGTTACTTCATTGTCGCTGGGTCAAAATCCTGGAACTCCCTACCTAACAGCACTGTGGGAGAACCTTCTCCAAATGGACTGCAGCGGTTCAAGAAGGCGGCTCACTACCACCTTCTCGAGGGCAATTAGGGATGGGCAATAAATGCTGGCCTCGTCTGTAACGCCCACATCCCATGAACGAATTAAAAGAAAAAGTGCTCTGTATTTCCATTATCTTCAGTTTTCACAGGACACATCTTTTTCCGATGATTAATGGCAGCAATTTGTGGTGATTCTGATGCTGATTTTCCCTCTTTCTTTATCAAGAAGTGCCTCCCCAGATGATATGATTGAGGTAAGGAACTTGCCATGTAGGGAACTGGTTATATATGGATTTGTGTATGTATTGAGTGATCTGGTGCACCTTGTGGAAAGAAGCCAGGCCACAATTGTTCTCAGGACCCCAGGGCTAGAGAGCAAAATAAATCACTCTGGTTACTGATCCTGATCGCTATCAGCTAATTCCCCTGCTGGAAAGCGCTTTTGTTGAAGGTGCTGGCTCACACAACAGCAGCCTGTTCAACCAGGACATTTATAATTCCTGGTTGAACAGGCTGCTGTTGTGTGAGCCAGCACCTTCAAGAAAGTTGTGTGTGTGTGTGTGGGGGGGGGGGGAAGAAATCATACTGAATAATAGATTTTAATGCTATCAGGGTAATGACATGATCGTCAGTGAAAGAATCATAAAGTTCCATGATACAAGATGGTTATGAACTAAGATTTTCAAATCATATAAATACTATAAAAATAATTTTAAAATAAAACATTATACCTTTGCATTTCCCATAATTTATTATTGGGCCTTATATTAACATGGGTATTAAATAAGTCTGGGAAAGATTTGGACAGAAATTCTCAGCAATGGCTGACCTGGTGGCTCAATTTGTTGGTGAATCAATATACTGTTCCTCAGGGTGGTGGCATTTTGCAAATCCATTTTTCATCTGCAATTTCCTATGGAGTGAGATTTCTATATTAATTCAGATGTCATCAACAACTATTGAATGGAGGCAAAGACTTTTTTGAGTTAAGGGGGAGAACATAACTTGGCCCTAAACTGGTCTCTAATAAGACTAGTAAATGGAGATCTTCAAAGTGGAGTCAACGTATTGAAAGAGATTGCCTTGTCTCTCCCCATCAGAAAGCAGCTCAGTAAACAAAGATTTGAAAAAAAAAGTATACCACATTAGTTCCACTATTTTCAGAAATTTATCAACATCAAGTTACAAAGAGCGAATAACTTTTTTCTTTCTTGTCACTTAACTAGTTATAACAAATACATACATTTCCAAAGGAACTTGGAATTTATCTTGAGCACTAATAAGGTACCCATATAACCCTAAAAAGAAGGTATGCATTGATTCCTTTAAATCTGATGACCCAACCACAATATCCATAGCATCAGTCATCAGTTGTCATCATTCCCATATCTGAATCAGAAAGTTGTAGGTTCAAATCTCATTATGGACTTGAGCACCTAATCTAGGTTGACAGTTCAGTACAGTACTGAGGGAGTGCCGCATTAGCTGAAGTGTCATCTTTCAGATGATACATCAAGCTTAAGCCCCATCTATCTTTTCAGTGGATGTAAAAGATCCTATGGCACTCTTTGAAGAGAAGCATTGCATTCTCCTGGTGTCCTGGCCAATATTCTTTCCTCAAACAATGCCACCAAAAAAAACAGTTATTTGTTTATTTCCTGTTTGTGGGACCTATATTGTGCATAATAGTGATCAATTGATTATAAAGAGCATTGGGACATTCTAAGGGAAGGACAAGGTGTTATATAAATGCAAATCTTTCTTTAGGCATCCAGGTAATACTTTGTTATATTTTTCCAGGGCCTATGTGTAGATGCAATTCAAACAAATATAGTATTTGTACTAATAAGCAATCCTTAAATAGACTTGAGGTTGCAAAGCTTCCCCCCACAAAGTAGTGGAAATATGGAACAGACTACCAACAAAGCCAGTCGAGGCTGTGTTCACTTAAATCCTTCAAAAAGACTATGGAATAATATTTGGCTTGAAATCAAATTCAATGTTATAGAGATGAGTTTGGAGGGAGGGAGCTGAAATACTTGTGGAGGGCAGTAAGCCAGAATTGAATAGTGGAAATATGGGAACAGATAAATATTTTGGAGTTTTGCATGATTCCATTAAGGATCAAAGAATATTTGCACAGAGCATTGCCTCAAGAAATTAAATTGGCAAGATACAGCCCATGATAGTTATTTGTACACGGTCTGTGGAAGAAACAGGTTTGATGGCCAATACCTTTATTCCTTCTTTCTTATGTTTTAATTAATTAAATATTACTTTTGACTTGGTTCAGAAAGAATGTGTGCCAGGTTTCAATAAGCCTCTAAGTGAATTATTCCAACTGTTTCTGGATATAAGAGAAGTACCAGCTGACTGGAAGTGTTCCAATGTTATACCATTCCATAAAGCACAATATTAATCCACTCCAGTTACCAATCAGTATCACTTTGTCTATTATTGGGAAGGCACTGGAGTGTATTACAGCTATGGCAATGGAGGGAGTAATAAGCAATTAAATATGCCAGCTCTTACTTGTACTGTTGATTCCTAACAGTTGGTATGAGTTCCAGTATAAATGCTCTGAGTGTCCCTCTGCACCATTCAGTCCCTGGACTACTGTAGATTTTTATGAGAATAAAGAATTGCCTCTAGGCCCAGATGTCTGAATCACTAAACTTCTCATTCAAACATCATATTATACATACCCCCAAGGAAATAATTATGATAAACTAACAATGAATCCAAGTGAAGCATATCAATTTCTTTGACCCAACTAATATGAGGCTTTTCATATACACGTATTCCAATACAAGTTACACTTGTTCCATGTATACACTCATAAAAATGATTTACACTTTTTACACTGTTGTCTCTGTGCAGAATTTAATTCCGAAAGTAATGTATTATTCTGAACCCTGAAGAATATGCATTGTAGTGTTTTTACTGATCTAGTTCTCTTGTCAATTATGGGACATTGATATTCTTAATGATAGAGAAGCATGTAATGCTAACAGTCCTGCCAGAAAATCCAATTTTGCCCTTGTTGACAAAAAAAATTGTAATTTAAATATTTAATCGTATATAATCTTGAATGTCAGAGAAATACTAAAAGCAGGGAAGATGAGGGAATAGGGTGATTAGAAGAGCTAATAAAGAGCATGAAAAAAGACTGGCAATCAACATAAAGAGAAACAACAAAGGCTTTTTTAAACACTATCAAAAGAAGGGGTAAGGCCACAAAGATACAGAGAACGCAATTTTATGGTACAGAATGAAAGCGTGGCAGACATAATTGACAAGTATTTTCCCTCTGTATTTACAGAGGAAGGTGGAAGAAGGACTGCAGGATTATCAGAAGAGCACCTGAAGGAAAAGAATAGTGCAGGTGTTATGGAGGGAGGCAGCTCAGGCAGTCAGTATTATCTCTACCACCTCATATACAGCCATGCAATGCCAGAACACAACAAATTTCATTTATATAGCACCTTTAACATGGCAAAACATTCCAAGGCACTTCACAAAAGTCAATGCTGAGCCAAAGAAGGAGATATTAGGAGGGTTGACCAAAGGTTAGTCAAAAAGGTGGGTTAAAAGAGGGTCTTAAAGGAGGATGGGTAGGTCGGGGGGTTTAGAAAAGTTGTTTGAGTGTGGAGTCCAGATGGCTGAAGCCACAGCTGCAAATGATAGGGTGAAGGGAGGCAGGTGGGGGTGCTAACGCACAAGAGGCCTGAGCCAGAGGAATGGGAAGTTTGAGAGGGAGAAGTTGTAGGGCTGGAGGAGGTTACAGATAGGGAGAGGCGATGCTATGAGGGGATTTAAACACAAGGATGAGAATTTTAAATTTAAGGCTTTGGGGGACTGAAAGCCAATGTAGATTAACAAGGATAAGGGAGATGGATGAGCAGGAATTGGTGTGGGGTTGGATACAGGTGGAAGAATTTTGGATGAGTTGAAGTTTATGGAAGATGAAGGATGGGCGTACGGTCAGGAGGGCATTGGAATAATCGAGCCTGGAGAAGACAAAGGCTACGCTGAAGATTTCAGCAGCAAGTGGGGTAAGGGTCCACGGAATATTAAGACAGTGGAAGAAGGTAGTGTTTGTGATTTAAAGGATATGGGGTTGGAAGCTCAGCTTGGGGTAGAATAGGATGCCAACTTAGCGAACAGTCTGGTTCAGCCTGAGACAGTGTCCAGGAAGGGAAATGGAATCAGTGGCAAGGGTACAGAACTTGTTGCGGGGCCCAAAGATGATGGTTTCAGTCTTCCCAATTATTAGCTGAAGGAAATGCCTGGATGAGTGCAGCTCCAACAACACTCAAGAAGCTCAACACCATCCAGGACAAAGCATCCCACTTGATTGGCACCCCATCCACCACCCTAAATATTCACTCCCTTCACCGGCGCACTGCGGCTGCAGTGTGTACCATCCACACGAGGGACTGCAGCAACTCGCCAAGGCTTCTTTGACAGCACCTCCCAAACCCGCGGCCTCTACCACCTAGAAGGACAAGGGCAGCAGGCACATGGGAACAACACCATCTGCACGTTCCCCTCCAAGTCACACGCCATCCCGACTTGGAAATATATCGTCGTTCCTTCATGGTCACTGGGTCAAAATCCTGGAACTCCCTTCCTAACAGCACTGTGGGAGAACCTTCACCAAACGGACTGCAGCGGTTCAAGAAGGCCGCTCACCACCACCTTCTCGAGGGCAATTAGGGATGGGCAATAAATGCTGGCCTTGCCAGTGACGCCCACGTCCCATGAACGAATATAAAAAAAAATTGTGGTGCATCAGACTGGCTGTTGGACAAGCAGTCTGACAGCACAGAGGGTGTGGAGGGGTTGAGAGAGGTTGTGGGGAGGTAGAGCTGGGTGTTATCAGCAACTATGTGGAAGCTGCTTGACCTGAAAAGTGCCCTTGGTCTTGACTCCCTCTATTCAATGCCACAGGTGATAGAAAAGTAATTTATTGTCTGTGAAATACTTTCCAAAATGTTTTTTGGTGCACTTCAAAGTGTTAAAAGTATATTAAAAAAAAAAGAAACAATCCTAATCATTTCCTGCTGGTTTTTCTGACATTGATAAATAGCCTCACCCCCAAGAGCAGGGATTAGAAATTTATAAATGCCAATTTACAGAAACTTCTAACAATTAGCCTGTAATTAACCTCGGAATGTGCTTATCTAGATCATTCTCCTGCTCCTCAATGGCCTTAAAGTGATGGTCCAGATTGAAGATTTCAGTCTTAAAAGCTAAATATCACAAGCACGTTCCAGATCTCAGAGTACCCATGGACATCACCATAGGAGATCAACCACTAATACAAAAAATGCAGCTCTATATAATATATAGTTTATCGTTTAAAAAAAAATGCAGTCATTCTTGCCAGTTGTAATTATAATTAAAAAATACTGATTTGTGTTTTGCTATGTTGTTTCTAAATATTATACAGAGAACATAATCACATGGGAATGATTGCAATGTTGTCATCTTATTAAGGGCTTCAAGTGAAATTCTAAACTGCAGGTTATTATTGTCATCTGAGGCTGAGATAGCATTACACTCTGAAATTGCTCTTATGTATCAGGTTTTTTTAATAATATATAGAATATGCAGTTCACAGCAGGGCTTTTCTACTTTGCCTTATCTGTTTGCTGTTAGTGGATGACACTAATTGTGTGATGTTTACAGCAAAGGTTAGTGATTGTGATTTAATTACTACAAATCAACTAAGTGATATTATTGGGATACGGTTAGTATATATTACAACTTTGTCTTTCTCCGATTAGCACTTTCGCTAAGGGTATCTATCTAAAGGGTATCTATCTTAAATGACAGGATTAGTAAATTTATATTTTTCATAATAGTACAATGGGACAAATACAAGTGGCTGGGTGGCAAGTCATAGAATTGCAAGGATTCATCACATGGATTATAATTATTCTTGCCCTTTCAATTCCGCACTTATGCCCCAATTTTAACTGGGCGCGTAAATGCAGTGGGTAGGGGTTGAAGTGAGTGACAGGCTTGATTGGTTGCGTTGGCATGGGGCCCAGGCCATTTTAAATCCCAAATCTCATATGAATTTGTGAAGGCTAACTGCTGCCCGATCCCGTGGCAATGAGGTGGAGGCTGCTGCCGGGAACTGGAGGGAAAGTTCCCCAACATTAAGGTAAGTCATTGCGGGGGCAGGTGATTGTGGTCGGTGGAGGGGGAGAAGGGAGAAGTTTAGATAGGGAAGGCCCAAGGTTTCCTTGAGTGGCCTGGAGGAGAGTTGCATGGCTTAACGTTAAATTAGTGTTGGGGTCTGAATGACTTCATCAGACCGCGACTTTTGAATATTTGAGTCCTTCGCCTGTCTGCAGCCAGGGCCTCACACGCTTCCCAAAACCTGAGAGTTAAAATATCAGCCGGCGAGAGTGTGACGAGAACGGGAAGGTAAGCACTCTGGCCTTATTTTAACTCCCGCATGCCCTGTCCTCATCGGGCATGGAGGGGGTTAAAATCAGGGCTTTCGTGATTCCCAAACAATCCTTTAACTCTATCTTTCAACAGTGCCTACGATAAATGCATTAGTTATTAAATCCCCAATCTCAGAGCAAGGAAAATGAATGTGTCACCACAACCCCATGGACCCAAACAATTTCCACAAGGAATGATTTTGTATTATCGAACAGATCCTCTCATTCTATTTATAACTCATAGTACTGTATTTCATAGAAAGGATCCACTTTTTTTTCCAGGCAGTGTGCCCTGGAATAGACCAAGGATCTTACACAAGATTCAAATCTCCATTGCCAGCCCAGTTTGGTTTTGAGGACGCTTCTTGGGGCTCGATTTTAGGATCGTGTTTCCGGCGGGTTCCCAGCGGGGTGGCCCCGAAAATCCCGATCTCCGGTCACGTGACCGGATCGCGACGAAATCCCGGCCACTTCTGGGTACCGCGCTGACGTGCGGGGCTGCGCATGCTAGCCCCGCTGGTGGGAATCCCGCAGGCAATTAAAGCCAGCGGGGTTCCACTTGAGAGTACTTACCTTGCTCGTTGTGGTCAGTTAATGAGCTGAAGCAGCTGTCAAAAGAGGAAGTGTGGGATTTTCGGTTCAAGGCAGTGAGTTTCCCACACTGGGGGAAACAGTCTCCCTCCAACCAGGCGTGTTGCAGCCAGCAGCCTGTGGCAGGTGCCAAGGTGCGCTCCACGGGGGAGAGCCCTCACCCACGCAGGAGGCCACCGCGTCACATAGGGCAACCCCTGCCCTCCACCACCCCCCGCCAAGTCAGAGGACAGACCGACACGAGACCGCAGCCCCAGTCCGAGGAACCACACACCTACCCTGCACAACCCCTCAGACCAACACCTGCCAGTTGGGTGGTGTGTGGAGACCCTCGGAGGACGAAGAGCATGACCAGCACCAGCAGCCTCGCAGTCCCCACCGTCCGCCGCAGAGACGTGGATCCCCCCAACACGGTGTTGTTGCACGCCCACCTGCACAGCAGGAGGGAGGGCTACCGCAGAGAGAGACGCGTCGCAGAGGGCACTACCCTCGCCACAGGGTCCACAGACCGAGGCGCAGCTCCCCGGACCTCTCCGAGCAGCAGTGCACAGGGAGGCGCAGATTCGCTCGACATGTAGTCGTGGAGATCTGCAGCCTCTTTCATGCCGAGCTGCTCTTGGCTGGCCCCAGCACCAACTGCTTACCTGTTACTGCCAAAGTCACCACTGCCCTCCACACCTTCTCCTCCGCATCCTTCCAGGGTGCAGCCGGCTACACCGCCGATGTCTCTCAGTCGTCTGCGCGGACGAGCCCTGCAAATACACCTGCACCTACTCTGCAGTAACACGATGGGTGGCATCAGTGGTGGGTCCTCATAGTGATACCCAGGAGCGGGCATTACTGGACACAACGGACAGGATTCGCGGAGACATGGCAGTGGTGGTGTCAATATAATGTGTGCTGTTTGTTGCTCTGAAATTCAATATGGGTAACACCCATGACAAACCCTCAGACACCCTTGTGCACCCCCTTCATGCTGACGAGACGTTTGCCTTACGCTGCCTACTGCACATATGTGATGCATGCCCTGTGGCTGCAGCACAGGTGGTGGCAGGTTGAGTGAGGCTGGCCGTGAGGGAGATGCACGAGAAGGTGAGTATGGGATGGAGCAATGAGATTGTATGAGGAGTGGGTTGCGTGTTAGTGGCAGGGTGAGTACTGGCGAGGTGAGTCGGTGGAGGTAAGATGAGGATGGGGTGTGAGTGGGTATGAAGGGTGATGTGACAGAATAGTGTTGGCGGTGCCGAAGGAGATGTGGGGTGGGGGCAGTGTTGTGGCAGACGGAGTGTCGGGGAAAGACTTCGTGTTCTCACTGCGGCTGACCTACTGCGGTCATTGCAGCGCCTCCTGCACTGTATGCAGGTGGGCGATATGTTGGTGGCGCAGGTGACCCCCTCTGCCACCTCGAGCCAGGCCTTCTTGGTGGCAGAGGCAGACCGCTTCCTCCCGCCCGCCGGGTGGAAGATCTGTGTCCTCCCCCTCCTCCTCACCCCATCTGATGATACCTGGGGTGAGGCATCATTAAACTGGGAGCAGCCTTCCCCCTGGGCTGCTCCATGCTGCAATTTGTCCCATTGGTTGCAGCATCTGTCAGTGGAGGACTGCTCCTTTAACGAGAGAGCCTCCAGCTGACAGATCGTACTGCGCATGCGCAGCCCGACCGACGCGCAGGCCAGCGCCGTGGACCCCGGAGGAGCAGGTAATTGATTCCTATTAGTGGGTTGCCTGCTACGATCGCGTGGGCAACCCACTAATTTCGCCGAGCGTGTTGACCACGCTCCCGGAGGACCACCCGCTGGGAACCCGCAGGCCTGCTAAATTCGGGCCCTTGGTCTTTGCAATGTCTCAATATTACCCTTTTCGCTAGAGCTATGAAGGCCATAATAGGCAATCCCATTCCACTCATCATCAGATATAGATCTCATAGTGGTTCCCAAGTCTTCTGCTAGGTGAATCAGATTTGAAAGTCGTCCTATGTTACCTGAGGATAATCTTTTTGCAACAGTCTGGATGAATTGTGCTAACAATTACCAGTCTGCTTGCAATAATTTGGTCCAGAATTTTGAAGTCTACATTTAATATTGATAGAAACTTGAAAATGGTTTTTCTGAGGTACATAACAGATGTGCTGTTCATTGCTGAGAATTATGTCAAAGAATGCATTTGAGTTTTTTATTCTGAGACGGTTTTATTTAACAACTCAGCCTCCCACAGGATAAAAGTGGGAGCGGAAACTGCTGAGCTATGAATGTGTTATCCCACCTAGTGAAGGCTTAGCCCCTCTTGAGTGAGCAGTTTTCTTATTATTGCCAGGCTTTAGTCAGGACCAGCCAGGTGAATCCAAGTTTCCCCTGCAACCAATTTGCATTTACTGTGAAACCTGATTAGAGTGATAAAGTCTGTTTGCCAAGAAGTAGGAAATAATGAAGATGCTTTTTCCTCCTTAAGAAAGCAATGGTGTAGGAGGGGGGAGGTGCACAAGAGACCAGAGTTAGAGGAACAGAGGGTTTGGAGAATGGGGAGGAGGGAGGGGAAGGGCATGGCCGATAAGATGATTTAAACACAAGGATGAGAATTTTCAACTGAGGCATTGGGGAACTGGGAGCCAATGCAGGTCAGCAAGGACAGAAGTAATGGGTGAGCGGGACTTAGATATGGGTAGTGGAGTTTTTGGATGAGCTGAAGTTTATGGAGGTCGGAGCATGGAAGGTCAGCCAGGAGAGCAGTTGAATAGTTAAATCTGGAAGTGACAAAGGCATGGATGAGACTTTCAGCAGCAGATGAGCTAAGGCAGGGGTGGAGGTGGGCAATGTTATGAAGGTGGAAGTTGGCGGTCTTTGTGATGGAGTGGATATGTGGCGAGGAACTTAGCTCAGGGTCAATAGGCCACTGATTGTGAACAGTTTTGTTCAGCCTGAGACATTATCTAAAGAAGGGATGGAATCAATGGCAAAGGTATGTAGTTTTGTGGCTGAGGCCGAAGATGATAGTCTTAGTTTTCCCAATGTTTAACTGGAGAAAATTACGTCTCATCCACAACTGGATATCTCACAAACAGTCTGACAACACAGAGGCAGTGGTGGCGTCGAGACAGCTGGTGGAGAGGTAGAACTGTGTGTTGTCAGCGACATGTGGAACCTGACCCCATGTCTGCAGATGATATTCTTAAGGGATAGCATGTCGATGAGGAGGGGGGGGGGAAACAAGGGTCGATCCTTGGGGGACTCTGGGGGTAATGGTGTGCGGGGTAGAAAGATGAGCCAATGCTGGAGATGCATTGGCTACGATTAGACAGGTGAGAGTGGAACCAAGCGAGGGTAATCCTAAATGGCCTAATTTTAAGATTATGCCTCCTTGTTCTGATTCCCCCACCAGAGGAAATGGTTTCTCTGCATCTATCATATCAAATCCCTTTATCATTTTAAAGATCTCGATTTGATCACTCCTCAACCTTCTAAACTCAAGGGAATACAAACCAGGTTTCTGCAACCTGACCTCATATTTAACCCTATAAGCCCTGGTATCATTCTGGTGTATCTGCTCTGCACCCCTTTCAAGGCCAATATATCTTGCCTGAGGTGCGGTGAATGGCATAACTTTCAGGCGCAACATCATCAAAGAGATTCAGGGCCTTTATCATTTTGCCATAAGGTTAAAAGAAGCATATCTGAACCAATGTCATATAGATGTGCAATCCTAAACTTAAAGTTGGAATAAACAAACTGATTAATAACTCTTTGACAATTATTTTCATCTTTTAGTTAACTATTCTCTAGATAGGTAACAACACGTTTTTTACTACAATACCTCTACTGTGTAATTTTTTGCCCAGTGCTTCTTCCTGTGGTGGTGATGACTTCAAGATAAAAATTACCAACACTATTGTTGGTCGATTTGTGAGTAAAAGGTTGCAGTTGGGCTTAATGTGCATGAATGATGCTAAGTTGGCTTTAAATGTTATTTGTCATACTTAAAGCAGGAATATATGGTGTGAGGTCAGCACTTGCTTTGGGCCCTGATTGTTTACACTAATTTTTGCTCGTTTATGTTGATTTTTTTTTTGTTCCGGCGTATGCTAATGAACTGGCAGAAAATTTAGGCATAAATTGACATCAGCAAAATGGCCGTAATTTCAGGTGTAACTTCCCAATTACGCCCCCACAGAAAATTCTACCCCAGCATGTTTAAGAAAATTTAATTGTGAAAGCTTTACAGTTTTTAATGAAGTTATAAAAATGCATTCAAAGAAACAGAGAATAGAGTGCAGGTCTCAGTGAGGATAAATAAAAAAAATTGCCTAAAAAAATCACAATAAAACACCAGAAAAATTAATTTGTTTGCCGCTGTGCCTAAAATTCTAGGAGTAACTTTACACCCACTTTGAACCAGTGCAATTGCAGGAAATTTGCATGTGTGCCTCTTTACCCTGCGGGCAGAGCCATTATTATGAACCATAATGCGATTGAGCGCAGGGATCAATAGACGCGTGTAAAAGATCAAGGAGATTCGAAATAATTACGGTATCACGCTTGCGCTCGAGTTTCCTCGATTGTCACTTCACTCACCAATTACGCGTGTCTTTAGGCACAAATACAGAGGAAATTCCACCCTATAACTTTTAAGAAGTAGTGAATATATTGGCAAAAGAACCAAAGGGGAGATGAGGAGAATTTTTTTTACGCAGCAAGTTGCTATGATCTGGAATGTACTACCTGAAAGGGTGGTGAAAGCAGATTCAATAGTAACTTTCAAAAGGGAATTGGATAAATACATGAAAAGGAAAAGTTTGTAGGGCTATGGGGAAAGAGCAGCGGAGTGGGAATAATTGGATAGCTCTTTCAAAGAGTCGGCATAGGCATCTTAGGCTGAATGGCCTCCTTCTGTGCTGTATGATTCGATATTAGGAAAGAACCGAGGTTGTGAATGTTTTCTTCAGGTGGGTAGAACAGGTATGGGAAAAAATATGTGGAGGAAGTTCACTGAGCTAAGAAAATGATTTGGAAATTTATCAAATTCTTGGCTTCACTGTTGAATGTACAAAGCCAAACTCTTATGTTTTCTGGCAAGCAGATTTTGAAATCCTAATTAATAATAGGTAGACAAAGAAAATATTGACTTGCAATTATATAATACCAGATAAAGGTCACATATGGTGTGTCAAATATTTTATTAATAAATTGAGTCAGCATTGATTGACTCAGAACTGTTGCACAGTATACCAAGACAATTATAGTGCTATTATTAAAAGCAGATGTTAACATTTTTGTCCTCATGAGAATGTAGTGCTCAATAATGAAAACTGTGTACTGACATATCTCAGTCCAGATATAACTTTAGGAAAATATTTAAAATATTTTGCTCACATACATGAGACAGAGCAGGGTCTAACTTGTGAGCCACAGATTGATCTTGTCAGTTTAGCACTTTAAAGATAATCAATTAAGATCATTTTGAGTAATACTCTCATTTATATTTGCTAAAATAACTATTTTTTTACAGGAAACAATTCTTGTAAATCTGTTAAATGAATAAAGTGTATGAAGAACAAAAATGACTCAGTAATTCACAAGCATGGCTTCCTACTATGCTGTTGAACGATCAAATAGCAAACTATTGTTAATATGTCATCCAGGAGTTACAGATCTTGCACACTGGTAATACATCTGCCAGAACTTATCTACATAAAGTCAAATAACAATTTTTTTCAATTTTTGATTGGTTCTGATGAAGTATAAGGGATAGTTGACATTATCTGGATCAGACTGTACACTCTTAGAGATAGAAATGAGTCTGGGCCCGTTTTCAGGCTCAGATTCGGTGCTGCACGAATAGAGAGACCTGAGGCCATCCTGAAACTGGGCCTTGCACCTCACCTACATCTTCGGGGCAAGCTGCCGGCGCCTTTCGTCCCTCCACAGACTACTTACCGTGGCCTAACAAGGGGTTCATTTTTCATCAAAGAATGGGCAGTTCTGAGGAAGGGTCCATGCTCGAAACATCCTGTCTGATGCTACCTGATCTGTTGAGTGTTTCCAATGCTTTCTGTTTTTGTTTCAGATTTCCAGCATCTGCACTATTTTGCTTTTTGTTCATATTGTTTATTTTGCTGCCATTTCTCTTCCAGGAATGTCAACCTTGAACAAGTTCTGCTCCTCTCTTCAAAGTGATTTTCATTTGTCTCTTTTACCTGTTTATCTTTATTGTTATCTCATTCCCTTCTTGTGTTAAATCATCTTTTTGCTAAGTCCTGCTTTCACAGCGACATCTCTTTTCTCAGCACCAGTCTCCAGCTCCGACTCATTTCGCAACTTAAATTTCACACTTCCTCTTTCGGACTTACCCATGATCACTGATATCTCTATGATATTGAACGTTCCTCAAACCACTGTTCCTCCACTTTATGAAATCCACCCTCTCCACCTTATACACGTTCTCAATCTTTCTCATCAGCAGCATCAATTCACTTTATTTCAGAGTAGTCCTGGTTCTTAGTTTGATTTCATTCTTTGTCTCATCTGGCACTTTAACAAAGAACATTTTTTCTTCCTTTCACCTAGCAATTGTAAACAATTTTACAACACCAAGTTATAGTCCAGCAATTTTATTTTAAATTCACAAGCTTTCGGAGGCTTCCTCCTTCCTCAGGTGAACGATGTGGAACACCTAGCAATCTTCAACAACTGTTGGGTGCCAGCCTTTCTCCCAATCCCTCTTCCTCCTCACTTTCTTCTGAACTCATCTCTCCTTCCAATCTCACCACTTGCTGTATTTTCACTATCCCCTCTGACCTTTCCCTCTCTGACTCCATTGATTCATCCTCAGCAAAGGATTTAGCTTCATTCCTTACGCCTCCACTTCAACAAATTCCGAGCTCGACGTGATGCTGAGCTCATCTTCAGACGTCTTCATCTCCGTGCTGCCTTATTTGGTAGGGAGGCATCCCCCCCACACATTCGACCTTGACGAACCTATATAAAACCTTAATAAGACCTCAGTTATAGTGCAGTATCAGCTGTGGCTCATCTTCAGACGTCTTCATCTCCATGCTGCCTTTTTTGGTAGGGAGGTATCCCCCCCCAACACATTCGACCTTTTCATCTGTCTTCAGCCTCCCTGATCACTCTTGCCTGAGTCAGAAGGTTGTGGGTTCAAGTCCCACTCTAGGGACTTGAGCACAAAATCCAGGCTAA
Organism: Heptranchias perlo; assembly: GCF_035084215.1. Taxonomy (NCBI): domain Eukaryota; kingdom Metazoa; phylum Chordata; class Chondrichthyes; order Hexanchiformes; family Hexanchidae; genus Heptranchias; species Heptranchias perlo. The sequence continues at coordinate 48,489,757 of NC_090335.1, forward strand.
TACTCCAGTGTAATACTGAGGGAGTGCTGCACAGTCGGAGGTGCCGTCTTTCGGCTGAGATTTTAAAACCGAGGCCCCATCTACCCTCTCAGATGGACGTAAGAGATCCCTTGGCACTATTTCGAAGAAGAGCGGAGGAATGCTCCCTGGTGTCCTGGCTAACATTTGCCCCTTGGCTAACATTTACCCCTCAACCAACACCATTAAAACAGATTATCTGGTCATTATCACATTGCTGTTTGTGGGAGTTTGCTGTGCACAAACTGGCTGCCGCGTTTCCTATTTTACAACAGTGACTACACTGCAAAAAGTACTTCATTGGCTGTAAAGTACTTTGGGACATCCTGAGGTCATGAAAAGCACTATATAAATGCAAGTCTTTCAATAAAAACAGAAAATGCTGGAAACACTCAGCGGGTCAGGCAATATCTGTGGCGAGAGAAACAGAGTTAATGGGCGTCATTTTAGCACCCTCTATCGGGTGCGTTCCTGGCGGGGGGGCTCCGAAAATCGGAAAATCCCGGCCCGGTACCAGAGCCCGCCCCGAACCCGCGCACTTCCGGGTTCCCCGCTGTCGCGCCGGCGTGCGCGCGCAGGCCCCGCTGGTGGGAATCCCGCAGGCAATTAAAGCCAGCGGGGTTCCACTTGAAGATATTTATTTCGGTATTTCAGGTCATTAACTGACCTGATTAAGGGATTATGTGGGATTTTAGAGCAAACTGGGACTGTTTCCCACACTGGGGGAAACACTCCCAGGTCAAATGGACGTGTTGCAGCCATCAGCCTGTGACAGCTGCAAAGGTCCATTTGACAGGTTGGGGGGGAGACCCTCACTCATTGCAGGAGGCCACTCTGTCATTTGGGACAAAGTTTGGCCTCCACCACCCTCCTCCTGACAGTCGAAGTCACCAACCTGCACACTTACCCCGGGGTCCAGACACATGTACCTACCTTGCGGACCCCCTCGGATGTACATCTTGCGGATGGGGGCCGCCGTAGCTGCAGTCATGACCTCCTCGGAGGGCGAACAGCATCACCAGCCTCGCCATCCACGCCGTCCACCTCTGACACGTGGAGCTCCACAACAGAGTGCTGTGACACATCCACCTGTACAGCAGGAGAGAGGGCTACCGCAGAGAGAGATGCGTCGCAGAGGGCACTACCCTCGCCACAGGGTCCACAGACCGAGGCTCAGCCTCCTGGACCTCTCTGAGCAGCAGTGTACACGGAGGCTCAGAGTCACTCGACATGTAGTCGTGGACATCTGCAGCCTCTTTCATGCCGAGCTGCTCCTGGCTGGCCCGAGCACCATCTTCTTACCTGTCGCTGTCAAAGTCAACACTGCCCTCAACAACTTCTCCTCCGCATCCTCCCAGGGTGCAACCGGGGACATCGCCGATGTCTCTCAGTCGTCTGCACAAAAGAGCCCTGTAAATACACCTACACCCACTCTGCAGTGACACAATGGGTGGCATCAGTTGTGGGTCTTCATTGTGATCCTCAGGAAAGGGCATTATTGCACAGACCAGACAGGATTCGCAAAGACGTGGCAGTAGTGGTGCCAATATAATATGTAATGTGAGTTGGTCAGAAATTCAATATAAGTAACACCCATGACAAACCCTCAAACACCCTTGTGCATCCCCTTCATGCTCATGACACGTTTGCCTTACGCTGCCTACTGCACATATGTGATGCATGCCCTGTGGCTGCAGCACAGGTAGTGGCAGGTTGAGTGAGGCTGGCCGTGAAAGAGATGCACGAGAGGGTGAGTATGAGAGAGAGCCATGAGATTGTATGAGGATTGGGTTGAGTGGTAGTGGCGGGATGAGTACTGGCGAGGTGAGTAAGTGCAGGTAAGATGAGGATGAGGTTTGAGTGGGTATGAGGGGTGATGTGACAGAGTTGTGTTGGCAGTGCTGAAGGAGATGTGGGGTGGGGGCAGTGATGTGGCAGATAGAGTGTAGGGGAAAGACTACGTGTACTCACTTTGGCTGACCTACTGAGGTCATTGGAGCGCCTCCTGCACTGTATGCAGGTGGGCGATACGTTGGTGGTGCAGGTGACCTCCTCTGCCACCTCGAGCCAGGCCTTCCTGGTGGCAGAGGCAGGCCGCTTCCTCCCGAACGCCGGGAGGAAGATCTCTGTCCTCCCCCTCCTCCTCACCCCATGTATCGATACCTGGAGTGAGGCATCATTAAACTGGGAGCAGCCTTCCCCCTGGGCTGCTCCATGCTGTAATTTTTGCTATTTGTTGCAGCATCTGTCAGTGGAGGACTGCCCCTTTAAATAGAGCGCCTCCAGCTGACAGATCGTACTGCGCATGCACAGCCCGCCTGACGCGCAGATCAGCAGTAGGGAACCCGGAAGACCAGGTAAGTGGATCGAATTAGTGGATTGGATGCTACAATCGCGCGGGAAACTGACTAATTTCACCGGGCATGTTACCCACGGGCCCGATAGCCTCCCCGCCGAGAACCCGCAGCCCTGCTAACATCGGGCCCATGTTTCAGGTCGATGACCTATCATCAGAACTAATTTCTGATTCATCGACCAATCTATAAATTCAAACAACCATGGCAACAAACTGAGGAAAGCATAGACGTGTACCTTGCAAGTTTATGCAAGTTGCTGGATCAGAAGAAGGAAAGCTAGCTGAAAACAGTTGCAGTATTAAAAACATACCATCTGTGCATGCACTGTTATGTTCAGCCAGGCATGTGCAAACAGAATTAGCAGCTCGTGATTTGGTTGCAAGATTGGCTCAGAATTCCACTTTTCTAGTTCTTGGCTTGCACATTGTCTGTATATGGTAGCTGGCATTCAGCTCTGCTGTGTAGCATGTGGTGCACCAGAAGGGTCTGGTCTCAATAAATTGGTAATTTGAGTCAATGAAAGTTAAGTAAGTGTAAAACAATCTGCAATTTGGTGGGCAATTCAAATTTAATTGGGACAAAACCCTAAAGCTATGGAGCAAAATATTTTGTTCTTGCGTAGCACCATTTTGTAGGTGCTACGCATTTCCTAAGTCCCGAAAATGGCGTCTGAGACTTACGGTGTGAAGTGCGCAGTACACCATCTTGGTAAAGGGGTTTCTGTGAGCGCACCAAATGACCGCCAGCAACATATGGAGTAGGGAGATTATGACGCAAATCAGTGTGCAAAGCAGATTTAGAACCATAGAAAAGATACAGCACAGAAGGGGGACATTCGGTCCATCGTGTCCACGCCAGCTCGAAGAACAACCAGGTGCCCATTCTAATCCCACCTTCCAGCACCCAGTCCGTAGCCCTGCAGCTTACAGCACTTTAGGTGCAGATCCAGGTACTTTTTAAAAGAGTTGAGGGTCCCTGCCTCTACCACCAATTCAGGCAGCGAATTCCATACACCCACCACCCTCTGGGTAAAAAAGTTTTTCCTCATGTCCCCTCTAATCCTTCCGCCAATCAGCTTAAATCTATGTCCTCTAGTTCTTGAATTCTCTGCTAGGGGAAACAGGTACTTCCTGTCTACTCTATCTGGGCCCCTCATAATTTTGTACACTTCAATCAAGTCACCCCTCAGCCTCCTCTGCTCCAAGGAAAACAATCCCAGCCTCTCCAATCTCTCCTCGTAGCTGCAATTTTCAAGCCCTGGCAACATTCTTGTAAATCTTCTCTGCACTCTCTCCAGAGCAATTACGTCCTTCCTGTAATGTGGTGACCAGAACTGCGCACAATACTCCAGCTGTGACCTTACCAGCGTTTTATACAGTTCCATCATTACATCCCTGCTTTTGTATTCTATACCTCGGCTGATAACGGCGAGCATTCCATTTGCCTTCTTCACAACCTTATCTACCTGTACTGCCACCATTAGGGACCTGTGCACATGCACTCCAAGGTCTCTCACTTCCTCTACCCCTCTCAATATATTCCCGTTTACTGCGTATTCCCTTTTACTGTTTGCCCTCCCTAAGTGCATTACCTCACACTTGTCCGCGTTGAACTCCATTTGCCACTTTTCTGCCCACTCCACCCATTGATATCTTCTTGGAGTCTACAGCTATCCTCTTCGCTATCAACTACATGGCCAATTTTTGTGTCGTCTGCAAATTTGCCAATCATGCCCCCTACATTTATTTGAAGTGGCAGTGACATTTTGAAACTCCATGCTCCAGTCAATGTACTGTCTACCTTGCACAGCTGAACAGGACTTAAACAGCATGAAGGACCCTCCACCAGTGCTATTTAAAGGGATCATGAAGTACTTACAAGTTAGTTGCTGGATTATTTATTCTGAATGCTGGTGCAATTTTACATGTTTTTGGAAGTTTCCTATACTTGGATAAAGTTTCAATGTTCTATAGGGAGTGGTCTGGCTGGTCTTGCAGTACTCTTAGTGGCATTTAAAATGTGCTGGAAAAAAGTTACTTCCAGACATCGGTGGCCTGCTAGGCCTTCCTCTGGGAATTGAACATAGCTTGGAGAATGAAGAGAGGCCACGTAGAACAGGACAAGCTGCTAGAAGAGGGAGGAGGAGGAGAAGGAGGAGCAGGGCACTCAGCAGGAGGCCATATCCAAGGAGGGTCTTCAGAGACCAATTCTCTTACCTCAACTTCAGTGATGACCAGTGCATCAGACGTCTGTGGTTCACTAAAGAGGTCATGACTGAAATTCATCAACTGCTGCAGCCACAACTGCAGCCTCAGAGCAGGGCAAGGACAGCATTGCCTGTGGCTGTCAAGGTGATGCTTAATTTTTACGGCTCTGGCTCCTTTCAGGCTGCTGCTGGAGATATAAGCAAAATCTAGCAGTTTGCAGTGCACTGCTGTATAAGGGAGGTCACTGAGGTTCTGTACGCACTGAAAAACAGATTCATCACAAGCAGCAGGAGCGAGCACGTGGGTTTGCTTGCATTGCAAGCTTCCCCATGGTGCAGGATACCATTGACTGCATACATATTGTCATGCGTGCTCCACAAATGAACTCGGCCATATTCATGAACAGAAAGGAATTCCACTCCCTCAATATGCAGCTGGTGTGCGACCACACACAGCGCATCATGCAGGTCAATGCCCGCTATCGTGGCAGTAGTCATGATTCCTTTATCCTGCGGCAGTCCAACCTGCCACCTATATTTCAACCAGCACGCAAGTCAAAGGCTGGCTACTGGGCAACATGGGTTATCCCTTCCTGACATGGTTCACGGTCAGGAATGCATGGACATGTGCATAGCAGGCCTACAACGAGAGCCATGCTGCCACACGGAACATCATAGAGCACACCATAGGTGTCCTCAAGCAACGCTTCTGCTGCCTGGATTGTTCTGGAGCAGCCCTGCAGTACTCAGCTGAGCGGGTATCAAGATTTTGTCGTTGTATGCTGCACATCCTCCCTCTATAAGGGAACAGCCCTATCAGGTGAGAACCTGATCAAGAGGAAGAGGAGGAGGAGGAGGAAGTGCAGCAGGAAGTGGAGGACGAGGCAAGGAGGTAGACAGACCCTGTCTGCCTGGACTCTGTGTGATCAGATTATTAATGAGTGATACTAGTAACCTCAATGGCATCTCCCCATTCACCAATAATCCCACACTAGGGATGGGCAATAAATGCTGGCCTCGCCAGCGACGCCCACATCCTGTGAACGAATAAAAAAAACTTACCTTTCCTCTCTCACATGACCGTCAAATCATCCTTATGATTACACTTTGCGATGAGCTGAGGGAGAAAGCAGAAATAAAAAACACCACCAAATGCAAATTCAAATCCACAAATATAAATTAACACAAGAAATGATGCAAACAAAATGAGACTTGTGCATTCCCTTAGTGCCTGTCTTTCGTGTGCCTTTATCTTTCCTAGTGCTCCCACAAGGTTCAGCCCTCATGGCTGGAGCATGAATGGTGTAAGGCTGCTGGCCTTCAATTGAGGAAAGTGCAGATGGCCTTGGAGGACGACCTTGAGCAGCTCTGGGCCGAGAGGGCCCGGCTTCAGACTGCACCATCTCAGCCTGGGCTGCAGCAGTCTGGCCTGGCTGGCTGACAGGAAGGGCACTGGTGGAGTGGCAGGGGCGGGTGCAGGAATGTTGTCATCCTGAGTGAGGACAGCAAGTTCCTCTTCCATGGCATTACTGCCACTTTCCTGGGGTGACGCCTCATCAATCCTGGTGATCTGTTGGAGAACAGATTGCTGGACTGCTGTGATGCCCTAGAAGCCCCTATGATCAGTGGTATCCAGAGCCACAATAGCAGCAGTCTGAGCTTCTAAGGTAGCAGTCTGAGCTCCAAATGCAGCAGTCAAACCTTTGATGGCAGATGTTTGTGCTGCAGTGGAAAGTGAGACATTGGTCATCAGACGCTGCATCATGATGTGTTCCACTGGTGTGCTGATGGAGGTGACCACCCGTTCCATGTGGAAAAGGATGGGCTCCAAGCTCTGCACAAAGCCCTGTGCCAAGTTGGAGCTGGACTCCTCCATGCCCATCGACAGTGTGCACAGGCTTCCTGGCAGGCTTTCCAGTGCAACAAGCATTCGCCCATCAGCCTTCTTCTGTAGACTGGCCCATCAAAGTCATCATCTGACTCCTTGGCAGCAGAACTAGTAAGCGACCTTGCTCTCTGGTGAGCTGGCACCTGCGTTATCCTTTCCCCCCGTTCCTGCTCCTGTGCACATGTGCTTGATATCTCACCACGTGCAGATCCCTCCTCTATCCTAGCCTCTAAACTATGTGCAGTGTCAGTCTCTGAGCTGGTGGCTGCGAGTGTAAGATCGAGTGATCACTGTCATCTTCATCTGCCTCCTCTGACTGGGCAGGTTCTAGTTCTTGCGTATCTGATATGACAAAGGGTCATGGGTTGAGTTGTGGTGAGGGGAGAGGAGAAAGTAAAATGTGCGTGCTTACACCATCTATAGCACGTACTCATCAAAGCTTCTTCGACAGCACCTCCCGAACCCGTGACCTCTACCACCTAGAAGGACAAGGGCAGCAGGCACATGGGAACAACACCACCTGCAGGTTCCCCTCAATCACACACATAGAAATGTAGAAACACACCATCCCGACTTGGAAATATATCGCCGTTCCTTCTTCGTCGCTGGGTCAAAATCCTGGAACTCCCTTCCTAACAGCACTGTGGGAGAACCGTCACCACACGGACTGCAGCGGCTCAAGAAGGCGGCTCACCACCACCTTCTCAAGGGCAATTATGGATGGGCAATAAATGCTGGCCTTACCAGCGATGCCCAGATCCCATGAACGAATTAAAAAAAACACGTGAGTCAGATCAGATTGTGGGATGAGGGAAAAGTGGGAAGTGAGAAGGAGGATTAGGTATACAGAGACCCTCATCATCGATCCCTCCCTTGCCGCCAGTGGCCACGGCCTCTGCGATGGCCCTTCCAATGATGGCCAGCACTGTCTCTTCCATGGGAGTTAGAAAGTGTAGGCATGCTTGTCCTCCTCCGGTTCTTTCTTGCTGCCCCCTGTTACACTACCATCTTTCTTGCAGGAGAAGATGGTGCATATCAGTGAGTGTCCTGCAAGATGTTCGGGTGATGTGGCTGTCATGGTTGAATAGAGGCCAGTCCATGTGACCTGTGAGTTATGGGTATGCGGCTTGTAACAGTAGTAATGTGTGAGGGTGAGATGAAGCAGCTGATTTGAAGAGTTGAGTACTGAGTGAAAGAGATTGTTGGTAGGTGGGTGATGGGGGATGTAATGAATTGAGGAGTGGATGAGGCTTATGGTGCAGTTGGTAGGTGATGCCATTTGAAAGTTGAACACACTCACCCTGACCATTCGTGTCAAAGCATTGAACTTCTTCCTGCACTGCATCTATGTTCTTGGTGCTATGCTCCTGGCATTGACCTCATCCATTACTTCCTCCCACTGCCTCTTGAGCATATGTCTGGAGGGCCTCTTGCTCCCCTGCGGATTTAGGCTGCCCCACCTTCTGTCCACCTCTTGCACCAATGCCTCTAGTGTATCATCAAAGAACCTTGGTGTACGCTGTCCCGCAGGAGCAGCCATTCTTCCAAGTATCACAGCCCAGGAATCACTTCTCACACCACTCCCACCACATCCTGCAGCCACAGTGCACTTCCCCTTTAAGAGATTCAGGCTGCCTTTAAGTAACGCTCGCCACTCCCGATATCTGGGCCCCCTGCTGATTTGTGCAGCCAATCAACAGCACAGGTAGCGCCGGCTGCACGCAGCATTCATTGAAATCATCAGGCAGCACGAATGTTACGTGCTGCCTGCATTGCAACCAACGGGCGTGGGTTAATCGCGGACCGCAATCCCCGCGCCCCTTCTTGGGGGTTATCCAATTTAACCCCCTATATCATTAAGCCCGCCTTTTGCTTGTGGCTTAGTCACACAACACATAAGTAAACACGTACGACAATAAATATCTAATTCGGTATTTCTAAAAATAAATTTGAGCTGCGCTCCACCAAAAACTCTCAGAACTGAAATCGGTTGAGGGAGAAAAGGATCTTGCTGTTATAATTCATAATTCTCTAAAGGGTCATGACCAATGATGAGACACCGTAGCCAAAGCAAATAAGATATTAGGTTGTATTAAAAGGACTAATCAGTAAAAAACAAAGTATACCATTTTGACCTTGCATAAGACCTTGATTACACTACATTTAGGATTTGGTCCCCTCACATGCTGGGTGATATAGAGGCTTTGGAAAAGGTTCAGAGGAGGGCCCCAAAAATGATTCCCAGCTTAAACAACCTTAGTTGTTGCCTATGCTTTCTCTCTCTCTCCTCCTTCATTTCTGTGTCATTTATCTTCCTCACGTCTTCTAGGGGCTTTGCTTATGCAAATTGATGTCCTAACACCTGCTTTAGGGCTCCAATTGAAATTGGTCTGCAAATGGGTGGAGTTTGCACTACGCCTGCTCCGTCCAGCTGTTCTGAGTCTGGAGTGGTCTAACCAACGACCCTTAAAAGGATTGCTGAGGCTGCTCAATAAGGATAAGAAAACGTTTTAATAATTTTATTTCTGTAGTGCCAGGAGGAGTAGGAGAATCACTATTAATTATTGCTGTATTAGATAATACTGTTGATTAACAAGATCTAAAAGGACACTCAAATACGGTGCCAGAAGTTGTTCGTCTAAATGTCTCTGTAACTAAGGCTACACGATCAATTGATATTGAAGTATATGAGTACTATTGGTGAATTGAGAGGAAAATCTCAGTTTCTAGTGGGTGCAGATTCCCATGACTAAACTGACAGAAAATTAAGCAATTTTAGTGATCACTCAAAAACTATACAATGCTAACAGACTCTTATGTTGGGGAATTTTTATTGGGTTATTTAGATTTGTTGCAGTATAAATATAGTGTTGTGCCCTCGATATGGTAATAGAATTGAAGTGATTACAGTGATCCTGATCTCTGTTAATTTTGTATTTAAACTGATACTGGAGGCAAAAGAAATTACCATTGGCAATTAATTTCATTTTGGCATAACAAATAATTTTAGCACAGCGTCAATATTTCAAAATACAGTTTGTCCCAAATTGCAAAAAAATTATCATCTTTCAAAATGACCATTTAAAACAGGTTTCTGTATCCTGAGATTGAAATAAAACAGATCCTGCTACTTTAAAGTGACGAATCAATAGAATAATTGCTAATAAAACTATAAAATCATGGCTTCCACTAAAGCTGTCTAATATTACTTCTCAAAAAATCTACATTTTAATCTAGTTATTGTTTTCCATACAAATATTGAAAAGTAACATTTGGGCCTTTATAGCCATTATGTTCTCACTCCAGGAAAAAATAAGTGGGAACTAATTGTTGTGCACCAGTTCCTCCATTAGCTTTAATAATAATGTTTAGCTTTGATAGCCTACCAATATTAGGAACTATACGGGTATGGTAATTGCAGGATATGAATATCCATTTTTTGATGATTAAATAAGAAAATGAAAGTCCTTGCATTTATATAATCACTGAATAATCACTGTTGTGATGTAGGAAACATGGCAGCTAATCTGCATACAGCAAGTCCCAAAAACAGTAATGAGATAAACGACCAGATAATCAGGTTTAGCAATGTCAATTGAAGAATAAATATTGGCCAGGACACCAGGAGAACTTTCCTGCTGTTCTTCAAATAGTGCCATGGGATCTTTTACGTCCACTTGAGAGGGTGGACAGGGCCTTGGTTTAACTTCTCATCTGAAAGACAGTCCAGCACTCCTTCAGTACTGAAATGAAGTATCAGCCTAGATTATGTGCTCAAGTGTCTCCAGTGGGACTTGAATCCATGACTGTCTGACTCATAGGTGAGAGCGCTACCACTGAGCCAAGACTGACACATAGACCCCTAAAAGTTTTCAAGAAAGCATTTGGTTAATGCTTTATAGCTCGTGTTTCTATTTTTCAGTTCTTATGTGGAAATGATTACAAGCAAATGTTGTAACTGCCACTAGACTATGATAATGGTTATACAGGTCATTAACAACTTCAAGCTTTTTTGAGTTAGATAGCCCATTTGTCAAGAAATTGGATAGTATTGTTTGTTAAAACGCTGTATTTTAATCACTAGGGTCTAAATTGAATTCCTGTCCATACAGATGAGACAAAGCCCTCTCTCCCTGATAAAATGATGTGGAGATGCCGGTGATGGACTGGGGTTGACAATTGTAAACAATTTTACAACACCAAGTGAAGGGGGAAGCCTCCGAAAGCTTGTGAATTTAAAATAAAATTGCTGGACTATAACTTGGTGTTGTAAAATTGTTTACACCTGATAAAATAAGGGAGGGAAGAATGACAAGATCAGATTCCAAATCTGAATTGGTAGGAATTGGGCTAAATTTTGGTAATTTAAAAAAATCTAACCTGGGGGACAATTCAGAATTTGAACGGCCTGTCCATTTTAATAAATACTGTACATACATTGTGCTGATTTGTTTACTTTGTATATGGGCATGGCCATTTTAGAAGTTGCAACAAAGGTTTGGTAGACTGATTCAGTTCTGGCAGCCGAGGATACTGTGGATAACTTTTTATTATAACTTATGTATATTCTATAACCAAGTTTCTTACTAATGATGATGAGGGGAGACTAATGTAGCTGACCTCATTGGTGATCTGTTGAGTGGATCTGAAATAAAATCAGAAAATCCTGGAAATAACACAGCAGGTCAGTAGGTATATGTAAAGAGAGGCATTTTTTTTGTGAGAGTATCAGTTTTATACTTTATTTATAGATGAGATCTTGCACCCATTTCCTTGTGGCCTAGAGCTAGGGATGCAGTTGTGTTTTCTGGTATTTATGGAAAAAAATCTTTTCACTTTGGCCGTAAGCCTGTTTATTCTGATTTCATATTTTTATCCAGTCTTGGGATTATTTGAACCTGAATGAGAAGAATGGACTCTTTCAACCAAATTGCATCCCCCATGCAAACAGAATGTTTTCACACATTTGTTTTCATTGCACCAAGTACCATTGCATTTGTCATCTAACTAGGGCTGTCAAACAATTTTTAAAAATGAATGCGATTACTCTTGATTAAAAAAATTAATCTTGGTTTTAATCACATGTTTAACTGATACGATTACTGTACTCATCTCATTCAAGGTTGCTTTATTACTGATAATATTATTACATGGAATTATATTGGAAAACACATAAACTGAACTGTTTATTGTGAAGACTACTTCTGTGATACTGGAATTCAGTTTGACAGTAGATACAAGTGATCGTCTTTCTATCCAGTGAATTGTCAGATAGTTTTAAAAAAGTAAATTTACCATTCACAAACAAGTTCTTCACTTTTAGTACTTTGCTCCATAATGCTTTAGTTTACCTTTACCTTTTTGTCTTTTGACTGCTTTCTGTTGAATATTGGTCCACATTAACCAGGATTAATTTTTCATTTGCTTGACAGCCCTATTCTCTACTTTTAGTTTCAGCTCTCTTACCTATTTTTTTAAGGATGGCTCTGTGCCCCACCTAATCCGACCTGCCATCTTTCTGTCTGACCACCCGACTCAGAATGACACCCGACTCAGAATGACACCCTCCATGGCCACCCAACAACAAGTGGCAAGCATTATTGCTCCGTGACTGACAGCCTCCTTTTTTTTTCTTGTCACCTGTTCCTACACTTCCTGTCACTAGGGGTGGGATAGCTGAGAAGCAGTAGAGACAAGGGTAAGCACCAGAGGATTAATTAAGAGTTAAACTGAAAGAATTCTATATTAAGAGGAAAGTTAAGTGGTTCCAAAACAAAGTATTGAACATTAGAGCTCTTTTTTTGGAACCCTGGTATTATTTCCATAACTTTAATTGCCAAAAATTTAATGCATTACTCGCAGATGTTAACTGCGATAATGGAAAAATATACATTAAATCCTAATTTTTATCTTCGGGTGCTGGTAGGATTCAAAGAAGGAGTTCAGTTGGCCAGTAATGGATTCTGAACTGATAGTAGAAGGAGTCAATATCTCAGTCGTTCATTGGTTACAAATCTCAGTAGAGAAAAGATCAGATAGAAAACAATTGATTCTCTGTTCTGATGCCAAAATAACTTGCCCATTAACAGACTTGGACCCATACTGAAATAGAAGATCATTTTTAAGTAATTTTTGAGGCCACTAATCCAAAAAAAAAATTCCAATGCGTCCCAAGTACAGCATAGATGAAGGATTGAATTGGAGACCTTCCTGGTTCAGGAGCGCTCTGTACTATACGGAGCAGTGCATTTTTCAACTGACTCAGCAGCAGAGCTCCAGTTATCTGTTTTATAGTGAGTTCCAATATTGTAATTGTCTTTTAAACAATGAAATGGGAGATGTTCCATTGGCTAGCAATTTCTGCTGCCGTGTGAATGTAACCAAAGAGAACACCACAAATTTTCTTTCCAAAGCATTTGAAAGTTCCAAAACATGATTTCATTCTCAACTCTCATCTATTGGAGGCTTGACTGCCTTTTGTCATTTTTTAAAACTGTGCACATGTTTTTTATCATATAGCATCTGAAAGAAACAGCTTTGGTAACAGTCTACTGATGAGTCTCATATACTAGACTCTATAGAACCAAAAAATGTTCCTTACCTCAAAGGGATCATTGAATAAACTATAAATATATCAAAATCTTCTAATTTTCTTTAGTGGATAAATGTTTTTGCAGCTTTAAAATGATTGATCCCTCCTTTGAGAGACAGTGAAGAGAGTCTCATTGACGTAAGTATAACTATCAAATAAAACCCACATCAGCCATTTGAATGAACTTAAGTTAAAAACACACTGATAGCAACAAGACAGAAAAAAATGTGTTTTTTTTACAATGAATTATTAAAATGGTCAGAGCTTCTCTGACCAGTCACCTGCTCACGTCAATGTAATATCTCAGGGTGGTACAAGGGTTTAGATTTGACAACGGTAGCATTCTGTGAATTTGAGTTGTGTCCACAGGTAGATTCAGATTTATTTCAGAAACCAGATCTGACCCATTATGGATCATTATTCAATCCAAGTAGATGAAATTCATACTGAGTTTGTAGCAGCTGAGCTCACATGGCTATTCCTGGCTGGCACCCTTAGTGTGTGAGGCTCAGTTTCATTATACACATAAACTATCTCACCCCTAACCTCACTCAACAGTAGTCTGAATAAAGATGGAATATAGGAACAGGAGTAGGCCATTCAGCCCCTCGAGCCTGTTTGGCCATTCAATGAGATCATGGCTGATCTGTATCCTAACTCCATTTACCCACCTTGGTCCCATATCCCTTAATTCCCTAAGCTAGCAAAAATCTATCGGTCTCAGATTTAAAATCTATAACGAGGGGGCATAGATTTAAGGTGAGAGGGGAGAGATACAAAAGGGTCCAAAGGGGCAATTTTTTCACTCAAAGGGTGGTGAGTGTCTGGAACGAGCTGCCAGAGGCAGTAGTAGAGGCAGGTACAATTTTGTCTTTTAAAAAGCATTTGGACAGTTACATGGGTAAGATGGGTACAGAGGGATATGGGCCAAGTGCAGGCAATTGGGACTAGCTTAGTGGTATAAACTGGGCGACATGGACATGTTGGGCCGAAGGGCCTGTTTCCATGTTGTAAACTTCTATGATTCTATGATTAATTGGGCTAGCATCTTCTGCTTTTTGTAGGAGAGAGTTCCACACTTCTACCACCCTTTGCATGAAGAAATGTTTCCTAACTTCTCTGCTGAAAGGCCTGGTTCTGATTTTAAGGTTATATCCCCTTGTCCGAGACTCTTCTACCAGCGGAAAAAGTTTCTTTCTATCTACCTTATCAATTCCTTTCAAAATCCTATAAACCTCAATCAAATCACACCTTGACCTTCTATATTCTATATTCGAGGGAATATATTTGAGGGAATATAAGCCGAGTTTATGTAATCTCTCCTCATAATTTAACCCTTGGAGCCCTTCTAACATTCTGGTGAATCTGTAATGCAAAACTTCCCTTTATATTCTAGCCCTCTAGATATAAAGGCGAACATTCCATTAGACTTCTTGATTATTTTTTGTACCTGTCCGCAACATTTTAGTGATCTGTGTACATGGACCTCTAAATCTCTTTGGACCTCCTCTGTTCCTAGCTTTTCACCATTTAAAAAATAGAACGGATGAGCTGCCAGTGCTCGTTACAGGCAGCTAGCTCACAGTTTGTAAGGACAGGAAATGCAGCAGGGCAGATGCTCATCGTGAGCCCACAACAGCAACTTAAAGGGGATGGCTGGAAGCATCGAGAGTTCAACGCAGCAGCAGATTTCAGTTGTAGGGAAATATTATGAGCACACACAGCAGCAAGGAGATGAACTTATGGAAACCTTTAACGTTCAAAACTCCCAAGAGACTAAATAAAAAGTGAATGCCATACCTGCTTCCAGTTTTCCCTGACTGCTGCGTTTTTTCTCCCCCCAATTTTCATCTCAGTACCGCCCTGTTTACAGGCATCAATGAGACAGCAGCTAAATGAAATTTGGTCCCATTATGTTGATATATTTAATAAAATCAGCAAACATATCCAAAATTTTTAGATGAAAAATATGGGTTACAGAGTGTAGCTCATCATATGATTTTCCATCCTTTCTAATGGGGAAATGACTTTTATCTCCTTGTCTTCAAGAAATTTTATCCGTATGGGAGCTTGCAAGGAAGAACTTCCTACTCTGTAACATAGCATATCATTATATCGACATAGTGTGCTGCCAGGCTATTCATTTTAAGCTGATTGTTATTTTTTTACGCCTGACACAAATCTTAAACGCATGCAATGAAATGTGTTATATTTGCATTAATTTCTGGACAAGCATTCATGTTGAAACTGAATATGTACATGAAATTGTTGCTTCACTTTTTTTTTTCAAATTATGTTATTGAGGGTGGGCTCCAAGAATATAAATTAGTGAGAGTTAGCAAACCTCAGACCTTTTCATTTAATTAATGCAGCATGTCTTTATTTATGTAGTTGAAAATAAATACTAGCAATTGATTTTTCCTTCACAAAATGATCACTTTAGTTAATTTTATCAAACTGTTAGTGTGATCAAATTTCAAGTGCCTGAGGGTGAACAAACTTGGGAAGCTCTTGTTAATTGATTCTTCCAGTGATTTCATCATTTAGTGGATAGAGATTTTTTTTATGAAGAGACCACAATCCAATTCAACTATTTGGAGCCCCAAACTGAGTATGATCATAGGACACATCAAAGAGGTGCCCAGTATTTCCAACCAGACATGCTGACAGTTTTGTTAGTAGAACATACTGACACTGCAGACTGGAAATAATAAAAAAAAATCCATGTGAAGACAAGATGAGGCAAAAGAATGTTTTCTCCCCTTTGTTGTGTTTACTCTTCGATAATCTATATAGTTAGTTAAATGCTGTAGAATCATATCTATTGGAAACTGAATCAAGATTTTCCAAACTTTTAGAGCCTCATAATTTAGCAGGAATTGGATTGAGATAAAATACATTCATTTCACTTATGTGCTTTATTAAACCTTGAAAGGATCCTTGGAGAATATAGATCATCATCTTTTCAACTTGAGTTATGTCTGAACTCAGGTTCGAGAGGTTAAAGGACAATATTTTAGTGTGCATCTTTCGTTTTCCAGATTTCCCAAAGGGAGACTTGTATTCTATATGCCTGGGCCATATTTGAAACCAGGTTTTATAATGCAAGGAAATTGTTTTAACACATTAAACGCCCACACTTTGTCAAATTATTGCATTCTTGCTGCAATTAACAGTCAAGATCAATTTTTTTTGTATTCGTTCATGGGATGTGGGCGTCGCTGTCGAGGCCAGCATATATTGCCCATCCCTAATTGCCCTTGAGAAATTGGTGGTGAGCCGCCTTCTTGAACTGTGTGATGAAGGTTCTCCCACAGTGCTGTTAGGTAGGGAGTTCCAGGATTTTGACCCAGCAGCGATGCAGGAACGGCGGTATATTTCCAAGTCGGGTTGGTGTGTGACTTGGAGGGGAATGTGCAGGTGGTGTTGTTCCCATGTGCCTGCTGCCCTTGTCCTTCTAGGTGGTAGAGGTCGCGGGTTTGGGAGGTGCTATCGAAGAAGCCTTGGCGAGTTTCTGGATGGTACACGCTGCAGCCACGGTGAGCTGGTGGTGAAGGGAGTGAATTTTTAGGGTGGTAGATGGGCTGCCAATCAAGCGGGCTGCTTTGTCTTGGATGGTGTCGAGCTTCTTGAGTGTTGTTGGAACTGCACTCATCCAGGCAAGTGGAGAGTATTCCATCACACTCCTGACTTGTGCCTTGTAGATGGTGGAAAGGCTTTGGGGAGTCAGGAGGTGAGTCACTTGGCACAGAATACCCAGCCTCTGACCTGCTTGTGTGGCCACAGTATTTATATGGCTGGTCCAGTTAAGTTTCTGGTCAATGGTGACCCCCAGGATGTTGATGGTGGGGGATTCGGCGATGGTAATGCCGCTGAATATCAAGAGGAGGTGGTTAGACTCTTGTTGGAGATGGTCATTGCCTGGCACTTGTCTGGTGTGAATGTTACTTGCCACCTATCAGCCCAAGCCTGGATGTTGTCCAGGTCTTTCTGCATGCAGGCTTGGACAGCTTCATTATCTGAGGGGTTGCGAATGGAACTGAACACTGTGCAATCATCTTAATTAAGGCAGCCCTTACATTTCTGGGGTTTGATCTGAAATATTGGGTAGACTGATTGCACGCTGTGGGGGAGGCTAGGGAAGCCAGTCTAACAGAGGCATTTTGTGATTTTAATATGTGAGAAGAAGAGCAGGAGGCAGCAGATGCTTATGGAGACAGATCAGATATGAAGAGGAGGTAGGCTAATTCAGTGGGCGAGATAGGAGGGGTACCAAAGATTTTCAACTGAGGGACAGACAGGTAAATGAGGCAAGAATGAAAGGTACAAAAGAAATGAGGATAGCCATGAGGGATATTAAGCAACAAAGAGTATGGCAATGAGACTGGAAGTAGATATACTTGGAATAAATTAGCTCAAATTGGATTGAGCAAAAGTAAAGATAAAAATGAAGGGTAACGGAATGAATGTGAGAAACAAGGAAGGAAACATCAGAAGAACAAAATTAAAGAAGCAATAGAGACAAATAAAGAGAATAGCAGAGGAGAGTGCAAGAAACAGCAGAAAGGAAAAAAATAAAAACAAACAGTAGTAAAGAATAAGGTGATAAAGAAAAACAACAGGAATATGCAGTGGACTATTAAAAGACATTCTAACTTGAAAGTAAAAAGGGTATAAATATTACAGTGTAACTTTAAATGAAAAAAATCTGTATATACATGAGGCAAAGCACATAATGAAAATTTGGATTAATGGGGTGGAAATTAGTATGTGTTGCACCTGTTTCTCGGGCATAAGATGGGTACAATGATGACAAATTTAGCAGTGGGACAGCTGCGCCCAATCTGCGCGTGCGTTTGGGCCACTTCTAAATTCGTCGGTCCCAATTTTTAGGTGTCCCAGAAGGCGGCTTGCATATGTTAATGAGGGCTCTATTGCCTTTCTAAGGACCACTCTAGGATACTGGTTTCCGATGAGCAGAGCAGGTGCCAGGCATGCTGCACTCAGGATTCTTCAATGGCTGCTGCAGCCTAAGCAGGTAAGTTTAAAAAAAAATTTAATTAAAAAGCGTACCTGTGTTTAAGAAGACAGTTGGTAGTGGAGAAAAGAAGCTGGGGCTTATCTTTGCATTCCAGGATAATCCAGGAGTAGTGAGCAGTTTTGGTAGAGGAAAGCAGGACCCCATAGCGCTTGATGTGGTCCAGCCAGATCTGGTGATAAGAACATAAGAAATAGGAGCAGGAGTAGGCCAATCGGCCCCTCGAGCCTGCTCTGCCATTCAATAAGATCATGGCTGATCTGATCCCAACCTCAAATCTAAAGAACACAAGTAGTAGGAGCAGGACCCGGCCACTCAGCCCCTGGGCCCGCTCCGCCACCCACAGGGCCTTGACCGATCCGAACTCAGCTTCATGTCCAATTTCCTGCCCGCTCCCCGTAACCCCTAATTCCCTTTACTTCTAGGAAACTGTCGATTTCTGTTTTAAATTTATTTAATGATGTAGCTTCCACAGCTTCCTGGGGCAGCAAATTCCACAGACCTACTACCCTCTGAGTGAAGAAGTTTCTCCTCATCTCAGTTTTGAAAGAGCAGCCCCTTATTCTAAGATTATGCCCCCTAGTTCTAGTTTCACCCATCCTTGGGAACATCCTTACCGCATCCACCCGATCAAGCCCCTCCACAATCTTATATGTTTCAATAAGATCGCCTCTCATTTTTCTGAACTCCAATGAGTAGAGTCCCAATCTACTCAACCTCTCCTCATATGTCCACCGCCTCATCCCCGGGATTAGCCGAGTGAACCTTCTTTGTACTGATGAATGGCTAAACCAGTTATCCACCATAAATGTTCAAATCTGCATCCTTTGGATGACCAGGGTGGGAGAGAGTAAGGGTTTTACTGGGGACAAGGGGAAGATGTGATTGAGCAGAATGGTAGCTGCAGAAGTATTGTGACGAATGGAGGGCCAAAGGCCAGACAGTTGGGAATGTGGAAGTGCTGTTGTAAGTGACTTGGAGAAAGTTTTTTTCCAGAGGCAGATGCAGAAGGAAGTGGAGTTGGAAGGGGGATGTGAGTGGTGAGGGATACAAGGAAGTGATCAGTGAAAACCTTATCTGTCATTGAGATGATGGGAGTAGAGAGCCCACGTGAGGTCGAGGGAGTTGCCGTGAATATAGATGGGGTGTGTTTACATAGAGGGAGAGGTTAAAGGAGGACAGGAGGGCAGTGAGCTAGCTCCCAAAATGTTGACTGTATGAGATGCTGACAGTTGGTATGTATGTCATAGCTTGCTCCACAGCCAGCAAATCTATATTTTATGGATTTTATTGTTACTGTCATTGATATTAACAGTTATCACTCATGTTCAGCTTATTCAATTTTGATTATTGGCTCTGTCTGATGATCAGATGTATTAATTTGCTAATTGCAGGAAATTAAGATGAAATTAATGATGGCGGAGTCCACCACTTGAGTGCAAAAGACAAGGCTGAAGCGTTTGCAACCATCTTCGCCAGAAGTGCTGAGTGGATGATCCATCTCGAACTCCTCCCGATATCCCCACCATCACAGAAGCCAGTCTTCAGCCAATTCGATTCACACCATGTGACATCAAGAAATGGCTGAGTGCACTGGGTACAGCAAAGGCTATGGGCCCCAATAACATCCCGCCTGTAGTGCTGAAGACTTGTGTTCCAAAACTGGCCGCGCCTCTAGCCAAACTGTTCCAGTACAGCTACAACATTGGCATCTACCCGACAATGTGGAAAATTGCCCAGGTATGTCCTGTCCACAAAAAGCAGGACAAATCCAATCTGACCAATTACCGCCCCATCTGTCTACTCTCAATCATCAGCAAAGTGATGGAAGGTGTCGTCGGCAGTGCTATCAAGCAGCACTAACTCACCAATAACCTGCTCAGTTTGAGTTCCGCCAGGACCACTCGGCTCCAGACCTCATTACAGCCTTGGTCCAAACATGGACAAAAGAGCTGAATTCCAGAGGTGAGGTGAGAGTGACCGTGCTTGACATCAAGGCAGCATTTGACCGAGTGTGGCACCAAGAAGCCCGAGTAAAATTGAAGTCAATGGGAATCGGGGAAAACTCTCCAGTGGCTGGAGTCATACCTCGCACAAAGGAAGATGGTAGTGGTTGTTGGCGGCCAATCATCTCAGCCCCAGGACATTGCCGCAGGAGTTCCTCAGGGCAGTGTCCTAGGCCCAACCATCTTCAGCTGCTTTAACAATGACCCTCCTCCCATCATAAGTTCAGAAATGGGGATGTTGGCTGATGATTGCACAGTGTTCAGTTCCATTCGCAACCCCTCAGATAATGAAGCAGTCCGTGCCCGCATGCAGCAAGGCCTGGACAACATCCAGGCTTGGGCTGATAAGTGGCAAGTAACATTCGTGCCAGACAAGTGCCAGGCAATGACCATCTCCAACATGAGAGAATCTAACCACCTCCCCTTGACATTCAACGGCATTACCATCACCGAATCCCTCACCATCAACATCCTGGGGGTCACCATTGACCAGAAACTTAACTGGACCAGCCACATAAATACTGTGGCTACAAGAGCAGGTCAGAGGCTGGGTATTCTGTGGCGAGTGACTCCAAAGCCTTTCCACCATCTACAAGGCACAAGTCAGGAGTATGATGGAATACTCTCCACTTGCCTGAATGAGTGCAGCTCCAACAACACTCAAGAAGCTCGACACCATCCAGGACAAAGCAGCCCGCTTGATTGGCACCCCATCCACCACCCTAAACATTCACTCCCTTCACCACCAGCGCACAGTGGCTGCAGTGTGTACCATCTACAGGATGCACTGCAGCAACTCACTAAGGCTTCTTCGACAGCACCTCCCAAACTCGCAACCTCTACCACCTAGAAGGATAAGGACAATGGCAGCAGGCACGTTGGAACAACACCACCTGCAAGTTCCCCTCCAAGTCACACACCATCCTGATTTGGAAATATATCACCATTTCTTCATCGTTGCTGGGTCAAAATCCTGGAACTCCCTGCCTAACAGCACTGTGGGAGAACCTTCACCACAGCGGTGCAAGAAGGCAGCTCACCATCACTTTCTCAAGGGCAATTAGGGATGGGCAATAAATGCCAGCCTCGCCAGCGATGCCCAGATCCCATGAACAAATTTTTTTAAAAAGTTGATCAAAATATTCAATGTTAATGGGTATGTTGGAAAACTGTCTAAAATACCTGTACACATGATCCTTCCAAATATATTTTGCTAAAAAGTAGAAAAGAAAATGTCAGAGTCTTCCAATTGACTTGTAGCAGGTCATTCGTCAGAGTTCTTAAGCAATAAGTTGATATTGACAACTTAGGTAACCTAAACGGATAGTCATCATTTTCTTGGAAACTGCTGACAAAATGGAGAATATTTAGGCAAACTGAGCCATATCCTGAAAGGGATGAACCACTGATGTCTAAATATCTAAAGATAATTAAATATGTTGGTTGAAGGGTACTGCAAAATGGCTTCAGCTCTGGGCTTCATAAGAAATGGCAAATAGCAATACCAGGTTCTGCTTTAGAGTGAGCTGAACAGAAACAGCCATGGTTTGTATTAAGGACAATGGCTCTTTTGAAATCAAATCACAGAAAATGCTGATAGAAATATTACATAGAAACAGAAATCTTAGTAGAGGAAAAGGCCATTTTGGCTCTTCTTGCCCGTGCTGAATTTAGACCTCTGTTGGGGGTGATTTTACACATTTCTCTGTAAATATAATTTTTCTTCTTTCTTCCCAAACACATTTGTATTCTCTTTAACTAATTATCCAGTACCTTTTTGAATTTGAACCCTGAAGATGATGAAGGGTGTCCATCAACAATTTCACTCAGAGGACAGGGGTTCAGATGAAAAAAATTATGGATTCTGAGACCTAGAGAATGAGGAAAGCTAGCTGGTATTGGTTCCATTCCGTCAGTTGGGTTTCAAACATTCCATTATATCTATGTCAATTCTGCAATTATTGTAGTAAACTAATATTCACACTTCAGTAGCCTGCAGTTGCATTTTGAGTTGTTGTACCATAGTTAGAATGGATTACTATCAAAATAGCTGCAATGTGGAACTGTTAGAAAGGGGCTTATAGAAAGGATAAAATAACAAAGTTTCTTAATTTTTCCTTTTATGCTTTGATTGTATTTCAAGGTACAACAAAGGGAGTGTTTATGGATGGATTAATTGCTGAAGAATATTTCAACATGCCAAAGATCTGTTTCTTGTTTCCACATTAAGCTTAAGATAGATCATATTTGCAAACATTTTCCAACATAAGAACCACATAGCCTTTTTAAAAATGATTTGATAACTGTACTGCACCCCATAACTACCAAATTTAAAATAGACACAATTTTAGCATGTCTCTTAGAAACATCTCAAGCTTCTCACAGACAGTTAATTTTCTTGAAGTATAGAGGATTTTGTTACGTTGGAAGTTATTGCAGCCGATTTGCATGCAGCAAGTTCTGACAAACGGCATTGAGATAAATGACCAGTTAATCAGTTTTTGGTGGTGTTGGTTAACAATGAAATATTGGCCCTGTCACTGGAAGAATCTCTGTTCTTCTTCAAAAAGCGCCATGTAATCTTTAATATCTACCTGAACCTCCAGAACAGGTAGACAAGACCTCAGGCCAACATCACACCTGAAGGAAGGCATCTCTGAAGATGTAGCACTCCCTCACCCACTGCACTGGAGTATCAGTCTATTTTTATATCTCAAGACCCGAAATGGGACTTGAACCCACATTTTGACTCAGAGTGCAACCAATTAAGCTAAGCTGACATTTAAAAGTACGTAAATTTGCCTGAATATTTTCAAATATTTGTATGAATGAATACATCTTCTGGAGTTCTATTTATTATCATAATTTTATTCTACAAGCCTAATTAGGAACATAGGAATAGGAATAGGCCATTCAGCCCTTCAAGCCTGTTCCGCCATTCAATTGGCTGATCTGTATCTTAACTCCAGCTACCCACTTAGGTTCTGTAACCCTTAATCCCCTTGCCTAACAAAAATCTATCAATCTCAGTTCTTAAATTTTCAATTGACTTCGCCTCAACAGCTTTTTGGGGGAGAGAGTTCCATATTTCCACTATGCTTGGTGTGAAGAAGTGCTTCCTGACATCACCCCTGAAAGGCCTAGCTCTAATTTTAAGGTTATGCCCCCTTGTTCCAGACTCCCCCACCAGAAGAAATAGTTTCTCTCTATCAACCCTATGAACTCCTTTAATTCCTCTAATTGACATTAGAAAAATAACATTTTGTTTGTTTTGGTTGTTGGGTCCTCAAAAATTCACATGGTTCATAGTGCCCGTTATGAACCTCTGCCGCTGACCACACTGGACTTTCCAGGATCAGAGGGAAGTGCCCTCATTTTAATAATTGGGTCATGCTCTCACACTAACAGGAGCACATCTCATCTAACTCACGATACTTTTCCACAGATTGATTTTTTTTCAATAGGTCTCTGTTCAGAGATTATCTGATGTCCCCTTTTTTTTACTGTTACTGTTACTCTTTTCACTTACAAGTACATACATCCCATTTTCCATCACTACGGTCCTGACTCCCAGTCATGTTCTCACATACGCAAAGCGAGTGTCCGGGGTTGCTAGGTGGTAGAGAAAAGACAGAAATAAATTTAAAGATCCCAAGAGGGAAGTGAATTTAAAGCAATCAGATTCCTTAAGTGAAGTTTTAGTCGGGTGATTGCATGTTAGGCTCTGAGTGGACAATATTTTCAGGTAAAGACTGGGGATATAAAGGACACTGTGCTGCTTCACCAGCATTGATGGTAAGTAATTCAAGCAGTGTGTGAGAGGAAGTGGTTGTAAGTGGCAGTCATGCTCAGTGAAAGAAAGAAAGAATTTGCATTTATATAGCACCTATCATGTCTTCAGGACACTCCAAAGCACTTCACAGCCAAACAATTACTTTTGAAGTGTAGTTAATATCATTATGTAGGCCTTCACAGCAGCCAATTTTTGCACAGCAAGGTCTCACCAACAGAAACTGAGATAAATGACAAATGTATTTGAGATGTGGAGATGCCAGTGATGGACTGGGGTGGACAAATGTACAGCTGTTGGACTATAACCTGGTGTTGTACGACTCCGTACAAATGTATTTGAGGGATAGGTATTGGCCACGACACCAGGAGAACGTCCTACTCTTCTTTGAATCTCTTTTATTCACTTGAACAGAGAGGAAGGGCCTCAGTTTAATGTCTTATCCAAAACACAGCATTTCCAATGATGCAGCACTGCCTCATTACTGCACTGAAGTATCAACAACGACATCAACAAATTGCATTTGTATAGCTCCTTTAACGTAGTAAAACGTCCCAATGTGCTTCACAGGACCGTTATCAAACAAAATTTGACACCGAGCCTCATAAGGAGATATTAGGACAGGTGACCAAAAGCTTGGTCAAAGAGGTAGGTTTTAAGGAGCATCTTAAAGGAGGAGAGAGAGGTAGAGAGGCAAAGAGGGTTAGGGAGGGAATTCCAGAGCTTAGGGTTTAGGCAGCTGAAGGCACGGCCATCAACGATAGAGCGATTAAAATCAGGGATGCGCAAGAGGCAAGAATTGGAGGAGTGCAGTGATCTTGGAGGATTGTAGGGCTGGAGGAATTTACAGAGATAGGGAGGGGCGAGGCCATGGAGGGACTTGAAAACAAGGATGAGAATTCTAAAATCGAGGCGTTCCTGGACCGGGAGCCAATGTAGGTCAGTGAGCACAGGGGTAATGGGTGAACGGGACTTGGTGTGTGTTAGGATATGGGCAGCAGAGTTTTGGATGAGCTCAAGTTTATGGAGGGTTGAAGGTGGGAGGCCAGCCAGGAGACCATTGGAATAGTCGAGTCTAGAGGTAACAAAGTCATGGGTGAAGGTTTCAGCAGCAGATGAGCTTAGGCAGGGGCGGAGATGGGTGATGTTACAGAGGTGGAAGTAGGCAGTCTTGGTGATGGAGTGGATATGTGGTTGGTAGCTCATCTTAGGGGCAAATAGAACGGTCTGGTTCAGCCTCAGATAGTGGCCAGAGAGAGGGATGGAGTCAGTGGCTAGGGAACAGAGTTTGTGGCAGGGACGAAAGACAATGACAATGTGTATCTGCCTAGATTACACACTCAAGTCTTGGAATGGAGCTTGAACCCATGACCTTCTGATTCAGAAGCAAGAATATTATTACTGAGTGAAGCTGACACTCCGTAGAGTGCATTCTTCGAAAGTGTGGCTGATTCCTCGTACCTTTTCTGACTTGGTAAGCTCATCAAGCTTCTTTCTGCACTAAGTGGCAGTGTGTGGGGTTGTTGAGTTGGCACTGATTGACTTGGTCACCTGCACTGCGGCTGAGCAGATCTCTTTGGGGCCTTCTGCCTATTTGTCTCAAGCAGTGTCTCCCTCTTGTCCCTAACCTCCTCCAAGAGCACTTCCACATCAGAATTTGTAAAGTGAGCGACTCTATGTCCTGCAACATGCCTTTCAGACATCTTTACAGGCAGACATTTCTTGTGCAGCTAACAGTATTGTAAGATGCCTGCCCCTTTTAATCTGCTTTGGGCATTTAAATCCTCAAAAGCACGATATTTCCTGCCCCCAAAGAGGTGCGCTCCCAAAAAGAGGTGCATCCAATGGCCGGAGCTGACCCATATTAATTAAATAAAAGTGACCTTTGGAAACTATGGCAAGGTCACTGCTCATGACATCAAGACGATGGAAGTCCACCCTTACCACACTTCCAGTAGGGATTGCAACCCAATGGAAAATCTTGGCTTGTAACTATTATTAATATCTCACATTTTTGCAACTTTAAGTGGTAAGAAAGTGTCAACAACAATAGGTTGTTGACACAACAATAGGAGAAGACAAAAGGTGGGTTGTATATATGTATATTGTAAATATATATGCATATATGTCCCTTCATTGGACACTTAATTGGAACAATGGATACAATTATCCTTCTCAATTAATTTTATACAGCGGTAGTAGCAACCAGTACTCAAACAAACAGACGTGACAGTACTGAAAGAAACACATGGGTCAGTACTCCGGGAAACTGATGGGTCAGTACTCTCAGAAGAAGGTGAGTCCGTATTTTTAAGAGTATTACCAATCAAAGAATGACAGTTTCTATGTTGGTTAATGCTGCTAATAACGAGAGAGAAACTGGCTTATTTCTATCACTCTGAAAAAGTGGTGTAAGGGCTGAGAATACCATGACATCTTGGCTGTTTTCCCTTTCCCAACATTCACAAACTTGCACATGATATGTACCAAACTGAAATTGAATTTCAAACACTATCTAAAAAATCGGAAACTGATTCTATTGATCCTGCAAATTTGAAATGGAATCTGCAGAATCTCAATGGAAATTAACAGAATATAAAATACATGGAAAATATTCTTTAGTGGAATCTGTTAAAATCTCTAGGAGAACGGTGAGTAAACCAAATGCTTTCAGGTTCATTTTGAGACCCATTACATCAGACAGAAATTACCTGAAATAAAACGAACACCATTGAAACAAAAGAGCTGATTTTAACCGCCAGCCGGGAGTCCTGTGTGCAGGGGGCCAAGTCAGATGGCAACCCGTCTGGCCCTCCGCAGCATGCGGCGGCAAGTGGTAGCTGGCTGTTATGTGAGAGTGGGATTTCGCACAGGGACCTGGAGGTATGATTCCTGGCACTCAGGTAAGTGGTTGAGAGGAAGATCTGAAGGCTATTGTGGTCAAGGAGAGGGAAGCCCGGGACAGAGGAGATCTAACGTTTTTTTGTGGGGACCTGATGAGCACTCTGTTCTTTCTGGCCCACAAGGAAACTAAAAAATATTAAAAACCATTTACCTTTCTGGGCCCCTTGTGGCCCAAGATCTTGTTGCTAGATCAGGTTGGCCTGGCGGGGAAGTCACAACAGCTTCCCCCGTGCAGGCCTCGGGTTAAAATTGCAGTCGGGCCCTGTTGATGTCATCGGAGCCCAATCTGCATATTTAAAGAAGAGGTAATTAGAGTGGGAGGAGGCTGTTTTGGAGTATAAATACCGGCATAGAACAGGTGGGTGGAAATGGCCTGTTTTTGTGCCGTAGATTTTATATAATTCTATCACTCCACTGTTTTCTGGTGGGTGTCCTCTGGCCTGCTCAGAAGAGAAGGTTAATATTGGAAGTGCTGGTAGGCAGTGGGATTGTTCTGGGTAAGTTTCACCAGCCAGTTTAACTGCATCCCTGCCCAGTTTCTGCCAGGCGGGCAGGGTTAAAATCAGCTCTAAAATCCTCTAAATCTAAGATGGACTGTGTAGATATCATGTGATGTTCAAATGATAATATTGGCCAAGATTTTGGAATGTGTAATGTTTACTGCTGCTGAAATGAGTTGTGGTAATTTATCTGTCACAGCTATTTTCCACTGCTGGTAATTAATTCTCTATTTGAATATGTTAACGTCTTGTCTGTGAATTTTATTGAGTTTGGAACACCAGAAGTAAGAAATACAGCCAGTGGAAATCACTTTTATTTAAGAGCTCAAAATGGCAGTCTAAGAATAGTATGTAGTATAAAAAGATTACAAGCTTGTATATGAAATTTTGATACCTCATGAAAATTGCAGAAGGGCGTTGCCTTGGTTCCAAAATCCATAATCTATCTTTAATTGTTTAAGCGCCATACCAGGCCAATACTCTGTTGGTATGGGAGCTGCTAGGGGATTCTGAACATGTTATACAATTAAGTAAAATCTATACTTAAAAATAAATAAAGAAGAAAATAGACTAGTGGCAGTACCTTTTTTAAAGTATCTTTGAGATGTACTTTGTCATCAGTGTTTTTAAGGTCACTGCTATCTGGTACCATCCCTAAAAGCTAACACTTAATGGGCTGGGATGTTTAAAGTACAGAAATATGTTTGTATTATTGCAGGAGCTAGGTTTACCCAAGTAAGCTTGTCAAATAAGGCATCAACCAGGATAAATTATGCTCTACAATCTTTATTTGCCTATGTTTAAATGTGACTTCTATATTTAAAAAAACATTTGTGGGCCAGATGGTATTTATTGAAACCCATTACATTTTGTATATAAAAGGCCAGAAAGTCACTGGTGTATGAAATGAAAAGTATCTAACCAGAACCAATTTGTAAAGAGACATTGAAAAGGCAAATTTGAACTGTTTTATGTGATATATTAGTATGTAAATATAGTCCGATTGGAAGACATTTTGCTGAATCAACACTCTGCTGCAGATAACAGACATAGAAAGATTAAGAAGCTACTTGAATAATTAAAAACATCAGCTTTCCCCTTTCACCAAGCTCCATTTCATTTGCTCCAGATTCAACTAACTTTAGCATTTTCCAGCAGGCTTCCTCACATACATTTTGCATTTTCAGTGTGGTATAATTGGGGGTTGATCTCATTCTAGCCTTTCTCTTCAGTCTTATTTAATAGAAGCTCTTGTTTTCTAATTTTGTTCCCTTCAAATTTTAGCTACGATTGAATCCAAATTGTCCTGTGGTGTATGTTTAACTATTCACCGGATAACAAAAAAACTAGTTAAAAAAGCATTCGGGATCCTGGGTTTATAAATAGAAGCATAGAATACAAAAGCAAGGAAGTTATGTTGAACCTTTATAAAACACTGATTCGACACTAGGAGCATAGGAACAGGAGTAGGCCATTCAGCCCCTCGTGCCTGCTCTGCCATTTGATAAGATCATGGCTGATCTGTGATCTAACTCCATATACCTGCCTTTGGCCCATATCCCTTAATAACTTTGGTTGCCAAAAAGCTATCTATCTCAGCTCACTAGCTGGCATAGAGTCCAATTCTGGGCACTGCACTTTGTGAAGGATATGAAGGCCATAGAGAGGGTGCGGAAAAGATTTACTAGAATGGTTCTAGGGATGAGGGACTTCAGTTATGTGGATAGACTGGAAAAGCTGGGGTTGTTCTCCTTAGAGCAGAGAATTGTAAACAATTTTACAACACCAAGTTATAGTCCAACAATTTTATTTTTAATTCCACAAGCTTTCGGAGGCTTCCTCCTTCCTCAGGTGGTGTGGAAATGACATTTTCGAATCCTTCGCATTTTAAAATCACAGAACAATGCCTGGTGATTACTGCCCGTTGCCAAGGCAATCACAGTGAGCAGACAGAAAGGTGTCACCTAAAAAGGCCACTGAATATACAAACCCCCCAAAAAAAAGAGAGAGAGAGAAGGAAGACAGTCAATGACCCGTTATATTAAAAACAGATAACATTTGTTCGCTGGTGGGGTTACGTGTAGTGTGACATGAACCCAAGAACCCGGTTGAGGCCGTCCTCATGGGTGCGGAACTTAGCTATCAATTTCTGCTCGACGATTTTGCGTTGTCGTGTGTCGCGAAGGCCGCCTTGGAGAACGCTTACCCGAAGGTCGGTGGCTGAATGTCCATGACTGCTGAAGTGTTCCCCGACAGGGAGAGAACCCTCCTGTTTGGTGATTGTTGCGCGGTGTCCGTTCATCCGTTGTCGCAGCGTCTGCATGGTCTCGCCAATGTACCATGCTCTGGGGCATCCTTTTCTGCAACGTATGAGGTAGACAACGTTGGCCGAGTCACAGGAGTATGAACCGTGCACCTGGTGGGTGGTGTCCTCTCGTGTGATGGTGGTATCTGTGTCGATGATCTGGCATGTCTTGCAGAGGTTACCGTGGCAGGGTTGTGTGGTGTCGTGGACGCTGTTCTCCTGAAGGCTGGGTAATTTGCTGCGAACGATGGTTTGTTTGAGGTTGGGTGGCTGTTTAAAGGCGAGTAGTGGAGGTGTGGGGATGGCCATAGCGAGGTGTTCGTCATCATTGATGACATGTTGAAGGCTGCGGAGAACATGGCGTAGTTTCTCCGCTCCGGGGAAGTACTGGACGACGAAGGGTACTCTGTTGGTTGCGTCCCGTGTTAGTCTTCTGAGGAGGTCTACGCGATTTTTCGCTGTGGCCCGTCGGAACTGTCGATCGATGAGTCGAGCATCATATCCCGTTCTTACTAGGGCGTCTTTCAGCGTCTGTAGGTGTCCATCGCGTTCCTCCTCGTCTGAGCAGACCCTGTGTATTCGCAGGGCCTGTCCATAGGGGATGGCCTCTTTGACGTGGTTAGGGTGGAAGCTGGAAAAGTGGAGCATCGTGAGGTTGTCCGTGGGCTTGCGGTAGAGTGAGGTGCTGAGGTGCCCGTCTTTGATGGAGATTCGTGTGTCCAAGAAAGAAACTGATTCTGAGGAGTAGTCCATGGTGAGCTTGATGGTGGGATGGAACTTGTTGATGTTATCGTGTAGTCTCTTTAGTGATTCCTCACCGTGGGTCCATAGAAAGAAAATGTCGTCGATGTATCTGGTGTATAGTGTTGGTTGGAGGTCCTGTGCAGTGAAGAAGTCGTGCTCGAACTTGTGCATGAAAATGTTGGCGTATTGGGGTGCGAATTTGGTCCCCATGGCTGTTCCGTGTGTTTGGGTAAAGAACTGGTTATTGAAGGTGAAGACATTGTGATCCAGGATGAAGCGGATGAGTTGTAGGATGGCGTCTGGAGATTGGCTGTTGTTGGTGTTGAGTATTGATGCTGTCGCAGCGATGCCGTCATCGTGGGGGATACTGGTGTAGAGTGCCGAGATGTCCATCGTGGTGAGAAGTGTTCCTGGTTCAACAGGTCCGTGGGTACTGAGTTTTTGTAGAAAGCCTGTAGTGTCGCGACAGAAGCTGGGGGTTCCCTGCACGATGGGTTTCAGGATGCCCTCGATGTATCCAGAGAGGTTCTCACACAGGGTTCCATTGCCTGATACGATAGGACGTCCGGGTGTGTTGGCTTTGTGTATCTTTGGGAGGCAGTAGAAGTCTCCCACGCGGGGAGTACGTGGGATGAGAGTGCGTAGGATGTTTTGAAGGTCTGGATCGAAGGTCTTGATCAGTTTGTTGAGCTGATGGGTGTGTTCTTTGGTCGGGTCTGCGGGTAACCGTCTGTAGTGTTCCTGGTTGTCCAGTTGTCGGTATGCTTCTTTGCAATAGTCTGTTCTGTTCTGTATGACGATGGCTCCTCCTTTGTCCGCTGGTTTGATGACGATGTTGCGGTTGGTCTTGAGAGCTTTGATGGCGTTGCGTTGTGCTCGGGTGACATTCTGGACTGTCTTCCGAGTGCGGCTGATGAATCTGGCATAGACGCATTTCCTGACAGCTTGAGCATACATGTCAAGCTGAGGGCAGCGACCCTCTGGAGGAGTCCAGTGAGACTCTTTCCTCTTCGGTTGCTGTACTGCGGATCCCTCTGTCTGCTGTTCCGGATCGTTGATTGTCTCATTGGGTTCGCTGCTGAAATT
Source organism: Heptranchias perlo (assembly GCF_035084215.1). Lineage (NCBI taxonomy): Eukaryota > Metazoa > Chordata > Chondrichthyes > Hexanchiformes > Hexanchidae > Heptranchias > Heptranchias perlo. The sequence continues at coordinate 48,521,191 of NC_090335.1, forward strand.
TTGTGGTTTGTGGTAGAATTCCCGGAGCCTCATTCTCCTGATGAATTCCTCTGTGTCTGCCGCGAGACTAGTGGGGTCCATTTTGGTAGTGGGGCAGAAATTGAGCCCTCGGCTGAGAACTTCGATTTCGTCTGGTTGAAGGGTGTGGTCGGACAAATTGACGATAGACTTCCCTGTGGTTGCAACCGTGGTACCAGGGGAAGCTTGGTCGAAGCTGGTGGTGATGCTGGGTTTCTCAAGCTTCCTGCTCTTGGTTTTCATGTGGGCAGCGTAGTTCCGTTGCCTCGTCTGTTTGGCGGTATATCGTATCACACCCTTCAACCAGACGAAATTGAAGTTCTCAGCCGAGGGCTCAATTTCTGCCCCACTACCAAAATGGACCCCACTAGTCTCGCGGCAGACACAGAGGAATTCATCAGGAGAATGAGGCTCCGGGAATTCTACCACAAACCACAAAATTTCAGCAGCGAACCCAATGAGACAATCAACGATCCGGAACAGCAGACAGAGGGATCCGCAGTACAGCAACCGAAGAGGAAAGAGTCTCACTGGACTCCTCCAGAGGGTCGCTGCCCTCAGCTTGACATGTATGCTCAAGCTGTCAGGAAATGCGTCTATGCCAGATTCATCAGCCGCACTCGGAAGACAGTCCAGAATGTCACCCGAGCACAACGCAACGCCATCAAAGCTCTCAAGACCAACCGCAACATCGTCATCAAACCAGCGGACAAAGGAGGAGCCATCGTCATACAGAACAGAACAGACTATTGCAAAGAAGCATACCGACAACTGGACAACTAGGAACACTACAGACGGTTACCCGCAGACCCGACCAAAGAACACACCCATCAGCTCAACAAACTGATCAAGACCTTCGATCCAGACCTTCAAAACATCCTACGCACTCTCATCCCACGTACTCCCCGCGTGGGAGACTTCTACTGCCTCCCAAAGATACACAAAGCCAACACACCCGGACGTCCCATCGTATCAGGCAATGGAACCCTGTGTGAGAACCTCTCTGGATACATCGAGGGCATCCTGAAACCCATCGTGCAGGGAACCCCCAGCTTCTGTCGCGACACTACAGGCTTTCTACAAAAACTCAGTACCCACGGACCTGTTGAACCAGGAACACTTCTCACCACGATGGACATCTCGGCACTCTACACCAGTATCCCCCACGATGACGGCATCGCTGCGACAGCATCAATACTCAACACCAACAACAGCCAATCTCCAGACGCCATCCTACAACTCATCCGCTTCATCCTGGATCACAATGTCTTCACCTTCAATAACCAGTTCTTTACCCAAACACACGGAACAGCCATGGGGACCAAATTCGCACCCCAATACGCCAACATTTTCATGCACAAGTTCGAGCACGACTTCTTCACTGCACAGGACCTCCAACCAACACTATACACCAGATACATCGACGACATTTTCTTTCTATGGACCCACGGTGAGGAATCACTAAAGAGACTACACGATAACATCAACAAGTTCCATCCCACCATCAAGCTCACCATGGACTACTCCTCAGAATCAGTTTCTTTCTTGGACACACGAATCTCCATCAAAGACGGGCACCTCAGCACCTCACTCTACCGCAAGCCCACGGACAACCTCACGATGCTCCACTTTTCCAGCTTCCACCCTAACCACGTCAAAGAGGCCATCCCCTATGGACAGGCCCTGCGAATACACAGGGTCTGCTCAGACGAGGAGGAACGCGATGGACACCTACAGACGCTGAAAGACGCCCTAGTAAGAACGGGATATGATGCTCGACTCATCGATCGACAGTTCCGACGGGCCACAGCGAAAAATCGCGTAGACCTCCTCAGAAGACTAACACGGGACGCAACCAACAGAGTACCCTTCGTCGTCCAGTACTTCCCCGGAGCGGAGAAACTACGCCATGTTCTCCGCAGCCTTCAACATGTCATCAATGATGACGAACACCTCGCTATGGCCATCCCCACACCTCCACTACTCGCCTTTAAACAGCCACCCAACCTCAAACAAACCATCGTTCGCAGCAAATTACCCAGCCTTCAGGAGAACAGCGTCCACGACACCACACAACCCTGCCACGGTAACCTCTGCAAGACATGCCAGATCATCGACACAGATACCACCATCACACGAGAGGACACCACCCACCAGGTGCACGGTTCATACTCCTGTGACTCGGCCAACGTTGTCTACCTCATACGTTGCAGAAAAGGATGCCCCAGAGCATGGTACATTGGCGAGACCATGCAGACGCTGCGACAACGGATGAACGGACACCGCGCAACAATCACCAAACAGGAGGGTTCTCTCCCTGTCGGGGAACACTTCAGCAGTCATGGACATTCAGCCGCCGACCTTCGGGTAAACATACTCCAAGGCGGCCTTCGAGACACACGACAACGCAAAATCGTCAAGCAGAAATTGATAGCCAAGTTCCGCACCCATGAGGACGGCCTCAACCGGGATCTTGGGTTCATGTCACACTACACGTAACCCCACCAGCGAACAAATGTTATCTGTTTTTAATATAACGGGTCATTGACTGTCTTCCTTCTCTCTCTCTCTCTTTTTTTTTGGGGGTTTGTATATTCAGTGGCCTTTTTAGGTGACACCTTTCTGTCTGCTCACTGTGATTGCCTTGGCAACGGGTAGTAATCACCAGGCATTGTTCTGTGATTTTAAAATGCGAAGGATTCGAAAATGTCATTTCCACACCACCTGAGGAAGGAGGAAGCCTCCGAAAGCTTGTGGAATTAAAAATAAAATTGTTGGACTATAACTTGGTGTTGTAAAATTGTTTACAATTTTCAACCCCAGTCCATCACCGGCATCTCCACATTAGAGCAGAGAAGGTTAAGAGGAGATTTCATAGAAGCGTTCAAAATTAGCAAGGGTTTAGACAAAGTAAAGAAAGAGAAACTGTTCCCATTGACAGAAGGGTCGAGAACCAGAGGACACAGATTTAAGGTGATTGGCAAAAGAACAAAAGGCGACATGAGGATAAACCATTTTTACTCAGCGAGTAGTTCTGATCTGGAATGCACTACCTGAAAGGGTGGTGGAAGTAGATTCAATCATGGCTTTCAAAAAGGAGCTTGAAGGGAATACTTGCAGGGCTACGGGGAAAGATCGGGTGAATGGACTAACTTGGATTGCTCTTTCAAAGAGCCAGCACGGGCTCGATGGGCCAAATGGCCTCCTTCTGTGCTGTAACCATTCTATGATTCTAGAAGTGGAGGTTACATGAGAAAGCGTGGAAGTGCATCAGAAATGTTGTTAGCCCTAATAACTCATGGATAAGATTCCATTCTTTGCGTGGACTACATTTTTTGACAGACTCCTTGAAGCTCTTCCTGGCCCAACAAAAACAATTTTTCATTTATCTTTTTGGGGCCTCTTCCTCTCCACTGCCCGGTATAACTGGATGGAGCGTACATGGCTCACGCTCCACCCAGCTGTCCCTCGAAATTGCATCAGGGTCCTATGTATGTCATGATTTGCATAAAGTTATGAGACTCCCACCTGATTCCGTTAGACACCTGGACATTCCAGTGGAAGGCCACTTCCTCCAGAATAGCAGCTATCCTGAGATGAGAGTAACCTCAGATCTCTCAGGCTCCAGGAGAACCATCCCAGCCACCCAGCACTCAACCTCATCTCAATTAGGGAGCACCTCGTCGACATAGTAGACTAAGAGCTCAAGCAAGTAAGTTAGTTGGCACAAAGGGTAGACACAGTATTAAGAAATAATTGTAGTTGGGGAGAATAGATTTTCTGGCACCTTTGGGAGAATATTGTCCAAAGTGGATGTGTTTCCTGGACCTAAGAAAGATAGATCAGATTATTTTCTAAATGGTGAGAAGCTAGGAACTGTGGAGAAGCAGAGATAGGGGTCCAAGTACAGAAATCACTAAAAGTTAGTGGACAGGTACAAAAAATAATTTAAAAGGCTAATGGATTGTTGGCCTTTATCTCAAGGGGGCTGGAATACAAAGGGGTGGAAGTTATGTTACAGTTATATAAAGCTCCAGTTAGACCCCATTTAGAGCACCGCGTTCAGTTCTGGGCACCACACCTTAGGAAGGGTATATGGGGTATGGAGGGGGTGCAGCGCAGGTTCACCAGAATGATACCTGGGCTAAAAAGGTTTAATTACAAGGACAGGTTGCATAAACTCGGCTTGTATTCCCTTGAGTATAGAAGATTAAGGGGTGATCTAATGGAGGTGATTAAGATGATTAAAGGAGTTGATAGGGTAGATGGAGAGAAACTATTTCCTCTGGGGGAGTCTAGAACAAGGGGGCATAACCTTAAAATTAGAGAAAGGCTGTACAGGGGTGATGCCAGGAAGCAATTCTTCACACAAAGGGTAATGGAAATCTGGAGCGCTCGACCCAAAAAGTTGTTGAGGCAAAGTCAATTGAAAATTTCAAAACTGAGTTTGATAGATTTTTGTAAGAATATAAGAAATAGGAACAGGAGTGGGCCATATGGCCCCTTGAGCCTGCTCCGCCATGGCTGATCTTCGACCTCAACTCCACTTTCCCACCAGATCCTCATATCCCTTGATTTCCCTAGAGTCCAAAAATCTATCTCTTTCAGCCTTGAATATATTCAATGACTCAGCATTCACAGCCCTCTGGGGTAGAGAATTCCAAAGATTCACAACCCTCTGAGTGAAGAAATTTCTCCTCATCTCAGTCCTAAATGGCCGACCCCTTATCCTGCGACTATGCCCCCTAGTTCTAGACACTCCAGCCAGGGGAAACAACCTCTCAGCATCTACCCTGTCAAGCCCCCTCATAATCTTATATGTTTCAATGAGATCACCTCTCATTCTTCTAAACTCCAGAGAGTATAGGCCCATTCTACTCAATCTCTCCTCATAGGACAACCCTTTCAACCCAGGATTGAATCTAGTGAACCTCATTGCATCGCTTCTAAGACAAGTATATCCTTCCTTAGATAAGGAGACCAAAATTGTGTGCAGTACTCCAGGCGAGGGCTCACCAAAGCCCTGTACAATTGTAGTAAGACTTCCTTATTCTTATACTCCAACCCCCTTGCAATAAAGGCCAACATGCCATTTGCCTTCCTAATTGCTTGCTGTATCTGCATGCTAACTTTTTGTGTTTCTTGTACGAGGACACCCAAATTTCTCTGAACACCAACATTTAATAGTTTCTCACCATTTAAAAAATATTCTGTTTTTCTGTTCTTCCTACCAAAGTGAATAACCTCAGATTTCCCCACATTATACTCCATCTGCCACCTTCTAGCCCACTCACTTGACCTGCCTCTATCCCTCTATCCCTTTGCAGACTTTTTGTGTCCTCCTCAGAGCTTACTTTCCCACCTAGCTTTGTATCGTCAGCAAACTTAGATGAAGGGACCAAGTGCAATGTATCCAAGTCATTAATATAGATTGTAAATAGCTGAGGCCCAAGCACCGATCCTTGCGGCACCCCCCTAGTTACAGCTTGCCAACCTAAGAATGACCCATTTATCCCTACTCTCTGTTTTCTGTATTTTAACCAATCCTCTATCCATGCTAATATATTACCTCCAATCCCATGAGCCCTTATCTTGTGTAACAACCTTTTATGTGGCACCTTATCGAATGCCTTTTGAAAATCCAAATACACTCCATCCACTGGTTCCCCTTTATCTACCCTGCTAGTTACATCCTCAAAAAACTCTAATAAGTTTGTCAAACATGATTTCCCTTTCATAAAACCATGTTGATTCTGCCTAATCATATTATAATTTTCTAAGTGCCCTGTTACCACTTCCTTAATAATGGATTCCAGCATTTTCCCGACGACTGATGTCAGGCTAACTGGTCTGTAGTTCCCTGTTTTCTCTCTCCCTCCTTTCTTGAATAGTGGGGTTAAATTTTCTACGTTCCAACCTGCTGGTACCGTTTTAGAATCTAGACAATTCTGGAAGATTACAACCAATGCATCCACTATCTCTACAGCCACCTCTTTTAGCACCCTAGGATATAAGCCATCAGGTCCATGGGATTTATCGGCTTTTAGTCCCATTAGTTTCTCCAGTACTTTTTCTCTACTGATATTAATTACTTTAAGTTCCTCACTCTCATTAGCCCCTTGGTTTCCTCTATTTCTAATATGCTTTCAGTGTCTTCTACTGTGGAAACAGATACAAAATATTTGTTTAATATCTCTTGCCATTTCCTTATTCCCCATTATAATTTCTCCTGCCTCATCCTCTAAGGGACCAACGTTTACTTTTGCTATTCTCTTCGTTTTTACGTACTTATAGAAGCTCTTACAATCCGTTTTTATATTTCTTGCTAGTTTACTTTCATATTCTATTTTCTCCCTTTTTTATCAATTTTTTGGTCATCCTTTGCTGGTTTCTAAAACTCTTCCAATCCTCAGGCTTATTACTCTTCTTGGCAACATTTTAGGCCTCTTCTTTTAAACTATCCTTAACTTCTTTAGTTAGCTACGGATGAATCACTTTTCCCGTGGAGTTTTTATTTTACAATGGAATGTACATTCGTTGAGAATCTTGAAATATTTCTTTAAATTTTTGCCATTGCTTATCCACCGTCATACCCTTTAATCTAATTTCCCAATCTACCTTCGACAACTCACCCCTCATACCTATGTAATTGGCTTTATTTAAGCTTAAGACTCTAGTTTCTGACTTAAGTATGTCACTCTCGAACTCAATGTGAAATTCTATCATATTATGATCATTCTTCCCAAGAGATCCTTTACTGTGAGATTACTAATTAACTCTGTCTCATTACACAGTACAAGATCTAAAATAGCCTGTTTCCTCATTGGTTCCATGATGTATTGTTCTAGGAAACCGTCTCGAATGCATTCCATGAAATCGTCCTCCAGACTACCTTTGCTAATTTGATTTGACCAATCTATATGTAGATTAAAGTCCCCCACAATTTTTTTTATTCGTTCATGGGATGTGGGCGTCACTGGCGAGGCCAGCATTTATTGCCCATCCCTAATTGCCCTTGAGAAGGTGGTGGTGAGCCGCCTTCTGGAACGGCTGCAGTCCCTGTGGTGAAGGTTCTCCCACAGTGCTGTTAGGTAGGGAGTTCCAGGATTTTGACCCAGCGACGATGAAGGAACGGCAATACATTTCCAAGTCGGGATGGTGTGTGACTTGGAGGGGAACGTGCAGGTGGTGTTGTTCCCATGTACCTGCTGCTCTTGTCCTTCTTGGTGGTAGAGGTCGCGGGTTTGGGAGGTGCTGTCGAAGAAGCCTTGGCGAGTTGCTGCAGTGCATCCTGTGGGTGGTACACACTGCAGCCACTGTGCGCCGGTGGTGAAGGGAGTGAATGTTTAGGGTGGTGGATGGGGTGCCAATCAAGTGGGCTGATTATTGCAGTACCTTTGTTACAAGCTCCTATTATTTCTTGATTAATACTCTGTCCAATGGTATAGTTACTATTAGGGGGTGTATAAACTACTCCCACCAGTGTTTTCTGCCCCATGTTATTTCTTATTTCCGCCCATACTGATCTTCCGAGCCAAGATCCTCTCTCACCACAGTCCTTATAAGATTCTTTATTATCAGGGCAATATCCCCTCCTTTTCCACTCTGCCTGTCTTTCCGGAATGTCAAGTACTCTGGAATATTTAGTTCCCAACCTTTGTCACCTTGCAACCATGTCTCTGTAATGGCTATTAGATCAAACCCATTTATCTCTGGTTGAGCAACTAATTTGTCTATCTTGTTATGAATGCTACGTGCATTCAGATAAAGAGATTTAGGTAAAGGTATTAACAGTTACGGAATCAAGGCCAAGATGGAGTAAAGGTACAGATCAGCCATGATCCAATTGAATGACAGAACAGGTTCGAGGGGCTGAATGGCCGACTCCTGTTCCTATGAGCACATGGAGGGTGAATTTCCATGGGAGTTCACCCAATCTCCCGCTTGCACTTTGGCGGAAGAGCCATGGAAATTACCGAAAAAGTAAATGCTTTTTTATTGGGGTTTCCGTGGTCTTCTGCCAATGTTCTGGTGGACACGTCGGCTGGTATAAAGATGGATACGGCCACAGAAGGAGTGTTCAGGTTGCGGTCTGTTGGACTGTTAATCAGCCTACAAATCCTCACACACTACATGAAAACAACATTACAATATCAGTTTAGCAACATATTGTTTACACCTGTACAGTTGCTTTCCATTGATGACATTGTCAGGATCCCAGTGGCACAGAAGCAATTGTGTTACACAATATTTAATTATTAATGTCCGACTTATCCTGATAAACTTCTGACCTATCCCTTAATCAGATAGTCATGTAGGTCTTTTCCAAATCATTTAATTGATATATGAAGAAATGCTTTTGATGAATCTAGCCAACATAGCTGCTACTCTGTAGTGGGTAAGTTGTTAGAGGGTCATAGAGAGTCATAGAGTGATATGGCACGGATAGAGGCCCTTCGGCCCATCGTGTCCGCGCCGGCCATCAGCCCTGTCTAATCTAATCCCATATTCCAGCATTTGGTCCGTAGCCTTGTATGCTATGGCATTTCAAGTGCTCATCCAAATGCTTCTTGAATGTTGTGAGGGTTCCTGCCTCCACAACCCTTTCAGGCAGTGAGTTCCAGACTCCAACCACCCTCTGGGTGAAAAAGTTCTTTCTCAAATCCCCTCTAAACCTCCCGCCTTTTACCTTGAATCTATGTCCCCTTGTTATAGAACCCTCAACGAAGGGAAAAAGCTCCTTAGTATCCATCCTATCTGTGCCCCTCATAATTTTGTACACCTCAATCATGTCCCCCCTCAGCCTCCTCTGCTCCAAGGAAAACAAACCCAATCTTCCCAGTCTCTCTTCATAGCTGAAGCGCTCCAGCCCTGGTAACATCCTGGTGAATCTCCTCTGCACCCTCTCCAAAGCGATCACATCCTTCCTGTAGTATGGCGACCAGAACTGCACACAGTACTCCAGCTGTGGCCTAACCAGTGTTTTATACAGCTCCATCATAACCTCCTTGCTCTTATATTCTATGCCTCGGCTAATAAAGGCAAGTATCCCATATGCCTTCTTTACCACCTTATCTACCTGTTCCGCCGCCTTCAGGGATCTGTGAACTTGCACACCAAGATCCCTCTGACCCTCTGTCTTGCCTAGGGTCCTCCCATTCATTGTGTATTCCCTTGCCTTGTTAGTCCCTCCAAAGTGCATCACCTCGCACTTTTCCGGGTTAAATTCCATTTGCCACTGTTCCGCCCATCTGACCAACCCATCTATATCGTCCTGCAGACTGAGGCTATCCTCCTCGCTATTTACCACCCTACCAATTTTTGTATCATCAGCGAACTTACTGATCATACCTTTTACATTCATATTCAAGTCGTTAATGTAGACCACAAACAGCAAGGGACCCAGCACCGATCCCTGTGGTACCCCACTGGCCACAGGCTTCCAGTCACAAAAACAACCTTCGACCATCACCCTCTGCCTTCTGCCACTAAGCCAGTTTTGTATCCAAAGTGCCAAGGCACCCTGGATTCCATGGGCTCGTACCTTCTTGACCAGTCTCCTGTGCGGGACTTTATCGAAGGCCTTACTGAAATCCATGTATACCACATCCACTGCGTTACCCTCATCCACACGCCTAGTCACCCCCTCAAAAAATTCAATCAAATTAGTCAGACATGATCTTCCCTTGACAAAGCCATGTTGACTATCCCTGATTAATCCTTGCTTCTCCAAGTGGAGACTAATTTTGTCCTTCAGAAATTTTTCCAATAATTTTCCTACCACTGATGTTAGGCTCACTGGCCTGCAGTTCCCCGGTTTTTCCCTACTCCCCTTCTTGAATAATAGTACTACATTAGCGGTTCTCCAGTCCTCTGGCACATCCCCTGTGGCCAGAGAGGTTCTGAATATATGTGTTAGAGCCCCCGCAATCTCCTCCTTTGCCTCACACAGTAGCCTGGGATACATTTCGTCCGGGCCTGGGGATTTATCCATTTTTAGGCCTGCTAAAACCGCCAATACCTCCTCCCGCTCGATGTTAATATGTTCGAGTATATCACAGTCCCCCTGCCGTATTTCTATGTCTACATCGTCCTTCTCCATAGTGAAAACAGATGCAAAAAATTCATTTAGAACCCCTCCTACATCTGCCGGCTCCACACACAGATTGCCATTTTTGTCCCTAATGGGCCCTATTTTTTCCCTAGTCATCCTCTTACCCTTAATATACTTATAAAACATCTTAGGATTTTCCTTTATTTTGCTCGCCAGTGTTATTTCATGGCCCCTCCTTGATCTCCTAATTTCTTTTTTAAGTATCCCCCTGCACTTTTTGTACTCCTCTAGGGCTTCCTCCGTCTTTAGCCTTTTGTATCTGCCAAAAGCCCTCCTTTTTTTCCTAATCCATTCTCGTATATCCCCTGACATCCAAGGTTCCCTGGAGTTCTTGGAACCACCCTTGACTTTTACGGGAACATGTTGCCATTGTATGGTCTCAATCTCCCTTCTGAAAGACTCCCATTGCTCCGATGCGGATTTTCCTACAAGCAGCTGATCCCAGTCCATTTTGGCCAGATCCTGCCTTATCCTATTAAAATCGGCCTTCCCCCAATTTAGAACCTTTATTTCCGGCCCCTCCCTGTCCTTTTCCATGACCACCTTAAATCTCACCGAATTATGGTCACTGTCACCAAAGTGCTCACCTACTAGCACTTCTTCCACTTGGCCGGCCACATTCCCTAGAATTAGGTCCAGTACCGCCCCCTCTCTTGTAGGACTTTCTACATGCTGGCTCAAAAAGCTCTCCTGGATGCACGTTAAGAATTTTGTACCCTCTAAGCCTTTTACACTCTGAGTATCCCAGTTAATATTGGGGAAGTTGAAATCCCCCACTATTATTACCCTATTATTTGCACGATTTTCTGAGATTTGCCTACATATCTGTTCCTCTATCTCCCCCTGACTGTTTGGGGGCCTATAGTACACTCCCATCAAAGTGCTTGCCCCCTTTTTGTTTTTAAGCTCCACCCATATGGCCTCATTAGAGGAACCTGCTAATATATCATCCCTCCTTATGGCAGTAATTGATTCTTTAATTAATATTGCGACCCCCCCCTCCTCTTATACCTCCCCCTCTGTCTCGCCTGAAGATTCTGTACCCCGGAATATTGAGCTGCCAGTCTTGCCCCTCCCTCAACCATGTCTCTGTGACAGCAACAATATCATACTCCCATGTGTTTATCAACACCTTCAGTTCATCCACCTTATTCGCAAGACTCCTTGCATTAAAATAGATGCCATCCAGCCTTGCCCTTACATATTTGCCCTGTCTTCCAAGCTGACTTGTTTTTTTCTCTATATTTGGCTGCACATCACCCCCTATTGTCGCTCCACTCTGTATCCCATCCCCCTGCCAAGTTAGTTTAAACCCCCCCCCCAACAGTGCTAGCAAACCTCCCCGCAAGGATATTTGTCCCGCTTTGGTTCAGGTGCAACCCGTCCGACTTGTACAAGTCCCACCTTCCCCAGAAGCAGGCCCAGTGATCCAGGAAACTGAAACCCTCCCTCCTGCACCAACTCTTTAGCCATGCATTCATCTGTTCTATCCTCCTATTTCTATCCTCACTAGCCCATGGCACTGGGAGTAATCCAGAGATTACAACCTTTGAGGTCCTGCTCTTTAATCTGCTACCTAGCTCCCTAAATTCTTGATGCAGGACCTCATCTCCCTTCCTACCTATGTCGTTGGTCCCAATGTGGACCACGACCTCTGCCTGCTCCCCCTCCCCCTTGAGAATGCCCTGTAGCCACTCAGTGACATCCATGACCCTGGCACCAGGGAGGCAACAAACCATCCTGGAGTCACGTTTACGGCCACAGAAACGCCTGTCTGTTTCCCTTACGATAGAATCCCCTACCACTATAGCTCTTCCACTCTTTTTCCTCCCAGCCTGTGCAGCAGAGCTACCCCTGGTGCCAGGAAGTTGGCTGCTGCTGCCTTCCCCTGATAAGTCATCCCCCTCAACACTATCCAAAGCGGTATATTTGTTTGAGAGGGGGACGGCCACAGGGGACCCCTGCACTGCCTGCCTGCTCCTCTTACTCTGCCTGGTGGTCACCCAATTACTTCCTGCCTGTACAACCTTTACCTGCGGTGTGACCATCTCACTAAACGTGCTATCCACGACGTTCTCAGCATCGCGAATGCTCCATAATGAATCCATCCGCAGCTCCAGTGCCGCAATGCGGTTTGTCAGTAGCTGCAGCTGGATACATTTCCCGCACACATGGTCGTCAGGGACACTGGAAGGGTCCCTGATTTCCCACATAGAGCAGGAAGAGCATAACGCGGGGCTGGGCTGTCCTGACATGACTTACCCTTTAACTAATTAATTCAAATTAAATGAATCCCACCAATTTCACTTCAATTAAAAGGTATACTCAAGGGCCCTTGCTGAACAGCAGTCCCCCACTACACAACAGAGACCCGAGAATCCACAAACTCTAACCTCAGACAAATTCAGCAGGAAAATACTCACCAGCCAATCACTTACCTCTTCCTTGGTGACGTCCCACTTGGATTACTTTTTGCTTCTTATTTATCTTAGGTCCAGGAGTTAAGTCCCTCAGGCCTCCGCTGCTCCTTTTATCGACTCGCCGCCGCTCCAACCAGGTCCGCTCCTCCTTCTCCGCTGCCGACCGCTATTCTGAGAGACAGAATCTACGGGCATTTGGAGAGGCAGGGACTGATTAGGAACAGTCCGCATGGTTTTGTGAGAGGAAAATCATGTCTCACAAATTTGATTGAGTTTTTTGAAGGGGTAACCAAGAAGAAAGATGAGGGCTGTGCAGTAGACGTGGTCTACATGGACTTTAGCAAAGCCTTTGACAAGGTACCGCATGGTAGGTTGTTACATAAGGTTAGATCTCACGGGATCCGAGGTGAGGTAGCCAATTGGATACAAAATTGGATTGACGGCAGAAGACAGAGGGTGGTTGTAGAGGGTTGTTTTTCAAACTGGAGGCCTGTGACCAGCGGTGTGCCTCAGGGATCGGTGCTGGGTCCGCTGTTATTTGTTATTTATATTAATGATTTGGATGAGAATTTAGGAGGCATGGTTAGTAAGTTTGCAGATGACACCAAGATTGGTGGCATTGTGGACAGTGAAGAAGGTTATCTAGGATTGCAACGGGATCTTGATAAATTGGGCCAGTGGGCCGATGAATGGCAGATGGAGTTTAATTTAGATAAATGTGAGGTGATGCATTTTGGTAGATCGAATCGGGCCAGGACCTACTCCGTTAATGGTAGGGCGTTGGGGAGAGTTATAGAACAAAGAGGTCTAGGAGTACAGGTTCATAGCTCCTTGAAAGTGGAGTCACAGGTGGATAGGGTGGTGAAGAAGGCATTCGGCATGCTTGGTTTCATTGGTCAGAACATTGAATACAGGAGTTGGGATGTCTTGTTGAAGTTGTACAAGACATTAGTTCGGCCACACTTGGAATACTGTGTACAGTTCTGGTCACCCTATTATAGAAAGGATATTATTAAACTAGAAAGAGTGCAGAAAAGATTTACTAGGATGCTACCGGGACTTGATGGTTTGACTTATAGGGAGAGGTTGGATAGACTGAGACTTTTTTCCCTGGAGAGTAGGAGGTTTCGGGGTGATCTTATAGAAGTCTATAAAATAATGAGGGGCATAGATAAGGTAGATAGTCAAAATCTTTTCCCAAAGGTAGGGGAGTCTATAACGAGGGGGCATAGATTTAAGGTGAGAGGGGAGAGATACAAAAGGGTCCAGAGGGGCAATTTTTTCACTCAAAGGGTGGTGAATATCTGGAACGAGCTGCCAGAGGCAGTAGTAGAGACAGGTACAATTTTGTCTTTTAAAAAGCATTTGGACAGTTACATGGGTAAGATGGGTATAGAGGGATATGGGCCAAATGCAGGCAATTGGGACTAGCTTCGTGGTATAAATTGGGCGACATGGACATGTTGGGCCGAAGGGCCTGTTTCCATGTTGTAAACTTTTATGATTCTATGAATCTATACTCACTGGCGAGAAGAATTTCATCTGAACTCCAGATCTGCTGGAAATTTGTAAATTTTTTATTTATGTTTTCTAGTTCTGTATCACAGTTTAGATTAAATAACATGCTAATATCTATACTACCTGTGCCTTTTAGTATTTTAAATTTGTTAGAGTGGGTAACCTCACAATCTTCAATGAAAATATATTCAATTCTGTGTGTCTCTCTCTATAACTTAGCAATTGAAATTTCTCAGTGCACTATATGTGTCTTTTTAACAAAAACCTTAGCCTGTTTAAAATAGATGCAAATATATTAGCCAGTGCACTTAAAATAGTGCATAGAGCAATTTAAACCCCTTAGCAACAAATGTCATTCCAGGACTTAAACTCTTCTCTTTGAAGCCTGGTTTGGTCCATTTCAGATTACTTTACACACAGTCACTCACCTTCCACTGCTCCAATGACAACTCTGAACAGATGTTCAAAGGTTAGTCTGTTTAAAAAATGAGCTGTAGGAATATTGGAGAAATAATAAACTCTTAAGCAAAAACACTGTTAATGTGGGATCAGTATGTTAATGTGCATTTCACCATTTACTCTCAGGAGCACTTTCTGGAGCGTGGATAATGGTTAGAAATTGCTTCAATAATGCCAATGCACCAAACTGCTATACCTTAATGCGCATTTAGTGTGTATATCTACCAGCACAGGCACGATGGCCAAATGGCTTCCTTCTGTGCTGTATCATTCTATGAGAATGCACAGTACATTTTTTTCCTGATTTTTACGATTTAAAAGGGAAGCCCAGCAAAACTGTTTTACCCAAGAGGCAATTAGAATTGTGGAATAAATGATCAAGGAAAGTCATTGTAAGTGATAGAAAGGATTGAGGAATAGAGTGGGAAGGCAGGTAAATCCATTAGGTCAGCAAACAGGGACAGACATGTTTTGCTTATAGGTCTTTTCCTGTTCTTAAAAATTCTCATGCTTTTATTGTATTATGGTATGTTCCACCATCATGATGCTCTCCTTGGTTGAGTTTCACAAGTTCCTCTAGATCAGTATAGAACTTATTTCCATTCTACATGAGAATAGAAGCAGATTCATAACAGGTGCTGGCTACTGAATTAGTTCTGGGACGTTGGTGCAGTTCAGCATGAGTTAATGGAAAGGTGACAGGTTCAGCAGTAATGTTGAATGGTATTGATATAGGTAGGGGGCAGGTAAAGTCTGTGTGAGGTAAATTGTGACAGCCATATTTTGCATTATGAGAGGAGTGAGATATAATTCCAAGTTGTAAGGAAATCAGCAGATGAAACTGGATGTTATCTTGGGTCAAAGAGCTCTAAACTGTTCTCCCAAGATTTGAGAGGCTAAAATGATTTAGAAGCAGGTTTAACAAAGTATAATTCAGTTTGCACTCTTCTTTTACCTCCATTTTACAAAGACTTTGAAGTAACTGATAGTGAAATAATTTTAAGATGCTGCAGTCCACTCTGGGAGAAGAAATGAATTAAATCCAGATTAATCCAGTCACAAAATGTTCTGAAATAGATTACACATTAACCTCAAAGACGGGCATGTTGCCTGAAATCTCAAGTGTTTTCAATTTTCATCCCATATGAAACAGTTTATTTTTCTGTGAGAAGAGAATAATGTGCATTCTGAAATCAAATATTCATGTATTCTAACAGAATTTATTTAGATTGGCAATATTTTTTGCTTTATTGTATGACAGCATATGTGTTCATGACAGGGGCTAATGACAGTATCTGAATAGCCCTTTATTTTGCAGAAGCCTTCTGAGGTCAGGTAATCCACCCTCTCCCCCCCCCACCCCGCCTCTGTAGCGTCAGTGTCACATAGGAAATAGATCAGCATTCTTAGGAATCTGAGAAGTCTCAATACCACAGAATCACAAGCAGATCGGATAAAAATAGAAATATTGCAGTTTTAACATTTGTATTGCTAGTCAACTTTCATGTGCGTTCTCTATTTTGATTGAGGGCAGTCCTATTTCAACGTGCTCACTACGCAGGCTCTAGGCAATCAGAATATCAGCCAGAAATCCTCAGAGCTTGCAATGGTTGTTAATGGATACAACTCCGATTTTATTTGTTTAGAGGTTGTGTTACATAGTTTACTCTATACAAAAACATATACAAACTAGTAAGTGTCCTACGGTGTTGCTGGGATCTGGCCTGTGACTTGTGGAGGTTGAATTCCCGGAGGGGGTTCTCCTGATTGCCAGCTGTAACTTCAGCGGAAGATCCAAGGAAACGACAGGGAAACGGAATAGAACCATTTGTACCATTTCTCCAAGGTTTTCGCAGATCTTTGGCTGCACTTACGGCACATGATCAGGAGAACCTCAGGGAAATTCAAGCCCCTGATGTTTACTGCAGCATTCTAGGAGCAAGCTGCCATGAGAGGAGGACCAGCTCAGTCCCATATCATTTTGTAGAGCTTGAGCAGCCAACCATGTCCTGCAAAACTGTCCCTCAGGTTGCACCTATAAGAAGCACTAGAATTGGTGAAAGGTGCATGGTTTTAGGAAATCATAGATTGGCTTGTGTTCATCTTGGATTTCATCGTATTAAAAGAGTATGTGCATTTTGATATTGTGATTTGTTATTCATGGAGGCTAGAGTCATAACAGAAAGGGTGCACTTATTTGATGCTGACTTATTCACTCAGGTGACAGTTATTGGCATACTCATGTAGAGGCAAAGGAGGCTAATGTATTGTCATTTTGTAGGATGGTAGTGGATTGAAGGAGTTTCTCCTTATTTGAAAGTTGGGGAGAAGGGGGTAAGATTCTCGTGTCAAAGATAAATTGTGTTACACAGAAGAGAAGACTTCAGTGATGAGATGTGCTCTGATTCCCCTTACAGCAGACAGTGAGGAGTCCTCCGAGTGCATGTCATCGTGATGCTCTCCTCCATGTAGTTCTGGTTCTAATGGAGCCAGGGCCTCTCATTAGCAATGCCAAACTCCATCCCCTATTGACTGGTGAAGTTGTGAGGAGCACAGCAGGCTTCAGCTATTTGGTCTCCTCTAAAGTGTGTCAGTGGCCTGATAAATGCATGCCTGTATTGCAGCCTGGTCACTATTACAGAGATCCCCTATGGATGCCTGAAGTGACCCTGCGCCGTTAAAATTGAGCATGGTGGTCACCTTTATAACCACAGAGAGAACGGGCAGATGAGCGTGGTTGCACATCATTCTGGTGCAGGTAGCAGGGCTGCCCTATGACCTCCTTAGTGAAGCACTCTCTTTTACACATCTCTTCAGTAAGGTCCTCATACAACCTGTGCTGCCTGCATATTCAATATGTGGTGGGGTGGGGGTAAATGTCTGGTGGCTGCATTGTCCTTAAATGCTGCTTGGGTGTCCTTTGCGTCATCCTGAATGGCTTCTCATCCTCCTACATGATAATGACATACAAAGGTATTCCCATAGAGAATGCCATACCTTCTCCTGAGAAGCTCTCACTACAGTTGGGGGGATGGGGGGGTGGTGAACATCTGCCAGTGGTAAAAGCAGCGCGAAGCAAGTTCATGTATCTATAGGTCAAAGAACAAAAAAATCACTTCAAAAAGTGTACCCCAGATGCACAAATCATTAGTCAAACTCTCTGGACTCTTCAGGCTCAGATACTCCTGTATCAACTGATCCTGGCAGCTGCTGTGCCTTATAAATTTCATTCTAAGTTACTCAAAGTGCATTTCCTGCAGTGGTTCAAGAAGGCGGCTCACCACCACCTTCTCAAGGGCAATTGGAGATGGGCAATAAATGCTGGCCTTGCCAGCGACGCCCACATCTCACGAACGAATAAAAAAAAATTTTCCATTGTAAAAGCAGGAAACTCAGAGTTGCAATGCCATTGACCCTCATTATAAATTATTTAAATGAGGGCATTTGGGTCTCGGTGGCCAGACTTTGGGAAGAGCCAAAAAGCATGAGGGAACTCAGGAAAGTGATTTAATGGCAGAAAATAGACAGAAGCTGACATGGACACAATGGGCCAAATGGCCTCCTTCTGTGCCGTAACTTTCTATGATTCTATGATTCATGATTTTTCTGCCAGAAAAAAATTCTGTGCCATTTCTACACTGCTAATATGCTGAAATCAGCTTTGTAATTCATGCCCAAAAAATATGAGCATTGAAGCTTGATATTGAAAAACAGGCCCGTAACCAGAGGGAAGTATTTTGGCCTTGGCTGACCAGTTTCCTGATATGGTGAAACAGTTGTGCGTAATACGAGTTGATAGGAGATGAAATGCTGGACTATATTTTCTTGATGGTACCAGAAGAAAAGAATTGTCTGTGGGCCAATGTCAACTCTGCATAAGGGAAGTGAAAGTTTACAGAAACCAAAGCAAACCTTGATTTTCATTGTCTGAAAGTGTAGTTATACTACAGGTTCCGATCTCAGATTGTTACCCATGGGAAAACAGATCTGAGTTACACTGCTGACTCCCACATCTCTCTGTCCATAAACAGTGAAACTCTGTGCATGTATACCTGCATCTGAATGCAGGTTAAATTTTGCTATGACGATGTTAAGTGGACTGTTGGCTCTCTGCTAACATTGAAAACACTGGACCGGATTTTGCTCTGCGCGGCGAACGAGCGGTGCCTGCTGTTCAGTAGACTTGCACTTGCCCATTGACTTCATGGGCTTTTGCACTCACCCACTAAGTATCCGTGGGCTTTTTGGTGCCAACTTCCTTTAATGGTGACCTTAAACAAGTCTTTCCCAGGCTTCTGTGAGCTGTGAGAGCGGGGAAAGGATCGCACACTCCCCTCAACCATTCAGCTTGAAGCATCCTTGACAAGCAGAACCAGGAAGTGAAAGCATCCTTCACAAGCCACGCAGGCTAAGAACCAGGAAGTGTCACGTAGTTTAGTGAATTAACTATAAAATCAGTTGGAGAAAGTGAAATAAAGAGAGGGTAAGATTAAAAGACAAAAATAAAAGAGACAGAAAGAATAAGTAAAAAAAAATTTAAAAATTGAAATTTGAATTTTTTTTTTAGATGTCCAACAACAATTAAAATTGGAAGGAATGAGACTCCACATTTTTTAAAGTTAATTTTCAGTGCCAGAGAGGTTGCTTGGCAGTCATTAATATTTACTACACCGTTAAAAGTTAGCTTAGACCTAAAAAAGCAGCGTACCTTTTTTTATGGTGAGATTAGTCTGTTTTCAGCTGGGCAGTGCGACAAGTTTGTGCTGATCCATTCATTCATTCAGCCAGAGATCTCTTTAACATGAAGCTTTCAAACGAGCAGGGCATCTGGTACAGCAACTTCCGGATTTCCGCGTTTAACTGCGCATGTGTAGTTGCTGGAAGTTGCTTTACCAATTGCACTGAGATAACGGTGAACCCTGTTAGGCTCGCCGTTATTTTCAGAGCAAAATCCGGCCAAAAAACTTGGCTTCGCACGAGGCTGCAGTTATAATGCGGTAAGTGTGAAGCCAAAGAAATGTGAGTCTACTTCTTGGAGGTTGTCTCAAACCTCTTTCCTTAGTGTGCTTCATATGACTTTGCACCTGAATTATACTCTATGGTTGCATTAATACAGAGCTGAAACAGTGTTGTTTAACTGTCCTGCTAATTAGGAATGTTTATATGGATTGTCTGCTTAGTAAAGTGAATCAGACAAACATAAAGGGGGGATTTTTGACTTTGGGTGATGGTGTAAAATGGGAGATATCAAGTAATATTACATTGAAGCCCATTTTACACTATTGCCCAAAGTCAAAATTACCCCCAAACAGTGATTGCTTGAAAGCAGATGTGTGAGTATTTTACTTCATGAGGCATTCAGCTAAACTGAGATCTTCTGAGGACGTTATCGAGCTTTGCCAGTCTTGAAGCAAGTTTCAAGATGATACCAGTAGAATGATTGATTTCTTCTCTAAATGTGAATTTATGCTTCACAATTTTCTACATTAACAGAATGTATTACATCCAAATTCGTAATGCCAAAAGTCTGGTGATGAGGATTAGGGACACTGCACATAGCATTATTTTGAGATATAAAACTGAGCTTAAACTCAAATTTTATTTTGTAAAGGTAAACTTCAGTAATTTTATTGTTTTATAAATAAATTTCCATATCTAAAAATACAAGAAATTCCTGCTATCTACTAAATCTATTAAAAACATGTACACTAGGACTGTGAGTCAGAAAGATAAAGCCCCTGACAAGCAGTATGATATTCAAATTAAGCTGTAATAGTAACAGTTCCAGCTAAAATAACCATATTCAGCACTATTTGAGCTGGAATCTGAAGTCATGCAGAACAGCCAAATACAGATTTCACCATTGGATTCAATATTCATTCCTTACAGACAGTACCAGAACTGCTGAGTTCATAAACATCACAGTTAGACCACACCTGGAGTACTGTGTTCAGTTTTGGGCACCGCAATCTTAGGAATGATATATTGGCCTTGGAGGGAGTAAAGCTTAGAATGATACCTGGACTCTAAGGATTAAATTTCAAGGAGAGATTACACAAACTAGGGTTGTATTCCCTGGAATTTAGAAGATTGAGGGGTGATTTGATCGAAGTTTTTAAGATATTAAAGGGAACCGATAGGGTAGATAAAGAGAAACTAATTCCATTGTTTGGGGAGTCTAGGACTAGGGCACGTAGCCTAAAAATTAGAGCCAGGACTTTCAGGAGTGAAGTTAGGAAACACTTCTATAAGCAAAGGGTGGTAGAAGTTTGGAACTCTCTTCCGCAAACGGCAGTTGATACTAGCTCAATTGTTAATTTTAAATCTGAGATTGACAGATTTTTGTTAAGCAAAGGTATTAAGGGATATGGGGCAATGGTGGGTATATGGAGTTAGATCACTGCTCAGCCATGATCTCATTGAATGGCGGAATAGGCTCAAGATGCTAAATGGCCTATTCCTGTTCCTATGTTCCTATAGTTCTTTCAAACAGCCGGCACAGGCACGATGGGCTGAATGGCCTCCTCCTGTGCTATACCTACTATGATACTTTAATAGCCCATGTAAAGATTGAAGAAAAACCGTATGGGATGCTTTAAAAATTCCAACAGCTAATACTTTTTGCTAGTTTCTTTTACATTAAAAATGGGGTCTACTTAGCTTGCGAAAGCCTTAGCGCAATGATGTTATCGGCTTTGCTGGCGGGAAGCCCCCCTGGGCCCTGCAAGAGTCCTTGGGCCTTCTCAGCCCTGGACTTTCCTTTCCCTCCCACCACGGGCAACTCCTTTCAGAACCCCCTTCCAGCAGGAACACATGCCAGCGAACTTTTTCCTTGTGTCCCCGGCAGCATTAGGCTCCTGGCCAAATTCTTGCTCCTGTCCGCCGGCCCTGATGTCACTTCTGCTGGTTTCGGGTGGGAGACATTTCTGCCAAATTCAAATGTGACCCAGCAGTTAAAGTGGCCAGGGCCTCATGATCAACTCACCTCCCACCCTGCACCCCACCTGCACTGAACCCGTCCCAAGTTAAAATTTGGGCTTTAAAGAAGACTCCCCTCTGTTTTGGACGGGAGTGCTGGCCGCCCATTTCAAAACTTGCTGTAAAATCGAACCTGATGGGCCAGTGGGCAGGACTTTTTTTTTCAAATCTTCATTTGCCTACTGCCCCGTTTTCCAGAGTAAACAGGGCAGTAGGCATATGGAAATCAGCCCCTAATAGTTGGGTGAAAAGATGTCCTTTAGAGTTCAACTGCTATTCCATTCTGTATTTCTATTTTCCCTTTCTTCTTTAATGGGCCAGAAATTGCTTTTAAAATAACAGTGATTCTAACAGTGTGCCCCATTATAGAACCATTGAATCATAGAAAGGTTACAGCACAGAAAGAAGCCATTCGGCCCATCGAGTCTGTGCCAGCTCTATGCACGAGCAATCCAGCTAGTCCCACTCCCCCGCCCTATCTTCGTAGCCTTGCAAGTTTTTTCCTTTCAAGTATTTATCCAGTTCCCTTTTGAAGGCCACAATTGAATCTGCCTCCACCACCCCCCATGGCAGAGCATTCCAGACCCTAACCACTTGCTGTTTTTCCTCATGTAACCTTTGGTTCTTTTGCCAACTGCCTTAAATCTATGTCATCTGGTTCTTGACCCTTCCGCCAATGGGAACAGTTTCTCTCTATCTATTCTATCTAGACCCTTTATGATTTTAAATACCTCTATCAAAACTCCCCTGAACCTTCCCTGTTCCAAAGAGAACAACCCCAGCTTCTCCAATCTATCCATGTAAGTAAAGTCCCTCAACCCTCGAATCATTCTAATAAATATTTTCTGCACCCTCTCTAAGGCCTTCGCATCTTTCCTAAAGTGCGGTGCCCAGAATTGGACACAATACTCCAGTTGTGGTCGAACCAATGTTTTATAAAGGTTCATCATGACTTCCTTGCTTTTGTACTCTATGGGGTCAATTTTAGGATGGCTGAGCGGATGTGTTGGGGGCGGGGGGGGCTCGTAAAATCAGGGAATCCCGGAGCGGGTCCGGAGCCCAGCTCCAGCCCACCCACTTCCGGGTTCCCCAATGACAAGTTTGGGTGCGTGCGCAGCTCCCGCATGCGGGACTCCCACCGGCAATTAAAGCCAGCGGGATGACAATTCACATACTTATTTAGATAGTTGAGGTACTTGACAGACCTCATTGACAGGAGATTTTGGCAGGGGTACAATTTTCATGGACCCTCAGCGTGTTTCCTGTGCTGTGGGAAACACCTCTTGTTGGAGCAGACGTGTTTCAGTCAGCAGCCAGTGGGAGATGCAAAGGATTTTTTGACAGCAGGGCACTCTGTCACTTCAGACAAAGTTTTGGCTGAACACCTTTGTATTTCTGCTCAAAATTATTAATTTATATCCTAAACTCTCCTGTGCAAACACATTTACCTACTTTGTGGACCCCCTCAAATTCACACTGTCAGGGTGGGGGGGCCCCATAGCTGCATTCACCACTTCATCCGAGGATGAACAACATCACCAGCCTCGCCAGGCATGCCGTCCACCTCCGCCACGTGGAGCTCCACAACACAGTGCTGCGCCACAGGCACCTGCACAAAATAGTCGTGCAACTACACATACACCCACTGTAGGGTGACCCAATGGGTGGCATCAAGTGTGGGTGTTCATGGAGAACCTCATGAAAGGGACTTATTGCACAAGCCAGTCAAGAATGGCCAAGACGTGGCAGTTGTGGTGACAATATGATATTTAATGTGAGTTGAACCAAAATCAAATATAAGTAAAAAACATGACAAATCGTCAAACACCCTTGTGCATCCCCTTTGTGCTCACGAAACCTTTGCCTTATGCTTCCTACTACTCATACGTGATGCATCCCCTGTGGCTGCAGCAGAGGTAGTGGCAGGTGGGGTGAGGGTGACCGTGAAAGAGATGCATCAGAGGGTGAGTATGAGACAGAGCCATGAGATTGTATGAGGATTGGGTTGAGTGGTAGTGGTGAGATAAATAGGGTTCCTCCAGCTGACAGCCTGTGATGCGGGTGCGCAGTCCGCCCCCTGCGCAGGTTTCCAACGGGAAACCCGAAAGCCAAGGTAAGGGAACGCACTGATTTTACTGGGTGGCTTACCCACGCTCCCAGTCGACCCCCCGCTGCCAACCCGCCTCCCTGGTAATATCGGGGCCAATGTCTCTATTTATAAAGCCCAGGATCCCGTATGCTTTTTTTTCATAAAATATACTTTATTCATAAAATTTGCAGCAAAACATACAAAACAGTTGTCATATCACATTCCAAACGTATACAATACAGATTATACAATTTGCAGGTTACATCAAGTACAGTTCAATTGAACACATTGCACGTAATTACAGTTCATGACACTGTAGGGTGTCTCATTGCATTATACTCAATACAGATTATTGATTACAGATTCATTACAGGTGCATTACATCAATTTGAATTTAACATTCTGCCCGGTGGGGGGGGGGGTTTTCCTGATTGCAGCCCCTCGGTATACAATGGCGGGAAGGCTCTAAATGGATGCCTTTCCCCACAGAGCCTTTGTGGCGGCCGCACCTAGCTTCAGTGCATCCCTGAGCACGTAGTCCTGGACCTTGGAATGTGCCAGTCTGCAACACTCGATCGAGGACAGCTCCGTGCACTGGAAGACCAGCAAGTTTCGGGCAGACCAAAGGGCGTCTTTCACCGAGTTGCTGGTCTTCCAGCAGCAGTTTATGTCTGTCTCAGTGTGCGTCCCCGGGAACAGCCCGTAGAGCAGAGAGTCCTGTGTTACGGAACTGCTCGGGACGAACCTGGACAGATACCACTGCATCTCTCTCCAGACCTTCCTTGCAAAGGCACATTCCATAAGAAGATGGGTGATGGTTTCGTCTACACCGCAGCCTCCTCGGGGACAGCGTGCGGTGGCGCTGAGAGTCCGGGAGTGCATGAAGGATCTGACAGGAAGGGCCCTTCTCACCACCAGCCAAGCTATGTCTTGGTGCTTGTTTGAAAGTTCTGGCGATGAGGCGTTCTGCCAAATGACATTGACAGTCTGCTCGGGGAACCAACAGTCAGGATCCATCATCTCCTTTTCCCGCAGGGTCTCGAGGACGTTACGTGCGGACCACTTACTGATCGCCTTGTGGTCGAAAGTGTTTTTTTGCATAAACTTTTCGACGAAGGACAGGTGGGGCGGAACGGTCCAACTGAACGGAGTGTTCCGTGGCAGCACGGCCAGGCCAATCCTTCACAACACTGGGGATAGGTAGAACCTCAGCACGTAGTGACATTTTGTGTTTTCATACCAAGGATCCACGCAAAGCTTGATGCAGCCACATACGAAAGTGGCCATCAGGATGAGGGCCACGTTGGGCACGCCTTTCCCCCCTTTCTCCAGAGATTTGTATATCGTGTCCCTGCGGACACGGTCCATTTTTGATCTCCAGATAAAGTGGAAGATGGCTCAGGTGTCTGTCACGGCATAGGAGCGAGGTATGGGCCAGATTTGTGCCAAGTACAGCAACACCGAGAGCACCTCACACCTGATGACCAGGTTCTTGCCCACGATCGAGAGGGATCGTCGATCCCACAGTCCCAGTTTCTGCTTCACCTTGGAAATATACTCCTTCCAGTTTTTGGTGCACGCCCCGGCCCCCCCGAGCCAGATCCCCAGTACCTTCAGGTGAAGGGGACAAAGGATCGGTTGGTCCAGTTCCCAAAGAACACAGCCTCGCTCTTGGTTCGATTTACCCTGGCCCCTGAGGCCAGTTCGAACTGGTCGCAGATGCTCATCAATCTGTGGACCGACAGCTGATCCGAGCAAAAGACGGCGACTTCGTCCATGTACAGGGAGGCTTTGACCCGCGTGCCTCCGCTGCCTGGGATCGTCACCCCTCTTATGCCCGTATCCCTTCTGATGGACTTGGCAAAGGGTTCGATGCAGCACACGAGCAAGACGGCGGAGAGAGGACAGCCCTGCCTGACTCCAGATTTGATTGGAAAGCTTTCTGATTCCCATCCGTTGATTGAAACGGCACTACTGATGTTTGTGTAGAGCAGTTGGATCCAATTGCGGATTCCCTCCCCAAACCCCATTTTGGAGAGCACATCCATCATGTACGTGTGGGGTATTCTGTCAAAGGCCTTCTTCTGGTCCAGGCTGATCAGGCAGGTGTTCACCCCCCAGTCCTGTATGTAGGCGATCGTATCCCTGAGTAGCGCCAGGCTATCAGAGATCTTCCTGCCGGGTACGGCGCAGGTCTGATCCGGGTGGATCACCACCTCCAGGGCTGACTTGACCCGATTGGCGATGACCTTGGACAGAATTTTGTAGTCCACGTTAAGTAGGGAAATGGGTCGCCAATTTTTGATTTCTTCTCTGTCCCCCTTCTGCTTGTAGATGAGGGTGATGATGCCTTTCTGCATAGAGTCTGACATGCTGCCTGTCAGAAGCATACCTTCGTACAATTCCAGCAGGTCTGAGCCTATCCAGTCCCACAGAGCTGAATACAACTCCATCGGTAAGCCGTCGCTTCCGGGAGTCCTACTCTTCTCAAAGGAACAGACGGCCTTTGTCAGTTCTTCCAGAATTCGCGGGTGATCCAAACTCTCCCGCTTACTGGCATCTAGAACCTCCGTGATAGACGACAAGAAGGACTGGGAGGCCGCGCTGTCTGTGGGCTTTGCGTCGTACAGTCCGGCATAAAAGGATTTGCAGATCCTCATTATGTTGGGCTACGAGGACGTGACCGAGCCGTCCTCTTCCTTCAGGCTGCTGATCACAGAGCCCTCTCTCTGCACCTTTTGGAAGAAAAAACGCGAGCAAGTCTCGTCCTGCTCCACGGAGCGGACTCTGGACCGGAAAATGATCTTGGAGGCCTCGGAGGCAAAGAGCGAGGCTTGCTGGTCCTTCACCTCTCTGAGTTCCTCCCCGACATCGATCCCCATCGACTGCAGCAGGAGCAGATTCTGCATGCTTTTCTGGAGTCGGGATGTTTCCCCCTGCCTCTCTCTCACCTTCTGAACACCTTTGAGGATGAAGAACCTCTTGATGTTCACCTTGATGACTTCCCACCAGTGCACTGGGGAATCAAAGAGGGGCTTTAAGGTTCTCCAACCTTTGTAATCCCTCTTCAGTTCCTCAATGTTTCCAGGGGTCAACAGTTTCACGTTCAGCTTCCATGTCCCCCTGCCCACTCTCTGATCATCCTGTAGATGACAGTTGGCCAGGAGGAGGCAGTGGTCAGAGAAGAATACCAGAGTGACCTTGGCGGATCTAACCTTGAGCTTCGGGGACACAAACAGGAAGCCTATCCTGGAATGGACGGACCCATCTGGTCTGGACCAGGTGTATTAACGTGCTGCTCCATCTGCAGGGTTGCTGAAGACGTCACACAACTTGGCGTTCTTCCTACCGAAATGTATTACTTTGCATTTTTCTCTGCTAAATTTCATTTGCCACGTGTCTGTCCATTTCACCAGCCTGCCTATATCCTCTTGAAGTCTATCACTATCCTCCTCACTGTTCACTACCCTTCCAAGTTTTGTGTCATCTGCAAATTTAGAAATTGTGCCCTGTACACCCAAGTCCAAGTCATTAATATATATCAGTCCCTGGGGAACACAATTGTCCACCTCCCTCCAATCCGAAAAACAACAGTTCACCACTACTCTCTTTCCTGTCACTTAGCCAATTTTGTATCCATGCTGCTACTGCCCTCTTTATTCCATGTGCTTCAATCTTGATGACAAGCCTATTATGCGGCACTTTATCAAACGCCTTTTAAAAGTCCATATACACCACATCAACTGCATTGCCCTCATCTACCCTCTCTATTACCTCATCAAAAAACTCTATCAAGTTAATTAAACATGATTTGCCTTTAACAAATCTGTGCTGCTTTCCCTAATCAATCCACACTTGTGAAAGTGACTGCTAATTCTGTCCCGGATTATCGTTTCTAAAAGTTTCCCCACCACCGAGGTTAAACTGACTGGCCTATAGTTGCTGGATTTATCCTTACACCCTTTTTTGAACAAGGGTGTAACACTTGCAATTCTCCAGTCCTCTGTCACCACCCCCATATCGAAGGATGTTTGAAAGATTTTGGCCAGAACCGCTGCAATTTCTACCCTTACTTTCCTCAGCAACTTACGATGCATCTCATCCGGACCGGGTGACTTATCTACTTTAAGTGCAGCTAGCTTTTCTAGTATCTCCTCTTTATCAATTGTTATCCGATCCAGTATCTCAACTACATCTTCCTTTACTGAGACTCTGGCAGCATCTTCTTCCTTGGTAAAGACAGATGCAGAGTACTCATTTAGTACCTCGGCCAGGCCTTCCGCCTCCATGAATAGATCTCCTTTTTGGTCCCTGATCAGCCCCTCCCCTCCTCTTACTACCCGTTTACTGTTTAATGTAGAAGACTTTTGGATTCCCTTTTATGTTTGCCACCTGTCTATTCTCATACTCTCTCTTTGCCTCTCTTATTTCCTTTTTCACTTTCCCTCTGAACTTTCTATATTCAGCCTGGTTCTCACTTGTATTATCAACCTGACATCTGTCATATGCCCCTTTTTTCTGCTTCATCTTACTCTCTATCTCTTTTGTCATCCAGGGAGCTCTGGCTTTAGTTACCCTATCTTTCTCCCTCGTGGGAATGTACCAAGAGAGTACCTGAACCATGTCCTCCTTAAAGGCCGCCCATTGTTCAATTACAGTTTTCACTGCCAATCTTTGATTCCAATTTATCCAGGCCAGATCAGTTCCCATCCAACTGAAATTGGCCTTCCTCCAATTCAGTATTTTTACTTTAGAGTGGTCCATGTCTTTTTCCATAGCTATTCTAAACCTTATGATACTATGATTGCCGTTCCCTAAATGTTCGCCACTGACACTTGCTCCACTTGGCCCGCCCCATTCCCCAAAACCAAATCCAGCAATGCCTTCTTCCTCGTTGGGCTGGAAACATACTGATCAAGAAAGTTCTCCTGAACACACTTCAAAAATTCCTCCTCCTCTTTGCCCCTTATTATTATTATTATCCCAGTCTACATTAGGATGGTTGAAGTCCCCCGTTATCACTACTCTATGGCTTCTGCACCTCTTAATTTCCCTGCAAATTTGCTCCTCTATCTCCTTCCCACTGGTTGGTGGCCTATAGAATACACCCAGTAATGTAATGGCACCTCTATTGTTTCTTAACTCCAATCAAATAGATTCTGTCCTTGACCCCCCCAGGACATCCTTTCTCTCCAGCACTGCAATATTCTCCTTAATCAATACTGCCACTTCCCCGTCCTTTCTTCCCTTCCCTATCTTTCCTGAACACCTTGTATCCAGGGATATTTAGTAGCCAATCCTGCCCTTCTTTGAGCCAGGTCTCTATTATCGCCACAACACTATATTCCCATGTGGCTACTTGCGCCTGCAGCTCACCAACCTTGTTTAACATGCTTCGTGCGTTTACGCACATGTACTGTAAACCTATCTTAGACCTTCTTGTATTTGCTCTGAGTCTGATCCCATCGACTACCATACTATTTCTTGCTCTAGTGCTTTCTTTCTCTTCCAATCCTTTGTGCACCTTGTTTCTCCTTTCCAATGCTACATCCTGGTGCCCACCCCCCTGCCAAATTAGTTTAAACACCCCCCCCCCCCACCCACAGCATAGCGAACCTCCCTGTGAGGACATTGGTCCCAGCTCCATTGAGGTGCAACCTGTCCGGCCTGTACAGATCCCACCACCCCCAGAACTGGTCCCAATGCCCCAGGAATCTAAAGCCCTCCCTCCTGAACCATCTCTTCAGCCATGCATTTATCTGCTCTCTCCTCCTATTTCTTTACTCACTAGTGTGTGGCACTGGGAGTAATCTCCTCTGCTCCGCCGCCTCAGCTCTTACTAGTGGCAAAATCGAAGAGCAAGTTCCGACGACTGCCCATATGCATTTAAACGCGGAAATCTGGAATTTGCTGTTCCTGGTTTGCCGGCGATCTGACAGCTCCACCTTAAAGGGACATCGTCGGCTGCAATCAGTTGAATCAATGGACCAACTTGCTCTCCTGCCCAGCTGGAAACTAACTAATCTCGCCACAAAACAGGCACGGTCGGTTATTTCAGGTCTAAACTAAGTTTTAACAGCGAGGTAAGTCTTAATGACTGCCAAACAACCTCTCTGGCACTGAAAATTCAATTTTAAAAACGTGGAGTCTCATTCATTGGGATTTTAATAGTTGTTGGACATTTAATAAAATCATTTCAATTTTTTATTTATTTACTTTTTCTTTCTGTCTCTTTTATCCCTGTCTTTTAATTTGATATTTCTTATCCTCTCTTTATTTCGCTTTCTCTAACTGTTTTTACAATTGATTTTACTGTTGTAGCTTTTACTTCAAGGTTTTGACTCTTCGTGGCGTGTCAAGAATGCTACAATCTGATTGGCCAAGGGGAGAGCGTGCTCCTCTCATCAGCCACATACGCCCTAGGTTCCCGGGAGTTAAACGCTGGACTGTTTTTGGCTCACCTTTCAAGGAGGTTGCTGCACAAAAGCCTGTGGTCAGTTTGTGCGTGAGTATAAATCTGTGCAGAGGCGAGTGCCATTCGTTTGCTGCTCGGAGAAATATACAGGCCATTATCTTGAAAACCAGTCAGTATAAAATCAGTTCTTCAAGCTGCCGTTCCCTCTGTTTCCTACACTCTGACCAAAGCTCCGTTATCCATCTCCTATCCCACACTAAATGCAATTTAGTTCTTGCCTGTCCTTGTCAACTTCAATTACTTGCAGTCCCCCCTTGCATTGAATTCAAAATCCTCTTCCTTATTTCCTCTATGACCTTCCCCAATCCGCCTCTCTAACCTCCCCCCAGTCTTACATGTCTGCACACCCTGTCCATTCTTCTTACTTCGGCCTTCTTTGCATTCCTGCTTCTCTCCCTCCATTCCATCAATGGTGGCAGAGCTTTGAGCCACCTGGGCCTTGCACTCTGGAACTCTCTCCCTATAAACCCCCCCACCTTGCTACGCACCTTCAAAAGCCTCTTTAAAGCCTATCTTTCTGACCATGCTTCAGTCACCTCCCGGAATTCTTGTCCTCTTAATTTTCAGCATTTATTTCATCTCTGTGAAGCACCTTGGGATGTTTACTACGTTAAAAGAGCTAAATAAATGCAGGTTCTTAAAATTGCAACACCAGAGGCTTCAGCTCCTAATACTGCCCAGATCAAAAAGCCTTTGTTATTGATACTGTAAATCTCAGAGTCAGAAATGAGGTTCACTGATAACCAGTTTCTGCAAGCAATTCTGAAACAGCTGGCTTAAACCAGGTAGGTGTTCTACTTTTAACAATGGTACACAAAAAACACACTTCCTCAAATGATAGGATCACCTGACTTTTAGGTTTCTGGATACATCTATCAAACTTGTACAGCAATGAAAGATGTTTGGTGAGGTCAAGCACTTGATGTATCTTCAAGGATATCAAACACGGTCTCTTGCATTTGAACAGATTATGGATGAGGTCACAATCTTTAGAAGACTGATAAGGTCCTGAGAATAATAGGGCAGATCATAGAGGTATGACTTGAAGGCTAGAACCTTTCCCTAAAAATCTGACTTGATGGGAAGAGGTGGAAGGACTATTTAGTTGGTAACATCACATCTGACTATATCATTGTCTTATCAATGCCATGGCTTGTGAATGGCTTACCTATTAAATCCTCTAGATGGCATTTGAACACCAGCCTGATGCAGGAGAAAGCATTTATTAAGATGGTTAGTTTTGAACTACAAATGAATCAAGAACTAAATAGGGGCTGGATACCAATGTCAAGATTCTGTGGGATGCCTTATTCCTGAGGGGACTAATCATCTCTTCTGCCAGCTGGCATCATAAGGCAATAGAAAAACTGCTTCAGATGCTGGGTACAGGGATTTTGATTTAGAACACCAACTTGTGAATATAGTCATGATGTGGAGACGGTGATGGACTGGGGTTGACAATTGTAAACAATTTTACAACACCAAGTTATAGTCCAGCAATTTTATTTTAAATTCACAAGCTTTCGGAGGCTACCTCCTTCGTCAGGTGAACGATGTGACATTTCGGAGGCTACCTCCTTCGTCAGGTGAACGATCTCACATCGTTCACCTGACGAAGGAGGTAGCCTCCGAAAGCTTGTGAATTTAAAATAAAATTGCTGGACTATAACTTGGTGTTGTAAAATTGTTTACAATTGTGAATATAGGATGTACCTTTCTCAGCAGCTTCTTGAATAAAAAGAAAGAACATACTTAGAAGTGAAATGGCAGAATTTGTGCTGGAAGTCCAAGTTATATTTTTTGTGACTGGAGAGGGGAAAGGGTATGGGAAATTGTAAGCCCAGATTATGAGAAAGACAGAAAGCCTTACTCTTGTTCAAGCATGTGTGAGGATGATTAGTCAGTAGCGGTTGGAGGGAAAATCAGTGAGGCTTTCTTTCCTATTCCAAGCAATACACATTTTAATATAAATTGAAAAAGCAAGAATGCACAGATTTTTCTCCAATCCAAATTTCCCCCATATCTCCCAGAAAAGAGAAAGAGTGGCTTTATGCACTCTGGGAGGTTAAAAAAAAGATTTGCCAAACTATAATAAAATTTCCATACTGGATCCTTCTGCATTGAATTGTTTTCCAGTTGAGTTCTACAAGGAATGTCATAAGAAAATAATTTCTTTAAGCATGAATGTTTTTTGGGAAATGGACACTAAAAGGGCTGTGAAGCAAGATGTCAGCTTCACTTACCTTGATTAAAAAAAACAGGGCAAAACTCTGAACAATGTGTTCATTACAGGCCAGTTCCATCATTGACTCTGGAATATAAGATGTAACTGTCCTAACTGATCACTTACACAAAGGCTGTCTGACTAACTTGATTGAGTTTTTTGAGGAGGTAACAAGGATGGTCGATGAGGGTAGTGCATTTCATGTAGTCTACATGGAATTTAGCAAGACTTTTGACAAGGTCCTACATGGCAGACTGGTCAAAAAAGTAAAAGCCCATGGGATCCAAGGGAAAGTGGCAAGTTGGATCCAAAATTGGCTCAGTGGCAGGAAGCAAAGGGTAATGGTCGACGGGTGTTTTTGCGACTGGAAGGCAGTTTCCAGTGGGGTCCCGCAAGGCTCAGTTCTAGGTCCCTTGCTTTTTGTAGTATATATTAATGATTTGGACTTGAATGTGGGGGGCTTGATCAAGAACTTTGCAGATGATACAAAAATTGGCCGTGTGGTTGATAGTGAGGAGGAAAGCTGTAGACTGCAGGATGATATCAATGGACTGGTCAGGTGGGCAGAAAAGTGGCAAATGGAATTCAATCCAGAGAAGTGTGAGGTAATGCATTTGGGGAGGGCAAACAAGGCAAGGGAGTATACAATAAATGGGAGGATACTGAAAGGTGTAGAGGAACAAAGGGACCTTGGAGTGCATGTCCACAGATCCCGGAAGGTAGCAGCACAGGTAGATAAGGTGGTTAAGAAAGCATACGGAATACTTTCCTTTATTAGCCGAGGCATAGAATATAAGAGCAGGGAGGTTATGCTAGAACCGTATTAAACATTGGTTAGGCCACAGCTTGAGTACTGCGTACAGTTCTGGTCACCACATTACAGGAAAGATGTGATTGCACGAGAGAGGGTACAGAAGAGATTTATGAGGATGTTGCCAGGGCTGGAGAATTTTAGCTATGAGAAAAGATTGGATAGGCTGGGTTATTTTCTTTGGAACAAAGGAGGCTGAGGGGAGATTTCATTGAGGTATATAAAATTATGACAGGACTGGATGGAGTGGATAGGGATGACCTATTTCCCTTAGCAGAGGGATCAGTTACCAGGGGGGCATAGATTTAAAGTTATTGGTAGAAGAATTAGAGGTGAGCTGAGGAGAAATTTTTCCATCCAGAGGATGGTAGGGGTCTGGAACTCACTGCCTGAAAAGGTGGTAGAGGTAGAAACCCTCAACTCATTTTAAAAAGTACTTGGATGAGCACTTGAAGTGCCGTAACCTACAGGGCTACGGACCAAGTGCTGGAAAGTGGGATTAAGCTGGAAAGCTCTTTCTCGGCCGGCACGGACACGATGGGCCGAAATGGCCTCCTTCTGTGTCGTAACTTTCTATGATTCGATGATTCTAACGCATTATAGATGTTATTTGCCCAGATCATGCTGGGATTTATCATTTTAGACAACATCAGAAAGTTCACTAATTATTTGCAGCTGTTGCGTGACAGGGATCCGTGGCAGCTGCCTTGTCCTTGGTATTGAGAAGGTCTAGTGAACTCAGTTGATGGAATGGAATTACTTGCTCTTGCATTGTTGATATTTTGGACCATATTTGGTATGAACCAATTAACCAGCCAGATCCAAGACACAGTTTCCCTTCCCCCTATTGAGTCATGCGTTCTCTAGCAACATATCAAACAATAACTACATTTTAAGCATTCTGCCACTTTTTATTCCCACAGTCTATTTTTAATTCACAACCTATGAAATTCATATGAATCCCAAGAGAGTGATTACCTAACACTTCTTGAATGGCAGAGACAGTTTGTACAATTGAGACACCCCACAGACTGATGTTAGAAAGAGATCCCATGTTCAGGTTACCTTGTTTCCCACAACATTTATATTGACTCAAACATAGAGAATTTAGCCCTAAAAGTGGCAGGGAGGTATTTTGGAACATAAGGAGAAATTTTCACATCTACACAGCCCTGTGTCAGAAAACTTTGTAAAGCTAAAATTGGTAAGGCATGGTGAAAAGAATGGAGGAGTCATGGCTTTATGAAAGCGAAGTACCAATATTTAAATAATTCTCCGAGCTGCAAAGGACAACTGTATCCATAGGGATTCCCAGAAATTTAGGCATGTATAAGGTGGTGCGACAATGAGCAGGCAGATTCCTTGAAAACCACTGGTTGAAGGATAACACCCTGTATAATACATATAAACACATAATAGGGCAATTAGGGATGGGCAATAAATGCTGGCCTCGCCAGCGATGCCCACATCCCGTGAACGAATAAAAAAACAAAAATTTGGAGTTGAACGCAGTAAGTTGGAGAACTTTCTCCAATATAAAATATTACATAGATTTTACTGTACACCTATGAGACGGGAACAATTGCTTGGATGACTTAATATGGAGCCATGGAACAGAGGTGGAAACATTGGCCCAGAAAATCAGCAGGAGGTCCACATTCTGGTGTAAGTGCCAGGATGTGCCCGCTTATGAGTTCTACTGCTGATCCTGCTGAAGTTCATAGGGTCATGGGGATGGGGTCAAGAGAAGTGGGACTTTGGTACATGGAGTGGGGAGGGGGGAGGATGTGAGGACATCTAGGGCACTCCCCAGCAGAGGAGGCTGAATTCTGAAGTGTCAGTGGGGGGCCTAGATGGAGCACGATTCTGGTGGGAAGGGCCATCATTTTGAATGGATCTGCCAGGTTTCCACCTCTTTGATAAATATTGAAGAAATCAAATTCTGGGGGTGTACCCAAATTATGTCTGTGTAGAACAACTTTGGGAGTATGTCTGCGATGCTCACAGACTATGCAGGAATTCTATCCAAGTGCCTGTGATAGGCCCAGCAGGACCAATGTCTGCTGAGTGCTGGCATAGTTCCTGTTCTGAGGCATGTAGCTGTGCCTGCCATTTCTATGGGAGTTATAAATTTTGCTGTCCTTTGTCTTCAGCCTGAGTTAGGCCTTGGATTCCCTCTCTTAGAGTGACAGAATACCACTCCAAGATCTACCGTTTCCATGGGCTGGACACATCTGCCAAGGCAGTACAGGCAATGACACCTGACCGATTATGTAAATGACCCCATCCTAGGACTTTGGGAAGGGGGCAGTCGTGGATCAAAGTGGCGGGCAGACGTCTCACCCACTGCACTTTTGCTACCTCAAATGGGTGATATGGGATTTGTGTCCTAAAGTGTTTAGGACAATAGTGACTACAGTGTAAACTATATTTCAATTTCTTGTGGAATGCACATTATATAATGTGGGGGATGATAAGTGGCATAGCCTGATATATATGTTAGTCAATATGGTGTTAAAGGTTGTCTGCTATTCCTGTAGCTGTTTCTGCCTGGCTTGCTGACTCATTTATAGTTAAAATATCTCATTTTCCAAACTATGACCAGGAGCAAGAGGCTGGAGCTTATTAGTAGTGGTTGTGCTAACACTAGCCAGATGTAGATCTTTCTATTGTGTCTTAACAATGTGTGTTTTCCATAACCTCAGAAGAACACTGCCTACACAGGGTGAGTGTGACATTTCCTTTTCCACACCATCCAATTCTCCTGGTTTCTATGAAGATGACTGCCAATTTACGAGTCTACAGCACGGAAACAGGCCATTCAGCCCAATTGGTCTATGCTGGCATTTATGCTACATATGAGCCTCCTCCCTCCCTACTTCATCTAACCTGATCAGCATATCCTTCTATTCCTTTCTTCCTTGGGTGTATATCTAGCTTCCCCTTAAATGCATCTATGCTATTTGCCTCAACTACTCCTTGTGGTAGCGCGTTCTACATTCTTACCATTCTTTGGGTAAAGGCGTCTCTCCTGAATTCCCTATTGGATTTATTAGTGATTATCTTATATTTATGACCGCTAGTTTTGAACTCCCCCACAAGTGGAAACATTTTCTCTACGTCTGCCCTATCAAACCCTATCATTATCTTAAATATCTCTATCAGGTCACCCCTCAGCCTTCTCTTTTCTAGAGACAAGAGCCCCAACCTGTTCAGCCTTTCCTGATAAGTATAACTTCTCAATTCTGGTATCATTCTTATGAATCTTTTTTGCTTCTCCAATGCATCTATGTCCTTTTTATAACATGGAGACCAGAACTGTGCACATTAGTCCAACTGTGGTCTAACCAAGGTTCTATCCAAGTTTAACATAACTCCTCTGCTGTTCACTTCTATCCCTCTAGAAATGAACCTCAGTGCTTGGTTTGCTTTTTTTATGGCCTTATTAATCTGCGTCGCTATTTTTAGTGATTTGTGTATTTGTACCCCAAGACCTCTTTGCTCCTCTGCCCCATTTAGACTCTCATTATCCAAACAGTATGTGGACCCCTTATTCTTCTTACCAAAATGCACCACCTCACACTTATCTATATCGAAATTTATTTGCCAATTACACGCACATTCTGCAAGTTTATTAATGTCCTCTTGCATTTTGATGCATTCTTCCTTTGTATTAAATGCACCCCCCAATTTGGTGTCGTCCACAAATTTTGAAATTGTACTTCCGATTCCTAAGTCCAAATCGTTAATGTAAATTGTGAACAACAGTGGTCCTAGCACTGATCCCCGTGGAACACTATTTTCTACCTTTTGCCGGTCTGAGTAGCTACCCTTAACCATTACTCTCTTTTTTGTTTTGTAGCCAGCTTGCTATCCATTCTGCTACCTGTCCCCTGACTGCACATGCTCTGACCTTAGTCTTGAGTCTACTGTGTGGTGCCTTATTGAAGGCCTTTTGAAAATCCAAATATAATACTTCTACAACATTACCCTTCTCTACTCTTTCTGTTACTCCTTCAAAGAATTCAATAAGGTTGGTCTAGCATGACTTTCCCTTCTGAAATCCGTGCTGACTATTCTTTATTAAATATTTATTTTCTAGATGTTTTTCTATTATATCTTTGAGTAAAGATTCCATTGGGGGATGAAGTGGTTAACCCCCGAAAACCATCGTGGGGATTGCGGTCCGCGATTAACCAGCGCCTGTTCATTGCGATGCAGGCAATAGGTTATATTGGTGCTGCCTGCTGTTTTATATGATTGCTGCATGCAGCCAGCGCTACCTGCACTGTTCATTGGGTGCACACGTCAGCAGGGGGCCTGATATTGTGAGAGGTTAGCACTACTTAAAGGCAGCCTGCGCCTCTTAAATAGGAGGTGCATTTGATTTGTATTGAAGGTGAAGACAACTGAAAAACAAGCCTGAGCTGTGCTATTGTATCATTAGTGCTAGAATTGAAAATTTCAGCTTCTACTTACTGGCTTATTCACAATTTGTACTGAGTCTACAAAACAAAGGGTAAAACCTTGGGATGGCTGAAAGCCTTATCGAAGCTTCTGCTAAGCTTGGAAAATGGAACAAAGTACATTTGTGCTGAACATGCAGGGGAAAATCTTAACCTCATTCTAAGCTTGTGGTAGACATTTAGTGAGTGAGGTAAAAGGCCTCAGGTTACCAAAATTACAGCAGAACCTAGACAATGTTCCTAGTAATATACATAGGCATTTGAGTGCTTGATTTTTATTTTAATAAACACTCTAACTAGCTTTCATAGACGGTACTGCTTAATTTAAAAAGGAATACATGTTTGCTTATATCACAGCGGTGAGTGTAATGCCAGTGTGATGATACACTTTTCTTTCCTAGTCTCACACATGCTCTTGTCCCCTTCACACAATAGCTCAATAACTATGCAGACCAAGAAGGTGCCAGGTTTATCCCAGTCTATGTTGAGTTAACAAACCTCAGCTGAGAAGGTAATGGTAATGCCCCAGTTGGCCTTAGTTTTACTTAGTCCCAATCACGATCATAGTGACCCCTTGTTTATGTGGACGGTGAGTATAGAGCTAAGTTCAGAGTTGATGACCTTCATAATTAAATAGCACATGGAATCATTGCCCAATTGACTCACGAAGAGCTGCTAGTTGGAGTCAGTTTCAGAGGGCCCACGGAATTGCTCCATTAATGATAATCAAAAAATGAACACTTCTGCCTTATGATTAAGGATATTGTAATTTTGCTGCTGTTATAAGATGCAGTTGGAAAGCATTTTCAACAAGATTACAAGATAGGGTGCCTGACTGATCGTGTAACATCAGCACCAAAAAAGGTGATATTCAGTAGTTAGTGCTGGTTATAAAATATTTAACTACACTTTTCAGGCACAATTTCAAATAAATTGTGCCAAGTCATACATTATTTTGTTCAATATGATCTCTTCTACAATTTTACTTTGCCTTTGCAAAATAATTTCAAATTAATTTCACATGTACAGTTTTAGGTGAGTTGAACTGAGTTGAATGATATACAACATGCCATGCTTAGTATAAAAATGGGGTTGCAGTTTCTACGCACAAGATTTTTTGGACCTGCAGAGAATGTAAAGGATAAAATATGGGCGGAAACTAAGGTCCTGTCTCCTTAGAGGTGCAAGATGTGGAGAGAAGGTGGGACATCCTGTATCCGCAGGGGGGCAGGAGGCCCTGCATACATTTGCTCAGGAGACATTGGGGGGAAGTAATGGCGGGGGTCAATTCCAGGAGTATAGCTCCAAGAACATGGATACAGTCGAGAAGAAGTTCAATAATCTGACATGAGTTGTCAAGGTAAGTGAGTTCAATCTTCAAATGGTATATCCTACCAATTGCACTAATCTCTATTA
The DNA here is from genome assembly GCF_035084215.1 of Heptranchias perlo. Taxonomy (NCBI): domain Eukaryota; kingdom Metazoa; phylum Chordata; class Chondrichthyes; order Hexanchiformes; family Hexanchidae; genus Heptranchias; species Heptranchias perlo. The sequence goes on from NC_090335.1 coordinate 48,560,179, forward strand.
TTCAGTACTCAACACTTCAATTCATATGGTTTATCTCACCCTCACACACTTAGCACTGTTGCAAGCCTCACACCCGCAACTCACAGCTCACTCACACTGGCAGCTATTCAACTATGACAGCCACATCACCCAAACATTTTGCAGGATGCTCACTGACATACTTCCCTTTTTCCTGCAGGAGAAGGTGGTGCATAGCAGGAGGCAGCAGCAAACAACTGGAGGAGGACAAGTGCACCTGCATGTTCAAACCCCCATGGAGGAGACAGTGCTGCCCAGCTTTGAAGCCGTAGCCACTGGCGGCGCTGGAAGGATCGATGATGAGGGTCTCTACATACCTAACCCTCCTTTTCTCTTCCCACTTCTCCCTCATCCTACAATCTTTTCTGACTCACAGGCTGCAGATGGTGTAAGCACGCACTTCTTACTTTCTCCTCTCCCCTCACGATGACCCAACCTTTGTCCCTTTTTCATTTCAGACACTCAAGAACTGGAAACTTCCCAGTCAGAGGAGGAAGAGGGAGAAGACAGTGATGATGAAGAGACACCATCATTCAATCTTAAACTCACAGCTACCAGCTCAGAGACTGACACATCACGTACTTTAGAGGTGAGACATTGGGCACAAGCGCGCAGGAGCCAGGGCGGGCGAAAGGATACCGCAGGTGCCAGCTCGCCGGAGTTCTGCTGCAGAGGAGTCAGATGAGGACTTCGTTGGCCCAGCTACAGAAGAAGGCTGATGGGCGTACATAACCAAATGCTTGGTGCACTGGAAAGCCTGCCAGAAAGCTTGCAGACAATGCCTAGGAACATGGAGGAGTCCAGCTCCAACTTGGCACAGGGCTTTGCGCTGAGCTTGGAGCCCAACATTTCCAACATAGAACGGGTGGTCACCTCCATCAGCACACCTGTGGAACCCACCATGATGCAGTGTCTGATGACTGCTGTCACAGCTACCATCAAAAGTCTGACTGCTGCCTTGGAAGCTCAGACTGTTGCCATCATGGCTTTGAGTAGCACTGTTGGAAGAGGATTCCAGGGCATCACAGCAGTCCTGCAATCTGTCCTCCTGATTGATGAGGCACCGCCCCAGGAGAGTGGCAGTGGCTACATGGACGAAGAACCTGCTGTCCTCTCTGAGTGACAGCATTCTTGCTCGCATCCCTGCCACTCCACCAGTGCCCTTGCTGTTGCCTGTCTGCCAGCCAGTCCAGACTGGTACAGCCCAGGTCGAGATGGTGTAGTCTGAAGCCAGGCCCTCTCGGCCCAGAGCTGCTCCAGGCCATCTGCAGTCTCCTCAATTGAAGGTCAGCAGCCTTCCATCACCCATGTCATAGCCACTGGGGAAGCACCTCGTAGGAGCACTAGGAAAGGTAAAGGCGCATGAGAGACAGGCATTAAGGGATTGTATAAGGGTAAATAATTTAATTTTGTATGCATTATTTAATGAGTGAATTGATAAATTTGAATTTGACTGTGCATTTGGTTTTGATGGTGGTTTTTATTTCTGCGGTGAACTGAGGGAAAAACCAATACGTGTTGTCAGAAAGAGAACGATGTGATGGTCAGTAATAGAAGAAAGGTAAGGAGTGTGGGACCCTTGGTGAATGGATAGTTGTGGTTACTGGTATCGCTCATGAATAATCTGAACACGTGGAGCCCTGGCAGAAAGAGCCGCTCTACGTTGTAGCCTCCATTCCTCTTCCTCTTCCTCCGATTCCTCTTGCACTTCCTCCTCCTCCCTCTTCTAGCAGCTTGTCCTGCTCTGCATGGCCTCTCTTCATTCTCCCAGGCATATTCAATTCCCAGAGGAAGCTCTACCAGGTCACCCATGTCTGGAAGCAAATTTTTTCAGCACAATATTTTAGATGACACAAAAAGTACTACAAGACCAGCCTTACTTAAACTTTAGCCAAGTATAGGAAACCTCCAAGCATGCGTACAATTGCACCAGCAGCCAGAAGAAATAATCCAGCAACTAATCTGCAAATACTTCATGATTCCTTTAACTTGCGCTGGTGAGCGGTCCTTCATGTTGTTTAACATCGTGTTTAGCTGTGCGAGGTTAAGACAGGGCGTTGGCCGGAGTGTGGAGTTGCAAAATGGCAGCGGTGGCTTCAAATTAGCATTGCACACTGATTTGCGTCATAATGTCCCTACTCAGCATTCTGCCGGCAGTCATTAGGTGCACGTGCACAAACCCTTTTACCAAGATGGCATCCTGCGCATCCATCGGACTCCATTTTCGAGTCTTAGTTGGCCGCGTAGTGCCTAAAAAAAAACAGGCACTACATGGCCCAATTTAACTCCCATTATCTTTCCTACCACCGACGTTAAGCTAACTGGTCTATAGTTCTCTGGACTTGTTCTACCTTCCTTTTCAAATATAGGAATAACATTAGCTGTCCGCCAGTCCTCTGGTACTATTCCCTTTTCTAATGAATTATTATGTATATGTAATAGTGCCTCTGCTATCTCTTCCCTAACTCTTTTAATATTTGCAGTTGCAATCCATCCGGACCAGGGTTTTTATCCTCTCTAAGTTTGATTAGTTTATCAATTATCTGCCCCCTTTCTATCTTAAATATCATTTATATCTTTTTTGATCTCTTCTTCTAATGTCATGTTAATCTCCCTGGTAAATACTGAGGCAAAGTAATTATTCAACTATTTGCTGTCATTACCTGAGAGTTTATCTTGTGCATCCCTTAATGGCCCTATCCTTATCCTGATTTTTCCTTTGTTATTTATGTGTCTGTAAAATACATGACTATTTCTTTTTATATGCCTTGATAATTTCATTTCTTAGTTTCTCTTTGCCTTCTTAATTGTTTCTTCTTTCCTAACCTTTTTATATTCCCTTTTATCATCGTCTCCTTTATTGTCCATACACTTGGAGGGCATTAATGGGATTAGACAAAGTCAGCATGGGTTTATGATTACCACCTACCGTCCTCCCTCAGCTGATGAATCAGTCCTCCTCCATGTTGAACACCACTTGGAGGAAGCACTGAGGGCAGCAAGGGCACAAAATGTACTCTGGGTGGGGGACTTCAATGTCCATCACCAAGAGTGGCTCGGTAGCACCACTACTGACCGAGCTGGCCGAGTCCTGAAGGACATAGCTGCTAGACTGGGCCTGCGGCAGGTGGTGAGCGAACCAACACGAGGGAAAAACTGACTTGACCTCGTCCTCACCAATCTACCTGTCGCAAATGCATCTGTCCATGACAGTATTGGTAGGAGTGACCACCGCACAGTCCTCGTGGAGATGAAATCCCGTCTTCGCACTGAGGACACCATCCAACGTGTTGTGTGGCACTACCACCGTGCTAAATGGGATAGATTCAGAACAGATCTAGCAGCTCAAAACTGGGCATCCATGAGGCGCTGTGGGCCATCAGCAGCAGCAGAATTGTATTCCAGCACAATCTGTAACCTCATGGCCCGGCATATTCCTCACTCTACCATTACCAACAAGCCAGGGGATCAACCCTGGTTCAATGAGGAGTGTAGAAGAGCATGCCAGGAGCAGCACCAGACGTACCTAAAAATGAGGTGCCAACCTGGTGAAGCTACTACTCAGGACTACATGCATGCTAAACAGCGGAAGCAACATGCTATAGACAGAGCTAAGCGATTGCACAACCAACGGATCAGATCAAAGCTCTGCAGTCCTGCCACATCCAGTCGTGAATGGTGGTGGACAATTAAACAACTAACGGGAGGAGGAGGCTCTGCAAACATCCCCATTCTCAATGATGGCGGAGTCCAGCACGTGAGTGCAAAAGACAAGGCTGAAGCGTTTGTAACCATCTTCAGCCAGAAGTGCCGAGTGGATAATCCATCTCAGCCTCCTCCCGATATCCCCACCATCACGGAAGCCAGTCTTCGGCCAATTCGATTCACTCCACGTGATATCAAGAAACGGCTGAGTGCACTGGATACAGCAAAGGCTATGGGCCCCGACAACATCCCAGCTGTAGTGCTGAAGACTTGTGCTCCAGAACTAGCTGCGCCTCCAGCCAAGCTGTTCCAGTACAGCTACAACACTGGCATCCACCCGACAATGTGGAAAATTGCCCAGGTATGTCCTGTCCACAAAAAGCAGGACAAATCCAATACGGCCAATTACCGCCCCATCAGTCTACTCTCAATCATCAGCAAAGTGATGGAAGGTGTCGTCGACAGTGCTATCAAGCGGCACTTACTCACCAATAACCTGCTCACCGATGCTCAGTTTGGGTTCCGCCAGGACCACTCGGCTCCAGACCTCATTACAGCCCTTGGTCCAAACATGGACAAAAGAGCTGAATTCCAGAGGTGAGGTGAGAGTGACTGCCCTTGACATCAAGGCAGCATTTGACCGAGTGTGGCACCAAGGAGCCCTAGTAAAATTGAAGTCAATGGGAATCAGGGGGAAAACTCTCCAGTGGCTGGAGTCATACCTAGCACAAAGGAAGATGGTAGTGGTTGTTGGAGGCCAAGCATCTCAGCCCCAGGGCATTGCTGCAGGAGTTCCTCAGGGCAGTGTCCTAGGCCCAACCATCTTCAGCTGCTTCATCAATGATCTTCCCTCCATCATAAGGTCAGAAATGGGGATGTTCGCTGATGACTGCACAGTGTTCAGTTCCATTCGCAACCCCTCAGATAATGAAGCAGTCCGAGCCCGCATGCAGCAAGACCTGGACAACATCCAGGCTTGGGCTCATAAGTGGCAAGTAACATTCGCGCCAGATAAGTGCCAGGCAATGACCATCTCCAACAAGAGAGAGTCTAACCACCTCCCCTTGACATTCAACGGCATTACCATCGCCGAATCCCCCACCATCAACATCCTGGGGGTCACCATTGACCAGAAACTTAACTGGACCAGCCATATAAATACTGTGGCTACGAGAGCAGGTCAGAGGCTGGGTATTCTGCGGCGAGTGACTCACCTCCTGACTCCCCAAAGCCTTTCCACCATCTACAAGGCACAAATCAGGAGTGTGATGGAATACTCTCCACTTGCCTGGATGAGTGCAGCTCCAACAACACTCAAGAAGCTCGACACCATCCAAGATAAAGCAGCCCGCTTGTTTGGCACCCCATCCACCACCCTAAACATTCACTCCCTTCACCACTGGCGCACTGTGGCTGCAGTGTGCACCATCCACAAGATGCACTGCAGCAACTCGCCAAGGCTTCTTCGACAGCGCCTCCCAAACCCGTGACCTCTACCACCTAGAAGGACAAGGGCAGCAGGCGCATGGGAACAACACCACCTGCATGTTCCCCTCCAAGTCACACACCATCCCGACTTGGAAATATATCGCCGTTCCTTCATTGTCGCTGGGTCAAAATCCTGGAACTCCCTTCCTAACAGCACTGTGGGAGAACCGTCACCACACTGACTGCAGCGGTTCAAGAAGGCGGCTCACCACCACCTTCTCAAGGGCAATTAGGGATGGGCAATAAATGCCGGCCTTGCCAGCGACGCCCACATCCCGTGAATGAATAAAAAAAATAAATAAATAATGCTTAACACATCTACTGGAGTTTTTTGAGGATGTAACTAGTAGAATAGATAGGGGAGAACCAGTGGATGTGGTGTACTTGGATTTTCAGAAGGCTTTTGATAAGGTCCCACACAAGAGGTTAGTGTGCAAAATTAAAGCACATGGGATTGGGGGGAATATACTGGCATGGATTGAGAATTGGTTGACAGACAGGAAACAGAGAGTAGGAATAAACGGGTCTTTTTCCGGATGGCAGGCAGTGACTAGTGGGGTACTGCAGGGATCAGTACTTGGGCTCCAGCCATTCACAATGTACATCAATGATTTGGATGAGGGAACCAAATGTAACATTTCCAAGTTTGCAGACGACAGAAAGCTGGGGTGGAATGTGAGCTGTGAGAAGGATGCAAAGAGGCTCCAATGTGATTTAGACAAGTTGGGTGAGTGGGCAAAAACATGGCAGATGCAGTATAACGTGGATAAATGTGAGGTTATCCACTTTGGTTGTAAAAACAGAAAGGCAGATTATTATCTGAATGGTGATAGATTGGGAAAAAGGGAGGTGCAACGAGATCTGGGTGTCCTTGTACACCAGTCGCTGGAAGCGAGCATTCAGGTGCAGCAAGCAGTTAGGAAGGTGACTGGTATGTTGGCCTTCATTGCAAGATGATTTGAGTACAGGAGCAGGGATGTCTTACTGCAGTTATACAGGGCCTTGGTGAGACCACATCTGGAGTATTGTGTACAGTTTTGGTCTCCTTATCTGAGGAAGGGTATCCTTTCCATGGAGGGAGTGCAACAAAGGTTTACCACACTGATTCCTGGGATGGCAGGATTAACGTATGAGGAGAGATTGAGTCGACTAGGCTGTATTCACTAGAGTTTAGAAGAATGAGAGGTGATCTCATCAAAACATATAAAAATCTAACAGGACTAGACAGACTAGAAACAGGGAGGATGTTCCCGATGGCTGGGGAGTCCAGAACCAGGGGTCACAGTCTCAGGATACGGGGAATGCCATTTAGAACCGAGATAAGGAGAAATTTCTTCACTCAGAGGGTGGTGAACCTGTGGAATTCTCTACCACAGAAGGTAGCGGAGGCCAAGTCATTAGATGTATTCAATAAGGAGATAGATATATTTCTTAATGCTAAAGGGATCAAGGGATATGGGGAAAAAGCGGGAACATGGTACAGAGTTAGACGATCTGCCATGATCATTTTGAATGGCAGAGCAGGCCCGAAGGGCTGAATGGCCTACTCTCGCTCCTATTTTCTATGTTTCTATGTAATATTTATTCCATTTTGCTGTCATTACCTGCGAGTTTATCTTGTGCATCCCTTAGTGGCCCTATCCTTATCCTGATTTTTCCTTTGTTATTTATGTGTCTGTAAAATACATTACTATTTCTTTTTATATGCCTTGATAATTTCATTTCGTAGTTTCTCTTTTCCTTCTTAATTGTTTTTTTGACTTCTTTCCTAACCTTTTTATATTCCCTTTTGTCATCCTCTGCTTTATTGTCTATGTACTTCGAGTATGCCATTTTCTTTTAGTTTCGGTTTTACCCTTATTTCCATTCATCAATGGTGTTTCATTATTTGCTTGTTTGCTCTTGTTTTTTAGAGGAATATATTTTTCCTGAACTCTATTGATCACCGTTTTAAATATTTCCCACTGCTCTTCTATCTTTTTGTCTGTCAAAATTTTTTTCAAGTTTACCTCTCTCTCTTAGTTCCATTCTCATCCCCTTAAAGTTAACTTTTTCCAATCTATTACTTTGGTTTTTGTCTTACATATGTCTTTCTCAATCATTATTTTAAACCTTATTATGTTATGATTGCTATTGCCTAGATGTTCCCCTATGCTTACTTCTCTTATCTGCTCCGGTTCATTTCCCATTACTAGATCCATCAGTGATTCCTCTCTTGTTGGGCTTCTTACATACTGGGCAAGAAAGGAGTCACGTATGCACTGTAAAAACTCCAAACCCATATTCTCCTTTCGCTACCTCTTGCCAGTTTACTTGAGGATAGTTGAAATCTCCCATGATTATTATTCGATGTTTTTTACTCATTTCATAGATTTGCCTACATATTTCATCTTCCACTTCCCTTCCACTATTAGGTGGTCTGTAGAATAAATCTATTAATGTGATTGAACCCTTTTTATCCTTTGTCTCAATCCATATGGATTCGGTTTCTATCTTAATGTTACTTTTGTCCCTTTTTACTACTGCCATTATGTTGTCTCTAATTAGTAGAGCTACTCCATCCCTTCTTCCTTCCTTATCCTTTCTAAATATGTTATATCCTGCAATATTTAACTGCCAGTCCTGTTCTTTATGTAATTTAGTTCTAATTAAAACTGAAAATAGACAGTTTTTCCTGTCAACTTCTGCACCAGGAAATGGATTGAGAGGGTTGCATTTTCCTCTGCTATGCTACCCAAAACCAGGAAGTATGGTGGCAGGAAGGTAGGGCGCGGGTACCCACCCAATTTCTCTGCCTCTAGTATTGACAACACCAGGAAAAAGGTGGTGGTAGCCTTGAGGCAGTGACGAAGCGCCAACTGAAGCCCCTTTTGAAGGAAGAGGGCACAGTAGTGGGCATGGGCCCCTCTCCTCGGGCCCCAAACACTAACCTTGGTTAGGTCTCGACTCAGTCCAAGATCTAAAATAATATGAAGCTTCATGTCTTTGTGATGCGCCATCATCACAATGACTGCAGTAGTTCAAAAAGAAGACCCACACCACCTCCTCAGGGCAATTAGGGATGGGCGATAAATGTGGCCTTCCTGGTTTTGCCCACAGCCCAAGAACAGATATTTTAAAAATCAACTGGGGGAAGTGGGCGGTGGGGGGTGGGGGGGGGGGGCTGGTGGGTAGTGGTGGTGAAGGAGCATGGGATTTTTGGTGAGGCTGCTTATCCTTAAAGGGAAGTGCTTCTTTCTACATTTAGCAAAGTAATTTAGGCCAAAGCTGAAAAAGGAGCCATGAGGCATTGCAGGGAGAACTGCCTCTTTCAAGAAGATGCATTGGAGGTTAGAATGCAGGAAGTGAAGCAAAGGAGGATGGCACTTTTTGGAGCAGAATGCTACCCTCCAGTGAAATTAGAGGTACAAGCTTCATGGATGGAGGAAGCAAAGAGAGTACATGGAGTCTCCCGGGCCCAAAGCACCTGGATCCAAATAAGGAAGGTGTCATAGAGTCATAGAGTTATACAGCACGGATAGAGGCCCTTTGGCCCATCGTGTCCGCGCCGGCCATCAGCCCTGTCTAATCTAATCCCATATTCCAGCATTTGGTCCGTAGCCTTGTATGCTATGGCATTTCAAGTGCTCATCCAAATGCTTCTTGAATGTTGTGAGGGTTCCTGCCTCCACAACCCTTTCAGGCAGTGAGTTCCAGACTCCAACCACCCTCTGGGTGAAAAAGTTCTTTCTCAAATCCCCTCTAAACCTCCCGCCTTTTACCTTGAATCTATGTCCCCTTGTTATAGAACCCTCAACGAAGGGAAAAAGTTCCTTAGTATCCATCCTATCTGTGCCCCTCATAATTTTGTACACCTCAATCATGTCCCCCCTCAGCCTCCTCTGCTCCAAGGAAAACAAACCCAATCTTCCCAGTCTCTCTTCATAGCTGAAGCGCTCCAGCCCTGGTAACATCCTGGTGAATCTCCTCTGCACCCTCGCCAAAGCGATCACATCCTTCCTGTAGTGTGGCGACCAGAACTGCACACAGTACTCCAGCTGTGGCCTAACCAGTGTTTTATACAGCTCCATCATAACCTCCTTGCTCTTATATTCTATGCCTCGGCTAATAAAGGCAAGTATCCCATATGCCTTCTTTACCACCTTATCTACCTGTTCCGCCGGTGCTTAATGAAATCATGAGAAGTCCCAAAGTAAGTGTACACACGTTTGCATATTATATTTTGTTGGGGCATAGCACACATGTCAAGAACTGAGATTGTAATTTGAGGCACCCACAGGGTGATACCATGCAAAACATCCAAATTAAAAATCCCCTTTTCTATAAAACAAATAGCTTGCACAGCAACATCTAAATGTTGAAAAGTATGATGTGAATCTGCAGAACCACCAGTACCACCATGCATGCTGCATTGGATTGCACTCATACACATGGGATGTGTGCTGACCACAGGGATGGCTGTCTGCCTGCTTTCCAATTTCTGACATCTTGATCCCGTGTGTGCTTCCAGAAAAATGCTACTCCTAATCGTCATGAGCAAACTCATCCTCTGCTTTATTGTCCATATACTTCGAGTATGCCATAAGCAAGGGACCACCACAGTTGAAGAAGTTGACCCACAATATGAGGAGATGACCCTTAGCATATTTAGCCCTTAGTCCATAGATGGAACAGGGGATGGAGCATTTGGATGTTTGCTGCCCCTGTCCTGCAACTATTCTCCTTTTCTCTCTCTCATTTATACCCTTGCTCACTCTCATTCAATAACATAGGGGCATGCATTGTACAACTCTGACATGGCACACAATATATTTGCACCTTACCTCTGTACAAAGAATTTCATCCTGAAACCATGTGGCACATTTTCCATTTCTCCTATAGGCTCTTCCAATGGTGGTGAGGAAGCAACCATGATCAAAACATTTCACAACATGTCAAGTCACATACTGCACCTGCCATAAATACCATCCCCTAAACATCCTGGGGCATTTAGATAGTGAGTTTGAGGAGGGAACATCATATAAAGCACAGATCACAAGGCAAGTGAAAGTACCAGCAGCGAAACAGCAGGCAACTGTCTGGGCTGTTAGCACAAGATATTCCTCAGCTGCATAGGCAATAGATTGGTACCTCCTGAGCCCTATTGTTCTCTCAATTAATGCTACTGTCCCAGCTCCCTGTGATTTTTCTGCCATCTCTGCTGTCATGTATCAAAGTTCTATTGTGGTTGACCTATTTTGATTTCTCTTGATTTTCTGTTGACAATGAACAATGATACCTAATGTAGACCTCAACTGAATCAAAAAAACAAAGAATCAAGTGAACAGAAAGTAGGGCTGAAATGAAGTCATTTCAGCTGCACTGCTCTTGCCGGCCCATGGTCAAACATCATTGCTTGTATTGGTATCAATCTCAACCCCGCTGATGTCGACATTCTTTCAATTGGAAAGGTTGCAATGTCAGAAACCAAAAACAACAATTCTATATTCTTTTTGGCAATATTTTTCAATTCATTCTGTTGATGGATTGATTGTAAATGGGAACACCAACAAGAGGTATGGGTTCCTACTGTTTGCATACATTGGAAGACGACTGGAAATAGAGACAAAATAAATTGAAACTGAGGAACAACAGTGATAATGGCTCTCCAAGGAGCTATGTAAAATGATACAGAGCTACAGATGATAGTTCAGCAATATTATATGTAGAAAAGCTGAATTTTAATGGCTTTAGCTGTGGCTGAAATTAAACTTTTGTACCAAATAGGTTAAATCTCTGTTGTGTTATCAGATTTAAGAAAACACTATTCACTTTGCAAATCTTATTTGTTGTTTATTTTGCTACACTTCTACGATTCACTGCGATGCATTTGACTATGAATTATTAGCAATAAATAGAACATTGCAAACTTAGTTCTTTCTGTGGTAAATGGAAATGGGTGAGGTAAATAAAAAGTTTTACTTTGTATTAAAACTACAATAAATGACTACTAGCAATTTGTTTCCACTAATTCAACAAGCATCATTTATATACAGTGGAGGCTGATAATATGTTCTCAGCATTGTGGGGCCCAAAGGCATTCTCAGTTCCTAATGGGCAATGTAGCAATATTATATCATAATGTAAGCTGAAAGAGCCCACTGTGCTTGGAGGCTCTGTACCTGTTGTGTGCTCAGCTCATTAAGCCCCCAATTTTCATGTAAATTATATGTCACCATAATGCATTTGGAGTCTGTACAACACTCCAAATGCTTAGTGCCCATATTAAATGGGCACCAGATTGAACACCTCTTCCCTTTCGTTCAGTCTTTGTATTAAAGGTATATTGCTGGTTTTCAGATTTCTATGTTGCTATTTGTCGTTCACTGCTTCTGTGCTATATTGCTGTTGTGGGAGAAAGGAAGTTAGTAAAACTTGGGAACGTACTGGCCTAGACATTGGTCATGCCAGTGACTGTTTATTGGGTGCTACTCGGACTACCAAGGTCCCAATATGGCGGGCAGGAAGTGTGCACACATTTCCGGCCAGAAGTGCGCTGTCTGCCAAACTGGGTAAGGACAAACCGCACCTGGAATACTGCATACAGTTTTGGTGTCCACACTTAAGAAAAGACATACTTGCTCTCGAGGCAGTACAAAGAAGGTTCACTCGGTTAATCCCGGGGATGAGGGGGTGGATATATGAGGAGAGGTTGAGTAGATTGGGACTCTACTCATTGGAGTTCAGAAGAATGAGAGGCGATCTTATTGAAACATATAAGATTGTGAAGGGGCTTGATCGGGTGGATGCGGTAAGGATGTTCCCAAGGATGGGTGAAACTAGAACTAGGGGGCATAATCTTAGAATAAGGGGCTGCTCTTTCAAAACTGAGATGAGGAGAAACTTCTTCACTCAGAGGGTAGTAGGTCTGTGGAATTTGCTGCCCCAGGAAGCTGTGGAAGCTACATCATTAGATAAATTTAAAACAGAAATAGACAGTTTTCTAGAAGTAAAGGGAATTAGGGGTTATGGGGAGCGGGCAGGAAATTGGACATGAAGCTGAGCTCGGATCGGTCAATGCCCTGTGGGTGGCGGAGAGGGCCCAGGGGCTGAGTGGCCGGGTCCTGCTCCTACTTCTTGTGTTCTTTAGATTTGTGGTTGGGATCAGATCAGCCATGATCTTATTGAATGGCGGAGCAGGCTCGAGGGGCCGATTGGCCTACTCCTGCTCCTATTTCTTATGTTCATATGTTCTTATAAACAAGAGGCCATGCCTGAAGCAGCTATTAGGCACTTTGCACATGCAAATAAGAGGCCTAATGCCTCTTTGAAGTCCCCTCTCCAAGATTGGTTTGCCATAAGGCAATTTAAGTGTTAACTTGGCTTAGCGGTAGCACACTTGCTTCTGAGTCAGAAAGTCGTGGGTTCCAGCCACACTCCAGTGTAGTGCTGAGGGAGTGCTGCATTTTCAGAGGTGCCATCTTTCAGATTGGACATTAAACCAAGTCTGCCTGTTTTGGTAAACTTAAAAGATCCCATGACACTATTCAAAGAAGACCAGGGGAATTCCCCTGGCGTCCTGGCTAGCATTTATCCCTGAATACCACACCACGAAAATAACTCAACTTATATACCCTTCACCAGTTACCGTAGCTTGTTTGGATTTTCATCACTGTCACTCAGATTCAAAAAGAGCTGTCTGTCATTCATTTAACTGAACAACTCACACAGTCTATGTTTGTTCAACAGTAGCTTGGTTTCTCCCCTCAGGCCTACAGTTTCAAAACCAGTTTGAACGGTCCTCACAACATTTGAATTGAATTTGGCTCGGATATATTTCTTTTACTGTAATTAGCTTTGCATTCCTTATCCATTGTGATTAGATTTAAAGGGATCTAGACAAATAATAATGTTACATTTTTATCACACTCTCAGCTTTCATTTTATCTGCCTGTGCTGGGTGCCAATTGTGTTATTTTTTCTCGCTACCTTTTCCTTTTACTCAGCTTTTTTCCTCCCTTTTTTTGCTTTTATTTGTTGCTATTTTTCTTTCACAGCCCTCTCTAGATGGCTATATTTTCCTTTTTGCTTGGCATTTTCTGTTCCTTTGATTGTCTCTATCATTTATAATTATTTTTAGTTTTTCTTTGCAAACCTTTTTCTTTCCTTTTTCTCAAAACTTTTGCCCTTTGTTTATCAGATGGCAGCTGTGAACCCATCGAATATTCTGCAGTAGCTGAAAGCCTCACCATTTTATTCTTGCACACAAGTAAGATTTGGCTTGTATTGTATATTATATAACAGTTCAGATAGCTCACTCCTGTGAAGTGGTTAACTCCTGTCTAGACGGATGTGTGCTTTATTCAGAACAATTCTCTATCATTGAATTTACTTGTGTCGACAGCTGAATTTGACACATATCTGCTGAGTACTAAAAGGAGCAGGGGATCAAAAATGGCATTGCCTGGTGCTGATCGTTAGATAAATTCAGACTTCAGGTTGTCATTTGGCCAACATTTGTGTTCTCTAGCTCTGAAGCTGAAGTTCGACTTCTAAGAGCAAGAGTACGATTACAGAACAATTTCAACTTTGTTGAGTGTTGTAAACAATTTTACAACACCAAGTTATAGTCCAGCAATTTTATTTTAAATTCACAAGCTTTTTTCATTAAATTCACATTTTTTTTCCCACATCGTTCACCTGAGGAAGGAGGTAGCCTCCGAAAGCTTGTGAATTTAAAATAAAATTGCTGGACTATAACTTGGTGTTGTAAAATTGTTTACAATTGTCAACCCCAGTCCATCACCGGCATCTCCACAACTTTGTTGAGGACCACGGGTAAGTTGCCTTTGACTTCCAGCTTCATACTCTGCAGCTTAATTGAAAACCAAGTAAGAACTAAACCATGAAGTTTTTTTTGGCACCCCCAAAGCCAGACTCACTGTCACCATCCACATCCTTCAGTCTTACTAATACAGCTATCCTGTTGGGTGGTTGTACAGGTCAGTGCGCTCCAGATCATAGTTCCCAATGCATATAAAAGCTGTCCTCACATGGGGCCACAGATGGGATTGTGTGACTTCCTAATCCTTCTTCTCCCTATCGAGAATAAGTACAGAGTTTAGTTACAATTTCATAAACTGCAATGTGATTGAAAAAATAATATAAAATTGCTTTGAGTGTAGAGGCAGCATTTCTTTCTGTCATAAATAATTTTTAATGTTAGCCTTGTATTTGAATGAACAGATTTTAATTAATTTTGCAGCACGTAATATATATTTTTTCAAAATGTGGTGTGGCATTGTATAAAGTTTTATTTTCATACGCTTAAGAGTTTTGAGTTTTTTTCAGAATTTTCTTTTTTCCTGGTCCAATTTGTTAACAGATTTTGTGATAAAATAACATTTTCTTTCTGCATCAAAGTACATGTTTTTATCATTTACAACTTGAGTGAATATTGTGTGGATCAAAATGAGTCTAGGGACTGGATTTTTTTCACTTTTGGCATCCAGTATCAGTATTAAACACTTCTAGGTTATGTGCAGCATGGGTAAAATGCAGCATAAAGCTCCCTCCACTCTTTCCCAACAATGTTTCTTTATCTAAGCCTCAGGAGAGTAGCTCTGTACTGCAGCAGTGTGACATCTTACAGATTTCCACACCAGCCTCTCTTGTAGTATTCCTTAGTGAATTGCCAATTTATTGCTAATTATTGCTTCATTATGAGAAGTTATGAGTTGTGGACCCAATGTTCGTGTAGGTTGAGCATGTTCAAATTCATTTCACGTAGGACCCTTACAGCTATTAGATAGGTGAAGCCTACATCTCATTAACCTGGGTTGATCTGAACTCAGATCCCAGAGGTTAAAGAATATTGTACTAATCCACAATATTCATCCCCCACGATATAAATGAGAGATGTTACAATGTATTTTCTACTTCCCCTCAGGAATCATAACTCATTTCTACAACCTCTGCACATGTAGCATCCCATCTACTTCATGCAGTGCACCAGGATCAAGATTTGAGTCCACGGAACTGTTCCTTAAGACACCTCTATCACAATGAGCCAAAAAGGAGGGGACTGAAACACCATCAAAGTATGATTCAGATACTGCTAATAGAATTCAGGTAAGTCTGAAGTTGAACGCTTCCTATGACTATTGTACCGCAAACACTCCATAGAGTGTGTATGTTGGCAGCGCACAGAAAATTATTTTCAACCTAAAGTAAAATTGATCAAGAACAGTTCTAATTGTTATTTCTTTCTGAAATGAAAATTACATTTTTGTCACTGAGATGAAATGTTACAGCATTTGTGTTGTTAAATTCTAACAGCTAAGGAAAAAGTATGCTGAAAATAGATGTGAATTTGTATTTATTTTCCATCATATATTGCTGAATAGAATACATAAGAAAATGTGCCAAGGCACAGTCATGCACTGTGTATCAACTCACCTGTTGACACACTCCTCAAAATAGAATTTAGCTTTGCAGGTGATTCTGTGACATTAGTGAACAGTACCCACAATAAAATCTCTGTCTATTGTTTTCACATGTAACCCTAACAAATACCTTACCTTGTTCTGATAAAGGAGCTACACCCGAAGTGGCCACCTATCCTTTTTGTTTTCAAATGCTGTTGGACCCGCTGAGTGTTTCCAGCATTTCTGTTTGTATTTAAGATCGTCACAATTTCCAGTTTTTGCTTTGCCATCTGCCCTGAGTAAAGAAAGACTTGCATTTATATAGTGCCATTCACAACCTCAGAGCATCCCAAAGTGCTTTACGCCATTGTAGTACTTTTGAAGTGTAGTCACTGTTATAATGTAGGGAAACGTGGCAGCCAATTTGCAAACAGCAAGGTTCCACAAACATCAATGATATAATGATCAGATAATGTGTTTTAGTGATGTTGGTTGAGGGATAAATATTGGCCAGGACATTGGGGAGAATGATCCTGCTCTTCTTCAAAGTAGTGCCATGTGATCTTTTACATCCACCTAAGAGGGCAGACGGGGCCTCGGTTTAACGTCTCATCTGAAAGACGGCACCTCCCACAGTGCAAGTACTCCCTCAGTACTGAACTGGAATGTCAGCCTAGATTTTGTACTCGAGTCTCTAGAGTGGGACGTCACAACCTTATGACTCAGAGGCGAATAGTCTAACCTCACCAACTGTCTGTCATTATTATCCTCTATTGTAGTATACCATCTGTAAAATTTAAATAATGAAAACAAACTAAACCAGTTGGCTTATATGTCTCTTGTGCAAATTTCAGTGCAATGCTATTTTCAACGGTGGATTCCAATGTGACACATTTCCATTGGTTTCCGTCTTGTAATGGCAATGATATAATTTGAGATTGGGCCGAGGACATCCTCACAATCTGACCACTGATTCTGCAGGCAGCGAGTTTAAATATTTGTAAATGAAGGAGCCTGGCATTGGCATGCTGAAATCCTAGACGTTACACCCAAAATGCACAAAAAGGTAAGTTAGAATGATATAAATGAGTGTCAGCTGAGAGTGACAGAAGTGACTTACTTTGGAACTTATAGCCTGGAAACTTTCAAGAGCGATTGCTGGAGTTACAGCAGAGCTTTTAAAATGCTTTTTATTTCCTTGCACTTAGATA
This sequence comes from Heptranchias perlo, assembly GCF_035084215.1. Classification (NCBI taxonomy): domain Eukaryota; kingdom Metazoa; phylum Chordata; class Chondrichthyes; order Hexanchiformes; family Hexanchidae; genus Heptranchias; species Heptranchias perlo. Next base: position 48,577,007 of record NC_090335.1, read on the forward strand.
GAGCTGGACTTGCTTCTGACAGCCTGAGAGCCCGCGAGACCACCAGGATATTTTTGCCTCCACCCACATTGAGTCTCTGCGTACCAGGTACGGGATCCCAATGGGCATTCCCTTGTCTACAATTTTAATGGAGTACAGGATGGAGGAAAGAAGAGTAAGGCAGCTTTTGAGGAGCATATTCCAGATTGTGTGTGACCTGATGTAAACAATTATTCTTGTCAATACCACATTTGCAGGAAGTTGCAATGCTCAGGAACTCTACCCATCCTTAGCTCTTCCAGGAAGATAAAGTGAATGGATGATGGATAATGACCACATGAATAGTTGTAAGAACAGCAGCTGAGATAGCACAAAAACAAGGCACATACCTCTACCGAGTTATCACTGAGAGGACCATAGGGTCTTACAGGGAAGCTTTCTGTTCCTGAGCTTTGCATTGTGCTCCAGAGCGCGTATCCTGCATAGTTGTATCTTGCTGTACCTGCACAATTTTGCTATCCAAAATGGCCTGGACATGGAGATTCCTGGGGAGGTGGCCCTAGCTGTTTTGGAGGCAGAAGAGCGTGGAGGGGAGTATTACAAGGACCATTGCTCAGTGTGCTCCGCAGTGACGGCAGCAAGTTGCATCAGAACTGAACTTATCAATGAAGTGTTTTCATCTGTTTAACACAGTCTACCCTTGTCCCCATCATAACTCCTTCTCCCCTCCTTTAAATTAATTATAAATCCTTCAAATCCTAGAATGTCACGTCACATCAGACCTCTTTGACCCTACATAACCATGTAAGCGAGCATTAAAATAATGCATTCTTCCCTGTATGACTATAATCTCCATGAACAACAAAGCATGAAATAAGAGCACATCTAGTACAATTTTGACTTTGTGCGATAGTGTAAAATGGCTGATAGTGAATTGGCAGCCAGTTTTATATCTCTCCTGATCTTTATTTCCATTGAAGTGGTGTGGCATTACCACCATGTAAGCGGGACAGACTGAAGACTGTTCTAGCAGTCCAAAACGAGGTGGTGTGGCAGAATTGTATACCACCACAATCTGTAACATCATTGCCTGGCACATCTCTCACTCCTTGATCACTGTTAATGTAGGAGCGAACCCTGGTTCAATACGAAGTGGAGAAGGACATGCCTGGAGCAGCAGTATGAAGATGGGGAACATCAATGCTATGGAATGATGCTTTTGTCATCCAAAGCCAAAATCAAACATTGTCAGCTCCCTCCACTCTGGGCTAACGTGTTTAGTCCTTATTTCAGAGAGCCGTCTGCTGCACCAGTGTAATTATTTTTTTCACACCAGCCATCCTTATGGTCGCTGAGAAGAATTGGCAATTAAGTATCAATACATGGACAGTTAGTGTTGTGGTCCAAATAGGTCAAGAATGCATTTCAGGTTTAAAAACCCTATAGCCAGCAGTGAGACAAAACTTTCACCCAATCAGTTTGGACAGAATTTGAACCCAGGATCCAGAGATGAAAGGACAAATGAGCTGGAAATTACTACTATAGTATTAGCAGACAAGCAGTTAATGTGGTCACATGATCTTCCTCCGACCGCTAGTTTAATAGAGCCTTTAACCAGTTTAAAATAAATGAGTTAACACCTCCGTTAAAGTAGTGGATCAAGAAATGTCCATTGAATATATTAAACATTTGTGCACTAATATTGCCACCAGCAATTTCAAGCCTAATATTGGCCATGGATCTATTAAACCTTTCATTTTACATTTGTTGGCTGAAAACTTGGGTTCATTAAGTTAAATTGGTCCAAGAAGTGGTATCATGTATTATGCTTGGAATCTAAAGTGTATTGTTAGTGGAGATGCTGAATTCAACCCAGTTAATTCAAGACAGCTGTAAAATTAGAAACTATCTAAATTTGTATTAATGGGCTTTTTAAGAAGACTGAGCTGATTTTGGAATCTATTTGTGGGGGTATCATTAAAGATTTTTAATAAATCATCTTATACTCAAATTCATTGTTGCTGGTTCAAAATCCTGGAACTCCCTACCAAAAAGCGTTCTGGGATCACCTTCATCACACAGACTGCAGTGGTTGGAGAAGGCCCATCACCACCTTACCAGTGGCACCCACGTCCCTAGAATGAATTTTTTCAAAAATCAGATAAAAAGTAATAATTCTTTAAACATTTTTCAAAATTATGTCAGAAAAGATGTACTATTGTATGGCACGCCAACCTTTCACCCCAGTAGCTGGGTTCAAATCTAATTCAAAATAATAGGATGAAAGTCTCCTTTCTATGCTGGTTGTATGAGTGAAATGAGTTTGGCCAGTCTGAACCCATTCGGGGTATAGGTGGCAAATTTAGAATTGTACGCATTCCTTCTGAATTGTGCTCATTGATATACAAATTCTGCCCAAAATAATTTTCCCATCTAAGATAGCTGCTTGATGCATGATTATCTCATTAAACCCATTATGGACTGCATGCTGACACTCGAGTATCACTGTGACTGCACCGATGACAGGGAGCTTAGCCTGATGGCAGCACATATCATAAAATAATTGTTTTTGCCAAATGGATGGAAAACCATAGGCATCATGCCCACAATTTTCTGATATGCACGGCTGGCTGGCAAGGTCTTCTGCCACCAGTGTAAATTCAGAAAATCAGTCCCTGTATATCATCATGACAATAGGAGCTTCTTACTTCTTATATTTTGCAGGAGAAGATAGCCTATAACAAATGAGTGAGACCGTGAACAGGAGAATAACACCCAAACGTACGACCATTAATCCAGTATGAGGCCAAAGCCCTGTCATTTCGAGGTGGAAAATTTGCAGATGATGTCAGAGATGGAAAAGCTTGAAGACTGTCACAAGTTGTGGGTTAGTGTCAACCTTCTCATCTTTCTTCTACTTCTATTCTCATTCACTCATCTGTACCAAAGCATATACTGAACCACTTTTATACTGATAGCTATAGCAGTAATTTTGCGAGACAAGGCTTCCGTCGCGGAGCCTCGCTAGACACGAGCACTGTAATATTATGTGGCTGATTCTGCTACTGGGGCGCTTGTAACAGAATCAGCCTTATAGTGTTGCAGGGCTCATGTCTATGAGTTTCCTTGACGGGAGGCTTCATATTGGGAATCGCAGCTCGTAAAATTGCCCCTTTAATGGAAGGCTGCTTATAAGGACACCTTTCTAACTTCTGTTCCTCTTCTAGTTCTGTAGGTGTTCAACAGGAAGATGAGCCAGGGAACAATGTACCTGGTTATGTCAACATTTCACAATACACAGCATCACTCTATCCTTCCTAAAAATGAGCCCAGATTCAGTTATCTTGGGAGATTTAGAGAGGAGCCAGTGAGGCTCAGTGCATGAATAAGCACAATCTAGTGATGGTGGCTGAGGAGGAGAAGGAATCTGCTGACCAGAGAGCCAGCTTGCAACCCACCTTGGTTGGGGAATCTGGAGATCAGAATCTCCCAGGATCTCTATTTAAAAACTTGCTTTATGAGCATCGAGCATTGATGCAATTATTGACAGGCGCTTGCTGCATCAGTGTGAAGCGCACATGATATAAATAAACAGAGGACTTTCTTAATCGATCTCCACCTTTTTTTATGATCAGTCACCAATTAGAAAATCTAGCCGAGAGTCTCCCCACAGTTCAGAGGCTCTATTCCCTTCTAACTCTTTTGATACTATTCTCCTCCATCCTAATTAGTTCAGAGAGCTCTTTTCACCCAGTCCACAGTTTGCTGAGGTGCTCTGACCCTCTAACCCTCACAGTTCACCGAGGTACCCTATCTCTTTAACCCCTTCCAGGTAACAGTTGCACTCTTCACCCCTCTACAGACATTCTTCTTCAAGTCCGTGGCCCTACAATACACAGAGACACACTTTCCCTCAAACCACTCATGCCGTTGTAGGAAACAGGAATGGTACATTGGTGCAACAGAGGTGTTCTTCTATGGCTCATGCTAAGGCACATATCGTGGCACAGTAGACAAAACTTTACTCTGCAGCTGGAAGTGCTTGATGCTGAGACTGGAAACTGGAAAATAATCCTTTCCCCAGCACTATACTGCTTACCTTGAAAAGCACAAAAATAAATGTACCTTTGAAAACAATAATTTATGAGCCAAGTGCATGATCCTATGGGATAGTAAATAATTTTGATCGAAGATTCACATCCCATTACTGGGGCTTGCATCTGTGACGCCGATACTGGGATACTGGTACTAGATGCATAACAACACTGCTATTGGAAAACTGCTACAAGTACTATAACTAGTGGTATTTGGCACTCTTGCACAAGCCATACTGGCAGAAATCAGAAATACTGGGGGTGACTTTCTGCATGGGTTCTCCTGCTCAGCCATCGTAAATTCAGCAGAAGAGTCATGGAAACCCAGCATAAATACGGACAAGATAGAGAACCCCCATGGAAATTCAGCCCCATTGTTATTAAATTTGCACCTGGGCTAACATAATTTCAGTTGTGGTATGTTTACTATACTTGCACCACGCTTAACATTGGAGTACTTAGACCTCTATTCTGAGGACATTTCAACATGTGAAGTCAAGATGTCATTGCAAACGTTGGTCATCATTCCAGTGGTTTATGTTCAGTGATTTTCTGGATTACCTTCAATCACAGTGTAAATGGCATTACACTCATTGTACCAACTAAACTGTGCAGTTGGTACTTGAATTATCGAACCCTCAGACTATTGCCACAGCAACTAATGTCTCCAAAATGTTTATTCAACATATTGTTTTCTTTTATACAAGCATCTGTTACAATATGTTACAGATATCAAAATGCAACCCAAGTGGTTTACTGGAGAGGAAATCACAGAATGGCGTTACATATACTCAAAGCCTTAAGACCAACTTTCTTACCAACCATTTTAATTTTATTTCTATTGCATATCTTTGTGAAAGCAACATATTTAATGTAAGCTAAGTTGTTAATTTTGAAGAAAATGCTTGTTGGTATGCTTATTTAGCCAACTGCGCCCACAGTCTGTTAAAGAGTGCTTTTTCATTAGGTTCTTGCTTCATAGGTGTTCTGGGTGCTAAATTAGGCCGTGTAACGCCGATTGTTTCGGTGCTACATGGCCTCCCAAAGTACAAGATGGTGTCTTGGATGGGCAGGTATAGAAGTTAGCGCAGGCGCAGATAATGAACGCCGGAAGCATGTACAGTAGGGAGAAAATGGATACATTTAAAGTGATAGACACCATTTTGGGACTTAACGCTCAACTCAACGCACAGCCTTAACCCTGACCATCTGAACATGTCTTAGAATGCCTGGAGGATCCCCACCAGCACCATTTAAATGGACCATGCAGGATTTACAGGTTAGTGGCTGGATTATTGCTTCTGACTGCCGACACATTTGTAACTGTTTTTGGAGGTCTCCTATACTTGAATACTAGGACTAGGAGACATAGCCTAACATTTAGACGTGCAGGAGTAAAGTTAGGAAATGCTGCTACAAGCACAGGGAGAAGTTTGGAACACTCTTCTGTAAGCGGCAGTTGATGCTAGCTCAATTGTGAATTCTAAATCTGAGATTGATAGATTTCTGTGAGCCAAGGGTATTAAGGGATATGGGGTTAAGGCGGGTATATGGAGTTATGTCACGGGTCCACCATGATCTCATTGAATGGCGGAACAGGCTCAAGGGGCTAAATGCCATTACCACTTGCTGCCTCCTGATATGTGCCACCTTCTCCTGCAAGAAAGCGGGACGCGTGTCTGGGTGATATGCCTGTCATGGTTGAACAGTGGTAATGTGTAAGGGTGAAAGGAAGCATCTGATTGGAAGAGTTGAGTACTGATGGAAAGAGTTTGTTGGTATGTGGATGATGGGGTGTGTAGTGCGTGGTGCAGTTGGTAGGAGACACCACTTGACAGTTGACCTCACTCACCTTGACCACTCATGTCAAAGCATTGAACTTCTTTCTGCATTGCATCCGTTTTCATGATGCTGTGCGCCTGGCATTGACTTTGTCCCCTGCTGCCTCCCACTGCCTTTTGGGTACATCTCTGGAGGGCCTCTTGCCCCCACCCCCCTCCGCAGATATAGGATGCCCCTCCTTCTGTCCACCTCTTGCACCAAGGGCTCTAATGCACACATTTTCGCTGGCATGGTACTAACTCAGATCGGCAGATTGGTGAGGTCTGGCATGCAGATTGGAGGATGTGGGATTTAGTAGTGCGCAAGCTTTATTCAATGTTTTAACATAACTCATCAGTTTGTAAACATAGGGACGGGACCTGCATCTGTGTTTTGCATGTGCAACGTCTGATCTCCGTTCAGACTTCGTGCAGACAGCAGACTGTTATTTTCAGCAAATAACGGGTACCGTCTGCCTTTAAAGACATTTTTAAGAGACAGTCTGCCTTTAAGAGATTGGAGCTCCCCCTGCTGGTGGAAAGTGTGAATTGCATGGAATTCTTGTTCAACGCTGATTTCCAACGCAGATTGCAGGTAAGTCCACAGGCCTCATGGAAGTCTCGTCCTGCCTGCGCAGGGCCCATTGGGCGCTGGGTAATAACGGATCACGCTACCCCCGCCCAATAACAGGCGCTATCCAATTTTTTTTCCCCCACAGTATTTATTTTAAACATGTTAGGATTCGAAAGCGTAATGGTATGTCTGAAATGTACTTAATGTATGCATACACAACTCAAAACTGTTGTTTTACTGAGAAAGAAACCAGTCAAACTTGAATATCATATCTTCTTTATGTCTCTGGGATTCATATATTCGCAGACGGATGTTACTTTTTCCAGTAAGGCATCAATTTCCATAATGTATTGTAAATATCATATCACATTATTGTGTTTCTGCCATTGACTTTGGACAACTGTTGGCCATATAAATCAAACCAGATCCCCAGATGGTAAAAATCTTGAGATTGTTGTTAATTTTTGGCAGCAGTGTTTGCAGTTCAGAGATTTTGTTCCATCAGCTGAATGTGTTTTGCTTTAAATTGATTAAAACCCTGTGTGTGATCCCATGAGGTCACCTAGAGTACAGGAACTTGCCCTGCCAATTTTAACCTTTTTTGAGTAATGAAGGAGCATTTATTTAACAAATAAAATCAAAGTGGCAATGAAGTGACCGGCACTTATATTGTATTATATTATTAAAAGTCTTGGAACTATGTGAATTTGTGATGTAGCGGTGTAGAGTTCCTCCAACCAATCATACCCCAGAACCATGTAACCAAGGACCAATAAGATGCCAGAACAATCGATAAAGTATCATTTCTGACTGTTTGTTTTTGTGACTGGCCCAATCAAATTGTACCAAAAGATTTTTTTTTGTGCTGTACAGGTATCATTACATTTCTGCCACCGAGTCAATTATATATCCCAAAAATATTTGTTAACATAATAATCATAGAAAAAAAATCAACAGTTCAGAAAACAAAATCACAAACTTATCCATCCTGCTTTTGAATCACTCTAAATAACTTTGCCCTGCATGGCCCAACACACCCTATCTGGTTTCATAAACATTCCTGGTCTTGGATACATCCTTCCACGATCCTTCATGACCTGGCTTGGCCGATCTAGGTGAGGTCCAAGTTGCACAACATATCTATCAAAAAAGGTCTACCTCCTTAGCTATTTTTTTTCTTGCCCAGCATCCATCAAAAATGTGTCTACCCCAGAGAGCTGAACATTTCCACCCTCCAGCTGTTTTTACTCAGATAGCATCCATCCAAAAATCAGTCCATCCCATGGTACTGAAAAAAATTCCAGTGTCCAGCTATTTTTAGATGGCATCCATCAATAAATGGTTCAGCCAGCAGCTTTCTTTCTTATATAGAAGGGGAATTAAACAATATCAGAAGTGTATTTCAGATCCAACTGAATAACCACCTTTAATTATTTTTTGAACCACTAGTTAAGGATACAAAGTAAAGCAGGATAGCAAAAAGGCGAGAAGAAGTAGAAATGCATAGAAAATCAAGTCATAATATAAATGTGGAGTGAAGCGCAGGAACTAGAATTAAAATAATATCAGAGAGACAAGGTAGGTGGGAAGGGAGTGCACAGGGAAAAGAGAGGTTTGGAGGCAGAACGAATAAGCTGAAAGAAAGAAAGGACTCCGTTTTTGATCATGGCACCCTGAAGCAACTGGATGAAATGACTGCCATTTAAATCCTGAGGAGTACAATAAGAGATAAATTAAGATAGATAGAGAGAGAATGTATGTATATATGCACGTAAAGTCGGAAGTGCAAATTCACTGATCCTGTCCTCCCAGCGGGGAGCTTCACTCAAAGAAAGTGCAGGTTGGAGAATTAGGACTATAGTGTCGTAACGTTATTTCCTTCTGAGCGCAGCTCCCACAATCAGCTGGAACTCTGCACAGCAAGCTTTACATCAGCTGGATCTTGCAGAGTCCGTGCTAATTTAATATTCATGGCAAAATCTCTGCCTGAATTGGGCCTCCCACTGGAACCTGGAAATATCGTCAAACAGTAGAGAAGTGACAGGCCAGAGCTCACATTTCACATATACGACTGTTGAGCTGTTGCTTCAAGAAGTGAGAAAAAGGAGGGTTGCTGTGTTCACCACTTCAGTACATCCTCCCCTCTCCACAGGGGACATTTACCTGAGGAAGGAGGAAGTCTCCGAAAGCTTGTGAATTTAAAATAAAATTGCTGGACTATAACTTGGTGTTGTAAAATTGTTTACAATTGTCAACCCCAGTCCATCACCGGCATCTCCACATCTCCACAGGGAAGTGGTGCAGACTATGTGGGAGGAGGTTGCAGAAAGGGAGAATGCCATGGGTAACACAAAGATGACCTGGTTGCAGATGAGAAAGACATTTGCCAACATCAGAAAACCTGCCAAGGTTAAAGGCTATGCAGCATTTCCATATACTAAGTAGACAGGCGAAGTATGTATGTCACAAAGTGTTTCCTTTCAACCTATTACACTTTAACAATACATTAGCAGTAATATTTGCATCCACAAACACAAAAGCTACCACTTTCAGATACCTTAATGCAGAGTCTACTGTGGTCAATTTGTACTGTTTCCCTGACAGACATGTAGTCTATGGTATCTATGCCCGCCATTTCTAAAGGTTTACTAATAATAGAAATCGGTTACAAGGGTGCTTTGTTGCAATCTCCCAGTTTATCCATTTGTTGATACTGGCCACATGTTATAAATTCAGCCATGTTCTTCGAAATACTGGGCCAATGAATGGCTTGGCTTTCCCTCAGATACTTAACTAGATTTAAAAGTTTATATTCTGGAACTTTATGTCTGAAAACAAATTGGGAAATTTTCTGTAAGTAATCCTGCTTTTTAGCCCCATTTGTATTACAACAGAAAGAAAGCAGCCAATACCATAATACATCATAGACAAAAACGCATAATTTTTGTCACAAGATTATGGTGCTTCCATAAGCATAGACTACATGCTTCTCAGTATTCAGTTGGGGAAACAGTACAAATTCACCATGGGAGACTTTTGCCATGATAATAATGGGGAGGCAGGAAGGGAGCAGAGGGGAGATTCAGCGGCCGGGAGACCTGGAAATATGGGTCCTCCCGAATTTAACGGCAGGACCTGATTTAAATTTTTCATATTGGTTTGCCGTCCGCAGCCAACCAGATTGCGAGACTGGCTGGCTGTTGGGCAGATAGGCAGAGTGGAGGTGAGTCGGGATGGGGGAGTCAGACATTGATGGGGGTGGGGGTGGGGTGTGGGAGTTGGACATCAGACATCGTGGGGGAATTGGACATCAGCATACGGTGGGGAGTTGGACATCGGAGGTCGAGAGGGGGAGTTGGACGTCACAGGTCGAACATTGGGGGTCGGACATTGGGGATCTGATCACGGGGTGGGGTGGGGTGGGGTCACATCGCGTGGTGGTTTGGCAAGTCGGGGGAAACACTCCTGCTCGTCCTGGTCCACAAGCACTGCTGGAAAGGAACTTACCTGTTCCATCCAGCCGTTCTCGCCTCCCTTCAGCTGCTGGATTTCCCAAGGCCTGGAAAACCCAGCCCCCAGGAGTTAAATGTGAAAGAGGTTCAATTTGAGGCAAGCACCCTCATTAAAATATTTTAAGGATGGACCCGCCTCTGGAGAGCAGGTTAATTGCCCACCCCCCAACCCGCCTCCATTAAAACCGGAAGTGGGCACGTTGGAGGCGGGTTGGGGTAGGGTTTGCCATTATTTTATTTTTAACCCCCTTCCTGCCAAGGAAGTGAAGAACTAATAATGTCTGTCTTACTTTGGTTAAAATGCACTCTTGTTGGTTCATCATAAAGCAATATTAATGATGGCCGTACAGTGACTTGCAATTCTGATCTCCAGATTATTTCAACATCCCATTTAAAGTAAAATGCATGCCAGCAATCAGCTTGCAAAGGAAAAACAATCATGACAAAATTTAAAAACAGAAAATGAAATGTTCTATACCTAAGTTGTTATCACTAGTATTGTTTGACGTGATGGACATGAGTTTTCCCCATGAGTGTATCATTTCCTTTTTATTCTATCTTCTAACCATGCATAGCTTTATGATAAGCCAGCAGGAGGTGCATTTTAAGCTAATCTTTTGTAAACACCGGTACTGGAATTTCACTACGAACGACCAGGGGTGTAAATGCATTTTGGACGGGACTTCCAGGGCAGGAGCAAAAATATACAGGCATAGCTCTTCAAAGTGGCATCTGCACTTCCTACTGGCTGAAAATCATTAAATTCTGAATTTTCTTTTCCATAGGGTAGGGGGAGGCTCGTGTGGAGCAAAAACACCAGCATAAACCAGTTGGGCTGATTGGCCTGTTTCTGTGCTGTAAATTCTATGTAATTTAGTAATGTGCCAGGAGGAGCCAGGAGTCTAAGGAAAGGGTGACTGCTCCTTTTTCTGTGAAAGCCCTGTAGGCCAAGTTTGGGTGTGAGAGTGGCCGTTCTCAGCAAACAGTCAGGGTTGTCTGGGAAGAGGTCAATGCAGTATCTGCCATAAAGAGGTCATCCTCCCAGATGAGGAAGAAATTCAATGAAGTTTGTCAAGAGAAGGGAGTTCTGTATTTATCTATAAACCATATTGCGCAATTGAATACCTGCAAAACACATACAAATGGGGTAATTTTGACTTTCTGCGTTAGTGTAAAATGGGTGATAGCAAATAGCAAGTTCTGATCCCAGTCTACATCTCTCCTGATTTTTATTTGGTGATCAGTGGCAGGTGACATTTAATGCAAACAACTGGCCCAATACCATATTTGGGAAGGAAAAATGGGTAGTATATGTATATACTAGGGGTGGTGTAAAAATTGCTAAAGGAGAAGTGAAAAAGAATCTCAAAATGGTAATAGATTCAACATTTAACATATAAAGTCACTGTGGAGCAGCAATTAAAAAAGTGAAGAGAATGTATAATTATATTGCTAGGTCAGTTGAGTATTACTTGGAAGATGTTATGCTAAAACTGTACAGTATCCTATTCAGACTGGACCTTGAACACTATGTTCAGGTCTAGTCGCCAACGCAAAAGGTAAATATCTTCAGTGCAAAGAATCACAAAGGCTGATATATGACATCAGAGGATCGAGGAATGTCTTAAGAAGCCAAGGCTCTTTGGCCTGAAAAGGAGGTGATTCAGAGGGAACATTATCAAAATGCACAATGTATTGAAAGCTCTAAATAAAGTAAGTCCAGAGAATTTCAAGGTGAGTCACGGTATTAGAACACGGAGGTACAGGCCACTGGTGGAAGGACAATTTATGGACAGATGGCAGGAAGAACTTCTTCACGCAAAGAGTAATCAACACTTGGAATGGTCTTCTGGATAATGTAGTGGAGTATAAACCTTAGACTCATTCAAGAGACATTAATATGAGGTGAATGAGGGGTGGGCTGTAAATATTTTCACTTGGATGCATGAACTAAGGCAGACTAAATGGCCTCTATCAGTGTTTATTTTGTGATTTGGGATAATCAGTGTATCCAGTCGTCAGAATTTTATTTCTAGGCAGATGCCCTTTTTTTTCCAGAATCTCCAGTGCAACATTCGCCAATTGGATTCTTTGTTTGGTGCCTACCAGATAAATAGTGCTAGTCACACTCAGATAAAATAATTCTTTTACTTCTTCTAGCTTCTGCCCATCTAGAGAGCATTCATGATACATTCATTTTAGAGTTTTGAATCATTGGTATTTTAAGTTTCTGATCCAAACTGATTCACTTCGCTGACTTAATCAGATAATGGTTATCTTTATTGAGAGTTAGTTATTAATATCACCAGCAAACTCAAGGACATCAACAGTCTAAGACTAAAGGAGGACAAATGTGATATTTGGCCATCAACCTGCTCACAGTAGTGTGAGTCTGACACTATCAGTGATATTTCTAATTAGCAAACAATGGGGTAGAAATTGGTCTTTGTTGCGCCCATTTTCCAGGTGGAAAACGGGGGCAAAAAGTACTAATCTTGCAGGGCTGTGTCCCGTGCCCCAAGGATGCCTGAAATATGTCCTACCCAACATTGGGACAGGCGATTTTTCAGGTGTCCCTGGCAGCCACCCAAAACAGGCATTAGGTCTCTTGCTTATGTAAATGAGGGGCTTCATGCCTTTTTAGGACCCCTCTACCAAATTGACCAGGCCTGTTCCTTTCAAGTTTTCCTGTTGTAGATGCTGCCTAGCAAGCAGCCACCACCGAAAGCATTCCTAGAGGCCGCTACCAGCCTGCAATCGGTCTCCCTTCCATTGCCCTTCCACCACCTTCTTCCCCCCACTCGCCCCGTGGCTTACCTGAGAGCCACTGCTGATGAGACAGGCGGCTTGAAAATGTTCCCTTGGAAACGAGCAAGCATCTGGTGACCTGACACGCACCAGTAGCTCACACAAATGAGAACCAAGGCCCAATTTAAGGCAAGCCTCAGGCCTCCCGGTTCAGGTGCGCACTTTCTGGAACCGTTGGTTACGTGCCCAAAAATAGGCCATAACCAATTTCTACCCCTTTGTGTCATGCGGAAACTCTATCACTCACTTTGGAGCAAGTACTAGTACTATTACCAGGAAAGTGATACATCTTTCTGATACTCATTTAGTTAGAACATCTTTTTCAATTTTTTGCCTTTCTAACTTTGATTGGTACCTATAGGTAAAATGTTTAGTCTGGGGCCTTTTACTGTTTGATTGCAACAAAAGGACTCGGAGAGCCAAGTGACTATAATCTTTCTGAGAATTCATGGGCACTGCTTTAAAGGAGAAAGGTACAATGGGAATATTGTGCATCGATAGTTAATACTGTATGTTGGTAAATGTTGTTCAGTTTAGTCTGCACATATTGTACCAGCCTGTTCCATTTACCTTGCTAATCAGTGTTCCTTTGGAGAATAAACAAACATTGAGACACTTTTGAAAATGCTTTACTAAGTAATAACATTTTATCAGTCTGAGTGTAACTTATTTACAAAACTACAAGCAAAGAAAACAGCTCTAATTTATAGGACACAGATTGTCAAGTGCAGTGAAGAAGGGAGAAAGGTTTAAATTTATTCCTTGTTACTGGCATAGAGTTAAAAGTTTGGTCTCTTTGGCTGACTTCAAGCCCTGCAACTTTATCTGGCTTAGAATGGCAGATATTGCCTTTGCGCTTAAGATGAGGGTTAACAAAAGAACATAAGAAGTAGGAGCAGGAGATGGCCATCTGGCCCCTTGAGCCTGCTCCACCATTCAACAAGATCATGGCTGATTTTCTACCTCAATGCCATTTTCCTGCACTATCCCCATATCCCTTGATGACTTTAATATCTAGAAATATATCGATCTCTGTTTTAAATGTACTCAATGACTGAGCCTCCACAGCCCTCTGGGGTAGAGAATTCCAAAGATTCACCACCCTCTGAGTGAAGAAATTTCTTCTCATCTCAGTCCTAAATGGCCTACCCCTTATTCTGAGACTGTGACCCCTGGTTCTAGACTCCCCAGCCAGGGGAAACATCCTCCCTTCATCTACCCTGTCGAGCCCTGTAAGAATTTTCTATGTTTCAATGAGATCACCTCTCATTCTTCTAAACTCTAGTGAATAGAGGCCTAGTCTACTCAATCTCTCCTCATATGACAATCGCGCCATCGTAGGAATCAGTCTGGTGAACCTTCGTTGCACTCCCTCTATGGCAAGTATATCCTTAGATAAGGAGACCAAAATTGTACACAATACTGCGGTCTCGCCAAGGCCCTATATAATTGCAGTAAGACATCTTTACTCCTGTACTGAAATCTTCTTATAATAAATGTACCATTTGCCTTCCTAATTGCTTGCTGCACCTGCATGTTAGCTTTCAGTGACTCATGTACAAGAACACCCAGGTCCCTTTGAACATCAACATTTCCCAATCTCTCACTATTTAAAAAATACTCTGCATTTCTGTTTCTCCTACCAAAGTGGATAACTTCACATTTTTCCACATTATATTCCATCTGCCATGTTCTTGCCCACTCACTTAGCCTGTCTATATCCCCTTGAAGCCTCTTTGCATCCTCCTCACAACTCACATTCCCACTTAGTTTTGTGTCATCAGTAAACTTGGAAATGTTGTTACATTTGGTCCCCTCATCCAAATCATTGATATAGATTGTGAATAGCTGGGGCCCAAGCACCAATCCCAAAAAGGATTGAAAGAACAGACAAGGAGCAAATTCTTCTTCAAAACATTAAACTAGAACTGTAAAAAAAAACCCTCAAGGTTTCAAAAATGGCATTTGAATCCCAGCTGCTCTTAAAAAGGGCATGTGACAGAGCATCAACTAGATTTGATTTAATGCAACTCAAAGGACAGCACTGTGAACCTTTTTCCACCTTGAGACTAGTATTTGAGGAAAGAATGAGAGAAAATTATTGCAAGACATCTCTAGATTCTGGGAAGTAATTTTTGTTGAAGCTACAGATGCACTCTTGCCTAATGTGCAATCCCAAACCCAGGATCAAGGTTAAGGCACCATTATTCTGATCTTCTATTAGGAGATGTAGACACACATAACTGACACCAACCCATACCCTCCACCTCCACTTTCCCACAATAGTACAATCTCCTCCACAAAGTGGAGCAGATAATTATTATGGACACTTTTTGAGTCCATCTTATGGAATATTTTTCAGTGTCCTGTGTCCAGGAAATTTATAGCCTATGGGTTCAAAACCTTAATAAAGGATATCCTGGGACTGAAAGATGAGTTAAGATCCTATTTCCTCCATTTCTCAACCAAGTCCACCACATAGTCCTGTCCTTTGGCACAATGCGCCAATAATTTCCACAGAATCAGTACGAAAGTAATACCAGAACTGAGAGGGTACACCTATCAGGAAAGATTGAACAGGCTGGGGCTCTTTTCTCTAGAAAGAGAAGACTTGAGAAGTGACCTGTAGAAGTTTTTAACATTATGATGAGGTTCGATAGGGTAGATGTAAAGAAAATGCCATATTTAATTGGGGTCTGGTGAATGCGGTCAACATTCTCACTGCATTTTCCTCAATGTCTACCAAAAACCCAACCCAAATTCATGCTGCCACTGTATTAGTGGTGGTTTGAGCCACACAGTGGTATCCCAGAGGCAGATAACCATATTGAGGAGATAATTTTGTTTGCTGGTCCTGAAGCTTTGTGTTCCTTTTGCCTGCACATCAGTTCTAGCTGGTTGTTGCTCTGGCGGTTCTGCCAAGACCGTTCCTGCCATATTTAGTCAACTCTGCAGAAAGTACAGTTTTGGATGGGGATTTTCCAATGGGAATCACTCTATTCCTATGTTTTGAAGAGAAGGATGAGGATATGGAAGAAACTGGATTGGAGGAGCTTAGAGGAAGGCATCACAGAAGATATTTTCTCCCTATAGGTTCTGTTTTCCATCATCGTTCTGGTGCTTTAGATGACTACAAGGAAATGGGATGGTTTACTCCACTCAGCAAAATTTACAGTCAAAAAAGGTCGTACTTCGATTTCTCTGCATGTCAGTACCACAGAAGGCTGCGCTCCCCCCACCTCTCCCCCGAGGCAATTGGAGATATGTCAGATACTGGCTGAAGACCTGCAGCCACTTCCACCCAGAATTCAGCATTGTCTGTGCCAGTCAAAGTCACCGCTGCCTTGAATTTCTTTGGATCCTTCCAGGCAGCAGCAGGTGACTTTTACCACATTAATCAGACAGCAGCTCACTAATTATATAAAGAAGGTGACTGATACTTCCTTCAGGCAGAGCATGCAATTCTCAAGGAAACTAGATAAACAATTCGAGAGAGCTATTCAACGCTACTGGCAATCAGAGTTCACACAGAAACAAATGATAGAATGCATATGGTACTTAAAGCCCCCTGAGGCAATCCCCTCAATTTCATCAACAGGAGGGACTTTAATTTGATTCATGTACAGGTAGTGTCGAATGCTAATCACCTTATCTGGTACTCAGGAAGCTGCCATTATGTTTTCATCATTTGCCAATCCCACATACCAGCCAGCGTGACTCAAAGCTATGTATCAGGATGATTGATCGGTGATCAAGGCTATTCCTTATAGTCATAGTGTATGACTCATATAGTCATAGTGTATGAAAACCCAAAGATGTTTTATAAATACATAAAGAGCAAGAGAATAATTAAGGAAAGAGTAGGGCCTATTAGAGACCAAAAAGGTAGCCTATGTGCGGAGGCGGAAGAAGTGGGTACAGTTCTTAATGAATACTTTGCGTCTGTCTTCACAAAAGAGAGGGATGATGCAAAGATTGTAGTTAAGGAGGAGGAGTGTGAAATATTGGATGGGATAAACATAGTGAGAGAGGAAGTACTAAAGAGTTTAGCATCTTTGAAAGTAGATAAATCACCAGGCCTGGATGAAATGTATCCCAGGCTGTTAAGAAAAGCAAGGGAATAAATAACGGAGGCTCTGACCATCATTTTCCAATCCTCTCTGGCTACAGGCATGGTGCCAGAGGACTGGAGGACTGCCAGTGTTGTACCGTTGTTTAAAAAGGGAGAAAAGAATAGACCGAGTAATTATAGGTCAATCAGCCTTACCTCTGTGGTGGGCAAATTATTGGAAACAATTCTAAGGGACAGTATTAATCATAATTTAGAAAGGCATGGATTAATCAAGAACAGTCAGCATAGATTTGTTAAGGGAAGGTTGTCTCTGAGGTACTTGATTGAGTTTTTTGAGGAGGTAACAAGGAGGATCGATGAGGGTAGCACGTTTGGTGTAGTCTACATGGATTTTAGCAAGGCTTTTGACAAGGTCCCACATGGCAGGCTGGTCAAAAAAGTACAAGCCCATGGGATCTAAAGGAAAGTGACAAAATTGGCTCCGTGGCAGAAAGCTAAGGGTAATGGTTGACGGATATTTTTATGACTGGAAGGCTGTTTCCAGTGGGGTTCTGCAGGGCTCAGTACTAGGTCCCTTGCTTTTTGTGGTATAAGAACATAAGAAATAGGAGCAGGAGTAGGCCAATCGGCTCTTCGAGCCTGCTCCGCCATTTAATAAGATCATGGCTGATCTGATCCTAACCTCAAATCTAAATTCATGTCCAATTTCCTGCCCGGTCCCCGTGACCCCTAATTCCCTTTACTTCTAGGAAACTGAATAAATTTAAAACAGAAATAGACAATGATGTAGCTTCCATAGCTTCCTGGGGCAGCAAATTCCACAGACTTACCACCTTCTGAGTGAAGAAGTTTCCCCTCATCTCAGTTTTGAAGAAGCAGCCCCTTATTCTAAGATTATGCCCCCTAGTTCTAGTTTCACCTGTCCTTTGGAGCTTCCTTACCGCATCCACCCGATCAAGCCCCTTCACAATCTTATATGTTTCAATAAGATCGCCTCTCATTCTTCTGAACTCCAATGAGTAGAGTCCCAATCTACTCAACCTCTCCTCATATGTCCGCCCCCTCATCCCCGGGATTAACCGAGTGAACCTTCTTTGTACTGCCTCGAGAGCAAGTATGTCTTTTCTTAAGTATGGACACCAAAACTGTATGCAGTATTCCAGGTGCGGTCTCACCAATACCTTATATAACTGCAGCAATATCTCCCTGTTTTTATACTCTATCCCCCTAGCAATAAACGCCAACATTCCGTTGGCCTTCTTGATCACCTGCTACACCTGCATACTAACTTTTTGATTTTCTTGCACTAGGACCCCCAGACCCCTTTGTACTGCAGTACTTTCCAGTCTCTTGCCATTGAGATATATATCAATGATTTAGACTTAAATATAGGGGGCATGATTAAGAAGTTTGCCGATGATACAAAAATTGGCCATCTGGTTGATAGTGAGGAGGAAAGCTGTAGACTGCAGGAAGATATCAATGGACTGGTCAGGTGGGCAGAAAAGTGGCAAATGGAATTCAATCCAGAGAAGTGTGAGGTAATGCATTTGGGGAAGGCAAACAAGGCAAGGGAGTACACAATAAATGGGAGGATACTGAGAGGTGTAGAGGAACAGAGGGACCTTGCAGTGCATGTCCATAGATCGCTGAAGGTAGCAGGACAGGCAGATAAGGTGGTTAAGAAGGCATATGGGAAACTTTCCTTTATAAGAGCAGGAAGGTTAAGCTAGAACTGTATAAAACACTAGTTAGGCCACAGCTTGAGTACTGTGTGCAGTTCTGGTCACTACATTACAGGAAAGATGTGATTGCACTAGAGAGGGTACAGAGGAGATTTACGAGGATGTTGCCAGGACTGGAGAATTTTGCTATGAGAAAAGATTGGATAGGCTGGGGTTGTGTTCTTTGGAGCAGAGGAGGCTGAGGGGTGATTTAATTGAGGTGTATAAGATTATGAGGGGCCTAGATTGAGCGGATAGGAAGGACCTATTTCCCTTAGCAGAAAGGTCAATAACCAGAGGGCATAGATTTAAAGTAATTGGCTGAAGGGTTAGAGGGGATCTGAGGAAATTATTTTTCACCCTGGGGGTGGTAGGGATCTGGACTCACTGCCTGGAAGGGCGATAGAGGCAGAAACCCTCATCGTATTTAAAAAGTACTTGGATATGCACTTGAAGTGCCGTAACTTACAAGGCCATGGACCAAGAGCTGGAAAGTGGGATTAGGCTGGATGGCTCTTTTTTGGCCGGCATAGACACGATGGACCCAATGGCCTCAATCCGTGCCGTAAAGTTTTATAACTCCAGTAAGGCTTTTGCAGACAGAGAGGGAGAATATAACGAAGCCCATGGCACTAAAAGGAGTGTGATAGAGTAGACACTAGGGATTCTGGTATTGTTATAGGTTCCTGGATAAATCTGATGGAGCCCTGCAATACAGCCCAGCAGCAACCTCCAAAATCTTTGTAGCTTGCTGTGTCCTACATAATATTGCTATATAGAATGGCTTGTTACTTCCTGAAGCTAAAGGGGATGATGATAAAGAGGAAGTGGAAGGGCCTCCCTCTCCATAGTATGAGGCGGGTGAACAGGAAGATGATGTGGAGCAGGACAGCAAACCTCTGGCTCCCTCATGCTCTATAAATCACTTGGTGCCACATCCTCACTTAAACTATCTACATCCAACCCCCCAGATAATGTCTTTTCTGTGTAAAAGTGAGGAACCAAGTGATACAAGCGGTGATAGCGAGGGGGTTAGGGCAGAGGAATGTGCGACTGAAATTTGCTTCTGTGTGGCCTCATCTCATCAGCATTATGATCGGCAAGATGTTAATTGTATGATTTATAGCAATGAGTGTTAATTGTATTCAGGTGGTAGGTATCAATTGGGGACTCTCTTGTATCCTTTTTATAGGAGAACTTATCTAGGATGTGGTGTGTGTGTAAGGAGAATCTCTGTGAATAAAAGTTTGGAACCAACTAAAGACCAAGCTCTAGTATGCTATCCTTCACCACATGGCTATCCAATTTTAACACAAAAAAGGAGTTTATCATCTCCGTCGCACCCTCCTCATCATCATCATCATCTTCCTCTTCTTTGTTTTTCTATGCCTGCACACCTCCCCCTCCTTTCCTGTGATGAATCTGCAGGAAAGGAGTGCTTAAATTGAGAATGGGTGAGCGTAACCAGTAGAGATTAAGTAGATAGTGAATGGTGAGGAAGCTTCTGAATGTTTGCTGCATTGTAGAGATGTCATAATGAATGTATAGCTCTGCATCCACCAACCTTTGGAAGTCCACCAACTACACAGCCCACCAATCTTGCCATCTCCTATGGCTTGAGCAGAGTGGCTCCCCAACAGCTCGATCATCTGCTCCTCATCAAGGGTGAGCTCTCTGATGTCGGTTATGCCTCTCCTGGTCACCTGCCTTTCATGGACCTTGTGCGCATGTTTCTCCTGTAACAAAATGGCGTGCATTAGGTGAAGGCTAACATTTGAGCAATGTCTTCCAAGTGGCATCAGACAGCTGGGATCTGGTAATACCACCCTGTTAAAGTGGAAGAAGGGTTTCAAAGCTCCTGCATGCAAGTCATTTCTTATAAAGGGAGTTGGCAACACATAATACGCAAATAAAAGTAAACCTCTGAACCACAGTGCAGTGTGAAGAAGAACTTGTGCAGGAAGTTGCAGCAGATGGACAGTGTGTTGGTGTCCATGGAGCCCAAAAAAGAGAAGGGCCAGTAGCCAGTCTGTTATCTTGCCTACCCTCATCGAGCCATTAAACTTTCTCCTGTACTTTTGTGCAGTTCTGGGGCTATTACCACCTCCCTCCACATGGCTCCCGCCACAGTTTTCTGAGCTTTCTTCTCAGCAATCTTTTGGTCCTCTGCTGCATTTCAGCCTCGAGTATCTGAAGGCTAAAATCATTGTGCTCTTCTTTTCTGTCTCCTTTGAGATGCCTTGTCCCTTCTTAGGGTCCTCTTGCCCGTTCCTCCAGTAGAAGATGTTCTTTGGAAGTATTATGAAATTTCAGATGAGCTACTTACGAGCACCAACTGACATTAAATTCAGGCTTGCATAAGGCTCACTACTTATCCGCTGCTCAGGAGTCTGCTGCTGAAATTGTGAAGACATTGCTGCTTTTTAAAGGATGCAACTGAACTTTCTATCCACCTCCTCCCCCGCCCACAAACATTACCTCCATGTTACACGGGACTTGTGCTCAACCAACACCAGTGGACATGTAAATCAGCTAACCCTGTGAATTATAGTGGGATCAGTGCTGGCCAGCATCAGCAGACAGAAGTCTCAGCTAAGAAACACAACTCAGTAACTGACCCAACTGTTGTGCTGTTTTCTTATTTCTTCAATTGTGAAATGCAAAGTACCTTTCACTTGTGCAAAAAGCACAATTATAAAATCCTATTATCTGATTTTTAATATTATAGCTTTGCTTATAAACAAGAATTTAAGCCATTTTCACAAGAAGCAATGATTTTAAAAAAACAATTAAATACAGAAAATCAATCAGAAATAACATTAGTTTAAAGATAAATTATTTTTGGCATACAAAATCAAGCTGTATGATAAAAATTAAAGGACACAGGAAATTGGAATAGTTCATCTGTTCTCAGTCAAAACTGCACTTAAAAGGGAACAATGGCGCAGCAACTTTGTGTTCCAATGTGCTATATCGTAGAGTATTAGGACATCAGTTCATGGCACCCTGTGGGAGGTGCTATCCCACAAACAAAATATTAGATAGGGCAGTTAACCATCCTCACTCTTAATGATTAAGATACTAGCATAAGATACTAGCAGAGTTCTGGGAGCAGGTCCTAAGCCTTCCCTCTCAGTCAGAGAATGGTGCTTGAACTGAGAACAAGTTGGAAAAGAAAGGAGCAGAAAACCAATTATGTATTGCCAGTATAAAGTGTAACACTTCAAATGCTGGAAATCTGAAGCAAAAACAGAAAATGCTGGAAACACTGTGGAGAGAACAGACAAGTTAATGTTTCAGGTGTGGACCCTTCTTCAGACCAGGAACATAAGAGACAGACAGGAATATTAATACAATGAGAAAAAGAGAGGGATAAAATATATGGGGCTTAATTTTCTGTTGGGAGCCCATTGGACGGGCTGTGGGGGAAGTGATCGTACTGCCCAACCGAGAGCACCAGCGAGAGCCCAAATTATCGCTCAGGCCTCATTTTAATAGTTTTGGCAAGCTGACATCTCTTAACAAACATTGACAGCAGCTCAGCAATCGGGGTGGGGGGATTCCGGTAACCCCTTAAAGGTCGGGGGTGGGGGGTTGGGAGATAATCCAGGGAGATTGGCAGCCGATGGGAAGATTTGTGTTCATGCTCTTCTGGACCCCACAAAAGTCAGTGCCTTAGCCATTTTATCTCTGTTTTTAAGCGGCCTGCTTCGGTCCCTTTAAGGACCACTGGTTCAGCTGCTCAGTGCACTCTGGTAAGTGGAATAGCAAAATTATATCGGGGTTCTACAGACGGTGTGGGACCCAATTTGCATATTGTAGTAGGCTCCCACCAGGTGGAAGAAGTGCTCGCCTGCTCTAAAAGTGTGACAGGAATGGAGCAGTAAGTAGTGCATCGGTTTTGGCCTGCTACTATCCCATTCCCACCCGAAAATGGCTGAGACTGGTATTTTAAAGAAATGCAGCCACTTAAAAGTAAATGACCGCATTTGGAAGTAAACACTTTTTCTGGTTGTCCAAAGACTGTGTTGGCCAAAAGAAATGTCTGGCTAAAAAGAAAAATGAATAGAAAAACAAAACAGATGTGGATGCAGGAAACTAAGTCTGTGGGCCAGTGATGTAACGGCCAGGATTAACGCTGTGTACAGTACCTGCAGGACCTGAGAGGATAGCACAGCTTAAGAAACCTGCCAAGGTATGACAGTACCATATATCAGGTCGATGGCCCAAGTATGCCACAAAGTGATGGCTGTCAACCTGCTGCACTTTAATTGACGTCCATGCTCCTTCACCGCCTATCATGCGTGCCCATACTCCAGCTGCTCACACACTAAAGCCAAAATTTACAACTGAAACCCTTTGCAGTTACACATTAGGACTTCACACAGCAAATCATTGTAACACAAGACAGATGCATTTCTGGAATAGAAGATCATGTTTCACCAAACTAGGCTAGATGTTACGAGGTACTTCTTTTCAGGTGCAGTTCTGACATAAAGATCAGAATTTCTGAGTCAGCAGTGTTTGCCCTCATTATCCTATCATTTGCAAACATGAACCACTGGGAGGATGGGCATATTCTCTGCCAGCACCCGCTTCCACTGGAAATTAACTGTACACTGCAAATTTCAACCTCCTACTGAAGCATCGGTGTGAAGTGGTTTTATTTTGCACCAGTGCTAAGAGTCTGTGGCAGTAATCCTTAATCAAAGTCCAACCTGACCATGACACGAAGCAGAATGATGCTGTCTTCTCCAGGGAGTCTCATTCCACTTCACTTCAGAGTTAGGTTGGACCTCAAATCTGGATTACATTAACATTTCTTAGCAGTGGTGAGAGGCACAACAATTGCGGTATGAATGCAGTCTTAGAATACTATCCAACCATTCCTGTAAACGTACCACAGACCAAACAGAAGAAATAGACATATATCTCTCACACACAAACTCACAGACACACAGGATCAGTTTTGCACTGTGATTGGGACACTACCTTTTCACTACTTACATTGAATGCTAATCCAAAAAAAAAGAAACTGGAATCAAAATCTCGTCTCTTATTGGTTCCTAAGTGAATTTGTACCAATATTTTTGGAAACTTGATTTCCATTCAGGCCCCGACAACATCCCGGCTGTAGTGCTGAAGACTTGTGCTCCAGAACTAGCCGCGCCTCTAGCCAAGCTTTTCCAGTACAGCTACAACACTGGCATCTACCCGACAAAGTGGAAAATTGCCCAGGTATGTCCTGTCCACAAAAAGCAGGACAAATCCAATCCAGCCAATTATTGCCCCATCAGCCTATTATCAATCATCAGCAAAATGATGGAAGGTGTTGTCGACAGTGCTATCAAGTGGCAAACTCACCAATAACCTGCTCACCAATGCTCAGTTTGGGTTACGCCAGGACCACTCAGCTGCAGATCTCATTACAGCCTTGGTCCAAACATGGACAAAAGAGCTGAATTCCAGAGGTGAGGTGAGAGTAACTGCCCTTGACATCAAGGCAGCATTTGACTGAGTGTGGCACCAAGGAGCCCTAGTAAAATTGAAGTCAATGGAATCAGGGGGAAAACTCTGCAGTGGCTGGAGTCATACCTAGCACAAAGGAAGATGGTAGTGGTTGTTGGAGGCCAATCATCTCAGCCCCAGGACATCACTGCAGGAGTTCCTCAGGGCAGTGTCCGAGGCCCAACCATCTTCAGCTGCTTCATCAATGAACTTCTCTCCATCATAAGGTCAGAAGTGGAGATATTCGCTGATGATTGCACGGTGTTCAGTTCCATTCGCAACCTCTCAGATAATGAAGCTGTCCGTGCCCGCATGCAGCAAGACCTGGACAACATCCAGGCTTGGGCTGATAAGTGGCAAGTAACAGTGGTGCCAGACAAGTGCCAGGCAATGACCATCTCCAACAAGACAGAGTCTAACCACCTCTCCTTGACATTCAACGGCATTACCATTGCTGAATCCCCCACCATCAACATCCTGGGGGTCACCATTGACCAGAAACTTAACTGGACCAGCCACATAAATACAGTGGCTACAAGAGCAGGTCAGAGGCTGGGTATTCTGTGGCGAGTGACTCACCTCCTGACTCCCCAAAGCCTTTCCACCATCTACAAGGCACAAATCAGGAGTGTGATGGAATACTCTCCACTTGCCTGAACGAGGGCAGCTCCAACACTCAAGAAGCTCGACACCATCCAGAATAAAGCAGCCGGCTTGATTGGCACCCCATCCACCACCTTAAACATTCACTCCCTCCACCGCCGGCGCACCGTGGCTGCAGTGTGCACCATCCACAGGATGCAATGCAGCAACTCACCAAGGCTTCTTCGACAGCACCCCCCAAACCCATGACCTCTACCACCTAGAGGGACAAGGGCAGCAGGCACATGGGAACACCACCATCTGCATGTTCCCCTCCAAGTCTCACACCATCCTGACTTGGAAATATATCGCTGTTCCTTCATCGTCGCTGGGTCAAAATCCTGGAACTCCCTACCTAACAGCACTGTGGGAGAATCTTCACCACACGGACTGCAGCAGTTCAAGAACACTGCTCACCACCACCTTCTCAAGTGCAATTAGGAATGGGCTATAAATGCTGGCATTGCCAGCAACGCGCACATCCCATGAATGAATAAAAAAAACAATGGAGCAAATGGGCTTCAGTAGCTAGAATACACCAAGCATCCAACAAACCTTATATAGATTACATCGAATGTACAGCACAGAAACAGGCCATTTGGCCCAACATGTCCATGCTGGTGTTTATGCTCCACATAATCCTCCTCCCACCTTTCTTCATCTAACCCCATCAACATATCCTTCTATTCCTTTCTACCTCACGTATTTATCTAGCTTCCCCTTAAATACATCTATACTAGTCACCTTAGTCAATCCTTGTGACAGCGAGTTGCACATTCTAACCACTCTCTGAATTCCCTATTGGATTTATTAGTGACTATCTTATATTTATGGCCCTTGGTTCTGGTCTCCCCCGCAAGTGGAAACATCTTCTCTACATCTACCCTATCAAACACTTTCATAATCTTAAAAGACCTATTAGGTCACCTCTCTGTCTTCTCTTTTCTAGAGAAGCCTGTTGAGCCACTCCTGATAAGTATGTAGGGGGCAAAATTGGGCCATGTAGCGTCTGTTATGTAGGTGCTATGCGGACACCTAAGCCCTGAAAATGGCATCCGAGATGCACACGCACACCTCCGGTGTGACATGCGCAGGACCCGTCTTGGTAAAGGGGTTTGCGCACGCGCACTTAATGACGCTGGCAGCATGTAGAGTAGGGAGATTATGACGCAAATCAGTGTGCAATACTGTTTTGAAGCAGCTGACAAAATTTTGGAACTCCAGCCAACGTCTTAACCTCGCACAGCTGAACAGGACTTAAAGGGTGTGAAGGACCTCCCCCACCAGCACTATTTAAAGGGATCATGAAGTACTTACAGGTTAGTTGCTGGATTCTTTATTCTGACTGCTGATGCAATTGTACGTGTTTTTGGAAGTTTCCTATACTTGAAGAAAGTGGCAATATTCTATAGAGAGTGGTCTGGCTGGTCTTGCAGTACTGTTAGTGGCTTTCAAGTAGTGTGCTGGAAAAAGTTATTTCCAGACATGGGTGGCCTGCTAGGTCTTCCTCTGGGAATTGAATATGACTGGGAGCATACAGAGAGGCCACGCAGAGCAGGACAAGTTGCTAGAAGAGGGAGGAGTTGGAGGAAGTGGATCAGGGCACTCAGCAGGAGGCCATATCCAAGGAGGGTCTTCAGGGACCAATTCTCTTACCTCAACTTCAGCGACGACCAGTGCATCAGAAGTCTGCGGTTCACGAAAGAGGTCAAAACTGAAATTTATCAACTGCTGCAGCCACAACTGCAGCCGCAGAGCAGGGCAAGGACAGCATTGCTTGTGGCTGTAAAGGTAACCATGGCGCTTAATTTTTATAGCTCTGGCTCCTTTTAGGCTGCTGCTGGAGATATAAGCAACATCTCACAGTTTGCAGTGCACTGCTGTATAAGCGAGGTCATTAGGGCTCTGTACACACTCTGAAACAGGTTCATCTCATTCCCTCTTGCCAGAGACAAGCAGCAGGAGTGAGCACGAGGGTTTGCTCGCTTTGCGGCCTTCCCCATGGTGCAGGGTACCATAGACTGCACGCATACTGTCATGCACGCTTCACATCTGAACTCGGCCATATTCATGAACAGAAAGGGATTCCACTCCCTCAATGTGCAACGACCACACACAGCGCATCATGCAGGTGAATGCCCGCTATCCTGGCAGCAGTCATGATTCCTTCATCCTGCGGCAGTCCTCTGTGCCACCTATATTTCAACCAGCATGGCAAGTCAAAGGCTAGCTACTGGGGGATAATGGTTATCCCCTCATAAAACGGCTCATGACTCCGATCAGGAACGCACACACACATGCACAGCAGGCCTACAACAAGAGCCATGCTGCCACACGGAACATCATAGAGCACACATAGCCAAGCAATGCTTCCGCTGCCTGGACTGCTCTGGAGGAGCCTTGTTGTACTCAGCTGAGCGGGTGTCAAGATTTGTCATTGTATGCATAAGGCTGCACAACCTCACCATTATGAGGGAACAGCCCCTGCCACTGCTTATCAGGCAAGAACCTGAGCAACGAGCAGAGGAAGGGGAGGAGGAGATGGAAGAGGAAGTGTAGGAGGAGGAGAGCGAAGTGCAGCAGGAAGTGGAGGTAGAGGCAGGAGGGCTACAAGGTAGACAGGCTCTGTCCACCAGGGCTCTGCTCGATCAGATTATTAATGAGCAACACCAGTAACCTCAACGACACCTCCCCATTCGCCAACAGTCCCACACTCCTTACCTTTCCTCTCTCATCAAATCGTCCTCCTTATGATTACACATTGCTTCCTCCCTCAGCTCATCGCAGAAATAAAAAACACCACCAAATGCCACCAATTTATAAATTAACACATGAAATTATGCAAACAAAATGATACTATTCACCCTTCTGCATTCCCTTAGTGCCTGTCGTTCGTGTGCCTTTACCTTTCCTAGTGCTCCTACGAGGTGCATCCCCAGTGGCTGGAGCATGGGTGGTCGAAGGCTACTGACCTTCAATTGAGGAGAGTGCAGATGGCCATGGAGGACAACCTCGGCCAACTCTAGGCCAGTAGGACCCGGCTTCAAACTGCACCATCCCGGCCTGGGCTGCAGCAGTCTAGCCTGGCTGACTGACAGGCAACAGCAAGGGCACTGGCAGAGTGGCAGGGATGGGAGCAGGAATGCTGTCATCCTGAGAGAGGACAGCAGGTTCGTCTTCCATGGCGTCACTGCCACTCTCCCGGGGCAGCTCCTCAGCAATCCTGGTGATCTGCTAGAGAACAGATTGCTGGACTGCTGTGACACCCCGGAAGCCCCTTTCAACAGTGGAACCCAGAACCACGATAGCAGCAGTCTGAGCTTCCAAGGCAGCAGTCAGACCCTGGATGGCTGATGTTTGTGCTGCAATGGAAGCTGTGAAATCGCTGCATCATGATGGGTTCCACAAGTGTGCTGATGGAGGAGACCACCTGTTCCATGCGGGAAAGTATGGGCTCCCAGCTCTGCGCAAAGCCCTGTGCCAAGTTGGAGCTGGACTCCTCCATGCCCCTCAACAGTGTGCGCAGGCTTTCTGGCAGAATTTCCAGTGCACTAAGCATTCGCCCATCAGCCTTCTTCTGTAACCTGGCCCATCAAAGTCATCATCTGACTCTTTGGCAGCAGAACTAGTGTGCGTCCTCACCCTCTGGCGAGCTGGCACCTGCAGTATCCGTTCCCCCCGCCCCAGCTCCTGCGCACTTGTGCCCGGTGTCTCACCATGGGCAAATCCCTCCTCTATCCTAGCCTCTAAACTACGTGCAGTGTCAGTCTCTGAGCTGGTGGCTGCGAGTGTAAGATCGAGTGATGGTGTGTCTTCATCATCACTGTTGTCTTCCTCTGTCTCTTGACTGGGCAGGTTCCAGTTCGTGGGTGCCTGAAATGACAAAGGGACGTGGGTTGAGTTGTGGTGCGGGAAGAGGAGAAAGTAAGATATGCTTGCTGACACCATCTGCAGCACGCGAGTCAGATCAGATTGTGGGATGAGGGAGAAGTGGGAAGCGCGAAGGAGGATTAGGTTTGCAGACACCCTCATCATCGAACCCCCCAGCATCGCCAGTGGCCAGGGCCTCAGCGATGGACTGCCCAACGATCACCAGCACTGTCTCCTCCATGGGGGTTAGGACGTGTAGGAAAACCTGTCCTCCTCCAGGTCTTTCTTGCTGCCCCCTGTTGTGCGCCACCTTCTCCTGCAAGAAAGAGGGAAATGTATCAGTGAGTGTCCTGCAAGATGTTTGGTTAGATGTGGCTGTCATGATTGACTCGCTGCCAGAGTGTGTGAGTGCATGGCTTGCAACAGTGGTAATGTGTGAGCGTGAGATGAAGCACCTGATTTGAAGAGTTGAGTACAGATTGAAAGAGATTGTTGGTAGGTGGGTGATGGGGGTGGGGTGTAGTACATGAAGCAGTGGATGAGGCTGTAAGGAATTCCTTATTTTGTGTAATTCTTGGATTCTGGATGAAAAGTCAAGCAAAGAAAGTCACCCTCACTCACAGCAGTTTCGTTAATCAAAAGTCATTATTTAATGATGTTATCATTCATACAAGCATTGATGAAGCAAAATCAAACCATACAAATGACCTTCCTTTATAAATTCCCACGATACACTTAATAATTTGCAACGTTATTATGTAATGACTTAATACACACATCAGGCAAATCATTAATACATGTACAACCTTTAAAACAAGGGCCTGAAGGTTGATCAGCTCGTCAGAAGTCCAGGTCCCCTTCTTCTTGCATGATGTTCAACTGCAGTGTGCATTCCTTATGATTGCCGAGTAGTGAAGTGAAGAGAAGAGAGCCCTGTTCTTCTCTCAAAGTCTTTTTATATTGTTTTTTTACCATCAGGATGTAGGATTGGGGAGGGTCATTCTCTTTGTCCAATCGCTCCCTGTTGCTATGCCTCAATCATTATCATACTTCAATGATTGACAGTTTAGGCTTTGATCATGTGACTGGAGACTCTTTGATGTAGAAAAGACCATGTGCTCGAATGATGGGTTGTAAAAGGCTCCTTTACTATCCCTGTTTATGGCCTTTCATGTAAAGATAGCTCCTTTCATTTCTATGCACAGACATTCTTAATGTCCTTGTGTCTCCAATTTTGATTGCTTCAAATCTATTCCTTATACCATTTGACCATATGCTGGGTACAATACTATTTGGTGTTTTACAAATCCCAGTTCTTTTGAACAGATTACCAGATAGGAATGAGAGGCCCCTGCTTTAACACTTATCATTGTCTTCCTGATCTGAAGCCTTTGATGTACGTCCTTGTTGCCTTTTCTTACATTACCCCTGCTGTGTTGAAAAGCTTGTGCTTCCAAACACCTATATGTTTTGAAAACCTGACAATGCTTTAAGCTCAGTATTTTCCATCTAGTTTATTTATTTAATATTCTAGATATCTATTCTCAGTACAATGTCTTCGATCCCAAAACTCATACTTTTCCAATGCCATCAGCGTCAGTGAGGGAAAACAGGATTTGCAAGAACACACATTACTGTGTTTGCAGGTTTTCAAATGTCTTTGTTTAAAAAGGGGTAGAGTTAACCCTTTCCTTCAAATATCTTTTGGAGAAGGGGTTTTGAGCCCCACATTCCATCCTCAAATAGGTCTGTTGAATCTTTTGACTGATCCACTACATACCCTGAGCATTTTCCTTGGTTATTAGGTTTTTAATCACTGATTCCCATTTAGGACGGATTTGCAAAAAGAATATTTCTTTTCCATGTTTTCTGATTAAATATTGCATTACACATAAGCAAATTAACATAATAAACACTAGTATACATTGCATACATATCAAAATCATACGAATCATTCTAACCCATGGGTGTTATCCCACATTATACAATGTTTCCCACAGGAATGTGGGATAACACCCATGGGTGTTCAATAAGCACATTGGCTTGTTTAATTTCAACCAGATGGTGAAGTGAGATCACATTGTGTGGTCGTATTGGCGCGAGAGTATTCCTCAACCAGAGTAATTTCCGTGAGGGTGAGAAAGAAAGGAGAATAATTGATAGGATAGATGGTAGCGCCGTGCCTGAATGTAACGTCACTGGTGGTTATACAATACTGACCTCGGGTTTGATAGGCCATATGGGTACCACCCACCTATTGATAACTTTCACCAGGCATTCAGGGTCCTCATTCATGCCTTGTAAAATACCCTTCAGTTGGTTCCGCATCGATCTATTATGTTCCCACATAGATTCAATATCTAATCTATTCGATGCTGAAGTACCTGCAGTAGCCCCGATACCTATCCACTCAGCTACACACCTTTTGTATTTTATGGCCTGGTTTGTGAGGTTGTGGGGGCCATGCTTATCTAAAGACAAACAATATTAAACACAAGACAAACAATATTAAACACAAGACAAACAATATTAAACACAAGACAAACAATATTAAACACAAGACAAACAGATAATGTTATCAATATAGCACGTGCTTAAATTACATCATCTTTCATTTGTCTTTCTCCAGGCGCCTTTCAAAAAAAACTATAACATTGAATTTCACTAAAGGAAAAGTTTGTTTTCATATTTAAACAAAAATTTTGTAACATTTCTTTGTCTTGAAAAAGAAAGAGGAGCCACAGCCAATGGCTTCAAACATTCACACAAGCTTTTAAGAGGGCCAGTGCAGCCACACAGGCGTTTAAAAGAGACAGGAAAAGCCACACAAGCTTTTTAAAGACACAGTGCACTGAAAACAAAAGAACACATTCTGTAGCTTATAAAACACTAGTGAGGGGACAGGATCTTCCTCTTTCTCCTTCTCCTTCTCTATTTCATCAGACTAATTTAACCTTGATACAGTTTCTCATGTCTGCCAAACTGGGATAGAGCCTGGCTAGTTCCTCCCCTCCCCCAATTCCTGCCTCATTGTGGGGGTGTTCCACAGTCTCTGGCAAAATGTCCCATGTTACCACAGTTGTTACATTTATCAGCATAGATGTTTATTCTGGGTCCCTCTTTTTCCCATGCTGGAGCTTGTATGGTGCATACTCACAGGGCTTTTCCCAATTCAGCTATGCTACATTTACAATGGGAATGAGATATTTCTGGCCCTCTACAGTTTTTTGTTGGCGCTCATCTGTACTCGCATGGCTGCCATTAGGTCATCCCTCTCTAACACTTCCAGTACACTTTGTTCCAATACCTCACAGCTTTGACTTCTTTCTTTCAAGGCCTCTGCACAGATAACATTATTTGCCCGAGCCAATGTAAGACGCTCTAACAATTGCCCTTCTCCTCCTGTTTCTTCTTGGAAACATCTTTCAACCTCTTACAATCTTTCTGTAGGTTAGCTACTTCTGCTTCTAACCCTTGCTTTTCCTTCTCATCACTTTTGGTTTTTTTGCTGATGGTTTGTAGCCATATTTCAGTCTGTTTTGTTATTTCCTTGGTAACTCCATTGCTATGCATTTTTGAATTGCCACTTCCATTGTTAGATTTTACCTGTCTCTACCCATTTCTGATTCTCAAACATTGTCCTTTAACATTCCCATTATACCTTCCACCCATCCCTGCCCAGAAAACTATGTTTCTGTCTAAACGTTAGCTCCAGTATTGTTTTAACTCGTTCTGTTATACCTTCCACCCGTACGGTAGCTCCAGTATAAGCCTTTCTGCTAGGACACAATATTTTCACTTTCTTTGTCTGACTATATCAGACTGACTATCCCATCTGGGGTGCGAGTAATTGTAGGAAATTCCTTATTTTGTGTGATTCTTGGACACTGAACGAATAGTCAAGCAAAGAAAGTCACCCTCACTCACGATAGTTTTGTTAATCAAAAGTAATTATTTAATGATGTTATCATTCATATGAGCATTCATGAAGCAAAATCAAACCATACATATGACTTTCCTTTATAAATTCCCACTATACACTTAATAATTTGCAACATTATTATGTAATGACTTAACAATTCATACACACATCAGGCAAATCATTAATCATATACAACCTTTAAACCAAGGATTTTGCTCATCGGGCCTGAAGGTTGATCAGCTCTTCAGAACTCGATGTCCTCTTCTTCTTGCGTGATGTTCAACTGCAGTGTGTGTGTTCCTTGTGACTGCCGGGTGGTGAAGAGAAGAGAGTCCTGTTCTTTGCTCAAAGTCTTCTTTTTATATTGTTTTTTACCAATAGGATGTAGGATTGGGGAGGGTCATTCTTTTTGTCCAATCACTCACTGTTGCTTCAATGATTGACAGTTTAGGCTTTGATCATGTGACTGGAGACCCTTTGATGTAGAAAAGACCATCTGCTCGAATGATGGGTTGTAAAAGGGTTGCTTTGCTATCTCTGTTTATGGCCTTTCATGTAGAGATAGCCCCTTTCATTTCTATGCACAGACATTCTTAATATCCTTACGTCTCCAATTTTGAATGCTTCGGTGGCTTCAAATCTATTCCTTATACCATTTGACCATATGCTGGTTATAATACTATTTGATGTTTTACAAATCCCAGTTCTTTTGAACAGATTACCAGCTAGGAATGAGAGGCCTATGTTTTTTTTCATACCTATCATTGTCTTCCTAATTCAAAGCCTTTGATGTATGTCCTTGTTGCCTTTTCTTACATTACTCCCTACTGTGGTGAAAAGCTTGTGTTTCAAAAACCCTATGTGTTTTGAAAACCTAACAATGCTTTCAGCTCAGTATTGTCCATCTAGCTTATTTATTTAATAATCTAGATATCTACGTTCAATCCCGAATCTCATACTTCTCCAATGCCATCAGTGTCAGTGAGGGAAAACAGGATTTGCGAGAACACAGCTTACCACATTACTGTGTTTGCAGGTTAACAAATATCTTTGTTTAAAAGGGGTACAGTTAACCCTTTCCTTCAAATATCTTTTGTCAAAGGGGTTTTGAACCCCACAAGGCTAGTGGTGCAGCTGGTAGGATACACCACTTTCCAGTTGAACTCACTCACCTTGACCACTCAAATCATTGAACTTCTTCCTGCACTGCATCCAAGTTCCTGGTGCTATGCTCCTGGCATTGACCTCGTCCGCGACTTCCTCCCACTGCCACTTGAGCATATGTCTGAAGGGCCTCTTGCCCCCCTGTGGATATAGAATGCCCCTCCTTCTGTCCACCTTTTCTACCAAGGCCTCTAGTGCATCATCCAAGAACTTTGGTGCACGCTCTCTCACCGGGGCAGCCATCCTTCACTATATTGCAGCACAGATTCACTTCACAATTGACTTCCACCACTTCCTGCAGCCACAGTGCAACTCCCCTTTAAGAGGTGCAGGCTGCCTTTAAGTAGTGCCAGCCACTTCCTATATCGGGGCTCCCTGCTGAGGCAATGAATGTTACGTGCTGCCTGTATCACAACGTACGGGCATGGGTTAATTGCGCACCATAATCCCAGCGCCCGGTTTTGGGGGTTATTCAGTACAACCCCATCCTCTCAGTTCCGGTATCATCCATGTGAATCTTTTTTGCACCGTCTCCAATGACTCTGTATCTATTTTATAATATGGAGACCAGAACTGTTCACAGTACTCGAAGTGTGGTCCAATCAAGGTTCTATACAAGTTTAACATACTTCCCTGCTTTTCAATTCAATCCCTCTAGAAATGAACCCCAGTGATTTGTTTGCTTTTTCTATGACCTTAATAACCTGCATCGCTAATTTTAGTGATTTGTGTATCTGTACCCCCAGATTCCTCTGCTCCTCTACCCCATTTAGATTCTTAGATTCTAAGGAGTATGTGGTCCCCTTATTCATCCTACCAAAATGCACCACCTCACACTTATCTATATTAAAATTCATTAACCAATTACATGCCCATTCTGCAAGTTTATTAATGTCTTCCTGTATTTTGTCACAGTCCTCCTCAGTATTAACTATACCTCCCAATTTGGTGTCGTCTGCAAATTTTGAAATTGTACTTCCGATTCTCGAGTCCAAATCCTTTATGTACCTGGAGAACAACAGTGGTCCCAGCAATGATCCTTGTGGAACACCACTTCCCACCTTTTGCCGGTCTGAGTCACTACCTTTAACCCCTACTTTCTGTTTTCTGTTTTGTGGCCAGCTTGCTATCCGTTCTGCAACTTGGCCCCTGACTCCACATGCTCTGACCTTAGTCATGAGTCTACTATGTGGTACCTTATCGAAGGCCTTTTGAAAATCCAAATATATTACATCTACTACATTACCCTTGTCTACCCTTTCTGTTACTTCTTCAAAGAACTCAATAAGGTTGGTCAAGCATGACCTTCCCTTTTGAAATCTGTGCTTGATATTCTTTATTATATTTTCAGTTTTGAGATTTTTTCTATTACATCTTTGAGTAAGGATTCCATTATCTTTTCTATCACTGACGTTAAGCTAATTGGTCTATAGTTCCTTGGACTTGTTCTATCTCCCTTTTTAAATATAGGAATTACACTAGCTGTCTGCCAGTCATCTGGCACTATTCCCTTATCTAATGAATTTTTATATATATGTAATAGTGCCTCTGCTATCTCTTCCCTAACTCTTTTAAAATGCATGGATGTAATCCATCCGGACCAGAGGTTTTATCCTCTCTAAGTTTGATTAGTTTATTAATTATCTCCCCCCTTTCTATCTTAAATGTTTTTATATCTTTTTTTATCTCTTCTTCTAATGTCCTGCCCACCATGTTAGTCTCCCTGGTAAATACTGAGGCAAAGTAATTATTTAATATTTCTACCATTTCTGCTGTCACTACCTGTGAGTTGATCATGTGTATCCCTTAATGGTCCTGATTGTCCTTTTGTTATTACTTTGGTTTTTGTCTTACTTATGTCCTCCTCAATGTTTATCTTAAACCTTATTATGTTGTGATCATTTTTGCCTAGATGTTCCCCTACACTTGCTTCTCTTATATGTTCTGGTTCATTTCCCATTACTAGATCCAGCAATGCTTTCTCTCTTGTTGGGCTTTTTACATACTGGGTAACAAAGGAGTCCTGCACACATTGTAAAAACTCTATTCCCTGTACCACTTTATCCACCTCTTCTTGTCAGTTTATTTGGAGTAGTTAAAATCTCCCATGATTATTATTCTATGTCCTTTACTCATTTCACACATTTGCTTACATATTTCTTCCTCCACCTCCTTTCCACTATTCGGTGGTCTGTAGTATACCCCTATTAGTGTGATCGATCCCTTTTCTTTTATTTCAATCCATATGGATTCTATTTCTATCTTTCTGTTAGTTATGTCCCTTTTTTCTACTGCCATTATGTTATCTCTAATTAGTACAGTTACTCCACCCCCTTCTTCCTTCCCTCTCCATTCTGATTATGTTATAAACTGCAATATTTAATTGCCAGTCCTGTTCTTTATGTTCCTCGCTATGGATTATTGCCTCCAGTTCCCCTGTTTTATTTTGGATGCTGTGTACATTGCTGTACAGGCAGTTTAATTCATCTTTAATAGTTGTTCCTTTTACTTTATTTTTAACAGTCCTTTTATACTTCTGCTTTATAACTCTATTTGTTCCTTGACCGTTTACGTTATCTTTATTCCTTACCCTAGTCTGACCTTTATGCCCATCTCCTGTTTCTTTTATCTTTAGGCTTTTGTTATTGCTACCAAAT
The DNA here is from genome assembly GCF_035084215.1 of Heptranchias perlo. NCBI lineage: Eukaryota > Metazoa > Chordata > Chondrichthyes > Hexanchiformes > Hexanchidae > Heptranchias > Heptranchias perlo. The sequence goes on from NC_090335.1 coordinate 48,613,353, forward strand.
CTCTCCCCTCATCTTGCTTGTTTAAAACCTTATCCACTGCCCTATTTATCCTTTCCACTAGGACGCTGGTTCCATTCTGGCTCAGGTGGAGTCCGTCTCAGTGGTACGCTACTTACTGTCCCAATAATGGTGCCAGTGCCCCATGAAATGGAACCCCTCCTTTCCACACCACTCTTTCAGCCACGCAATCATCTTTATGATCTGCCTATCCCTATGCCAATTAGCACATGGCTCAGGTAATAATCTTGAGATTACCATCTAAGAAGTCCTGCTTTTTAACTTGGTTCCTAGCTTCTGCTATTCCCTTAGCAGGTCCTCCTCCTTGTTTTTCCTTATGTCATTGATGCCAACATGGACCACGACAACTGGATCCTCCCCCTCCCTTTCCAAGTTCCTCTCCAGTTGCTCCGAGATGTCCTTTACCCTTGCACCAGGTAGGCAACACACTGTCCTGCACTCTCGGTCTCGACTGCAGAGAAAGCTATCTATCCCTCTGATTATAGAATCCTCTATGACTACAACCATTCTATTGTGATGCTTCCCCCGCCTTGGACTGCCTCATGCTCCATGTTACCATGGTTAGCGTTCTGGGCATCCTCCCTGCAGCCTTCATCCTTATCCTCACAGGTATCAAGTACCTGTTTTAAATAATGGTTTTATTTCCCTGGAATATGTCCAGTGTGAACTTAAGAATAACCAACAGCTCCTATAGCGTGAGTCAGACTACTGACCTGCATCTGTTGCCAAAACTGTACAACAAATATATTATAAGTCACATGCTTAAAAAAGTAAAATATGATTCCAATTATGGTATATGTCACAGTATATTTACTTGCAACAAAATATGTTTTCAATATGAAACAATATGCTTTCTAGAAGACAAATTCAGAACTCATCACACAAAAAGACTTTGATCACATCAAGTTCTTACTTAAGCCCAATAGAAAATAACAATTATCTAATAACGCCAAGCCATTTCACATTCCATCCTTTCCCACCATGTTACATCAGTGCCCTTTATCCCTGAAATGAGCAAACAAGGCTCAGTTTGAATGATCAGCTTAAACCCAACTGAACAGAATTAACTCACTGAAACTGGTACTAAGGGGTCAATTTTCGGATGGCCAAGCGGGTGCGGTCGTGGCTTGAGAGCTCCGAAAATTGGGGATTGCCGGAACGGGTCCAGAGCCCGGCTCCAACCCGCCCATTTCCGAGTTCCCCAATGACCCGAATTGGTGCGCGCGCAGCCCCCGCATACGGGACTCCCACCGGCAATCAAAGCCGGCGGGATCCCACTTAAGATCATTATCTGGGTACTTGAGGTCGTTTACAGACCTCATTAGTTGGAGATTTTAGGAGGATTCGGATTTTGGACTACCCAGAGTGTGTTTCCCATGTTGGGGGAAACACTCCCTGTTTAAACAGACGTGTTGCGGCGAGCAGCCAATGGCAGCTGCAAAGGTCCATTTAACAGGTGCGGGGTAAACTCTCATTCATTGCAGCAGGGCACTCTGTCACCTCAGACAAAGTTTTGCCTGCCACACCATTGTCTCCACACTCCAAATTATTAAATCATACCCTAAACTCTGCTGTCCAAACATATTTACCTACTTTGTGGACCCCCTCACACTCACACCGTTAGGAATGGGGGGGGTCCATTGCTGCATTCATCACTCCATTGGAGGATGAGCAACATCACCAGCCTTGCCAGGCATGCCGTCCACCTCCGCCACGTGGAGCTCCACAACACAGTGCTGCGCAACAGGCACCTGCACAGAGTAGTCGTGCAACTACACATACACCCACTGTAGGGTGACCCAATGGGTGGCATCAAGGGTGTTCATGGAGAACCTCATGAAAGGGCCTTATTGCACAAGCCAGTCAAGAATGGCCAAGACGTGGCAGTAGAGGTGACAATATAATATCTAATGTGAGTTGATCAGAAATCAAATATAAGTAAAAACCATGACAAACCCTCAAACACCCTTGTGCATCCCCTTCAAGCTCACGACATGTTTGCCTTACACTTCCTACTACACATATGTGATGCATGCCCTGTGGCTGCAGCACAGGTAGTGGCAGGTTGGGAGAGGCTGACCGTGAAAGAGATGCATGAGAGCGTGAGTATGAGACAGAGCCATGCGATTGTATGAGGGTTGGGTTGAGTGGTTGTGGTGGGATGAGTACTGGGGAGGTGAGGAGGTGCAGGTAAGATGAGGATGAGGGTTCAGTGGGTGTGAGGAGTGATGTGATAGAGTGGTGTTGGCATTGCAGAAGGAGATGTGGGGTGGGGGCGGTGATGTGGCAGACAGAGTGTACGGGAATGAGTAAGAGTACTCACTTCGGCTTACCTGGTTAGGTCATTGAAGCGCCTCCTGCACTGTATGCAGGTGCGTGATAAGTTGGTGGTGCTGGTGACCTCCTCTGCCACCTCGAGCCAGGCCTTCATGGTGGCAGAGGCAGGCCACTTCCTCCCGTCCGCCAGGTGGAAGATCTCCCTCCTCCTCCTCCTCACCCCATCCAGTAAGACCTGGAGTGAGGCATCATTAAACCTGGGAGCAGCCTTCCCCCTGGGCTGCTCCATGCTGTAATTTTTCCTATTTCTTGCAGCATCAGTCAGTGGAGGACTGCCCCTTTAAATAGGGCTCCTCCAGCTGACAGCCTATGATGCGGGTGCACAGTCCGCCCACTGCGCAGCTTTCCAGCAAAACCCGGAAGCCAAGGTAAGTGGCTTCAATTTACTTACGATCGCGTGGGGAACCCACCGATTTTACTGGGCGGGTTACCCACGCACCCAGTCGACCCCCCGCTGGCAACCCGCCTCCCTCCTAATATTGGGCCCTAAATCTTAGAAATATTGGTGTATTAAAAAAGAATTCAACAGTTTGCTCACTCAATGGCCTGCTGGTAAAAGCACTATGCAATATAGACCAGGAAGTCTCAGGTTTAGCTCTTGGTTTCTACTGAATTAGTTGATCTCATTTAGGCTCACAGTTGGAGTGCTAAAATTGGCTTTAACATCCTTGGGCTAGGGAGGAGACCTTAGGCCACCAGCTAACGTTTCCCACAGAGATTTCCTGATCAGCCACCCATTGCATGCAAGACCCTTTTGGTGATACAGAAATTATGATTTTAACTCTACTTAGCCAGCAGAAACCAAGCAGGCCAGCAATTAAAATCAGCTGGGTGATTTACCCACTGACGTCCTGCATGGATCCCTCGTCTTCAATTTTAACCTGCTCTTCTAAGCAGGCGACATGGACACCCGCTTGAAGCCGGCTGCGTCCTTCCTTAATTATGCAGATCTGGGTAGGATGATGTCATCAGGCCCTGACTACAATTTTAATTCTGGACTGAGCAAGGAAGATTTTATTTAAAGTTTGGAAAACTCCACTACACCTTTCACTGCTCTTGTGACATATTCAAAATTCCTGGCAAAAAGGAAAATAGTGAGAATTTATGCTCATGTGCCACTCACATCTTTCAACCCTCATACATATAACATAAGAGAAAAAGGACCAGAAAAGACCACCTGGTCCATCAATACTGCCATATCCAGACATGGTACTGCCACATATAACATTGGCCCACCCCTTGTACTGGGGCGTCAACTTTTCACCATATATAAGAATGACTTCTTCGACAGCACCTCCCAAACCCGTGACCCCGACCACCTAGAAGGACAAGGGCAGCAGGCACATGGGAACAACACCACCTGCACGTTCCCCTCCAAGTCACACACCATCTCCACTTGGAAATATATCGTCGTTCCTTCATCGTCGCTGGGTCAAAATCCTGGACCTCCCTACCTAACAGCATTGTGGGAGAACCTTCACCACACGGACTGCAGCGGCTCAAGAAGGCGGCTCACCATCACCTTCTCAAGGGCAATTAGGGATGGGCAATAAAAGCTGGCCTTGCCAGCGATGCCCACATCCCATGAACGAATTTTTAAAAAAGGAATAGAGAGTTGTATATCCAAGTTTGCAAATGACGCTAAATTAGGAGGCACAGTAAGTTGTGTGTGGGAACAGGAAGTTAAAAAAGGACATAGGTAGACTAAGTGAGTGGGCAAAACTATGGCACATTGAGCTCAATGTAAAGAAGTGCGAGGTGATCCACTTTGGATCTGAGAATGACAAATCACAATATTTTCTTAGTGGTAAGAGATTAGGAGCTGTGAAGGAGCAAATGGATTTAGGTACTTGTACATGAATTACTAAAAGCTAGTGCACAGTTATAAAAAAAAATCAAAAAGGCTAATGGAATATTGGCCTTTATCTCAAGAGGGCTGGCATACAAAGGGGAGGAAGTTATGCTTCAGTTGTATAGAGTCTTGGTCAGGCCCAATCTGGAGTACTGCATTCAATTTAGGTCACCAAACCTCAGGAAAGTTATATTGGCCTTGGAAGGGGTACAGTGCAGATTCACCAGAATGATACAGGGGCTTAAAGGTTTAAATTATGAGGACAGGTTTCATAAACTTGGCTTGTATTCCCTTGAGTTTAGAAGGTTGAGGGGTGAGCTAATCGAGGTATTTAAAATGATTAAGGGATTTGATAGGGTAGATACAGAGGGCTCGATTTTAGGGTCGGGTTACCTGCGGGTTTCCAGCGGGGGGGCCCCGAAAATCCCGATCTCTGATCACGTGACCGGATTCGGACGAAATCCCGGCCACTTCCGGGTACCTCGCTGACGTGCGGGGCTGCGCGCGAAAGCCCCGCTGGTGGGAATCCCGCAGGCAGTTAAAGCCAGCGGGGTTCCACTTGAGAGTACTTAACTTGCTCGTTGTGGTCAGTTAATGAGCTGAAGCAGCTGTCAAAAGAGGAAGTGTGGGATTTTAGGTTCAACGCAGTCAGTTGCCCACACTGGGGGAAACAGAACCCTTCAAACCAGGCGTGTTGCAGCCAGCAGCCTGTGGCAGGTGCCAAGGTGCGCTCCACGGGGGAGAGCCCTCACCCACGCAGGAGGCCACCGCGTCACATAGGGCAACCCCTGCCCTCCACCAACCCCCGCCAAGCCAGAGGACAGACCGACACGAAACCGCAGCCCCAGTCCGAGGACCCACCCACCTACCCTGCACAACCCCTCACACCAACACCTGCCAGATGGGTGGTGCGTTGACATCGTCGGAGGACGAACAGGATGCCCAACCTCAGCAGCCTCGCAGTCCACGCCATCGGCCTCGGAGAGGTGGGGCCCCCCAACACGGTGCTGCGGCACACCCACCTGCACAGCAGGAGGGAGGGCAACCGCAGAGAGAGATGCGTCGCAGGAGGCACTACCCTCCGCACAGGGTGTACAGAGCGAGGCTCAGCTTCATGGACCTCTCCGAGGAGCAGTGCATACGGAGGCTCAGAGTCAATCGCCAGGTAGTCGCCGACATCTGCAGCCTCCTTAACGACGAGCTGCTCCCTGATGGACCAAGCAGCATCTTCTTACCTGTCGCCGTCAAAGTCACCACTGCCCTCAACTTCTTCACATCCGGTTCCTTCCAGGGTGCCACCGGGGACATCACCGGGGTCTGTCAGTCCTCTGCACACAAGTGCATAAGGCAGGTCACCGATGGGTTGTTCCGCAGGGCCTCCCACTACATCAACTTCGCCATGGACGAGCGCAGCCAGATGGAGAGGGCGGTTGGATTCCATGCCATGGCCGGCTTCCCACGGGTGCAGGGTGTAATCGACTGCACCCACATCGCAATACGGGCACCTCCGCATGAGCCAGGGCTGTTCATCAACAGGAAGGGGTATCACTCCATGAACGCCCAGCTCATCTGTGACCACCGCCAGAGATTCCTACACGTGTGCGCCAGATACCCCGGCAGCTGCCACGATGCCTTCGTCCTCAGGGAGTCCGCCGTCCCGCCCATCCTGCAGGCACCCAACGCCGGCAACGGCTGGCTCCTCGGCGACAAGGGGTATCCCCTCCACACGTGGCTCATGACACCTCTGAGGAACCCCATCACCGAGCCGGAGCGTCGGTACAATGACAGCCACACTGCTACCAGGTCTACAATTGAGCAGACCATAGGGCTTCTCAAGATGCGCTTCAGGTGCGTTGATCGTTCTGGGGGAGCGCTCCAATACACACCATTCAGAGTGGGACGAATCATAGTTGTCTGCTGTGCCCTGCACAACATGGCCCAACAGAGAGGGGTGCCGCTGGAGGAGGCCCCATCCACACCCGCCACCCACATTGAGGAAGGCGAGGGCGAGGAGGAGGAGGAGGAGGAGGAGGAGGAGGCGGCGGAGGAGGAGGACACGCCAGAGGATGTTGGACGACCCATGCGCCGAGCCGCGACTCACCGGGATGGTCGCCGGGCCAGGGACGCACTCATACGTCAACGGTTCTCCTAGAGTCACACACTGCGAGGCGCTCGCATCTCCTCACCTGCACAGGCGAGCGGCCATACCAGCCCCCTCCACTGAAGAGTGCTGCCAGTAATCCTGCACCCACAGCAGTGTGCCCAATGGGTGGCAGCAGGTGTTCGCCGTCATGATGGCCTCCACGGAACGCAACTATTGCACAAGCCGCGGAAGAATGGACGAGAGGTGGCAGGAGTGGTGAGAATAGACTATTTAATATCTGGAATGTGACATCATATAAGAAACAAAGTACAAAATAATAAACACCCTGGTGTATTCCCTTTGTGATTATAAGGCCTTTGCAATTCTTTTCCGGGCACCCCTACGTGGTGCTACCCCTGTGGCTCCAGCAGAGGTAGTGGCAGGTTGCTCGTCTTCTTGCCTTGACCGGGTAGATGCTTTTGGCGGACGGCCCCTGGGTTTCGGTGCCCGTGAGGGCACCTCCACAGACTGCTCCTCCTGCACCGGGGCAGGGGCAGACTCGGCCACCTGGAGAGGAGGCACCATTGCGGGTACTGGTTGAGAGGTGGGCGACGGGTGGGACGTGGGGACGCCTTGAGAGGCGTCCCCGCTTCCATGTCCCCGGTCACCATCATCCCTCTCTTGGCCTCGGCCCACATCACCCCTTCCACCCTGCTGGACGGCAGTTTGGATGGCATGTGTGAGGCCTTGCAAGGCCACCCCTAGTGTATCCCTCAGCCTGTTGGTGGCATCGGAATGTTGCTCACCCTGAATCCGTACAGACGTTGTGAGGGCCTGCAAGGACTCGAAGTGGAGCTGTGCATGACGCTCGAGGGAGGCCAGCCTGTCCTCCACCGCAGACAGTCCCGCACCTACCCGCGACACTGTGTCGCCGGTACCCTCCTGTGCCTGCGCCACCAATGCCCACATGCAGGAGGTGGACTCCTCCATCGCCTGCGCTATTGTGGACAATGCGCGCGGCACCTCTGCCAGCACCTCAGCAATTAGCTGGTGGCCCTCGACGACTCTCCTTTTCTCTGGTGGCCCCCTGGGTTCAGCATCTGGGTCCGGCTGAGCAGAGCCTGGAGATGAGTGCTCCCTCCGTCGCGGACCCTCCGCGGCTGCCCCTGCCACCAGGGTCTGCTCATGCTCACTCGTGCGCAGTGACTCACCAAGTGCTACCCCAACTAGTTGGCGAGGGGGACCCACCGAGGTGCGTGTCTCTGCGCTGGTGGATGGTTGGCTCTGATGTGACGATGCACCCTCAGAGACCGCCATGTCCTCTGAGGAATCGCCCTCCACGCTCGCTTGACCCGAAGACGGACCTGCAAGAGAACAGAGGGCACTTTGAGGCATGTGGACCAACTTGACAGTGCGCCTGATGGCAGGTGATGATACGGTCACTCGCGATCATGGGTGTTGAGTGTCAGCTTTCCCTTACCGGCCGTTTCGGCAGCGACACACTCGCCATCGGCCACCGACAGGCAATGTCGCGTGCGGGCGAGGTCGAGCGCCTCCACCTCTGCGTCGGTGAGCTCCACCACTTGCGGCGGCCCACCTCCGGTGCGTGCCCTTTCCCTATTGTTCTTGCTTCTCTTCTCCTGTGAAGGCAAAACACAGATGTGTGAGTGGGTGCGTATTGCATCGTGAGACGCATCGAGCATCGGTGTGGTTGGGTTGAGCGTGGCGCGGAACGGATGGGAGGAAGCGTGGGCCACGTGCCCATCCCATTGCATGGGGATTGGGGTGTGTGGTAGTGTTCGGGTGGGGTCAGGGACGGTGGGTACTTGCGTGCACGGCGAGGATGGTGAATGAGTGGCTGTGAGGATTGCTGATGGAGCGCAGTGGTGGCTGTGCAGGAGGGGGTTGTGATCTGCTTGGCGTGATGGTGGGGACGGGATGTGGGAGGGTGCGTTGGTGTACTCACCTTGCCAGACCTAGTCAGGTCATTGAAGCGCTTGCGGCACTGCTCCCAAGTCCTTGGGGTGTTGCCCCTGCTGCTCACCTCCGCCGCCACCTCTGCCCATGCCTTCCTGGTTGCGGCGGCAGGGAACTTGCGCCCATCTTCTGGGAAGAGTGTTTCCCTCCTCCTCCTCACGCCCTCCAGCATCAGCTGCAGTGCCAGATCTGAAAAACGGGGCGCAGCCTTTCCCCTTTGTTGAGCCATTCTCCCAGACCTCTTGCTTGCAGCAGGAGGGGCTTTGGGAGACTGCCCCTTTAACTGGAGCTCCTACATCGCGTCGACGGTACTGCGCATGCGCAGCCGGCCGGCACGCAGCTGGGGAGCGCAGAACCCGGAAGCAGGGCTTAATGGGTCCAATTATCCCGCGATCGCGTGGGGGACGCACACAATTAGCCGTCCGCGTTTTCCACGCTCCCAGAGGACCACCCGCTGGGAACCCGCAGGCCTGCTAAATTCGAGCCCAGAGAAACAATTTCCTCTGGTGAGGAAATCCAGAAGAAGAGAATATTAACTCCAAATAGGCTGTGGATGCTGGGTCAATTGAAATTTTTAAGACTGAGATCGATAGATTTTTGTTAGGTAAGATGTGAATCAAAGAATGGTAGATGGAGTTGAGGTACAGATCAGTCATGATCTAATTGAATGGCAGAACAGGCTTAAGGGGATGAATGGCCTACTCCTATTCCTATGTTCCCCTCCCTTTCCCAGTCATGGAATTTTCTGGGAAAAGCAAAAAAAACCAGAAAAAAATCTGTTGCCAATTTAGGTAAAACTCTGGGAAATTCCTCTCTAACCCGTCCCCCCCCGCACAATGCCAATCAAGGACACTGCAGTAACTCACAAGTCCCATTATTCACAGCTACCCTGCAACTTACCCTTTATAGCTTGCAATGTCCTCCTTTCTCAGGAACTTGTCCAGCCTCTTTTTAAAGGACTGCAGTGAATCCATACTCACCACATGATTCGATAATCTATTCCAGAGGGCAATAGGTCTCTATGAAAAGAAATACTTCCTAGCATCTATTGCAACTCTTTACTTACATATTTTATACTCATGCCCTCTAATTCTCCCATTCCAATCCACCTCAAATAACATATTTAACTTGACAAAATCTAATCCCTTCATCATTTTACAAACCTCAATCATATTTCCTCTTTCCTCCTACATTTCTATAATCAGAATAGGCCCAGATCCTGAAGCCTATCCTAATTATTAGGAGCCATAATGCTAAGTATCATTTTGATCGCCTTGTGTGGGGACCAAAACTGAGCAAAATACTCTAACATGCAGCCATACCAAGGCCTTGTTGGGCTTGAGTGCCGTATTCTTAGTTTTATATTAAACCATCCTAGCAATACAACCTAAAGTCTTACTTTCCCAATGGCCTCGTTCTGCTGTCTGTGGACCTTTAGTGATTTATCATCTCTGATGCTCAGGTCCCTCTCCTGCTGCATAAACCTTACACACTATCATCTTGTAGAATATTTTCAAGGAGGGAACTGTAAAAGCTGGAAGTACACCCTGGGCAAGATTTTCCACTGGAGTTCTTCCATTTTCCCATTGTAAGTCCAGCAATCCGAGGCAGGAAATTGTTTCACTATTCCCACTGTCCCCCACCACTTTCATCTCCTAAAATAGCTGCCCAATTTTGTTGCACTGCTACATTTCACAAAGTTCTTGTGGGGGGGGGGGGGGTGGTCACTGATGGTATCCATGTGGCCATCTGACAGCACATTGTGTAACAAAATATGCATCATATGGCTATGGTGTGCTAACAGAATTTTCTCCCTGAAGCACCATTAAGATTGCAGAGTGACAACAGTTCCAAATGTAACTTGCATCTGTATCTGTGCCATGCCGTACAGTCATGCATGCTATGAATTCAAAGGACTGTAAAGTTGCATGACAACTTTGGAGAGGTGAGCAGTAAAAGAGTAACAGGTTCTGAGAAAACACTTTGTGGCAAGTATACTTGCTGTGGGATCTATTGGGTAGCATTACCTTGGCACCTTGCCTCAGATCTGACATCTTCTGCCACATTTTCAGCCAAGTTCTCTAGAGAGAGCAATTACTCTATCAGCTATTTCCTACCAGGTACTTCAGATGATTTTTATTTGAGGAGGTGCCAACAAACGCATCCCTTACTGTATGATTCAGTACCTCAACAGCGTCATTCCCAAATATGTCGGTCCATTTTCAGGATCTGTACATTGGTAAGAAATAGTGTAAATCTTTAAACCTCTTCCCTTCAGCCCGTACAAAATCGGAGTTTCATTCAGAGAATTAATTGATTTGAATTTCAATTTTTTTTTCATTTCTTTAATCAATATATTTACTTATAGGTCCTGAGGGAAACTATTAAGACTTTTTCTGCAGCTTGATCACCACTGCCTCTGCCTTTTAAGGAAATAACACCATTTTATACATTTGAGAGCTAAACAGAGTCTGCTTTTAAAAGCAAAATGCAAAAAAGTATTGCAAAGTAATTGAAAGGTGATGAACATTTAACATTATTACAATGCAAAACACTTTGTTCACTGTGTTCGCAACCTTTTGATTTGTCAGTCTTTAATGCAGGTAAAACTATGCATTCCTTTTCCTTGTTCACACATTCTTAATGCAGCTATTTATGGTTTGCTATTTTGTTTGTTTTTCATGGCTATGGTTTTATCTGTCATTGTATGAGAGAAAATGCATTGTATACTTCATTGTTCCAGTTCTTTAAATCGCTGCAGCATTACTCCAAAATTGCACCTTTGGGCACGTAAGCTCCCAGGGGCAACCTGTCTGTGCTAGTGGGATCTCAACATACATAACTAATTAGGGACCTAATTGGGAAATTTGGTGGCAACGACAGAGTGCAATACGCAAGAGGATGTCCCACTGCGCACCATTCCTGCCTGATTTGTACCTATTCCAGAATTTCTAAGCTGTCTTTAAAGAATGTACCACGGATGTGCTTCTGCGCACAGAGTTCCCTCTCACAGCTGTGATGTAGAATTAAATGGTTGAAGCATGGGTATTGCAGAATAGAAAAAAAAACAGCCACACTTATACTAGCCAAGCAAACTTTGAACACCCAAGATCAAAGCAGTCATTTGACATTAGATGTGTTTCTTTGATGAATACCCTGTTTCTTTCTCAAAGGGTAGGCAATTAGAATATTAATTATTTCTATCACTCAGGTGGATGAAATAGAAACAGAAACCCCTTCACTGTCTGGACTGCTGTTTACTAATCCAAACCTGAAAACAAAATCTATTAAATCTATTGGAATTTTCGTCTGGTACAGCACTCCTTAATGGTTTTGACACTCACAGACAGTTATGCCTACTTCCAAAATAACTTGCATGCATTATCATTTCAACAACCTGAGATTTGGCGAAATAAACTTGATCCAGTTAGGAGCTGATTACAAGCATTCTCTTAACAAAGATGGGCTGTGTCTCCTTGAAACTAATAGCTATCTCCAGAGAATATTTGTGTATTTGTCCCACTTCCCCCACATAAAGACAAAACAAATATTTTCCAAAAGCAGATAATTCATCATATGTTACCCTACATAAAATGTCATGCCAGAAATATAATATATAGAAATGTTATAACATGAAGCAGTATTGAGTTGTGCTTCCATTACAGCACCCTCTGTTCCTGTGCCAGTGCTTTCAGCCACCCTGCACCCTAGAATCCTCTTCCTGAACTTCTTTGGTTCATTACCACTCTTCAAACGCCTCTGAAAGCTTGCCTTTTTGCTCATTCCTTTGGCCATTTCCCCTAACTTCTCTCCTACTTCTTGCTCGGTGTCCATCATTCCTCCTGTAAAGTTTTTGTAATATTCCTATTGCTTTTCTTGTTATCAAGCTGTAAATTTCTCTTTCAAAATTGAGACTGTTATCCAAGCTGCATGAACAAACATATCCCATATGACTGAAGTGCAATTCATGTGAGGTTGAAACCTCACATACTGTCCTTATTATACATATGGTCTTTACTATACCATTTTGCTTTGGCAGTAATCATGTTTCCACCAGGACAACATGCAATCTGCTTTTTCAGAAAATACAAATCGCAAATTAAATATAAACTCAACCCACACTGAGATCATTATTGGTTGGATGAGACCTGCTCTGGTCTGGCCAAATTTGGGTGGATTCAGTACTGTGTTCATCCTTAATTAACATTTTGCTATTTGATTTTGTATAATAGAAGAATCAAATAGTGAATACTGAGTGTAAGAGTCCAAAGAGCAAAACCAAACATTTCCATCATCCAATCAACCTGTAGCCAATGAACAGAATTGAGAAATTCTTGCTTTCAGAAACTGTTATTAGTCTACAAGGACTTAGCCTCACTATAAAATATGAGACGTTCCTGTCTCTGAGTAAATCCCAGTGTAGAGATGGGGCCAGTTATGATACTTTAGCACCCTATTTGTGCCTGAATTCATCCAAATCCAGTGAGATTGTTTCATCTCAGTCAATATTTACTACACTAGGTGGCAGTCTGTTCCATAAGTTGAAAACTTTTATTCTTTAAACTAAGTTTAATTTATTGCTTCTTCAAGTTATAGCCACATCTTCTGGTTTCTTAGCCTGGTTTTCCATAAACTGCATCTGTAATTGAAAAAAAAAGGAAGATTTGCATTTATATAGTGCCTGTCACAATCTCAGGACATCCCAAAACACTTAATGATTGCCAAACAACTAAAAATTAACTTAAAAAAATGTGGAGTCTCATTACTCCTTATTCTAATAGTTTTTGGTCATTAAAAACAATTTTTTTTAAAATTAACATTTTTTTTCTTTTTCCTTCTGCCTCTTTTATTTAATTCAATTATTTTTTACCCTCTTATTTTCACTGTCTATAACAGTTTTTACAATGATTTTAATGTTTTACCTTTCACTTCCTGATTTTCATTTTTGACAAGTGAACGCAACTTGTCAAAAATGCTGCAATCTGGTTGGTCGAGGGGGGAGCTCGATCCTCTTGCTTCTCCCAGGGTCCTTACTTCTCCTGAACTGACGCTGGGCTCTTCTCCGCTTCCAATTAGAGGAAGTACCTGAAGTAAAGACTGTGGTAAGTTAGTGGGTTAGTATAAATCTATGGAGTGGCAAGCACTGTTGGTTCACTGTTCCAAGCAATTTCTGCCCCGATATTTAAGGGATATGATTGGAGTTTTTAAAATAATGAAGGGGGCTTAATAACAGCTATCTGGTGTTATCCTTGACCCAGCATGGCTGAGCACTTTCACCTCTGAGTCAGTGGTAGCACTATCGCCTCTGAGTCAGAAGATTGAGGGTTCAAGTCCCACTCCAGAGACTTGAGCACATAACCTAGGCTGACTGAGGGGATGCTGCACTGTTAGATGTGCCGTCTTTCAGATGTGACGTTAAACTTGCCGTCTCCGGTGGATGTAGAAGATCCCATGGTACTATTTCACAAAGACTGTTAAAACTTAGTTTGGATCTGCCATATTTTAGCGTATCTGTTTTATGGCGATATTAGTTACTTTCCGGCTGGGCAGATGAGCAAGTTGACCCTGGTTCAATGATTTCCCTGATTGTAAAGGGCAATATACCTTTAATTCGAAGCCGTCATATCGCCAGGGAACCAGTAGGAGCAAGTTCCAGATTTCACTGTTTCACTGCACATATGCGAACGCCAAAACTTGCTCCTCCATTTCACCACTAACAATGGTGAGCACTGTTGATCTCACCGTTATTTTGCAAGCAATTTCTGTCCCATCATTTTTCCAATAAGAATAGCTTACTTTGACTCTTTCATAGATCAGTAATCATCTTCCTTGCCCAACTTAGAATCCTTTCTATTATATCTTATATCTTCCCATACGTACAGCTGGGCATAGTATGTAACTTGTGATCTCAACTCTTTATAGACTGTCAGTATCAGTTCTATAGACTTATAAAATTGATCTAATTACACATCTCACCATTGTGTTTCTGCTGTAACTGCTCCCAACACTATAACAACTCTTTCAATCTGATTTTTATGCCCAAATAGCAAGTCTCTATAGATTTCAGTTTTATCCCTTTCCTTCGAACATTCTGGGACCTAACAGTCTTGTGTTCACTAACCTTAGTGAAAATGTAGACATGAGTAAAGAGTGGTGGAATGTAAGAATGGTCCAACAGATGATTATTCTGAGCCTGGCATTGTTCTGAACATTCCTAAAAAAGCTAACAAAAAGAGAGAAGGAAAGGACAACTTGACGAGGTATGGCCTAGTTAAAAGTCATTAATGATGAACTCATGTGAGATTACATACCACAAAGTATTTTACTCTAGGTCAGATCTGGTGTTACTCAGCTTAGCAAAGAGGAAGATTTCAAAGTATTGTCACAACAGTGAGAAAAGTGAAAAGCAATAGAGTTTCCAGCCTCAGAGCATGATTCTGAGCAGCTATTTGCAGGAATGCGATAGTGGAACAGTTGGAGAAGAAAGATGTAACAAAATGAATTACTTTTGACTAGTTTTGGTTTGGTTTGGTAGCTGTTCCATAAGCAGTTTAAAAACACTGCAGTTCAGATTCCTGAGCCAAGTCTATTTCAATATAATGTTGTAAGTTTCAGCAATTACAAACTGTAGAAAGGAATGATTCTGACTTAAGTAATGCTGTGTGATTGGACCAGTCTGTATATGACTGACAATTTTAAAAGGAACTAAGTGGTGGGATATTCAAAATCCAGGAAGCTCCAATAACTCTTGTAGGATAAAGAAGACCAATTCTGTCTAAATCAGGCGGCTGGGGCTCAGTTTGTAACCCTCAGAGAAGGAACCAGTCAGTATGCAGCTCCCAAAAGAGAGAGAAAAAATTCCAAGGAACAAGTTAGTTCGGCTTTTGCAATGGTAAGAAATTCAAGGAAAAGAAACACCGTATTATTTAAAAGATCTGATGTGATTCTCTACCACTTCTACATTACAACAGTTAATACCCTTCAAAAATTACTTCATTGGCTGTAAAGCACTTTGGGACATCCTGAGTTTGTGAAAGGTGCTATATAAATGCAAGTCTTTCTTTTTTACTTCTGAAGACTGGAATAAAATCTTATGGAAGCACAGGATAAGCCCAGTAGCTAAAAGCAATTATCGGAGAAGGTTTACGGTTCATTTCACATGCATGATATTGAAAGTTGACTTAGATCTTAATGTAAGGATAGACATTTTCGAAGGTGAAGGGAGTTGGAACCTACCCATTAGCGACCTAAAATACCAGAGCTGAATAATCTAGATTAAGAAGGTTAGAAAAGACCCAAAAACATAACAGAGAAAATCAGTTTGAGATACACAACTCTGATTATTATTTGATCATGCAGCATGTGTAGGACAAGTCATGGCTTTCTTCAAAATCACAGAGCATGATAACCCACTTAGATTGCTTTCCTCGATTTTCTTAAGACTTCTGATTTAGTGCCCTATGCAGCCCTCATGAAGGAGCAGGAAACTCTGGGAGAATACAGCCAAATTTTGCATTTTACCCAGGATGTGTATGCCTGCCGCAAGGTCCATGTAAGGGTAGATGAACCTATCTCTCTCGAAAGAGGAATGAAGCAGTTATTCACTGATCACCCATCCTGTTCAATGTTTTCATCAACAATATGTTGAATGGCATCATGAGGAATGGATTTATATTTCTAAAAGTATTGTGGCCTTCATTTTCATTGATGATATGGGGATAGATTTTAACTTTCACCGCCAAGTGGAAAATTGGCAGTAGGTGATCAGCTGCTCATTATACACCCAGCCCGATTTTTCTTTCCAATGACTTCAGTGGAGGATGTATAACAGCACCCAATCTGCTACTGCCAGTTTTCCACCCAGTGGTGAAAGTTAAAATCTACCCCACGGTGTTCTTGTTGGTGACTCACCTGGGGATCTAGTGCATTCTAAGTACCATCCTGAAGAATAGGCTAACCAATGGGATGTGGTGGTTGATGCCCCAAAAAGTGGTGCTATGCTTTGCATGGCCCAATAGGGGCCTCAAAGGTATTGACTAGAATTCTAATTATTAAATCAAACCAGTACCTGTGGTTCTGTTGGATGTTCACATCTCTAAACTGCTGTGGGTAGGTCGTGCCCCAATGCTGAAGGCAGATGTCCGTTGTATAACAGTTGAGGAAACTCTGAGACTTGTGACAACAGCTGCTGGAAGGAATTACCTGGAGGTCAGATATGAGAACACACACTCATATATACCCAGGGCTTGGTGCCTACTGTGATTGTAGAGAGGCAATTAGCCCCTGCTGGTGGAACCATCATTCCATGGGGTACGGTGTGTGCCCATGCTGTGTCCAGGAGGATGGTGACAATGCTTCCACACATTTTATGGTATGTTGCGCTGCTCACCAGTTCACTTGTGAGGATCTCCTGGTACTTGCTCTCCACCTAGTGAGATTTGAAACAACTAATATCCATTGTCCTGGGGGAAGAGGGAGAGGAAGTGAGAATCTCTTTGGGGTTGATTACACATCTACAGATGGAAGTTTGGAACGTAATGAACCTTCTGTGGCAGATTTGATATCTAAGCCAGACAGGTCCACAATATTCCAATTTGATGATTGACCCGGTGATCCGGCTAACTAATGTTATCTAGAGTAGTAGACCAATCACAGGGGTTGGCATTCTTCCCACTCGGCTACAGGTAACCCTGCAAACCTGACAGGTAGAGTGATCCTAGCTGTACAACCAATGCCCTCTACTAGTGAGCTGCATGGATTTAGCTAGTTAAATTTCAGTAATACCCCTGTGTTTACTTATAGGTCCTTAATACTTGGCTCTATCCACCTGTGCCGAAGCAAGTGGTCTGTGTCATATAGGGAAAGAGTGGGTAGATTTTCTGATCGGGCCTTTGATCAGGCATTAATTAAGCGGTGCATTACGAGCACCCACTCAAACGTTAATGTGCTGATCTTGCCTAATCTTGCTGCATCTACATTTGGGGGATTAGGCCTGGCATCGGGGGTGACTGGGGGAAGGGGAAAATTAAAGGGAGCTGCTTGCAAGGACTGGTGGGTACATTTAAAGGAGTGAGAAAGGGTAGTGGTTGCATATGAAGATAAAAATGTTGCTAACCTTTACAAAGGCTGCTAAGACTTTCCATCCATACTTTCCATCCTTTGTAAAGGCTGTTTGGGCAAAACCTAGTGGCTCATACAAGAAATGTGGAGGAAGGGAACCAAGTCTGTGGACAAGTGATGGAAGGCTGCAACATTCCAACCCCTTGTTTGAGGGCTGGCAAAGTGCAGGTGGCACAGAATGAAGTGGTAATCATAGAGAGGTTCGTTCCCTCCTCATAAGATACAGGAAGACTTGAGACCATAGCTGACTGTGACTGCCCCTGGAAGTGCCAGTTCTATGGTGCCTGTTAGCTGTGAGTGTTCTCACAGCAAATGATAGAGCTCTGCGTCTGACTGTCTGCTGACTTGGAACCTTTGCAGCCAGATCCATATGCTTATCACCAAATAGCTGTGCCTCTGCCTATAAATATGAATGGAAGGCTACTGGCAGGTATGTAGTCTGCTAACTTGTCTTGCATCCCTCCATTGTTTCTTATCTTCTTCCTCCAAAAAAACATAATAGCGGGAGATTCCCATTAGGAAACCCATTGTCCTAATATGTGGATATTACAGAAAAATTATAATACCAGAACACTTGGCACAAAGTCTCCTAACTAACTAACTGGAAACAGAAAAGAAGCAAACAGAAAGAACATCAGTAACAGTCCAAAAATACTCCTATAAATCTGATTATCGCGTTCTTTAAATCTACTTCTGTAATTAGCTCACCGTAACAGCCGGATACCCAACCAGTCAATCAAACCTAGCTCTGCCACTGGCTCTACCTACATTCATCGTTATTTTCTTAAGTTCGCTTAATTACATTCCATTTGGTCCTATCGCCTTATGAACGATGAAGTAGTCCACTATGTGACAATTAATGCTATTTTGTTGGTAATAAGACATCCAATGAATTGTCTGTTGCAATAATTATTTTAAACAGTTTAACAAATAAGATAATAGGCATTAGATGCCTATAAATTAGTGTATTATAACAGCACTGATATAATTTTATGCAAAATCGGCAACCAAAGTCACAAAATAAAGAAGTCATATTGCACAAAGGTTGGGATTTGAGTGAACAGTAGAAGAAGTGCTGCCTCGGAGGAAGTGAGTGCATGGTTAACCGTGATCCCTTGCAACAAGCACATGTGTGAAGACTTTTATTTTTCAATTTTCTCCAGCTACTCTCCTCCTCTGAAAGCAGCGACTCTTGCTGAGGTATGGTTCCACAAGCCCCAGCAATCCTCTGAACCTCATCCAAATGGCCATTCCTCAAATGTGAAGCTATACAGCAAGTTATTTGATTGTGTGAGACATCTGAGCCAAAATCAAGCCTGTCCCCACCCAAAATCCACACACACATTTTCTTCCCAGTGGATTCATGGGATATCAATCAGGAGTGAGGCCACTGGCTGCACAGGCGGACAGACCCTGTAAAATACCAACAATCCATGTTAAACGTGGATGATTATGGTGTATGTTCAGCGCAACCTGGAACCTTCTTCGTCTGTATGGGCCAGTACCCTACCACACAGTGCACTGAATCAATGGCAAACATTTTAATGACTTGAAAAAAAATCACTTTGAGAACTTTTAACCAAAAGGCTCATCGAGAACTGCCCCATCTTATAGAATTCCTTTTCTACTGCAATAATGAAAGCCATTATATAGATACACATTTGCATGATACAGTCAATGCAGCAAGTCTCCTTGGAGAACTGTACAAAGGAAAATTGGAGTACTGTGCACAGTTCTGGTCTCCATATTACCGAAAGGATATAGAGGCAGTGAAGATTGTGCAAAAAAGATTAACAAGGATGATACCAGAACTGAGAGGATATACTTATCAGGAAAGGCTGAACAGGCGGGAGCTCTTTTCTCTAGAAAAGAGAAGGCTGCGGGGTGACCTGATAGAGGTCTTTAAAATAATTAAAGGGCTTGATAGGGTAGACGTAGAGAAAATGTTTCCAGTTGTGGGAGAGTCCAAAACTAGTGGTCTTAAATACAAAATAGTCGCTAATAAATCCAATAGGGAATTCAGGAGAAATTTCTTTACTCCAAGAGTGGTAAGAATGAGGAAAGCACTACCACAAGGAGTAGTTGAGGCAAATAGCATAGATGCATTTAAGGGGAAGCTAGATAAGTACATGAGGGAGGAAGGAATAGAAGGCTATGCTGATAGGGTTAGATGAAGTCGGGATGGAGGAGGCTCGTGTGGAGCATAAATGCTAGCATAGGCCAGTTGGGCTGAATGTCCTGTTTCTGTGCTACAGTTTTGAATTAACTTGATGTAATTCGATATAAAATTGTTGTTGAAATCTAACTGCTTTTGCTCTCCTTTTGAAAAGGTGCAAATTAATATGCATTCTTTATCAGTGCTTCAGGAACTTTCTGTATGCAATTGTACATGGTTGACTGACAGATTCGCACATAGTCACCACTAAGAGCCTAGATAGAGCCAATGACAACGAAGGTGATGAAAAGAGCGACCTCCACAGCTACAGGTAAAGCAATGATAATTAAAAGGGGTGATTGTAAATGTGGCTGCAGCTAATGACATGGCTGTGTGAGGACTGCTACTCAAACGGAACATGACTGGACAACCTAAATTCAGAAGAACATGAATTCATAAGAACATAAGTACATTGGCAGTGCAATTGGTGTTGGGCAGTCATGCAAAAAGGGCATTAGTGAATCACCAGCCTGCTTTACACCCCGCTCAATTTTCTCTTCCAATCGAGCGTGGTGTAAATCTGGCTGCCTATTCGCTATTGCCCGTTTAGCAGTACTGCCCAAGACCAATTTCACCCCAATAACCTGAGAACATAAATTCCGACTGGAGAACCCAAGAATGTAAAGTATGGAACAAAATAAGGCCATTGGGCCCATTAAGCCCACTTCATCTACATGTCATATACAGTCTAGCCCAGGGATATCAAACGTACAGCCCACGGGCCGGATTGGGCCAGTGGATCAGTTTTATGTGATCCTCAGTGTGCTGTGTTGCATGGGTCATCTGTGCATGTGATGATCCTGACATTACGGTTACGAACTGGAACATGGCAGCTCAGGCGAGACAAGCAAATGTGGAGCTAAGCATCTCTTATCGCTTCACACTGCAGGTGAGTAAGGGATAGGGCCGGGGCCAAGGCTCACGGGCTAGTGGGTGGGTGCTCAGGGGTCAGCTCCTGTCTGTTGCTTGTGGCTGTGCGCAGCGAGCCACACATTCTGATTTTACATTGTGAGCTCCAACAGTCTGGGAAAGGAGGGGAGCGGTGACTCCCATGATTTCTCTCTCAGTGCAATAAACTCCACAAACAGCCCCTGCCCTATTGCCCCCATCTCACCTGCTGGCTCGTCGCTCTGGATCTCGCAGAGTTTGCAGCCGGAGCCCGAGCCAGTGTTGAGGCCTAAAATGGTAAAGAAATAAAGCCTAATGGGAGGGAGCAATAACCACTCTCCCCACCCCTAAAGAGGAGTATCAGAGGTCCTTCTACCATTGCTCCTGGGATTATTACCACCTTTCTACTGGAGATCCTTGGAAGCAGCAGAAACAGCAGCAAAAGGCAGAGAAATGGGGCAGCTTGCGAGGCCACGGTTTGGGGTGGGATAGTGAAGGAAATTCCAAACCATTGTTTTCCCTGCAGCATTTGTAAAAATACTGCTTTTCTGTTAAATCCAAATAATTTTCCATTTGCCAGTATGTTCCTTGGACATAATTCCTCATTGTTGTAAGGCAGCAGCTGCCAAAACAAAGATTCCACCAATAGGCAGTACAGCCGTACAAACTAATTAGGATGCGGTGTTTGTGCAAGTGCCATTAAATTAACTTTAGTTGGGCTTTAATTGCACTTGTGTATATTGGTAGTACTTTAGGCGCAAAATGAAACTCAAAATATTTTGGTCTCTTTAACGATAAGAGTAATTGTTGATTTGCTGTTTCTGCATTAGTGAATAACGGGGCAGAATTTCGTCAGGGCCTGGCGCTGCATCCGAACCAAGAGGCCCGAGTCCGGCCTGAAATTGGACCTTGGGCCTCATTAGCACTGACGCCCCTCCACAGGCAGCTCTTGCATTGTGGCCTCAAGATAAATCTCGGTGGGAGGGTTGGAGCAAGGCTATGGTGGGTGGGGGGGGTGCGGGCGGGGGCTGGTCACGCTGAATGTGGAGTCAGGGAGCACTCCTGCTCCTTCTGGCTCCACAGGAAGGCTTTTTAAAACCTACCTTCAGTTAGCGGCTGCTGAAGAATCCTGAACTCCTAGCACTCAAACTATTGAATTTGCAGGCTCTAGTTTTCTATTATTATTACCTATTTATTTATGCTTTTGGAACCATTTTGAGAAACTGGGAACCTTTGCAATCTATTCTACCCTGTCCTACATTAGAAATCAATTTCCATAAGTTACCATCTTTCTAAAGGCTATGGGAAAAAGACAATGTTTTAGTTATTATTTTTACTAACTATATTACGGTAGTAAGCAAATAAATGATCTCACCTAGTAAAAATTAGTATGTTTCAGATTAATCTATGATCTTAATTGAAGATTCCTATTTCTAAAATCTTCTCACCACTTCCTTCTGTACTCTGGAGCTGTAAACTTCTATGCTAGGTCTGATTCAGTACTTTGATTGAACATTTTTCCTGGTTTTCTCAAATGGTCTGTTTTCCCAATTTCCTTTAGGTGCCTTGTCAACACAGAATGTGTTTGCTGAAGAAAGAAAGAGATAAATAGATAGAGACAGAGAGAGATGTGTCTTGTCGGGCTTGATTTTCAAAGGTGGGTGGGACGGCAGCGGTGGGGTCAATGGGCTCGCGGGTAACCCGACCAATTACATCTTACCATTTTCCACGGGATCACATGTTAATTGGTGGCCCTGAACGTGACTTCTGGGTTTACTGCGGGCGGACTGCGCACCTGCATCACAGGCTGTCAGCTGGAGCGGCTCTATTTAAAGGGCCATTGCTCCAAAGGCTTTTGCTGCAGCAAACACCAAAAAAGGCACAATGGAGCAGCACAGGGGCAAGGCTGCTCCAAGATTTAATGATGCCTCACTGCAGCAGCTACTGGCCGGGATGAGGAGGAGGAGGAGGGAAGTATTTTACGGACGGAAGGAAGTAACACTGCCTCTGCCACTAAGAAGGCCTGGTTCGAGCTGGTAGAGGAGGTCACCAGCAGCGGCAAAATCTCCCCACCTGGGTCAAGTGCAGGAAGCGCTTCAGTGACCTAACTAGGTCAGCAAAAGTGAGTACACTTATTGATTCTCCTACATTCCGTGTTCCACATCACCGCCCCCCACCCCAACTCATTTTGCACTGCCAAGACTACTCCATCACATCACTCCTCACAACCACTTAAGGTTCATCCTCAACTTACTTGCACTTCCTCAGCACTTCCTTACCTTCCCATTAGTCACCCCATCACTACCACTCACCCCAGTCCTCATCCAATGTGATGTCTCTGTCTCATACTCACTCTCTGATGCATCTCTTTCGTGGTCAGCCTCACCCAAAGCAATGCATTCGTCGGCTGAACACTTCACCATTACTCACTTACACGTCTGTACTTTCTCCCCTTCTAGGAGAGAGCGCAAAATGCACACGAGAGGGCGAGGACTGGAGGGGGCCACAATAAATAGTGGTCCTCACAGACGGAGGAGGAGGCCCTGCAGATCAGCCACACCCTCGAGTCCCTGTCCATCGGGGACCCCGAGACTGGCACCCCACAAACGTCTGGTGAAACAGCTTTAACATTCATCACACACAACATGAATTGATGTTAACAATGACTGGCATGTTCAACACCTCAGTATGCTCATTGCAACATGACATATCTGTGATGATGCTTAATATTGCCTTCTGTTCTTTTACAAGCCCTTCAACGATCGCAGTAACGGCAGAGAGCGATTCCTCAGAGGAGCTCCCGGCCTTTGAGGGCCCACCATCACATCATAGTGAGCCATCCACCAGCGCAGATACTCACACCTCAGTGGGTCCTAGTCCTCAGTTAATTGGGTTGGCACCTGGTGAGTCATCGCACACAAGTGAGCGCGAGCAGACACTGGTGGCAGGGGCAGCTGTGGAGACTCCGCGTCGGTGGGCGCACTCCTCTCCAGACTCTGCTCAGCTGGACGCAGATGCTGAACCCTGGGGGCCATCCTATAAAAGGAGAATGAATGAGGGACAGCAGCACATTTGTGAGGTACTGGAACAGGTGCCAGGTGCACTCTCCTCAATAGTGCATTAGTGGAATGGCGGCACAGGTAAGTACTGGAATATCTGCGATGGAGAGAAGGCTAGCCTCCGTTGAGCTTCAAGCACGGCTCACAAATGAGTCCATTCAGGCCCTGACAACAGCCGTTCGGACTCAGGGTGAACAACATTCTTCCGCCTTAAACAGGTAGACAGATACACGAGCACTGACCTTACAAGACATCACACATGTCCTCCAAACTGTTCTCCAGCAGGGTGGTAGGAGTGATGTGGGCCTTTTTCCAGGAGAGGGATGATGGTGAAAGGGGACATGGAAGTGGGGACGCCACTCAAAGCGCTCCCACATCTCACCCGTTGCCCATCTCTCAACCAGCTACCGCAACGCTGCCTCTTCTCCAGGAGGCCAAGTCTGCCCCTGCACAGGTGCAGGTGGAGCAGGCTTTGGAGGGGTACTCACAAGCTCCAAAACCCAGAGGTCGTGGGCCAAAAGCATCTAAACAGTCCGGGCATGAACATGAGCAATCTGCCACTACCTCTGCTGCAGCCACAGAGGATGCTCCACGTAGAAGCGGTAGGAAGAGAAAGGCGAAGGATTTGTGATCACGAAGGGTCTGCACAAGGGTGTCTGACAGACTGTCATGTTTTTCGTTTATGTTTGGTTTTTTGTTATATTCACATTAAATGTTATCATTCTGACCACTACTGCCACGTTTTGCACATTCTTGACTGGCTTTTGTGATAGGGCCCTTTCATGGGCTTCACCATGATCGGCGACACTTGATGCCACCCATTGGGTCACTTTACAGTGGGTAAATGTATAGTTGCAGGACTGTTTTGTGCGGTGTTGGCACTGGTCTTTCCAGGTGGTCTAAGGACTGGACTCTTCACACTGTCTGATGTTAGGAAAACCGTTCACATATCAGTGACTCCCTGGCCTCACGAGCAGCCAGGTGAGCCACTGCTCTGGGCATGGGTTCATCCTCCTCCTCATTGTGGGTGGCAGATGTGGATCGGGCCTCCTCAAGCGGCACCCCTCTCTTGTGCCATGTTGTGCAGGACACAACACACTACTATAAAGCTTTGTCTGGTGCATATTGAAGCGCTCCCCCAGAACGATCAAGGAACCTAAATCATATCTTGAGCAGCCCTATAGCATGCTCAATTGTAGACCTGGTGGCGATGTGGCTGTCGTCGTATCGACGCTGTTGCTCGGTGATGCAGTTCCTCAGAGATGTCATGAACCACATGTGCAGGGGATATCCCTTATCCCCGAGGAGCCAGCTCTTAAAGGTGTTCGGTACATGGAAGAGCCCAGGGATGTTAGATTCCCTTGGAATGAAGGAATCGTGGCAGCTGCCAGGGAATCTGGCACACACGTGAAGGAATCTTTTGCAGTGGTCACAAATGAACTGAGTATTGATGGAGTGATACCCCTTTCTGTTGATGAACAGTCCTGGCTTGTGTGGAGGTGCTCGTATTGCTATATGGGTGCAATCAATTGCACCGTGCACTCATGGGAAGCCAGCCACAGCGTGGAATCCCACTGCCCTCTCTGTCTGGCTGAGGTCGTCCATGGGAAGTTGACATATTGCGAGGCCCTGCGAAACAAGGCATAAGTGACCTGTCTGATGCAGACAACTGAGAGACCTCGGCGATGACCCAGGTGGCAACCTGGAATGATCAGGAGGCGAAGAAGTTGAGGGCAGTGGTGACTTTGATAGTGACGGGTAATGAGATGCCGCTCGGCCCAGCCGGGAGCAACTCGGCACGAAGGAGGCTGCAGATGTCTGCGACCACCTGGCGACTCATTCTCATCCTCCATATGCACTGCTCCTCAGAGAGGTCCAGGAAGCTGAGCCTTGGCCTATTGACCCTTTGGCGAGTGTAGTGCCTCTTGCGACGTCTCTCTCTGTTGTTGCCCTCTGTACTCTTGTGTAGGTGCCTGTGGCGCAGCACTGTGCTGTGGAGCTCCAAGTGGCGGACGTGCACGCCGTGCCTGTCGAGGCTGGTGATTTTGCTCATCCTCGGATATAGTGGTGAATGCAGCCATGGCGCCCCCACATGCTGATGGTGTCAGTTTGAGGGGGTCCGAAAAGTTGGTAAATATGTGTGAACAGAAGAATTCTGAGTGGAAACTAAGAAGTTTCAGTGTAAACACAAAGATCTCCCAGCCAAAAGTTTTTCTGAAAGAACTGAGTGCCCTACTGCAATAGCTCACCTTTTATCCCAATCTGTCAAACCAGCATTTCAATGTCCAACTGGCTGCTGACTGAAACACATCTCCTAAAACATGGAGTGTTTCCCACAGCACGGGAAACATGCTGAGGCTGAATGAAAATCGGTCCCCTGCTTCAATCAGCATGAAGTTAACTAGTTCAAATATTTAAAGTATCTGAATAACTGTGTTAACTACCATCCCACCGGCTTTAATTGCTGGTGGGACTTCCGCATTCGTGAGACGCGCGCACACAGACATGTCTGTGGGGAGCCTGGAAGTCGGCGGGTTGGAGCCGGCTTCCTCGCCGGTTGGAATTTCCCCGATTTTCAGAGCCCCCAACGCACCCACACTTCAGCACTTCTGATCCAGAGCCATGGGGCTTTACTGCTGTAGATAGTGAGTACTTTCTACGACATTTGATAAAATTTGTAGTAGACTGCAGAGCTCGTGTTGTGGACAAGCAAAAGATATTACAAGAGTTAAGATATGCTTTATAATATGTAGGGCTACGGGGATAGGGCGGGGGAATGGGACTAGCTGGATTGCTCGTGCGTAGAGCTGGCGCGGACTCGATGGGCTGAATGGCCTCGTTCCGTGCTGTAACCTTTCTATGATTCTATGATTCTATATGTACAGGAGATAAGATTACCAGTACTTACACGATAGATCAAATTTCATTGGACTGCTAGCGGGTTTCATGAAGTTCATTCCTGTGCATTTCTATAATACTCTTTTCCTGGTAGTGTTGACCAGATTTAAATATGTAAAACATCTGTGTATATTTTTCACAATAGTTGCTGGAGAGTAGTCAGTGAAAACTATTCCAATAGGCTCCTGAATATCGTAGTTTGCTTTCAAAATTGACTTAAACTTGTGTGAGGAGGAACAAGTGTTAGTAAATACTATCAAATGATAAACCAGTGAGTCAGTGCATGGATCCTAAACAGATGGCCAAACTGAGCTACAAATGCTTGTCTTTCAAATTTATTTGTCTTAACTGGGTCTGAACATTACAAAAAAATAGTAATTAGTCTGTTCCTGTATATCACACTTTTTCATTTATTTTCTATTTCCTGGTAATTTTTCTGTTTATACAAAAGTGCATGTACACAAAGAAAAAATAAGGGAATGATAAAACTGCCACATGTTCATTGTTTCTTTCTCTCACTCATTGAGGCCCCATTGCCCAAACTCTGAAGTAAACAGTTCACATGCATTGCAACAACTTGGCTGCCAAGAGTCTGAAATTCTCTGAGAAAATAAAGTCAATGGAAAGTAAAATCGGATGGGGTACATAACGGGGGGCCGATCTGATACCGATACCACCCAGCAAAGTTGAAAGTTCCGCCCATGGAGTTGTGTACAGCCCTAATGTCGTCATACATTAAAGAAAGCCTGTAGATTGGCCATTGTCAGGAATTTGATCCATATATCCATTTTAGGCCTGGGATCCCATGAAATATAAAATGCTCATTAAGGGGAGTGGTGCAGAAGTAAGGAGAAAGGGAGAATGTAGAAGATCCATTGAAATCTGTCTCTTCCACTACTCCTGGGAAGGCAACACTCAGCCCTGGTTCTGGCTCCTGATCGTCGTTACCCAGTGATTGCTGCTGGGAAGTGTATGTGTGCTGATGTCACTACAAACAGGATTGGCTCAGCTGTTGATCCCTTTATTTCCAAACCACCCCGTGACAGTCAATATTTCGGCTCATATACAAAAAAATGGCCACTTGGACTTCCTGTAACCATGGAACTTTACTCCAGCACCTGTCTGCACCTTCATGGTAACAGGGGAGAAAATTGGCCTCAGCACCCCTGGGTTACTGAGCGGGAACTTGGCCATGGTTCCTATCTACAACTCTTGAACTATATCCATAATTCATGCTGTACAATTAATATTTTCATTCACTTTTTAAACTGAGAGTCTATAATGCTTTTGCACCAATTTAAAGTAATGAACCAGTGCAGAACCAGTATTTCCTTCAAAGTGTACCAATTCAAAGCCCTCCTTTTTGTGCAATTTTCATTACATCTTCAACAAACAGATGTATCCCTGGTGTGAGAAGTAAAGCATGTAATAGATTGGAATTTCCAGTCAGTGGTAGTGTTACCAGCCAAGTTTTCAATGGTTATCTCACTTCTAGTAATGACTTACTTTTTATGTGGGCAAAACATATTAATTACAGGGAGATATTTGCTCTCACTGTGCTTTTATTAAATAGGTGAGTATTTTCATGGTACTCTTCTCATGTTGTTTCTTGAATTCACTTACAGAAAGCACCTCTGAGAGATCACTGCTGTGCCATAGCAGGTAGGCCTAGGAGCACCTTCATGCAAAGCAAGTGTCTCTCCATACCACTAGTATTAGTGACATGAGAAGGTGGATCTGACTCTCTCTAACAACTGTTTTGTCACTGGACCAGGTTGGTCTTTTCCTCTTTAAGCCAGTGGTGTTCACCATTTCAGGCATTAACACTCAATATAGGTACTAAAAAATGTAATATTTAAATATTAAATATTAAAAGTAGATTCAATAATATCTTTCAAAAGGAAATTGGATGAACACTTGAAGTGGAAAAATTTGCAGGGCTATGGGGAAAGGGCAGGGGAGTGGGACTAATTGGATGGCTCTTTCAAAGAGCCGGCACGGGCTTGATGGGCCAAGTGGCCTCCTTCTGTGCTGCATCATTCTATGATTCTATGAATAGGACAAGTGATGAAATTGTTGTCCCCTGTAAACATAAAAATTGTTGCATATGCACACTGCCGACTGCCTGATGTGGCAGATATCTTCCAGGGGGGTTTGGAAGGAAGCAATCGCTTGAAAGCTTTGTGCTCTGGTAACCATCCCTGTGTGCTGATCATTGGACAACAGACAGCACTCTGTGGCAGTCCACCTTGTGAAGCAGAAGCAATGAAGATACTGTCTACGTGCAGGTCCTGGGGTAATGATTGGTGTGACCACAATGCCTCAGAAGTCGCTTTTTCTGCAGAAAGGAGGCACCTGCTGGACAAGATGCACAACTTTCATGAGTTGGCAGGATTCCCTCGAGTGCCAAGTGTCACGTATGCTATCCATGTGGGCATTTGTAGGCTCCTCACGAATTCCTCTTCCTCATCTCAATTATGCAGCATGTTTGGACCCTGTATAAGGAATACCCATCCTCACCTCTTTGTCAGGTCAAAGCTGGCAGTACACAAGAGTAATGAAGAAAAGTACTGGCATGGGAAGACCACTGAAATGCAAAAATGGAGGCCTTCTCAGTCAAAACTAACTAATGCATGATGCAAAAGGCAGCAAAGGGAAGATGAAACCATGAAAAGAAAATTTACCTTCTACTTGTATCCAAGCTGGCAGCCTAGGGGTTAACAAGGATAATGGAAAAAGTCCTCTAAACTCTCCCCACTGAAACTGTGCAAGGTGCCGGTGACCTTGAGATAGGAATTACCTCCAGACTCCATTACGTTTATCATCACTTTTTGTATGTTTAACAATGATACTGTAGAACTAAATATGACACTTTCCCAAATGTAATGAATGCACAATGGACGGACTTACATTACCTAATATAAACTGTTACTTATTATTGAACAATGTACATTTATGTTTGTCTGTGCAGATAGAAGGACTCTGAAGGTGAGGTGATATTCTCCTAAATTCATTGACCCTGAAATTGCGCAGGGGTTTCATTGATCTCCCGCTTTAACTCTGGTGAAAGACCAGGGGAACCCCCACAAAACTGACAGAAACCAGGTTGCACCAGTTCTCCGCCATTTACGGGAGTTCAAGGCTGCCTTGTAATGAACAGAACTTCCCCCCCGCCCCCCCCCCCCCCCCCGCTTTCAAGGCAAATGGTGGCCGGGAGCAGGACCAAGTAGGGACACACTGAGCCAGGAGCTCCCGCTCCTGATGCTCATTCAGGACCTGCCATTTCTGTGGCAACTGGTACAACTGAGTGAGTGGAGGCATACCAGCTTCCAAAAGGGCGTATGTGGGCCCACCAGTGGGGTCTAAGCCAAGAAAATAGCCTGGAACCCAATGAATTCAAAATTTTTCTCTAACAATTCACCCAGATGATTGCTGAGGCAATCCTCTGTCCCAAGGGCATACCAACACCTTGGTTCCTGTGGACATGCAGTAGAACAGCACTGCAGCAAACTTCCTCCCCACAACAGAGGCAGGCGCCCATCAGTACCATAAAAAGCAAAGGCACTGCCAGCAAAATGCAACTGACCCTGATCCCAGGATACAGGCCAGAGGTAGTTACATATCCATGGGGCAAACAAATTTCTTTTTTTATTATTTGTTCATGGGATGTGGGCGTCGCTGGCGAGGCCAGCATTTATTGCCGATCCCTAATTGCCCTTGAGAAGATGGTGGTGAGCTGCCTTCTTGAACCACTGCGGTCCATGTGGTGAAGGTTCTCCCACAGTGCTGTTAGGAAGGGAGTTCCAGGATTTTGACCCAGCGATGATGAAGGAACGGCGATATATTTTCAAGTCGGGATGGTGTGTGACTTGGAGGGGAAGGTGCAGGTGGTGTTGTTCCCATGTGCCTGCTGCCCTTGTCCTTCTAGGTGGTAGAGATCGCAGGTTTGGGAGGTGCTGTCGAAGAAGCCTTGGCGAGTTGCTGCAGTGCATCCTGTGGATAGTACACACTGCAGCCACAGTGCGCCGGTGGTGAAGGGGGTGAATGTTTAGAGTGGTGGATGGGGTGCCAATCAAGCTGGCTGCTTTGTCCTGGATGGTGTCGAGCTTCTTGAGTGTTGTTGGAGCTGCACTCATCCAGGCAAGTGGAGAGTATTCTATCACACTCCTGACTTGTACATGGTGGAAAGTCTTTGGGGAGTCAGGAGGTGAGTCACTCGCCACAGAATACCCAGCCTCTGACCTGCTCTTGTCGCCACAGTATTTATATGGCTGGTCCAGTTAAGTTTCTGGTCAATGGTGACTCCCAGGATGTTGATGGTGGGGGATTTGACGATGGTAATGCCATGGAATGTCAAGGGGAGGTGGTTAGACTCTCTCTTGTTGGAGATGGTCATTGCCTGGCACTTGTCTGGCGTGAATGTTACTTGCCACTTCTCAGCCCAAGCCTGGATGTTGTCCAGGTCTTGCTGCATGCGGGCTCGGACTGCTTCATTATCTGAGGGGTTGCGAATGGAACTGAACACTGTGCAATCATCTGCAAACATCCCCATTTCTGACCTTATGATGGAGGGAAGGTCATTGATGAAGCAGCTGAAGATGGTTGGGCCTAGGACACTGCCCTGAGGAACTCCTGCAGCAATGTCCTGGGGCTGAGATGATTGGCCTCCAACAACCACTACCATCTTCCTTTGTGCTAGGTATGATTCCAGCCACTGGAGAGTTTTCCCCCTGATTCCCATTGACTTCAATTTTACTAGGACTCCTTGGTGCCACACTCGGTCAAATGCTGCCTTGATGTCAAGGGCAGTCACTCTCACCTCACCTCTGGAATTCAGCTCTTTTGTCCATGTTTGGACCAAGGCTGTAATGAGGTCTGTAGCCGAGTGATCCTGGCGGAACCCAAACTGAGCATCGGTGAGCAGGTTATTGGTGAGTAAGTGCCACTTGATAGCACTGTCAACGACACCTTCCATCACTTTGCTGATGATTGAGAGTCGGCTGATGG
The DNA here is from genome assembly GCF_035084215.1 of Heptranchias perlo. Lineage (NCBI taxonomy): Eukaryota > Metazoa > Chordata > Chondrichthyes > Hexanchiformes > Hexanchidae > Heptranchias > Heptranchias perlo. The sequence goes on from NC_090335.1 coordinate 48,644,807, forward strand.
GGCTGTAATTGGCCGGATTGGATTTGTCCTGCTTTTTGTGGACAGGACATACCTGGGCAATTTTCCACATTGTCGGGTAGATGCCAGTGTTGTAGCTGTACTGGAACCGTTTGGCTGGAGGTGCGGCTAGTTCTGGAGCACAAGTCTTCAGCACTACAGCCGGGATGTTGTCGGGGCCCATAGCCTTTGCTGTATCCAGTGCACTCAGCCGTTTTTTGATATCACATGGAGTGAATCGAATTGGCTGAAGACTGGCTTCTGTGATGATGGGGATATCGGGAGGAGGCCGCGATGGATCATCCACTCTGCACTTCTGGCTGAAGATGGTTGCAAACGCTTCAGCCTTGTCTTTTGCACTTATTCTGCCCAAAGCCTGCAGCAAAAGGCTTCCCCTGGAATTTCTGTATATGAACTGGCTTATTATGCACTCACAGTTGGCATTAACAGACAAAGGGCTAGAAATTCGGCTGTGTCCTACACTGCCTTCTGAAGTTCCAATATGGCATTCGGAATGCGCACGCACGCTTCTAGCGTGATGTGCGCCGGATGCCATCTTATTAAAGGCGTTCGCGCAGTCGCAGATAACAAACGCCGGCATCATGTAAAGTAGGGAGAATACGTGTTGGATCAGTGTGCAACACTGATTTAACGGGAAAGGTACCATTTTGGCACTCAATGCTCCAGCCAACGCATTGGCTTAACCATGACCAGCTGAACATGTCTTAAGTGGCCTGAGGACTCCTCCACCAACGCTCTTCAAAAGGACCATGCAGGATTTACAGGTTAGTTGATGGATTATTGCTTTTGGCTGCTGATGCATTTGTACCTGTTTTGGTGGTCTCCTATACTTGAATACTAGGATGAGGGAACGTAGTCTAATATTTAGAGCCAGGACTTGCAACAGTGAAGTTAGGAAACGCTTCTACATGTAAAGGGTGGTAGGAGTTTGGAACACTATTCTGCAAATGACAGTTGATGCTACCTTAATTGCTACTTTTAAATCTGAGAGTGATAGATTCTGTGAACCAAGGGTATTTAGGGATATGGGGCTAAGGTGGGTATATAGAGTTAGGTCACAGATCAACCGTGATCTCACTGAATGGCGGAACAGGCTTGAGGGGCTAAATGCCACTGCCACTTGCTGCCTCCTGATATGCGCCACTTTCTCCTTCAAGAAAGCGGGAAGTGAGTGAGTGTACTGCAGGATGTCTGGGTGGTGTGCGTGTCATGGTTGAATAGCTGCCAGTTTGTGTGACCCATGAGTTGTGGGTGTGCAGCTTGCAACAGTGGTATTGTGTAAGGGTGAGAGGTAGCATCTGATTGGAAGAGTTGAGTGCTGATTGGAGGAGTTGTTGGTATGTGGGTGATGGGGGGTGTAGTGTGTGGATCAGTGGATGCGGCTAGTGGTGCAGTTGGTAGGAGACGCCACTTGATGGTTGACCTCACTCACCTTGACCACTCGTGTCAAAACATTGAACTTCTTCCTGCACTGCATCCATGTTTGTGGTGCTATGCACCTGGCATTGAGTTCGTCCCCTACTGCTTCCCACTGCCTCTTGAGTCTGGAGGGCCTCCTGCCCCTCTCCAGATATAGGATGTCCCTCCTTCTGTCCACCTCTTGCACCAAGGTCTCTAGTACATCAGCAGAGAATCTTGGTGCACATTCTCTCGCAGGCCTGGTACAAACTCAGATCGGCATATTGATGAGGTCTGGCGTACAGAGTGGAGGATGTGGGATTTATAGTGTGGCACCTTTATTCAGTATTTTAACCTAACTCAATAGTTTGTAAACATAGGGATGGGACCTGCATCTGAGTTTTACGTGTGCGATGTCTGATCTCTATTCAGACACCGTTCCTTATTTTTTGCAAATAAGAGGTGCAGGCTGCCTTTAAGAGGTGCAGCCTGCCTTTAAGAGGTGCGAGCAAATCATGCAATATTTGCCTCCCCCACCCCGCTGGTGAGAAGTGAGAACCTGGTGAGAGCAGCTCAGGTAGGCCTGATTGCTGCATTTCTATCAAGTCAGTGACCAGGCAGCAGAAATGTCTCGTGCTGCCTGCATCGGAACCACCAGGCGCGGGTTAATTGTGCACCGCGATTCCCATGCCCAGATTCGGGGGTTAACCAATATAACCCCCATATGTTTCACCAAACACAGCCTGGCATTTGCCCCTATTTTGGCTGCCATCAAGATTTCTGAAAAATGAGAGGCTAGGTCACAAAGGAACAGGACTCAAGAGAGGACTACACCCTAAAAGTTTCTGTTGCCATATGAATGGACAATTGTTCACATCTACTATTTTAATGGAGATGGTATGTCATTTACTTTAAAAATAGTGGACAGAGGGACATTATACAAATATGTACCTGAGGGTAAGGGTCTGTAGGGCCAGGACATCATACATGAAACTAACAGAACAGCAGTCAATACCTAAGGAAGGCAATTATTGCAGTGTGTCAAATGGTAGCAGCTTATTTTAAGGTCTCTATGACTAGAGCTGCCCTGTTTGCAACTGTGAAGGTTTTGCTTCTGGACTATTCTAGTTATCCTATAGTGATTTAGTTACTGTTAGCCAAAGAGATAAGTCAACCTATATTCAAAAGGTGAGCAATGCACTGTTCAGAAGATGCACAATAGTATACACAGCTACAGCTCTATGCTATTGCTGGCTTCCCTAAGGTTTTGGGTATCACTGAACGTGTGCACATGGGGATAAGGGCACCTACATTCAATTCCATGGTCACTATCAACTGCAAATGTTTCCATTCAATCAATGTGCAGGTCATATGTGCTACACATTGATGGGTTTTGTATGTAAATTCATGATACGCAGGATCAACAGACAACTTCATTCTCACAATTACCTTTGACTGCAGCATTTGAATGTGACAATTGGCTACAGGGCTGGTTGTTAGTTTATTTATGTCTTGCCTTAAAACTTCTTTTGAGAGATGGATGACCACAGAGGTTGTTCTCCATTAGATATAAATAGTCTAGTGGGTGATGTGCTGATCGCCGTTTCCATTCCCAATAGGCATGAATGTCTGAGGACAGTTATTTGACAGTGTGGCAAGTGTTGTCTCCTGCTTTTTGCCTGCATCCTAAGCTTTGGTACTCATTTTATATCCCTCGGAAGGATGAAGCACTGATTTGAGCCAATGACCTTTTACCCCTGAATTTATCACTCAACTGGCTGAACTATCTTATGCTTCAACTTCCTTTAAATAAAATTGAAACTCTTGTTAAAGCAGGTTGAGGGTTCTTATCTGTTTTTTTTTCTCTCCATATTTGTCAGATTTCAGAAACCTTCAATTAGTTCCAAGCCAAGGTTACAACAGTTAAAGTTATTCAGCAGCCAGCTCTGATCTCCTGCTGCCAGTCAGTCAGCTGTACAGTTCCCACCTGAGTTATTCTGTGACAGATGAGTGTTGTGGATAACAACTCAGCTCTCTCCAATACCCCTCAAGCAACATATACAGAAAGGCTAAATAGAACTTCAGCCAGTACTTTTGAGCATCTGTTACTGTTTCTGAAAAATACAACCTTAAGCACATCAGTTACTCATATAGCTCATTGGCCTGAATTTACTTTTGGCAGTAAACTTATCGCTTATGTTTTTAGTGATTTTTCCGTGCCGCTAATGGCTACCATATGGTAAAACCATTTCCTCCCTGGCACTAATACTAACAAATTCTCATTGAAGGAGAAGACTAAGGTAATTAGGAGTTGTCAACAGCAGTACTGACTTTTATCTTGTCATTTTCCAGTTTTTAAGTGCTCGTGAAGATAAGGCCAATTGAAAGTTGGCTTTTAGCTCTGCAGTGTCAATTTTATTTTGAAATATGTCTCTGACAGGGCGGGGTCTGTGTCCTTAGTGGAACAACGCTCCTGCCATATGTTCATAGGTCTTTGAGGAAAGGGAGCTACAAGAGTGATACTTTACTTAATTTCAATCTGTCCCCACTTTGTCCTCAGGTGGACTTTCCATTGCTCCCATACCAGTTTCTGTGGCTGTGAAAGCACTGCTAGAACATTAAGAGTTAACATATGCATAGTATGGGTTACCACCAGAATTCAAAAATGTTCAAAATTGCAACTTAGAAAATATCACCTGAGGTCATACTAATTGAACCCAAATCTGGTTCATTTTCCAGGTCGCCAAGGAAAACAGACAAAAACAAAGAACATAAGAACATAAGAAATAGGAGCAGGAGTAGGCCAGTCAGCCCCTCGAGCCTGCTCCGCCATTCAATAAGATCATGGCTGATCTGATCCTAATCTCAAATCTAAATTCATGTCCAATTTCCTGCCCGCTCCCTGTAACCCCTAATTCCCTTTACTTCTAGGAAACTGTCTATTTCTGTTTTAAATTTATCTAATGATGTAGCTTCCACAGCTTCCTGGGGCAGCAAATTCCACAGACCTACTACCCTCTGAGTGAAGAAGTTTCTCCTCATCTCAGTTTTGAAAGAGCAGCCCCTTATTCTAAGATTATGCCCCCTAGTTCTAGTTTCACCCATCCTTGGGAACATCCTTACCGCATCCACCCGATCAAGCCCCTTCACAATCTTATATGTTTCAATAAGATCGCCTCTCATTCTTCTGAACTCCAATGAGTAGAGTCCCAATCTACTCAACCTCTCCTCATATGTCCGCCCCCTCATTCCCGGGACTAACCGAGTGAACCTTCTTTGTACTGCCTCGAGAGCAAGTATGTCTTTTCTTAAGTATGGAGAACAAAACTGTATGCAGTATTCCAGGTGCGGTCTCACCAATACCTTATATAACTGCAGCAATACCTCCCTGTTTTTATATTCTATTATATAAAGTTTTGTTTTAAATTTTAAAGGGACGTAGTCCAGGGAAGAATCGCATAAAAAATTATATTGGTCAGCCTGAGCCTGATACTTGGCACTTTCTAATGTTCTAAATGACAGATTAGATGTGAGATGAGCAAGCTGAGCTTCAGGTCAACCAGTACACCTAGGTTCCATACCTCTGCACTCAGTCTGAGGTGGCAGCTGGAGGAATGTTGGTGTTCACGGGAGTCAAATTGTATGAGTTTTATTTTTGCCAACAATAAGGTGGAGGAAATTATGGTGCATCCGGCTCTTATGTCAGATAGCCAGTTTGAGGAAGTAGTAATAGCTTTGGGGAGGTTAATAGAGGAGGTGGAAAAGTAGAGCTGAGTGCATCAGCCCACATTGGTAACCGATCCCTTGCTTCTGGATATTTACCGAAGGGCAGCATGTAAATGATGGAGGAGAGGACCAACGATGGAGCCATGTGGTACCACATAGGGTTACTATGTGGGCAAGGAAGAGAAGCCATTTCAGGTGATGTAGTGTCAACAATGCAAAATGTAAAACCAGCAGAGAGCAGTGCCACAGGGATGGACTGGTGGGTCAAGTGGAGCAAGTTTCAGCGGGGGACCATTTAGAGAACAGTGATCATAGTATCATAAGGTTTAGCTTAGTTATGGAAAAGGACAAGGAGCAATCCAGAGTAAAAAATACTTAATTGGAGGAGGGCCAATTTCAGTGGGTTGAGAACTGGGTAAATTGGAATCAAAGACTGGCCGGCAAAACTATAATCGAACAATGAGCGGCCTTTAAAGAGGAGATGGTTTGGATACAGTCTAGGTACATTCCACGACGGGGAAAGGTAGGGCAACCAAAGTCAGAGCTCCCTGGATGACCAAAGTGATAGAGAGTAAGATGAGGCAGAAAAAGGGGGCGTATGTCAGATGTCAGGTTGATAATACAAGTGAGAACCAGGCTGAATATAGAAAGTACTGAGGAGAAGTGCAAAAGGAAATAAGAGGGGCAAAGAGAAAGTATGAGAATAGACAGGTGGCTAACATAAAAGGGAATCCAAAAGTCTTCCATAGTCATATAAATAGTAAACGGGTAGAATGGGGAGGGATGCAGCTGATTAGGGACCAAAAAGGAGATCTACGCAGGAGGCAGAGGGCATTGCTGAGGTACTAAATGATTACTTTGCATCTGTCTTTAACATGGAAGAAGATGTTGCCAAAGTCACAGTAAAAAGGAGGTAACTGAGATACTGGATGGGCTATTAAGAGGAGGATCTAGAAAGGCTGGCAGTACTTAACGTAGATAAGTCACGCCATCCGGATGGGATACATCCTAGGTTGCTGAGGGATGTAAGGGTGGAAATTGCAGAAGTGCTGGCTATAATCTTCCAATCCTCCTTAGATACGGGAATGGTGCCAGAGGACTGGAGAATTGCAAAATGTTACACCCTTGTTCAAAAAAGAGTGTAAGGATAAACCCGGCAACTACAGGCCAGTCAGTTTAACCTCGGTGGTGAGGAAGCTTTCAGAAACGATAATCTGGGACAAAATTAAAAGTCATTTGGACAAGTGTGGATTCATAAAGGAAAGCCAGCAAGGATTTGTTAAAGGCAAATCATGTTTAACTAACTTGTTTGAGCTTTTTGTTATGAGGTAGCAGAGAGGGTTGATGAAGGCAATGCGGTTGATGTTGTGTATATGGACTTTCAAAAGGCGTTTGTAAAGTGCCATATTAAAGGCTTGTCAGCAAAATTGAAGATCACGGAATAAATGGGGCAGTGGCAGCATGGATATGAAATTGGCTACGTGACAGGAAACAGAGAATAGTGCTGAAGGGTTGTTTTTCGGACTGGAGGAAGGTATACAGTGGTGTTCCCCAGGGGTCGATACTAGGACCACAGCTTTTTTTGATATTATTAATGACTTGGACTTGGGTGTACAAGGCACAATTTCAAAATTTGCAGATAGTAAACAGTGACGAGGATAGTAATAGACTTCAAGAGAAGATAGAAAGGCTGGTGGAATGGGCAGACACATTGCAGATGAAATTTAAGTGTGAAGTGATACATTTTGGCAGGAAGAATGAGGAGAAGCAATATAAACTAAATGGTACAATTCTAAAGGGATGCAGAAACAGAGAAACCTGGCGGTATATGTGCACAAATCTTTGAATGTGGCAGGATAGGTTGAGGAAGCGGTTTAAAAAAGCATATGGGATCCTGGGCTTTATAAATAGAGGCATAGAGTACAAAAACAAGGAAGTTATGATGAACATTTATAAAACACTGGTTCAGCCACAACTGGAGTATTGTGTCCAACTCTGGGCACTGCACTTTATGTGAAGGCCATGGAGAGGTTGCAGAAGAGATTTACTAAAATGGTTCCAGGGATAAGGGACTTCAGTTACATGGATAAACTGGAGAAGCTGGGGTTGTTCTCCTTACAGCAGAGAAGGTTGAGAGGAGATTTGATAGAGGTGTTCAAAATCATGAAGGGTTTAGATAAAGTAAATAAAGGGAAACTGTTCCCATTGATGGAAGGGTCGAGAACCAGACGGCACAGATTTATGCTGGTTGGCAAAAGAACCAAAGGTAACATGAGGAAAAACTTTTTTACACAGCGATTAATTATGATCTGGAATGCGCTGCCTGAAAGGGTGGTGGAAGTAGATTCAATCATGGTTTTCAAAAAGTAATTGGATAAATACTTGAAGTGAAAAAATTTGCGGGGCTACGGAGAAAGAGCAGGGGAATGGGACTAACTGGATTGCTCTCACAAAGAGATGGTACGGGCTCAATGGGCCGAATGGCCTCCTTCTGTGCTGTAATCATTCAATGATTCTATGACTATGGAGAGATTTTTTAAAAATTTGTTCAAAGGATGTGGGCATCGTTGGCGAGGCCAGCATTTATTGCCCATCCCTAATTGCCCTTGAGAAGGTGGTGGTGAGCCGCCTTCTTGAACCGCTTCAGTCCGTTTGGTGAAGGTTCTCCCACAGTGCTGTTAGGTAGGGAGTTCCAGGATTTTGACCCAGCGACGATGAAGGAACGGCGATATATTTCCAAGTCGGGATGGTGTGTGACTTGGAGGGGAACGTGCAGGTGATGTTGTTCCCATGTACCTGCTGCCCTTGTCCTTCTAGGTGGTAGAGATCGCAGGTTTGGGAGGTGCTGTCGAAGAAGCCTTGGCAGTGCATCCTGTGGATGGTACACACTGCAGCCACAGTGCGCCGGTGTTGAAGGGAGTGAATGTTTAGGGTGGTGGATGGGGTGCCAATCAAGCGGGCTGCTTTGTCCTGGATGGTGTCGAGCTTCTTGAGTGTTGTTGGAGCTGCACTCATCCGGGCAAGTGGAGAGTATTCCATCACAATCTTGACTTGTGCCTTGTAGTTGGTGGAAAGGCTTTGGGGAGTCAGGAGGTGAGTCACTCGCCACAGAATACCCAGCCTCTGACCTGCTCTTGTAGCCACAGTATTTATGTGGCTGGTCCAGTTAAATTTCTGGTCAAAGGTGACTCCCAGGATGTTGATGGTGGGGGATTTGACGATGGTAATGCCGTGGAATGTCTAGGGGAGGTGGTTAGACTTTCTCTTTTTGGAGATGGCCATTGCCTGGCACTTGTCTGGCGTGAATGTTACTTGCCACTTATCATCCCAAGCCTGGATGTTGTCCAGGTCTTGCTGCATGTGGGCACGGACTGCTTCATTATCTGAGGGGTTGCGAATGGAACTGAACACCGTGCAATCATCAGCGAACGTCTCCATTTCTGACCTTATGATGAAGGGAAGGTCATTGATGAAGCAGCTGAAGATGGTTGGGCCTAGGACACTGCCCTGAGGAACTCCTGCAGCAATGTCCTGGGGCTGAGATGATTGGCCTCCAACACCCACTACCATCTTCCTTTGTGCTAGGTATGACTCCAGCCACTGGAGAGTTTTCCCCCTGATTCCCGTTGACTTCAATTTTACTCGGGCTCCTTGGTGCCACACTCAGTCAAATGCTGCCTTGATGTCAAGGGCAGTCACTCTCACCTCACCTCTGGAATTCAGCTCTTTTGTCCATGTTTGGACCAAGGCTGTAATGAGGCGTGGAGCCGAGTGGTCCTGGCAGAACCCAAACTGAGTATCGGTGAGCAGGTTATCGGTGAGTAAGTGCCGCTTGATAGCACTGTCGGTGACTCCTTCATGTTTGAGGAGGATTGATTGTTCGGTCATTTTGAAGGCAGCAGCTAGGCCAAAGAGGATGAGAACGAGTAGTGAGCAGTGGTTGCAGTCACATAGGGTCTCACTGGTGACTTTGACCAGCACGGTTTTAGTGCAATGGGGAGAGAAGGAAGCCTGATTGGAGGGCTTCAAACAGGAAGTGGTGGCAACAATGTGTTCCATGACCTTAGTTTGGAGATGAAGATGGTGGAGGGGTTGAGAGTAGGTTTCTTGAGGAGAGGGACATATTGACCAAATGGATGATGGCGGCAGGATAATGATGAAGGCGATCATAGGACTAAGAAAAGGAAATTGGGAATCAAGACTGTGGATGGGAAAGTGTTGAGGGAGCACCTGGTGGGCTTTATGGATCAGATAAATTAACTAATGTCAGATGGACAGATCAGAATGAAACTATGGAATAAGGAGTGGTAGGTATTGGATAGGAATTTGAGAGTGGAGAGGGCTGAGAGAAAGAGGGGCAGAGGTAATAGACCAGAGACCCATAATTATGGACAGAAATAAATCTATGAGCTTCTCATATTGGGTGCCTGACATGAGGATGGATGGTATTGTGGGAGGTCGTTGGAGGAAACGGTTTGGTGTGGAGAAGAGGAGTTTGTAGTTATTCCTTAGGAAAAGATTTAGCTATGGAAAGGGAGCCAACACTACAGTTTAAGATGGTTCAACCATATTTAGCAATGGATAGCCAAGCTGGATGCTCACTTAGTACATTTGCGCTTGCAGGCTATGGATTTCAAGTCGCTGAGGTGCCTGCACTACCAGGGCAAGCAGTGAGAATAGGATACTGTTTGTTTGGAATCTGGTGAAGAGAAGGGCTTCAAAGGAAGAGACTTAGGCAATTATAGTGGAGATCATTGTTATCCTGGGTGGTGTGGCAGAGTTGGGGGAGATTGGAGTGTCTGAGTGTATGTGTGAAAGAGTTACGAGGTAGGTCTTTCCAGGAGTGAAAAGTGATAGTGGGGATTTTTGGGGACTGGCAGGGTATGCGTAGGAGAAAGAAAATGATGAAGTGATGGGAGGGAGCTCTGTAATAGAGACCTCAGAAGTCTCAAGACTCACATGTGATGGCAAGGTCAACAGGTGGCGATGTGTAGGTGGGGGAATTAATGTGCATGGTTGGAATTAGGGAGGTGAGACGGGCAAGGAAATCAACCATGGTGGAGATGGCATGTTCAGTTGGCAGTTGAAATCACCAAGGAAACGGAGTCTTTCAGTGCAGAGACTGAGTGAAGAAAGGAGGGAGGAGAATTTAGTGAAGAAGATAGAAGAAGAAGAAAATATTAAAGGAGAGGTGAGATAAGTCGAAAAATATGAGGTGCATCAATGTGGATGCGGGAGGAATAGGGTGGGAGACACTGATGTGATTGAGATGAGTGCTATGCCGCCAAGGCATCTTCTATTAAATGTGTCCTGGTCATATGTAGCCAAATTACTGCAATACTTAAGTCATTGTATAGTCATTAGAATGGAAACATTTCTAAACAATTTCAATTCACTACAAAGAGTGGGAAAACAAACACTGTCACACTCCCAAAGATTCTTTTTGTATTATGTGCTCTGTCTGGTGAGTGATGTTAATGAGTTAGGTTTCTATCCAAAACAAACAAATCAAGGACCTGCTAGCAATTTAGTGCCTTATAGAGGGGAACCATTTGGCCCTGGGATACCAACTCTTATACAAATTTATTTCATGACATTATAAATAATTTTAACTACTCTGATAAAATGTCAATAAACATTGATAACAAACTTTGCTCAGTCTGTTCAACTGTACATATTGTTCTAATTTCTAAAAGTGTCAACACTTTATTTTAACTTTTGCCATTTACTTTTTTTTAAAATTCCATACATCTGTGCCAAATAATGTTTACCACTGGAGCACTGAGGACAATCTCCACCTGAGAGCCACCTATATGCCTGAGCTGAACATGTTATAGATGCAGTGTACATGGGGGGTTTTATGTAACTTCTAATGTTTGTGTTACAGTAGCTGTCTGGTTGGATCTCTCATTTGAAATCACTAAAGCTAATTTAAAAGTTGCAACTTTTAAAACTATTTTTTTGTCTGAATAAATTGGTTTCACCAATGTAATATTATTTTTGTCTGAAATAATTGTGTTGTCCAAAAAAGGAAAGTTTTGAATTCCAATTCCAATTTACTTTGTTTTTGAACTGTTAATGATGAATGTTTGCCAAAATGAATTTGACATGATGCCATTTTACTTGTTAGCTGCTCTTGGTTAAACTTGTCAATCACAAAGCATTTAGAGTTCATGACGGGGATTGGGGACATTGATTTTAAGAGGGCAATTTAATGATCTCTGTGGCAGACTAAGGGAAAAGTCTAAATTTCAGGGTATCGCCACAATTTTTCAAGGGTTGCAACCACACTATGTAATCTTCAGAGAAATAAGCAGAATAGAACTTGCACCAACCTTGGATTTAGTTTCTTTTCCTTCTCATTCCTCTCCTGAAAGCACAGACTTACATTGTGCTATGGTTCCATAGGCATCCAAGGATGAAGAAACTCTTAGCTTGAGAGACCCATCTCCCCAGCCACGCTCCCTCTGATGTGGTGACCTCGTTTGGGGCGGTCGGTGGTTCCACCCCAAACAAGGCCCTGTGGAAAATGGCCGGGGAGGCTGGGACACTGCATGTCTGGATCCCGGCCTAAGTTATGCTCTTTCCACCCCACATGTGCCGGACTTATGGCAAGAGGGCATCAGAAGGGCCATAGGTTTTTAGCCCCACGGTCAAGATAGTGACTGTGCAGGTTAACTTAATACTTTCTTTCTTATGTTATATCTGGCAACTTTTATAAAGTGGATTGAGAATTCTGAGGATTCAGGGTTCTGTATAGAAACCAATATCCACAAAATATCCTTGTATTAGGGTTACTAAAGACCTCAACTTTCCAACTGAGACTTCAGTTAAGTCATTATTCAAGCTGGTGAGCCTTCTTATTTGTTCTAATAGAGTCCTTTATAAAATAGAGTAAGCCCAATATAATTGCATTGCCTTAAATTATACTCCTTATGACTGGAGTAGCTTGCCATTCATGGCCAGACATAGATATTCAGAACCTGTGTAGCAATTAACCTTCAGGAACAAGAATATTAATCCGTTACTCAATAACACTGAAAAAGAACTATAAAGATGAAGTAAATAAAAAGATACTGCAGAAGCTGGAAATCTGAAACAAAAACAGAAAGCGCCATAAAAACTCAGCAGGTCAGACAGCATCTATGGAGAGAACAAAAGTTGACGTTTCGGTTTAGACCCTCCCAGAACTGGAAGATATTACAAATGACCAGCAGATGGAGTTCTACCTTTGGGGAAAAATTGAGGCATTTAAAATGAACTTTCTTCTAAACTGGAATCTTAGCCTCATTATGATTACTAATACTTTCAAAAAAAATTAAATGGAAAGGGGGATAGTTGAGACCTTCGCTGTGTGTATGTGTGGGTGTGTGTTTTGTGGGGGGGGGGGGGGGTGGGGGGGTTGTGTTTGTGTGGGGTGGATGGAGCAAATGAACTGATACATGAGACACATTGGCCCTAATGTTCCACGGGCTGTGATTGCGGTGATGGTGTTGTAATCATATCCACTGGTGCCCTCCAACTCTGACCCGCCAGAGTTTGCATGGTCGGTGGAAGGGCATCCCTCAGTTGCATGGGGCAGGCGGGTGCAAGCACCACATTGAGTGAATCTTTACCCCATTAGCCTACCTGGAAACTTGGATGGTCGCCCGCCTGCGGAAATTACCGAGGCGATTCTCTTCCCCAACAATGCTGCTACGGCTCCAATCTATGCTGAGCATGGGGCCAATCCCGTAATTTAAAAAAAACTTTCCTGTTTTGGATTTGAGGCCTCTTGGCAGGCTTGGGCCCCACTAATCAGGCCCACATGCACCCATGTGCATCCTGGTGCACCTCATTTCACTGGGCGTACTGGCTGCCACAACGACACCAGGTCACATCCATATCCAGGACCAGGAACTTCCAGCTTATGGAATCCCCACCCCTATCACCATCATCAGCCTGTCATTTACCTTATAAGGGCAGACAGAAGTTCCATCCCTTACAAGTCAATATAGAAACTTACAGAATCAGTAAAGACCTGAGATAACCAGATCTCCGCCGTTTCCTTGGGGCTTCTGCCAAAGTTATGATGGAAAACTGGTAGAACCCTCATGGAGCCTCAGGGCCCTGGAAATGGGCATCAGGTTTCCAGATCCCAGAAACAGTACTGGTTTCATCCCATCGCACTCCCTTTTCAATGACTATACATGCTCAGGATAAAGAAATCCATGGATTATGGTGCATAGTAATGGATCTAGCATTCCTATTGAATTCCATTTACATCAAAAACATATTTTTAAAATCAGATGGAAGACCTTTGCAAATTGGGGAGTTGAGATAAACCAATCAATGTTCATAAATGAAGAGGGTACACCTGCCCCTGGTTAATATTAGAATCTATTTCTGCATTATTCTTCCAATCTACTTAACCTACTATGGTTGTTCTTAGGTTGTGTTGGATATATGGGAACAAAAAGGGCATTAACAGGTATATTGTGGAGTGTCCACATATTAATATTTTTGAAGAGTTGCAATAACTTTATGAGAAAAAGTCATAAGGATATAAATCCCCGTGAACCCAATGCTTTTCGTGCTAGGGACCTAGTCCTGCCACTGGGTCAGGAATGCAAAATAAGAATTATTTGATGGGTTTTCCGTTGTTACAGAAGGGCCTTACAAGGTTATATACAAAGGCTGGAGTCCTACCAATTTCAGACTTTGTGAAATAAATTTTCAAGACAGGAAGGAACAGAAATAAAAATGAGAAAGGACATAATCTAACAAATCCCTCAAAAATAGTGGGTTTGGATACAATGGGGATGAAATTGGTCAATGGAAAAGCAAAGCGAGCGGGATGTAAAACGGGCGACCAATTCGCTATTGTCCGTTTTGCGCTGCCGCCGAAGACCAGTTTCACCCCCAATATTTGGTTCTGGGTTACATAAGAGCGTTTTATAATAAAAGTGGATAAGGAATGTAACACAAAAACATTTGCAAATTGCCTCCAGATGTTGGAAGGGAAATTCAACTGAAATTTAGAACATAAGCTAATATTTGTCTGTAATAGGCAGGAGTACATTGTCCTTCTGATGTATTGTAAAAGCTGAATATATCATTTCTATTTTTCAATAAAATTTTCTTTTAAGATAACGGATGGACTTTTCCAGTGAGCAGAGATTGGGGCCCGGAACAGTTAGGAAGCTGGCCAACAGAAAGTCGGGTTCCCTCATGGCCGGCATTCGGTGTGGGGAAGTGGGTTGCAGCAGGGTCTCGTGGGAGGGAAGAATGGGAGTCCGGGTTAGGGGAGGCCTAAACTAACCTTGGGGGCCCAAAGGAACACTCCTGCTCCTCCTACATTCACAGAGCAAAGTAAAAAAACTTACGTTTCAGGGCCTCTTATCATCCCAATCTTCTTTTGACCAGCTTCAGTCTGGCAGAAAACTCGCTCAGGCCCAAGTTAAAATTGCAGTCGGGGCCCAGTGATGTAATTGGACCTCGATCTGCATTTTAAAGAAGGACTCTGCCAGTTTCAGGAGGGTTCCTTTGCCGCCTGCTCAGAAGAGCAGGTTAAAATCAGGATTGGCACAAAGGCTGGAAATCCGGGGTTAAGTCACCCAGGAAAATTTCAGTGCCCAGCTGCCCAGTTTCTGCTGGGTGGGTTGAGTTAAAATCACCCACACAGTCTTTTCCAGCTTCAACTCACTTGTAACGCAGTTGCAAATAACCCTAGGGAAGGAAACCTGCCATCCTTACCCGGTCTGGCCTATATGTGACTCCAGATCACAGCAATGTGGTTGATTCTTAATTGCCCTCTGAAATGGCCCAGCAAGCCACTCAGTTGTAAAATCTCACCAAAAAAAGTCACAATAAGAATAAAACTGGATGGACCACCCGGCATCGGACCACGAGGCACCGGACACGACAAAGGCAAACCAAGCCCAGTCGACCCTGCAAAGTCCTCCTCACTAACATCTGGGGACTTGTGCCAAAATTGGGAGAGCTGTCCCACAGACTAGTCAAGCAACAGCCTGACATAGCCATACTCACAGAATCATACCTTTCTGCCAATGACCCAGTCTCTTCCATCACCATCCCTGGGTATGTCCTGCCCCATCGGCAGGACAGACCGACCAGAGGTGGCGGTACAGTGATATACAGTCAGGAGGGAGTGGCACTGGGAATCGTCAACATTGACTCTGGACCCCATGAAATCTCATGGCATCAGGTCAAACATGGGCAAGGAAACCTCCTGCTGATTACCACCTATCGCCCTCCCTCAGCTGATGAAACAGTCCTCCTCCATGTTGAACACCATTTGGAGGAAGCACTGAGGGTAGCAAGGGCACAGAATTTGCTCTGGACGGGAGAATTCAATGTCCATCACCAAGAGTGGCTCGGTAGCACCACTACTGACCGAGCTGACCGAGTCCTGAAGGACATAGCTGCCAGACTGGGCCTGTAGCAGGTGGTGAGCGAACCAACACGAGGGAAAATCTGACTTGACCTCGTCCTCACCAATCTACTTGTTGCAAATGCATCTGTCCACGACAGTATTGGTAGGAGTGACCACCGCACAGTCCTTGTGGAGACAAAGTCTCGTCTTCACACTGAGGATGCCATCCAATGTGTTGTGTGGCACTACCACCGTGATAAATGGAATAGATTCAGAACAGATCTAGCAGCTCAAAACTGGGCATCCATGAGGCGCTGTGGGCCATCAGCAGCAACAGAATTGTATTCCAGCACAATCTGTAACCTCATGGCCCGGCATATTCCTCACTCTACAATTACCAACAAGCCAGGGGATCAACCCTGGTTCAATGAGGAGTGTAGAAGAGCATGCCAGGAACAGCAACAGGCGTACCTATAAATGAGGTGCCAACCTGGTGAAGCTACAACTCAGGACTATATGCATTCTAAACAGCGGAAGCAACATGCGATAGACAGAGCTAAGCAATCCCACAACCAACGGATCAGATCAAAGCTCTGCAGTCCTGCCACATCCAGTCGTGAATGGTGGTGGACAATTAAACAACTAACAGGAGGAGGAGACTTTGTAAACATCCCCATCCTCAATGATGGCGGAGTCCAGCACGTAAGTGCAAAAGACAAGGCTGATGCGTTTGCAACCATCTTCAGCCAGAAATGGCGAGTGGATGATCCATCTCGGCCTCCTCCTGAAATCCCCACCATCACAGAAGCCGGTCTTCAGCCAATTCGATTCGCTCCACGTGATATCAAGAAATGGCTGAGTGCACTGGATACAGCAAAGGCAATGGCCTCGACAACATCCCAGCTGTCGTGCTGAAGACTTGCGCTCCAGAACTAGCCGCGCCTCTAGCCAAACTGTTCCAGTACAGCTACAGCACTGGCATCTACCCGACAATGTGGAAAATTGCCCAGGTATGTCCTGTCCACAAAAAGCAGGACAAATCCAATCCGGCCAATTACCGCCCCATCAGCCGACTCTCAATCATCAGCGAAGTGATGGAAGGTGTCGTCGACAGTGCTATCAAGCGGCACTTACTCACCAATAACCTGCTCACCGATGCTCAGTTTGGGTTCCGCCAGGACCACTCGGCTCCACACCTCATTACAGCCTTGGTCCAAACATGGACAAAAGAGCTGAATTCCAGAGGTGAGGTGAGAGTGACTGCCCTTGACATCAAGGCAGCATTTGACCGAGTGTGGCACAAAGGAGCCCTAGTAAAATTGAAGTCAATGGGAATCAGGGGGAAAGCTCTCCAGTGGCTGGAGTCATAACTAGCAAAAAGTAAGATGGTAGTGGTTGTTGGAGGCCAATCATCTCAGCCCCAGGACATTGCTGCAGGAGTTCCTCAGGGCAGTGTCCTTGGCCCAACCATCTTCAGCTGCTTCATCAATGAACTTCTCTCCATCATAAGGTCAGAAATGGGGATGTTCGCTGATGATTGCACAGTGTTCAGTTCCATTCGCAACCCCTCAGATAATGAAGCAATCCAAGCCCTCATGCAGCAAGACCTGGACAACATCCAGGCTTGTGCTGATATGTGGCAAGTAACATTCACGCCAGACAAGTGCCAGGCAATGACCATCTCCAACAAGAGAAAGTCTAACCGCCTCCCTTTGAGATTCAACGGCTTTACCATCACCGAATCCCCCACCATCAACATCCTGGGGGTCACCATTGACCAGAAACTTCACTGGACCAGCCATATAAATACAGTGGCTACAAGAGTAGGTCAGAGGCTGGGTATTCTGTGGCGAGTGACTCACCTCCTGACTCCCCAAAGCCTTTCCACCATCTACAAGGCACAAGTCAGGAGTGTGATGGAATACTCTCCACTTGCCTGGATGAGTGCAGCTCCAACAACATTCAAGAAGCTCGACACCATCCAGGACAAAGCAGCCCGCTTGATTGGCACCCCACCCACCACCCTAAACATTCACTCCCTTCACCACCGGCGCACAGTGGCTGCAGTGTGTTCCATCCACAGGATGCACTGCAGCAACTCGCCAAGGCTTCTTCGATAGCACCTCCCAAACCCGCGACCTCTACTGCCTAGAAGGACAAGGGCAGCAGGCAAATGGGAACAACACCACCTGCACCTTCCCCTCCAAGTCACACACCATCCCGACTTGGAAATATATCGCCGTTCCTTCATCGTCGCTGGGTCAAAATCCTGGAACCCTCTTCCTAACAGCACTGTGGGAGAACCTTCACCACACGGACTGCAGCGGTTCAAGAAGGTGGCTCACCATCACCTTCTCAAGGGCAATTAGGGATGGGCAATAAATGCTGGCCTGGCCAGCGACGCCCACATCCCATGAACGAATAAAAAAAAAGAATTTACATCGATGCGGACTCTCTACACTCAAAACTATAGAGTGGTCATGTTTAGGAAGTAACCCCCCCAGCAGGGTTATGCACGTAACAGGCAAGGAACAGGCAGTCAGTTCTCATGTGGACACCAAATGCCTCTGCACAAGTAACAGTAGGGATGTTAGAAAGCATGCAGCACCTGGCAGTTGAAACATCAGTGGATATGGCTGATCACAAAGCAGGCCTCTCTAGGCCCACAGTATGTGGAGGTTTTGTACCATTGAAAACCCAACAGCCTTGCTTGGATATCTTGCAACCAGTCAACACACCCATTTGTTACAATAACGAACCACCTAGGAGTAGTAGGCTAGGTGTACCATGCCCAAGGGGAAAGCACCAAAATGGCTTTAGGAATATTTCTAGCACTTACATAATTCAATGCACAAACCTTAAGAATGCAGTGATGAATAAGTTAATATTATCATTTATTCTGGGACTTTATGAGGTAGAAAGTCCTTTGCGTCCCACTACATTTTAAAGTGCCAATTCAGATGTCGGACATCCCGTGAAAGAAATGCACACAAAAGGTGGCTGCCATCATATTGGTAAAGGCGGACATTCGGCATTCCTGGCAGTCACCTGAAATGAACGCTGGTCTCTTTAAAGTATATTAATCGGGGTCCTGCGCTTGAATTAGGAAGCGGGTTTTCTGGAACAGGATGTCGTACCTCAACATGTTGGAGGAGCAATGTATGAGGAGGCTCCACCTCAGCAGGCAGGCAGACATTGACCTGTATTGCATGTTGCAGCAGGAATTGGAGCCAAACACCGGAGCACAGGTGATGGTAACGGTGGCTCTCAACTTCTATGCCACAGGCTTATTCCAGGCTACAACAGGTAACATTAGCAACATCAGTCAGTTTGTTGTACAAATCGCCATCAAGCAAGTAACCGATGCCCTCTTTGCAAGAAGACAGCAATACATTGCCTTCCCACTGCAGGCTACTGTTTAGGTGGCGAGATCTCTTGAATTTGCCTGCATCGCTGGATTTCCCCAGGTGCAAGGTCTCATTGACTGCACACACGTTGCCCTGCGTTCTCTTCATCATGAACCAGCCATATTTCATAACAGGAAGGGGTTCCACTCCTTGAATGCTCAACTGGTGTGTGACCGGAGGCAGTGAATAATGCAGGTCTGTGTCCGGTATCCTGGTAGTAGTCATGACTCCTTCATACTGCAGTAATCCTTAATCTCCCCTGTCTTCGACCTAGACCAGTAGGTGTCACACTGGCACCTTGGAGACAGGGGGTATCCCCTCTGCACTTGGCTCATGACACTTGTCAGGAGCCCGGGCACAGACATGGCGCATCAATACAATGAGAGCCACACAAGAACACAAGCCCCCCCCACCCAAGAGTTTTCATTGAGCAAACCATAGGCATCTTCAAACAAGGGTTCTGGTGCCTGAACTGATCCAGTGGAGTCCTGCAGTATAACCCCGAGCGAGTCTCCAGGTTTGCCGTGGTTTGCTGCATGCTGCACAACTATGTCATTTGGAGGCGCTAAGCCTTGCAGCCACCATGGCAGGAAAAAGTGTAGGAAGAAGATGAAGAAGGGAATGAGGAAAAAGATGATGATGAGGAAGAATAAGGCTGAGCAGTGCTGCTAGCTGCCAGAGCTGGGAGGCAACAAATTATTGAGGAGAGATTCTCCTAAGCAAACCCTCCCCAGCACATCAACAGTCCCACCATTTGACCCACTCCTTCCACATTCTGAATGCCCTCCAACACCACTACCTCATTGATTTTCCTCCTATATAACTACGAATACGAAGACCAACAGTAAAGTCAAGCAAATAAAACTGTTCACTTCACATTGTGCACATTGTGCATTTTACAACTTTTCCCTCCTTTTCATATTGAAACTAAATCACCCTAGTGCAATCCATTTGTACCTGACCTCTGTGCTCATTGACTTGGTCTAGTGCTCTTAGGGCCCTTGAAGCATCTGCTTCTCCTGCCATCTCCTGAGTTGCCTTCAGATTGCCTGCAACCAAAGTGCACCTCCCCTTTAAGAGGTGCAGCTGCCTTTAAATAGCTACAGGAACGCCATAAATTGAAGGCCTTGATTAGGTGAGCTGCCAATCATCAACGGGACTAATGCTGGCAGCCTGCCAATTTAATTATAATGAGGGCCCCCGACCGAATTACCAGGCTTGTCCCGCCCACTTGATTAGGCTCTGCTGCCGATGTCACGTTGATTCTCGGCCCGAAAATGGGCCTTCATAAATTTCTGCCACTACGTTTCCAATTTTGAGGAGAAGTTGAAATGTCAATGCAGTTTCCTTGCAAAGTATCAGGATTAGTAGCCTGTTCAAAATGAGTCATATTTATTCTTGGTGACGTTAAAGTAATCCCCAAACCCCCACATTTACCTTAGTCAAGTACACTGCAACTAACACACATGTTTTCAAGTCATTGCAAAGGACATTTTGCAAAGGAAACCTAGCAGAGTAAAAGTCATGCAAGTATTACTAAATTTCCTCAACCATCTAACTGTTAAATCATTAAAGGTTCACTAAATCTGTTTCCTTTAGTTGCTGATAATTATATATGTTTTTTCAGTACACAGTCAAAACAAAATTTAAGTCATAATTGAAAATTTGTCTATGTAGGTACTGGTGGAAATATTTCATGCACTGCCTGCTTACAAATGATTCTCTATAGTCTGCTAGTCTTTCTTAAATTGGCAGTGTGTTTTCTTGAGTGAGCTGCATTTCCACACTGAATAAGTGACTTCCTACAACCGAGTAGCGCACATACACATTTGACTGATCCAGTGTGACATAGCGGCAGAGTGAAAGGTTAGCCCATTGACATTTAGGAATGATTTTATTGCAGAAGTACTACTGACATTGACTCTGACCTCATTTTTTTTCAATTATAAGGCTACTGGACCATAGCCTGACTGATTCATGTTACATTTTAGACTACATTCTGGAGTGCACACCTTACAGCACATCAAGTGCATGATTTTCCTCAGGGTACACAAAAATAGATGGGGTAAGGTCAGCTAGGTTGATACAAGCACTGTTACTGCTCAAAAATCATACATTAGTATCCCATGCAAAAGTGCAAATGGTAATGTTAAAATGTCCATCAAGCAGACTCCACATGCTACAGCAGCCACTTTTCCCCAACTACTGTTGGTAGTGTAGTAGTTAGTCTGGCTTCCTGCATGAAGTGTACAGTTAATTTATACAGGATCGAAATGCATTCCAACCCCATTATCACACAGTGCTGAAAAAATATTTTAGAGAGTTGAAAAAACATTTTATAATCTTCTACTATGTACAGCTAGTGCTTTGCTCAGCAAGGATAGAAATGCAGGCAGTGAAAATATATATAGGTTTCCCAGAACTGAACTTACCTGCTAACCAAATGAAAATAAACAAGTTGAGAGAAGAGGATGATTTCAGAATTTAAAACTATGAAGTGCACACAAAATAGGTTCAGATTGAGAAGGCCTTTGGCTCATTTGATTTTACCTTTTCAGAATGTCAATGCGACCATATTCCTATTACAGAATTTAGCTATTACTTAAATGAGTCCAGTGTTCTTGTCTCAACCATCCTTCCTGGCAGCCCATTCCAACTGTTGATCACTCTCTGTGCAAAGAAGTGCTTCTTGATGTCTGTCCTAAATTTGCCCTTTACAACCTTGAACCCGTGCCTTCCTGTCCGACTGCCCTGTTGCATCCAAAAGGACTAGTCAAACGTTGCTTTCTCCATGAGGTCCTGTTCGAGATGTTGCCTTATGAGGCTAAAGAGCCCCGTTTATCTAGTTATTTCTCATAGCCGGGACCGTTGCTTTGTAGTGAAGTTTTGCTTTTATTACATGGGTTTGCAGGATTTTCACTGGTGTTTTAGGAGAAAACAGAAATTCAGTGACCATGCTCAGCCCTCCCAACAGCAGGGATCAATGCATTGTGTTTTTCTCCACCACTTCTAGGGCCTGAATATCCTTTTCAGAACTGGTTGAAGATTGTAAGGATAAGGATGGCATACATGTATACAATATGACTGTGACAATGTAGTTTTGCTCAACATCCGCAACTCAAAATCAGATATTTCACGTTGTGGCTGTTTTTCGGGTCAAAACTATCCATGGCTGCAGCACAAATAACATTTGCAGCTACCAGGAAAAATGGGCCATAAACACCTTATCGCTGACTTGCACTCATTTCCTACATCATTGCCAAAAAGAATCAAAAAAGCTTAGCAACCTTATTATGAATCAAGAGCAAATGTTGGCAACAGACCGGCTTCTTCAATATTTATGTCCAACATTAAGACAAAGACAATATTATAGCTACATACACATATATCACTGTCCTCATGTTGAATAAAGACTATTCAGTCAGCAGGAGGGAATTTGGGGAGACAAAGAGAAGCTGTTTTTAGTTTCCCATGCTGTATTTTATTGTCTTTTTTTATCTAGAATAAAACCAGAGTGATACTACATTACCAGGTAGTAACACATTCTAGGGATCCTGATTTTATAAACCCCAAAACCAAAATTTAATAAAATAAGTAACTGAGGAGCTTTATCAGGACCCCAAGAGTTTATTACAGCATTAACGCTGTTTCAGTCATGTTTTGCTTTATATGTGTTGCAGTTCACATTCTTGCATCATATCTAGAACTGTTCTGCATACCATATAAGCACATTACCATTACTAACTGAACCACGTAACAGGAAGAAAGGATTTTACTGTGGTCTATGCATTATGAAACTACTCACACCAGTTATTTATATGCTGTATAAGAATCATTTCTTTAAACTGACATATATAGGTGTCATTTTAAAAAGATTTTAATTTCTATTCACTATATAATATTCATTTGTCTCATTTAAAGGGAATTTACTGTGTTGCAGCATTTTTTTTAGTTTTAACATAAATGGTGTGTCATAATTAAATGAAACAAGTCGATATCAGATTTAGTTAGATAAAGCTGCTGAAGTCTCCTGGGGCTGTTCAGGGAGTGTTTGGTGACTAATATGTTTTCCTTCAGGGTTGTAGTGCTTGCTGCTCTGCTGACGATATGTGAAAATCAGTGTGTCTGTTGGTTTTATTGGAAAATTCAACCTCAATGTTAATAACTCTCACTAAAGCTTTACTTGCACAATTGTAAATTCACATTTCTCATGCGTTTGTAACAAATTTCAAAGTGTAAACAGTTGCTTATTTACTTCCGTTCTATTTGAGGCTAAAACTCTCTCCTCTCTGAAAGAAAGAAAGACTTGCATTTATATTATGCTTTTCATGACCTCAGGACATCCCAAAGCATTTTACAGCCAATGAAGTACTTCTGAAGTGTAGTCACTGTTGTAATGTAGGAAACACGGCAGTCAATTTTGCGCACAGCAAGGACCCACAAACAGCAATTTGATAATGACCAGATAATCTGTTTTTTTTTGGTGATGTTGGTTGAGAGATAAATATTGGCCAGGCCACCGGAGAGAACTCACCTGCTCTTCTTCGAAATAGTGCCGTGGGATCTTTTACGTCCACGTGAGAGGGCAGACGGGGCCTTGGTTTAACGTCTCACCTGAAAGACGGCACCTCCAACAATGCAGCACTCCCTCAGTACTGCACTGGAGTATCAGCCTAGATTTTGTGCTCAAGTCTCTGGAATGGGACTTGAAACATATTTGAGGCGTACTGCAATGTACTAGATTAATATAAACGGATCACATTCTTCAGAAGAAAGTTAATATTCAATATATATGTTGGGCTTGTAATTTACCGTGGAGGTAGCTGCAAGTACTAGGAGATGATACTCACTCCAAGTCCTTCTAATAATTTCAATCCAAACTGAATTCAGGATCAATCTCACTTCCTTCTGAACTCCAAAGGCCACTGTAGGTTTGGTAAATTCCATACTGTAATTTTCTGAATCAGCCCGTTTCCAGTAAATGTTTCTCTGTGGTAGCATTTCTGATGTGACTAATTCAGAAACGTAACAATGCAAATGTTCACTGCATAGCTCATTAGTCCTGTGGCCATATCCCACAGGTAAAATCCTCCCACTTACCCGTTGCTTATGCCAGCCTTAAAACAGCATGTCATATATGGTTTATGTTCCACAAAACAAAAAAGGTCCCTTGGTTGTGCATATATACTCATTGCTGTTCCTAATGTTAATCTGAAGTCAATGTTAAAAGAAAAGATCGTGAAAAGAATGTGGCAAATTAGATTGCAACATGCCTGCCCTACAATTTTGAAGATGTAAAAGCAGTTATCGTCACCTGTTTTTGTCTGGTTTGAACTTGACAAACAAGTCTTAATTTTTTTTGTGGCACATGGCTAACTGGGGTAGATTTCCACTGAGCAGACTTCAGACAGGCGGCCGGCCAGTAGGGCATTCCAGCCAGTCACCCAATAGTCCCAGCGGGGCGTGCCAGCTGGTCGCCCGATAGTCCTGGTGGGTCATGCCAGATGATTGCTCAATAGTCCCGATAGTCCCAGCGGGGCGTGCCAGCTGGTCGCCCGATAGTCCCGGTGGATCATACCAGCTGATTGCCCGATAGTCCTGGTGGGTCATGCCAGCTGGTCGCCCGATAGTCCTGGTGGGTCATGCCAGCTGGTCGCCCGATAGTCCTGGCGGGTCATGCCAGCTGGTCGCCCGATAGTCCTGGTGGGTCATGCCAGCTGGTCGCCCATTAGTCCTGGTGGGTCATGCCAGCTGATCGCCCGATAGTCCTGGTGGGTCATGCCAGCTGGTCGCCCGATAGTCCTGGTGGGTCATGCCAGCTGGTCGTCCGATAGTCCTGGCGGGTCATGCCAGCTGGTCGCCCGTTAGTCCTGGTGGGTCATGCCAGCTGGTCGCCCGATAGTCCTGGTGGGTCATGCCAGCTGATCGCCCGATAGTCCTGGTGGGTCATACCAGCTGATCACCCGATAGTCCTGGTGGGTCATGCCAGCTGGTTGCCCGATAGTCCTGGCAGGTCATGCCAGCTGGTTGCCCGATAGTCCTGGCGGGGTGTGCACCATTCATTTTGAGGTCCGGGTCTTATTAGCATTTGGCTGGCAGGCTGCAAAGGGGATAAAAGCACCCCAGGGCAACCCAATGGTTCTGGACCACTGCAATATCAGGCCTCTGGGTCGGAAGAAGGTAAGTTGTTGGGGGGGGGGGGGCGGGGGGTAGTGGGGGTGGGGGGTGCAATCTCAGAATGGGGGAGACCCAGAGTGGCAGCAGCCCAGGCTGGTTTTGTGGAGCCTAGCGGAACACTTATGTTCCTCCCGGCCTCACAAAAATAAACACAAACTTACCTCTCGACTCCTCTTCAGTTGGACGCTCTGCCCAGTGCTCTCTTAAAATGGCAAGCGCAGTCCTATGTACCTCAAAAGACCCCAATTAGCATTTTAAATCGACCTACCACTTGACTCAGGTGGGCACTCTGGCTGCCCATCAGTAGGCCTGGGAAAAGATTGCAGCCATCAGAGCGACAGCAGGAACAGGGCAGTAAGTCATTCCCCACCATTTTCGAAGCGCTACTGCCCCATTTCTACCAGGCGGGAGGCCTCAAAATCTATCTCTCTGTGACAGGATTGTACAGTTTTGTTGCTGATCTGTGTACATTAGTTGATGGTATGTACATAAGAGTTATCAGAGAGTGGTATGCAGCAAAGACCAGGGCACCAAATAAAATGTGGCCCTTTTTGTTGCATGAACAATGAAATAGGCGTATAAGATGGAAGCCCTCTGGCTGCTGTTTAACCTAAGTGAATTGGACCTCGGCTAATGACCTGAACTGCAAATAAACGTGGGTTCAGATCAGGTCAGGCAGAGCACACTTCAGGTACACTCCACCTGACTGGCATCCAGGAGCGGGAGCAGAGGACAAGGAAAGGAAGATCAACCCTATTCAGTTTGTAACACTCACACGTAGGAGATGAAGCTGAGAAATGCAGAAGTCAAATGGTAACCAAGTTCATGAAATTCTCATACTGAGCAATTTGCTTGTAGCTGAAGCAGGCAACAAATAGCAAGAATCCTCCCGTGATGTGATCTCCCAAAGGAGTGCTGAAATGCTGAAAAAGAGCAATAAACAGCAGAAAAAAAAATACATTCATTATCGTGCACAAAGTTCAAGTTGGCAAGTCAAAAAACAACAGTTAATTGGGAGTCTCTAAAATGTAATGACTTACCTTTAATTGGTGGAGCTCTGAAGTTGAGTAGTACCATGGAATGACCAAAGGGAACCAATTATTGATAGGAACATGGAAAATCTGTACAGGGAAGATGGAATGCTGAAGGAAATGACTAAGTTACTGTGCCAGGTCCTCTGGAAACCAATATATACAATAACAATTCACAAAGGCATCTCAGTCAGGGCTTGGACAGTAAGTGAAACTAGCAAGTTGATGCCAATTCCCTTTAAAATGCAATATTCCAAACAGGCTGTACTGCTCCCTGATGTTCTCGATGAGGTTATACACCACCACCTGTTCTTCTACTTACAGGACAGGATGTCATTTAATTGCTGAAAAAGGATGTGCACTGGCTGTGCTTGTAGGGAGCACAAATATGTCATTCTCTTCAAGGACACTACAGGGGACCATAATGGAAATAGAGGAGAGCAGAGCTGGAGAATGAACCCAAGCTCATGGTTAGTACCATACTGTTCATATTTCCAAAGCATTGTTTTACATGAGGCATATGCACAACCTATGTAACTCCAAAGAGGCCAGACAATGATTGTGCTACTGTACTCTGATTCATTGAGACTATGCACTGAAAACGTTCTTTCTTTCAGAAATGAAAGCATCCAATATCCCCCAAAAAGGCCACAGAGCACAACAATTTGCCGTACTTACACTGGTGGACTGGTCCCCCAGGAATTTCAAGGCCTGTCATTTTCTAAGCCAATAGAAGTAACTACACACAGCTGACTGTGGCGTATGAATCTTCTCCTGCCATTTATATAAGTTAAAATGGGGGCAAAACGGAGTAAAAATTGCTAATTTAAATAATGATAAAGTGCAAATGTAGGCCAGTGATAGGAATAACAACACAATGTTTTGCTACTTGGCAAAAATGTAAACTGCATTGTGTGTGCATTGAGTGCAATACATAAAGGAATATTTTGCCGTTTTTTTATTTGTTCATGGGATGTGGGTGTCGCTGGCGAGGCTGGCATTTATTGCCCATTCCTAATTGCCCTTGAGAAGGTGGTGGTGAGCCGTCATCTTGAACCGCTGCAATCCGTGTGGTGAAGGTTCTCCCACAGTGCTGTTAGGAAGGGGGTTCCAGGATTTTGACCCAGCGATGATGAAGGAACAGCGATATAATTCCAAGTCGGGATGGTGTGTGACTTGGAGGGGAACGTGCAGGTGGTGTTGTTCCCATGTGCCTGCTGCTCTTGTCCTTCAAGGTGGTAGAGGTCGCGGGCTTGGGAGATGCTGTCGAAGAAGCCTTGGCGAGTTGCTGCAGTGCATCCTGTGGATGGTACACACTGCAGCCACAGTGCGCCGGTGGTGAAGGGAGCGAATGTTTAGGGAGGTGGATGGGGTGCCAATCAAGCGGCCTGCTTTGTCCTTGATGGTGTCGAGCTTCTTGAGTGTTGTTGGAGCTGCACTCATCCAGGCAAGTGGAGAGTATTCCATCACACTCCTGACTTGTGCCTTGTAGATGGTGGAAAGGCTTTGGGGAGTCAGGAGGTGAGTCACTTGCCGCAGAATACCCCGCCTCTGACCTGCTCTTGTAGACACAGTATTTATATGGCTGGTCCAGTCAATGTTTCTGGTCAATGGTGACCCCCAGGATGTTGATGGTGGGGGATTCGGTGATGATAATGCCGTTGAATGTCAAGGGGAGGTGGTTAGACTCTCTCTTGTTAGAGATGGTCATTGCCTGGCACTTGTCTGGCGCGAATGTTACTTGCCTCTTATGAGCCCAAGCCTGGATGTTGTCCAGGTCTTGCTGCATGAGGGCTCGGACTGCTTCATTATCTGAGGGGTTGCGAATTGAACTGAACACTGTGCAATCATCAGCGAATATCCCCATTTCTGACCTTATGATGGAGGGAAGATCATTGATGAAGCAGCTGAAGATGGTTGGGCCTAGGACATTGCCCTGAGGAACTCCTGCAGCAATGTCCTGGGGCTGAGATGATTGGCCTCCAACAACCACTACCATCTTCCTTTGTGCGAGTTATGACTCCAGCCACTGGAGAGTTTTCCCCCGATTGCGATTGATTTCAATTTTACTAGAGCTCCTTGGTACCACACTCGGTCAAATGCTGCCTTGATGTCAAGGGCAGTCACTCTCACCTCACCTCTGGAATTCAGCTCTTTTGTCCATGATTGGACCAAGGCTGTAATGAGGTCTGGAGCCGAGCGGTCCTGGCAGAACCCAAACTGAGCATCGGTGAGCAGGTTATTGGTGAGTAAGTGCCGCTTGATAGCACTGTTGACAACACCTTCCATCACTTTGCTGATGATTGAGAGTAGAGTGATGGGGTGGTAATTGGCTGGATTGGATTTGTCCTGCTTTTTGTGGACAGGACATACCTGGGCAATTTTCCATATTGTCGGGTGGATGCCAGTGTTGTAGCTGTACTGGAACAACTTGGCTAGAGGCGCAGCTCGTTCTGGACCACAAGTCTTCAGTAGTACAGCCTGGATGTTATCGGGGCCCATAGCCTTTGCTGTATCGAGTGCACTCAGCCGTTCCTTGATATCACGTGGAGTGAATCGAATTGGCTGAAGACTGGCTGCTGTGATGGTGGAGATATCGGGAGGAGGCCGGAATGGATCATCGACTCGGCACTTCTCGCTGAAGATGGTTGCAAACGCTTCAGCCTTGTCTTTTGCACTCACGTGCTGGACTTCGCCATCATTGAGGATGGGCATGTTTACAGAGCCTCCTCCTCCCATTAGTTGTTTAATTGTTCACCACCATTCACGACTGGATGTGGCAGGACTGCAGAGCTTTGATCTGATCCGTTGGTTGTGGAATCGCTTATCTCTGGCTACAGCATGTTGCTTCTGCTGTTTAGCATGCATGTAGTCCTGAGTTGTAGCTTCACCAGGATGGCACCTCATTTTTAGGTACGCCTGGTGCTGCTCCTGGCATGCTCTTCTACACTCCTCATTGAATCAGGGTTGATCCCCTGGCTTGTTGGTAATGGTAGAGTGAGGAATATGCCGGGCCATGAGGTAACAGATTGTGCTGGAATACAATTCTGCTGCTGCTGATGGCCCACAGCGCCTCATGGATGCCCAGTTTTGAGCTGTTAGATCTGTTCTGAATCTATCCCATTTAGCACGGTGGTAGTGCCAGACAACACGTTGGATGGTGTCCTCAGTGCGAAGACGGGACTTCATCTCCAAGAGGACTGTGCTGTGGTCACTCCTACCAATACTGTCATGGACAGATGCATTTGTGACAGGTAGATTGGTGAGGACGAGGTCAAGTAAGTTTTTCCCTTGTGTTGGTTCGCTCATCACCTGTCGCAGGCCCAGTCTAGCAGCTATGTCCTTCAGGACTCGGCCAGCTCGGTCAGTAGTGGTGCTACCGAGCCACTCTTGGTGATGGACATTGAAGTCCCCCACCCAGAGTACATTCTGTGCCCTTGCTACCCTCAGTGCTTCCTCCAAGTGGTGTTCAACATGAAGGAGGACTGATTCATCAGCTGAGGGAGGGCGGTAGGTGGTAATCAGCAGAAGGTTTCCTTGCCCTGATGCCATGAGATTTCATGGGGTCCAGAGTCAATGTTGAGGATTCCCAGTGCCACTCCCTCCTGACTGTATATCACTGTACTGCCACCTCTGGTCGGTCAGTCCTGCCGGTGGGACAGGACATACCCAGGGATGGTGATGGAAGAGTCTGGGAGGTATGATTCTGTGAGTACGGCTATGTCAGGCTTTTGCTTGACTAGTCTGTGGGACAGCTCTCCCAATTTTGGCACAAGTCCTCAGATGTTAGTGAGGAGGACTTTGCAGCGTCTACTGGGCTTGGTTTGCCGTTGTCGTGTCAGGTGCCTAGTGGTCCGTTCGGTTTTATTCTTATTATGACTTTTTTTAGTGAGATTTTACAACTGAGTGGCTTTCTAGGCCATTTCAGAGGGCAATTAAGAATCAACCACATTGCTGTGGGTCTGAAGTTACATATAGGCCAGACCGGGTAAGGACGGCGGGTTTCCTTCCACTAAAGGACATTAGTGAACCAGATGGGTTTTTACGACAATCCGGTAGTTTCATAGCCACCATTACTGATGCTAATATTTTAATTCCAGATTTTATTTAATTAATTGAATTTAAATTCCCCAGCTGCCGTGGTAGGATTTGAACTCATGACTCTGGATTATTAGTCCAGGCCTCTGGATTAGTGGTCCAGTGACATAACCACTATGCTTCTGTACCCACCTGTTGCAGATTGAACTTGAAGACAGCATTGAAGCCTTTTGTGACAAAATCTCAGAGGTAAAGGCACTACCATTGAGCCAAGGCTGACAGCAATGCTGCATGTTTTCTCTCTGTCAGTGATGTCAATGGTCACCTCCTCCTTTGATGTCAGAGCTCATCTTGTTCTTGAAGTCTCCCTTTAGTTGTACGCCACCATCTCCTGCAAGCAGAGTGGCAGTGGGTAACTGTGTGCCATTTTGAAGGGTTTTGAAGATGTGTGAAGCAACTTAACATAGTGTACATACTGAGAGGAAGAAGCAGCAAGTGTGGCCAAGAGGAGGAAGTAGTTGTGACGACATGTTGAGTGTGTGAGTCCAAGCAGAACGAGGTGTGTTAAAGTGTCCCAGTGTAAATGCAGAAGCTTGGGAAGTGGAGAAGAGAAGTATTTATAGTGCTGGTGTTATAGGAGCATGTTGCAGTGCTATGTAGAAAGAGAGTAATACCTTGGCAGTCCTGGTGAGGTCATTAAATTTCTCCTTGGAATAATGCTGCTGGCATTGATCTGCTCAACCACCTCTCTCCATTGCAGCTGTCTAATTTGACAGGGCATCCATGGGAGGGAAAAAGAACCTCAACCCTGTTCATAGCTGGCTCCATGAGCACCTCCATGGCTGCATCAGCAAACCGGACAGCCCTGGATGGCATCATGCTGCCTGCTGCTTTGCTACCTTGCTCTCCAATGACTGGGCCCGATAATAACACAGAGGCAGGTTCTGAGCGGGGTGGTGGGGAGGCTATAGTGGGTGCGAAACCCGGAAAATATTTAGATGTGTAGGAATGTCCGATTTCAACATGGATACTTCATTATCATTTTACTTCCGGGTTCCGCGTCTCCGATGCGATCTCAACTCGACTATTTAACAGGCCAATGCAAAGATGGAATTTGGAGGAGTTACATAGATGTTACATAGAATTTACAGCACAGAAACAAGGCCATTTGGCTCAACTGGTCTATGCTGGTGTTTACGCTCACATGAGCTTCCACCCTCCCGACTTCATCTCACCCCATCAGCATATCTTCCTATTCCTTTCCCCCTCATGTACTTATCTAGCTTCCCCCTAAATGCATCTATGCTATTCACCTCAACCACTCCTTGTGATAGCAAGTTCCAAATTCTAACCACTCTCTGGGTAACAATGTTTCTCCTGAATTCCCTAATGGATTTATTAGAGACGATCTTATATTTATGGCCCCTAGTTTTGGACTCCTCCAGAATTGGGAACATCTTCTCTATATCTACCCTATCGAACCCCTTCATAATTTTAAAGACCTCTATCAGGTCACCCTCAGTCTTCTCTTTTCTCGAGAAAAGAGCCCTAGCCTGTTTAATCGTTACTGATAGTTATAACCTCTCAGTTCTGGTATCATCCTTGTAAATCTTTGTTTCACCTTCTCCAGTGCCTCTACATCCTTTTTATAATATGGAGTTGGGAGCTTTTGTACAGGGACAGAAAAATTGGAACATGGAACCAGGACGGTCAAAGGCTGTGCGCCACTTCAGTGACACATCACTTGATGTACTGCTGGGTGTACTGCTAAGGGGCAGGAAGGAGGTAATATTCCCAAGCAATGGAAGAGGAAACCTGCTGCTGTCATTCAAGAAGGCATGGAAAGAGGTGGCTGAGGAGGTCAGCAGCAGGAGCATTGTGCTCTGTACCTGGATCCAATGCAGGAAGCAGTTTAATGACCTAACCAGATCAGGAAAGGTGAGCACAATTACAGATGCACCTACATCCTGTAATGCACCCCCCACACCCAACTCTGTCCTGTCAAGCATACTCCATGACATCACTCTTCACATTCACTTAAGTTTCAAGAGCAACCATCGTTCACTTTCTATGCACTTCCTCACATCTCTATTTATCTAACCACCACTGCCACTCACCCCAATCCTTGTGCATTGTAATACTACCTCAGTCTGATCACCCGATTGTAAACACATGTCCTCAACTGCATGCCAGTGGCACTTGTGATGCATCTGCCTGATAATCACCCTCACCGAGTACACTGCATCCATTGGGTGAATTTGAAAGGTCTGTCGTTCCCCCTTGCAGGAGAAGAGAGCACAAATTACAAGGGAGAGGGAGAGGACCAGAGGTGGCCTGCCACAGATTGTGCAGCTCTGATTGTGCAGAGGAAGGGGCCATGGAGATCAGTGGCACATCTGCGTTCCTGATCATTGGAGGTGGAGAGACAGGTACTTCACTGCTGCCAGGTGACAGAATTAAATATCTCTGACCCACATCTCATACAAGACTAAGTCAAGTTGACTTGATTTCAGCCCCGAGTGAAATATGATCTCCTTAATAATGCTAAATAGCAACTTTTTTACATTCCCATTACTAATTCATATCCGTCTCCTCTCCTCCAGGGCCATCACACGAAAAACAGCAGTCCGTGGCCCTTCCACTCAACGATTCCTCAGAGGAGCTGATTTCTTCTGAGCGAGCACCGTTACAGGACACATGCTTACCAGGCACCAGCGCAGATACGAGTACTTCAGTGGGTTCTCACTTGGTGAGTCACGGTTCACAAGTGAACACGAGCAGAGAGTGGTGGCAGGAACAACTATGGAGAGTCCGCATCAGAGGACGCACTCCTCCCCAAGTTCTGCTCAGCTGGACACAGACGCTGAACCCTGGGGACCATCAATAAAAAGGATAATCATAGAGGGTCAGCAGCAAATTTGAAAGGTACTGGCAGACGTGCCATGCACATTGTCCACAATAGCAGAGAGGATGGAGGAGTCCAGCTCAAGCATTTGTGGATTGATGTCTCAGGCCATTGCGAAGATGTCTTCCATGGATAGAGTGGCCTCCTTCGTGGAACTTCAATCGCGGCACTCCAATCAGTCCCTGCAGGCTTTGGCCATGGCCGTGCAGATTATGGATGCCAACATGTCTACCGCCTTAAACAGGATGACTGCTACCTTATCCGTGGCCATACAATGCGTCACTGATCTGCACCAAGCTGCTCTCCAGCAGAGTGATGGGAGTGATGCGCCCCTGGCCCAGGAGAGAGATGATGGCGAAAGGGGACATGGAAGTGGGAACTCCACTCAAAGCGCTCCCACATCTCACCCGTTGCCCAACCTTCAACCAGTACCTGACATGCTGCCTCCTTTCCCAATTGTCGAGTCTGCCCCTGCACAGGTGCAGGTGGAGCAGTCTTTGGCAGGGCCCTCATGGGCTCCAACACCCAGAGGTCGTCAGCCAACATCATCTCAAAAGTCAGAGCGGGGATCACAGCGGCCTGCCTCTACCTCAGCTGATGCCAGAGGGGTTGCACCACGTAGAAACGATAGGGAAAGGAAGAGAGAAACATTGTAATTCACCAAGGGTATGCACATGGGTGTTTATGAAAATTTTATGTTATTAAGTTTCATTTATTAATTAACTCAAATAAAATTTATTAATTTGCACCACATTCCCATGTTGACCATTTTTATGTGCCGAGTGGCGACTCGCCTTTTCAGTTGATTGGTGATGAGTGTGAAGACATGAATTTACGGGGACCAATTGGTGCATGTGCAATGGGTGGATGGTAGCTTACAGGACTGCTTTGTGTCAGTGGAGGTGGGGGAGGGAGCAGGGAATGTGGTATTTGCTTTGGTCCAGTGTGAGTGACTAACTGAGCCTTAAAGCTATTAGGGCTTCCCTGGCATCCTAAGCAGCAATGTGAGCAGCTGGTCTGGCGTTGGGGGCTCCATTTTCATCTTCCTGCCCTTCCTCCTCCTCCTCCTCGTCCTCCTCCCCTTCTCCATTGGAATCCTCATCAGATTAAGACTGATGAGCAGTTTGTTCCTCCTCCACCTCTAGTCCTCGCTACAACACTGGCATCTAGCCAACAATGTGGAAAATTGCCCAGGTATAATCCTGTCCACAAAAATCAGGACAAATCCAACCCAGCCAATTACCATCCTATCAGCCTACTCTCAATCATCAGCTAAGTAATGGAAGGAGTCTTCAACAATGCTATCAAGCAGCATTACTCACCAATTGTGAGTAATTACAGTAAACGATAGTATTTGGCTGCATGTCCTGTGGAATACTCTCATCATGGAGCATATTACTTTCTCCTTAAAAATGAAGCTGTTTGAAAGAACTGGTGATCATCAGGATGAATCAGGCAAACTTCAGACGCCAATGAGGTGCCCCACGTAGCTCGCCTGTCAGGGCCTTACGAATTTCAGCCTGCATCAAGGCCAAGCGATAAATCCAGGAAGGGAGGAAGGCAATTGGGAGTGAGGCAAGGGTGGAATCGTAGCCGCCATAGTTGTTTTGTACAGTCAAGAAGAATACTCCTGCTTCTTTTGCCTCCACAAAATACCACAAAAAAATCAAGTTTTTGGGCCTATTTGAATGGTCCCTTTAAGGGCCACTGGTTAGGCCGCTCAAGGCCGGAAATGCCAGTCAAAGCATATGTGCACAAGCTCCGACTAGGGCAGACAAATTTAGGAATCCAGGTTTGAAATGAGCGCAGGAAGCTCAGTTCAACATTGAAATGCCTAAAAAAAAAGGTGCCAACCAATTTAGCAGGGGCCCGAACCCATGCAGATTGGGGATGGGCCTTTGCTTTGCTAAAATGGCTATTGTTGCGCTTGTTTTAGACCCCTGTGTGTGGAAGTTAGAACAAGGGTTCCTGAGGAGTCTGTTAATATTTCCAGGAGATTCCTGACACAGAAAAATTGAAAACCACTGTTCTAGAAGATAGCTGTGCTGTCCATTGTCCTATGACTGCATTGTAGCCACCATAAGTGTGAATCTTACAAAAAAATGTTGTACTAAAGTATAATCGTTCCTGTGTTTTTATCGTGTTTCAGTGTTTGCTGAATTCTATGCAAAATTATGTAAACTATGTATTATATACATATATTTATGCTTTAACAGGGTACGGATTTAGTAAGTGTATATTTCACTGCAGTATTGGCAGTTAAAAATGCATGAAAAATTTCCTATTATTATTTGTATTGAAGGCTGCAAAGATTATTTAACACCTTAAGGGTTAAGCATCCAGTTCTTGGTGCAAGATATTTGCATAAGTCTAAATGCATTGTTGAAACTGATACTGCTTTTGTTTAAATTGGGATGCCGGACAGCCCTGAGCACCAGCCCACAGGACAGCTGTTACTTTCAACCTTTACTTATCAGCTACTTAAGGCCTTGAGTTTCTATATTCAGCACCTTCTAAAGACATTTCACAGCTAATTTGATTGTATTTGTTTTTCCATATGTATGTTTGTATCGAACTGTATATATGCATCTGCAGTGACGCTGCTTGCATCATTTACGATTAATTAGTGAAATATTGTCACAGATATTCTAACACTCCAATTTAGCTGACAAAATGTTATTATAGCCCAGAAATTACTGTTGGCAATATTAATGGACCAGTGCTTAAAACATAGATATGGCATTCCTTTGTCTGCTAATTTAGCAGAAGAGTTAACCCATTTAAAATATAGATTAATACCTGTATTAAAATAGCAGACAAAAGGAATATCATACATAGTTGTTGAGTATTTGTTCACTAACACCGCTAACAGTAATTTCTATCGCTTATCCATAAATCAGACAAAAATGCTGCCACCTCACTGCATCAAATCGTAGGTTTAGCACTAAAAGATTACCCAATCTAAGACACTGAAGGAGCTCGGCCAGGCCTGTAATTAATGGTAACGAACTGAAGTCTAAACTCAGAATCACAGCTTCAAACCCCAGCCTTGGCTAAAATTCAGATACTTAGCCAATTCCCGACTGAGCCATGAGGCAAAACATTGTGATCAATTGTATTTGGGTGGGATAAAAGAATTAACACGTTTCAGTCAATTACATCTTGTCCATAGTACATCTGTAATATGAAGGGTTATACCAGGAATGTTAACTTTATTGATGCTAACCGACCTGCTGAGTATTTTTAGCCTTCTCAATTTTAGATTCAGATTTTTTAAATTTGCTGTATGTTCTTTTTATAACTGAAATATGGTCTGAACTGTCTGCTGTTTGGATGAACAACATAAAATTTAACACTGCTATGTGTGTAATATGGGTACCACCCAGACAGCATATACATTCTAGGTCCACTGTACAATAGATGGCATCATTTGAACAAAAGACAAGTATCATTTATACCTGCCAGTCTTTGAACATGAACCCTGAGGTTTGTGTCCGCAATTTCCTATACCTGCCTTTAAGTTAAGCTTGCTGGAACTTTCAACTTCACCGGGGGCATAAAACGGGGGATATCGGATTAGCTACCAGTGATACGCCCTGCTCGATTTTCCTTTCCAATAGAAAGGGCGGCTGCTCCGATATTACCCATAGTCGAAAGTTAAAATTACCCCGACTGTTTGATATTAGCGTCCGAAGGCTTAATGCATTTGTAGGAAATTTCTTTGTCTGCTGCTTTAACAGAAGCATTACCCATTTAAATTGAATAGCAAACAAAAGAATTTTCCAGTGAACATTTGGACATGAATATCATACATCATAATTTCAAGGTCACAATGTGATTGCTTATCTTGGCTATGTCGTGAAAGATAGGAACTGAGCAGGGCATTTCGCCACAGGCAACGAGCAGATTAGGAGACAATGACCTCCTCCCTTGACAGCACTTCTTCACCTCTTACTGACCATATCATGAATACCATTAGTGGTCTAAGTCTAGGTCATTAGTTGATTCAGTGGGAGAATTGTGTGTGGTATTGGGAACAAAAAATCAAAGGCCTTAAAAATGGAGGAGACAATAAAATAGATTCAGTTTAATACTGCATTTATATTACACTATTTTGGGCCTCGATATTGACAGAGAAAGGCCTGACTGTGACTATGGCACTATAATATAAATGTGGCTCCAGCAGTACAAAGAGCCATTTGAAGAGATAATTTCTCCCTGTGCAACTGGAGGCAAAGTGCCACCACTGGAATACATAAATAGCTGGTGGAAGTCATAGGGGTGATTCTGAGATCTGGCACTTCCAACGTGGAGTGACACTCACAGGGAGCACATCTCGGGACATCACTGGCACACAGCCCATGATTTTCTATCCATTAAAATGAATGACATAAAATAGTGGGTAGTGTGACCATCATTCACTGAGTTGCCCTCTCTGCAAGTACTGTTTCCCCACTGAGAACGCCGGAGCACAGAATCATCTCTCATATGCTGCCATTTTGTTCTGGCAAAAATCTTCTCAAAATCCATTTTTTCAACCAAGCTCTCCTAACTCTCACACCATGAGTTGGCATCTGTCCCTTTATTCCTTTTACTTACTTCTTTTTCTTCTTCCTCCCCCGCCCCATGTAAAGCTCCTTGGGATGCTTTATATGGCACTATATAAATGCAAGTTGTTGCTAATGCTGTTGAAGATTTCTAATAAGAACATGAGAAGTAGGAACAGGAGTAGGCCATACGACCCCTCGAGCCTGCTCTGCCATTCAATAAGATCATTGCTGATCTTCGACCTCAACTCCACTTTCCCGCCAGATCCCCATATCCCTTGATTCCTCCTGGAGTCCAAAAATCTATCGATCTGAGTCTTGAATATACTCAACGACTGAGCATCCACAGCCCCCTGGGGTAGAGAATTCCATAGATTCACAACCCTCTAAGTGAAGAAATTTTTCCTCATCTCGGTCCTAAATGGCCGACCCCTTATCTACGACCCCGAGTTCTAAATTCTCCAGCCAGGGGAATCAGCCTCTCAGCAACTACCCTATCAAGCCCTTTCGATGAGATCACCTCCTAAACTCCAGAGAATATAGGCCATTCTACTCAATCTCTCCTCATAGGACAAACCTACCATCCCAAGAATCAATCTAGTGAACCTCCTCTAAGGCAAGTATATCCTTCCTTAGGTAAGGAGACCAAAACTGTACAGAGTACTCTGGGTTTGGTCTCACCAGAGCCCTATATAATGGCAGCAAGACCTCCTTACTCTTATACTCCAACCCCCTTGCAATAAAGGCTAACATACCATTTGCCTTCCTAATTGCTTGCTGTACCCGCTGTAATAGTGCAGGGTTCAGCATGCCTGAGAAAATACTACCTATATCAAGAACCTACCTTCTGGCATTAAAAGGATTAGTTCTTGGGACTCCCCTATGCCTACATTTTATGACAAATCTTGTCTGAACTCATAAAATTTGGCATGGAGTCCCATTTTTTTCATTTAATATTTATACTGCGTGCCCACATGGTACCCTTGTGCAGCCTTAGTAATGTGCCCATAAGTGCCCGCTGGAAAATCGGGCATACTGTGAATTGGGCACTACTTTGCATGCCCAGTTTTATGAACAACTTCTACTGCATGCAAGACCCAACCAGCGGCAATGAACCTTTGCCAAGTCAGGGCCTGACATTTAAACTGCTACATGTAAATGACAGCGTCCCAGGCAGCAACACAATCGGCAGAGAGTTGCCTAGGCAAGTGTATGAAAACTATGGAATTTCATGCAGATTGTTTTTTGGACCGATACAGAATATCGAGGGGCAGCTGCAACAGCTCTTTTGTTCCTGACATAAACTCAAGCTCTTATAGTGCTGGTCCAGCCATAATCGTGTACATCATTGACTACTATGTTGTGGTGGGGATAGGCTCTGGCGTGCAATGGGCCATAGTCTTCCAAGTGCTGATCTGGTTCTGGAATATACTGAATCCAAGAGGAACAGATGGGGATTCTCTGAGCTTTGCCAAACAGCAGTAATCTATCACTGGCTGGTGATAAGCAGGACCACTGGAAAACTGTGGCAAAATTCATAGAGATTTTCCCTCATTTCTTGCAGAGAAATTCTGGTCTATTGTGACTAGGTAATGGTATTGTCTGATCCTAAATCTGATTGTTACACTGATTTATTGAAGATGAAATTGTTTTAAAATTGTTTATTAATCTCTCCCTCCCTTACCGTTCACAAATCCACTCTTATTTCACCCCTTCCCCAGGTTCACACTGATACTCTTATCCATCTCCCCTCCTCTCACCCTTTAGTTCAGGGAGTCAGTCTTGGCCGATTTGCTCCCCATCAGTACTTCCAGCTCCTACTTCATGTTGTTATTGCTGCACGGTCTAAGCAGGAAGCCATAATCTAGCAAAACTGTCACATGACAAGGAATTCCTATCTGTAACATGTGACAATGTTCAATCATCCAGTGAAGGCATAGTAATAGCATCAGGTAGGAACTGGGAGTCACAGTGGAGGATCAATTTGGGGTGAGCACAATTTTTGTGGATTCCACAAGGGAAGCTTGGCTATGATTATCTACTGGTTATAAGCTTTGTATAATACTGGAATTGCCAATAGCAACAAGTAATCAATCCATCACTAGCTCGTTA
This sequence comes from Heptranchias perlo, assembly GCF_035084215.1. Classification (NCBI taxonomy): domain Eukaryota; kingdom Metazoa; phylum Chordata; class Chondrichthyes; order Hexanchiformes; family Hexanchidae; genus Heptranchias; species Heptranchias perlo. The sequence continues at coordinate 48,684,541 of NC_090335.1, forward strand.
TATGCAGCGACATTGAAAAACTGTGATAGAAGTTGCAGGGATTTTCCCTCATGGAGAAATTGTGGAGAAAACTTTTTTGAGGACTCCAACTCTTCCACCTGTTCTTCTAGTCACGATGTAGAGAGTGTTGAAGATGGGCAACAGTAATTTTAAGTAACAGAAATTTAAGTTACACGAAAAGATGAAGGAAGATGGTTTAGGTTCTTTGGAAAGGGGGAGACTTCGAGATGGTCTAATTGAAGTTTTCAAGGTTATGAAGGCAGTTGGCAAAACTGATCCAGGCAAATTGTGCTCTATGGTAAAAGATTCAAATACTGTGGCACAAATTAAAAGTTAGCATTTCACGAATAAAAAGGGAGTCAGATGGAATATTTTTGATGAGTGGGTATAGGGTTGTGGTATTACCAGAGGAGGCCACTTAAGAGGACATATTAATTAGGTTCAAGAAACAATTGTTTCTGGAGAGAGAAGATATTGATGGGATATGGTGGGAAGACAGGTAGATGGGATTAATCTATGGAAAAGGGATGAGCTTGTTCAGACCTAAAAATTGCCCCTGTTCCTAAGAATGTTTTATCTTCTTAACTTCCCCATTTTTTTGTCCTACATAGTTTGAATGTGATTACCAAGCTAAGGAGTTAAATGGCTGCAACCAAAAATATCTCAGTCTCCTTATAGCGTAAACAAGTAACATCATGCTCAATCTTTCTTGATAGAATTATTGACCTGGCCTTGTCAGAGTTCTGTAGATTTACTGATGTGCATTCTGTAATCCTGTATATATTCAAGTATGAATCCATTTTGAGAATAAACAGCAATACTATGAGATAGGGAGATAGATTTATCAACACCAGGAAGCCAAATGTGAGGAATCTTTACAAATTGACACATGCGTCAAGATTAATTTAAGAAAAGAAATTGATTGCAGGTGGTGGAAAGAAAAAAAATATTTTCTTCTCAGCCTCTGTCAGCTACACTCACCATGTATATATATATATATATATATATAAATTCAAACTAACGTCTATTTAGCATGAAAGTACAGAAAAGTATGCCAGAAAGGCTGTTTGTCAATTTCATTACAGTATTTGGGGTCTGAAGTAATTAGGTTTAATCATAAACAGAACTGACTTTGCTCTCAAGGTTTACACATGAATACGTGCTACCATTAACTATAGTAATAGTTTGTACTTAATATGGTGAAAGATGATAAATTTTTATTATTAAGGTACCACAGTGAAGGGCCAAGTCTCATAGTACAGAATACCACCAAAATTGAAAAAAGAGAAAACAAGTTAAATCAAGATGTACTGATTAGATGACACCATGCTTGGGTTTTAAAAGCCTGGAAACTGTAGGAGAAAGCTTGGATTAAGGGAATAAGAAGCTCCACAGATTTGAAGCCCTGTGAAAGAATGGGGGTAATCACCTGCCCATTATAGAAAGCACCTGATTTTCATCTCATTGATTTTAACAGGACAAAAATTGTGTGGGTTCTACAATGGGCAGGTGCTCCGGTCCGCTGGATTACTACCCAGGCAGTTAAGGTGACAATTTACTCCAATGAGTTAAAGTAAGAGACAGTGGGGTCTATTTTGACCTATGGGTGGCCAACTAGTGATTTTGAGGCCCTGGTCTCATTTACATTGCAGGGCGTAAAACAGGCACCCTGACGCAGCTCGCCAGATTCGGTAATGGAAAACAGGCCAGAGCTGCTGCCAAGAAGGTAAGTCACTGATGAGGGTCCCAGGGAAATTATGTTTGTGGGCCTCGGTGATGCACTCCTGCTCCTTTGAGGCCCACAAAAATAATTCAAGATTTATTTTTGAGTTGCTGGACCTCATCTCTTCCATCGCCCGTGGAACTGTGCAGGTTCCAACTGGTTCCTACCTAAAATGGTAATCGGGCACCTATTTACATCCGAGGACCCATATTTCCAAATTAAAAGGGGTCTATCACCTGAAACAGGTGGGTGCTTTGGACACCCAGAGGTAGACCCTTTTAAAATGGTCCTGGCTGCATCACTGGTGTTAACGAGGCAATAAGGCTACCGACCCCATTTTGAGACCAATATACATATGAACAGAGGATAAATTTGTCAACAGATTTTCTTCACCATTTTCTCCCAATTGAAGACAGTGGGACCAAAATTCCTCAGCTGTTCTGGAGAATTCCTGTTGTAACTTTGCTGGGAGTCTGCAGGAAGGATCACACACTCAACCAGGACCTGGATGTACTAGTCCTGATGGTGTGGTGAAGTTTCTAGGATGGCCTGGGCTCCTGCAAAGTCGCTTTTACCAATATGACAGTGCTCATAACGCAGGCGCACATCGGATGCCAGAAATTACGCCGCAAAAGCGATCCTTTTTACCTCCATTTTCTGCAGGAATCTTTATCATTCCTCGTCTAACTGTGTATTTTTTATATGTCTTTTGTATCAAACATTTTTGCTATGAAATTTGTTGCTAGTGATAGATAAAACATTTGTTATACTCCAAATCACAAAAGGCTGTGATGGAGTTTACTGCCTTTGGAGTTCATTGATTCATCATGTTCCTCATTCCGTCCTTGCCTTGGTTTAATCCTGCAAAGTCTGCATTCTGTACTGCTGTGGAGCATGGCTGGAAGCTAAGTATAGCATTGCTGTGGTAAAGAAAATGCAACTTCAGTTGATTTAAAATTGACCGTCCTGGCACCAGCTCTAGCTTTTCTGTCACTCTGTGCCACATTCACTGAAGCCAGATCCTTTATGCAAATCTTTCATCTTTAAAACTGAAACATTAGGTTGGCCACATGAGGTCACTTTTTTTATACTAAGTGGCATAACAACAGAATCCAACTGGAAACAATAATGTCTCACAAATTGGACCCAGATACTTTGTGGGAGTTGGAGAAATTGTACTGGGATACCAATTAACCTCGGGATCCCATGTGTCTGTACAGTTTACACGTGTCAGACAAACTACTCATCAGTGATTGTGTAATGAAGCCTGAGCAAAAACACAAGGAAGAGTATTTAAAGTATAGAATATAAGCCCATTCACTGAAGAACACATCTGATTCTTTTTTCTCACACTAAATCCTTATTAAGAGAATATTAAGTGCATTTTAGCTGCACTGTGACCCAATAGACGAAGATTTTTCCACCTTAAAGTTTATGTTTCAAAGGTGTAGTTTCTTTCGTCCAGTAAGTTTGCTTTGGTCCCCAAAGTTTACTGTGCTACTCTGTGCTCTTCTTCTTTGTGTATATGTATTGGTGAAATAACAAGAGTACAGCTAGTGGCAACTGTAACAAGGTCAGATGACTCAAAACATTTGGCCCCTTTGGTTGTTGGGAGCACAGAATCTGAAACAGTACTGAGGCACCAAAAGGAAGTCTGAAATTTGCCTACTGCATGCTCCAGCAATTTTAGTTCAGTTAATGGTGATTAAATCTGTACTCAAATCTGCAGGCAAGGGACAAAGCGCTGAGCAACAATAGTGGCAGAGAGTACATAAGCAGGAGAAACTGTGTGTCAAGCTCTGTTGCTGCTACTTGGTGTGGACTTTTTGGATTAATACAGAATAGTACGGTGCAACTGCTGTAACTTTCTGTTCCAAGCAGGTTATTCTTTTTAAAAGAAAATGCACAAAGTTTGAATCAAAGTGAGGGTGACAATTCATGTTAAGAACAAGTTGTTTGTTGGGAAATTTGACCCTTGGGGCCCGATATTAGGAGGGAGGGGGGGTCGACTGGGCGCATGGGTAATGCGCCCAGTGAAATCGGTGGGTTCCCCACGCGATCGTAAGTAAATTGAAGCCACGTACCTTGGCTTCTGGGTTTCGCGCTGGAAACCTGCGCAGCGGGCGGACTGTGCACCCACATCATAGGCTGTCAGCTGGAGGAGCCCTATTTAAAGGGGCAGTCCTCCACTGACTGATGCTGCAGAAAAGAGGCAAAATTACAGCATGGAGCAGCCCAGGGGGAAGGCTGCTCCCAGGTTTAATGATGCCTCACTCCAGGTCTTACTGGATGGGGTGAGGAGGAGGAGGAGGAGGAGGAGGAGGGAGATCTTCCACCTGGCGGATGGGAGGAAGTGGCCTGCCTCTGCCACCAAGAAGGCCTGGCTCGAGGTGGCAGAGGAGGTCACCTGCACCACCAACATATCGCCCACCTGCATACAGTGCAGGAGGCGCTTCAATGACATAAGTAGGTCAGCCGAAGTGAGTACTCTTACTCATTCCCCTACACTCCGTCTGCCACATCACCGCCCCCGCCCCACATCTCCTTCTGCACAGCCAACACTACTCTATCACATCACTCCTCACACCCACTGAACCCTTATCCTCATCTTACCTGCACTTCCTCACCTCCCCAGTACTCATCTCACCACTACCACTCAAACCAATCCTCATACAATCTCATGGCTCTGTCTCATACTCACCCTCTTATGCATCTCTTTAACGATCAGCTTCACCCAACCTGCCACTACCTGTGCTGCAGCCACAGGGCATGCATCACATATGTGCAGTAGGAAGCGTAAGGCAAACGTGTCGTGAGCATGAAGGGGATGCACAAGGGTGTTTGAGGGTTTGTCATGGTTTTTACTTATATTTGATTTCTGATCAACTCACATTACATATTATATCATCACCACTACTGCCACGTCTTGGCCATTCTTGACTGGCTTGTGCAATAATGCCCTTTCATGAGGTTCTCCATGAACACCCTTGATGCCACTCATTGGGTCACCCTACAGTGGGTGTATGTGTAGTTGCACGACTACTTTGTGCAGGTGCCTGTTACGCAGCACTGTGTTGTGTAGCTCCACGTGGCGGAGGTGGACAGCGTGTCTGGCGAGGCTGGTGATGTTGCTTGTCCTCCAATGAAGTGATGAACACAGCTATGGAACCCCCCCCCCCCCCACCTCCATCCTGATGGTGTGAGTGTGAGGGGGTCCACAAAGTAGGTAAATGTGTTTGGACAGCAGAGTTTAGGGTATGATTTAATAATTTTGAGTGTGGAGACAACGGTGTGGCAGGCAAAACTTTTTCTGAGGTGACAGAGTGCCCTGCTGCAACGAATGAGGTATTCCCCCCAACTGTCAAGGAATCCTCTGCATCTCCCATTGGCTGCTGACTGAAACACATCTGCAACAACAGGGAGTGTTTCCCACAGCATGGGAAACACACTGAGGAGAGTCCAAAATCATATCCCTGCTAAAATCTCTTCCTAATGAGGTCTGTCAACAACCTCAAGTACCTCTCTAACTATCTAAACTGTCATCCCGCCGGCTTTAATTGCCGGTGGGAGTCCTGCATGTGGGGGCTGCGCGCACACTGATTTGCGTCATTGGGGAACCCGGGTTGGAGCCGGGCTCCGGACCCGCTCCGGGATTCCCCAATTTTAGGAACCCCCCCGCCATGAACTCACCTGCTCGGCCATCATAAAATTGACCCTTGGTGTCACCTTGGCTCAATAGGGAGCACTCTTGTCTCTGAATGAGAAGGTTGTAGGTTTAAGCTCCACTCCAGGAGTTGAGCAGATGGGAGTGAATTTCCGTAGGGCTTCTCGCACTTGTCTGCTGTAACTTAGGCCAAAGTAGGAGAATCTCAGCAGAAATGCACTCCTTTAATCTAGGCTGATAGTGTATAACCTGAAACCTTAAGCAACTAGCAAACCCAAGGAACCTTATACCCTGTTCAGAGAAATTAAATGTTTATACAGACTAGCAGAATTGATCTGTACCTAAATCCTATTTAACTGCTTGTAGAACCAGCCTTACCATGATGTAGGTCATTGTACCATGCATGGGCTTTCAAAATATGAGGCTTCTATCTGGATGACTCAGTTGTGCTCTATTTTCCCCTCTAAGGACCTCAACTGCAAGATATTTTTCAACAATGCTACAAATCCTCACTTGCTCAGTAGTAGCACTCTTGCATCTAAACCAGAAAGTTTTGGGGTCAAACCTCATTCCAGGACTTAAGACATAATATAGACTGACACTTTAGTGCAGTACTGAGTGAGTGCTGCATTATCAGAGGTGCCTTCTTTCTGATGTAATGTTAAACTAATCTGCCTGTTCAAGTGGATGTAAGGAGAACAGGAAAGTATTCTGCCTCATTCCTCGTTCATCCAGCACTAGCAAAACCAGATAACTGGGCATTTATCTCATTTGCTGTTCGTGAGACCTTGATGTGTGCAAATTGGCTGCTGTGCTTACCGACAAAACAAGGGTGACTGCAATTCCAATGTGAGATGTCCTGGGAACATGAAATGAGACACATAAATGCAAGTTCTTTCTAGAGTTCACAAAAGAAATTATTGTGTTCTGTAAACAGCATGGTGAAGAATTCAGAGACATGCATGGAGGCACAGACAGACTCCTGCCATTAGAAGCACAGGACACTGGAATATAGCATCGGACTTAAATTGAATGATAAGTCATCTCAGATTGTGTTTTAATTATTCAGTCCACCTTGTCCAGTTTTATCAGGAAATAAAACATATTAAAAGATTTTAAACTAATAATGCTGCATAATGGACTTAGCCTAGAGATTCCTCCTTACAACCACAACTTTGCTAAACATTGTTTTTGAGAAATAACAATTAGAGTCACCATTTTGGATTGATATTTAAATTACATCAGCAAAGCAAGTTTTGATGATCTCCTGAATAGGGAATTTAATCTGGTTACGTTCGTTTTACAAGTTATTTAGTGGCTGTTTAATGTGTAAAAGTGTAACTGTCAGTATCGGTGTGTATCATTGTACGTAGTTAGAATCTGCAAGCTTTGCTCATGCAGGCAAGACGCAGGGTCAAAAAATTCCTGGGCCGAAGGTTGGGGAGGGGGCACAGCAGCAGCATTGGGGTGGGCAGGTCAGAATTTGAGGTGGGACCCAGTTCCACTCCCCCCTCCCCCTTTCATCAAAGTCATCGCATTCTGCCAGATGTGGGATGGTGACACCAGATGCTTCCACCCGTCTTCATACAGATGTTATCAGAAGAGGCAGGACTGGTGGGATGACGTCAGCTGTCCAAAATCTTGCCAGTTTCACCTTCGGTGGTTCTAAAAGAGGTGGCTGCAGTGATAGTGATCGTCTGTGATTGGTCGTGATCGTCCAAAATTCCCTAGATTCTAGAACAGTCCTAATGGATTGAAAGATAGCAAATGTAACCCAGTTAGTCAAGAAAGGAGGAAGAGAGAAAACAGGGAACTACAGCCCAGTTAGCCTGACATCAGTCGTCAGGAAAATACGGAAATCTATTATTAAGAAAGTGGTAACAGGGAACTTAGAAAATCATAATATGATTAGGCAGAGTCAACATGATTTTATGAAAGGGAAATCGTGTTTGACAAATTTATTAGAGTTTTTTTGAGGATGTAGCTAGCAGGGTAGATAAAGGGGAATGAGTAGATGTGATATATTTGGATTTTCAAAAGGCATTCAATAAGGTGCCACATGAAAGGTTGTTATGCAAGATAAGGGCTCATGGGTTGGGGGTAATATATTAGCATTGGTTAACAGACAGAAAACAGAGTAGGGATAAACAGGTCATTTTCATGGTGACAGGCTGTAATTAGTGGGGTGCCGCAAGGATCAGTGCTTGGTCCTCAGTTATTTACAATCTATATTAATGACTTAGATGAAGGGACCGAGTGTAATGTATCCAAGTTTGCTGACGATACGAAGCTAGGTGGGAAAGTAAGCTGTGAGGATACAAAGAGTCTGCAAAGGGATATAGACAGGTTAAGCGAGTGGGCAAGAAACATAGAAAATAGGAGCAGGAGTAGGCCATTCGGCCCTTCGAGCCTGCTCCGCCATTCAATATGATCATGGCTGATCCTCTATCTCAATACCATATTCCCGCTCTCTCCCCATGCCCCTAGATGCCTTTTGTGTCTAGGAATCTATCTAGCTCCTTCTTAAATATATTCAGTGACTTGATCTCCACAGCCTTCTGTGGTTGGGAATTCCATAGGTTCACCACCCTCTGAGTGAAGAAATTTCTCGTCATCTCAATCCTAAATGTCCTACCCCGTATCCTGAGACTGTGACCCCTCGTTCTGGACCCCCCCAGCCAGAGGAAACATCCTCCCTGCATCCTGTCTGTCTAGCCCTGTCAGAATTTTATATGTTTCAATGAGATTCCTTCTCATTCTTCTTAACGCGAGTGAATAAAGGCTGAGTCGACCCAATCTCTCCTCACATTTCCCCACATTATACTCCATCTGCCACCTCATGGGGAAATGTGAGGTTATTCACTTTGGTAGGGAGAATAGAAAAACAGAATATTTTTTAAATGGTGAGCAACTATTAAATGTTGGTGTTCAGAAAGATCTGGGTGTCCTCATACAAGAAACACAAAAAGTTAGCATATAGGTACAGCAAGCAATTAGGAAGACAAATGCCATGTTGGCCTTTATTGCAAGGGGTTTGGAGTACAAGAGTAAGGAAGTCTTACTACAATTGTACAGGGCTTTGGTGAGACCAACCTGGAGAATTGTGTGCAATTTTGGTCTCCTTAGAGGCGGTGCAACGAAGGCTCATTAGATTAATTCCTGGGATGAGAGGGTTGTCCTATGAGGAGAGATTGAGTAGAATGGGCCTATACTCTCTGGAGTTTAGAAGAATAAGAGGTGATCTCATTGAAACATATAAGATTCTATGGGGGCTTGACAGGGTAGATGCTGAGAGGTTGCATCCCCTGGCTGGTAAGTGTAAAACTAGGGGGCATAGTCTCAGGATAAGGGGTTGGCCATTTAAGACTGAGATGTGGAGGAATTTTTTCACTCGGGGGGGGTTGTGAATCTTTGGAATTCTCTACCCCGGAGGGCTGTGGATGCTCAGTCATTGAGTATATTCAAGGCTGAGATAGATAGATTTTTGGACTCTAGGGGAATCAAGGGATATGGGGATCGGGTGGGAAAGTAGAGTTGAGGACAAAGATCAGTCATGATCTTATTGAATGACGGAGCAGGCTGGAGGGACCGTATGGCCTACTCCTGCTCCTATTTATTATGTTCAGTGCCTCAGCTGTGCAATCAACAGCCATTAGGAAAGCAGCAACTTTGAATGACTGTGTTTTAAAAAATATTTCCTAGCATCTTCAGTTGGAATTGCAGCAAGGTACTGCTTGGAAGTGTCTACCCCTCCCTCAGAATTTGGAATGGGGTCAGGGTCTAGCAGACTAGCAGCCAGACATCCCAGCCCGTTGTACTTTGCATTTTGTCAAGATCAGGGGCAAAAAAAAAATCTTGTTTGTACCACGTATCCAGGCTGGAGTCTTTTAACTATTTATTTTGCTAAGAGTTTTTGATGCAACTCACTAGGGGCAGAGGTACCAGGACTACTGCTCCATGGGCACTGCACGGGCTTGTACCACAGTGAACCGACCTTAAGCTATAATAAACTATCGGGTTCCTGGCACACAGCATACGGCTCTGGAAATATGCAGAGGTCATTGGTGGAATATCCAGCACCAGAAGCTTTTAAAGGGCGATTGGCGCCAAATTTACAAACGAGATAAAGCAGTACTATTTTAAGATGTCCCTTTAGAGGTGCTTCCTTGACACAAAATGCACTTTCATGCAATTTGTGTCATCACATCACACCGTTTAGAAAGCACAGAGAAAAGATTTGTCAAATGCATAAGGTGACTGTGCCCCTTTAAGGAACTATGTTTCTAGCAACAAGGAGTAAAGGATTTTATAATTAACCAGAGGCCAATAGGCTAACTGTTTAATTCGAAGTTAATAATAAAGGTTTACTGATTATCAAGTGATAGTAACCTTGAAAACATTTATGGAAATCTACTCAAGTGCACACTAGGCAATTGAAGGTGATCAAAAGCATTCACTTCTCCCCATGAAAGCTGATTAATGTGAGCCATTTATTTCGGTTGCTGAAGTGAGCCCTTTCGTAGATTGGATATTTATCACTCAGAGCAAACTGCTCCCCTGGATTCTCTGCTGTGCTTGGTGTGATTAATAATTTGGTCGTAAAGCGTTGGTTGAGGGATAAATGTTGGCCAGGACACTGGGAGAACTCCCCTGCTCTTTTCAAACTAGTGCCATGGGATCTATTACACCCACCTGAGAGGGAAGACGGGGCCTCGGTTTAACATCTCATCCAAAAGGCAACACCTCTAATGGTGCAGCACTCCCTCAGTACTGCACTGAAGCATCAGCCTAGACTATGTGCTCATGTTTTTGGAATGAAGCTTGAACCCACAAACTTCTGACTCAGAGGCTAGTGTACTACCACTGAACCAAGTGACACCTAATATCCATGAACATTTCATTCATCCAAATAGAGGCAGACAAATTTGTAATGAAATGGACATGACACAATACACCATATGACATATTTCCCATTATTTGTGGCACCAGGGACACTGGTTGCAGCAGTGGAGGGTTTAGATTTTAAACAGCCATCTTGCACTACACTAAAAGTTTTCTTCTTCTGCCCAGGCCACCGGCACAGCTATGGTGCTGTAGGTGCCGTAAACATTAAGCATTCCCCCCCCCCACCTCCACCACCGGCTGCGGCAAGAAACCTGATAGTAGCTGAAACATCACCGAGAACCCAGCAGAATTATGATAATAACCCCGATCCATGGAAACCAGCCGGGGTCAGGTGTGCAGGCATGGGGCGGGCAGAAGTCTGGTCCTTTCAAAGTTGTGCCACTAGAGGGACCAAGCAAAAAAAGCTGCCCGGAGATTACATTTTTTTTACACAATTTTTGGTGCAATGACAATTTTCTAAATCCACTTTACCGAATGTCTTATATCAAAAGCTAGAGCCGGCACTGAATAAGAGAGATGGATGGACAGATAATCTGAAGTTTCTCTTGATTGCCTTTGTGATTAGAAAGACATTTTGCACAATTCTCTCACAGGGGATAAATTGGGTGTGGTAGAGTCTGCGATAGGATAGATTTTACAGAGTTTGTGGAAGGAGCAGACTAATTAGGCCAAATAGTCCTTCCTTGTTTATGGGCGAAGTTAGGGGTGTGCAACCTGTGCAATTGCACAGGGGCCCGAGCCAGCCAGGGGCCCTGAGTGGAACCAGTGAAAGGACACCTACGCTCCATGGGACACACTGACATGCAATATTGCACCGAGCATAATCAGTAGGGTTATTTCATTTGTCTTCTGGTTCTTTGTCATTTTATATTAAATAGGCAGCCCGCCTTTCTTTTGTTTAAAAAAAACATTTGCCTCGGATAAAGGAAACGGAATCACAAGCACTCGTTCCCAGTGGCAGAAGTTAGCAGGAGTCTGTCCCCAGCGGGAGCCCCAGTCTTTCAGTCCTGGTCAAATATTAGGCACTGATTCTGGAAACAGATGTTCACTAGGGCTGCTATACAATGTTGCTAGTGAGTGTAGGGGTCTGACTCTGGGGTCCTATAAAATGAAAGGGCAAAGAGGGAGTGGAATTAAGTCAGTAAAAGAAATCAGAATAGAGAGAGAGAGAGAGAAAATGAAAAGGAGTACAATCTCCTCGCACCTTGAGGTCAGGGTGCAATCCTCTGTCACCCTGGGATCAGGGTACAGTTCCCTCTCCCCTTGGGTAAAGGGGGTGTGGTCCTGAGAGAATGAGAGACAGACGGTGAGAGTAAGTGCAAGAGAATGAGTGACCTTGAGAGTGAGTGAGAGCGAATGAGGAAATGAGTGAGTGTGAGAATAAGTGAGAGTGAATGAGAGTGTGAGTAAGTGAATATTAAGATAAATTGTATCTCAGAAAATTCCCACCTTTCACGTTACTGAGTGAGTGTGTAAGAGAGTGAGTATGAGATTGAGTGAGTGAGGAAAATTTTGATTGAGTGAGAAATTGAGTGAAAGACTGAGTGAGGGAGTGAGAGATTGAGAGTGTGAGAGAGTAAGACTGAATGAGGGAATATGTGTATGTGAGCGTAAAAGGATATGTGAGAGAATGAGCTACTGAGTGAGAGTGAGTGAATGTAAGAATGGAATATAAGAGTGACTATGAGTGAGAGAGTTTGAATGAATGAATGAGTGAGAGTGTGAGTGAGTGTGCTCCAGAACTAGCCATGTCTCAAGCCAAGCTGTTCCAGTACAGCTACAACACTGGCATCGACCCAACTAAGTGGAAAATTGCCCTGGTAAGTCTTGTCCACAAAAAGCAGGACAAATCCAATCCAGCCAATTACCACCCCATCAGTCTACTTTCAATCATCAGCAAAATGATGGAAGGTGTCATCAACAGTGCTATCAAGCAGCACTTACTCACCAATAACCTACTCACTAATGCTTAGTTTGGGTTCCGCCAGGACCACTCGGCTCCAGACCTCATTACATCCTTGGTCCAAACATGGACAAAAGAGCTGAGGTGAAGTGAGAATGACTGCCCTCAAGGGCAATTAGGGATGGGCAATAAATGCTGGCCTTGCCAGCAACGCCCACATCCCATGAACGAATAAAAAAAAGATATCAAGGCAGCATTTGACCGAGTGTGACATCAAGGACCCCAAGTCAAATTGAAATCAATGGGAATCAGGGGGAAAACGCTCCAGTGACTGGAGTAATACCGAGCAGAAAGGAAGGTGATAATGGTTGTTGGAGGCCCGTCATCTCAACCCCAGGACATCGCTGCAGGAGTTCCTCAGGGCAGTGTCCTCGGCCCAACCATCTTCAGCTGCTTCATCAATGACTTTCCCTCCATCATAAGATCAGAAGTGGGGATGTTTGCTGATGATTGCACAGTGTTCAGTTCCATTCGCAAACCCTCAGATAATGAAGCATTTTGTGCCCCCATGCAGCAAGACCTGGACAACATCCAGGCTTAGGCTGATAAGTGGCAAGTAACATTTGCTCCACACAAGTGCCAGGCAATGACCATCTCCAACAAGAGAGAGTCTAACCACCTCCCCTTGACAGTCAACGGCATTACCATCACCGAATCCCCCAAAATCAACATCCTGGGGGTTACCATTGACCAGAAACTTAACTGGACCAGCCACATAAATAAAGAGCAGCATCAGAGGCTGGGTATTCTGCGGCGAGTGACTCATCCCCTGACTCCCCAAAGCCTTTCCACCATCTACAAGACACAAATCAGGAGTGTGATGGAATACTTTCCATTTGCCTGGATGAGTGCAGCTCCAACAACACTTAAGAAGCTTGACACCATCCAGGACAAAGCAGCCCGCTTGGCACCCCATCTTTGACCTTAAGCATTCACTCTCTCCACCACTGGTGCACAGTGGCTGCAGTGTGTACCATCTACAAAACACACTGCAGCAACTCGCCAAGGCTTCTTCGATAGCATCTCCCAAACCCACGACCTCTACCACCTAGAAGACAAGGGCAGCAGGTACATGGGAACACCACCACCTGCACGTTCCCCTCCAAGTCACACACAATCATGACTTGGAAATATATTGTCGTTCCTTCATCGACGCTGGGTCAAAATCCTGGAACTCCCTACCTAACAGCACTGTGGGAGAACCTTCATCACATGGACTGCAGCGTTTCAAGAAGGCAGCTCACCACCACCTTCTCAAGGGCAATTAGGGATGGGCAATAAATGTTGGCCTTTACAGCGAAGCCCACATCCCATGAATGAATAAAAAAGAAGAATCAGTGAAAGAGTGAGGGAGAGTCAGTGAGTGAACGCTAGAGAGTGTGTGTCAGTGAGTGAGTGATAATAAGAGTTGTGATTCAGGGGACAAGCACTTGCAGTGGACTCCGACCTCAGTGCTTGCCTTCTCACCTACCCCACTCATTCTCCCGCAGTCATGGCTAAGGTGGGAGGAGGAGCAGATGAAATTCAGTTCCTACAAATTGTAAGTATCACTCATCTACTCCGTTAGTATATAAAACTTCACTGCAGCTAAAGCACGAAAAGTTGGTTTGAGTTGTCATATGGTTCATATATTGAAATAAAATCAATGTTGCAAGACCTTTCATAGTCATTTGATGTCATTTACTGTTGTGTTATCTATTGTTTATCATTAAGTAAACTATTGTTATATTACCTATTGCAAACATGGCTTTCCATGATCATACATGTGCGGATTTGACACCAGATTAAGTAGGTAGTATTTAGCATCATTGTCTAAATAAATGTAGGGGCCCCAAACCGAGCCATTGAACCTCAAGGTAAATGCCACCCCTGTCCTTATTTTGTGTTTTCTTACATTCTTAAGTGGTATGGGACTGAACCATAAAGAAGAGGAAGTTCACAGATTAGATCCCCGGTCCATGCTGAGTTAGCTCACAGATTGGGGGAAAAAAAATTGAAACTTGAACAAGGTGGAAGACTTTTTAAAAATGTTCCTCTTCAGCCCAGGCCTCTAGCCCTGCTATGCTCCGGCAAACCATAACCATTTCACATCCACTTCCCCCCCATCCAAGGCAGGCAACCTGACAGTGGCCGATACATTGCAGAGAGCTCGCCAAAATGGCAATGACTCAGAGCCGAGGAGATCAGCTAGGGTCAGCAGTGCAGGTTTGTAAAATAAAATGTAGCTCAGAAAATTCCAACCTTCACGTCCTCTAATGAAGCTGCTGACTCCTTGCTGGAGTACAGTTCCACAGGCATATTTGCCATTCAGTATGTCGCACAAGTGGCTACTATTCACGTGTAGACCTTGACAGTGAATGTTAACAGATTAATTTAAAATGGGGTATCACAACTCAGCCCAATGCGGTCTTCATCAGACTTCCACAAACGTGTACTTCATTGGGCATCAATCAAGAACAGGAACCCTGCCCCATGTTCCTCTCCCAACTCAGAGTGCTGAGACCAGCTGGTGTGAGTTCAATTGTAGACTTAGTGGAGGCCCCCATATACAAAAGGTAAAAGGTACTTAACCCCATTGTTTATCTTTCTATAAATGTCCATATAATCCCTGTGGGAGGGGGAAGATAAATTTTAATATCTCTGAACCTTTGGGTCTTCCTGGGCCTCTCCCTTCCCCCTCGGAGTGATATGGCACTACTACAATTTTCCAGACTGCTGCCAGGGTGGGTGCCACTGATGCACCCATAAAGGCACGGGCCGCCTGTCCTGATGATGATAATAACACCATCTGTGCAATATGAGCTGTGGTCATTATCACTGGCCATGGGCGGATGGGAATTCCAGTCCAATGAGTGGGAGAGTGGGATGTACACACTTTAAAGCCTATGCAGTTTTCTTTTAGAAATTCATCTTAATATAAATATTGCGAATCACTTATTATTTTCCTTATACAAGGAGTTGGCTTAGTATAATGACTATTTTAAAATATATAATTACTGTTATATTTTCTTGCTGTTGTAATAAATATGTTTTTGCATTTAAACAAGGTCTGTTGTTAACATTACTCTGTCACTTTTGAAGATGTGGAGGATCCTGTGGAGACATTGGGAAACCACATTCTTTATCCTGGGCAAGCTATCAAAACTTACCTAGCAATCATGGCCAGTGAAGATATTCTCAAAGCTGTGGGGAACTAAGCCTCACCTATGAGAATAATCAAAAATAAGTAAGCCAAGAAACCTAGAATAATAAAAGGGCAGAAAAGACTCAAAAAACTAATAGCTACTTCCTGAATAACAGCCACTCACTTGCAGAATTAATTTCTGTCATCTGATACCACTTGAACTTTAACTGAGTGCAAATTCTTTCTGTTCATGGTGGCCATGGGGTAAATATGAAGATCCCTAATGTCTACATGAGAACCATGTGAGCCCTTTGCGCTCAAGGGAACCCTTCCATTTAGTGATAGCTCTCTGTTCTGTCCAGTTGATGCCCCCCTTCCACAGGAAAATTGATGAAAACTTTGCACTTTGAAAACACAAAGAGGCTGCCACTTGCTTGATACATGTATGCACTGCAGACTGCCTGCTGTGGAGGGAATCTCCTGGGGTGGCTTGGAAGGATCTAATAGCATGAAAGTTTTATGCTGTGGTAACCTTCACTTGTACAGCAGGAGTTGCCACTGATCCAGATGTTCTTTGCAGGTCATTGTACAGCAGAGAGCATAACTCTATGGCAAGTCTCCTCTGACATGAAGGGATCTATTAATGCAGGTCCTGGGGTAATAAAGTGTGTGGCCAAGATACCTCAGGGGTGATTGCACCTGCATTTGTTGACCTCTCATAAACTCCTCATCTTCATCTCAATTTTGCAATGAATTTGGAATTCCTGAAGAAATACCCATCATCAATTCTTTCTGTGGTGTGATTTAAATCCCAGGAGCAAAGAAGAATAATGAAGAAAAATAGTGACAGTGAAAAAAAATGCAAAAATAGAGGACTACCTAGCAAAACCAACCAAAGCTTGGAGAAAAATGAAGCAAGAGATAATTAAAAATGCATCCTCCAGCTGACCTTAAGAGGCCTACTTGAGCAGGTCATGTGTGGAGAAAACCCTTAACATGGGTGCAGCTCAAGCTGTGAGCAGGGCCTCACGCGAAGACATGAAATTCAGCAAGAGATCCTTTTTAGTAGGATTTAAATATTAAAGTGCATTCACACATGCTAGTAGAATGACTTCATTATTTACTGTTTTGCAAGTTTTTAAAATTGGCATTCATGATTGAAATCTAAACATTTTAAATTATTACAAAAAAAATAGTTTGTTTACTCTATCTTTTAGATGGATGACAAAATTACAAAACCCAAACTCCAGTATTTCAGTATCAGCTACTAAGAAAAATGTTTTGTCACACCCTTCTTCTCACCTCTTTCTAACTGACAGAACTGCATCAGATAACAACCCACGGAAACTAAAATGCATCATTGTAGCCATATCAAGCACAGCAGTGACCGAAATCGATGCTCACAAAGACTGTTCAAATCATATCCAGAACACACAGCATCACTTGACGTTAGCCAGGGGAATAGGGATTTCCCCACTCAGTGTAACAAATGGAAATTTATGATCAGTATGATATTTCAACTCATAGTCATAGCTCCATGTAATGTTCTACAACTCTCTAGGGGAAATTATGGCTTCTTCAAGTTTCCATTCTACACAGTCATAGAAGAAAAGTGTGTTCTTCAGTCATTGTGGATCTCCCACTCTCCTACATAGAGAGTGGGTTTGACATTTCCAAATACAGGTCTGAGACCTGGACAGGGAATGCAGTGGGAGGGGAAGATTAAAGGGGCGTAATAGCTTTTTTGGAGCAACTTCTGGCAGGTTTCTGGCACAGGCATCAACAATCAGTTGGCTATGAAGAAGAGATCACCATGGAAACCTTGTATTGTAACAGGAGCCCTATCATCTGCAGTGTAAGCTCTTTCAGTGTAGCCTTCATGAACTCATTAATGTAATTTTTCATTAATTCAAATCATTGGTAACACTAGATGTAATTATTGGCATAACACTGCACACCTGGACACATACACAGTATAGCGTTCTGCAAAACTTTGCCCACAGCAGCTCCACAATGGGGCCGAAGTAAAAAAATCTATTTTCTTCAGTCTTTGGCTCCAAAAGGAGCGATTCTGCCTCCAGGCAGGATAATCGACCCCTCTCAGGATCGATTACCTTAGTCTATTAAAGTTTAGGGACCTTCAGAAGGCCTCAAAGGTACTTACACTAGTTCTCAGCTGGCATGAGTTCTGTTGAGGCCTTTCAAGAGTGTAAAAGGTGGAATTTTCCAGAGAAGACATGAACACCGGCCAGCATGTCCCAAGGTAGGCCTCATTGCCCTATTTTCCAGCCATTTCCGTCGCAATCCCTTCAAGTGGAATTGCAAAGCAAAATCCCCCCGCCCCCTGCTGGAATGCATTGTGTTAATTGACTCCCGGCATTGTTTAGCCAGCATTATGAAAATTAGTTGACTCTGGGATTTCATATGGGGCTAGCCTTCTAGGGTTTTAATGGACAAAAGTCCTACCCTGCCTTGCTTATGTCAGTGCATCAGGGCCCCAGGAATTTTGAGGCCATGCTTTACCCACTCTCTCTGGTGACTGGCATAAGGAGATCTAATTAAAAAGATGGTGGAAACAAGTCCAGCAACAAAAAAAGTGTAAGCCAGCCCTTTTTCTCGTATGAAGAAGAACCCCTCCATCCCTCCCAGGCCAGACAGTCCAATACTTTTAAATCATCACCACTCCAATTTAAAACCATTGTAAAGCACATCCAAGGGTTCCTAGCCAACAGAACTTGCAGTCATTGATATTGTGCTTGCACGTTTTTGCTCACTGAGAATATCATTCAGAAGCAGGCCTCAGCAATTCACAGCCTGTTTCTGACACCAAAGCCAATTTATAATGAGTATCTTAGCAACATGATTTAGTTCTTTGTGACTTCAAAAGTTGCACAGTGGAACAACATCACATCAGATATTTAAAAATACTTTCAGCCCCAAAAAATACTTGTCTTTTGTGTCCAATTTGTAAGGAATTAACTGCTCTAAAAACCATCATTCATTACTGACAACACAGAATATAAACAAGCATGATAGACAGTAGAGGGCATCCTTCTCCCCATTCCCTCTACTCTGATATCTGCCCTTTGATGTGAAAAATACTAGACCATTTATCAAAAATCAACTCAGAAATTGACAACAGTATTAAACTTGATAAACTCTGCAATGAACATTGAATTGACAATTTCACTACTTTTTTTTCCACTGTTTTGTTTCACTGTACTGATTCCCAATCACAATGTGATCCCCCTCCCCCTCAGCTATACAATGCAATCTGCTTTTTGCTGCGTCTCACACTTTTATTGCGAGCCACATCATTCTTTCAGCAAATAACACTACAGTTCCAGAAACCTGTCATTGTCGACATCCATTTCAGACATGAATGGCTCGAGAATGTTCTTTCTGATACTGCTTTTTTTTATTTTTTAAAAATTTGTATAGAGTGCTATAGTGGGCCTTAAAGGGAACTGGTAATTTTTTGGGAGGATAATTCTGGTGCAATGCAACATATGAAATTGACAGGCCAGCTGGTCTATGAAGCCTGCCCAATATCATGATGGCCGGAGTGTCATGACTAAACCCTTCCTCCCTTCCTCCATCCCACCTCCCTCTTCCCCCTGCAACCCCCCCCACACCCCCCTGCAGCCATATAATTTCCTGGGAGAGGCAAAACAACAGAGAAGAAAAAGCCCAGGGCCAATAAGGGAAAAAATAACCTGGAAAATTCCTCTCAGACACCCTCAGGTGATCAAAACCAGTCTAGGAGATCACATGGACCAAGTGTTACCTATAAAGGCACTTACCTTCTATATGACACAATCTCTGCTCCAGTCAGGAACTGGTCCAGCTCCCTCCTGAAGGCATGGAGAGAGTCAGCACCCATCACACCAGCCAGCAATGTATACCAGAGGCTCACTATTCTCTGGTAATAGAAGAACTGACTAAAATTCTGTCCATTCCTATTTTCACCTAGTTGAAATTCATGTGCCCTGGTCCTCCCCAATCTGTTAAGTTGAATAATCTATCAATAAGGACACTATCCAGCCCTTTCATTATTTTATAGACCTCTATCAAGTCACCTTTACCTATACACTGCTTTAAAGTAAATAGACAAGGTCCTTGAGCCTATTTGAGTAGCTGAGGTTATGGGCCAGCTTCTCCTTTGGATGGAGAAAATAGAATGCTACAGACAAGGACACTTGCTCCATATGACCACATACATGCCATGATGATGAGAGATGGAGGTGATTTTTCTCTTTAAATGAAATTCCCTTGAACACTAGCAGTTGACATAGTGGTTGTTAGTTCAGATGGTGCTTGAGTGTTTTGAGAAGTTTCCCTTTGCATTAATGAGTGTCCCTGACACTCAGGTGCTGAGAGAGAAAGAGTGTGATAGGTAAGAGGCTGAGTGATGACAGTATGAGACAGTGAAGGATATGAATTGGCAAGAGTGTCTTGATTTATCTTCGCTACACTTGTGAGGTCATTGAACTTCTTCCAGCATTGTGTGGCAGATCTTGGTGTGGTGGAGGTAGCACTCACTGCTTTTTCCACCTCCCTCCAGGTAGCCCGCACCAACCTCAATTGGGGCTTCCTCAATGCCCAATAATCTTGCACTGTGGCCATCACTTCTGCCTAAAGGACTTCCATGGATGCTTCCCAAAATCTAAGCACTCTTCCAGCCGTTGATACCCACTAGGCTGCTCCTTCACACATTCTTGCAGAGAAAGGATGCTTCCATTTAACTGGTCAGTTGTGATGCCCCCTCAAGATTAAATAGCCTGATAACACTCCCTATTAAGGCTCACACACAAAAAACAGTCAATCAAATGCATCACCAGACGTCTACTGACACCTATGAACCGCACCCCAGCGTGCGTTAGTGCCTGCAGGAACAGAAGGGAGAAAATTGGAAACAGAAAAAAATACTGCCCCCAACTGCACTCCTGACATTTGGAAATTACTGTTATTGTATCTAAGATTTAAATTTGTAATATTTAGAAAAGTGAGGAAATTTAGCTGTAACTACACTTCAGGAACACGTTCGATATTGTATTTATCCAAAAGGGTTGAACATGACAAATAATGTATGAGTGACAAAGTATCCAAGCTATTTTCTGTTACAAACACGGGTGGATCTAGAAATGATTAACGATAAGTAAGATAAAGTTGTAAAATATTAAAACTGTAAGCGGACATACGGAGGATGTAGGAGGTACGATATGGATTGATGTCACAGAGTACACAGCACTGTTGGAATGCACTCACTAAATAATTTTAGCAGTACATGACTTGTGTTGCTTTTATCCATTGTGTAGATGTCACAGCTGCGACCATACAGAACACTTATTACATAATAAAGGCTGTAAAATACAAATTTTGCTCCTGGTCATGCAGGATCTTACACGTAAAAGGAAGTTTGGCCAGACATTTCTCTCTCAAAGGCAAGAAATTCCTGTTATAGAGCAAAGTAGGCAGACTATAAAAATGTAGGTCTGCTGAAACTTTACAATATGTATGCCTCTAACTGATTCAGTTTTGCTCCATTTACAATATGGGGCAGATTTCACACTATTGTTGACAACAGAGAAATAACTGCTAAGTCCTTATCTCAGCCCCTCCACCGCTGCAATCCTTGCACATGCCTTTGTTATCTCCAGGCCTGACACCTCTAAGCTCTCACTTGTCTGAAACTTTGCGGCATGTATACTGTCCCGCACTAAATCCACTTATTTATGACCCCAATCCTTGCTACATTAGCTCCCCATCCCCAATGCTGTTTACAGTGTTTCTTTGGGGGTTCTGCCGATATTCCGCCAAAGTTACGGCAGGAGATCAGGAGAACCCCTACAGAAATTCAGGGCCTTTGTTACCCTAGTGATGTTTCTGGCTGAGTAACATCAAAATGGTTGCTGGAAATGTGACTCTCTACAGTTTGTACAATAAATACTAATTTAGTTTCAGAACTGTAACTCCATGTGTGCAAAGGATAAACATCAAACATGCACCTGGAATTTCTGCAGGGGTTCTTCCGATCTTCTGCTGTATCTTCAGTGGAATGCACACCCCCAGAGAAATGGCGTAAATAGCTAAAAGTGGCCATTTACGATGTTTCTCTTGAGGTTTCGCCAATCTTCTGCCGAAGTGACAGTGGGAGATTGGAAGAACCATGTGTAAGTTCTCCCCATTGTGTCAACAGACGTCAGGGCACCTACTGAATACAGCATTTACCCAATGTGTAGACTTGATCAAAGGATGCACACATGACTGTGTTGGCACCTCTATGGCACCATTTATTCTCTGTCTTTGTGAAACTCTCTGAAAAGGCTTTTAAGATATTAATCCTGGTGAGACACATTTACAGGACCCTATGACTATTCTCAGCTCTTGGCATACTCCATAACAGTTTGAGGCATTCTAAGCTAATAGCGATATTGTGCTGCCACTGTGCCCTTCCTGTCGGATGTAACAGTGCCTTAAAAGAACTTCTCACACTTAAGTCTGGTGGAAGGATCACAAACTAGCCCAGGCCCAGATACACGGGGTCCCAACATAAAGTTGGAGTTTCCAAAGGCCTTGATTGGGGACAGAGCCTTCACCCACCCCAAACAAGCCCATTGACACAAAGGGGATGGGGCTGGGGCAGAGGTTCCCTATGTTGGGACTTCCTGCTTCCCGGTCTCTCAGAGGCCTAAGGGTTCTTTGGCAGCCAGTACACCAAGAAAAAAAGAGGCGTACTAGCCTCTTTAATGGTGGAATGAAAGGGCCTCACCTGGGTGTCTACACTCTGTGACTGAGGCCTAGATCTTTGAAGGGGAACAACATTTTTAAAAATTATTTTACAGTAGCCCCCTTTTCCAGTTGAAATTTTCAGGGGTGGGGGTTCCCAACACCCCACCCAGCTTAGGCACAAGCCTATGGGAACAAGTAAGTGCCTTAGATGTGCTCCTCGCGGCACAAGCCCCCGCCGCCTGTATACAGATGAAGTAACCTCCCACTGACCCCATATACGCCAGCTGGGTCAATGCTGAGGTCACTGGCAGGCGTGATCCCAGTGTAATTGTTAGGATGATGGCTCCATCAATTTCAGTTGATTTTACTATATGAACATCCTGTAACTTAAATTCTTCTCCTGTGATGTCAGTTTATCATCTAATTTAATGTAACCTAATCTACTGAACAATAAAGTGCAACAAGAGCATCGCAGAACATTCAAGTCACATAAAACAAATTCATTAATGATTGCCACCCACACTCACAAGAAGCAGTTGTGTTGAAAGTGATAGTTGGTCTATCGGAGATTTATTGCAAATGGCTATTGCTCTTTGAGTGAAATTGGTGAGGGAAGAAATTATTTTGCTTCATTTTTGTCTGTACTTAATGTCTGATTCTGAAATGAATATATAAAGCTGGCTTTAGCTTTCATGTTTTCATAGAGGGAAGTACTTACACTTTAAAGTATCCTTTGTAACTTCTATATTATTAGTTTCCAAACATCTGGCAAGGGTTCCCTCAGTGATTGGCTAACCTGAATCCACTGAGGAAACTAAGTCTTGTGAAAGAAGTAATGGAAATTCAATGTCACACGATGGGGTCAGCACTCAAAGTGTCCATCATGAGTATCTACTGATTACTCCCCCATGCTGACTGTGAGTTGCCTTCATATTTCAACCACTATCTGCAGTTTCACTACATCCTCAAATGTCAGAATTTAGGATGAACTAGATTACAGAGACTAACAGCTATTTTCAACTAGGTTGGTTATTTTTTTGCTTTCAGTCTTTACATTTGATCAACTGCATGAAAGAAAGAAAGTTCCTTCTAATTACATGAATTTAAATTGAATCCAGAATGACTCTTGGGTATTGTTCCACGTGAAAAATAATTTATTCTTAAGGGTCATTACAATACAGTCATTATTTTAAACCAAAGGAGTTGTATATCAATTGTAATAATTACATCGGGTTACATCGAGTTTACAGCACAGAAATAGGCCAATCGGCCCAACTGGTCTATGCCGGCATTTATGCTCCACACGAGACTCCTCCGTCCCTACTTCATCTAACCCTACCAGCATACCCTTCTATTCCTTTCTCCCTCGTGTGCTTATCTAGCTTCCCTTTGAATGCATCTATGCTATTTGCCTCAATTATTCCTTGTGATAGCATGTTCCACATTCTTACCACTCTTTGAATAAAGAAGTTTCTCCTGAATTCCCTATTGGATTTATTAGTGACTATTTTATATTTATAACTTCTAGTTTTGGACTCTCCCACAAATGGAAACATATTCTCTACATCTAACCTATCAAACACTTTCATTATTTTAAAGGCCTCTATCAGGTCACCCCTCAGTCTTCTCTTTTCTAGAGAAAAGAGCCGCAGCTTGTTCAGCCTTTCTTGATAAAGATATCCTCTCAGTTCTAGTATCATCCTTATGAATCTTTTTTGCACCTTCTCCAATGTCTCCATATCCTTTTTATAATATGGAGATCAGAACTGTGCACAGTACTCCAAGTGTGATCTAACCAAAGTTCTATACAAGTTTAACATAATTTCTCTGCTTTTCAATTCTATCCCTCTAGAAATGAACCCAAGTGCTTGGTTTGCCTTTTTTATGGCCTTATTAACCTGCGTCACTACTTTTAGTGATTTGTGTATCTGTACACTGAGATCCCTTTGCTCCTCTACCGTATTTAAACTCTTATTATCCAAGCAGTGTGCGGTCTCCTTATTCTTCCTACCAAAATGCACCACTTCACGCTTATCTATATTGAAATTCATTTGCCAATTAGATGCCCATTCTGCAAGTTTATTAATGTCCTCCTGACTCCACATGCTGTGATCTTAGTCATGAGTCTACAGTGCGGTACCTTATCAAAGGCCTTTTGAAAGTCAAAATATATTACATCTACTGCATTACCCTTGTCTCTTTCTATTGCCTTCCACCTTTGTATTAACTACCTCCCCCCCCCCCCCAAAATTTGGTGTCATCCGCAAATTTTGAAATTGTACTTCCGGTTCCCGAATCCAAATCGTTAATGTAAATTGTGAACAACAGTGGTCCTAGCACCCATCCATGTGAAACACCACTTCTCACCTTTTGCCCGTCAGAGTAGCTACCCTTAACTCCTACTCTCTGTTTTCCATTTCATAGCCAGCTTGCTATCCATTTTGCTACCTGTCCCCCTGACTCCGCATGCTGTGATCTTAGTCATGAGTCTACAGTGCGGTACCTTATCGAAGGCCTTTTGAAAATCAAAATATATTACATCTACTGCATTACCCTTGTTCTACTCTTTCTGTTAATTCTTCAAAGAGTTCAATAAAGTTGGTCAAGTCATGACTTTCCTTTCTGGAATCGATGCTGACTGCTCTTTATTATATTTTTGTTTTCTAGATGTTTTTCTATTATATCTTTGAGTAAAGATTCCATTATCTTTCCAATATCTTTCCCATGACTATCTCCCTTTTTAAATATAGGAATCACATTAGCTGTTCCCTTTTCTAGTGATTTTTTATATATATGTAATAGTGCCTCTGCTATCTCTTCCCTAACTCTTTTAATATGCATGGATGCAATCCATCCGGACCAGGGGATTTATCCTCTCTAAATTTGATTAGTTTATCAATTATCTCCCCCCTTTCTATCTTAAATGTCTTTATAATGTCTGTATTAAGTAACCTTTTGCTGTCATGTCCATGTGGTTTGGTATCATGGTTTGACCAGGTGGTTTTTATGACCCCTCATGTAGGCATAATTATTAAATGGTGTTAGTATTTTCTCCGCAATCTAGTTTCAGCGTTGGTCCAGGCTTGCTCCCTGATCTGACCTTCGTCTTTATTGTTTTTCTGGCCTTGTTTTTCATCTGATTTTATCTAATTTTATATCCTTCCTTCTAAATTGATCTTGATTTTTAGCTGTACCTTGTTTCCAATGTTATCTCAATTGTTCTGACTTTTCATAAGATCACATGATACTTATTGATGAGAAGGCCATTCGTCCCATTTTAATACTTCCATCCAGAACAATCCTACACTCCCACTATTACTGTATCTAATTGTTTCTGAAATGATTCCAGGATTTTATCTCCACCACGCTGCCTGGAAGTCCATTTGAAGTGTTGATCACTCTGCGTAATGAAGATATCAATCCTAAAGTTACCTTTCACTAGTTTGGACCTGTGTCCCTTTGCCCTATTCCTACTGTTCATTTTGAAATAGTATTCTGAATTAACCTTTACCATACAATTTACTATCTTTTATATTTCTATAAGGTCATCATAAAGATGCCTTCATTCCAGGCTGAAAAGCCCATTTGTCTCCAGTCTTTCTTCATAACTCAGATCCCTGACACTAAGGATCAGACACTGCCTCTACACTGCCTCTGGCACTCAAATGTCTCCCTTGTTTCTCAATGACCAGAACTGGGCACAATACTCAAGATGCAATCCGTCCAGAGCACTGTACAGTTTGATTGTGACTTCTTCTCACTTGAATTCTACTGTTTTGGCGATGTAGTTCAACATTCCATTGACTTTATTGATTGCTGCTCTGCAGTGTCTGCATCTGAAGATTCTGCCATCAATGGTGGGATGAGGGGATGGAGATGCTAGAATCAGAAGAACAGAGTACATAGAGGATACAGGGCTGGTGGTGAAGATTGCAGAAATAGGGTGAGACAAAGCCATGGAGGGACTTATAAGAAAGAAAAAATGAACTTGGATTTATATAGCGCCATTCCCATCCTTGGGATATCCAAAACTGCATTAGAACCAATTAATTACTTTTGAAATATAGTCAGTGTTGTTTTGTAGGTAAATGCAGCAACCAAATTGAGCATCGCAAGGTCTCACAAACAGCAGTATGATGAATAAATGACCAGTTAATCTGTTTTTGGTGGGGTGGATTGATGGATAAATCTTCCTTGTTCTTCTTCAAAAAGTACCATGTGATCTTTTACCCCAACTGAGCAGAATCACCGTTTAATGTCTCATCCAGCAGACAGCACCACTTCCTCAGTACTGCAAGTGTCAGGCTAGATTACATGTTCAAATCCTGGAGTAGGGCTTGAACCCACAACCTTCTGATGCCGAGACAGGAGCACTACACGCTGACGTAGATAAGGGTTAGGGTTTTAAATTTATTTGCAAGGTTGAGATGATTGGGCAAACAGTACTCGTTTCTGGTTGGTACTTTTTACCTACTCTCAATTGGTTCCCATTTAGTATTTGATATTAAATAGAAACAAAAATTGAAAGTAGTTAAAAACATTTGATTGGTAACTTATTGAATGAGTGATTGTTTGAGCCAATCATGATTTTTTTTCCCCAACGCATGGTATGTTGCTTTGGACTTGTAGCACCTAAGAGGCTCCACTTGCAGGTGTGGCATGGTAGTTTGGGACTAGATGCAATTCAATTATGACAAAAAACAGAGGCATTAAACATCTTCTATGAAGGATTATTCAACTAAATGAGCTGAATATAAAGTGTTTAACACATGCAATGTGTATAAGTTAACTTGGTATATACTTCAATTACAGGTTATGTTATTAGAATGTATGAAATTTATATTACTCTTACAATCTACATGCTTTTAAAGTTCAAACTTGGCATCACCTAATGATTATTTCTTGATTTATCTCATTTTCTCTCTGACTCATTGGTAGTACTCTTGCCTCTAAGTCAGAAGGTTGTGGGTTCAAGTTCCGCTCTAGAGACTTAGGCACATAATCTAGACTAACACTTCAGTGTAGTTCTAAGGGAGTGCTGCACTGTTGGATGAGACATTAAATCGAGGTCCTGTCTGCCCTCTCAGATGGATGTAAAAGATTCCATGGCACTATTCAAAGAAGAGCAGAGGAGTTAGCCTCATGTCCTGCTCAACATTTATCCCTCAACCAACATCACTAAAACAGATTATCTGGTCATTTATTTCATTGCTGTTTGTGGGAGTTTGCTGTTAGCAAATTGGCTAACATGTTCCCTACATTACAACAGTAACTAGACTTTAAAAGTACTTCATTGGCTGTAAAGTGCTTTGAGACGTCCTGATGTCATGAATGGTGCTATATAAATGCAAGTTCATTTGACTCTTTTCAACTTTGATGGTGTCCTGCACTATGAAACTTAGCCCTTCATCTTCATTTCTCAGTGAGAAAAAGCTTGTAAAATTTTCTTCACTGTGATTGTGGTACAATTTGGTACAAAACAAATGCCCTGTATCAATTATATATATATACACGGAAGCCATTTTATAGACTCCCCAGGTGGCGACCGATTGAATGTTAGTAGTTTTTCTTAACATAGAATTGATTACATATATGCACTGCACATATTCACAAAAAGAACTCTCCTCTGACTGCATGCTGAACTGTAGCTGAACTAATATATTTCCGTAATTTCATAATGCAAGTCTGATGTGAAACTGACTGCAAACCTCTACTAAATAACACAATCATTCTGAGAGTGTTTCCTGTAGCTGAACTGGAACTCATTTTCTTTTTAAAAGGCACAGTTAAGATATTCGGTCGGTACACAGACAGATTCAACATTACACGACTGGAGGAAATTCCATTTATCCCTGTGGTGCATTCCAGTGCTCTGGATAGCTAAATAAGGAAAGATTAGTGCTCCAGTTTTCACCTTAGAGCGCAGTAATTTAATTGCATTGAAAATTCATTTTTAATATTGCAAAAAAGAATTGTTGATAACCAAATTTAGCTACAGCAAAGTCTCACTATATTTTTAAACCTAGTATTCCCAAATTTCTGGGAGCCAGACAACAAGGTGTATCATCTCAGATTCAAAATCCCAGGAATCAGTAATGTTGTTTATCATTGGTTAGGACATAGCACATATGGATTTCTCTTCTGTTAAGATTTACCCATCAATGAAGAGGAAGCAGTCATGCACTCTTGATGCCATCTTGTGTAACTGGCCCATGACAGAAGAAATGATCAAAAAGCAGGTATATTGTTATTGCACTGTCTGGAGGAAATTTACAAAGTGAACTTCATTTGTTCAATTGATATTAACAATAAAAAAAAGTTACTGCTTATGATTAACAGCTAAAGTTGACCAATAAACCAAAATAGTTACATACTTAATGAAATGAGATATTGAAATTTATATTAATAGGCTGGGTTATTCTTTATAAAATGGTTCCAGAAAAAATGCAAGGATGTTCAAAAAATGAAGCAATCAAAATAAAAAATGTTAAAGATAATGGACTGTATGGGATAAACTAACTACTAATATAATTATCCAGCTAGTTTATTACTAATATATGGGAGAATGCAGTGATACATGTACCCAGATAAAGTGTTTATAAAAATAAGATTACTTTTGATGTGCCATGCCTATGATATTTGATGTGTAATGCCTCAGATATTTTACCCCCAATTCATACCCAGCCTATTACTACATTCTTTCCTCCTTACTCTATCATAGGCTTGAATCCCCTTTGAATAAGCCCATGGCAACCTTCTGTGCCTCTCAGCATTCTCTAATGGACCCATCCTGGTATCTGTCATTGCCTCCTTAAGAGTAGCAACTCCAACTGCCTCATCCTCCACTCTCACTGACTTTCCTACCTAACACCACTTTTAGGTGCAAACTTCATCAACCTCCTTCCCATCCCACTCACTGTCACTGGCCTCTGCTGGCAGATAAATAATCACCACTCCTCTCCGCTTTTCCCTCCAGAATGTTTGCTCACTCATGAACAAGCCCTTGCCATCCACAACCTTAATGTAGATGATCATATTAACATCCTAGCTTTGATTGAAACTTGGCTCATAGGTGGTGATGCTTTTCCCCTTACTGAAGCATCGGAACATAGGAACAGGAGTAGGCCAATCAGCTTCTCGAGCCTGTTATCATAGTATCATAGTATGGTACAACACAGAAGGAGGTCATTTGGCCTATTGTGCCTGTGTCGGCTCTTTGAAAGAGCTATCCAATTAGTCCCACTCTCCTGCTCCTTTCCCATAGCCCTGTAATCTTTTTCCCTTCAAGTATTTATCCAATTCCCTTTTGAAAGTTACTATTGAATCCACTTCCACCACCCTTTCAGGCAGTGCATTCCAGATCATAACAACTTGCTGTGTAAAAAAAATTTCCTCATGTCGCCTCTGGTTCTTTTGCCAATCACCTTAAATCTGTGTCCTCTGGTTATCAACCATTCTGCAACTGGAAACAGTTTCTCCTTATTTACTCTATCAAAATCCTTCATGATTTTGAACATCTCTATCAAATCTCCTCTTAATCTCCTCTGCTCTAAGGAGAACAACCCCAGCTTCTCTAGTCTTTCCACATAACTGAAGTCCCCGATCCCTGCTACCATTCTAGTAAATCTCTTCTGCACCCTCTCTAAAGCCTTGACATCCTTCCTAAAGTGTGGTGTCCAGAATTGAACACAATACTCCAGCTGTGACCCAACCAGTGTTTTATAAAGGATCAGCATAACTTCCTTGCTTTTATACTCTGTGCCTCTATTAATAAAGCCCAGGATCCCATATGCTTTTTTAAAAGCCTTCTCAACTTGTCCTGCCACCTTCAAAGATTCTGCCATTCAATTTGATCGTGGCTGATCTGTATCTTAACTCCATCTACCCGCCTTGGTTCTATAACCCTTAATACCTTGCCGAACAAAAATCTATCAATCTGAGTTCTGAAATTTTCAATTGACCATGCCTCTCCACCTGGCAATACTTGCCAAAATCTGCCTCGCCCAAACCGTTGGCATGGACCTTATCACCAAGTCACATCTTGACCTGTCTCCTACTCATAAGGCAACTTATCCTACTTCAACAACTTCAGCCTCTTCCACTCCTCTTGCCTCGCTTTTAAAAATCTCATCATTAGGAAAACCAGGTCTACATGCGGCCTAGCAGGCAATGCTTAAAGGGGTCGCTGCAGGCCGCAACCAACAAAGTAAGTGTTTAAAATAAAACTTACCTAAATGTGGAGCCAGGAGTGCAGCCTGATCTTCGAGTCCTCTTCTCTGGTGAGCTTTCTATGGATGGTTATTCGGTGTCTGCAGCTCACTGGCTCGATGATATTGAGGCCAAAGGCTCAATATTAGATAAGCCTTGGGCCTTTCCATTCGGGCGCAGTGATCACTCCCTGCACCCCCTGCATGCCCCTTTTTGGGCGCACTTGAATTTCTAGGCCGAGATCCAGTTCAGATCACAAATAAGTTTCAATGTTACACTCTCAGGTTCAACTATCATGTTAGCAGACACAGAGCAACCAGACCGGCTAAGGGAGTGACTGACACCATTGAACCCAAGTAGATATCTGCAGCAGACCCAAATTTGTAACACTCCCTAAACCCCACTTCCTACAGCATCCACCCCAGAAAAATTCTCCCCCCAGTCACTAATAACCACACTTTCAAACTCCCAACTGCCTAGTGTTTGATCCTCAATTCACCATGGTATTGCTGCAGCTCCTCCTCAAACACGTTCTTAAAATCCTCTCCCCTGCCCATTCCGTCTTCACCTCCAACAAGTGCAAAGAGCTCATATATTTCTTCTTCACCAACACAGCAACCATCCGTTCAGCTGCTTCTATTGCTTCCCCTTCCCTTTCTCCATGCCCACAAAGCTAACCACACCTCCCCCTGTGCTCCCACTGGAACTCTAGCTCGGTGCCTATCTTTAATTTCCTGGCTGGCATCCCAGCCTGCTTACTCCTAAATTCTAAATTGTTCAAAACTCTGATGCTTGTATCCTATCCCACATCAAGTCCAACTTGTCTATTACCCATCCTCACTGACCTATATTGACTCCCAGGCCCCAAATTTTCAAATTTAAAATTTGTGTCCTTGTCTTTAAACATGGTTTCACCCCTCCCTAGCTCTGTATGCTCTTCCAGCCCAATCTAGCCAGAACTCTCCATTCCTTTGACTCTGGTCTCTTGTTATTGTGGCACTTTTTGGCAGGCAAATGAAATTAGTGCCTGACACATTAGTCCTCATTATTGAATTGCTGGCACCACTGATAATTTCTAATTGTTATTTTAAACTTCTTACTCTGCCACAGCTTTGGCATTCTGCTCATTCACATGCATGGAGAGGCATGCTTTCTAGGGAAAATCATGGACCCCGTAGCAACAATTAATCTAGAAACCCAGGGGCTGGGGGAGGAAGGAGAATGAGTGAGAAAAGTTGCATCACAAGGCTGTCTTCAATCGGTAAAGATGAATGAAGCACTGCTACAAAAGACCACAGGCATGTTGATAATTCTGGTTCTACCACGCCCTTTATCATACCATTGCTCTGCTTCTGTCTGTGGTTGACACATGGCTGTTATGTGCCATTGGTGGTGACTAGTACCATTCTTCCACTCTTCATTCTCCTTCAACAAGGATGCCATAGATTAACTTAAAATAATGAAATTACGGGAGCTTTCTGGAAGGAGGCATTGACCTACATGATCCTATTCTGGTGGTCACATATCATGCCCATATTGAAATAAACTCCCTTTTGCTCATCATTGGTCCAAATCATACATACATAGCGTCAACCTTGGCTCAGTGGTAGGACTCTCATCTCTGAGTCAGAAGGTTGTGGGTTCAAGTCCCACACAATCTAGGCTGACACTTTAATGCAGTACCAAGAGAGCAATGCACTGTTGGAAGTGCCGTCTTTCAGGTGAGATGTTAAACCGGGGCCCCATTGGTCCTCAGGTGGATGTAAAACATCCCATAGCACTATTCAAAGAAGAGCAGGGGAGTTCTCTCCAGTGACCTGGCCAATATTTATCCCTCAACTAACTTCATTAAAACAGATTATCTGATCATTGTCTCATTGCCGTCTGTGCGACCTTGCGGTGTCCAAATTGGCTGCCATGTTTCCCCACATTACAACAGAGTCTACATTTCAAAAGTACTTCATTGGCTGTAAAGTGCATTGGGACGTCCTAGCATCATGGAAGGTGCTATAACAATGCAAATTCTTTCTTATACATACATAGAACTTACAACACAGAAACAGACTGTTCAGCCCAACCAGTCCATTTACCCTCTACATAAGCAAATAATCCTAATCATGTTTACTTGCCCTGTTCCCTAGTTCCTTTATCACCTTTTCTTTCATCCATCTAGCCAATCTAATCTTATTGACGCAGTTTCAGCCACAACCACGAACCCTGGAGGTGAATTCCACAGCATCATAACTCTAAAGAAGGTTCTCTTGTTCTCTGATCTAAATCTCTTACATTAAATCTTAAGAGCATAAGAACATACGAAATAGGAGCAGGAGTAGGCCATACATCCCCTCGAGCCTGCTCCGTCATTCAATAAGATCTTCTTACCTCAACTCTACTTTCCTGCCCTATCCCCATATGTCTTGATTCCCTTAGTGTCCAAAAATCTAGTGATCTCAGACTTGAATATACTCAACGACTGAGCATCCACAGCCCTCTGGGATAGAGAATTCCAAACTTCACAACCCTCTGAGTGAAAAAATTTTTCCTCATCTTGATCTTAAATGGTCGACCCCTTGTCTTGAGACTATGACCCCTAGTTCTAAACTCTCCAGCAATGGGAAACAGCCTCTCAGCATCTACTCTGTCAAGCCCTCTAAGAATTTTATACATTTCAATGAGATCGCCTCTCATTCTTCTAAACTCCAGAGAATATAAGCCCATTCTACTCAATCTCTCTTCTTAGGACAACCCTCTCATCCCAGGAATCAATCTAGTGAACCTTCGTTGCACCCACCTCTAAGGC
This sequence comes from Heptranchias perlo, assembly GCF_035084215.1. Lineage (NCBI taxonomy): Eukaryota > Metazoa > Chordata > Chondrichthyes > Hexanchiformes > Hexanchidae > Heptranchias > Heptranchias perlo. The sequence goes on from NC_090335.1 coordinate 48,717,660, forward strand.
AAGTATATGCTTCCTTAGGCAAGGAGACCAAAACTGTACACAATACTCCAGGTGTAGTCTCACCAGAGCCCTATATAATTGAGCAAGGCCTCCTTACTCTTATACTCCAACCCCCTTGCAATAAAGGATAACATACCATTTGCCTTCCTAATTGCTCGCTGTACCTGTATGTTAACTTTCTGTGAATCATGTACAAGGACACCCAAAATCCTCTGACTAGCAACATTTCTTAGTCTCTCAACTTTTAAAAAATATTCTGCTTTTCTATCCTTCCTACCAAAGTAGATAATTTCACGTTTCCACACATTATACTCCATCTGCCACTTTCTCGCCCACTCACTTAACCTGTCTATATCCCTTTACAGTCTCTTTGCGTCCTCCTCCACAGCTTACTTTCCCACTTAGCTTTGTATCATCAGCAAAGTTGGATACATTACACTCGGTCCCCTCATCTAAGCCATTGATATATATTGTAAAGGCACTGATCCTCATGGCATCCCACTAGTTACAACCTGCCAATCTGAAAATGACCTATTTATTCCTACTCTCTGTTTTCTGTCCGTTAATTAATCCATGCTAATATATTACCCCGAGTCCGATGAGCGAGTCGAATGCCTTTTGAAAATCCAAATATACTACATCCACTGGTTTCCCTTTATCTACCCTGCTAGTTACACCCTCAAAAAACTTGAATAGATTTGTCAAACACTATTTCCCTTTCATCAAACCGTGTTGACTCTGCCTAATCATATTATGATTTTCTAAGTGGCCTGTTACTTAATAATAGATTCTAGCATTTTCCCTACTGCTGATGTCAGGCTAACTGGCCTATAGTTCCATGTTTTCTCTCTCCCTTCTTTCTTGAATAGCGAGGTTACATTTGCTACCTTCCAATCCATGGGATCGTTCTGGAATCTAGGGAATTTTGTACCTACAGCCCCTCATTCTAGGCCCCTCAACTACTGGTGATAGTCTGCTTCTAACTACCCTATCCTATTCTTTCATAATTTAAAAAACTTACATATGAACATACGAACATATGAATTAAGAACAGGAGTAGGCCATTCGGCCCCTCGACCTTGCTCTGCCATTTGATAAGATCATGGCTAATCTGATAGCGACCTCAACCCTACTATAACCTTTGACTCCCTTGTGAATCAGGAATCTGTCTAACTCAGCTTTAAAAATATTCAATGACCCTGCCTCCACTGCCCTCTGGGGAAGTGAGTTCCACAGACTCACAACCCTCTGAGAGAAATAATTTCTCCTCATCTCCGTCTTAAATGGGAGACTCCTTATTTTTAAACTGTGGCCCCTAGTTCTAGTCTCTCCCACAAGGGGAAACATCCTCTCAGCATCTACCCCTTCAAGTCCCCTCAGGATCTTATATGTTTCAATAAGATCACCTCTCATTCTTCTAAACTCCAGTGCATACAGGCTCAACTTGTCCAACCTGTTCTCATCCCAGGAATCAGTCAAGTGAACCTTCTCTGAACTGCCTCCAAAGCAATTATGTCCTTTCTTAAATATCGAGACCAAAACTGCACACTGTATTCTAGATGTGCTCTCACCAATGCCCTGTACAACTGTAGCAAAACATCTCTACTTTTATATTCCATTCCCCTTGCAATAGATGACAACATTTTATTAGCCTTCCTAATCACTTGCTGTACCTGTATACTAACCTTTTGTGATTCATGCACTAGGACACCCAGATCTATCTGTACCTCAGAGTTCTGCAATTTCTCTCCATTTAAATAATATACTGCTTTTCTATTCCTCCTGCCAAAGTGGACAAGTTCACATATTCCCACATTATACTCCATCTGCCAAATTTTTGCCCATCCACTTAACCTATCTATATCTCCTTGCAGGATCCTTATGTCCTCTTCACAACTTACTTTCCTACCCACCTTTGTGTCATCAGCAAATTTAGCAACCATACATTCGGTCCCTTCATCCAAGTCATTGATATAGATTGTAAATAGTTGCGGTCCAAGCTCTGATCCCTGTGGCACTCCACTCGTTACATCTTGCCAACCTGAAATTGACTAATTTTTGCCTACTCTCTGTTTCCTGTTAGCCAACCAATCCTTTATCCATGCTAATATGTTACGCCCTACACCATGAGCTCTTACTTTGTGTAGTAGCCTTTGATGTGGCACCTTGTCAAAAGCCTTCTGGAAATCCAAGTACACCACATCCACAGGATCCCCTTTATCTACGTTGCTTGTTACTTCCTCAAAGAACTCTAATAAATTAATCAAACACGATTCCCCTTTCACAAAGCCATGTTGACTCTGCCTGATTGCATTGAGATTTTCTAAGTGCCCTGGTATAACATCCTTAATAATAGATTCTAGCATTTTCCCTATGACAGATGTTAAGCTAACTGGCCTGTAGTTTCCTGCTTTCTGGCTCCCTCCTTTCTTGAATAGAGGAGTTACATTCGCTATTTTCCAATCTGATGGGACTCCTCCAGAATCTAGGGAATTTTGGAAAATTAATACCAATGCATCTACTATCGCTGCAGCCATTCCTTTAAGACCCTAGGATGAAGACCGTCAGGACCTGGGGACTTGTCAGCTTTTAGTTCTAATATTTTTTTCAGAACCCTTTCCCTGGTGATTGTAAATGTTTTAAGTTCCTCCCTCCCTTTCACCTCTTGATTTACAATTATTTCTGGCATGTTATTTGTATCCTCTACAGTAAAGACGGACACAAAATATCTGTTCAATTCATCTGCCATTTCCTTATTCTCCATTATTAATTCCCCAAACTCACTCTCTAGAGGACCAATGCTCACTTTACTTACTCTTTTCCTTTTTAAATACCTGTAGAAACTCTTACTATCTGTTTTTATATTTACTTCTATCATATTGCCCCAAATTGCATATGGGTGCAGTCAATGACCTTCTGGAGTCTAGGAAAGCAAGCACTTTTAAAAATTGTATTGCCCTCACTTGTTGCTGCTGACAGTCAGTGACCAAGGGACGAATCTGTTGGCTGTGCCGAATAATGCATCCATTACCTCCTCAATACACCTGCAAACAACAAACTGCCCGTCACTATTGATACCCTCAGTGCTAATCTAGCAGGAACCCAACCTATGAAAATTGGCCATGGCTTTGACAGCCATTGACAATGACTTTTATTAAATTTCAAAATATACTTTATTTCATAGAATTTAAAGATACACACAGTTCAATGTAAATATCATAATTCCAAACCAGTACATTTCAAACCAAGAACACCACAGATCGTATACAAAGTTATCTCATTATTACAATTCAAACACAGTATTTCTTATGACTCATGATGTACAATACAAGGTAGGCTGGCCTTACACGGTGGCTGCTCCCCATAGAGCCTTTGCGAAGGCCACACCTCGCCTTAGTGCTTCCCGCAGCATGTACACCTGGACCTTGGAGTTTGCCAGTCGGCAACACTCGGTCATGGATAGCTTTCAGCTGGAACATCAGTATGTTTCGGGCAGACCAAAGGGCCTCCTTCACTGAGTTGATGGTCTTCCAGCCGCAGGTGATATCTGTCTCAGTGTGCGTCTCAGGGAGCAGCCCGTAGAGCACAGCGTCCTGTGTTGCCGAGCTGTTAGGGGTGAACTAGGACAGATAGGAACGCATCTCTCTCTATGCCCTCTACGCAAAGGGGTAGCCCATCAGGAGGTGAACGATGGTCTCCTCCTCACCACCCCCCACACCTCGAGGGCAGCTCGCGGTGCTGATGAGGTTCCATGTGCGTTGGACGGACCGCACTGGGAGGGCCTATCTCACCATCATCCAGGCTACATCCTGGTGCCTGTTGGTCAGTTCTGGCGATGAGATGTCCTGCCAAATGGCATCGACCGTCTGGTCGGGGGAGAAACCGATCGAGTCAACCCTCTCCTTTCCTTGCAGGACTCTTAGAATGTTTCGTGTTGACCACTATCTGACGGCCTTGTGGTCGAAGGGGTTCCTCCTCAGGAACTTCTTCATCTGGGACAGATGGGAGGGGCGGTCCAGCTGGACGGGACGTCCTGCACCTGCTCGGCCAGCGTGGCCAGACCCAGCCTTCTCAATGTGCTGGATAGGTAGAAACTCAGCACGTAATGACACTTGGTGTTTGCGTACTGGGGCTCTATACATATCCTGAGGCAACCACACACAAAGATGGCCATCAGGATCAGAGTGGCATTGGGGACGCTCTTCCCCACTTTGTCTGGAGGCTCGTACATGGGGCCCTGCAGTCGCGTTCTACCTTGGACCTCCAGACAAAATGGAAGATAGCTTGGGTGACTGTGACAGCAAAGCTGTGGGGAATGGGCCAGACCCTGGCCACGTAGAACAACACCACGAGTACCTCACACCTTATCACCAGGTTCCTGTCGGTTATGTAGAAGGATTGCCCCACCCACATACCAAGCTTCTGTTTGGCCTTGGCAATCCGCACCTCCCAGTTCTTTGTGCAGGCCAGGGGCCCCCCAAACAAGATCCCCAGCACCCTCAAGTAGTTGGATCTGACGGTGAAGGGGACAAGGGACCGGGTCCCCCACCTGCCAAAAAACATGGCCTTGCTTTTACTTCAGTTCACTCTGGCCCCCGAGGCCAGCTCAAAATGGTCGCAGATGCCCATCAGCATGTGGACCGACTGCTGATCGGAGCAAAAGACGTTGATGTCTTCCATGTACAGGGAATCCTTAACCTGAGAGCCTCTGCTGCCCGATACCTGCATCCTTCCTGATGGACGCGTCAAACGGCTCAATACAACATACGAACAAGACCGCACACAGCTGTCACACATCACGTGGAGCTTCTCATGCGGGAGATGGCACAGCTCTGTCACTGCTTCCCTGCTAAGCATAAGACTCCTTAGACTCATGTCATGGTCAGGTAGCTTTGCATAGTATGGAAAAAAACTTTGGCCTGGTTTTTCCAATATAGCGCTACGCTGGTGGAAGTGAGGTGGGCAGGTACTACCGCCCGCCTGCTGTTTGCGGCACTGGTCCTATCACAATTTGCAAAGTTAGCTTATTTAAATATTTTTGAGGCAGCTCCCACAGCTTTTATGCCCCCAATTGGTATTCACTGTAGGGAGAAGAGGGCAGCAAGAGCTATGCTGCTGGAAGATTTAAAGTCCTCCAGCAAGTTAAAGAGGCAGATTTCTGAAACCAAAAGGAAAGTTATGATGGCAGCCCATTCAGGGCAAAGATCAGCAAATTTCTTTTGAGGGTGAACTGGAGGTGCTTCTGCAAGAAAGAAGAGCTTTTTGGTTCTACAGGAAGACAGCTGTCCTGACTAACATCAGCATCCAGAGGCAGGTGGCTTTTGCTGTTACTGCTACCTCCTCCACCCTACCTATTGTAGTGGAATGTAGGAAAATGTATAATGATTGCACAAGACCAGGTACGAGGACTTATTTGAAGCTCTCTGGAAGCCTCTATGGTACCATGTTACCCTTAACTTCACTAGTAAGCATTAGGGTGCAGCACCCCTTGCTGCTTTTCACATATCCTTGCAACCTTAGCATAGTCTTACGTGATTCTGTGAACATCCCCTTACCAAGTTTGATGGCAGTGCTAAGCCTGTTAATATCCAGGCATCATTGCATATGCTACCACAACTATGCCTTTAACAAGAGTATTAATAGAGAATATGACAGATTTTTATTTAGGAAGTAACGCTGACAAAGATCAACTTTGTTATTTGAGTGAAGGGGGATGGTGAACAGGTCAGGTTAGGTTTGCAGGACTGATGGGTAGTGTTTAGGAGAAGATTTGCCTGAGGAGACTGCTCCTGATTTGTTTGGCCATACGAATGGTGTTTTCCTCTGCAGCCTCTTAGGCTTCATCCAGGTAGGTATAGCAGAGCAGGGAAGTGTGGGAAAGAGGAATGGAGAGAAGACAGTTGCAGTCATGAGAATAGTCAGCACTACAAATCCTTTTCAGCTGTTCAGTGAGTTCTTGAAGCTTTCTTAACAAAAAACTGGATTAAAAGTAATAAAACTAAATAAATTGCCAACACTTAGTTGCATCTGTTCGATACAGTTGAATTCTATGTTGGTTACAAAGAGTATAATGACAAAAATTGTGTGTATGATGTTACTGTCATCATGCCCTCATTTAAATGCTGAAGTCAGAAGTGAGTAGCTACTTCTTGCATCACACGTCAGTAAAGGCAGAAAATGAAATCCAGGCAAAAGTCATCAGGGTCACAGCAGACCACGTCACACCATTTTCTAACATCCCCACTCCACTATACCTGGCTGCCTCTGTTCTAGACAAGATGAAACAGCTGGTCATAGTCTAAATTATCTAGTCCCTTTAGAATCCTAAAAACAATTATATCACCACTGAACCATCTCTTTCCCAGTATGAACATGCCCAATTTACATAATCGCTCCTCGTAATCCAATTTCTCCATCCACTCAATCATTCTGGTTGTTCTCTTCTGTATCCCTTCAAAAGCTACAATATCATTTTTGAACTGTATACAGTATTCCAACTGCAGCTGTACCAATGATTTGTAAATTGGTAGGATTAGCTCACTTATATGCCTCAAGCTCCTCTCCTAAAAACTATGTTGCCCATAATGTTCAAAACCCAGGAATTCCCAGTAACTATTTCAGGATATTAAATCAAGGGTTGTCCTGTTTAAATTGAGAGTCTGTTTGAAAATCTCAAAAAGAAACAATCAATTTGAAACTCCTGAAAGGAAAAAAAGTTAGTTTCAGTTTCAATTTCCAAGTAACAGTTCTGGTTAATTAGGCTCCCACAGTGGCAAGAAATTCTAGAAAAAGAAAATATTTTAAAAAGACAGGTGATCTTATTTTGTTCCGTTAGGTGCAAGGTTGTAAATATATAACGACATTACTAGATCTCCAAGAGGTATTGCTCACGAGTGAGAAGATCCACTGTTTTATAGAATGATGTTTATGCCACATAGGGGTTGGCATCAGGTCCACTGAAGTTGATCTAGACCATATTTCAGTTCCTAGAGTCATTGGCTTACAGAGGTCACGCTCCTGGCCTCCAGTAGAAAGCTCTAGCAGCCTGGGGTGGGGGGTGGTGGAGGGTTACTGCACCAGGCTTCAGGGGTCTGCCGCAACAGGAGGAAGGCAGCAGCCATCAAATTACCCAACAAAAATTTGAATTTAAAATTTCTGGCACTGTTACTGGGACCTTGCACAGTGCCTACTGAGTATAGGTGCATTAGTATAGGTGTCTTGACTATTCTTTCTTCAGGGCTCCCTCTGCCAACTTTTGAATGCTGGACATCAGGGCCCCACTGCTACAACCTTTGCTATTAATTTTTAAGTAACTGTCTATAATTGCTATTCAAATTGCTAGATGACCCTATGACTATTTATGTGTGTTAAATTTAAAGAGTATGCAACTACTTGCATTTATATAGCACCTTTAATGTAGTAAAACATCCCAAGGCACATCACAGGGGGGTTAGCAAACAAAATTTAATATTGAGCCACATAAGGAGATATTAGCTTGGCCAAAGAGGTAGGTTTTAAGGAGCGTCTTACAGGAGGAGAGAGGGGTTTAGGTAAGGGAATTCCAGAGCTTAGGACCAAGACAGCTGATGGCACAGCTGCCAATGGTGGAGCGATTCAAAATCAGGGATGTGCAAGAGGCACAAATTGGAGGTGTGCATAGATTTTGAGGGTTGTCGGGCTGGAGAAAGTCACAGAGATAGGGAGGGCAAGGCCATGGAGGGATTTGAACACAAGGATGAGAATTTTAAAATTGAGGCGTTGCCAGACCAGGAGCCAATGTAGATCAGCGAGCACAGGGGTGATAGGTGAACAGGACTTTGTGCAAGTTAGGATATGGGCAGCAGAGTTTTAGATGAGCTCAAGTATATGGAGGGTGGAAGATGGGGGGCTGGCCAAGAGAGCATTGGAATAGTCGAGTCTAGAAGTAACAAAGGAACAGATGAGGGTTTCAGCAGTAGATGAGCTGAGGCAGGGGCAGAGACGGGCGATGTTACGGAAGTGGAAGTAGGCAGTCTTGGTGATGGAACGGATATGAGGTCGGAAGCTCATCTCAGGGTCAAATAGAACACCAAGGTAGCGAACAGTCTGGTTCAGCCTCAGACTGTAGCCAGGGAGAGGGATGGAGTGGGTGGCTAGGGAACAGAGTTTGTGGCGGGGACTGAAGGCAATGCCTTCAGTCTTCCCAATATTTAGTTTGAGGAAATTTCTGCTTATCCAGTACTGGATGTCAGAAAAGCAGTGAGACAATGGAGCTGTCATCAGTATACATGTGGAACCGGATGTTGTGTTTTCGGATGATGTCACCGAGGGGCAGCGTGTCGATGAGAAATAGGAGGCAGCCAAGGATAGATCCTTGGGGGTCTCTAGAGGCAACGGTGCAGGAACTAGAAAAGAAGCCATTGCGATTCTCTGGCTACGACTAGATAGACAAGAATGGAACCAGGCGAGCGCAGTCCCACCCAGCTGGATGATGGAGGAGAGATGTTGGAGGAGGATGGTGTGGTCAACCACGTCAAAGGCTGCAGACAGAACGAGAAGGATGAGGAGGGATAGTTTACCACGTCCGTGTCACGGTATAGCTGTCAGTTCCATTCAATTGAAAGCTGAGGTTGGCTATTCAAGTGCCTGTCAGGAGGTAGAAAGCAAACTCCTGACTGTTGAACAACGAAAGCAAATAGTTTGATCAAAGTCCACCTTTAAAGGGGTCGTGTTTATTCCATCATTTGTGACTTTGATAAGGGCCGTTTCAGTTCTGTGGTGGGGCGGAAACCTGTTTGAAGGGATTCAAACATTAAGGTGCAGGAAAGATGGGTACAGATTTGGGCAGTGACAACACATTCAAGGACTTGAAGAAAGGAAGGTTGGAGATGGGACAGTAGTTTGCAAGGATGGAGGGGTCAAGGGTGGTTTATTTTTTTGAGGAGGGGGTTGATGACAGCAGATTTGAACAGGAAGGAGATTGTAACTAAGGAGAGGGAACCGTTAACAATATTAGCTAACATGGGGGCCGGGAAGGGAAGTTGGGTGGTCAGAATAGGATCGTGGGAGCACGAGATGGGTCTCATGAGCTCGGAGGCCATGAGGGAAGATTGGAGAGAAACTAGAGAAAGATGCAAAGAATTGAGAAATAATTGTGGTTTACAGTCAATAAATAGTTGTCAGAAGTCATCAGACAACCAGTCATGCACTGTGATGATTTAGCAAGAAAATGGTCAATTCATTCAGTACCTTGGGGTTATCCTAACTGAGAGTTGGAGGTAAATTCAAATTCAATCCGAACTGGGTGAAGAACATTTAGTGAGCCAAACTTGGGCATCATGCACTATTAGACCTAAACTGGGCAGTAAACCTAGACTGCTCCTTAAGGAGGAGTTAAGGTGAAGGGGTTATGGATTCATCGGATTCCTTCGCCTATGTAGCAGGATACCAAACACCAGTGTTCTTACATTATACCAATTTCCACTCAGATTCTTATAGCCTCAGACTGAAATTTAAGGTGAAATTAGGGATAGCTTTGTGCTGCAGGCCTGCACACATAAACTCATTTTATGCATGATCCTTGCTGCCACAGTGTGGACTGTATTCAAACTAAAGTCTGAGGTTTATTGAAAGGACAATGTCTTATCCCACTGTGCCCCCCAACACAAGTTATAGTTGTAACACTAGGCCTATTATGCAATCACAGGAGGATCGCTTCAGTTTTTAACTTTTTAAAAATAAGAGTGCACAACATTAAAATTTTTGCCCTCCTGAACCAACATTTTAGAAAGGGAAAAATCTGGCTTAGAGCTTACTTTTCATATGTGACAGGTCAATCCAATGCGTTCCTTTAAAGGCAAACCTGACACCAGTACCACATTGCTGGAGATGGGTTAATGAATCTTATCAAGTTCAATAACCTTAAATTTACCTCTACATTGACCTATTCACAAAATGCTGCACTCTATAGAGTGAATGAACATTATATTGCATTCAATTAAAAAACTTAAAAGTATCAAGCTGTAAACAAAATCAATGGGAGTCCTTTTTTTAAGCCCACAAGGACTCATTGCTTCAAATCTCCTACCCATCCACGTATTAGACAACACATTAACAATTTGGGAATCGCAAGTACAATTTCAAAATTTGTGGACGACACCAAATTGGGGACGTAGTTAATACAAGGGAGAAATATGGCAAAATGCATGAGGACATTAATAAACTTGCAGAATGGACATATAATTGGCAAATTAATTTAAATATAGACGAGTGTGAGGTAGTGCATTTTGGTAGGAAGAATAAGGAGGCCACATACTGCTTGGATAATAAGAGTCTAAATGGGGTAGAGGAGCAAAGGGATCTCGGGGTACAGACATACAAATCACTAAAAGTAGTGATGCAAATGAATAAGGCCATAACAAAAAAAGGCAAACCAAGCATTAGGGTTCATTTCTAGAAGGATATAATTGAAAAGCAGAGAAGTTATGTTAAACTTGTATAGAACCTTGGTTAGACCACACTTGGAGTATTGTGCACAGATTTGGTCTCCATATTATAAAAAGAATATAGAGGCATTGGAGAAGGTGCAAAAAAGATTCACAAGGATTAACTCAGGATATACTTATCAGGAAAAGCTGAACAGGCTGGGGCTCTTTTCTCAAGAAAAAAAAGACTAAGAGGTCTTTAAGATAATGAAAGTGTTTGATCGGGTAGACGTAGAGAAAACGTTTCCATTTGTGGGGGAGACCAAAACAAGAAGTTTTCAATATAAGATAGTCACTAATAAATCCAATAGGGAATTCAGGAGAAACGTCTTTACCTAAAGAGTGGTAACAATGTGGAACGTGCTACCACAAGGAATAATTGAGGCAAATAGCATAGATACATTTAAGGGGAAGCTAGATAAGCACGAGGGGGAAAGGAAAGGTTATGTTGATAGGGTTAGATGAAGTAGGGAGGGAGGAGGCTCGTGTGGAGCATAAATGCCGACATAGACCAGTTGGGCCAATTGGCCTGTTTGTGCTGTAGTTTTGATGTAACTTATATAGCACCTTTAACATAGTAAAACGTCCCAAGATATTTCACAGGGATGGAATCAGGCAAAAATTGATCAAGTCAAAGAAGTAGACATTAGGATAGGTGACCAAACACTTGGTCAAAGAGGTACATGTTATGCAGTGTCTTGAAGGAGCAGAGACAGGTGGAGAGGCAAAGAGCTCTGGGAAGGGAATTTCAGAGCTTAGGGCCTAGATAACCGAAGGCAAATACTCATATATGGTTAAAAGTTCACAGTATCCTTCACACAAACTCATAATAAGCTGTGGGAACAAAGTAAAATTACTACTGAAGATACATTACTCAGTATGTAATATACAGAATTGTAAGCAGACTTGTGCAGCAATTCAGTTATCTTTTTCTACACATCATCCAGACCTTGTATGATCTGGCACATCCAGTTTGCTCCCTTGCTCCACAAGAACTGCAAACCACAAGACATCAGAAATTTCTCAAATATTTGTAGGACAGAAATAAAAGGACACCAATCAGCAAATGGTTTAAAAAAAACAAACAAATTCTGTTGAGTGGACCTTTCATTGGGTAGTCTTTATTGTCAAATAGGGACCAAAGGTCTACAAGTTCTCTGGTTTGTACAAAGCGTGTACAGCAGCACAACACATTCTGGAAACAATTTTTTTTAATATATAAACACACTGCCAGTAACAGCTCGTAGAGTAAATCTGGAAATAAAAATACATTTTTAATTCTCGCAGGAGTAAAAGTGTTTCAGTCCCGATCATCTTCATACTTTACCGTCCCACCCCAAAAACACAAAAAAAAAATGGGGCGAGATTAGTTGTTTTCCTTTTTCCTCCTGCCCTTAACAGGAAAATAACTGGTTTTATGGTACAAAAACTGAAAAAAAAATGTACACTGACCTATGAAGAGAATGCCAATGTATCATTCACACTCACACCCAGAATCTACACAATCCTGAACTAGACATTACTCAGAGTATCTGGTTTAGCTGCATGTTTTGCAATATTAATATGCAGGAGCAAGCACCCTCAATACTGAGCACACTTGTAGCTCCTGGAAAAGCAAAGGAACCATATAAAAATACCCTCTCTAGACTTCCCTGTTGATTCAGTGGGTAAATCCACCATGTGGGATAGCCACAAACCATACAGACCAGGAATGTCCCAGGTTTGATGGGCTATCTGTGCTGAGTTAGCACCTCATCAGCTGGCCTTAGTTTTTTTCCCCTGGCTGAGAAAGAAGTCAGCATTCCCATTTCAGGTCACTACCTGGTGACTCTCCCAGAAAGTGCATTTTTGGGTGTCTATGTGAGGACAGATCACATTCAGCTATGCTGCCCTATCCCATGGTTGAACAGTTCATCAACACCATCCAGACTATAAACAAACAATCTCACTGAATTGTGCAAGATATCAGAAGGCTGCCACTGCCTGTAGAATCACACTGCAACAGAGGTCAACACTATATATAGTTCCCAGTGCAATAGAAAGGGTCTAATGTACAACTTTTAAAACTTGCAGATTGCTCCATTTTCCTTGCATAAAACAGGTTCTAGACATACTGGGCAGCAGGTTCCCTTTCATGCACACAATTCTAATCAGGATTCACTGCTGAGCTCATCTGATGAATACTTCAGGTGACTGTGCTGCAATATGAAGATATGGTACAATGCACTTCAATTAATTTTACAATTTAACCTAGGGCTCTTAACTGAACTGCCCATGTTAGCTAGCATTTTTAAAAAATATAACCAAGTTTTACTCCTCACACCTTCCCCAGTATTCTTTTTGATGAAATTGTATTCATGTGTTCAACAAGTGCAGATAATAAATTTCATCAAAAATATATGCAAACCCTTTACATTTGCAAAGTTCTATTCTGCTATTTTCAGTTCCATGTATTCCAGAGCTGGTGTTTTGAAATTCAGCATACAATTTTTATTAAAAAGTTATAATTATCAATAACCTTTGTCCCCTGCACTTTAAAGTACAGCAATACTATGTTCACACTGAATCTGGAAAGTGTGCTGGACCAGTACTCATCCTGCACTGACTGCATTCATTAACGCATAAAAATGTAATGAAGTCTCAAAGGACAAGGCCTCACCAATAGTACACTGTGTTTTTTCCATTTTTTAGTAGTGTGGAAACACCGCATAATTGTATAGTTTTTCTGGTGTTACCATTCATTCTAACGTGTTGAGTGGAGACAATTCAGTTATTTGGTGAATTTAATTAATTCTAGTGAATATACTCATTTATGCCCTTTCTGCTTGCCTTCTCTCTCCTGCAGTATTTAAACCAAATGGGATATGAATGAGTCAGCTTACAAATATCAGGCTCAAGATCATTGGCTTCGAAGCCAGTTTGAGGGGCTTCAGGAGATGTTCTTCATTCTGATCCAATGGTTGAGAGGCTAACAATCCACAAGTTACATTCAAAAGCAAACAGAAAGAGAAGAACGCAAATCTGGTCCAGAGCAAAATGTGAACCAAATTTCATCAAGCTATGCCCTATAAGTGTACTTTAATATCTGAAGTCATCCAAATCTATCCCAAAAAAGACCATTTTGCTGCTCAGCAATTCACTAGATTTAGACAATAGCTTGGCATTACTGTAAAAATACGCTTACAAGAGTTTTTCTACACCTAGAACTCAGCAAAATCCACATTTCTTTTATACCTTGAGCCCGGTTTTTGACAGCCAGTATGCCACACACTGACCGACTTAGAATCCCAGAAAGTTCAAATTACATTTCTATCTATTCTTACTCCAGTATACTCTCTGATGGGGATAAAGGACGGAGATTAAGAATTGACACTTTTATAGAACTCATACCTTTTAAACCCAGTTTTACTAGGCTGGAGAAGAGTACAATGATTTCAGTATACTGAAACTTCTATTGGCTAGGAATGCAGTTCAGATTAAAAGGCTGGTGCAAGCAGCCAAAAGACAACTATTTATATTCCATCATTATAGTGCACAAGCAACAAAAGCATTAGCTTAATTTTCTGCATCAAAAGAATTCAACATTGTAGCTTATTCTAGAGGCGGCTGTACTGAATTAATTAACGTGAACTAAATTGGGAGAGAATATAACTAATCTTCAAGATCTCTCAGCTCAATTTTCTGATTTGGATTAGAGTTTGTAAAGAATAAAGGAAACGTGCCAGTTCTGAAATTTTTCCTTCTAAAATGTTTTTGCAACAAAGAACTTTCTTAACGTTTTATTTACCCTCAAACTTTTCACAAGTATTTCGGTCATTTATTCAGGAGGTAGAAATTTTCAGATTACTCATTCCTTAGAATACTGATGGCCTATCTTGGTTACATGTAAATAATGAGTCAACCGAAATATCACCTGTCTATCTATACAATTTGATTTGCAGTTGTGCACTGGAGCTTTGCAGCTTTATACCACAAGCACACCAATTCTCTTTCCTCTTCCCACCCTCCCCACGAGTCACTACAGGAACTACTTACCATCTTGACTGAAATGTGAGCTATAACTACAAATTTCTAGGTTTGTGGTCTAGCATTCAAAAAAAAACAAGTTACTGAGTAATCACTACTCACCATTGTGCATCCCCTACATTTAGTTTTGTAATTGTTACCATTACACCAGTATGTTTTTTCTTTAATGCTGAATTATTTTGTGAATTGCTTATTGGCATTTTTGCTCAAAAATATTAACAAATTAATTCCTAGTACACAGTGCAAGGAAGATAGATATCCCTTTTAGATTCCCTTTATAGAAACTGAAAGTTACATTTCCAAAACACTATGACACAGTGTACTATCAGGACTCTTGCTAGTGTTGAGTCTCCCTTCCCAAATTTGTGTTCCACCCAAGATAGTGCCATTTTTTTTTTTTTGGATCTTCCCTATAGCAAAAATTAATGTGTGCATATTATCCTTGTATTCTCATTGCAGTTTAATACATGCAACATGTACAACAGCCATAGGGTTTGCTCCCCTCTCATCTAATGTGAATGAAAGAAGCCATTAAGGTGAGCTGAGCTGTGTCAATCTGCACACAAGTCAACTGTGAACATAGCATTACTTATTAGTTGCAGGGAAGCCAGGTAGGGTACGATTGTTGGTATGAGGTGGCAGTGTGCGCTATATAGTAGTTGCTAAAGTTTGCATCACTGACATATGGAGCAGGCTGGTAATAGCAAGTGACATTAGTGACATTGGGGATGATGTTCTGCTCTGCCAGCACCCTGAGGGCCAAGAGGCTGATTAGGTTGAGAGTTTGGCGTCTTTCATGTCCCATCAGACAGACAGTGCTCTCATTCACAACATTCCGCAAGATCATCAGGTAATCGTATTTGCTTTTCTCCTCCCCTATGAAGTGGTTCTGGAGGTAGACTTCCAGTTTTCTCTGTTGTTCAGTAATGTCTGGGAAATCAATAAAGAAACGGGAACACATGTACCGCTGTAAGGATTTGATCTCTTCTTCATGGGCTGGCTTGAATTCTCTGACCAGAAGATTGCAGTATTTCAGCAGTCCTCCTCCTCGGATTTCCTCTGGAGTCTTGGTTGCAATTAGTGTATTCCTGAGGTGGCCTAATGCTTCCTCGAAGTCCCCATATACACTTTCCCCAATCACTGTTGGGTGAAAGTGCTCACTCATTGGGTTCTCAGAGTAATCATAATAAAATAGGAGAGAATCCAAGATGATCTGGAAGGAATCGACACTAAACTCAAACTGTCGACGGAGGGAGTCCACAAATTTCAACTCCACATTCTTCCCATTATTGTTGGAGAGGGAGATTAAGCTCCAACGGTCTGTATCTGTGCAAACTTTCACCATTTTTTGCACATAGACCTCTTTGAGTGTAAGTGGCGTGATTTTTTCCTTGTTGACTCCTTCTGGAAGAAACTCCAACAGACAACCTAACACCACATCTTTTACCAACTGGAATTCAGTTTCCCCTGGTAGATCAACCCCAAAAATTAAGTCCAAATCTTTGTAGTTTAAGCCATTATCCTTTACTAGGACATGGCTGGCTGCTGACCCATTAAGACGGATATCCCGTATTAGAATTCCACTTTCAAAGAGCCTGGTCCTTACAGTCTTAACCACATCTTTGAGTCTGACCTCTAACGTTGGAAAATTTCCACGGCCGTGAATAAGGACCACCTCAGTAAGGACTTCATTCAGACTGCTCACTTGATCCCAGCTCAGCACACTAGTGGCTTTACTTTCTGCCATATTGAGTCTTTGGACTTCAATCAGCTGGAAAGAAAAGAAACAAAATATTACACCATACCTACTTATACACATAAAATAGAACCTCTTTTGAAAGATGTCCAGAACAGCAATAAATACACCAAGGATAAAAGTCCCAAATATTCAACTCTTGAGTGAGAAAGGGCCATTTAAATTTCCAGGCAGTTTGATCTGCATCAAGTCTGAAATTACAGGTTAAAAATGGTTGGAAATTTTCATCCTATACTTAAAAGTTCACTTTTGTATTTACTACTGCCCATTTATAACAAACTACCTTTTTGTGTTACATTAAGTACAGACAGATGGAAACTTCAGTATTGTCATATCCCAGCAGTATAATAACCCATTATGACATTCTTTTTTAAAAAAAATCTTTTTCAGTAAATCCATTGTACCAAGATCAAATGAGTAGCAGCTACTTGAGCTTAGAGTTGCCTTAGATTTTGGGTATATATAGCAGGTGCCAACCCAGCTGATTCTCCTTTGTTTACAAAGTAAAGTTAATTTGTTACATAGTGCGGTATGAACACAAGTAACCAATCAGGTCATCCAAGTTCATGTCAGGGTACCTTGACAATAGTTCTTTTAGAGCCAGTGGCCAACTATTCCTCTAGGCTTCAAAAAAAATAAAATGGCATGTGTGAAAACATTAGTTTGTTGAACAGACTCCAAACTACCTCAGCACTGAGGATCTCAAAAAAGGTTTTACAGCAAGACAAAATATTCAGTAACTCGTGGGGTTACGCCGTGAATCAACTAGCAATTAGAAGGGCTGAATTTTCAAAACGATAAAAGACTTGCAACTTTCTCGGCCTCAAGACATCCCAAAGCACTTTACAGCCAATGAATTAGCGGTCACTGTTGTAACACTGTTGATGTTCAAGAAGGCGGCTCACCACCACCTTCTCAAGGGCAATTAGGGATGGGCAATAAATGCCGGCCTCGTCAGCGACGCCCACATCCCATGAACAAATAAAAAAAATTTAGGAAACACAGCAGCCAATTTAAATAAAGCAAGGTCCCACAAACAGCAATGAGATAAATGACCAGAGGTTTTGGTTGAGGGACCAGAGAGAACTCCCCTGCTCTCCTTCGAATTGTGTCATGGATTATTTTATGTTCACCTTTGGTGTAACGTCTCATCTGAAAGACAGCACCTCCAACAGTGCAGCACTCCCACAACGTCATCCTAGATTATGTGCTCAAGTCTCTGGAATGGGGACTGAACCTACAATCTTCTGACTCAGATGCAAGAGTGTCACCACTGAGCCACGACTGATACTTCAATTCCAAGGCTTCCAGTCACATTTCTTCCTCAGCCAATGGGAAAATTGGTCAAATTTTGTAAAGGGGTTAGGAGAAGACGGGAAATGCTGAATCAGTTAGGTTTGCCTGAAAAAGGTTAGCCTAGTTGCCCAGAGAAGGTGCTGTGGGCATTCTTGAACTACTAACAGTTCGCATGGTGAGGGCACTCTTTTAGTGGTTTGATACAACTTACTGGCTTATAAGACTACTTTAAAGGGCAGTTAAGAGTCAACCATGTTGGTGTGGGACTGGAGTTACATATAGGCCAGAGTAAAGACTGCAGGTTTCTGTCCCTAGAGGAAATTAGAGAACCAGTTAGGTTTTTACAGCAACTTCATGGTCACTTTTACTGATAACAGCTTTTTATTTCCAGATATATTTTTAAAACTGAGTTCAAATTCTCAAACTGCCATGGTGGGATTTCAAATCTCATATTCTGGATTATTAGTTCAGGCCTCTGGATCATGAGTCCAGTAACATAACCATTATACTACCATTCCTTTTTTCCTGCTCTCAACAAAAGCAACCCCAAATTAAACTTTAATGCAACTAAATCATGTTTAAAAATAAGTTTTTTTATTGGGTGCACTTTTCAATCCTCCAAATACAGTGCAGGCAACATTTGAGACTCATTTTTGTGGGTCTTGCATATAGTACGCTGTCAAATTAAGCATCTCCTGTTGTGGCCTGATTAATGTACAAAGCCGGTCCTGGATTTTAGCGAGATCACTGACAGAGGTAAGAGTACTTTAACTGAATGTAACTTGGAACTCCTGAATTATGCCAATTCAAGAGGCTAAACCTTTGTAGAAATCCATTTCCTGGACATTATAAACTTATATATTGAATTGAGTGGAGCAGTGCAGTTGGATTAGTTTTGGATTGCTCTAGCAAAGAACCAACACAGACACAATGAGTCAAGTGACCCCCTCGGTGCTGCTAGCACAAAGCTACTGCGCATATTTTGCATTTCTATTTATTGTAGGATCCCAGTGCTTTTTTGAATGAATAAAATATCCACTTTTAAACAAAACTTCACAGAATTTGGGAAGTTTTTTTTAAAAAAAAGAAACTGAACAGCCTGACAGAACTTTAGATGTTAATCTTTGTTACAGCATTCCAAGAATAATCACACTTCTGCCCTCTTCCTGTAGCACTATATCTTTCTCTGCTTCATATATTTATCCAGTGTTCCCTTAAAAGATGCAATGATCCTTGCATCAATGACTTCTGGCAAAATATTCAATGTTCCAACAACTCTTGAGTGTAGTCATTTTTCCTAACCACACACCACGAGGAATTTTAAACTAATGATCCCTCCTCAGGTGACTTCCCAACATCCTGACAAAACCCTACATAATTTTTTTTAAAATTCTAAGTCTCTTCTTCGCTTCCTTGAAGAAGAGTTCCTGTATCACAAGTCTCTCCTTGTAACTTTTAGTTTCCATCCCTGGCATCATCCTATACTGGTGAGCCTACATTGTACGCTCTTTTTACAATGGTATACTCAAAATGGTACAACTGTGGCCTAACCAAATCTTTGTACAAATTTATTTTGTTACTAGTACTCTTATGCCACTATTTACAAAACCCAAAATGCTGTTGCCTTTTTTTTTTAAAAAGTCCATTTACCTTGCAGTCACAATTTCAGGGAATTACGTATTTGAACCCCTGGATTACTCTGTTCATCTATATCATTCAGCATCTTTCCATTGACTGTATACTCCCATTCCTCATTTTCCTCCAAAAATGAATTACCTCACACCTATCCACATTAAATTGCATCTACCACCTCTCAGCCAAATAGTCAGAGTTGCCTTTGTCCTTTTGAAATCTTTTACAGCCTTTTTCCACTGTTTGCCAAACCCACTACTATTGTGAGGTCAGCAAATTGAGATTGTGCTCCTTATGCCCAAGTCATCTATATACACTGCTAGAACAAAAGTGGACCCATTATGGAACTCCAGAAAACACCAATTCCAATCCTTCTCCAATTTGAACACCCGTTAACTCTAACCCTTAGCTTCCTGTCTGTTATCCAATTTCTATTCAGGTAGCTTCATTTCCTCAACCCATACACCTGATTTTTTCTAAAAAGACATTATTGAACACCTTCTGAAAATCCATATACACAATATTCACTACACCACTTTACCTATCCAGTGACAGTCAAAAAAAACTCAGATCTGTCAAACATTACTTGCTTTTAACAATATGTTCTAGCTGACCTTGATTATCCCATGTATTTCTAAATACTTACTAATTTGATCTTGAATTATGGATTTTAAGAATTTGCCAACAGATATTGACTAATGAACCCCTTTCTTGAACAGAGGTTTGATGTTGGCTACCCTCCAGTCCCATGCCACAATTTGCATATCTGAAGGAGGATTAACAAGACACACAAAACTACATTTTACAAAACCCTACTGGATTGATTTAAAATTCTGTAATAACTATATTAATTAAGTAATTAAGTTTTGCAAAACCTTGGATGTGTGCATAATTACACTGGATGTGTGCATAATTACACTGGATGTGTGCATAATTACACTGGATGTGTGCATAATATCCTTCACATGCATATGCATGCTCTAAGATAATACAATTAAAATCAGAAAATGTCAATTTATAGATTTCTTACAATCTAAACAACACTTAAGTTTTTCACATTCTTACACTAGCTTAGACACAAGATTTAATGGCAATGATGAGCAAGTCTTTCTGAAACCATGTTATGATGGGGCACATCCAAGCAAGTCACAAATGGTTTACTTACATTTTCTTGATGATTAATATCAGACAGTTCCTCTCTAAAGGTTACTTCCAATGTTGAAGTCATTAAGAAAGGAATCTAAACTACTTTCAACACCAAAGTGATTTTGGAAGCCTCATAAATCCCATGAATTGTGATCCAATTCAAAAATTCTTGATTGCTAGTTTTATTCAGACTCAAAATTTACCCGAGCTATTTAGCCACACAGCCTACATTACTAAAACCACACATCCTCATATGGCCAGAAAGATGAAGTGCATAGTAACATACATTTGTAATGTGGTTTTATAAAACAGTATTAAAAAAGCACTTTTACAGGGCTCTTGTAACTGAAGTATAAGCACAACATCCTATTATTCATACATTTGAAAAATATTCACACTAAAGTGAAAATATTTCAATCTTTGATTTTTAAAAATTAAAGGATATCTGGTTTCCCTAGAAAATTAAAGTAAAAAACAGTAGCACATTACTGTTAGTGAAACTGCTAGTTATTTTCAGCTACAAATATATTTGAACGCACTGAAGTGTTGAAGTTCAAATATTTTAAAACCAATTAAATTTAAATGTTACTTTCCAGGGAACAAAACGGTGAAGTTCTTCGATTAGCTGAATCATTTTTGGAAAAACGGCGGGGTAATAAGAGCCCCCTTTTTACAACATTTAACGCTAAAGAATGCAAACACAAAGGGATTGAATTTGTAAAACAAACTAATAGCTTCAGTTTATTTAAAAGTTGAATAACTAGATTACCCTATTACGTAATTAGGCTGTAAAGTTAACACTTGTGAAATAACAGCAAGACGAAATAACTGAACACCTTTCCTGCAAAAACAGAACATTTTGGTGCACTGGAAAGTGAGAAACCAATCCATTTTCAGTTTCATCTTACAACACTTTACTTAACTGGAACTACAGAAAATCATTAGCGAAATATACAGCCACCCACATTGCCGCGTACACAAAACAAACTCCACAGTCCAGCGATTGTCCCACGGCAGCCCCGGCTGCAATTTATAGACTTCAGACCGCTTCACAGCGAACCATTACTGTACCTTTCCACCACACAAACACACCTGCAGGACATATCAGCAACAACGAAGACTCGTATTCAACAGGAAGTCGCTCTGCTTTTATTAAGTAGCATTTTGTTGTGTCCTGGAATGAACTCCCTTCACATGCCGGGTTCTTTGTTGGCACTATTTCGTTGCAAAGGATGAAGCTAATCGGGATTAAGCCAAGCAACCCCCCGATTGGCTGCCAGTTTCAGGTGTTGCTGGGAGACGCTTAAATAATAGAGGTGGGTTAGTAACTGAAAGCCTGTGACTTGGGGATATTATTGCACTGTTCTCTAAGGAAAGCGGAGTTTTTTTCAATTGTTATCCAGCTTCAACTCGTTATGGTGACTGCACAACAACAGTGATATTTAAAGAGGCACTATGTTCATCGTGAAACAGTGTTTGATAAATATTTTGTTTACCAATAAACTAGAAAATGCTATAAATTGCATTGAAATGCATCATCAAGTGATTTACAATTATGCCAATGCAACAAAAATATTACGAGGCTCATCTTCCTCATTAATTAAAAGTAGGTTTGCCAAAGTATATATTTTAAAATCATATTTCCCTTTTAAATAAAACATTCATTCTCTTCAATATATTTCTACAAAGTTTTTTCCCATTATATTTATTCTTTTTGTGCTAAACCATATATCATTGCCCCACTTGTAACATTTGCAGCCAGGTTGAGTCCGTATTTCATATTTTTGTTGAATGTTAGAGATTGCAGCCCCTGTTCTCAACATCTGGCTCCACATCAATCCAACGCTCCTGATCTCTGGCCACCTGTTGCGGAGGGGTGCGGGCAAGACAGAGGACCTTCTTGTGGGTCTGTTCCTGGGCTTGGCCAAGGTGGCCATCTACAGATCCAGGATGGATGCGGCCCAATGAGTGGGGGAGGTCACTCTGGCTGCTTGTCTCTCTTCCGCGGTCTTGTCCGCACCTGGGTGACCCTGAAGAGGGAGCATGTGGTGTCCACTGGTACAGTCGAGGTCTTCCGTGACCTGTGGGCACCGGAAGGACTAGAGTTTTTAGTGGACATTGGAAGCAACATTATCGTTTAGTTTTATAAGTTTCCTTTGTTCCTTTTTTTATGGTTAAGTTCTTTTATTAGTTGTGCCCCTTAAAAATAGGGGGCACATTTTTTAAAAAATGGTTTTCAGTTGATGGCACTAGAGCAACCAAGTGATTCCTTATCGGTCTTTAGAAGAAGGTATACTATTGCCTGCCCAAGAGGATGGAGCACCCACCTAATCACCGATAATCCCACTCTAACCAGCTAACACAGACTGAGGTGAGCAGCAACCCCTATTTGGCAAACAGCTCCCCCTTTTGGAGAAATGGTTGATCTCTGCTTGCAGGATCCTATTGATAATCCCAGTTGAGGTCACACCACCATCGTGAGTGTAAATTATTCACCATTCCATGGCACAGACATAGTGTTGCCTTTTAAGTTTGAACAAAAATATTTTAGCATCCTATTTTACCAATAAAATAGTGGAACTATTTCCCATTATCACTCATTATTTTTATGGTGTTATTGCAAAATGAGAATTAATTCCTACATTTTTATGACTACTATTTTTGATAGAACAGACTTTGGGGCCCTTTAATACTACTTTTCCCATGACAAACAAGAAACATGAATTTACCACAAAACATATGGAACTCGGCTGGAAAGTCATTCTTTATATGGGATAACACATGTCCTAACAGGTTACAGACACATATTTTCACGCTTATTCTCGGCTATGCAACTTGGGGGCCTGGCCCAAAGTTTCTCTATATTGTACGAGCATTACATGTGCTTTTTCTAGAAGACAGTAAGAGACAGAGAACCTAATTGTCCTTTTAAATGTCTTACAAATCTTTTTAATGTTTAAGAGAGGAGTTTCCCTGTTCCCATACGTAGCCACCACTTCAATTCTTGTCTCCTCTGCCTGATATCGACCCGATCCGTTGTAGTACTTGGACCGCACAAATTGCGTTCCACAAGATATACCCCTAAATGGATGTAATTCCAGGCCAGTATGAGATCAGAATGTGTAATTCAACAGGGTTTACGTTGCCAAGTGTGTACCAGAGTGTAGTCACTATGGGATTCCCTCTGGTACTAACTTGGCAGTATAAGCAGCATATCAGCGATTCAGTTTATGTATTTTGCACAGTGTCCAAACAGAGATTAAGTACTTTTACCAGTCACATCAATTTCCATTGATCTAGCAGGCACATTCCGCTACTCATTATAAAGGAAAGGACTTGCATTTATATAACGTCTTTCACGACCTCAGAATGTCACACAGCACTTTACAGCCAATGAAGATTTTTGAAGTGTAGTCACTGTTATAATGTAGGGAAACTCGGCAGCAAATTTGTGCACAGCAAGGCCCCACAAATAGCAGTGAGATACGTTACCACATAATGCTTTTTTTTCGTGATGTTGGTTGAGAGATAAATGTTGGCCAGGTCACCCAGAGAACTCCACAGCTCTTCTTTGAATAGTGCCATGGAATTTTTTACATCCACCTGAGAGGGCAGATGTGGCCTCGGTTTAACGTCCCATCCAAAAAACAGCACCTCTGACAATGCAGTACTCCCTCAGTACTGCACTAAAGTGTCAGCCTGAATTATGTGCTCAAGTCCTGGGGTGGGGCTTGAACTCACGACCTTTGATTCAGAGGCGAGAGTGCTATCATTAAGCTAAAGCTGATACTTATCAGGTGAGCAAAGGTAGATTATCTCTGAAGTTGAACTATAAATAGGTAATATCTTCAATATAAAAGAAATATTGTTTCAATTAATCAAATGATAAATTAATTAGGATACTGGCTTTATTTATTATTGCAAAAATGGAGTTTCACTTTATCTGAGACCACTGTAATATGAATTG
This sequence comes from Heptranchias perlo, assembly GCF_035084215.1. NCBI lineage: Eukaryota > Metazoa > Chordata > Chondrichthyes > Hexanchiformes > Hexanchidae > Heptranchias > Heptranchias perlo. The sequence goes on from NC_090335.1 coordinate 48,741,946, forward strand.
GAGACAGATAGTAATAATTCAGCTTTACACGCTAGATAGTTACAGATTCAAGTCCTAGAGCTGCCTTGTACTGGAGTAATTCTAGACTCAAATGTCATGAGGTTCTGCAGATTTCAGCAGTAACAGCTCCATGTGATAGCCTAAACAGTGAAACATTCTAGTGCAAGAAAGATGCCTCCTTAATTGAATAGGAAAGGAAGAATTTGCATTTATATAGCGCTTCTTACACGCTCAGAATGTTCCAAAGTACTTCACAATCAATTTATTATTTAAAGTGTAGTCACTATCATAAAGGCAAATGCAACAGCGATTATGCACACAGCAATCTCCCACAAACAGCAATGAGATAAATGATCAATAAATCTATTTTTGGTGGATTGGTTGAAGGATAAATGTTGGACTGAACACTAAGAGAAGTCACCTGTCTTTTCTGTGGATAGTGACATGATCTTTTATATTCACCTGCATAGGCAGACAGTGATTGGTTTAACTTCTCATTTGAAAGGCAGCACCTCTGACAATCATGCACTTCCTCAATACTGTAGTGAAGTGTCATCCTAGATTTTGTGCTCAAGTACCTGGCGTGGGGCTTGAACACATGACTTTCTGATTCAGAAGTGGGAGTGCCACCACTGAGGCAAGCTAACACTTAACAAATCATGAAGGGAAGACCAAGTGCTGTACTCATGGCTGAAAAATATGGCATATTACCAAACTGTCCTGTTTTTTTATGGAGGGAGGATATTACAAATTGGATAGCCTGGTGGTGAAGAACAGAATACTAGAGCCTGGTCTTCATTTGCTTTCAAGCCCTTAGTCACAGAAATCAACACAGCCCACACCCTAGATAAGCTCTCATGTAAATGATACAAGAGAGAGTCCCCAATTGATATGCACCACCTGAATACAATTAACACTAATTAATATAAATCACATGGATATAATTAACAGATTCCCTTCTCTCTCTTTAAATAAAAAATAAACTTTATATATACAATATAAACAAAAATTTCAAAAATCAAAAACTTCCATAACCTGTACAACTTACACTATTTAAAACATTACATTGTGAGGTGACCCTTCTCCAGGACCCCTAATAATTCCTTCGTACACGTACCTCTTTTAGTAAAACAATCCGACAGTTGATGGCTTGAATCCACCCATTTTAGAGATTTTCTTTCTCTCCAGCATTTGTTTCAAGCCAGCAAGGTCAGTCCATAATCTTTTCGCACTCACATTTTTTGTAGAGTGTACATTATCCCACAATGAACGATTGTCTACATAACATTCAATGGGTATACTATCTTAGGTACTCCCATTGTACAGGATGTCACTCAAAATATTTGGCAAATAGAATCCCATATCCACTGCGTTGACAAGAGCCAGTGTTTCAGCAGTCAGAGTACTTTTAACGACCCATGCTTGGGCAGTTGACAATTTATAATCTGTTCAATCAGCCAAAATTGTATGCACCATGCTCTCAATCACAGCATGATTCCTTTCACAAAGACCATTGCTAAATGCTGTATTCATGACAATTATATTCATATTCTCACACGTAGCTCTAAACTCTGCATTAGCGAATTCACCTCCATTATCGGTCAAAAACTTTGTTGGTGTCCCAAGTCCAGTCCCTATCCATTTTTCCATAATTTTATCTATAATAATCTTCTTCTCCTTACTATATATTAGTGTAGAAATACTAAATCTCGTAGCCAGGTCAATAAAATGTAAGATGAAAACATTTCTATCTTTGTCCCATACCTTTAGATCTATGGCAACTACTTTGTTAAAGTCGTGTGCTCATGGAACACTTACAATTGGATGTGGGGGCATCCGTCTATACATCTGACAGAATTCACAGTTCTCACTAATCTCTTCCAGTAGCCTTGTATACTCCTCATCAACTACACCTGCATCTTTCAGCAGGATTTTTAAATGTTAACAAGTAGGGTGGGCAAATTGTCTATGTAAATTTAAGACAATTTGTTTTTTCTCTCATCCTTATCGCCTGATGCCATTAATACTTGTCTTACACGCTGATGAGAAACATCAGGTTTTATTAAGGGGATACAATAATCCCCTGTCTGGGTAAACTGCAAATCAATCGATTTCCCAAAAATGATTGCCTCATCATGTTCCATGTCAAGTTTCATTTTTTGCCTTTTTCATTGAAGGTTTACCCAAAAGCATAGGTATCTCACTAGAGACTACATCCCTACTTAGAAAATGGCTTACTCCAGCTGTCTTACATGGAATTACCATTCTCTTGACTGACCTCAAGGTGATGTCATCTCCAAACCTAAAACATGAAGAACTTTTATATTCCTTAACCTTGCGTCAATCCTCACTACTTAGTGAATCAAGATAACATTTTAACCAATCTACCCTGCATACAGTTGAAATACATGCACGATCTAACACCGCACAATTAAAGGAATCCACAACTAATACATTCATCACAGGATTAAAACTCCTTGTGACCAGTATAATCTGTTCATTATCTTCATCCTCTTCCCCAGACCTACTTTCTTCATGCATTATTTCAAAGACCCTGCATCTTCGCTCTGGACAATTCACCTCATAATGATACTTTGAGTCACGTCTAAAGCATCTACAGATTTTTCCTTGGCATTCCTGGAATTCATTTGCCTGTTATTACTGTCCCAATTTTATCTTCTGTTGGTATAACTGGATTTGCTGTACCTGCTTTCATCACCAATCTGTCTGTTTTTAATCTTTCCATCATATTGATACCTGTGACTGGTCACTTGAAAACTTTGAAACCTCGTCTGGCGCCTACGTTTAGTGTCTGGAACATTTTGAAAACTAGTAACCATCGAATCTTCTACTCTTTGTGTCACAGCGGAAGGCCGTATTTGTTCCATGAAGGCTGAAGGAATGACTGTTTCCTCAGGAATGTTTTTAAGGCAGAAGACATTTGGTGCAACAGAGTCTCCTTTTCTGAGACCTCTGCCAGTTAGGACCAGTTGCCTGTCCATATGAGACACCTTCGCACAATCTAGTAATTTAAAAACTAGTACTGATCCAGGGATTCCCAAATTGAACTTTGTCAACCTATTGTACAATTTGTTCAAGTCCATGATATACTCATCCATTGAATGACCGTCTGTTTTCGGAAATCTATCAAATGCGGACCAAGCCTCATAGGCCATCATCTTTCTTGTAGATTTGATCTAGAAATTCTATTAGAAAGGTATAACCTTCATCATTATCCAAAAGATCTGCATTAAAAAACTAGTATCAATAATGGTGGCCATGAAACTACCGGATTGTCGTAAAAACCCATCTGGTTCACTAATGTCCTTGAGGGAAGGAAACCTGACGTCCTTACCCGGTCTGGCCTATATCTGACTCCAGACTCACAGCAATGTGGTTGATTCTTAATTGCCCTCTGAAATGGCCTAGCAAGCCACTCAGTTGTACAATCTCGCTAAAAAAAATCATAATAAGAATAAAACCGGATGGATCACCCGGCATCAGACCACTAGGCACCGGACACGACAAAGGCAAACCAAACACAGTCGACCTGCAAAGTCCTCCTCACTAACATCTGGGGACTTGTGCCAAAATTGGGAGAGCTGTCCCACAGACCAGTCAAGCATCAGCCTGACATAGCCATACTCACAGAATCATACCTTTCAGCCAATGTCCCAGACTCTTCCATCACCATCCCTGGGTATGTCCTGTCCCACCGGCAGGACAGACCAACCAGACGTGGCGGTACAGTGATATACAGTCAGGAGGGAGTGGCCCTGGGAGTCGTCAACATTGACTCTGGACCCCATGAAATCTCATGACATCAGGTCAAACATGGGCAAAGAAACCTCCTGCTGATTACCACCTACCGCCCTCCCTCAGCTGATGAATCAGTCCTCCTCCAAGTTTAGCACCACTTGGAGGAAATACTGAGGGTAGCAAGGGCACAGAATGTACTCTGGGTGGGGGGCTTCAATGTCCATCACCAAGAGTGGCTCGGTAGCACCACTACTGACCAAGCTGGCCGAGTCCTGAAGGACATAGCTGCCAGACTGGGCCTGCGGCAGGTGGTAAGCGAACCAACACGAGGGAAAAACCTGCTTGACCTCGTCTTCACCAATCTACCTGCCGTAGATGCATCTGTCCATGACAGTATTGGTAGGAGTGACCACTGCACAGTCCTTGTGGAGACGAAGTCCTCTCTTCACACTGAGGACACCATCCAACGTGTTGTGTGGCACTATCACCGTGCTAAATGGGATAGATTCAGAACAGATCTAGCAGCTCAAAACTGGGCATCCATGAGGCGCTGTGGGCCATCAGCAGCAGCAGAATTGTATTCCAGAACAATCTGTAACCTCATGGCCCGGCATATTCCTCACTCTACCATTACCAACAAGCCAGGGGATCAACCCTGGTTCAATGAGGAGTGTAGAAGAGCATGCCAGGAGCAGCACCAGGTGTACCTAAAAATGAGGTGTCAACCTGGTGAAACTACAACTCAGGACTACATACATGCTAAACAGCGGAAGCAACATGCTATAGATAGAGCTAAGCGATTCCACAACCAACGGATCAGATCAAAGCTCTGCAGCCCTGTCACATCCAGTCGTGAATGGTGGTGGACAATTAAACAATTAACGGGAGGAGGAGGCTCTATAAACATCTCCATCCTCAATGATGGCGGAGTCCAGCAGGAGAGTGCAAAGGACAAGGCTGAAGCATTTGCAACTATCTTCAGCCAGAAGTGCCAAGTGGATGATCCATCTTGGCCTCCTCCCAATATCCCCACCCTCACAGAAGCCAGCCTTCAGTCAATTCGATTCACTCCATGTGATATCAAGAAATGGCTGAGTGCACTGGATACAGCAAAGGCTATGGACCCCAAAAACATTCCGGCTGTAGCGCTGAAGACTTGTGCTCCAGAACTAGCTGCGCCTCTAGCCAAACTGTTCCAGTACAGCTACAACACCCGACAATGTGGAAAATTGCCCAGGTATGTCCTGTCCACAAAAAGCAGGACAAATCCAATACGGCCAATTACCGCCGCATCAGTCTACTTTCAATCATCAGCAAAGTGATGGAAGGTTTTGTCGACAGTGCTATCAAGCGGCACTTACTCACCAATAACCCACTCACCAATGCTCAGTTGGGTTCCGCCAGGACCACTCGGCTCCCGACCTTATTACAGCCTTGGTCCAAACACGGACAAAAGGGCTGAATTCGAGAGGTGAGGTGAGAGTAACTGCCCTTGACATCAAGGCAGCATTTGACCGAATGTGGCACCATGGAGCCCTAGTAAAATTGAAGTCAATGGGAATCAGGGGGAAAACTCTCCAGTGGCTGGAGTCATACCTAGCACAAAGGAAGATGGTAGTGGTTGTTGGAGGCCAATCATCTCAGCCCCAGGACATTGCTGCAGGAGTTCCTCAGGGCAGTGTCCTCGGCCCAATCATCTTCAGCTGCTTCATCAATGACCTTCCCTCCATCATAAGGTCAGAAATGGGGATGTTCGTTGATGGTTGCACAGTGTTCAGTTCCATTTGCAACCCCTCAGATAATGAAGCAGTCCGTGCCCGCCTGCAACAAGACCTGGACAACATTCAGGCTTGGGCTGATAAGCGGCAAGTAACATTCGCGCCAGACAAGTGCCAGGCAATGACCATCTCCAACTAGAGAGAGTCTAACCACCTCCCCTTGACATTCAACGGCATTAGCATCGCCAAATCCCTCACCATCAACATCCTGGGGGTCACCGTTGACCAAAACCTTAACTGGACGAGCCACATAAATACTGTGGCTACAAAAGCAGGTCAGAGGCTGGGTATCTTGTGACGAGTGACTCACCTCCTGACTCCCCAAAGCCTTTCCACCATCTACAAGGCACAAGTCAGGAGTGTGATGGAATACTCTCCACTTGCCTGGATGAGTGCAGCTCCAATAACACTCAAGAAGCTCGACACCATCTAGGACAAAGCAGCCCACTTGATTGGCACCCCATCCACCACCCTAAACATTCACTCCCATCACTACCGGCGCACTGTGGCTGCAGTGTGTACCATCCACAGGATGCACTGCAGCAACTCGCCAAGGCTTCTTCGACAGCACCTCCCAAACCTGCGACCTCTACCACCTAGAAGGACAAGGGCAGCAGGCACATGGGAACAACACCACCTGCACGATCCCCTCCAAGTCACACACCATCCCGATTTGGAAATATATTGTCGTTCCTTCATCGTTGCTGGGTCAAAATCCTGGAACTCCCTACCTAACAGCACTGTGGGAGAACCTTCACCACATGGACTGCAGCGGTTCAAGAAGGAGGCTCACCACCACCTTCTCAAGGGCAACTAGGGATGGGCAATAAATGCTGGCCTTGCCAGTGACGCCCACATCCCATGACCGAATACAAAAAAATCTCAGAGAATACCTTACTTCTGATTTTACTTCATTCAGGAAGCAACAATGCCAAGGCCATGCCTTGTTTTCTCTTTGGTGGAGTATCTCCACATATCAACCTCTTTCTTCCACTGGTCATATGGTTCAAACTCCAAGAACATTGGAGGGAAATCATACCTCGATAATTTAAACTTGCTTTCTGCCATTTCCCACTATGGCCACTAGATTGTCAAGTTTTTTTGTCCAAAAAAAAGTAGTGTAGTTTCCAACCTCCACCTTTAGGCGACCATTTTCTGCTACCAAATTGGATAGCCAGGTGGTAAAGGATAGAATACTAGAGCCTGATCTTCAGTTGCTTCCAAGCCTTTATTCATAGAGATCAACACAACACCCACCCTAGATAAATTCTGAATAAATGGATAAATAGATAAATGGATATAAGACAGTCCCCATTTGATATGCACCACCTGAATACAATTAACACTAATTGATATAAATCACATGGATACAGTTAACAAGGAGGCCACATAAAATAGAAGCAAATTAAACTACAATAATTTTTTTGGTTGTTTTTCTTCTCCTCTCCTGAAGATGTTGACTCTTTGCCGGAGAGTGATTTCATAGTTGTTAGTCATTCTCCAGTACCTTGCCCAAGTAGGCTTTATTTATCTGTGAGCTTTGACAGTGTCAACAGGCTATTCTATTATGAGGGCATCATAGCCAAGCCCAATCGTGTTCTCAATCAACATTCATGTACACATATTTGCAGCAAGAGCACTTGGATAGTGATCAGGAACAGAAACCCAAGCAAGTTTTTTAATTGTAGCATTCCCTATTCTCGAACCTTGAAAAGAAGATCAGCCATCTTAATAAAGACTAGAAATTGAACCTTTGACCCCTTCTGTATGGCTAAGCTACTCCAGTCATAAACTCGCTGCATCATTAGGAAGAGTATCTCATCAACAATGTTATAAATTATTTTGATTATGCCCTTCAGAAAGATATATATAAAACGCCCCATAACAATACAACAAATTTATTTCCAAGAATGCTGTTCCATATCAATAACATGCTGTTCCATATTTATAATAATAGGATACTCTAATAGTATAGAAAAACATAATTTATACTGGCTAATCTCTGGTAATTACTGGGGAAAATAGATCTTAAACTGACCTGTTTCAATAAACGATTACATTACTGTTTGGAAAAGTGAGAATTGGGGCCAATGAGGCACTGCTTAACTCTCACACATCTTTAAAAGACGGGAACTCCATACCCTGGCCGATTAAAGTTACCCTGGTTATAGCACTCAGGAAGAAAGTTAACAGTAGGAATAAAAATATTTCCACAGCTATGACATCACAGTGACATCATAAACCAGTTTCAACTGATTTCATCAGCTACAAAAACACTGATTGTACTTTTTTCACTTTTCATAAGATGCTTGCAAGTGGTATAGATGGAATATGTCATAGACATTAGTGTAATATAAAATTATCGCCTCTTTTGAGGCTGACCATAATGCACTCATGACTTTGTGATGCGTGAGTCAGTCTCACTTGTGAAGCTACTTAATAAATCACATTGTCCATGAGATTATTTACTTATTCAGTACATTTTTGGATGATGTTAATCTCCAGTAACTATGCTCATTGAGATAAATAAAACAAGTTTGTGCCTCTCTTTCTGAATCTATCTCTTCAATTCTTCCTGTCTCCCTTGCTTAGCCAATCTGTTAGTCTATTCTTTCTGTCTGTCTCTTTCTCTCTATGGCTGTCATATGCTTTATTTCATTATGTTCTCTAACTCTCTCGTATAAATAGAATACGTCAGGAAACACTGACGTCTAAAACATAAATCATTCCTGTCACAGTCACCATAACTCACACATGTACGTAGCACCAATGAGCAATGCAATCAGTGCCACTCTTTGGTTTATTTCAGGTAAACCATTATTATCCAACGGGTCTCCTCTCTAGGGGCTGATTGGTTTCTCTGTATGAAAATTCTATGATTTCTATATTCAACTGAATAAGCTCCCACAGAAATAAATAGAAGGCATGTGTTCATATTTCTTTTAACACAGTTATTATATACATGTTAAGCATTGTAGGTTATAGTTAGCTATATTTAGACAGTAAAATCTGTTTTGACCCACATTTTCAATTCAGGTTTAACCCATTTTAAATTTCATATAGTCACCTCTATCTTTTTTCTATAAGCAGGTATGACATGGCATACACAAAGTACATGGATATGGTACTGTAGTGGTTATGGTAGTACCCTCAGAGGGCATGAATTCAAATCCCATCATAGTATGTGAAATTGAATTCAATATCTAAGGTCATTTGTAGGGTGACACCAGAAAAAATGACCATAAAAGCTGCTGCATTATTATCAAAAATCCAACAGGTTCACTAATGTCCTTCAGGGAATAGCAACCCTAACTGTGACTCTAATCCACACTACGTGGTTGATTCTTAATGCTCAGTGAAGTGGCCTAGCTAAGCTACTCAGTTGTACAAACAATCACTAGCAGAAAACCCAACATCTGCTCAGTGCAATAAATGTGGCCTTACCTTGCCAGCATTGCCCAAATCCTGAGAACAAATGTTTTAAAAGCCATGACAGCACTCATATATATATTCAAAAACTTAGTTTTCCTCTGGCATTATGATTTTTAGGAACACTAGATGTACATAACAGTCATCTTTTATTAAAAAGGTTTTTCTTGGTCTCTCCACGTCAAATATTTTTCTGATTGAAAGCTTAGGTGATTGATCTGCTCACAGGCCATTGCCAACAGTATTCTGAATCCAACTGGCCTATGAAACTAGGATAAAGTCGAGTCAAGGGTGACTCCTCTAATTTTCCATCTGGGAATTGATTGGCCTTACCTCACCACCCTCCACCACCCCCCTCCCCCCCACCCCATAACAACGCAATTAAGATTGCTATTTTATCCCTTTGGAGGATCAAAGGTACAAATCTGTTTCTGCCAACAACAATTCTGACCTCAGGATAACAGAGCTTGTTTTAGCTATGTAAATGCAAGGAGTCGGCACTTGGGCATTGGTCTCCAGGACCTGAACTACAGAAGCACCAAATGTAAAATGCCTATTTATGTCTAAACACACACAGAAAGAATGGCACCGAGTTGAGGGACCCCAGCAGGTGACAGTGCCTTCAGAAGGAGAACGGAGGGGAAAAACTTGGAAGAGAAAAAGACAAGAGAAGAGACAACAAAATGTGAATAATATGATTCAAACTGAATTCCAAATTGGAACAAACTGTCCTTTTCTTGCTTTTGTTTATGAAAGACAATAACACTGATATTTTGAGTGGATGGCCTGAATGTTAACACTTTGTTACGACTAAAGCTGTTTTTATATTGCTCTTAAGCCATTAATTCCAAATATGTAGGTCTGTTATAGCTGGGAGCAACCCCAACTTAAATCTAATGGATTTGTTAAGACTAACAGTCAAGAAGATCCATTTTTACTGGGTTGTCCTCACTGTTACCAATCCATCTGGCTCCAGTAGACATGCTGTTCCAGCTGTAGTGTAATTCCCTTGTAGTGGTGTCATAACGCAGCATTGTGACGTCAGTTTGTAAATATACATAGCGACTGACATAATAACTACAATCATTTGCGTGGCCAGTCACATGCACTACATACTGGGGTCCAGTTTCAACGGTTGTATGGAGACTGGTATACTTAAGTCACTCTTCTGAGACCTCACCAGCAATATAAAAGTAGATTTAGTGTATACACATGGCACTCCAATATAAGTGGTCACAACTGAAGAAAAAAAAAGAAAGGTTTGCATTTATATAGCACCTAAAGCACTTTAAAGCCAAGGAAGTACTTTTGGAGTGTAGTCACTGTTGTAATATGGTGGCCAATTTGCACACAGCAAGGTCCCACAAACAGCAATTAAATAAATGACCAGATCATCTGCTTTAGGTGTCGGTTAATTGATAAATGTTGGCCCGGACACTGAAAGAACTCCCCTGCTCGTCTTCGAATAATGCCTGGAATCTTTTACATCCACATGAGAGGGCAGATGGGGCTTCGGTTTAAATTCTCATCCAAAAGACGGGTGCTTACGTATACATTTGACCGATCACATACCTTTATGTGAGTGTGTGCTTATAACTTGTGGCTGTTCACACCTTTCTTCAATCTGGAATCAATCCTTCAAACTCCACTTTCTACAATCCACAAAAGAGAGCCTAAATGGATTAAGAGCAGAAATTTTAGGTTTGCTGATGACACATAACAGCCTCCGTTAACAATATTGCATTGAAATGAAATCTATAGAAGCTCAATAGGTAAGAAAGAAAGACCTTGTATTTATACGGTGCCTTGTCAAATCCTCAGGACATCCAAGTAATTACTTTTAAAGCACAGTCACTGTCATGTAGGCAAATACGGCAGCCCATTTATGCATAGTAAGGTCCCACAATCCTCAAATAAGATGATTGACCAGTAATTGTTTTTCTGGTGGAGTTGGTTGAGGGAAGAATGTTAACCCGGACACCGTGAGAACTCCCTGCTCTTCTTCAAATATTGCCATGGGATCTTTTACGTCCACCAGTACTTTTTTAATTTCCCATGCCGATCATCCATGTAGCCTATCTAAAGTGAAACTGCAAATTTATTACCAAATTATGTGTAATTTTATTGTGTGGTCAACACCCACCATAAAATGGATTGAGACTGCCCAAACTCGTTTCAATCCATTTTCAGGTGAGCAGTATTCCAGCTCAGTGAAAAACTGTGTGCCAACCCACTCCCACTGTATCACCTCATTGATGCTGATTAGCTACAGAAACAGAAAGGTAAATGCCAAAAGCAGTATTAGATCTACACATGTTTCCAAATATCCAAAGAGCAGTTGACTTTCCAATTAGACACCATAGAAAAGATCATAAGGATTCAAGTTAAGACTATCACTTTAATAAAAATAAACCTGGTGCAGTATTGATGTTCTGTTCTTAGATGTCAATAACACATTTATGCAACTCTGTTTAATAATAACCATATTTACAAATCAGATTAAATCTGTAGACAGTAGATTATTTCTATACCATCCTTTTTCTCCAATTTGATTCCTTGAATTAAGTGCTAGATACCTGAAATTGGATACAAATATCTGAATGTACTGCAAGTTTCTGAGTTCTAGATCAAATAGTAGTCAGATGCATTGTTCCAGTCCCAGGATTGCCACTGATTCCATTCCCTCCCCAGCTACTCTGTCAGGCTAAACCAGATCATTCACAACCTTGGTATCCTGTTTGACCCTGGGCTGAGCTTTAAATCCCACTTCCTATTCATCTCAAAGACCACTTATTTCCACCTCTGTAACATTGTCTACCTCCCCCCCTACCTCAGACCTGATGCTGCTGAAACCCTTATACATCCCTTTGTCACTATAGACCTAACTATTCTAATACTCTCCATACCAGCCTTTCATCTTTCACCCACCATAAATCCAACTTGTTCAAAATCTGCCACATGTCTCACACTAAGTCCCGTTCACCCATTCTATCATCACTGATACAATGGCTTTCTATCCCCCAGCAGATTCAATTTTAAATCCTTGTCCTTATCTGTAAATCCCTCCATGGCCTTGCCTCACCATATTTCTGCAATTTGCTCCAGTCTTATATCCCCTCCCAACACTCCACTTCTCCTCTCTGACCTGTGCATCCCTTCCTCCCTTTGCCCTACCATTTGGCAGAGCCTTCAGCCACCTTGCTGCTACTGGAACTCCCTTTCTAAATCTGTCCACCTTCTGCTCCACCTTTAAAAACATTCTCAAAACTCATTTCTTTGACCAAGCTTTTGGTCACCCCACCTAATCTATCCCTCTTGGCTCAGTATACATTTCCTTATGCTCATTTGTGAAGTGCCTTGGGACATTTTCTTGATGCTAAAGACACTACACTAAGGTTTTCTTGCTTTATTAAAATATAATAGATTTGTGATATTATATTTAGAATATTACATTCAGAATACCTCCAAAACACCATTGTTGTATTTGGAAGAGTAAAGCACTTCAAGACTTAATACGGGGTAAGATGAGGTAATTAGGATTAATGTATATATCAAAATGAAGACTGAAAGGTGATATGATTAAGACTCATAAAACAACAATAGGAATAATTAAAGTAACTAGAAGCTAGTGATTATTTCAGCTGAATAGGAAATATATAATAAAATGTACTTATATAGTTAAGAAGCAAATTGATAAATGAGGGTTTAAAAGTAAGTTCTCATTAAGTTGCTAACTTGTGGAAAGCAGATAAATCACTTTCTCCTAGGCCTCTGAACAATCCTTCTTGTAACCTATCAGCTTCTAGTTCTCTGCTTGTAGGGATTATCTGACCTCTGTTCAGTGCGTCTCGCTAATAGCATGATTACAATTGAGAACTCGCCTTTTGCAGAATCCATGGAGTCATCTTACTACTTTATGATACAGCGTGACTGAATGCCACTGCACACCCTATTTCTCTTCAGATTTTTACGTTGTTCACATTTCTACAAAAGTATGATAATATCTAAGTGTGAAACATGGTTTCACACCATAATATGACAGCATTCCCACCTCAACTCTGATACACTGGTGAATACTTGTTAGCAAAGGGTCTGAAGTGACAATACAACTTATAAGGTCATTTTAGTTTTGATGGTGTTCAGGAATGACTCCAATCATGTATGTGTGTGTGAGGTGGTAGGGTTGCCAACTCTGTTTGGATGTAGTCTGGGAAGTTTCATCACATGACCTCCTGCCTCCAATCATCCCACCACCCCCCCACCATGCTTTTGCCACTGGTCACTTGACAAGTCTGTCCTCATGGCGCTCTGCCTTCCCACACCACTTGGAAAGTGAGCAGACTCTTTGTTACCTAATTGGATGACTGTAAGGAATCAGCCTTTTTTCCAATCTCCAGTATTTTCATAACAAATGTAAGTGTTCAAAGAAAATGAAAATACACACAATTTTTTATAATGTCTCTATGATTTTTCTCCCGGGGTGCCTCCAGCAGTGTCCGGGAGAATAATCTTTAATTCCTGAAGACTCCAGGACAATCCTGGAGTGTTGGCAACCCTAGATATGGGAAAAGAGACAAAGGTCACCCTATAATGTTTTTATAATTTGTAATTATATAAATTATTTAAGTAAAAATCCCAATTACATGAGAATGTATTGATCACAAAGAATATTCTGTAATTATGCAAAACCATTTACATTATTTCTTCTGATGTGGAGATGCCGGTGATGGACTGGGGTTGACAATTGTAAACAATTTTACAACACCAAGTTATAGTCCAGCAATTTTATTTTAAATTCACAAGCTTTCGGAGGCTTCCTCCTTCCTCACCTGAGGAAGGAGGAAAAGTTAATTCAGAAAATCTCTTTACATTAAACTGTAGGAGTAGAACTAGGGGACACAGATTCAAATCAGTAAAATGTAATTTTGGTCTGATATCAGGAAATTATTCTACATACAAAAAGTGATCTATATGTGGACTGCATCACCAGAAAGAGTAATGGACGCAAAAACTCAAACCATTTAAGAAATAATTCATAGAATCATAGAAGTTTACAACATGGAAACAGGCCCTTCAGCCCAACATGTCCATGTGGCCCAGTTTATATCACTAAGCTAGTCCCAATTGCCTGCACTTGGCCCATATCCCTCTATACCCTTCTTACCCATGTAACTGTCCAAATGCTTTTTAAAAGACAAAATTGTACCCGCCTCTACTACTGCCTCTGGCAGCTCGTTCCAGACACTCACCACCCTTTGAGTGAAAAAATTGCCCCTCTGGACCCTTTTGTATCTCTCCCCTCTCACCTTAAATCTATGCCCCCTCGTTATAGACTCCCCTACCTTTGGGAAAAGATTTTGACTATCTACCTTATCTATGCCCCTCATTATTTTATAGACTTCTATAAGATCACCCCGAAACCTCCTACTCTCCAGGGAAAAAAGTCCCAGTCTATCCAACCTCTTCCTATAAGTCAAACCATCAAGTCCCGGTAGCATCCTAGTAAATCTTTTCTGCACTCTTTCTAGTTTAATAATATCCTTTCTATAATAGGGTGACCAGAACTGTACACATTGGAGGATATTAGAATCTCTTTAGATGAATTAAGATGGGCCAAATGACCTTCGTCATCGGTTATTATCTTGCGATCGTGTGAACTCCGAAAGGCATACAGAGCGGCTGCTTCCTCTGTTACAGTCGGCTACCTTCTCAAACAAACATTATATGTCTCGGGACATTTATGTCTTTACTGTTATAAAACAGCTCAGCTATTGTCAACGAGTTTTTTTCCCATGTCAGCTTTTAAATTACTGGTTAATGTAGATCCTCTGCTAGCTGAAGCATTAAGTAAAAAGTAAAGTTGAGCGCTATCGGTTGTCCACTGTTGCTGCTACATAATGAGAAAGTATTTCATATTTTATGTACTACTTTCTGTCCCCACCAGGCTGCGCTCAGCCTCTTAATTTTAAGAGATTGTTGTAGTCGTCCAAGTCCATCTGCTGTTACAAAATGTTCTTGTCTTGCTAATCAGATTTGTAAAGGATCTTGCTTTTTAAATGTTTTTTTTTACATTTAATACTGTACACACACATCCCACCAAAGTACACGCAGTCTTCGTTTGTTTCAAAGAATTACCAAGACTACAGTAGCGTTTTGATGTGATTGGAGATTTCAATTTTCCTGGTTTTCAATGTTTGACGTAAATGTACGTGGATTTCACGTATTCTTCGCATGAAAGTAGTTTTAAGGACCACGTGTGGAATGCAAACGATAATCAGTGAGTGACAGTTCCACGAACACATACATCATTCACAATGAGTTCTATATCAGGTCAAACAAGTTGCTATCCCCCTTTCGTGCTCTCCCTTCCGTATTGAGTTTTTGATTAATATTCAACTGTATACTCTTTGAAGAAAAATCTTTCGGTCCTTAAAAAGTCAACTAAGTGCCTCGTGCACACACAAGCCCAAGTTCCTTTATCAGCTTCTTACAAGAACCAACTCCAGGTTCCTTTGAAAGATTATTGTTACATTCCTATATCACCCACATCGGGCACTATTTAAAATTAGGACTCGTTTTGTTCGCAGTCCAAGATACTGCAACAGGAACAGACCCCAGACGTGTTCTTTATTTTTACTTTGTTGTTAACATTTTGTAGAACGATGTGTTCTTTTAAATAAATCTGTCACCAAATACCAAATCGCACATCATAAATCTTTAAAAGCGTTCAAGTGCTAATGAGCTGCATTCGCTCTTATGCCGATAATGTATGCATCCATACAATTAAAACACACAATAATTGTATGTATAATAATTACATTTTATAATCTATCATATAATTATATTATCTTATATAATTTGCGCAGAGCTTTTTTCAAGAGCATGCTAAACAAGTCTCAAAATACTATTTCAAACTATTTCGCACAGAAGCAAAGTTTTAGAACTTGTTATTCACTTTACACATTTCGGCTTAATAAACATATCTTGCAGGGGGGGGAAAAAAACTTTTCAGTTGGATTACAGTCCTTACCAGGCTCAGCGGATACTGGAGCGATAATCTTTACCATTCACAAAATATATTAGAATTGTACAGAAAGTGAAGTAGCAGGGGCTGCACAGTTCTACCTTATCTGCTCCTCATCCTCCGAGTGTCATGATCTGCACTTATAAGATAATTGTGTTTATCTATAGTTTAGGAGCAATTTCTATTAATTCTGTCAAGTTGAATTAGGTACTTTAAAACGATACACGGTGCTACATATGCTTTCCAAAGTGAATAAAGAATATAGCTCGCAGTTCTAATGGAATTTGCTAATTAACGTTACCTTATTTAAGCATACCCATTATATATAGCTGCCGTCTCTATATGTATAAATTAGGTGTTGGTATCTTTATCTGCCAGTGTATAAAAATAGTATTTGTTGATTCAGCGTATTAATGGTTGCCTGCAGTGAAATGTGACAGCTCACACACGGAGACACAACTAGCTTTGCGGTGTTACTCACCCCTGCAAATAGTGCAATGGAATTGCTGACCGGACTTTTTGGTTTTCAGAACGTCACAGACAAAGCTTCGTAAGTGAAATAAAACATGGTGTTTGTTTTAGAATAAAAAATGTCCTGGATTCCCAGTCCCACGTGAAGTCCTTGTTGAGTAACTGTGGGGATCTTTCTCAGTCTATGCGTTTCTCGTCCACCTATAAATGTGAGCTGTCTCTCCGAATCAGTCTGTATAAATGGGATCTCAGCTTCCAATCCTCTCTGTGATCCGTACGTAAACTTATCTCCATGGAGACAGTTTCGTCAGACCTGTGGGCTGAAAGCCAACTTGACCGTTCGAGGCTGGCAATAACACCCCCTCTGCTGGTAGTACAAGCAGACAGCAGCAGTTCCGCCAGCAGAGCAGCTCAGGGAGAGCCAGCACGAAATGTCACTCCAACAACATTGATTCGGTCCAGTCACTCGTTTAATATTCCCTCTAACGCCCTAGGCTTTCTCAAGCGCCCATCCCACCTCACTCCAGCACCAGTATTCCATCTGAATTATCATATCCAGTTGAAGTTACTTCAAACAGGCTTTTGGAAACTTCATGTTGAGTCTTAGTGGAACTGTAGGGGGAGGGGGGAGGGAGTGTAAATAAGAGACTATATCTATCAATCTTTTATTTTCCAAAATTGGTTTCCTCACTCTGCCCCTTTCTATTTTGGAGCCGATGTTTTCCTCCTTTTCCCATTGTCATATTGTAAAAGTTGCCCCGTTCGAGTTTATTTGTTCTGTCGCATTTTCTTCAGTTGGCTGTCATTTCCTTCCATTCTTCCCTCTTTAAACTCTGCACTTCTTTCAGTGTCAGTAAATCAACTTTGAAAGATTTGACCCGTTTGCAGAGTTTTGGGGACGGTGGGAGTTGTTAGAAATTGACGTATTTTCCCGAAAAGAAATGAATGTTTTGAAAGTGGGCTATCGCCGATGAAGATTAAAAACTGACTAAATGAAAAATATTTTCACAGAAACAACCTTGTACCAGAGATTGTGTAACACAAATAGGGTACAACACTCTCAAACACTGTGTAACACAGGGAAATTGAATTAATTAAATCTGGTGGTTTGTGGGCTGGCACCAGATAAAATAACCATGAAAGCTGCCGGATTGTCATAAAAACCCAACTGGTTCACTAATGTCCTTCAGGGAAAGGAACACGCTGCCCTTACCCGGTCTCGCTTACATGCAACTCCAGTCCCAGACTCCAGGCCAGAGGCTGGGTATTCTGCAGCGAGTGACTCACCTCCTGACTCCCCAAAGTCTTTCCACCATCTACAAGGCACAAGTCAGGAGTGTGATGGAATACTCTCCACTTGCCTGGATGAGTGCAGCTCCAACAACACTCAAGAAGCTCGACACCATCCAGGTCAAAGCAGCCCGCTTGATTGGCACCCCATCCACCACCCTAAACATTCACTCCCTTCACCACCGGTGCACTGTGGCTGCAGTGTGTACCATCCACAGGATGCACTGCAGCAACTCGCCAAGGCTTCTTCGACAGCACCTCCCAATCCCTCAACCTCTACCACCTAGAAGGACAAGAGCAGCAGGCACATGGGAACAACACCACCTGCACGTTCCCCTCCAAGTCACACACCATCCTGACTTGGAAATATATCGCCATTCCTTCATCGTCGCTGGGTCAAAATCCTGGAACTCCCTTCCTATCAGCACTGTGGGAGATCCTTCACCACACGGACTGCAGCGGTTCAAGAAGGCAGCTCACCACCACCTTCTCAAGGGCAATTAGGGATGGGCAATAAATGCTGGCCTCACCAGCGACACCCACATCCCATGAACGAATAAAAAAAAGTCCCACACTACAATGTTGACTTTTATTGCCCTCAGGGCAACTAGGGATGGGCAATAAATGCGGCCATGCCGGCACCACCCACATCCTGAGAACAAATATTAAAAAAAATAATCATCGCTACTCAAAAATACTAGTACTACTCCCCGATGCAAACAGTATCATTCAGATCACAGCCCTCTTTGCAAAATAATATGTTCTGCAAAACCAGGAACTGTGCATATTACACTAGATAATATTGCATCTGTTATAGAATGAAATTTCCCAGTGTCCAAGCTGACAGCTGCACATTTTCAGACAATGCCTTTTTAAATAGTTACTTCTATACTTGGCTAAGTTATTTCCAATTCATTATCTTGCTATAATATATAACAAACAATTCCTCAATATTCAGCTCAATATGTAAAACAAAGTCTATTTCTTGAAGAAATAGCCTCTATACCAATCGTACATTAGGGCACATTTACACTGCAATGTATGAAGCCATTTCTACTTTGTATTGACTCTAGCCATGTAACTCCAGAGTTGGGGCCCAACCTGACTCCACAGCGAAGCAGAGCAAGTCTGCTTGGGACACATGGGTAGTCTCATACTTCTTTGCAGTGTTGCCACCAGATAGAGTGCAATGGTGGTACAATATGTGGTTTGGAAAGTTCTCAAATCCTAGGCACTGTAAAACAAACTAACCTTCATTTAAAAAGTTGAGTGGGGATTCTGCCCTCCCTGTTTCTAAATAGTAACATTTCTAAGCTTATGGGAGACAGCTCTGCTAATGTGTATCTCCAAGCATATGCAGAGCTTTCTCTAAACAGGACAATTAAGAGTCCCTGGTCAGTAGAAGTCAAGCAATGTAAACAGGGCTCTGCCTAGCAGGAACTAGTCTCAGACTATGTCTACAGTATAAATGCATATGCAAATTGGACTAATATAAATACAGGGAATTGCACTAGCTTCCCATGTCTTAATCTGAAGCAGCACCTTTTACTACACTGCAGACAGATCTGGCAACTTGCAAATCCTCTTATAAATTCTTGGCCTGGAGCTTCCTCCTTAGGCACAACCTGAAAATTAGACCTGAATTTACTTGATTCCAATCTCTCATCACCATCTTGGCTTCAATTAAAACCCAAGGGTTTTACTAACCTCCTCCATTCTTCTGATAAGGATACTCACTGGGTGATCAAATGATTTCAAAGAGCTGGCACAGGCATGAAGGGCCTAATGGCGTCTTTCTGTGCTGTATGATTCTATGTCTGTTGGTTGCAAAAAATGATTCTATGCAATCATGGAATACAGACATATGTAGTACGAATGCGAGTTTATTAAAATGCTTGTAGAAAACTTTTATAAACCGATCAAACCCACGCTTGTTCAATGTCCAGTGATCACCCAGTGAGTACCCTCATCAGGAGAAGAGTGCTGGAGAAGGGCGGAGGTTAGCAAAACCTTTGGGATTAATTAGGCGCCAAGATGACTCATGCTGACGAGAGATTGGAATCAAGTAAATTGTTAAATTTAAATGGGTATTTTGACATTGCATCATCCAATTGAAAGACTAGATAGATTAATACTATCTGAAATAAAACTGAATTAGTGAGTAATAGATCATAGATTTATAGAGGAAAATTTTAGGAACAGGAAAAGGCCATTTAGCTGAGCAAGCCCACCACTGATGGATGTCAACACCAGCTTCTTGTTTTAGCACATCCCTTAATCCCATATTTCTCCAGAACCATCCAGCTGTCTCTTGAATCCATTTATATTTTTGCTTCAAATAGGTTTTCCCTGACAATTTATCCCATGTGTTTACTCTGGAAAAGTTCTACCTGAATTCCTCCTTTCCTCCCAATTCTCTTAAAATGATGCCTATTTTTAAAATTCTTTTTCAGTGGATAAATGTGTCAAGATCAACTTCATCAATCCCCTTCATAATTTTGAATACTTGCTTTAAGTCACTTCAGTCTTTTTCAAAAAGATAAATAGGACAACTTCCTTAGGTTTTCCTCATAACATTCAAGACCTGTACCAAGAACTAAATGCAGTCTAAAAACTTGAGTCCACCCAGACTGAAGAGACTTTTCATTCATCTTTCCATTGTTCTTTTAGAGCAGTAGATTGAAGGTTTAAGTGCAAATCTGGCCTGATTACAGACAGATCAGCAATGAAAAGGGTGGTAGGTAGGAGGATACGCATGTTCTTTCAAAAATGAGAGGCAGGGAAAAAGAAACAAAAAAACAGAGCAAGTTACACAGATGCGACTCACATCTTCTCCAAGACAGTTACACAGCACCAGTTCAGAGACCTGAATGCAGGTTGTCTGAATTCTATTTTGGTCAGAAAATAGCATGCAGGTTTTATACTGGTCCATAGGGCCTGTTGTTGGCCAGATATATAGGGCTTGTGTAAAAAAACAATCTGAATTCCTATTGATTTATCCAACATCCACAATGGATTCAGGTTAGCATTTTAGCTCTATGAAAAATCTGGATTCAGTTATCTAAATGCATTTTTAAAAATCTTTTATAAACATATAAAAAGTAAATGATAAAGGAATGGTGGTGCTGATTAGGGACAAAAAAGGAAATCTTCGTGTGGAGGCAGAGGGCATGACTGAGGTACTGAATGAATACTTTGCATCTGTCTTCACAAAAAAAGATGAAGTTAATGTCGCAGTAGAGAAGGGAGTAGAAATATTGGATAGGATCAAAATAGATAGAAGGGAGGTGCTAAATAGGTTGGCATCACTCAAAGTTAACAAATCACCTGGTCCAGATGGGATGCATCCTAGGTTGCTGAGGGAAGCAAGGGTGGAGATAGTAGAAGCTCTGACCACAATCTTTCAATCCTCCTTGGATATGGGAGTGGTGTCAGAGGACTGGAGGATTGCAAATGTTACACCCCTGTTCAAAAAAAAGGCGAGGGGTAAACCTGGTAACTACAGGCCAGTCAGACTAACGTCAGTGGTGGGAAAACTACAAGAGACCATTGCCAAGGACAAAATTAATTCTCACTTGGAGAAGCATGGTTTAATAAGGGACAGCCAGCACGGATTTGTTAAAGGCAAATCGTGTCTGATTAATCTGGTTAAGTTTTTTTGATGAATTAATGGAGAGGGTTGAAGGCAGTGCAGTAATTGTACATATGGATTTTCAAAAGACATTTGATAAAGTACAACTTAACAGGCTTATTCGGAAAATAGAAACACATCGGATTAAAGGGACAGTGGTAACTTGAGTACATAATTGGCTAAGGGATAGGATACAGAGTAGTGGTGAGCGGGTGTTTTTCTGACCGAACACAGAAATATGCAGTGGGATCCCCCAGAGGTTGGTATCTTGGACCATTGTTTTTCTTGTTATATATAAATGACCTGGACTTGGGTATAGGGAGTATACCCAAGTTTGTGGATGATACAAAACTTGGCAATGTAGTAAATACTGAGGAGGATAGAAGCAGACTTCAGGAGGACATAGACAGACTGGTGAAATGGGCAGACAGATGGCAGATGCAATTTAATGTGGATAAGTATGATGCACTTTGGGAAGAAAAACATGGAGGCACAGTATTATCTAAATGGTACTATTTCGAGGAGGGGGGAGGGGGGGGGAGGGTGCAAGAGCAGAGGGACCTCGGAGTACAGTGTCACAAATCTTTGATGGTGGCAGGGCAAGTTAATAAGGCAGTTCAGAAAGCACATGGGATATGTGGCTTTGTAAAGAGGCATTAAATACAAAAACAAAGAAGTTATGCAAAACCTTTACGAATCACTGGTTAGGCCTCAGCTGGAGTATTGTGTACAATTTTGTGCACCACACTTTAGCAAGGATGTCAAGGCCTTGGAGAGGGTACAGAGGAGGTTTATCAGGATGACACCAGGGATGAGGGATTTCAGTTATGTAGAGAGATTGGAGAAGCTGGGTTTGTTCTTCTTAGAGCAGAGAAGGTTAAAGGGAGACCTAATTATTCAAAATTATTAGGGGCTTTGATAGACCAAGTAGGGAGAAACTTTCCTCTGACAAGTGGGTCGGTCACCAGAGGTCATAGATTTAAAATAGTTGGCAAAAGAACGAGGGGAAATTAGGAGAATTTTTTTCACGGAGGGTGGGTTTTGATGAGGTAACAGAGAGGTTGATGAGGGAAATGTGGTTGATGTTGTGTGTATGGATTTTCAAAAGACGTTTGATAAAGTGCCACATAATAGGCTGGTCAGCAA
The DNA here is from genome assembly GCF_035084215.1 of Heptranchias perlo. Lineage (NCBI taxonomy): Eukaryota > Metazoa > Chordata > Chondrichthyes > Hexanchiformes > Hexanchidae > Heptranchias > Heptranchias perlo. The sequence goes on from NC_090335.1 coordinate 48,764,474, forward strand.
AATTGATGCTCGTGGAATAAAAGGGGCAGTGGCAGCATGGATATGAAATTGGCTAAGTGCCAAGAAACAGAGTAGTGGTGAATAGTTGTTTCTCAGACTGGAGGAAGGTATACAGTGGAGTTCTCCAGGGGGCGGTATTAGGGCCACAGCTTTTTTTGATATATATTAATGACTTGGACTTGGGTGTACAGGGCACAATTTCAAAATTTGCAGATGACACAAAACTTGGAAGGGTAGTAAACAGTGAGGATAGTAATAGACTTCAAGGGGGCACAGGCAGGCTGGTGGAATGGGCAGACACATGGCAGACGAAATTTAACGCAGAGAAGTGCGAAGTGATACATTTTGACAGGAAGAACGAGATGGCGCAATATAAACTAAATGGTACAATTCTAAATGGGGTGGAGGAACAGAGACACCTGGGGGTAAAAGTGCACAAATCTTTGAAGATGGCAGGTCAGGTTTAGAAAGTGGTTCCAGGGATGAGGGACTTCAGTTATGTGGAAAGACTGGAGAAACTGGGGTTATTCTCCTTAGAGCAGAGAAGGTTGAGAGGAGATTTGATAGAAGTGTTCTAAATCATGAAGGGTTTAGATAAAGTAGATAGAGAAACTGTCCTCATTGGCAGAAGGGTCAAGAACCAGAGGACACAGATTTAAGGTGATTGGCAAAAGAACCAAAGGCGACATGAGGAGTAGTAATGAGCTGGAATGCGCTGCCTGCAGAGTGGTGGAGGCAGATTCAATCGTGGCTTTCAAAAAGGAATTGGATAATACTTGAAAGGAAAAGATTTGCAGGGCTACAGGGAAAGAGCGGGGGAATGGGACTAACTGGATTGCTCTTACAAAGAGCAAGGGCACGAGCTCGATTGGCTGAATGGCCTCCTTCTGTGCTGAAACTATTCTATGATTCTATGGTTGTTAAGATCTGGAACACTACGTGAAAGGGTGGTGGAAGCAGATTCCATAGGAACTTTCAAAAGGCAATGAACTTGAGAGGACTAATTTGTAAGGTTATGGAGAGGGTGCAGAGGAGATTCACCAGGATGCTACCAGGGCTGGAGCGCTTCAGCTATGAAGAGAGACTGGGAAGATTGGGTTTGTTTTCCTTGGAGCAGAGGAGGCTGAGGGGGGACATGATTGAGGTGTACAAAATTATGAGGGGCACAGATAGGATGGATACTAAGGAGCTTTTTCCCTTCGTTGAGGGTTCTATAACAAGGGGACATAGATTCAAGGTAAAAGGCGGGAGGTTTAGAGGGGATTTGAGAAAGAACTTTTTCACCCAGAGGGTGGTTGGAGTCTGGAACTCACTGCCTGAAAGGGTTGTGGAGGCAGGAACCCTCACAACATTCAAGAAGCATTTGGATGAGCACTTGAAATGCCATAGCATACAAGGCTACGGACCAAATGCTGGAATATGGGATTAGAGTAGACAGGGCTGATGGCCGGCGCGGACACGATGGGCCGAAGGGCCTCTATCCGTGCTGTATAACTCTATGACTATGAAAAGACTGGGTTGTGGGACTGAATTGGACAACACTTTCAAAGAGCAGGCACAGACATGATGGGCCGAATGGCCTCCTTCTGTGCTGTAAGAGTCTATGATTCTCAGGGTATTCAAACCCAATTTAGAGTAGCAACTGTGTAACCAAAAAGTTAAGCAATTGAGCGCACGTCTATACTAAAACCATGAAATAAAAAGTACTCAAGGGTTTTACTTGATTGGTAACTTTTTATTAACACAAAATAAAATTTCCCTGCCACAAATAGGGCAGTGCTTACACACAGATTTCAGAATAAACACATTGGTACTCACCAAATAAAAACTGTGCGCAAATAAAGTGAAATCAGTTTTAACACAAATGATAACAGAACCAACATATTGTGTGTATGAAGAAACGTGGGTAACCATGAGCTGGATTAGTGTGAGGATTAGCTACAAGTATGACATTTAAGTAAAAGATACAAGGGAGAATGTTGTGTGGTTTAAGAGGAATCACTCAGTACTGCAATTGACCTTTGCCTATATAAAATAAATGACCTGGCAGTAAAATTGTTAGCTGCATAATTCACATCATCGTGATTGCAGATTCAAAGTTGTTTGGCACAAAGAACTGACTGGGTGTAAGCAGTTGGATCAGCTCTTTTCTATATTGTTGTACATGACAGTGCCTACCCCCCACCCAAAAAAAAAGTTGGAGATGGAACCAAGATTTTTCCAAGTATAGTAGGAGGGAAAAGTGGAAACAGCACTGGTTTTGCTAAGAGTACTAAGAAAGAGAATACTTTTGCATTGTAAAGCAATAATCAAAATCAAAAGGGTCAAATTAAGTCAAGATCAGTGAAGGGAGGATTCAGATAAGAAACACAACAGATGAGTTTCAAATTCAAGCAGCACTTATTCTGCATAATTGGTATGGTAGTGAACATTCTTACAATTTTGCTGCTGCATTTCAGTTATGTTTTAAGATACTTGCAACTATATTTAACTTGTGACAGAAGACTGCAGTTTAAACTCACAATTCTCTGCCTTTTACACAAGATACATGTTACACTGCTGATGGCATGCCACTCAATCATTCACATAGCAATTAAAGTCTCAGTGAGTGAAGGGACACCAGTAATGTCAGTTTATGCCTTGAGCGATTGTAAAATTTGATATTTTTCCCCATGACCCCATTCCTAGTGGAGTTTATTTTCTTTCCCACTGTGCCCCCCCAAACACTTCTGCTATTCCATAGCAGCATTTTTTGATGTTGGAAGCTCTTAGGAACCCTGATTTCCAATTGGTTGAAATTATCGTAAAGTTTTGGTTCACATCATTTACTCTACTCGAGTATTACCCTCAGATATATTTCAACAGTGATGCATCCATGATTGATAGATGAGTGAAAAATAAGAACCAACATATTGTGAATATGAGCAAATGTAGCCAATGAACTATTAGTGTGAGGATTGGTGACAGACAAAGAACTAAAAGAGATGCAAGTGAGAATTGTGTTTATACACATTCATTTTGAGTTCAATATAGCTTTTTATTTTTAAGGTTGTGCATTGAGAGACTGGTAAATAAGCATAAAGAATTTGGACTTTCTCCACTGTTAGTGACTCACTCCTAATACAAGAAAAGTATGCACCTGAAAGCTTTTACTAGGGAAAGACCTGGTTCCTTTTAAAATTGGGGAAAAAAACAAATGCTTTTTGGAACCTCTAAGTCTCCTGAATTGCTAGGATTTAATTTTTGAAAAACACTTTACAGGAATCTCGCTCACAAAAGAAATCCACATACATCATTTGTACCTCACAAGCAGATGCAAGCTTTTAGCCAAATGCCACGATCCTTAGTATAGTTGTAGGGATGCTGGCGTCACAGCTCCGACAAATACAGATTCAAAAACTAAATGCTCTCCAACATCAAAGTCAACACATGATCCATTTCATTAGCTCTTGGCCAGAGAGACAAGGAAGCCCACTCAATGGAAAAGCTAACACTGGCTGACATGCAAAACCAGTATATATTCTATTGGCATGGTCTTTGAAATCTCAGCAACATTTATATTTCACTTGCTCTTAGGTGAAAGCAATCAGTCGTAAGCTCAAACAGTAAATACATAATTCATCACCAACCCAGGAGAACTAGCCACAATTATCTAAAAAGGGAGCAGGACCCTCAATTCCATTAAAACTGCTCAGCCCCACAATTGCCTATTTGAAGTTTTAAGCAAGTTCATAAAATTTACATGCTAAAAGTAAGAATGTAATGGAAATTATATTACAATAAATGTCAAAGTTAAAATATTCAACATATAAAACAAATCAGGTATAGTAAAATGCTCTTAATTGATTGTGGTGTAATGTCTGTATATATACACATTTGCAGCTGTAGTGTAAACAAAGAAAATTTTACAACATGCAGAGGATAAATTGAGCTGTCCTGAAGACAAAAATTCTTTACAAAGTGTTTTTTGTGCTCAACACAATAAGATATTTGAGTTTTGGAACACTTCTACCAAACCTTGCAAATGAAAATATGGCCCAGTCACAAACAATGTGCCTTAACCCCAATTTCATATAAGCCTCCTATTGTACCGTGACATTTGCACAAGAGCCATCTTTATTCTGAGTGAAGTAGGCAATTTAGTACCAATTCAAATGCCTAATTCATTTTTGTGGAGTATGTTCCTGCTAGTTAGTACCCTTAATATGTGACAGAGCGGGGAACTTTCATCCTACTAGCCAGGGCTCGATGCAAACCTGTCATAGAGCATCTATCAAGACACATGAAAATTACATTAAGGACTGGAATAATTGTCTAGCACGGTGGTATATTTTGATTACATATTAGGGGCATTCAACTTACTAAAGAAAAAATATTTGAAGACAGTCTAAATTTCCCCTTTCTAAGCCAAGTATGTTCTGTACCAAAGGTTTAAACGGTGGCATTATATGAACAAAAAATAATTTGCATTGTGTTTAAATGGAGACAGTAGTCCCTACTGTTCAATTGCTGCAACTGCAATTCAACCATCTTTAAAATCTAAGATTTCAAAGCCAGTCACTATTAAATGGAACCAATAAGTAGTAATTGTCTTGAAAGACTTTCAGCAAAGGCAGTCCAATAAAAACAATAATTACATGAGAGCTAACGATAATTTTGCTGCAAAGTAAAATCATTCAATACAATCTCAGTTAGGAATACAACCTGGGAAACATGATCCACAATAAGATGTAAAATCCCAGTGGCATTCACCCATGAAATAAAGACCATTGAACAACTGATTAATTATTTTGAGCAGGAATGACTGCATCAATATGAGGCTTTCCTACTAGTGAAGCAACTTTTATAACAGCATCAACAATGTGATTGCCTAAAGCTAATCCTCAAGTTGAGGATCTTTTGATTGAAGCCTTGTGTTGCGTTTAACCAATGCATTAATAAGTTTCTCACAGCTGAATGGAGTTTTAAGTGCCTTTGGAGTAAGCTTTTCAACAAAGGCAAAATAATTGCAATACTCCTGTGTGTCTAACTGTTTACCTGCAGCGTAAACAGGAATGCCCAGTGGGGAAGAGTGGCATAAAGAGGTTTGCATTACTGGATTGAAGTTGGAGTTCCAGACAACTGCTGACATCAATTTTGCAGCAAGTTCACTTCAACTTCAATTGCTTAGGTAGTAACTGAGCATACAAAAGTATTTACTGGTTACAGATCAGCCACTTCAATTTTGCCTGAGTATACCTTCATGCAGTCTGAAGTTGTCTAGTTTTTACAAAATCCCACAAATGACTTAACAGCAAACATATCAAGTATTGACATGTAATGGGTCATTACTAAAATCTAATTTTAAAAAAAGTTTTACATCCTGTCAAAATTATATTACACAACTTGTACTGAACAGATAAATGTTCAGTATCAAAGCTGAATCCCTTTATTATTTTTCAGTTTATGACATCAGGCACTGCAATAATTTTTGTAACTTAATATAAAGTGTAGATTCAGGATGTTACCTTTTGAACATAGTTAACCCTCTCCCATACCACTTCCAGGAATTTTCAATGAGAGTTGACGGTCAGGTTTTAGCCACTGGATTAATGATCAAGAACCCATTAATGAACAGAATTTAAAACACATGATCTTCAAAATCATTTTTAAATGAAAATAGGAATGCAGCAATGTTGAAAAACCTTTACATTCCAAAGATAAAGGTTTCTGTCCCCTTCACAAATGAAGGTATGGTCCTCTTTTGCTGCATTTTGTGACAGATACAATAATTTGATTGCTACTTTAAATCAACACTAAAAAAAAAAGAGGAAAAAAAGCCTCCTGAATATAAACATTTATTCATTCAGAACATCCAGTTTATGATATGCAGCTGGATATAGAAACCAACGGCATGCTGATTCTTCAGAGGTCAGGAGAGGAGGGGCATGAATACTGGTAAGGTCCATTAACCTGTGAACAAAATGTAGGGAGATGGTCATTGCAACTTCCTCCAATTTAGATTTTTTCTTCTTCCATCCCAATTCTTTCTTTAGAAAGACAGGACAGTGCTCAAAAGCTTTTTCCCCACAGTGTACCATCACAAGACACGTATATTGCTAGAATATTCCTACTTCTACTCTAATAATGAACCTGACTGCATGTAGTTCCTATTTATTCAGAAGGGTTATTGCTAAAGTCCCAGTCACACCATTTGATGAACCAATCATACAAGCTTTCCACAGTAATTGCCAGAGTTTTGTAGTAACGAGAGTTCCTGTTTCAAATTTTAAAAAGAGTACAAAAAGGCAGCATAGGACAATAAAATTACAGTAAGATAGGCTCTCTTCATTTGCAAAGATTTTTCTTTCCATTTTAATAGAGTGTCTAGGATTTTCACATCACCCAGAAAAGCCTCAAAGCATTTTTTCATCGAAAGTACACTTTATTTTAGACCAATATCTAAGCCAATAGCACCCATGCTGTTAATAATATTGTTTAATCATCAGTTCATATTCTGCACAAACAGCTCATTTTTGAGTCCACCATTCAGGCAAACTGCCAGATCAGGCAGTGGCTGCTCATCAACACACCAGCTCTAGGGATAGGTTTACTCAAAATAACTCAGTGAAACCTAGGTTTTCTAGGAACATCAAGCTATTAGGCTCAGATCAGGGTTTGGTAGCATTGTGGTTATGTTACTGGACTAATAATCGAGAGAACAGGAGTTCAAATTCTACCACGGCAGTTGAGAATTCGAATTCAGTTTAAAAGATCATAAAAATAAAAAGATATCAGTAAAAAGTGACCATGAAACTGTCGGATTGGCTTAAAAACCCAACCTTAATGATGTTTAGGGAAGGAAATGCACCGTCTTTACTAGTTTAGCCTGTATGTGATTCCAGTTCCACACCAATGTGGTTGACTCTTAACTGCCCTCTGATGTAGCTTAGCAAGCCATTCACTTGTATCAAACAGTTATTTCAGGGCAACTAGGGTTGTGCAATAAATGCCAACCTTGCCAACGACACCCACAACCCGAGAATGAATTAAAAAAAATAATCTTGACATCTATTAGATTCTACTTCTAGATAGGAGAAAGCCAGTCCATATTTGGAAAATTGCAAAGGTTGCCTAATGCTTAATTTCTTCCCTGGAAAACTGAGCAAAGATATGGAGTTTCCATGGAAAATATTGGACAGAATCGCAGACAGTTTCGTGGTCACTTTTTACTGACACCTTTTTATTTCTATGATTTTTAAACTGAATTCAAACTCTCAACTGCCGTGGTAGAATTTGAACTCCTGTTCTCTCGATTATTAGTCCAGTAACATAACCACAACGCTACCAAAATTGGTTAAAAACACAGAAAATACTGTTTGTTATCCCTTGTAATAAAATGGAATTGGACTAATCCAGTGACCATAAATGAGTGATCCTAATTCAAATGGTCAGAATGTAATCCCCAAAATAGTGGTAAAAGTCCCAAAATGCCATGGAATAAAAAAACTGAATGGCGTATTCGGTCACTGCAAACCAGCTGCCCTGATTACGTGCATTCAAAGCTAAATTCGGGCAATGGTTTAATTCTATTCTACAATTTTTAAAATTAGTTCTATTTAAAACTGGTAATTCAGAAGCAGCAATAGTGATGTTGATTATGATTTGTTTCATTGCGAGCTTATAGGTTAATACTGAATAGCAAATCTTGCTCAAACCTTATTAGTCTGGCCTGGAGTCATCAGCAGCAGCAGCTGCTTTGGAAGTTTTAGTAGTGGAGCAACAGGAGTCCCGCCAGAGAGATTTCAAGTTTGAGTCCCTGCCTCGACTGAAATTCAACTCGCCTGCTCTCCGATAAACTCAAGAAAGATATCATGGAAGCTGCCAGATTATTTATTCTCTTGGGAGGTGGGGTTATAACAGTCACAGTGCTGGACAGATGAGGGAACTAAAGTAGAGACAGCTATTAACTCAGGATGTTTTCTTTTTAATTGGTAATGCAAATTCAGCTCCCTCACACTGAAGTTCAGAAACGTCACCACACTAGTTTCTCAGATGCTCTCCCTTGATCACTTGCAGGTTTACTCCACTATAGAATGATGAGACACGAGTGCTTACGTACAGATCTCCATATGTCAAGCTTCTGGTACAGAGGTGCTAGGTGCAGACCAGGGAGGGAAATGAAGGAAGTGAAAAGGCCAAGGACACCTGCAGGTTGGCTCACAGAAGGACTGTCACAAATTCGGTAGCAGGGAAACTGCATTTCCTCTTGACTCAAGGAACTGTGAATCACTGCAAATGTAGATATGGTGCATCACCCCAATCAGGTTTTATTCTTATTGGAAATAAAACCTTTTATTCCCCACCAACTTTGACCAGTTCTTCTGACATGTCCTGTATAGCACAAAGAAGTCTCCTAGCTAAATTATCAAACTGCAGATCACAAGTGGAAACAAAAGTAAATGCTGAAGGGTCTGGAATTAGACAATTGATTTTCAAACCATGACAAAGAACTGAAAATCCACAAAGAAACAATTTTAATAATTGGCATTTTAGACTAAAATGCAATACTACTTTTTCCTAGAAAATTTTTTAAACAAAGTAATAGGACAGAGTAATCTGCTGATTTACCCTAGCATCGTACTCCAGTACAAAGGGCGGAATGTCAATCTGCTCCGGGGAAATGAGAGCAAACAACTGAGGGAGGGTCTCAACATGGTGAACTTTGTCCTTTAACCCCGAGACAGAAAAGGTTGTGAACATCCAGGTCATCACCTAGGTAAGCAGGAACAGAATAGAAAATGAGCTATGAGTTTGAAATCTGAAACTAAGTTTCTCCAAAATGTGTTTTTTTAAAAAAAAGATAGTTTAGTCAGATTAGCAGTTAGAATGAAAATAGATTGTAGTAGTATCATTTGGATGTTCATTTTATTCTACAATGTTCTACTGGAGCCTTAAAACATTTGAAAGTGGTACACAGTGCAGGCAATTAAGCAGTGGAAACAAGGTAAATGAGCAACAATTTTTCATTGAAAGATATTTCTCTATTAATTGTCTTGGCACAATTTTCTTCTAGGGGTTGTCAACTGCATTTGCTCACCGACAGCCTTTCCCATTTTGACATGTTTTTTATGCAGAGATTGACCTCATTTTAGCTGCCACATAAATTTCCAGTGTTTAGGCTTTCAAGAGGCTAAAAAGCTGGCTTCTGCAACTGTTTCAGCCATATTGAATTTTTGAAAGTTTCTATGGGAGCCAGGAACAAGAAAACAAGTTAAGCATTTTTTTTAAAAAAAGGAAAATGTATAACAAAGAAAGATCAGATTAAATTTTTAAAAAGTTAAAAATATAACTAGAACAGAGAGAATTGGGGAGGGAGGAAGAAGACAGGATAAGCAGGATTTAGCTATTTAAATTTAATTAGCAATTTAAAAATCCCAACTAAAATGGGACTTCCAGTAGCTTTATCAGTGTTTTGGTGTGTGGGCTGTAAACCTACAAAATCTGACAGCAATCAAAGGGTTAAGGTTCCATGTGTATAGATTATATTTGGATAAATTACACCCCTGTAGTTGAAAGAAATTACATTTTGATATACACTCCTTTCAGAACATGCAAATGACTTCTTTGGAATGGCATATTCATGGATGGCACAGTCTCATTCTTCTTCTGTAGCAACAGATTATTCACTTGTGCAGATAACTCACCAAGATGCAATGTAGTTTTTTGGAATGACAAATGGAAAAATTAGACAAACATTTGGGATAGTTTTTTTTTAAAAAGTCTTCCTTACTGGTCATTAGGGCTCCTAAATTTACCAACTTCTCATTTAGTTAGCTAAGTTTATTGATTTATTGGTAATTACCTATTTGGGAACTACACCAAATTAAAACTATTTAGCAGAAATATGTAAACCGAGGTAGAGAACATTCTGGTGATTAAATGTTCTTACTACAATTTGTAGATACTACAAGCTTAATTTGGTCCAACTGCAGAAGAGCTCAAAAATATGAATGTTCTGATCCCATGGTGCTAACATGTTTGAAATGTTTAAGAGTTAACAATGACTAAATAAGAATATAGCTTGAGATGATTGTCAACAGTGTGTATTTTAAAATTGATGTCTTGCTGAACAAATGCAGGTAAATAATATTATGCTACTGCTCATTTTGTAACTTCAGTTTTCCTAATTTTGAATTCCACCATAGGTGTCCTCTAATTTGTCACATCTCCAGTATGGCATCACTGGCAAATCCATTATACAAAAACCCATACCTTAGACCGAAATGTTGGATGCACAAAGTAAAATGCCTTCATGTTTTTCTTGTACCTGCAGGAAATAAAGGGAAATATTTTACATCAAGAAGCTTCCACCACCATCACTCGCTACATCTTTGCTCCATCTGCCTTATTTAGCATAGTATGAAACAGTCTATGATCTGGACTTCTCCATTAAAACCATCAATTTCACTCTGTACCAATAGCAGTAGTCACAGTTTTAGCATGCAGGACAACCTGGCCAGTTTCTTCTACAAGACAGGTCATCTGGTGCACTGGTCAAGAACTAATTAAACTCATCACGAATATGGCATTACAAAAGTCAGTCACCATTCTACCATGCGTCCCTCTCTCTCTCTATTGCACAAATCATAAACCAAAGTTAATGATGCATTTACAGATAGCTGGCTACATTTTATAAAAAATACTTAGGTGAATTTTTAGGAAAACATTGCTTAAAACGTTGAAGTCCACTCAAGAGAAATTGCTTTGGTGCTGTTTTGATTTCCTTAACCAGATGATTCAATGCTAGCAAAACTAGTTCTAATCGTTTAACTTATGTAGTTATCTATTTATTGACTCTCCATTGCAAAATCAGCAGAGAGCAAGAGGCCAGAGACAGAAGATCGTAACAAGGTTCGTTTTAACGTTCTGTGTTTGCACAGTAAGGTTTATTTGTTAATTGCCAGTGGTCTGTTACTGTGCAGTTGGTCAAGTGAGAAAAAGGAGAACAAATCAGGAAGTTTGGTATTGCCTGTGAAGGGAAATATTGAATGCAAAAAGACGACTATGAAAAAATACCAAGTTAGTGAGAAAAAAGAAAGGCAAGGGTGTTGCTATATCTATTGACTGGGCTGGAAGACTGGTGTTAACCACTGCACTGGGTACCCGTATAACAGGAAGACTGTCAGCACTGAATTTGAATCAAGATTATATTCGGGGGTAGCGGGGAGAAAGTGGGGCAAAAGTGGGGCAGATTCCCTAGCATGGGAGAAAATATTGCAGCATAATGGAAGAGATTCATTTTTCATTTCAATTCTAAAAATCCAGATGATTCTTTTAAATTGACTTTAATGTACAGCAAGGGATACATTTGATAGTACGATTGTTTGCAAATTTTAGTGTGGAAATTTCATGGATTGAATCTGATCCCGCAACTACCTGGATGTGTAGTCACTGCCCTTATTACTGGGCTACTGCTATAGACGCTAGGATACATTGTATTCCATTTTGAACTATTTTCTGTAAACTAAAAAAAATCTTCATTGCTAAATCACATTTGTTTATCATTTTCCTATAATGACTCCTTGCCTAAAAAGTAACAGATGTTAAAAGGAGAGCGCATAATTCTGTCAATAAAAATACATGAACAGTCACATCTTGAAAGTCAAAAATTACACAAATTGATCAACTATTTAATGAGAATTACTAAAGTTTCTGCATCTCCAATCAATAAAAACACCTACTATAAAAATGAATTACATTTAATTCAGCTGAAATATTAATGTCACATACAGCTTTAGCTTTATCCCAGACGTTTAATCTACTTCCCATCAACCTCCCTTTCCTCTGCTAAGTCCTTGAACGTGTTGTCACTGTCCAAATCCGTGCTCATCTATCCCGCAACTCCACATTTGAATCTCTCCAATCAGGTTTCCAGCACTGCCACAGCACTGAAAAGGCACTAATCAGAGTCATAAATTACATCCTGTGACTGTGACCGTGGTGCACTATAGCTCATCGATATCTCTGCAGCCTTTGACATGCTTGATCACACCATCCTCCTCTAATAACTCTCTTGTCTAGCTCAGTGGGACTGCCCTCACTTGGTTCCACTCTTACCTATTCGATCATAGCCAGAGTATCTCCAGCAATGGCTTCTCTTCCTGCCCCCACAACGTTACCTTCGGAGTCCCCAAGTATCTATTCCAGACCCCTCCTCTTCTTCCCTTGGGAGATCATCTGCAGACACGGAGTATGCTAATAACACCTGGCTCTACCTCTCCACCACCTCTCTCGACCCCTCCACTCGAATGTGTTGTCAGACTGTTTGTCCAACTTCTAGTCTTGGAAGAGCCACATTTTCCTCCAGCTGAACATTGGGAAGACAGAGGTCATCATCTTCAGCAGGTCACAAACTTTGTACCCGCATCACTGATTCCATCGCCCTCTTCAGCCACTGTCTCAGGCTCCGACTGTTTGTAATCTCAGTGTCATATCAAAATCCAGAGCTGAGCTTCCAACCCCATATCTTCCCTATCATAAAGATTACCTACATCCACCTCCATAACATCACTTCCCTCGCCCCATCTCAGCCCATTTGCTGCTGAAACCCTTATTGATATCTTCGTCACATCCAGACTTGATTATTCCAATGCTCTCCTGGCCAGACTCCCATCCTCTGTAAACTTCAACGCATCCAAAACTCTGCTGCCAGTATCCTATCCTGCATCAAGTTGTGCTCACCCATCACCCCTGTGCTCGCTGATCTACATTGGTTCCTACAATGCCTCAAATTTAACCTCACGTTAAAATCCCTTCATGGCCTTGCTCCTCCCCATCTCTAACCTCTTTCAGCCTTTCATTCCCCCCACAGAACTGTTCCTGTGTCTCTGGCCTCTTGTGCACCCCTCCCACTTTTCCCCACCATTGGTGGCCGTGCTTTCAGCTGTCTAGATCCTACGCTCTGGAATCCCTCCCAAAACCCTTCTCCACCTCTCTCATTTGTTTGAAGACCCTCCTTAAAACTCGCCTCCTCCTTCCTTCCAAAAAAGTAAGTATTTTGCACGTTACTGTGCTATGAGCACTTTTATACCGAATAAACAACTTCAAAGAAAGCTGTTCAACATCTTTTCACTTCATGTGTTATTAGAAATCAGAGAAATGGGATTAGAGTGTTCCAATTGAAAAAGCTAGCACTGGCATGATGGGACGAGTGTCTTCCTTCTGTGCAGTAACTTTGATTATATGAACTAGGTAAACATGCAAAATGGGCATGAACTTACTTCACATCAACTACGTCATACAACTTCTTGAGGAATTCTGAGTCAGGATGATTGTGGTCACTGGTCAAAGTATGAAAGTACACCATGACAAACTCTCTTGCAGCAATGTGGTCCATGATATGGATAAAATACAGGAGCGCCTAAAAACATCAAAAACAAATAATTACAACCTACAGTTTATTGTTGAACCCCATTTATTTTCATTGATCTTGGATTTTCAAAAGCTACACACAGCTTTATCTTTTTGTCTCTTTAAAGCAGCTGATTTGAAAACAAGTTTAAGTGGTGATGGATGAAAGGAAAGGGGAGAGAAAAGAGATAAGAAGAGGAAAGTGAATCACTGAAGCTGAGTAGCAATGAAGCAAGTACTTGAAGATCAATTTAGCAACATACTGAATAATTGGATGATAAAATGGAGCCGCACTCATGATTTCTCTAGTGAGTTATTAATCTCAGCTGGATCATCAAGAGGCATTGGCGAGTGCGGCAAGGTACTGTCCCAAATGCTATTCATGCATTTCCTAGCACGCAGGTTTTCAAACTAGGTTCTGAGGGGGATCCCTGGGGATGAGCGTGGTCATCCGATTTCTGTCTACCATGAGAACAGTGTCTTCAAATTCTGTATTCTGCACTTTTTCTGTATTTGTTAACATACCAATAGGTTAGTTCTGTTGCAATATACCAAGAAAATAAATCCTCTAATTGCAGCATTTTTGGAAGTGACATTTTCTTTTGAAAATTAGGTCAGTGGCTCCCTAGACATATCCGATGGATTCTACATTTTCTAAATGTAGCACTGCATTAACAAGAGGTTTGGAAGGTCAACTATTTAACCACTCCCCCCTCCAAGCCTGGGTATAGTGTGCAACAAACAAGGCAATTTTTTTCTTTGGAGAAAAGAAATGATTCAAATTCACTGATATGGTGTTGTGAAATAGCTAATGAGATAAGAGAAAGAGATTCCATATTTTGAGATGAGCCTGATGAAATTGTACTTACCCAGGTAGAACAATAAGTAGAATCTGCTGCAAAATAGATTTAAATTACCATGGTGGTAAGCCTGTGTTTATGGATACATATATAAATCTTCCAGTATACCCATTTATGGCTGGAATATTTAAGGAATCATTCTGAAGTTTAAATAAAACTAATGAAACTTTTAAGTTATTGAGCTGTTGAATCAGATGTTTGTAGAGGTATGGAACTAGCTATAGTTTCAGCAACCCCATATCTGTTGAGGAAGAGTGTTTTGCTAAAAATTACCTTTGCAGGAGGAAGGGAAAGAGGTGGCGTCGGAAAGTGTTCAACTATGGTGAAACTTAACATTGTGGTGATAGTGTAGCAAGACAAAGTTTTGTTCCTTTATTTTTAACAATGGTTCAGTAAATCTTACCTTATCCAAGTCTATTATTGTTACAGGAATATTCCTTCCCACTATCACCACCACTGTACGACCACTTTTATCATATCCTGCAACAAATACAAATCACCATTACACTATTTGGAATGCACATTATAAGCTTGTTACAGAGGTTTTTTGCTTTTAAACAAAGCAACAGAACTACACTTAAAAAGGAAATTAAATTGCAAATGCTGAAAATGTGAAACAACAGAAAGTGCTATAAAGCAACAGCAGGTTCATCAGTAACAGAAGAAAAAAAAGGTAGGTTAAAATTTAAGATGCAAAATCTCTCCTCAGTTAACCTGCCTTTTCTCTTTACAGATGACTGGCCTGCTATATATTTCCAGCATTTTTAGAAAAAGCAGAACTATAAGTGACATGAATGCTTTTAGCCCTTCCCAAATATGGATGGAAAATTATTAAAATTCACATTTTAATTTGTTTTAATAAAAGACATGCCATCCTTTTTCACTTACTAGAAAATCTAACATACAGGTTGCAACAGCATAAACTTCACACTCTCAACTATAGCAAATCACAAAAAATTGCATAAAGATGTAAACTACACAGTCAATCATAGTTTATAATGGGCAACTACAGTTTGGTGGCTGGGGGGGCGGAAAAGAGAGATGGAAGTTGGAGTTCTTGCTCTTGGAAACTGTCTAGTGAACCCTGCTGGAAAATGCACTTGGGTTATCAGGTTAGGATAGAATCAGAATTGGGCTGAGTTGCCCTAACCAAACCCCTGACACTCACTGTCCAGGTTCACAAAGGAAGAAGTACCAAAGACTCACAGGACTGGGGAAACCATACCCAGCTTGCATCACTAACTTCAGAAGAGGAGAGAAAGAAAAAGTTGGAGAAATAAAATACAAAAATACACAACCTGATTTTCCAGGAACTGACAAATTAGTCTCAATACATAAGCATGTTTTAGCTGTAGTTGGATTACTGCCATTAAGGTCATAAACAGTGTGAAATCAGCATGTCCACTTTGGAGAGGAAAACGCAGTAACCTTGGCTGCAATAACTACCCACACCACTGAAATAGCAAGGAAACAGGATCCGCAAAATGGTAAAACCCAGAATAACTTCATTTCCCTGTGGCAGAATTCAGTGGTGTATTAAATGGCCTCTGCAAAGATTTATTACGTCCCTCTTCCTCGTTCTTTGATTGCAACAGAGTACTGGGACCAGCGACATTACTGATCTCAGTCATGCCACTGTGGGAAGCAGCAAGAGGCGCTTTTCTACATCAAAAGCAAATCATCAAGCCACCATTCTGGGAAGAGCTGGAAGGAGGAAAAACAGAGCAAGCGCATGAGAGGAGGGGGAAGAGCAGGATACGAGAGCAAGAGCAAATTGAGCCCCTCTACGTTTTTGACTCATTCTCTTGCGTACTTTCTTGTAGTATAAATAACCCCCAAGACACAAAAGCATTGTTTTGAGGAGCATCTCTGACATTGATAGCACAAATTTCTCCATGTTAGTACAAACTATAGAAAATCTGTTGGGAATAACTGGCTTGGCACACAATATGGCTTTTTCTTCTTTAAGTTCTTAAATCACTCACTCACCAGTCTGGTATAACGCTTTTAATGCAGCAACATCGGACAGGTCATCTGCTCTAGCTCTGCACAGCCAACGGTTGTAGCTAAAAGGAAAAAGTAGAATTATTCTGTGAATAATATTTAGCAAACAAGACATATTGGTTACTAAACATGATTTCATAACATGGTTTCTGGGATTCTTAGAAGCTATAGTGAGTGCAGTGCAATCGCAAATAAAATAACTAAGTGTATACGTGGGGCAATTATAACAAATCAATAATGAGAAAACTAGCACTGATAAGAAAAATGGCTGTGGAAAACCTATGAAAATAAAGCCAGTGAGATGGCTCAGACAGATGCTGATTCATGCTCACAATTCCCCACATGAAACGCTAAACCTCAGTTGTGCTGCGTGAAAACTTGCTTTTTCTCCCCAGCAAAAAAGGATCCAAGCAGACAGAAAACAGAATTGAGCATAGGAAACACCAAAAATAACTTGATTGCTAAAAGCATGAATTCTGCATACATGTACATTATCTATGGCACATTTTCTGGCATGAAAATCTGAAAACAGCACAGAAGTGTATTTGGCAATGACTTTCAGAGGCAAGACTGTTTTGTGTGAGTGGTAGAGTTTCTTTTGCAGGGGTACTATGTTGTATATAGGTTTTACTTCATATCAGTCCAAACTAGGAAAAAATATGGAATATTCACTGTGCTTAATAGGCAGTACACAGAAAAGTATTTTTATTTTCATGTAACACACACACACAACTCACTTTCTCTGATGTGATTTTTGAACAGCTGCTTCAGACATTTGCCCTTGAAGAATCAGTCGCCTCTGTTTATCGATATCTCCTTCCATCTTAGCAAATGCATGTGTCCCAATGTACTCTAGCTCAAGGCGCTCCTCATCAGATTCATCTTCATCTACAATAATGATAATTGAAGAGTCATTTCTTAAGCCAGCAGCAGCCTTCAAAACTAACAAGCTTTGTTAGCTAGAGGTTTGTATTTTTGGCACTGCTTTACAAAATCTGATGAGTCACATTACTAGAACCAACATTTAACAGATCAAGTAATTAACTCCCTAAACACTTTTGCTCAAATATCCCAAATTTCCAGAGCAGCATGGTGGAGGAGCAATGATCAACACAGCAGAGTGTTAGGATGCAGATTTAATTGCCCCATGCTGCTGAATTCTCAATCTAAGCTGTACTGTTACAGGAAGGTGGGAGGGAGGAGAGAAGGGACAGAAGAGGAGAGAAAGGAATTAGAAGGAGTGACACTCCCTTGCTCAGTGGGCATCTTCAGATGGCCAAATCAGTATAATTGACAAGGCAGCCTATCAAACTTTAAAAAAGTCCTCCGAAGTTTTGAATGCAGCAAGTCAACTCATTGAAGACAGGCTGCAGAGATTAGGTATTTCTTTCAGGAACCAAGAGAACAGAAGCCAAACTCTCTAGCTTTTGTATCTGAACCACCCCAATTTAGGCCAACATTATCAACCCAGGACCATAAGTTGTTTGAGGAAAGATAGAAAAAGTCACCACCCTCAAAAAAGTCTTACAAACTTCATGTAACTTGTTGCATGATCACATGGGTGCTATGAAGCAAAGGTGTAAAACAGGCACGAGCTTATTTTTAAGCGACACCCAGACATAATCATTGTGACAGAAAGTTTCAAAACTAAATTTAAACTTGTGGTCTAACCCAGACCTCAAATATCTTGGACACAGCACTTAGGTCCTGGAACTAAACTAGCATTTTCAAAACCATCTCTTTTTGAAGGATTTAACAATTGCCAGCATCATAAAAAGTGTTTGGGATGCATGGAAAAGGAGTGGTACAAAATTCATATTATCGAGCATGGACGTGGTTCCCTGCTCCTTCCAATCAGAGTGTACCTGAGGTAGATGCTTATTTGAAATTTTGAATGGATTTCTCAGGCAGATCTGCAGTGGAAAAGAAAACTGCCATCAATAGAATCTGAAACTTTAGCCTATACGAGCTGCTTCCACCACAGATTGCAGCACAGAGGGCCTTCTGGGAAGGTGAGACATTCCTTAAGTAGGTCTTTTCTTACTATTGCAGCTTATTGCTTCACCCATGCCAATGCAGATGGCTTGGAAGGAACCGTAGCCTTATTTCTGAGGGAGGGGGCGTCAGACAAATCAGATGCAAAGCCTTCAATGCCTCGTTTGTCCAACTATGTTTAAAGACTGGGTTCCATACAACATTATATAAGGTATTGGTGAGGCCGCACCTGGAATACTGCATACAGTTTTGGTGTCCATACTTAAGAAAAGACATACTCGCTCTCGAGGCAGTACAAAGAAGGTTCACTCAGTTAATCCCAGGGATGAGGGGGTGGACATATGAGGAGAGGTTGAGTAGATTGGGACTCTACTCATTGGAGTTCAGAAGAATGAGAGGCGATCTTATTGAAACATATAAGATTGTGAAGGGGCTTGATCGGGTGGATGCGGTAAGGATGTTCCCAAGGATGGGTGAAACTAGAACTAGGGGGCATAATCTTAGAATAAGGGGCTGCTCTTTCAAAACTGAGATGAGGAGAAACTTCTTCACTCAGAGGGTAGTAGGTCTGTGGAATTTGCTGCCCCAGGAAGCTGTGGAAGCTACATCATTAAATAAATTTAAAACAGAAAGACAGTTTCCTAGAAGTAAAGGGAATTAGGGGTTACGGGGAGCGGGCAGGAAATTGGACATGAATTTAGATTTGAGGTTAGGATCAGATCAGCCATGATCTTATTGAATGGCGGAGCAGGCTCGAGGGGCCGATTGGCCTACTTCTGCTCCTATTTCTTACGTTCTTAACCCCTATATTGCTGGTTTTTGCAAACTGAGTTTGCCAATCTTGCTTGGACACTTTAGCAACACATGAATTTTAGCTGATTTAATTTCCCTTGAATTGCCGACCAAATCAAAGCAGATAAAAAAGAAATAAAGCCTTCTGCAACTGATGCAACATTTGAAGCCAAGAATCAAACAAGTTCCTTGGAAGGGCAAGGGAGAAAACAAAGCGCATACTTTATTTTTTTTTAAAATCGCATTTCTAGTTAATAATCACAATGCAATAGAGGATGCAAGATTACTTCATCAGGCAGAGCACAGCATGACTAACTTAGGGGGAGAAACCCTGTAGATTAGTGCGTGATATAATAGCTTTTCAGCCAGGCTAAAAGAGAAATTACCTTTTCTAATCATCCAGTTGTATAGACTACCTTACCCAAGCACCCAACCGTAAACAAGGATATCACTGTCTCAAAAATGTTTCTTCAAAAAGTGATTTAAAAATATTTATATAGCAACACTCACAACGTGGAATGCCTGGTTTGTCCAATATTCGGATCTGACGTTCTGCAATGACCGGCTCTCCTTCAGCATTCCCTACATCAGCAGGGAGAATTGGCAGACACCTCCTCTCTTCCTCCAAGGATCTCGGAAAATAAAGAGGCATCAACTTCGTATATATAGCCTGTGGGAAGTGGTATCAACCATTAAAGCTGTAGTTTTTTTCCCCCAAGGAAGAAGTTCAAGCTGTAACAGCTGGAAAAAGATACACAGGAATAGTCCAGAAAAGGCCAATGCCATCAAACTGGTCTTGAGCACCAAGTCCCACAGCCAAGCATCCAAATGCATTTTGAATAATCCTTAAAGTCTTTCTCTACAACCTTGCCTGGTAGAATATTCCAACTTTTTATCTCCTTGAATATTTCTTCCAATATCAGGTTGAAATTCAATTTTGCACTAATTTAAATCCTCTGACCCTACCAGTCTTACTTTTAGATAGCATTGAGCCTTCCAGCACACTAATTACATAACATTAGAACACAAACATGTACATTACTGATCACAACAAACATCTTATAAGCTTGCTTTGGTGGGAGAAAAAGATGATTGTTACTTACAATACCGTATATGAATATGGAATTGCAATGCAGAGTATTGCAGAGTTAATGGAGAAGTTGAACTATAAAAATACAACATTTTGTAGCCTTTATCTAAGTCCAGAGGTAATGTTCCCACTTTCTTCTTCAGTTTGTGAATTTTTGTGCTCAGAGGCAAGGTGTGACAGCATTGAGGAAAGGACACATATGCTGTCTGCGCAAAGCAGTCTATGGTCGGTATAGCATTGATCCATTCGTGAATAAAGCTCAATTTAGTCTGTAACAATAATAAATGTGCCTTGAACAAATACTCCAAGATAAACCCTCCCAATATCTTGATTAGAAAGAAAACAAATCTTACTATGTAGTAGCTGGCCTTATGATTGGGATCACCAAATTCTTGCTATTTGAGACTAGGTGCTAAAACACAGTTTATTCACCTGGGTGTGGGGAGCTAAGGCTCAGTTGAGGAAATGTCATGTTTTAGTGGTCCCGATAGAGTGGCCAGCTACCACATAGTAGGTTTTCTTTTTTAAAAAAAAGTTTGGAATCTTTAACTCATTGGGGTGGAGTTAATTTTAAAAAATGCTTTTTTGTTACAGAATCATTTTAACTCCAAACTCAACAATAGTTGCCTCCTATTGCAGAGATTTGCACTTTTTCATTTCCCTCACCTAAAACAGGTGAAAGTGTTGCTAGTTAAAGACTTAAAAGCGTTTTAATTGTATAACCAAGATGATGACAGCACGCACAATGACACAATTACAAGGTTTTAACATCTTCAGCGAATTAACGTTGCAAAACCCCTTTAGGGTGTAATCCTGCAATATGGCACAGTGCCCATGCTGTAGAAATTGCACAGACGTCTTAACTTGTTTAAAAACAATAAGTGTACTTTAAAGTCTGATTACTTTTTGGCAGGGACCACTATCTCACCTAGTGACTAGGGACTGTCCATAAAGGCCAGCTGAAATTAAACTGCTTCGCTGGCATGAACCACGGCCAAAAAAAAATAGCCATCATAAACTGCAAATGATTGCAGGAGGAAGTGGTGTCAGAGTTGTAGGCCAACACTGCCTCTGCCAGCACCAATATCACCTTGTTTCCTCCATTGCTTTGACAGCAATGGCAAATGTTCATCAGATTGTTTCTGTACAGATTAACCCAAGTAAATGACAGCTTTAAATAAACAGCCCCTCAAACACTGCCAAAATCCCAGAAAGAAGTGATGACTAAGGATATTCTAATTGCTTAAGCTTCACATTTAAGGTTTAAAACTTCAACTAAAATAATGGATTATTTACCTCTTCTAGATCTGTAACTGCAAAAACAACAGTCTCAATAGTGTCTCCATGTTTTTCCAAAAATCGTCTAACTGTTCCTGAGAATTAAAAGACACAGGAGAAAAATTATACAGATTATAAACTTTTATTGGATCCCGACCTTCCTCTGGAGAAAAAAAGTCAGAAGGCATTAATTTTGCCTCTGTCTAAATTTTATAGCTTTTCCATTAGCAGTGTGATCAAAGAACAGTCAGTGTCAGATAGATTTTGCTAGAGTAGACAAATATATAAACACGAGTTCAAACTTAAGATCAACATATTAAAATGATGTTTGATTGTATTTCTAACATGAGTCTTAACCTTTACTTAGAGTGAACTGAAATATCGCCTAATCTTAATGTGAAATATCTTTTTTTTAAGCACTAAATTCCCACTTTGCTGTTATTCATGTTGCTTAAAATGAATTATTGGATATTGGATAATAATACAGGTTCATAGCTCCTTGAAAGTGGAGTCACAGGTGGATAGGGTGGTGAAGAAAGCATTCGGCATGCTTGGTTTCATTGGTCAGAACATTGAATACAGGAGGTGGGATGTCTCCTTGGAATACTGTGTACAGTTCTGGTCACCCTATTATAGAAAGGATATTATTAAACTAGAAAGAGTGCAGAAAAGATTTACTAGGATGCTACCGGGACTTGATGGTTTGACTTATAGGGAGAGGTTAGATAGACTGGGACTTTTTTCCCTGGAGAGTAGGAGGTTAAGGGGTGATCTTATAGAAGTCTATAAAATAATGAGGGGCATAGATAAGGTAGATAGTCAAGATCTTTTCACAAAGGTAGGGGCGTCTATAACGAGGGGACATAGACTTAAGGTGAGAGGGGAGAGATACAAAAGGGTCCAGAGGGGCAATTTTTTCACTCAAAGGGTGTTGAGTGTCTGGAACGAGCTGCCAGAGGCAGTAGTAGAGGCGGGTACAATTTTGTCTTTTAAAAAGCATTTGGACAGTTACATGGGTAAGATGGGTATCGAGGGATATGGGCCAAGTGCAGGCAATTGGGACTAGCTTAGTGGTATAAACTGGGCGACATGGACATGTTGGGCCGAAGGGCCTGTTTCCATGTTGTAACTTCTATGATTCTATAATTTGAGTTTTAATGCAAAAAAATGGCAGTGATCAGGAATAGACTACTTAACAGTTTGAACAGGACACAGGAAAACTGACTAACCACATAAAAGGACAACATTTATCAATGGTTACGACAAACATCTTCATCAATGTTGCAATTTCAACTCTATGTTCAGTTAGCTTCCTCATACTACTTGGTTCAGCAATTCCTTTAAGCTTAATCCTCAAAACCATTACTACTAGTTAAACAAATTTACATTTTAAAAAAAAAGGGTTGGGGAAATGTCAGTTCTTCAATGTGATTGTAAAAGTAATGAAGGGCAGTTCCTTTACCAATGCAACAAATTTCAGAATCCTTTCTACATTTCCTCTAGTAAATTCCATGGTTCTGTGGTTTCTATGAAAAACAGTTGGGAATGGTGAGGGGGAGGGAGAAATTTTACACCATAACCTACTGAGTGGCATTGGAAAATGGGCAACCTGCAAGCATAAAAGTTAATTCATCTTTAAGGAAATCACAAATCAATTAAAGCAGATTTAGATCTAGTATCGTGACCAAAAGTGCTCTAATATTACAGTGGCGGCAATCCTTGCGACTCCTGGTTACCTGAAGTCATTGTGATCCCACTGAAGGTCTATAATTTGAAGGACTACCGCAGTATGCATAGTTGGCACACAGTCCACTTTCGAGAGGTTTGCCAATTTTGATTAAAACTTTCCTGCATTCATCTCCATGGCCATTTTTAATCGAGGTTGTATGACAGAAAATAAGCATTACTTTGAAAATGCAAAAGGATTGAAAGTTTTATCTCAATATCCTGTCTCTCTGCCCCTCCCCAAAGTTATCGGATAGCAACACATACTCAGAGCAATGTTGGTAGCATCCTCCAAAGGGTAGCCTCTTTTTGGCGTATTGATGACACACAATCCCACTGAGGACATTGAATGTTCCCTACAACAGGTCAAAAGAAACAAATCAGGATGGTTCAACACTTTCCCTTCTACCATTTGCAGAATGTGTAGGGTCAGTTTCACTTCTAACTTACACAGACATGGACAGACATCTAAAAAGACTACACACTACAACAAGAACTAAAAACTGCACAATACAATTAGAATTTCTTTTTTTTCTAAAAAAAAGGACAACACTGTTTTGGGACAGTGCACTATACTGCATCATACACCCAGTCTGACTCTTGGAATAATGGTCTCTCCGAATATTTAATCTGGTGCACTGTACCCAGATCAGGAGTGCATTTTTACTGTACATCCTTGTTCTTGCCTAGTTTACTATGACATCAAAGCAATGATTTTGTTTAATAGTCAGTCTTTGCATGTGAAGTATAGTACCTCCACACCCATTATCATTCGCCTGTCCTTTCTGGGATCAGTGAAAAGAAACTCGAGATAAAATGAAAACATTGAAATAGCATGTCAGCCTACTTCACCACTTGTACAGCACATGGAACTCATGGCAGCAGTTAAATTCTGGAATCGTGAGACAATTACTTTGAAATCAGGACCAAAATAATGAAGGCCCAAAGTACTGCTTTAGAAGTCTTACTGGATTTATTTTGGTATCTATTTTAGATAGAAGTTTCCTGCAAAATGGAAAAATCCTTTAGGTCTGGGTAGGTTTCCAAAAAACAAGGATGATAATTCAGCCCATGCTCATTTGCTGCCTATTAATAAAGAGAATTGAAACTAAAATCTTACTTGACAATTATGAGACTAAGTCTCCTTTTTCTCTGATTCTGTAGCTATGAAACAGAGTATCATTCAATGCTTTTTACCTGGCCAATAGAAGTACACTCCTGTAGCAGCTGTATAAGGAGCTCTCAGCGGCTGTTCTGTACTTAGCATTGTATCGCGGTCCGACTGTGTGGATAATAAACCTTGCAGCTAAGTTAAAGCCTTTGGTCATCTTTGCCTCCCCTGTCCGGCAACCTTAAAATAAAAGTTGTTCCATATTTCAGATTACAGAAACACAAGAGCTATTGTCTGTGATGCATAACATGGCCAGAAGGTGTCAGCAAACTGGATGTTTAACAACCTCTCATGCATTAGAGGACATAGGTGCTGACGTGTGTTCTCAGCTATAGATGAAAATTAGTTGCTTGTTTATTTATTTTTAAGACCCCCACCCCCCCAAGCAGGCACAAAAGAATGTCGGTAGGTGAGATGCAGGCAGTGAGATTCACAAAATCACAACAGCACAGAAGGAGACAATCATTCGGCCCATCGAGTCCGTGCCGGCTCTCTGCAAGAGCAAACCAGCTAGTCCCATCCCCCCCTGCCCTATCCCTGTAGCCCTGCAAATGTTTTCCCTTCAAGTACTTACCCAATTCCCTTTTGAAAGCCACGATTGAATCTGCCTCCACCATCCCCTCAGGCAATGCATTCCAGATCACAACCACTTGCTGTGTATAAAAGCTTTTTCTCATGTCGCCTTTGGTTCTTTTGCCAATCACCTTAAATCTATGTTCCCTGGTTCTTGGCCCCTCTGCCAATGGGAACAGTTTCTCTCTATCTACTCTGTCCAGACCCTTCATGATTTTGAATACCTCTATCAAAACTCCTCTCAACCTTCTCTGCTCTAAGGAGAACAACCCCAGCTTATCCAGTCTACCTATGTAACTAAAGTCCTTCATCCCCGGAATCAATCTAGTGAATCTCTTTTGCACTCTCTCCAAGGCGTTCACAGCCTTCCTAAAGTGCGGTGCCCAGAACTGGACACAATACTCCAGTTGTGGCTAAACCAGTGTTTTATAAAGGTTCATCATAACCACCTTGCTTTTGTACTCTATGCCTCTATTTATAAAGCCCAGGGTCCCGGATGCTTTCTGAACTGCTTTTACAACCTGCCCTGCCACCTTCAACGATTTGTGCACATATACCGCCAGACCTCTGTTCCTGCACCCCTTTTAGAATTGTACCCTTTAGTTTATATTGCCTCTCTTCATTCTTCCTACCGAAATGTATCACTTCACACTTTTCTGCACTGAATTTCATCTGCCACGTGTCCGCCCATTCCACCAGCCTGTCTATGTCCTCTTAAAGTCTATCACTATCCTCCTCACTGTTCACTATCCTTCCAAGTTTTGTGTCATCTGCAGATTTTGAAATTGTGCCCTGTACACCCAAGTCCAAGTCATTAATATATATCAAAAAAGCAATGGTCCTAGTACCGACCCCTGGGGAACACCACTGTATACCTTCCTCCAGTCTGAAAAACAACCATTCACCAATACACTCTGTTTCCTATTACTTAGCCAATTTCGTATCCCTGCTGCCATTGCCTCTTTTATTCCATGGGCTTCAACTTTGATGACAAGCCTATTATGAGGCATTTTATCAAACCCCTCTTAGAAGTCCATATACACCACATCAACCGCATTGCCCTCATCGACCCTCTCTGTTACCTCATCAAAAAAACTCTATCAAGTTGGTTAAACATGATTTGCCTTTAACAATTCCGTGCTGGCTTTTCTTTGTTAATCCACACTTGTCCAAGTGACTGTTAATATTGTCCCGAATTATCGTTTCTAAAAGTTTCCCCACTACCGAGGTTAAACTGACTGGCCTGTAGTTGCTGGGTTTATCCTTGCACCCTTTTTTAAACAAGAGTGTATTTGCAATTCTCCAGTCCTCTGGCAGCACCCCCATATTTAAGGATGTTTGGAAGATTATGGCTAGTACCTCCGCAATTTCCACCCTTGCTTCCCTCAGCAACCTAGGATGCATTCCATCTGGACGGGATGACTTATCTACTTTAAGTACAGCTAGCCTCTCTAGTACCTCCTCTATCAATTTTTAACCCATCCATTATCTCAACAATCTGTCACTTACTGTGATTTTGGCAGAATCTTCTTCCTTGCTAAAGACAGATACAAAGTACTCATTTAGAACCTCAGCCATGCCCTCTGCCTCCATGCGTAGATCTCCTTTTTGGTCGCTAATCGGTCCCACCCCTCCTCTTACTACCTGTTTACATGCCTATATAATGGATTCCTTTTTATGTTAGTCAGTCTATTCTCATACTTTCTCTTTGCCCCTCATATTTCCTTTCTTGCCTCCCCTCTGAACTTTCTATATTCGGAATTCAAGAATGTAGTCAGAGATGGCCTTGCAGTGATCATGACCACAGGAGTAGAGGTCCAAGGGATGGTAGGTGTGTTTATATAGGGAGAGAGTTTAGAGAGGACAGGAGAGCAGTAAATTCAGAGGAGAGGGGAAAGGGAAGCAGAGTTGGAGACTGCAATCCCAGAGGATGAGCAGCCACTCAGCAGAGGTTGAGGGAGGAAAGTAGGATGTCTCAGGGAATAAGTAAGAGTGGGGTCTGGGGATGGGGACAGTAGAAAATTAGGATTTTAAAGGAGAGGTGAAAGGGTTGGAGGAGATTGAGGTGCTCGAAGGAGAAGGTACCAGAGGAGTAGGAGGAAAGACCAAGGTGTGACTTGATAAGGACCACATTAATACCAGAGCAGTTTGGGTGGGGCAGGTGGCAGATGGGATACGCAAGTAGGGAGGCTTCAGTTATAGGTAAGGTGTCGCCACCTTGGGGCTAAGCTTCAGTCAAAGCCAGGATGTCAATGTAATCATCCATAATAAAATTGTGGATAACAAGGACCTCATTTTCAAGTGAATGGGCATTCTGGAAGGAAATGCAGAGAGAAGCAGTAATTATTGATCCACCAGAGCATAAGGGTGCAACGGTGAGTGAGAGAGAAAGGAGGTTGGTGAGAGTAGCCCCCAGTGGACATGTTGAGGGTGGGGAAGGTTGGCTAGAGGGGAAGATTGAGTAGCTGCTTATAAGGAAGTAGCGACGTATGCCTCAATAGGCCCATCGAAGGATGTTGAGATCTAGCCATGAGCTTATTCAAGGAGGATTCATTCCTGGGATAACAGAAGAGTAGAAAGGCAATGGAGTAGTGATGGGGTGGAATAGGAATGGTGGAGTGGAGGGAAACATAATACCTGAGAGGGGAGAAATGATAGGCTGCTCCAGTCACCCAGCTATGCCACCTTAGAAAGGCTAAGAGGAAGAAAATGTATGGGGCTCAGTGCTAGAGTAGCAGCCAAAATACACACAAAGGGACTTCAGGTCATGTAGGTTTGGCATAGATTAGGAGAGACATGTCACAGTTGTAAACAGAGAACAGGATGATGATATGAAACAGTCCAAAGTTAACATCTGAGGCGCCGTGACGGGATGAAGTTGACTTGTACATATCATGGTGTCAGAAGTGCTGGTGGAGTTTGTCAGAGGTCTGAGGAGGAGGTGTCGACCATGAATCAGTCAAAGGTGATCCTGGGGTCCAGCATAGGTACTTAGTGGCCTTAGGTGTTAGCCATGCACACCACCAAATCCAATGGATGAGTGGGAATGAAACCGAAGGGCCAAGAGCAGTGAAAACCAGGGAGCTAGGGGAGGGCGAAGGGTAAATTCATAGGACCAGTGCAGGAGAGCACTGGTCTGAGGAACAGCTGTAGGGCATGTAGTGTTTCAAGACTGGAAGCAGAAGGAGCACTGGGGAGTCAGTCCAACCCAATGCAGAGAAGGGTGATGGAGCAGTTCTGAAGGATGAGTTCAGCAGAGCAGAATCAGTAGCACAGGAAGCAAATATTTAGCAGCAAATAAGAGATCATTCAGCAGCATCCAGAGCAGGATGGGAAATCAACAGAAACAGATCAGAACTAGCCCAACATAGTGTGCAAGTCACGGAAGCAGAAACTAAGCCTGCAGGAGTAGGTCAGGATAGAGGAAGTACAGCAGAAAATAGTCTCAGTAGAAAGCAGATCATGTACAAGTGACACAATGACCTTTGACACTACTCATATCATTGCGCCTTGCACTTATAAACAAATGGTTTGCCAAACACTCATTAAGACACTGCTTCCTGAAGAACACAATGGTAAATAACCAGAACATTTAGAGTCCAGAAAACAAACAGCATGAAATTGCTGATGAGGAGTAGTATGAGGTCACCAGCAAGTAAACATGTTCTGTACTAATCTAATGTTTTGTACAGATCTCAAATTCCATTGTATAATACTCATCATTACAATTTAGCTGGATTTTAGACACTTTTTCAATCCAAATAAATCACCTTTTTCAAAAAGTTTTATTCTGCTCAAAATGAATTGGTTTTAATCAGTCAGGAAAGGTACATAAAAGTTTTTACAGCACTTAATCAACTCTACTGAAGCATCAAATCTATCTACGTAGAATTTTTTTTGAGGCTTTAGAAGCTTTTTTTAAAAAAAAACTGTTGGTCAATTTTTACTACTATTCTAGGTCAGCATGTGTGTAGCTGGTCCCGACTGCTGCTCATATCTGACTTTGCTGCTTCATTCCAGGGCCTATCACTGTGCTGCAAGTGCGAATTCCTGGTCAAGTAATAAATCAGAAATTCTTGTCTGCAGCAAATAGTCTGATCACAAAACGAAGCAGGACCAACAAGTAGGAGATGCAGCCAGTGGGGTATCAAGGAAGTTGAATGTGATTTAGTTTTGGGCAGAAGAGGGAGAGACCATTGAGATAAACTTTGGAGAACCAATGATCAAGTTGATCTGCTGAATATAGATAAACCCAATATCAACTTTAACTTTAAAAAAAAGAAAAAATGTAATTGTGAAATTTAAAAAGTGTTAGGTAAAGTTGACCAGACTGCATCATTTTTAATGTAAAACTTCAAATTCCAGGGGAGCATGCCCCCAGCACCTCTAGAAATATGTAAGCATGCAAAATTAATGTTTGAAAGAAATGTATACAATTTTAAATTTGCTGCCTACATCCCTGATTTGAGGACTCAATCATTTTAAGGAGTTGGGAGTAAAGGCAGAAAGTTAAAAGCAAAGAAGTGAAATTTGTTGATTCAGCCTTATCTGATTGTGGCCGTCTTACAATAAATTGATTGAGTGCAAGTCAGAGGATGTCATGCAAGAACATCTCAAGTACCACGCCCAGTTTTGACCATGGAGACAGAAGGGAAACATTCAAACCCTCCAGCTATTGCAGGAAGAGTCATGAAGCTGATCCCTAGTGTCAGAGGACTGAGTTGTGAAAGAAAGATCTGATTTATAAAGAAATTCTGAGAAACTTGGGCTTCCATGTTGAAAGGAAGAAATTGACGTGGGTCATTAATATCACTGTAGGACAAGAGAGATTTTATAGGTTCAACCTGGTGAAAGACAAATTTAGGATTGATGCCAAGAAATTTTTCTGCTGCAAAGAATGATCAACATTTGGAATGGATTCAGCATGAGGTTAGGATACTGAAGGCAAAATCCTGGGAATTATTTAGCTGTTGAATACTACAATGAAGTGGGGGAAAGCTCAAAGGTTTTCCCTGGATGGATTGGCCAAGATGGGTCAAAAGGCTTTCCACATCAATAAATATCTTGTGATTTTGTGGTTGAAAAATTACTCAATTTTGATGAAGAATCTAATAAGGCTTCAAAGTTCACTAATGTACTCTGACTTTAGGCTCATTACGCAATTAGAAAAATAAATTTCTTGATAAGTACGTTTCTAAGCAAAAATGCAATTACATACTAAGCTAGACAAGAAATAAAAGGAACTGTCCTGAAAGGAAGGGATACATTTATTGAGTAACTAAATCCATGTACCCCGGTTCAAGATTAATTCTGGGTCTTATTAATCCCTTTGCAGTTGCATCTTTAGTTTCCTGCTTGATACACTTTGGATTTGCAGAGTTTTTTTTTTAAGGCTCTTACCTTTTAATTTCTGTAATTCATCCCTGAGTTCTGCTCCTGCATGCAAGTGGATACTTTCACTGACAGCATTCTTGTCAGACAGTGTTTCATTACTTGTGTTCACAATGGCTGTGCAGCTTAGCAAGACCACATCCCCCTTCCTAAAAGAAGAACCACCCAATATTAACATTTGGACACTGATCTTATCACAAGTTATGAATATAATGCATTCAAATGCATGCACGTTGTGTATATCAACATACATAATGCGACAAACTTAAATGAGATCACATTACTTAGCATCAGAAATTTAAGAATTTTAGTAGACCATAAGATTGCGAACAACTTTCATTTATATAGCACCTTTAATGTAAAAAATATCTCAAGGCACTAGACAGATGGGCATAAGGAGAACAGCTGCTGAACCAGGAAGGGAGAGATTAAGAAGGGTGACCAAACGCTTGGTTGAAGAGATGGGATTTGAGAAGGCTTTCGAAGGATAACTCTTCTGAAGAGCTGGCACAGGCACGCTCGGCCAATGGCCTCCTCCTGTGCTGTACCTATTATATACGAAAGGTAGAAGGGCTTAGGCACAGAATTCCAGAGTAGGACTCAGGCAACTGAAGGTTCAGCCACCAATATGGTGCAAATGGGATTGGGATAATTTGGAGAGATACAATAACAACTTCCATATAGATAGCACCTTTAACAGAGAAAAACATACCAAGATACTTCACAGGTGTGTAATCAGATTTAAAAGAAGGCACCAAGCCAAAGGAGGAGCTATTAAACCTATTCTCTCTGATCTGTGCACATCTGCAACAGGTTTAAGTAGCAGAGCTCTCTAACAAAGAGAAGGCTAATACCAGGGAGCAGACTATAATTGGGCCAGGGAGGAAGAAATTGGCTTGAGAATCGATTACAATTTACCTCAAATCAGCTCCATTTAAATTAAAATCTGAATACAAAATGCCACAATCTCCCCTCAAAAGACAAGCGATGCTTGAAAGTAAAAGGTCACACCAACTGCGCTCAGCTCAGCAACAGCACACCAGTCTCACTATTGAATAACAAAACTCATTTAGGGCAACCAACAGTATGTGAATTTCTTCCCTAAAAATAATTTTAATTATTTGTACTGGGGGCACCTAGCTAAGGTATTCTAGGAGTCAAGTTTGGATCCAGTCATATTACTGAGTTTGGGTCCGGTAGACGTTAAATGCCTTAAGTCATTAAACCGGGATCACGTACTATGTTCATCTTAGACTGGTACATAAGAACATAAGAGATAGGAGCAGGAGTAGGCCATTCAGACCTTCGAGCCTGCTCTGCCATTCAATAAGATAATGGTTGATCTGATTCTGGCCTCAACTCTACTTTCCTGCCTGTTCCCCATATCCTTTGATTCCCTTGCTGATCAAAAATTTGTCTAACTCAGCCTTGAATATATTCAATGACTCAGCCTTCACCGCTCTTTGGGGCAAAGAATTCCAAAGGTTCACCACTCTCAAGAGAAGAAATTTCTCCTCATCTCCATCTTAAATGGGCGACCCCTTATTCTGAGACTATGCCCCCTAGTTCTAGATTCCCCTATGAGGGGAAACATCCCCTCAGCATCTACCCTGTCATGCCCTCTCAGAATCTTATACATTTCAATAAGATCTCCTTTCATTCTTCTAAACTCCAGTGAGTATTGGCCCAACCTGCTCAATCTTTCCTCATAAGAAAACCTTCCACATCTGGAACAACCTAGTGAACCTTCTCTGAACTGCCTCCAATGTAAGTAGATCCTTCCTTAAATAATGGGACCAAAACTATACGCAGTACTCTAGGCGTGGCCTCACCAGCACCCTGTACAGTTGTAGCAAGACTTCCCTGCTTTTATACTCCACCCCCCTTGAAATAAAGGCCAATACTCCATTTGCCTTCCCAATTACGTGCTGTACCTGTATGTTAACTTTTTGTGTTTCATGTGTGAGGACACCCAAATCCCTCTGTACCGCAGCATTCTGTAATCTTTCTCCATTTATATATTTGCTTTTTGATTGTTCCTACCAAAGTGGATGACTTCACATTTTCCCATATTATACACCATCTACATCTATACACTACATCTACTGGTGCCCCTTTATCCACCCTGCTCGTTACTTCCTCAAAGAACTCCAATAAATTTGTCAAACATGATTTCCCTTTCGTAAAACCATGTTGACTCTCCTCGATTTTAGTTTGAGTCTCTAAATGTCCTGCTACTTCCTTAATAAATTGATTCTAGCATTTTCTCATTGATAGATGTTAGGCTTATTGGCCTATAGTTACCTGCTTTCTGTCTCCCTCCTTTCTTGAATAGAGGGGTTACATTTGCCATTTTCCAATCCGCTGGGACCTTTCCCGAATCTGGTGAATTTTGGAAGATTATAACCAATGCATCCACTATCTCTGTGGATTGTAGACATTGGCAGTTTGAAACTATGCACATAAATCTATAAACTCGCATTTTACAACAGTATTACAAACTTGTTAGTTTACCAACTAATATTCACTTCTGCTCCTCCTTACCCTTGGCATCCCTCTCCAAATTGCAGCATTTGGTTGATGTACCTACCACTTTAGTAGAGAGTGGAACTCGCTTTTTGGAGCATTGCACGCATTAACCCACATCCTGCCACTCTGGTGTGTCACGTTATCAAAAACTCTATTCCAATTCACAGCTCTACACACAGGAAACGGAACACTGCCCTTAACTTGCTGTGTTCATACCGAGCTTGGGATACTACACACATCCATTCTATAGTACCGTGGGATGTTTTTCTACATTAAAGGCACTATATGAATGCAAGATCTTGTTGCAGTGTCCACAGATTATTATAAAAGAGAATTAGAAGCTGCTTAAAAAGAGGATTGAAGTGTTTGAGAAGTGAGCAAAAGAATGGGAGTCAACTAGGTAGCCTTTGTAGAGAAAATCACAGGCTCTAAACTTAATAGGCCGAGTGGCCTGTTTCTGTGCTGTAACTTCCTATAATTCTGTAAGTGATTAACAATCCTACTCACATGGGAATTTAAAACATTTTTTTTTTACTTGCACAAATCATTTCACCCCGCAATCAAAACATTGCTCACTATCTCAAGTAGTATACAGGTATGGATGTAGTTATATTTAGAAATCCACCTGTAATTATCTGTACACCATAATTTCTCACTTTAGTCAAACTCTCTTCAGTAACTTAAACTTTTGGTCACATGCATTGGTTTTACTTTTGCATGTAGGGGCAGATCACTGAACAGCAATTTGTTACACTCAAAGGTATCATCAGTGCAAACCTAACAGAGCAAAGGCAGCAGACATCATCATTGTATTTAAAGATTAATAAATCTGCAGAGATTTATTTGCTGTCACTTGTGGCTGGGTTTATTTAGATAATTTAGTAGGATTACATAGACCTGGGGGATTGAAATGACTGGAGAGTTGGTATAAATCTTTTGCTGATTTTAATCTTACTACAGAGAGTTTAATCAAAAGGAACTTTTATTTAATTGCTTTTATGATGAGCATGCAGACATCATGTTCAGATAAGACTGCAACTGCTAGAAACCTGAAATAAGAAGTGTTGGAAATGCACCGGTCGGTTAGCATCTGTAAAGAAAAAAAGACGTTAAATGAAATGAAAACTGAGATAAGCAAGCATTTTAGTAAGACTAAAAAAAGGAAATAGGGAGGGGAGGAGAAATAACAGATATTCCTGTCACAGAGGGGAAGTTAATAGGTTGAATGATCTGCAAACTGCTTAATATGAACAGTTAAGATGATGAATGACGCAATGGAAAGAAATTTAAATCTGCAAATAGTTGAGGGTGAAGAGAGATCCACGCAAATAAAACGGTAAAGAAATAAGATGAATTATGAAAAAAAATAGAAATAAGAGGTCTAAATTTATAACAGAAAAAGCCAGCAAAATGCAACAGGTCCAGTAATTCTGAAAAGAGAAAAAAGCCAACACAACGCAGACCTTCCCTACTCTTCCTGTATTTGGACAAAGGACCTACACTTGAACGTCAACAGACCCACCTAAATCACCATAATCCCTGTTGGTGATTGAACAGATGGCATCTGTTGCGCATGCACAAGAAAGGTAACTGGAAGTGGGGGTGGTGGAAAGGTGAAGAAGGGAAGGGAAACGTGATTGGTGATAGAATCATTGTAAGTGATGGAAATGGCAATTGTCAATTGTAGAAGCTGGTGAGGTGGAAGCGGAGGATGGGGGAACCCTGTTGTTGAGAAAATGGGGTGCAAACAGGAGCCTAAGACATGATCTAGGGTGACGGGTCCTGTTGATCAGTGTGGAAAAGAAACTCCAGCTGAGGCTCTGGTGTAGAAAGTGGAGTCATCAGAACAAATACAAAGGAGACAAGAGAAACTAGACGGGATAGAGAATCTGTCGAGAGGTATAATCCATGTAGTTGTGGGAGCCAGTGTGTTAGTAATAGGTGTCTGTGGGAAGATAGAGACCAAGATAAAGTCGTCCAGGAAGGAAAGGGAAGAGAAAAATTAAAGTTAGACCAGTAACAACGAGGGATGAGTGGAAATAGGAAATTCTCAAGATCAAATTCTTACTACCTTGCTGGGATTATGTTTGTAGCTAGTTCACACAGAAATTAAGTACATAGTTTAAGTGTAAGTGTAGGAGAGTGGCATACTTGAGTCACTCTACACAATCTGGGCTTTGAGGACCAGGTAAAGTAAAAGCAGCCTCAGATGGTTATAGGGAGATAGGAACAGGAGTAGGCCATTCAGTCCCTCAAGCCTGTTGTCATTCAATTAGATCATGGCTGATATGTATCTCAACTCCATCTACCCACTTTAGTTCTGTAAACTTTATCTAACAAAAATCTATCAATCTGTTTTGAAATTTTCAATTGACCTAGCCTCAACAGCTTTTTGGGGGGAGAGAGTTCCAGATTTCCACTACCCTTTGTGTGAAGAAGTACTTTCTGACATCACCCATGAATGGCCTAGCTCGAATTTGAAGGTTATACCCCCTTTGTTCTGGTCTCTCCCACCACAGGAAATGGTTTCTCTCTATCCACCCTATTAAATCCTTTAGTCATCTTAAACACTTCAATTAGATCACCTCAATCTTCTATAGTCAAGGGAATACAAGTCTAGTCTATGCAATCCTTAATTTAACCCTATTAGCCCCAGTATCATTCTGGTGAATCGGCTCTGCATCCTCTCCAAGGCCAATGTATCAGTCCTGAGGTGCAGTGCACAGAGCTGAATGCAGTACTCCAGATGGGGTCAAACCAGAGCTCTATACAGCTGTAACATAACTTCCACCCATTTGTATTCCAGCCCCCTTGAGATTCTAACATTCCATTAGCCTTTTAAATTATTTTTTGTACCTGTCCACTAGCTTTTTGTGATTTCTGTACTTGGACCCCCAAGTCTCTCTACTCATCCAGTTTCTAGCTTCTCGCCTTTTAGAAAATACTCAGATCTATCTTTCTTAGGTCCAAAGTGGATGACCTCACATTTTCCCCATGTTGAACTCCATCTGCCACAATTTTGCCCACTCACTTAATCTATCAATGTCCCTTTGCAACTTTCTGCTCCCATCTACACTATTTACTGTGCCACCTAACTTAGTGATGTCAGCAAATTTGGATATACAGCTTTCTTTTCTTTCATCCAAGTTATTTATATAGTGAAGAGCTGTGGCCCCAGTACATATCCCTGGGGGACACCGCTAGTCACATCCTGCCAATTTGAGTACATACCTATTATCCCTACTCTCTGTCTCCTACCTCCTAACCAATTCCTTATCCAAGCCAATAGGTTGCCTCCAATTCCACGTGCTCTCATTTTTGTTAACAGTCTCTTATGTGGAACCTTTTTGAATGCCATCTGTAAGTCCATATAAATAACATCCATAGACACTCCTTTATCTACCATGTTAGTTACCTCCTCAAAAAATTCAACTAGGTTCATTAGACATCACTTACCCTTTACAAATCTATGCTGGCTCTCTCTGATCAGCTCATTTTTGTCCAAATACTCAGTCACTCTGTCCCTGTTGTGTATATGGATTTTCAAAAGGCATTTGATAAAGAACCATATAATAGACTTGTTAGCAAAATTAAAGCCCATGGGATTAAATAGACAGCGGCAGCGTGGATACAAAATTGGCTAAGGGATAAAAAGCAGAGAGCATTGGCGAACGGTTGTTTTTCAGACTGGACGGAAGTATACAGTGGTGTTTCCCGGGGTCAGTATTAGGACCACTGGTTTTTTTGTTATATATCAATGACCTGGACTTAGGTATAGAGGGTATAATACCCTCTATACCCAAGTCCAGGTCATTGATATATAACACAAAACTTGGAAATGTAGTTAACAATGTGGAAGATAGTAACAGACTTCAGGAGAACATAGACAGACTGGTGAAATGGGCAGACACATGGCAGATGAAATTTAATGCAGAGAAGTGTGAAGTGATACATTTTAGTAGAAAGAACCGAAGGAGGCAATTTAAACTAAATGATACAATTTTAAAATGAGTGCAGGAACAGAGAGACCTGGGGGTATATACACAAATCTTTGAAGATGGCAGGGCAAGTTAAGAAGGCTGTTAAAAACATATGGGATCCTGGGCTTTATTATTAGAGAGGCATAGAGTACAAAAGCAAGGAAGTTATGCTAAACCTTTATAAAACACTTGTTAGGCCTCAGCTGGAGTACTGTGTTCAATTCTGGGCACCACACTTTAGGAAGGATGTCAAGGCCTTAGAGAGGGTGCGGAAGAGATTTACTAGAATGGTAGCAGGGATGAGGGACTTCAGTTATGTGGCGAGACTGGAGAAGCTGGGGTTGTTCTCCTTAAAACAGAGAAGGTTAAGGGGAGATTTGATAGAAGTGTTCAAAATCACAATCGGTTTTGATATATTAAATAAGGAGAAACTGCTTCTATTGGCAGAAGGGTCGGTAACCAGAGGACAGAGATTTAAGACGATCGGCAAAAGAGCCAGAGGTGACATGAGGAAACATTTTTTTAATGCAGTGAGTTGTAATGATCTGAAATACACTGCTTGAAAGGGTGGTGGAAGCAGATTCAATAGTAACTTTCAATGGGGAATTAAATAAATACTTGAAGGGAAAAAATTTACAGGGCAATGGGGAAAGAGCAGGGGAATGGGATCAATTGGATTACTCTTTCGAAGAACCAGCACAGGCACGATGGGCCAAATGGCCTCCCCCGTGCTGTAACTACTATGATACTATAATAATAACAGATTCTAGTAACTTCCACACAACTGCGTTAGGCCAATAGACCTATACATTCCTAGTTTATCTTACCCTTCTTAAACAGTGGAATGACCGTCATTATTTGTATACTGAACTATCACAGTGAACTACATATATGTATCAGACTTCTTGCATTTTAGCTATTTTTCGCATGGTAGTGTCAGGCTGAACTGCCCACACTATACAGGAGAGTCGTCAGTAATCGAGAACAATGGGCACATCAGATGGAAACTACAAGAAAAAATGCACCTAGACATCTGCTGCATCACTGTGCACTACGTGGATCTTTATACCATCTATGCACGCCGAACAGTGAATTTCAAAAATGGGCCGTGTTTAAGACTTCTAAATATTACAATATAAAAAACAGAATATTTTAAAGACCTGATTTTATACATCTTTTTTACTCCCATTGTCAATTTTATCTCTTCTGCTGGTGGCATTAACTTCTTGCCAAGGTAAAGCTTTATGGACACCAATAGTCTCTCTGCTGCTTCATTAAGTAGTCACTATTCATATGCCAGCCTTGACAATGATTGCCAGCAGTCTATTTGACTACAAGGGTCATCACAAAGGAACTTGATCCTGCCCTCATCCACTGTACTTCCAACAGTCTATTTATCCTTTCATAGACTCGCCCCTTTCTATCTCTAACCTCCAACAGCCCCCGCCCCCCACTGTTGGATACACCTCTACGGTTTTGGATGAGCCAAAGTTGTGGAGGGTGGATGAAGGAAGTCTGGCCATGAGAGCATTAGACTGGTCAAGTCTGGAGGTAACAAAAGACATATGAGGGTTTCAATGGCAGATAGAAGGGCCGAGGCGGACGATGTTACAGGGGTGAAAGTAGGCAGGCTGTGACGGAGAGACTATGGGATGCTCAGCTTGAGGTCGAATGGGACACCAAGGATGCAAACAGTTTTGTTTAGCCCAATACAGTGGCCCAAGAGGGGGTGGAGTTAACGGGAAGGATAGAGAGTTTGTGGCAGGCTGAAAACAATGGCTTCAGTCTTGGCTTCACAGTGGTTTAGCTGGATGTCAGACAAAAAAAGGCACCAGAGGGGTCAAGAAAGGTGGCAGAGAGGTACAGTTCAGTTTCTTCAACATACATGTGGAAGCTGACCCCAAGTCTGCAGTTTCTGTCACCAAAGGGCAGCATGTAGATAAGGAATAAGAGGGGGGTAGATAAGGAAAAGGAGCTGGCCATGGATGGATCCTTGGGGAAATCTGGAGGTATTGGTGCAGGAATGAAATGAGAAGCCATTGCTGTAGATGCTCTGGTAACAATTGGTCAGACAACAAGGAGAGTTCCACTAATCTGGGCAGTGGAGGATGGTGTCGTTGATAGTGTCAAAGGCTACAGAGTGGTCAAGGAGGATGGGGGGAGGGGGGGGAGGGAGGGGGGGTGGAATCATGCATCGTTCTCACAGAGAATGTCATTCATGACCTTGATGGTTAGTGCTGTGGGAAGGGTGGAAATCTGATTTTAAAGATTCAAATGGGGAGTTGCAGGACACGTGAACACCTATTTGGGAGGTAACAACACATTCAAGGATTTTGGTAATGGGAGTATGGAGAAGGGCTGGCAGTTTGCAAGGACAGAGAGTGTCAAGAGTGGATTTTTTGAGGAAAGTGTGATAATAGCTGTTTTGAAAAGGAGAGGGAAATCAATGCTTAAGAGGGAACCATTTAGGTCAGTTCAAATGAGGGTCCAGGAACAATATACTGAAAACCACCAGACTGAAGTTCAAATCCCATCCTCAAGTTAATGAAATTAAACAAGCCGTAACTTCCAATTTTTGACTGTACCACAAGATGGAGAAGTCCAAGGCAGTAAACTGCTATTTGGGAGGGGGGGTTGGGGGGCAGCAGAGAAGTGAGAAAGAGGAAGAGATAGAATAGAAAAATAAGCAGTTAGAATTGCATCATCTCTTATTGCTCCATGATCTGCAACATGAAATACAGCAGGAAAGGTCTGAAGTTCAGTTTCCACTCTCAATTGAAGAAACTTTCAGCAGTTCTGCAGAATCTGGAAAGGAAATCACGGCAGGGTGGCAGTTGGGGGGGGGGGGGGTGTGAAGAAGCAAGAGTTTCAAGTCAAAATAATGGCACCTTCTGTCACACAGAATTGAAATGAACCCCGAGACACTACTATTTCTTTACAGTACTACAAGATACCATAAACACTAATTCAAACAAATATATGCTTTTATAACACATTATAGAAGTATGCTTAATTAAGACAGCAGAGGAGGCGCAACTGTCCAGGGCTTCCAGACTAGGAAGCATGAAAAAGAAAGCTCTCAACCCTCAATGATATCTAGTGGGTGATTTTAAACCCCAAGAGCGGGTGGGTTGGAGACGGGTGGGAATTGAAAATAGTTTATAGGGTTGCGACCGCAACTCGGCTTTATTTCCGGGTTTAACGTTGGCGTGTAAAAGTACAGGTTTCCCACTGGGAATGCAAAGTCCGAAAATTTTGCATTTGCGGCCCAAAAATAAAACTATTTTCAACTCCCATCCGGCCGCAAACCACCTGTGTTCTTGGGGTTTAAAATCACCCCCCTAGTGTCCTGCGCTGGTGCGTTTGTGGCACAAGGTGGCTGAGGCCCCCAGATGTTCACTCCCAACTTTATGTGGACAGATGGATACTCTGCCAACACAAAGGGGAAAGCCCCCGAAAGCTTGTGGGATTAAAAATAAAATTGTTGGACTATAACTAGGTGTTGTAAAATTGTTTACAAAACACAAAGAATGGCCTCTTGCATCAGAGTTACCAGGGTCGATCAAATGTTAGTTCACCTTGAGTTAACACGTTCAGGAGAGGAGAAAATTGAAAGTACATGAAATCAGGTGTTGTAAATAAATATTTTTGCAACAATTTCTTCAAGGCTTCTGTGAAACAACATTAAACGGAATCCGTTAAGTGCCCTGCGATTCCGTTTGGGTTGTATATGTAGAACAGAACCCGCATTACGTACCAGAGAATAACTTTGTTGTTAATATCTTTCCTGCAAGGGAAAGGTGAGGGGATGGAACAGTCTGGAGGCACTTCATTGCTGATTCTACCCGAATCAGTCTCAACCTTATCTGAACTATTAGCCCAACAGGGTAGAGTCTGAATGTCCACAATGAGGGAGCGGGCTCCGAGGGGATCCATCATCGCAAAACCGAGCGACTCAGTCGTCAATTAAAGAACAGCGGAAAAGAACCAAAATCACTAAACACCGAGGAGAAAGCGCTGGAACTCTTCAGCGTGCAGCCGTTTCAGGTTGAAATGGTATTTTCCCTGCAGAATTCCGCGGTTAATTCGCCGATTTCCCTTTCAGGTAGAGTTTTACAGACCCCCGGGTCTAATAAAAGCAGCAAAGAGTCCACTTGAGGTAAGAACACAGGCCCTGCGGGAACCCCATTCACGGGCTGCAGCAGCCGCTCCACTCGCGGCAGGGGGGGGGGGGGGGGGGGAATGAAATCCCCTTCCCCTTCACACAGCGACTGCCCCGGGAGTGGGTCCGGCCTCGGCTGCGGACGGCTCTCTCCCTCTCCCCGCGCTCGGAGTTACAATCGCTCCGTCCCGATGGGGCCAAGACGTCCTCCCCGGGGCCTGGCAGACAGCCTGGGTGCTCCTTCAGGCGGGGGTCGCTGCCGCCGCCGCCGCCGCCGCTCCCAGCTCTGTTCGATCGTCGTCTTTTTAAGTCGTTTAATCCGATTAAACTGACTCCAGATCCCGGAGCCGAAACCAATCCGGATTAACCGGAATCCCGAGCGACTCCGGCTTCAACATCGGGCTCAGCAACCGCAACCGAAACCGGAAGCGACCGCCAGCCCCCGCCGCGTCACTTCCTCTCGGTGCCAGCATTACTTTTCAGACTCGATCAGATGAGTAAACGGCTCCTTGCAGATCGATCGGCCTATGATCGAGGATGAGGAGATGCCGGTGATGGACGGTAACCTGGTGTAAGATTCTTTACATTTATAATTGAGGAGACCGCGGGAGGCTGAGTGAAATCCCGCGATTATATTTATTGGATATTAAAGATGATGGAATATATTAGACTGACCTGCCATTCCTTGTTTTATTTTACTATCTTGGATGCCTCCAAGCCCCTTCCAGCGAAAATGGTTATTTTGGGCATAAAGAAATTTTAATAAAAGAGCAAAGTGTAATTTTCACCTCGATAACATTTGTAAGGTGTTTGTAATTTTGATTTAGCGGCAGGATGAAACTTTTGTGACACAAACGGCATCGTCATTGCATTTTTGCAAAGATGGAATGGAGGATTAACAACTTTATAAAGGTGATGGCCGTCGAATTAATTATTTAAACATTCCATCTGTTTTCTCTGTGCTGTCCTCCTTTCTTGAGGGATTGGGTAAACCTACGAGCACTGGTTTGGACAAACATTACGAAGATAATAATAGCCTTTGAAGAATTCAAAATTTAAAATCTGATGCTGCAGTGGATGCGTAATTTGTTTTGCCTTCATACGTGGAACTAAAGCATACATTGGAAATTCACACACTATCATCCATAAAATAACATTTTAAAACTTATTTAGATGTATGGAACTAAATATATCCGTGACATACATCAAAATAGGTAACATTTCTAAAAACAAAATTTATTCCCAGTGCATCGGCAATCATTGGATATCAATGTTGATATTTATATATGACGAGATTAAAGTATTGATAACTTCGCTGAGTATTGGTCACATGTGTATGAAATATTAGAGTGGAAGGTGCACGATGTGGTTGCGGAGTTTAAACCTGAACCGGAATAAACTGAAAAAAAACCCTTCTGATTGACTCTGTCATCGTGTGATCGAGCCTGTGGGGTGTGTTTCCGCGAAGCATCGGAGCAGGTCGGAATCACTGGAGTGAGGAGCGGCGTGAGGGGAGGGGAGGTGAGTGAGTGAGTGAGGGGAGTGAGTGAGGGGGGAGTGAGGGAGGGGAGGGGGGAGTGAGGGAGGGGAGGGGGGAGTAGGGGAGGGGGGAGTGAGGGAGGGGAGGGGGGAGTGAGTGAGGGGGGAGTGAGGGAGGGGAGGGGGGAGGGAGGGGGGAGGGAGGGGGGAGTGAGGGAGGGGAGGGGAGGGCAGCGTGAGGGGAGGTGAGTGAGGGAGGGGAGGGCAGCGTGAGGGGAGGTGAGTGAGGGAGGGGAGGGCAGCGTGAGGGGAGGTGAGTGAGTGAGGGGAGGGCAGCGTGAGGGGAGGGGAGGTGAGTGAGGGGAGGGCAGCGTGAGGGGAGGGGAGGTGAGTGAGGGGAAGGAGTGAGGGAGGGGAGGGGAGGGCAGCGTGAGGGGAGGTGAGTGAGGGAGGGGAGGGCAGCGTGAGGGGAGGTGAGTGAGTGAGGGGAGGGCAGCGTGAGGGGAGGTGAGTGAGTGAGGGGAGGGGAGGGGGTGAGTTGAGTGAGGGAGGGGGTGAGTTGAGTGAGGGAGGGGGTGAGTTGAGTGAGGGAGGGGGTGAGTTGAGTGAGGGAGGGGGTGAGTTGAGTGAGGGAGGGGGTGAGTTGAGTGAGGGAGGGGGTGAGTTGAGTGAGGGAGGGGGTGGGTGAGTTGAGTGAGTGAGGGGAGTGAGTGAGGGGGGAGTGAGTGAGGGGGGAGTGAGTGAGGGGGGAGTGAGGGAGGGGAGGGGGGAGTGAGGGGGGAGTGAGGGAGGGGAGGGGGGAGTGAGGGAGGGGAGGGGGGAGTGAGGGAGGGGAGGGGAGGGCAGCGTGAGGGGAGGTGAGTGAGGGAGGGGAGGGCAGCGTGAGGGGAGGTGAGTGAGTGAGGGGATGGCAGCGTGAGGGGAGGTGAGTGAGTGAGGGGAGGGCAGCGTGAGGGGAGGGGAGGTGAGTGAGGGGAAGGAGTGAGGGAGGGGAGGGGAGGGCAGCGTGAGGGGAGGTGAGTGAGGGAGGGGAGGGCAGCGTGAGGGGAGGTGAGTGAGTGAGGGGAGGGCAGCGTGAGGGGAGGTGAGTGAGTGAGGGGAGGGGAGGGGGTGAGTGAGGGAGGGGGTGAGTTGAGTGAGGGAGGGGGTGAGTTGAGTGAGGGAGGGGGTGAGTTGAGGGAGGGGGTGGGTGAGTTGAGTGAGGGAGGGGGTGAGTGAGGGAGGGGGTGAGTGAGGGAGGGGGTGAGTGAGGGAGGGGGTGAGTGAGGGAGGGGGTGAGTGAGGGAGGGGGTGAGTGAGGGAGGGGGTGAGTGAGGGAGGGGGTGAGTGAGGGAGGGGGTGAGTGAGGGAGGGGGTGAGTGAGGGAGGGGGTGAGTGAGGGAGGGGAGTGAGGGAGGGAGGGGAGTGAGGGAGGGAGGGGAGTGAGGGAGGGAGGGGAGTGAGGGAGGGAGGGAGGGGAGGGGGTGAGTGAGTGAGGGAGGGAGGGGAGGGGGTGAGTGAGGGAGGGAGGGGAGGGGGTGAGTGAGTGAGGGAGGGAGGGGAGGGGGTGAGTGAGGGAGGGAGGGAGGGGAGGGGGTGAGTGAGGGAGGGAGGGAGGGGAGGGGGTGAGTGAGGGAGGGAGGGGAGGGGGTGAGTGAGTGAGGGAGGGAGGGGAGGGGGTGAGTGAGTGAGGGAGGGAGGGGAGGGGGTGAGTGAGTGAGGGAGGGAGGGGAGGGGGTGAGTGAGTGAGGGAGGGAGGGGAGGGGGTGAGTGAGTGAGGGAGGGAGGGGAGGGGGTGAGTGAGTGAGGGAGGGAGGGGAGGGGGTGAGTGAGTGAGGGAGGGAGGGGAGGGGGTGAGTGAGTGAGGGAGGGAGGGGAGGGGGTGAGTGAGTGAGGGAGGGAGGGGAGGGGGTGAGTGAGTGAGGGAGGGAGGGGAGGGGGTGAGTGAGTGAGGGAGGGAGGGGAGGGGGTGAGTGAG
Source organism: Heptranchias perlo (assembly GCF_035084215.1). Lineage (NCBI taxonomy): Eukaryota > Metazoa > Chordata > Chondrichthyes > Hexanchiformes > Hexanchidae > Heptranchias > Heptranchias perlo. The sequence goes on from NC_090335.1 coordinate 48,808,852, forward strand.
TGAGGGAGGGAGGGAGGGGAGGGGGTGAGTGAGTGAGGGAGGGAGGGGAGGGGGTGAGTGAGTGAGGGAGGGAGGGGAGGGGGTGAGTGAGTGAGGGAGGGAGGGGAGGGGGTGAGTGAGTGAGGGAGGGAGGGGAGGGGGTGAGTGAGTGAGGGAGGGAGGGGAGGGGGTGAGTGAGTGAGGGAGGGAGGGGAGGGGGTGAGTGAGTGAGGGAGGGAGGGGAGGGGGTGAGTGAGGGAGGGAGGGGAGGGAGTAGGGGAGGGAGGGAGGGGAGGGGGTGAGTGAGTGAGGGAGGGAGGGAGGGGAGGGGGTGAGTGAGGGAGGGAGGGGAGGGGGTGAGTGAGTGAGGGAGGGAGGGGAGGGAGTGAGGGAGGGAGGGGAGGGGGGGTGAGTGAGTGAGGGGGGGTGAGTGAGTGAGGGGAGGTGAGTGAGTGAGGGGAGGTGAGTGAGTGAATGCCCGGGATAGGGAGGAAGGAAGGAAGGAGGGGAGCGAACGAGTGCCCGGGTAGGGGCGAGGGGAGCGAACGAGTGCCCGGGTAGGGGCGAGGGGAGCGAACGAGTGCCCGGGTAGTGGCGAGGGGAGCGAACGAGTGCCCGGGTAGGGGCGAGGGGAGCGAACGAGTGCCCGGGTAGGGGCGAGGGGAGCGAATGTGTGCCAGGATAGGGGTGAGAGAGTGACTGCGTGCCAGGTTAGGGGTGAGGGAGTGATTGAGGGTGTGACTGAGTGATTGAGTGCCTGGTGAGGGTGTGACTGAGTGATTGAGTGCCCGGGTTGGGGTGAGGGAGTGATTGAGTGCCCGGTGAGGGTGTGACTGAGTGATTGAGTGCCCGGTGAGGGTGTGACTGAGTGATTGAGTGCCCGGGTTGGGGTGAGGGAGTGATTGAGTGCCCGGTGAGGGTGTGACTGAGTGATTGAGTGCCCGGTGAGGGTGTGACTGAGTGATTGAGTGCCTGGTGAGGGTGTGACTGAGTGATTGAGTGCCTGGGTTGGGGTGAGGGAGTGATTGAGTGCCCGGTGAGGGTGTGACTGAGTGATTGAGTGCCCGGTGAGGGTGTGACTGAGTGATTGAGTGCCCGGTGAGGGTGTGACTGAGTGATTGAGTGCCTGGTGAGGGTGTGACTGAGTGATTGAGTGCCTGGTGAGGGTGTGACTGAGTGCCCAGTTAGGGGTAGGGGTCAGGAAGTGAATGCATGCCTGGGTCCCGGGGTGCTGCGGGATGAGTACTCCATTCCAGGACACCATGTGTCTCACAGTTCGCTCTCCCCCTGCGCTTGGGGGTCAAATGCTGTTGACGGGACAGGCGCCACGGGGGTCTAGGACCTACCTGTTTATAATCATTGAGAGTGAGGCTCTGTGGGGTGAGCAGGTCTCATCTCACTACGTGCGTGGTCTATACAGATTTTAGGAGACTAAAATATCATGCATTGAAATTTGTTCAAATGTATATGTTTTAATATCTAGGAAAGAAAGACTTGCATTTATATAACATAGATTGTACAGCACAGAAACAGGCCATTTGGCCCAACTGGTCTATGCCAGTGTTTATGCTCCAAATGTGCCTGCTCCCACCCTTCTTCATCTCACACTCTCAACAAATCCTTTTATTCCTTTCTCCCTCGTGTCTATTTAGCTTCCCCATAAATGGCTTATGGCGTCTCTCGGAAACTTTTAATGCATTTCACATACAACGAGTTACCGTGAAGTGCAATGACTTGTTATATAGGGAATGGAGTGATCATTTTGTGCAGAGTAATGAGATGAATGACACTTAATCTTTTGTACACTACCATGCAGCTCTTGTCACTATGGTTCAAATAGTGCAGTTGGACATAGTAGGTTACCTTCTGCCCCTGTGCAAATAATGGGACAAATAGCCCTGTAAATTATGGACACACTATTGTGCAATTACACAGAGTACATTACACGATCCATGTACACAGTAGGTTAGGCCCTCCCGTTGGATGATCACTCAAAGTATACCCCCAACTGTGTACATAGTAGATAATCCACTCCCAGGTCAGTAATATCACCACTGATTGAGCTGGTCAAGTTCTGAAGGACATAGGTACCAGACTGGGCTTGTGTCAGTGGTGAGGAAGCCAATACAAGGCAGTAACCTATATGACCTCATTCTCACCAACCTACCTGTGGCAGACACATATCCCTACGATAGAACGCTAGGTCGTAACCACTGCACAGAACTTGTGAAGACAAAGTCTCATCTTCACAGTGATCCTCCATCATGCAATGTTGTAATACCAACATGCTGAGACAAACTAAGGACTGATATAGCCCCCCAAAACTGGGCATTCCCATGAGACGCTGTGGGCCATCACCAACAGCAGAATTGTATACCACCACTGTCTGTAACCTCATGACCCAACATATCCCTCACTCATACCAATGCTATCGTAGACATACGTCTGTGAAATGTATGTTGGTGAGGTTGAGGTCAAGTACGTTACTCCAGAATCTGTAACTTCATCACCCAACTTATCCCTCACTTCTCCATTACCATCTAGCTGGAGGATTAACCCTGGTTCAACAAAGAATATAGAAGAACATTAGAATGAAGCCCCAACCTAGTAAACTACAATCTGCATACTAAACACAAAGAGCAGCAGGCTATAAAGAGAGCTAATTGGTCCCATAAACAATGGATCAAAGCAAAGCTCCTGTAGACCTGCCACATCTAGCATCGGTCTGTAGACCTGCCACATCCAGTTGAGAATGGTGATTTATCCAAGAGCATGTCCATTCTCAACCAGGGTGAAGTCCAGTATGTGATTGCAACAGACATGGTTAAAGTTTTTGCAAGCACCTTTGGCTAGAAGTGCCAAGTGGACGATCTTACTCGGCTTTCTACCGAGACACCCACCATTGTAGATGCTAGTGTCCAGCCAATTTGGTTCAATCCACATGAAATAAAGAAGTAGCTGAGTGCATGAGGACACAGGCTAGACTATGGGCTCTGACAACATAGCAAATGTAGTGCTGAAGATTTCAGCACCAGAATTAGTCGCCCCTTAGCCAAGCTATTCCAGTCCAGCTATGACACTGGCATCTACCTGACAGTTCTGAAGAATCGGTATTTCCTATCCACAAAAAGCAGGACAAATCTAATCCAACCAATTTCTGCCCTCTCATCCCCCTGCCAATCATCATCAAAGTGCTGGAAGACTATGAATAGTGCCATCAAGCATCACCTATTCACCAATAACCTGCTAGCACATGCTCAGTTTGGGTTCCACTGGAACTAGTTGGCTCCAGAACTCATCACAGTCTTGATCCAGACACAGATGCAAGAGTTGAATGCCAGTTGAGAAATGAGAGAAACTGCCCTCAATATGAGGGCAGCATTCAACCGACGAAATATATCACCCGGGAGCCTTGGAAAAACTGAGGCCAATGGAAATCAAGGGAAAAGTCCACCAGTGGCTGGAGTTATATTTGACACACAGGAAAATGGGGAGTGGTTGTTGGAGATCAAACATCACAGGCCCAGGACACTGTCCAAAGTCCCTCAAAGCAGTATACTCGACCCAGTCACCTTCAGCTTTTTCCTCAATGACCTTCCCTGCATCATATAGTTAGAAGTAGGCTTGTTTCCTGATGATTCTACAGTGTTCAGCTCCATTCACAACTCCTCTAATAATGGAGCAGGTGATGCTAACCTATAGAAGGATCTAGACAAAATTCAGGCTTGGGTTAACAAGTGGTAAGTAACCTTTGACTGGAGAACTTCATGGCTAATGGACGAATTGAGAGGGAGAGAGAAAGATGAAAGCCCAATGTTACATTAGTCACCCAATTAAATTTATTTTTCAGCTATAAAGTTATCAAAATTTTTCTTTCCTTGCTGGTAGTTGGAAAAATTGGGATGTTACAAAAGTATTGAGTTTCATTAATGTACTGCTTGTTTCTGTTTGATCAGATCTTTACATTGCTGTGCTGAGCTTAGCCCCTTGCCATGGGCCTGACAAAGCAGTATCTACGTTACACTGCTAGTGCAGTTTTTGGAGTAATTGGAAGCCAAAAGGCAAACATTGCTTTTGTACAGCTGCGAGGAGAAAAAGGTCGGTACGTGGCAGTTGCTGCCTGTGAGCACGTGTTCATTTGGGATATTCGAAAAGGAGAGAAGGTTAGTAATACCCTGTGGGTTTGTTTGTGTTTTTGTGTGTGTTATGTGATCAGAGTGATTACTTGTAGCGCCAAACTACTGTCCACTAAAAGGAAAAGGCTGTTAGTTTGGTCTTTGTCCAAATTCCATTAGCTTGAGTTTGCAAGAAGTTCCTTCAGAGAATGATTGAAGTGATATGTTTTGTTTTAACATCCTGTTGTGTGTTGTATCCACAGATATTGATTCTTCAGGGCATTAAACAAGAAGTAACCTACTTGTGCTCTGCCCCTGATGGCCATCACCTGGCAGTTGGATATGAAGATGGCTCAATACGCATATTCAATATAATGACTGGAGAGAGTAATGTCACCTTTAATGGGCACAAAGCAGCAGTGACAATTCTCAGCTATGATAGTTTTGGAGCACGACTGGTTTCGGGGTCAAAGGTAAGGTATACTCTTTTCAGGTTTTATTTTAGAGGGAAGGAATTGGTGTGCCTATTGAGTTGATAGGTGAACTATGTGAGATTTTGCACTGAGTGACGGTGTTAAACATGGTTGGATATGCTATACACTAGGTTGCAATGCTGTTTCCTCCAGTATCACCCTCGCCCCTCACTCCAAGAGGATGACTTAAAAAGTTTTGCTCCTGTGACAAAATGTGATGGTTCACTCAATTTAAGTTGTTACAATAGACCATCTTCGATAAAAGAGGATGATAATGAGGGGGCAGATTTTCCTCTTATTAAACTTAGGCATAAAGAACTGCCTGACTGCAGTACATAGAGGAAAGTTGGGTGGGCTCCACTGTGCATGTGTTGTCCTCTCCGCCTGATTTTCCTCCATGAGCTGTGCCCAGTCGATTCTTTATCTCCAATCAATGAGGAACAGCTGCTATGTGGCAATTAAATGCACCTTTTTATTTACTTTGTGGGACTTTAGTTTGGTATTTTCTGCAAACCACAGGTAGGTTGATGGGATTTTAAACCTTTGGTCCCCCAACATGTAGTTTCTGTTGTATGAATTGAAGCTGCTTTGGTGTTAATCATATCGTCACTAAAAGTGAATCGATTGAAGGGAAGTCTTTGCATTTCTTATCCCACAGGACACAGAAATCATCATCTGGGATGTTATCAATGAGAGCGGATTATACAGACTGAAAGGACACAAAGATGCTATTACACATGCCGTGTTTCTGAAAGGCAGGAATCTTCTGGTCTCAAGGTAATATAGGAGAGAAAGAGACATTGTTTTTTTTTGAAATTGAGAAACCATTTTGGTGGACGAAGGCCCTGCAGCATACCACCAAGGTTGGAAACAGTGAAAGAGAATAAATCAATAAGTAATGATTGACAAAACCAAGCTTGGGTTTTAAAAACCTGAAGGTTGTAGCAAGAAAGGATGAGAGTGCGGTATGGAATTTCATTGTTTTGAGGCCCAGGGAAAGACTGAGTTCAGAGCCCGTGTGATGAGTCTTAATTTAACAGTGAGGGTGCAAAGAGGAAGAAAGTTCACAAGAACACTAGCCATAGTAATAATGTCAATAAAATAGAGACTGGAGAAGTTGCAATGGAGGAGTGGTGTTCGAAATTTGATGCTACAGTATTTAACATAGGAATTGTTGGACGAGAAAAGATCAAGGTCCATCTAGTTTGCCTGCTACCATCCAGGTAATCGCATGATACAATGATAGTCAACGGAGTTGTTGACTACTCATAGCAGTCAATCTTTCTCAATTAGTTTACAACAGACTCAGAAATGACACGAGGTAAACCTCGTGGAGAGCTTTGGGAACCATGGGCTTCGTTTTAGCACCTGCTATCGGGTGCGTTCCTGGTGGGGGGGCTCCGAAAATCGGGGAATCCCGGAGCGGGTCGGGAGCCCGGCTCCAACCCGCCCACTTCCGGGGTCCCCACAGACGCGCCGACGTACGCGCGCAGCCCCCGCATGTGGGACTCCCGCAGACAATTAAAGCCAGCGGGGTGCTACTTAAGACTATTTATATTGCTATTTCAGGTCATTAACAGACCTGATTAAGGGAATATGTCAGGAGGGGTGGGATTTTAGAGACAACTGGGACTGTTTCCAATACTGGGGAAACAGTCCCAGTTGAAATGGACGTGTTGCAGCCATCAGCCTGTGGCAGCTGCAAAGGTCCATTTGACAGGTTGGGGGGGAGACCCTCACTCATTGCAGGAGGCCACTCTGTCATTTGGGACAAAGTTTGGCCTCCACCACCCTCCTCCTGACAATAAAATTCACCAACTTGCACACTTACCCCGGGGTCCAGAGATATGTACCTACCTTGCGGACCCCCTCAGATGTACATCTTCCAGATGGGGGCCGCCGTAGCTGCAGTCATGACCTCCTCGGAGGGCGAACAGCATCACCAGCCTCACCGGCCACGCCGCCCACCTCTGACACGTGGAGCTCCACAACAGAGTGCTGTGACACATCCACCTGCACAGCAGGAGGGAGGGCAACCGCAGAGAGAGATGCATCACAGAGGGCACTACCCTCGCCACAGGGTCCACACACCGAGGCTCAGCTTCCTGGACCTCTGAGCAGCAGTGCACACGGAGGCTCAGGGTCACTCGACATGTAGTCGTGGACATCTGCAGCCTCCTTCATGCCGAGCTGCTCCCGGTTGGCCCGAGCACCATTTTCTTACCTGTCGCTGTCAAAGTCACCACTGCCCTCAACAACTTCTCCTCTGCATCCTTCCAGGGTGCCACCGGGGACATCGCCGACGTCTCTCAGTCGTCTGCACAAAAGAGCCCTGCAAATACACCTACACCCACTCTGCAGTGACACAATGGGTGTCATCAATTGTGGGTCTTCATTGTGTTCCTCAGGAAAGGGCATTATTGCACAAACCAGACAAGATTCGCAAAGACGTGGCAGTAGTGGTGCCAATATTAAATGTAATGTGAGTTGGTCAGAAATTCAATATAAGTAAAAACCATGACAAACCCTCAAACACCCTTGTGCATCCCCTTCATGCTCACGACACGTTTGCCTTACGCTTCCTACTGCACATATGTGATGCATGCCCTGTGGCTGCAGCACAGGTAGTGGCAGGTTGAGTGAGGCTGACTGTGAAAGAGATGCATGAGGGGGTGAGTATGAGATAGAGCCATGAGATTGTATGAGGATTGGGTTGAGTGGTAGTAGCGGGATGAGTGCTGGCGAGGTGAGTAAGTGCAGGTAAGATGAGGATGAGGTTTGAGTGGGTATGAGGGGTGATGTGACAGAGTTGTGTTGGCAGTGCAGAAGGAGATGCGGGGTGGGGGCGGTGATGTGGCAGATGGAGTGTAGGGGAATGAGTAAGTGTACTCACTTTGGCTGACTTACTTAAGTCATTGCAGCGCCTCCTGCACTGTATGGAGGTGGGCGATATGTTGGTGGTGCAGGTGACCTCCTCGAGCCAGGCCTTCCTGGTGGCAGAGGCAGGCCGCTTCCTCCCGCCCTCCGGGGGGAAGATCTCTGTCCTCCCCCTCCTCCTCACCCCATCTAATGATACCTGGAGTGAGGCATCATTAAACTGGGAGCAGCCTTCCCCCTGGGCTGCTCCATGCTGTAATTTTTGCTATTTTTTGCAGCATCTGTCAGTGGGGGACTGCCCCTTTAAATAGAGCTCCTCCAGCTGACAGAGCTTACTGCGCATGCGCAGTCCGCCCGACGCGCAGATCAGCAGCGGGGAACCCGGAAGACCAGGTAAGTGAGTCCAATTAGGCTGCGATCGCGCGGGGGGGCAGACTGATTTCACCGGGCGCGTTACCCACGTGCCCAATAGCCCCCCCGCCGCAAACCCGCAGCCCTGGTAACATCGAGCCCCATAAGTCCAAAGTCACCTTTTTCCTGCCAAGCATGGTACACTTACCACATGTCGTCTCAAATTACTGTTATTTACTGTAACCCAAAATGTTATTTTCTGAAAGAAATATATCTAATTTGTATTTGAATGAATCAGTAGTAACTGCTTTCACCGTCTCTTCTCAGATTGACCACTCGGTCATTGAAATATTCTTTCTGCAATTTAAGAGCTCTCTATTGTGACAATTTGCTATATTGATTGATGGAAAGGGAAACTCCTCAAATAGATTGTAGTTTTCCTCTTGGTGTCTTTGTGCTTATTAATTTGAAGGTTATTATTGAGTAAAGTGTTACAATTCTTTATGCAGTGATATATAACATGAGAAAGATCTAAGAGATTAAGGCAGTCAAAGCAGATTCTTGTATCTGGATGGAAATAACAACAGCAAGATAGGAGGGTTGAATGGTCTTTTCCATTTTTATTTTACCTGGTTGTGGAATAAAGATTGAAATAAAGGAATGATAAATTGAGGAAATTCTGATGGCATAATGCTAATATAATGTACTGCTGTACTGTGGAACAGTAAGACTCGAATTTGGATTATAACAGTGACCGAATGAATTAGCACCAAGATTTCCAATTAATTATTCTACACCAGTGTAGCTCCATAGTATCTCATAAATGATTTATTTTAATTTTATGTTTATGACCATTAGCTGGATAAGTTCCAATTTTTCTTCAGTATTTCTTTCTGTTTTTCTTTTAGCTCCAAGGACACATTTGTTAAGTGGTGGGACTTAGATACACAGCATTGCTTCAAAACCATGGTCGGCCATCGCAGCGAGGTCAGTCACGTTGTTTTGATCACTTCTGTTTGTTTCTGGCGCCTTGGTATTGCCATGATTATGGGTTTTGCAAGTATGTGGATGTCTCAGCAGATTGTATTGCCTCACTTTGAGTTAATCCAAGTGTGATGGCCTTCAAAATGAGACTGTTTCAATCATGGTCTCATTGATTATTTTAATTCATGCTGGTGTAGCCCCCTTCTGTGTAAAAGTGAAAAATGTAATTTCTTTATTTCTTTGATGCAGTAGGAGTGTTTTAGACCTGTACCTGTCTTGTCTCTTTCCTCAGTTTTTTACACAGTAACAAGTTGGGATCGTGTTGTACAAATTCCAGCATGTTCAGATTATGTTTTTCATTAAATAAACATGGATGTTTGTTTTGTTATTAAACAAATATTGTAAATTATTTCCTTAAATTTGAATGCAGTCTGTACCACATGCAGATTATTTGAACCAGGACTGAATGATTTCATTTTCTGCTGAATAATCTATTAAATATAGTTATTCTGTTGCTTTCTATATTTGCCCTAGGTGTGGGGTTTAGTGTTATTTTCAGATGAAAAGCGAATAATGACTGGATCATCTGACAGCGAACTCAGGGTGTGGGACATCCGTTATCTGGATGAGGTAAAAACTTGATAAAATTCATGAACGAGGACAAAAATATCAATTGTAAATATTTTTCTGTTTGATTGTGATTTTTGTTTCATCTGTGAATTATATCTTGATTTAATTATAGCTTTATTATGCAGACCTGTTACAGAAGAATATCATAACATGTTACACTATATGTTCTGGATGGTTGGGATGACAAGGTAAATTTGTATGAGGACAGACATTCAGCCCATTTCAGTTCAACTTCTAGAAAGGCTCTACACTTTCCCTATTATCACATCCATGAGTCCTTGGCTTTTGCCTACACTGCTCTACCTAGAAGACCATTCCCTGGATTGATCACTCTTTGTATGAAGAAGAACTTTCTGTCATTAGTCCTCAATTCGCCTTTTATTAGTTTGCACCTAAGTCCCCTTGTCCTGCTCTCGGCAATTTGGTCTGAAGTAATATTTACCTTTTCTGTACAGTTTACTATCTATAGGTCACCTCTCCTTCTCCTTTCAAGGCTGAAATATCAAAGTTTCTCCAGTGTCTTCTCATGACTCAAACCTCTGATATTATGGATCAATTTTGCGGCTCTTCTCTGTACTGCCTCCAGTCCTTGAATATCTCTTATACTTCTCAGTGACCAGAAGTATACATAGTACTCAGATGTGGCCTGACCAGAACACTATACAGTTTGGGCATGACCTCCTTTGACTGGACAATTTTTTTTCTTGATTGCTGCCCTGTCTTCAATGGTTTGATGTGTTGAGTCTAATTAGACCTCTAGATCTCTTTTAATTGCAGCTTTAGCTGTTTTGGCACCATCCATGAAGTATGTTGCCCACTTTTTCTCCATATGTGCAGTAATTTACTTTTGTCTGTTAAATTTTATCTGCTAGTGTTTTGCCGACTTACATTTTTTGTCCAGAAGCAACTAGCCCTCCTAGTTTTGTATCATCTTCACATCTGACCATTGAGTTTCTGAATCCACGTCATTATTATAAATTAGGAACGGTAGTAGACCCAATACCAATTCTTGGGGCACCCATTCAGCACTCCTCCCCCCCCCCCGCACCCCTACATAACTGCTGTAACAAATATCCACTGTTTCTCCCCTTTCAATTTCTCATCCATTCCCAAGGTTTACACTGAACAGCCTTGAGCTTAATGAGTAGCCTATCATGTTAAACTCTGTTGAACACTTTTTGGAAGTGTTCAACAAAGTACACTGCATCCCAGGGTTTTTCACAGTGCCTTTGTAATGTCACCTCCTCAAAGGTCAAACAGGTTCCTCAAGTAGGATCTCTCCCTTCTGAATCCATGTTGATTGCTGTTTACTGTTATTATTGTACATGTAATCCTACGGTTTACTCTAGATGATCAATTCCATGTTATTTTACCAAGTATTGAAGTAAGAATAAAGAGTCTATAGTTATCTGCATCTGCTTTGTCGCCCTTTTTGAAAATGAGCACCATGATAGCCCATTTCCAATCTATTGGTACCGCCCTAGTGTTTTATTGAATCCCTCATAATTGTAGTCACTGCCTCACAAATGTCACCCCTTGTCTCTTTTATTACTCTGACATAAATCCATCTATCTACTATTGATTGCAGTGCAACAATTACACTGAAGATTGTTGCCACCACTGCCGAATAATATTGCCAAGAGCCTTAGGAGGCTACATAGAGCTTGATAGATGAGTGGGACTACATTATGTGGTAGTGATATCATTAAAAGGTTCAGATGATGTAAACTGAAGTATTGAAGTGTGTTTTTTGTTGGTTGTCTGAGCACTGAGATTAAATGGAACCCTCGTGGGCTTTAACTTCATCAGCCAAATGATGCAACCTGTGCTATAAATATCTGTTCCTCATGAACTGATGAGAAAATTGTATCAGTTGTTATTTACCATTTGGTAACTGAAACATGAATCTTTTGTGAAGGTAAGAACTTCAATTTCTGTTTTTATTTTGAAATGACAGGGATTTATTGTGGGTACATTATTACAGATTGCATTGTTTCAGTGCAAATATAGTCCCATTTTCACTGGAGTAAGAAAATCAGCAGAGTAGTTGATTTAATGTTCTTATACCAATAAAGAGGTTTAAATTTGCCATCGTCCTTAGAGACACATCGGGTGGTATTTGCATTTCCCTTTCAACAACATTTAAAAAGCTCCTTGGGGAAACATTCAGTGTATTACTTTTTTGATATGCATAAATTCTACTTCCAGCAAAGTCACAGCTGCATCTTGCAGTGACATCTGTGCATAATGGCTCCATTTAGGATGCACTTCAAGGTGTAAGCGAGTTGGTATAATAATGTTTGGCTAGTCTATTTGTTGATGGGACATATCTTTAGCTAGTTGCTATACATAGGCCGTTTCTTTATATCAGTGTTGTTTAAGCAAAGTTTCCACTCAATAACATACATTTCTGTAGCACTTCTCACATACAGAAAGATGTCTCCAAGTGCTTTACAGGATGGTTGAAAATACTGAGCAGGAATACCAAGACTTGAGTAGCAATTCTGACTGCTCTAATTGTTTTCCATTGGTTTAAGGAAGAATAAATAAACAGAATAGTGATGAAAGTTCAAGAAGTACAAACTATATTATTTTATGAATTGCTTAAATTTGTTTTCTTCATCCAAGAAGGGTTTTTATGAGGCTTTTGAAAGCAGGGAGGGTGGTAGAATGACAGAGAGATTTGCAGGAGGGAGTTGCAGAGGGCAGGGCCATAGTGGCTGAAAGAGTAGCCTCCAATGATAGAATGGAGTTAACAGAGAACAAGATATAATGAGGAATATCAGAGGTCTGGAAGGTGCATAAGGGCAACATGAGATCACTGAGGAATAGTGGAGCAAGGCCATGGAAGGACTCGAAAGTGAGGAGAAGAATCTTGAAGTCAGTTCACTCGGGTATGCAATTCAGTGAACTTAAGCAAAGGCAGACCATGCTCTTTCTAGCTTGGTGTTATTGACTGTGCAAAATTTAAAATTCTTTATTGTGTTTCTTCTGAGAGACACAATTGAGACCTAAGTGTGGTAGTTCTGAAGTGGCCAGTTAGATTAATCTTTGACAAGTTACCTGTGTTCAAAAACAGAAAGCAAGCTTTATTTATCGTGAACATATCCTGTGTTGTAATTTTTTTTTCAGGAGAAAGAAGCTGGACAACCAGATGTGAAAAAGATAAAGGGCCCCCTAGGAAACTTTGAAGAAACTGAAGAGGAGTTGAATGAAAATCGAGAGGAGGTGAATCTTACTTCTGTGACTATAGTCTTTTGTTCCTTAGTAATCTTAGATCAGTTTGAACAGAACAGAATCGCTTATATCCTTAAAATACTTTGCTTTGCAACCTTATGCAAATTAGAGTAGAACTTGTCAGGAATAACAAATAACCCACCCTTCATCTGAATTTAGAAGCAACTATGAAACAATACTATGAAGACCATGGAGCTGTATGTGATCCAGATATTGCTTTCTGAATATAAGGTCATGTGGAGCTGGGAGGCTCTTGTGGAGAGAAAAAAGGAAAAATTGTGGAGAAAATTAAAGCTGGTTAAAACAAGTATCAATTTGAAAGTGGCTTGTGAAAGGCCAATTACAGCTGCTTTTGGGGAGCTGTGTCAAGATCAATTTTGACTTTGGGTGGTTAGATGAGATATATTGGCCCCGATATTTACGGGGAGGCTGAGAGGAGGTATAACGGCCGGGAAACCCGGAAGTCCTGCCCAGTTTAATGGCGCAGTGGAGAGATCGAGTCGGGGGTCGGAGAGACCAGGGTGGGGGGGCCCATGTAGAGATCAGTCGGGGATCGGAGATTTCGGAATGTCTGATCGCGGTGGGGGGGGGATTCCAATCATGGGGAGGGAAACAGGTTTACTTGGTGGGCTGCAGGAAAGCACTCCTGGCCCACGAGCAGTGCTAGAAAGGCACTTACCTGTTGGATCCTGCCATTCTCGCCTCCCTTCAGCTGCTGGGTTTCCCGAGCCCTGGAAACCCAGCCTGCAGCCATTAAATTTGAAACAGAGGTAAAATTTGAGGCGCATAGCCTCATTAAAATATTTAAATTAGGGACCCGCCTCCAGAGAGCAGGTTAATCGCCGCCCCCCAACCCACCTCCGTTAAAACCGAAAGTGGCCCTTTTGGGGTTGAGTAGACCATTTTTGAATTTATAACCTCCTGGCATTCCTGGGGCAGTTAAAATTTCCCCCATTATATTAGTGTGGCTCCTGGTTGAATGCTACTATTAATTTTAATCCTTTTTCTATTGTCCTTACAGCGTATACTGACCTGTCGGAAGATTGGTTCTATGTTTAGGGAGGGCAGGGACCGTGTTGTTACCTTAGCAACAGATCTCAGTAACAAAATTATTGCCTGTCATGTAAGTATCATTCTGTTTATTAATGTGTTAATTGAATGCCCAACAAATAGGCTTGCATTTTGTAATATTCAGCCATTTAAAGTAATCTGTCAATTAATTTGGCATATTGTTCGACATTATCTTTTTATTTCTGAGGAGTGTCAGGCCAAACCTACATATAATAAATTCAGTAACCTAAGTGCTCAAATTCATCACAAATGAACAGGTAAAGGGGCATGATGCACTTAAACAGTTCTGAAGTAAGTGCTAGATTAACCGACATCACCATTCATTTCATTGTTGTTTGTACAAATTACTGTGCACAAATTGACTGCAGCCTTTGCCTACAAAAATAATAGTGACTATATTACAAAAAGTAATTAATTGGCTGTGAAGCGCTTTGAGACATCCCGAGGACGTGAAAGGTGCTATATAAATGCAAGTATTTCTTTCTTTCTAGATCAATAGTAAGGATAAAGAAAGATACTGGTTGAGAACCCCTTGCTATCTCCAGAGTTTAGTTATTAAACTGCTCATTGTTCAAATCAGCTCTGTGAAATCAAAAGACGCTCAAACGCCAACTGAAAATAAATGTAAAGTGCATCATGCCCCTTTACCTGTTCATCTTCTCCCAACCCCACCCTTTTCCGTCAACGTCTCACTCCCATTACTACCTCTCCTGCTTCCCGTTTAAACCACCCACTCAACTTCCGTATCGTTCTGCCCCCTCTCTCCAATGTCACATACCTCACCCGTATTCTGCTATCGACCCCACCCATCACTCCCACTCACTCTTCCCAAGGGCAGGTGGCAAAAGCCCGAAGGCCCTCTCACCTTAAACTTGTTTCCCTCCTCTCTCTCTTTCTCACACTCACTCACTCTGCAGAAACTGCTAGATTCTTAAGATAAATATTCCACCAGTACAGCTGATACTGATGCATTGTGGGAAATTAGGTACACTGCACTATTGAATTTTTGCTCACAGGATCACAGCACCAGGCACAAATATCCGCTCAAAGCCCAGGCTTATGGGAGAGATTGAAGCTTTCAAGTAAAAAATTTTAATGAAAGCATTAAAAGACACAATACAATTCAATTAAAAAATGTAATCATGTCCTTGTGTTTTATGTAATTAAAAATTTTTAAAATTTGTTCATACCCATATTTTGGACATTAGAATTCGGCAAATGATTTTTTTTTCAGAAAGCATTTTCAGTGATTTGTGAGGAAAGGGTTGATCAGAGTACCTTGTAGGCACAAGCACGGTATGACACACCTAACATTGAAAGTCTTATGGCAATACCACCTACCAGCATAACAAGTGTTGTGGACACTTTTATAATGGGATTTCCCATTAAGTATGTTGACATAGAAGTGCCTTGTATCTGAATTTAATATATTCTAGATGCATGGTTATTTGATTAGTAGACCTAAATAAAATAGAGTATACACATCCCAATAAATTAATTAGACAATCAGATGTTGTGTATGTACAATAATTGAAGTTTTCTTTGAGTTTAAATATTACCCACAGTTCTTGCACAGTACAAATGTGTTAACATACTACTCCTTATAGAATAATCAACATTTCCACAAAATAACCCTTCAAATTGCAATTACAAAGATTTGAAACATCTTATGAATCATGTTACTAGTCATTTCATAAGATTGCTGTCTTTATAGAGGAGAGAGTAGGCAGAGAATAAACTAGTTAAAATTCAAAATTACAAGATTTTCAGTTTTGAGACGAATGAGAATCTAGTGCTCTAAATCTTAAATGGAGCAAAACTGGCCTCGTAGGGCAAACCAGTCTTGTGACCAACACTTTAATCATGTGTTTTACAATTGCTCACAGGGAACAGATGGTGTTCTTGAGATTTTTAAGATCCTAAGTGAAGAGGAAGTGAATAAAAGGATTGAAAAGAAACAAAAGAAAGCCAAGAAAAAGGCAAAGTGAGTGAAAATGTAATTGAATTGACTCCATGAATAACGTGGCAGTTTGTCATTAAAGGGAGTCTCTTTTGTTGCTATTCCCCCCCCCACTGTAACAGATCTCTTGGTGAGTAAGGACTGTTTCACCATCTAAATACAAATGTCTCACAGGAAAGGTATTTCTTCAAAGTGTAAGAGCTGTTGTTTCATAGTTGGCACTTGCAGCAAACAGAATTGAAGTTATTGCTGTTCAGCTTCATCAACGTCTCGTTCTGATGCTCTCAGTTGTAGTGTTCGGAATAATTGGAATTCAGGCACCATAAACAACATTTAGGTTAGATCTACATGTATGTTGGCAAAGAGCTTGGTCCTACTGCACATTTGGTGCGCCACCTCGCTATCCACAATTGAAGAGTGTGTGATATCCCATATGACCAGCTCCTTGTTTTCAGTTGTACTATCTGGGGTAAGCTTTGTTGGAAAAGTTGAAATATTTTCAATTCTGTGGATAGCACAAATCACCACATTAACTTATTGTGTTAGTAAAGTCAATACTTTACATGTTCAGTTACTGCAACATAGCAAGTAGCGCCTTATGGCTACATAGATTGCAAGTGGAAGTCATGCTCAAATTGCAAGTTGCTCTGGTCAGATCACATCACGAGTACTTTGTCTAGTTTTGTCACAGGATCACAAGGGAAACATTGAAGCCCTTGAGGTGGAGCAGAAGAGAGAAAGCAGACTGAACCCTAGGGGTAAATTTTAACTTCTAGCCCGGAAGGTGGGGGGGTGGGTGTGTGGGATTTCCGGGTGCGAAACGTGGAAGGTAAGTGGGTGGATCGCGACCTTAATGTGGCCCATCAATAGCATTTCCAGTTTGCGCGCCCGGCAGACAGCCTGATTGACAGGCTGGCTGGCTGGCTGTCGACCCAGAGCAGGCGCAGCCAGGGATCATAGACCAGGGAGAAGATCGGGGGGTGGGGGGGAGAAGATCGGGGGGCTGAGAAGAAGATTGGAGTTTGCTGGAGGTCGGGTGAAGAGTCAGAGGTAGGTGGGCTCTACCATGGGCTGGGTGGGGGGGGGTCCACTATCTGGGAAGGGGGCATCATCGGTGGGGGGGGGACGTCGGCCGATCGCAGGGGTCCTGTCAGTCAGGTGAGCTTGCCGGGCCCACAAGCAATACAATAAAGGCACTCACCTCGTGGATCCGGCCCTTCATGCCTGCTTTCACCTAACATGAATGGGAAGTGATGGGAAACCCGAACAGGTATGGTTAAATTCATTTTATTATTCCAATACACAAAATATTAAGTACCTCCAGTATCTCAATGAGGTACATTGCCCTTTTAAGTATTGGCCCATTGACTTTAAGTGGGGGTGGGACTTCCTGGTGTCTGCTCTCCACATGCAGATAAATCTGCCTGAGTTAAACCCAAAAGTAGGCATGTTGGAGAAGGGTTGCCATCCCGCTCTGAAAATGGAGTATTTTTACTCCCCACCTGCCCCAATCCACCCATTCTTGGGGGTTAAAATTTATCCCCAAGTGTCAGAGGACTGAGTTATTATGAAAGGCTTGAAAAATTTGGGCTTGTCAGTCTAGTGAAGAGCTGCTTAGAGGGAACTTCATAGCAGTCTTTAAGATAGTAAAGCATACAGAAAAGGTACATTTGGAATATTACATCAAATTAAACCATGATAACAGGAAAAGAGAGTACAGGTTAAAAACTGGCAATGTTAGCACTTATGTCAGGAAGAGCTTCATCCAAAAGGTAATCGACATATGGAATGGAGTTCAGGGAAATGTAGAGGCAAAAACCCTGTAATCATTTAAGAAACTGTAATTGAGGGATTGTAGCTTCTTTCTGAATGGATGAGCTACGATCAGCCTAGTGGTCTTTCACATCCATATCTGTCTTGTGAGTTAGTGCAATGCATAATGCTGAGCTAGAGCTTTAACTGCACTAGACACTATCTTGTTGGTCTGTTCAATTTATAGATTTATTTGGCTTTGTGGGATGTTGTCGGCAAAATTTTGACTTACAAGAATTAGAAGAGAATTTTTTTCTCAGTGACCTCAATCACATTATTGACATATGAGGCTGGTGTTTGAAAATCTTTTTTAAAAAATGAAGTCCAGCGCTAGATCTTTTCCCTCCCCTCTACCATGGGCGGGGGGGCGGGTCCACTATCGGGGAACCAGTGCCTCGTGGCTAAGTACACTGTGGTGTGGTACTGAATCTAGAGGTTCCAGGCAGGATTCGTGGTTTGTGCTAAGTTAGCTAATTTCAGCCAGATTGCTGGTGAAGTAACTGCAGTTGATCACTGTGGCTCTGGGCTAGAGAGAGGTAAAATTGCCTGGGATGCCTACCCCTGATCACTATCAAACAACATCTCCTGAAAGTGTGCAAGGAAAGTTGACAAATACTGCCAGGTTTGACTGTGTTGGTGCTCATGGTTTGAAAAGCTTTCACTGTTTAGGCACACATTCAAGGCGCTAGAGAGCCACTACTGTCCATGGAAATGCACCACTTTGATTTGCTAATTTTGGGACAGGAAAGCAAGGGGAGAAAGAAAAGCTGATTTCCAGCACTGGAAAATAGAGGAAGCAGCAACACATATAAAACAAAATGGTGGCAGAATCCACATCAAGTGAACTGTAGTGTTTTAACGTGAAGCAGTAAGGAACATTCAGTTCTTGGCAGATTCTCACTTATGTTCTGCTACAACGCTGCACTTGGCAGGCTTCTAAATAGCTCTATATAGTTATTTAATGTTAGCTTTTGTACAACTTATTTGGCTGATTTACATTATAACTTTTGATTACTAAGAGTTTTTCAAGTCTTATTTTTGTTAGTGAGCATTGCTAGGAAAGTGGCATTAAAATTTAAAAATACTTTTGTTAACTATAGTACTTTCTCAGGCACTTCTAAAGCAGAAGAAAGTTATTGTTACTTAACCTAGTAATTGATATCGATATAGACACTGATGCTGGCAGAAAATGTGCAATAGTGGCCAGGACTATGGAGAGTTGACTGTAGTGCATGATTCCAGATGATTTCTGCCTGGCCCTAAATGACTGCTTAAGAGTTGAAGGTATTGTGTACTATTGCGCCTAAGCTGTGCATGAGCCTTGTTCTGCTTGTTTCCTGGGTAATTGCTGATTATGGGGGGAGCCCCCAGATTCAAGTCTGCAATGTGGTAGCTGGTCTAGATTCCTGCCCGCCTGGATCCTGTAAGGAACCTCTGTTTCACTGAGTTTCAATGGAAGATCATTACACTAGGGGTTCCTTTCATTGCTGCTCTTGCACTTGAGTTAGCAGAGAAATGGTGCCAGATGGCACCAAAGATGTACAGTTATGCTACTCGTTGTATCTACGGACCCAGACATATCTACCTGGCAGTGATTGAAGAGCACTGTCTCCAGAAGCTGAGGTTTAGTAGGGAGGCAGTTTCAGAGTTGTGTCATCTGCTTCAGAAACAACTGCAGACACCATGAGGGCGATTTTAATAGATCAGGGTCCGATGACATAATCGAGCCCCATCTGCAGTTTTAACTCTGGCCTGAGCAAGGAAGCTGTCATGGCTTTCCCATGGGGTAAAGAGAGTGGGAAGAGGATCCAAGACCAGAAGAGGCCGCTTAAGGCAAGTTTTCTTTTTCTTTCCTTGTGCTCCTCCTGGCCCCACAAGGAAAGTTTCGGCTTCTCCTGCTCCTGGCCTCTCCCCATTCCCTTCAAGGTTCAGATCATTTCAATAACTCTCACAAATAAACCATTTATCATGTGACAAGCATTTACCACCCCTCAGTTCCTTGTTTTTTTAGTATTGTACAGCCTGGTTTTCTTTTTAAAACGCACATTGCTTTGAAAGTCGTACCACAAAACAGTAATCAGAGTTTAACTACAATCATGTCAGCCAGATGTTTTATCACAACTTCTCAAATACAATAAATTACTTTTGTTAAATAGTTTAAAGAAAAAACTGCTGTGCTATACTGCCATCTATGTGCTTGTAATACATTGGTCAGATATTTTTATGAATTTTTAAAGCTTAATTTAAATTTAATGCACTTTATAATGGGTAGATATCAGAAATAAGTGTTCATAGAAAATATGTTCAGCTATTTTTAGAGTTGTTCATATTAATTTCTAAAAAGTCAACAAGTTAATTTAATATGAATAAATATAGGGGATCAGATAGAAAATTATGTTGGATCAGTTTCTGTTTGTGACTAAGATATTTGGGGGTAGAAAAATGGTTTCTGCACCTGCCAGCCCTCAATATTCCCTATATTAAAGGGAATGGTTGAAAAAAATGTTGGCTGGGGAGTGTAGAAGTTGGATTTCTACTCCTTGATATTCACTGATCAAAAGCTGCCTTAAAATTATAGCTAATTTGCAAACGAAGCATTGATATTACACGCGTTCCTAGTATTTATAGTAATGGTCAAACGGTAACAATCTAAATCTAGCAATGGAGAGCAGTTATAAGATGATTTGCAGATATCTGGGAAAAATAGGGTACTGCATCTATTTCTTCACAAATCAGTCTCAATCTTAATTGCATACTTTATACATGTTACTCCCATCTTTTTGGTATTATTAGTTTTTTCCACCCAAAGGCCCACTAGCTGACCTGTGAACCTGTGTTTGTTTCCTACCCAGTGCTTCCAGGACTGTACCTGGTACTTTCCTCCTTATGATCAGCCTAAAATCAAGGTGTAAATGTTTGGAGAAGTGATAGTGAAGGTGTGAAATTATGTACCACCATTCCATAGTGGAGCACATTGGCTCATAGAACCAGATTGTACTTTATATATCTAAAAACTCAATTTGCTTGTATAATGGGAAATGAGCTAGATGCTAATATTCAGGCAAGTAGAAGTATTAAAGGCAATCTATGGAAGTCATTGTAGTAATGGGAGGACAGAAGGAATTTGAACTCCATTGATCCTGAGTTGAAATTGTGGTTTGGAAAAAAAGGGATCTGAAACCGTATCTGGTCTCTCATTAATAATGACTACAGTAAATTGGAATGCTTTGCACATGGAATTAATTTATTTTATTCCTGTATTTGCTTAAATTGAATATGTTATCATTGTGGATTATTCAACAGGCAAAAGGCTGTGTCAGGGGAATCTGACATCGACTTGGAGCCTGCTGCGGAACGAACTCTAAAGGATGAGGTTCAGACAGTCACAAACATCAAAGCCTCAGGAAAAATCAGGTGAGATTCAGTTGTGTGGCCAACCAAAAAGAAATAATTAACCTGTGGTATAATTACTTCAAAACACTAAACAAAACTCCCTAGTCAGTGGAGAGAAAGCTCCCATTCACAGAGATCGGCTTGAATTTTTCAAAAATTAAGTAAAAATTCAAATAAATGGTTCTTCACATAAAGTTTGAATAGCAACACACTGAAATATTAGAGCAAGATTCCTTTGGCACTCTTTTAAAAACTGTCCTGATCTCTTTGGATAAAATTAAAATGAATGGGAGTTTACCTTCAAAACAAAAGCTTGGAACTCTGAAAATTCACAAGAAGTGTATCACTATTGGACTTTGTTGGATGTGTGTACACTGCATGTGTTGGTGTATCCGTGGGCCTAAAGATAGAATGATGGATTGCACTTCATTTCTGTTGTACAGTGCACCTGCAGGTTTATCCTGCTATTTAGTAATGACTTTACGCATACATAAGAAAGTATATTGTATCTAATTCAAGAGAAATATGTTTGTCCATTTCTCTTAACTTTAACTGTATTACCATTATGTAAAGGGAAGTGCTTAAGTTCCTTTAGCTGTCATTGGAGCAACTCCATTGTACTGAAACTAGAAATAAAATGGAGTTTAGATTTATTGCTTTGCTGAACAGTTCTTGTTGCCTCCAGCTTTAGAGGATGTCTTTAATCTTGAATTTATGCACATCACTCGACTAATGTGAATGAATTCCAGTTTAGTATGTTCAACCTTAGATTTTATAACTTACTGCCACTTTGACTTTTTGATGCTGATTCATTTTTTTGTAGATCATTCAATTTTCTTTTAGTGCCAAACGGGGAGCTAAAGGTTGTGATGCTGCTTCAGAACAACACCGTTGAGGCCTACAGTCTGAACCTGACAGTGAAAACACCAGAGTGCACAAAGATAGCCAGGATAACCATTGCAGGCCACAGGACAGATGCAAGAACACTCGCCTTCAGTTCTGACAACATTGCAGTCCTCTCTGCTTCAGCTGAGACGGTCAAAATATGGAACAGGTTTGAACATATTGTGTATATATCTATATATTAAAAATCTTACATCTGCCTGCACTTCTTGTCTGTGCCATTTGACTTCCCGTTGTCACTTTTTGGTCACATTTTTTGTGTCAACTTTTGCCCATTTTGAATTCTTATGTCCACATTTAATATGGATTTTGCCTATGTAAACTTGTCAGCAAAGAGGATGCTGGTGCAGTCATGGGTGACTGTGCAACAACTTTCTGAGCTGCCTGTGGCAGATTGGCTGTCACCTTGGTTATGTTTGCAGTGATTTTTTTTCTCGGGTATTATTAATCTTGATTTTCAACTTTTAAATTTAAGATTTGTTTTGTTTTTAATTAAAACTATTGATTTAATCTCTTAATAGTTTTAAACTTGCCACTTTCAGCAAGCTTCATGCTGTCCTTCTGCTCCTTACTACGGCCGGCTGTGAACATACGAACAATGACGGACAGGAAAAGATCCACTGGTCCCATCAGCCTGTCCCACTGCGATGCCTTGTGCATCACAATATATATACTCCCCACCCCATCCAAAAGTCATGGTAATCTCCTGGGAGAGGCGAAACACCAGATAAAAACCCAGGCCAATTAGGGGGGAAAAAGCTGGGAGATTCCTCAGGAATGCCTCAGGAGATCAACAGGAATATAAGGGAAAGGATAATTCAGTACTGAATTGAATATCAAATATCTACATAGGTAACCCTAATCATCACTAATGGGTGGGGAAGACACTTTCTGACTTCCTGCAGAGTTTCAGAATCTAGTTGCATAGCATTGTAGTAGTGTAGTTAAAACTTCTTATGTGCAATCAATCAGGATACATAGCACTATTGCTTATAACCAGAGTTGCATGTACGCCACTATCAACTATGTAATGACAAATTTATGACTTAGTAGCAACTTGCTTATATTAGGCATGCAGATACGTGGATTCACTGATATTAGACTTGCAAATAAGTAGATTCAATTCCTGTGGTTTGTTTGTAGTAGTCTAGACCATCTTTTTGAATGACAACATTGGGAAACCAATGAAGAACACTGTCTACGTTATAACACAATACTCAAGTGCATACTTAAAAGAAGTGCACTGTTTGTCGAGCAGACCCTGACACCCGTGTTTTGCTAATCCTCAGGTCCACTCTGCAGTGTATCAGGACTATGGCTTGTGAATACACACTCTGCTCTCTCTTTGTTCCTGGGGATAGACAAATTATCTTGGGAACTAAGGTAAGACAGACCTGCTTCTCTTTGCAAAGTTATAGAGCAGCTGTTGTGACAATGTTTCCAATTCAAAGATAGTTAATTTGAGCTGTCTCGACAAGGTAATTATAGCATTTCACAGCATCTAAAATCTACATAAATCATGTTATGTATTTTTCACTTATTGTGGTAAATTGAAGTAAATTGAAGACAAATGATCTTAGCTATAAGGAATAAGAACTTGAAATACTCAGCAAGTCAGGCAGCATCTGTGGAGAAAGAAACAAAGTTAATGTTTCAGGTCATGACCCTTCATTAGCTATAAGGAAGCCTTTTTAGAAAAAAAAATTCTCCTCTTCTGAAGGCATCAGCTCATACTGGGGTATTGTTCCAAGAGCACCATGATCTAGGTTTATATGGCTCTTTGAGTCACTGAGCAGTGCATTTACCAACTGGGTCATCTACGGAGCTGTTATGAGGAAGCCTTTTATCTGCCCACATGAGAGTGACATTGATATTTGCTACTTAAAACAAGCTTTTCTGTATCTGAGGTACCTAGTGGAAGCAAAAAGAAAATAATACATATAGTGAGTGTAAATCACAGTTCGTGTAATCGCTGATCTTGACAGTTCCAACTTCTGATCTTTTAAATAGGTCATCTTTCATTTTGAAAAAGAATCTGATAATTTTCTGTTAGTTCTTGACTTTGAATACAATTAAAGCAGGGGACACACTCATAATCTCATTTTCTTTGCATTTCAGTCAGATGCAAATGTAAGTAGTAATGTAATGAAAGCCTGCACAAAAACTAGTAGCAGTCACTTAGAAATGTTACATTATTTTGTTGTCATCGGTTGTTCTCTGAGGAAGAGACGATCATATTGAAGTGAAATTCTGTCATTGTCCCTCATGGACCAGTCAAGTTGAAAATGGTAACCAGAATCTGCTGTTCCACTGAACTTCAGATATTTCTGTTTGTGAAGGAAATCTCACTTCAATTGGTTCCAGATTGAATTTTGATTGTACTTCTGTAAATGCTTTCACTGACTGCTCTAGAAGCTCATCATCCCAAAGCACATTGTAATTATTGTTAAACTGGGGAATTCACATGTAGATATGTGAGGACCTGATCAACTTTCTGATTGTAAATAGTTGGTCAGTGAAAGAGAGCGAGAAAATTTAGGTGTTTAACTTAAACAAACTTACGACTCTTTTAAAATAAATGGTCTTCAATCATCAACAGATGTTTCTTTGCGATAAATGCCTTAGTCTATATGGGATACAGCTCTGAATATTAGCGCACAGCTGAATTAGATTATGTGTAAAATGTAGCCACATTTAGTGTCCCTGTTTTTTTCTCTGTAGTCTGGAAAGCTACAGCTCTTTGATTTAGCTTCAGGAAATTTGTTGGAGTCATTTGATGCCCATGACGGAGCAGTGTGGTCCATTTCACTGGCACCAGACCAGGTAATGCATTCTGCAAGATTTTAGCTGTATAGTTTATTTTTAAGTGCAATCTGAAAATTACCCTTGCATTACCCTTACTCAAATGTCCTTGTAATCCATTTAAGATGTAATCACTCACTCAGATAGACAGAATCTAGTAAATGTACCATTAAAAATTAGCCTGTTGAAAAGGAGGCCACTCTTTTGTTAGCAGGTTAAGGAAATGTGTAGAAATGGAGTCTGGTTTCTAAGTGCAGGAGTTATCTAAAACGTCTAAGGCGCTGTTAAGCCAGTATATATTTAACACATCGGTATATGGTATTCTGGGTGGGAAGGGAGCCCTAAAGCTTAGCTGCTACATGAATAAACTAATTACATCTGTGGCAGATAGCTTTGAGGGTCTCATCATCACAGCCGAGTGCCAAAACTGAATGATGTGCCAATGGCAGTAACAGCCTCAATCCAAGGCCAGAGTCAAGTAACATGATGGCCTTAACTGTTCTGCCAGTAGTAGAGAAAACAGTCTCCCCTGCCTCCTGCACTCTCACCTCCAAGTGTGAGGAGCTCATGGACTACTTTGTGACTAAGATTGAGACCATCCGCTCAGCAGCCTCTGCTGCTTCCCTCCCTTCCCCTAGCCCAACAAGCTAAACTTCCCCTAAGGTTCCCCCCTGCCCTAGCCCTGAACTCTCATCTTTTTCTAGTTTCTCTGCTATCTCCCCTCATGCCCTCTGTAAGCTCATCTTGACCATGAGACCCACCTCCTGCTCCCTCAACCCTATTCTCACCAAACTGCTGACCACCCAACTTCCTTTCTGGCCTGCATGTTAGCTGATACTGTTAATGGTTCCCTCTCCTCAGGTACTGTCCCCCTTCCCTTCAAATCTGCTGCTACCATCCCCCTCCTCAAAAAATCCAGCCTTGAACCCCTTGCAACCTACCGTCCCATCTCCAATCTCCCTTTCCTCTGCAAAGTCCTACAACGTGTTGCCGCTTCCCAAATCCGTGCCCTTCTTTCCCGCAACTCCATGTTGAATCCCTCTAATCAGATTTCTGCCCCTGCCACAGTACTGATACGGCCCTTATCAAAGTCACAAATGACATCCTATGTGACTGTGACCATGGTAAACTATCCCCCCTAATCCTTCTCGACCCGTCTGCAGCCGGTTGACTATACCATCCTCCTCCAACACCTCTCCTCCATTGTCCAGCTGGGTGGGGCTGCGCTCACCTGGTTCCATTCTTATCAATCCAGTCATAGCCAGAGAATCTCCTGCAATGGCTTCTCTTTCCACCCGTGCACCGTTACCTCTGGAGTCCCCCAAGGGACTATCCTTGGCCCCCTCCTATTTCTCATCTACATGCTGCTACTCGGTGACATCATCTGAAAACACATCATCAGGTTCCACGCGTATGCTGACGACACCCAGCTCTACCTCACCACCACCTCTCTCAACCCCTCCACTGTCTCTGATTTGTCACACTGCTTGTCTAACATCCAGTACTGGATGAGCAAAAATTTCCTCCAACTAAATATTGGGAAGAGTCCCCGCCACAAACTCTGCTTTCCCTTTGCCACCAAATCCATCCCTCTCCCTGGCTACTGGCTGAGGCTGAACTACACCGTGCGCAACCTTGGTGTCCTATTTGACCCTGAGATGAGCTTCCGACCACATATCCGCTCCATCACCAAGACCGCCTATTTCCACCTCCGTAACATCGCCCATCTCCGCCCTTGCCTAAGCTCATCTGCTGCTGAAGCCCTCATCCATGCCTTTGTTACCTCTAGACTGGACTATTCCAATGCACTCCTGGCCAGCCTCCCATCTTCCACCCTCCATAAACTTGAGCTCATCTAAAACTCTGCGGTTCGTATCCCAATTCACACCAAGTCCCATTCTCCCATCGCCCCTGTGCTCACTGATCTACATTAGCTCCCGTTCCAGGAATGCCTCGATTTTAAAATTCTCATCCCGGTTTTCAAATCCCTTCATGGCCTTGCCCCTCCCTATCTCTGTAACCTCCTCCAGCCTACAACCCTCAGAGATCTCCGCGGCTCTTCCAATTCTTGCCTCTTGCGCATCCCCGATTTTAATAGGCGGCCGTGCCTTCAGCTGCCTAGGCCCTAAGCTTTGGAATTCCCTCCCTCAATCTCTCCGCCTCTCGACCTCTCTCTCTCCTTCTTTAAGGTGCTCCTTAAAACCTACCTCTTTGACCAAGCTTTTGGTCACCGGTCCTAATATCTCTTTATGTAGCTCGGTGTCAAATTTTGTTTGATAATTGCTCCTGTGAAGAACCTTGGGACGTTTTACTATGTTAAAGGCGCTATGTAAATGCAAGTTGTTGTTGTAATTATTCTAAGAATAGAATTGTGGAATTTTATAGTACAGAAGGAGGCTATTTGTCCCATCATGCTCTCTGAAAGAGCTATCCACTTAGTCCCACTCCCTATAACCTTATAACTTTTTCTATTACAACCATGTATCCAACAATACAGCAGCATCGTGGCAGCTGATTTAAAAAAATGTTTCTTAGAAGCGTAAAGAAAATAAATTACGATGAAGTGAGGTATTGTTCCATTTTAAATCCAATAGTCACTCTTAATTCAGGTACAGTGCATTTTGAGGGCAATGTCTGTCTTTACGGTATCTGCAATTGAGATTAGCAGATTTTTGACGGCTCTATGAGATGTAAAGCCAGTTTTCTGCTCCAGACTAATGTCTGCTGCATAACGAACATTGCCGCTGATCAGTAAGCTGGGGGAGACATGGGTGAAGGATTTCCTGTGTCACAGTTTAACTGTAATAGGGTCATTAAATGTAATAGAGGCATTAAGAGTCAACCATGTAGTGTGGGGCTGGAATCACATGTAGGCCAGATCAGGTAAGGATGGCAGGTTCCCTTCCTTGAAGGATATTAGTGAACCAGTTTGGTTTTAACAACAATTCGTTAGCTTTCATGGTCATTTTCTTTCTGATTCCAGCCCACAAAATACCACATTCTTAGTTTATTTTCACAATTTGCCATGGTGAGATTTAACATACAACAGTTGGGTTGCTAGTCGAGTACCACAACCATTAGGCTACTGTTTACAAGTTTGTTGCAAAAATAGTGAGCAGAGGAAATCTAACCCCTATCCCCTCCCAGTAAATAAGAAATGTGCAATGGCACATTGATTTCAGCTCATCACCAGTTATATAAGTGTTGAAAAAAATTATAATTTATTGGAATTTTTTTATCGCATTGAAGTGCAATGCAAACTTTCCAGATGGAAAGTTTGTTAGCTATGGAAATGAAGTGTTCGAACATACTGATACTGGAAAACAGTGGTCTGGATTTTAGTGCAAACTTTTGGGATTAGACATAAATCCAGATTTGAAAGGGAAGTTTCCTAGCAAACTGTGCTGCTTAGTCTCCATAATCAGAATCCTTAATCCCCTTAGTAACAGCTGAATTTGAATCCTGGTGGCAAACGTTTAGCACCGTTACCCTATTGCCAAAGGAAAACATTTCCCCTTTAGAACCTGGATTTAAATCAGACAGAGGGTGAAAGACATTATTCCAGCTGCATTCAATCAGAAAGAGGAAACCTTCATCATCTCTGGGTTAGATTGTGATTGAAATCTCAGAGGTCTCAATGTTATACATTGAATAATCCAATCCCTTCAGAAATATTTTATGAATGTTCCTTCAAGACACCATTTTAAAATTTTATTCGTCATTCTCTTTTTTTTCTAGCGTGGTTTTGTTACTGGAAGTGCTGACAAGATGGTGAAATTTTGGGAATTTGAGTTGGTGAAGGATGAAAATTCTACCCAGACAAGGTGAGCAGTCAGGGAAAAAATAAATTAAGCTTAATTGAGCAGCAATTAAGAGTAAAAGCTGATTGGGCTCCCGCGATAGCTAAGCATGTTTATCCACTGAGTAGCCAAGCTAATTAGTCCCGGAAGATCTCAGATCTGACCATCACTCTGTGCTGAGTTAACTAATCTCAGCGCCCCTGGTTTAAAAAGAGGAGAATCAGTTAGGGTTTCCACTTGTAATCGCTACTGTGGTAATACTGGACTAGACTTCCACAAAGTAGCTTTATTGTTAGTTTATTTATGACCAAAAATGTGTGGCTGATAAAAATGACACATGGAAGTGCACGTGTGGATATTGGGTGAAGACAGGATCGGCTTAACTATGATGCCACTTGCAGTCAGAAACCTGTTGGCTTTTACTCATCCAATTAACAACAAAAACTTGCATTTATATAGTGCCTTTAACGTAGAGAAAACATCCCAAGGTGCTTCACAGAGGCATACGGAAAAATGGGTGCTGAGCCAAAGAAAGAACCATTAGAAGGGGTGACCTAAAGCTTTGTCAAAGAGGTGGGCTTTAAGGAAGGAAAGGGAAGTGGAGAGGGCGAGGGATTTTGGGGAGAAATTCCAGAGCATGACTGAAAGCACAACCTCCAGTGTTGAGGAAAAGGGAGAGGGTTCATCTATAAGAGTTTGGAGTCAGAGGAATGGAGAGTTTAAGGGGGGGAATTACAGAGGTGGAGGAGGTTCCTGGAGAATAGTGGTCTGGACTTTAGTGCAGACTTTTGGGATTAGACATAAATCCAGAATTGATAGAGAAGTTTCCTAGCAAACTGTGCAGCTTATTCCCCATAATCAGAATCCTTAATCCCCTTAGTAACAGCTGGATTTGAATCCTAGTATCAAACGTTTAGCACCGTTACCCCATTGCCAAATGAAAACTTTTCCCCTTTAGAATGTGGATTTAAATCAGACAGAGGGTGAAAGGCATTATTCCAGCTGCATTCAATCAAAAAGAGGACACCTTCATCATCTCTGGGTTAGATTATAATCAAAACCTCAGAGGTGAAAAGACAATGTTGTACATTGAATAATCCAATCCCTTCACAAATATTTTATGAATGTTCCTTCAGAGGATTCAGTGATAGGAAAGGCCTAGGCCATGGAGGAATTTAAACATAAGGATGAGAATTGTAAATTTGAGGCATTGCGAGACTGGAAGTTAATGTACTTCAGAGAGGACAGGGATAATGGATGAGCAGGACTTAGTGTGAAATAGGATACAGGCAGCAGTGTTTTGGATGAGCTGTAGTTTACGGAAGGTGGAGGATGAGAAGCCGGCCAGGAGAGCATTGGAGTAATCAAATCTGGAAACGACAAAGCATGACTGTAGGTTTCAGCAAATGGACTGATAGGAGTGGAGGAAATGGTCTTTGTGATGGAGGGGATATGGCATCAGAAACTCAGCTCAAGGTGAAGCCTAGTGGAGTTTGATGTGGTCTAGCCAGATCTGATGATGGACGGCTTTGCCAATTGTGCGCCGGGTGCATTCAAATTTGCACCCCTTGGACTTGAGAAAGCAACGATGGGGCCTGTAACAGGGGGAACAGCTAGAATGGGAGGCAGTGAAAGTTTTACTGGAGATTAGGGCATCGAAGATGGAGTTGAGGGATTGAAGGAACAAGTCTCCAGTTACAGAGGTATTATGGCAAATGGCTGGCCAAAGCTAGGCAGTTGGAAGTTAAAGAAGGCAATTATAAGTGGCTTGGGATAGAGTTTTTTGCAGGGGCGGATGCCGCAGTAACTGGGGTTGGAAGGGGCCAGGGCGATGTGGGTGGTGAGGAATACAAGTAAGTGGTCAGAGATGGCCCTGTAGGTGATCAAAACCATGGGAGTAGCGAGGCCACAGGGGAGGTTGAGGTTAAGGGGCTTGCTGTGAATATGGGTAGGAGAGTTTTAGGGAGGATAAGACAGCAGTGAATTTGGAGTGGTGAAGTCAAGGAGAGTTCATGTAGAGATTGAAATTACGAAGGATGAGGAATTACTCAGTGCATAGGCTGAGGGGGAGGAAGATATCTTGGGGTGAGGCTTGGGGGAGGTGGGGCGTTGGTGGCCGAAGGCAATGAGGATTTTAAAGGAGAGGCGAGTGGGTTGGAACAAGGTGAGGTGCTCGAAGCAGGAGAAGGTGTCAGAGGAGTAGGAGCAGAAACCAAGGTGTGACTTGATGATAAGGACCACGCTGCCATCGCAGCAATTTGGCAGGGCAGGTGGTGAAACATATAGCTAGGTGGGGAAGCTTTGGTAAATGTCTGTATTGACATCCTGAATTCATCCGTCATCCATAATAAGGTCATGGATGGCAAGAGCCTTTCTTGTGAGTGAGCAGCCATTCTGGACAGAAATGCAGAGAGAAGCGATGATTGTTGATCCTTTGACGGAGTCTGGGAAGGAGTGATGGGTGGGGTAAGTGGGACGGGAAGGAGGTTGGTGAGTTGAGCCCCCAGTCGGCACACTGAGTGGAACACCGGTGTGGAAAGAATGGGGCCAGGAGTTACTGCTCTCAAGGAGGTAATGGCAGATGCCTTGCTGGGCCCATCAGCGAATGCCAAGAGAGGCACAGAGGGTAGTAGTGTGTTCAAGGTTGGAGTGGGGCGGTGGGGACTCAAGCCTGGGACAGTGTCAGGAGATAACAAAAGCTGAAGATTAGTGATGGGTTGTGTTTGGAATTGGAAGGAGCAAAGAACCTGAGAGGGGAGGGATGAAAGGTAGCAGGGCCAAGTGAGGGGAAAGGGAGAAGAGGAAAGCCGAGAGGGGCTGAAAATATAAAACCAAAAAAAGGCAACAGTCCGCCCACATATCTAACTGTTTTTTCAATTATTCCAGGATTTTCAACTCCACTACCCTCCCTTGAAGTTTATTTCATGTGTTGGTCACAGTGTGTGAAAAGCGTCCTGGCACCATTTTCCTTTTGGCAGTTTGAACCTATGCTTTCTTGTTCTGCTGTCATGTGTTCCAAATCTACCTTCTCTATCCCATTTACTATTTCAAATACTTCTTTCTCAATCACCTCCTTTTGAGGCTGAACAGCCCAAGTTTTCTGTGTTTCCTCATATTATAATTCATATAAGGTAGTTACTTCTGGTGTGGCTGATCTTGACCTGTGCTCTGTTTTTCGTTAATTGTAGACTCTCTTTGAATCATATTCGCACTCTGCAGCTGGATGAAGACATCCTGTCTGTGTGCTACAGCCCTAATCAGAGACTGCTAGCAGTATCGCTACTCGATTGTACCATTAAAGTATTCTACACAGACACACTGAAGGTAAAAGCTATAAGGACTCACTAAAACCTTGTAAAATGCATTTGTAAAAGAAGTTCCCCTGGCTAAACAAAGTTTGTAACCTGTTCACCTGCTTCTCTAAACAGGCAAATATTTAAGATCGGGCAGCCATGATGAGGGAAGTATTTATTTTAAAAAGTACTTTCAAAACTTATAAGCAAAGTTTGTTACTCATGTGCATCCCTCCAAAGTAAAATTTGTTCAGTTCAGATCGCAGGGATTGCTGTCACTTAGACTTCACTTCAGCTCAAGGCTACTGTCACATTTCATGATTGTTTGACCATTTGTCCACAAAAGAATTACTTTAAATGTTTTTTAAAGCATATTATACTCTTGCAAATAAATAAAAAAGGGTGTGAGACAGTAAGTAGTTAAGATGCGAATGAACTAGCTTTGACATTGTTTACTTATAGACTGAAAATAAGCAACTGAATAGCCTGTCTCAGCAACACAAAATCACTCACTCCCATTGTATTGGGAAGCCTTTGATCCCTTTCTCTTGCTAAAAACGAGATAAAACACAGAAACAGCATGCTGCACAGACAGTTTTTGAAACAGGAAGGCTACTAAGGCAGTCAGGTTTGCTGAAGAGAAAGTGGTGAGATTTTTACTGATGCAAAGAGGTTAGAAAAGCTGGAGGAGAGAAACCATCTTGTTCAGTCAAATAAGATAGCCCACTGATGTGGGATAGCATGGCCTGTTCTTTATTTTGTATTATTACACAAAAGTAAGTGGGTATAGAAGCCTAGTGTTTATTGTACCAGATTAACAACCCAGAGGTTCAAATCCTGCCATGCCAAGTTGTGAAATTGAATTCAGTAAATCTGGTCATTTGTAAGCTAACATAAGAAAAATAAACATGAAAATTTCTGGATTGCCGTAAAAATCCAACAGCTTTACTAATGTCCTTCAGGAAAGGAAACCTGCCACTCTTACGCAGTATGACCTACAGAGTCACAGTCCAGCCTGGCGCTTGAATAAAGCAACGTGGGACTCCAGAGGAGGTAGTGTCACCCCACTTTGCTTCACAGTCAGTTCGGGCTTTGACACCTGATCCAGAAGTTTAGAGTCAGTGCGAAGCCAAAAACACTTTGCACCGACACTAAATTTGTAGCATAAATGCACCCTGAATCAACTTCTGCGTGAGTGACAAATTTGGAGTTATCTAATGCTTTTAAATCCTCCAAGAAATAGTATTCCATCCTATAGTTTGATCAAAATTATATTGTGAAAATACTAGATGCAGATCAGATCATAAATAGCAGCACAATGTGGGAAGATAAATCAAATGTGTTGATTTTATGGTTTAAGAAAAATGAAAAATTGAATTTATTACGTTGTTTTGGATATGATTCAGAGATGCCGCAGAAACCAGACAGTGTTGAAAAATGTTTATAAATGTTGCTGGTTGCTTGGTGCAGGAAATTTTAAACTTATATAAGTGACGTTTTTTTGATTATTGATCTTTTACATTAGTGGTTAAAAAAAATCGAAGTTTACGCACATAATGTGATCTAAAAATAGTGACCAGTTCCAATATATCTTTTTGTTTTATCTCTGCAGTTTTTCCTGTCTCTTTATGGACACAAGCTACCTGTGCTCTGTATGGATATCTCTTACGTAAGTTTGTTTACCATTGTGCAGCCTGTTCAATATTAGTGTATGTTGCAGGATAAAACAATAGCAAATTACTTCAAAACATTGGGGACAATTTTGGCATATTCTATCTTTTTTCACTTTGGAATATGGTTGCTTTTGACTCTATGAATATGAAGGATTTGGATTTTTAATAAAATCAAACCAAAGTAAATGTGGGCATCATTGAGCTAATGTTACATCTCCATTTATTTATCAAGCCTACTGGAGGTATTGGAGTAAATTCAGTGATTTTATGCTCCTAGCAGAGATTGATCTTGAAGGGAGTGTAGGTCAGGGATAGAGCTACAACACTGTAGCCTAACTATCCGATTTGCATTCTCTTTAAACAGGCTTCCTGCTGTGAACATGAAAAACGCTGAATTGACCCTAGTATTAACGATATACAGAGCTAAAATATAATCAATCTTTATACTTGCATGCTTCCTTTCTTACACAAGTTCTTTTGTTTTAAAACAAGTGTATCTAAAAAGAAAGTCTACCTAGGGATGGGGCTTTCTATACATAGTACACCCACTCCATTATTCACAATGCCAGACTCATGCAGCGAAATTTCCTGTACTGGGAAGAGTACGGTGAACGATGGGGCAGCTCTCCAGAATGCAGGAAATTTGAATCTCCTGCTGTTTGAAGATGGGCTGCTACTGTTTTTGAAAACCGTAAAAAAAAAATTACATTTGGCTTGAAAGCAGGATTGACATCTTGTACCTGGGTCACCTTATCTGTAACTATATATAGTAGTGAGCCTGACATTTATTTTTGGGAGTGATGTAATTGCCCAGTCACTCTGCATTTGTTTTTGTTAGGAGGGATCTTCTTAGTTCAGCACAATGAATTGTGAAAACTGCCAGGCCACCTCTTTATTGAAATGAATATTTCTATTTCTAGATTCTTCTTTCCATGATCTTTTCTGCTACTTTGTTTTTGCATCACTGTTCTTTCTATATTTGTAGGATAGCGCTCTGATAGCAACTGGTTCAGCTGACAGGAATGTGAAAATTTGGGGATTGGAATTCGGTGACTGTCACAAGTCTCTTTTTGCTCATGACGACAGGTATGTTTTAATTTTCCAACAGGCATAGGTGCACTGCTGCAATATCTCCTTCATGAGATCATAGAAGGAGCAGCTAAAGACCTCAAAACCAATTGTACCCTCATCCCAAAGACTGATTTTGGTAAACTATATAATTGTTGCTGCAGATTGTAGTGGGAAATTGTATGTGAAAGTCTCGTCTCAGTTCATTCATGTGATAATCAGAATAAAGATAACAATATCATAATTCATAACTTTAAATTAATTCCCAACACTAGACATGATTGCAGCAATGTCAGGCACAATGGGTGCATTGTACCTGCATTGGTCAGTGTTGTCATTAGAATGGATATTATTTGTATCCCATGTTGTGGACATTGTGAAATGTGGTGCACAGCTTATTTGTAATAGAGAACTTAAGAATTGTTTGATATTACTCTTTTCAGGCTGAGCTTAGATACACATTGGGCATCAGCTGGGGCTGGCCTATGTTAGTCTTGCTATTCTTTTATTTTTATTCGTTCATGGGATGTGGGCGTCACTGGCGAGGCCAGCATTTATTGCCCATCCCTAATTGCCCTTGTGAAGGTGGTGGTGAGCTGCCTTGAACCAATGCAGTCCGTGTGGTGAAGGTTCTCCCATGGTGCTGTTATAAAGGGAGTTCCAGGATTTTGATCCAGCAGCGATGAAGGAACGGTGATATATTTCCAAGTCGGGGTGGTGTGTGACTTGGAGGGGAATGTGCAGGTGGTGTTGTTCCCATGTGCCTGCTGCTCTTGTCCTTCTAGGTGGTAGAGGTCGCGGGATTGGGAGGTGCTGTTGAAGAAGTCTTGGCGAGTTGCTGCAGTGCATCCTGTGGATGGTACACACTGCAGCCACTGTGCGCCAATGGTGAAGGGAGTGAATGTTTAGGGTGGTGGATGGGGTGCCAATCAAGCAGGCTGCTTTGTCCTGGATGGTGTCGAGCTTCTTGAGTGTTGTTGGAGCAGCACTCATCCAGGCAAGTGGAGAGTATTCCATCACACTCCTGACTTGTGCCTTGTAGATGGTAGAAAGGCTTTGTGGAGTCAGGAAGTGAGTCACTCGCCGCAGAATACCCAGCCTCTGACCTGCTCTTGTAGCCACAGTATTTATATGGCTGATCCAGTTAAGTTTCTGGTCAATGGTGACCCCCAGGATGTTGATGGTGGGGGATTTGGCGATGGTAATGCCGTTGAATGTCAAGGGGAGGTGGTTAGACTCTCTCTTGTTGGAGATGGTCATTGCCTGGCACTTATCTGGCACGAATGTTACTTGCCACTTATGAGCCCAAGCCTGGATGTTGTCCAGGTCTTGCTGCATGCGAGCTCAGACTGCTTCATTATTTGAGGGGTTGCAAATGGAACTGAACACTGCAATCATCAGCGAACATCCCCATTTCTGACCTTATGATGGAGGGAAGGTCATTGATGAAGCAGCTGAAGATGGTTGGGCCAAGTACACTGCCCTGAGGAACTCCTGCAGCAATGTCCTGGGGCTGAGATGATTGGCCTCCAATAACCACCACCATCTTCCTTTGTGCAAGGTATGATTCCAGCCACTGGAGAGTTTTCCCCCTGATTCCCATTGACTTCAATTTTACTTGGGCTCCTTGATTCCACACTTGGTCAAATGCTACCTTGATGTCAAGGGCAGTCACTCTCGCCTCACCTCTGGAATTCAGCTCTTTTGTCCATGTTTGGACCAAGGCTGTAATGAGGTCTGGAGCCGAGTGGTCCTGGCGGAACCCAAACTGAGCAGGTTATTGGTGAGTAAGTGCCGCTTGATAGCACTGTCAACGACACCTTCCATCACTTTGCTGATGATTGAGAGTAGGCTGATGGGGCGGTAATTGGCCGGGTTGGATTTGTCCTGCTTTTTGTGGACAGAACATACTTGGGCAATTTTCCACATTGTCGGGTAGATGCCTGTGTTGTAGCTGTACTGGAACAGCTTGGCTAGAGACGCAGCTCGTTCTGGAGCCCAAGTCTTCAGCACTACGGCTGGGATGTTGTCGGGGCCCATAGCCTTTGCTGTATCCAGTGCACTCAGCCGTTTCTTGATATCACGTGGAGTGAATCGAATTGGCTGGAGACTGGCTTCTGTGATGGTGGGGATATCGGGAGGAGGCCGAGATGGATCATCCACTCTGCACTTCTGGCTGAAGATGGTTGCAAATGCTTCAGCCTTGTCTTTTGCACTCACGTGCTGGACTCTGCCATCATTGAGGATGGGGATGTTTACAGAGCCTCCTCCTCCCGTTAGTTGTTTAATTGTTCACCACCATTCACGACTGAATGTGGCAGGACTTCAGAGCTTTTGATCTGATCCGTTGGTTGTGGAATCGCTTAACTCTTTCTATAGCATGTTGCTTCCGCTGTTTAGCATGCATGTAGTACTGAGTTGTAGTTTCACCAGGTTGACACCTCATTTTTAGGTACGCCTGGTGCTGCTCCTGGCATGCTCTTCTACACTCCCCATTGAACTAGGGTTGATCCCCTGGCTTGTTGGTAATTCCTTTTCTGATGTGTGTTGTGGAGAAGTAAGTGGTGTTTGTTGAGGTGAAGAGGATGAAATGTTGGAATTGATATCTGGAAAAAGTGAATTGTAAGGTAAATATTCCAGTGGGATTTGATTGATAAAGCATGTGTAAAAAAGTTTTCAAAATATTTTGTAAAGGAATATCTTTAAAATTTATGAGTGCTGGCAAATGCTTGATATTAAAGGATAACTGAGGAATTGAAAGTGCTGAATACAAGGAAAGAACTGTTAGGAACATTTCAAATCATTACAATTAGTGTAACTGTGAAATTTTAGAGTTCTACTTGAAGTTGTTTGGACATTCAGTATGAACGGACACTTAAACGGTTTCAGTTGCTTGAACTTTTAAATGGTTACAACTTTAAATTTGTGTGTAAAGAACAACTGAAATAGTTACAAGTTCAACGTAGAAAGGAAGGAACAAAGAGTTATAGATGTAGTGGAGGTGATTCTGCAATGGAGTTTAGGGGGAAAAGGTAAAGGCAGAATAATCAGTCTATTGTGAACACATTGAATGATTATGTTACTTGAATTTTAAAATTTCAGTTTGAAGGTGTGTATTGAAATACAGCTGGAACATATTTAATTGTAAATTGATCTACATTTAATATGCAATGAACACATTGAATATACAACTGGGGCACATTTAATATATAATTGGAAAGCATTTAATATCTAGCTGGAATGTACTAAACATATAACCGGAAGCCATTTAATAATTGAATCACATTTAACATGCAAATGATGCACATTCATTTTACAAAAAGAATATACTTATGAAAAACTGGTACACATTTAATAACATGCGTTTAATATACAACTGGAACATGTTTTAATATACCACTTCCTTCAGAATGAAGGAACGTACTTAATATACAACTGGAAATTTCAGCATAGTATTTAATGCTGAAGCTGTTTTCTTCATGCACACTGGGGGATGGAGTGCGATCAGGTGGCAAAAAGGACACTGGGAGGCAGAGCAGGAACAGGTAGTGAGAAGGACACTAGGGCTAGGAGAAGAAGGAATGTGAGAAAAAAATAAAATTAATGCAAAGTAGGTTTAAAAAATGCAGCAAAATATGTGCAAAGCAGGGCAAAAAGAGTATTTTTAAAAAAGGACAGAAAATACCTGATCCAGAGCAGTAAGATGGTTTCCTTTTGCATTTTATGGAATTTATTCTCTGAAATTTGATTTGTCTGTGCCAAGCATGTGGTGGTATCCGTCGTGTAGTCAGCACAGATTAAGCACAGCACTCGCAGAACTCTGCAGTCATATGTTCAATTTTAGTATTACACGTACAAAAAATAAATAAGTATAGGTAAATTCTAGATAAATGCTGAAGAAAAGATAATTTCTTAGCAAAATCGGTGACCCAAATATTGATCATATTTTTTCTGCCTTGTTTCCCTGCAGTGTAATGTATTTGAAATTTGTAGCAAAAACTCACCTCTTCTTTACTGCTGGAAAAGACCGGAAGATTAAACAGTGGGATGCTGACAAGTTTG
The DNA here is from genome assembly GCF_035084215.1 of Heptranchias perlo. NCBI lineage: Eukaryota > Metazoa > Chordata > Chondrichthyes > Hexanchiformes > Hexanchidae > Heptranchias > Heptranchias perlo. Next base: position 48,847,335 of record NC_090335.1, read on the forward strand.
AGCACATTCAGACATTGGAAGTGAGTATGATTTCAGCTAAAAAACATCAGCCTTTGCAAATGATCAAGAGTGTGGTCTCAAGGTGGGAGTTATTAAGTTGTTTCTCTGCCTGAAGATGGTGGTGGTGCTCTTTGGAAACCCTTTTGTGTATATTGTTTGCTATAATAATTACAAAGAATAACATCACCATTTAAATAACTGTACAGCAAGAAAAGGAATTCTTGCTTTGAATTCACACTCTTGAAACTTGTTAGCAAGTAGCAAAAGGTTTAATAAGTTGGTGCTGCAGAGTAAAAGCTACAAAAGTCTACACATTTTTCTATAATCATTCATTTTCTATCATTGATCAAATTTCTGTTTTCTTGTTAAACTGGTTGCACCCATCAGATATGCAGTATTATTGTTCACTCTTTTGTTCAATGACATTGTGTCCTCGGAGTGTAAGAGATATATGTCACTAATGTAGTGGAAAGGCTGCAACAATGTCATCTGTTGCCACCTTTCAAAATTCTTGTAGTCCTTTAAACAAATATTCTATTTATACAGTAAGTATAACGTAAAATATTTGTAAACATTTTTAAAATTATCTTTTTGCTTTTAATGGGGTGCGGTTGGCACAACAGATCACCATTTCAGAGTGGGACGATACGGGTTTGTCAACAAGGATATTTGCCAATCTTGGCTTTATTGTCATGAACAGGTACTATGTGGAGGCCAGGCACTTCCCACAGGGATGGAGGGAAAATCAGAGGGACAACTACCTTGGGCCTCTTGCACTTCTAGCTGTTTGCAGATCAGCATCAGCACAGGCTTGGGAGATTGAAGAGAGGCAGATGGGAAAAGTTTTAAAATTTCAAAATTTGCAGGTCCAGTAAATGTAACCATTTGAAACATTCCTAAAAGTTCTTTCATCATATCCTGTTTAGCAAGTTCAATTCCTCATTCTTGTCATTGTAAATGTCAACCTTTTAATGGTTTAAACTTTGTTAATGAGCCATGCTTCATGCTTTTGAGAAGGTCTAAAACAGCACCATTATTGTAAATATAGATTGGTGTTTCCACATAACTTAATTTCTGTACTACAGCATACTGCCTGCCTCTTCAGATGTGTATACTGCTGATAATTGTATACAAATTGTGACTGCTTCCAGGTCCATTATAGATTTGTAAAGCCTGCCTGCACAGGTCTGGTTATTATGTGTTTGTTTGTTCTCCACACAGGGACATCATGGGGAGGTCTGGTGTCTGGCCATCAGCCCTAACGGAGATCACATAGTTTCTTCCTCTCATGATAAATCTCTACGGCTGTGGGAGCGAACAAGAGAGCCAATCATCCTGGAGGAAGAGCGAGAAATGGTAATGTGTCTTTAACAGTTGTTGGAGGGAGAAGCAAGCTATTGTAATTTAGTTAAAGTAGGCCTGTGAAGGAACAGAGTAATAGCAAAGCATGTTGGTGCATCATATTCTCAAGCTAGCAAATTCTTAAGGAAGATTGGGTGGTGTAGTGGAGAAACTATTGGCCATTCACCTCTGGAGCCTGGGTTTAAATACAGCCAAGCTGATGGGATGGAAGTATCCTCTGTCTGTTGGCTGTGGACCTGTGCTATTGAGGAACTGGATTGAGACTACTCAAATTCAGTTCACCCACGTTTCAATGCAGTTCCTCCTGGGAATGAGTTCATAGCATAAGTTCTGCCCCTAAGAGAGGGTACAGTGCTTATGGTGCTGGATTAGCAAACTAGAAATTGCAAGTTCAAATCCCACCACTGCAAGTTGTGAAATTGAATTCAATAAATCTGGTAATTTGTGGGCTGGCACCAAGAAACCATGAAAGCTGCCAGATTGTCGTAAAAACCCAACTGGTTCACTAATGTCCTTGAGGAAAGGGAAACTGCCACCCCTACCTGGTCTATGTGGTTGACTCAATGCCGTCAGGTGATGCCTAGTGATAGTACCTGCGGGGAGGACGAGCAGACTGACCACAGCACCGTGGTACAGGAAGCCGTTCAAGTGGGGGGAGTAAAAAGGAAGGTGGTTGTAGTAGGAGACAGTATAGTTAGGGGGATTGACACTGTTCTTTGCAGCCAGGATCATGAGTCCCGAAGGCTATGTTGCCTACCTGGTGCCAGGGTTAAGGACATCTCCTCCGGGCTGGAGAAGAACTTGGAGTGGGAGGGGGAGGATCCAGTTGTCGTGGTCCATGTAGGCACCAACAACATAGGTAGGACTAAGAAAAAGGTTTTGCTGAGAGAGTTTGAGCAGCTAGGGACTAAATTAAAAAGCAGAACCACAAAGGTAATAATCTCTGGATTATTACCTGAGCCACAAGCAAATTGGCATAGGGTCAATAGGATCAGGGAGATGAATGCCTGGCTCAATGATTGGTGTGGGAGAAGTGGGTTTTGATTCGTGGGACACTCGCACCAGTACTGGGGAAAGAGAGAGCTGTTCCATTGGGACGGACTACACCTGAACCATGCCGGGACTGGAGTTCCAGCGAATCAAATAACTAGGGTGGGCGATAGGGCTTTAAACTAAATAAGGTGGGGGGGTGGGGGGTCCCCGGTGGAGAGGGATCTAGAATGCTAAAGAGAAAAGACAAGGAAGCAGTGCAGGAAAGTGATTGGGGTAAGGATAACCAGATTGTGCCAGGAAGGGACAGAGCGTACAAACAAAAGACAACAAATAGGGTCCAGGTGAGAAAAAATGGTAACAAGACAAATAGGGTCATAGTACAAAAAAATGTTGAGGTGTCTAAAAATGTTAAAAAGGCAAATCTAAAGGCACTGTATCTGAATGCAGCATTCGTAATAAGTTAGATGAATTAGCAGCGCAAATAGATGTAAACGGATAGAACATAATAGCAATTACAGAGACATGGCTGCAGGGTGACCAAGGCCGGGAGCTGAATATCCAAGGGTATTCGATATTTAGGAAGGACAGGCAAAAAGGAAAAGGAGGTGGTGTGGCGTTGTTAGTAAAGGATGAAATCAGAGCAATATTGAGAAAGGATATTGGCTCAGAAAATCAAAATGTAGAATCAGTCTGGGTGGAGTTAAGAAGGACCAAGGGGCAGAAAACACTGGTGGGAGTTTTCTATAGGCCTCCAAACAGTAGTGGTAATGTAGGGGATGGGATCAAACTGGATATTAGAGATGCATGTAAGAAGGGTACTACAGTAATCATGGGTAACTTTAATCTGCATATAGACGGGCCAAACCAAATTAGCAATAATACTGTGGAGGATGAATTCCTGGAGTGTGTATGAGATGGTTTTTTAGACCAGTACGTTGAGGAGCCAAGCAGGGAACAGGCTATCCTAGATTGGGTATTGTGCAATGAGAAAGGATTAATTAATAATCTTGTTGTGCGGGGTCCTTTAGGGAAGAGTGACCATAACATGATAGAATTCTTCATTAAGATGGAAAGTGAAGCAGTCCAATCCAAAACTAGGGTCCTAAATCTAAACAAAGGAAACTACGGAGGTATGAGGAGTGAGTTGGCTATGATAGATTGGGAAGCTTCATTAAAAGGCATGACGATAGATAGGCAATGGCTAACATTTAAGGAACGAATGCAAGAATTGCAACAATTAGACATTCCTTTCTGGCGCAAAAACACAAAAGGAAAAGCGGCCCAACCATGGCTAACAAAAGAAATTAAGGATAGTATTAGATCCAAAGAGGAGTCATATAAAGTTGCCAGAAAAAGTAGCAAGCCTGAGGATTGGGAGCAGTTTAGAATTCAGCAAAAAAGGACCAAGCGATTGATTAAGAGGGGAAAAATAGAGTATGAGAGTAAACTTGCAAGGAACATAAAAGTGGACTGTAAAAGCTTTTACAAGTGTGTAAAAAGAAAAAGATTAGTGAAGACAAATGTTTGGTCCCTTACAGTCAGAAACAGGAGAATTTATAATAGGGAACAGGGAAATGGCAGAGCAATTAAACAAATACTTTGGTTCTTTCTTCACGGAAGAGGACACAAATAACTTCCCAGAAATGCTAGGGAATCAAGGGACTAGTAAGAAGGAGGAATTAAAGGAAATTAGTATTTGTAAAAAAATAGTGCTGGAGAAAATAATGGGACTGAAAGCCGATAAATCCCCAGGGCCTAATAATCTGCATCCCAGAGTACTAAAAGAGGTAGCCATGGAAATAGTGGATGCATTAGTTGTCCTCTTCCAAAATTCTGTAGATTATGGAACAGTTCCTGCAGATTGGAGGATGGCAAATGTAACCCCACTATTTAAAAAATGAAGGAGAGAAAACAGGGAACTACAGACCGGTTAGCCTAACATCAGTAGTAGGGAAAATGCTAGAGTTTATTATAAAGGATGTGATAACAGGACATTTAGAAAATATCAACGGGATTAGACAAAGTCAACATGGATTTATGAAGGGGAAATCATGTTTGACAAACCTATTGGAGTTTTTTGAGGATGTAACTGGTAGAATAGATGAGGGAGAAGCAGTAGATGTGGTTTATTTGGATTTTCAGAAGGCCTTTAATAAAGTCCCACATAAGAGGTTAATGTGCAAAATTAAAGCACATGGGATTGGGGGTAATATACTGGCATGGATTGAAAATTGGTTAACAGACAGGAAACAGAGATTAGGAATAAATGGGTCTTTTTCGGGGTGGCAGGCAGTGACTAGTGGGGTACCGCAGGGATCAGTGCTTAGGCCCCAGCTATTCACAATATATATCAATGATTTGGATGAGGGAACCAAATGTAATATTTCCAAGTTTGCTGACGACACAAAACTAGGTGAGATCGTGAGTTGTGAGGAGGATGCAAAGAGGCTTCAAGGCGATTTAGACAAGAGTGAGTGGGCAAATACATGGCAGATGCAGTATAATGTGGATAAATGTGAAGTTATCCACTTCGGAAGGAAAAACAGAAAGGCAGAGTATTATTTAAATGGTGATAGATTGGGGAATGTTGATGTACAAAGGGATCTGGGTGTCCTTGTACACCAGTCACTGAAAGCAAATATGCAGATGCAGCAAGCAGTTAGGAAGGCAAATGGTATGTTGGCCTTCATTGCAAGAGGATTTGAGTACAGGAGCAAGGATGTATTACTGCAGTTATACAGGGCCTTGGTGAGACCACACCTGGAGTATTGTGTGCAGTTTTGTTCTCCTTACCTAAGAAAGGATATACTTGCCATTAGAGGGAGTGCAGGGAAGGTTCACCAGACTGATTCCTGGGATGGCAGGACTGTCATATGAGGAGAGATTGGGTCGACTCGGCCTGTATTCACTCGAGTTTAGAAGAATGAGAGGGGATCTCATTGAAATATGTAAAATTCCGACAGGGCTAAACAAACTGGATGCAGGGAGGATGTTTCCCCTGTCTGGGGGGGTCCAGAACGAGGGGTCACAGTCTCAGGATACGGAGTAGGACATTTAGGACTGCAATGAGGAGAAATTTCTTCAGTCAGAGGGTGGTGAACCTGTGGAATTCTCTACCACAGAAGGCTGTGGAGGCCAAGTCACTGAATATATTTAAGATGGAGCTAGATAGATTTCTGGACACAAAATGCATGGGGAGAGAGCGGGAATATGGTATCGAGATAGAGGATCAGCCGTGATCATATTGAATGGTGGAGCAAGCCTGAAGGGCCGAATGGCCTACTCCTGCTCCTATTCTCTATGTTTCTATGTTTACCTGAGGTAATGGTAGAAAGACCCTGAAGTCTCCTGATGGAGGGAGCGGTCCCCCCCACCATCCCAGCTGAAGGCCTTGTTCATGAAAATTTCTGTACCTTTAAGTGGCTTTTGACCACTTGCCTAGGTCAAGGAGCAGGAAACTGAGCTGGAACGCTAGCAGGATTGGCGTATTGGCAGAAGTCCCACCTAGCCCTGCAGAAGTGGGAAGAGCAAAATCCGGCCCTAAGTGTACTGCGATAACTATTCTAAAATTTGAGGCAGGCCCTTCAAGATTTCCCTGTTAGCTATAGGAAGAATGGAGCTGCTAGTTATGTATTTAAGAACATGTCATTTGGTTTATAATTTTTGCATTGTGCGAATTAACTATTGATAAACTCTTTTCCCACAGCAAAGGGAAGCGGAATTCGAAGAGAGTGTGGCAAAAGGAGATGAACCAGTGGTGAGTGTCTCACTAATGGACCAGCCTTGTAATGTGCCTTTTATAATGTTCCATTGGAAATCACAGCCAGTTACATGGTCAGAATTGAGGACAGTCCCGTGAGCTTCTCTGATCTATAATATATTAAAAATCTTCTCTCTCTGTATCCTGGTTCAGTTATCCCCCACTCAAGTGAAGTTGGGTTACAGAAGATTACGTGCAACACCATGCGAGATTGACCAGTACTTCATAATTCTTTTGAGCAGTTTCTAAAAGTATGTCTTATTATGAAGTATCTGTTCTTTTGATATTCCTTTGGAAGTCTTGCTTACAACCTTGAACATAATGATATTAACACAGGTGGCCTTTGATGGATGTCCATGCTTCTTACTGGATTTGACCCTCGGAAGTGGCTGCCCTACAGTTTACAGAACTTCCTGACAGTTTCAGCTGTTGAATGCCAGTGGGAGATTTTTATATTACTCCCCTGTAACCCTATGTATAATAAGTAGGATTGCAGAATTAGATATAAGGGCGTCTATGAAAATAGTTTCTCTCGCTGGAGGATTCATGCCATTTCAGCATTTTTCCTGTCCGTTATCTATTTACCTGACTGTGACCCCTGGATAGTTATTATAGGGCCTGTCAGTCTACTGTTTATGAAGCAACAATACAACATTTCCTTTCACATTACAGGTTCCTGGAGAGAAAGAAGGGGAAGCAGGCTTAGCTGGGAAGAAGACTATAGAAACTGTTAAAGCTGTAAGTGTATAGAATCCAATAATATATTACAAAATTAACAGAATATTCTTGCACTTTTAAAAATGAGCACTGTGGGCCCCACCGTACTCACTTGTTGAATGTTCTTGGCAGGCTGAGCGTATCATGGAAGCAATTGAACTGTACAGGGAAGAGACCAAGAAACTGGAAGAACACAGAGAAGCTTGTAAACTTGCAGGCAAAGAGGTTGGGCCTTTTCATATTGTGATTACATAGTCACTTATTCATTTGTTCATATTTGTTGTATCGTCATCTCGAACAACCATTTGTCAAAGCAATGTAATGTGAATGCCAACTAGCACAGTGAATAGCAGTACTGGAATATACTTGTTTATCCAATCAATGTTTTCCCTAACAACTTGGCCTAACAGCTGACTTGTGAATATGTAATCAAGTGATTGGATATACAAATCTAAACTATCAAATCAACCAGTCAGAACCAATCTGTGATTGGATAGCTTAAGTCTAACCAGACGTTCCCCCTGTTGCTGGGTAAAGGTGTTATAGGGTTAAGCAGATCTTCCAACTCATCCTTAATTTTGAACAATAATTGGCATTTTTACACTTGTCTCATTACTTTAGTTTTGGGAAATGAAGTGGAACAAATAACTGAAGTGAGAGTAGGAGGACTGTTAGGAAATAGCGACCAGAACATTGTTACGTTCAATGTAAGAATTAGAAAAGGATAATGAAAAGTCAAAGATAAGAATACTGGACTGGAAAAAGGCAACATTCAATGAGATAAAAGGAGAGCTGGCCCACATTAACTGGGCAGAAACGTTAGCAAACAGATCGACAGTGGGAAATATGAGATGGTAGAGTACAAAATAAATATATTTTCTTAACTTTTGTGTGGATCTCTGCAATGTCTTTTCACTCTCTTAACAGTTTGTACATTTTTTGTTCTCTTAGTTTCTTTCCGTCAACTCACTGATGATCTTTTATATCATCTAACAGTTTTCTATCAAGGAGGTCATTCAGCCCATTAACTTCTTCTCTGTGATTGGTCTATCTGTTGTTTCTTCATCTCCCCCCTTTTCTCCCTCTTTTTGTTCCAACCTCACTGAAATACTTGTTTTTCTTACAGTTTTCAGTTCTGATGAAGGGTCCACACCCAAAATGTTTACTTGTTTTTTCCCTCTTTACAGATTTTGATTGACCTCCTGGTTTTACTTCCAGCATTTGCTGCTTTTATTTCAGATTGCCAGCATTTGTGTTTTTTTCCTCGTGATGGGCCGAATGGCCTCTTTCCGTGCTGCAACCTTTCTATGTGAATCATTGGATGTTTTTGTACATCTGGTGGTGTAAAAGTGATAGTGTCTTCATTTTCAAGAAATGGATTATATAGTTACAGGTTTTTCCTAGAGTAGCGTTGGGTGAAACTTGTTATTGGAAAAATAAATATAATTTACATACAAGACAAAATATATGATGACTTGCTCAAATCAGAGATAGGGAATAAAAGAAAACAAAGTACTGCAGATGCTGGAAATCTGAAACAAAAACAGAAACTGCTGGAAACACTCAGCAGGTCAGGCAGTATCTGCAAAGAAGGGAAAAAAGTTAACGTTTCAGGTATAACCCTTCGTCAGAACTTTGTCAGAGACGGGTAATGATCTCTTATTGCATTATGTTACTGAAAAATGTAATATCCGCAGCTCAGCAGCCTTACAGGTCTCACCCTGGCATAAGATCAGCTTGTTAGTGTTGGCTATGTTTGTGGTATGTGGAAGGTTACTTATACGATCTTTATTCTTCCCAGCTGCCACCACCTACTAACCCTATACTGGCCGCATATGGAAACATCTCTGTAAGTAGTTCTAATTCTTCCTGGTTGTTTAGCATTTTTGCTTCAGTTTGTAAAAGCTTTGCTATTTAACAGCCTGTATCATAGATTTGAGTTATTTTGTGGACTTAATGCTCATGTAAGATCACAATATAGTCAATAGAAGGCTTTCTGATTTTGAGACAGACAGCACCTCCGGCAGGGCAGGGTATCTCCTGACCCCAGTCGACTTTCTCTCCCAAAAACCTTTGCATACCGGAGACCTTATAAGCGAGGTTGTAGTATGTGTTGAGTTACCAATCTGGGCTTTTTGGCCCCTGACTTTCTGCCATATCTGGGACGAACAGGGATGGAAATGCGCTCAAGGATGCACTCCACCATGTCCCTGTCTGCTCCTTTTTCAGAAAGCAGGGGTATGCTGCAGTAGGAGGAAGAAGCAGTGCTGCCTGAAGACATTTTCCCCCCCAAATGTTTCCTGATACTGCTGGGGCCTGTGCATGGTTGTGCTCTGAGGCCCCTTGCTAATTATTCTCAGAGGCCCCCACTGTGACCATTGAATGTTGGATGCTGGGGTCTAACAGGCAGCCCCTATGTCCAGCATTCGAACTGGGCAAGTGACAGAAATGACAACCGAGGCTACGTTTCCTGCATTGGCAAGTCGTTTGCATGGCTATGTGTGGGCATGCACATTTTGTACCACTGGGCCCACCCTCTGGAAAAGTGGGGGGGAGATGGGGTCATAGTGGAGCACGCCCTGGAGCCCGTTACCAGCCCATTACCAGCCCGTCCCAGCCCAGATCTGTTGTAATCTGGCGGATGGGGCTGGAAAGCCTAGATTAATAACTCAACACTCCTGGCATCGACTGCGATCTCTGTTAACAGATATGTTGCTTGTGAATGCCTTACAGTTAGCATTTTGTTTTGTTACTTTTTAAAAAATATTTATTATTACATTTATTTTTTATGTCTTTGGAGGAGTATTACATCAAGGTACTGCTACAACTTGTTAAAGTGTACTCCATACATAGCTCCAGTTACCCTATCTGTTAGTAAAGGACACTTCCTTTTATTTGCATATTTGGAAGCAGTGATACTTTACTATAATAATTTGTTTCAAGATTGTCGTAGTTATTAAGGCCTGAAAGGATATTGATAGTTCCAAACTATTTTGTTGTTTATGTTGCCTCTGAGAATGGGAAAAGTAATTTTAAAGCAGATTTAACTATTCATGAAAGGAAAAGGACAATTGAATTACCAAATGCTTGAAGCAGGTAGAATTCAGCTGCTGTTATATTTAATAATTTTATGTGTTGGCTGGTTTTGGTATTTAAGTAATTTATGACTTTTTTTCTCAGCCATCCCGCTATGTCTTGGATGTTATTCGAAAAATCAAATCAAGGTGAGTAACAATTTAATCTAAATATTCACATCAAACTCGTAGCAAATTAAACCTACAAACTTCTGAATCAGATGCCCTCTTGCCAGAAGGTTGTGAGTTCATATCCCACTCCAGAGCCTTGAGCACATAATTTAGGCTGACACTTCAAGGCAGTACTGAGGGAGTGCTGCATTGTGAGAGGTGCTGTCTTTTGGATGAGATATTGCTCTGAAGGCATATTTGCCCTCTTGAGGAACATAAAAGATCCTATGGCACTTTTCGAAGAAGAGCAGGGGAGTTTTCCCAGTGTCCTGGCCAATATTTATCCTTCAACCAACATCACAAAAAACAGATTAACTGGTCATTTGTCTCATTGGCTGTGAAGTGCTTTGTTCATGAAAGGCCCTATATAATTGCAAGTTCATTCTTTAATTTGGCCCAATTACTGTACAGCCATTACTGTCACTGTTTCCATAACCCAAAACTGCAGGATACTTAATGTCCATTGAGTTATTTCTGCTTCTTGTCTCCAAATCCAGTACAGGTGTGGTTGTGTTCCAGTTTGTACCACAAAAGTAGATTTTATAGTTGATCCAGTTCTGTTGTCCTGTGAAAAGTTTGTACTGCATGCAATTGTTGCAATATACTTTCCTTTTTTCGATGGTGATAGGGGACAACAAATTAGCAGGTGTGCTGTCTTTGTTTTCCCTGTTCATGACCAGCCAAATCCAGAGCCCTTCTAGTCCCAAATGCAACAATGGCGGGAGACACCTCGACTCCACTCCCTATAGCCCCAGATGGTTCTGTGTCTCTGTTGGATTAGCAACAGAATTAAACTACTACCATAGAGTGAATTATTATAGACTGTTGCACTTGTAAAGCTGCTATTTGACTGGGAGATTTGTTGGTTTATTTTATTGAACATTTAGAGTTAACCCATATATGATAAATATAGTCCACTTTAGTCTTTTTCTTAATCCCAGAGAATTATTATACATTATTTACTTAATCATTCTGGTATCAATGCAATAAAGTTGTTTGTAAATATTAACCAGTGGTTTGAACTGGTGGAGGCTAGATAGTCATAAAATTAAGGGAAATATAGGAAATGAATTTTGAATTGTGCAGACGTGCAATTTGAAGAGTGTGCATTTTTTGATCATTTGTTTGTCTTGGATCTTTTCTAGTGAGATGGAGGAATCCCTGCTTGTCCTACCATTTTCCTACGCTCCTGACCTGCTCACTCTATTTGATGAGTACATCCAACTTTCTCTAGAGGTTGAACTCATTTGCCGCTGCCTTTTCTTCCTGCTCAGGTAAGTATTCAGACAAAAACATTTTGATCTCCTTTCTTCCTCCCCACCCCTCCGCCCCCACCCCCCACCCCCGCCGCTCCCCCACAAAAAAAATAACCACCTTACTCCTTTAGGTTCTTTTAGGAGGAAAAGGGGGAATGGATTGGCTTAAATAGCATTTCTTGTTGAATTGTCTTTCAGTGAGGAGTCATTGCTGGTGCAAGCAATTTTCTTCTCCCAGAGACAGAGTTTACAAACCGTTCTTTCCAATCCTTAATCTATGGTCTGGCCAACAGATGGAAAAACACATCCAGCATGGGCATACGAGTTCAAATAAAAGGTGGAGAACACTATCCTTTTATTTCTGGAACTAGATTTCAATTTAGCAGAGATGGCTGAGTTGAAAAGATCTCTGTTGTCTATAATGTTTGTAAATGAGATAAATATACATAGTCTCAACCGTAGCTCATAGTGAATGCGAATCCTGCCCATAACTTTTCAGTGATTGACAGTCTTGGTCAGAGAGAGCAGCAAAGATAGGAAATGTACACTGTCGAAAAATTGACACTAGCCAGTAGAGATACTTTTTTGAGGTTGGGTTTAAGGCACCGTTAGGCTAAAGTAACTTTATTCTTCTGCAATTGTGTCGACAGTTCCCCACAGGATATTCATAATCTCAGCCACGCCATCAAGGAGAAGTAGAGAGTGGAGGCTATCTACGTCCCTACCGCGAAGGAGGGAAACAAAATCAGAATGAATCACCCTGGGGCACTCCTATCATTGGCAGGTACCTGGAAGCAGGTTGGCTGTCCTTTTGGTGCAAAATTTTAAAACAGGGTGTAAAAATAAAACTGGACATGAACAGTACACAACTTAATGAACTGGTTGTATCATTCTACTATTTTGTTCACCAGGATTCATTTTGGACAGATCACAAGTAATCAGATGCTCCTTACAGTTATTGACAGTTTGAGGAAAAACACAATAGGAAAGATCAATGAAATGAAGGTATGGTTGCTGTTTTCCCATTGCTAACCAATAGCTAATGAGCATAAACAAAGCATATTCCAAGGTAAATGAGTAGCAACAAACCTGCTGAAAAGAAGCCCCTAAAAAAAGACTAACAAGTTTTACAATGAGCGTACTACTTTCATGCAGGAACAAAATTATAATGGGATGTTTACATATACCTTTTTTATCAGGCTGTCTTTGAGAGCCATGCGAAAAGCACATTATAAAGCAATCATTATTACGGAGGTGTTTTCAATAACATTTTCTATTCATGAGGAATTATAAACAATCTGTACCATGTTGGAGAATGTCATAAGGATGTTACATCGTGCTCCTGGAAGGATTTGTTTCACCTAGTGATTATGCTAAGTTTGAAAGTGTTACAAATAAATAATCTTAATAAATTTTTAACAAAATTGTTTAAATCTTTTAACCAAGTATTTATCAAAAAAAAAGTTGAGAAAAGCGTGGCAATGTTGTGAACAATGTTTTAAAAAATCCTGATTAAGTATTATTGTTACATTTTGGAATGGGAAAGGGGCATCTTAGAATCATAGAATGGTAACTGCACAGAAGGAGGCCAATCGCCCATCGAGCCCATGCCGGCTCTTTGTAAGAGCAGTCCAGTTAGTCCCATTCCTCCGCTTTTTCCCCGTAGCCCTCAATTTTTTTCCCTTCAAGTATTTTTCAAGTATTTATCCAATTCCTTTTTGAAAGCCACGATTGAATCTACTTCCACCACCCTTTCAGGCAGCGCATTCCAGATCAAAACTACTCGCTGCGTAAAAAATTTTTTCCTCACGTCACATTAGGTTCTTTTGCCAATCACCTTAAATTTGGGTCCTCTGGTTCTCAACCCTTCCACCAATTGGAATAGTTTCTCTTCATTTACTCTATCTAAACCCTTCATGATTTTGAACACTTCTATCAAATCTCCTCTCAACCTTCTCTGCTCTAAGGAGAACAACCCCAGCTTCTCCAGTCTATCCACATAACTCAAGGCCCTCATCCCTGGAACCATTCTAGTAAATCCTTTCTGCACCCCCTCCAAGGCCTTCACATCTTTCCAAAAGTGCGGTGCCCAGAATTACATAGAAAAATAGAAAATAGGAGCATGAGTAGGCCATTCAGCCCTTCGAGACTGCTCCGCCATTCAATATGATCATGGCTGATCCTCTACCTCAATACCATACTCCAGCTCTCTCCCCATACCCCTTGATGCCTTTTGTGTCTAGAAATCTATCTAGCTCCTTCTTAAATATATTCAGTGACTTGGCCTCCACATCTTCTGTGGAAGAGAATTCCACAGGTTCACCAGCCTCTGAGTGAAGAAATTTCTCCTCATCTCAGTCCTAAATGTCCTATCCCATATCCTGAGACTGTGACCCCTCGTTCTGGACCCCCCACAGCCAGGAGAAACATCCTCCCTGCATCCAGTCTGTCTAGCCCTGTCAGAATTTTATATGTCTCCATGCGATCCCCTCTCATTCTTCTAAACTCGAGTGAATACAGGCCGAGTCAACCCAATCTCTCCTCATATGACAGTCCTGCCATCCCAGGGATCAGTCTGGTGAACCTTCGCTGCACTGCCTCGATAGCAAGTATATCCTTTCTTAGGTAAGGAGACCAAAACTGCACACAATACTCCAGATGTGATCTCACCAAGGCACCATATAACAGCAGTAAGACATCCTTGCTTCTATACTCAAATCCTCTTGCAATGAAGACCAACATACCATTTGCCTTCCTAACTGCTTGCTGCACCTGCATGTTTGTTTTCAGTGACTGTTGTACAAGGACACTCGGGTCCCTTTGTACATCAACATTTCCCAATCTGTCACCTTTTAAATAATACTCTGCCTTTCTGTTTTTCCTTCCAAAGTGGATAACTTCACATTTATCCACATTATACTGCATTTGCCATATATTGGCCCACTCACTCAACATGTCTAAATCACCTTGAAGCCTCTTTGCATCCTCCTCACAACTCACGATCCCACCTAGTTTTCTGTCGTCAGCAAACTTGGAAATATTACATTTGATTCCCTCATCCAAATCATTGATATATATTGTGAATAGCTGGGGCTCAAGCACTGATCCCTGCGGTACCCCACTAGTCACTGCCTGCCACCCTGAAAAAGACCCATTTATTCCTAATCTCTGTTTCCTGTCTGTTAACCAATTTTCAATCCATGCCAGTATATTACCCCCAATCCCATGTGCTTTAATTTTGCACACTAACCTCTTATTTGCACACTAACCTTTATTAAAGGCCTTCTGAAAATCCAAATAAACCACATCCACTGCTTCTCCCTTATCTATTCTACCAGTTACGTCCTCAAAAAACTCCAGTAGGTTTGTCAAACATGATTTCCCTTTCATAAATCCATGTTGACTTTGTCTAATCCCATTGATATTTTCTAAATGTCCTGTTATCACATCCTTTATAATAGACTCTAGCATTTCCCTACTACTGATGTTAGGCTAACTGGTCTGTAGTTCCCTGTTTTCTCCCTCCTTTTTTAAATAGTGGGGTTACATTTGCCACCCTCCAATCTGCAGGAACTGTTCCATAATCTATAGAATTTTGGAAGATGACAGCTAATGCATCCACTATTTCCATGGCTACCTCTTTTAGTACTTTGGGATGCAGATTATCAGGCCCTGGGGATTTATCGGCTTTCAGCCCCATTAATTTCTCCAGCACTACTTTTTTTACTAATACTAATTTCCTTTAATTGCTCCTTCTCACTAGTCCCTTGATTCCGTAGCATTTCTGGGAAGTTATTTGTGTCCTCTTCCATGAAGACAGAACCAAAGTATTTGTTTAATTGCTCAGCCATTTCCCTGATCCCCATTTTAAATTCTCCCGTTTCTGACTGTAAGGGATCTACATTTGTCTTCACTAACCTTTTTCTTTTTACATACTTGTAGAAGCTTTTACAGTCCACTTTATGTTCCTTGCAAGTTTACTCTCGCACTCTATTTTTCCCCTCTTAATCAATCTCTTGGTACTTTTTTGCTGAATTCTAAACTGCCCCCAATCCTCAGGCTTGCTACTTTTTCTGGCAACTTTATATGACTCCTCTTTGGATCTAATACTATCCTTAATTTCTTTTGTTAGCTATGGTTGGGCTGCATTTCCTTTTGTGTTTTTGCGCCAGAAAGGAATGTATAATAATTGCAATTCATTCATTCGTTCCTTAAATGTTTGCTATTGCCTATCCACCGTCATGCCTTTTCAATGAAGCTTCCCAATCTATCATAGCCAACTCACTCCTCACACCTCTGTAGTTTCCTTTGTTTAGATTTAGGACCCTATTTTCGGATTGGACTACTTCACTTTTTCCATCTTAATGAAGAATTCTATCATGTTATGGTCACTCTTCCCTAAAGGACCCCGCACAACAAGATTATTAATTAATCCCCTTCTCATTGCACAATACCCATTCTAGGATAGCCTGCTCCCTGCTTGGCTCCTCAATGTACTGGCCTAAAAAAACCATCTCGTACACACTCCAGGAATTCATCCTCCACAGTATTATTGCTAATTTAGTTTGGCCAGTCTGTATGCAGATTAAAGTCACCCATGATTACTGTAATATCCTTGTTACATGCATCTCTAATTTCCTGTTTGATCCCATCCCCTACATTACCACTACTGTTTGGAGGCCTATAGAAAACTCCCACCAGTGTTTTCTGCCCCTTGGTGCTTCTTAACTCTACCTAGACTGATTCTACATCTTGATTTTCTGAGCCAATATCCTTTCTCAATATTGCACTGATTTCATCCTTTACTAACAACGCCACCCCACCTCCTTTTCCTTTTTGCCTGTCCTTCCTAAATATTGAATACCCTTGGATATTCAGCTCCCAGCCTTGGTCACCCTGCAGCCATGTCTCTGTAATTGCTATTATATTATATCCGTTTACATCTATTTGTGCTGTTAATTCATCTACCTTATTACGAATGCTTCGTGCATTCAGATACAGTGCCTTTAGATTTGTCTTTTTAACATTTTTAGACATCTTAACATGAATTGGACGTAATACTCCAACTGTGGCGGAAGCAGTATTTTATAAAGGTTCATCATAACCGCCTTGCTTTTATACTCTATGCCTCTATTTATAAAGCCCAGGATCCCGTATGCTTTTTTAACCACTTTCTCAGTCTGTCCTGCCGCCTTCAAAGATTTGTGCACATATACCCCAGGTGTTTCTGTTCCTGCACCCCATTTAGAATTGTACCATTTAGTTAATGTTGCTTCTCCTCATTCTTCCTGCCAGTTTATCACTTTGCACTTCATACTAGCCTAGTGTTTTGTGCACATTTTTATGAATCGTAACTTACTCAATATTGTTATAGTCAAGTTAGAGAGGAAACAAAAAGTTCATGTCAAGACTTTCTGAGGCATTTACTGCCGAAAGAGTTTGCTCAGTAGAGCATATGTTGGCAAAACCTAAGTATTATTTAAAATCGAGTAAGGCAACAAATAAGGAAGAGGAAGCAAAATGCAAAAAATAAATGTATTACAGGCAACAGATCAAGCAGCTGCAGGAAGATATCAGACACTCAGGTTAGACCACCCAGGACTGACCAATGGAGCAAGTTCCAGAAAACAGTGTGAATAATTGGGTCAATAATCAGTAAATTATGTATAGTTTCTAAAAAAAAAAAAATATTTGATTACAAAGCTATAGTTTTCTCTCCCTTTCATGTATGTACGTGCTTAGAAAAAAGTGACTCTACCTTTGTAGAGGGGTATTCTAAAACTAATCATTTACTTATGGCGTAAGGGTAATTAGTACACCTGCAGTTTGTTACATCGCACCATGTGGGTTACAGGTTCAATCACACATGTAATACTGCACTGAGCCTGTCGCATATATCGTGTGTTTAGAGCATACTGTTGGGCTGCAAAGCGTCATGGGCACTGAAAATTCATCACTAGTGCCACTTGTTAAGCAGATTGAAAATGACAGGGATATTTAATGAATATATTTGAAATATCCACTTCACTGTTTTTCGTTTCTATTTCTGTTCTGTGACAGGATGTGATTGGTTTCAATATGGCTGGACTACAGTTTTTACAACGGGAGATAGAAGCTAAAGAAGATGTGACTTTTTTTGCTGATGCAACTGAAAGATTCAAAGAGAAGAAAAGGAAAAGAAAGATGAGAGATAGAGCTGTTCTGATGGTTGTCTAGGCCATCAAATTTCATTTAATGTTGTACCATATAATGTCACAATAGGCCAATGAAAGCTGGCACAGCAAAATTAAGAGACATGCATATCTGATCCAAGCATATCAAGAGAAGGTGTCTTCCCATTCCACGCTATTCATTCAAGTTGATACCACACGTATTATAACTGTGAGCCTTCTTGGCAATTAATTATGCATTTATTTGGATTCTGTTATAGTACAAAACATCTGCTAAGCAGCTCATGTGCAAATTTGCTTTAATAAAATCTTAGTTTTTAAAAATGTGTGGCTTCTGTGAAATACAACAGTCTGTCACAAGTTATCTGTTTTGTATGTTCTACGTGAGGCATTTTTGAGGCAGTTACCAGGAATGACTGCTACTGGAAGAGGTTAGATATGACTCCGATCCCTTTTTGGCTGTATCAGTCCTTGATAAATTAAAGACCATGAGTTCATATCGCACCATGGTAGTTTAAGAATTTGAATTCAGTTTTTTTTTAAATCTGGAAATTAAAAAAAAACTGGCATCAGTAAAAGTGACCATGAAGCTATCAGATTGTCCTAAAAACCCAACTAGTTCATTAATGCCCTTTAGGGAAGAAACCCTGTCTTCCTTACTCGGTCTGGCCTATATGTGATTCCAGTCCCAGACCAACGTGGTTGACTCTTAACTGCCCTCTGAAATGGCCTAGCTAGTTGTAAATGCCCGCCTTGTCAGCAACACCTACACCCTAAGAAGGAATTAAGAGAAAAATACTATTTGCTTATTTAGTTTGGTCAACTTTCCAACAATTTATAACTACATATAAACCACCATTTTGGGTGGAAAGTGGCAACTGACCGGGGATGGCAGTGAAGATCGGGTGGACTGGAGGCAGCCTGCCAACACCATGAGAAGGCTGTCAGCAGCAAGGTAAGTCTGGGAGAAGGGGTGTTGCGAGGGTCTCGAGAATGGAGAGCCGGGGGAGCCTAGGCCAGCAGACGCCCGGACTCTCCTTATGGGGCCCAGAGGAGCACTCCTGCACCTTCTGATCCCACTGTTTTTGAACTTGCCATAGAGGGCTTTGGTGGCTTCTCGACAGCTTTACATGGCTTTGATTTGCATTTATTAACGAGGCTCCCGCCAGAGTCCAACGGGAGCCTCATCTGCCACCAAAACCAGTGACGATAAAATGGGGAGTCATGGAAATAGAGCAGGAAATGGAACCGCTCCATTTTAATTGCTCTCCTGGTTACCTGCCGATCGGGAAGAGAAAAAATTGCACCTCAAGTATCAGCAGGCTGTTTTATCATCATGGGCATCACTCCCAAGCCTCATCCTTTCCTCATGCTCACACTTCCCCGCAGAGGTCACTGGATCGTGATCAAGAACAGGAAAGGGTTGCTGTTTAATAGGCAATAATATATAATGTACCACTGAGGCTATTTATAAATAGCTCAGATTTTGTTTGATTTCAGGAGAAAATAGACCTCTGCTTTGTTAATATAAACAATGAGCATTGTGCTTGTATTTTTAATTGTTCAGTGGATTCCTTGTAAATTTTCTCTTTAACATGTACAGGAACACAGGGTCAATTTAGTGACATCGAAGGGCAGCTCCTGTGTATCATAGCACAAATATCTTCTACTGTACTGCACTTGACTGTAATGGGTCTGACACTAGAGGGTGCTCTTGTTTTAATGATGATGTTGAGGGATACTAGAGGTATCTTTACTCTGCATCTAGCAGTACAATACATAACCTGGGGACTGAATGATGGCCGGAAGAGATACAAGGCTGCAACTAGGATTTAGAAGGTGTGGCCACTTAAAAGTGTGTGGAATTTGAGGACAAAATTGAGCCTTTCTAAAGGCTGAGCATAGTTCTTAAATAGTTGTCAGGATGCCCAAAAGTTGTATGGAGGAGGAAACAGAAAGTAGCAGGCGAAACCCAAGTGTAGGCAAAGCAAACTTGGAAGCAGAAGCCTGAGCATTTGGCAGAGCGGTTTATGTGTCAGCCTTGGCTTAGTAATAGGACTCTCGCCTCTGAGTTAGAAGGTTGTTGATTCAAGTCCCACTCCAAAGACAAACACATAATCTAGGCTGGCAATTAAATGCAGTACTGAGGGAGTGCTGCACTGTCGAAGGTGCCATTTTTCAGATGAGACGTAAAACCAAGGCCCCATTTGCCCCCTCAGGTGGACATAAAAGATCCCATGGAACTATGCAAAGAAGAGCAGGCCAACATTTATCCCTTAACCAACACCTAAAACATTTATTTCATTGCTGTTTGTGGCACCTTGTGCGCAAATTGGCTACATTACAACAGTGACTACACTTCAAAAGTACTTCATGACAGAATGATTCGACTTGACTCCAGTTGGATATGGTGATAGTTTATTAACTTCACATGAGGATCAACACATGCAAGTGTCTAAACAGTAGTTAACAATACAGAACAAGAATTATATTACCAGTTCCGTTCTGGTTAGAAGGTGTGTCCGCTTCTTGCTCCTCTCGCTTCTGCTTTCTTTCTCCTCTACCCTGAGTCTGAGTAGGGGCTGGCGACTTAGAGCCAGACTTAACCCTTAACCCCCCTTCTCACTGCAGCAAATTTAAGCCACTTATAGATGGTTCCCTTATCAGCATTTTTAGGGGCCATCAATTGTTCTTCCTTGATTTTTGAATGTAGTTGCTTAGCGACATGTTCAGACGTACAGGCCCATCCTTTGTTGGCATGTTTGTGGGTTTTAACCACCAGTATTACTGCACTAAGGCTGGTTCCTGTTATTTTGAACCCGTAACCCTGTTAAGTCTAACCCTTTGAATTCCTCATACATTTGTGTGAAAACTATATTTCCTTACAGTCCCCGCCTTGAGGCCGAGAGATTCCAGCTCTCGAGTTCTCACACCAATCCTATTTTCCTCTGAGCAAAGCTGTGGTTTCTAAGGTCAGCTGTCTACAGTTGACTTTTATCTGGGTCTGCTCCACACATATTAGTAGTATGATTAAAATGATTATCATGATCCCCTGGACAAGCACAAAGCCATATGAGAGTAATTTTACCCATGGATTCTGCCTGTCATTATATGCTGTTTCCCATTATTCATGATTCGAAAGGGTAAATGTCCCCTTTTCACCGTCTACATTGCATTGTTTAATTTGAGTCTTTCAATCGTAATCTCCAACAGCCACATGGCCTTATCTAACGTTCTCATCTTGTCAGCATCACATACCTATCTGAACCATTTACTCTTCTGGTCTAAGTGGGCTGTGGACTTCTGACTGTCCCAAGAGCTCTAACTTTTGGGTGCAGAGTGCCCTATCTTTATACTATTTGGCTGTTGAGGTTGCACATATGTATCTGGTCATATCTCCTAGTCGTAAATTATCCCACTCACATGCTGGCTCTGTGTTAAACAACTTCAGATGAACCATACCACGTGGTGTGACTCATCCTTTATCTCCTGACTTACAAACTGCTTTTGTTCACAGACAGACAGCAACTTTGTCTCCCTCAGCACTGCCCTCTTGCTAAATACCTAGATGCTGTATGAGATGGGATACCTGACTACGCTCAGTTTAAAGCATATTCTTAAATCTCCCTCCCTTTGAACCTTTCATCTTACCCTGCGACTTTCTTCTCGGTCTTGTCTAAGATCACCTTGAATTGCATTTTGTTACATAAACACACATAGAAATATACATATTGCTTCTAAGTTTCATTTGGTTAATATTATACATCGTGATATAGACAAAGAAAATCATAAAACACTGTACTGAAAACTACAGTGTACCATATTATCAAGAAATCATGGACTTAAAAGATTCCCAAGCTTTTCTTTTACTAATATCCATCTTGCGGATATTTTTCCTCAGTTGTCCCTATTTCACTGTTAATTCAAAGGAACCTAACCCTGAATTTTGGAAGTCCAAGTTTCTACGTCCCTCTTTATTTTAATTTCAATCCCTCGATAGGTACCAGTGGTTAACTCTATCCTAATTGTTTCATTAATTAGTTGATTTCTCTAGGCACGTGTCAGTGCCTTGCTTAAAAGCTTTTCTCACTCTCCTGAGCCACATTAACCATTTCATGTCGTGCTGTTGTCAAGTAACTAAGCATGTCTGAGACCCGTTCTTCAGTGCATCTTCATCACCCATTTTTGCATACTAGTTGCCTCACACGCAACATATCATAGGCAACAAAATCCTAGAACTTCCTACCTAACGGCACTGTGGGAGACCCTTCACCACACGGACTGCAGCGGTTCAAGAGGGCGGCTCACCACCACCTTCTCAAGGGCGATTAGGGATGGGCAATAAATGCTGGCCTTGCCAACGATGCCATATCCCAAGAACGAATAAAAAAAAACTTTCTGCTGGCCAGTTTCTTTATCCTTGTGGTATTAGCGAAAGTGTTTTCCATGGCATACAAGGGTGCTTGGAGGTCTTTGCTTCTCTCCCCCTGCAGGGTCCCAATGTCTGGGTAGTGCCCATGCTGTCAAATGCAGTTTTCTCATTGTTCAGTAAAGGCAAGGATACAACATCTCCATGAGAAAGCTATCAATTACTATTCTCAAATACACTTTCCTGACTTTCACTAGTTTGTAAATTTATACCAAACTGATATCTTTAGTAAATCATGCCCAGGTGATTTATGTTACTCATGGATGATCTTTCCCTAGCCTCCTTGGTTTGGTTCCTGAAATTAACCCATAATCACCTACAACGATGACCTTAGAAAAATTCCAATTTGGTGGTGTAATTTCCCTGTCTCTATCTTATATCCTCAAGCACTACCTCTCATCCAATATTACACATCCCATTATATTACCATTTCATCTCATTCATGAGCCCTGGAGAAACTTTACCGTCCAGTGCAATATTTACTGTCTGGTCCAATATCTTTAAAAAAATTTTTGTTTATTTTACTTAAATCTTTTTGGACCACTTTTATTCCCAAAATATCTTAAGCCCATTTTATAACTTAAAAATTATTCCAATTCTAGAGAGCAGTATTATTGGACTGACAGGACTTGTCAATGTACAGTTTTATTTCCCCAAAATATTCCCCTCTGACACACTGCACTGGACAGGAATCACTTAGACTGGATTCTTTTTTATCTTAAAATATAATTTGATTATTCCCTGAAACTACAGGTTAATTTTCCCTTCTCGAGTGCTTGAACAGCAATGCATATCAATTTATCTTATCAGTTCCAATGTCAGAACAAATTATGTCCAGGCTTTCTGGTTTTGCAGTAGATGCAGAAGTGCTTGTAATTACTTTTGGCATAATTTTTTCAAAAGTGGAGAAGCAAATGGATCAAGGTTGATGATTGCTTTTCCTTCTCTATGTAATTTTGAATTTTCAAAATTCAAGTCTTAGTCCAAAACGTCACCACGCTGTGACATTTGATATCGGCCGATGTCTGCAGATAAGGTCTTAAATTCTTAACACTATTGGATCATTTGCTGCACCAACATTTTTGCGGTCCTGAAAACCATGGTTTCCTGTGTAAAAGAAAAGAATAACAGGAAATCCATTGTGACTCTTCTTGAGAGCCTAAGGGGTTAATTTGTCAATTCATGATTTCCTTCTGTCACCATGGGGAAATAGCCACTTAAATTAAGAAACTTAAAAATCTTATACACTTAACTAAAGCACTATGACAATAGCATTAAATGATCTATTTTAAAGAATAACCCCTTTAAACTGAAACAAATTTAGAAAAATGTCTCGAGGAACATGGGAGAGATTGACTAGCTTTTCTGTCTATCTCCCAAAGTTTCTCTCTCTCTCTCTCTCTTGGAACTCAGTAAGGGACAATAAAACTGCTTATAAATCAGCAGATTAACATGCTGGAAGCTCAGGGGTGGGGGAGGAGTCAAGCACAATAGCAATTTTTTTTAGCTGCGATGCCATTAAAACAAAAATGCTTTAACGAAGTTCAAATTGATCTTTTTCTAAGAAGTCTTTGTGCTGTTATGTGAAAACTTGCACAAAAATCCTAATACTCTAATCCTAATCCTAAAACTCTGGCTAATACATTTCAGCTTCTCTGATTTCCAATTTTCAAAACATGAGCCATGAAGGCATGACAGATTTATTAATTTTTATCCATCCTTAGTAATTAAAAATCTGTTAAAAACAGCTTAGTAAAACCCAGTAAATTACATCGTCTTTCGTTTTGTTCCTTCTTTAGGCACGTCTTTCCAAAAACTGTAAAAATACTGAATGTAACTGCTTTTACAGCTAAACAAAATCTTTGTTAAATTACACGAAGGAGGAAGTCACATAACAAGCATTAAAAAGGGCTAGCCCGCAACAGTGAAAAGAAAGCACTCACAATGAGGACAAACTTTTTTAAAGAGACAGTACACTGAAAACAAAAGAACACATTCTGTATCTTGTGATCCTCTCCCTTGCTCCTTCTCGATTCCATCATAGAACCCCATTCTGTACCAACTCAAAGTCTCAAGCTCACATTCTGTGTCCTCACCCAAGTCTGGTGTGGTGAAGGTCCCTCCATCTTTCTTTTTGTTCTTCTTTCTTCCTCATTTTTCAACCTACCCTTCCGAATTTCAGCTTCCTGTCTCAAGCTCACTAACTCCTGTGGTTGAAACAACAAGACGCCCACTTTCCAATCCTCTTTAATTTCCTTCTCCCTTACCAATTTCTTCATCTTAGTCTCACCTCACAGAAAGTCTGACAGATTTTAACTAATACAGTACAAGTTCCTATGTTCTCCTCGTCCTCCTGCACAATCTTACCCTCAGTTACTTGACTTTGAATCCATTTTGCCACCTTTTGATACAAGTCCCCTTAAGGACTAGTCAAAAACAACACTAAATCTGTCACACATTATTTCTCAAACTTCTTATCTCAGGCTCTCTCAACTTCAGTTGAGCTAGCCATCTGCTCACCCTGATGCGCAGAGATGTGCAACATAGACCAACAACAGTCTACCTTTCTCCATTTTAATCTTTTTCTTGTCCACTCATTTCTGGACATAATCCTCATCATTCCCTATCATAGACAGTAATTCCGCCACATCTAGATTCCCAAGTTGCTTTATTTATGCCTTCTCTACCTTTGTAGAGCTGGCCATCATGGAACACATTGAATACTGGTAGGTAATGCAGGTCGCCTGCACGCCCGTAAGGTTTCCTTCCCAAACTGACGCACTGATAAAATAGGTCAGCCCTGGGACCTCGTTTAAAGAAAACAAATATCACTATATGTCAAGTCCCACCAAAGTCGCCAGTTTGTCAGAATGCTTTGACTTGACTCCAATTGGATACAATGATACTTTATTAACTTCACACAGGAATCACACATGCAAGTGTCTAATCAGTAGTTAACAGTATAGGACAAGAATTATATTACTGTTCCATTCTGGGTATAAGGTGTGTCCGCTTCTCGCTACTCTCACTTCTACTTTCTTTCTCCTCTACCCTGAGTCTGAGTAGGGGCTGGCTACTTATACACTGAGTTAACCCTTGGCCCCCTTTCTCACTGCAGCAAATTTAAGATACTTATAGATGGTTCCCTTATCAGCACTTTTAAGGGCCCATCAATTGTTCTTCCTTGATTCTAGAATGTAGTTGCTTAGCGACATGCTCAGATATACAGCCCCATCCTTTGTTTCATTGTTTTGCCTCAGAAAGCATGTTTGTGTGTTTTTAACCACGAGCCAGTTTAGCTTTGGTGCCATCTGATATCCTTGGCATCCCTTCTTTGTTCTTCATCCTGCTCCATTAAATCCAGTGAGAAATTTGCACTGAAAGCGTAGCTTGCAGTTGTGTAGTAGGAAAAGAAAATGACCAAGTGCAGTTTTCAGAAGGCCCTTCCCGACAGGCGAATACTTAATTGTCCTTTTCTGTCCATTTGAAATGGGGGAGATTAGCGCGCTGCATTTATGGTTTGAAAATCACATGCTTCCCTATTAATGGCTCTTTTTCATCAGATTTAAGTGTAGAATAACACAGCTGTGACACATATTCCATTCCTCATCAATCCTACACATAATTGCACTGTTCTTCGTAGTGTACCCTAAACTATGTTGGCTGCCCAAGGGGCTGAAAAATAAGGATGTGTCATACATTGGGATCTCAGCTACCTGTCTTTACTATTCACTTGTAAAGATGTCATGCTGTATTGTTTTTACTTAAACTTCGGTTTCTATTCATGAGATGATGTGTCCAATGACACATTGATTAGTGCCAATCAGTTATGACTAACTATGTGAAAATCATATAATAAATCTGTCCACAGAAAATAATTTGGAATGTACCAACTGACACCACTGCTGCAGTGTCCAGTGAAGACATCTGGCAGATTTACACCGTATCCGCACGTCAGACAAGGCAACATATAAGCATCTTGTACAATTAATGTGAGATAATTCAGTTAATTGTTGAGTAAACATTTTTCACAATTTTTTGAGATTATTTCCTCTCTTAGCATATAAGGAGATTAAATTTTAAATTGAATTGAATTTCCTTATCAGTGAAAATGATTTCCCCCCAACACCCTTTGTTTTTCATAGCAAGTTCCTCATGTTTTAATCCAGTTTCTATTATTTTATTTAAAAATTAATATTTCATGATAGTCCATATCTGGATTTTATTTATTTAGAAATAACATTTCAGTTTCTTCTCTCTCCCTAATTATTAGTCCTCAGGGTAGTGCCTTGACTCCAATATGCAAAGAAAGGCATTCTGTCGCTCAAATTTTTTCTGCCGAAATCTGGTGCTACCTCAATAATAAAAATGACCATTGCTGCAACAAAGAGCCCATGGTCTACAGAGGATCCCAGGAGTATCAGTAGTGGCTGAATAATAGACAATGGCCTTGATGGGAATTGTAACTGGCGACCTTTAATTTATTGACAGACCTGGGCAGCGAGATGTGTTTTGGAAGTTCCTCTTAAGTGATTTCTCTCTATAACAGCTGCTGCCAATTGGATGCAGTGAAAAACATTAGCGGGACTGAGATTCAAGGTTACATGTTATCCTGTTTTGTCAATGCCTCTTGTATCTAGTGGGCTTCAATGACAGCATGACTAAGGTAAGGACATGATAGATTGGCATCAAATATGTCTGATGCTGACCTAGAGCTGAGGAGTTGTGAAAAAACCCTTGGGATCCATGGAAATATTATCTTTGGTGGTTGGGATGGGCCTACTTTGAGTGGCTCTGGAACAGTCGGACAATAAAAAGTTAATTTTATTTATTTATATATAATCTATTGAATTCTCCTATAATCCTAAATGTTATAAGATGAGATGTCAGCTCCCTCACATTACTGTGTTTTATGCTTAGGAACTGATGGTCCAGAGTCCTGGAAGCAGACAGTGTGTGTTGAAATCCCCTTTGCGTGACACCATGATGTTTCACTCCAGTGACATCATGAATGGGGAGGGCTCCCTTTTGGCAAAATCAATGCAATATCCCATCATAATCAAAGAATCTATGGGATTTTGGAGAAGTGCTTGCTAATTCTCATTAACAGAGTGCAGTCTTGATAAACAATGTAACATGACAAATGACTCATCAAAATGAATCACTGCATTCATAAAATAACGGTACAATGAAAACACAATGTGGCTACAATCCCTTCTCAGCAACCCCAAGATTGTGCATCTTTAACAGTAGAAGGTTAAATTTAGAGCAACTTCCAGCTGATATATTTTAGCACCTTAACTCATTATCTCTGGAACCAAGACACTACTCAGGAATTTCTGTCCCAAAAAATGTTCTCAAAAATATGGGTCTACCTATTAAACTAAGTTGTTGTTTACCTCCTGAAAATCCTTTTTTTTCACTGATCAATGGGCAGATCACTGGAAATGAGCATCTTTCTCTCCTTCCACTTTAACATCTCTGTGACAGTCTTGTCCTTGTATATATGGAAACAATGCATTGTCTGGCCTCATCTAAAACTCTGCACTTGTTCAGATCAATAGGGCTGATAGTCCTGGCATTTGATAAACTCTGACTAAAACAGCTGAATAAAAGTGCTCATTTTATTACTATTGAGTCCTATACTTTCCTCCTCCCCATTTAAAAAAAAGTCACAGAATTTATTGGTTCACATCAACTTTTTGAGACCTTGTTTTTTGAGGGAATCAATTGACAAAGTCGAGAGACTCGAACCTCCTCTTAAAGCTCACAAAGTATATGTGAATGGTGTTGGAATTCAATACCTCTCTGCTACAAGACTTCATGGCTATCAGTGATGAGACTGAGCCTGGATATTAGGATAAGAACCCTCATGGTTATTGGAATAACTTTTAGATTTTTGTAACCTGATGTTAGTCATTTGAGAGCTTGCTGCTTCAAGATATCCAGCAAACCTTTCAAAGCAACTGTCTCTTCAATAGCTTGAAATAGATTTTACAAATTTGTTAGCTGCAGATTTTCAGTACATGCTGTTATATTTTGGGCTTTTTCCCAATACCTTTATTTATGTAAATAGCTGGATGACAGTGTCTATAAGCAGACTGAATCTCCAGGGATTGAAATCTGTGTCATAAACTAGATCTAACAATCAACTCCACTCATGGCAAATTGCTTACTGGAGTATACATAGGAGGCCAATTACATTCTTCTATCACCTCAAGAAGCAGAAAATACCACACCACAAGTCCACTGTGTGCAGGTTAAAACTACTGAGCAGATTTATTTGCAAATAAAATAATACACAGAAGCAGAAAGACATAAACAAAATACCTAACAGCATAATACCTATAATGAGAACTGGAATAAGCTACAAAAGCTTAATATACACTTTTCAATAACCTGCCTTGCAGTCTTTTGGGATGTAACTGTTCTTTTGAATAAAACAGATGAGCTTTCTTTTACCTTGGTATACAGGCAGAAGTTTTTGTTATACATAGAGTATGTGAGTCACACATGTTCACAGAGCCTAAGTGTTTTCACCAGAACTAAACAGCACTGAAAACTATATGGGAGTGATTTTGATGTGGAGCATATGTCAGAGCGAGGTGGGTAGAGTGATCCCAAAGTTCACTGCAGCTTGCAAGAGGCCTGAACCATTTTCATGATTGGGCCTCATTTAAATGAAAATAGCAAACTGCCAGAGTTAAACAAACATTGGTAGGCAGCTGAGTGATCGGGGAGGGCCAAGAAATCCGACATCCCATCCGTGGAGCCAAGCCAGCAGAAGATCATTAAAGGGGAGGGCCAGGCCAATTGATGGAAGGGCTACGGAAAACAATGCAATGGTTGGGAGGATATTCGTGGAGGCACAGTAAGAGTAATCAGTTTCCTCCTGTTCCCAAAAAATCCTCCACAAAGCATTTGTTCCCCTTTTCCTGAGCCTCTACTGATCCCATTAAGGGATACTGGTTTGGCTGCTTGCCGCTCTGCGTCAGAGGGCAGGTCATGCGCAGTGCAAGCATCACACATTTTAGTTCATAATTGACACTGAGGTCCTATCTATGGCATTGAAGTCCTATCTATTTCATAGGACCCTGGTTGGCATATAGTGATAAGGCTCCTGCCGATTTCGGCTGGGAGCACTGGCCTTCTATTCCGAGGCCCGCTCAAAAATGGCAATAGGTGGGCTTTTTGGGCAGGAAGGTGGCAATACTAACTCAATTGCTAAATTTAAATCTGAGATAGATAGATTTTTGGCAACCAAAGGTATTAAGGGATATGGGCCAAAGGCAGGTATATGGAGTTAGATCACAGATCAGCCATGATCTTATCAAATGGCGGAGCAGGCACGAGGGGCTGAATGGCCTACTCCTGTTCCTATATTCCTATGTGAGTAATTTTTAGCCATTTTAGTCTTGTTACTGCCTCATTTCCATCAAAAGGTGGAGCAATAAAGAGACCAAAATCACCCCTTATATATTTTATACTTGTTTTCTTTTTGAAATTCAAGCAAATTCCTTGAAACTCAGTTTGATTACATTACTCATCTACCCAGTAATGGTGCTTTGCCTTATGACAATGATACCAACCCTAAATCACACTTTGCAATAAATCTCAAATTGCTTGGTAACTATAGTAACTACAGGGTTGTCTGCATTCAGTAGTTAATTTTCAGACATTAGGAGACCCATCCCTTGCTGACATTATTGGCAAACTAGATGAAAACGGCCGTGTTGTATGAAAAGCCAATCCTTAATTCTGGATCAAAACTTACTGAGGTCTGAAGCCGTCAAGTCGTCTCCAAGCAGTCATTACAGTTTTTCAATACAGCACTTAGGTTACATCCTAGTTTAAAATGATACATAAGGAAGACATACACAACATGCAGCACAAAATTCTATTTTTGTCACACATGTATCAACAAATTATTTTTTTGAACATAGTACTTTTAATTCTCTTTGACATTTCATCAACTAATTGGAACAGAGACCTGGGGCTAAGCAATTGTATATGGCAGATACACCAAAGCAGATGATGTCCATTCACCCAATTGTTTCTTCAGGCATTAACTACAATAGTACCGATTGTCTTCTAAAAGTAAACTACACACAATTAAATGTTATTCTTGGATTACAGTAAATATATTTTTAACAACATACTTGCACAAGTATTACAGCTTGGATTGACTGGCCATCATGATGTATAATTGGAATTGTGCTGCAAATGAAGGTAATAAGCTCACAAGTAAGCTCTGCATTAAAACACTACGCTGGTTCAGGTTGATTCTTCCTTTCTCTTGTAAATCTTTTTCCCCCCTTTCCTCTCATGAAGGTGATGATTTCCTTGCTGGTTTATGGTTCCACAGACACCTGTCATCTCACTAAATGAAGTTACTTCACACGTGTTTCTTCTCCTCCACACCCTCTCAAATTCTCTCACTGTCAAAGACTTCTTCCTATGTTCTTCTTAAGACAGAAGTCTACCATTCCCTGAAATTATCCAACTTCCAAGTTCTCCATTCCTCTGACTCTGGCCTTTTTTGCAGCCCCCCTCCCTTTGTCCCACCATTTCCAGCCGTGCCTTCAGCTGCCTAGGCTGCACACTCTGGAATCCCCTCCCTAAAGACCTCTGCCTCTCCACTTCCCTCCTTTGACCCTCCTTAAACCCACCTCTTTGACCAAACTTTTGAACGCCCCAACTAGTGTCTCCATCTTTGGCTCATGTACATTTTTCCTTATGCTTCTGTGAAGTGACTTGGGACATTTTTTCTATGTTAAAGGTGTTATATAAATACAAGTTGTTATTGTTGTACCAGATATATTTATTTTAATAAGCCTGTTACTAAAAGTACTGAGAGGATTGAAAATGCAGCAAAGTATCTTCCAAGCTTCCTCCTCCTTTTCCTTTTCCATCCCCAGGTTTCTTCTTGCCCATATTAACAATCAATGTTAGTGTCAAACTGTCATATTCATTCACAATAAGTCTATGGCTAATTGTTTTGATACGGTGTCAGTGCACCCTGTTCATCAATTGTTGTCTCTATTTTTTTGTGTTAGAAGTGTTCTCAGTCATTAATTTGTACATTTCCAAAACTGATATAGACTATGGTTAATTAGCATTTTCCTTTACAGGATCCAAATTGTGGAATAAAAGTAAATAATTTAAATTTTATGCCGAATCCACACTTTCTAATTACCTGAATGAAATATAGAAATATAATCATAGAGGGTGCTCCAGTAATGGTATATCTGTGCACAGATCTGCATATTCAAATGTGTCTAGATGTGCTTAACTGTATTTTTTTTTCATTCTGTGCACATGGAATTATTGCTATTTTATCTTATTGGTTTCTCCAGTTACTTTAAATACAAATTTGGCTAGATTGTCCTCCCAGTGTCAGGTTAGCGGTGATGCGAGACTACAACCCCTTAACGTGACTCTGCTGATAACCCGCCGAAATTTCCTCCTGGGGCCGTCATTTGATGTGCAGGATGAGTTTGTAAGGTCAGCTATAAGGTCCCAAATGAATTGAGTTTGGCCAGTCCCAGTCCCAGTCCCATTTCTAGCAAGCAGGGAAGTGGCATCTCATTCAGAGGCCACAAGGCTGATTGATGCAGACAGTACCTTTTTGAGTTTAAGTTAAATTTTGGAGGCAGTGTAGGAGGAGCTTTACGCTGCATCTAACACCTAGGGCGCGATATTAGGAGGGAGGCGGGTTGCCAGCGGTGGGGGGGGTCGACTGGGTGCGTGGGTAACCCGCCCAGTAAAATCGGTGGGTTCCCCACGCGATCATAAGTGAATTGAAGCCACTTAACTTGGCTTCCGGGATTCACGCTGGAAAGCTGCGCAGCGGGCGGACTGCGCACCTGCATCATAAGCTGTCAGCTGGAGGAGCCCTATTTAAAGGGGCAGTCCTCCACTAACTGATGCTGCAGAAAGGAGCCAAAATTACAGCATGGAGCAGCCCAGGGGGGAGGCTGCTCCCAGGTTTAATGATGCCTCATTCCAGGTCCTACTGGATGGGGTGAGGAGGAGAGGGAGGACAGAGATCGTCTCTCCGGCAGACGGGAGGAAGTGGCCTGCCTCTGCCACCATGAAGGCCTGGCTCGAGGTGGCAGAGGAGGTCACCTGCACCACCAACATATGGCGCACCTGCATACAGCGCAGGAGGCGCTTCAATAACATAAGTAGGTCAGCCGAAGTAAGCACTCTTACTCATTCCCCTACACTCCATCTGCCACATCACTGCCCCCACCCCACATCTCCTTCTGCACTGCTAACACTACTCTATCACATCACTCCTCACACCCACTCAAAGCTCATCCTCATCTCACCTGTACTTACTCACCTCGCCAGTACTCATCCCACCACTACCACTCAACCCAATCCTCATACAATCTCATAGCTCTGTCTCATACTCACCCTCTGATGCATCTCTTTCACGGTCAGCCTCACCCAAACTGCCATAACCTGTGCTGCAGCCACAGGGCATGCATGAAGGGGATGCACAAGGGTGTTTAAGGGTTTGTCATGGTTTTTACTTATATTTGATTTCTGATCAACTCACATTACATATTATATTGTCACCACTACTGCCACATCTTGGCCATTCTTGACTGGCTTGTGCAATAAGGCCCTTTCATGAGGTTCTCCATGAACACCCTTGATGCCACCCATTGGGTCACCCTACAGTGGGTGTATGTGTAGTTGCACGACTACTTTGTGCAGGTGCCTGTTGCGCAGCACTGTGTTGTGTAGCTCCACGTGGCGGAGGTGGACGGCATGCCTGGTGAGGCTGGTGATGTTGTTCGCCCTCCAATGGAGTGATGAATGCAGCAATAGACCCCCCCCCAATCCTAACGGTGTGAGTGTGAGGGGGCCCACAAAGTAGGTAAATATGTTTGGACAGCAGAGTTTAGGGTATGATTTGATAATTTGGAGTATGGAGACAACGGTGTGGCAGGCCAAACTTTGTCTGAGGTGATAGAGTGCCTTCTGCAATGAATGAGAGTTTACCCCGCACCTGTTAAATGGACCTTTGCAGCTGCCATTGGCTGCTGGCTGCAACACATCTGTTTAAACAGGGAGTGATTCCCCCAGCATGGGAAACACGCTCTGGGTAGTCCAAAATCTGAATCCTCCTAAAATCTCCAACTAATGAGGTCTGTAAACGACCTCAAGTACCCAGATAATGATCTTAAGTGGGATCCCGCCGGCTTTGATTGCCAGTGGGAGTCCCGTATGCGGGGGCTGCGCGCGCACCGATTCGTGTCATTGGGGAACCTGGAAGTGGGCGGGTTGGAGCCGGGCTCCGGACCCGCTCCGGGAATCCCCAATTTTAGGAGCCCCCCAGCCACGAAGGCACCCACTCGACCATCCGAAAATTGACCCCCTGATCTGGAAGAACGTGATGCTCACGCAAAAAATAAAAAATGGAAAAATATTCTCCCACGCTAATATTTCTTGCCTTCGTGGACACAAACATTCACCAAAAGGAAATGGGTAAGTAATTAATGAGCAATAAAGGAAAAAAGGTAGCAAATGCATTGACAGGATATTTTGTCCTGATATACAGGCATCTTAATATATTTGTTTTTAAAGGGAAGCAGAAATTAAACTAAATTGGGCCATTTTTAGGTATCCATGAATAAACTGAAATGGTCCATAGATCAATCACCTCTATCATTTGGGTTTTTGTATGTAGGGAACACGACTAATGGATTGCAAAGAAAATGAAAATTCAAGTTTTATTAATGCAGAATGCACCCAATATCATCAAATTAATTAAATTACCTTATAACAGGTTAACACAAAACTCTTGAAAAGTCAATCCAATAATATCAGGACCTACTTTTATTATTAAACATAACCATAATTATAGGAAACAAAGCTCACTCTACCCGTCAGACAGCTCATCAATATCAGACTTCTTTCTCGCATCCCATTTGGGTTGTTATGGATTCCAATCACTCCCCTTCAAAATGCTTAAATTAATCCAGACAGAAGAATGCTGAGGGGCAACAAGAGCTGCCGAGTGTGGAAGTGAGTAACTCCTGGTGTGATCTAGCTCAATGGAATGTCAGTACAAATTAACGCAGGGCAGTATTCTTTGCTCTATTTCATTAATGGTTTGAATGCTTACAAACAGTAGCCCAAGGCCATGCTTAGAGGGGCTTGTCTGAATGTCAGTGTTGAAAAATTGCTTTTTCCAGTTTGCATATTCAGGATTTATCACAGTGGCCTTGAAATTCGTCTGCAATTCCTCTCTTTGCTATTTTAACTGAGGTATTAGATCATTTATTTAAAATGGGTTAATGCCTCTATACAATAGCAGAGTGAGGAATTTCAGACCAACACGTGAAAATGTTATTCCTTAGTATCCCACAGTGTAACTTCAGGTCCTTTGTCTTTTCAACTCTGCGATCTTGGTTTAAAGTTCACCTGAACACTCTAGGTTGGAAGTGAATTCAGGATCCAAGGTAAAAGCACAGTGATATCTCCCTACATTACGACAGTGACTACACTTCAAAAGTATTTGATTGGGTGTAAAGCGCTTTGGGACGTCCTGAGGTCATGAAAGGCACACTAAAAAAATGCATGATGTGGAGATTTCGCAAAATTGATAGCCAAGTTCCGTACCCATGAGGACGGCCTCAACCGGGATCTTGGGTTCATGTCACGCTACACGTAACCCACCAGCAGGAAAAAAAAGTTATCTGTTTTTAATACAACTGGACATTCTCTCTCTCTCTCTCTGCCTTTCGGGTGTCTGTCTCTATCTGTCGGTGTAATCTGACCCTTGTGTATTCAGTATACTGGGATGTACTGTTTTCCATGGCTAACCTGTCTGAACACCAACAACACCTTTGATTGGTGTGATCGTGTCCCAGCCTAATATAAGATATGCGATTTGAGAACCTTTCACTCACTCACCTGACGAAGGAGATAATCTCCGAAAGCTTGTGATTTTCAAATAAAACTGTTGGACTATAACCTGGTGTTGTAAGATTCCTTAAAAAAATGCAAACACAAATTCAAAGATAGTGGAGCTGAAGTGTACAGTATTTCACAAAGTAATAACGGAAAGGAATCAAGCACTTGTAACCATAACCACATATTCTGCTGGTGGTATTATGGCTAACCCAAATAATCAGCCCTTTTTGTACTCTAATTATAGGATCATAGAAAGTTACAGCACAGAAGGAGGCCAATCGGCCCATAGTGTCCGTGCCAGCTGAGAAAGAACTATCCAGTTTAATCCCATTTTCCAACACTTGGTCTGTAGCCCTGTAGGTTACGGCACTTCAAGTGAACATCCAGGTACTTTTTAAATGAGTTGAGGGTTTCTGCCTCTACCACCCTTTCAGGCAGTGAGTTCCAGACCCCCACCACTCCTTGGGTGAAAAAAATTCTCCTCAGCTTCCGTCTAATCCTTCTACCAATTACTTTAAATCTATGCCCCCTGGTCACTGACCCCTCTGCTAAGGGAAATAGGTCCACCCGATCGACTCTATCTAGTCCCGTCATAATTTTATATACCTCAATTAAATCTCCCCTCAGCCTCCTTTGTTCCAAAGAAAAAGAAAACAACCCCAGCCTATCCAATCTTTTCTCATAGCTAAAATTCTCCAGCACTGGCAACATCCTCGTAAATCTCCTCTGCACCCTCTCTAGTGCAATCACATCTTTCTTGTAATATGGTGACCAGAACTGTACGCAGTACCTAAGCTGTGGCCTAACCAATGTTTTATACAGTTCTAGTATAACCTCCCTGCTCTTATGTTCTTTGCCTCGGCTAATAAAGGGAAATATCCCGTAAACCTTATCTACCTGTCCTGCTGCCTTCAGGGATCTGTGGACATGCACTCCAAGGTCCCTTTGTTCCTCAACACTTCTCAGTATCCTCCCATATATTGTGTACTCCCTTGCCTTGTTTGCCCTCCCCAAATGTATTACCTCACACTTCTCTGGATTGAATTCCATTTGCCACTTTTCTGCCCACCTGACCAGTCCTTTGATATCTTCCTGTAATCTACAGCATTCCTCCTCACTATCAACAACATGGCCAATTTTTGTATCATCTGCAAACTTCTTAATCAAGCCCCCCATATTCAAGTCCAAACCACAAAAAGCAAGGGACCTAGTATTGAGCCTTGCGGGGCCCACTGGAAACAGCCTTCCAGTCACAAAAACACCCGTCAACCATTACCCTTTGCTTCCTGCCGCTGAGCCAATTTTGGATCCAACTAGCCACTTTTCCTTGGATCCCATGAGCTTTTACTTTTTGACCGGTCTGCCATGTGGGACCTTGTCAAAAGTCTTGCTAAAATCCATGTACTCCATATAAAATGCACTACCCTCATCGACCCTCCTTGTTACCTACTCAAAAAATTCAATCAAGTTAGTCAGAAACGACCTTCACTTAACAAATCCATGCTGACTGTCCTTGATTAACCCGTGCCTTTCTAAATAATGATTTATGCTGTCCGTCAGAATCGATTCCAATAATTTGCCCACCACCGAGGTTAGACTGACTGGCCTATAATTACTCGGTCTATCTCTTTCTCTCTTTTTAAACAACAGTACAATGTTAGCAGTCCTCCAATCCTTCGGCATCACACCTGTAGCCAGGGAGGATTGGAAAATGATGGTCAGAACCTCCACTATTTCCTCCCATGCTTCTCTTAGCAGCCTGGGGTACATTTCATCTGGGCCTGGTGATTTATCTACTTTCAAAGATGCTAAACCCCTTAATACTTCTTCTCTCACTATGGTTATCCCATCCAATATTTCACACTCCTCCTCCCCCTCAACTACTACTAGATTTGGCCGTCCCATCCTTTTTCTTTCTGGGAACATGTTTACTCTGATCCCCTTGAATCTCCCTCTTGAATGCCTCCCACTGCTCTGACACTGATTTACTTTCAAGTAGCTGTTTCCAGTCCACTTTTGCTAAATCACTTCTCAGCTTAGTAAAATTGGCCTTTAGAACTTTTAGCCTTGTTCGATCTCTGTTCTTTTCCATAATTATGCTAAATCTAACTGAATTATGATCATTACCACCAAAATGCTCTCCCACTGATACTCCTTCCACCTGCCCAGCTTCATTCTCTAAAACTAAATCCAGGACTGCTCCCCCCCCACCACCTCTTGTTGGGCTTGTTACATACTGGATAAAAAAGTTCTCCTGAATGCAATTTAAGAATTCTGCGCCCTCTATACCTTTTGCACTGATTGTCTCCCAGTTAATATTAGGGTAGTTGAAATCCCCTACTATTACTGCCCTATTGTTTTTGCACTTTTCATAAATTTGCCTACATATTTGCTCTTCTATCTTCCTCTGATTGTTTGGGGGTCTATAGTACACTCCCAGCAGTGTGAATGCCCCTTTTTGTTCTTTAGCTCAACCCATATGGCCTCATTTGATGATCCTTCTAACATATCATCCCTCCTCACAGCCGTAATTGTTTCTTTAACCAATGTTGCCACCTCCTCCTTTTTTATCCCCCTCTCTATCTCGTCTGAAAACCCTGTAACCAAGAATGTTAAGCTGCCATTCCTGCCCCTGTTTAAGCCATGTTTCTGTAATAGTTAAAATATCGTACTTCCACATGTCTATCTGTGCCCTTAGCTCATCTGCCTTATTCACTAGACTCCTTGCATTGAGGTATATACCATTAAGCACTACCAAACTCCTTTGTTGTCTAGTTTCTAACCTTTGTTTCCTCTGCCTTCCAAATTACTAATTTTCTGCGGTCCATTTCCAGCTCTGCTTCTCTCCCTTCTGAATCTACATTCAGGCTCCCAACCCCCTGCTAAGCTAATTTAAACCCTCCCCAACAGCACTAGCAAACCTCCCGCGAGGATATTGGTCCCGGCCCTGTTTAGGTGCAACCCATCTGGCTTGTACAGGTCCCACCTCCCCCAGAACCGGTCCCAATGCTCCAGGAATCTAAAGCCCTCCCTCCTGCACCATCTCTCCATCCACGCATTCATCTTCTCTATCCTTCTATTTCTATACTCGCTGGCGTGTGGCACCGGGAGTAATCCAGAGATTACTACCTTTGAGGTCCCACTTATTAATCTCTTTCCTAACTCCTTAAAATTTGCCTGCAGGACCTCACCCCTCTGATCCTATGGGAAAATTAATGAATTGATTGATGGAAACAAAGAGTGGTTCCTAGTGCTCTGGATGGTCAATTAGGTGATGCCATTCGAACATATGAAATTACGAAATTGATGGGCAGGAAAAGACCAGGTGGTCCATCAAGCCTGCCCCACACAATGATGGCTGGACCATCACGGCTAAACACTTCTTCCCACGCCCCAACCTTCCACCCACCCACGCAGCCATGTAATCTCCTGGGAGAAGCAAAAAAACAGAGAAAAATCCCGGGGCCAATACATTGGAAATTTACTCCAATTTACACTGGAAAATTCCTCTCCGAACTCCCCAGGCGACTGAAACCAGTCCAGGAGATCACATGGACCAAGTGTTATCTATTAAGACATGTACCTTCTATATAATGCAATCTCTGCCCCAGTCAGGTCCAGCTCCCTCTTGAAAGCATGCAGAGAGTCAGCACTCACCACACCAGCTGGCAGTCACCACACCAGAAGCTCATTACTCTCTGGGAAAAGAAGAACCGCCTAACATCCAGTCTATTCCTACTCTTCCATAGTTTAAACTCATGTCCCCTGGTCCTCCCCAATCTGTTAAATTGGAATAGTAGGGATACTATCCAACCCTTTCATTATTTTATGGACCTCTATCAGGTCACCACTAAGTCTACACTGTTCTAAAGTAAATAGACCAAGGTCCTTGACCCAAATGAGCAGCTGAGGTTCTTTAACCTGTACAAGACATTAGTAAGGCCACACTTGGAATACTGTGTACAGTTCTGGTCACCCTATTATAGAAAGGATATTATTAAACTAGAAAGAGTGCAGAAAAGATTTACTAGGATGCTACCGGGACTTGATGGTTTGACTTATAGGGAGAGGTTAGATAGACTGGGACTTTTTTCCCTGGAGAGTAGGAGGTTAAGGGGTGACCTTATAGAAGTCTATAAAATAATGAGGGGCATAGATAAGGTAGATAGTCAAAATCTTTTCCCAAAGGTAGGGGAGTCTATAACGAGGGGACATAGATTTAAGGTGAGAGGGGAGAGATACTAAAGGGTCCAGAGGGTGGTGAGTGTCTGGAACGAGCTGCCAGAGGCAGTAGTAGAGGCGGGTAAAATTTTGTCTTTTAAAAAGCATTTGGACAGTTACATGGGTAAGATGGGTACAGAGGGATATGGGCCAAGTGCAGGCAATTGGGACTAGCTTAGTGGTATAAACTGGGCGACATGGACATGTTGGGCCGAAGGGCCTGTTTCCATGTTGTAAACTTCTATGATTCTATGATTCTAAGCTAGGAATCATTCTTGTAGCTCTCCTCTGGACCTTTGCCAAGGCCGCTATATCACCCGCCATGTGGGAGGTCCAAAACTGGGCACAGTACGCTGGATGCGGTCTGACCAGTGACCTGTATAGTGACAAAATGGTGTCCTTTGATTTATACTGAATGGTTCTATTAATATAACCAAATATCCTATTAGCTTTAGTTACAGTTTCTCTGCATTGGTCATGAACCTTTAGTGATCTGTGCACAATAACACCAAGATTTCTTTTTCTCTCAGCCTCTTTCAGTGTTGTTCCCTGCAAATGATATGTGTATTTTGTGTTGGACCTACCAACATGCATGACACTACATATATCTAAATTAAATGCCATTTGCCATTGTGTGGCCCACATCCCTAGCACATCTAAATCTTTTTGGATTTGATTGCACTCCTCTACCATCTTGCACAGATTTTGGTGTCATCTGCAAACTTACTTACCACACTCCCAACACTGTCCAGGTCATTAATAAAGAGTAGCGGTTCTAGGACCAATCCCTGGGGGACACCATTAGTAACATGTCTCCAAGCTGAACCATATCCATTAACTGCAACTTTCTGGCTGCAGGATTAGAGCCAATTCCTAATACAGCATTTTAAATTTCTACTGGTGCTACAAGAATCTATCTTGTGAAGTAACCTAGTGTGAGGTACCTTATCAAAGGCTTTCTGAAAGTCCAGGTAGACAATGTCTACCGGATTTCTATCATCCACTACCCTAGTGACCTCCTCAACAAAACTCTATCAAATTTGTTAGGCACAACCTATTTTTTTGGAAGCCGTGCTATGAATTTCAAATGGCCCCTTCCCTTTCCCAGTGATTATAAAGAGCATCTCTTACCATCCCTTCAAGCATCTTCCCAATAATGGATGTCAGGCTGACATTCCTGTAGTTCCTTGGCTTTGATTTGTCCCCTTTTTTGAGAATAAGAACAACATGAACTAGCTTCCAGTCTAAGGGAACTATCCTTGACTCTGCTGAACTATTGAAGATACGGGCAAAGGGCTCACAGAGCACCTGTCCCATCTCTTTAATCGCCCTTGGATGGATATTATCCGGACCTGGAGTCCTATCAATTTTGAGCTTTCCTAATCTATCCAAGATGACATTACTGTCTATTTTAATATTAATAATGCTATTCAATACTAAGCATCCCTGCTATCCCCTCTGAGGCATGCTATGACACATCTTGTAGAGAACCAATTCCAGAACAGGGGATGTTCGCCTTCTTTTGGTACTATGAAGTGACCCTCTTGGCTAGAACCAGCAGATTCAGTACCAGTTGGCCATTATAGGAACATAGGAACATAGGAACAGGCACCTCGTGCCTGCTCCGCCATTTGATAAGATCATGGCTGATCTGTGATCTAACTCCATATACCTGCCTTTGGCCCATATCCCTTAATACCTTTGGTTGCCAAAAATCTATCTATCTCAGATTTAAATTTAGCAATTGAGCTTGTATCAATTGCCGTTTGCGGAAGAGAGTTCCAAACTTCTACAACCCTTTGTGTGTAGAAATGTTTTCTAATCTCGCTCCTGAAAGGTCTGGCTCTAATTTTTAGACTGTGCCCCCTACTCCTAAAATCCCCATCCAGCGGAAATAGTTTCTCTCTATCCATCCTATCTGTTCCCCTTAATATCTTATAAGCTTCGATCAGATCACCCCTTAACCTTCGAAACTCCAGAGAATACAACCCCAATTTGAGTAATCTCTCCTCGTAACTTAACCCTTGAAGTCCGGGTATCATTCTAGTAAACCTACACTGCACTCCCTCCAAGGCCAACATGTCCTTCCGAAGGTGCGGTGCCCAGAACTGCTCACAGTACTCCAGGTGCGGTCTAACCAGGGTTTTGTA
Organism: Heptranchias perlo; assembly: GCF_035084215.1. Classification (NCBI taxonomy): domain Eukaryota; kingdom Metazoa; phylum Chordata; class Chondrichthyes; order Hexanchiformes; family Hexanchidae; genus Heptranchias; species Heptranchias perlo. The sequence continues at coordinate 48,888,571 of NC_090335.1, forward strand.
TAGCTGCAGCATAGCTTCTGCCCCCTTGTACTCCAGTCCTCTAGATATAAAGGCCAACATTCCATTTGCCTTCTTGATTATTTTCTGCACCTGTTCATGACACTTCAATGATCTATGTACCTGAACCCCTAAGTCCCTTTGGACATCCACTGTTTTTAACTTTTTACCTTTTAGAAAGTACCCTGTTCTATCCTTTTTTGGTCCAAAGTGGATGACCTCACATTTGTCTACATTGAATTCCATTTGCCACAGTTTTGGCCATTCACCTAATCTATCAATATCGCTTTGTAATTTTATGTTTTCATCTACACTGCTTACAATGCCACCAATCTTTGTGTCATCTGCAAACTTAGACATGAGACTTTCTATGCCTTCATCTAGGTCGTTAATAAATATTGTGAATAATTGAGGCCCCAAGACAGATCTCTGCGGGACTCCACTAGTCACATCCTGCCAATGTGAGTACCTTCCCATTATCCCTACTCTCTGTCGCCTAAATTATATTTAGGATTGGTTCCTCTATCACTTATTCAAAATGATTTTGGCATTGTGCCCATTGCATTTCAAGCATATGACTTTACCAGGAAAGTGTAACATATTTTTCAAAGGCTAAAAATTCCATGTCCCTTTTAAACTGGCAGAAATGTGGTGTGGCTGGACTTCTACCTGCTGCTTTGGCCCGCTGTTGAACTCGCTCCCTCAACCAACAACCACCAAAGTAGATTAACTGGTCATTCAACTCGTTGCTGTTGGCAGGACTTTGCTTTACACAAATTGGCTGCAGCATTTGCCCAGAAAACAATAGTGACTACACTTCAAAAGTAGTTAATTAGTTATAAAATGCTTTGACTCATCCTGAGGATCTCAGAAGTGCTTTATGAATGCAAGTTCTTTCTTTCTTTTTGTTTCTTCTTAATGGAAATGAAAAAAACTGGCTATATTGTCATTATTAATAGTTTTTTATTTGGAACAAATTGGAAAAGTCGCTGGAAATTAAATGGTTTTGATGTTGATTCAACAAGGAGGCTGTGGGCTGAGACAATCCATCAAAGCCAAGATATTCTGGACTGACAGAAGCCATCAGCGTTCTGCTGCATTTTAAGAATGTCAACTGAAAGGTTCAGTGCCAATTTTGTTATAATCATGTGACAATATGATGGTTATGATATGGCCCCTTTCCCTTTGTTGTGACTTACTGATAATTGCACCGTTTAGTATTATGAAGCTATAATTTCAGGGAGCAGACTGTATAGAAGTTAATAAATGCAAACTGCATCTGTGTACTATGTAAAGTCATCCAGTCATTCAAATCAAGAGCAGGCACCAAAATGTTCCTTTAGAATTTTGATTGGAAAAACGCTCTTGGCCACAACGGCACAGGGCTAGAGAGTCCCTGCTGAGAAATTAGCTGCTTCCGTGGCTCATCTACTTTCTATATTGTTAGTGCTTCTCCAGGAGATGAGTGAGTAAGTACACTACATGATGCAGTACTAGGCCACTCAGACCAGAAAATCCTTTGTCTGTGCTGAGATAGTTGATCTCAGCCATGGAGGCAGTGGAGTGCTATAACTGGACTCATCATCCATATAGAAGTGAAAAATTAGTCTGGATTCCCACTATGTGACCCCTATGTACATCAGATGAGGACAGGATTGGAGTGGCTGTGAAGATCCCTGTGGCCAAATATTTGGCGAACATTCAATCATGTTTCATTTGGAGAATAGTCCCTTGGGCTGTTCCAGAGGGCTGTTATTCTCTAAGGCAACATGAGTTACCATTTTCAGAAGAGTATGTGTGAGGAAAAGAAAATTGGGAAAGGGAAAAAATACTTTTTAACTTTTCCACCTGAGTGGATAGCTGCAAACATTGATCCTGCCCACAAGACGGGATTGATGTCAGGCCTCAGTAACAAGAGGACAGTTTCCCTGCTACCATTAACATAATGAAAGAAAAGCGGCTGCAATATTTCAATGACAGCATCTTGCTATCTGGTTGCCAATTTGGCTCCAGAGCAAATCTATAACATGGTTAACTCTACATCAGAAACACAAGCAGTAACCAAATCATTTCAGGCATATATAGACAGAATTGGACAGTGGGCAGACAGATGGTGAGTTAACTTCAGTACTGAAAAGATCAAGTTAATAACTCTGTCAAGAAAGATTAACTACAGTTATCCATCTACCTCTCCCCTTTAAAGGTCCAAACTCTTTCAGGTTACAAACATTCAGTTGCTTGGCTTGGCAATCACATGCTGGACACATAGGTGGCAAAGGTGGCTGTCAAAATTGGGAGAAGAATGGGAATCCTAAGAAAGCCTGGGCCTACTTGTGATCATCAGTAACTTCAATGTTACACATAACTTCAATACATCTACTGATGGAATATTGTACTCCTGATTTGGAGACTGCAGGGAAAACTCTTGCTCCTGGACATTGTTTAAAAAGGGAGCGAAGGATAGACCGAGTAATTACAGGCCAGTCAGCCTAAACTCAGTGGTGGGCAAATTATTGGAATCAATTCATAGAGACAGGATAAACTGTCACTTAGAAAGGCACGGACTAATCAAGGACAGTCAGCATGGATTTGTTAAGGGGAGGTTGGTCTGACTAACTTGATTGAATTTTTCGAGGAGGTAACAAGGAGGATTGATGAGGGTAACGGAATTGATGTAGTCTACATGGATTTTAGCAAGGCTTTTGACGAGGTCCCACATGGCAGATTGGTCAAAAAAGTATAGGTCCATGGGATCCAAGCGAATGTGGCAAATTGGATCCAAAATTGGCTCAGTGGCAGGAAGCAAAGGGTAATGGTCGATGGGTGTTTTTGTGACGGGAAGGCTGTTTCCAGTGGGGTGCTGCAGGGCTTGGTACTAGGTCCTTTGCTTTTTGTGGTATACATTAACGATTTGGACTTAAACGTAGGGGGCTTGATTAAAAAAATTGCGGATGGCACAAAGATAGGCCGTCTGGTTGATAGTGAGGAGGAAAGCTGTAGACTGCAGGAAGATATCAATGGACTGGTCAGATGGGCAGAAAAGTGGCAAATGGAGTTCAATCCAGAGAAGTATAAGGCAATGCATTCGGGGAGAACAAACAAGGCAAGGGAATAGACAATAAATGGGAGGATACTGGGAGGTGTAGAGGAAGTGAGGGACCTTGGAATGCATGTCCACAGATCCCTGAAGGTAGCAGGACAGGTAGATAAGGTGGTTAAGAAGGCAAATGGAATGCTTTCCTTTATTAGCTGAGTTATAGAATATAAAAGCAGGGATGCTATGCTGGAACTGTATAAAATACTAGTGGCCACAGCTTGAGCACTGTGCACAGTTCCGGTCATCACATTACAGGAAGGATGTAATTGCGCTAGAGAGGGTGCAGTGGAGATTTACAAGGATGTTGTCAGGACTGGAGAATCTTAGCTATGATGACGGATTGGATAGGCTGGGGTTGTTTTCCTTGGAACAGAGAAGGCTGAGGAGTGATTTGATTGAGGTGTATCAAAATTATGAGGCCGAGATAGAGTGGCTAGGAAGGACCTATTTCCCTTAGCGGATGGGTCAATAACCAGGGGGCACAGATTTAAAGTGATTGGTAGAAGGATTAGAGTGGAAATGAGGAATAATGTTTTCACCCAGAGGGTGGTGGGGGTCTGGAACTCACTGCCTGAGAGGTGGTAGAGGCAGAAACCCTCAACTCATTAAAAAAATACCTGGATGAGCATCTGAAGAGCCGTGACCTGCAGGACCAAATGCGGGAAAGTGGGATTAGGCTCGTTTCTCAGCTGGCACGGATACGATGGGCCGAATGGTCTACTTCTGTGCTGTAAATTTTCTATGATTCTACGATTCCATGGACTCAGTACAGTCAAAACCTTCCACATGAAGCAGACTTGATAAGCGTGTCTGACTACAACCCAAGTCCGCCATCTACAATATTAGAGAAATACAGCCAGACCATCACTGTGCTACAGTGTTGTGATTGGAGCAGCACCAGAAAAGCTGTTAGCACTTGAGCCAGAGTTCCATGTTCATGTTACATCTCCAGATACCATATCAATCCAAAAGGACAGCACAGAATACTAGTGGCAAAGCTCCATACACCACCTTCATTATTGACCTTAATGGAGGGAACTTCTTGGTGTTATAGGAAACTGGATGATAATTGAGAGTCCCAAAATTTTGACCTTACATGTCTGACTCGCAATACCGTAGGCTTAGGAATTAAGACAAATATAAAACAAATACCATAAATGTAGTTTTGTTCAACAAGGAAAGAAGATGAAATAAAAAGAACAAAAGAAGATGCGCCCAGGTATGTCCTATCCACAAAAAGCAGGACAAATCCAATCCGGCCAATTACTGCCCCATCAGTCTACTCTCAATCATCAGCAAAGTGATGGAAGGTGTCGTCGACAGTGCTATCAAGCGGCACTTACTCACCAATAACCTGCTCACCGATGCTCAGTTTGGGTTCCGCCAGGACCACTCCAGACCTCATTACAGCCTTGGTCCAAACATGGACAAAAGAGCTGAATTCCAGTGGTGAGGTGAGAGTGACTGCCCTTGACATCAAGGCATCATTTGACCGAGTGTGGCACCAAGGAGCTCTAGTAAAATTGAAGTCAATGGGAATCAGGGGGAAAACTCTCCAGTGGCTGGAGTCATACCTAGCACAAAGGAAGATGGTAGTGATTGTTGGAGGCCAATCATCTCAGCCACAGGACATTGTTGCACGAGTTCCCCAGGGCAGTGTCCTGGGCCCAACCATCTTCAGCTGCTTCATCAATGATCTTCCCTCCATCATAAGGTCAGAAATGGGGATGTTTGCTGATGATTGCACAGTGTTCAGTTCCATTCGCAACCCCTCAGATAATGAAGCAGTCCGTGCCCACATGCAGCAAGACCTGGACAACATCCAGGCTTGGGCTGATAAGCGGCAAGTAACATTCCCGCCAGACAAGTGCCAGGCAATGACCACCTCCAACAAGAGAGAGTCTAACCACCTCCCTTTGACATTCAACGGAATTACCATCGCCGAATCCCAAACCATCAACATCCTGGGGGTCACCATTGACCAGAAACTTAACTGGACCAGCCATATAAATACTGTGGCTACAAGAGCAGGTCAGAGGCTGGGTATTCTGCAGCGAGTGACTCACCTCCTGACTCCCCAAAGCCTTTTCACCATCTACAAGGCACAAGTCAGGAGTGTGATGGAATACTCTCCACTTGTCTGGATGAGTGCAGCTCCAACAACACTCAAGAAGCTCAACACCATCTAGGACAAAGCAGCCTGCTTGATTGGCACCCCATCCACCACCCTAAACATTCACTCCCTTCACCACCGGCGCACTGTGGCTGCAGTGTGTACCATCCACAGGATGCACTGCAGCAACTCGCCAAGGCTTCTTCGACAGCACCTCCCAAACCCGCGACCTCTACCACCTAGAAGGACAAGAGCAGCAGGTACATGGGAACAACACCACCTGCACGTTCCCCTCCAAATCACACACCATCCCGACTTGGAAATATATCGCTGTTCCTTCATCATCGCTGGGTCAAAATGATGGAACTCCCTTCCTAACAGCACTGTGGGAGAACCTTCACCGCACGGACTGCAGCGATTCAAGAAGGCGGCTCACCACCACCTTCTCAAGGGCAATTAGGGATGGGCAATAAATGCCGGCATCGCCAGCCATGCCCACATCCCATGAATGAATTTTTTAAAAAGTCAGACGATGCCTCTCACAAGACTTTGTCCTAAAAAATCCTGGAACATAATCGGGATGACCAATAATGGAAATGCGGATAATGGAGGCTCCACTGAGGAACCAGGGTTGCTAATACATGTATGAGACTATGGGAAATCTGCCCATTGACATCCTAATCTGTCTGTGGCCCCAGCAACCACCAAGGTCAAATTTATCAAAGAATGAAAGTACTTGCAATTATATAGTGCCTTTTACTTCCTCAGGATGTCTCAAAGCGCTTCAGAGCTAATGAATTGCTTTTTTGTTGCAGTGTTAAGGTCAAGGCCCTAATCTTTCTGTCAGAGCCTAGATAAATGGTGCGTACTCATTAATGAAAGGTTATTTATTGAAGTGGAGAAAAAGCAACATCAAGTAATTCAGGGTTATCATCTGGGCATGTCTGTGTATATTTTATACACCAGGATGATTCAGATTATAGTACAAAACTTAATGCATTAGCTTTTAATTAGTACCAGTGTTAGTAAGAATCATACTTGAAAAATATACTCAATTTAATTATATTATATATATGCATGAATGATCAATATATAAATTACTACTAGCTATATAGTTCAAATAGTTAATAAATTACAATCAAATACCATATCTAGTAATTCAGTATTCATATAAAGTGATCAGAAATGAAAGAAAGCACACATTTTTTGTCTATGCAGATGGTTAAATCTGCAAATAAGTTGTCTATTAAGTATTTATGCTAAATGAAGAGAAACTAAAACAAAGCTACTATCTTCCTATTTTATGAAAGCCTATTAATGACAAAATGTACTCATTTTTGCTTCTGAATTAGTTATAAGGCACCCATATGGGTACAGTCATGTAGTAGTCATGGTACTGGACTACTGGACTAGCAGCCCAGAGATTATGCATTCAAATCCTATTCTCCCAAACATTCTACACAATCATATTCCACCAAAAAGAATGATGAGATAAATCTACCATGACAGTTCTGAACATACCCCATTATTTAACTGTAAAAGTAAAATTTATCACATAACACATATAAAAAATGATAAACTTGTCTCCCAACCACACCAACCCCTCCCAGAAACTGAATGACTCACCCTGCCAGATCTTTGAACATCCTAGACTTCAGGCACACCCTCCGCCCCCATACTTCACAATCCCAATGTGGCCAGCTGACTCTGATGTCCAAAGGCCTAATGCAATGGTCCCAATGTAAGGTAATTAAAAGGTCCATTTATCATTGAGTACAGATAAATTATAAACAGCTGGTTTGAAAGGTAAAAATGATCTGTTGAAAGAGATGCTAATTCATGGGTGAAATTAATAATTAATATACCTAGTATCTGAAAATGGTCAGCAGTCTTACTTTCCTAAATATGATGCTGTGCATACCTTAATAAAAGTGTCCCATTTTCCAAACTCTAAAGCAGAACCAAGGTTCACTAATGTTTAAAGCAGATGCTTGGTACAGATAACACACTGATGACCAGTTGCTAATCCAGCATCATTGGGGTCAATTTTTGGATGGCCGAGCGGGTGCGTTTGTGGCTCCTAAAATTGGGGATTCCTGGAGCGAGTCGGGAGCCCGACTCCAACCCGCCCACTTCCAGGTTCCCCAATGACGTGAATCAGTACGCGCGCAGCCCCCGCACGCGGGACTCCCACCGGCAATCAAAGCCGGCGGGATCCCACTTAAGATCATTATCTGGGTACTTGAGGTCGTTTACAGACCTCATTAGTTGGAGATTTGAGGAGGATTCAGATTTTGGACTACCCAGAGTGTGTTTCCCATGCTGGGGGAAACACTCCCTGTTTAAACAGATGTGTTGCAGCCAGCAGCTAGTGGCAGCTGCAAAGGTCCATTTAACAGGTGCGGGGTAAACTCTCATTCATTGCAGCAGGGCATTCTATCACCTCAGATAGAGTTTTGCCTGCCACACCGTTGTCTCCACACTCCAAATTATTAAATCATACCCTAAACTCTGCTGTCCAAACACATTTACGTACTTTGTGGACCCCCTCAAACTCCCACCATCAGGATTGGTGGGGGGGGGGGGTTTCCATAGCTGCATTCACCACTCCATTGGAGTATGACCAACATCATCAGCCTCACCAGGTACGCCATCCACCTCCGCCACGTGGAGCTACATGGAGAACCTCATGAAAGGGCATTATTGCATAAGCCAATCAAGAATGGCCAAGACGTGGCAGTAGTGGTGACAATATAATATGTAACGTGAGTCGATCAGAAATCAAATATAAGTAAAAACCATGAAAAACCCTCAAACACCCTTGTGCATCCCCTTCATGCTCACGACATGTTTGCCTTACACTTCCTACTGCACATATGTGATGCACGCCCTGGGGCTGCAGCACAGGTAGTGGCAGGTTGGGTGAGGCTGACTGTGAAAGAGATGCATGAGGGGGTGAGTATGAGATAGAGCCATGAGATTGTATGAGGATTGGGTTGAGTGGTAGTGGTGGGATGAGTACTGGTGAGGTGAGTAAGTGCAGGTAAGATGAGCATGAGCTTTGAGTGGGTGTGAGGAGTGATGTGACAGAGTAGTGTTGGCAGTGCAGAAGGAGATGTGGGTGGGGTGGTGATGTGGCAGACAGAGTGTAGGGGAATGAGTAAGAGTGCTTACTTCGGCTGACCTACTTATGATATTGAAGCACCTCCTGCACTGTATGCAGGTGCGCCATATGTTGGTGGTGCAGGTGACCTCCTCTGCCACCTTGAGCCAGGCCTTCATGGTGCTTTGCTCACCTGCTCCCGACCACAGGCATCACATCATTGACATCGGGTTCAGATGGGATTCAGGCCTAATTTATCTAAATGAGTTAAAACGACTCCAGCCTCATGTTGGCAAGTCGGGACGAGCCAGCCACTTCCTCCCGTCTGCCGGGGAGAAGATCTCAGTCCTCCCTCTCCTCCTCACCCCATCCAGTAGGACCTGGAGTGAGGCATCATTAAACCTGGGAGCAGCCTCACCCCTGGGCTGCCCCATGCTGTAATTTTGGCTCCTTTCTGCAGCATCAGTAAGTGGAGGACTGCCCCTTTAAATAGGGCTCGTCCATCTGACAGCCTATGATGCGGGTATGCAGTTCGCCCGTTGTGCAGCTTTCCAGTGCGAAACCTGGAAGCCAAGGTAAGTGGCTTCAATTTACTTACGATCGTGAGGGAACCCACCGATTTTACTGGGTGGGTTACCCACGTGCCCAGTCGACCCCCCGCTGGCAACCCACCTCCAGCCTAATATCAGGACCATTATGTTCTTTAATCTGTTCACATTTACACACTGTAGCCCCAATTTTAATTGGAGGTGAGCACGTGGCTGGCTCATCCCGACTTGCCAACATGAGGCTGGAGTCGTTTTAACTCATTTAGATGAATTAGGCCTGAATCCCATCTGAGTCCAATGTCAATGATGTGATGGCTGCGGGCGGGAGCAGGTGAGCGAAGCAGGAGGCCATCGCCAGGAACCAATTCCTACCCCAATAAATCTTAACTACCCTCCTGCATTCTCTTTCTGAGTCGGGCAAAAGCCTGCCCTGTTTCAAAAGCTGACTGACTGGCCACTAAATGTCTCTGTGTTTTTATCTCCATGTTCCCAACTTGAGAGGAGGGTCTGCCAACCAATCCCTGTGCCCAGGATCAAGTACTGCCAACACAATGGGTGTGAGGTCTTTATCGATTGCTGAGACAGGCTAATGAATTGCTTATTGTTTATAGTCTTTGCGGAAACAACATCAAAGCTGAGTTCATTGGCATTTTATCCACTTTTCATCTCGGTGCCTTTTTTAATTTGTGTGACTACACTTTGCTTTAAAACACAACCTTTAAATGTAACTTTTAATCCCAAATCTTTTCTACAGAAAAAAAATCAAAAAGTTCCGAAATGTGACGGCACTATTTGAAAAAGAGCCCGGAGTTTTCCCAGTGTCCTAATGAACTGGTCACTCATCTCATTTCATCTGCTGTTTGTGGGATCTTGTATGTGGAATTGGCGGCTGTAGTTGCCTACAAAGCAACGCTGACTACACTTTAAAAGTCACTTAGTGGCTGTAAACACCCTGAGGACACGAAAGGCACTATATAAATGCAAATTCTTTCTTTCTTATATCTGAATCAGCACTGGCATGAGATCTAATCCTGAAATGAGTCTCAGTTTCATAGTATTGACTCTGAACTTACGGTTTGAGGCAATCTTATTTGGTGTTCAAACAGGCTATAGATGCTAAACACATCTATAGTCCTCCTGTTTTTGATCGTATAGGTCAGGAGACTCATAACATTTGTTGGGGGTGGAATGTCGGAAGCAGTTCTAAGGGCAGAAGTGCTGCGTTTAAAGCCAGACTGCTCTTAAAGCAGAACCAGTATGCAAAAATCTGACAATATTATTTCAACAGGAGCCAGTATTAAGAGAGCTTCCAACTTCTCATCGAGTCATGTGAATAGTCTTGTGAGGGAAATTAGGCACAGGAGGGGTGAAATAGTGGGTGTAGGTGGTACGAGACCTGCCAACACATCAGCCAGGACCATGTGAAAGGAGGTGGCACAAGCAGTTAGTGGAAACTCTCCTCCCCCCAGGACTCCTCTCCAGTGCAGGATTAAGTTTAATGATCCACAAGGTCAGCAAAGATAAATGTCTGCTTCCTTTTCCTTTTTCTGAGATGGTTCCCCCAGTTGCCCTACTGTGCTGCTGGTTGTATGCCTTCTTTTTCTTTGGACAGAGAGAAGACAAGGTTACAGACCTAAGAGCGTTATGGAGATTTGCTCCATGTGAGGTCATGCAAGCCATGATGATGCGCGGTGAAGGTGCCTTGTCCCTTTAAAAGAGGTGTCCTTGAAAACTAGTTGTTGCTCGGCGCACTGAGTAGAGAGAGTGGTTTTGAGTAAAGAAAGTGCTTGAATGTTTGTCCTTTGCAGAAGTGAGTTTCTCTGACTCTCAGGTGCTGCCAGAGAAAGGGTATGATAGGTAAAAAGGTGAGTGAAGTTGTATGAGTGGTGGAGGATGTGTATTGGCACCGGAGCGTTCACTTAACTTGGCCACCCTTATGAGGTTGTTGAACCTTTTTCTGCACTGTGTTAGTTCTTAGGCTGGGGTAAACTGTCTCTGCCACCTCCCTCCAGACAGCCTGCACCACTTTCCTAAGGGACTTCCTACTCTCAGTGTCCATCAGACAGTGACCCACACTTCTGCCAGCAGCACTTCCACTGACTTATTGGAAAATCTGAGGGCCCTTCCAGCTGCTTACATCCCCAAGGCTGCTGCTTCTTCTGCCATAATGCTTTGAAGTGATTCTTCCCTTTAATGAGTTGCAGCCTGGAAGGAAATTGCAACGGGTTAGTGGCAGTTCCAATTTGGGGGGTGTTAGGACCCTACCTACAACAGGAGTAGAATTCAGACCACGATGCCATCCTGACATAAACCCATCATTTGCATGGCTGCACCTTATCTAGGACAGGCGCATCTTATACCCTCCCTCACTTCCAATGGAATTCAGGGCAAAACTTAAATGGGGAATAAAACCAGCAGATCTTGTCTAAGTCCCAAACTCTAACCCACCCCCAACAGATCTGTTCGGTTTATACCCTACCAAACGATCAGAATTTTGGGACCAAAGTAGTTAAAAATAATTATGGTTAAAATTCTTTTATTATCCATGTTGTGGGAAAATCACCACTCGGAGTCAGACTTAAAGATTCAACATGCAGTTTATTGGACAAAGTACTTTGGGAGAAGAACTGGACGCTCCGCAGCGTGCGCAACTACCTTCTCAACTTCAAAATGGTTGTCATGCTTTTTTATACCTTTGAAATACAGATTTTCAGCAGCTATTACATCATTAGTCTTTATTAGTTTACACATTAACCAATTAAGTCCGCACAGCAACCGCGGACCTCCAATCACATTAAAACAACTGTTATCACCTTAAGACAGTATGGTCTTTGTCTATTCAGTCTGGTTCTGTAGTTTTTATCAGCTCGTTGTGAAATGTCTTTTGTATTCCCAGACTGTAAGTCAGTTTTCGGAATATACAAACTCAGCACTTTAACTGTCTTTCCCACAGTCACAGAATCCATTTTGTTTAGTAGTGTCCATTTTGTTAGTAGTCAAGTGTTATGTTTAAGCTTTTAATTAAGGTTAGTCTGGTCTGCACAAAGCGCATTTCGGTGTGGTTTTAGGGTAATGACCGCTGCCATGCACACAATAGTCACTTCATCGTTGCCTTTAACCCAACAGCCCAAATTTTACGCTAACAGACCCCCCTGTTGGTCATGATTATGGCTTAATAATCATTGAGACCAATATCGATAAAGTCCATGCAACATTGGTCCGGCACTTAATACACAGCCTTTCGGGTATTTAACTTCCATGATGTTCTGTGCGTATGCCTAAGCCGTAACTCTCAGGTTACACATTACAGATTTTGGGTGCAAAGTGCCCTATCTTTATGCTATTCGGCTGTTGGGGCGGCACATACGCATTTCTGTTGTAAATTATCTCACCCTGTGCTTCTGGGCTGTGTCCAACACTATGTGGACATACAGTGACAGCATGTCTAGTAACACATCCCTTTAATTTTGTTCCAGCCAAATTCCCTTTAAAAAAAATTTTTCAGCATATGGTAACATATTGTGATGGGATATGTGCATTCCGTCCTTCATTACCCCAATATTCTTGTTACACCTCTCGTCCCTGGGTTTCGGGTGCCATCACCAGTATTACTAGTACCAACCCTAGGAGCCCTCCTCCGTCAGGTTTACGCTCCACTTGAGTGGGGTACACCCGCACCATTGCCCTGAATTGGCAAGGGGTGATGTTCTTGTTTGGTAACAGCCGCTTGGAGGTACCACCTCCATCATGCCCACATGTCAGGCTCACCCTCAGTTTGTTGATTCATTATCCATAAGGGTACTTCCCCTGCCTGTATCTGGGCTAGGTTCTCTCGTGTCTGTTCCACAATCCAGTTACCATATGTACTGCAGATGTCATTAGCAGCCGCCTGCTAAGATACGTTATATTCCTCTTTTATTAATTTATTAATGGTTTGGGCATGTGTTTCTAGCACTGTAGCTATCCTGTACAAATGTATGATCAGTATTTGATCCTTAGACAATTCCTTATCTGTATTTTCATTTATTTAAAAAAAAATATCTTTAATGCGAGACCCTAAATCTCTGACCTTTTGATCTAATGTTGCCAAATCAATGTTACTGTCCGATACAATATTTACAGTCAGCTCCAATATCCCAAAATTTATTTATTTTACGTAATTTCTTCTTGAACCGCTTTTCATTTCCCAAAATATCCCACTATATTGTGCCCGAGTCCCTTCTATCATTTCACAATTATCCCAACTTGAGAGCAGTATTGTTGGACTGACACGATTTGTCAATGTAAAATTTTTCTTCCCTCCCGAAAAGAATTCTTGATACACAGCATTCAATAGGAACCATTTAGACTGGACTTCTTTTATTTTAAAATATAATTTGATTATCCCCTTAAATTACAAGTAAATTTTCTCCCTCGAGTGCTTGAATAGCAACCCATATAAATTTTTCTTATCAATTCCAATTTCAGAAACAAATTATGTCCAGGCTTTATGGTTTTGTTATAGTAGAGATGAAGTGCTCATAATTAATTTTGGATGTAACTCCCATATCTTCCCACCTCGAGCACTCTGTCTCAGAAGACAATAAATGGGTTAAAACAAAACAAATCAAAATGTTTTCAAAAGAAGAGAATCAGGTTGATATCACCACGCTGTGACATTTGGTATCTGCTGATGTCTGCAGCTAAAGTCTTAAATCTTTAACATTTTTGGATCGTTTCCTGCACCAAATTTCTCCAGCAAAGGTTGCATCGTAACTTTGTAATTACTCTTGGTAACCAGGGTCACCTGTTTTAAAAGAAACAGAGAAAATCCATTGCGGCTCTTCTTGAGAGCCCAAGGGGTTAATTTGTCAAATCATCATTTATTATTTATTTATCCAAAGGAATAATCCTTTTACCCGAAACAAAATCCAGAAAATAAAACAGGAGAGAGAATTTGCCTAGTCTCTTTCTCTCTCTCTCTCTCTCTGGAGCACGCAGCCTGTCTGAAATAAACACTGTCTCTCCCACATACAGATGTACGTAGGACTGCAGATTGGAATTTCTAACTCCAAGTCCTAATCTCTGTGTTTTCAAGATGTACAAATCTATCTCTTTTACGATGTCCACCTCCATTCCATGTCTCGCTTTGTTTTAACACTTGAGTTAGGAGGTGTTGAGATAATTGTTGAATTTTCTTAGTATTCTCAATGCGAGTTATATAATTTGTCAGGGAAGGTCTCCCCTTGTTGGTCAGATTTATATTGTATCTATTATTCGTGAATAGCCCCCGAACTTGTCGAAGTTCCTTATCATACTGTGGTGGGATAAAACTGATAGGCGTTTAGTACTCTGTGTCAGTACATAGCTCAAGTAATGAACTTCCAATTGTCTAACCTATGCTTTCTTTTGATACGATTTGTTTTACATTCCTTTCTTATCAATTTTTTTTCACTGTAGCATTGTCTGGGTGCCTTTGGCATTTCCGAGTAATTGGGTCAACTTTAATAATATAACCTATACCAATTGTTACCTCATGTTCAACCTGTGTTCTGGTTAGCCTCAGACAGTTCTCAACCGACTGGGTCATTTCTATCTGTTTGAACTGCTTGGCATGACAGTCTGGCTTCTTGGGATGGAAGGGGTTAACATTAACTTCACACAGCTGTGACTGAATTTTTTTTTTCACTTCTATGGATTGCTTTTACACTATATATTTGCGCACTCTTTTTGAGATTTATTTTAATCATAGTGTTTAATCAATCACAATAGCACAAAATGCTTCGAAGATCAGTTTAATTTATAACTAGAGATCATCCTGCAACTGTAACTTGTAATTCTTTAAATCTGCACTTTATCTTTCTCATTTTGTCTTGGTGAATTGGAAACAGATATCGGTGTCCTTGGGAAGGTTAGACTTTTCTAAGCATACGTCAACGTAATTTTCACATAAATTCTATTTTTTAAAATTCATACCGGGAAACAACATCTCCCATCGTACATTTTAGTTTATGACTTAGTCTTCGTAAGTTTTATAATTTGCTCGTCATACACAACTATAGCTTTCCAATTCATTTTTTTTTTACATACTTTTAGTGGGTATGATTAAATAATTGTGACCAACTCTCCGAGCTGTTCCAGCTTTCCAACGTTTCCTTTCACGGTGATACCAGATAGCTTTTTCTTTAATATCTGTCCCGTTATTTTTTTTTAACCTTTTTTTTAACCAGAGCCAATCACAAGATAAAAATTCAAAATGCCAATTTTTAGAAGATCCCATGTCTGGAATTTGACATGCTCACATTTTATAAGAATCAGAATTTAATCGGTCACTTAACCTCAATAACTCCAATTTTAATTCAGCAGTCTCAGAATTAAACACAAGACAAAACACACACCAAAGAAGAAAACACGTAAGACGCAGTAAGAAGGGGGCGTGGCCCACAACACCGAAAAAAAACCACTCACAATCAGGACAGGCTTTTTAAAGAGACAGTACACCCTTTCTTTTCCGGGTCTCTGTCTTTTAAACATTTTAATTGATTTTTTTTTTCTAATTCCCTTATCCTAGTTTCTAATTCCCTAATTTACCCCGCGTTTTTAACTGCACTGTTGGCTTAGTCTGACTCCCACAGTTCAATAATCTCTACTCCAGTTCGCTGATCGAGGCCAACCGATCAGCTCACCAGTAGTGAGATCCTGCCGACTACGCCAATTTGTTGTGGGAAAATCACCACTCGGAGTCAGACTTAAAGATTCAACATGCAGTTTATTGGACAAAGTACTTTGGGAGAAGAACTGGATGCTCCGCAGCGTGCGCAACTACCTTCTCAACTTCAAAATGGTTGTCATGCTTTTTTATACCTTTGAAATACAGATTTTCAGCAGCTATTACATCATTAGTCTTTATTAGTTTACACATTAACCAATTAAGTCCGCACAGCAACCGCAGACCTCCAATCACATTAAAACAACTGTTATCACCTTAAGACAGTATGGTCTTTGTCTATTCAGTCTGGTTCTGTAGTTTTTATCAGCTCGTTGTGAAATGTCTTTTGTATTCCCAGACTGTAAGTCAGTTTTCGGAATATACAAACTCAGCACTTTAACTGTCTTTCCCACAGTCACAGAATCCATTTTGTTTAGTAGTGTCCATTTTGTTAGTAGTCAAGTGTTATGTTTAAGCTTTTAATTAAGGTTAGTCTGGTCTGCACAAAGCGCATTTCGGTGTGGTTTTAGGGTAATGACCGCCGCCATGCACACAATAGTCACTTCATCGTTGCCTTTAACCCAACAGCCCAAATTTTACGCTAACAATCCACATATTTTGTTGAATATTCTTGTTTAAACACAGAGCACTGTTGACATTGTTGGGGGGGGGTGGGTGGGGTGGCAATGGGACTTGCTGTGAGGAACACTGAACGTGGCATTGTGAGAGAGCTGAATTAATTAGCTCCATCTCCACATCTTAAGTTAGCTCCCTCCCACTGTCGACCTCCAACTCAACCCACTCACCTGTATCAGAAATTTGGGAGGTGACAGTGAGCTATTTAAAGTTTATTTTTTAAGTAAAATTAACAGGTTTGTACAATAAATAAATGAGTTTTATAACATATTGCCCTGGCATTGATGGCTTCTGGTAATATAGCTGAGGCATCTTTTAGCGTGACGTGTGCCGGACGCCATCTTGGTAAAGGGTTTAGCGCATGCGCAAATAACAAATGCTGGCATCGTGTAAAGTAGCGGGAATACGCGTTTGATCAGTGTGCAATGCTGATTTAAAGTGATAGACACCATTTTGGGACTTAACGCTCCACTCAACACACTGTCTTAACCACAACCATCTGAACGTGTCTTAGAGTGCCTGGAGGATCCCTCACCAGTGCTATTTAAAGGGACCGTGCAGGATTTACAGGTTAGTTGCTGGATTATTGCTTCTGGCTGCTGATGCATTTGCAACTGTTTTTGGAGGTCTCCTATACCTGAATACTAAGACAAGGGAACATAGCATATCACTTAGAGCCAGGACGTGCAGGAGTGTAGTTAGGAAACACTTCTACACGCAAAGGGTGGGAGACGTTTGGAACCTTCGTCTGCAGACGGCAGTTGATGCTAGCTCACTTGTGAATTTTAAATCTGAGATTGATAGATTTCTGTGAACCAAGGGTATTAAGGGATATGGGGCTAAGGCGGGTACATGGAGTTAGGTCACAGATCAACCATGATCTCAATGAGTGGCAGAACATGCTCGAGGGGCTAAAAGCCACTGCCTCCTATTATGCGCCACCTTCTCCTGCAAGAAAGTGTCTGGGTGATGTGCCTGTCATGGTTGAATAGCTGTCAGTATGTGTGGCCTGTGAGTTGTGGGTGTGCAGCTTGCAACAATGGTAATGTGTAAGGGTTAGAGGAAGCATCTGATTGGAAGAATTAAGGACTGATTTGAAAGAGTTTGTTGGTAGGTGAGTGATGGGGGTGTAGTGCGTGGAGCAGTTGGTAGGCGATGCCACATGACGGTTTATCTCACTCACCTTGACCACTCGTGTCAAAGCTTTGAACTTCTTCCTGCACTGCATCCATGTTCATGGTGCTATGTGCCTGGCATTGACTGCGTCCCCTACTGCCTCCCACTGCATTTTGAGCATAAGTCTGGAGGGCTTCTTGCAACCCCATCCCCACCCCACCTTACCCCCTGCCAGTATAGGATGCCCCTCCTTCTGTCCACCTCTTGCATCAAGGCCTCTCGTGCATCAGCAGAGAACCTTGGTGCACGCACTCTCGCAGGCCTGGTACCAACTCAGATCGGCAGATTGGTGAGGTCTGGCAAGCAGATTGGAGGATGTGGGATTTAGTGGTGCGCAATCTTTATTCAATGTTTTAAAATAACTCAACAGTTTGTAAACATAGGGACGGGACCTGCATCTGTGTTTTACTTGTGCGATGTCTGATCTCCGTTCAGACTCCGTGCAGACAGCAGACTGCTATTTTTAGCAAATTATAGGTACTGGCTCCCTTTAAGAGATTTTGGCAGACTGTCAGACAGACATCTTGCCTTTAAGAGATTGGGGCTCCCCCTGCTGGTGAAAAGCACAAATGTCCTTTAATCCTTGTGTCAATGCTGATTTGCATTGCTGCTTTCAGGTAAGTACTGAGGCCAGAGGAATGTCTCATCCTGCCTGCGAAGGAAGCACTGGGCATGGGTTAATCACGTATCGCGATACTAGTGCGCGGTTTCTGGCCCTATCCAATTTAATCCCTAAAGTATCATAGTAGCAGCACAGGTGGAGGCCATTCAGCCCATCGTGCCTGTGCCAGCTCTTTGAAAGAGCTATCCAATTAGTCCCACTCCCCTGCTCTTTCCCCATAGTCCTGTAAATGTTTTCCCTTCAAGTGTAATCCAATCCCCTTTTGAAAGTTATTATTGAATCTGCTTCCAACACCTTTTCAGGCAGGGTATTCCAGATCATAACTTGCTGCATAAAAAAATGTTTCCTCAAGTTGACTGGCCCTTTTGTCGATCACCTTAAATCTGTGCCCTCTGGTTATCGACCCTTCTGCCATTGGAAAGAGTTTCTCCTTATTTACTCTATCAAAACTGTTCATGATTTTGAACACCGCTATCAAATCTCCCCTTCTGTTCTAAGGAGAACAACCCCAGTTTCCCCATTCTCTCTGCATAACTGAAGTCCCTCATCCTTGGTACCATTCTGGTAAACCTCTGCTGCACCCTCTCTAAGGTCTTGACATCTTTCCTAAAGTATGGTGCCCAGAATTGAACACAATACTCCAGCTGAGGGCTAACCAGTGTTTTATAAAGGTTTAGCATAACTTCCTTGCGGAGCAGGCTCAAGGGGCCGAATGGCTTACTCCTGCTCCTATTTCTTATGTTCTTTTGTACTCTATGACTCAATTAATAAAGCCCAGGATCCCATCTGCTTTTCTGTCACTTTATGTTTTTATTTC
The DNA here is from genome assembly GCF_035084215.1 of Heptranchias perlo. Taxonomy (NCBI): domain Eukaryota; kingdom Metazoa; phylum Chordata; class Chondrichthyes; order Hexanchiformes; family Hexanchidae; genus Heptranchias; species Heptranchias perlo. The sequence goes on from NC_090335.1 coordinate 48,907,368, forward strand.
ATGGATTGAACACAGCGCACGGATTAACAGCCATCGCAAATGTTTGAGAAATAAAGGTTTTCATAGGGAATAGCATTTGAAATGTTATCTAGATCTTAAGATGTTCCAGTGATTTCTGATGCTGTGTTTCAATGCAGAAAGATCTTATTGTTTTTTGTGCAGGAACCAAATTGTGTGGGTGGCTCGGATACAGAGAAGCATCTCTTTTTTTTCAATGAAAATGAATGCAGACAAATTCTTTCTAAAATCAGTAATGGGAACCATCAAATCATCAACATGATAGGAGGCTAACACATGATAGGAGGCTAACAGATGCTTGTCTTTGCAGTTTAATTCCTTTTTAATGGTCAATAAACATTAAAATAACACAGAAACATTGCTAACCCTGATTGCACACAAGTTTAAAATAGGATTTGATTTTAATATTTTTGAACTAAATTGGACGGAAATGCAATTTTAGAAAGTGCATATTGTAATACTGTAATTCCTTTGTGCACAGATTTAGTAAAATGTACAATTACAAGATTGTAAGGAAGTCTTACTACAATTGTACAGGGCTTTGGTGAGACCACACCTAGAGTATTGTGTACAGTTTTGGACACCTTATCTAAGGAAGGATATACTTGCCTTAGAGGCGGTGCAACAAAGGTTCACTAGATTAATTCCTGGGATGAGAGGGTTGTTCTATGAGAAGAGGTTGAGTAGAATGGGCCTATACTCTCTGGAGTTTAGAAGAATGAGAGGTGATCTCATTGAAACATATAAGATTATTAGGGGGCTTGGCAGGGTGGATGCTGAGAGGTTGTTTCCCTTGGCTAGAGAGTCTAAACTAGGGGGCATAGTCTCAGGATAAGGGGTCGGCCATTTAAGATTGAGATGAGGAGGAATTTCTTCACTCAGAGGGTTGTGAATCTTTGGAATTCTCTACCCCAGAGGGCTGTGGATGATGAGTTGTTTAGTATATTCAAGGCTGAGATGGATAGATTTTTGGACTGTAGGGGAATCAAGGGATATGGGGATCGGGCAGAAAAGTGGAGTTGAGGTTGAAGATCAGCCATGATCTGATTGAATGGCAGAACAGACTTGAGGGGCCATATAACCTACTCCTGCTCCTATTTCTTATGTTATTATAAAATGTATGGTTCTGCTGTTGTCATTTACACCTTCTCTGGACCCATCTTTTGTTTCTTTACATGTTCCATTACCACCCTCCTTGCCTTGCACCATCATCCCTTTTGTAATTTAATCACTCCTGCCCTCCACCCTATCACAGACCTTCCCTTTTGTTCTTTTCTCCCCCTCTCCTCCCACCCCTTTCCCTGGCTCTGTTCTTGCTGGTAAACTGTTAAATCTCTCACTTCTTCCACTTCTGTTGAAAGGTCATTAACCCGAATCTTTAACTCTATTTCCCACTCCACAAATGCTGCCTGACCTGCTGAGCGTTTCCAGCATTTTCTGTTTTATTATATAATGCATACTTGGTTGTCAGGCGAAAAGAAACCTTTCATTTGATAAAATTCCACATATTACAGTTGTCAATGTCATGTGTATTTGGTAGCTATAGTTTAAATCTAACAAATGCAGTTTAACATAAATAACAGTATATAATTACATTATGCGGGCCACAGAATGAGAATTTGCTCTGGTGCAAGAACATAGCCAACATCATCACAGTAGTAACTGATGATCAGTTTGTGATATAACCTTAGACCCAGAAATGCGCCACAGCAAGTATGTATGTTTAACATTGTGCATGTGCACACATGAAATTCTGATAAATAGGATTCAATTTAAAAGTTCTGAAACCTGACTAGTTGGTAAAGAAAGCTGGGTCTATTCCTCCAATTCAGCTCAGTTGGTAAATCCACAAAGGCATATAAGCCAGGAGGATCCCATGTTAGATCCACAGTACCTGCTGAATTAGCTCATTGCAGCCAGGCGGTAAGAGGGGTGCTACAACTTGCCTCAGCATTTCTGGACTAGGGAAAGGAAAAACGAATCACATTCTCACTCCCTGGTGACTTCAGCTGGAAGGTGCATGCGTGTGGACAACAGGCAAGGACAGCATTGGGCTAGGCTCCGATGCCATCCATGGTCTAATAAGCTACCTAAACAAATTGGGGGCTAAATTGGGCCGCAGAGCACCCATTGTGTAGGTGCTACGCGGACTCCTAACCACCGAAAGTGGCGTCCGAGATCCGGTGTGACGTGCGCAGGACGCCATATTGGTAAAGGCATTTGCACACACGCACGCGCACTTAACAAATGACGGCAGCATGTAAAGTAGGGAGATTATGCAGTAGATCAGTGTGCAATGCTGATTTATAGGGACAGGTGCGATTTTGGAACTTTATGCTCCAGCCAACGCACAGTCTTAATCTCACACTGCTGAACAGGTCTTAAATGGCATGGAGGACCCCCCGCCCGCCCCACCAGCGGTATTTAAAGGGACCATGCAGGAGTTACAGGTTCATTGCTGATTTATTGCTTCTGGCTGCTGATGAATTTGTACCTGTTTTGGAGGTCTCCTATACTTGAATACTAGGACTAGAGGACATAGCCTAACATTTAGAGCCAGGACTTTCAGTAGTGAAGTTAGGAAACATTTCTACACACAAAGGGTGGTAGAAGTTTGGAACTCTCTTCCGCAAATGGCAGTTGATGCTAGCTCAATTGTTAATTTTAAATCTGAGACTGATAGGTTTTTGTTAACCAAAGGTATTAAGGGATATGGGGCTAAGGCAGGTATATGGAGTTAGGTCACAGATCAGCCATGATTTCATTGAATGGCGGAATAGGCTCGAGGGGCTAAATGGCTTACTCCTGTTCCTATCTTCCTATGTTCCTATAATAAAGTTTCAATACTCTATAGGGAGTGGGCTGGCTAGCTGACAGGCAATAGCAATGGTACTGGTGGAGTGGCAGGGGTGGGACAGGAATGCTGTCATTGGACAACAGGTTCATGTTCCATGGAGCCACTGCCACTTGCTGCCTCCTGTTATGCTCATTTCTGTTCTCTATACAAAGATAGCATTCCCCAAGAGTTTCTAGTCTGTGAACTCTTGGCTGTGTGTACCAGCAGGAGTTTATACAGAATAATTGACTCAACACTTTACTAACCAATACTTTTACCCCCAGTTTGATTCTTGAACACCCCTTCCAAATCCTTTAGTATCTGAGATAAAACCTTAATTATTTTCAATTTTTTTGCCATTATAAAGACAGCATCTAAGAAAAGTCTGCCTGGTACAGATTAGTCACAAGGGAAACGTTCAAGCTCTAGGGGTGGTACAGACAAGAGACGTGAGGATGATTCCAAGTGCCATGGGATTGAATTATTAGGAAAGACCAGAGAAAGTCGGGGTCTGAAAGAGGGCGACTGAGAGGTTTTAAGATGATATTATTATTTCATATCTTCACATCTTTGCCCTCAGAGAATAGTGCAAAGTAGTGGAAGGATTCACAGGTTGATTATCAGTCTGACAGGCTGCGATGTGAACACTCCTTCCATGGCTGTAACCATCGTTATACCAGCCGACAGGGTGGTTAGTCCTGTATGGCAGGAGGGTTTTATGGGCTCCCATGACCCATACAATGAGAGGGCAGGGGCACCCACATTCACCTGTGAGTATCCCTCTGGATATTAACCCAGAATTCAGCCTGAGCTCTGGTCTCCATTCGCCAGGACTGTCTGGAACTGAGCAATGCAGTAATAAATACATCAAGTATTAAACATAACAAATCCAATTTCCTGCATGAATAGGTGAAATTTGAGTTTGATTGTAAAATATTTTCTGGAATGACAGCAGGTCCTCCATTTGAAACAAGATCAGAATTTATGGAATAATCACAACTATTGACTGTTGTATCAAGAATCTCCATATTTTCATTACATCTATTCTGACAAGGTGCTGATTTATGTTTTAGAATGAATTTCTGGTTCATATCAATCTTAGTGTAGTGGCAGGGCCAATGCTCCCAAGTGTGGTTTTTCAGTGTAGGTAAACATTAATTGTGATGGAAAGAGCTGAAGAGGCTAAGTCTGCGCAAAATACAAAGTGAAACAAGCATTTCTTCAGAGGATGTTTTTAAAATAGTGATCTTTTTAACATAACAGACTTTCTGTTTGCAAAACAGATACTACAGACTGTCTTAACATGTTTGTCTGCAAATAATACTGATTCAACTGAAATATGTGACAACATGTGCAGTATTGTAAATTATTTATTAAAGGTGAAAGGGGGCTCAGACGAGAGGCAGATTAATCTTCCTAGCAATTGACTTCTCCTAAAAAAAATAGCAAAAGGGTTACTTCAAATAAAAAAGCTGAAAAAGTAATTAGAAATAAAATGAATAATGAATAATAATCTCTGGCACAGGTGTCCATAAAAGAACTTCTTATTCCATGGTTTGAGTGCAAAATATATATTTTAAAAACTGCAAAGTTTTCAGATACATTTAGGTATTTACCTTTGTCAGCTTCAGTATTGTGACCAGATTTTACTTGAAATCTGCTTTGATGAATATGGAACCCAACCAAATATCCTGACCCTGCAGCAGAGCAAAAGCTTTTCACCTGTCTAGCCAAGTAACTTTAAAAAAACTGCCGGCTAGCATTAGGGAATTCCAAATCAGTACACAAGATCAGAAGATAGATACAGATGAGGAAGGTTTCTTAGCTCACGTTAATTTATCCACCCAGAGAGATCCTCACATCACTCCATTTCAGCATCCAATTGTTTCTTAAAAGTTTCCAGAGGTTTTGCCTCCATTACTCTCTCTAGAAGTCTATTCCACACCTCGATTACTCTTTGTATAAAGAATGAAGAATTACCTAACATCAGTCCTAAATTTATCTTTTACTAGTTTGAATCTATGTCCCCTTGTCTTTCTCTCGCTATTTAATTTAAGATAATCTTCTGGGTTTACCTTTTCCATTCCCTTAACTTATCTTGTAAACCTGCATAAGATCATCTCTCACACACCTCCTTTCCAGACTGAAAAGCCCAAGTCTCTTCGGTCCATCCTCAGAACTCAGACCTACACTAGGGATCAGCCTCATGGCTCTTCACTGTACTGCCTCCAGCGTTTGAATGTCTCCCTTGTATCTCTGTGACCAGAACTGAACACCATACTCGAATTGAGATCTGGCCATAGAGCTGTACCTTTTGATCATGACTTCCTCTGACTTGTATTCAACTGTTGGGGTTAAATACAAGCCAGAGGAACGAGTCATAACTACTGCTATGTAGTTCAAGTTCTATTGGGTTTGTTGATTGTTGCTTTGCATTGGTTGGACGTGTTGAACCAACCCAGACATAATTCCTCTAATGAGTACTTGTTGTTTCCTACCCTTTAGCCAACTTCTTAGCCTCATATCCTTATCTTGTATTGGGGATGGAAAACTGAATACTGACAGTTGAAAAGTACTGAAGATCATAAAATTTCTGCATGCCATTTTTGTTCGAGAGGGAATGAGGTGGTTTCAGTCCCAGCCCTGTGCAGAAAGAACAGGTGACAGAGTCCAAAATTTGCTGACTGAACCTTATCCTGGTCAAATCAGGTCTTATACAAAAAAACAGAATACGTTCGGAAACATACACGAGGTTAATTAGCATTTGTGCAGAAAACATACTCTATTCTTCCCATTAATGCTGACTGACCCACTGTGTGTTTTCAGCATTTTCTAATTTTGTTCAGGTTTCCAGCATTTGCAGTTTTTATCTTATTTTATTTTTACACAGGATTTAAACACATTGGGTAAATTTTAACTTTGAACCAGGAAGGGAGTAGGAGGTGGGGAGGATAAATGTTCAGGTGCGAAACCCATAGGTAAGTGGGCGGGTCGCAATTGCTTAATGAGGCCAATCAATCTCACCTCCGGGTTTTGCGCCCAGCAGCCAGCCTAATCGACAGGCTGGCTGGCTGTCGGGCAGGAAGGCCTTCTACAGCAGGTCGCAGCCGGGGATCGGAGGGAGGGAGGGGTCATTGGCCGGGGAGGAGATTGGTGAGGAGAGGCCTGGGAGGAGTTCGGGGGGTCGGGAAGATGATCGGGAGGCTGGGGAAGAGATCGGGGGCAGCCGGGAAGAAGATTGAGAGGGCTGGGGAGGAGTTCTGGGAACTGGGGAAGAGATGGGGGGTTGGGAAGAAGATCAGGGGACTGGGAAGATCGGGGGACCGGGAAGAAGATCGGGGGACCGGGAAGAAGATCGGGGGGCCGGGGAAGATGATCGGAGGTCGCTGCAGGTCGGGTGAAGAGCCGGAGGTAGGTGGGGCTCCACCATGGGGGTGGGGGGGTGGCCGATTATGGGATTCCTGTCGGCCAGATGAGTTTGTTGGGCCTGAATGAAGCACTCCTTCTCCTCCAGGCCCACAAGCAGTGCAGTAAAGGCACTCACCTCATGGATCCGGCCCTTCCCGCCTGCTTTCACCTGATGTGATTCGGAAGCGATGGGAAACCCGAACAGGTAAGGGTAAATTCATTTTAATTGTCCAATACACAAAATATTAAGTACCTCAAGTATCTCAATGAACTGCATTGCCCTTTTAAGTATCAGCCCGCCGGATTTAAGTGGGGGCGGGACTTCCTGGTGTCTGCTGTCCACATGCGGACAAACCTGCCTGGGTTAAACCCAGAAGTGGGCAAGTTGGAGACGGGAGGCGATCCGACCTCCAAAAACCTGTTATTTTAACCTCCCATCCGCCCCCCAACCCACCCATTCTTGAGGTTTAAAATTTACCCCATTAACACTAACCAGACTTCCATTCACTGATAGCCTCATGTGTTGATGAGACAGTGAATATTTTGTTGAAAAGCAGTTGAGAAAAGAAAATATTCTGATAAAGCGAAAGATGTCAATCACTTATTGTTTAATAATTTTATTTTTACTTACTCTTTAAAATGTGATGACTTTGTTTTAAAAACACAATCATCAAATATGCTATACTGTCACAAAAAAGTCCTTGGATTACATCTTTAAAAATGTTCGAGGTACAATGGCCAGTACTCTTAGGTGGCCCATTTGATTTTATCGTTGCAGATAACTGGTTAGTCTTGATAGTTAATAGGAACCCATCTGAGGGAAGAGATGGCACTAATAGCAAATGTCTGTATGAACAGGTGGTTGAGAGTAGTTTCTATGTTAGTGAAGGAACAATAATTATGTCTGTCATTTAAATTGCTAGGTCGTACAGATATGACATGCAAAGACTGAACAGTGTTCAAAATTTTCATTTCCCCATTAAGTGAATGATGGAGGCTAGATTAAGGTGTGAACTTTTTTCATGAATTTGCAGTGTATGGTTATCTGTGAACCAATTTGATTAGCCCTAGAGTTCACATGGCATCAATACTTTTTCAAACAAGGGTGTTGTAGACTATTTGCCTGAAAAAAGTTTAAGCAGAGCTTGTTGAAAGGAAACAAGGAATAGACGGCACAGTAAGGAAAACTCCACAGTAGTCATTGGTTAAGATTCAAACCACTAAGTGTCATGTGGTGCCACAAGTGGAGATTCCCGAGATGGCGATTCCATTTCCTCCTCCGGTGTATGAACTGTCAGGGTACATGCCCGAATACCACCAAGCGATTCGGGGACGTCAAAGACTTTCTGCCACTCATTCTTTTCCGGGTCGTACTTCTGGACAATTTCTACCATGCAACGATTGTTCCATGAGTAGCCCCCAATGACGTAAATGTTGTTGTTAAAAACTGCTACACCAACATCGCTCTGTCCACGTAGCATTGGAGCAATGTCAGTCCACTGTTCTGAGATGGGGCAGTAGTACTCGCAACACAGTACGTCGTCATAGTCATTTGTCCCTCGGAAATGGTTCCCTCCAATAACATAAAGGCGATCTCCAATCGTGCACATACAATGAAGCCCACGGACGGTAGACATGTCTGTTTTCCGGGACCAGCTGTCACTTTCTGGATCATAGCACTGCAATTCTCTCTGAAATGTATCATGGGTAATTCCACCTAAAAGTATAAACAGAGGTCATAAGTGGTTATAATTGGGAAGGCAAAATGTTAGTGTGATGACATTGGGTATTATGTTTGCAGTCCCAATTTATTTTGTCATTCTTCCTGAAAATCTGATTCTTCCAGGTGACTAACCCATGCTTTTGTCGAACTGTTTGGATTACCATTGTCTTCCCGGCTTGATTATAACAATAGGAATGGTTACCATAGGGTTTATATTATTGCAATTTCAGGTACTTCTATCATGGACGAAGGAACCATCCGCAATACTTTACAAATAGAGGGGTATAAACTGGAAAAATACACCATTTATTCACTGAATGAAAATATCCAATAACCTTATGAGAATCATACAAATAGAATAAACTGAAGATTCCTCATTGTCTCTCTGGTTTACACAACAGCTAAAATGTAGATACAACTAGAATTAAAAGTGTTAAAGTAATGCTTCTAATTATGTGTAAATAGTGATATACACTTAGGGCAGTTAATCATCAGGGACTTTGACTTTATGACATTGGAGAACAATTATATCCTCATAAATAAAGTAATTTTACTGCAATTAAGTTGTTATGCTACCAAACATCACACAGTCCTCTTAGTTTTTATGTACCTGATATATACATGTATCCCCCGTGAACAGTCCCAGCATGTCCATAGTGAGGCTCATTCATTCGAGTGGCATAAGTCCATTCATTGGTTGCTGGATTGTAGCATTCAACTGTGGCTGTTAAAATACCAGAATAATAGAAGATATTTGGTTTAAAATTTGTGTTCATTAAGATCGATGTCTTAACTGCTAAACAAAAAAATATTAGTTTCATTTTATGTAAGAGTAACAGTATTAAGTAGTAATCATTCATAACCAAGCATAAAGCATTGGCAACAATATTCACAGTTACAGTCCCTTAGACTCATTCATAGCTGGGGCCAAGCACATACCAATTTTGCTTTCAGAATTAACTATGCAACCATTTCTGATCTAATTGAACAGACTCCTTCACTGGTTGTCCCTGTAGTTGTAGCTAAGAACTGGATTACTGTTTGCATGCTGGACACACTTGTTTACTGACCTGCTGGTCATTTGGTACCATCATTGCTAGTCTGACCCAAAAGAACATAAGCATGGATTGAGAAAAGGCCATTGAGCCTTCAAGCTTGCCCGCAGACCATGAATAATCTACCATATCATTAACTTCACCCTAAAACATCTGCATAAATACTCCCTGATGCTCTAAGGTAATCAAGCAAAACTCCAGTCTATCTGTCTCCAAATCTCCACCATTCAACCCTGGCCACCTGTCTTCCACAGATAAGAGCAGCATTTCCTGACCCAACAGTACAAGAACCATTGTATTCTGTGAAGTGTTTAATCATCTCAGTCTATATCTACCTCTTTAACCTTAATTCCTATTATTAATCAAATAATTCTCCAGCTTGTTTGCTTGAAAGAGTTAATCAACACACCAATAAATGCTTTGCTGGAAATCTGTTCCTCATATTCACAACTCTGTGGGAAAGAAATCTTCTAATTTCTATTTTTTGAGGGTTGGTTATTTTGAACCTGTGAATGCTAGTTTTGTGTTCACAAACCAAATTAAATAATTTGCTTATATCTGTGTCATCCATGCAACCGTTTATTTCAAAAACATTGATCATCCTTCAAACTTCTTTTCTCTAAATCAAATAAGATGGGCACAGGAGCTTCCTTCTCATAACATGGATGTCTAAATACAGAATCATTTCTGTCACTCTTTGCACCCCTCTGCAATTCACAAATGTCCTTTTGAAAATGAGTATTCAAAATTGTGCACAGTATTCCAAATATGGCCTCAGTGATTTTTGCTAGATTAGAATAATCTTTTTCAACACAATATGATTCTGGAGCAACAGTGGGGACTGTTGCTTTTTGCATGCTACTTGCTCTTGCAGCACTGTGAGCTGCCTTTGCGCTATAGTGTGAAGTCATCTCATTTACATAATATTGTGCCACTCCCTGTGCTCAATGCATGATGCGCTGAAAGCACACTGGGGTCAAGAGGTGGGTTATCCAGTACCGGCAGCTCTTGAAAGGCCGCTGGTTGTCTTGCTACAGCGGGGAAAAATGGCTGCAGCCAGGCCATGAAGCAGAAGGGTAGTCCATTTTTGGAGCTGAGGGACATCTTCCAAAGAAAATCAGCACCAGCGGAGTCTGAATGGAGGTGGCTGAATGAGCAATTGTTGTTTCAAATGTTCCATAAACCTGAGAGCAGGAAGGTTGCCAAGATAAGTGTGCCCACACTTTGCTTAATTTTAAAATGTTGCTTTAAACTGTATGCTGGGAAAAATACAGTGGCACAAACTTTCAAACAGCAATCACTGAGCCAGCACTGGACTCAAAATGGCTTCAAGGTCTGCTTGAATGACACTGCCCAGTTCTGTCATGGCCTCTCCAGTAAATTGTATTCTCTGATATGCAGGTCTAAATGCCTGCACCTGTGTACATGGGTGGTGGTGAATGGGCAGCTCCTTCTTGATTGCCTAAGACATAGAATCATAGAATCATAGAAGTTTACAACATGGAAACAGGCCCTTTGGCCCAACATGTCCATGTCGCCCAGTTTATACCACTAAGCTAGTCCCAATTGCCTGCACTTGGCCCATATCCCTCGATACCCATCTTACCCATGTAACTGTTCAAATGCTTTTTAAAAGACAAAATTGTACCCGCCTCTACTACTGCCTCTGGCAGCTCGTTCCAGACACTCACCACCCTTTGAGTGAAAAAATTGCCCCTCTGGGCCCTTTTGTATCTCTCCCCTCTCACCTTAAATCTATGCCCCCTCGTTATAGACTCCCCTACCTTTGGGAAAAGATTTTGACTATCTACTTTATCTATGCCCCTCATTATATTATAGACTTCTATAAGATCACCCCTAAACCTCCTACTCTCCAGGGAAAAAAGTCTCAGTCTGTCCAACCTCTCCCTATAAGTCAAACCATCAAGTCCCGGTAACATCCTAGTAAATCTTTTCTGCACTCTTTCTAGTTTAATAATATCCTTTCCATAATAGGGTGACCAGAACTGTACACAGTATTCCAAGTGTGGCCTTACTAATGTCTTGTACAACTTCAATAAGACATCCCAACTCCTGTATTCAATGTTCTGACCAATGAAACCAAGCATGCTGAATGCTGTCTTCACCACCCTATCCACCTGTGACTCCACTTTCAAGGAGCTATGAACCTGTACTCCTAGATCTCTTTGTTCTATAACTCTCCCCAACGCCCTACCATTAACGGAGTAGGTCCTGGCCCGATACGATCTACCAAAATGCATCACCTCACATTTATCTAAATTAAACTCCATCTGCCATTCATCGGCCCACTGGCCCAATTTATCAAGATCCCGTTGCAATCCTAGATAACCTTCTTCACTGTCCACAATGCCACCAATCTTGGTGTCATCTGCAAACTTACTAACCATGCCAGTAAGGGTCATCAGGGCACCTTTTTTTTTTATTCGTTCATGGGATGGGGGAGTCACTGGCGAGGCCGGCATTTATTGCCCATCCCTAATTGCCCTTGAGAAGGTGGTAGTGAACCGCCTTCTTGAACCGCTGCAGTCCGTGCGGTGAAGGTTCTCCCATGGTGCTGTTAGGAAGGGAGTTCCAGGATTTTGACCCTGCCTTTCATGCCTCCACCTCCAGAACCTGCAGATAGAGAGGGAAGCCTCATGGGATTCCTATATGTGCTTGATAGACTGTATAAATTGGCAAACACCCACAGATAGAAGGTGTGCAGCTTTAAGAAGGTGTTCATAGATTCAGCAGTGAAAGGAAAAAGAAACAGATCAATTGTTGGATCAAAATGCAGCTATTTGCTCGAACTGCAAAGCAGACTCCCTGTATAAAAATGGACCCGACTTGGCTGTCTTTCATCCGGCACGCATTTCTTATAAGCACTGAGCAGTGCTTTTTAAGCAGAGATCTCATTAATATAATTTTTGGGGGAGGGGGTCCTTACTGAGCTTAGTGCACACCTGGTGTTCAGGCCTTTCAATCGAGCGTAAAATTGGGCGGGGTGTTATACGACATCCGACCCGAACCGGCCCCGTTCCCGCCAGACAGGTTAGGTTAAAATTATCGCCTCAAAGTCAGTGGATAGTCCAGTTGGGACAAAACTAGGCTCTACTATTCTAGTCTATCTACCTGAACCAATTACATACCCTTTTATGGATACTGCAAACAATGCTCCAAGGACCTGTGAATATTTTATCTAGAAAGGTGGGGGGGCAGTGAATAGAAAAAGGAAAGAGCATTGGGAGAAAAAAACATTTAAACACACAAATGATCTTCACATGAGAACAGAGGAAACATTCAGATGATAAATGCATGAATTAATTTATAGAAAATGGGTAACGAGTAGTAGCCTAATTGAGGGTTACAAGTGACATCCTAGAGTGAAGCTCAAGTGGCTTATAATTAAGCCTGAGATCTGTTATAATCACCTCAGGGACTGGTTACTTTCATAATTGATTCAAATTTTATGAGTTGGGGATAGTTTATTCAGTGCTGGTTTCATTTCTATGGCAGCAATGGGTCTTTTTGTGTACAATGAACTCCAATGCACCCAATATTCCGAATGGAGGAGAATGTTAACACTGCAGGAATTATTAACTTTGTTAGGACTATGATAAGACAATTGCCTTGTGTATGTTGAGAATTTGCAGGGATTTGCAAAAACATTTTATTGCCAGTACATAGCCCAAACAGAGAGATCCTGATTTCCCCCTTTCCCCCTTTTTTACTCCTTTTCTCTTTACCCCTCCTAGCCCCCTCTCTCCTGTCGTCATGCCTCCTTTTATTTTCCCCCTCTCGAGTACTCTGCCCCCCCAAATCCCTTCCCCAACCCTTCAGCACTCCTCGGCCTTCCTTCTCTCCTGCCGCTGTCCCAGGCTTGACTCCCTTTTAGATAAGCCTACAGCTTCCCTCTGTGTCTCTCGTGGCATCCTCCAAAGAGCCCACTGAGGCATCCATCGCTGCCTCCTTAAGAGCAGCAACCCCAACTGCCCCGTCCTAATCTCTCACCGATCTTCCCATCCAGCCTGCCCACTGGGAGCTAATCTTCCCAATCTCCTTCCCATTCCATTCACCTCTCCCAGTGCTGACTCTGCCAACAAATCAGCTAGCACCAACCCTCTCCGCATCACCCTCCAGAATGTCTGTTCACCTGTTAACAAAGCCCTTGCCATCCATGACCTTATTATGGATGATTGTATCGACATCATGGCCTTGACGGAAACTTGGCTGACGGGTGATGACTCCTTCCCCCTTAATGACGCCTCCCCACCTGGCTATATCTTCCACCACTTGCCCCGCCCAGACCGCCGCAGTGGCGGTGTGACCCTTATCACTAAATCACATCTTGGTCTGTCCCCCTACTCCTCTGGCATCTTCTCCTCCTTTGAGCATCTCAGCTTGTTCCACCCCTCTCACCTCCCCTTTAAAATCTTCGTTCTCTACTGCCCACCCAAGTACCAAGCCAAGTTTCTCACCGAGATATCTTCACTGCTTTTCTCCCTCAGCCTCTGCAATGAGCAACTTCTCATCCTCGGTGATTTCAACCTCCATCTCAATTCATCATGCCCTCTCTCCTCTGAATTCACTGCCCTCCCATCCTCCCTTAATCTCTCCCACCATATAAACTCCCCTACCCATATTCACCTCCACCCCCTCGATCTTGCCATCTCACATGGCCTCTCTATTCCCTTTGTGTCAATCACAGATAAGGTCAACTCTGATCACTTCCTTGTATCCCTCCCCACCAACATCCCCTTCCCAATCCCCTTTCCTTCTGTGTCCCCCCCTTGGAAAAAACTCTCCCCCAAGTCACTTACAATGGCACTTTCACATTCCCAACTGTCTAGCCTTTGGCCCTCCATTCACCATGACATTTTTGCTGAATCATACCCTCACCTCCACCTTTGATGCCCTTGTCCCCATTAAAACCATTACTCTCTGTCACCCTGGTCGTTACCCCTGGAACGGCCCTCATCTCCACTCTCTTAAGTCCAAGGGACACAGACTTGAACTTTTATGGCAGACAAGTTGTTTAGGCATTCATCGCCAGATTTGATGGGACCACATAAAGCACTATCGGGCCCTGCTCTCCTCTGCCAAAACTGTTCAATATTCCAGGATCATCTCAGAATGCAAAGACAACCCTCGGCTTCTCTTCTCCAATACAAACCGTCTTCTTAAACTTCTCTCCCCTGCATCTTCCATCCTCACCTCGAACAACAATTGCAAGGAGCTCATTGACTTCTTTGTCACTAAGATTGAGACCATCCATTCAGCTGCCTCTGCCACTTTCTTCCCTTCCCCTAGCCCACCAAGCCAAACTCCCTCTAAGGATCCCCCCTGCCCTAGCCCTGAACTCACATTTTTCTCTAGTTTCTCTCCTATCTCCCCTCATGCCCTCTGTGAGATCATCTTGACTATGAGACCCACCTCCTGCCCCCTCGACCCCATTCCCACCAAGCTGCTGACCACCCAACTTCCCTTCCTGGTCCCCATGTTAGCTGATATTGTTAACGGTTCCTTCTCCTCAGGTACTGTCTCCCTCCCCTTCAAATCTGCCGTCGCCAACCCCCTCCTCAAAGAACCTATGCTTGACCCCTCTGTCCTTGCAAACTACCACCCCATCTCCAACCTCCCTTTCCTCTCCAAAGTCCTTGAATGTGTTGTCGCCTCCCAAATCCGTGCCCACCTTTCCAGCAACTCTATGTTTGAATCCCTCCAATCAGGTTTCCGCCCCTGCCACAGTACTGAAATGGCCCTTATCAAAGTCACAAATGACATTCATATCTGACTGTGACTGTGGTTAACTATCTCTCATCATCCTTCTCGACCTATCTGCAGCCTTTGACAAGTTGACCACATCACCCTTCTCCAACATCTCTCCTCCGTCGTTCAGCTGGGTGGGACTGCGCTCACCAGTTTCCATTCCTATCTTTCCAGTTGTAGCCAGAGAATCACCTACAATGGCTTCTCTTCCCACTCCCGCAAAGTTAGCTCTGGAGTCTCCCAAGGATCTATCCTTGCGCCCCTCCTATTTCTCATCTACATGCTGCCCCTCGGCGACATCATCTGAAAACAAGTCAGGTTCCACATGTACGCTGGCGACACCCAGTTCTACCTCACCACCACCTCTCTCGACCCCTCCACTGCCTCTGATTTGTCACACTGCTTGTCCGACATCCAGTACTGGATGAGCAGAAATTTCCTTCAACTAAATATTGGGAAGACCGAAGCCATTGTCTTCTGTCCCCGCCACGGACTCTGTTCATTAGCACTGACTCCATCCCTCTCCCTGGCCACTGTCTGAGGCTGAATCAAATCATTTGCAACCATGGCATCCTATTTGACCATGAGATGAGCTTCTGAGCCCTTATCCGCTCGATTACTGCCTACTTCAACCTCCGTAACATCGCTCGTCTCTACCCCTGTCTCTGCTGCTGAAACCCTTGTCCATGCCTTTGTTACCTCTAGACCTGACTATTCCAATGCCCTCCTGGCCAGCCTCCCACCTTCGACCCTCCATAAACTTGAGCTCATCTAAAACTCTGCTGCCCGTATCCTAACTCGCATCAAGTCCCGTTCTCCCATCACCCCTTTGCTTGCTGACCTACATTGGATCCCAGTCCGTCAATGCCTTAATTTTAAAATTCTCATCCTTGTTTTCAAATCCCTCCATGGCCTCGCCCCTCCCCATTTCTGTAACCTCCTCCAGCCCTACAACACTCCGAGATCTCTGCCCTCCTTCAATTCTGGCCTCTTGCACATCCCTGATTTTAATCACTCCAACATTGGCGGCCTTCAGCTGCCCAGGCCCTAAGCTCTGGAATTCTCTCCCTAAACCTCTCCGCCTCTCTACCTCTCTCTCCTTCTTTAAGAAGCTCCTTATAACCTACCTCTCTGACCAAGCTTTTGGTCACCTGTTCTAATATCTCCTTGTGTGGCTCGGTGTCAAATTTTGTTTGATAACGCTCCTGAGAAGCACCTTGGGATGTTTTACTACATTAAAGGCGCTATATAAATGCATGTTGTTGCTATTGTTAAAAATAAACACAAACGGATATGTGGCAGATATCATCAATACAAGAAATCAGGAAATAACCCTCACTGGAGCGCAATTACCAACATTATGATATGCAACAAAGGTTCACTAGATTGATTCCTGGGATGAGAGGGTTGTCCTCAGGAGAGATTGAGTAGAATGGGCCTCTACTTCCTGGAGTTTAGAAGAATGAGAGGTGATCTCATTGAAACATACAAGATTCTAAAGGGGCTTGACAGGGTAGATGCTGAGAAATTGTTTCCCCTGGCTGTAGAGTCTAGAGATAGGGGGCATAGTCTCAGGATAAGGGGTCGGCCATTTAGGACTGAGATGACGAGGAATTTCTTCACTCAGAGGGTTGTGAATCTTTGGAATTCTCTACCCCAGAGGGCTGTGGATGAGTCATTGAATATATTCAAGGCTGAGATAGATAGATTTTTGGACTCTAGGGGAATCAAGGGATATAGGGATCAGGTGGGAAAGTGGAGTTGAGGTCAAAGATCAGCCATGATCTGATTGAATGACAGAGCAGGCGTGAGGGGCCATTTGGCCTATCCCTTCTTCTATTTCTTATGTTCTTGTGTTCCAATTAGAGACTTCAGCCAACAGAGATGAAGCAACTAATGAACTGAAACTCTACTGCAGAATAGAGTCAAATATGTAAGGATCAGGATAGTGGGTGCTTAAAGCTACCAGTGGCTGAAATCAAAACAGTTAGTTCCAGCTGCTTTCATGGTACACTCCCCGCTGCTTATAGAGGGCGCATTCATCCGAAAGCAATTTGCCCGATATAGGAGGTTGTCCAGGATAAACGAGGACGGTGTAAGTGGTGGGGACTTTAATGAGCAGACTGAGCTGCTCGAAATTCTAGGTAGAAATGCTCAGGCAAGCTAGAGTTTATGAACGATGAGCACCTTTTATTTTTCCACTGAGAATGCATCATAGCCAAAAATACTACATGTACAAGTTTCACATTGCTTTCAGGAAAGACCAAGGTCTATTGGGAATACTTGTAAGACAGTCGGGATTTTCCTAGGTCCCAGCACACCCTGTGCTGGGTGAAGTCTGATATGCTTGATCATTTACATCCCAACCACGTCATAGAGTTATAAACGTCCTCAAACTATATTTAGGTTTGAAAAATAGGTTAACAGCTGAATTCTAACAGTAAGCAATGACTATCTGGCCCCCACATTAAAAATACCATCAAAAATATTACATTCGGTAGAGATTTTTTCCCTTAAGGGATTTTTCTGGGAAAAACACATTTTAGTCTCACACTGCCACACTTATGCCCCTGGATGTAAATTGGCCACCCAACACTATCCTACACTTTGAGATCTTTGTTAAAATAAGAATTTTAAAGAGCCAGCTGAATCGATATTTTTAAGCCTTTACAATTTATGTTTTTCAATATTAATTGACATATATGTAGCCAGATCTGCTGACATTTCATTTAGCAGTATGAACTGGTAAAACCTTCTGGATAAGATGTTATTCTTAAGGTGGACAGAAAATGTAAACTTCTAATGGCTATAACTCTCATTATATTAACCCTACTCATTGAAGCATATAAGACCCTGAGGGGACTAGGAGGGGTAGATGCTGAATGTTTCCCCTTGTGGGAGAGGCTAGAACTAGGGGCCACAGTTTAAAAATAAGGGGTCTCCCATTTAAGACGGAGAAGAGGAGAAATTTTTTCTCTCGGAGGGTGGTGAGTCTGTGGAACTCCCTTCCCCAGAGAGCGGTGGAGGCAGGGTCATTGAATATTTTTAAGGCTGAGTTAGATAGATTCCTGATTAACAAGGGTGTCAAAGGTTATAGTAGATAGATGGGAAAGTAGGGTTGAGGTCGCAATCAGATCAGCCATGATCTTATCAAATGGCAGAGCAGGCTCGAGGGGCCGAATGGCCTATTCCTGCTCTTAATTCGTATGTTTATATGTTCATATTTTTATCCAGGGTACCCAATTAAGTATCATAACACATTTACGTTGATATTTTAAAAGACAGGATAATGGATGAGTTTCCTGGGCTAATGGGCACTGGGGGGTTAACCCCTGAGCATTGTAACTGCTGTTCAACAGGAAAAACATTTTTTTTGTCAGCATCAGATTGAACAGAAATGCTGGAATCACTTGCAATTAGCAGATTCTACTTGAAAGCCCCATTGCACTTGTAACAATGCCCCTCACTTTGTAAAAGGGCAGTGTTTTCTATTTTCTGCGTTTTTAGCAAACAGGTTTTCTCAAAAGTACATAAGGTATTACTGGGATGTATTGCTGAATGCAGTGAACATAAATTAAAAACACTTAGAAGGTGTGTGAACGAAGATGTGACTGCTGCATTGAAAATAAACTGCTCTAATAAAGTGAAGCCATTATGATTGTCCTTTAAAAGAGAATGCAATTGCTTAGTTATCCTCACTGTGAGATGTGGCAATGTTGAGACGAAGAAGAAAGGATAATTTTAACAACATTTTTTTGCAGAGATTAGCGAAGATCAATCTAATCCATGGGAAGGTGATATTGCACAGTTCCAATTTGCAACCTACAATATTAAGATTTGTTAGGAATTGCAGTCCTGAGGTGGGATTTATATTCATAACCTGTTCCAAAAGTCAAAATTCTAGCAACTGAACCGACTGACCAATAAGTGGATGTAGATAGATCGCAATTTACCTAATTCTCCAGCGACATTCCGGCCTCCCACTGCATACAGATTTCCTTTAAGAGCACTTAAATGGAAGAAAGTTCTCTTTTCGTTTAGGGAACCCATCTGTTTCCACTTGTTGTAGCGGGGGTCGTATCTATACGTTGTATCAACAGCAGTTTTTCCTTTTGTATCATAGTTGCTCTGCCCACCAACTACAAAGAGGAAATTTCCAATCACAGCCACACCATGCTGGTAACGCGGCACATCCATGGCAGCCAAGGACTTCCACTTTTGGGCATTCTCATCAAACAAACGCAACTCCTTGCTCACCAGAAGCTGCTGGCGGAGCACACCACCCAGAGTGACCAGGTGTGATGAATTGGAACGTATCCTAGTCCTTTCTGACTGCATGACTGGTTGCATGTAGGGCAACATCTGGTAGTTGCTAGCTTCAAGCAGAAGGTTAACACAAATGGTATCAGTTCGCATGAACTCAACTTTCTGAACATGTTCCAGGAGCTCCTGTGGTGACATCAATGGGAAGCGAATGTTCTTCATCAGTTTTGCGGCAAACTGCATTCGACATTCCTCCTGCTTCAGCCACTGACAGGCAGCTTTAAACAGCTGAAGTTCAGAGCAGTTTTTCAGGCTATCATTGCCAAGCACAAAGGCAAGTTGGTCGTATGAAAACTTAATAAATTCCCCATTGTTTAACATAGTTGAGAAGTTCTTCAATATACAGCCTTTGATATAATCATCTACTTTGGTCAAGTGGTATGCGTTGGCAATACGTCCAATTTCTACACAGTTTTCAAGGGAAACCTGGTAAATGTAGAAAAGTTCAAGGAAGGTTACTTAATAAGGACAAACAACCATCGATAATTCAGGCCTGGCAGAACTCTACATTATCTCAGTGCCATGAGTCATGCAACATCTTATTTCAATGTGAGATCTTATTAGGATGGGGATTTCCTACATCAAAGTACTAAAGAATAGCTGTGGATCCCATGTTTCTACTGACTCAATGAGAGTCTTTATATTATACATATTACGTATTATAAAACCTGATGCCACTACCTCCCTGGCATAAACAACAATTGTGTTTAGGAGTGAGCAATGCTGAAAGAGTGAACAGATGAAAATGATTGCCAATTTTGGCATGGGACCAATTTAGAAAGGATTGACTGAAACTAAGAGGTTTAATAAGGCAGTCTGTCCAATGCCTCCAAAAATTGGAAAAATTTGCCACTTGACATTCTGTATGGGTTTACTTGCCTGATTAAGTGAGGCACAATCCCAGGGATCAAAGGTGCACAGGTACACTTTGTGAGTGTAGCTTTGGTGAATTTGCCTTTGTATTCCAAGACTTTTAGATCTAAGATATTTTGTAAATTTAAGAGCTACAAACAGGTCAACATTGAACTCCCTTGTAGTCTAAATCTCAGCCTCCAATGGTAAAATTCATCGATTCTTGATTGTATCAACACAACTCCTTAGAGTGATCAAGCTCGCTAAGGAAGAGATTGGCAAAAGGAACTATAACCAACATCTATCAACTGAAACTAATTAGGTATCAAATCATGGAAAATAATAGTATGAAGCTAAAGCAAAGCAAAAGCTGAAGGCAAAAAACTGAAGTATATTTCTAATCACTATCCCTACTGCCCCTCATCCTCCATCCTGCAAAAGTAAAACAATTATTTTATTTGTCATCAAAGAAGTAATGAGACAAACCTGAGAAATTAGAAGCTCTTTACAGAACTCAAGGATAGGCATTATCTGGAGGAAGCTGGCTGCTTCTAGTGTGTCCTGGAGGTTGTCCATATTGAGAGACAGCTTTGATGTATAGATGAACTCTATTATATTTTTCAGTCCTATTTTGCTCACTCCATGCAGTTTGATAGACATCAGCTCCTGTTCCTTCATACCACCTAAGACCAATTGAACTCGAGGTTAGATATGCAATGGTTCTAAATTGCTGGAGCATACACTTACTGCATTTGCTAAATTTCCACAAATTCTGTCTGTGAGCACTCATTAGGAATGGGATTGATCAGGTTACTTGAGTCCTTTAAGAGGCAGCAGAGAGATTTGTAATAGCTGAAATAAAACAGAAAATGTTGGAAATACATGGGTTAATGTTTTAGGATTAAGACCTATCCTCATAAATAAAAAAGGAAAATACTTGAACCTCTTTATAAAATAGTTTTAAATAAAGAGGATAGGAGAAAATAACAGGATAAAGGTTATGGCCTTGGAATTCTTCAGGTTGCAATCCCAGTGGTTACTTTGGGGATCGAGCTCCACAGTGCCCTTTAGTGCTGACCCTGCCGGAGTTTTCAGGATCAGCGGGAAGGCACATCATTTACATGGGACAAGAGGGCACAAAACCATTATGGGCACATTTACGGTGCCTACCTTCCCATATTGGCTGGAAACTCCGGTGCCTATCCATGGGGGAGGGATTGTCTGCACCCCGCCATGGAACCCAGCCATGACCTTTGATCTCTGAACAAGGGGGCTGATCTGCAAAAAACATTTTTAATAATAAAATTCTGGTCCCCGGCGCCCATGCCATTTGTTGAACCTGAACCCCACTGGTGGGGCCCACATCTGCCCTTTTCAGGCTGGTATGCCTCCATTCACACAGTGTACTGTTAGGCCATGTCCCACTAGTGCCTGAGAAGTAGAAATCCCAGAGTATAAGAACATATGAACATAAGAAAAAGGAGTAGGCCATACAGCCCCTCGAGCCTGCTCTGCCATTCATAAGATCATGGCTAATCTTCTACCTCAACTCCACTTTCCCGTCCTGTCCCCATATCCCGTGAATCTGTTCGTGTCCAAAAATCTAACGATCTAAGTCTTGAATATACTCAACGACTGAGCATCCACAGCCCTCTGGGGTAGAGAATGCTAAAGATTCACAACCCTCTGAGTGAAGAAATTTCTCTTCATCTCGGTCCTAAATGGCTGACCCCTTATCTTGAGAATATGACCCCAAGTTCTAGACTCTACAGCCAGGGGAAACAGCCTCTCAGCATTTACCCTGTCAAGCCCTCTAAGAATTTAATGAGATCACCTCTCAATCTTCTAAACTCCAGAGAATATAGGCCCATTCTATTCAATCTCTCCTCACAGGACAACCCTCTCATTCCAGGAATCAATGTAGTGAACCTTCGTTGCACCCCCTCTAAGGCAAATATATCCTTCCTTAGATAAGGAGACTAAAACTGTACAGAGTACTCCAGGTGTGGTCTCACCAGAGCCCTATATAATTGCAGCAAGACCTCCTTACTCTTAAACTCCAAACCCCTTGCAATAAAGGCTAACATATCATTTGCCTTCCTAATTCCTTGCTGTACCTGCACGTTAACTTTCTGTGATTCATGTACAAGGACACCCAAATCCCTCTGACTACCAACATTTCTTAGTCTCTCACCTTTTAAAAATAATCTGCTTTTCTATTCTTCCTACGAAAGTGGATAATTTCACATTTCCCCACAATATACTCCATCTGCTTCTCACCCACTCACTTAACCTGTCTATATCCCTTTGCAGCCCCTTTGCATCCTCCTCACAGCTTACATTCCCACCTACTTTTGTATCGTTGGCAAACTTGGATACATTACACTCGGTCCCCTCATCTATGTCATTAATATAGATTGTAAATAGCTGAGGCCCTAGCACTGATCCTTGCGGGACTCCACTAGTTACAATCTGCCAACCCGAAAATGATCCGTTTAGTCCTACTCTCTGTTTTCTTTCCGTTAACCAGTCCTCTATCCATGCTAATATATTACCCCCAACCCCATGAGCACTTATCTTGCGTAACAACCTTTTAAGTGGCACCTTATCGAATGCCTTTTGAAAATCCAAATATTCTACATCCGCTGGTTCCCCTTTATCTACCCTGCTAGTTACATCCTCAAAAAACTTGAATAGATTTGTCAAACACGATTTCCCTTTCATAAAACTGTGTTGACACTGCCTAATCATATTATGATTTTCTAAGCGTCTTGTTACTACATCCTTAATAATAGATTCTAGCATTTTCCCTACTACTGATATCAGGTTAACTGGCCTATAGTATCCTGTTTTCTTTCTCCCTCCTTTCTTGAATAGTCCCTGGCTCTGCCACTTGGTTGTCTCCTTATCTAAGGGGAACAGATAGGCGTTTCTGCAGTCGCAAACGTAACTCCAGGATGGTATGTTGCCTCCTTCGTGATGGGGTCAAGGATGTTGCGGAGCGGCTGCAGGGCATTCTGGAGGGGGAGGGCGAACAGCCAGTAGTCGTGGTCCATATTGGTACCAACGACATAGGTAAAAAAAAGGATGAGGTCCTGCAAGGTGAATTTAAGGAGTTAGGAGATAAATTAAAAAGCAGGACCTCAAAGGTAGTGATCTCAGGATTACTACTAGTGTCACGTGCTAGTGAATATAGGAACAGGAGAATAGACAGGATGAATGCGTGGCTGCAGGGATGGTGTAGGAGGGAGGGATTTAGATTCCTGGGACATTGGGACCGGTTCTGGGGAAGGTAGGACCTGTACAAGCGAGACGGGTTACACCCGAGCAGGACTGGGACCAATGTCCTCGCGGGGGTGTTTGCTAGTGCTGTTGGGGAAGGTTTAAACTAGAATGGCAGGGGGATGGGAACCTGAGCAGGGAGACTGAGGAGGGGGAAACAAGGTTAGAAACAAAAGACAGAAAGGGAAGAAGCAATATTGGAAGGTAGAGAATACAAGGGCAAAAAACAAATAGGGTCATAGTGCAAAATAAAACTAAGATGACTAGCAATCTTAGAAAGACAAGTCTAAAGGCATTGTGTCTTAATGTGCGGAGCATTCGCAATAAGCTAGATGAATTAACAGTGCAGATAGATATTAACGGTTATGATATAGTTACGATTACGGAGACATGGCTGCGGGGTGACCAAGGATGGGAACTGTACATCCAGGGGTATTCAATATTTAGGAAGGACAGACAAAAAGGGAAAGGAGGTGGGGTAGCATTGTTAGTAAAGGAGGAAATCGATGCAATAGTGAGGAAGGATATTGGCTCGGAAAATCACGATGTGGAATCTGTATGGGTGGAGCTAAGAAACACCAAGGGGCAGAAAATATTGGTGGGGTTTGTCTATATGCCCCCAAACAGTAGTGGAGATGTAGGGGAGGGCATTAAACAGGAAATTAGACAGAAGGGTACAACTATAATCATGGGTGACTTTAATTTAAATATAGATTGGTCAAACCAAATTAGCAATAATACCATGGGGGAGGAATTTCTGGAGTGTGTACGTGATTGTTTTCTAGACCAATACGTTGAGGAACCAACTAGAGAACAGGCGATCTTAGATTGGGTATTGTGCAATGAGAAAGGATTAATTAGCAATCTTGTTGTGCTGGGTCCCTTAGGGAAGAGCGACCATAACATGATAGAATTCCTCATTAAGATGGAGAGTGAAGTAGTTGAATCCGAAACTAGGGTCCTGAATCTAAATAAAGGAAATTACGTAAGTGTAAGGTACGAGTTGGCTATGATAGATTGGGGAACTTTACTAAAAGGGATGACGGTGGATAGGCAATGGCTGATATTTAAAGAACATTTGCAGGAATTACAACAATTATGCATTCCTGTCTGGCGCAAAATAAAACAGGAAAGGTGGCTCAACCGTGGCTTACAAAAGAAATTAGGGATAGTATTAGAGCCAAAGAGGAGACATATAAAATTGCCAGAAAAAGCGGCAAGCCTGAGGATTGGGAACAGTTTAGAATATGAGAGTAAACTAGCAGGGAACATAAAAACTGACTGTAAAAGCTTTTATAAATATGTCAAGAGAAAAAGATTACTGAAGACAAATGTAGGTCCCTTACAGTCAGAAATGGAGGAAATTATAATGGGGAACAAAGAAATGGCAGAACAATTAAACACATACTTTGGTTCTGTCTTCACAAAGGAGGACACAAATAACCTCCCAGAAATGTTAGGGAACCAAGGATCTAGTGAGAGGGAGGAATTGCAGGAAACCAGTATTAGTAAAAAAAATAGTGCTAGGGAAATTAATGGGGCTAAAGGCTGACAAATCCCTAGGGCCTGATAATCTACATCCCAGAGTACTAAAGGAAGTGGCCCTGGAAATAATGCATGCATTGGTGATCATCTTCCAAAATTCTATAGACTCTGGAACATATCCTACAGATTGGAGGGTGGCAAATGTAACCCAACTATTTAAAAAAGGAGGGAGAGAAAAAAGAGGGAATTACAGACCAGTTAGCCTAACATCAATAGTGGGGAAAATGCTGGAGTCTATTATAAAAGATGTGATAACAGAACACTTGGAAGGTATTAACAGGATTGGACAAAGTCAGCATGGGTTTATGAAAGGGAAATCATACTTAACAAATCTACTGGAGTTTTTTGAGGATGTAACTAGTAGAATAGATAGGGGAGAACCAGTGGATGTGGTGTTCTTGGATTTTAAGAAGGCTTTTGATAAGTTCCCACACAAGAGGTTAGTGTGCAAAATTAAAGCACATGGGATTGGGGGAAAAAACTGGCATGGATTGAGAATTGATTGACAGACAGGAAACAGAAAGTAGGAATAAACGGGTCTTTTTCCGGGTGGCAGGCAGTGACTAGTGGAGTACCGCAGGGATCAGTGCTTGGGCCCAGCTATTCACAATATATATCAATGATTTGGATGAGGGAACTAAAGTAACATTTCCAAGTTTGCAGACGACACAAAGCTGGGGTGGAACCTGAGCGGTGAGGAGGATGCAAAGAGGCTCCAATGTGATTTAGACAAGTTGGGTGAGTGGGCAAGGACATGGCAGATGCAGTATAACGTAGATAAATGTGAGGTTATCCACTTTGGTTGTAAAAACAGAAAGGCAGATTATTTTCTGAATGGTGATAGATTGGGAAAAGGGGAGGTGCAACGAGACCTGGGTGCCCTTGTACACCAGTCGCTGAAAGCGAGCATTCAGGTGCAGCAAGCAGTTAGAAGGCGAATGGTATGTTGGCCTTCATTGCAAGAGGATTTGAGTACAGGAGCAGGGATGTCTTACTGCAGTTATACAGGGCCGTGGTAAGACCACATCTGGAGTATTGTGTGCAGTTTTGGTCTCCTTATCTGAGGAAGGATGTCCTTGCCATGGAGGGAGTGCAACAAAGGTTTACCAGACTGATTCCTGGAATAGCAGGACTGACGTATGAGGAGAGATTGGGTCGACTAGGCCTATATTCACTAGAGTTTAGAAGAATGAGAGGTGATCTCATCAAAACATATAAAATTCTAACAGGACTAGACAAACTAGATACAGGGAGGATGTTCCCGATGGCTGGGGAGTCCAGAACCAGGGGTCACAGTCTCAGGATACGGGGTACGCCATTTAGAACCGAGATGAGGAGAAATTTCTTTACTCAGAGGGTGGTGAACCTGTGGAATTCTCTACCACAGAAGTCAGTGGAGGCCAAGTCATTAGATGTATTCAAGAAGGAGATAGATATATTTCTTAATGCTAAAGGGATCAAGGAATATGAGGAAAAAGCGGGAACAGGGTACTGAGTTAGACGATCAGCCATGATCATTTTGAATGGCGGAGCAGGCCCGAAGGGTCGAATGGCCTACCCTTGCTCCTATTTTCTATGTTTCTATGTTTCTATAATGTTCTTGAAGTGTGGCATTAGTATTACAAAACCTTTATTTCCCAAAAATACAGTGAAATTTGTATAATCATCAAAAGATTGGATTTTGGACAATGCTGTGACTCCAACCGCTCATGGGATACCAACATAAGGGATAAGTGAAGTTTTTCTACCATCAAAGCCTGAAGCCACAATCTATTGTTTCAAAGGTCAAAGTGCTTGCAACTAAACCAAATTACTGAGTCCCCATCAGAGAAAGGAAAACTCTGAACCCTTCTGACTATGGTATTTTTGAACACAGGCTGAACCTGCTACAACACCTAAAGCCATTCCTATTCCTCCTCTTATTTTTCTCTGCATTCGAAACGTTTTGAATCCGACGATAAAATGCTCAGGATCACGCTGGTAAATTATGTTTTTAATTGGCAAATCGTTACTATCTTGATTAACCAACCATTTCAAAATAGGACTGGAGTTTGCTAGGAAGATCTGTCTGGGTTGAATTTGAATTCATTTTCTGGATTTAAAAGTACAATGGGCCCAAATGTTTACCGATGGATGGGCATATTGGCTCGTGACTCCCACCATTGCAAGGTCAGGGGGATGTCCCCTGTTTTGCTTGGCAATGACAGGCACCTGCGCCACTAGGGGCATATCTAGGAACTTCTCATTGAAGTGACCAGAAAGTCTGTCTGAAGAGTAGTTGGCCAATGAGTTGGATTACTTTCTTATAACTTAGGCGTAGATTTTTTGCGAAGCTTCACTTAATCTCCTGAGATAACGTAGGTGGAAGATCAGCAGAAAGCCTGAAGAAATGGTGTAAATGAAGGTTCTGCTGAAGTTACAGCAGGCAGAACATCAGAGAAAACCTTGTGGACATTCTACGCCACTGTTTGTTGGAAGGTGTGGATCATTTGGTCATTTCATCGTTTATGTTCTTGTTGATCTTGTTTTATGGTAAAATAATGAAATCAGATGTTAGACTACCTAAATAATAATTGGTAAAAACCCTAATTACCTGTGAACATGGCCTTGAAATAGTCACTTGCAGATGCCATCATGGCTCTGTGCACAGGAAACCTTTCATCTCCGTCTTCTGGCACTAAAGTGACATCACAGAGTAAACCATCATTCCGCAGGTTGTTAAATCCCTGAAAAGGGGGTAAAAAAAGAGCACCAAGATTAGAATTTAATGAATGGAAAACTTCACTACAAGAATGAAACAATATCAGAAGTAAACACAAAGGGGCCAAAAATCTGTTTCTAAATATTAGCAAATTAATTAGCCACCAATTTTAACTCTCATCAAGAGTTATAGATTGTGAACATGATCGGATAGTCCTAATGATAGGAGAAACCTTACTGTTACTCTTGGAAAGAAATTTTAAAAACATGCCAAAATATTGATATTATAATACTTTCTCAATATAAGACAGGTGTACAAAGAGAGATGTTACAACGCTTTGGTGGAGAAAAGCTCAATTGCTCACATTAGCCTCGTCAGTAGCAAAGAAAATTTGGTAAGCAAGAGAAAATGAACTTCTCAAACTCTGCTGGGTATCACTTTACCTGAAAATGACTTATTTTACTCACAGGCACAAAGCAACTGCATGTACGACAATAACAAAAAGCTTTTTGAATTTACCTGCAGCACTGTCGAGCTGTGTGTCTCACTGCTGAAGGCTGGAGGGCTCCCAAGAGAAGCAGAAGACTGGCAATTTTTTGACACTCCCATCCTGCTACAGGCCAAAGACACTTTCAGAGGAAAAGTGTCCTCTTCTAGCAGTGAACTGAAAGGCAGGACAATATAGACAGATGTTCAGTTAGATAATAGGAGTTTGCCATTATGCTGTCATAGGCAGCATCTGTTTGTGGAACATTCTCTAGGAGGGAATATTAGGCCTGATGGTTTTTCACTAGAATATGTAATTGTACATGTATCCCTAGATATCATTATTATATCCCATGTCTCCAGTAATCAGGAATATTTATGCAATAGACCACTATCTCTACATCTACAATGCAATACTCCATTTATATCTTTATGCCAACTCTGTTGAATATGATGTCAGTTTGGAGCACTAAAAGTATAAAACTCTCATATTCCAGCAAACTCTTAATTGTACTGAATCAATCTTGGACCTGACTCTGAGAGCCAGACCAATTTCAAGCCCCACCCATCAAACCAAGAATTGTGGTTTTACGCAGAAGGTCTGTGCACTACTTCTCCAACTGCCCCTGCCTTCCTCGTAGTCAAGTTGCTCCATTGCATAATAGCTTTTCCTTTACTTGCATTGGTCTCTGTATGGGCATTGACTGAGGAAATATGATTTAGAGTTTAAAAATGGGGGAGGGGAAACATGTATAAGCGTCATGTGTGTGCATGTGTGTGGAGATTATGCTACGACACTGCAAAATTTAATAAATTAAATAACTCAGAAGTCTTCAAAAAGTAAATAAATCCCACAGCTATCTTTTCTTGACATGCTGCCCTTGTTTTAAATGGCCACACTTGAAGTTATCCACACACCTCATTTGTATATGTCGTTGTTATTGTTTCAATCACATTGATTCTTTAAACCAATTGGCATATGTCTGGGATCTCCATATGACCTTTAGGTCTGTCTGTAAGGAAAGACGCAACACCTCAGTAACTATAAAACACTTCACCAGTTTAACAAGTGACATATTGTCAATCACCTTCATCTGACAAGTGAAATATCGTCAATCACCTTCCTTCAGTAAAAAAATGGAATGACTACAGTGAAAACTAGAGGCAGGCTTCTGTACTCTCATCCAGCAATGTAACATGCTGTCTTCCAGCAAGCTTGCACTTCAATTAGTAAGAAAGCATAGGGGCATAAATTCAACATCGTTGCACCCGATTTACGGCCATAAAATGGGCTCAACGCTGACAAATTTAATAGTGCGACAGCCCGTGCCCAATCTGTGCGTGGATTCGGGGCACTGCTAAATGCATTCGGGTCCTTTTTAGGCAGCCGCTAAAGGAGCACGGGCCTCATTTCAATAGTGAAATGAGGGTCCTGCATCTATTTCAGGACCATTTGTTAAATTCGTGAAGACTAGTTGTAGCTTATGCCGCGCAAGCTCCGACTAGTTTTTGTGATTCTACAGCGGCCTAATCAGTGGTCCTTAAAGACACTTCTGGACGCTGCCTAAGACTCCATGCTCACCCCCTCCCATTTGTCTCCCCATTCCTCCCAGGAGTCATCTGAGGGCCGTAGCTGGTGTGTGAGCAGGGTGATTTTCCGACCCGTGAGCTGCATCTGTTTGCCCAATTGGCGCCTGCATCTCGCCGGTGTTTTGTGAATGAGGCCCAAGGGCCAATATTGGTTGGCCCTCGGGCCTGTGTCTTCTGGTGCACTCATCGATTGTTGTGGCCATTTCGCACCCATATTTGGGCACTAATGAATTTAGGTCCCATAGACTCTAGACTCTGAAAGTTTAACTCTTGGAGAACTGTCGTATGTTTCTTAGAATCATAATAAGGTTACAGCACGGAGGCCGTTTGGCTCATCGAGTCCGTGCTGGCTCTATGCAAGACCAATCCTGCTAGCCCCACTCCCCCGACCTATTTATTATCCCAAATTTGTCTTCTCTACTTTCAGGGCAGATGGACCTGCCAGAGTACAAATCAATAGGGTCTTGTAGCCCTCTGATACTTCTGAGTAGTCATTCTTCATGTGTGAGCCTGAATATGGAATGTCAATAGCTATTCGTTTGAGGGGAGTGTCACAGCCGAGTCTGATCCTGTCCTTACCTAAAGCCCACAGAACATTTTGCAGCACAGAAGATAATGATTATGAGCAGAAACGCTGACTGACTTCCCCCACCCTTCATACAAACACATGCGCACACTCATATACAAACACACGCGCACACATACATACACACACACAGGACACATTGTAATCTCTCCCCCAAACCTGAGATGGGTGCCTCAGTTGTACTGAGATGAATGTGAGTGGTAGTTTGCGTTTTCTTCATGTAACTATTATTGCAGTATTTACTATAGGAATGCAGTGGAGGGTGCGATAGGGTGTACTGAGTATACTGGCTTTTTATTTTTAGTGTTTAAGGTATCAATGAGGATTAAAAATCATGTGTTATACATAGTCTTCATCAACATATCTTCCACACACTAACCCCGAAAATGCTTATGAGGACTTCTGGGGTTGGATCTGGGGTGGGGCAGAGTTCCCTTTGCTTTATGGATACACCCCTAGGGTATGGGGCATTTGTACATTGCTGGCAGAGTCTGTGGCCATTTTAGTACAGCCGAGGCATTTGCCTCAGGTGCGGGTTGGGAGGGATTTCACAGCAGCACAGTGCAGCTCTTGTGTCCAATGTTGCTAAGGACACAGACAATGTAATTATATTGTATGGAATATTTCTCTAATTTGTATGCCATCATAATACACCTGCCCCCAAAATCGACAACATTTCTGACAGGAACAAAAATTCTGCCCAAATAAAATTGGGGTCGATTTTCATTTTCGGCATAGACGGTAAATAGACGGTTGCAGATCGGCCCTCCATTATACATCCTGCCTGCTTTTCAGCTCTATTGAAGTCAATGGTGCGGAAAATCAGGTGGGTGTAGAACGGGCAGCCGATCCGCAACCACCTATTGACCGCCTATGCCGAAAGCGAAAATGACTGCCAACGGCTTTGCACCCCTAGGGCTGTGGAATTTCAGGCCTATGTTTAACCTTCATTCACAATTGCTCCTTATTATCATTGTACACTACGTATAATCCACATTCCTTGTTACCATTACATGCTACACTTTATTCTCATTAAAAAGTATTCAATATTATCATGACATAAAATATCTTCCTCTCATAAACTTAATTATTAACACGAGCTAATCAGAAATCCAGCTTTTAAATGAATAATTTGGAATGGTTTGTGGCCCATACTTTGATTTATGCCCACCTATTGCTCAAACCTGACATCTCATTAGGTACATTCATTCTTGACCATATCAGCCCTCCTTGGAATGCAAGGCTCTTATTTCAATTTTTTCAGATGAAAATTTGCACTGGTCAGTGAGTTCATTTATCCACTTTAAATTTTGATCAAACCCACTTATAGCTTTCATACTAATGAAGGTGCAGAATAATTATGATATGGTGAAAGATAAATGAGAAATATAAATCGCTTACTACCCATATCAAACACAAGTCTGATGTTGTGAATGTGAATGGACGACCATCTGAAGTACATCAGATCCTTACACAATGCAGCAATGTTACAAGCTCAAAGCAATGCGGGAGGCCACCTTCTCGATGCATTTAAGGGGAAGTTGATACATTTAAGGGGAAGCTAGATAAACATATGAAAGAGAAAGGAATAGAAGGAAAGTGCCACATAATAGGCTTCTCAAAAAAATTGAAGCCCGTCGAATAAAGGGAGCAGTGGCAGCATAGATACTAAATTGGCTGTGACAGGAAACAGAAGAGTAGTGGTGAATGGTTGTTTTTCGGACTGGAGGAAGGTACACAGTGGTGTTCCCCAGGGGTCGGTACTAGGACCACTGATTTTGTTGATATGTATTAATGACTTGGACTTGGGTGTACAGGGCACAATTTCAAAAGACACAAAACTTGGAAGTGTAGTAAACAGTGAGAAGGATAGTGATCGACTTCAAGAGGACATAGACAAGCTGGTGGAATGGGCGGACACATGGCAGATGAAATTTAACGCAGAGAAGTGTGAAGTGATCCATTTTGGCAGGAAGAATGAGGAGAGGCAATATAAACTAAATGGTACAATTCTAAAGGTGTTGCAGGGACAGAGAGACCTGGGGGTATATGTGCACAAATTTTTGAAGGTGGCAGGACAGGTTGAGAAAGCAGTTAAACAAGCATATGGGATCCTGAGCTTTACAAATAGAGGCAGAGTACAAAAGCAAGAAAGTTATGTTGAACCTTTATGAAACACTGGTTTGGCCACAACTGGAGTATTGTGTCCAATTCTGGTCACGGCACTTCAGGGAGGATGTGAAGGCCTTAGAGAGAGTGCAGAAAAGATTTACTAGAATGGTTCCAGAGATGAGGGACTTCAGTTATGTGGATAGACTGGAGAAGCTGGGGTTGTTCTCCTTAGAGCAGAGAAGGTTGAGAGGAGATTTGATAGAAGTGTTAAAAATCATGAAGGGTTTAGATAAAATAAATAAAGAGAAACTATTCCCACTGGCAGAAGGGTTGAGAACCAGAGGACACAGATTTAAGGTGATCGGCAAAAGAACCAAGGATACCATGAGGAAAAGCTTTTTTTCACAGTGAGTAGTAATGATCTGGAATGTGCTGCCTGAAAGGGCGGTGGAAGCAGATTCAATCGTAGCTTTCAAAAAGGAATTGGATAAATACTTGAAAAGAAAAAAATTGCAGGGCTACAGGGAAAGAGCAGGGAATGGGACCAACTGGATTGCTCTTACAAAGAGCCGGCACAGGCTCAATGGGCCAAATGGCCTCCTTCTATGCTGTAACCATTCTATGATTCTATGATTCTATGTTAATGGGGTTAGATGAAGAAGGGCGGGAGGAGGCTCGTGTGGAGCATAAACACCGGCATGGACCTGTTGGGCTGAATGGCTTGTTTCTGTGCTAGTCATTCTATGTAATTCTATGTAAGTTCACAAGGCTCTGTGGTAGTTATATGATAATGATGACTTTTCTTATACTATACAATTATATTATCAGCTATTTATTTTGACACATTTATTTTGATGCCATTAGCAGATGAATGTAATCATATATAAGAACATAAGAACATAAGAAATTGGAGCAGGAGTAGGCCGATCGGCCCCTCGAGCCTGCTCCGCCATTCAATAAGATCATGGCTGATCTGATCCCAACCACAAATCTAAAGAACACAAGAAGTCGGAGCAGGACCCGGCCACATAGCCCCTGGGCCCTCTCCGCCACCCACAGGGCATTGACCGATCCGAACTCAGCTTCATGTCCAATTTCCTGCCCGCTCCCCATAACCCCTAATTCCCTTTACTTCTAGGAAACTGTCTATTTCTGTTTTAAATTTATCTAATGATGTAGCTTCCACAGCTTCCTGGGGCAGCAAATTCCACAGACCTACCACCCTCTGAGTGAAGAAGTTTCTCCTCATCTCAGTTTTGAAAGAGCAGCCCCTTATTCTAAGATTATGCCCCCTAGTTCTAGTTTCACCCATCTTTGGGAACATCCTTACTGCATCCACCCGATCAAGACCCTTCACAATCTTATATGTTTCAATAAGATCGCCTCTAATATGACATCCATTGCTTACTATTTTATAGAGGTGTTAACCTGTTTAAAATAATGGCCTAATTGCTGCCTTATATCATACAAACCTATTAAAAAGAAAGAAAGGCTTGCATTATATGGCGTCTTTCACAACCTCAGAATTTCCAAAAGCGCTTTACAGCTAATGAAGTACTTTTTTTGAAGTGTAGTCACTGTCGTAATGTAGGAAACGCAGCAGCCAATTTGCGCACAGCAAGGCCCCACAAACAGCAATGTGATAATAACCAGATAATCTGTTTTTTAGTGATGTTGGTTGAAGGATAAATATTGACCAGGACAATGGGAAGAACTCCCCTGCTCTACTTCGAATAGTACCATGGGATTGTTTACGTCCAGCTGAGACAACAGATGGGGTCCCGCTTTAACGTCTCATCCAAAAGGCGGTACCTCCGATAGTGTAGCACTCCTTCAGTACTGCTCCGAAGTGTCAGCCTGGGTTATGCACTCAAGTTTCTGGAGTGGGACTTGAACCCACAACCTAAGCATTCATCTATTAATATGGCCAATATTAACTTCTAGACTCAAAAGGGGGAATTCTAATTCCTGACAAGAAGCTGGCTGGTCTTGCTGGCAGGAAAAGGGAGAGCCCAAGGCAACATAGACCCAGATTTTCCTTGTGTGGCCCAAAAAAGCACTCCTGCTCCTCTTGGACCAACAAAGGAAAGGTTAACACTCACCTTACCTTACATGACCTCTTCTTCTTTCAGATCAGGTTTTACCGCGTGGGCTGGCCAGTAGTTAAAATGCCATCAAGTTCATATGAACATCATAAACATATGAGACTCCTGCCTGATTCAGGCAGGCATTGCAGCCACCCGAAAAAACAGCAACATTGAAATTGCTGTGGGCCGGGAATGGAGTGGGAAATTGACTTGCTCAATTTTAACTCCAGCTCCACTCAATTTCGGCAGGGCGGGGGAGTTAACACTCCCTCTAAAAAAAAAGTGACTTCCTGCTCCCATCTACACAACTTACTGAGTCTTCTAATTTAGCGTCATCTTCAAACTTGGAGCTGAGTTACGGATCCACCATGATCTCATTGAATGGCGGAACAGGTTCGAGAGGCTGAATGACCTACTCCTGTTCCTATCTTCCTAGGTTCCTATAAACTCCTTCTGCCCAACTGAATATTTTTTGTGCAATAAGACCTGGTTCATGCGAATCTGGGTTTTTACTAGATCAAACATTACCAATAGCCTGCTTAATAAAGGAAATATATTCTTCTACAAGGCTGTGTAATGCTGGTGAGTCCGACTTCTGAATTGTAATTTTTTTTGTTTGTTTTTTGGTACCTATGCCTAATCAAACAGCTTCTCAAGACTGGATCAATATTGAAATGAATCCGAATCTGTGCATTGTAAACTATAATTGCTCCTATCTGATTTAATAAATGTTATTTTTGCTAACATATTGCTGTTAAGGTTGGTGGTCGGGATCCTTGAAGGATTGTGTTTGTGTAGGTAATTCATGCAATTAACATTCTGATGCTAATTATGCCAGTGATTAAGAACTTAATTTCCAAGATGCAGGAATAAACTAAGTAAAAACTGATGTTTTTTTTGTGTGACTATTCAGGTTAAGAATATTACCTCGAGGCCCCCTTGTATACAATAGAAATGAGATAGTAGGCAAGATATTATGGAGCGTTGAGAGAGTACACTGTCAACTTGGAGAGACCTGCCTCTAACAAATGTTATAAAATCTTACTTTTATGTACAATTGAAGAGATTCAGCAAAGTTAGCTTTCTATGTGAGTCATTAATCCGCCATGGTCACCTTTCAGGTTTGTTACATTGACTATCCTTAAAAAGAATGAATTAGTGAATATAGGTAAGATGCTGAGATACAGCATCTTAAGGTTTCTAGGATCCATTTAAAGATCACTATTGGTCAGTCCAGCCTGGCTGAGGAAGTAATGATAAATTGCATTCTTTAATTCTGCTGGCACTGAAATAATGGAATAAATTTTAATTTTCACCACTGGGTGGAAAACTGGCAGGAGCAAATCAACTGCCCATTACATATCCTGCTGAGATTTCATTGGAAAAGAAAGTCAGGCAGATGTATATCGGGCGGCCAATCCTCTACCGCCAGTTTTCCGCCTGGCGGTGAAACTTAAAATCTACCCCAATGTCTGCAGCAAATAGATAACAGACTATGTTTAAAAACTAAACTGCATGTTTCTTATTTTGTAAATTATTTCCCCTTTCTCAGGGTTTAGATCCATCTGCTCCCACCTTCTCATCTTTACTGCTCATGACTTGACCACTGGAGAGATCAGGTTTATTTGTGCTCTGATCTTTTTAATCCACAATATCTGTCTGCTTATGGGAAGCATCTTTTTGCCCAGATGACCTGGCACAAAATTGGGAATCATTTATGAGGAAATTGTGGGAGTGAACTGTGATATCATCCTGTTGCAGTGCACACTGTAATACACAGATAGGCACTTTTATTCAAATAGCTGGTTTAAATAAAGCTTCACATTAGTTGATACCTGCACCTTAGAATGATAAATAGAGCTCTTGATTAGCTGAAGATGTTTGCAAGTACAAAACCAAGGATCCATATCATGTGGCTCTAAATGGCTTTGATCTTTAGAAGCTAATACAAATGGATTTATAAAGAAAAGTGTTCTTTATCGGCACTCATTGAGAAGATACAGCATTGAAAATATAGAATATAATTTCCCTATGAAGCCTTGGAAATCCAGGGATAGTTTAATGGGCGCAGATACCCAGTGAAATGGTTCTCTGTCCTCTTTTTTGTAATCCTTGCACATAGGGAATGGCCATTCCCTGAGGAAAGGATCAAAAAATTCAGCCATTTAAAATTTTGCATAAAGGCGACACTGCGCATTGATACCACAAAATGGTAAAATTTGAGTAAAGCCTTTAATTCTTTTGCATTGTTCATTCTAATCTGAGTCAGAAAGTTGTAGGTTCAAGCTTCACTCCAGAGACTTGAGTGCATAATCTAGGCTGATACTGCAGTGCAGTGAGGGAATGCTGTCAGAGATGCCACATTTCGGATGAGACGTTAAACCGAGGCCCCTTTGCCATGTCACATGAACATAAAAGAACCCATCGCTTTCTTCAAAGAAGAGCAGGAGATTTCTTCCAGTGTCCTGGCTTACATTCATCCCTCAACCAAAACACTAAAACAGATTCTCTGGCCATTAATCTCATTGCTGTGCAACCTTGTGCACAAATTGGCTGCCGTGTTTTCCTACATTACAACAGTCAGTACAGTTCAGAAGTATTTCATTGGCTGCGAAGCACTTTGGGGAGTCCTAAGGTTGTCAAAAGTGTTATATAAGTGCAAGTTCTTCCTTTCTTCTTTTAATCTCAGCTGCACAGCTATGGGAAAGTGCCAGGCAAAGATCCGATGCTTTCTCGCAGAGGGAGAAAACCTCAGAGGAAGAGATGTCATTGGGCTGGATCAGAATGAGTTGGCAGAGGCTCCCCATCCACCTGCCCCCTTGGCCACAGTTGATTCATACCTGGGATTACCAGGGAAAAGGAGGATGTAAAAAACTATTCAAAACAAAGGGCTTTGTGACCTTATAATAATAGAGTCAATAGTTGTGTTGGATTAACTCCAAATAGAAAATGCTTTGTTAGCAATATATTAATCTCTGGAGAGGGGAATTGTGTTGTGCACATGTTAAAGCCCTTTTGCCAATAATTACAATTGAGCCATAATAACAGTACTTTCCACATCTCTGAATTATATTTTAAACCGCTTAATCCAAACAAGCTATTACTTACTGATTTAACCAGCTCAACAAGTGATTGTGAAACTAGAGTCAACTAAAATTGAAGAAAAATTATACCTGTGCCACTATTTCCCTGTTTAGATCACTATTTTAGCAGTCACGTTCTAGCTTTAACTAAATGAACAGAGGCATTACCTCCAGAAATAGAATCCCTTTGATGGATGCACATGTAACCACAAAATATATTATGGGGCGAGAGCTTTCCTTTCCTCTTCTTTAAAAGTGGATTTACAATTTTGTAATGCACAGAGAAAATCAATGCCCTTAAACAGTGAACCAGTCATCTTTACACCATTTTTTGAAAGGGGGATGAAACTTTCTTTTTTTTTTCCAGGTAATTTTGCCCTTTCTTTAGGTCTCAACATCATCCCTGGCTAAGAGAGAGGACAAACAACCAATTTCCAGACCTCCGCCAAAACAGCTTTGAAATCAGCGATTTCAGAACTGTGCAAGAGCAGCTCAGTTAATTGTCCTTCTAATTTTCCCTGCCTCTGCTTCGAAAAGCATCTGGCCTCAACCTGTCACACAACAGCACAGCCGAGATTGCTGACTTGGCGTATAAATGTGCACCTTGCAGCTCCATACAGTGTGTGGCGGGGCTCTGATCTACTTTGGCACCACACCACCCGCTTTCAACCCTACTGGATTCTGTGATTACAGAATGCCAGAATATAACTGATCAGCAGTTTTTGAGTTCAAATTGAGATGACGAGATTAATAACATGCTCGCTAATATATTCTTATAAAATTCTTGTTACAAATTAACCCATTTCAAGCAAATAGGTTAATGCTTTCATTAAATTAGTAGATAAAGACATTTTGTACAAATATATAAGGTGATCGTTATTAATACTGCACAGGACAATGTCAACTCTTTAGAAATATCAGTAACAACCCTCTGGTATGGAATTTCTTGGAGACTTAGAATTGCTTTCTGAAATGTAAAAGAGTGACACAGGGTTAACATTTCAAACCCGCAGTAATTTGGTAGATAATTGAAGTAGCAAAAGCCATGCAACATATTACAAAGAACGTGACAAGCATGGCTTGCAGACTTAATAAAATGTGTAATCTGAGCAAAAATACATTTATTTAAATTGGAGTGAATACACTGGGTGTAGATAGAAAACGATCTATTAATTTCAGTTATCTGATCATCATTTACATGGAATGCAATTACAGGTATTTGCATACAGCAATTTACATTAGAATGTCAGTGCTGTTAATTCCAGTGGGTGAATGTACCTGGTATACAAATTAGGAATTGACTTGTCAGGAGAATTCAAATTAAGATATCAGAACCCAAGGTCTGACAATTGATCTCTACCCAAAATTTTAACCTATCCCTTATCTTCTCAGATGCTGTACATTTCCAGTATTTAGTATTTTTATTGAAGAGATATCAGTATGCTGTCCAGAGAGTAAACTGATGGCTAAAATATTTTAATCACTTAACACATTAAAATCATTATTGCTGTTAATTCCTGTTCAGGTGAACATTTTCGGAACTTTTTTTTAAAAAATCATCACTGTCCTCAAAGAGCATAATTGTATAAACAGTTCTTACATTCACTTAACAACAGCCTCAGCAGATACCTGTCCAACTAATTAAATAAAAAGCTTGGTCTGGTGCCAAACTAGCTGATATGTTTGTGGTGGCAATAATACAATTTATTGTTGCTAAAAATAATGTTCTACCTATGCGATTCCATGTTGCTGATCAAACATGGCCCGATTATATCCTAGCACTGAACTGGTTTATATATCTGGAACTGCCACAGATTCTGCTCACTATTGGCAGAGATCATTTTTTAATGATAGCTTTTTACAAAATGCATAGTGCTAGGGCCACAAAATTACACCTGGATATTGTGAAAGGAGAACATTAGATAATTCAGAATCGATTGGCAGTAATAAGCTAATTTACATATTTTTTCAAAATATTTTTTTAAAAGTTCATTCATGGGATGTGGGCGTCACTGGCAAGTCCAGCATTTATTGCCAATCTGTAATTGCCTTTGAGAAGGTGGTGGTGAGCTGCCTTCTTGATTCCATCACACTCCTGACTTGTGTCTTGTAGATGGTGGAAAGGCTTTGGGGAGTCAGGAGGTGAGTCACTCACCGCAGAATACCCAGCCTCTGACCTGCTCTTGTAGCCACAGTATTTATGTGGCTGGTCCAGTTAAGTTTCTGGTCAATGGTGACCCCCAGGATGTTGATGGTGGGGGATTCGGCGATGGTAATGCCGCTGAATGTCAAGGGGAGGTGGTTAGACGCTCTCTTGTTAGTAGCGTTTTGGGGCCTTGGTTAGTTCACAGGCAAACTGTGCTTTGCTTAACCCTTTGCCCGAAACCCACCCTCCATCACCACCTTCTGGAGTCGATGTGCTGAAGGTTCTCCCACAGTGCTGTTAGGAAGGGAGTTCCAGGATTTTGACCCAGCGACGATGAAGGAACGGCGATATATTTCCAAATCGGAATGGTGTGTGGCCTGGAGGGGAATGTGCAGGTGGTGTTGTTCCCATGTGCCTGCTGCCCTTGTCCTTCTAGGTGGGAGAGGTCGCAGGTTTGGGAAGTACTGTCGAAGAAGCCTTGGCGAGTTGCTGCAGTGCATCCTGTAGATAGTACACACTGCAGCCACGGTTTTACAAATCTATGGGGTCGTTATTAAATGTTCCTGCCTGGAAATGGGCAGCAGGGGTTCGGCCGCCTCTTTTACATTGAGGTCAATCGAGTGAGGCATAAAACGGGGGGGCTGACCCACTGCCAGATGTTTCCCGTGCGGCAGGAATGGTTAAAATCGACCCCGTAAACAGTAGATGAAGTATCACCAGTTAAATAGTCAAATATCCACTTTTAGACTTACTGGAATTTTGTGATAATACATGTTATACCACTGAAGGGTGGAAAATGTAATTTTCTCCTCTCTTCTTTTCAAGTTGCTGGGATATCAATCCATGAGCACCATGGTACCCCTTGCCCAAGTAGCCTAGATAGACTATGAGGGGTATCAGATCTAAGCCCAATTTGTCTTCCCCTCATATCCATACATGTGCAACTAGAGCAGGATTAATTGGATAGCGATCAGGAGTTGAGACCCTCAATGATCTCTTCCAATTTCTAACCCAGGAGCATTGTGGCAAATTGGTACAACTCCACTACCACCGCTAGCTGCGATCAGCGAACCTTGCAGAGGCTAGGTACTGAACCTGCAACCTTCTCAGCCTGTGTAGCTTAGCTCCACTCTAAGTAGTGCATTATTTGCTGAGCCAAATACTTGCGCTTGTCTGGCACATTGAGGGAAGCAGAGGAAGCAAAAGAGGAGAGAGAAAAAAAATAAAGGTCAAGTGATTCCAGGGATTTTCACAAAGTTCCTCGTGTCCGATAACATAGCACCATCGACAGACTCTATTGATCAGGTAATTGTACACAATGGATGGGGGAGCAAGGTAACGAAGATAAAAGGGGGAAACATAATTTGATACTGTCGCTCTATATAAAAAAAGCATACGTACAGAGCAAAGCATGATGCTGGAGGATTGGAGGACTGCTAACCGTTGTTTAAAAAGGGAGAAAAGGATAAACCTAGTAATTACAGGCCAGTCAGTCTAACCTCGGTGGTGGGCAAATTATTGGAATCAATTCTAAGAGACAGTATAAACCGTCATTTAGAAAGACACGGATAAATCAAGGACAGTCAGCATAGATATGTTAAGGGAAGGTCATGTCTGACTAACTTGACTGAATTTTTTGAGGAGGTAAGAAGGAGGGTCGATGAGGGTAGTGTGCTTCATGTAGTCTAGCAAGGCTTTTGACAAGGTCCCACATAGTAGGCTGGTCAAAAAATTAAAAGCCCATGGGGTTCAAGGGAAAGTGGCAAATTGAATCCAAAATTGACTCAGTGGCAGGAAGCGAAGGTAATGGTCGACGGGTGTTTTTGTGACTGGAAAGCTGTTTCCAGTGGGGTTCCGCAGGACTCAGCGCTAGGTCCCTTGCTTTTTGTGGTATATATTAATGATTTAGACTTAAATGTAGGGGGCATGATTAAGAAGTTTGCAGATGATACAAAAATTGGCTGCTTAGTTGATAGTGAGGAGGAAAGCTGTAGACTGCAGGAAGATATCAATGGACTGATCAGGTGGGCAGAAAAGTGGCAAATGGAATTCAATCCGGAGAAGTGTGAGATAATGCATTTGTGGAGGGCAAACAAGGCAAGGGAATACACAATAAATAGGAGGATACTGAAAGGTGTAGAGGAAGTGAGGGACCTTAGAGTGCATGTCCACAGATCTCTGAAGGTAGCAGGACAGGTAGATAAGGTGGCTAAGAAGGCATACAGGATACTTTCCTTTATTAGCTGAGGCATAGAATATAAGAGCAGGGGGGTTACGCTAGAATGGTATAAAACACTAGTTAGGCCACAGCTTGAGTACTGTGTACAATTCTGGTCTCCATATTACAGGAAAGGTGTGATTGCAGTAGAGAGGGTACAGTGAAGATTTACGAGGATGTTGCCAGGACTGGAGAATTTTAACTCTGAGGAAAGATTGGATAGGCTGGGGTTGTTTTCTTTGGAACAGAGGAGGCTGAGGGGTGATTTAATTGAGGTATATAAAATTATGAGGGGCCTAGATTGAATGGACAGGAAGGACTTATTTCCCTTAGCAGAAAAGTCAATAACCAGAGATCATAAATTTAAAGTAATTGGTAGAAGGATTAGAGGGGAGCTAAGGAAAAATTTTTTCACCTAGAGGGTGGTGGGGGTCTGGAACTCACTACCTGAAAGGGTGGTAGAGGCAGAAAGCCGCAACTCATTTAAAAAGTACTTTGATGTACACCTGAAGTGCCGTAACCTACAAGGCTATGGACCAAGTGCTGGAAAGTGGGATTAGGCTGGGTAGCTCTTTTTCGACAGGCACGGACACAATGGGCCGAATGGCCTCCTTCTGTGCCGTAAATTTTCTATGTTTTATGTACCTTACCCAACTTTTAATGGGAATCCTGTAAATGGCTATGTTTGTTAAAAAAAAGATTCTTCCTATATTTCACAGAGTTGGCTAAGTAAAAGCCACTGGATAAATGCAATATGTTTGCTCACCACTATAATGTTGCCATTTAAAGACATCCACTATATTTTTTCCAAAATAGAGAAGTTTGCAGTTGTGAACATACAAAAAGAGAGTCAGTACTCAAAGAGTTAAGGAACCCACTCAAAAATGATATGATTGACTCACATTTAAAAAACAATGAAATCTTAAAAACTACCTTCATAAATACAGTGGCTTAGTTTCATGAACAGGACAATTGCAGCCTCACCATGTCAAAGTAGCAGCATGAAATCTTCTGATCAACATTAATCATAATCCCGTCAGGTTCTTGGAATGGCATCTCTCGTTTGTACCACAATTTAGTAAGAAGTCAGTAAGAGTCTCGTTACCAAATTAATTCCGTACAATTTTTCCTTGCCCAAATATTCTCCATTATATTCTTATTTACATATTTTCTAAGATTGTTCATGCAAATTTCTGATCATTTTCTTGTTAATCCTACAATCGTGTTCTGATTATTGATCACAGAAGCATGCTGGCTGAAGAAAAATAAAATTCCACTTACATGTACGTTGGAGAGAGTGTAGCTGCCCTAGAAGCCTTGAGAACAGAAACCAAGAATCTTCTGTCACTGGGGCTATTGCAGAGTTTCCATTTCAACGGCATGGTGAGTTAGATAAGACAGCAAACACTGCCATGCATTTTTATTTACTACAGGATCTGTTCTCTCACTCCCTCAGATTAGTCCTTCTCCCCTCTAGATAACTTAATTCTGGAGGCATATTCTAAAAATAGCAGGGCATGATCCAGTTAACGCCGTCAGCTTCTAAACCTGGCAGATTGAGGAACTGCTAAAGTCAGAAGCTTTTCTCACTGGCTCCCCCTCTCTTCACTTCCCTATCTAGGTTATTGACAAACTGCATACTGTGGATTCTATCTGAGTGGACATCTGATAGTTGTTTCATCAAAACCACATCAGAGGAAATGGAACATTTCCCAAGTTTCCCCCTTGCAGGCTTCCTCAGGACAGAAAGAGGAGCCTTGAAGAATGCCAGCTGTTGCTAAGCAGTGTACATATGAAATACAGAGAATATTTGATAAACCTATAGGAATTTGGCTGTTAAATAATCATGGGGAATAAAACTTTGAACCATTTCTGTCAACACCCACTGTATTCATTCTCACTAAATGAACACCATTTCATCAGATTGGGCACTTGATACAGAAATATTTGTCACAAGTGAAAACGATTCAAACAAGAAATTAAGAATTACCACTAGTAATCATTAAGATAACAAATATGCTTCCTTAAGTGAAAAAACACACAAAGTACGATTAAGAGGTCAATGTGGGATTTCCTAAATGACAGATATTAAAACACTGAAGGAATCTTTATCGGTGTCGCCAAATTTTTCTTTAGAATTTCCTACATGCTGGAGGAAGCTGTGCGAGAGCACATGTCTGTCAACTGCTGTTGTATTAGTATCCGTCTAAACAAAATAGTTCAGAGTTTCTGTTAAAATTTGGGACAAATCTTTGACCCTCAGTCCTGATGTGCTGCTAACAAATACTTGCGCTCTTGAGTGTAAATTTGTTATTTTATACAGCACAGCATCAAAGATTTATATTCCAGTTGAAAATCTCTGTTGCCTCCAGTAGTTTTTAACCTCTGCTGTCATTGTTGGGGAGCAAAACTTACTATAGGCACAGGAAGTTCTAGGATCATTTGCCCAGAATTTGATAGTATGTTAAAAATTACCATAATTGGGCACCTTGGACACTGGTCCCATTGGGGGGGGGAATTTTAAATCCCAAGAACAAGTGGGTTGGGAGAGGTTAAAATAATTGATTTTTCGTGCGTGACCGCAACTCGGCTCCAACACGTCCACTTCTGGGTTTAATGGAGGAGCATTTGGAGGCGTGTGAGTAACCTACTTAGTTCAGGCGGGCAGATAGTTATCACAGCAATTAACGTTCTTATGAGATGTTAATTAGGTCTTTATATATTGAATTTTACTGACCTTTAAATTTAATGCCCCCAGCGCGGGTTTCCCGGAGCTCGTGATTCTCGCCAGTGATAAGGAGGGGAGAAGGGCCGGATCATGAGATAAGTGCCTTTATTGCACTGCTTGTGGGCCAGGAAGAGCAGGAGTGTTTCCGCCAGGCCC
Organism: Heptranchias perlo; assembly: GCF_035084215.1. Lineage (NCBI taxonomy): Eukaryota > Metazoa > Chordata > Chondrichthyes > Hexanchiformes > Hexanchidae > Heptranchias > Heptranchias perlo. The sequence continues at coordinate 48,952,072 of NC_090335.1, forward strand.
AACAAGCTTACCTGCCGCAATCAGAACCCCACAATCTGTTGACCCACTCCACCCCGATGTCCGAGACCCCCCCTCCGATGCCCGAGACCCCTCGATGTCTGAGACCCCCCCAATGTCCGAGACCATCCCAATATCCGAGGCCTGCTCCAATGTTCGACTTCTCACCTGCCCAACGATCTCCGACTGCTCGCCTGCCCAACGATGGCCGACTGCTCACCTCCCCACCTGTGAAGGGCCTCCCCATCTAACCCCCAAAGATCCCGATCTCTCCCCGACCTCCCCCTTCCAGCCCCCAAAGATCTTGATCCGTCCCTGACCTCCCCCATACAAACCCCAAAAACCCCGGCTACTTTCCCACCCCGACAGGCAGCCAGCCTATCAGTCTGGCTGGCTGCCGGGCACGAAGCTCGGAAGTTAAATTTTTATCCTTCAATTATGTTGCGATTGCAGATTCCAACCCCCCAACTTCGGTTCCAAGTTTCGCGTCGGATAAACATTCCCCCCCGCTCTCTTCCCGGCTCCATGTTAAAATCCAGGCCATTGTTTCTTCCTGGAGATTTCAGCATTCATGAAAAGAAACAATTTAGATGGCATGAGGCAGTGATTAAATCAACAAATCTGTGATACACAAAGAAAAATGACTAGTAACGTAATCATGAGGGAAAGAAGTTGAATTTAATTAGTTGCAAAGGCAGAAGCACCCACGATATACGTGTTAGGTGTCAGCTTGGTTTAATTAGTGGCACTCTCATTTCTGAGTCAGAAGTGTGTGTGTTTAAGCCCCACACAGGGCTTTAAGACAAAATCTAGGTGAACACTTTAGTGCAGTACTGAGGAGATGGTGCATAATGAAAGTTCCATCTTTTGGATGAGATTATGTCTGCCTGTTCTGGTGGTTCCGATGGACATCAAAGATTCCATTGCACTATTTGAAGAAGAGAAGGGTGTTCTTTTGGTCTCTTGGCCAATATTCTTCCTCAACCAACACCATCAAAAATAAATTAGTCAATCATTTCAGTGGTGTGTGTGGGATTTTGCTATGTTTGGCTGTTATGTTTGCCTACACAACTGCACTTCAAAGTGATTCACTGTATGTGAAATGATTTGGGATTTTTCTGATAGACATGATAAGGCACTATTTAAATGCGAGTTCTTTCTTAAATTGGCAATGCCATTCCCTTACCTTCCCTACGCATAAATATTCATACAATGGGGCAGTCAGAATTGGTTTCCATTGAAGATACTGATCTGAAACAAGTTTTTTTATAGCAGTTGACAACGTGGAGATTTTTTAAAAGTGCAAAAGTGGAAAGTCTGAAAAGATATGGTGGAAAGGCATAACTGGTTAATCTGAACGAAAACATAAGGTTCAATTTTGGGTGTGGGCCTTTTCAGAACTGTACCTCTACATGACACCTGGCATTGCACTCCAAAAGTAATTAATTGTTGTGAAGCACTTTCAAACTTTAGAACCTAATAGGATGCCAGAACAAGGGAGCATAATCTTAAAGTTTGAGCTAGACCAGGGGTGATGTCAGAAAGCACTTCTTCATGCAAAGGGTTGTGGACATCTAGAACTCTATCCCCAAAAAGCTGTTGAGGCTAGGTGAATTGAAAATTTCAAAACTGCGATTGATAGATTTTTGTTAGGCAAGAGTGTTAGGAGTTACAGATCCAAGGTGGGTAGATGGAGTTAAGATACTGATCAGCCATGATCTAATTGAATGGTGGAACAGGCTCGAGGGGTTGAATGCCCTGCTCCTGTTCCTATGTTCCATATAAATGCAAGTATTCTAAAACGTTACAGCCAAGACATTAACCTTTCTTTCTCTTTCCGTTCTTGCTGTGCATTTCCAGTATGTTTTGTTTTATTTCAGTTTATATTGTATTTATTTTTTGAATTGCAAATAAAGGGTCAGGAACCTCAGCATAGTAGCTCAACTGTTAAGAGTGCTTTTATCCTAAATAGCCCATGGGTTTCATTCCCAGAGTTGCATGCTACTCAGACATGTCTCCCGTGAAGAAGCCTTTGTCCTAGATGATTCCATCCTCCTGGCCAGGACACCGCTTAACAGCCTACGGCATTGTTGAAGAGATGAGAGGGGGAGGGGAAGAATAGATATGATAATAAGTCAGCAGAGATTCACCTCTAGAACAAGATGTTCGGTAAAAATTCTGCTTTGGCTCATTGGATTAAACAGACACTGACCAATCAATACATTTCCAATACAATTAAGGTTGTATGTGGATTAAGTAGCCATCTGGTGAGGTTCTATTAGTTACAGATTCAAAATGAACAAAAAAATTGCATCGTTGCCAACAAAGGGAAGTTCTGCTAGGATAAACAATTCCTTTAAATCAAACAATCACCATCTGGACTTAATATAACCATCATGGGTGAGGTTAAGGGACAAAATAAACATCTCAAGTATCTCCCCAGAATCCAATTGTCACCTGTGGTGAAGCTTATGGTTTAGTTCTGGAAGCAATCCAATTATGACTTTAACAAATTAGTAATTCAATTTTCAGAATAAGCTATTTATTAAACTTGAACAATTGTCACCATTCATTTCACAAAATTAAAGGCCATATTTGAAGTGTTCCCCTCCTTTATAATAAAATGGAGAAGGAGGAATCAGTAATCCTGCTTTCAAGTTTCAGATTTGTGTTCCGATCAAGACAACCAGAAATGGAAATTTATAGGGCGATTGGTTCATTAAGAAAATGTCCAGCAAACATTTTTTGTTTGTTTACAAAAAAGCGATATGATGAGATAAACTGCTTTTAAGCACTTCATCAGGTCACATGACTCTTTGCCTTCTCTCCCTACTGGAAAAAAAACAGAAGTAAAACAATGAAGACAGTGCCCCTTTAAGATAATTGCAATGTTGTTTGATACAATGAAGATAATTTCAGATAGCTTCAAATGTGCGTGTTTCATATCAAACCTTCCAACTGCGGATCGCTTCAAAAATGTGAAGTCTTATGGCAGGGGAGATTTTTTTTTGTTTGCCATTTGCAGTGGAAGTGTGAACATCACTATAAATATCTGTTTTACAAATTTCCCACAAATAGCGAACAGGGAGATCTTCATCATAAAATTTTTATTGTTAAAAACATGGCACCTTAGAATAAACACTAGGATGAGGGTCTGGTTAATGGACTATTCTAAGCTGTTACCAACATTGACTCACCCCTTACCCTTTCCGCTGTACAAATCATTGCCTTTAATTGTTGACAGTTCTGAATCTGCACTAATTGAGCACCTGCTGGCATGGGTGGCGCACTGTGAGCTCAGCGCACTGCTGCCATCTATCATTTAGTCACTAAGTGTAGTTGTCAGAACGGGTTTGATCATATTTCTTTTCCTCAGGGTCAGTGCCACAGTTCTCCTGGAGACTCACAATAATCACTGCTGATTTATGGGGCTCAATTTTAAAAGGGCAGTGGGATTGCAGCGGGGGGAGGGTCAATGGGCCGCGCGCGGCAAACCCGGATAATAAAAATGTACCTTTCCCCACGCGATCGTGACTTAATTGGTGGCCCTTAATGTGGCTTCCGGGTCTGCTGTCCGAAAGCTGCGCAGTGGGCGGACTGTGCACCCACATGACAGGCTGTTAGCTGGAGCGTCTGTATTTAAAGGGCCATTGCTCCAGTGGATTTTGCTGGAGCAAAGACCAAGAAGACCCAATGGAGCAGCACAGGGGCAAGGCTACTCCAAGATTCAGCGATGCCTCACTTGAGGTGCTACTGGCCGGGCCAGGAGGAGGAGGGAACTATTTTAACCGGCCGACAGGAGGTAGTGCCCTGCCTCTGCCACCCAGAAGGCCTGGCTCGAGATGGCAGAGGAGGTCACCAGCAGCAGCAACATCACCCGCACCTGGGTCCATTTCAATGACCTAACTAGGTCAGCAAAAGTGAGTACACTTACTGATTCTCCTGCATTCCGTGTCGCACATCACCTCCCCTCCCAACTCATTCTGCACTGCCAAGACTACTCCAACACATCACTCCTCACACCCACTCAAGGTTCATCCTCAACTTACCTTCACTTCCTGAGCACTTCCTCACCTCCCCATTTGTGACCCCACCACCACCACTCACCCCAATCCTGATCCAATGTGATGTCTCTGTCTCATACTCACCCTTTGATGCATGTCTTTCACGGTCAGCCTCACCCAATGCAATGTATTCATCGGGCTGACCACTTCACCCTCACTCACTCACACGACTGTACTTTCTCCCCTTCTAGGAGGAGAGTTCAGAATGCACGGGATAGGGCGAGGACTGGAGGGCGGCCACAACAAATAGTGGTCCTCACAGGTGCGGAGGAGGAGGCCCTGGAGATCAGCCACACCCTCGAGTGCCTGTCCGTCGGGGACGCAGTGACCGGCACCCCACAAACGTCTGGTGACACAACTTTAACATTCATCACACACAACATGAATTGATGTTAACAATGACTGGCAATTCGAACACCTCAGTATGCTCATCGCAACATTACACATCTGTGATGATGCTTAATATTGCCTTCTGTTCTCTTACAGGCCCTTCAACGATGGCAGTGAAGACAGAGGGCGATTCCTCAGAGGATCTCCCGGCCTCTGAGGGCGCATCGTCACATCTTAGTGAGCCATCCACCAGCGCAAATGCTCACACTTTGGTGGGTCCTAGTCCTCAGTTAGTTGGGTTGGCACCTGGTGAGTCATCACACACAAGTGAGCGCGAGCAGACACTGGTGGCAGGGGCAGCTGTGGAGAGTCTGCGTCGGTGGGCGCACTCCTCTCCTGGCTCTGCTCAGCTGGACACAGATGCTGAACCCCAGGTGCCATCCTTTAAAAGGAGAGTGATCGAGGGACAGCAGCACATTTGCGAGGTGCTGGAACAGGTGCCACGTGCACTCTCCTCAATAGTGCAGAGGCTGGAGGAGTCCAACTCCTGCATGAGTGGAATGGTGACACCGGTACGTGAGGTAATCTCTGAGATACTGTCACAGGGACGTGAGCAACTGTCTGAGATAGTGTCACACGTAACTGCTGAAATGTCTGAGATAGAGCCGCAGGTAAGTGCGGGAATGTCTGCGATGGAGAGAAGGCTAGCCTCCGTTGAGCTTCAAACACGGCTCACAAATGAATCTATTCAGGCCCTGACAATGGCCATTCAGACTCAGGATGAACAACATTCTGCCGCCTTAAACAGGCTGGCCTTACAAGGCATCACACGTATCCTCCAAACTGTTTCCAGCAGGGTGGTAGGAGTGATGTGGATCTGGCCCAGGAGAGGGCTGATGGCGAAAGGGGACATGGAAGTGGGGACGTCACTCAAAGCGCTCCCATATCTCACTCATTGCCCCCCTATCAACCACTACCCTCAGTGCTGCTCCTCTCCAGGTGGCCGAGTCAGCCCCTGCACAGGTACAGGTGGGGCAGTCTTTGGAGAGGCCGTTACAGACTCCAAACTCAGAGGGCATAGGCCAAAAGCATCTAAGCAGTCAGGGCATGAACATGAACAACCTGCCACTACCTCTGCTACAGCCACAGGGGATGCTCCACGTAGAAGCGGTAGGAAGAGAAAGGCGAAGGTTTAGTGATCACAAAGGGTTTGCACAAGGGTGTCTGACAGACTGTCATGTTTTTCATTTATATTTGTTTTTTGTTAAAGTCACATTAAATGTTATCATTCTCACCACGACTGCCATACCTTCCCATTCTTGATTTGCTTTTGTGATAGCGCCTTTTCATGAGCTTCACCATGAGTGGCGAGATTTGATGCCACCAGTGGGTCACTTTACAGTGGGTGTATGTGTAGTTGCAGGACTGTATTGTGTAGGGGTTGCTGGTGTTGTCGCTGGTCTTTCCAGGTGGTGTGAGGACTGGGCTCTTCTCACTTTCTGATCTTACGAGAACCAGTCTCATATGAGTGACTCCCTGGCCTCACGAGCAGCCATGTGTGCCGCTGCTCTGCCCATGGGTTCGTCCTCCTCCTCCTCCTCCTGCTTCTTCTCAATGTGGATGGCGGATGAGGGGATGGGGCCTCCTCAACCGGTACCCCTCTCAGTTGCACCATGTTGTGCAGGACACAACACACTACTATAATGCGACTCACTCTCGCTGGTGGGTATTGAAGTGCTTCCCCAGAATGATCAAGGCACTGAAATCCCATCTTCAGCAGTCCTAGCGCATGTTCAATTATAGACCTGGTAGCGATGTGGCTGTCGTATTGACGCTGTTGCTCACTGATGGGGTTCCTCAGAGGTGTCATGAGCCATGTGTGCAGAGGGTGTTCCTTGTCCCTGAGGAGCCAGCCCTCAAGGCTGTTCGGTGCATGGAAGAGGGGCGGGATGTTGGATTCCCTCAGAATGAACGAATCGTGGCAGCTGCCAGGGAATCTGGTGCACACGTGAAGAAATCTTTTGCGGTGGTCACAAACGAGCTGAACGTTGATGGAGTGATGAACAGCCCTGGCTCGTGTGGAGATGCTCGGATTGCTATATGGGTGCAATCGATTGCACCCTGTACGTGTGGGAAGCCAGCCATAGAGTGGAATCCCACTCCCCTCTCCGTCTGGCTGAGGTCGCCCATGGGGAAGTTGACATAGTACGAGGCCCTGCGAAACAAGCCCTCGGTGACCTGCCTTATGCACTTGTATGCAGACGACTGAGAGACAACGGCGATGTCACCGGTGGCACCGTGGAATGATCCAGAGGTGAAGAAGTTGAGGGCAGTGGTGACTTTAACAGCGACGGGTAATGAGATGCCGCCAGGCCCAGCCGGGAGTTGCTCGGCATGAAGGAGGTTGCAGATGCCTGCGACCACCTGGCGACTCACTCTCAGCCTCCGTGTGCACTGCTCCTCAGAGAGGTGTCAGTTTGAAGGGGTCCGAAAAGTTGGTAAATATGTGTAAACAGAATAATTCTGAGTGGAAACCAAGAATTTTCAGTCTAAACACAAAGATCTCCCAGCAAAAGGTTTATCTGAGAGAACTGAGTGCCCTGCTGCAATAACTCACCTTTTATCCCCATCTGTCAAACAGGGATTTAAATGTCCAAATGGCTGCCGGCTGAAACATGACTCGTTCCCCATGGCGTGTTTCACACAGCACGGGAAACACGCTGAGGCAGCGTTGATATCACTTGCTTTCATCGCTAATTGGATTTATGTACATTTCAAGTACTTTAAGTACTTGATTTAATGTTTTAAATACCTTCCCGCCGGCTGATAATTAAAGCCGGCGGGACTTCCGGGTTCGGGAATGGCGTGCGCACCCAGGTGACTCTGGGTCGTGCGCGTTCTTCAGCATGTTGGAGCCGAGATTCCTGCCCGCTCCAGACGATCCCGATTTTCTTTGCCCCCTCACCCCCAACGCACCGGGACTTTGGTTTTAAAATTGACTCCATGATCTTGGACTGACATGTTAGAAAGTGTATTGTTGTACACTGCAGTTTCAAAGAGTAGTTAAACACAATCATTTCTGCTTACAAACACCTCCATTCAGCCACACGCCAAGCAAAAGTAAAATGAAGTGTAAAATTGCTGAATTTATATAAACTGGATTTCATACCTTATGGCACCGACCAATAACTATACATCCCATAGAAAGCCTAAACTCCCTGTAGGTCACTTTTCGGTCTTTTAGGTTAGTTACTGGAACAGAGATTAGGATGTAGCATTTCTAGGCAGTCTATAAGAGGCCCCATCAATTTTTGTGAGTGGGCCTCATTTAAGTTTGAGTGGCGAGCTGTCAGTGTTAATCTCACCATTCGGGAGGGCAGGAAATCCGGCAAGCCTTCTGCTTCTTAAAGCCAGCCTGAGCCTCTTAATATGGAAGTGGTTTCCATGGTGGTGTGTGGAAGGCACGCTTCTGAAGTAACAGGCATAATGTTAATGGCCAGGGCACGCCAATTTTCAGATATTGTTGCGGGGGGGGGGGGCTGTTTTCAGGGGGAGGGGGGTGTGGACCCAGTGCGGTGGTTGCCCCAGTTGTTTTTGTGGAGCCTGAAGCAGCACTCCTGCTCTTCCCGGCCCCACAAAAATTAATGGAAACTTACCCCCCGAGCTCCTGTTCATCTGGATCGCCAGCTGAATCAGTTTGGGGCATGCATGGTGCACGCTCCACCTAGTTGTGTCCTAAAATGGCAATCGGGGTCCTAAGTATGCCATAGGACCCTAACTAGCATATCCAAAGGGCCTATCACCTAACTCCAGTAGGCCCTTGGGAATATAGCATCGGCCATGCTGTTGGTGACGGAGCGGTAAGTCATACCCCATCTTTGTCGGGGTGTTACCACCATTTTTCCGCCAGGTGGGAAAGCTCAGAACCTCCCGCTGTGATTGAAAAGGTGAGGAAAAGGCTAAAATTTATAACAAAAATTAACCTGCAGAGAAACCAAGATGGTGGACAAGAGTTCTGAGATTTTTCAGAGAGGGGCTGTGTGAATAATTTCACACTCTGGGTACAAAGCCACCCAGTGGTCAGGTTGTGTAGTTACAGCATGACAAGTTCACATTGGCAAAACCTAGAATAAATGTGGACATAGGAATTTATAATGAGAAAAAGTTGGCAAAAAAGTATGACAAAAATGTGACAACAGGAGGTCAAATGGTGCGGACAGGAAGTGGGTGCAGCTGCAAGATTTTTAATAAGATATAAATACATATAAGTAACGTATCACCCAGTTCTGCTCTTTAAAATAGAACCAAATGACTGTCTTATGTTCAGCTTGTCTTAGCCTATTTAAGGCACTAGATGAAGACTGATCTCCAAAGTTAAACTTTATTTATCTTCTGAGATGTCTCTCCATTATTGAGACCATAAACCTATTTTGAGCTTTTTTTTTCTTTGCCTCCAAATAAGGTTGACTGAACATTAATAACAGTTCACATGTAAACCAAACATTTTTAAAAAATCGGTGGGGTTTTATAAAGTTAGATTAAAAACAATAAATTTTCCAAAACAGTATCATTGTTGGTCACACATTTCCAGTAATACATGGGTACAAAAGGGTAGTGGTTATGTTATTGGACTAGTAAACGTGAGTTCAAATCAAATAGTTTCATAGATCACCAAATAAAGGATATAAAGAGCATTTTATGCACTTACACACCTGAAAAATAAAATAAGGGATGAGTAGGCTGCTAATTTCATCTACATTGCTGAATTTTATTTCTGAAACATGCGGGTCGATTTTAACGGACAGGAAAGAAGTGCACGAGCAGTTAAAATGGAACGACTCCATTTCCCGTTCCGTTCCTCCTGATCTGCAAACACCTCTGGTTTTGATGGTGGATGAAGCTCCCACTGGACTCCGGTGGGAGCCTCATTAATAAATGCAAATCAGGGTCCACGATGTACATGGGATTGCGATGGCATTTTAACCCACTTATTTTAAAATGTGACCCTTTTTGCTGTGTATCTCACTGTAATTATTTCAGGGGTTTTGCAACCAGTCATTGTTTTTTCTGAGAAACTCAGTTTGCAATGGCTTGACCTGGGACTAATCAAACTAAACCACTTTGTGTGTGCCAGTTACTGGAGTGCTGTTTCAATTATGAATATAATAAAGGTGCCAAAAATAAATATAAAATATGCAGAAATGTAAAATGCAAACATGAAAAGTAATAAACATTTATTGTTCACCATATTTGTTTAATAATGTCAGCTACACTGAGACAGTGATAAATGAGCTTCTGTAAAGGTTATCCTATATTCAGATACTGCTGTAAGGCACCTAACGATTCCAATTAACCTAACAAACTTTAGATATTAATGTCTCCACAATAAAATCAAATTAAATGAATTTTCCAGAATTAGCCAGGACCATATAAATTCTATATTTATTAAAGATTGATTTATAGGAGTATGTTGCTTTGAAACATGTGAGTTATTAATAAATAGAACAAAAAACTATATATATAAATAAATAAAACACTGCATATATTTCTTTAACTTGATTGCAGAAGTAAAAATAAGAGGCACATGTGGGATAGGACTTGCCGTGGGGGAAGTTGAAAGAGACCTCAGGGTGCTGGGTGATTCATCACTCACCCGAAGTAATTTTGACTTTGGGCGATAGTGTAAAACGAGTGATATTGATTCAGCCGTCCGTTATACACCTCTACCAATTTTCATTTTCATTGACTTCAAATAGTGTGAGGCGGCAATAAACAAAGCAGACAGGATAGTGGCTATTAGTCATGGATTTAGGACAGGCATCAGGAAGTGGCACTTTACGCAGAGAGTGATCAAATGTTAGAATGGGTTGTCTGGAAGGGTGGTTAAGGCCAGGACACTGAACTTGTTTAAAAAACTGTAAAACTACTACCCACTGGGAGAGCAATTTACTTATAATAAAAGTTTATTTGCGTCCAATACTTGATTCAATGCTAAAGATAGGAGGTGATCCATATCAATGGAAAAGAAAATCGGACGGAGTTTGAAACGAGCTGCCAATTCACTATTGCCTATTTTGCACTACTGCCAAAGATAAATTTCACCCTCACTGTATCCAGAGTTGACAAAAGTGTAGGTAGCAGAGGAGGCAGGTGACATTGTGGAGGTGTAAGAAAGCAGTCTTGTTGACTGATAGGATGTAGGGTTTGAAGCTCAGCTCTGGGTTGATCATGATGCCAAGATTTTGCACGGTCTGGTTCAACCAAACGAGTGGTCAGGGGTGGGTATGGAATCAGTAGCAGGGAAGCAGAGTATATGACGGAGTTCAAAAATGATGACTTAAAAATTGGATTGCGCCTCGATCCCGGTGCAGTGCAAGTTGCATGTGTCTACTGAGGCTGGTGGCAGGACCATGGCAAATTGGTCCACCACTCTCATTGGGAAAGTGAGCTGCATGTGCCATTCGTGGCCCCAGAGAGACCGGAGGTGAGGCAATCGGGAGGGGGTTGAGCGGGTGGTCGACAGCATCGGTTCTCATGGGCCTTATGCAGCAACCCCGAAGGAAACTTGCCAGGTTCACTAAATCTGGAAAGACCCGATAAAATGTGTAAAAATAGTTCTGTAACTTAAGGGTTAAATTGTCTGTGCCAGTGATGTCCTCCTACACAGTTCTATCCGCAATCATTATCATATGCATTTCTGCAGATAAGATCGAGGGGAACAGGCCATGTTCAAACCACCAGCCTACTTCTGTTTCCTGTGTTAACCTGCTGCAGCCATGTTTCTTCGTAATGTTTGTTCTTTTCACTGCCCTCGTTAGAAGGCTCTCAGAATAACGGCTTCAGTCATAAAGCCACTGCTCATTTGCTTCTTTTTTCATGCTCAGTTCTAGGTAATATCCCTTTAGTTACGGAACATTCACATGGGTGTACTCTTCATTATAATACACAAAAAGTTCGACTCCCAAAGAACAAGGCCCTGTAAATTATACTAAGGGATTTTAGACAGATTAAAATCCTCGCTAAAAGAGTGGAAAGAGGAATTTCAGATGGACACATGCGTTCATATTCTAGTATCCCATAGCGCAATTTCAGGGCTCATGTTAATAGGATGACATGAGGCATAAACGCTTCTATCAGCCTAAATACAGGAAATAAGTAACAGTATCTGAAAAGAGTTGCTGACAGACAACATTTCTCGAGCCTTTTCTATTTTTATATCGAATTTCTAACAATTGCATTTTTTCTTTACCTTTCACCAACCTATTGTTTTTCTGAAACATTGGATACATAACAGAGAACAGTGACTTTCAAAAGCAAATTATCCAGAGGCAAATTCTTCTCAACCCATGAAGATTGGGAAGGGTTCACTAATGGCTTAATGTCAGTGTCGGAAACTGGCGTGAAATTGGTGTTGGACCTTGAAACCGCGCCCGTAGACGCTGGCCCGAGACTCGCTGGAAATCGGGCCTCATCTCCATAAATGCGGTGAACTGCGGACGCCAATCTTTAGGCAGCTCGCCGTTCAGGAAATATGGCTGGCTCAGGTGCTGAGCCGGCTTGCAGGCAAGTCCTGAGAGGGGCAAAAGGGATGGGGCGGGGGTGCGAGCCCATGCCGCCAGAGGCTCACGGCCATTTCGTGGAACCAGAAGGAGCACTCCGCAGAAATGTAACTGGAAAAGAAATGTAATTCACCTTTTTGTCGGTGGCCTTCCGAGGTCACTTTAAGGATTATTGGTTAGGCCGCTGTTGACCTGGAAAAAATGAGGGTACCAGTTGATGATAAACTTGGAGTGGGATCCTAAAATGACATTAGGACCATGATTTGCATATGCAAGGTGCCTAATGCCTGTTTCATTCGGGTGCCCTGAACACTCGGAAGTCTTCGGCGGAGATCGGGCCTGAGAAATCACGACCTGAAATTGGTCCCAAAAAATGGGCTCAACGAGGAACAATTTCTCCCTCACTGTGCTAACATTCTCGAGGGTTTTATTTCTGCAGCAAACAATCAGGTGCGATAATCACCGAAATAAAATTCATGCAGAAATAACCAGTTTCATGGTATAACAATATCAGCGCAATTCAATCCTGGATCACTACAAGTCATGGAAACCATTTAAAGTCAGATTCAATCAAGAAATCAAATTGGTTCCATTCCTAATTAGATACAGTGGGAATTCTATGGTCAAGTAATTGGATAATTGCATGGAGGCACAAATAGAAAACAGTTACATAGGAACAGGAATAGGTCATTTAGCCCCTCGAGCCTGATCCTCCATTCAATCAGATCATGGCTGAACTCTACCTCAGCTGCATTTACCTGTCTTTGCTCTATATCTTTTGACACCCTTACCGAACAAAAATCCATCAATCTCAGTCTTGAAAATTTCAATTGACTCTGTTCAACTCTTTTGTACTGTATTTCCTTCAGATTTATTCACCACAACAAAATGATAGAAGACTTATTGTGAGAAGGTTCTGTGGTTTGCAGATACTAAGCGGTGGAAATTGGACCTCGTTGCGCTCATTTTACAGGATGTAAAAGGGGTGCAATGAGGCCCAATTTCGGACCTCAAGGATGCCTGAAAAATGTTTGACCTGAGATTGGGTCGGTCATTTTTCAATTTTAGGCTGTTACCTAAAACATGCATTAGGCCCATTACATATGTAAATTAGGAACCTAATGCCTGTTTTAAGTCCCCTCACAGAAATTGTGCAGGGATGAGCATTGGGCCTGTTCTGCTCAGGATCCTGGCGGAGACCGCCAACAAAAAGTAAATTCTTTTAATGCAAATTTTTACAAAACCTTCCTCTAGAGCCTGAAGGAGCAGGAGTACACCCCTGACTCAACAGTCGTCGCGATTGTTCCTCCCCCGTTGCCCACTCTAACACCCCTCCCAGGATTTACCTTCGGGGTATTGCTGGCGAGGCAAGTGGCTCAACATTCGTGTTATTCAAATGCGTGAGCTGTCTGTGGAGGTGCGACAAGTGCCGGCAGCTCATGCATAAAATGTTAATGAGACCAGAAGCCCAATATTAGGCCGGCCTCGGGCCTGCAGCATTGAGTTTGGGCCTGATTTCTTCATTGGCCATCAATGCACAGTTAAAATGGATAGCTTAATAGTGAATTCACTTTGGTCACTAACTGCATCTGGCAGTTGCATTTGAATCAGCAGTGACCCCTCACCTCAGAAGCATCCGGAAAGGCCACCGCTTTGAGCCCTCCCGCCATTGTATACCGAGGGGCTGGAATCAGGGAAAAACCCGCTCGAGCAGAATGTAAAATGATAAATGAAGGTAACGCAATGTACTGTATCTGTAGCCTGTAATGATTGTAATGAAATGAGGCACCCTAGGGTGCCATGAACTGTGAAATGTATGGTGCGTAACTGTTTTTGATTTTACCAGGACTGTTGAATTGCACTGTATGTACCATTGCAAATTGTATTGTTTGAAGTGTGACTTGAATTGTATTGTATGTACCTGTACAAATTTTATGAAAAAATTTAAAAACCTAAACAGGCAAGAACAAGTCTAACTAAATGCCCTGCCACAGCAAATTATGGCCTAATGCCTCTAACAATTTCCTTTAGTGCCTTTATTTTAAATCTGTTTTTTCTTTAATGGTGAAACTTGCCTTGAAGAACACATGTTTGATGTTTACCAGTGATTTGTATTCATCAGCCTATGTCTCTACTTATCCACGGTTGCAACTTTTCAAACTAAAAGGACAACTTTTTCTGATAAATTGCCCACTCCCAAATGTTCCCCTTTTTACATATTATTTTCAAATCACGTTTAGACGTTTTCAATGAATTTTTACTATTTTTTTTACCAGCTTTTGAATAATTTCAGTATGCAAGCCTTACTGTAGCCTCTCTCTAAATTCATGCAGGTAAGTAGCTTAATAGAGAGATACATCTTTATTCTCGAAAATAATAGGATATACCAGATTTAAGGTTAAAATTCAAATACAAAATTAAGTTATCTTTTTCCAAATATACAAAACTCAAATATAACATTAGCCCTAAACGCTTTTGTATCTTATTAATATAACATCAGAAATGAACAACCAACAACAGAAATCACAACGAATGTTTTTCAAGATTATATTTTAAGAGCCGATTAAAGGGTAAATTTTATCATTTGTGCTCCCTACACAGAAATCCACATGATGGGACTGTGCATCAGGGATGTGGCACAGAGTTCAGAGTGTTGATCTGTGGCCGGTACAATTTTCTGTCCATAAACTAATGCGTGCCGTGAGTCGGGAGCCCTGACCTCTGCATCAGAATTCTGATGTGCGCTCCTGTTGCACAGAGCTCTATCAGAGTGCAAACTTGTAAAATTTATCCTTGTATATTTTGGTGTGTTTGGAAGACAACAACATCTTACATATTCAACATACATTGTTGTTTGTCTGATAATTATACCAACACATGTAATTATATTGAAGTAAGACCTAAATAAAACCCATAATATTCATTACCATATTTATTGCACTAAATATATTTATAGGTATTAACTGTATATGTTTTGAGTAGTTTATATTACATAATGAAAGATTATATATAAAAAATACTAACTGTCCATATTGTAAAAATAAAATCCATGTCAGTGGTGATGGTTTACAGAAAATAAACTGTTTTTTTCATAATAACTGTTTATTGCCTCAACAGCATTTACATGACCAATGCAGCTCTGTGGTTTATTTTTTCTTACTCGGGCTGAACTTGACAGTACACAACCGCAGTGTCCTGTTTATCCCTGAACTGGCCTTCAAACCTCACATTCAGTCCATTAACTTTACTTAATGGAAAATCATGGGTGGCGTGCCTGTGAGTTCCCAAAATGCAATCCCTGGTGGGTGAGGTTTCATGCTGGGCACACACATTCAGAAAATGGGGCCTTTAATTTCCATCTCCAAGCATCTGTATCTACCTCACCCCACCACCACCAAGACCTGCACTGAAGCTTTTTTTTGCTTTCAGTCTTGACTTCTCCAATGATGTCCTTGAAAGTTTTCTGTGTTGCACAAATTCCAACATGTCAAATATCCTGTGCCACTTCCTGCACATTAGAGTTGCCAAGTCTGGTTGGACCGTATTCTGGGAGGTTTCATGACCTCCTGCCTCCAACCGCCACCCCCCCGCCGTCGCTCCACGCTTCCTCTATTGGTCACCCGACATGCTAATCAGTCAAAAATGATGGCTACAATACCCATAGTCCACTGTGGTCCAGAAACCGCTCTATCCATTGCATGGTTTTGCCGAAGTATGCACGCCATTGCGGTCCTATTGTTTGTTGTGAGTCTGGCTGGAACAAAACACGAGAAGAAAATGTTCCTATAATTTTTCTCCTGGATTGCTTGCAGGTAATTAATAGGAACATAGGAATTATCAGACAAAAAAAGACCAAGGCCCATCTAATTCGCCTTCTGCCATCCTGGTAGTTACACAATATAATGATAATGGAGTTATTAACTAATCATGGCACTCAATCTCTATCAATTCGTCTATAACAGACTCAGACATAAGGTGAGGAAAACCGCAAAGGTGGAGAGCTTTGCGAACCATAGGTCCAAAGTCATCTGTTACTTCCAAGCATGCTGCACTTTCCATGTGTCATGTCTCAAATTACTCATATACTGTATTCCAAAATACTATTTTCTGAAAGAAATCTATCTAATGTGCATTTGAATGAATCAATATTATCTGCTTCCTCCATCTCCCTTGGGAGCCTGTTCCACAGATTGACCACTCACTCACTGAAATAATGTTTCCGCAGATTAGTTTTGAATTTACCTTCCTTCAAGTGCAGGCTATGTTTTCTGGTTCTGCTGTTCTGGACAAGGTGAAACAACTTGTCATATTTAATTCTGGGAGACAGCAGTACAATCCGGAGGGTTAGCAAACTGTCATTCCTGTTCTTGCCAAGCTTCAGTGCACTTTCAAATTCCTTTGTGGTCTTGCTCTACCCTGTGTCTACACCTGTTCCTGCTCTGTATCCCAGATCACACTGTCTACTCTTTTGACTCTAATCTAATGTACACACACTGATTCTTGGCCCCACTCCTGGTGGACGAGCCTTCAGCCCACACTCTGAAATTGTCTTATTAAACCTCTCCTCCTTGCTACATCTCTATCTTCAAAAGGCTCTTCAACCTCACCTTCAGTCACCTTCACTGAGTCTCCTCCCATTTCCTGCCTGATATCTGATCTCCACTTAGAGTGTCTTGGGATGTTTCACTATCGCCGGAACGTTAGACCTCAACAGGGGTACAAAACGGGCAAAATTGGATCGGCCGCCTGTTGTACATCCTGCCCGATTTTCCTTTCCATGAAAGTTCCGACCTATGTTAAAGGTGCTCTCTAAGTGGAAGTTGTCAACGTTTCTAAGTCACCCTAACACATATTTTGTTTTTGCACTCATCCCAATTATTTCTTATTTGTGCATAAATATATTGTTGCCCAACACCTCGAGTGTCTTGCTGCTTTATCAAACCCTGGACTAAGTTCATTCTTACCACCTCGTCCTCGGTTCACCCTCACCTAAACAACATTCTAGACTGGTGTTAAGGTGTTACCTCAGTAGGAGCTACCAAAGCCCTGTAATGTGTTGCTGTCTGCCGGTTCCTGTGGCAAGATGGGGGATTTCCTGATAGCATTTTTATCTGACTTTAAATAGACAGAACAAATTTCTTCTACAAATTGGCTTAATCGCAGGTAAACGGGGTTTCCCCCGCACTTCTGACAAAGTAACGTCAACAGAGCGGGAGCAGGTCTGAGAAATTTCCTGGCCCTGGACTCATAACGAATAAGAGCTGAAGATGCAGGTTAATTATTTGGGCCTGGTTGTGAGTGAAATAGTTACCATAAGCTAAAGGAGAGTTTGCAGAGGTCTGTTGTAGGCTGTCAATGTACTGACAAGTATTAATGCACCATTCATTTCAACTTACTGAATTCTTTAATTTTTTGAAATTGTTTTTGCTTGGGTGCCTCTTTCTCTGAAGGGAAGCCACACCTGTCAGTGGTAAATGATGCAGACAGATGTAGGCTGTTGCTTCTGATCGTTGTTAAGCTTCGCGAACTCACAGGTCAGACAGATGCCATAGAAACAGAATGCAGCTAATTTGCAAGCATCTGTGTATTTAGTGCATGTTATTCAATGATTGTGGGTTGGATTTTGTAAGGTTTAAAATTTGGCATCCTGGCATAGCACTGGTGCCTTGAAGCAAATATTTTACAATTCTCTTTACGACTTTATTTCTCTCAACAATTCTCCTAGTGTTAATGTTAGTATAACAGCAATTTCCAGGGAGTAAAAGATTTCTATCTCCAGTTCTGATTGTCTTTAACTGAAAGCTCTGTGATAACCGTGACTCTACATTTGATGTCTAATTTCCTGCATTACTTCTCTCACTTCAAAAGAAAAAATACCAGTTCTCTCAAAGCCTTTATTGCCAATATGAAATGTTACTGATTGCATAAAAAAGAATGAAAAAAGCAGCTAAGAGCTGAATAACAAAACCTCACTATTATTACTTCTTCTGAAAAATCAGATACAAAGAGTTATGATTAAAAACCTCTGAGAACTCTGCGTTCCTTCATAGGAACACAGGAACAGGAGTAGGCTATTTAGCCCCTCGAGCCTGTTCCGCCAATCAATTAGATCATGGCTGATCTATATCTTAACTCCATCTACCCGTCTTGGTTCTGTAACCCTTAATACCCTTGCCTAACAAAAATCTATCAATCTCCAGTTTTTAAATTTTCAATTGACCTCGTCTCAACAGCTTTTTGGGGGAGAGAGTTTCAGATTTTCACTACCCTTTGTGTGAAGAAGTACTTTCTGACATCGCCCCTGAACGGCCTAGCGGTAATTTTAAGGTTATGCCGCCTTGTTCTGGACTCCCCCACCAGAGGAAATAGTTTCTCTCTATCTACCCTATCAAATCCTCTGACCATCTTAGATCGCCCCTTAATACACTGTATTCAAGGGAATACAAGCCTAGTCTTTTCAACCTGTCCTCATAATTTAATCCTTATAGCCCAGTATCATTCTGGTGAATTTGCGCTGCACCCCCTCCAAGGCTGATATATCCTTCCTGCGGTGCGGTGCTCAGAACTGAATGCAGTACTCCAGGTGGCTTCTAACCAGAGCTCTATACTGCTGTAATTTAACTCCCACCCCTTTGTATTCCAGCCCTCGTGAAATAAAGGCAAACATTCCATTAGCCTTTTTAATTATTTTTTGTACCTGTCCACTAGCTTTCAACTCTGGCCTTTTGTGCACCCCCCACTCCCATCGTCCCAACCATAGGGGGCCGTGCCTTCAGCCGTCTAGGCCCGACAGTCTGGAATTTATTCCCTCAACCCGTCCACCTCCCCAACTCTTTCTCCTGCTTTAAGACCCTTCTTAAAACCCACCTCTTTGCCCAAGCTTTTAGTCACCCCTCCTAATATTTCCTTCTTTCACTCAGCATCCATTTTTGCCTGAAAATGCTCCTACGAAGCACCTGGGTACATTTATTTACATTAAAGATGCTATATAAATGCAAGTTGCTGTTGATTGACATCTTTTTCCTATTCCTCTTTCTCTCTATACTTCTATTGATTTTTTTGGGATATCTTGTTAATAGAATGAGTGGTATTGTCGTTACAGGGTAAAGCTTTCTCAGAGGAATCGGTACGCCTGACTGTGTGGAAAACATGAATTGACATATACACAGCAGAAATAACATTGATTGCTGAAGTACCTCGGGCTATAGACTATATCTAGGCTAATGTTCAATCAGCTCATTACTCATGCATCCTCAGTGACTAGACAAATGGCCTAGAAATTCAGTGACACTGCGCCTATTTTACAGATGTAAAATGGGCGGCAAAGCATCAAATATGGCAGGCAGCGTGCGCACACGTACTCCGCGCCAGAGGTGCACCGTCCGCCATATTGGTATAGGCATCAAAAGAGGCGTCCAGTTTTTTTTTATTCGTTCACGGGATGTGGGCGTCGCTGGCGAGGCCAGCATTTATTGCCCATCCCTAATTGCCCTCGAGAAGGTGGTGGTGAGCCACCTTCTTGAACCGCTGCAGTCCGTGTGGTGACGGTTCTCCCACAGTGCTGTTAGGAAGGGAGTTCCAGGATTTTGACCCAGCGACAATGAAGGAACGGCGATATATTTCCAAGTCGGGATGGTGTGTGACTTGGAGGGGAACGTGCAGGTGGTGTTGTTCCCATGTGCCTGCTGCTCTTGTCCTTCTAGGTGGTAGAGGTCGCGGGTTTAGGAGGTGCTGTCGTAGAAGCCTTGGCGAGTTGCTGCAGTGCATCCTGTGGATGGTGCACACTGCAGCCACTGTGCGCCGGTGGTGAAAGGAGTGAATGTTTAGGGTGGTGGATGGGCTGCCAATCAAGCGGGCTGCTTTATCTTGGATGGTGTCGAGCTTCTTGAGTGTTGTTGGAGCTGCACTCATCCAGGCAAGTGGAGAGTATTCCATCACACTCCTGACTTGTGCCTTGTAGATGGTGGAAAGGCTTTGGGGAGTCAGGAGGTGAGTCACTCGCCGCAGAATACCCAGCCTCTGACCTGCTCTCGTAGCCGCAGTATTTATATGGCTGGTCCAGTTAAGTTTCTGGTCAATGGTGACCCCCAGGATGTTGATGGTGGGGGATTTGGCGATGGTAGTGCCGTTGAATGTCAAGGGGAGGTGGTTAGACTCTCTCTTGTTGGAGATGGTCATTGCCTGGCACTTATCTGGCGCGAATGTTACTTGCCACTTATGAGCCCAAGCCTGGATGTTGTCCAGGTCTTGCTGCATGCGGGCTCGGACTGCTTCATTATCTGAGGGGTTGCGAATGGAACTGAACACTGTGCAGTCATCAGCGAACATCCCTATTTCTGACCTTATGATGGAGGGAAGGTCATTGATGAAGTAGCTGAAGATGGTTGGGCCGAAGACACTGCCCTGAGGAACTCCTGCAGCAATGCCCTGGGGCTGAGATGATTGTCCTCCAACAACCACTACCATCTTCCTTTGTGCTAGGTATGACTCCAGCCACTGGAGAGTTTTCCCCCTGATTCCCATTGACTTCAATTTTACTCGGGCTCCTTGGTGCCACACTCGGTCAAATGCTGCCTTGATGTCAAGGGCAGTCACTCTCACCTCACCTCTGGAATTCAGCTCTTTTGTCCATGTTTGAACCAAGGCTGTAATGAGGTCTGGAGCCGAGTGGTCCTGGCGGAACCCAAACTGAGCATCGGTGAGCAGGTTATTGGTGAGTAAGTGCCGCTTGATAGCACTGTCGACGACACCTTCCATCACTTTGCTGATGATTGAGAGTAGACTGATGGGGCGGTAATTGGCCGGATTGGATTTGTCCTGCTTTTTGTGGACAGGACATACCTGGGCAATTTTCCACATTGTCGGGTAGATGCCAGTGTTGTAGCTGTACTGGAACAGCTTGGCTAGAGGCGCAGCTAGTTCTGGAGCACAAGTCTTCAGCACTACAGCTGGGATGTTGTCGGGGCCCATAGCCTTTGCTGTATCCAGTGCACTCAGTTGAAACGGGTGAGCCATTTTATGCCACATTTACCAAACTGGTTTGCCGGCTGCATTCAGGAAAACCAGGTCTACATGCGGCCTAACCAGCTGCAGGCCATCACCAAAATGGTAAGTTTAAAAAAAATACTTACCTGAATGTGGAGCCTGAAGATGCAGGAGTGCTCTTCCCAGCTCCACATTAAAACCACGGACTGCTGCCGGTCACCGCTCACCACCCCCCCCCCCTCCCAATCGCCCCCTCTCCTGGTCGTCCCTTTCTTCTCGCAACACCTCCCGGCAACGCAGCTGCCCCAAATTGAAATGTTCTTCGCTGGCCAGCTGCCCGGGAATGCCCAGCGGGTGTCTGCAGCTCACCAGCCTGATGTAAAGGAGGCCTGAGGCCCAATATCAGACCCGTTCCCTGCGCCCAGTTTGTGCCGACAAACCAATTTCTAGGCCGTGATGCCCGACTGTAGCGAAGGGATTTGAGTTTCCTGTAGGGGATAGTTTTACGCCACTTCTATTTGACATTGGATGGAATGTGGATCTGGTGCTATGTTAAACCAGGCGTAAAAGGTGCCAGAGAATCCCATAGGCCTTCTGTGCACTTCTTGTACCCAGTTGCAATTAGATCAAATATTTAAATGTGAACACTGTCACCCATACTATCTAAACATTTGAAACTGAACTCTTGGGAGACGAGTTCTGTCATGCATGTGAGCAACAAGAGCAGATCTGTCTCCTGGGTAGCAGCATGGAAGTTCTATTCAAGCAGCATATAAAGGGTGCTGCCTGGCAGATATCCAAACTCAGACTGGTTGCTTGCATTCTGTGGTCTTAGCTTAAGCAGGAAGATGGACAGTGCACTGAGCATAACTTGTTCTATCCGCAGTGCTGTGACTAATTTATTTCAATAAAGATCTTGACAGTGAAGTGGCATGTAGTGCAATCTATTTATCAAACATCTTTCCAGACCTCATTCATGTAGGAGATATATTATGATTATCAGCTATTTAAAGATATATAGGCCCTGATTTTAAAGGTGGGGGAGAGCAAGTACTGTGCGCATGAGCCCCGAAACGGGGAGTCCGGGTATGTGGAGGTCCGGCTGATTTTAACTGAAGGGCCACATTTGAATATTTGAAATTGGTGTCCTGCTCGAAACCAGCAGGAATGATGTCAAGCCCAGCAGGCAGGAGCGGGAATTAAGGTGGGAGCCGGTTACCGTAAGGGACCTAAGGGAATGGGCCCTAGCATAATGTAAGTGTTGGGGGGGGGCGTATGGTTCCCAAACAGATGCTGATGTGGGGGAGGGAGAGGGAGGGCCGGGGCAGGAGAGCCCCAAGGGTTTCTTCCTGCTCCTCCTTGCTCCCAAGGATTACAACCGGCCGCTCTAGCATCAGCTGTACTTAGATAAACCATGTCGAGTGCACCTTGGTCCTCACCATTCAGGCATCCTGCAACCCCGTGTGCCCAAAGATTGGTGGGCTCGAATCTTTAGGCTTTTCCTCTGCTGATCACACATTTTTCAAGTGAGAAACAAATGGCCAATAGTTGAAAATCCACCTCCCCCAACCCAATATCTGTCAATCACTTCTCTGCGGAAACTCATTAATTGCCAATAGAGCCCATTTATGCCGCTGGGTTCAATGACCATTCCTGATAAGTTATTCCACAAACCGATTATTCACTCAGAATCAACTGGGGTTATTTTATTTCACCTTGTGTAACATCACTAAAAGGTTATGGGGTAGAAATTGCCATCCATTTCACGGGGTCCTGCACCCAATCTGCGCGAGTGGCATGACCGCCGCCATATTGGTCCCCACTGTTTTTAGGCATCCCTGGCGGCCGCCTGAAAGCAACGATTTAAGTACGCAAAGAAGGGTCCTGAAACAAAAACTAGACAGAGCATGCAGCATGCAAGATCCGACTAGATTTTCTAGTTCTCCAGTGGCCTAGACACTGGTCTTTATAGGGACTGCTGGAGGCTGACAAAGAAATGGAAGGAAAAGTTGTTTTTACCTCCTCTGCTGTGGAGTCGGGAGGAGCAGGAGTGCTCCTTCCAGCTCCACAGCACTACTGTGGGCTGCTGCCGCCCTGCAATCACAGCCACCCCCACCCCGCCACCCCACAGACATTTTCCTCCACTCCCCCTCCCAGGACTTATGCGAGGGCCACTGTGGCAAGGCAGCAAGCCAAAATTTGTTCTCCGATGTCGGGCGAGCTGCCTTTGGAGGCACAAAGGTGGCGGCAGTTCACCTCTATTATTAAAATGAGGCCCAAGGCCCAATTTTGGGTGAGCTTCAGGCCTCTGGCTTCTGGCACACGCCCGCAGCGTGTGACCTATTTTGCGTCCAGAAACGGGCCTAAATGAATTTCCCTTCCGACATTTTTTGGTTGAGAAGCCTGATGTAAGTATTCCATGTATCAGTAGTGAGGCTTTACCAACAACACAATAGATGCAGTATCACTGTAATATCACTGCAAATAGTGTATCTGATCCCCAGATACTAATGTCATCAAATCCATCCAAAACTTTTGATTGTGTTAGTATCAGATTGTGCCTGTACGTGCTCAGTGGAAAATATGTCATAAGGGTTAGTTTCTCGAGCTGAACACTCTCTGGCTGCAGTAAGTGTGAAGAAACAAGAGGATGTGGTTCAGTGTGGTCACTACATTCTGAGCTCCTCACTAATAATCTTTTCCATCTTCACACGTTGCACATCTGCTACCGTAAATTCTACAGCAGCCAACGGCAGTTTAAAAATGCTTTCTATTTACTATTAATTAATTTAAAAAACACATTCTGTTTTTCAAATGAACATTGCACATGGTAATAGACAATAATACTCTGGGGTTTTTTAAGTAGCAGTAGTGCGGGTTCTTTAAAAGCTTGTGGCAATTTTTAGTCATTGTCATCTTGTGGCCTTTCTCATTTTTGTGATATGTGTTTATATTTTAATTAATTTAGCAATTATCCTTCCTTCCTGTCTTCTTTGAATGCTATCACATTACCAGCCTGCAATTTATTGCAATTACATGTTCTCCTCAGAGAGATGTGATGGGTAAACATGTCAGAATCTCCTACTGATATGAGGCTCTATTGACATAAAGGCAGGCTGACTGCATTGGGAAGAAATCATGCATCTTGTGAGCTAAGACAGATTAAGGTCTCCTGTTTCTAACTAGCCAAGCTTGCAACTGATACACAAATAGTTAGTGGCTTAGGACTCTAAAAACACAGGGCAACAATTTATTAACTGGGCTTTTTGTTTTTTTAGGGGCAAGGCTATTTATGCAAGTACAATTCAATCAGCAGTAGGTAGAGTTTACCCAGATCATTGGATAGTTATATAAATGCAATGGGCGAGGTCAAGAAAGAACTTTCATGTCCTAAAGGACTTTAAAGTTAAATAATTACTTTTGAAGTGTAGTCACTGTTGTTTTTTAGGCTAATGCTGCAACCATTTTACATACAGCAAGATCCTACAAACAGCAATGAGATAAATGACCAATTAATCTGATTCAGTGGTGTTGATTGAGGGATTAATGTTGGGCAAGACACCTTTGCTGCTTTTCCTTGAATAGTGCCACCCAAAAGACAGCACCTCCAACAATGCAGTATTCCCTCAGTACTGCAAAGAAGTGTCAGACCAAATCATATGCTTTCCCTCCCAGTGCAAAATCTCCCCCATTCCCGATGCTGTATAATCTTCCTTGCTTATACTGTGGGCTGATTCCAGAGCACAAGGAGTGCTGTGCATGTCTAGCCCTTGATCTAATTTCTGGCCATGTCTAAACTAAGTCTAACCAACCAGCAATGTGGTTGATTCTTAATCGCCCTCTGAAATGGCCTAGCAAGCCCCTCTGTTGCACAATCTCGCTACAGAAAGTCACAATAAGAATAAAACCAGACGGACCCCCTGGCATCGGACCACTAGGCAACGGACAGGACAAAGGCAAACCAAGCCCAGTTGACCCTGCAAAGTCCTCCTCACTAACATCTGGGGACTTGTGCCAAAATTGGGAGAGCTGTCCCACAGACTAGTCAAGCAACAGTCTGACATAGCCATACTCACAGAATCATACCTTTCAGTCAACGTCCCAGACTCTTCCATCACCATCCCTGGGTATGTCCTGTCCCACCAGCAGGACAGACCGACCAGAGGTGGCAGTACAGTGATAAACAGTCCGGAGGGAGTGACCCTGGGAGTCCTCAACATTGACTTCGGGACCCCATGAAATCTCATGGCATCAGGTCAAACACGGGCAAGGAAACCTCCTGCTGATTACCACCTACCGCCCTCCCTCAGCTAATGAATCAGTCCTCCTCCATGTTCAGCACCACTTGGAGGAAGCACTGAGGGTAGCAAGGGCACAGAATGTACTCTGGGTGGGGGACTTCAATGTCCATCACGAAGAGTGGCTCGGTAGCACCATTACTGACCGAACTGGCCGAGTCCTAAAGGACATAACTGCCAGACTGGGCCTGCGGCAGGTGGTGAGCGAACCATCACGAGGGAAAAATCTACTTGACCTCGTCCTCACCAATCTACCTGTCGCAGATGCATCTGTCCATGACAGTATTGGTTGGAGTGACCACCGCACAGTCCTCGTGGAGATGAAGTCCCGTCTTCGCACTGAGGACACCGTCCAACGTGTTGTGTGGCACTACCACCGTGATAAATGGGATAGATTCAGAACTGATATAGCAACTCAAAACTGGGCATGCCATGAGGCGCTGTGGGCCATCAGCAACAGTAGAATTATATTCCAGCACAATCTGTAACCTCATGGCCTAGCATATTCCTCACTCTACCATTACCAACAAGCCAGGGGATCAACCCTGTTTCAATGAGGAGTGTAGAAGAGCATGCCAGGAACAGCACCAGGTGTACCTAAAAATGAGGTGCCAACCTGGTGAAGCTATAATACAGGACTACATGCATGCTAAACAGCGGAAGCAGCATGTTATAGACAGAGCTAAGCAATTCCCCAACCAACGGATCAGATCAAAGCTCTGCAGTCCTGCCACATCCAGTCGTGAATGGTGGTGGACAATAAAACAACTAACGGGAGGAGGAGGCTCTGCAAACATCCCCATCCTCAATGATGGCAGAGTCCAGCATGTGGGTACAAAAGACAAGGCTGAAGCGTTTGCAACCATCTTCAGCCAGAAGTGCCGAGTGGATGATCCATCTCGGCCTCCTCCCGATATCCCCACCATCACAGAAGCCAGTCTTCAGCCAATTCGATTCACTCCAAGTGATATCAAGAAAAGAATGAGTGTACTGGTTACAGCAAAGGCTATGGGCCCAACAACATCCCAGCTGTAGTGCTGAAGACTTGTGCTCCAGAACTAGCTGCGCCTCTAGCCAAGCTGTTCCAGTACAGCTACAACATTGGCATCTACCCGACAATGTGGAAAATTGCCCAGGAATGTCCTGTCCACAAAAAGCAGGACAAATCCAATCCGGCCGATTACCGCCCCATCGGTCTACTCTCAATCATCAGCAAAGTGATGGAAGGTGTCGTTGACAGTGCTATCAAGCGGCACTTACTCACCAATAACCTGCTCACTGATGCTCAGTTTGGGTTCCGCCAGGACCACTCGGCTCCAGACCTCATTACAGCCTTGGTTCAAACATGGACAAAAGAACTGAATTCCAGAAGTGAGGTGAGCATGAGTGCCCTTGACATCAAGGCAGCATTTGACCGAGTGTGGCACCAAGGAGCTCGAGTAAAATTGAAGTCAATGGGAATCAGGGGGAAAACTCTCCAGTGGCTGGAGTCATACCTAGCACAAAGGAAGATGGTAGTGGTTGTTGGAGGCCAATCATCTCAGCCCCAGGACATTGTTGCAGGAGTTCCTCAGGGCAGTGTCCTAGGCCTAACCATCTTCAGCTGCTTATAGGAACATAGGAACAAGAGTAGGCCATTCAGCCCCTCTTGCTTGCTCCGCCATTTGATAAGATCATGGCTGATCTGTGATCTAGCTCCATATACCTGCCTTTGGCCCATATCCCTTAATACCTTTGGTTGCCAAAAAGCTATCCATCTCACATTGAAATTTAGCAATTGAGCTAATATCAATTGCCGATTGCAGAAGAGAGTTCCAAAATTTTACCACCCTTTGTGTGTAGAAATGTTTTCTAATCTCACTTCTGAAAGGTCTGGCTCTAATTTTTAGACTGTGCCCCCTACTCCTAGAATCCCCAACCAGTGGAAATAGTTTCTCCCTATCCACCCTATCTGTTCACCTTAATATCTTATAAACTTCGATCAGATCACCCCTTAACCTTCTAAACTCCAGAGAATACAACCCCACTTTGTGTAATCTTTCCTCATAACTTAATCCTTGAAGTCCGGGTATCATTCTAGTAAACGTACGCTGCACTCCCTCCAAGGACAATATGTCCTTCCAAAGGTGCGGTGCCCACAACTGCTCATGGTACTCCAGGTGCGGTCTGATGCTTCATCAATGACCTTACCTCGATCATAAAGTCAGAAATGGGGATGTTCGCTGATGATTGCACAGTGTTCAGTTCCATTCGCAACCCCTCAGATAATGAAGCAGTCCGTGCCCGCATGCAGCAAGACCTGGACAACATCCAGGCTTGGACTGATAAGTGGCAAGTAACATTTGCGCCAGACAAGTGCCAGGCAATGACTATCTCCAACAAGAGAGAGTCTGACCACCTCCCCTCGACATTCAACGGCATTACCATTGCCGAATCCCCCACCATCAACATCCTGGGGGTTACCATTGACCAGAAACTTAACCGGACTAGGCACATAAATACTGTGGCGACAAGAGCAGGTCAGAGGCTGGGTATTCTGTTGAGAGTGACTCACCTCCTGTTTCCCCAAAGCCTTTCCACCATCTACAAGGCACAAGTCAGGACTTGGAAATATATCGCCGTTCCTTCATCGTCACTGGGTCAAATTCCTGGAACTCCCTTCCTAACAGCACTGTGGGAGAACCTTCACCACACGGACTGCAATGGCTCAAGAAGGCGGCTCACCACCACCTTCTCAAGGGCAATTAGGGATGGACAATAAATGTTGGCCTCGCCAGCGATGCCCACATCCTATGAACGAATAAAAAAAAAGTATGATGGAATACTCTCCACTTGCCTGGATGAATGCAGCTCCAACAACACTGAAGAAGCTCGACACCATCCGGGAAAAAGCAGCCTGCTTGATTGGCACCCCATCCAACACCCGAAACATTCACTCCCTTCATCACTGGCGCACCGTGGCTGCACTGTGTACCATTTGCAGGATGCACTGCAGCAACTTGCCAAGGCCTCTTTGACAGCTAGTCCCAAACCCCCGACCTCTACCACCTAGAAGGACAAGAGCAGCAGGCCTATAGGAACACCACCACCTGCACGTTCCCCTCCAAAGCACACACCATCCCGACTTGGAAATATATCGCTGTTCCTTCATCGTTGCTGGGTCAAAATCCTGGAACTCCCTTCCTAACAGCACTGTGGGAGAACCTTCACCACACGGACTGCAGCGGTTCAAGAAGGTGGCTCACCACCACCTTCTCAAGGGCAATTAAGGATGGGCAATAAATGCTGGCCTTACCAGCGATGCCCACATCCCATGAATTAATAAATATAATGTAGGAACAGAATTGCATGTCAGATCTGTCAGCATTAGAAAATAGGAGTTAACACTTGGGGTTAAAGTCTAATTAACATTCTGAGAGGTCTGCAACAAAGGTGTTACCTGTCTTCAGATGCTGACTGAATTAATGAGTATTTTGCCCTCTCTCTTAATGCTCTGCTATACCTGCTGGGGGAAACACTTCAGCTGACTGGGTGCAGGGACTGCCTTTCCTCTCCTGAACAGACACAGGGTCTTCTAGATTTAAGTTATTTCTGATCCAGTGGTTTTCTGTTTTGTTGGCAACGCACAAGTGTAACAGCTGGGCTAAGATTGGGAGTCCTAGGGATATGGGGCACAAAAATACAGAGATTCCCAGAAGGTTCATTGTCTGTGGTAAAAATTGTCAACAAAATGGTAATTTTTACCCATATAACAGTGACTGTACTTCAAGAAAAGCAATTTATTGGACATGGAACATTTGACTGTGATGACCAGAGAGCAGTGATACGGCACAGATAAATGCATGTTCATTTTTCTAATTCCAGTTGACTAGTCTCTCTTTTACTGCTGCTTTGGCCAATAGCTTTACTACATAATGCACAGCTATCTGTACCCAAAACTCTGTTTTTAAAGGTCCTTTGATCTTCGAAGGAAAATAGAAACACAAAACAATCCCTTGTTAGTGCTGAGATACTGCTCCTAAGCTGAAACAGTACTAAGCTGAAACCTCATTAAATTCCTTCTACAGCTAGTTGAGGAAGATGAAAGTTTGTTGATATAACTTGGGAAAAACCCAATCTTAGAATGCAAAACAGATTTATCGGATGAAAGTACATTTCTCACTTTCTAAGGAATTTGCAACGTACAGTATCAGACAACCATGGGGAGATTTGAAATCGCATTGTTCGTTCCTTTCATTTGTGCATCCTGCTTATGGCTGATAAACAACAAATGAGAAATGTCAAAATCATCAATTTTATGGGGAAAGTGTATTAGGGAACATTAGGGACTTATTGTTTAAAATACATAAAATCGGAACATTCATGAATTGCTGAAAAAGATCAATACCAATGGCTTGATGACATGACTCCCCAAGCTGCCAGGGAATTAAACAAAATGCCCTCTACACACACTGACACATTGGTGCACATACACACACACATATATATATATATATATATATTTTGAGCAAATGCAGAAATATGTTCAGCTTTGTACTGACAGGGATCAGAATAACTCATCACTACACTATTGGGATGCAGACATCACCCGAGTCTAGTCAGCCTGCCAACACCTGCAGGGAAATGGAATGGCTATTCTATCACTAGATCAAAAAGGATCAAGTACCGTCCGTATGAGGGGGGTGAGGGGGCGGTAAAATTGGTTTTCGGTGATAGAGAATCGAAGGCCTGTTTAACACTCTGCCTGATTTTCTTTTCCATTGGCCACTGCTGAAGACCAATTTCACTCCCTTGGTATCTGGTAAAAAAAAATGAAGGCCAAAGAAATCCACCCACATTTGTTACTGTAGTTCCAGCTACAGAGAGCTTCTGTCATGACAACAAGAGACATTGGGCAAAAAGTCCTGTTGTGTATGTGCACAGAAATAGACAGAAGTGAAAAATTGTCTTGTTGATGCACAAATAGATATCTCCTCACTCTGTGAATGTTCTGTGCCATTCTTCAATTTGAATTGAAGTCAAATGTTTCTGCATAATTTCACATCAATTCAAATAACACCCCAGTGCTAGTACCAAGAATTTGAGTTTCATTGAATTTTGGCTTTGAACGTTCAATATTCAAAGGCTTCAAAGCTGACTGTTAAACCAATGTCCAAATGCTAAAACTACAGAACACAACTTAAAATGGGACAGTTGTCAGCTTTGTTGTTGAGCCTAGGTGAAACCTTCTGTAACTTTATGGGTATGTTTCATACTTGCTAAGAACTCCAAAGACTGGATGGAAATACAACAATCACTGGGTAAGACCCAGTTTGAATATTGGGCCGGAACTTGCTCTGACCGCGTGGCAAGGCTGTCCGCACATCCTGCGGACAGAGACTACGAAGAAACTTACCTCGTGGTCTCCGATGTCCACTTGCTCTATTTTAAATTTTTTCTCAGTTCAGCGCTGTGATTTCAGCGCACCTTCCTTCCTATCGATAGAGACTGCGGGAATGGAAACCATGCCCACAGAATCTGTCGCGAAGAGAAGTCACGCCCACAAGCAGGCAAGTACAACTCATTCATTTAAAGTGAACTTGTCTATGTTAATGTAAATAAAAAATTTAACACATCATTATAAAAAGCCAAGCAAATGATTTAATTTAATGAAACTTACAGAAGTTAAAAGTTAAAAAAAATAAAATTTTTAAGTTTAAATTTTTTTTAATGATCAAAAAATATTAAAATAAGAGTAATCTGATAGTCCACATTTTTAAAATTTAATTTTTTTGTTGTTTCACAGTCATTAACAGTCTTTTAAAAAGTAGTGCTGAGCTGGTATTTTCCAGTGTACCTTTTGGTCTGGTAAATATCTTCGTTCCAGCTGGGCAGATGGGTGAGTTTATGAATATTTCATGATTTTATTGATTGTAGCGTGGGTGGCACTTTAATTTGTACCGTCAAACCACTGCCGAAACAATGGGAGCAAGTTTGTGATTTCGGGGTTTAACTGCTCATGTGCAAATTCACAAACTTGCACCATCGATTTGCAGGCGGTTGGAGAGGACGCCATTCTGGAGCAGTGTCCTCAGGTGAGTAATTTCTGGCCCATTATGTTTAAAGGTTGGATTGATGTGCTGCTATCCCAAGATCTTCCCCACTGGACTGTCAGCAATAGGACTGATGCACCATGAAGTGGTTGCATGCCCTCACAATTTGACTAAAGCGATTGGACTGTTGTGTAAGAAATTAGATGTGCCATTGCCACAAATTCAAATATTGCATTCCATCTACAGGTGTATACACTGGTGTGAATTAGAAAGGGGTTCAGTTCACAGCAGATTACATTGAGTTATATCAAGTCTACAGCACAGAAACAGGCCATTTGGCCCAACTGGTCTATGCCGGCGTTTATGCTCCACATGACCCTCCTCCCTTCCAACTTCAACTAACCCTATCAGTATACCCTTCTATTCCTTTCTCCCTCATTCCCTCATGTGCTTATCTAGCTTTCCCTTAAATGCATCTATGCTATTTGCCTCAACTACTCCTTGTGGTAGTGCATTCCTCATTCTTACCACTCTTTGGGTAAAGAAGTTTCTCCTGAATTCCTTATTGGATTTATTAGTGACTATCTTATATTGATGACCTCTAGTTTTGGACTCCCCCATAAGTGGAAACATTTTCTCTACGTCTACCCTATCAACTCTTACGTTATCTTAGGGACCACTACCAGGTCACCCTTCAGCCTTCTCTTTTCCAGAGAAAAGAGTACCAACTGGTTTAGAGTTTCCTGATAAGTATATCTTCTCACTTCTGGTATCATCCTGGTGCATCTTTTTTGCACCTTCTCCAATGCCTCTATATCTTTTTATAATATGGAGACCAGAACTGTGCACAATACTCCAAGTGTGGTCTAACCAAGGTTCGATACAAGTTTAACATAACTTCTCTGTTTTTCAATTCTATCCCTCTAGAAATGAACCCCAGTGCTTGTTCTCCCTTTTTTATGGCCTTATTAATCTGCGTCGCTACTTTTAGTTATTTGTGTATCTGTACCCTCAGATCCCTTTGCTCCTCTACCGTATTTAGACTCTTATTATCCAAGCAATATGTGGCATCTTTATTCTTCCTACCAAAATGCACCACCTCACAATCATCTATATTGAAATTCACTTGCAAATTACACACACATTCTGCAAATGTATAGTGTCTTCTTCCATTTTAACACATTATTCCTTTGTATTAACCACAACCCCCAATTTGGAGTCGTCCTCAAATTTTTGAAATTGTACTTCGGATTCCTGAGTCCAAATCATTGATGTAAATTGTGAACAACAATGGTCCTAGCACCGATCCCTGTGGAATACCACTTCCCACCTTTTGCCAGTCTGAGTACCTACCCTTCACCCCTAATCTCTGTTTTCTGTTTTATAGCCAACTTGCTATCCATTTTGCTACCTGTCCCCTGAGTCCACATGCTGTGACCTTAGACCTGAGTCTACAATGAGGTACTTTATCAAAGGCCTTTTGAAAATCCAAATATATCACATCTATTACATTACCCTTGTCTACTCTTTCTGTTACTTCTTCAAAGAATTCAATAAAGAAGTCAAGCATGACTTTCCCTTCTGAAATCCGTGCTGACTATTTTTTATTATATTTTTGTTTTCTAGATGTTTTTCTGTATGTGGATGGTGTTCCACAGGGAACGGTGCTGAGACCACTGTTGTTCACAATTTATATCAATGATTTGGATTCGGGAATCGGAAGTACAAGGAAGCAGTGCAGGAAAGTGATTGGGGTAAGGATAACCAGATTGTGTCAGGAAGGGACAGAGCGTACAAACAAAAGAGTGCACTAACAAATAGAGTCCGGGTAAGAAAAAATGGTAATAAGACAAATAGGGCCATTGTACAAAAAAATGTTAAGATGTCTAAAAATGTTAAAAAGTCAGCTCTAAAGGCACTGTATGCGAATGCACGAAGCATTCGTGATAAGGTAGACAATTAACAGCGTAAATAGATGTAAATGGATATGATATAATAGCAATTACAGAGACATGGCTGCAGGTGACCAAGGCTGGGAGCTGAATATCCAAGGGTATTTGATATTTAGGAAGGACAGGCAAAAAGGAAAAGAAGGTGGATGGCATTGTTAGTAAAGGATGAAATCAGAGCAATAGCGAGAAAGGATATTGGCTCAGAAAATCAAGATGTAGAATCAGTCTGGGTGGAGTTAAGAAGCACCAAGGGGCAGAAAACACAGGTGGGAGTTGTCTAAAGGCCTCCAAACAGTAGTGGTAATGTAGGGGATGGGATCAAACAGGAAATTAGAGATGCATGTAACAAGGGTACTACAGTAATCATGGGTGACTTTAATCTACATATAGACTGGCCAAATAAAATTAGCAATAATACTGTGGAGGATGAATTCCTGGAGTGAGTATGAGATGGTTTTTTAGACCATTACATTGAGGAGCCAAGCAGGGAGCAGGCTATCCTAGATTGGGTATTGTGCAATGAGAAGGGATTAATTAATAATCTTGTTGTGCGGGGTCCTTTAGGAAAGAGTGACCATAACATGATAGGATTCTTCATTAAGATGGAAAGTGAAGTAGTCCAATCCAAAACTAGGGTCCTAAATCTAAACAAAGGAAACTATGAAGGTATGAGGAGTTGGCTATGATAGATTGGGAAGCTTCATTAAAAGGCATGATGGTGGATAGGCAATGGCTAACGTTTAAGGAACGAATACATGAATTGCAACAGTTATACATTCCTTTCTGGAACAAAAACACAAAAGGAAAAGTGGCCCAACCATGGCTAACAAAAAAAATAAGGACAGTATTAGATCCAAAGAGGAGTCATATAAAGTTGCCAGAAAAAGTAGCAAGCCTGAGGATTGGGAGCAGTTTAGAATTCAGCAAAAAAGTACCAAGAGATTGATTAAGAGGGGAAAAATAGAGTATGAGAGTAAACTTGCAAGGAACATAAAAGTGGACTGTAAAAGCTTCTACAAGTATGTAAAAAGAAAAAGATTAGTGAAGACAAATGTTTGGTCCCTTACAGTCAGAAATGGGAGAATTTATAATGGGGAACAGGGAAATGGCTGAGCAATTAAACAAATACTTTGGTTCTGTCTTCACGGAAGAGGACACAAATAACTTCCCAGAAATGCTAGGGAACCAAGGGTCTAGTGAGAAGGAGGAATTAAAGGAAATTAGTATTAGTAAAAAAAGTAGTGCTGGAGAAATTAATGGGACTGAAAGCCGATAAATCCCCAGGGCCTGATAATCTGCATCCCAGAGTACTAAAAGAGGTAGCCATGGAAATAGTGGATGCATTAGTTGTCATCTTCCAAAATTCTATAGATTATGTAACAGTTCCTGCAGATTGGAGGGGGCAAATGTAACCCCACTATTTAAAAAAGGAGAGAGAGTGAAAACAGAGAACTACAGACTGGTTAGCCTAACATCAGTAGTAGGGAAAATGCTAGAGTCCATTATAAAGGATGTGATAACAGGACATTTAGAAAATATCAATGGGATTAGACAAAGTCAACATGGATTTATGAAAGGGAAATCATGTTTGACAAACCTACTGGAGTTTTTTGAGGATGTAACTGGCAGAATAGATAAGGGAGAACCAGTGGATGTGGTTTATTCTCATTTTCAGAAGGCCTTTGATAAAGTCCCACATAAGTGATTAGTGTCCAAAATTAAAGCACATGGGATTGGGGATAATATACTGGCATGGATTGAAAATTGGTTAACAGAGAGTAGGGATAAATGGGTCTTTTTCAGGGTGGCAGGCAGTGATTAGTGGGGTACCGCGGGGATCAGTGCTTGGGCCCCAGCTGTTCACAATATATATCAATGATTTGGATGAGGGAACCAAATGTAATATTTCCAAGTTTGCTGATGACACAAAACTAGGTGGGATCGTGAGATGTGAGGAGGATGCAAAGAGGCTTCAACGCAATTTAGACAAGTTGAGTGAGTGGGCAAATACATGGCAGATGCAGTATAAGTGGATAAATGTGAAGTTATCCACTTCGGAAGGAAAAACAGAAAGGCAGAGTATTATTTAAATGGTGATAGACTGGGAAATGTTGATGTACAAAGGGACCTGGGTGCCCTTGTACACCAGTCACTGAAAGCAAACATGCAGGTGCAGCAAGTCGTTAGGAAGGCAAATGGTATGTTGGCCTTCATTGCAAGAGGATTTGAGTACAGGAGCAAAGATGTCTTACTGCAGTTATACAGGGCCTTGGTGAGACTACACCCAGAGTATTGTGTGCGGTTTTGATCTCCTTACCTAAGAAAGGATATACTTGCCATAGAGGGAGTGCAGCAAAGGTTTACCAGACTGATTCCTGGGATGGCAGGACTGTCATATGAGGAAAGATTGGGTCGACTCGGCCTGGACTCACTCGAGTTTAGAAGAATGAGAGGGGATCTCATTGAAATATATAAAATTCTGACAGGGCTAGACAGACTGGATGCAGGGAGGATGTTTCCCCTGGCTGGGGAGTCCAGAACGAGGGGTCACAGTCTCAGGATACAGGGTAGGACATTTAGGACTGAGCTGAGGAGAAAGTTCTTCACTCAGAGGGTGATGAACCTGTGGAATTCTCTACCACAGAAGGCTGTGGAGGCCAAGTCACTGAATATATTTAAGAAGGAGCTAGATAGATTTCTAGACACAAAAGGCATCAAGGGGTATGAGGAGAGAGCAGGAATATGGTATTGAGATAAAGGACCAGCCATGATCATATTGAATGGTGGAGCAGGCTCGAAGGGCCAAACGGCCTACTCTTGCTCCTATTTTCTATATTTCTATTACATCTTTGAGTAAGGATTCCATTAACTTTCCTACCATTGATGTTAGGCTAACTGGTCTGTAGTTCCCTGGACTATTTCTATCTCCCTCTTTAAATATAGGAATAACATTAGCTGTCCGTCACTCCTCTGGCACTATTCCTTTTTCAAATGAATTTTTATATATATGTAATAGTGCCTCTGCTATCTCTTCCCTAACTTCTTTTAATATGCGCGGATGCAATCCATCCGGACCAGGGGTCTTATCCTCTCTAAGTTTGATTGGTTTATCAATTATCTCCCCTCTTTCTATCTTAAATGTCTTTATGGCTTTTTTGAATTTCTCTTCTAATGTCATACCCACCTTGTTAGTCTCCCTGGTAAATACTGAGGCAAATTAACTAATCAATAATTCTGCCGTCTCGCTATCATTACCTGTGAGTTTATCTTATGCATCCCTTAGTGGCCCTATCCCTATCCTAGTTTTTCTTTTGTTAATTATGTGTCTGTAGAATGCTTTACTGTTTCTTTTTATATTCCTTGATAATGTAATTTCATTGTTCCTCTTTGCTTTCCTAATTGTTTTTTTGACATCCTTCCTAACCTCTTTGTATTCGCTTTTTGTCATCCTTTCCTTTATTGTCTGTGTACTTAGAGCATGCCTTTTTCTTTAGTTTCAATTTGATCCTTAACTCTATTCATCCATGGTGTTGTATTAATGGTTAGTTTGTTCTTGCTTTTTAGAGGAATATATTTTTCCTGAACTTTAATGATCACCGATTTAAATATTTCCCACTGCTGTTCTATCTCTGTGCCATTGTTTTCTCTAAGCTGCGTGCCTGCGCGGCTGCACAACAGTCTGCTGATTGCCGTGATCTTCCTCATTCCGTCTGCGCTGTCCCAGTGCCTGTGTGTTCCGTTATTGCTCTCAACACATCGTTTCTGACTTTTGCAGATGTTTTAAACCTCGGGACCTAACGCACGGTTTACCTGAAGCCACTGCAATCTCATTGAGCAGCTTTTCTTTTTACTTATTTTTTATTTACACAAAGTCCTCTACCGTTTGGAGGAGTGCGATATTGTTTTATTCAACGCGCAGTCCCGAGGAGTCCCAGTTGGAAGGAAGGGGGGAGGGGAGTGGGGGGTGGTGGTTGGTGTCAGGGGGGGCCGGGTTTAGTGGGGGGATCCGTACAATCTGAATTATATACAGGTTAAAACGGCGGCTGTAAACAGTGATGGCGTCCTGAAAAAAAGACTGAGTTGGAATCAATATGACTCCAGCAAAGGGTCCTCGGCGACCCAGGCCGGACTGGATACTTTTAGGTACAGTGTCTGCTAAGCAATGGGACAGCGGTATAGCCAGGAGGTCCAAGTCTGCACATAATGGAAAAATTCTATGTTTGATTTTTAAAAAAATCAAATAAAACATTAAGAAACAGCTGTTTGAGAGAGGCAGCGCTCTGTATTTCTGCAGGAAGAGCCACGAGCTCATTCGCGCTCCACTCCAGAACGATTGGTTCGGTTACCCAGTTCAAGCTCTGAAATCCCTTTTCCCCAACTCCTTCAGCTGCTGCAAAGCTGCTAATTAAAGGGGCAGTGCTCACAGGGCTGTGTATGTGCGACTCTCTGCAAACAAAAATGCCTCTCTTTAAAAGGCACAACATCCCCTTTTAATACTCCTTTTTGAAGCTGTCAAACAACTTGAGTGATTTCGCTATTTTCATTCAAAAAGCAAGTGTATTTTTAAGGATTCCCGTAATGTTATTTTTAAATAACGATAGGGATGTTACAATGTATTATTATCAGGACCACTGATTTACAGTAAGCCATATACTGTTTTATTACATAGGACTCATAAGAACATAAAAAATATGTTTTGCCTGCTCCGCCATTCAGTAAGATCATGGCTGATCTTCTACCTCTACTCCACTTTCCCGCCCTATCCCCATATCCCTTGATTCCCTTAGTATCCAAAAATCTATCAATCTCAGTCTTGCATATACTCAACTACTGAGCATCCACAGCCGTCTGGGGCAGAGAATTCCAAATATTCACAACCCTCTGGGTGAAGAAATTTCTTCTCACCTTGGTCCTAAATGGCCGACCCCTTATCCTGAGACTATGCCCCCTAGTTCTAGACTCTTCAGCCAGGGGAAGCAGCCTCTCAGCATCTACCCTGTCAAGCCCTCTAAGAATTTTATATGTTTCAATGAGATCGCCTCTCATTCTTCTAAACTCCAGAGAATATAGGTCCATTCTACTCAATCTTTCCTCATAGGACAACCCATTCATCCCAGGAATCAATCTAGTGAAGCTTTATTGCACCCCCTATACACAGTGCTCCAGATGTGGTCTCACCAGAGCCCTATATAATTGCAGCAAGACCTCCTTACTCTTATACTCCCACCCCCTTGCAATAAAGGCTAACATATCATTTGCCTTCCTAATTGCTTGTTGTACCTGCATGTTAACTTTCTGTGATTCATGTACAAGGAAACCTAAATCCCTCTGAATACCAACATTTCTTAGTCTTTCACCTTTTAAAAAATATCGTGCTTTTCTATTCTTCCTACTAAAGTAGATAATTTCACGTTTCAAGCTTCAAGTGCTGATTGTGAGCGTGGCTTCAGCCTTATGAATAATATAAAAATGAAATCACGAAACGGTTTGAAAGAAAATCACCTTGATATGTAAACCTGGACAAAATGTATAAACACTGGAAGAGAGGGAGAGACAGTAGAGAAAAACATTCAAACCAGAGACAGCCACCCTCTTCTCCATCATCTGGCCGTTCAGCTACAGACTCTGAGTCTCAATTAGGATGTCCCTGTTCCTCTGGTGGCAATGTTTACTTCTGAAATTTCTATAACCAGTTTTGTTTAATTAAAAATCCTTGACAGCTCACCTTGTTACAATTATCCATTATTTTGTACATTTGCTCTGTTTTTATATATCCTGAATAATGTTTCCTAAAAAGATGTTCTATTCAAACTTGTGATTTTTTTTACAGAGGTGCACACAGCCTTTATATTGGTGCACAAACCCAAATTCATTCTGCACATGGCTGAAAAAAATTGGAGGGAACATTGCTCTTTGCCATTTTTTTCCAGTTTACCTTCCCTAGTTCTATTCTCATCCCCTCAAAATTACCTTTTTTCCAATCTGCTACTTTGGTCTTTGTCTTACTAATGTTGTTCTCAATCATTATTTTAAACCTTATTAAGTTATGATCGCTATTGCCTAGATGTTCCCCTATGCTTACTTCTCTTATCTGCTCCGATTCATTTCCCATTACTAGATCCAGCAGTGATTCCTCTCTTGTTGGGCTTCTCACATACTGGGTAAGAAAGGAGTCATGTACATACTATAAAAACTCCATTCCCTTTCCCCCTTGCCCTACCTCTTCTTGCCAGTTTATTTGGGAGCAGTTGAAATCGCCCATGAATATTGTTCAATGTTTTTTACTCATTTCATAGATTTGCCTACATATTTCATCCTCCACTTCCCTTCCACTGTTAGGCGGTCTGTAGAATAAACCTATTAATGTGATCAATCCCTTCTTATCCTTTGTCTCAATCCAAATGGATTCTGTTTGTATCTTAATATTACTTAGATCCCTTTTCATTGGTTTAGCATTACCTCTTTGCTTTGAGTCTTGAAGAGAATGTAAAAGCTTCAATATTTGAAGGCCATGGAAGTATTTTTTCTATATTTCTTCAAGAATCTTTTGTGTTAAGACTTATTATATGACTGTACATTTCTTTAGTTTTAATTTACAGAAAAAAACAGGACAGATGTAAGATCAAGTAAATCTTGAAAATATTTAAAAAGCAGTAAGCAGCATTTAGCAAAAACATGGTTAATTACTTTAGATATACTTTCATTCATAACAATCAAATCCAGAGAACCACTTACCAGTGATGCCCTATAGGTGCTTTTGAAAATGAGAATTTTTATTTCCAGGACAAAAATCTTGTGAGCTAAAACCTTCAATTTCTTTTTTCTAGGTCGCTTTCATACCAAAATTGAAGCCATGCAACAAATGGGCTGAGAACTAACGGTGTATCTGCCAAATGCAGCAGTTATCAGCACAATCTGAGTTATATGATAAAGCTGTGGTTTCTGACGTCTGCAAAGAGCATGCTGTTATAGAGCTTGAAAAACCCACAAAATATCAGCAGATTCAGAATGGTAGAAATTGGACCTAGTTACACCCATTCTCTGGGCGCAACAGAGGTTCAGTTTATATTATCATATTCAGTACTTGAGATTAATTAGATGTTTATAATCTTTATCTATGGCCCAGCTGGTTCATCTTTTTATGCGCATTTGTGGATCGAGTTGCTGCAAAGTGATTGACAGTTTCAGTTGCTGTTGCTAGCAGTGGCTTGACTGACACTTTCCTTCGCTGGAGTGGACTTTGAAATGGAATATAAAAAATCAATAAAGCAGGGAACTAGCTGTAGGTAAATATTGCAAAATCATTTGGTCAGATAGAGCTGAGCTTCTATACTGCACATTGAGCAAATTTGGCAGAGTTCATCAAGAATCTCAGCTGGAGGAGTGGAAAGTGGATGAGCACCTTCCCAGCAGAGGTCGAGGAGATGGCAGCCCACGACATCGGAGTGGTAGGATCCAGAACTCATAGTAACTCACCTGAAATGGAGGATATTCATGGAACATTGTTCCCACGTGCTGGCTCTGAAGTCAGCCTCCGAGGACTATTTCTGGAAAAGAAAATCAGGCAAGGTGTAAAACGGGCTTCCGATTTGCTGTCACCCATTTTCCGCCCGGCGATAAGAGTTAAAATTACCTCCAATATTGTTATTCACTGTAACTATTTTAAGTGTAACTTGTTCACAGTTCTACTACAAAGTGAGACAGTGCCATTTACTGGAGGAACAGCAACAATACATCAACATTCATTTGTGGGCCTCAGTGTTGATTAAAAATACAAATATAACTTTAAAGAAAAGAGAAGAAAAACATCAGGAATTAAAAATTAAAGCACGAAACAAACTAAAAAGAAAAAAGTGACAAGAAAAATAACTGGAAATTACAAGGGTAACAAAAGTGCAAATGCCAAGGAATTTTAAAAAATGGATGTAGTGTGGGAAAAATCAATAGCAAGAGTTTAAAACAAAAGCAGAAATCTAACTTTAGAACAAATACCAATGGGTTTATGCATGGACCTTGAAGTTATACCATGGGATCACAAAATAAATCTTTTTATTTCTCCTTTGTATAGTCAATGTTTCTTGGATAGGACCGTGGAAAGGTAACAAGTGCTGGAGAGGGCTGAAAGATGGCAGTTGAGCTTGAGTGGAGGGTGTGTCCCACATGTCTTGGGGCAACCAAGTGTGGGAGTTATTTTGGAAAAAACAAAGCTGGTCACGGGCAGGAGGTGTCCATTACAAGTAGTTCTTGATTTTCCACACCTATCTCCCTGATTGTACATCATCTCAGTCATTGCTGCCCTGTTCTTGTTTCCTGTAGGCATGCCCTCCATGGACCTCCTCCTTATCTGGCTGCATGCTCACTCTTTTTTGGCCAAATTGTCCAGCATGCAGTAGATGATGATGATTTTGAAGATTTTGGCTGGAGTGGAGAGCAGCATTCTGCCTGGGCAGTCCAAACAATGGAATCGTTGCTGCATCATCCCTATCGTGATCAGACGATGGCTTGTATCTCACTGAATCTGTGCTCTGCTGTGTGGGGGGTTTTAATCGGGGTCATCAGCTGTGGCCTCACAATGGTAGTCTGTTTATTCTCTTGAGACTGTCAAATAATGCAGGCACCATCGACTGCTGTGAAATGTAGCCTTAGTCTCCCAAAGCCAAAATGAAAGCACATGGCCGCACATTGAATAATGACATTAATGTGCAGGATCACATTCCTAGGGCCTGAAACCACCTGAACATTTATGGAGTGGTACCTTTCGGAAATCTGTGGAATCATGATGGCTATGCGAGTTCCACCTATAATGCCCAGACTCTTAGAAAGTCTGCCAGGTAGTGAAGATTTTGTGCCTCTTCCAGTCAGTAATTCTTTTCCACTGGTAAAGTGATAAAGTCTTTTCCCCTGGCAAACATGGCAGATATTTTACGCAAGGATGGACTCATTTATACAGACTGATTTAACTGACAGATGGCCTCGAAGGATCCTGCTGCATAGAAGCTTAATGCCTCAGTGATCAGGGAAGAGCTGTCCCACTCCTTGAAGTTGTCAGTAAATCAGACTGCAGCAGGTGACATTGCTCAGTCACTGCTTCTACAGTGAAGCGGAGGTGCTGAAGTCAGCTTTCCCATCAAACACCCGGTTAAGAGTGGCATTGTTTGTAAACTCAGATCGTTAGGTATCAATGACAGCGAATGTACCCTATGAGTTACCCTCATCCAATTGATGCAACCAACCGAGCTTAATATAAGGCAAGTCTTGGCAGCAGAGCTCGAACCCGTGATATGCTCCTCCTGCACTATGTGGGAAGTCATGGACACTACCAGTGTCCCTGGTGACCATGTGTGCAGGAAGTGTGTCCAGCTGCAGCTACTGGCTAACCGCATTTCAGAGCTGGAGCTGCGGATGGATTCACTGTGGAACATCAGCAATGCTGAGATTATCGTGGATAGCACGTTCAGTGAGGTGGTCACAACGCAGGTAAAGGTTACGCAGGAAGAAAGGAAATGGTGACCGCCAGGCAGAGTAAAAGGACTAGGCAGGTAGAGCAGGAGTCCCCTGGGGCCATCTCCCTCTCAAACAGATATTCCGCTTTGGGGGAGATGGCTTATCAGGGGAATGCAGCAATAGCCAAGACCGTGGCCCCACGAGTGACTCAGCTGCACAGGAGGGGAGGAAAAAGAATGGGAGAGCAATAGTGATAGGGAGTTCCATCATAAGGGGAACAGATAGGCGTTTCTGCAGCTGCAGACGTGACTTCAGGATAGTATGTTGCCTCCCTGGTACTAGGGTCAAGGATGTCACGGAGCAGCTGCAGGACATTCTGAAGGGGGAGGGTGAACAGCCAGAGGTCGTGGTCCATATCGGTACCAACGACATCGGTAAAAAAAGGGATGAGGTCCTGTAAGCAGAACATAGGGAGTTAGGAAATAAATTAAAAAGCAGGACCTCCAAGGTAGTAATCTCAGGATTACTCCCAGTGCCATATGCTAGCAAGAGCAGAAATAGGAGAATAGACCAGATGAATGCGTGGCTTGAGAGATGGTGTAGGAGGGAGGGGTTTAAATTCCTGAGGCATTGGGACTGATTCTGGGAAAGGCGGGACCTGTACAAGCTGGACGGGTTTCAACCGAGCAGAACCAAGACCAATATCCTCGCAGGGGCATTTGCTAGTTCCGTTGGGGCGGGTTTAAACTCGTATGGTGGGGAATGGGAACCAAAGGGCAGGTACAGATAGACAAATTCAGACCAGGAAACGGGAAGTAGAAAAGCGGTTAGTGACGTAGTTAGCGACTCAGAAAGGCAAAAGAAGCAAAGGTTATATAGTGCTCAGCACAGGAATTTGACGGGGTTAAAGGGTATATACTTCAATGCAAGGAGTATTACAAACAAAGCAGATGAGCTAAGGGCACAGATAGACACATGGCAGCATGATATCATTGCTATAATGGAAACCTGGCTTAAAGAGGGGGATAATTGGCAGCTCAATATCTCTGGATATAGAGTTTTCAGGCAGGA
Organism: Heptranchias perlo; assembly: GCF_035084215.1. Classification (NCBI taxonomy): domain Eukaryota; kingdom Metazoa; phylum Chordata; class Chondrichthyes; order Hexanchiformes; family Hexanchidae; genus Heptranchias; species Heptranchias perlo. Next base: position 48,995,804 of record NC_090335.1, read on the forward strand.
TAAAGTGGGTGATAAAAAAGGAGGGGGGTAACATTATTGGTTAAAGAATCAATTACAGTTGTGAGAAGGGATGATATGCTAAATGGATCATCAATCGAGGCCATATGGGTTGAGCTAAGAAATAAAAAAGGGGCAATCACATTACTAGGAGTGTACTATAGACTCCCGAATAGCAAAAGGGAGATAGAAGAACAAATATGTAGGAAAATTTCAGAGTGCAAAAATAAGAGGGCAATAATAGTAGGGGACTTCAACTAGCCTAACATCAACTGGGATTCAAACAGTGTGAGGGGCAGAGAGGGCGCAAAATTCTTGATCGGTGTCCAGGAGAACTTTTTTAGCCAGTACGTGACAAGCCAAACAAGAGGGGATGCAATTCTAGACTTAGTCCTGGGAAATGAAGATGGGCAAGTGGGTGAAGTGACAGTGGGTGACCATATTTGGGATAGTGACCACAATTCAATAAGTTTTAGCATTATTATGGAAAAGGACAGAGTTAAATCAGGAGTAAAGGTTTTAAATTGGGGGAAGGCAAATTCTACAGAACAAAGAGGTGATTTGGCAGAAGTGGACTGGACACAACCACTTGAGGAGAAATCAGTGGCAAGCCAGTGGGAGACACTAAAAAGTGAAATTCTACAGGTACAATGCAGACACGTCCCCTCAAAGAAAAAGGGTGGCACTGCCAAATTTAGAGCCCACTGCTTGTCTAGAAGTATACAGGGCAAGATAAAGCAGAAAAAGAAAGCTTATGACTGTCACAGAAAACTAAATACTGCAGAAAGCCTAGAGGAGTATAAAAAGTACAGGGATGACTAAAAAAGGAAATAAGGAAAGCAAAGAGAGGGCATGAAAAAATATTAGCAAGTAAGATTAAAGAAAATCCAAAGATGTTTTATCAGTACATTAAGAAAGAAAGGATAGCTAAGGAAAAGGTGGGACCTATCAGGAATGATAGGGTAACTTGTGTGTAGAAGCAGAGGATGTGGGTAGGGTTTTAAATGAATATTTTGTCTCCATATTCACAAAGGAAAGGGATGATCCAGATGTAGTAGTTAAAGAGGAGAGGTGCAAAGTCCTCCTCACTAACATCTGGGGACTTGTGCCAAAATTGGGAGAGCTGTCCCACAGACTAGTCAAGCAACAGCGTGACATAGCCATACTCACAGAATCATACCTTTCAGCCAATGTCCCAGACTCTTCCATCGCCATCCCTGGGTATGTCCTGTCCCACCGGCAGGACAGACCGACCAGAGGTGGCGGTAGAGTCAGGAGGGAGTGGCCCTGGGAGTCCTCAACGTTGACACTGGACCCCATGAAATCTCATGGCATCAGGACAAACATGGGCAAGGAAACCTCCTGCTGATTACCATCTACCGCCCTCCCTCAGCTGAAGAATCAGTCCTCCTCCATGTTGAACACCACTTGGAGGAAGCACTGAGGGTAGCAAGGGCACAGAATGTACTCTGGGTGGGGGACTTCAATGTCCATCACCAAGAGTGGCTCGGTAGCACCACTACTGACCGAGCTGGCCGAGTCCTGAAGGACATAGCTGCTAGATTGGGCCTGCGGCAGGTGGTGAGCGAACCAACATGAGGGAAAACCTTACTTGACCTCGTCCTCACCAATCTACCTGTCGCAAATGCATCTGTCCATGACAGTATTGGTAGGAGTGACCACTGCACAGTCCTCGTGGAGATGAAGTCCCGTCTTCGCACTGAGGACACCATCCAAACTGTTGTGTGGCACTACCACCATGATAAATGGGATAGATTCAGAACAGATCTAGCAGCTCAAAACTGAGCATCCATGAGGCGCTGTGGGCCATCAGCAGCAGCAGAATTGTATTCCAGCACAATCTGTAACCTCATGGCCCGGCATATTCCTCACTCTACTATTACCAAAAGCCAGGGGATCAACCCTGGTTCAATGAGGAGTGTAGAAGAGCATGCCAGGAGCAGCACCAGGCGTAGCTAAAAATGAGGTGCCAACCTGGAGAAGCTACAACTCAGGACTACACGCATGCTAAACAGCGGAAGCAACATGCTATAGGCAGAGCCAAGCGATTCCACAACCAATGGATCAGATCAAAGCTCTGCAGTCCTGCCACATCCAGTCGTGAGTGGTGGTGGACAATTAAACAACTAACGGGAGGAGGAGGCTCTGTAAACATCCCCATCCTCAACGATGGCGGAGTCTAGAACGTGAGTGCAAAAGACAAGGCTGAAGCGTTTCGCAACCATATTCAGCCAGAAGTGCCGCGTGGATGATCCATCTCGGCCTCCTCCTGATATCCCCACCGTCACAGAAGCCAGTCTTCAGCCAATTCGATTCACTCCACGTGATATTAAGAAACGGCTGAGTGCACTGGATACAGCAAAGTCTATGGGCCCTGACAACATCCCGGCTGTAGTGCTGAAGACTTGTGCTCCAGAACTAGCTGCGCCTCTAGCCAAGCTGTTCCAGTACAGCTACAACATTGGCATCTATCTGACAATGTGGAAAATTGCCCAGGAATGTCCTGTCCACAAAAAGCAGGACAAATCCAATCCGGCCGATTACCGCCCCATCGGTCTACTCTCAATCATCAGCAAAGTGATGGAAGGTGTCGTCGACAGTGCTATCAAGCGGCACTTACTCACCAATAACCTGCTCACCAATGCTCAGTTTGGGTTCCGCCAGGACCACTCGACTCCAGACCTCATTACAGCCTTGGTCCAAACATGGACAAAAGAGCTTAATTCAAGAGGTGAGGTGAGAGTGACTGCCCTTGACATCAAGGCAGCATTCGACCAAGTGTGGCACCAAGGAGCCCTCGTAAAATTGAAGTCAATGGGAATCAGGGGGAAACCTCTCCAGTGGCTGGAGTCATACCTAGCACAAAGGAAGATGGTAGTGGTTGTTGGGGGCCAATCATCTCAACCCCAGGACATTGCTGCAGGAGTTCCTCAAGGCAGTGTCCTAGGCGCAACCATCTTCGGCTGCTTCATCAATGACCTTCCCTCCATCATAAGGTCAGAAATGGGCATGTTCGCTGATGATTGCACGGTGTTCAGTTCCATTCGCAACCCCTCAGATAATGAAGCAGTCTGAGCCCGCATGTTGCAAGACCTGGACAACATCCAGGCTTGGGCTCATAAGTGCCAGGCAATGACTATCTCCAACAAGAGAGAGTCTAACCACCTCCCCATGACATTCAACGGCATTACCATCGCCGAATAGATTGGATAGGCTGGTCGGCTGAGGAGTGACTTGATTGAGGTCTACAAAATTATGAGGGGCCCAAATAGAGTAGACAGGAAGTACCTGTTTCTCCTAGCGGAGAGTTCAAGAACTAGAGGACATAGATTTAAGCTGATTGGCAGAAGGATTAGAGGGGACATAAGGAAAAACTTTTTTACCCAGGGGGTGGTCGGTGTATGGAATTCACTGCCCGAATTGGTGGTAGAGGCAGGGACCCTCAACTCTTTTAAAAAGTACCTGGACCTGCACCTAAAGTGCTGTCAGCTGCAGGGCTACGGACCGGGTGCTGGAAGGCGGGATTAGAACGGGCACCTGGTTGTTCTTCAAGCTGGCGCGGACACAATGGGCTGAATGGCCCCCTTCTGTGCTGTATCTTTTCTATGGTTCTATGGTTCTAAATGGACTCCCAGCAGCTGTAATTGTCAAAACTTCAGAAAGTTTGTCTTAGCAATCTGAAGGTTTCAGTAAAAAGAAAAAAATATAGATGGAAATAAAAGGGCGCAAAATGTTCAGTGCAAATGTAGAGAAATACTCACTGGCAAAAAAAGACTTCAACATTCAAATGAAACAACAGCAACCTTGCTTTAAGAAACATTCCAAGGCCCGTTTCCCTGTCCAGTGCCCATTTTATGTGGCCGAGCGTGGACTGGGGGCAGAGCTTTGACTTAACTCATGGAAGTCTGCATGGGATAGGATTTAAATGATATATTTGATGTGGGTTTTACTTGCCAGTAGCACTGACTCATTGTTCCACCAAAATTGTGTATCGGAAAATTGGACAGGCTGCAAATTGGACGTGAGGTCGGAGGCCCAACTTTCTGACTCGTGCTCAACAGCAGTAAAGCTCTGTGCTGTGCTGCCAGGGCAATCTCAGCAAATCTGGGCTTTGGTCATCAGCCTCAACAACAAACAATCCAAGATCAGTTAAAGCAGAGGTCATTCTACTCTGTCCCAACAATCTGGCATAACACAACAGTGAGAAGGGGACTCACAAGTACACCACTTTGAATGTCCCATTTTATATATTGGACCTAATTGTGGCCTCTTTAAGTGAAACTATATAGTTGCAATTTTTGCTGAATTATGCAGTTTGTGTTCCAGACTTGTACTCACAAGGGATTGGGTTGAAAGTCCCTAAATTTATTTCCCATATATCACACCGGATTTCCCTTTCCAGTAACATCATGTCGTGCGGGGTGTATAACAGGTGGCCTATCAACTATCATCAGTTTCCCGCCCCGGTCAGAGTTGAAAATTACCCCCAATATGTTAACACTGTGCCATCCAGTTCCATTACAATCAGTTTTATAATAATCACACAATATAAATTCCCATTGCAGTGCAACAAGTTGAACTGGCAGACTTAGGTTCAACTGAATGTCACTTCACCATTTCCTAGTTATTTAGTACTGAGAAATATGTTTGTAGCAAATCACTTTTACATGCCAAACATAAATGAGGAATACATTGGATACTCATGAAACATATTACAGATTATTAACTTCTGTTGTAAAAATAAAGTCATAAGACTGGTAAAAAATAACTGTCATTGAAAAAAATTGTAAAATTAATTCTTAAATTGTGATATTACAAGAATATTAATCCTGAAAATATTTATACAAATATATATAAAATAACTGATGCTAGATTGCTGTTAGCTAAGAGATTATCTTAGAGGGAGTGTAAAAACTCATGCTAATAGCTGCAAATTTACAATGTTAAAGTTTTGCAATCTTCCTATCTCTTACACAGACTCATACATATCTACTGCAATACATTTTATACAAAAATATTTACAAGCATCAGAGTAATTCAGTTTGGAGCAAAATGATTTTTCAAATAATACAATCAATACTTTCCCACTTTGTTTAAAAAATAGCTTTCAAGCGCAGATGAATGCAATAGGATGCTAACGATTCAAAATTCTGTTTAGGTCCGACTTGAAATATAACTCATTGATTGTATTGAGTCACTAATGAATCCCAAATCAGCAAGTCTGAATTCCAGGAGCTACAGGTTCGAAGCAGAATCCATTTCTTCTGTGGGAAATCCAAGCTTTAATTCAGTTTGTATCTGTAATAGAGGAAAATAATGATTTAACAACCTGTTTATACACCTGGACACCACTTGCCTCAAGTTCTGCAATGAGACGCAAAGGTGTCAATAGTTTTAACACTGGAGATGCAACATTTAATTTGAAAATTTTAACTATGTTTTAATGGAAGATTTAATTGTAGATTTACTGTCAGTGACAACCTTGAAGCAAATCATATTTTATTAAGTTTGGTGTTATTGGGTTTTTTTCACTTGTGGAAAGTATAAATAGCTGGTTGTTTATTTTGGTTCAGTCACAGAATGTTTGAGTTAATTATACCAAGATTACTGTTCGTCCAGTTAAACAATTAGCTGTTTTTTGACTGTAATTGTTTGTGACAGACATGCACACATAGGTTTTGAGAGCAACTTATGATGTTCTTGTGTTTATACCTATGAATGAATCTGAACACTTGAGTGGTTGGATGAACATAGTAATGTTCCCACAGCAACTATGACATGAAATGGGCCACCTCTTTGTTTGTTATGTAAACAGAAAACACTTTGTGAGAATGCAACTTCAGTTTTATTTTGTTATTTTACTTCACAGTGAGGAAAACTTTAATAACTGATGGGCAATCAAGTCTAAAGAGCACTAGGTAGGCCTTCTGGAGAAATGAGTGGTCGAGGTGAGTGCGTTCAACCATCACGTGGCATGTCCTACCAACTGAGCCACTAGCCTCATCTACTGCTCCATGCATGGCACCTCCAGTCACCCACCTACCAACAAACTCTTTCAATCAGTACGCAACCCTGTGAATCAGATGCTGCATTTCACCTTCACACATTACCATTCTTGCAAGCCGCACACCCACAACTCACAGATCACACACACTGACAGCTATTCAACCATGACAGTCACATCACCCAAACATCTTGCAGGACATCCACTAACACACTTCCCTCTTTCTTGCAGGTGCATAACACGAGGCAGCAGGAATGACCTGGGGGAGGACAAGCACGCCTACACGTCCTCACCCCCATGGAGCACACCGTGCTGGCGATCATTGGGTGGTGCGTCGCTGCAGCTGTGGCCACTGGTGGTGCTGGAGGGATCGATGATGAGGGTCTCTGCAAACCTAATCCTCCTGCTCCATCATCCCACAGTCTTTTCTGACTCACCACAACTCAACCCGTGTCCCTTTGTCATTTCAGATACCCAAGAACTGAAACCAATACAGTCAGAGGATGATGACAGTGATGATGCCGACACACCGTCACTCGATCTTACACTCGCAACCACCAGCACAGAGACTGACGCGGCATGTAGTTTAGAGGCTAGGACACAGGAGGGATCTGCAAGTGGTGAGACACCGGGCTCAAGTGCGTAGGAGCCGTGGTGGGGGGAAATGATACCGCAGGTGCCAGCTCACTAGATGGCAAGGTTTCTCACTAGTTCTGCTGCAGAGGAGTCAGACAATGACCTCAATGGGCCAGGCTACAGAAGAAGGTTGATGGGTGTACACAAATGATTGGTGTACAGGAAAGCCTGCCAGAAAGCTTGCGCACAATGACAAGGGGCATGGAGGAGTCCAGCTCCAACTTGGCACAGGGCTTTGCACAGAGCTTGGAGCCCATCCTTTCCCACATAGAACGGGTGGCCACCTCCATCAGCACACCTGTGGAACCCACCATGATGCAGCGTCTGATGACCGATATCTCAGCTTCCATTGCAGCACAAACAGCTGCCATCCAAGGTCTGACTGCTGCATGTGGAGCTCAGACTGCTGCTTTGGAAGCTCAAACTGCTGCATTACAGACTCAGACTGCTGCTATCGTGGCTCTGGGGACCACTGTGGAACGGGGCTTCCAGGGTATCACAGCACTATAGCAATCTGTTCTCCAGCTGATCATCAAGATTGCTGAGGTGCCACTCGGGAGAGTGGCAGTGGCTCCATGGAAGACGAACTTGCTGTCCTCTCTCAGGATGACAGCATTCCTGCTCCCACCCCTACCACTCCGCCAGTGCCCTTGCTGTTGCCTGTCAGCCAGTCAGGACAGACTGCTGCAGCCCAGGCCGAGATGGTGCAGTCTGCAGCCGGGCCCTCCAGGCCCAGAGCTGCTCGAAGTCATCCTCCACAGCCATCTGCACTCTCCTCCATTGAAGGTCAGCAGCCTTCCACCACCCATGCTCCAGCCACTGGGGATGTACCTCGTAGGAGCACTAGGAAAGGTAAAGGCACACGAACAACAGGCACTAAGGGAATGCACAAGGGTGAATAGTATCAGTTTGTTTGCTGTATTACAGATGTTAATTGATAAATTTGGATTTGGATTTGGTGTTAGTTTTCATTTCTGCGATGAGCTGAGGGAGGAAGCAATGTGTAATCATAAGGAGGATGATTTGATGGTCATGTGAGAGAGGAAAGGTAAGGAGTGTGGGACTGTTGGTGAAAGGGGAGGTGTCATTCAGGTTACTGGTATATCTCATTAGTAATCTGATCACACAGAGCCCTGGCAGACAGAGCCTGTCTACCTTGTTGCCACCCTGCCTCTTCCTCCACTTCCTGCTGCAGTTCCTCCTCCTCCTCCACTTCCTCCTCCGTCTCTTCCTTCTCCTCCCTCTCCTCTCTCTTCTGGTAGCTTGTCCTGCTCTGCGTGGCCTCTCTACATGCTCTCAGTCATGTTCAACTCCCAGAGGAAGCCCTAGCAGGCCAACCCATGTCTGGAAGCAACCTTGTTCAGCACAATATTTTAAATGCCACTAACAGTACTGCAAGACCAGCCAGACCACTCTCTATAGAATATTACAACTTTCTTCAAGGATAGGTAATTTCCACAAACAACTGTACCAGCAGCCAGAATAACTAATCCAGCAACTAACCTGTAACTCCTGCATGATCCCTTTAAATAGCTGTGGTGTGGGTCCTTCATGCCCTTTAACTCCCGTTCAGTTGTGCAAGATTAGGACAGTGCGTTGGCTGGAGCGGGGAGTTCAAAACTAATTAACGTCATTATCTCCCTACTCTACATGCTGCTGGCGTTCGTTAGGTCAACCAACTTTACCAAGGTGACGTCCTACGCATGCCATGCCAGAAGTGTGCAAATGCCCTTCGGATGCCATTTTCAGGGCTTAGGAGTCCACGTAGCGCCTACACAATGGGCACTACACGGCCCAAATTAACCCTCATGGAATTTAAATGAAAGATTCATATCAAAATTCGATTTACAACTAGTACAGAACAACAAGATCTAGAATCATAGAAAGATTACAACACGGATGGAGGCCACTCGGCCCATTGAATCCATGCTGAGCAATCCAGCTAGTCCCACTCCCCCGTCTTATCCCCGCAGCCCTGCACTTTTTTTACTTTCAAGTATTTATCCAGTTCCCTTTCGAAGGCCATGATTGAATCTGACTCCACCACCCCCTCGGGCAGTGCATTCCAGATCCTAACAAATGGCTGTGTAAAAAAGTTTTTCCTCATGTCACCTTTGGTTCTTTTGCCAATCACCTTAAATCTATATCCTCTGATTCTTGATCCTTCTGCCAATGGGAACAGTTTCTCTCTATTTACTTTTAGATTTGTCTCCTTTAGTTTATATTGCCTCTCATTGTTCTTCCTACTGAAATGTATCACTTTGCATTTTTCCGCGTTAAATTTCATCTGCCACGTGTCCGCCCATGCCACCAGCTTGTCTATATCCTCTTGAAGTCTATCACTATCCTCCTCATTGTTCACTACACTTCCAAGTTTTGTGTCATCTGCAAATTTTGAAATTGTACCCTGTACACCCAAGTCCAAGTCATTAATATATATCAAGAAAAGCAGTGGTCCCAGCACCGACCCCTGGGGAACAACCATTCACCACTACTCTGTTTCCTGTCACTTAGCCAATTCTGTATCTGTGTTGCTACTGCCCACTTTATTCCATGGCCCTCAATCTTGATGACAAGCCTACCATGTGGTACTTTATCAAATGCCTTTTGAAAGTCCATATACACCACATCAACTGCATTGCCCTCATCTATCCTCCCTGTTACCTCATCAAAAAACTCTTATCAGGTTAGTTAAACACGATTTGCCTTTAACAAATCCGTGCTGGCTTTCCCTAGTCAATCCACATTCGTCCAAGTGACTGTTAATTCTGTCCCGGATTATCGTTTCTAAAAGTTTCCCCACCACTGAAGTTAAACTGACTGGCCTATAGTTGCTGGGTCTATCCTTACACCCTTTTTTGAACAAGGATGTAACATTTGCAATTCTCCAGTCCTCTGGCACCACCACCTGGATGTTTGGAAGATTATGGCCAGTACCTCTGCAATTTCCACCCTTACTTCCCTCAGCAACCTAGGATGCATCCCATCCGGACCAGGTGACTTATCTACTTTAGGGCCTTGCTAACGTAAAATTTCTATGGTGAGGCCTATCATCTGCAGAGATTGAGGTAATCATTATGGATGCTATTATGAAGCATCACTACATGTTGTCTGGTTCTGCTTTGTGGGAGTGCAGAAATAGAAATAGAAATTAATTTCAATCACTGGAAAAACGGGATTACTGCAGCTTGAGTGTATTGTTCTCTGCGCCTGATTCATCGATCCATGGTCTTGTCAAGGAGAACTTTGAGCGATGAGTGAAGAGTCTGAAAATTTATCCCCTGTGCTCTTGAGTCCCAGTTACTGTATTATTTAGTGGTCATGGGTCAATATAACCCCTATTACCTGTCTTTTAGTTGTGTTTGTGATAGAATTATAGTCAGTAACCACAATTACAAAAGCTGTTCACTCAAGTTAGCTTTTGTTACTTGACTTACCTTTCTAGTCATTTCACTCAAAGGATCTGTGTTACAGAAAATGTCAAGGAATATTCTGCAGGTATTTTCACCTTTGTCAAGCATCATTCTCAGCAATTTCCGGTTCTTTTCTTGGGAAGTCCTTTGGCATGAAATGTCATTTACTTCCTCTTTGTTCAGACATTTCTCAAAAAGCTTATCTACCATAGGTTTGTGAACACCTTCCCCCGTTGTCTGTACAAATTCACTAAAGTTCTTGTGTATCCAATCTGATAAGAGAAACAAACATAAGTGCATGAGATATTTCAGCAATCAAGCATCCACCTCAACCAGAAAACATGAGGGTAAATGTGCAGAGTTTTCATTATGACTGCCTCAGACCTCCGTGCTCGATTCTTCAATCTGTGCTCCTGTTGAACAAGACTCTGCATTGGAAGCGCTTTTATAGTTTACCCTCATATCTATTAGGTTTTCAATAGAGTAAATATATCAACTAACGAGGGGTGTGCAAGGAAAAGTTAACGTTTATTTCTGGTGTATGTAACTGAAGAGAGAGTAACAGCTGTTCCCTTTTGTCGCTTGCTTGCTTCAGGATTATGCCTTTTTGGTAAGAAACTCAAGGAGGTATTTTCATTATTGTCAAACAAATCAAGTTTTCAGTTTCTTTTTCTGGTAGCCCTTGTAATTTTATTAGTGAGCTTGCTAGGCTTACTGCTGTTAGTTTTGTAGAATGAATGAATAGAAAATCTTCCAGCCTATCGCACAGATTCGGTCCAATTAAGCAGTGAGCGGTTTAAAGGGAAAGGGCGGTGTAAGGGGGTATATTTTTGTTCAAAATATTCCCCCTTTTTATTAATAAAAAAATACACTTGCCAGATATTTCTTCAATTTTCTTAAATGCATAATATTTATCTATATCTTATTAAACAATCTTAGCTCTGCCCAACCATCCTGTGAAGAAAACCTTACTTCCTGTTATTAGATTTTTGTCACACTTCTGTGTCAACTTATTACTATTATAAATAATATTATAAATATTATATCCCTGCAACCCTGGGCACCAGATGCCTGTTCATCCGTGGAGTACAGCACTGCTAGGGCCAGTAGCGTGTGATCTATTGCATAAGCTTAGGTGCTGTTTTTTAAATTAAAACAAAAAGAAAATCAACATAAACAGGTAGCACAGTGCTCGTTGGCCATGCTACACCAATGCAGAGTTTCAGGACCAGCTGCAACCAGTCTCCAGGCCATCCATCTAGGCAGGCACCCCAGAGCAGATGGGGTGCCCACCTGGAAAATGCGACTGACCGTCAGGCATGAAAATTGTCCAGAGTGAGCGGTGAATCCTTAAGCCAAGAATAAGTGCTGCCACGCTGCACTTCCGCTGGCATAACAGCCAAGTGGAAGATTTAGGCTCTTGTATCTTGTGACTGAGGTAAAGGGACCGCTACCAGGATAAAACCAGACAAAAATGTGTCACAGTGAAGTTATATTCCTAAGGAGGTTCAAAGACACAACACTCACAAAAATGTCTTCCTAAACAGTTCCTTCAGGAAAATATATTTATCCAAAGTCAAACTATCAAATGAAATTTACAGCAAGAGGTTGCTTCTTACCTCTGCAGAGATTGTTGTTGTGTGTTAAGTTTCTTGCCTGAGTTAATATATGTTGTTTATTTCTTAGTACACCAAGTTCCTTTTCACATTCCATGTACCGTAGATAGCTGTTAAAGTACAGATTACTAATGGTCTCCTCCAAGTTTTTCTCTTTTGCACCTTTCCCATCTGTGAAACAAAAACACATATTGCATGTGTAAATGAAGACTTCTCAAAAACGTTTTATATCGTTAGAAATGGCAGTGGTTTAAACAGAAGATTATGTAAAGTTGACGTAATATAGGAGGGAGTTACAGCTTGGGGTGTTAGGGTAATAACATTCCAGGGTGCCTGGTATTAACCCTTGGGGCACTGCAAGATAATAGTTCTCATTTGCTGTATATAGCCAAGGATTTGATGAGTTAATAGATCATTAAGCCCCGATTTTAACTCGGGGCAGGAATGGGACGGGCAAGACTGAAACCGATGGAAAAGCGTCCTGACATCAGCAGCGTAAGGCTCAGGAAATTTTAACTCCTGGGTGTTATCTGCATCTCCCCAGTCAGTCTCCTGCTGGAAACCAGTGGAAAGCTAGCCGGCGAGTGGGAGTACAATGTCAACACTCAAGTAAGTCACGGGGAGGGAGCTTTGGGAGGACCTTGCGATCAGGGGTGTGGGGCCCAAGGCAGGGAGGCTTAAACTTTCCCTGTGGGGCCTAGAGGAGCTCTGCTGCTTTTCCTGGATCCACAAGCAAAGAAATGTTAAAAAAGACTTACCTGTTTGGGCTCCTCTTCCTGCTAGATTGACATGGCAGAAAAGCCACAACCGCTTCCCTGCTCAGGTCCAAGGTTAAAATAGCAGTCGTGCCCCAATGACGTCATCGGTGCCTGATCCTATATTTAAAGAATGACCCCATTCGTTTCGCGATCTCAGCGCAAGTCTCCCAAAATTTGGCAGAAAGTGAGAAAGCCAAATACTTCACAGGACTTGGATCGACAACCACCATCCCCACCCCCGCAACACACATCCATTAATTATAGAATGAACCACCTTCCCATCTTCGGCAACTTTCAGGACAATCACCAACATGACTGAATGGAGACCCACCCCACACTGAGTAGAGATTGGTGAAACCCCACCCCCAATCAGAATAGAGATAGGGACTAGAGATTGGACAATCCCCTAACCTCCCTGAGCAGAGGTTGGGCCAACACCCCCTCCAATGTGTTTAGTTCTAGACCCACCCCCTCCCCCCCCGCCAACCAACAAGAAGAAGCCTGATTACATCACCCCCCCACCCCCGCACTGAGCAGCAAGTCTGCAACTGCCATACATCAGTGAACAGAAATATCACCAGAAACCCCCCCACGCCCCCACTGAATAGAGATCAGCTATTAACCACCCACCTCCCACTAAGGGCATACTCCACCTTGCCACACCCTACTGAGGCAAACAGGTGCTGCTAAACCCCACCCCCAGTGAAGGCAAACCTGGCATTCCACCCTGTCCCCGCTGCAGACAAAGACGACTTTGTCCCTCCCACTGAGGAAAAACAGCCTCTTTTCCTAATGAGGACAAGCTAGGCCTTCTCTCCCAAACTGGGCCTTCCCCCCAACCCCCACACACCCCGAAGCAGAACCATAGCCTCCTCTTTCCCCACTAAGAACAAATTCCCATCCCCCACTGAGCTGGTGCTTGCTTCTCCCCATCCCAACTTAGAACAAATTTGGGCCTTTTCTGGCCTCCCATGAGCAGCAACTTACCTTCCACCCAATGAGAAGCAAATCTCCCCCTTCCCCATATACATTAAAAAATAGCTCGCGTCTCTTCCAGCCCCTCACCCAGATGCAACTCAGCACCACCCTCCATCTCGAGCCAAAAATCCACTCTGTGATGTTTCCCTCCTCCCCACGAGAAGAAAAAGAAAAATGCTCTCCCCTCCCCCCATACAAATGGTATTGAGGCCTGCTCCAGTGCAGCTCCCCCTCCCACTGACAAGAAAATTGGCCCTGGCCTAATGCCAACTCTTCTCCATCCACCATCCCCTATCTCTTCCACTCCATCCCCCTCCTCTTCTACTTCTCCCCTCCCCTCTCCTTGTTCAATTACCCCCTCGGCTCTCTGTCCACCTTCCCCACCCACCTTTTCCACTCTTCCTGTCTCTGCTTCCCCCCCCATTGTGAAGAGATGGGTCTTGGCCCAGTGCTACGCACTGCACAGATGTCCTCTGTTGCTCCGTCTCCTCTATGCCCTCCTCCTGCTCTTCAACCCTCCTCTTCCCCACTATCCACCCCTTTCCCCATCTACCTCCTCATCTCTCCTGCTCTCTGTCCCATCCTCCCTTTCTCCTCTTCCCATCTGCTTCTCCTTAACCCCCTAGTCCCCTACTAGGTCTACATATCACATTGCCTTCTACCTGCTTGACCCGGTTACTGCACTTGGTCTTGATCCTTATTTGCAACTACATGGGTGATTGACTAAAGCACCAATACTACTTTTCAAGTGTCACCACTTTAGGGAGCATTTGGCCAGTTCCATATACCTTGCACTTCTAGCAGCTGATGAAGAGAAGCACATAAGAAAACACACAGATAGGAACAAGAAAAAGCATATTTAACCAATCAAGCTGGCTCCCCACATTATTTAGACCGTCTTCCAGCAGCTGCATAGAACGCTTTTATCTCCGTCCTGTCACCCAGCTGATAACATTATATTCCCTGTTAAATCATGTAATTATTAATATGAAGTTTGACTAATTGAAATTTCTTGTTATCAGCAACACATCAGAAAAAAACTCTGTGCGCGTGCTATTTCTTTTTCATTGTTTCATCAGAAATACATGCACACATGCACGCACACAAGGAGTGACAGGGACTAAGATAAAAAAGGAGAAAGCATCGAATTGCCTCAATTAAAATACCTACCCACACACTTGACAAAGACCAGTTTCACAATCCAGAACAGAAGGTGTATACTTGTCGTGAGTTTCTCTGTAAAATCCTCAGGCGTGATGGACTCATCTTGTATTGGTAAATCTTGAAGATGCAGGATGTCTCTTAGGGCGCTTTCTGGAATTCCAGGCTGAGCTTTTTCAAACATTTCATAAGTGTCCAGAGTTTGGATTTCATTGTAGTCTACAGGTTGATCAGATGTCTCCAACATGCACTGGATAACACAGCACTGAAGGGTTTCTCCTACATTATCAAGGACGGATTTCCTGCTCTCAATGGAATTGTTGTGTAATTTTCTGAGCAGTTCACACAGGTTGTTTACCAGCTTTCTTCCTCTAGGAAAGAAGTGAGCCACTATAATAGAACAAAGAAACTATAGTCAGATTGCAAGAAAACCTACACGATCGTGCAAATCTATTTTCAATGATGATTCATTATAACGATCAGATTTATGTTTTCAAGGGGATCATTTTACATAAAAAATGCTGGCTACGACATAATTGAACAAAATTTTGAATGCTTGACTTGTGCAATCCCAGATTATATATACTGAATGTGAAAGTAAGGAAAAGTACTGTATGAGTTTTAAGTCAGTTATATAAGGTTAATAAAGCATTTAATAAATGTTTTTTTATTCGTTCATGGGATGTGGGCGTCGCTGGCAAGGCCAGCATTTGTTGCCCATCCCTAATTACCCTTGAGAAGGTGGTGGTGAGCCGCCTTCTTGAACCGCTGCAGTCCGTGTAGTGAAGGTTCTCCCACAGTGCTGTTAGGAAGGGAGTTCCAGGATTTTGACCCAGAGACGGTGAAGGAACGGTGATATATTTCCAAGTCGGGATGGTGTGTGACTTGGAGGGGAACGTGCAGGTGGTGTTGTTCCCATGTGCCTGCTGCTCTTGTCCTTCTAGGTGGTAGAGGTCGCGGGTTTGGGAGGTGCTGTCGAAGAAGCCTTGGCGAGTTGCTGCAGTGCATCCTGTGGATGGTACACACTGCGGCCACAGTGTGCCGGTAGTGAAGGGAGTAAATGTTTAGGGTGGTGGATGGGGTGCCAATCAAGCAGGCTGTTTTGTTGGAGCTGCACTCATCCAGGCAAGTGGAGAGTATTTCATCACACTCCTGACTTGTGCCTTGTAGATGGTAGAAAGGCTTTGGGGAGTCAGGAGGTGAGTTACTTGCCACAGAATACCCAGCCTCTGACCTGCCCTTGTAGCCACAGTATTTATGTGGCTGGTCCAGTTAAGTTTCTGGTCAATGGTGACCCCCAGGATGTTGATGGTGGGGGATTCGGCGATGGTAATGCCGTTGAATGTCAAGGGGAGGTGGTTAGACTCTCTCTTTTTGGAGATGGTCATTGCCGGGCACTTGTCTGGCGTGAATGTTACTTGCCACTTATCAGCCCAAGGGTGTTGTCCAGGTCTTGCTGCATGCGGGCTTGGACTGCTTCATTATGTGAGTGGTTGCGAATGGAACTGAACACTGTGCAATCATCAGCGAACATCCCCATTTCTGACCTTATGATGGAGGGAAGGTCATTGATGAAGCAGCTGAAGATGGTTGGGCCTAGGACACTGCCCTGAGGAACCTCTGCAGCAATGTCCTGGGGCTGAGGTGATTGGCCTCCAACAACCACTACCATCTTCCTTTGTGCCAGGTATAAAGATGTAAAATAGATGTTTAAAATGTAATATTTTTACTACAGGTTTTAGATGAGGGTTTCTAACATTGGTTTCTTAAAGACAATTATAGTAAATGATCAAAGGGTCCAGATACTTCTTGATGAGGAAGGCCATCTGGCCCACTTTAATGCAGCTACCCGGCCTGTTTTAATACCTTCATCCAGAACACCCCTACACTCCCACTGTTCCTGCATCCAATTGTTTCTTAAATGCTTTCACCTCCACCACTCTGCCTGGAAGTCCATTCCAGTTTTCAATCGTTCTCTGCAGGATGAAGAACCACCTGGTGTCAGTCCTAAAGTTACCTTTTACTACCCGTGTCCCCTTGTCTTACCCCCACAGTTCAAAGTTGTATTCTGGATTAACCTCATTCCAATGGATTTACTATTTTATGTACCTCGATAAGATTCCCTCTCAGCTGCCACCTTTCCAGGCTAAAAAGCCGAGATGGCTGATTTTAACTTTCAGCGATGGAGGAATATGGGATTCAGTGGGAAGGAAAATCGGACAGGTTGTATATTTCAACATAGGCTGTTGAGGATTTGAACTTACTGACCATGGAATCATTCCAGTAAGAGGCTTAAACAACAAGTTTTGAATCCCTCCCCCCTCCCCTAGGGCAACTGGTGGTGCATTTTGGGAGGGGGGGGGGTGCAGAGGCATACTCCATCAAAAAGTTTAGAATTTTTACATTAAAATGGTGCATTCTGTTTAAACACTTTAATATTTCACAGTTGATAGAGGCACCCTGCCCCTATTGATCCAATTCAGAGAGACACTGTACTTTTTTCAATTCCTCATCCTGTTAACAGAGGTAGGCACTCTCCACCTCCAACTCTGCCTGTTCATGTCGGGACTCTTCTTCCCCTTCAATCCAATCTGGCACTCTTCTGCCCTCCAACCCTGTTCATGCTGGCATTCGTCTTCTCCCTCCTACATTCAACCTACCTCACCTTTCCCTCTCTGACTCTGTTCAATGTGGTGCTCTTCTTCTCCTCCACCTCAGTTTATGCTGGTACCCTTCTTTTCACCCCTTTGTTAATGCTGGCAGTCTCCAGGTTTCTATCTTCTTGTGACCAACGCCCCCCACCCCCCACACCCCCAAAGCATTCCAATGGATTCCCTCTCCCCACCAAATGTATCGCCCCTGGCATCTGCCCTCTTCTCTCCCTTCTAGGGCTGCTCAACTCTAGTCCTGCTGTTGCTGCAAGTGAATCCAACTGCTGCATATTGTAAATGGAATTTCCTGAGCACGTGAGAATTGCTTCCCCAGGTATGCAGCGGCCAAAATCATTTACAGCAGTAGGAAGGTTTGGGTGGGAAGGGCACTAGGAGGGGAGGGACCTGGCCCACATTGATTTTTGTCAACAAACGTGGACAAGAGGACTGGTTCTCCAAAACACTGACAGTCCACATCAAATGTGGGTGGTTGGTACACATGCAATGGGTAGAATTTTATTATTTTTGTATCATAACTAAAAAATTAATTTTAAAATCTATGTGAAAGTAAATAATTCTGAGTTGTGGTGTTGAAGATACATTTTTAGGTCAGCGTGTTTACATATTAATATTGGCATTGGAACAGAAACTAATTACAACAATCCTCTATATTCATCAGCTTCCTTCAGAACAGTGGACACAACTTCAGTCCTCTCACAGCACAGTAGCTGGATCACTACACTTTGATCTATTCCATGTCCTTTGATGGGGCAATAAAAAACTGGCTTCTTTCAGTTTTTTGGACACAGTTTCCTCATTGTCTTTATTAAGTCTAATCATCAGTTAGTACCTCTTACTTTTGATGGCATTACCCTGGTCTTTTTTCTCTACTGACACTTTTGGTCTCACTAACTCTTCCGGCCTGGGATGGAACTCTTCTATTGCTAGAGGTGTTTCTAAGAAGCTCAGTTTCCTATTTCATATTAAGCACCACCCTCCCAACACCTTCCCCACCCCAACACTTTTAACCCTCTATAAAGTCCAAGTTTGTCCAAGATTTTGTTCTGGAATCTGTGGACTCTTCTAACATCTCTCTCACACTCCTGGATGGAATGTAAGAAGAAGTTTGCCCTTTGACGCCAAACCCTTTCCCACCTCTTGCCGTTGACCTCTCTCTCTTACAACTTTACACAAAAATACTAGAAAAGTCATGGATGTAAAGAGCTCAATGGGCCACTGATGTATTGGTTAACACGTTCGTTGGGAACAGTTTTAACATATTCATTGCCTCTCACATTTCAAACCTAAACTATCTGCAAAATATTTACCTGGTAAAAGTTCGAGCTTTTGTCTGCATATCTCCTCTGCATTAGGCCCGTGGAATCGGTTGAGTTCTGCCAAAGCTTTTATCAGCATTCTTTCTTCAATCCTATCCACCATATTTTCTGGTGTTGTATCAAATCTGATGTCAATTGACTGGTCTCTGAAGAAAATATCTTTTTGTTTTTCTGGTTGATCTTCCATAAAGATCTTCACTGCATTCACCACTTCCATATTTTGTTTTATGCTGTGCCTGACCTGAAGAAAGAGCTCAATTGCTAAAAACAGAAATAAATAACCAGAAATGAATCATAAGATAAATATAATCATGCAGCATGCAATTTAATTTGTAGGTGATTCATTTTTTTTGTTTCTCTCACCCTGTCTCCTTTTGCAAAAGAAATTTGTAATTAAAATAGATAAAAAGAATAGGAATGTACATTCTACTTTACTTAATTCTTTCTTCAAATTTCTGTCCCTTTCTCTTGAAGAGCTTCAGTTTAGACACTGAGTATTAACAGGCTATTCAATCATGGGTGGAGTCACAGCTGAGACAATCCTGACATCGCCCAACATTCAGACACATAAGGGTATATCTTGACGTTGTGTGATAGTGTAAAATGGTTGATAGCGAGTCAGCAGCCCGTTTCCATTGAAGCCAGTGGAAATAATAATAGGGAGAGATGTAAAACAAGCTGCCAAGTCACTATCTCGCATTCTTCACTATTGCACATAAGAGAGGGTGAGATCATACTGCTATTGGGAACCTACAGTGACAAAAACTCTTAAAGGGGTAGTGTCCTGCAATGTCGCCAGTTGGATGATGGTCTAATTCAAATGTACGTGGGGGAATAAATGGAAGTAAAAAGATTGTTCCATTCTTCACTACTGACTTCCTTCACCTTGATATGTACAAAAAAGGCCCCTAATTAAAATGAAAAGCAAAGTGTAAAATAAACATTTGTATTTTTCTTGTTCGGATGATAAACTATGGTTTTGTGCTCACAAATTATGAAACGGTCCTTAGCATTCAAATACTAAGTACTTATTTCACAATTTGCCTGACATACTTCTTTATGGAAACAGATATATGTATTCATATATATATATATATATATATATATATACACACATACATATATATAATGCACAATATTATGAAAATCAGATTAAGTTATTGAATCTTTCTCACCTTTGTAGGGTCTGCCATCCACAAACAGGCAAAGTGTGGGGTACTGTTTTTGCATATACTCCACAATTGAACCGACTTTATACACAAAATCATCGTGTTCAAACTCATTTTTATTCACAAGGAGTACTTTGTCATGTCTTAGTTCCAGATGTATTTTGTAATCGGCATTCCTTTTCTTTTCAAGTAGAACAAATGTAGCATCCAGGGATTCAATGTATGGCCATTCCTTTTGAAACACTGGTATCAATTCGTTAAAAACATCTTTCCGGAAGGCAGTCATAACTTGGTTCTCATAAAAACACAGAAATATCTCTCTCTGTTTACGCTTGAACCAGAGATGGTAACACTTGGACTCTGGATTGGCTTGCACAACTAAATTTAGGCTTTTCAGAATGTCAAGTAACTCGTCCTTAAGCTTTAGTATTTCATTCGACCAAATATATTGCAACAGGTTTTCTGAAAATTTTCCAGTGTTGACGAGTTTCATCCACTCACGTTGGATTGGAAATGGTGCAGTTTGTATCTTTGGTGGTAGCATACAGTTGATTGGAATCAATGCAGCCATGAGATCAATAAGCCACTGAGGATCCAAGACCAAGATCGGGTCAGAGTAGTAAGCAAACTTCATGCAGTTTAAAACTTGCAACGCAGCCTGCACATGATGTTTCTTATCAGTACTGCTCACCTCCAAACCTTGGGGGTTGCCCATTTTCTCATACCATGGCAAGTACATATCTGAACACATCAGGTATTTCTCAGTACAATGTAGAATCTGATAGTACAAATTTGCATGATACAAAACAATACCGTCTTCAAATGCAACCTGTCTGGTAAGTTTGTCAATGGCTGAACGTAGCTCAGTGTATCCGGTTCCTTGGTCATGGTCAACAGAGTTGTCAACAGCGAATTTCTGAGCGTAAAGTACAGATGTTGGCAAATATTTTTGAAGGTAACTGTAAATGGTGTGCAATGCCTCTTCAGCCTTGGATCAAAATTAAAATGAGAAAATAAGAAAATGTAATCTACGTTAAATAAAATAAAACACAACACTGACGAACAGCGTAGTATTAATTGCAATCACATTCTGTCTGTTGAAAAAGGTCCGGATTTAACATACAATATCCAAACCAAACAAAGTTTTGCAACAAAATACTGTTTGAACAAAGAAACAAAGTAAAAAATCAATAACACTGCTATTTGCACTACTAGCTCTTCCACTACCAAAAAAGTATAGAACACAAAGATAAGTTAAAGTATTGAAAAGCACTGAATGCCACCAAAGTGTAAATGCACACATACCTTGGGAAGAATAATGCAATAGCAGTGGGCATTGTGCACCAAAATACAACACATTAGAGTGGAGGGAGACAGGTCTGAATCTCCTCTCTACTGAATTCTTGATTTCAGTGATGCTATGGGGTGAGGTACAGAGTTAGCCTTCCCAGAGAGGGGGGTGCAGAAGCAGACAAAATGGCTGCATTGGGATGTTATCTCACAGCTTCTGCTGCCAGCTAAAAGTGACACTTAAGGTGTACACAACACACACTCAAATGCCAAGGCATGTGTGACTGGGGTTTGGGGGAAACCGTGATGGGGGGAAAAATGAAATTAAGAAGGGGATGCATGCTATCATTGGATGGTAACATACTTCATAAAATAAATAAATACATTGATAGAGATGTTCACATGTGCTTTCAAATGCATACAGTAATTCAGCCTCAGAAATAGTGCAGGATCTAACAATCACTCAAAGTGGTATTAACGAAAAAGTTGCTGCTTGGCATTATAAAGAATAAAACTGCATAGGCTTTAACACTTAAGGTAAGAGCATGTGTGAAAAGAAAAAAGTCAGCACATTATCACATCTCAAAAATACCCCAAAATGCTTCAGGCAATATGAACTGCAGTAACACTTCATTTGGGCAAATTACATTATGACAATGGCAATAGTTATGGAACCCACTCATTAAATAAATTTTCCCTCAAACAGCAAAGGAGTAGATTTCATGCGTGGTGCACATCGGGTGTGCGGCAGGAGCAGCGATCGGGACATTCGCCCGATGGCACGAGTGAGAAGCCTGAACCATTTTCCTTATCGGGCCTCTCTTTAATGTTCACAGTGAGCTGCCCATGCATTTGGGGTCCTGACAGGCATCTCACCGATGTGGGACAGGGTCGGGGGGGGGAGAGAAATCGGCCACTCCTCCACAGAGCCGAGCCGGAATTTTTTGTTTGAGGGGGAGATGATTCCTGGGGTTGCTGCAAAGGGTTTGGCTCAGACGGCGCTCCTCTGGCCCCACAAGAATCACTGATAACCCTGCCTGCTCATTTTTGAAATGGCCTCTGGTTAGGCCGTTCTATGTCCTGTATAACTGGGATGGAGGGTGCGCAGCACATGCTCTGCCATTGGTAGTTGAAAACTGTATTTTTTAAAATTCATTCATGGGATGTGGGCGTCGCTGGTGAGGCCAGCATTTATTGCCCATCCCTAATTGCCCTTGAGAAGGTGGTAGTGAGCCGCCTTCTTGAACCGCTGCAGTCCGTGTGGTGACGGTTCTCCCACAGTGCTGTTAGGAAGGGAGTTCCAGGATTTTGACCCAGCAACGATGAAGGAACAGCGATATATTTCCAAGTCGGGATGGTGTGTGACTTGGAGGGGAATGTGCAGGTGGTGTTGTTCCCATGTGCCTGCTGCCCTTGTCCTTCTAGGTGGTAGAGGTCGCGGGTTTGGGAAATGCTGTCGAAGAAGCCTTGGTGAGTTGCTGCAGTGCATCCTGTGGATGGTACACACTGCAGCCACGATGCGCCGGTGGTGAAGGGAGTGAATGTTTAGGATGGTGGATAGGGTGCCAATCAAACGGGCTGTTTTGTCCTGGACGGTGTTGAGCTTCTTGAGTGTTGTTTGAGCTGCACTCATCCAGGCAAGTGGAGAGTATTCCATCACACTCCTGACCTGTGCTTTGTAGATGGTGGAAAGGCTTTGGGGAGTCAGGAGGTGAGTCACGCGCTGCAGAAAACCCAGCCTCTGACCTGCTCTTGTAGCCACAGTATTTATGTGGCTGGTCTAGTTAAGTTTCTGATCAATGTGACCCCCAGGATGTGTCATGAGCCACGTCTGCAGGCGGTATCCCTTGTCCTCGAGGAGCCAGCCTTTAAGGCTGTACGGTGCGTGGAAGAGGCCCAGGATGTTGGATTCCAGGGAATCTGGCGCACATGTGAAGAAATCTTTTGCGGTGGTCACAAACGAGCTGAGCTTTGATGGAGTGATACCCCTTTCTGTTGATGAATAGCCCTGGCTCGTGTGGAGGTGCTCGTATTGCTATATGTATGCAATCGATTGCACCTGAACATGTAGGAAGCTAGCCACAGAGTGGAATCCCAATGCCCTCTCCCTCTGGTTGAGGTCGTCCATGGGGAAGCTGACGTACTGCGAGGCCCTGTGAAACAAGCTGTCGGTGACCTGCCTTATGCACTTGTGTGCAGATGACTGAGAGACCCCGGCGATGTCACCGGTGGCACCCTGGAATGATCTGGAGGTGAAGAAGGTGAGGGCAGTCAGGCCAAGCCGGGAGCAGCTCGGCATGAAGGAGGCTGCAGATGTCTGTGACCATCTGGCGACTCGCTCTCAGCCTCCCTATGCACCACTCCTCAGAGAGGTCCAGGAAGTTGAGCCTCAGTCTGTAGACCCTGTGGTAAGGGTAGTGTCTCCTGCGACGTCACTCCCTCTGTTGTTGCCCTCTGTGCTCTTGTGCAGGTGCCTGTGGTGCAGCACTGTATTGTGGAGCTCCAAGTAGTGGAAGTGCACGCCATGCCTGGCGAGGATGGAGATGTTACTCATCCTCGGATATACTGGTGAATGCAGCCATTGCCCCCCCCACCCCATCCTGATGGTGTCAGTTTGAGGGTCTGAAAAGTTGGTAAATATGTGTAAACAGAATAATTCTGAGTGGAAACCAAGAATTTTCAGTCTAAACACAAAGATCTCCCAGCCAAAAGTTTATCTGAGAGAACTGAGTGCCCTGCTGCAATAACTCACCTTTTATCCCCATCTGTCAAACAAATGTCCAAATGGCTGCCGGCTGAAACATGACTCGTTCCCCATGGCGTGTTTCACACAGCACGGGAAACACGCTGAGGCAGCGTTGAAATCACTTGCCTTCATAGGTAATTGCATTTTTGGATGTTTAAACTAGGTTAAATACTTCAATTGCTGTTTTAAATATCGTCCCGCTGGCTGTAATTGCCGACTGGACTTACGAGTTCGGGAATTGCACATGCATCCAGATGACTCTGGGTCGCGCGTGTTCTTGGGCATGTTGGAACCAGGATTTCTGCCCGCTCATGGGAAACACAATTTTTTTTGCCCCTTCCCAGCCCCCAACACACCGGACTTTCATTTTAAAATCGAGCCCCATGTGTGAGTTGAAGGGTTGAGGAACTTTCAATTCAACAGTGAGGCATAAAAACCAATACTTACATTTCTGCAGTCATTGGCAAAAGTCCCAACCAGAATGACGCGATGCATAGTGTTACTATCTCTACAAAGGGAGGAAATGCACTTGATCCAGTAGTCGAGGTATTCTAAAAATAGATGTATTGTACACTTGAATTATTATTAAACCTTTATCAATGCATTAAGAAACCTCACCCACCCCTTCAAAATCATTTCAGTAGGAACCGTCCTTTAATTTCTGGTGATGATCGAGGTTAGTTCTTGAAGTCCAATAACATCTAATATTTCCAGTCTCAGAAATATCTTTAAATACATTTTATTCTGGTTGATTTTATTGTTATATAGATCAATTTTTGATTTAAATTATTGGGTTGAAATCACACACTGTGTTATATTAGTAATGAATGGATTAACCCACTGTTAATGAATTCCTTTATCTGCTAGTGTAATAAAAAAATAACCCTGCTTATTTTAAATGAGTTAACACCCCTGTAAAAATAGCAAAGGAATTTCATATGAATGTGGTAATGCATAGCCTTAAACTTAGAAAAGAGAGGGTGGATGGACTGCCAAGGGAGGCAATGGGCACTGTTGTATCAGCAAATTCAAGAGAGAGTTGGATAATTACCTGGAAAAATTTCCTCATGGCTTCTCCTGCTCCACCAATGTAATTTTGGTGAAAGTTTGGCGAAAACCCTGTTTACAGGTGTAAGTGGGGTTTCTGGCAAAGTTGCCCCTGTAGAACGGGAGCAGCCCCAAGAAAATTCTTGGCAACAGTAACCTTAGAAACAGTACATTAGAAACTTTTAATAAGCAGAAGAATCTATTTCTCTGGGGTATTTGCAGATTTTCTGCCTAAGTTATGGTGGATGATGAGGAGAGCCCACTCCACCCCTCCCCCCAGCGGAAATTCAACACCTAACATTTAAAGGCAAACAACAGATTACTCAAAAGTTAAGAAATTGTGAATTTTTGATTTTAATCAAGATAGTATTTTAAAAAACGTGGACTGTAAACAGTTGGAAATATTATTTATTACTGATAATGATTTAGTTTGCAACAATTCTGATCAGCGGTTTAAAAAAATTACAGGAAGCACGTCACTATAGCTTACCTTTCACAGTAAATCCACAGGCATCTATTACTTTTTGTCCTCTAAGTGGCCTTTCCTTTGCCGGTAATGTGTCATTTAATTCTAGGTTTAGGTTAACAACCAGCAGGTAGACGGCATTGTTAGGTAAAAAAGGCATGTGCATCTGCTGATATTCCACATGTCCTCCAAAGTCATAGTATCTAAATACTGAGAACTCTTCAGGGACTTTGCTTGTTTCTTTTACTTTCAACAGTATCTCATTGGTAAAAGGTTCATTCTTAACAGCACCTGCCACAAAGAAAAATAACAAATGTGATTATTCTGTACACTCTTCACTGCACAGTATTTCCTGGACAAAGTACTTAACGGGGAAACTAAAGCAAAATACCGCAGATGCTGGACATCTGAAATAAAAACAGAAAATGCTGGAAACATTAAGCAAGGTCAGGCAGCATCTGTGGACTTAACTGGTAAGTATGATTTTATTAAAGGTAATAGGATAGATTTTGTTTGAGTTAAAATTTAGGATTTATTTGGCTTTGTGGGACAAAATCCAGCTTTAGAATTTCCTTTCTGCATACGGTTGAAAACTCAATAGAATACTTGTGCTTGTTCACTGCCATTTGCCTGTTTCAGAGATTTAATTTTGAGCACAAAACTGCAACTCTGCAGATCTTCCAACTGAAGGAGGGTTTTATGAATGCGCTGACTCAATTAAATGTTAAAAGCACCAGGTGTTGCCAAATGACAAAATAAGATGCACAAATCAATAAGATGTAGTGCAGTGTAAGGTGGAAACTATTCTCAATTGGTATTACAGATGTTGCACGAATTTGAAGTCTGCAGTACTTGAACTGTAAATAAAACTTTGAAAAGTTTAAATGAAATGTGATCAGGCTCTTTTACACACTACTGAAGATATCGGATCTCCTGACTATCTAGCTGAGTACTGTCTATTATATATTAAAAATGTTGAGTGGGTCGCAACATTCCATCTCAAAACACATTGAAAGCTCCTATGTCAGGTTTTCTCAATGGAAAAATCCACCTTAAGTGACAGCATTTACCTGTAATTGTCTGTTATGTCTGTAGGTAGTGCTGTGGTAAGAGTTTTTAACGTTAAATGCGCTATAACCTCAGCTGATAAAACAATAGCTGTTGTATTATACTGAGAGTTAATGGTAAGAAAATGGTTGCGTCTGCATGCAGTTACAGGCACTGACCACTGAGAGTTGCTGTTGAGCAGTCTAATTCTCTGAGCCGCCATTATGTCAGCAATCGGCTATGTTGGTATAGTTAAATAAAGGAAACAAGTAGAATTGTTTGCATGTAAATTTTGTACTTTTTAAATATTGTGCCCACTTACACATTTCTCTCCCCCCCCCCTCTCCCTTCAAGCTAGAAGCCTTATGTTGTAGCTGCTGTTTGCCCCTTTTCTGCCCTCACAGCATTGCAGCTCCCAACTCCTAATAGATCCTCTAGGCCATAGCCTCTCTCATCACCTTCAGCCCAAATCCCCCTGCCCCTGCACAAATATATGAATTTCTGGACATGGGGGGAGGGAGGCCATACCTCACTGCTCCCCCCCACCCTTGTTGAAAGGATTTGCAGCCCCCCCCTCCACTCAGATGAAAGGGAAGGTATAGCTCACCAAGCCCTTCCCCCAACACAGAAAATTTTAGCCCCCCCCCTCACTCAGATGAAAATCCTGCCTGCCTCACCCTGCTGAGGCCCAAACTTTAATCGGAGAAGCACTCCTGCTTTGCCTGACTCAACAAAGATTGGTTTTGTACATACCTTTTGGGACTTCTGTTTCTGCTCTGGAAGGTTATACTGGTCAAAGCGCCCATGGCAGACACTCCAGCCGGTAGGCCGTTAAAATTGCCCGGAAGTCCTATCTGAGCAATAGGACCCCAATTTGCATATATTTATGAGGTGTTTGACTGAGTCAGGCAGACGTCTCAAACGCTTGCCGTTAAAACAGCTATGGGGCAGTAACTGAACGGCAAAAGTACTGCATGGTTCTAACTCCTGTTCCGCCCAGTTTCCGAAGGGTGAAGGGAGTTAGAATCCCCACAAATGCCTCCTATTTTAATATCATCTGCAAATCTGGATACCCCTTCTTCTAGCCCTATATCCAAATCATTGTTATAAACAGTAAACAGGTGCGGTCCCAGAACAGAACCCTGTGGAACACCCCTATCTACCTCCAATCACTGAGAAACTGCCTCTAACTCCTACTGTCTGTATCCTCCCTTTTAATCCAATTTGCAAACCTTCCCCTAATTTCCTTTGTTTTTGAATCCGTTTTTTTTTCTACAAAGACCAGCACTTGCTTCTGACTGCCGCTGGCAGGGTCAGCCCAGCAGAAGGTTTTCGAACCCTCCCCTCCCACCTGCCGTCAAGGTATCTCAGAGGCAGGTATGGCTTTCCCTATGACCGTATAACTCTATACCATTATCACAGAGGAGGACGAGGAGGAGCAGCACAGGATGTAGCAGAGTCAGATATCTCTCAAGGAGGATGCAACCACCAGGTATTACTTCACCTCTCCCCTACCTCCAAACAAAGAATATACAGGTGGTACAGGTCACATAAGGACCTCTCTGAGGAACTCTGCATAAGAAGCGTGTGTTTTACCAAAGATGCAATGGAGCATCTCTGTGACTTGCTGCAGGAAGACCTGAAGCCTCGCTCATCTGCCCGCACTGCTCGCAGTGACTATGAAGGTGACCACTGCCCTCAACTTCTACGGCACAGGGTCACTTTAGGCAGCCACAGAGATCTCTGCAACATCAGCCTGGGAGCAGTGCAGGGTGTATTCGTCAGGTCACTGATGCCCTTGACAGCACATCAGCCTAATTGATAAGCTTTGCCAGCAGAAAGATAGGGCCATAAAGTTTTATGGGGTTGCTGGCTTCACTAAGGTTCAGTCATTGCTTTGAGGGCCCATGGAACATCCGCTCAGCTACATTAAAAGGAAGGGATTCCACTCTTTCAATGTCCAGTTAACGTGTGACAACAATCTGTGGATCCTCCATGTCAACACCCAATATGCAGGAAGTTGGCACAATGCTTTCATCCTCCATTATTCGGCTCTCCCTGATCTCAGGGAAGAGAATCAGATCCATGAATGGCTTCATGGGTGACAAAGCATACCCCCTGCTCCCATGGCTGATGACTCCAATCAGTCCCAGTGTGACCTCCCTCTAGGAAACATGAGTCACATTGTTGGGTAGCTTGGTGGCATCTACACCCAGATGTGTGTGCCTCCTGCCTTTGATTTCCTCGAAGATGGCTTGGAGGCCTGAATCAGGGAGTTCTGTGTTCTTCTTCTCTCACTTGGCGCCATGCCCTGCTGCTCTTTGGGTCCAGATGTTGGCTGTATAGTCATACATCTGTACAAGTATAATAAAAATGTTGCTAAAATATGCAGTGAAGTTATTGGCAAGTGAAGTGAAACAGCCAAACACTGTTGCTTTCTTTCCTGTTTGTCCCCAGTCTATTGCTGAAGAGTGCAGGCTGAACTGTCTTATTAAAGGCTGCACTGATGTTCAGTTGCTTATGCCCATTTTACACAGGTTTTACACCAATGCCTGCACCAATGAGAATGCAAACGAGCAGACCCAGGAAACCTACGTGTATCCTCCTCTGAAGGCCACTGGCAGGTGCAATTTTTCTTAAATAGGGTCAACAGCAGTGTAAGTAATTTTGAGGAAATTTTAGCCCTTGATTTTTACAAAGCTTTCTAGGAGTATATGTCAGCTATTCCAACTGGAAGTCTGATATTTTGCTTTTGTGACTTAGGGAACCATACACAAGTCTTTTAGAAATAAGCCCACTCGCATACCTTCATTGATGCCTCTTTGTTCTTCTCCTGAACCAGTGTCACTTTGCTCTGTAAGTGTTCCTAGAAGTTAAGAAATAGTTTGTGACTCATGAGTACATTATACTTTTTTTGTTTTCATACCATCTGTCCCAAAGTCTATGATGGTTCTGTATGCTTGAGTGCATATGGACAAAAAAGCAGATCTCATTCAAACTTGTAGTCAGACTTTTTTCTTTGACAATGGGCCAATGTTTTCGTCTATGTGTCTGCCCATTTCACCAGTCTGTCTATGTTCTCCTGAATCTGTTATTATCCTCCTCACTGTTTACTACATTTCCGAGTTTTGTGTCATCTGCAAAGTTTGAAATTATACCCTCTATACCCACATCCAGGTCATTAATATATATCAAAAAGAGCAGTGGTCATAATACCAACCTTTGGGGGGCACCATTGTATACTTCCCTCCAGTTCACCACTGCTCTCTGCTTTACGTCTCCTAGACAATTTCGTATCCATGCTGCCACTGCTTCTTTAATCTCATTGGCTCCAATTTTGCTAAAAAGTCTATTTTGTGGAACTTTATCAAATGCCTTTTGAAAGTCCTTATTGTGACCAGATCCCCCGCTGTCTCCATCCTTACTTCCCTCAGCAACCTAGGATGCATCCCATCTGGAAAGGGTGACTTTTCTACGTTGATTCCTGCCAGCCTTTTAAGTACCTCCTCTTTATCTATTTTTATCCTTTCCAATTTCTCTATTACCTCTGCCTTTACTATGACATTAGCAGCATCCTCTTCTTTAGTGAAGACAGATGCAAAGTACTCATTTAGTATGTCAACCATGCCCTCTACCTCCATGAGAAGATCTCCTTTTTGGTCCCTAGTTAGCCCCATCCTTCCTTTGAATACTATTTATATGTTTATAAAAGACTTTTGGGTTCCCTTTTATGGTACCCGATAATCTATTCTTATACTCTTTTTGCCCCTCTTAGTTCCTCTTTCAGTTCTCTTCTGAACTTTCTGCATGGTAGGCCTCAAGCCTCTGGGTCCAATATTATAGGGATCCAGCACCTAATGTGCACCAGTGCAACAGGTACCAATCATCACATTCATCGTTTGCCAATTAAACTTCCTCAGTGATTATTAATGTTAAAGGCTGAAGCAATCTGTGCCATGTTTGGGGCAGTAAGGATTGAACAGTATTACAACTTCAGTTATATACTGAGAATGTTCTTTTGGGATATAGCAAGGTTTGGAACTTATCTTCAAATGGGTAACTGGGTTTCGTATTATTGTTATTAGCAGCTTCTGCTCAGTTTTATCATTACTTGGGTGTATGATGTGAGAGTGACCTGTACATTTGATAATGATACTGGGTGTCATTCAAAAAGAAATTCAAGTTTTAACTCCTATCCTAATAACTTCTTAAGCAACACTGGGTAAACTAGAGAGAGCTGGATGGTTTAAAACATACAGGAAATTGGTGAAGATCAGGATATGTAACAGTTGCAAACAACTTAGAATGTAATTCAGGTTTAATATGCTTCAAGAAAAATGTTTTAATGACATAATCAGTACCAGAATTTATTATTAAAAAATCTCTTCACACTTCATTATACTTAAATGAAAAATGATCAAGAGTACTTACTTACCTTCAAGTGGTTGTTCACCAGAATTTAAAACACAGGATGCAATTGCAGTCGTTAAATCATCACTTGGATTGTCTAGACATGAAAGAAGAAAGAGATGAGCTTTGAAAATAATTAATTACATATTTAGAAGATTATATTGCCAGATCACCTCAATTTTGAATTAGTGGTTGCTCATTCAAAAAATTCCCAAATTCAGACATTTGGTGCATTTACACCTGAACGAAGGAGCAGGAAACAAAATACTGCTTGAAATAGAACAAAATTACATGAAATTAGTAAATTTAAAGAAGGGAAAAGAGAAACACAGCAGGTCAGTCAGTATCTGTAAAGAGAAAGGATGGGTAAATGTTTCAAGTGTAAGGCCATCGGGAAGGGTCTACGCCCAAACATTAACTTCTCTGTTCTTTTTACAAATACTGACTGACCTGCTCTGTTTTGCAGCGTTTTTTGTTTTTACTTCAAGTTTGAAGATCTGTTGAAACAGTTGAGAAGAATTATATTTAATTTGACCAACATTTGCTCCCTATTTTTAAAATACTTGTATGTAAAGAGAAAGTGCCAATAACGTTATTTGGGGAATTGGTTTGGAGGCATTAATGGGATCAACAGTTGCAAGAGAGTTCAATTAACATGTGTAGATACAGTTAACAACTCTTTCAAACAATAATTCTCTCACTCTGTTGCACTAAGTAATTCAGGGGTCTGGTTTACTATTATAGTGTTTCCCTGACTCAGAAACTTTACCAGGGTCAACAGCACAACAGTCGGGTGGGAGGAAGTCATGTTCCATCACACTTATAATGGCACTGCTGCCAAAGAGAAAAATCTTGTCCATAAAGACACCACAAAAAAGGGGAGAGCAGTGCATGGTGTCACCACAAGAAAAGAGTATGCAACCATAAATAACTGTGAGAAATTTGTCTGTTATGACAATTATGAGCCCAATAACCATCCTCAACTGAGCATCTCATTAGACCCTGTATTACATGCTTTTATGCTGGCAAGCACTAGCTCAGATATATGTTCTTTAGGAGACAGGCATTTAGTGGATTGCAGGATGGATTTGGAGAAGAGGATCAGTTCAAAAGCTCCAACTGCTGCTGAGCCCAGGGGTTCAGAGTCCAAATGCTGCCTACAAATTTAGTTTGATGACTTCGAATCAGAGGACAGTTTGGGGGCGTCTATGGAAGATATGGGACTAGATTGTGTTCATGTGTTCCAATTATTTCAACTGGATGGGTCAGGGAGGATCAGGGGTCACACTTACAAGTTACATAAGGGCAGAACCAGGATGGATGTTAGGCAATACTTTTTTTTCCATAGAATGGTAGACCTGTGGAACAGGTTACCGCCAATTGTGGTGAATGCTTATTTGCTGTCTTCCTTCGAGAGAGCTGTAACCTGTTTCTAGCTGGGGTGCAGATCACCTTGTTCAAGAAGTAGATACCCTGTAATATGAATCAGGGTCAATGTGATCGCCTGGACTAGTTTCGAACTCCTAAAGGGGTCAGCGAGGAATTTTCCAGATTTTATTCCCTAACTGATGAGGGACTTCAGTTATGTGGAGAGACTGGAGAAGCTGGGATTGTTCTCCTTGGAGCAGAGAAGGTTAAGGGGAGATTTAATAGAGGCATTCAAAATTATGAGGGGTTTTGATAGAGTAAGTAAGGATTCTGACCTGAAATGTTAACTCTGTTTCTTTCTCCACAGATGCTGCCTGACTTGCTGAGCTTTTCCAGCATTTTCTGTTTTTATTTCAGATTTCCAGCATCTGCAGTATTTTGCTTTTAAATAAGGATAAACTGTTTCCACTGACAGGAGCGTCAGTAACCAGAGGACATAGATTTAAGATAATTGGCAAAAGAACCAGGAGAGATAAGGAAAATTTTTTTACACACAAGTTGTTATGATCTGGAATGCACTGCCTGTAAGGTTGGTAGAAGCAGATTCAATAGTAACTTTGAAAAGGGAATTGGATATATATTTGAAAGGGAAAAAATTATAGGGCCACGAGGAAAGAGCAGGGGAGTGGGACTAATTGTAAAGCTCTTTCGAAGAGCCAGCATGGGCACGATGGAATGAATGGCCACCTCCTAAGCTGCATGATTCTATGTTTCTTTGCCTGGGATTTTATCTGGTTTTTCACCTCTCCCAGGTTATTACATGGCTTTGGGTGGATGGGGAGTGTCTGTATCCTGGTGCATAGGGCATTCAAACTATATGGGACTGGCTAGATGGACCAATGGGTCTTTTCCTGTTTGCCATTTTCCTATGTTCACACGTGTCCACAATATGTACTGCTGCATGACTACCAGACTGAGCTCCACAGCACCAAGGAGACCATGGCCACCCCTTCTATAGGGAATAACACAAATTAAGAGTGGGAAAACATTTGGATCATATTTGTAGACTGGATTAATGTTTTGGTGTTTCCTTTTTGCTATTACATAATATGCCTAGTTGTGCTTCAGTTTCTTATATTACGTTCAATCTTTACACCATATCCCTTTAGTTAATCTATTGTAATGTTCTGACTGCCTGGCCTTTTCACATACAAACCTAAATACATCGGTTTCTGCCTCACTGCTTTGCTCCTCAGTATTATAACTATTGGATTATTTATCAAATGTTTGTATTGCAACATGCTGTCCACCAGCCTGGTTCAGTTTGATTAGTGTAAGAATTCAAATCTACCACAGACTCTAACTGAATATATATTTACCTATCTTTTTTTCCCAGTTTTTAATATCTATCTGTCCAATCCGTATTCCGTCTGTAATAGGCTCATCCTCCCGAAATGATTCATTCAGTAACTTCCGCAGTAAAGTTGTTTTCCCAGCACTCCTGTAGCCGCAAACAGACAATGTCCTGACATAAAATGGTACTTTTTCTTGCTGGAATACATTTTGAAGCTTTATTTTGATTTCATCCATCATTTCCTCGTTTTGAGTTTCTGCCAATAATAAATAATAACTTGCGTCAGACTGAGTAAACAACAAATAAGAGCCGTTGATGTCACTGAACACTCTGAAGAAGGAAATGCCATACATTGTGTCTGAAGAAGCAATAATTGGACGTGTGACACACATTGGGATATAATCGGGCTAAATTTTCAGATCTCTCACCCGGCTAAAATGGGCTGGTAGTGCATTAGTACATATGACCCTGATTGCCAATTTCCGACTGACCAGGTAGTGCACCGTGCACCCTCTGACCAGTATCAGCTGGCAGATCTGACTGAAGAGGTAAGACATAACTTTTTATTTTTATAGGGCCCGTAGGAGTAGGAGTGCTCCTCCAGGCTCCACAAAACCAGCCTGGGCCACTGCCACCCCGGCTTCCCCCCCCACCCCCACCCCCCAACTCCAGTGATCAAATCCCCCTTCATGGACCTAGCTTCTTCGAGCCTGGATGCCAGTCTGATATTGTCGGCAGGCTGATTCGGGGAGTTCAATCTTCGCCCGCAGCCCGCCGTCCTGATGCTAAAAGGGCCTGGCTCTCAAAATTGACCGGGCTTCTTGCCAAAACTATCCTGCTCCCTCCCTAACGTTGCCAGAGTACCATCTAGAATTAGGATTGCAGGTAGTCAGGCTGCAATGTTAATGCAATTTTTGCTATTGAGTGATGTAATCCTGGGGATTGGAACAGTTTTACGTAAGAACATAAGAAGTAGGAGTAGGCCATACAACCCCTCGAGCATGCTCCGCCATTCAATAAGATCATGACTGATCTTCCACCTCAACTCCACTTACTCACCATATCCCTTGACTCCATCAGTGTCCAAATATCCATCAATCTCAGTACTGAATATACTCAACCACTGAGCATCCACAGCCCTCTGGGATAGAGAATTCCAAAGATTCACAACCCTCTGTGTTTTCGTTTCAGATACCTAGGGTGGAATTTCCTCGGGGAGGGAGGATTCCCCGATCTCCTGCCAGAATTGCGGCGGGAATCCTGGAGAAATGGGGTAATCGGCCAACTACTCTGTTTCTTCGGGGTTTCCACCCATCCCCCGCCGAAATTGCAGCAGATCGGGAAAACCCCTGCAGATATTACTGGCAACAATGGCAGCATCAATTGCTTTCAGGTCAGAGTTACACAACAATGTGTCTCAGTTTCCTGGTAGTAACATCATATTATATCAAAAAAAAGGAGTTTGAAAAGCCAAAATATGTTGCTGGAATGTGCTGTGAGTTAGCACTCCAGTGGATACTCAGTTAAAAAAAACTTGGGCAACAATAATGCATAATTTATTTAATTAAGAAAAACAGTGTGATAACAACTAACAACTATTACTTCTTATAAAGATTTATTCCAGTTTATGAATTTACAATCTCTCCCTAAAGAAAAAGGATTCAAATCGTTCAACAAATATTGTTTCAAGTCAGTTATTATAATAGATGTGCCCATGTACTCTGACATATGGGAAACATAGGGGTTAAATTGGATAAGGCCCGATACCGGGCCTAGGGGTCGCGGTGCGCGATTAACCTGCGCCCAGAGTTACCGATGCAGGCAACACACGAAATTCGTGCTGCAGCCTTATTTCCATGATTTCCACATGCAGCCAATGCCGCCCGCACCGTTGAGCGGCTGCAGCGGAAAAGTTGCTTTAGGAGGCCTACGGTGTGCTCGACAACGTTTCGTGTGGCCGCATGGCTCTCGTTTTATCCATGACCTGCATGTGTGCGTGCGTGCCTGACCGGAATCACGATCCACCTCAAGAGGGGACTGCCCTTGTCACCCAGTGGCCAGCTCTGACTTGCCGAGCCAGTGCAAAGATATTTGGGACATTGGACTGCCGCATAATGAAGGCATCATGACTGCTGCCAGGGTAGCGGGCATTGACCTGCATGATGCGCTGCGTGTGGTCGCACACCAGCTGCACATTGAGGGAGCAGAACCCCTTTCTGTTCATAAAGATGGTCGAGTTGAGATGTGGAGCAGGCATAGCTATATGCATGCAGTCAACAGCACCCTGCACCATGGGGAAGCCTGCAATGCTAGCAAACCCCTGTGCTCACTTGTTTTGCTTCTCTCTGTCAAGAGGGAATGTGATGAACCTGTTGCGCAGCTCGTACACTGCCTCCGTGACCTCCCTTATACAGCAGTGAGATCTTAGGAGGCCACGTTGCGCCTGAAAAACGAGCGCTACATGACCCAATTTCTAGCCCATATTGTTTACACTTGTGAAACCTGCTGACAGCAGTAGTTTCAGAATGATTTCCTCGTTGTTCTATGAACATTCTGATCTAATTTCATTCCTCTTAGGAACTCCCATCTGCACAAGTGAAGAAACCGCAAATATTAACAGAGAAATGTTTAAATTCCAGGATTTCTCAGCACCTTCTATTAGTGTTGAATTTTAATTGATATGAATGCAATGGGGTGGGGGGGGGGTAGAGAATGATACTCACCGGCTGCTGTTTCTGATGAAGTAGCTTCACTTTGGCAGGTGTTTTCAGTGGCACTGTTTGGCATCTCATCATCACTAAACAGTTCATTCTCTCTCGTTTGCTCCACAATGTCTTTAACTAATTTTTCCAGCTTATGCTTTCCAATTATCTCCAGTTTTCTTCCTGTGGTTTTTCCTTGCAGCTCGGCAGCATCAGTTCCATGGTCACCGCTAGGTGACGCATCATTCACTAATAGTCCTGTTTGCTGCACATTGTTAATTAACATTTCCAGGTTTGCTTTTCCAATTTTCTCCAGTTTTTTTCCTGCAGCTTTAAGGACTCTATCCATTTTATTTAACTTGGTCACAGCACAAAACCAAGGCAATCGATTATCTGTTTTATGAAACAGATTGATAAACTAAAGGAAAAATAAATAGAATGATAAGTCAATCAGGTAAGGGAATAACGTATACAATATAAACAATGTTAGTAATAGTGTTTGATTTTCAATATAGTTAGCAATACCAACTAAATACTAAGTAGCTTAGGATGGCTAACTTAATTTACAAGAGGATAGTAATTGATACCTTTGGCTTTGGATATAACCTGTGCAAGTGATATATCTCTATTGTACAGTTAGAGAATCTAAACTGACTGGGGAAACAATAGAAAAAGCAAAAGGCTTTGGGCACATCATCTAGGTTGACATGCCAATGCGGTACTGAGTGATTGCTGCATTGTTGGAGATACCGTCCTTCGGATAAGATGTTTAACCAAACTCTTTCTACTTATTGTAGGGACCAGAGAATATTAATGATCCCATAGCACTATTCAAAGAGGAGCAGGAAGTTCTCCTGGTGTCCTGGCCAACACCTCTACTTCAACCAACATCGTTGAAAACAGGTTAACTGGTCATTCATTTCATTGCTGTTTTGTGGGAATCTGCTGTGCGCAAAGTGGCTGCTGTGTTTGCGCGTAGCAATACTCACAGCACTTCAAAGTAATTAAATATATGCAAATCAGTTTGAGATGCTTCTAATATATAAACCCAAGTTCTGTACAGTTAACGGATTCGGTATTTTTCCCTCTTTGTCATACAACAAAGATTTTTGAAGAAAGGGGTATTGCATTAGGGTGCTGTACACCATTACTGAGGATGGGACAGGACTCCCACTCCTAAATGCTATCCATTGAGTCTCTGCTAGAGGTGTGATGTCAGGTGAAGATAGGAGTGGACTTAGCTTGTTGAATAACAACCACACTGTCCATGTGTGCACATGAATAATAGCCACTAATTCATTTTATTCTTAGCTTTTACTCTGCCTATTGTAGTTGCAGAGATTGGAGCTTTTATTGCAATCAAGGAACCACTCAGCCTACGGGTTTCCCCAGTCCACAACAGCTCTACAAATGTCATCACCAATGATAAACAGAAAGAGGTGTGATCAACATTCATGGACATAACACAATCCAGTGGTATTGCAAACTAACATATATATCAGACCATTACACATCCTAAAGAGGACAGATACTGGGAAAAAGTACAGGCTGTTCCTAGGAGAATCCAGAACCTCCCTTAAAACAAAATTATGGGCCCGTAACTCCACTTCACAGGTACCATATTAAAAAACAACTTCCAGATGTATCTAACTCTGGAGCATCTTTAAAGTAATTTTCACAGTAGTATTTGCTTGTTTTGGTCAATTGTGATTGTAGCTATACAGTAGTCAATCAGTACAATTGCAGAAGTAATAGTCTGAAGAGGATTAGCAAAGCTACAAACTGTAGTACACAACAAAATGGATTGAAAGCTTATTTCAAATGGACCAGGTTTTGTTATTAAGATGCACAAAAACTGCAAGTTACCACTTGTGGATAAGGTAATACACATCATCATCTGAAACATAAAGTGGCAAACTCTAGGTTTGTACCCCATGCTACAATACTCCCCTCCTCCTTTAAGACCCTCCTTAAAACCTACTTCTTTGACCAAGCTTTTAGGGATGGGCAATAAATGCTGGCCTTGTCAGCGATGCCCACATCCCACGAATGAATAAAAAGAAGTCACAGAACCTAATATCTTCTTCTTTGGCTTGGCATCCATTTTTATCTGGTTACGCTTCTGTGAATTGCTTTGGGTCACCTTTTCTACCTTAAAAGCGCTATATAAATGTGGGTTCTTGTTGCTGGAGAAAACACTAAGTTTAATGTGCAGGGAAGAGGAAAATATCCCTTTATGTTGCTGAATTAAACAAAACTTTTAAAATTGTTCAGATAAAAACCAGAATTCTGCATAATCCAACTTTCAACACCTCATCTAAAAAAGGTCCAACATAAAAGACTAGTCTCTAATTAAGGTGTTAGTATAAAATAGTAGCAGATTGTTATAGGCAATAGGGAGTTTCCTGCTTAACAAAATCATCTGCGTCGGTGAATCAAAACATCCTGACCCAAAACAATTCCCTGTGCTGAACCAGAAATAAGTACGCAATAATATTACTCACTAACATTTTTAAGCAGAAAATACAAATTGTGAAATAAACAATATTCCAAATCCCAAGAATCAAAAATAGACCTGTTAGATATGTTAATTGACATGTCCACCAAATAGTGTACGGTTTCATTACAACACATTGGTTAACATATGCCATTAACATTTGTGCATTTCTCTACATCCCTTTCCCATTTTTATTTACCAGTCGACCTGGTCTCATGTATCGAGCACGTTAGGTTCTCCCCATGTCCACTTTGGACTTCCAGGGCACTTTATGAACTTAAGCCATGTTTTTGTTAAGTTGAGAGTGCAGGTGCTCCCAACTGCATTCTCAATACATTCAAATCTTCTGACGGGAACTAGGGTCCCTTCATGTATGTATGCATCTGAACACAGAGCTTCCTTCTAATCAGGGGGGGCAAATTCATAGCCACCCAGAATATATCAATATATATTGTAGCTACCAATCAGGTACAATATTCCCAACCACATAATGGTGCACAGGGGTGCAGAGAGTAAAATTGAAAGCATACATATTTCTTCCAAATGGTACCCAACACCATGCCCATTGGCGCACACAATTCTATGGGGGATTTGAGGGAATCCCTGAGTCCAATGGGCATTGGTTGAGGGTGTGCCTCTGTGTCTATGAGGGTTTTTTTTTAGGAACAGTAGGCCATTTAGCCCCTGCAGCCTATTCTGTCATTTAATTGGATAATTGCTGATCTGTACCTCAACTCCATTCCCCCCGCCTTTGTTCCATATCCCCCCATACCCTTGCCTAACAAAAATCTATGTTCTCAGTCCCGAAAATTTCAACTGAGCTAGCGTCTTTGCTCCTCTGACCACAATTTGAATGTGTTTCTGCATATTTCTGAGAATCATTTCCCCTTTCTCCCTGCGGGATTTTTAGTGATTGTTTTGCCTCTTTATGTCACTTTTAGTTTAGGTGAAGGACAGAGTCCTCAGTGAGTAACTGTCTGTCCGGTGAATGATCCAATTATTTATAGTAATGCTTCCTTGGATTAAATCCTCTTTATACTGTGGGTGTGTGTGTGTCGGGGGGCATCAACTCTAAGAAATAAATACCAGTTTATAAATCTTTAGCACCAAATTTTGCTCCCCTCTCCTAACGTTCACTCCATGGATCACCGTCTCTTCCTTTATTCCTTGTATCTGTGTTTTTTCCCGCTAAGTACAGCGTCTTGAGATATTTTCTACGTTAATAAATGCTGTTCTTATATGTAACTGTTCTTATCTGCCTAAATTGTAGTATATGCGGCTTATTTTTTAAGCAATACGAAACAATTGGCTGCAAACAGCCGACACTTGGAAGAAACAGCAACCGATAATAGTTAACATTTCGATTTAAAAACGATTATAAGCGATACTTACTGAGAGAGAAAAGTCCAACTGCGAAAGTGAAAAGAGAACTCGCAGAAGCCTCTGCGCTCCTCACCCACAGCCAAAGGGTTGCTGAGCTTTTCTAGTCAGGTACAGTTTCACTTTGAAGCAATTTCCCTTTTCTCCTGTCCCTGCCTTTCCGTTTCAGCCAATGGCGTTGGTGCCTTTTGGAAAATCCCCTATGAACTCACACACTGGCATACAGAATCCCAAACAATGTGCAATATCGCAAGTCCCAGCTGGTACTTCCATGGGACTAATCAAAATGCAAAGGTACTCAGAAATTTGCATTCCACATAAAGACTATCTGCCCCTCTTCTCTCTTCCCCGTCTACTGTCTCTCATCCCCTTCCTCTTACCTCTCCTTCCTCTTACCTCCCCTTTTCCTTCTCTTTGCCTTTCCCCTCTGTTCCTCTTGCTTGCTTCCTCCCTCCTTCCCTCCCACCATCTCCCCCCCCCCTCCACTCGACCTCCATTTCCTCCTTTCACCTCTCTCTTTCCCTCCCCTTCCCCTCCCATCTCCTCTCTCCTTCCCTTCCACTCTCTCCTCTTTCACTCCTTCAAATCTCCCCTTCCCCATCCCTTTCCCACAGGGCATACAGACCTGATGTGATACCTGGACTTACCACACATGCTCAAAATGCACAAGCACAACCATTAACAGACAATTTTCCAGTTGACTGATTCAAAAAAACTTCCTATTTCTAATTTTTTGCATCAGATCTAATTAATCCTTATGCCTTGCTTGCTCGTGAACCAAGCCTCTTACTTTTATGTAGTGCTCACAAAGCATTAGGAGGTTGTGAGGTGGATAATTGGGTCTTTTTAGTTGGAACCTTCAAGGTCTGAAATGACACTTGTCTCAGTGAAGCTGTTGTTCTTGAAGGACCTATTTCCAGCTGCATCTCACTTGCCACTTGCAAGGATGGTCTGGCTCTGTTCCAAAGCTCCTTCTTGTACTGGCATCACAGGGGACTGCACGAAGGGAACCACTGCGTCATTACACTGAGAATCAACAACATCTTCAGTTACCACATATGGAAGCCTACTGGTGTTGGTCTCAGTTAGGCTCATGGCCAACAAGAGAACAGACCAAATAGTCCTAATTAATTCTGCTTAGCCATGAACTATGATGCTGTAAAGGATGTCTTTAAGGGATGCAATAGAAGTAGTCATAGCTGCCATTCCAGAGGCCATTATTCTCCTTAAACCTTCCTCTTGGGACCGTGCAGCTGCTGATCTCTCCTGGACTGCCACATGCTCCAGGATCATCTACATTGCCTTGAAAACTTCATTGTGTTGCAGATCTGGGCCATGGATTCCTCCTTTTGGAGGGGGAGCACTGAGAATGAAGATTGACAATGGCTATAAGCTCTGAAAAAAGAGATCTTAGGGCAATTCGCTAATTTTCCTTCATGATCCTGTCCAAATTCAGGCAGGATTGTGTAAGAAATGGCGAGACGATGAGGCAGTGAAGTCTACGATCACCTTACCGCCCCAACCGAGATTTCCCTGATGGGACTGCTGCCCCGGTCTCCTCTTCCTTCATTCCGTTCCCAGTGACTTTCTGTTGCAG
The DNA here is from genome assembly GCF_035084215.1 of Heptranchias perlo. Taxonomy (NCBI): domain Eukaryota; kingdom Metazoa; phylum Chordata; class Chondrichthyes; order Hexanchiformes; family Hexanchidae; genus Heptranchias; species Heptranchias perlo. Next base: position 49,037,449 of record NC_090335.1, read on the forward strand.
GCCCCAGTCTCCACTGAGGCCTTCAGTGAATCTTCGTTTTTGAACTTCAGAATGGCCCTACCCCTTTAAGGTCCATCACTGCATCTTCCTGTGCTGCCTCAGTGTCCTCATTGCGGCTTCACCGGGGTTCAACCTGTCGCCCTGACGGGCTCCCACTGGGTTTGGGCACAGAGAGGTGAGCAGAAGTTCCCCCCTCCCCCCTCACTGGAACTCCACCTTAAAGGGGAGAATACCCCTCGTATATTGTACTGCAGACCATTACTACCATTACAAATCTGATCCTGACAACTTGCCTCCCAATTCTTTATCTCCCACTGTCTCTCCTGTGTGTCGGCCAAGTAATTGCAGAGCTTCTTCCTTGTGAGCAGTCAGTGGTCTCGGTAATCATTCATCCCCCTGTGGCTGTTTGTTCCCGCTGATAGGGGGCAACTTTTTCCTTTGTAAGGAGAGAACAGAATGAAAAAAGCACCTTCCAGGCACTGCATTTAACTTCACCCAGGTGTATCCATTAATCCCCTGCAGATAATGTGTTCAGTGCAGGATAGCAGCAAGCATCTCTTATTTGAGTATTCCACTACCATCCTTGTTCTCAGGTACTAGGAGATTGCACAGTGACACGATAGGAAGTAAGTGTGTGTGTGTGTGCGTGTGTGTGTGCAGGATTTGAGGGGCTTTGTAATATTTCACTGTAACATTCATTGTGTTGTTTAGACAGTGAGGGCATGATGGGTATGGAGATGAGTTATGCATCTAACAGTGTTGCAAGGGAACACATGCCTTCACTTACCTTGGCCAACCTGGTGAGGTCATTAAATCTTTTCCTGCCCTCCATAAAGTCTGGATAATCTTCTTCTGTGGATTCCTTTCCTATATTCCTAGGAGCCTGCCTCTCTGTGTCCTTATCTCAGCCAAAAGGACTTCCACTGAGGCTTCTGAGAACCTATGGTCTCTTGTGATACAGAACCCCCAAATCTGTTCCCACTGCTGCGATTTCTGATCTGTCTCAATCTTCCAGAATTTCAAATATTTTGGGACCTTTAAACAGCTGCAACCTTTTATATGCTGCAGCTGCGCCACATTGCTTTGCCTCCTAGTGGCAGTGAGTCACACAGCAGGAACAGGACTCAAAACCTGCCGTGCACACACAATGAGCCTCCTTTGTATTCACTGGCCCAGAATTTGCTCTGCGCGGTGAACGAACGGCGCCCGCTGCTCATCAGATTTAAACTTACCCACAAACGATCCACGGGCTTTAGTGCGGGAACTTCCTCTAATGGTGAGCTGCAAAAAATGCAGCGTCCTCTCCCGGGAATCTGTGAGCTGTGCAAGCGGGGAAAGGATCGCTCTGTCCCCATAACCAATCAGATTGAAGCATCCTTGACAAGCCGCGCAGACACGGAACAAGGAAGTGAAAGATACAACAGTAAATTCAATGTAAAATCAGTTAGAGAAAGCAAAATAAAGAGAGGGTAAGAAATATTGAATTAAAAGACAGAAATAGAAGAAGCAGAAAGAAAAAGTAAAAAGATAAAATTTAATTTAAAAAAAAATATCCAACAACAATTAAAATTGAAAGGGATGAGACTCCACATTTTTAAAAGTTAATTTTCAGTCCTAGAGAGATTGTTTGGCAATCATTAAGATTTACCACTCCGTTAAACGTTAGTTTAGACCTAAAAAACTGAGCGGACCTTTTCCTGTGTAGATTAGTTTGTTTCCAGCTGGGCAGGAGAGCAACTTCATGCTGGTCCATTCATTCCAACCGTTGAGATCTCCTTCCCGCACAGCTTTCGGTGGAGCAGGGCATCTCGTAGCAACTTCTGGATTTCCGCATTTGACTGCGCATGTGCATCGCCAGAAGTCGCTCTTCCATTTGCCCTTAAACAATGATGAATGTTGTTTGGTTCTCCGTTATTTTTGGAGCAAATTCCGGGCCATTGCATTGAAATCTGCACCTAATTAGTTACTTATCAACACTTAACATGGTTAAGTAAAACTTTTTCCCCCAAAAATAATTTTCTTTAGAAATACAAGTTTTGGGAGTGCTAAAAAAAGGTCTTACATGTTCCACGTGTCAAGAACTACTCTCTTTTCATGGTGCCTTGTTGTACTACAAGGAAACCAATACTCACGGTGAGATATGGAGATAAAGACTATAAGGCTCCCATTTCTCAGAGGTAGTAAAGCCCTTTTACAGGAATATAGGAACAGAAGTAGTCCATTCAGCCCCTCAAGCTTGTTCCGCCATTTAATTTGATCGTGGTTGATCTGTATCTTAACTCCATTTGCCTGCTTTGGTTCTGTAACCCTAATACCCATGCCTAACAAAAATCTATCAATCCCAGTTTTGAAATTTGCAATTGACCACCCACAAGTGTGGATGTTACTACTCTATAAGAAGGTAAAGGTAAGGAAGCAGTGATTAAATTGGAGGCCTACGTATTCTATGCTGGACAGGAAGAAGGAATTGGCATTGAGGGAGCAAGTAAGTAGTTCAGATGATGTGTAGAGACAGTCTAAAAAAGCCAAATTAAAACTCGCTTGATATGGAGGTGGAAATTGACTTATAAGGTAAATTTAACACTCTCACTAGGGAGCTGTACTTGAAGGGAGTATGGCGAGGCATAGGACCATAAGACTGCAGTGTTGATTCTCTGACCTGCACTCTCTTTAACCGTTGGGAAATAGTTCATACACTGGGCATGTGATTTTAACAATAAATGGGGAAGAAGTTCAATGTCAGGAAGCAAAAAGCTCAATTAAATAAGGAACTGAGAACAACTGAAACTTGCTCAGAGTGTCATTCAGTTCAAATATCGGGCAGTGAGCAATCTGCTGATTGAAGATTGCTGAGTTCAATGTCAGGCGGTCTGGAAATGGTAGAAACTCTTAAAGGAAACTAAATTCAAATGTCAGGCATTGAGAAACATGGGAATTCAGGCATAGAGGGTATTTGAATTAATCTGTAAAGGCATGAGAAGCACAGTGTCTTCCTCGTAGAGTGCTGCTGAATTTGAACGACAGTGGAGGTTGGAACTTGGGAAATGGGGTTTAACAGTGTTACTGAACCTGCTCAATCTCTGTGTGTAAATCTGTTACACATTTGATGAATAATGAGTACAATTGTTTAAAAATAAAATCTCTAAATTTGTATGCAGAGCAAACGGATGCAGGTTTGTAACATTGAGAATTGAGCAATAATTACTCTACTGCTGCACATCCTGTTTTTCTTGTTTTTCTAGAGGAATTATTTTGCATGAAATATTTTATTACATGCAGATCAATCATTCATAGAAACTTTCTATGTTCAACATAGATTTAACAGTTTAAATGTTCCTTCATTTCTGTTTTTCAGTTGACACCCATCATCCAGGACTATATTGTAAATATTATTAGTGATATCAGCACTTAACACGTTCATCTTAACATTTCTCTGTCTGCTGTTTTAATGCAGGTTTTAACCTGTTATTTTAGGTGGCTTATTGCCTCTCCTAAAAAAGCAACAGAAAAATTCCATACAGGCATGTTAAGCATGCGTCTGCTGACATTGGCAGCAACAAGCTCTAGGCTATAATGAATCTGGGCAAAATGAACAAAACGTGTGACCTGGTGTACCTGGATAATAAAGAACACAAAAGTATACATAGTCATTGCTATGCAATCAATATTAACAAAACAGCTTTTGTAAATTATTGCTTCAACCTGCTTCACTCCACGAAGCACGTAGCAGGTAATGAATATTGAAAGCGAAGGGGTGCTGGAGAGCTCCCTCTGGTGGTCTGGCCTGTAACCTGCAGTATGCCTATTACTATCTGCAGTGGGGGGTTTTTCAGCAGTGTAAAGCAATTCTGTGTACATGAAATTGCCCTCTCTTTCAAATTTAGGGCTCAATTTTAAACTTAAATTGTGGTTGCGTTTGGGGCGGTGGGGGGGGGGGGGCTGTGAAAATTGCAAAAATGCAGAGTGGATTCGGAAGCTGGCTCCAACCTGCCGACTTCCGAGTTTCCCAATGACGCACCTGTGTGTCACACGTACCTTCACCACCACCGCCCCCCGCTGCCAACCCACCACCATTTCAAAATTGAGCCATAGTAGCTAAGATAAAGCCAAAGATACAACAATTAGTGGTAGTATTCAGTGTTTGTTGTTCTTATTTTGCATCAAATCTTAACAGTGTGGATAGAGGAGCAGATGTGTTTGAACTGTACTGATTATTTATTCCACTTATTAAGATATTGTAATTATTACAATTTTCTAGCATTGTGTCCAAACAGCAAGGGTGAAAACTTAGAATGTTCTTTGTTGTGTTTATGTTGATTGGTTGAGATACATTTACTTAAATAATAATGCATTAGATATGATATAATTGTTCTGATGTAAGAGATCTCAGGAATGCAGAGTCTCTAATTGCAGTGTATCAACTACTACGCCATCAGAAATAAGCTTGTAGGGCAGAGCCCTGATGGTATCGATTGTATATGGCCTATGGAAGGAGGAGACTTGTTAGCTTTGAGCTTAATAACCCAAAGATGTTTTATAAATATATTAAAAGCAAGAGGATAACGAAGGAAAGAGTAAGGCCTATTAGAGACCAAAAAGGTTACCTATGTATGGAGGTGGACGATGTGGGTATGGATCTTAATGAATACTTTGTGTCTGTCTTCACAAAAGAGGGGGATGATGCAGACATTGTAATTAAAGAAGTGTGAAATATTGGCTGGGATAAACATGGTGAGAGAGGAAATATCAAAAGGTTTAGCATCTTTGAAAGTACATCGATCACCAGGCCTGGATGAAATATATTCCAGGCTGTTAAAAGAAGCAAGGGAGGAAATAGCGGAGGCTCTTACCACCATTTTCCAATTCTCCCTGGTTACAGGCATGGTGCTGGAGGATTGAAGGACTGCTAACGTACCGTTGTTTAAAAAGGGAGACAGGGATAGACCAAGTAATTACAGGCCAGTCAGTCTAACCTCGGTGGTGGGCAAGTTATTGGAATCAATTCTGAGGGACAGGATAAACCGTCACTTAGAAAGGCACAGATTAATCAAGGACAGTCAGCATGGATTTGTTAAGGGAAGGTCGTGTCCGACTGACCTGATTTAATTTTTTGAGGTGGTAACAAAGAGGGTCGATGAGGGTAGTGCGTTTGATGTAGTCTACATGGATTTTAGCAGAGCTTTTGACAAGGTCCCACAAGGCAAACTGGCCAAAAAAATACAAGCCCATGGGATCTAAGGGAAAGTGGCAAGTTGGATCCAGAATTGGCTCAGAGGCAGGAAGCAAAGGGTAATGGTCGACGGGTGTTTTTGTGACCAGAAGGCTGTTTCCAGTGGGATTCCGCAGGGCTCAGTACTAGGTCCCTTGCTTTTTGTGGCATATATCGATGATTTGGACTTAAATGTAGGGGGCATGATTAAGAAGTTTGCAGATGACACAAAAATTGGCTGTGTGGTTGATAGTGAGGAGGAAAGCTGTAGACTGCAGGAAGATATCAATGGACTGGTCAGGTGGGCAGAAAAGTGGCAAATGGAATTCAATCCGGAGAAGTGTGAGGTAATGCATTTGGGAAGGTCAAACAAGGCAAGGGAGTACACAATAAATGGGAGGATATTGAGAGGTGTAGAAGAACAAGGGGACCTTGGAGTGCATGTCCACAGATCCCTGAAGATAGTGGGAAATGTAGATAAGGTGGCAAAGAAGGCATCACGGAATACTTTCCTTTATTAGTTGAGGCATAGAATATAAGAGCAGGGAGGTTATGCTTGAACTGTATAAAACACTGGTTAGGCCACAGCTTGAGTACTGCGTACAGTTCTGGTCACCACAATACAGGAAGAATGTAATTGCACTAGAGAGGGTACAGAGGAGATTTATGAGGACTGGAGATTGCCAGGACTGGAGAATTTTAGCTATGAGGAAAGATTGGATAGGCTGAGGTTGTTTTCTTTGGAACAGAGGAGGCTGAGGGGAGATTTAATTAAGGTGTATAAAATTATGAGGGGACTAGATAGAGTGGATAGGAAGGACCTATTTCCCTTAGCAGAGAGGTCAATAACCTGGAGGCATAGATTTGAAATGATTGGTAGAAGGATTACAGGGGAGTTAAAGAAAAATGATTTCACCCAAAGAGTGGTGGAGGCAGAAACCCTCATCACATTTAAAAAGTACCTGGATATGCAGTTGAAGTGCCATAACCTACAAGGCTACGGACCAAGTGCTTGAAAGTGGGATTAGGCTGGGTGGCTCATTTTGGGCCGTGTGGACACAATGGGCCGAATGGCCTCCTTCTGTGCCGTAAATTTTGTAAGATTCTATGAATATTGACCAGTCACATTTCATAAGTGGCTCGTCCATAGTCGCAGTAGTTCATGAAAATCTCTTCTCTACTGTGTATATGATCAGCAGGGTGTCTAGAACAGGTTATCTTGTTGAAGTGATTGAAATATTGGTTAGGGGAAAATGGGTAGATGCAAATACAGGATCACCAATGGGAGATGTATCAGTATCATTGGGTTAGAGCACTTTCCATTAGTTTAGAGGCCATGTGCTCAGCTTCCAAGTGGACCCTCACTACTGCAGAATTGACCTGCAAAATTGATAGAAATCTGTCTCCTCTTTTGGTGTATGGAAAGAGTATACAGTAGTAGTGTAGTCGTTATGGTGTTTAACTAGCAAACCAGAGGTTGTGAGTTCATAATACCGGTATGGCAAGCTGTAAAAATCAATTTAATAAATCCTGACAACCAACAAAACAAAAAAATGGTAACCCTCCCTCTTACATTGACATTTTTTTGGTTCCTTTTCATTTTGTATCTGGCTAGGTCTCTAATTTCCTACATATAAGAGGGGTAAATCTCTTACCTACCCTCTCCGGAGATGGTGCATGCAGGGGTTACGAGTGTAACCCCTGATGCCTCCTCTATTGATTTGTAATATATCATCAGATTATAATCTTCATACATGATATCCTCTGCCTCATCAAAACAACAACAAAAATCACAAGAACTGACATATTATAATTATAGTTACAATACTTAATATTCCAAAACATGTCTGCATTATTACAGGGAATGTTTGATCATGCAGTACTGTTTTTGGCCAGCATGTGGCACTGATGTTCTTTAGAAATATTTCTTGGCCCACAATACACTAAAATATCTGAAATATATCATTAAACTTTTTTTTATGATAGGCCAATTATAAGATATTTCTAAGCGAAAAGATAACGTTCCAGTGGCAAAGCAGATTCATCCCAAACAAGTCATTTCAATTGACCAGCAACCTGGTCTGTGTGATTGCAGTAAACATCATTTGGAGATATCCTCAAATGAATTTCAGATATATGTAGAAATGATTGAAATAAATCTATGGATAATTGTAATTCAACAGCAGCATAATTCTTTATCTGAAATGTGACATCTACAAGTTATAAAATATTTCATGTTATTTGTGACTTCTCCAAATGACAATTCATTTTGTCATACTAATTAACATGGGGCTTCCTCCACTTAGCTGGATTGAGAATGCTGCAGCCTGCATTCTTTCTTTACAAAATCCTGCACTCCCATCACCTCTGCCCTCCCCAAACTCCACTGGCTCCCTCTGCCCCAGTGAATTGACCCTCAAAATCCCCAGGTTTGCTTTCAAATCCCACCATGGCTTCACTCCACCCTACCCCAGTGATGTATCACCTCCAGCCCTCTGTCACTGCATGATGTGTTCCTCCATCACTACTCTACTCCTTGTTCCCCAGACCCTCCACTCTACTATCAGTGCCCACTGTTTCAGCCACAATGCTCCTACCCTTTGGAACTCCCTCCCTAAATCACTCCACCTTGTCACCTTTCCCCCTGGTTTCAAAAGCCTTCTCAAATTACCCACTCTTTGGCCGTGTTTCCCTGAACGCCCCCCCCCTCCCCCATCACCGCTGTCAATTTTCTATTTCCTTTATTATTTCCTGCTCAGTACTTACATTTCTTCTATTCTGTAAACTGCTCAGAGACGTTTTTCTTACATAAGGAGCACTATAGAAATGCAAGTTGTTCTTTAAGCTACTTTTCAGAATACTGCAGTCTGCCAGGTATGAAGGTGCACAGTATCTAACTCAACTCAAATTCTCAGCTAAACCTAATGTCAAATTTGATTTAAAACAACCCTCACTGATCTCATTGAAACATATAAGATTATCAGGGGGCTTGACAGGGTAGATGCTCAGAGATTGTTTCCCCTGGCTAGAGAGTCTCGAACTAGGGGGCATAGTTGCAGGATAAGGTGTCGGCCATTTAAGACAGAGATGAGGAGGAATTTCTTCACTCAGAGGGTTGTGAATCTTTGGAATTCTCTATCCCAGAGGGCTGTGGGTGCTCAGTCATTGAATATATTCAAGACTGAGATGGATAGATTTTTGGACTCTAGGGGAATCAAGGGATATGGGGATCAGGCGGGAAAGCAGAGTTGAGGTCGAAGATCAGCCATGATCTGATTGAAAGGCGGAGCAAGCTCGAGGGGCCGTATGGCCTACTCCTGCTCCTATTTCTTATGTTCTCACCATATCTCATAAACTTAACTAAAATTGCACAGTGAAATCCAATATACTCAAATCTAATAAATCCAAAACACAGTTCATCATAACATTCAAAAATTCTGATTACTCTCGACAAACTGTTTCCAGTCTTAGTTATTTAGTTTCTATGTACTCTGATTATGTAACTTCCAATAAATGGAAGGAATTATAACTATGGATTGCTGTCTGAAGAGTTTTAATTTCAAATAAGTGCCCCTATTATGGCTCTATAAGGAAGTATCAACAATGTTGGAGTAGATACAGGACTGTGAATATCCAGATACCCTTTTCAGTAAAACTGTTCCTTCTTATCTTGTGAAAAGACTACACTTTTCCTTTCTGTCATGCAATGTAAACCATTTGGTAATTGCAGAGCTCATAATGGTTGTGGTAGCTGGCAATGGTTACAAACTCAACTGACAAAGCTGAGCAACATGGTTATATATATGATTACAGTTTGGGAGTGCCTACAGGCTGTAATGCAATTTTAGGGAGACAATAAATGTATAAACTGCCCAACTTTTTCCCTCGAAGTTTATGGTTCTGTCAGCATCTCTTGCTTATGTTACAACTTAGTCTCAATTATCAGAAGAATTGTTTCATTGCTGACTCTCACAGAAGCACTTGGTCCGTAGCCTTGTAGGTTATGGCACTTCAAGTGCATAGCCAGGTATTTTTAAAATATGATGTATTTGTTCCAATGTTATGTCTTAAATCATGTCCTTTAGAAGTCTGAGGGAATCACATAAAAGCTGAATATTGGATTTCAGAGGTGAAATTATATTGTTCTGCCACTCATTCCTCCACAAGCAAAAGGAACTTTACATCTCATCTAGCTGGACTGGATTCAAACTTAAGTCATAGACATGAAAGAGTAATGATAATCAAGTCTCACTTGCACAACAAACCACCTGGTCCCATCATTAATTTGAGCTTTGAGCAAGATTTAGCTTGTGAAATGGATCTATGCTTCACACAATGGCTGTGTTCCAGCAAAAACAATAACTCGCATTTATATAGCACCTTTAACACAAAAAAAGTCTCAAAGCACCTTATAGAGGTATGAGGAAAATGGATGCTGAGCCAAAGAAGGGGAGGTTAGAGAGATGACCAAAAGCTTGGTTAAAGAGATGCATTTTAAGGAAAATCTTAAAAGGAAGAGAGGGAGATAGAGGGGCTTGCAGAGAGAAAGGCCACGTGGGCTTAACAGTGGTGTAAATGCTACAGTTAAAGGGTTCAGGTAAAGAACATTTATACATCTCAACAAAAAGCGAACTATTTCTCAAACAGGCATACTTCAACAGTTATTGTATTACAAAATAAAAATCATTCAATATATTCTGATTTGTTTATTTGCCTTGATTACAGTGTTTTTCAATTATGTCCAAATTTGTCCAAAATGATCTTTTCTTTCCAGATAAATTGATCTTCCAATGATGGTGCCCCATACTCAGATGTGCTACTTAATTTCATTTCAGGAATCATTCTAAAGCTTGGAGAACTGAACGAGGTTCCTGTTGATCTCGGAGACATTTCTGCAACCTACATTGGAGACAGGACATCGGTGATACTAGATAAAACCCAGTTGCATTAAATTGTTGACACCACACAGTATGCAATTATAAAGAAATAAGTTTACTTTCCGTAAGAGCCATGTGTCATCACACAGCCTCTGGATGAAGTAAGAGCAGAATTTTCTGAGTGAAAAAGGTTGCCACAAGTCACACCATTGCTGACTCACAACTGCTGTCAGGAAGTGCATTTTAAAAACGACAGTTGTCTAAAGCCATGTTTTTGCAAATCATTTCAAATTTTGTGCATTAAAGTTATATTATCATTGGTAATCTTGCAAGACATTTTACCAGGCTATACATGAAGGATTGCACATATGGGCATAATATACAAGAGGGTACACTGCATTAAGTATACTCACTTCTTCACTTTTGGGGACAACAGAATACCTTCATTTTTAGCAGCATGGAATCAAGGGTATACTTGTGTGTACCCATATTTTATTTTTTTCTGGCTAAGGTATGAGTGAAGATTAAACATTACATATCCTCCACGTACTTATACAAATTAGTTGGGTTTTCTGCTTTGTGCTTGCCAGCACGCAACTTTCCCCGCAGCCATTATAATGGACAGGAAAATTATGGGCTGGCAAGTGCAAAGCTGAAAACCCCAGCCACTATGCTTAATCCTTATTCATAGCTGATCCCCATTAATGCTATACTGCAGAGCCAATAATACGATGGAGACTTTGTGAAAGCAAATTTTCAGAATTCAGCAAATTTTCAGCAATACAGCGTCACCAAAAAACTGCTGGAAACAAGAAAATGTTGTGCATTAGTTTTTCCCTCATACCTTCCAAAATAGAACATTTCTACCATTGGAAAGTGGCTCTGTTGAAAACTGATACAACTCGCTCCCAGCAGTTATCAAAATGAAAATACAACGTTTAGGGCCAGAAATTGCTCCCGAAATAACAGAGGAGCTCAACAGCCCTCCCTGTTTTTAATGGTGAATTGAAGGAGGAAGTTTCCATGTTTGCACATGCACACTAAAACGTGGAAATCGGGAACTTGCTCCTATTGGTTTGCCAGCGATTTGATATTCGAATTAAAGGGCCATCGCACGCTGCAATCAGAGAAATCATTGAAAAATCGCAAACTTGCTCATCTGCCCAGCTGGAAAGTAACTAATTACGCCACCAAACAAGTACACTTAGAAATACCAGCTCTAAACTAAGTTTTAAAGGCGCAGTTAGTCTTAATGACTGCTAAACAATTAATAATTAAATTTTAAAAATGTGGAGTCTCATATTACTCCTTATTTTAATAGTTTTTAGTCATTAAAAAAAAAAATATATATCTTTTTCTTATTCCTCCCTTCTGTCTCTTTAATTTAATTCAATTATTTCTTTGGCTTTTTATTTTAAAAAATTACATTTTTTTATTTACAATGACATCCAGGATACTAACTTTAAATGAATGGGAGGAGGAGGCTCCGTGAACATCCCCATCCTTAATGATGGCAGAGTCCAGCAAGTGAGTGCAAAAGACAAGGCTGAAGCATTTGCAACCACCTTCAGCCAGAAGTGCTGAGTGGATGATCCGTCTCGGCCTCCTCCCAGTATCCCCACCATCACAGAAGCCAGTCTTCAGCCAATTCGATACATTCCACATGATATCAAGAAATGGCTGAGTGCACTGGATACAGCAAAGGCTATGGGCCCCGACAACATCCTGGCTGTAGTACTGAAGACTTGTGCTCCAGAACTAGTCGCGTCTCTTGCCAAACTGTTCCAGAACAGCTACAACACTGGCATCTACCCGACAAGGTAGAAAATTGCCCAGGTATGTCCAGTTAACAAAAAGCAGGACAAATCCAATCTGGCCAATTACTGCCCCATCAGACAACTCTCAATCATCAGTAAAGTGATGGAAGGTGTCATTGACAGTGCCATCAAACTGCACTTACTCACCAATAACCTGCTCACCGATGCTCAGTTTGGGTTCTGCCAGGGCCACTCAGCTCCAGACCTCATTACAGCCTTGGTCCAAACATAGGCAAAAGAGCTGAATTCCAGAAGTGAGGTGAGAGTGAGTGCCCTTGACGTCAAGGCAGCATTTGACTGAGTGTGGCACCAAGTCACACACCAACCCGACTTGGAAATATATCACCATTCCTTCATCATCGCTGGGTCAAAGTCCTGGAACTCCCTACCTAACAGCATGGGAGAACCTTCATCACATGGACTGCAGCAGTTCAAGATGGCGGTTCACCACCACCTTCTCAAGGGCAATTAGGGATGGGCAATAAATGCTGGCCTTGCCAGCGATGCCCACATCCCATAAACGAATAAAAAAAAATGAAGTCTGCTTGCCTGCTTGAGCAATGCAGCCTGATTCTGTGGGCATGACTTCTCTCCCTGACAGATTTTGTGGGGGTGTCTTCTAGTCTCACAGACTGTTCCATGCGCGTCAACTCACGCTGCTCAGAAGCTGGGTTGATATCGATCTTCAAAAAAATTGTGCGCTATCAAGCAATTCGATGTCACAGAGCCCGCGGTAAGCATTTTCGTTAATTTAATTCGCAGGAGCTGCGGTGAGCGCTGCCTCGACGTTCTGCGTGATTTCTGACCCTTAGAGTTACTAGGAGTTGCCATTAGCTAGAGATTAAGGGAAACCCTGGAGTTATTACAATCCAGTAATCTCTTTGGAGGAGTTCAGAAATAAAACTAAACTGACTAGCAAAAAAGACCAGCAAAAATCTTAAAAAGACAAGTCTAAATGCATTGTGTCTTAATGCGCGGAGCATTCGCAATAAGCTCGATGAATTAACAGCGCAGATAGATATTAACGGTTATGATATAGTTGCGATTATGGAGACATGGCTGCAGGGTGATCAAGGATGGGAACTGAACATCCAGGGGGTATTCAATATTTAAGAAGGACAGGCAAAAAGGGAAAGTAGGTGGGATAGCGTTGTTAGTAAAGGAGGAAATCAATGCATATTGAGGAAGGATATTGGCTTGGAAAATCACGATGTGGAATCTGTATGGGTGGAGCTAAGAAACACCAAGGGGCAGAAAACGTTGGTGGGGGTTGTCTATATGCCCCCAAACAGTAGTGGAGATGTAGGGGAGGGCATTAAACAGGAAATTAGAGATGCATGCAAAAGGGTATAACTATAATCATGGGTGACTTTATTCTACATATAGATTGGTTAAACCAAATTAGCAATAATACTGTGGGGGAGGAAGTCCTGGAGTGTGTACGTGATGGTTTTCTAGATCAATATGTTGAGGAACCAACTAGAGAACAGGCGATCCTAGACTGGGTATTGTGCAATGAGAAAGGATGAATTAACAATCTTGTGCGGGGTCCCTTAGGGAAGAGCGACCATAAGAACATAAGACCATAAGAGACCATAAGAGATAGGAGCAGGATTAGGCCATTCGGCCCCTTGAGCCTGCTCCGCCATTCAATGAGATCACGGCTGATCTGATTTTTACCTCAACTCCATTTTCCTGCCTTTTCCCCATATCCTTGGACTCCCTTGCTGATCAAAAATTTGTCTAACTCAGCCTTGAATGTTTTCAATGACTCAGCCTCCACAGCTTTTTGGGGTAAAGAGTTCCAAAGATTCACAACCCTCTGGGAGAAGAAATTCCTCCTCATTTCCATCTTACATGGGCGACCCCTTCTTCTGAGACTATGCCCCCTAGTTTTAGATTCCCCCATGAGGGGTAACATCCTCTCAGCATCTACCCTATCGAGTCCCCTCAGAATCTTGTATGTTTCAATAAGATCACCTCTCATTCTTCTAAACTCCAATGAGTATAGACCCAACCTGTTCAACATGATAGAATTCCTCATTAAGATGGAGAGTGAAGTAGTTGAATCCGAAACTAGGGTCCTGAATCTAAATAAAGGAAATTACGAAAGTATGAGGTGCGAGTTGGCTATGATAGATTGGGGAACTTTACTAAAAGGGATGACGGTGGATAGGCAATGGCTAATATTTAAAGAATGTTTGCAGGAATTACAACAATTATTCATTCCTGTCTGGCGCAAAAATAAAACAGGAAAGGTGGCTCAACCATGGCTTACAAAAGAAATTAAGGATAGTATTAGATCCAAAGAGAAGACATATAAAATTGCCAGTAAAAGCGGCAAGCCTGAGGATTGGGAGCAGTTTAGAATTCAGCAAAGGAGAACAAAGAGATTGATTATGAGGGAAAAATAGAATATGAGAGTAAACTAGCGGGGAACATAAAAACTGACTGTAAAAGCTTCTATAAATATGTCAAGAGAAAAAGATTAGCGAAGACAAATGTAGGTCCCTTACAGTCAGAAATGGGGGAAATTATAATGGGGAACAAAGCAATGGCAGAACAATACTTTGGTTCTGTCTTCACAAAGGAGGACACAAATAACCTCCCAGAAATGTTAGGGAACCAAGGGTCTAAAGAAGGAGGAACTGAAGGAAACCAGTATTAGTAAAAAAAAATAGTGCTAGGGAAATTAAAGGGGCTAAAGGCTAACAAATCCCCAGGGCCTGATAATCTACATCCCAGAGTACTAAAGGAAGTGGCCCTGGAAATAGTGGATGCATTGGTGATCATCTTCCAAAATTCTATAGACTCTGGAACAGTTCCTACAGATTGGAGGGTGGCAAATGTAACCCCACTATTTAAAAAAGGAGGGAGAGAAAAAACAGGGAATTACAGACCAGTTAGCCTAACATCAGTAGTGGGGAAAATGCTGGAGTCTATTATAAAAGATGTGATAACAGAACACTTGGAAGGCATTAACAGGATTGGACAAAGTTAGCATGGGTTTATGAAAGGGAAATCATGCTTAACAAATCTACTGGAGTTTTTTGAGGATGTAACTAGTAGAATAGATAGGGGAGAACCAGTGGATGTGATGTACTTGGATTTTCAGAAGGCTTTTGATAAGGTCCCACACAAGAGGTTAGTGTGAAAAATTAAAGCACATGGGATTGGGGGGAATATACTGGCATGGATTGTTAATTGGTTCACAGACAGGAAACAGAGAGTAGGAATAAACGGGTCTTTTTCTGGGTGGCAGGCAGTGACTAGTGGGGTACCGCAGGGATCAGTGCTTGGGCTCCAGCTATTCACAATATATATCAATGATTTGGATGAGGGAACTAAAGTAACATTTCCAAGTTTGCAGACAACACAAAGCTGGGGTGGAACCTGAGCTGTGAGGAGGATGCAAAGAGGCTCCAATGTGATTTAGACAAGTTGGGTGAGTGGGCAAGAACATGGCAGATGCAGTATAATGTGGATAAATGTGAGATTATCCACTTTGGTTGTAAAAACAGAAAGGCAAATTATTTTCTGAATGGTGTTAGATTGGGAAAAGGGGAGGTGCAATGAGACCTGGGTGTCCTTGTACACCAGTCGCTGAAAGCAAGCATTCAGGTGCAGCAAGCAGTTAGGAAGGCGAATGGTATGTTGGCCTTCATTGCAAGAGGATTTGAGTACAGGAGCAGGGATGTCTTACTGCAGTTATACAGGGTCTTGGTGAGACCACATCTGGAGTATTGTGTGCAGTTTTGGTCTCCTTATCTGAGGAAGGATATCCTTGCCATGGAGGGAGTGCAACAAAGGTTTACCAGACTGATTCCTGGGATGGCAGGACTGTCGTATGAGGAGAGATTGGGTTGACTAGGCCTATATTAACTAGAGTTTAAAAGAATGAGAGGTGATCTCATCGAAACATATAAAATTCTAACAGGACTAGACAGACTAGATGCAGGGAGGATGTTCCCGATGGCTGGGGAGCCCAGAACCAGGGGTCACAGTCTCAGGATATGGGGTATGCTATTTAGAACCGAGATGAGGAGAAATTTCTTCACTCAGAGGGTGGTGAACCTGTGGAATTCTCTACCACAGAAGGCAGTGGAGGCCAAGTCATTAGATGTATTCAAGAAGGAGATAGATATATTTCTTAATGCTAAAGGGATCAAGGGATATGGGGAAAAAGTGGGAACAGGGTACTGAGTTAAACGATCAGCCATGATCATTTTGAAAGGCAGAGCAGGCCCAAAGGGCCGAATGGCCTACTCTTGCTCCTATTTTCTATGTTCTATGTACTTGTACTGGAGCTGCCCAAAATGTAAATACATTTTTAAACACGCAGTGGTGCTACAGCTGTGCCACTTTCAAATACATTAACACTGTCTGTATGTAGTATGGCCTGAATATATATTTATATTATTAACAGATCAAATATTTGTTACAATTTCATTTATCCAACATCAGATAACAACACCCAGCAGATATTACAGCCTATAAACTTGGCCGCGCAGCGACCATTTTTCAGGCGCTAGCTGGCCTACTAAGTCCCCAATATGGCGGGCCGGAAGAGCGTGCACATTTCCGTCTGGAAGTGCGCCGCCCACCATATTGGATAAGATAGATGCGCTGGCGGCAGGAGCTCTCTTCGGGAATATTTAAAGTCCAGAATAATTTATTTAAATTAGGGTCCTGCGCATCTTGCAGGACCTGTTTTCGAATTTCAAATGCCCCAGCACTTCACTCGCCACGTGCTGAACTCGCAGGAGTGATCCTCCTAACACCACTTTAAAAGAAAGCGGGCCACTTCCCCCACCCCCCCCCGGCAACTGATCGCTCCCCCAAATACATTGAGGCCGAGATTAATTACATTGCCATGTACGTTACTGGATATACGAGCTCCTGTTGAAAATTCTGCAGAAAATGAACAGAATAACGCATTGTTACGGATAAGTGAGTTTATTGCGTTTGGCAGCAACTTTGCTGAAATGTAGTACTCCTGCCTAAAAGAAAGAAAGAATGACTTGCATTTCTATAATGCCTTTCACGACCTCAGGCTATCCCAAAGCATTTTACAGCTACTTTACTTTTTTTTAAGTGTAGTCACTGTTGTAATGTATGAAAACGGCAGCTAGTTTTGCTCCCACAAACAACAATGATATAAATGACTAGATAATCTACTTTAGATGTTGAGGGATAAGTGTTAGCCAGGACACTAGGAGTACTCCCCTGCTCATCTTCAAGTAATGCCATGGGGTCTTTTACATCCACCTGAGAGGGCAGATGGAGCCTCGGTTTAACGTCTCATCCAAAAGACAGCAGTGCAGCACTCTCAGTATTACACAGAAGTACCAGCCTAGATTTTGTACTCAATCTCTGGAGTTGGACTTGAACCCACAATCTTCTAACTCAGGGTGAAAGGACTACCACTGAGCTAAGCCTATAAGTTTAGAAGTGTGAGGAGTGACATAACAGGACTATTTATTAGTTTTTGTTCCAGTTCTGAATTTTTAAGACTTGTAGATTTATATACACTGAGGTTACGTGAACTAAAGACCTTTAACTGCCACTCGAGAGAGAAGGCTGTGTACTATTCAGCCTGAGCTGCATTTCAAGCCAGGTTCCAAAGGATAGCGTTTTAACCCATTCTGCCACACAGTCAGAAAAGACTGCCACACTTTTGAAAGTTCTTACCAGCCAAAGCCATTGATAAACGAAATTCATCATTCAAAATCTGCAAAATCTCTTTGACTCCCTCTTCTCCCTAAAGATAAAATACACATTGATTTGTGTCAATATTTAGTAATTTCAAAATTTTACATCCACCAGTTATGTAAAAACACAATTTTAGGCTTGAGGGTATACAAGGTTGTAATATATAAAAGCTATATCATTTGCCTGCATCAATTAGTTAAAGAAAGCCTGATATTGTACAGTACAATATCACTGAGTCTGTCGCATAATTTCTGAACTTTATGACACTATTGCTGGCCAAAATAAGCAAAAAGGAAAATGTTCAGTCGGAATGCAAGAATTCACAAGGTTGCCACATTGTAGAATAACACCCAACCTGCAGCCTGTTGAAATCTAGTAAATGGCTGTTTATGTCATTTCTCCATTTAATCAGTTAGTTAGTTAAAGTCTCCTGTGCCTAGTAGTACATAAGGCAACGCATTTCTTTCACTGCTGTCTGTCCAGTGCAGGATATTTGACTCTACCAGAGTATCATCTTGCCTTACATCCAATAGATTGTGGTTCACCACGGCTGATGTTTACATTTGTAAGTCTATAACAGACTCGTCTTGTGTCTGGATTATTTTCACATGGACCGGTTGTTAGCCTGGCTCACAACCCCCTACCAAGAGGACGAGGCCTTTAATTTGGCTACTAGCTTTCGACCTGTCTGGCTTGGGTGGCCCTATCAGGAGTTATAACACCGCCAGCTCAGCTCTCAGTGTCAGAAGAGCATGCAAGCCTTCCCAACACATCAAGGTGCAGTCCCCAGGGATGGCCATTTCTCCAGGGAGGGGGGTTCTGCCAATCTTCCATGGAAGATACAGAAATATGCTAGGAGAACCCCTGCAGAAATTCCAGGTCCTGGTATTTTCAGAGATCTTTATTATCTAGAAATTTCTCCATGCATTATATTTATCCCACATGCAAAATCATAGCTGTGTACATTACTTTATCCATGAGATAAATGGAGGAATTTCTAGCCATAAATAATCTATTTCACCGCAGATGAAGTATAAGAACATAAGAACATAAGAAATAGGAGCAGGAGTAGGCCAATCGGCCCCTCGAGCCTGCTCCGCCATTCAATAAGATCATGGCTGATCTGATCCTAACCTCAAATCTAAATTCATGTCCAATTTCCTGCCCGCTCCCCGTAACCTCTATTCCCCTTTACTTCTAGGAAACTGTCTATTTCTGTTTTAAATTTATTTAATGATGTAGCTTCCACAGCTTCCTGGGGCAGCAAATTCCACAGACCTACTACCCTCTGAGTGAAGAAGTTTCTCCTCATCTCAGTTTTGAAAGAGCAGCCCCTTATTCTAAGATTATGCCCCCTAGTTCTAGTTTCACCCATCCTTGGGACATCCTTACCGCATCCACCCGATCAAGCCCCTTCACAATCTTATATGTTTCAATAAGATCGCCTCTCATTCTTCTGAACTCCAATGAGTAGAGTCCCAATCTACTCAACCTCTCCTCATATGTCCGCCCCCTCATTCCCGGGATTAACCGAGTGAACCTTCTTTGTACTGCCTCGAGAGCAAGTATGTCTTTTCTTAAGTATGGAGACCAAAGCTGACTTTTCGAAAAGGTAGGCAAAAAGGAAAAGCGGGGGTGGGGTGGTAGCCTTGATAATAAAGGATGAGATAAAGACAGTAGTGAGAAAGGATCATAGCTCAGAAAATCAGGATGTACAATCAGTATGGGTGGAGCTAAGCAATAACAAGGGGCAGAAAACACTGGTGGGAGCCCCCTAACAGTAGTTATAGTGTTGGGACAGAGTATAAATCAAGAAATTAGAGGAGCATGTAACAAAGGTAATGCAATAATCGTGGAGGACTTTGATCTTCATATAGACTGAGCAAACCAAATTGGCAAAAGTAGCTTGAAGGACGAGTTCATGGAATACACTCAAGACGGTTTTCTAGAACAATTTGTTGAGGAACCAACTAGAGAACGGGCTATTTTAAATCTAATATTGTTTACTGAGACAGGGTTAATTAGTAATCTTATGGTTAAGGATCCTCTGGGGCAGAGTGATCAGAATATGATATAATTTCATATTGAGTTTGAGAGTGATGCAGTTAAATCCGAAACTAGAGTCTTAAATTTGAACAATTATGTAGGTATGAGGGGTGAGTTGGCTAAGGTAGATTGGGAAATTAGGTTAAAAGATATGATGGTAGATAAGCAATGGTGAACATTTAAAGAAATAATTCATAATTCTTAACAAATATACAGTCTCTTGAGGAATAAAAACTTCCACGGGAAAGTGATCCAATCGTGCCTAACTAGAGAAGTTAAGGATAGTAATAGATTAAAAGAAGAGGCTTACGATATTGCCAAAAAGAGTAATAAGCCTGGGGATTGGGAGAATTTTACAAATCAGCAAAGGATGACCAAGAAATTGATAAAGAGGGAGAAAATTGAATATGAGAGTAAACTAACAAGAAATATAAAAACAGATTGTAAGAGTTTCTACAAGTATGTAAAAAGGAAGAGATTAGCGAAAGTAAATGTGGGTCCCTGAGAGGCATAGACAGGAGAAATTATAATGGGGAATAAGGAAATAGCAGAGACATTAAACAAATATTTTGTATCTGTCTTCACAGTAGAAGACATGAAAAACATACCGGAAATAGTGGGGAACCAAGGGTTTAATGAGAGTCAGGAACTTCATGTAATTAAGATTAGTAAAGAAAAAGTACTGGAGAAATTAATGGAACTAAATGCTAACAAATCCCCTGGACCTGATCGTCTACATCTTAGGGTTTTAAAAGAGGTGGCTGCAGATAATGGATACAATGGTCTTGATTTTCCAGAATTCCCTAGATTCTAGGATGGTCCCAGTGGATTGGAAGGTAGCAAATGTAACCCCACTATTCAAGAAAGGAGGGAGAGAGAAAACAGGGAACTACAGGCCAGTTAGCCTGACATCAGGAGTTGGGAAAATGCTAGAATCTATTATTAAGGATATAGTAACAGGACACTTAGAAAATCATAATATGATTAGGCAGAATCAACATGGTTTTATGAAAGAGAAATCGTGTTTGACAAACTTATTAGAGTTTTTTGAGGATGTAATTAGCAGGTAGATAAAGGGGAACCAGTGGATGTAGTATATTTAGATTTTCAAAGGCATTCAATAAGGTACCATACAAGATTAGGGCTCATGGGATTGAGGGCAATATATTGACATGGATTGAGGATTGGATAACGGATGGAAAACAGAGAGTAGGAATAAATGGGTCATTTTCGGGTTGGCAGGTTGTAACTATTGGGGTGCCGCAAGAATCGGTGCTTGGGCCTCAGCTGTTTACAATATATATCAATGACTGAGATGAGGGGACTGAGTGTCATGTATCCAAGTTTGCTGATGATACAAAACTAGGTGGGAAAGTAAGCTGTGAGGAAGATGCAAAGAGGCTACAAAGGGAAATAGACAGGTTAAGTGAATGGGCGAGAAAGTGGCAGATGGAGTATAATGTAAGGAAATGTGAAATTATCCACTTTGGTAGGAAGAATAGAAAAGCAGAATTTTTTTTTTTGAAAGGAGAGAGACGAAGAAATGTTGATAATTAGAGGGATTTGGGTGTCCTTGTACACGAATCACAGAAAGTTAACATGCAGGTACAGCAAGCAATTGGGAAGGCAAATGGTATGTTAGCCTTTTTTGCAAGGGGGTTGGAGTATAAGAGTAAGGAAGTCTTGCTGCATTTATTTAGGGCTCTGGTGAGACCACACCTGAAGTACTGTGTACAGTTTTGGTCTCCTTACCTAAGAAAGGATATACCTGCCTTAGAGTGGGTGTAAGGATGGTTCACTAGATTGATTCCTGGGATAAGAAGGTTGTCCTATGAGTAAAGATTGAGTAGAATGGGCCTATATTCTGCGGAGTTTAGAAGAATGAAAGGTGACCTCGTTGAAACATATAAAATTCTTAGAGGGCTTGACAGGTCAGATGCTGAGAGACTGTTTCCCCTGACTAGAGAGTCTAGAACTAGGGGTCATGGTCTCAAGATAAGGGGTCGGCCATTTAGGAATGAGATGAGGAAATATTTCTTCACTTAGAGGGTTGTGAATCTTTGGAATTCTATATCCCAAAGGGCTGGGGATACTCGGTCATTGAAGACTGAGATCAATAGATTTTTGGACACTAAGGGAATCAAAGGATATGGGGATAGGGCAGAAAATTTCTTATGTTCTTATTGGGTACACAGAAGAAAGAATATATTCACTAAAAAAATCTATGCTGTTGGATTTTATAATCCTATAAATCCTTTTGTTTTTGAAACATAAGCCTCATGAAATATTTTGATGGGATATCATTGAAGGGGACAAGAAATCACTACTCCTCCCATCTTGTATGAAAATTTGCTCACCTCTTCTAAAATACACTTGACCTCCAACGTGCTACCTAAGGATCTCCAAAACTTTCCTAAGACAGAGGAGAACATGGAGAAGTTGAAGGTTGACAACGATCAGGAATATAAAGCAATTAATTAATTACCTTGTAAGCAAGGCCCCAAACCACGGGCCGACCAATGAAAACGCATTTGGCACCAAGAGCTAAAGCCTTGAGCACGTCACTTCCTGTACGGATTCCTCCATCCAAATAAACCTCAATTCTTCCTTGTACCGTTTCCACAATCTCTGATAGGGCATCTATCTGCAAAAGTTCAAACAAGTATTACTTACTGTCTTTCAATCCATCTTTCTGTTTATAATTAAGAGTATTGACACTATTTTCCTAATTTAGTGGAATCAATTAAGATGTGGTAAAACTTTAGTTATATTGAATAATTTCTATATCTCTTCAAGCTAATCCTAATAATAGCGAAATGTTATAGAATTATGGCCTTCTCCATTGTTCTCCATGGCCTTCGCCCGTGAGGAGTTAGTGAATATATCTCATTGACCCGTCGATTTTACCTTGGGTAATTCCCCGCAGTGAAGCCACTGTGACAGGCAGCTCAGTGTAGGGAATCACGTGAGCAAACCTACATCCTAATACTCACAAGATCTTTTTTTGTGTAAAGAACAACTTCCTCCATTTTACTTTTTCAGGCAAATACACACACCATATTTTGCTGCTGCATACACCAGATTTTCCAGTAATTATCCAATTCAGTTTTTCACTTAAATACACTTTTGGGTCTTTAATTATGAGTTGCTCTTCCAGGGCTGAGTTACATGATTATAGAGATTGGTAAAGACAGAGAGTGAACCTCTAACAGAGTAAAGTGCTAACAGAGTGAAGATTTTCAACTGGGAATTTGGTGAATGTGGGAATTAGGTGCAGGGGGAGGAAGGAGGTGCTAAGTGATTTAAACCAAGGAACTATAAACTAATCTATCAACTTTTAAAACTTAAAAACAAAAATACATCAAATTTAAAAGACGTCTAAGACTGAGCGGAGCAAAGAGGGAGCCACGTGAGGAATCAAAAATCAAGTGTCAAAAAGTGACGTCACAAGACAAGGAGGAGCACTGGGGGTAAGTCAATATTTCATTCATTGGTTAGTGTTTTTCGTGGTTATTGCTCTTAGTGGTTAGTGTCTTTAGTGGTAGGTTAGTGTTTTTTAGTGATTAGTGTTTTAGTGTCAGATAAACAGTAAATTGCCTTAAAGCCAAACAAACAGTTTAAATAACTGTAGCTAACATGGCAGGACAGCTGGGGCCCATCGCATGCACATCCTGTGCCATGTGGGAACTCCAGAACACTGTGCCGCCAACTGCTCAAGCTCGAGCTCACATTTTCTGAGCTTGGGGGCGACTGGTGTCACTACAGTGCATACAAGAAGCTGAGAGTATTGTGGCTAGCACATTTCAGGAGGTGGTCACCCCGCAGCTACAGAAAGCTCAGGCGGAGAGGGAGTGGGTGACCACCAGACAGATTAGGAGGAACAGGCAGGCAATACAGGAATCCCCTGGGTGTGTGGCACTCACAAACCGGTATTCAGTGTTGAATACCAGTGAGGGTGTTGACACCTCGGGAGAGTGCAGTCAGGACCAAATCCACGGCATTGTGGGAGACCTGGCTGCACAGGGGGGCAAAAGAAATGCAGTTGTTATAGGAGATTTGATAAGTGGGGGATAGACAGGCATTTCTGCAACCATCGTTGTGAGTCCCATACGGTGTGTTGCCTCCCTGGTGCCAGGGTACAGGACATCACAGAGGATGCAGAACATTTTGAGGGGGGAAGGGGAACAGCCAGAAGTCGTGGTCCATTTGGGAACCAATGATATAAGAAGGAAAAGGGCCGAGGTCCTGCAGTCAGAGGGTCAGGAGCTAGGGAGGAAGTAAAAAAGCAGGTCCTCAAAGGTAGTAATCTCTGGATTACTCCCAGTGCCACGTGCTAGTGAGTATAGGAATATTAGGATAAGGCAGGTTAATGCGTGGCTGGAAAAATGGTGCAGGAGGGACAGCTTAAGATTCCTGGGACATTGGGACCAGATCTGGGGCAGGAGGGCAAGATGGACGGGTTGCACCTCAACAGAGCTGGGACCAATGTCCACGCAGGGAGGTTAATTAATGCTGTGGGGGAGGAATTAAACTAATTTGGCAGGGGGATGGGCACCAGGACGAAACAGTAGAGAGGAGAAACAAGGTGCACAAAGCACTGGCAGGGACAAGTAGCACTAGAGTTAAGAATAGTTTGGAAATAGGAAGGATCAGACAGCAGGCAAATGCGAGGCAATCTAAGATGAGTTAAGAGTGTGTGTGCGTAAATACATGTAGTGTGGTAAATAAGATTAGTGAGCTGCAGGCTCAAGCTGCCACATGTGACTATGACATACTGACAATAACAGTAAGGCCACACTTGGAATACTGTGTACAGTTCTGGTCACCCTATTATAGAAAGGATATTATTAAACTAGAAAGAGTGCAGAAAAGATTTACTAGGATGCTACCGGGACTTGATGGTTTGACTTATAGGGAGAGGTTGGATAGACTGAGACTTTTTTCCCTGGAGAGTAGGAGGTTTAGGGGTGATCTTATAGAAGTCTATAAAATAATGAGGGGCATAGATAAGGTAGATAGTCAAAATCTTTTCCCAAAGGTAGGGGAGTCTATAACGAGGGGGCATAGATTTAAGGGGAGAGGGGAGAGATACAAAAGGGTCCAGAGGGGCAATTTTTTCACTCAAAGGGTGGTGAGTGTCTGGAACGAGCTGCCAGAGGCAGTAGTGGAAGCGGGTACAATTTTGTCTTTTAAAAAGCATTTGGACAGTTACATGGGAAAGATGGGTATAGAGGGATATGGGCCAAGTGCAACTGGGACTAGCTTAGTGGTATAAACTGGGCGACATGGACATGTTGGGCCAAAGGGCCTGTTTCCGTGTTGTAAACTTCTATGATTCTATAACAGAGACCTGACTTAAAGAAAGGGAGGATTGGGTACTTAATATTCCTGGCTACAAAGTATTCAGGAAGGTTAGGGAAGGAAAGGCGGTGGTGGGGGTGACAGTATTGATCAAATTGAAAGGGATGGTGTACTTGAGGGTTCAAAGACAGAATCTATTTGGTTAGAATTAAGGAACAATAGAGAAGCTATTATGCTACTAGGTGTATACTATAGGCCACCAAACAGTGGCAGGGATATGGAGGAACAAATTTCCAGGCAAATTACAGAAAGATGCAAGAACTATAGAGTAGTGATAATGGGAGACTTCAATTATCCCAATATAGACTGGGACACTAACAGTGTAAAGGGCAAAAAGGGGGAGGGATTCCTGAAATGTGTTCAAGAGAACATTTTGGAACAGTGTGTTTCCAGCACAACGAGGAAGGAAGCAGTGCTAGATCTAGCTCTGGGGAATGAAATGGGGCAGGTGGAGTGTGTTTCAGTGGGGGGAACATTTGGGGAACAGTGATCATAATATCATTAGGTTTAGAATAGTTAGGGAAAACAAGAAGGAACAATCAAATGTGAAAATGCTTAACTGGAGGAGGGCAAATTTTAGCGAATTAAAAAGGGATCTTGCCCAGGTGGATTGGAATCAAAAATTGGTAGGCAAAACAGTAATTGAACAATGGGACGCCCTCAAGGAGGAGTTGGTTTGGGTACAGAGTAGACACATCCCTACGAGGGGGAAAGGAAGGGAATTAAAAGCTAGAGTTCTCTGGATGACTAAAGATATAGAGATTAAAATGAAACAGAAAAAAGTGACTTATGGCGAATGTAAGTTTCATATTACAGTAGAGAACCAGGCGGAATACAAAAGTACAGGGGAGATCTAAAAAAATGGGAATAAGAGGGGCAAAGAAAAAGTATGAGAATAGATTAGCGGATAAATAAAAGGGAACCCAAAAAACATATAAATATATAAATAGTAAAAGTGTAGTCAAAGGATGGGTGGGACCAAGTAGGGTCAAAAAAGGAGATCTTCTTGTGGAGGCAGAGGGCAAGGTTGACGAACTAAATTAATACTTCACATCCATCTTCACTAGAGAAGAGGATGCTGCAGTAAAAGAGGAGGTAATAACGATATTGGATAGGATAAAATTAGATAAAGAGGACGTACTTAAAAGGTTGGCAGTACTTAAAGTAGCACAATCACCCAGTCCAGATGGGCTGCATCCTAGGTTACTGAGGGAAGTAAGGGTGGAAATTGCGGCAGTTCTGGCCACAATCTTCCAATCCTCCTTAGATATGGGGATGGTGCCGGAGGACTGGAGGATTGCAAATGTCACACCCCTATTCAAAAAGGGGAGAGGGATAAACCCCACAATTAACATCAGTGGCAGAGAAACTTTTAGAGACAATAATCCAAATTAAAATTAATTGGCACTTGGAAAATTATAGGCTAATAAATGAAAGTCAGCACAGATGTGTTAAAGGAAAATTGTGTTTGACTAACTTGATTTAGTTCCTTGATGGAGAAATGGAGAGGGTTGATAAGGGTAGTGCGGTTGATGTTGTGTATATGGACTTTCAAAAGACATTTGATAAAGTACCACATAATAGGCTTATTAGCAAAATTAAACCCCATGGGATTAAAGGGACAGTGGCAGTGTGGATACCAAATTGGCTAGGGGACAGAAAGCAGAGAGTAGTGGTTAACGGCTGTTTAGCAGACTTTTTTTTAATCATTCACAGGATGTGGGGGTCGCTGGCAAGGCCAGGATTTATTGCCCAACCCTAATTGCCCTTGAGAAGGTGGTGGTGAGCCGCCTTCTTGAACCGCTGCAGTCCGTGTGGTGAAGGTTCTCCCACAGTGCTGTTAAGTAGGGAGTTCCAAGATTTTGACCCAGCGACGATGAAGGAACGGCGATATATTTCTAGGTCGGGATGGTGTGTGACTTGGAGGGGAACGTGCAGGTGGTGTTGTTCCCATGTGCCTGCTGCCCTTGTCCTTCTAGATGGTAGAGATCGCGGGTTTGGGACGAGCTGTCAAAGAAGCTTTGGCGAGTTGCTGCAGTGCATCTTATGGATGGTACACACTGCAGCTACTGTGCGCCGGTGGTGAAGGGAACGAATGTTTAGGGTGGTGGATAGGGTGCCAATCAAGCAGGTTGCTTTGTCCTGGATGGTGTCGAGCTTCTTGAGTGTTGTTGGAGCTGCACTCATCCAGGCAAGTGGAGAGTATTCCATCATACTCCTGATTTGTGCCTTGTAGATGGTGGAAAGGCTTTGGGGAGTCAGGAGGTGAGTCACTCGCTGCAGAATACCCAGCCTCTGACGTGCTCTTGTAGCCACAGTATTTATGTGGCTGGTCCAGTTAAGTTTCTGGTCAATGGTGACCCCCAGGATGTTGATGATGGGGGATTCGGCGATGGTAATGCCATTGAATGTCAAGGGGAAGTAGTTAGACTCTCTCTTGTTGGAGATGGTCATTGCCTGGCACTTGTCTGGTGTGAATGTTACTTGCCACTTATGAGCCCAAGCCTGGATGTTGTCCAGACTGGAGGGAAGTATACAGTGGTGTTCCCCAGGGGTCAATAGTAGGACCACTGCTCTTTTTGATATATATTAAATGATCTGGATTTGGGTATAAAGGGTATAATTTCAAAGTTTGCAGATACACGAAATTCAGAAATGAAGTAAACAATTTGGGGGGTTGTAACAGATTTCAGGAGGACATTGAAAGACTGGTGAAATGGGCAGACACATGGCAGATGAAATTTAATGCAGAGAAGTGTGAAGTGATGCATTTTGGTAGGAAGAATGAGGAGAGGCAATATAAATTAAAGGGTACAATTTTAAAGGGAGTGCAGGAACAGGACATACTCAAATCTTTGAAGGTGGCAGGACAAGTTGAGATGACTGTTAAAAAAGCATATGGGATCCTATGCTTTATTAATAGATGTGGAGATGCCGGTGATGGACTGGGGTTGACAATTGTAAACAATTTTACAACACCAAGTTATAGTCCAGCAATTTTATTTTAAATTCACAAGCTTTCGGAGGCTTCCTCCTTCGTCAGGTAAATGTTCAGGAGCTCCTTGAAGCCTACGCATTTATACATCACAGAACAATACATGGTGTTTACAGACTGCCCCTGCAACTGCCCGTTGCCAAGGCAATCACCGTGTTCAGACAGAGAGGTGTCACCTGCAGAACCCCCGAATACACATTCAACAAAAAAACAAACAGGAAAAAAAAACAGAGAGAGGCAGAAACATCCGGAAGGCAGAGAAAGCCAGCAAATGACCCATTATATTAAAAACAGATAACATTTGTTCGCTGGTGGGGTAACGTGTAGCGTGACATGAACCCAAGATCCCGGTTGAGGCCGTCCTCATGGGTGCGGAACTTGGCTATCAATTTCTGCCAACGTTGTCTACCTCATACGTTGCAGGAAAGGATGCCCCAGAGCATGGTACATTGGCGAGACCATGCAGACGCTGCGACAACGGATGAACGGACACCGCGCAACAATCGCCAAACAGGAGGGTTCCCTCCCAGTCGGGGAACACTTCAGCAGTCATGGACATTCATCCACCGACCTTCGGGTAAGCGTACTCCAAGGCGGCCTTCGAGACACACGACAACGCAAAATCGTCGAGCAGAAATTGATAGCCAAGTTCCGCACCCATGAGGACGGCCTCAACCGGGATCTTGGGTTCATGTCACGCTACACGTTACCCCACCAGCGAACAAATGTTATCTGTTTTTAATATAATGGGTCATTTGCTGGCTTTCTCTGCCTTCCGGATGTTTCTGCCTCTTTCTGTTTTTTTTTCCTGTTTGTTTTTTTGTTGAATGTGTATTCGGGGGTTCTGCAGGTGACACCTCTCTGTCTGAACACGGTGATTGCCTTGGCAACGGGCAGTTGCAGGGGCAGTCTGTAAACATCATGTATTGTTCTGTGATGTATAAATGCGTAGGCTTCAAGGAGCTCCTGAACATTTACCTGACGAAGGAGGAAGCCTCCGAAAGCTTGTGAATTTAAAATAAAATTGCTGGACTATAACTTGGTGTTGTAAAATTGTTTACATTTATTAATAGAGGCATAGAGTACAAAAGCAAGAAAGTTATGCTAAACATTTATAAACACTGGTTAGGCTTCATCTGGAGTATTGTGTTCAATTCTGGGCACCACATTTTAGGAAGGATATCAAGGCCTTAGGGAGGGTTCAGAAGAGATTTACTAGAATGGTGCCAGGGATGAGGGACTTCAGTTATGAGGAAAGACCGGAGAAGCTGGAGTTGTTCTCCTTAGAATAGAGAAGGTTAAAGGGAGATTTGATGGAGGGGTTCAAAATCATGAACAGTTTTGATAGAGTAAATAAGGAAAAATTGGCAGAAGGGTCAGTAGCCAAAGGACGCAGATTTAAGGTGATCGGCAAAAGAGCCAGAGGTGACATGAGGAAACATTTTTTTACGCAGCGAGTTGTAATGATCTGGAATGTATTGCCTGAAAGGGTGGTGGAAGCAGATTCAGTAGTAACTTTCAAAAAGGAATTAGATAAATACTTGAAGGGAAAAAATTACAGGGCTATGGGAAAGAGCAGGGGAATGGCTCTTTCAAAGAGCCAGCACAGGCACAATGGGCCAAATGGTCTCCTCCTTTGCATACCTACTATATGATATGATACTATGATATGATATATATACTGAGCCGTGCAGAACAAGCAGGTCTCAGGTTCTTTATCTGGTCTGTGCTAAGTCTGAGTTAACTGGGAGTGGTGCAGGGAATTACAACTGGTCTCAGTGTCCACGGGCTAAGAAAAGAAAAACATTCTGTTTTTGATAATTATCCAGTGACTGCTTAAAGTGCACATTCATGGCTGTCAGTTGAGGGCAGGATCAGGCTCAGCTATGATGGCCCTGCTTTCAATAGCCTGCTGATTTCCACTATTAATGCTCACATATGGGGCACAATTTTAAAACAAATCTGCGGGTGCGCTGGGGGGGGGCAACGAAAATCATGTCTTTGAGGAGCGGGCAGAAATCATGTCTTCGAGGAGCGGGCAGAAATCATGTCTTTGAGGAGCGGGCAGAAATCATGTCTTCGAGGAGCGGGCAGAAATCCTGGCTCCAACACGCCTAAGAACGTGTACGACCCAGAGCTATCTGGGTGCAGGCGCCTTTCCCAAACCCGAAAGTCCCGCTGGCAATTAAAGCCGGTGGGACGCTATTTAAAGCATTAATTCACCTAGTTGAAGTAGTTTAAAAATGAATAAATGTAATTTACAATGAAGGCAAGCAATTTCAATTCTAACTCAGCGTGTTTCCCGTGCTGTGCGAAGCACGCTATGGTGAAGGTGTTGTGTTTCAGCCGGCAGCCAGTTGGACATTTACATGCCTGCTTGACAGATGGGGATAAAAGATGAGTTATTGCAGCAGGGCACTCAGTTCTCTCAGATAAACTTTTGGCTGGGAGATCTTTGTGTTTAGACTGAAAATTCTTGGTTTCCACTCAGAATTGTTCTGTTTACACATATTTACCAACTTTTCGGACCCCCTCAAACTGACACCATCGTGGGTTGGGGTGGGGGGGGGGGGCGATGGCTGAATTCACTACTACATCAGAGGACGGGCAGCAACACCATCCTCGCCAGGCAGGGCGTGCACCTCCGCCACTTGGAGCTCCACAACACAGTGCTGCGCCACAGGCACCTGCACAAGAGCACAGAGGGCAACAACAGAGAGAGTAACATCGCAGGAGGCACTACCCTTACCACAGGGTCTACAGACAGAGGCTCAGCTTCCTGAACCTCTCTGAGGAGCAGTGCACACGGAGCCTCAGAGTGAGTCGCCAGGTGGTTGCAGACATCTGCAGTCTCCTTCATGCCGAGCTGCTCCCGACTGGGCCTGACGGCATCTCATTGCCCATCACAGTTAAAGCAACCACTGCCCTCAACTTCTTTGCCTCCGGATCATTCCAGAATGCCACCGGGGACATCGCCAGGGTCTACATAAGAACATAAGAACATAAGAAATAGGAGCAGGAGTAGGCCAATCGGCCCCTCGAGCGTGCTCCGCCATTCAATAAGATCATGGCTGATCTGATCCTAACCTCAAATCTAAATTCATGTCCAATTTCCTGCCCGCTCCCCGTAACCCCTAATTCCCTTTACTTCTAGGAAACTGTCAGTCGTCTGCACACAAGTGCATAAGGCTGGTCACCGACGGCTTGTTTCAATGGACCTTGCAATATGTCAACTTCCCCATTGATAACCTCAGCCAGAGCCAGACGGAGAAGGCAGTGGGATTCCACTCTGTGGCTGGCTTACCACGGGTACAGGGTGCAATCGATTGCACCCATACAGCAATCTGAGCATCTCCACACGAGCCAGGACTGTTCATCAACAGAAAGGGGTATAACTCCATCAACACTCAGCTCATTTGTGACCACGGCAAAAGATTTCTTCACGTGTGCACCAGATTCCCTGGCAGCTGCCATGATTTGTTCATTCTGAGGGAATCCAACGTCCCCGGCCTCTTCCACACACCGAACACACATAAGGGCTGGCTCCTTGGGGACAAGCGATACCCCCTGCACACGTGGCTCATGACACCTCTAAGGAACCCCACCAGCGAGGCACAGAAACATTACAACGACAGCCACATCGCCACCAGTCCTATAATTCAACATGCGATAGGACTCCTGAGGATGCGATTTCGATGCCTCGATAATTCTAGGGGAGCTCTTCAATACGCACCAGCGAGAGTGGGTCGCATGATAGTAGTGTGTTGGGTCCTGCACAACATGGCACAACAGAGAGGGGTACCAGTTGAGGAGGCCCCATGCCCTCATCCACCATTCACATATGCCATCGGCATTGAGGAGGAGAAGGAGGACGACCCCATGAGCAGGGCAGCGGCTCACCTGGCTGCTCGTGACGCTAGGCAGTCACTCATGTGAATTGTTCTCATAAGATCAGAAAGTGAGAAGAGTCCAGTGCTCAGACCACCTGGAAAGACCAGCGCCAACACCAGCCCCCTCTCCCCCCACCCCCGCACAAAACAGTCCTGCAACTACACATACACCCACTTTAAAGTGACCCACAGGGTGGCATCAAGTGTTGCCGTTCATGGTGAAACACATGAAAAGGCGCTATTACAAAAGCCAGTCAAGAATGGGCAAGATGTGGCAGTCATGGTGAAAATGATAACATTTAATGTGACTTTAGCAAAAACCAAATATAAATGAAAAACATGACAGTCTGTCAGACACCCTTGTGCAAACCCTTCGTGATCACAAATCCTTAGCCTTTACCTTCCTACTGCTTCTACGTGGTGCATCCCCTGTGGCTGCAGCTGAGGTAGTGGCAGGTTGTTCATGTCCATGGCCTGACTGCTTAGCTGCTTTCGGCCTACGCCCTCTGGGTTTTGGAGCCCGTGAGGGTCCCGCCGAAGACTGCTCCACCTGCACCTGTGCAAGGGCTGACTCGGCCAACTGGAGAGGAGGCAGCATTGCTGGTACTTGTTGAGGGGGGGCAACAGGTGGGACATGGGAGCGCTTTGAGTGGCATCCCCACTTCCATGTCCCCTTTCGCCATTATCCCTCTCCTGGACCAGGCCCACATCACTCCTACCTCCCTGCTGAAGAACAGTTTGGAGGACATGTATGATGCCTTGGAAGCCCAGTTGTAAAGTTTCTGTCTGCCTGTTTAAGGCAGCAGAACGTTGTTCACCATGAGTCTGAACAGCCATTGTCAGGGCCTGAATGGACTCATTTGTGAGCCATGCGTGAAGCTCAATGGAGGCTAGCCTTCTCTCCATCGCAGACATTCCCGCACTTACGTGAGACATTATCTCAAACAGTTGCTCACGTGCGTGCGACACTATCTCAGAGATTCCCTCCCGTACCTGTGCCACCATTCCACTAATGCAGGAGTTGGACTCCTCTATCCCCTGCAGTATTGTGAAGACTGTGCGTGGCACCTGTTCCAGTACCTTGAAAATGTGCTGCTGTCCCTTGATCATTCTCCTTTTAAAGGATGACCCCTGGGGTTCAGCATCTGTATCCAGCTGAGCAGAGTCTGGAGAGGAGTGCGCCCGCCGATGCGGACTCTCCACAGCTGCCCCTGCCACCAGTGTCTGCTCGTGCTCACTAGTGTGTGATGACTCACCAGGTGCCAACCCAACTAACTCACTACTAGGATCCACTGAGGTATGAGTATGTGCGCTGGTGGATGGCTCGCTAAGATGTGACAGTGCGCCCTCAGAGGCCGGCAGGTCCCCTGTGGAATCGCCCTCTGCCATCACTGCGGTCGTTGAAGGGCCTGTAAGACAACAGAAGGCAATATTAAGCATCATCACAGATGTGTCATGTGCGATGAGCATACTGAGGTGTTCAACATGGCAAGCATTATTAACATAATTTCATGTTGTGTGTGTTGAAGGTTAAAGTTGTGTCATCAGATGTTTGTGGGATGTCAGTCTCGGCGTCCCTGATGGACAAGCACTTGAGGGTGCGGCTGATCTG
Organism: Heptranchias perlo; assembly: GCF_035084215.1. Taxonomy (NCBI): domain Eukaryota; kingdom Metazoa; phylum Chordata; class Chondrichthyes; order Hexanchiformes; family Hexanchidae; genus Heptranchias; species Heptranchias perlo. The sequence goes on from NC_090335.1 coordinate 49,070,968, forward strand.
CAGGGCCTCCTCCTCCAGTCTGTGAGGACTACTATTTGTTATGGCCCCCTCCAGTCCTCGCCCTCGCCCGTGCATTTTGCGCTTTCTTCCCCTAGAAGGGGAGAAAGTACAGACGTGTGAGTGGGTGATGGTGGTCAGCCCGATGAATGCATTGCTTTGGGTGAGGCTGACCGTGAAAGAGATGCATCAGAAAGTGAGTATGAGACAGAGACATCACATTGGATCAGGACTGGGGTGAGTGGTGGTGGTGGGGACACAAATGGGGAGGTGAGGAATTGCTCAGAAAGTGAAGGTAAGTTGAGGATGAACCTTAAGTGGGTGTGAGGAGTGATGTGATGGAGTAGTCTTGGCAGTGCAGAATGAGTTGGGAGGGGAGGTGATGTGGAACACGGAATGCAGGAGAATCAGTAAGTGTACTCACTTTTGCTGACCTAGTTAGGTCATTGAAAAGCTTCTTGTACTGGACCCAAGTGCGGGTGATGTTGCTGCTGCTGGTGACCTCCTCTGCTACCTCGAGCCAGGCCTTCTTGGTGGCAGAGGCAGGGCACTTCCTCCTATCAGCCGGGTAAAATAGTTCCCTCCTCCTCCTTACCCCGGCCAGTAGCACCTCAAGTGAGGCATCGCTGAATCTTGGAGTAGCCTTGCCCCTGTGCTGCTCCATTGGGTCTTCTTGGTCTTTGCTCCAGCAAAATCCACTGGAGCAAAGGTCCTTTAAATACAGACACTCCAGCTAACAGCCTGTCATGTGGGTGCACAGTCCGCCCACTGAACAGCTTTCCGATGGCAAACCCGGAAACAAGATTAATGGCCACCAATTAAGTCGTGATCGAGTGGGGAAAGGTAAGTTTTTATTATTTAAGTTTGCCACGCACCCATTGACCCCCCACCCCCACCCCGCTGCCATCCCACTGCCCTTTTAATATCGAACCCATGAAGAATGGTCACTTGGTATTGGAAAGCTTCTTGTGCCTGTGGGATCCGCACCCAAGTGGCACCCCAGCAACAAATGCTCCCTTCAGAAGAAAAAGAGTAAAAAGAGGAAATTAGAGGAGAAAGAAAAATATAAAAATGTTGCATTTAACTGGTCAAAGTAGATATGAGAGCTAATTCCACTGGAAACACAGGATTGCAGAATTAACCTTCTTAGAATCTGAAAAATCAGAATACCTTTCCCATTACTCTGATTAACTCTGTTGTACCTATTGCTGACATTGCTGACATCAGCTAACTCAAAACAGGTAAGGAATTAAGTGTGGGACCTTCCCAGTCGATATGGCCTAGTAGTACATCAGACTGTGCTTTAAACATTGTAAGCTTTCTTTGCATTTTAAGAGCTATTTAGTAAAGAGTAAGATAAATTGCTGACATGATATGACAGGATTAAAGTCATCTTAATGCTACAATGTCTGCATGGCTCAATTAGTACCACTCCTGCTTCTATGTTAGAATGTTGTGGGTTCAAACCCCACTGCAGGACTTGTGCATATAATCTGGACTGATACTTCAGTGTGGTACTAAGGAAGTGTTGGAGATGTCATTACTTGTTATCTTTTGGATGAAATGTTAAACTGAGGCACTGCTACTTGTACAGTTCGAGAAAGAGCAGTGAGATCTTCTGATGTTGAGCTGTTAGTTCTCCTGGTGTTCCGGCCAACATTCCTCCCTCGACCAACACCACTAAAAGCAGATTAATTGGTCATTCATCTCATTTGCTGTTTGTGGGAGCTTGATGTGTGCAAATTGGCTGTCATGCCTGCTTAAATAATAGTGACCACACTTCAAGGCGAACAGTAAGCCATGGATGAAAGAAAGAAAGGGAGAAAGGAAAGAAGGACGAAGTGTGAGAGAGAGAGAGATAGATAGATAAACTGACCGTAGCTGGGCCTCCATCAAGTTGCCTGCCTCCATGGTTTGACACAATGATACCTTGGACACCATGCTCCACTGCCAGCTCTGCATCTTCCTTGGTTAGAATACCCTTGATAATTATAGGCAGGCGAGTTAATGACTGAAGCCAGTAGATATCTTTCCAACTGATTGATGGATCCATAGAATTGGCTGGTGCTCCATACTCCTCTGCTCCGTTAAGCTCCTGTTCGGATAAACGAATAGTTACATTGTGGAAGTGTAGTATCAGTACAGTGGAAAGAGACTTTCATTATGCGGGAAACTCAACTTGAGGGTTGTAGGAGCTATCCATTTTTCCCAGGCACTTTAAATCTTTTTGTCTCAATTCTATCTCAATTGGGACTGATGATCTGGGAGTGTATCGATGGTTTCTAAACTTGATCTGCAGATAGCTTTTCAATATCAGTTATGTAACATAAAAAAGCAAACAGTTAGTTCATACACACACAAATATTTGAGCATAAGATGATTGGTTTTAAGCAATGACAAGGATTGCTTTTAACTGTAGACCTTTAAATCAGAATATAAATAATTGCTTACTGAATTTCGTGGCAATGTGTAAATATGCACTATAATAATGTTATATATCTAGGTACCAAACAGCAGACACAGTTGAAGTACGCTTGTAAGTTCACTAGGTGCATTGTGCCTATAAATATTAGAAATGTACATATAAATTTGGACCTAGAAATTGGATCGTGCCCGAATCGGATTGCGATCTGGATGAAGCAGCTGCCGCATACGCCACAAAAGGTTAGCAGAAGGACCACTGGAAATTGGTCTGCCGGCTCATTTGTATATTACCGGCGATCTGTGGGCACCAGTTGCAGCCCAGAGGCAGCTTCCCAGTTGCCTAGGGAAGTAAGATCGGTCAACTGAGACGCCGACCGAGGGTAGCAGATACGTCCAGGGGAAGAGGGGTTGAGGAAATCAGGAGGACAACGAACGCAGGCTGCCAACGGCCCTCGGTTTTAATGTGGAGAAACACCCCTGCTCCTCCTGGCTCCATATTCATCTGTAGACTGCAGGAAGCTATCAATGGACTGGTCGGGTGAGCAGAAATGTGGCAAATGGAATTCAATCCGGAGAAGTGTGAGGTAATGCATTTGGGGAGGGCAAACTTGGCAAGGGAGTACACAATAAATGGGAGGATACTGAGAGGTGTAGAGGAACAGAGGGACCTTGGAGTGCATGTTCATAGATCCCTGAAGGTAGCAGCACAGGTAGATAAGGTGGTTAAGAAGGCCTATGGAATACTTGCCTTCATTAGCCGAGGCATTGACTATAAGAGCAGGGAGGTTATGCTAGAGCTGGATAAAACACTAGTTAGGCCACAACTAGAGTACTACATACTGTTCTGATCACCACATTACAGGAAAGATGTGATTGCACTAGACAGGGTATAGAGGTGATTTACGGGGATGTTGCCAGGACTGGAGAATTTTAGCTATGAAGAAAGATTGGATAGGCTGAGTTTGTTTTCTTTAGAACAGAGGAGGCTGAGGGGAGATTTAATTAAGGTGTATAAAATTATGAGGGGACTAGATAGAGTGGATAGGAAGGACCTATTTCCCTTAGCAGAGAGGTCACTAACCAGAGGGCATAGATTTAAAGTAATTGGTAGAAGGATTAGAGGGGAGTTGAGGAGAAATGTTTTCACCCAGAGGGTGGTCGGGGTCTGGAACTCACTGCCTGAAAGGGTGGTAGAGGCAGAAACCCTCATCGCACTTAAAAAGTATTTAGATATGTACTTGAAGTGCCATAACCTACAAGGCTATGGACCAAGAGCGAGAAAATGGGATTAGGCTGGAGAGCTCTTTTTCGGCCAGCAGACACGATAGGCCGAATGGCCTCCTTCTGTGCCATAAATTTCTATGATTCTATGATTCAATGGGCCTAACATATGTTTCACGTGGGCTTTCTAGACAACTACAGATCGGCCTAACCAATATGGCGTGCAGCACACTTCTGGCGCAGACTAAGCGTGCACACAACGCATGCCATATTATACCCTTCGTCATCTGTTTCTCACCCAAAAAATGGGTACTGCGTAATCAAATTTTTAGGGCTTGATCTTCAAGTATCTCAATCTGTAGCTGAGGCAAAGAGGAGATGGTGTGAAAAAAATATCTCTCTTCTCCTCTCCTCTCCTCTCCTGCCCTCCTTTCCGTGTTAGCTCCTTTGTTAAGGTAAGGAGCATGACCATCAGGCCTTGCCAAGTACAAGCCCTAACAGTCAGTTCGATAAGAGAGGCCCCCTCAACCGACCCTGATCCTGTATTCACCAACATCTAGAAACCGAAAATATAATAAAGAATAGTCAGCACGGATTTCAAAAGGGAAGGTCAACCTTATGGAGTTCTTTGAAGAAGTAACAGAAAAGGTAGACAAGATGTAATATATTTGGATTTTCAAAATGCCTTCGATAGGGTACCACATAGTAGACTCATGACTAAGGTCAGAGCATATAGAGTCAGGGGACAATTAGCAGAATGGGTAGAATGCTGGCTACAAAACAGAAAACAGAGTAGGGATTAAAGGTAGTTACTCAGATTGGCAAAAGGTGGGAAGTGGTGTTCCACAAAGATCGGTGTTGGGACCACTGTTGTTCACCATTTACATAAACGACTTGGACTCGAGAATCAAAAGTACAGTTTCAAAATTTGTAGACAACACCAAATTGGGGGTAATAGTTAATACCGAGGAGGACTGCGACAAAATACAGGAAGGCATTAATAAACTTGCAATTGGCAAATGAATTTCAATAAAGATAAGTGTGTGAGGTATTACATTTTGGTAGGAAGAATAAGGAGGCCACATACTGCTTGAATAATAAAAGTCTAAATGGGGTAGAGGAGCAGAGGGATCTGGGGGTACAGATACACAAATCACTAAAAGTAGCGACGCAGGTTAATAAGGCCATAAAAAAGGCAAACCAAGCACTGGGGTTCAATTCTAGAGGGACAGAATTGAAAAGCAGAGAAGTTACGTTAATTTTGTATAGAACCTTGGTTAGGCCACACTTGGAGTATTGTGAACAGTTTTGGTCTCCATATTATAGAAAGGATATAGAGGCACTGGAGAAGGTGCAAAAAAGATTTACTAGGATGATACCAGAACTGAGAGGTTATACCTATCAGGAAATATTGAGCAGGCTGGGGCTCTTTTCTCTAGAAAAAAAGACAGAGGGATGGCCTGATAGAGGTCTTTAAGATAATGAAAGGGTTTGGTAGGGTAGATGTCGAGAAGATATTTCCACTTGCGGGGGAGACCAGAACTAGGGGCAATAAATATAAGATTGTCACTAATAAATCCAATAGGGAATTCAGGAGAAACTTTTTTACCCAGAGAGTGGTTAGAATGTGGAACTCACTACCACAAGGAGTAGGTGAGGCGACTAGCATAGATGTGTTTATGGGGAAGCTAGATAAACATGAGGGAGAAAGGAATAGAAGGGTATGCTGATAGGGTTAGAGGAAGTTGGGAGGGAGGAGGCTCGTGTGGAGCATAAACACCGGCATGGACCAGTTGGACCGAATGGCCTGTTTCTGTGCTGTACATTCTATGTAATTCTATGTAACATCCGCATGCAGATGCTTGAGCAGGATTTTCCGGAGAGCGATCAGGAATGGGCTGCCTGGTCAACTTTCTCCTCCAAAACCCAGTGGCGGTGAGGCCAATTGCCATGACCCTGCTGTCATCCTGGCTGGGATCACATAACTTCATGATATATCTTAAAAAGGCAAAATATCCATACCTCAAAAACACCATCAAAATTTTTTACTTTGAGATGAGGTGGTAGCTTAAAGTTGTTCCTAATATCATTTCTCCGCTTGCCGGTATAAGGGACATCCACAGTTAGGACGATGGCCCTGTATCCATGTGCTTCCACGCGGTGTACTAACTGCTCTGAGAGTTTACGGTTCCGGTAGACATAAAGTTGAAACCATCGAAATCCATTTGGTGCTGCTGCTGAAATCTCTTCCACAGAGCAGGTGGCATATGTGCTGGCAATGTAACAAGTATTCATGGCTTCAGCAGCTATAAAGCAACACGCAAACACTAATCAAAATCCACATTTTTTTTTGATTTACTTGTTGACCGTAAGATTTTGATGATCCTTGACTTCAAAACGATTGCATTAGAGTACTGTCATTTGAATTCTTCGACCTCGATTCAGTTCCAGCCCAAGTACAAAAGGTGAACTATTTCCCTCTCATGAATTTTTAAGCTATTTATCATTGGATATTAGTTTAGCCACTTTCAATCCATGTTCCGGTAGCTATAAATCCACAGGAAAGCATTGGGCCTGAATTTGCTGAATACTTGCGCTATTGTAATGGCTCATCTAGGCTGCACGCCATTAAGGTGAAGAAATTCCAGGAAATTATGGCGTGAATGACTCATACCATTCATTATGCTATGCCATAATTTGCTGGGACTTTTGCGCCGCTCCACCATTACCCCTCGCCGAAAACAGCTAGAAGGTAATTATAATAGCCCGCCCTATTACAATCAATGGCAAACATGAATTTCCTGCACTAAAGGCATTCTTTGCACGCTGCTACTTAGACTTAAAAATAATAGGCCTTCATAGTGGTGGCCATAAGTTCCTTTACATCATTTCCTCCTCTGGGAGTAAACTAGAGAATATTTTGATCTTTGGTTACTCATTAATGCTTGCAAGTGATGTAAAGGAACTGGTGTCCAAAACTCACAACAATTGTATTTCATCACATATTAATCCTCATGTAGCTGTGTTAACATATCTTTGTTCACACCACTGCAACCATATAAATACAGTTATCCTTTTAAACAAAAATGTCAGTGATGAAGTACCACGGGCTGTACTCATCTCGCCATCATGCCATGCCATGCAGTGGAAGGCAGTAGGTGCGATCCCTATGGGAAAACTGATCTCCATGCCCTGGATGGTTGTCCTTGTTTCTGTTATAGAGACATCTCTTAGCATTCGAGGACGCAGACGGATCCTGCAAAGTTAGCAAAAATTTCAAATTAGATTAAACTCTTTAACCCATAGCATCTCCCTTCATAAGCTAAACTGTCTTACTGGGTTGTATTTTAGTCTATACTACCTGGGTGCAAAGTATCGCCCGGGAAGAAGGCAGAAAGGAAAATTGGAGAGGAGGAAAGAACACCCATAGCAGAGCCAGCACAAATTTCGTACCATTTAAATGAAGGATGGAAAATTAGGCAGGCTCCATTACGGGTGTGCAATTTTCTCCACCTGATTTTTCACTGCCTTCTGCCCAGGCAACACTTTACATCTAAGCAGTAGAGATGAAAATCCACCCCAATATATATTTATCTTTTTTCCATCACAGCTTCTGGTATGACAGAATAACCAATCCAAAGAATATACCATAGGGCCGGTGCCATGGCATTAGCCATTGGAGTGCTAACCCTGAGCGCCATGAAGTGGGGGACAAATGGAAGTTTTATTCCTGTTCCATTTAATTCCCAGTGTGTGCATGTATGTTTGTGTGTGCGTGTGCGGATGGGACATTAGAGGGAAGAAGCACATGTATTGGTCAATAGTGTCTCCTTAGTTACTGTCTGCGAGCAAGCTAACTGTCTATTCTGGGCAGCGGTGGTGGCTACTTGAGGTAGACCAAAGATAATTTATAAAGAAAATAAATTACATAGAAATAGTAAACCATAGACTCTTCTCGATATAATACAATTCTCAACCCACCTCAGTATTGACATTGCTAATATGATGACAAGATTGTTTATCATTGGTAATGAAAGAGATATTACTTTTTCATTAATATTGGCTGTGTGATCAAAGTCACAGAAGAAATAGGAATGTACAGGACCAGAAATGAACGCTGCAGTTCATCTGGCTGATGCCAAAATTCAAAACATATCATAATACACTGTAGCCTAGAAATCACTGTCAATGATGCTACCATATGGACGCATAACACATTAATATCTAATTCCTTTCTCTGCCATTTTAACAGGAGTGTTATGTTAATTGTATGATTTATATCAATGCGTGTTAATTGTATTCAGGTGGTGGGTATCAATTGGGGACTATCTTGTATCCTTTTTATAGGGGAGCTTATCTAGGGTGTGATGTGTGTGTAAGGGGAATCTCTGTGAATAAAGGCTAGGAAACAACTAAAGACTAGGCTCTAGTATTCTGTCCTTCACCACATGTCTATCCAATTTGAACATGTTAAGCCAGGTAGTTCAAAATAATGAAGAAAGGAATTTGTTAAGAGCATGACAAACTGGGAAGAAAATTGTGGGAAATTATATGAGAACACAGGCAGGTTAGCAGAGTGGGCAGATAGTAATAGATGCAATCCAATGCAGAAAAATATTAAGTCATGTATTTTGAGGAAAAGGAATCATGAAAGGAAATAAGATCCTTAAGAGTGGAAGTACAGATCTAGTGGTGCAAGTACATAAATTTTAAGGGTAGGACTGCAAATAGGAAAAACCATTAAAAAAATCAGGAAATGGGATTCTGGATTTTACACATGGGACACTGACTATGAAAATAAACAAATTACATTGAATTTGTACAATACATTGGTTAGGCCACATAGAAGTATTATGTGCAATTCTGGGCACCCCATTGTGAGAAGCATTTTAGACCCATGGAACGAGCACATCAAAGCTTCACCAGAATTATATCACAACTCAGAGATTATAGTTCTAAAGACTCAAAAATTAGTGGTTTCTTTTACTGGAACAGAGAAGGTTAAGGGGAATCTAATAGAGGTTTTCAAAATTCTGTGCAAGCTGTGAAAAAATTGGCGCCCTGCCACTCTGATGGTAAATCAAAGGCCCAGACAGGGCTGAAAACAAAGGTGCAACATTTTTAAAATGGTCCTAATTAAGCTAATGAGCAAAGTAGAAAAGTAATCAATATCCCCTGGGATCGATTACCTTTGCCTTTAGAAACATTGGGGCCTTTATTAGGCTCTGAATGGAACTCTCACTTGCTCTCAGTTGGACCTAATGGGAGTGTAAGTGAAGGAGTTTGAGAGGTAGTCTGGAATCTTCCCCAGACATGCCCCCTTGAATTTCCTGCGCTTCTTCCATAGGGTGGAATTGCATCAGAACCAGCTTCTGTCCAAATTCCAGCCCCTCCACCCCCACGCAAATAGTGCCACTGCAGGATCTTCCCTGACTCTAGAAATTTCAGGCTCAAAGAATTCAGGCTCATTCAGAGCTACAGCATGTCCTACATGGAATTCTGCAGTTAACTGGTTTTTAGTGAATTAAAATCTTGAAACATCCATTCATTAATTCCATGTCATCATCTAACAGAGTGGAAAAGCTGCATTATTACAGCTGTATAACCAAACCCCATAAACTATTTGGAATTTCTTTCCCTATCATGTTTCAACAATATACTATTGTACAATTCAGATGATTTGGGTCTCATTAGTATTTGATAGAGCACAAACCTTTTATAAGCCATTAGATTGTCATCTCTAGTACAGCACTCATCTGCCCCAGCAGCGTAGTAATCCCAGGTGGTTTTGGGTAAGTGTTCTTTAGCATACACCTCAAAGTCAGACAGACATACCAAAGACATCTCCGGGTCACACAGAGAGGTTCTGAAACAATAATGATTGCAGGGAAATTTTAACACGCACCTCATTCTCTGGCATTTATTGCAGAAAGAAGAGACTACAAAAGATTCTATGTAATTCTGTGTAAAAGGATACACTAAAGAGGCCAAAACAGTGATCAGTGGGGAAAAGTTTAGTCGCAACTCACAAGTGACAAGAGTCCTGGTGGTTTATGAAGGTGGTGCTTTTTAGACAAAATCACTAACCAACTATTCCCATTATGTGTTCTGTTTATATCATGGGGAAAAATTCAGGCACACATTTTTGTACCAATTAAAAAGTTAATCTGTTCTAGAATGTTACAAAAAGTTATTGTCTTAAAAAACTGTCGTGATATTCCATTAGAATCTGTAAGTTCTTGATTATTAAGTTTTTTTTTGGATCGTCTGTTCACAGGTGTGTTTTAATTCATTATTACTTTGACAGCACCTCCCAACCCTGCAGCCTCGACTACTGAGAAGGTCAAGAACAGCAGCGTTATGGGAATATTATCACCTCCAAATCCCTCTCCATGTCACACATCATTCTGACATGGACATATATATCGCCATTCATTCATTGTTGCTAAGTCAAAACCTGGAATTTCCTACTTAAATCCATGACAAAAAGGCCTGAAGCAGTTCAAGAAGATGATCCACCACCACCACCTTCTCAGGGCAACTAGGAATGGGCAATAAATGTGGTCTTGCCAGCGTCACTGAATCTCACGGTCAAATAATTAAAAATCAAAGCCATGTAGATTTAATGCACTGGGGCGCTGTCCACAAATTTATGGATGATTCAAAGATTTGTGCGCATGTTAGAACTTTGGATGAGAAAAAACAACTACAATCAAATCTAGCTGCGACAGGGGAATTGGCACATGTCCAGCTGATGCCATTTAATGTAGATAAATGTAGGGTTGTGCACATGGGTAGTAAGGTTTGTTGAATGGGAAAGAGATCTAGGTGTTATAATACATGAGTCTCTAAAGGTTAAAGACCAGTGCTGCAAGAATATAGCAAAGGCAAATAGAGTATTAAGATGGCCTGCGAGGACGTTCCAATATAATACAAAAGTACCTTACCGTCCTTGTATAAGACCTTGTTTAGGCTCATTTTTTTTTATTATTCGTTCATGGAATGTGGGCATCGCTGGCAAGGCCAGGATTTATTGCCCATCCCTAATTGCCCTTGAGAAGGTGATGGTGAGCCGCCGCCTTGAACCGCTGCAGTCCGTGTGGTGAAAGTTCTCCCACTGTGCTGTTAGGTAGGGAGTTCCAGGATTTTGACCCAGCGACGATGAAGGAACGGCGATATATTTCCAAGTCGGGATGGTGTGTGATTGGAGGGGAATGTACAGGTGGTGTTGCTCCCATGTGCCTGCTGCCCTTGTCCTTCTAGGTGGTAGAGGTCGTGGGTTTGGAAGGTGCTGTCGAAGAAGCCTTGGCGAGTTGCTGCAGTGCATCCTGCGGATGGTACACGCTACAGCCACTGTGCACCAGTGGTGGAGGGAGTGAATGTTTAGGGTGGTGGATGGGGTGCCAATCAAGCAAGCTGCTTTGTCCTGGATGGTGTCGAGCTTCTTGAGTGTTGTTGGAGCTGCACTCATTCAGGCAAGTGGAGAGTATTCCATCACACTCCTGACTTGTGCCTTGTAGATGGCGGAAAGGCTTTGGGGAGTCAGGAGGTGAGTCACTCACCGCAGAATACCCAGACTCTGACCTGCTCTTGTAGCTACAGTTTTTATGTGGCTGGTCCAGTTAAGTTTCTGGTCAATGGTGACCCCCAGGATGTTGATGGTGGGGGATTCGGCGATGGTAATGCAGTTCAATGTCAAGGGGAGGTGGTTAGACTCTCTCTTTTGGAGATGGTCATTGCCTGGCACTTGTCTGGCGCGAATGTTACTTGCCACTTATCAGGCCAAGCCTGGATGTTGTCCAGGTCTCGCTGCATGCGGGCATGGACTGCTTCATTACCTGAGGGGTTGCGAATGGAACTGAACACTGTGCAATCATCAGCAAACATCCCCATTTCTGATTTTATGATGGAGGGAAGGTGATTGATGAAGCAGCTGAAGATGGTTGGGCCTAGCACACTGCCTTGAGGAACTGCAGCAATGTCTTCTGCTGAGATGATTGGCCTCCAACAACCAGTACCATCTTCCTTTGTGCTAGGTATGACTCCAGCCACTGGAGAGTTTTCCCCCTGATTCTCATCCAAATACTGTGTCTAGTTTTGAGCCCCTCACATGGTCGATGATATAGAGGTCTGGGAGAAAGTTTAGTGGAGGGCTACTAGATTGAAACCTAACACAAAAGCCTTTGGTTACCATGTTATGCATAGAGAGTTACTTTTTACTTTAGAAAAGTTGAAACTTCGGGGAGATTTGAAAAGGGAGATAATCATAGAATGGTTACAGCACAGGAGGCCATTTGGCCCATTGAGCCCGTGCTGGCTCTTTGTAAGAGCAATCCAGTTAGTCCCATTCCCCCGCTCTTTCCCTGTAGTCCTGCAATTTTTTTCCCTTCAAGTATTTATCCAATTCCGTGTTGAAAGCCACAATTGAATCTGCTTCCACCATCCTTTCAGGCAGCTCATTCCAGATCGTAACTACTCGCTGCGTCAAAAAGGTTTTCCTCACGTTGTCCTTTTGCCAATCACCTTAAACCTGTGTCCTCTGGTTTTCAACTCTTCCGCCAATGGAAACAGTTTCTCCTTATTTACTTTATCTAAACCCTTCATGATCTTGCACACTTCTATCAAATCTTCTCTTAACCTTCTCTGCTCTAAGGAGAACAACCCCAGTTTCTCCAGTCTTGCACATAACTGAAGTCCCTCATTCCCGGAACCTTTCTAGTAAATCTTTTCTGCACCGTCTCCAAGGCCTTCACATCCTTCCTAAAGTGCAGAATATTACAGTTGTGACCAAACCAGTGTTTTTTTAAATTTCAACATAACTTCCTTGCTTTTGTACTCTAAGCCTCTATTTATAAAGCTCAGGATCCCGTTTGCTTTTCTAATCGCTTTTTCAAACTGTCTTGCTACCTTCAAAGATTTGTGCATATATACCCCCAGGTCTCTCTGTTCCTGCACCCTCTTTAGTATTGTACCATTTCGTTTATATTGCGTCTCCTCGTTCTTCCTGCCAAAATGTATCACTTCACATTTCTCTGCGTTAAATTTCATCTGCCATGTGACTGCCCATTCTGACAGCCTGTTCATGTCCTCTTGAAGTCTATTACTATCCTCCTCACTGTTTATGACACTTCCAAGTTTAAAGTCGTCTGCAAATTTTGAAATTGTGCCCTGTACATCCAAGTCCAAGTCATTAATATATATCAAAAAAAGCAGTGGTCCTAGTACCGACCCCGGGGAACACCACTGTACACCTTCCTCCAGTCTGAAAAACAACAGTTCACCACTATTCTCGGGGATATAAATTGGGCCACGTAACGCTCATTTTCAATGCGCTACACAGCCTCCTAAGGATCCAAAATGGCGTCCAGAATGCTCGCACACGCTGGTAGCATGTAAAGTAAGGAGAATATGCTTTAGATCAGCGTGCAATGCTGATTTAAATGGACAGATATGATTTTGGAACTCAACGCACTGACTTAACCTCGCTGAACAGATCGTAAACAGCATGGAGGAACCCCACCAGCGTTATTGAAAGGGATCATGCAGGAGTTACAGGGTAGTTGCTGGATTATTGCTTCTGGCTGCTGATACATTTGTACCTGTTTTTGGAGGTCTCCTATACTTATATACTGGGACATGGGGACATAGCCTAAAAATTAGAGCCTTGTCTTGCAGGAGTGAAGTTAGGAGATGCTTCTACATGCAAAGGGTGGTAAAAGTTTGGAACTCTCTTCTGCAAACGGCAGTTGATACGAGCTCAATTGTTAATTTTAAATCTGAGATTGATAGATTTTTGATAAGCAAAGGTATTAAAGGTTATGGGAGTCAGGAGGGAGTGGCCCTGGGAGTCCTCAACATTGACTCTGGACCCCATGAATTCTCATGACATCAGGTCAAACACGGGAAAGGAAACCTCCTGCTGATTACCATCTACTGCCCTCCCTCAGCGGATGAATCAGTCCTCCTCCATGTTGAACACCACTTGGAGGAAGCACTGAGGGTAGCAAGGGCACAAAATGTACTCTGTGGGGGGGAACTTCAATGTCCATCACCAAGAATGGCTCGGTAGCACCACTACTGACCGAGCTGGCTGAGTCCCGAAGGACATAGCTGCCAGGCGGGGCCTGCGGCAGGTGGTGAGCGAACCAACACGAGGGGAAAACTTTCTTGACCTCGTCCTCACCAATCTACCTGTTGCAAATGCATCTGTCCATGACAGTATTGGTAGGAGTGACCACCGCACAGTCCTCGTGGAGAAGAAGTCCCGTCTTCGCACTGAGGATACCATCCAACATGTTGTGTGGCACTACCACCGTGCTCAATGGGATAGATTCAGAACAGATCTAGCAGCTCAAAACTGGGTATCCATGAGGCGCTGTGGGCCATCAGCAGCAGCAGAATTGTATTCCAGCACAATCTGTAACCTCATGGCCTGGCATATTCCTCACTCTACCATTACCAACAAGCCAGGGGATCAACACTGATTCATTGAGGAGTGTAGAAGAGCATGCCAGGAGCAGCACCAGGCGTACCTAAAAATGAGGTGCCAACCTGGTGAAGCTACAACTCAGGACTACATGCATGCTAAACAGCAGAAGCAAGATGCTATAGACAGAGCTAAGCGATTCCACAATCAATGGATCAGATCAAAGCTCTGCAGTCCTGCCACATCCAGTCGTGAATGGTGGTGGACAATTAAACAACTAACAGGAGGAGGAGGCTCTGTAAACATCCCCATCCTCAATGATGGCGGAGTCCAGCACGTGAGTGCAAAAGACAAGGCTGAAGCGTTGGCAACCATCTTCAGCCAGAAGTGCCGAGTGGATGATCCATCTCGGCCTCCTCCCGATATCCCCACCATCACAGAAGCCAGTCTTCAGCCAATTCGATTCACTCCACGTGATTTCAAGAAATGGCTGAGTGCACTGGGTACAGCAAAGACTATGGGCCCTGACAACATCCCGGCTCTAGTGCTGAAGACTTGTGCTCCAGAACTAGACGTGACTCTAGCCAAACTGTTCCAGTACAGCTACAACACTGGCATCTACCCGACAATGTGGAAAATTGCCCAGGTATGTCCTGTCCACAAAAAGCAGGACAAATCCAATCCGGCCAATTACTGCCCCATCAGTCTACTCTCAACCATCAGCAAAGTGATGGAAGGTGTCGTCGACAGTGCTATCAAGCAGCACTTACTCACCAATAACCTGCTCACCGATGCTCAGTTTGGGTTCCGCCAGGACCACTTGGCTCCAGAAATCATCACAGCCTTGGTCCAAACATGGACAAAAGAGCTGAATTCCAGAGGTGAGGTGAGAGTAACTGCCCTTGACATCAAGACAGCATTTGACCGTGTGTGGCACCAAGGAGCCTGAGTAAAATTGAAGTCAATGGGAATCAGGGGGAAAACTCTCCAATGGCTGGAGTCATACCTAGCATAAAGGAAGATGGTAGTGGTTGTTGGAGGCCAATCATCTCAGCCCCAGGGCATTGCTGCAGGAGTTCCTCAGGGCAGTGTACTTGGCTCAACCACCTTCAGCTGCTTCATCAATGACCTTCCCTCCATCATAAGGTCAGAAATGGGGATGTTTGCAGATGATTGCACAGTGTTCAGTTCCATTCGCAACCCCTCAAATAATGAAGCAGTCCGAGCCCGCTTGCAGCAAGACCTGGACAACATCCAGGCTTGGGCTGATAAGTGGCAAGTAACATTCGCACCAGACAAGTGCCAGGCAATGACCATCTCCAACAAAAGAGAGTCTAACCACCTCCCCTTGTCATTCAACGGCATTACCATCACCGAATCCCCCCCATCAACATCCTGGGGGTCACCATTGACCAGAAACTTAACTGGACCAGCCAGATAAATACTATGACTACAAGAGCAGGTCAGAGGCTGGGTATTCTGTGGCGAGTGACTCACTTCCTGACTCCCCAAAGCCTTTCCACCATCTACAAGGCACAAGTCAAGAGTATGATGGAATACTCTCCACTTGCCTGGATGGGTGCAGCTCCAACAACATTCAAGAAGCTTGACACCATCCAGGGCAAAGCAGCCTGCTTGATTGGCACCCCATCCACCACCTTAAATATTCACTCCCTTCACCACTGGCGCACAGTGGCTGCAGTGTGTACCATCCAGAGGATACACTGCAGCAACTCGCCAAGGCTTCTTCGACAGCACCTCCCAAACCCGCGACCTCTACCACCTAGAAGGACAAGAGCAGCAGGCACATGGGAACAACACCACCTACACATTCCCCTCTAAGTCACACACCATCCCGACTTGGAAATATATCGCCGTTTCTTCATCATCGCTGAGTCAAAATCCTGGAACTCCCTTCCTAACAGCACTGTGGGAGAACCTTCACCACACGGACTGCAGCGGTTCAAGAAGGCGGCTCTCCACCACTTTCTCACGGGCAATTAGGGATGGGCAATAAATGCCAGCCTCGCCAGCGATGCCCACATCCCATGAACAAAAAAAGAAGAGCAAGGCGTGTATATGGAGTTAGATCACAGGTCAACCATGATCTTCACTGAATGGAAGAACAGGATCTAGGGGCTAAATAGCCCACACCTGTTCCTAGCTTCCTATGTTCCTATAATAAAGTTTCAATACTCTACAGGAGTGGGCTGGCTAGCCAATAGGCAATGGCAAGGGCACTGGCAGAGTGGCAGCAGTGGCACAGTAATTATGTCATCCTGAGAGAGGACAGCAGGTTCATGTACCAGCCACTTACTGCCTCCTGTTATGCGCCAACTTCTCCTGCAAGAAAGTGGGACGTGTGTCGGTGCGTGTCCTGCAGGATGTTTGGGTGATGTGCCTGTCATCGTTGAATAGCTGCCAGTGTGTATGACCTGTGAGCTGTGGGTTTGAAATTTGTAACAGTGGTAATGTGTAAGGGTGCGAGGAAGCATCTAATTGAAAGAATTGAGTACTCAATGAAAGAGTTTGTTGGTATGTGGGTGAAGGGGGGGTATAGTGCATGGAGCATTGGATGCAGCTAGGGGTGCAGTTGGTAGAAGATGACACTTGACCCCACTCACCTTGACCACTCGTGTCAAAGCATTAAATTTCTTCCTGCACTGCATCCATGCTTGTGGTGCTATGCGCCTGGCATTGACTTTGTTCCCTACTGCCTCTTGAGCATATGTCTGGAGGGCTTCTTGCCGCCCCCCCGCAGATATAGGATGGCCTCCTTCTGTCCACCTATTGCACCAAGGCCTCTAGTGCATCATCAGAGAACCTTGGTGCACACACTCTCGCAGGTCTGATACAAACTCAGATCGGCAGATTGGTGAGGTCTGGCGTGCAGATTGCAGGATGTGGGATTTAGTAGTGCGCAACCTTTATTCAATGTTTTGACATAACTGAAGAGTTTGTGAACATAGGGACAGGACCTGCATCTGTGTTTTACATGTGTGATGTCTGATCTCCGTTCAGACTTTGTGTGGACTCGTGACTTATATTTTGCAAATAAGAGGTGCAGGCTGCCTTTATGTGGTGCTAGCCACTCACGCGATATTAGGGCTCCCTGCTGGTGAGCAGCCACTCAACAGTGTAGCTAGGCCTGGCTGCTCATAGATATCAGGTAAATGACTTGGCAGCACGAATCTCATGTGCTGCCTGCTTCTCAACAAACGTGTGCAGGTTAATCGAGGGCTGTGACCCTGAGCCCGAATTCGGGGGGGATTATCGAATTTAAACCCCTCTGTTTCCTGTCACTTAGCCAATTTCGTATCCATGCTGCCACTGCCCCTTTTATTCCACGGGCTTCAATTTTGCTGGCAAGCCTATTATGTGGCACTTTATCAAACACCATTTGAAAGTGCATATACACAACATCAACCACATTGCCCTCATCAACCTCTCTGTTACCTCATCAAAAAACTCAATCAGGTTAGTTAAACATGATTTGCCTTTAACAAATCCATGCTGTCTTTCCTTTATTAATCCAAGCTTGTCCAAGTGACTATTAATTTTGTCCTGGGTTATCATTTCTAAAAGCTTCCTCACCAGCAAGGTTAAACTGACTGGCCTATAGTTGCTGGGTTTATCCTTACACCCTTTTTTGAACAAGGGTGTAACATTTGCAATTCTCCAGTCCTCTGGCACCACATCCATATCTAAGGAGGATTGGAAGATTATGGCCAGCATCTCTGCTATTTCCACTCTTACTTCCCTCAGCAGCCTAGGATGCATCCCATCCAGGTGACTTATCTACTTAGCCTTTCAATACCACTTCTTTATCAATTTTAGCCCATCCAGTATCTCAACTACCTCTTCTTTTACTGTGACTTTGGCAGCATTTTCTTCCTTGGTGAAGACAGATGCAAAGTACTCATTTAGTATCTCAGCAATGCCCTCTGCCTCCATGTGTAAATCTCCTTTTTGGCCCCTAATCAGCCCCACCCCTCCTCTTACTACCTGTTTACTATTTATATGCCAATTGAAGACTTTGGATTCCCTTTTATGTTAGCCGCCAATCTATTCTCATACTCTCTCTGCCCCTCCTATTTCCTTTTTCACTTCTCCTCTGTACTTTCTATATTCAGCCTGGTTCTCAATTGTTTTATCAACCTAACATCTGTCATATGCCTCCTTTTCCTGCTTCATCTTACTCTATCTCTTTCGTCATCCAGGGAGCTATGGCTTTGGTTGTCCTACCTTTCCTCCTTGTGGGAACGTACATAGACTGTACCTGAACAATCTTTCCATTTAAAGACCGCCCATTGTTCGACTACAGTATTGCCTGCCAATCTTTCCAATTTACCCGGGCCAGAGCCATTCTCAACCCACTGAAATTGGCCCTCCTCCAATTAAGTATTTTTACTCTAGATTGCTCCTTGTCCTTTTCCATAACTATTCCAAACCTTATGATACTATGATCACTGTTCCCTAAATGTTCGCCCACTGATACTTGCTCCACTTGACCCACCTCATTCCACAGAACCAGATCTAGCAATACCTCCTTCCTTATTGGACTGGAAACATACTGATCAAGAAAGTTCTTCTGAACATACTTCAGAAATTCCTCCCCTTCTTTGCCCTTTACACTTACTATTCCAGTCTATATTAGGATAGTTGAAGTCTCCCATTATCACTACTCTACAGTTCTTGCACCTCTCTAATTTCCCTGCAAATTTGCTCCTCTATATCCTTCCCACTAGTTGGTGGCCTATAGAATACACTTAGTAGTGTAATGGCACCTCTATTATTTCTTAACTCCAACCAAATAGATTCTGTCCTTGGCCTCTCAAGGATATCCTCTCTCACCAGCTCTGCAATATTCTCCTTAATCAATACTGCCAACTGCACTGCTCCCCCCCTCCTTTTTTCTCCTTCCCTATCTTTCCTGAACACCTTGGGCTCAATTTTAAAAGGGTGGCGGGATGGCAGCGGGGAGGGGTGATTTGCGGGCGCCAAACCCAAAAGGGATGTAGGCGGGCCGCAACCTTAATGAGGCCAATTAAAGCCTCTTCCAGGTTTCACGCCCTGTTTGACAGGCTGGCTGGCGACAGGAGCTGCACATCCGAGGGGTTGGGGTGGGGGGGGGGAGAGAAAGAAAGAGAGAGAGACCTCATTGGCCTTTGCGAGAGAGAGAGTGGTGCGGGGGGGTGGGGGAGAAACAAAGATCGGAGTGGGGGGGAAGAGACACAAGAGATCGGAGCAAGGCGGTGCAGGTGACATCATTTGTAAGGTATGTTTACTTTTTTTACAATGGGAAATGTAATTTTATTTAATTTAGTTAGTTTATTTTTCATTGATCTGGCCCTTCCACCAGGCGTGAATCGGAAGCCATGGGAAAGCCACCCAGGTAAGGTCAAA
This sequence comes from Heptranchias perlo, assembly GCF_035084215.1. Taxonomy (NCBI): domain Eukaryota; kingdom Metazoa; phylum Chordata; class Chondrichthyes; order Hexanchiformes; family Hexanchidae; genus Heptranchias; species Heptranchias perlo. Next base: position 49,090,442 of record NC_090335.1, read on the forward strand.
ATCTTTTTAAGTGGCCAATATGCCAAAAATAAACTACTTTAAGTATCACTGTGTAATATCCGGTGTGCGGATATTACACAGTGTGCTGAGAGTTCGGTAAGTGTGGGAGTTGAAGGGTTAATCTCTTTAAATCTAGTGCATATTGCTTCAACTGTAAGGTCAATTTAAAAGTTTAAATTTCTAAGTTTCTGTCAGGCTTCAGCAGAGAGCTGCTGTAGCAAGTTAATTGGTTAGCTAGATTCAATTGGTACCTGAAGGTGGGGCAGGCCTGACTCATCTGAGTCTCAACTGTAGAAATACAGGGGCATGTCAGTGCGGATATTACACAGTGTGCTGAGAGTTCGGTAAGTGTGGGAGTTTGGTGAAGTGGGGGTAGGAGGTGCTGCTTTGCCTTGCTTTTCCTGCAGAGCAGTAGTGGACCTGAGAGTAGAAGACTGAGATTGTGGAATAAAAGCAGCAGCAGACCTGCACCAAGAGACAACTACTGTGCGACATCACAGGGACTTAACTCCTGGACCTAAGATAAATAAGAAGCAAAAAGTAATCCAAGTGGGACGTCACCAAGGAAGAGGTAAGTGATTGGCTGGTGAGTATTTTCCTGCTGAATTTGTCTGAGGTTAGAGTTTGTGGATTCTCGGGTCTCTGTTGTGTAGTGGGGGACTGCTGTTCAGCAAGGGCCCTTGAGTATACCTTTTTAATTGAAGTGAAATTGGTGGGATTCATTTATTTTGAATTAATTAGTTAAAGGGTAAGTCATGTCAGGACAGCCCAGCCCCGTGTTATGCTCTTCCTGCTCTATGTGGGAAATCAGGGACCCTTCCGGTGTCCCTGACGACCATGTGTGCGGGAAATGTATCCAGCTGCAGCTACTGACAAACCGCATTGCGGCACTGGAGCTGCGGATGGATTCATTATGGAGCATTCGCGATGCTGAGAACGTCGTGGATAGCACGTTTAGTGAGATGGTCACACCGCAGGTAAAGGTTGTACAGGCAGGAAGTAATTGGGTGACCACCAGGCAGAGTAAGAGGAGCAGGCAGGCAGTGCAGGGGGCCCCTGTGGCCGTCCCCCTCTCAAACAAATATACCGCTTTGGATATTGTTGAGGGGGATGACTTATCAGGGGAAGGCAGCAGCAGCCAACTTCCTGGCACCAGGGGTAGCTCTGCTGCACAGGCTGGGAGGAAAAAGAGTGGAAGAGCTATAGTGGTAGGGGATTCTATCGTAAGGGGAACAGACAGGCGTTTCTGTGGCCGTAAACGTGACTCCAGGATGGTTTGTTGCCTCCCTGGTGCCAGGGTCATGGATGTCACTGAGCGGCTACAGGGCATTCTCAAGGGGGAGGGTGAGCAGGCAGAGGTCGTGGTCCACATTGGGACCAACGACATAGGTAGGAAGGGAGATGAGGTCCTGCATCAAGAATTTAGGGAGCTAGGTAGCAGATTAAAGAGCAGGACCTCAAAGGTTGTAATCTCTGGATTACTCCCAGTGCCACGGGCTAGAAAGTCCTACAAGAGAGGGGGCGGTACTGGACCTAATTCTAGGGAATGTGGCCGGCCAAGTGGAAGAAGTGCTAGTAGGTGAGCACTTTGGTGACAGTGACCATAATTCGGTGAGATTTAAGGTGGTCATGGAAATAGGAGGATAGAACAGATGAATGCGTGGCTAAAGAGTTGGTGCAGGAGGGAGGGTTTCAGTTTCCTGGATCACTGGGCCTGCTTCTGGGGAAGGTGGGACTTGTACAAGTCGGACGGGTTGCACCTGAACCAGAGCGGGACAAATATCCTTGCGGGGAGGTTTGCTAGCACTGTTGGGGGGGGTTTAAACTAACTTGGCAGGGGGATGGGATACAGAGTGGAGCTACAATAGGGGGTGATGTGCAGCCAAATATAGAGAAAAAAACAAGTCAGCTTGGAAGACAGGGCAAATATGTGAGGGCAAGGCTGGATGGCATCTATTTTAATGCAAGGAGTCTTGCGAATAAGGTGGATAAACACATGGGAGTATGATATTGTTGCTGTCACAGAGACATGGTTGAGGGAGGGGCAAGACTGGCAGCTCAATATTCCGGGGTACAGAATCTTCAGGCGAGACAGAGGGGGAGGTATAAGAGGAGGGTGGGGTCGCAATATTAATTAAAGAATCAATTACTGCCATAAGGAGGGATGATATATTAGCAGGTTCCTCTAATGAGGCCATATGGGTGGAGCTTAAAAACAAAAAGGAGGCAAGCACTTTGATGGGAGTGTACTATAGACCCCCAAACAGTCAGGGGGAGATAGAGGAACTGATATGTAGGCAAATCTCAGAAAATTGTGCAAATAATAGGGTAATAATAGTGGGGGATTTCAACTTCCCCAATATTAACTGGGATACTCAGAGTGTAAAAGGCTTAGAGGGTACAAAATTCTTAACGTGCATCCAGGAGAGCTTTTTGAGCCAGCATGTAGAAAGTCCTACAAGAGAGGGGGCGGTACTGGACCTAATTCTAGGGAATGTGGCCGGCCAAGTGGAAGAAGTGCTAGTAGGTGAGCACTTTGGTGACAGTGACCATAATTCGGTGAGATTTAAGGTGGTCATGGAAAAGGACAGGGAGGGGCCAGAAATAAAGGTTCTAAATTGGGGGAAGGCCGATTTTAATAGGATAAGGCAGGATCTGGCCAAAATGGACTGGGATCAGCAGCTTGTAGGAAAATCCGCATTGGAGCAATGGGAGTCTTTCAGAAGGGAGATTGAGACCATACAATGGCAACATGTTCCCGTAAAGGTCAAGGGTGGTTCCAAGAACTCCAGGGAACCTTGGATGTCAGGGGATATACGAGAATGGATTAGGAAAAAAAGGAGGGCTTTTGGCAGATACAAAAGGCTAAAGACGGAGGAAGCCCTAGAGGAGTACAAAAAGTGCAGGGGGATACTTAAAAAAGAAATTAGGAGATCAAGGAGGGGCCATGAAATAACACTGGCGAGCAAAATAAAGGAAAATCCTAAGATGTTTTATAAGTATATTAAGGGTAAGAGGATGACTATGGAAAAAATAGGGCCCATTAGGGACAAAAATGGCAATCTGTGTGTGGAGCTGGCAGATGTAGGAGGGGTTCTAAATGAATTTTTTGCATCTGTTTTCACTATGGAGAAGGACGATGTAGACATAGAAATACGGCAGGGGGACTGTGATATACTCGAACATATTAACATCGAGCGGGAGGAGGTATTGGCGGTTTTAGCAGGCCTAAAAATGGATAAATCCCCAGGCCCGGACGAAATGTATCCCAGGCTACTGTGTGAGGCAAAGGAGGAGATTGCTGGGGCTCTGACACATATATTCAGAACCTCTCTGGCCACAGGGGATGTGCCAGAGGACTGGAGAACCGCTAATGTAGTACCATTATTTAAGAAGGGGAGTAGGGAAAAACCGGGGAACTACAGGCCAGTGAGCCTAACATCAGTGGTAGGAAAATTATTGGAAAAAATTCTGAAGGACAAAATTAGTCTCCACTTGGAGAAGCAAGGATTAATCAGTGATAGTCAACATGGCTTTGTCAAGGGAAGATCATGTCTGACTAACTTGATTGAATTTTTTGAGGGGGTGACTAGGCGTGTGGATGAGGGTAACGCAGTGGATGTGGTATACACGGATTTCAGTAAGGCCTTCGATAAAGTCCCCCACAGGAGACTGGTCAAGAAGGTACGAGCCCATGGAATCCAGGGTGCCTTGGCACTTTGGATACAAAACTGGCTTAGTGGCAGAAGGCAGAGGGTGATGGTCGAAGGTTGTTTTTGTGACTGGAAGCCTGTGGCCAGTGGGGTACCACAGGGATCGGTGCTGGGTCCCTTGCTGTTTGTGGTCTACATTAACGACTTGGATATGAATGTAAAAGGTATGATCAGTAAGTTCGCTGATGATACAAAAATTGGTAGGGTGGTAAATAGCGAGGAGGATAGCCTCAGTCTGCAGGACGATATAGATGGGTTGGTCAGATGGGCGGAACAGTGGCAAATGGAATTTAACCCGGAAAAGTGTGAGGTGATGCACTTTGGAGGGACTAACAAGGCAAGGGAATACACAATGAATGGGAGGACCCTAGGCAAGACAGAGGGTCAGAGGGATCTTGGTGTGCAAGTTCACAGATCCCTGAAGGCGGCGGAACAGGTAGATAAGGTGGTAAAGAAGGCATATGGGATACTTGCCTTTATTAGCCGAGGCATAGAATATAAGAGCAAGGAGGTTATGATGGAGCTGTATAAAACACTGGTTAGGCCACAGCTGGAGTACTGTGTGCAGTTCTGGTCGCCACACTACAGGAAGGATGTGATCGCTTTGGAGATGGTGCAGAGGAGATTCACCAGGATGTTACCAGGGCTGGAGCGCTTCAGCTATGAAGAGAGACTGGGAAGATTGGGTTTGTTTTCCTTGGAGCAGAGGAGGCTGAGGGGGGACATGATTGAGGTGTACAAAATTATGAGGGGCACAGATAGGATGGATACTAAGGAGCTTTTTCCCTTCGTTGAGGGTTCTATAACAAGGGGACATAGATTCAAGGTAAAAGGCGGGAGGTTTAGAGGGAATTTGAGAAAGAACTTTTTCACCCAGAGGGTGGTTGGAGTCTGGAACTCACTGCCTGAAAGGGTTGTGGAGGCAGGAACCCTCACAACATTCAAGAAGCATTTGGATGAGCACTTGAAATGCCATAGCATACAAGGCTACGGACCAAATGCTGGAATATGGGATTAGAGTAGACAGGGCTGATGGCCGGCGCGGACACGATGGGCCGAAGGGCCTCTATCCTTGCTGTATAACTCTATGACTCTATGAGTTATATTTACTTGTTTAACGCCGGCGGGATTTCCGGGTTCGGGAACGGTGCACGCACCCAGATGACACTGGGTCTTGCGCGTTCTTCAGCAGGTTGGAGCCGAGAATCCTGCCTGCTCCGGGTTTCTCCGATTTATTTTGCACTCCCGCCCTCAGGCTTTGCTTTTAAAATTCAGCCCCTTGTATGCAGGAATATTTAGTCCCCAATCCTGCCCTTTTTTGAGCCAGGTCTCTCCGTTATCGCCACTTAATCATAATCCCATGTGGCTATTTGCATCTGCAGCTCACCAACCTCATTTACCACGCTTCGTGCATTTACACACATGCACTCTAAACCTCTTAGACTTTCTCTTTTTTTTTCTCTTAGTCTGATCCCACCTGATACTGTATTATTTCTTACTCTAGTGCTATCTATCTCTCCCAATCCTTTGTGCAACTTGTTTCTCCTTTCTAATGCTACTTTCTGGTGCCCATCCCCCGCCAAATTAGTTTAAACCCTCCCCACAGCACTGGTGAACCGCCCCGCGAGGACATTGGTCCCAGCTGTTTTGAACCCGACTGTCATGAACAGGTCCCTCCTGTCCCAGAACTGGTCCCAATGCCTCAAAAATCTGAAGCCCCCCACCCTCTTGCAACATGTCTCTAGCCACACATTGACCTGCCTTATCTTCCTATTTCTGTTAATGAAGTAACTTATTTTGGATAGAAAAAGTGGGAAAAAAGGAAGATAATTCTTGAGCAACTAACACACTTAGTTTTCACACTTTCAATTCCTGCGATAAATAATAATGAGAGTTGCTTGTTTTCATCAATTTAGCATATTTTTATCCACTTTGATCATATTTCAACTACACATTTCTCCAGATATAAGGTTCCAGCAGAGGACATTGAAAGTCTCTTGCAGCAACAAACATTCTACTGGAAAAGTTACTGATGGTTCCAAAGTCAAGAATGGCAGCATTTGCATTACTTATTAACTTACTTAATCAATCACTCAATGGATTCTGAGAGCCATCTCAGTAGCTTACCACTTCATTTTACTGGCCATTTGATGGACTGTGAGGGGTCAATTTTACAAGTTAGTGCACAAATCATGCAGGCTGCGAATAGTGCACGCTGATCTCGTTTAAATTCCTGATTTGCAATCCGGTCATACAAAGCTCTGTGCTGGGGTTGCTAACTTGTAAAATTTAACCCTATAGTTGAAACAGGCAAGTCGATTACTACTTATTATTCCCATTAGTCTATTTATTGGCTGTTTTACTGGCACAATAAAGTGTTATTATACATAACTACTAACCACTTGACTGACTCAAGTCTAGACTGGTGGTAAATAAGACTATCAAAAAGAGCTAATTACTCTGTTTTTGTTCAAATGTAATGGCCACTGATCAAAATAGTGGGTACTCAAGATTTTACATTGGCCAATTTGATCCGACATGAACTTGAAAACGGGAATGAGAGAAAAGCATCAATCACAATGTACTTGTAATAATGTCCATTTCACAATTTTCAAGTAACTCGATTGGCATGTGACCTGCCATTAATAAGGGAATGCAACCATACCCCATCTCAGGGCCATAACTCCTCAGCCCCAAAGGTGCTCCTGTGATGCATGTCAGGCTTGACATAGGTGGGATTTCTGGTGGGACCTGGGAACCCCGAGTCTTTGCTCCAGATCTCACCTGCTACTAACCTCTTTCCAGCCCAAACACAGCTCCTGACGTTGGAGGTGACAGGGTTCAAGGGGAGGGAATTCCTCGCCCTGGCCTCCCTATCATTGAGTGACCTGCAGGTCAGGATGAACCCGGCGTAAGGTTAGATCAGAAGTGTAAATGGGGCCTACCTAAGGGTCAAGGCCTGATTCGTGGCCTGGATTCTCATAGAAATTCTGACACTATGGTTCTTTTTGGCCCCCTTATAAAGGGGGTCAATTGGGCCTTTCTTAATAAAGTTTCCCGGCAGCTGGCGCTGGCTTGGTGCTATGCCCTGCTGCCCTCTGGGCATAGCTGGTACTTGAGTGGTCATAATTCTGTACAAGTATAATGAAAATATTGCTAAGACAAGCAGAGAAGTTGTTAGAGAGTGAAGTGAAAGAGCCACTTGTATGTATGCATCTGGCTACTTTACGACAAAATAGCTTTAAATGATAAAAAAAAACTAAACTGGTTGGCTTTTCAAACAGCCTAACAGCTGCTGCATTCTTTTCACCAATTAGTGTAATATTTTTTTTAAATGAGTGAGTGTCACTCCAAGTGAATGATACTTGTTAATATTATTGCAACTACATTTGAGGAAGAGAGAACAGGTATTAGACATGTATTAAATAAAATTAAAATGCCCCAACATTGTCTCGTTGAATTTATCAGTTTCCGTGCTGTCAATTTATGTTTATGAATAATCATGCATCATATATCATTGGTTGTTAATAAAGAAGTATCTGCACTTAATTTAGCATTTGTTCAGAAAATAATACTTTCTAAAAGTGCAATAAATTTTGCTTCAAACCAGCACTTTAGCCAAAATCTGACTTGATGGAGAAAGATCCAACCTCTGCTCCTCTGTTAATTAGGTGTCTACTGTACAGACACAGGCAGTGGAAGAATTCAGCAAGCTAAACACAGCCCTGTTATCATCTGAAAATCTTTCTGTAACACAGGAGGAAGAGAACATTCCCTGGGGTCCTAGTGCCTGACTAGTAACTGAAACTGCTACATGTCTGTTCATGGTTCTAAAACAACAAAAAGTAAAAACCCAACAGAAATGTTTTAAAGATGAAAAGAGCACATCCCACATCACTGATATGCAGTTAGAGATGTTTTAAAATTAATTGCCAGTGAAGGCAATTTTAGGTAGCACTAGGATCAGCAAACATAATTTGCATATTCTTTTCCAACTGATGCCTGACCACATCTCAAACTTAATGTAGTGCAGTGGCAAATCAATAGGCATATGAAACTGTTCCATTGCAATGTAGGTAACTCTTACAGGAAAAGGGAGAGGTAGCAGCATTAATCTGAGAGGTAAGTAGCTGTGGTGGGGGGAGGGGGCATCAGAAGCAGATGCATGAAGTGAGAAATAAACACTGTCACAAACAAGTGCTTTGAACACCTTTTAACAGTATTTGGTTGTCTGGGGTGCTCTCTATAGTCAAACTCTGGAAGGATGTATCGTAGCCAGCGGTGTGATATGATAGGTATCATGTACTTTGAGTGAGTGGCTTGATGTTGGATGAGCAATATTACAGCAAAGTGGTCATCATGTAGTCAAGGGTACTGCAGAGAGGCGGAGCTGGGTGTCATTGGCATACACGAGGAAGCTGACGCCATGCTCCTTGATAATGTAGCCGAGGGTCAACATACAAATGAAGTAAAGGAAAGGACAAATGATGGAACCTTGGGGTACTCCTGAGGTGATTATATGCAAGAGGGATGAAATGCCAGAAAAAGCTGGCTACATTGAAACAGGTAGGACTGGAACCAATCGAGGGCAGTCCCATGGGAATGGGCCATGGAGGAGAGGCAGTGGTGTAAGATGGAGTGGTCAACCATGTCACATGCTGTGGCTAGGTTGAGAATGAATAGCACACTATGATTCCAGTCACAGAGGAAGTCATTGGTGATTTTGAACAAGTTGATATTGGTGCTGTGGACAAGGTGGGAACTGGACTTAAAGGATTCGAACAGTGAGCATGGAGCTGGGCGGCATCCATGTGTTCAATAACATTAAAAAGGAAGTTAGGGTTAGAGCTGGATTGTAGTTGGAGGGAATGGAGGGGGTTAGGGCTTTTCAAGAGAGGGAGATGGTGGTAGTTTTGAAGGGAAATGGAACAGTGCAAAGGGAACTATTTATAATGTCAGTGAGCATTCAGGCAAATACTTAATTACATATAGTTTGTCTCTGGTTAGTTGAAACTTCCAGCTATGTGACTTACAAGTATCAAGGCTGGCATGGTCTTAGTGCTACCCCCAATATTACTGATTTTTAAGATCTCTCTAGCTACAGACATTGACCACTTTCTCAAGAAATAAGATATTTCCATTTATTTTGATTGTACAGTTAATACAGTAAAATCTTAAGACTTCCTATGACACTGTCTGGCATAGTGATCTTCTGAAGAAAATATTGAGAATCCTGCCATAGTGGGCCACCTGCTTGATTGAATTACTGTTATGGGGCTGACGTTTCAAAGTACACACGGCCGTTCACACCAGCTTTTGGAAGCACCAATCAATGGCCTCCCTCAGGGATCAGTTCTAACACCAATCCTATTTAATCTGTACATAAACGACCTGCCTGTGATTAAATCATGGAAATTCATCTATACTGAATACAGTGCCTTTGCTACTCAAGCTGGTGACTTTTCCATCCAGTATCTGAAGAATGGATGCAGATTAACTCAGATCTTTTCAGATCTTCTATCATATCATTTGTAATTAACAAAGGTACTTGAATCATACATCCATGATATTGACAAGCTCTTTAATTACGATCTGCTTGGCTGCCTCTGCCTCCTTTACTACCTCTCCTCTCCATCCTTTACTCCTCTCAACCTTCCTACTAACTCAGCTCCCACCCTTACTTCACTTTGCATCCTCTCCCCACAGTCCTCATCAAACTCATCTCCTGCATGAAATCCATGATAGACAGTCATGGGCTACACACCCATCATGTCAAAGATGGGCATGTTTCCCACTGAGCATGCCAGATCATGGAATCACTCTTTACAAAACTTCATCTGAGTATTTTACTTATTTCATTCATATCAAACTCACACTTACAACTTCATGTCTTTATGGGCTGAAATTCCTTAAGATGCGATCCTGCCACCCTCCAGCACTAGCCCCACTGAAGTTTGCAGCGTCATTTGAAGGACAACTAATTAACATGGGGCAGTAGAGTGCAAGTGCCACCACGGGTGCAGTCTCTGAGGAATTTTGGACCCTATATGTACATCCTTTCTATATTAATTGCCTTAGTTTGTTAATTTCATTATGTGAGTATTCTAACACTTTCATTCATATCTTTATACTTTTTCTACTGTTTGAATAAGTAAAGTTTTAAAAAAATATTTTGTTTGGGGTGGGTTAGAGTGGGAGAACAGTTGCAAATTGTGTTGTATAAATATTGATGGACATGGTAGTTCCTAGATGGTTTGACGATCCACGGCAAACACATTCACAGAAGGTGTCTCCAGCTGCATTCACCCAAGCTCAGAATTACTGAATTTGAGAAAAAGTGGGAGACACTCTGTCACAGTGCGAGATGGGAGGGTTTCTGGAACACATGGTCCAAGAGGTGGTCTCCCCACAGGCAGACAATGAGATAGCAGAAACGGATTGGAATCAGGTGATTATCAACTGGGAACAGGAGTAAGATTGAAGTGCATGGGTCCTCTTTAAGCACTGTCTTGGCAAATGAGACTTATGGCAAAGATAATACCATGTGGAACTATGGGGAATTATAGCCTCATGGATAGTGTGATGATTGGAGGGCAGAATGTAAACGATAGGGGTAAAAAAATGTTTCTCAGACTGCAAAGATGTGGTGAGGAATTGAAGGAACAATATAAAATTTGTTGGTGACACCAGATTGTGCTGCATGACAATTGGAACAAAGATTGTGAATGTCAGCAATGATGGGTGGCAGGTGAAGTTCAATGTAGAAAAATGTGAAGCAATACATTTTTCAAGTAAGAATGATAAAAGAAAATAAACCTTAAACAGTAAGTTTTTAATTGAAATAGAGAAGTAGAAGGACTTTGCATAAATACACACGTCATTAAAAGGTTATGATAGGTAGTGATAGATTGTTTCCACTAGTCAGCGAGACAGTAAAGAGAGGACTTAGATTTAAGATAATCAAGAGTAGGCCATTAAGTCCCTCGAGCCTGTTCTTCAAACAGTTAGATCATCGCTGATCTGTATCTCAGATCCATTTACCCACCTTTGCCCCATATCCCTCGATACCCTTACCTGACAAAAATCTATTGATCGCAGTCTTGAAAATTTCAATTGACCCAAATGTCACAGCCTTTTGTGGGGGGGAGGAGAAGAGTTCCAGATTTCTACTATCCTTTGCATCAAAAAGTGCTCCCTGATTTCACTCCTTAATGGCCTATCTAGATTTTTAAGATCATGCTTCCTCGTTTAGAGGAAATAGTTTATCTGTATAGAATCATAGAAGTTTACAACATGGAAACAGGCCCTTCGGCCCAACATGTCCATGTCGCCCATTTATACCACTAAGCTAGTCCCAATTGCCTGCACTTGGCCCATATCCCTCTATACCCATCAATGTAACTGTCCAAATGCTTTTTAAAAGACAAAATTGTACCCGCCTCTACTACTGCCTCTGGCAGCTCGTTCCAGACACTCACCACCCTTTGAGTGAAAAAATTGCCCCTCTGGACCCTTTTGTATCTCTCCCCTCTCACCTTAAATCTATGCCCCCTCGTTATAGACTCCCCTACCTTTGGGGAAAGATTTTGACTATCTACCTTATCTATGCCCCTCATTATTTTAAAGACTTCTATAAGATCACCCCTAAACCTCCTACTCTCCAGGGAAAAAAGTCTCAGTCTATCCAACCTCTCCCTATAAGTCAAACCATCAAGTCCCGGTAGCATCCTAGTAAATCTTTTCTGCACTCTTTCTAGTTTAATAATATCCTTTCTATAATAGGGTGACCAGAACTGTACACAGTATTCCAAGTGTGGCCTAACTAATGTCTTGTACAACTTCAACAAGACATCCCAACTCCTGTATTCAATGTTCTGACCAATGAAACCAAGCATGCTGAATGCCTTCTTCACCACCCTATCCACCTGTGACTCCACTTTGAAGGAGCTATGAACCTGTACTCCTAGACCTCTTTGTTCTATAACTCTCCCCAACGCCCTACCATTAACGGAGTAGTTCCTGGCCCAATTCGATCTACCAAAATGCATCACCTCACATTTATCTAAATTAAACTCCATCTGCCATTCATCGGCCCTCTGGCCCAATTTATCAAGATCCCGTTGCAATCCTAGATAACCTTCTTCACTGTCCACAATGCCACCAATCTTGGTGTCATCTGCAAACTTACTAACCATGCCTCCTAAATTCTCATCCAAATCATTAATATAAATAACAAATAACAGCGGACCCAGCACCGATCCCTGAGGCACACCGCTGGTCACAGGCCTCCAGTTTGAAACACAACCCTCTACAACCACCCTCTGTCTTCTGTCGTCAATCCAATTTTGTATCCAATTGGCTACCTCACCTTGGATCCCGTGAGATTTAACCTTATGTAACAACCTACCATGCGGTACCTTGTCAAAGGCTTTGCTAAAGTCCACGTAGACCACGTCTACTGCACAGCCCTCATCTATCTTCTTGGTTACCCCTTCAAAAAACTCAATCAAATTCGTGAGACATGATTTTCCTCTCACAAAACCATGCTGACTGTTCCTAATCAGTCCCTGCCTCTCCAAATGCCTGTAGATCCTGTCTCTCAGAATACCCTCTAACAACTTACCCACTACAGATGTCAGGCTCACCGGTCTGTAGTTCCCAGGCTTTTCCCTGCCGCCCTTCTTAAACAAAGGTACAACATTTGCTACCCTCCAATCTTCAGGCACCTCACCTGTAGCTGTCGATGATTCAAATATCTCTGCTAGGGGACCCGCAATTTCCTCCCTAACCTCCCATAACGTCCTGGGATACATTTCATCAGGTCCCGGAGATTTATCTACCTTGATGCGCGTTAAGACTTCCAGCACCTCCCTCTCTGTAATATGTACACTCCTCAAGACATCACTATTTATTTCCCCAAGTTCCCTAACATCCATGCCTTTCTCAACCGTAAATACCGATGTGAAATATTCATTTAGGATCTCACCCATCTCTTGTGGCTCCGCACATAGATGACCTTGTTGATCCTTAAGAGGCCCTACTCTCTCCCTAGTTACTCTTTTGCCCTTTATGTATTTGTAGAAGCTCTTTGGATTCTCCTTTGCCTTATCTGCCAAAGCAATCTCATGTCCCCTTTTTGCCCTCCTGATTTCTCTCTTAACTCTACTCCGGCAATCTCTATACTCTTCAAGGGATCCACTTGATCCCAGCTGTCTATGCATGTCATATGCCTCCTTCTTCTTTTTGACTAGGGCCTCAATCTCCCGAGTCATCCAAGGTTCCCTACTTCTACCAGCCTTGTCCTTCACTTTATAAGGAATGTGCTTACCCTGAACCCTGGTTATCACACTTTTGAAAGCCTCCCACTGACCAGACGTCCCTTTGCCTGCCAACAGACTCTCCCAATCAACTAACTGAACGAATCCCTTTATAATTTTAAAGACCCGAATACATCACCTCCCAACCTTCTAAGCCCAAGGGAGTACAAACCAAGTTTATGCAACCTGTCCTCATAATTTAATTAAAAGAAGGGGCATTATAAAAAGAATGAAAGGGGCATTGTAAAAAGAATCACACAGAGGATAGTTGGATTGTGGAATGCTCTGCCACAAACCTATTGTTGAAGCAGAGTATATTAACTCTTTTAAAAGGGTATTAGATAATTGCTTGAGTAAGAGGAATATTAAAGGGCTGAGGCCAGAGTTGAGTCTATGCTGCCAGTGGAACCTAGGTCAGGACCGAGGAGTCAGTGACCAGGGGGCATATATTTAAAGTACTTGGTAGAAGGATTAGAGGGGAGCTGAGGAGAATTTTTTTTATGGTGGGGGTAATGGGGGTCTGGAACTCACTGCCTGAAAGGGTGGTAGAGGCACAAACCCTCAACTCATTTAAAAAGTACATGGATGTGCACTTGAAGTGCCGTAACCTACAGGGCTTCGGACCAAGTGCTGGAAAGTGAGATTAAGCTGAATAGCCCTTTTCGATCGGCAGAGACACGATGGGCCAAATGGCCTGTAACTTTCTATGATTCTATGACTGCCACTGGCAACTCAGATTGATAGCCACTGAAAATAAGGTTGGGGCTGCCAGTGATAATTGGATTGTGATTAGCAGTAGCAGTAAATATTGGACTGGGTTAGGACTATCAACAGGAGCTGAGTCAGTGTTGCCAGCAGGAGTATGGTTGATGATGGGGGATGATGGTGCATCACCTTAAATCTGCTACTCCTGTGGATGCTTGTCAGACAGCCTCTATGGCCCAGAAAATTCAATCTGATATGACCTTTATAACCTGGTATGTAAAATGAACTTTGAAAGACCATGGCCAAGAATTTTAGATAAGCTTTGTTGACTCCGTACATGAATATTCACCATTTATGCTGATTTCACACCAATTTAAGTGCTTGAGAAGTGTGAGAATAGCATTATTACAGGTGGGACCCAGTTAGCTGGTCCTTTTTGTGGCAAGAAATAAAAAAAGACTTGCACTTATCTAGTGCCTTATATCACTTAGAAATGGCTCTAAGTGTTTCAAACAGAATGGAATGCAGCCTACATTATGAAAGTAAAAGTGTAGGTGTTACGCATAGCAATGAGTTAAATGATTCATTGGTTTTGGTTGAAAGAGAAATGTTGGTCAGAATGCCAACAGAACTCCTTGCTCTTCGAAACATGCCATGGATTCTTTAACATCCATCTGAACGAGAAGACATTTAGACTCCCTCAATATTGCACTGGAATATAAAGCTACTTATGTGCTCAAGTTCTGTGCATCTACAGTCGTCTTCCATATGTTGCCTGATATCAGAGGCATGATTTTTACATGGAGGCCGGAAGGGAGTGGTGGGGGTAGAAAAAAGATAATCGGACACGAAACCCAGAAGTAAAGTTGGCGGATTGCAATTGAGGGCAATAAATTTTACTTCTGGGCTTCATGCCCGGCTGCCAGCCTGGATTGACAGGCTAGCTGATGGGCAGGGAGAAAGGCTGGTGATCGGAGAAGAGGAAGGGAGGGCATCGTGGGTCGTGAAGGACATGGAGGGGGGACCTCTACCTTCCTATATAATAGTTCCATCCCGCAATCAATACATGGGGAGGAGGGCCACCATCGGGGGTGTTCGGCCGATCGCAGGGGTCCTTGATGCACCAGATGAGCTTGTTGGGCTTGGATGAAGCACGCCTGCTCCTCCGGGCCCGCAGCAGTGCAATAAAGCCACTCACCTCATGGATCCGACCCTTCTCGCCTGCTTTCACCTAACGAGAATCAGATTTGACGGGAAACCCAAACAGGTTAGGTAAAATTTGTTTGATATTTGTAATACATAAGAAATTAAGTGCCTCAACTATATCAATGAGGTACACTGCCCCTTTAAATATCAGCCAGTCGGCTTTATGTGGGGATGGGACTTCCGGCTTTCTGTTGCATGCACGCATCCAAAAGCAACTGGGTTAAACCCTGAAGTGGGCATGTTGAAGCCAGGATGTGGTCCCACTGCAAAAACAAACTTTTTATTGCCCATCTGCCCCCAACCCACCCATTCCTGGGGGTTAAAATTACCCCCCAGATGTCTGTATGGGTGAGGTAGATAATAGTTTTCAGAGAATTAGCTTCCATAATACTTCAACAAAATGACCAACAAGGATGTAATTGTACTGCAGATACCTTCTGAGACTATAGACCAGTTAGCTTAATGTCGGTGGTAGGAAATATAATGGAATCTTTACTCAAAGATGTAATAGAAAGACATCTACAGAACAAAAATATAATAAAGAATAGTCAGCACAGATTTCAGAAGGGAAAGTCATGCTTGACCAATCTTATTGAATTCTTTGAAGAAGTAACATAAAGAGTAGACAAGGGTAATGTAGTAGATGTGATATATATGGATTTTCAAAAGGCCTTCAATAATGTACTGCATTGTACTCATAGCTAAGGTCATGGGTACGGTAGCATAGTGGTTATGTTACTGGACTAGTAATCCCAGAAACCTGGACTAATAATCCAGAGTCATGAGTTCAAATCCTGCAACGACAGCTGGGGAATTTAAATTCAATTAATTAAATAAAAATCTGGAATTAAAAAAAAACTAGTATCAGTAATGGTGGTCATGAAACTAACGGATAGTCGGTAATAACCCATCGGGTTCGCTAATACCCTTTAGGGAAGGAAACCTTCTGTCCTTACCCGGTCTAGCCCATATGTGACTCCACACCCACAGCAACGTGGTTGATTCTTAATTGCCCTCTGAATTGGCCTAGCAAGCCACTCAGTTGTAAAATCTCGCTAAAAAAAGTCATAAAAAGAATAACACCGGAAGGACCACCCGGCATCGGACCACTAGGCACCGGACACGACAAAGGCAAACCAAGTCCTGCAAGGTCCCCCTCACCAACATCTGGGCACTTGTGCCAAAATTGGGAGAGCTGTCCCAAAGACTAGTCAAGCAACAGCCTGACACAGCCATACTCACAGAATCATACCTTTCAGCCAACGTTCCAAACTCTTCCACCACCATCACTGGGTATGTCCTGTCCCACCGGCAGACCGACCAGAGTTGGCGGTACAGTGATATACAGTTAGGAGGGAGTGGCCCTGGGAGTTCTCAACATTGACTCTGGATCCCATGGCATCAGGTCAAACATAGGCAAGGAAACCTCCTGCTGATTACCACCTACCGTCCTCCTCCATGTTGAGAACCACTTGGAGGAAGCACTGAGAGTAACAAGGGCACAGAATGTACTCTGGGTGGGGGACTTCAATGTCCATCACCAAGAGTGGCTCAGTAGCACCATTGCTGGTCGAGTCCTGAAGGACATAGCTGCCAGACTGGGCTCGCGGCAGGTGGTGAGCGAACCAACATGAGGGAAAAACCTACTTGACCTTGTCCTCACCAATCTACCTGTCGCAGATGCATCTGTCCATGAGAGTATTGGTAGGAGTGACCACCGCACAGTCCTTGTGGAGCCCATCTTCGCACTGAGAACAACATGCAACGTGTTGTGTGGCAATATCACCGTGCTAAATAATTCAGAACAGATCTAGCAGCTCAAAACTGGGCATCCATGAGGCGCTGTGGGCCATCAGCAGCAGCAGAATTGTATTTCAGCACAATCTGTAACCTCACGGCCCGATATATTCCTCATTCTACCATTACCAACAAGCCAGGAGATCAACCCTGATTCATTGAGGAGTGTAGAAGAGCATGCCAGAAGCAGCACCAGGCGTACCGAAAAATGAGGTGCCAACCTGGTGAAGCTACAACTCAGGACGACATACATGCTAAACAGCAGAAGCAACACGCTATAGACAGAGCTAAGCGATTCCACTACCAACGGATCAGATCAAAGCTCTGCAGTCCTGCCACATCCAGTCATGAATGGTGGTGGACAATTAAACAACTAACAGGAGGAGGAGGCTCTGTAAACATCCCCATCCTCAATGATGGCAGAGTCCAGCACGTGAGTGCAAAAGACAAGGCTGAAGCATTGGCAACCATCTTCAGCCAGAAGTGCTGAGTGGATGATCCATCTTGGCCTCCTCCCGATATCCCCAACATCACAGAAGCCAGTCTTCAGCCAATTCGATTCACTCCACGTGACACCAAGAAATGGCTGAGTGCACTGGATGCAGCAAAGGCTATGGGCCCCGACAACATCCCGGCTGTAGTGCTGAAGACTTGTGCTCTAGAATTAGCTGTGCCTCTAGCCAAACTGTTCCAGTACAGCTACAACACTGGCATCTACCCGACAATGTGGAAAATTGCCCAGGTATGTCCTGTCCACAAAAAGCAGGACAAATCCAATCCGGCCAATTACTGCCCCATCAGTCTACTCTCAATCATCAGCAAAGTGATGGAAGGTGTCGTCGACAGTGCTATCAAGCGGCACTTACTCACCAATAACCTGCTCACTGATGCTCAGTTTGGGTTCCACCAGGACCACCCGACTCCAGAACTCATTACAACCTTGGTCCAAACATGGACAAAAGAGCTGAATTCCAGAGGTGAGGTGAGAGTGACTGCCCTTGACATCAAGGCAGCATTTGACTGAGCGTGGCATCAAGGAGCCCTAGTATAATTGAAGTCAATGGGAATCAGGGGGAAAACTCTCCAGTGGCTGGAGTCATACCTAGCACAAAGGAAGATGGTAGTGGTTGTTGGAAGCCAATCATCTCAGCCCCAGGACATTGCTGCGGGAGCTCCTCAGGACAGTGTCCTAGGCCCAACCATCTTCAGCTGCTTCATCAATGACCGTCCCTCCATCATAAGGTCAGAAATGGAGATGTTTGCTGATGATCGCACAGTGTTCAGTTCCATTTGCAATCCCTCAGATAATGAAGCAGTCCGAGCCCGCTTGCAGCAAGACCTGGACAACATCCAGGCTTGGGCTGATAAGTGGCAAGTAACATTCGTGCCAGACAAGTGCCAGGCAATGATCATCTCCAACAAGAGAGAGTCTAACCACCTCCCCTTGACATTCAACGGCATTACCATCGCCGAATCGCCCATCATCAACATCCTGGGGGTCACCATTGACCAGAAACTTAACTGGACCAGCCACATAAATACTGTGGCTACAAGAGCAGGTCAGAGTCTGGGTATTCTGCGGCGAGTGACTCACCTCCTGACTCCCCAAAGCCTTTCCACCATCTACAAGGCACAAGTCAGGAGTGTGATGGAATACTCTCCACTTGCCTGGATGAGTGCAGCTCCAACAACTCTCAAGAAGCTCAACACCATCCAGGACAAAGCAGCCCGCTTGATTGGCACCCCATTCACCACCCTAAATATTCACTCCCTTCACCACCGGCACACAGTGGCTGCAGTGTGTACCATCCATAGGATCGACTGCAGTAACTCGCCAAGGCTTCTTCCACAGCACCTCCCAAACCCGCGACCTCTTCCACCTAGAAGGACAAGGGCAGCAGGCAAATGGGAACACCACCACCTGCACGTTCCCCTCCAAGTCACACACCATCCCGACTTGGAAATATATCGCCGCTCCTTCATCGTCGCTGGGTCAAAATGCTGGAAGTCCCTTCCTAACAGCACTGTGGGAGAACCTTCACCACACGGACTGCAGCAGTTCAAGAAGGCGGCTCACCACCACCTTCTCGAGGGCAATTAGGGATGGGCAATAAATACCGGCCTCGCCAGCGACGCCCACATCCCATGAACGAATAAAAAAAAGAACACGTGGAGTCAGGGGACAGGTAGAATCATAGAAAGATTACAGCACGGAAGGAGGCCATTAGGCCCATCGAATCCGTGCCGGCTCCATGCAAGATCAATCCAGCTAGTTCCACTCCCTTGCCCTATCCCCATAGCCCTGCAAATTTTTTCCTTTAAGTATTTATCCAGTTCCCTTTTGAAGGCCATGATTGAATCTGCCTGAACCACACCCTCTGGCAGTGCATTCCAGATCCTAACCACTCGCTGTGTAAAAAATTTTTCCTCATGTCACCTTTGGTTCTTTTGCCAATCATCTTAAATCTATATCTTCTGGTTCTTGACCCTTCCACCAATGGAAACAGTTTCTCTCTATCTACTCTGTCAAGACTCTTCATGATTTTGAATACCTCTATTAATCTCCTCTCAACTTTCTCTGTTCCAAGGAGAACAACACCAGCTTCTCCAGTCTATCCACATAACTAAAGTCCTTCATCCCTGGAATCATTCTAGTAAATCTCTTCTGCACCCTCTCTATGGCCTTCACAACCTTCCTAAAGTGCGGTGCCCAGAACTGGACACAATATTCTAGTTGTGTCCGAACCAGTGTTTTATAAAGGTTCATCATGACTTCCTTGCTTTTGTATTCTATGCCTCTATTTATAAAGCCCAGGATCCCGTATGCTTTTTTAACCACTTTCTCGCCCTGCCCTGCCACCTTCAATGATGGTGTACATATAACCCCAGGTCCCTCTGTTCCTGTACCCCTTTTAGAATTGTGCCCTCTAATTTATATTGCCGCTCCTGATTCTTCCGACCGAAATGTATCACCTCGCATTTTTCTGAGTTAAATTTCATCTGCCACGTGTCCGCCCATGCCACCAACCTGCCTATATCCTCTTGAAGTCTATCACTATCCTCTTCACTGTTCACTACACTTCCAAGTTTTGAGTCACCTGCAAATTTGGAAATTGTGCCCTGTACACCCAAGTCCAAGTCATTAATATATATCAAGAGAAGCAGTCGTCCCAGCACTGACCCCTGGGGAACACCATTGTACACCTCCCACCATTCCAAAAAACAACCTTTCATCACTACTCTCTGTTTCCTATTTCTTAGCCAATTCTGTATCCGTGCTGCTACTGCCCCTTTTATTCCATGGGCTTCAATCTTAATGACAAGCCTATTATGCGGCACTTTATCAAATGTCTTTTGAAAGTCCATATACACCACATCAACTGCATTGCCCTCATTCAAAAACTCTATCAAGTTGGTTAAACATGATTTGCCCTTAGGAAATCCGTGCTGGCTTTCCCTAATCATCAACCACACTTGTCCAAGTGACTGCTCATTCTGTCCCGGATTATCATATCTAAAAGTTTCCCCACCACTGAGGTTAAACTGACTGGCCTATAGTTGCTGGGTTTATCCTTACATCCTTTATTGAACAAGGCTGTAACGTTTGCAATTCTCTAGTCCTCTGGCACCACCCCCATATCTAAGGATGATTGGAAGATTATGGACAGTACCTCCGCAATTTCTACCCTTACTTCCCTCAGTAACCTAGGATGCATCCCATCCGGACTGGGTGACTTACCTACTTTAAGTACTTTTTTTCATTTCGAGGATTTCATTTTCACATCGTTCACCTGACGAAGGAGGAAGCCTCCGAAAGCTTGTGAATTTAAAATAAAATTGCTGGACTATAACTTGGTGTTGTAAAATTGTTTACTTTAAGTACAGCTAACCTTCCTAGTACCTCCTCTCTATCAATTTTTAGCTCATCCAATATCTCACTTACATCTTCCTTTACTGAGATTCTGGTAGCACCTTCTTCCTTGGTAAAGACAGATGCAAAATACTCATTTAGTACCTCGCCAATGCCCTCTGCCTCCATGAGTAGATCTCCTTTTTGGTCCCTAATCAGCCCCACCCCTCCTCTTGCTACCCGTTTATATGCCTATAGAAGACTTTTGGATTCTCTTTTATGTTGGCCACCAGTTTATTCTCATACTCTCTCTTTGCCTCTCTTATTTCCTTTTTCACTTCCCCTCTGAACTTTCTATATTCTGCCTGGTTCTCACTTGTATTATCAACCTGACATCTGTCATACGCCCCTTTTTTTGCTTCATCTTACTCTCTATCTCTTGTCATCCAGGGAGCTCTGGCTTTAGTTGCCCTATCTTTCTCCCTCATGGGAATGTATCTAGACTGTACCCGAACCAACTCCTCTTTAAAGGTCGCCCATGGTTAAATTACGGTTTTGCCTGCCAATCTTTGATTCCAATTTACCTGGGCCAGATCTGTTCTCATCCCACTGAAATTGGCCCTCTTCCAATTGAGTATTTTTATTTTAGAATGTCCATTTCCTTTTCCATAGCTATTCTAAACCTTATGATACTATGATCACTGTTCCTTAAATGTTCCCCCACTGACACTTGCTCCACTTGGCCCGCCTCATTCCACAGAACCAAATCCAGCAATGCCTCCTTCCTCGTTGGGCTGGAAACCTACTGGTCAAGAAAGTTCTCCTGAGCTCACTTCAAAAATTCCTCCCCCTCTTTCATTACTAACCCAATCTACATTAGGATAGTTGAAGTCCCCTACTATCACTACTCTATGGCTTTTGCACCTCTAATTTCCCTGAAAATTTGCTCCTCTATCTCCTTCCCACTAATTGGTGGCCTATAGAATACATCCAGTAGTGTAATGGCACCTCTATTGTTTCTTAACTCTAACCAAATAGATTCTGTCCTTGACCCCTCCAGGACATCCTTTCTCTCCAGCACAGCAATATTCTCCTTAATCAATACTGCCATCCCCCCACCCCTCCCCCATTTCTTTCCTTTCCTATCTTTCCTGACCGCCAGGTCTCCATTATCGCCACAACATCATATTCTCGTGTGGCTATTTGCGCCTGCAGTTCACCAACCTTGTTTACCATGCTTCATCCATTTACACACATGCACTGTAAACCAATCTTAGGCTTTCTTGTATTCTCTCAGTCTGATCCCACCTAATACCATACTATTTCTTATTGTAGTGCTATCTTTCCCAATCCTTTATGCACCTTGTTTCTCCTTTCCAATGCTACCTCCTGGTGCCCACCCACCTGCCAAATTAGTTTAACCCCCCCCCCCCCCCCCCCCACAAAGAATGGATAGCAAGTTGGCTACAAAATAGAAAATGGTGTAGGGGTTAATGATAGCTACACAGACTGGCTAAAGGTGGGAAGTGGTGTTCCACTGGGACCACTGTTGTTCACAATTTATGTTAATGTTTTGGATTCCGTAATCGGAAGTAAAATTTCAATATTTGCGAAAGACACCAAATTGGGGGGTGTAGTTAATACAAATGGAAGAATGCATCAAAATGCAAGAGGACATTAATAAACTTTCAGAATGGGTATATAATTGGCAAACATAGATAAGTGTAAGGTAGTGCATTTTGGTAGGAAGAATAAGGAGGCCACATACTGCTTGGATAATAAGAGTCTAAATGGGATAGAGGAGCAAAGGGATCTAGGGGTACAGATCCACAAATCACTAAAAGTAGCAACACAGGTTAATAAGGCCATAAAAATAGAAAACTAAGCACTGGGTTTCATTTCTAGAGAGACAGAATTGGAAAGCAAAGAAGTTATGTTAAATTTGTATAGAGCCATGGTTAGACCACACTTGGAGTACTGTGCACAGTTCTGATCTCCATATTGTAGAAAGGATATAAAGGCATTGGAGAGGGTGTAAAAAAGAGTCACAAGGATGATATCAGAACTGAGAGGATATACTTATCAGGAAAGGCTGAACAGGCTGGGGCTCTTTTCTCTAGAAAAAAGAAGGCTGAGGGGTGACCTGATAAAGGTCTTTAAGATAATGAAAGGGTTTGATAGGGTGGATGTAGAGAAAATGGTTCCACTTATGGGGGAGTCCAAAACTAGAGGTCATAAATATAAGCTAGTTGCTAATAAATCCATTAGGGAATTCAGGAGAAACTTCTTTACCCAAAGAGTGATAAGAATGTAGAACTCACTACCACAAGGAGTAGTTGAGGCGACTAGTATAGATACATTAAAGGGGAAGCTAGATATGCACATGAGGGAATGATGGAGAAAGTAATACAAGGGGATGCTGATAGGGTTAGATGAAGTAGGGAGGGAGGCGGCTTGTGTGGAGCAAAAGCATTGGCATAGACCAGTTGGGCCGAATGGCCTGTTTCTGTGCGGTAGTTTCAATGTAACTACTACTGGAAGAAATTAAAGTTACATTTCTAAGGGATGACATTAAAAAACAACTTTAACTTGTTTTCTTGTGCTATAAAAATTACAATTTACATCTATCTTTCTTTCCAGTTGAAAACCTGCAATGATTGTTATAGACTGTGTCATGGTCACTCAAGATGTCATGGGCGTGTTATCATGTCAGCCTCGCTGTGGAGATATCAATAATATGTGCTGGTTGGCTATGACAGTTCCTCTATTTCTCTCTCTACCATGGGCTGGTATGATTTAGATATTCTTACATTTGCTTACTTGTCAAACACAGCACTGTGCAAAATGTCCCAGTTTTGTTTAACAGTGTCATTCAAATATTTTAACCCTAGGGAAATTCCATTCTATTCAATCAACTATTAGAACAAAAAATATATTTTGTTCAGTGTTTTTAATCATGAAATAAATAATGCATTAATTTCGTTGCTAATTTCATGCAGTGACTCTATTCCCCAGAGATCGAAATTCTTGAATTCAGACATCTCAAAAACGAACAATTTTTGAAACTTCAAAACACACCAGAAATAAATAAATAAAAAGATCAGAACATTACTTGGTATCTGTTTGTGTGAGAAGCAATTGGTGCAGCATCGTGATCCAACCTTGGCCCTCAACATACAAGCCGTCCAAACCGAGACATGAAGCTGATGTGAAACTAAAAAAAGGGGGCGGAGGCACACCTATCAATTTAGTTGTGTGGTTTCTCATAGTAAGCTATGGAAGGACTCAAATCTAAATGGATGTAAAGCATTCCTACCTTCAATCTCCAAGAAGTCCCAATTTTCTGGTAATTTGCAAATGTTCTGTTTTCGTTTATTTCTTTGTTAACAATAGCATAAATCAGCAGCATCGTTCTATTCGACTGTGCTAAACACCCAAAATATAAAAGGATCCAAACACACAAGCTGTCACCTAAACAGACAGTTTAGGGTTCATTTAATACAAAAAGTACAAAAAGCTATCAGGGATTAACTCTCTGTGCAAAGCCAAACAGTGCTAACCTTTGTGTTGCAGAGGCATCGGCTGCCAGAATTGTGCTGAGCCTGTGTCATCAAGGGACGTAATCCCATCCTTTTGACATTCCAAAAAGAGCAATGTGATTACTGACTATTGTGAATCTTGTTGTACAGCTAACCACTGCTGTTCTGTCATGCTACTGTGTTGTGTGGAATGATTAGCACTATTATCTGTATTTCTTTCTTTGTTCCTTTCCTATGGATTTAAAAAAATCGTTCTTACCACCCACCTCCCTTCCCCCTCCTCCCCATCAGCCTACCACCCCTCAACATCCATGATATCTTTCTTGATCAGGAGGCGGAGATAATTCATAGACATAGCATGTACAGCACAGAAACAGGCCATTCGGCCCAACAGATCCATGCCGGTGTTTATGCTCCACATGAGCCTCCTCCTTACTTCATCTAAGCCTATCAGCATATCCTTCTATTCCTTTCTCCCTCATGTGTTTATCTAGCTGCCCCTTAAATGCATCTATGCTAATTGCCTCAACTACTCCTTGTGGTAGCAAGTTGCACATTCTAACCATTCCCTGAGTAAAGAAGTTTCTCCTGAATTTCCTACTGGATTTATTAGTGACTATCATATTTATGGCCCCTAGTTCTGGTCTCCCCCACAAGTGGAAACATCTTCTCTACATCTACCCTTTCAAACCTTTTCATAATCTTAAAGACCTCGATCCGGTCACCCCTCAGTCTTCTCTTCTAGAGAAAAGAGACTCAACCTGCTCAATCTTTCCTGATAGGTATAACCTCTCTATTGTGGAACACCACTTCCCACCATTTGCCAGTCTGAGTAACTACATTTAACCCCTACTCTTTGTTTTCTGTTTTGTAGCCAGCTTGCTATCCATTCTGCTACTTGTCCCCTGACTCCACATGCTGTGATCTTAGTCATGAGTCTACCTCTCAGTGCCTCTATATCCTTTTTATAATATGGAGACCTGAACTGTTCACTGTATCCAAGTGTGGTCTAACCAAGGTTCCATACAAGTTTGACATAACTTCTCTGCTTTTCAATTCTATCCCTTTAGAAATGAACCCCATTTAGACTCTTATTATCCAAGCAGTATGCGTCCCCTTATTCTTCCTAACAAAATATAATACCTCATACCTATATTGAAATTAATTTGCCAATTATACACCCATTCTGCAAGTTTATTAATGTCTTCCTGTATTTTGTCACAGTCCTTCTCAGTATTAATTACACCCCAATTTGGTGTTGTCCACAAATTTTGAAACTGTACTTCTGATTCTTGAGTCCAAATCGTTTATGTAAATGGTGAACAACAGTGGTCCCAGCATCGATGCTTGTGGAACACCACTTCCCACCTTTTGCCAGTCTGAGTAACTACCTTTAACCCCTACTCTCTGTTTTCTGTTTAGTAACCAGCTTGCTATCCATTCTGCTACTTGTCCCCTGACTCCACATGCTGTGATCTTAGTCATGAGTCTACAATGTGGCACCTTATCGAAGGCCTTTTGAAAGTCCAAATATATTACATCTACTGAATTACCCTTATCTTCCCTTTCTGTTACTTCTTCAAAGAATTCAGTGCTGACTATTCTTTATTATATTTTCAGTTTCTAGATATTTTTCTATTACATCTTTGAGTAAGGATTCCATTATCTTTCCTACCACCAACATTAAGCTAATTGGTCTATAGTTCCCTGGACTGTATTTATCTCCCTTTTTAAATACAGGAATCACATTAGCTGCCCACCAGTCCACTGGCATTCTTCCTTTTTCTAATGAATGTTTATATGTAATAGTGCCTCTGCTATCTCTTCTTTAACTTCTTTTAATGTGCGAGGATGCAATCCATTTGGACCAGGGGTTTTATCCTCTCTAAGTTTGATTACTTTATCAATTATCTCCCCTCTTTCTACCTAAAATGTCTTTTTTCTTTTTTGATCTCTTCTTCTGGTGTCATGCCCACCATGTAAGTCTCCCTGGTAAATACCAAGGCAAAATAACTATTTAATATCTTTGCCATTTCATGTCATTACCTGAGTTTATTGTGTGTATCCCTTAGTGGCCCTATCCCTGTCCTGATTTTTCTTTTGTTGTTTATGTGTCTGTAAAATGCTTCACTATTTCTTTTTATATTCCTTGATAATTTAATTTCATAATTCTCTTTGCTTTCCTAATTGTTTTTTTAAAAACTTCTTTCCTAACCTTTTCGTATTCTCTTTTGTCATCCCCTACATCACTTTGTGGATATCGCGAGAGAAGCAGTAAATGCTGTTTATTGATCCACAAACCAGGAAGCGCACTTTAGAAGAAGGGACCCCTTTCTTGACAGTTTTTTCTTCTTTTCTAGATTCCCATTCAGACAATGAACTTGTGTGTAACAAGGGGTCCCTTCTTCTAAAGTGCGCTTCCTGGTTCGTGGATCAATAAACAGCATTTACCGCTTCCCTAGCGATTATATATATCAGTCTAGAAGCAGAGTGTGCTCCCATTTTCTTTAGTAGGCTTCATGTGCCAATCACTCTGGTTGCAAATTTGAACAAGCGCATATTCATTAGGAGATAGCATGATTTCCTCCCCCTCATACACGCTACACTACCAGGATTTAGACAAAGAATCACCAAGTACGCGTGACTTTATTTATGTTTGAGACAATTATCTTTGTTGTTGGGGGGAATTTTAACCACCAGGAACAGATGGGTAGTTAAAATAATTGATTTTTCAAGCATGACCGCAACCCGCCCACTTCCAGGTTTAACGGATGGAGACCTTAATTAGGTCTTTTTAAATTGATTTTCACAGACTTTTAATTTTAACACCTCCAGCATGGGTTCCCCGGGGCTTGTGAATCTTGCCAGTGAAACGGAGGCAAGATTGTGCCGTAGTTCATGGGGTATTTAAAATTATGATTGCTGCATCTGAATAAAAGCTCAGTTATTACAAATGTTGTCTCCATTCCCTCTGGCAAACATTTGCCAGAGAATTTCTTGTGTTGATACAGCTTTTTCAATCTGACAAAAATCAGGACGATGGGGGGGGGTGGGTGGGTGGGGGACACATAATGGAAGTATTCGAGAAGACATCTGAGGAGGAGGAAGAAAATGACCATCCGTGAGAGCCACGTTGCGTGCTATAGACCAGTTAATTTAACGATAGTGGTAGGAAAGATAATGAAAACGGAGGCGAGTTGCAGGTGACTGTCTTTTGGACCTTTAAACCAGTGATTTATTCACGTGAATAAAAGGTGAGTTTTTGCAGCAGGGCAATCAGTTCTCTCAGACAAACCTTCGGCTGGGAGTTCTTTATGTTTAGACTGAGATTTCTTTGTTCACACTGAGAATTCTTGTATTCAGACATATTTACCTACATTTTGGGCCCCCTTAAACTGTCAACATCAGGATTGTAAACAATTTTACAACACCAAGTTATAGTCCAGCAATTTTATTTTAAATTCACAAGCTTTCGGAGATTTTCTCCTTCCTCAGGTAAATGTTTCAAGATCTCCTTGAAGATCTTGAAACATTTACCTGAGGAAGGAGAAAATCTCCGAAAGCTTGTGAATTTAAAATAAAATTGCTGGACTATAACTTGGTGTTGTAAAATTGTTTACAATTGTCAACCCCAGTCCATCACCGGCATCTCCACATCATGAACATCAGGATTGGTGGGGGTGGGGGTGGGGGTGGGGGGCGCAATGGATCTATTCCACAGGACATCTGAGGAGGAGGCACATCACCATCCATGGCAGGCACGGCGTGCAGTTCTGGGAGTTGCAGGTGCACAAGACAGAGGTACGCTATAAGGACGAGAAGAGCAGAGAGGGGACCAACGGAGGGGCCATGGTCGCAGGAGGCACTACCCATGAGAGAGGGGGTACAGGCAGAGACGGAGCTATCTGGACCTCTCTGAGGAGCAGTGCCTACACAGGCTCAGATTGAGTCGCCAGGTGGCCGCCAACATCTGCAGGCCCCTACATGCAGAGCTGCTCCTGGCTGGGCCTGGTGGCCACACATTGCCCGTCGCACTCCAGGTAACCACTGTCCTCAATTTCTTCACCTCCGGATCCTTCCAAGGCATCACCGATGCAATCACCAGAGTCTCAGTCATCTGCACGTAAGTATATACGACAGATGACGATGGCTTGTTTGCCGAGGCATCCGACTACGTCAATTTCCCCCTAGGCATCAGCTGGACAGAGGGCAGTAGGTTCCCACACTCTGGCTGGCTTCCCACAGATATAGGGTACAATTGATTGCACACATGTAGCAATCCGAGGACCTGCGATGAGCCAGGACTGTTCATCAACCAAAAGGGATATCACTTCATCAATGCGCAGCTGGTTTGCGACCACCGGAGGAGGTTTCTGTTGGTGTGTGCCAGATACCCTGGCATCTTTTACAAGAGTCCAACATCCCGGCCCTCTTCTACACACAAGACAGACTTAAGGGCTGGCTCCTTGGAGGCAAGGGATAGCCCCTACAGACATGGCTCATGATATCTGTGAGAAATCCCACCAAGGAACAGCAGCAGTACAACAACAGTCACATCAGCACCAGGTCTGTCATTGAACAAGCCACAGGAATGCTGAAGGTATGCTTCAGGTGCCTGGATCGATCTGGGGGAGCCCTTCAGTACTCACCAGAGAGGGTGTGCAGAATAATAGTCGTGTGTTGCGCCCTGCACAACAGAAAGAGTTGCAGGTGGAGGAGCTTGAATGCGCTATGAAGCATCCTCATCTGCCGGCAATATAGAAGATAACGACTCATCGGCAGAGCAGCAGCACACAAGGCTGCTCGTGATACCAGGGATTCACTCATATCTAACAAGTTCTCGTAATGAGATCTACAAACTGAAGATAGTGAAGTAGTCAGACCGCCTGGAACAACCACCACCACCACGAGCACCCCGCTCTGTTTGCACAAAACAGTCCTTCAACCACGCATACACCCACTGTACACGCGCCCAATACGTTCATGATGAAGCACATGAAAGGGCACTTTCACAAAAGGGACCCAAGAATGGGCATGACGTGGCAGTGGTGGTGAGAATTATAACATTTAATGTTCATTTAACAAAACAAATAAATGAAAAACACAGCATTCCATTAGACACCCTTGTGCATACCCTTGGTGATTACAAAACAGTAGCCTTCCACTTTCTAGTGCTTCTACATGGTGCATCCCCTGTGGCTGCAGCAGAGGTAGTGGCAGGTTGCTCAGATTCATGTCCTGACTGCCGAGATGCTTTCGGCCTACAACCTCTGGGTTTTGGAGCCTGTGAGGGCCCCGCCAAAGACTGTTCCATCTGCACCTGTGCAGGGGCAAACTTGGACATCAGGAGAGGAGGCAGCATTGCGGGTACTGGTTGAGGGGGGAGCAACGGGTGAGACATGGGAGCACTTTGAGTGGAGTCCCCACTTCCATGTCCCCTTTCCTGGGCTGGAGCAACATCACTCCCACCCATTGCTGGATAGCAGGCTAGTGAGGAGATGTGGAGTTTTCTATGGCCACGGATGAAGTTTCTGTCTGCCTATTTAAGGCGGCAGACTTGTTGGCATCCAGAGTCCGCACGGCTGTTGTCGTCACCTGCATAGACTCATTTGAGAGCTATGCTTCAAGCTCAATGGAGACTACCACTCTTTCCATTGAAAAAATTTCCACACTTACCTGCACCACCAATCCACTAGCGATGGAGTTGAACTCCTCCATCTTATCCGCTATTATGGAGAGTGTGCGTGACACCTTTTTCCATTACCTCACAAAGGCAGAGCTGTACCTCGGTCATTCTCAGTCTCAACGACATCCCCCGGGGGTCATCATCTGGGTCCAGCTCAGCAGAGCTTGGAGACGAGTGCATCTTCCGATGCAGACTCTCCACAGCTGGCCCTACCACCAGTGTCTTCTTGCACTCATTTGAGTGTTGAATCGCCAGGTGACAACCCAACTATCTGTCGAACAGGACCCACCAAAGTGCTAGTATCTGTGCTGGTGCATGGCTGGATATGATGTGATAGGAGCGCCATTCCTCTGAGAGCGCACTCTGGGGAATCGCCTTCTTCCATGGCGCCTGCCTCGTCATCAATCCGTGAAGGCCCTGGAAGAGAACGTAAAGCAATATTAAAAAGTCATCACAGAAGTTAGTTTGCAACGAGCATACGGAGGTGTGCAACAGGTCAATCATTGATAACATCAATTCAAGATGTGCGTGACGGATGTCAAAGTTCTGTTACCAGCCGTTTGCAGGTTGCCAGTCTCGCCATCTCCGACGGCCAGGCATTCAACCGTGCAGCTGATGGCCAACACTTCCTCCTCCGCTTCTGTAAGAGGTACTTCTTATGGCGGGCCCCCTCCTGTCCTACTCCTCTTCGTGCATTTTGCACTCTCTTCTCCTACAATGGGAGAAAGAACAGACGTGAGAGTGAGCAAAGGTGACGATGCATTGCTTTGGGTGAGGGTGACAATGAAGCAGATACATCAGAGGGTGAGTATCAGACAGATTGATCACATTGGATCAGGATTTGGGTGAGTGGGAATGGTGGGTTCACAAATAGGGAAGTGAGGAAGTGCACAGAAAGTGAAGGTAAGTTGATGAGACTTAAGTGGGTGTGAGAAATGATGTGATGGAGTAGGCTTTGCAGGGCAGAGTGTGAGGGGAGGTATTGTACACCACAGGATGTAGGTGAATCAGTAACTGTACTCACTTTTCCTGACCTGGTTAGGTCATTAAAGTGCTTCCTGCATTGCACCCATGACCTTCCCACCGTGCTCCTACTGCTAATTTCCTCTGCCAAGGCTTGTTAAAAAATTGGTCTTGAAATGGTGACAGACCCTATTTCTGAACTATTCTTTACTCTAGTGCTACTTGTCCCTCCCATACCTCTGTGCACTTTGTTCCTCCTCTCTAATATTTCATCCTGGTGCCCTTCCCCTGCCAAATTAGTTTAAATCCTCCCCCATGGCATTAGTTAACCTCCCCACAAGGACATTGGTCCCAGCTCTGTTGAGGTGCAACCCATCCCATCTTGAACAGATCCCTCCTGCCCTAGAACTGGTCCCAATGCCCCAGGAATCTGAAGCCCTCCCTCCTGTACCATTGCTCCAGCCACACATTAACCTATCTTATCCTATTATTCCTATACTCACTAGCACGTGGCACTGGGAGTAATCCAGAGATTACTATCTTTGAGGTTCTGCTTTGTAACTGCCTCCCTAGCTCTTGAAACTCCGACTGCTGGACCTCAGCCCTTTTCCTTCCTATGTCATTGGTTCCCACATGGATCACGACTTCTGGCTGTTCCCCTTCCCTGTCAAAATGTTCTCCACCCTTTCAATGATGTCCTTTACCCTGGTACCAGGGAGGCAACGCACCATGCGGGACTCATGTTGGCAGTTGCAGAAACACCTGTCTATGCCCCTGACTATCGAATCCCCTACAACACTGCATTCAACACTGAATACCAGTTTGTCAGTGCCACACTCCCAGGGGACTCCTGCACTGCCTGCTCCTCCTAATCTGTCTGGTGGTCACCCACTCCCTCTCCACCTGAAGTCTCTAGCTGCAGGATGACAACCTCCTGATTCATGTTATCCATGAAACACTTAGGGGTCGATTTTGGAAGGAAGTAGCGGGTGCATTGGGGGCGGGGGGCTCCGAAAATCGCAGAAATCCCGAGTGGGTTCGGATCCCGGCTCCAACCCGCAGACTTCCGGGTTCCCCATTGACACGTCTGGGTGCGCGCGCACCTCCTGAATGCGGAAGTCCCACCGGCAATTAAAGCCAGCGGGATGATACTTAATATACTTAATTTTGTCCACATTAAGACAGGGGTCCGATTTTGAAACATCCTCAGTGTGTTTCCAGTGCGGTGGGAAACAGTCCATGTTCTGCCAGACATGTTTCAGCCAGCAGCCAGTTGCACATTCAAATGGTGAGTTATTGCAGCATGGCACTCAGTTCTTTCACACAAACTTTTGGCTGCGAGATCTTTGCGTTTTCATTGGAAATTCTTACTTTCCACTCACAATTCTTCTGTTCACACATATTTAACAATTTTTCGAACCCCCTCAAACTCACACCATCAGGATGGGGGGGTGCCATGGCTGCATTCAGCACTACATCCGAGGATGAGCAACATCATCAGCCTCGACAGGCACGGCGTGCACTTCCGCCACTTGGAGCTCTACAGCACAGTGCTGCGCCACAGGCACCTACACAAGAGCACAGAGGGCAACAACAGAGAGAGCGGCGTCGCAGGAGGCACTACCCTCGCCACAGGGTCTACAGACCGAGGCTCAGCTTCCTGGACCTCTATGAGAAGCAGTGCCTACGGAGGCTCAGAGTGAGTCGCCAGGTAGTCGCAGACATCTGCAGCCTCCTTCATGCCGAGCTGCTCCTGGCTGGGCCGAGTGGCATCTCATTACCCACTGCTTTCAAAGTCACCACTGCCCTCAACTTCTTCACCTCCGGATCATTCCAGGGTGCCACTGGGGACATCGCCGGGGTCTCTCAGTCGTCTGCACACAAGTGCATAAGGCAGGTCACCGACAGCTTGTTTCACAGAGCCTCGCAGTACGTCAAATTCCCCATGGGCGACCTCAGCCAGACGGAGAGGGCAGTGGGATTCCACACTGTAGCTGGCTTCCCATGGGCGCAGGGTGTAATCGAATGCACGCATATAGCAATCTGAGCACCTCCACACGAGCCAGGACTGTTCAACAGAAAGGGATATCACTCCATCAACACTCAGCTCGTTTGTGACCACGGCAAAAGATTCCTTCACGTGTGCGCCAGATTCCCTGGCAGCTGCCACGATTCCTTCATCCTCCGGGAATCCTACATCACTGGGCTCTTCCATGCACCAAACACCCTTACGGGCTGGCTCCTCGGGGACAAGGGGTACCCCCTGCACACATGGTTCATGACAACTCTGAGGAACCCCATCACCGAGCAACAGCATCGATACGACGACAGTCACATCACCACCAGGTCTACAATTGAGCATGTTATAGGGCTGCTCAAGATGGGATTTGGGTGCCTTGATCGTTCTTCAGCACTTCAATACAGACCAGAAAGAGTGGGACCCATTATAGTAGTGTGTTGTGCCCTGCATAACATGGCACAACAGAGAAGGGTGTCACTTGAGGAGGCCCCATCCACATCTGCCACCCACATTGGAGGAGGAGGAAGAGGAAGAGGAGGAGGAACCCACGGGCAGAGCAGCAGCTCACCTGGCTGCTCGTGAGGCCAGGGAGTCACTAATATGTGAACAGTTCTCTCAACATCAGAAAGTGTGAAGAGCCCAGTCGTCACACCACCTGGAAAGAGCAGCACCCACCCCTCCCTGCACAAAACAGTCCTGCAACTGCACATACACCCAATGTAAAGTGACCCAATGGGTGGCATCAAGTGTCACCGTTCATGGTGAACCTCATGAAAGGGCCCTATCACAAAAGCCAGTCAAGAATGGCCAAGGCGTGGCAGTAGTGGTGACAAATATTTAATGTCACTTTAACAAAAAGCAAATATAAATGAAAAACATGACAGTCTGTCAAACACCCTTGTGCATGCCCTTCATGATCACAAAACCTTCACCTTTCTCTTCTGACTACTTCTATGTGATGCATCCCCTGTGGCTGCAGCAGAGATAGTGGCAGGTTGTACATGTTCATGCCCTGACTGGTTAGATGCTTTGGGCCTATGCCATCTGGGTTTTGGAGCCCGTGAGGGCCCCTCTAAAGACTGCTCCACCTGCACCTGTGCAAGGGCAGACTTGGCCACCTGAAGAGGCAGCATTGTGCGTACTGTTTGAGGGGGGGGCAATGGGTGAGATGGGGAGCGCTTTGAGTGGCGTCCCCATTGCCATCATTCCTCTCCTGGACCAGGCCCACATCACTCCTACCTCCCTGCTGGAGAACAGTTTGGAGGACATGTATGATGCCTTGGAAGCCCAGTTGTAAAGTTTCTGTCTGCCTGTTTAGGGCGGCAGAATGTTGTTCACGCTGAGTCTGAACGGCCATTGTCAGGGCCTGAATGGACTCATTTGTGAGCCATGCTTGAAGCTCAATGGAGGCTAGCCTTCTCTCCATTGCAGACATTCCCGCACTTACCTGTGTCACTATCTCAGAGATTCCCTCCCGCACCTGTGCCACCATTCCACTCATGCAGGAGTTGGACTCCTCCATCCTCTGCGCTATGGTGGAGAGTGCACGTGGCACCTGTTCCAGTACCTCGTAAATGTGCGCTGCTCCCGAATGCGGGACTTCCACCGGCAATTAAAGTCAGCGGAATGTTGCTTTAGATAGTTGAGGTACTTGACAGACCTCATTGAGTGGAGATTTTGGTAGAGGTGCAATTTTGAAATATCCTCAGCATGTTTCCCGTGCTGTGGGAAACATTCCCTGTTGGAGCAGATGTGTTTCAACCAGCAGCCAGTGGGAGATGCAAAGGATTATTTGACAGGTGGGGGGAAAATCTCATTTATAGCAGCAGGACACTCTGTCACTTCAGACAAAGTTTTGGCTACAACACCTTTGTCTTTCCACTCAAAATTCTTAATTTATACCCTAAACTGTGCTGTGCAAACACATTTACCTACTTTGCGGACCCCCTCAAACTCACACCGTCAGGATGAGGGGCGCCATAGCTGCATTCATCACTTCATCCGAGGACGAGCAACTTCACTAGTCTCTCCAGGCATGCCGTCCACCTCCGCCACATGGAGCTCCACAACACAGTGCTGCACCACAGGCACCTGCACAACAGCACGGAGGGCAACAACAGAAAGAGTGGCTTCGCAGGAGGCACTACGCTCGCAACAGGGTCTATAGAGGCTCAGCTTCCTGGACCTCTCTGAGGAACAGTGCACATGGAGGCTCATACTCAGTCGCCAGGTAGTCGCAGACATCTGCGGCCTCCTTCATGCTGAGCAGCCCTGGCTGGCCCAAGCAGCATCTTCTTACCTGTCACTGTCAAAGTCACCATTGCCCTCAACTTCTTTGCCTCCAGATCATTCCAGGTTGCCACCGGGGTCTGTCAGTCATCTGCACACAAGTGCATAAGGCAGGTCACCGACGGCTTGTTTCGCAGGGCCTCGCAATACGTCAACTTCCCCATGGATGACCTCAGCCAGACGGAGAGGGCAGTGGGATTCCACACCGTGGCTGGCTTCCCATGGGTGCAGGGTGTAATCGATTGCACCCAAATAGCAATACGAGCACCTCCACACGAGCCAGGACTGTTCATCAACAGGAAGGGCTATCACTCCATCAACACTCAGCTTGTTTGTGACCACTGCAAAAGATTCCTTCACGTGTGCGCCAGATATCCTGGCAGCTGCCACGATTCCTTCGTCCTCCGGGAATCCAGAATCCCACCCTTCTTGCACACACCGAATGCCCTTAAGGGCTGGCTCCTCAGGGACAAGGGATTCCTCCCTGCATACATGGCTCATGACACCTCTGAGGAACCCCACCACTGAGCAACAGCGTCGATATAACGATAGCCACATCGTTACTCTGTCTACAATTGAGCATGTGCAATACAATTGGGCTGCTCAAGATGCGCTTCAGGTGCCTTGATATTTCGGGGGAGCGCTTCAATACGCACCAGAGAGAGTGGGACGCATTATAGTCGTCTGTTGTGCCCTGCACAACAGAGAGGGGTGCCGCTGGAGGAGACTCCATCCACATCTGCCACCCATATTGAAGAGGACAAGGAGCAACCCATGGGCAGAACAATGGTTCACCTGGCTGCTCGTGAGGCCAGGGGGTCACTGATATGTGAACGGTTCTCCTAAGATCAGAGTGTGTGAAGAGTCCTGTCCTCACCACCTGGACAGTGCATCAGCCACACCAGCAGCCCCCCACCCCCGCCCCCTGCACAAAATAGTCGTGCAACTACACATTCACCCAATGTTGAGTGACCCAATGGGTGGCATCAAGTGTGGCTTTCCATGGTGAACCTCATGAAAGGGCCTTATTACACAAGCCAGTCAAGGATGGTGGCAGTAGTGGTGACAATAATAAGATTTAATGTGCCATTAACAAAAAATAAAAAACATGACAAACCGTCAAACAACCTTGTGCATCCCCTTTATGCTCACAAAACCTTCGCCTTTCGCTTCCAACTACTCCAATGTGGTGCCTCCCCTGTGGCTGCAGCAGAGGTAGTGACAGGTTGCTCTTGTTCGTGCCCTGACCGATTAGATGCTTTGCGCCTACGCCCTCTGGGTTTCGGTGCCTGTGAGGGCCCCTTCAAAGACTGCTCCACCTGCACCTGTGCAGGGACAGACTCGATCACCTGGAGTGGAGGCAGCATTGCGGGTACTGGTTGAGAGGGGGGGGGCAACGGGTGAGTGGTGGCGGCGCTTTGAGTGGCGTCCCCACTTCCATGTCCCCTCTCGCCATCATCCCTCTCCTGGGCCTGGGCCAGACCCACACCACTCCTACCACACTGCTGGACGACAGTTTGGAGGACATGTGTGAGGCCTTGTAAGGCCAATGCCAGAGTATCAGCCTGCTGTTTAAGGCGGCAGAAAGTTGCTCACCCTGAGTCTGAGGGGCCATTGTCAAGGCCTCAATGGACTCATTGGTGAGCCATGCTTGAAGCTCCATGGAGGCTAGCCTTCCCTCCATCGCAGACGTTCCCGCACTTACCCGTGACACTATCACAGAGATGCCCTCATGTCCCTGTGACAGTATCTCAGAGATTCCCTCCCATACTTGTGCCACCATTCCATGCATGCAGGAGTTGGACTCCTCCATCCTCTGCGCTATTGTGGAGAGTGCGCGTGGCACCTGTTCCATCACCTCGCAAATGCGCTGCTGCCCCTCGATCATTCTCCTTTTCATGGATGGCCCCCAGGGTTCAGCATCTGCGTCCAGCTGAGGAGAGCCTGGAAAAGAGTGCTCCCATCGACACAGACTCTCCACAGCTGCCCCTGCCACCAGTGTGCTCGTGCTCACGAGTGTGGTGACTCACCATGTGCGACCCCAACTAAGTGAGGGTGGGGACCCACTGAGATGCGCTAGTGGATGGCTCGCTCAGATGTGACGGTGTCCCCTCAGAGGCTGGCAGGCCCTCTGAGGAATCGCCCTCTGTGCCACGGCAGTCACTGAAAGCCCTGCAAGAGAACAGAAGGCAATATTAAGCATGATGACAGATGTTGAGGTGCTGAAGATGGCAAGGCATGTTAACATCAATTGCTATTGTGTGTGCTGAATGTTAAAGTTCTGTCACCAGCCGTTTGTCGGGTGGCAGTCTCAGCGTCCCCAACAGACAGGCACTCGAGGGTTCGGCTCAGTTCCAGAGCCTCCTGCTCCACATCTGTGAGGACGACCTGATGTTGTGGCCCCCCCTGGTCTTCGCCCTCTCCCGTGCATTCTCGGCTCTCTTCTCCTATAAGGGGAGAAAGTAGAGAGGCGTGAGTGAGGAATGGTGATGTGGCGAACCGCTGAATGCATTGGTTTGGTTGAGGCTGACCATGAAAGAGATGCATCAGAGCGTGCGTATGAGACAGAGCCATGACATTGTATGAGGATTGGGTTGAGTGGTAGTAGTGGGATGAGTACTGGGGAGGTGAGTAAGTGCAGATAAGTTGAGGATGAGGTTTGAGTGGATGCGAGGAGTGATGTGATAGGGTAGTGTTGGCAGTGCAGAATGAGTTGGGGGATGGGGGTGGTGACGTGGAAGACAGAGTGCAGAAGAATGAGTAAGTGTACTCACTTTGGCTGACCTAGTTAGGTCATTGAAGCGCTTCCTGCACTGGATCCAGGTGCGGGAGACTTTGTTGCCACTGGTGACCTCCTCTGTCACCTCGAGCCAGGCCTTCTTGGTGGCAGAGGCAGGCCACTTCCTCCTGTCCACCGGGTAGAACACATCCCTCCTCCTCCTCCTCCTCCTCACCCCATCCAGTAGCAGTTGGAGTGAGGCATCATTATACCTTGGAGCAGCCTTGCCTCTGTGCTGCTCCATTATGATCTGTGGGTGTTTGCTCCATCAAAAGCCTTTGGAGCAATGGCCCTTTAAATAGAGCTCCTCCAGCTGACAGCCTGTGATGCGGGTGTGCAGTCCGCCCGCTGCGCAGCTTTCCGACGGTAAACCCAGAAGCCACTTTAAGTGGCACCAATTGAATCACGATCGCGTGGGAAATTGACATTTTTTATTGGGCGGGTTACCCAATCACCCCCCGCGCTGCTATCTGCCTCCATTGAGGCGTTAGCTGCCCATATGCACTGTCGTCACACCAGCCACCCCTCAAGCTCAAGCAGTTGGCTGCACAAGTGGTTTTTCAGGACACAAGAAGTGCTCTGGAGTTCCCACATGACACACAATGTGCATGCATCAGGCCCCAGCTATCCTGGCATGTCACGTTAGCTAACAGTTATTTAAACTGCTTGTTTAGCTTTAAGGCAGTTTACTGTTTATCTGACACTAAAACACTAACCAGCCACTAAGAACAATAACCAATGAACTAAATATTTACTGACTCACCCTTGACACTCCTCCTTGTCTTGTGACATCATTGACTTTTTCTTGATTTTTAATTCCTCACGCAGCTTCCTTTATGCTCTCAGAGTTCCTTGGTTCCAATCACTTAGCACCTAATTCCCACACTCACCAAATTCCCAGTTGAAAACCCTCACTCTGTTAGCACTTCACTGCTACTCTCCATCTTTCACAAGTTCTGTGCTTTTGCAAAGGTCCTTGTACTAAATGCCTTTCTGACACACCCTAGTTACAATTGGTTGGTCAACTTCCAGCCACAAAAATTAACACCTAGTCAGGAGCCTATTAGCTAACTGCCACTGATTTGCAGCATTGACTTGCAGCTTTTGAAAGTTATTAAACTAAGTTAAATTTCAGATTAAAATAAAAGACCCTTACTACCCCACTGCATCACTTTAGGGTTTCAATTTTTATGGTTAACTGAACAGTTGATAGATTCTGTTATTAAACACACATAATGGATAATTGGTGAAC
Organism: Heptranchias perlo; assembly: GCF_035084215.1. Classification (NCBI taxonomy): domain Eukaryota; kingdom Metazoa; phylum Chordata; class Chondrichthyes; order Hexanchiformes; family Hexanchidae; genus Heptranchias; species Heptranchias perlo. Next base: position 49,129,558 of record NC_090335.1, read on the forward strand.
CATTATGAACTTTTGTTACCAAATGTCAAAGTTCATTGCATCGTGAACATCAGATAAAAACAAAGTTGTTTTAGTTCTCAAAACAAAAGGTTTATAGAAACTATAGGGAAGCGTCTGTAGGGAGGTTGGTGCAGCATATAATCCTTTAGCATTTTTAGCAAGTCTACTTTTCTGTGAAATAATGTAAGCCTGGAAGTTACATTGTACAATATTAACCTTAACATCTTTGTATCACAATTTCAACAGACAAAACATTAAATCATGCTCAGTCTAAAAAGTATGCATTCTTAGCCAGTAATGTGATTTCCATGGAAGGCAGTTCAAGTGTTCCTTTCAGGCTGAATTGAAGTCGGCCCTTGTTGTTTGCAATAGTGCCACTCTAGGGCATTCCCTTTAACTGGCATCACTAGAATGACTTAGTAAGGAAGGAAATCCTATTTGAGGGTCTCCACATTTTTTATAAAAAACCTCAAAAACAAATATTGTGAGTTTACTTTTTTTTGTAAAAAAAGGGGGAGTATTTTGAACAAAAAGGAACCCCAGACTTTCCTTTCCTTTTAAACCAGTGCTATTTACTAACAATGGCCTTGATTTTTATGAGGGCGGGGGCGGGAAACGGTGCACATGAGTCCCAAAGTGGGCAGCGCACCCAGAGTTCAGAGTCTAATTTAAATACAAGTTCATGGAGTCCCACCCGACACCCGGCCACATTCACTACCTGGTCGGCGGGTGGAAGTTAGAATTTTCAAGTTTTAACCCCTCCCTCGCACCATTCTCTCTGGGCAAGGGGGGTTAAAACCCCGGCCACAATCCAAAGTCTTGAATGGAGGCTCAGAGGTACATACAACAGCAAGTCTGTTGATAACTAGAGGTGATGGGGGTGCAGGCTGCAAGTGGGCCAGTGTTAGTAATGCTCCACTTAACAGTGGTAGAATATGGGTCTATGTCGGTACTTCCACGCATGGTAAGCTCTGGATTTCAAACATATGATGAACGGTTGCTGTGTAGCAGCCGGGCACTTCCTAACAGAACGGATACAAAACTATGGCACCAATAGTTCCATGAAAATAAAATGCTCTAGGCATTTCAATCATGGCTTTCAAAAGGGAATTGGATAAGTACTTGAAAGGAAAATATTTGCAAGACTACAGGGAAAGAGCGGGGGAGTGGATTGCTCTTGCAGAGAGCCGGCATGGAGTCAACGGGCCAAATGGCCTTCTTCTGTGCTATAACCATTCTATAATTGTATGATTCTAACAGAGACCCTTTACTTGCTCCACAGATGCTGGGGTAGTGCTGCCTACTAATTGCATTTACTTGCCTTCTACTGGAAAACACCATTGTGACCAAAGCTCTGTCAACATCCGCTAGCCATGAATGGAGGATCTAAGGCACATAAAGCAGCAAATCTGCTGAAAACCAGAGGTGAAGGGGAGGCTGGCTGCAAATGATCCCAGGCCACATTAAGTATAGCATTGGTTTAAACAGTAAATACCAATGACTCCATTAGAGAAACTGGCTCAAATCAGGAATATGGTGAGATTTTTCCTGGATCTGTGCCTCCCAAGCTCAGTGGGTCACTTGGGTCCAGGGAATATCGGAAAATCAGGCAGGACGGAGTGCACGCCTGTACAGAAATCTGCCTTATTTTTCCGTCTATTAGTTTAAATGGAAGGAAAATCAGGCGGGTTCCTATAAAGGTGTGCACTCTGATCTGCCTGACTTTTTTAAATATTCGCTGTGCCTGGGCACGGACTCAGGAAAATCTCCCTATTGCATTTGACAGAGCTGCATTGACAGGTACAGATAAAACAATGCAGAAGCACCATTTTCTCCTACTGCCACTAAAATTCATACAAACTGACTCCTGGACGACCTGGAGTGGATCAAGAAATTCAATACCCTTATATGGTTAGTTTAATAATTCCTCCAAACTGTTCCACTGATGAAGTGATCAGCATTTATAGTTTAAAATGAAAACAAAATCAGCAGAAAAAATCAGCAGGAAAATCAAAAAGATCCCAAATCCCTTTTGCGGTTTGATTTTTGAAATAGCGATTCAATGGTAGTGAGACAGCAGTAACAGGTAATAGCCACATCCAAAAATAATAGAGCAGATCCTGCGTATGGGGGGAATTTTAACCCCGAAGCACAGGTGGGTTGGGAGTGGATGGGAAGTTAAAATAATAGAAGTTTGCAATGCGACCACAACCCAGCTCTAACACACCCACTTCCAGGTTTAATGGAGGCGCGTTAAGCTGAGTGCGAGTAACCTAATCGCCGGAGGCGGGTTGATAATTAGTGCAGACGGGCGGGTACTTATCGGAGCAATTTACCTGATTATGAGATGTTAATTAGGTGATTTTAAATTGAATTTAATAGATTTTCGAGTTTAATGCCTCCAGCACTGGTTTCCCGGGCTGTGGGAATCGCGGCAGGTAAAAGGAGGCAAGAGAGGCTGGATCCATGAGGTAAGTGCCTTTATTGCACTGTGTGTGGGCCAGGAGGGGTAGGGGTTCTTCCCCGCGGCTCACCAAGCAGACCTTTTAAACACCCTGTGATCGGCCAAACACCCCCCTCTCACCCACGATGTGCCCCAACCCAACCCCCCACGATGTCCAACTTCCCCCACCCCCTCCCCGCGATCGCCCACCCCCATCCAAACCTTGTGGACCCCGATCTCTCCCCAGCTGCTTTCCCGCCCGACAGGCAGCCCCAGCCTGTCAATCTGGCTGGCTGTCGAGCATGAAACTTGTTGAAAAATTTTTAAAGGCATCCTACTGTCAAAATCAGCACGACATGCAGGAAACCCTTATGTCCGGGTTTCTCATCCGAAAATCCACCCTCCCGCTCTTTTCCCGGCTCCGAGTTAATATCCAGGCCCTGATGTTTATAGGAGCCACGCCAAAAAGATGTTCTAATGAGAAGCATGTTATCCAGAGCATGTTTTATGTAGTTTCTCTATGAACAAGGGAGCTATAAACTATGCATATTTGAAGTGTAAGTACATCACAGCGTGTGACAGACTCATGGAAATTCAAACCATATTACAGAGTCAGTATCCTCTGTGCGCATTACAATTTGTCTGGGACTCTTAAAAACTATTGCTTCCACTTTCTCTTTTTGCTATTAAAATGAGTGCTAGGTTGATTCCTAGGCTCTCTGGAGAACATCGTATCACAGGATTTATACTTGTTTTTTAATGTGTTGGGTATTTGAGTTAATGTGACCACATGGACATTTGGTGCAATTGTACGACATTCCTCTGTCCACTATTAAAGGATTTAAGATAAATGTATTAAAACCTCTGTTAAAATAGAAGAGAGAGCAATGTCACAGAAATGTATTAAGCATTCGTATGCTGTCATTGCAAACAGTCATTTCAAGGCTATACATTTTTTTAATAAAACCAAAATAAAACAACAGGCAATGTTGTGTTTAACTTCACAACACTCTCATCAAATCAGATATAAGATATTAAGGGGAACAGATAGGGGGGATAGAGAGAAACTATTTCCGCTGGTTGGGGATTCTAGGAGTAGGGGGCACAGTCTAAAAAATTAGAGCCAGACCTTTCAGGAGCGAGATTAGAAAACATTTCTACATACAAAGGGTTGTAGAAGTTTGGAACTCTCTTCCCCAAACGGCAATTGATACTAGCTCAATTGCTAAATTTAAATCTGAGATAGATAGCTTTTTGGCAACGAAAGGTATTAAGGGATATGGGCCAAAGGCAGGTATATGGAGTTAGATCACAGATCAGCCATGGCGGATTATGCACGAGGGGCTGAATGGCCTACTCCTGTTCCTATGTTCCTAAATCAGACATTATGCAGGAAGGAATTCTCCATTTGTTTTAACAGCAGTGGAAACAATTTTGAAAATTCCAATTATACTTTGATTATGTTCACGTAACACTAAAAGAATTAATACATTTCAGTTAGGTGGAGAAAAATCTGGGAGCAACTATAAAATTATGACTGATCAGCAGTCATTAACATTTCCTGTTCACATCATCTATTTTTTTTTCCTAGTTTGTTCCCTTTTTCTCTCTCTCTCATTTGTACTGTAAGTTAGACCATTTTTAAAGAGCCTGGCATGTTATGGTTTGTTGTGGTGCCATTATACTTCAGTCACAAGTTGGAGATCATTACCTTCTTAGTGCGATTCAGAGCTGACAGATCCGAGTTACACATGTATGTCAACCAAGAAAGTTTCACTTGTATTCGAGGAAAGACAAGCATAAATACATGAAAGGCTTAAAGGGAAATCAAAATGTTACAAGCACAGAATTAGAAGCATATTTCTGAAGGGGGGTGGTGCAGGGGCATGCTACCCATAAAATTCAAATTATGGGGGAGAATGCCCTGTAACCATCCCCACCCTACCCCGTGTCCCAGAAATGCATTTTGGTTAATTTAAAGGACTTTTATACTTCACAATTAAGATATTTAATCTTAAACAAAGAAAAAAAAATGAGACTTGGATCTTCAACAGACCACTGCTTACCCAAAAGTTTCACATCCAACCCCATCTACCCCACTTCACAAAGGTACCCAACCCCCCATGTATCCAGTTCATAGAGACACTTTACCCCATCCACCGCCCCACCCTTTCACAGAGACACTTCTCCAATTCTCCCAAATCATACTAGCACTCTTCACCCTCTTGCAGTATGTTTTATTACTGTGTTTTAGGTATTTGCCTTCACAAAATGGTTCATTCTGAAAAGAGTGTGCTCTGACATGTAGACTGGTTTGGAAAAAGATAGGGGTTCATGGCCGTGTTGTTTCTTCCCATGGCAAGTACTTGATCTCAGATGCACACCCAGAGATAGGCAATAAGCAACGGTCAAGCACTTCCCCAAGAGAAAGGAAAATCTTTGAAGATGCCAACTTAGGCCACTATTAAACCCCTCCAACTAGCTCAAGAAGGCCAAAAATATGCAAAAACTATCAAATTAAGAGGATTATGTTTTCTCACTTCTGAGTCAGAAGGTCGTGGGTTCAAGTCCCATTCCAGAGATTTTAACACAGAATCCAGGCTGACACTTTAGTGCAGTACTGAGGGAGCACTGCACTGTAGGAGGTTTCATCTTTCGGATGAGACGTTGAACCAAGGTCCCATCTGCTCTCTCAGGTGGACGTAAAAGATCCCATAGCATTATTCGAAGATGAGTAGGGTAATTCTCCCTGGTGTCCTGGCCACCGTTAATCCCTCAACCAACAACTAAAAACCAGATAATCTGGTCATTATTTCATTGCTGTTTATTGGGCCTTGCTGTGTGCAAATTGGCTGCCGTGTTTCCTACATTACAACAGTGACTACATTTTTTTTAATAAGTACTTAATTGGTTGTAAAGTGCTTTGGGGCATTCTGAGGTTGTGAAAGGCTCGATATAAATGAAAGTCTGTCTGTCTGATTGTCTGTCTATCTATCTATAAAAAAGGGTGTAAGAATAATCCCAACAACTATAGGCCAGTCAGTTTAACCTCGGTGGTGGGGAAACTTTTAGATATGATAATCCAGGACAGAATTAACAGACACTTGGACAAGTGTGGATTGATTAGGGAAAGCCAGCACGGATTTGTTAAAGGCAAATCATGTTTAACTAACTTGATAGAGTTTTTTGATGAGGTCACAGAGAGGGTAGATGAGGGCAATGCAGTTCATGTGGTGTATACGGACTTTCAAAAGGTGTTTGATAAAGTACCGCATAATAGGCTTGTCATCAAGATTGAAGCACATGGAATAAAAGGGGCAGTAGCAGCATAGGTACAAAATTGGCTAGGTAACAGGAAGCAGGAAGTACTGGGTCAACGGTTGTTTATTGGACTGGAGGGAAGTGTACAGTGGTGTTCCCCAGGGGTCAGTACTAGGACTACTGCTTTTCTTGATATAAATTAATGACTTGGACTTGGGTGTACAGGGCACAATTTCCAAGTTTGCAGAAGACACAAAACTTGGAAGTGTAGTGAACAGTGAGGAGGATAGTGATAGACTTCAGGAGGATATAGGCAGGCTGGTGTCATAGGCGGACACGTGGCAGATGAAATTTAACGCAGAAAAATGCGAGGTGATACATTTCGGTCGGAAGAATGAGGAGAGGCAATATAAACTAAAGGGCACAATTCTAAAAGGGGTACAGGAACAGAGAGATCTGGGGGTATATTTACACAAATCGTTGAAGGTGGCAGGGCAGGTTGAGAAAGCGGTTTAAAAAGCATATGGGATCCTGGGCTTTATAAATAGAGGCATAGAGTATAAAAGCAAGGAAGTCATGATGAACCTTCATAAAACACTGGTTCGGCCACAGCTGAAGTATTGTGTCCCGTTTGGGCACCGCACTTTAGGAAGGATGTGAAGGCCTTAGAAAGGGTGCAGAAGAGATTTACTAGAATGATTCCAGGCATGAGGGACTTCAGTTACGTGGATAGACTGGAGAAGCTGGGATTGTTCTCCTTGGAACAGAGAAGATTGAGAGATTTGATCGAGGTATTCAAAATCATGAAAGGTCTAGACAGAGTAGATAGAGAGAAACTGTTCCCACTGATGAATGGATCAAGAACCAGAGGACATAGACTTAAGGTGATTGGCAAAAGAACCAAAGGTGACATGAGGAAAAACTTTTTTACACAGCGAGTGGTTAGGATCTGGAATGCACTGCCCGAGGGGGTGGTGGAGGCAGATTCAATCATGGCCTTCAAAAGGGAACTAGATAAGTACTTGAAAGGAAAAAAATTGCAGGGTTACGGGGATAGGGCGGGGGAGCGGGACTAGCTGGATTGCTCTTGCATAGTGCCAGCATGGACTCGATGGGCTGAATGGCCTCCTTCCATGGTGTAACCTTTCTATGATTCTATTCTGTGCCTCGATTGGACATCTGATTTAGAAAACAGAGACTCGGTCTTCTGCGCATGCAGAACCAGCTCTTCATTTTCCAAATCTGCCTGCAAATGGCCAATAGGTGAATGTAGGCACAGGACGGTATAAATAATTTCTCTATTAAAAGCATTCTAAATTCTTTTAATAAATGGATACAATTCTGCATGATGACACAAGCACACTGGCCCAGTATACTTAGGAGGCAAAGGTGGAATGTTAGAGTACCACTGGCAGATCAAGAGACCCATGAAAAATGCCATTGGCTGAATGGAGGCCATTAAGTTTAGACTGGCTACACTGTTGATTTTGTGAGACAAGCCTTTGGGAGCTGATAGTACTGTAGAAGTGTTGATGACATTAGTATGATGTTAAATGTATTCATTTGCTTGAGCATATCAAGAGGACAGAAACTATTAGGTGATCTGTGGTAATGCCACAAATTACTCACAAAAACTCATTTACATGAGTGTAAATTATAGGCAGGTTATTTTGTCGTGGTCTAAATTAGAGAACGTAGAAGTAGTTCCATGCAAACCATGGCCCAAAATCAATTAGAATCACAATTTGTCACAAAATTCACACAACTCTGATTTGCATATTACAAATGGCTTCCCGCCTAAAACAGGTGGGCATTCCAAAAGCCCATCTCAGGAAACTAGTCAAGATGCAGAGCCTGGACCGCCAGCGTAAACATCGAGCTACATCGAAACTACAGCACAGCAACAGGTTATTCGACACAACTGGTCAATGTCGGTGTTTATGATCTACAAGAGCCTCCTCCCTCCCTACTTCATCTAACCCAATCAGCATACCCTTCTATTCCTTTTTCCCTCATATGCTTTTCTAGCTTCCCCTTAAATGCATCTATGCTATTTGCTTCAACTACTCCTGTGGTAGCACGTTCCACATTCTTACCACTCTTTGGGTAAAGAAGTTTCTCCTGAATTCCCTATTGGATTTATTAGCGACTATTTTATATTCATGACCTCTAGTTTTGGACTTCTCCACAAATGGAAACATTTTCTCTACGCCTACCCTGTCAAACCCTTTCATTATCTTAAAGACCTCTATCACATCACCCCTAAAGAAAAGAGCCCCAGTCTATTCAGTCTTTACTGATAAGTATATCCTCTCAGTTCTGGTATCATCCTTGTGAATCTTTTCTGCACCCTCTCCAATGCCTCTATATCCTTTCTATAACATGGTGACCAAAACTGTGCATAGCACTCCAAGTGTGGCCTAACCAAGGTCCTACACAAGATTAACATAACTTCTCTGCTTTTCAAATCTATCCCGCTAGAAATTAACCCCAGTGCTTGGTTTGCCTTTTTTATGGCCTCATTAACCTGTGTCGTTACTTTTAGTGATTTGTGTATCCCATGATCCCTTTGCTCCTCTATCCTATTTAGACATTATCCAAGCAGTATATGACCTCCTTATTCTTCCAATCGAAATGCAACACCTCATGTGGAGGTAAGCGACCTGATGGCATTTTCAGGCCGCTACAGCCCCGTTTACATCAGGTGGAGGCTCTTAAAATCAGCCCCAAAGAATGATCAACATGTAGAATAAACTGCCGGATGAAACAGCACAAGGAAAATACCCTGGGGAATCATTTAAGAAACAATTAGATGTTGCGTTATTTGTTAAGGGATTTGTTAAGGGAAGGTCGTTTCTGACTAACTTGATTGAATTTTTTGAGGAGGTAACAAGGAGGGTCGATGAAGGTAGCACGTTTGATGTAGTCTACACGGATTTTAGCAAGGCTTTTGACAAGGTCCCACATGGCAGACTGGTCAAAAAAGTAAAAGCCCATGGGATCCAAGGGAAAGTGGCAAGTTGGATCCAAAATTGGCTCAGTGGCAGGAAGCAAAGAGTAACAGTCAATGGGTGCTTTTGTGACTGTTTCCAGTGGGGTTCCATAGGGCTCAGTACTAGGTCCCTTGGTTTTTGTGGTATATATCAATGATTTAGACTTAAATGTAGGGGGCATGCAGATGATACAAAATTGGCCATGTAGTTGATAGTGAGGAGGAAAGCTGCAGACTGCAGGAAGATATCAATGAACAGGTCAGGTGGGCAGAAAAGTGGCAAGACCATAAGACCATAAGAGACAGGAGCAGGAGTAGGCCATTCGGCCCCTCGAGCCTGCTCACCATTCATTGAGATCATGGCTGATCTGATTTTTACCTCAACTCCATTTTCCTACCTTTTCCCCATATCCTTTGACTCCCTTGCTGATCAAAAATTTGTCTAACTCAGCCTTGAATGTATTCAATGACTCAGCCTCCACAGCATTTTGGGGTAAAGAATTCCAAAGATTCACGACCTTCTGGGAGAAGAAATTCCTCCTCATTTCCGTCTTAAACGGGCGACCCCTTATTCTGAGACTATGCCCCCTAGTTTTAGATTCCCCCATGAGGGGTAACATCCTCTCAGCATCTACCCTATCGAGTCCCCTCGGAATCTTGTATGTTTCAATAAGGTCTCCTCTCATTCTTCTAAACTCCAATGAGTATAGACCCAACCTGTTCAATCTTTCCTCATAAGACAACTCTTCCATACCCGGAATCAACCTAGTGAACCTTCTCTGAACTGCCTCCAATGCAAGTATGTCCTTCCTTAAATAAGGGCACCAGAACTGTTCGCAGTACTCCTGTTGTGGTCTCACCAGCACCCTGTACAGTTGTAGCACGACTTCCCTGCTTTTATACTCCATCCCCCTAGAAATAAAGGCCAATATTCCGTTTGCCTTCCGGATTACCTGCTGAACCTGTATGTTGACTTTTTGTGTTTCATGTACGAGGACACCCAGATCCCTCTGTACCACAGCATTTTGTAGTATTTCTCCAATCATATCTTTTTAAATGTTTGCCACTGCTTATCCACCATCATACCATCTAATCTGTTTACCCAGTCCACTTTAGCCAATTCCACCGTCATTCCTTTATAATTTCCCTTATTTAAGTTTAATACAGTAGTTTCCGACCCAAGATCCTCGCTCTCAAACTGGATGTGAAATTCTATCATGTTATGATCACTGCTTCCCAAGGGATCCTTTACTTTGAGATCATTAATTAATCCTGTTTCGTTACCCATTACCAGATCCAAAATGGCCTGTTCCCTGGTTGGTTCCCCGACGTATTGGTCTAAGAAACTGTCTCTAATACAGTCTATGAAATTCAATCCGGAGAAGTGTGAGGTAATGCATTTGAGGAGGTCAAACAAGGCAAGGGAATACACAATAAATGGGAGTATACTGAGAGGTGTAGAGGAACAAAGGGACCTTGGAGTGCATGTCCACAGGTTCCTGAAGGTAGCAGGACAGGTAGATAAGGTGGTTAAAAAGGCATATAATTAGCCAAGGCATAGAGTATAAGAGCAGGACCGTTACGCTAGAACTGTATGAAACAATAGTTGGGCCCCAGCTTGTGTACAGTTCTGATCACCACATTACAGGAAAGATGTGATTGCACTAGAGAGGGTATAGAGGAGATTTACGAGGATGTTGCCAGGACTGGAGAACTTTAGCTATGAGGAAAGATTGGATAGGCTGAGTTTGTTTTTACTGGAACAGAGGAGGCTGAGGAGGGGAGATTTAATTGAGGTGTATAAAATGATGAGGGGCCTAGATAGAGTGGATAGGAAGGACCTATTTCCCTTAGCAGAGGGGTCAGTGTCCAGGGGACATAGATATAAGGTGATTGGTAGAAGGATTAGAGGGGAGCTGAGGAGAAATTTTTTCACCCAGAGAGTGGTGGGGGTCTGGAACTCACTGCCTGAAAGGGTGGTAGAGGCAGAAACCTCATTTAAAAAGTACTTGGATGTGCACTTGAAGTGCCATAACCTACATGGCTATGGACCATGTGCTGGAAAGTGGGATTAAGCTGGATAGCTCTTTTTCGGCCGGCACAGACACAAGGGGCTGAATGGCCTCCTTCTGTGCCATAACTTTCCATGATTCTATGATTCTGTGGTTATGACAGAGGGATCATTAGATTTCTGACAATTTATCATCAAATTTCTGTATTTCTGCCACATTATTGACTTGCTGACATACTATTTCTGTTGCTGCATATTAATAAAGTACTGATTACACTGTTTTCCTTTAGGTAGCAAACACCGTCTTTCATAAGTTAGGACAGGGGAGTGTGTCAATATTTGGAGGGAGTCTGGAATGTAGAGAAGAAATTGATTTAACTTCCTGTGTAAACGAAGGTACATGTGTGCTGTAAAAATTGTCCAATATTGGATTACAATAACTAAACACGGGGTGAGGTGATCACATTAAACAGGTTTTATATAAGAAACAACAACACTGCTTTTAAAATATTGTTATAACTGATGGGAACTACTAAGGGGGCAGTTATAGTACACATTGCACTGTGTAACCAGATCATCTTCAATAAGCAGTATTCACAGATCCAAATTATACTGCCGTTCATAAATTTGATTTTCTCTGAAATTAATAAGCCAGTTTCAAGTCCTTGTATGTGTATACACCTTAAGTCCTGGATTTTGGAATGACATGGCCATTGTATTTTTTTTATTTCAAAATATACTTTATTTCATAGAATTTAAAGGTGCACACAGTTCAATGTAAATATCACAATTCCAAACTAGTACAATTGAAACCATGAACACTACAGATCGTGCACAAAGCGATCTCATTATTACAATTCAAACACAATATTTCTTATGACTCATGATGTACAATACACGGTGGGGTGGCCTTACACAGTGGCCTTTCCCCATTGAGCCTTTGCGTAGGTCACACCTCGCCTCAGTTCGTCCCGCAGCACGTACTCCTGAACCTTGGAGCGTGCCAGTCGGCAACACTCGGTCATGGACAGCACTTCAGCTGGAAGATCAGCATGTTTCAGGCGGACCAAAGGGCCTCCTTCACCAAGTTGATGGTCTTCCAGCCACAGGTGATATCTGTCCCGGTGCGTGTCCCGGTGAACAGTCCGTACAGCACAGCGTCCTGTGTTACTGAACTGTTAGGGATGAATCAGGACAGATACTAACGCATCTCTCTCCACACCCTCTACGCAAAGGGGCAGCCCATCAGGAGGTGGAAAATGGTCTCCTCCCCACCACAGCCTCGAGGGCAGCTCGCGGTGGCGATGAGGTTCCATGCGTGTTGGAAGGACCGCACTGGGAGGGCCTTTCTCACCATCATCCAGGCTACATCCTGGTGCGTGTTGGTCAGTTCCGGCAAGGAGACGTTCTGCCAAATGGCATCGACCATCTGGTCGGAGAAGAAACCGATCGAGTCCACCCTCTCCATTCCTTGCAGGACTCTTAGAGCGTTTTGTGTCAACCTCGGCGATTGTAAATTTGAATTCTGATCTAAAGCCCCTGTTCCTCTGAACCGTGTTTTGCCCCTTGAGTAGAAGTGTGTTACAGACTCTAGACTGCCACCTTCACATTGCGGTGAAGCAGGAATCACTTGCAAAAACGCTAGTGGGGTAATGGAAAAATGATGATCCAAATATAAAACCATTTTTGCATACATTGAACTGTGTGCACCTTTAAATTCTATGAAATAAAGTATATTTTGAAATAAAAAAAATACAATGGCCATGTAATTCCAAAATCCAGGACTTAAGGTGTATACACATACAAGGACTTGAAACTGGCTTATTAATTTCAGAGAAAATCAAATTTATGAGCGGCAGTATAATTTGGGTCTGTGAATACTGCTTATTGAAGATGATCTGGTTACACAGTGCAATGTGTACTATAACTGCCCCCTTAGTAGATGCAAAGCTGGCACTATAACTACTCCTGAGTTGGTTGTTTAGATGAAAATCTGCTCTCTGGGAGCCTTGAAGAACTTAAGTTAAAATCATTTTGGACACAGTCTTAGTCAGTCCCTGGTATTAAGAAGTTTCAACTGGCAAGCCCATTTAAAGCACACTCATGACTTTCAATGCTCCTTTACGCTAGTGGGGTAATGGAAAAATGATGATCCAAATATAAAACCATTTTTGCCTGGCTACATGGATAAATTGGATCCATTCTGTTTAAACAATAACTCCATATTTTTCAAATCTTTTTTGTGTCAGTCATTATGTCAATCTGATGTGGGGGATGGGAAATTCCAGTAAACACAATGGCCAGGAAATTACTCTGAGCTGCTCCCCTCCACCGGCATTACTTTGCCAGAAGTACGGTGGAAACCGTGTTTATGTGTCTAAGCGGAGTTTGGCCGAATGGGAGCATTTCTGAGGAATTTCCAGGCCTATTCTCTTCCAGAGAGTGCACAGATCAGTTTATACTTTCACTGACCTTTTGGTCTCGATATGAACGCGCCCCCCCCCTTCAACGGGCGGGAGAGGGTCGGAGGGGATTAAAAAGTAAAATGCACGAAACGTGACTCTGAACCCGCCATGCACACGCCCACTGCCATTTTTAGGGTTGTGGATATCAGGGAATCTGAGTGTCCCACTGTGGAGAAGTGGGTCGCTTATTAACACATTTAAATTGGGCTCCTACAGTGCAATTGCAAGGCCGCTTTGAAATGAACTGCTTCTGCATGGGTTTCCCGGCAGTTGGGAAACTCGGCAGTGAAACGGAGGTGGGAGTTGCCAGCTCCCCAAGGTAAGTGTCTGTTCAGCACTCCTGTTGTTCAGGAGGAGCAGGAGTGCTCCCCCCAGGCTCCTCAAGGAAAGCTTCGGCCTCCAACAGCCCCGATCACCAGCCTCCCCCCAGCCCTCCCGCTAACCGATCTTTCCCCCCCTCCTGATTGCCAGGGTCTGCCCCCAAGGGTCTCCGGCTGTGGCTTCCTGCCGCTAGTATTCCCTCCCGACCGCTGCCTTGCCATTAAGATCAGCAGGACCTCCGCATCCCTGGCCTTGCCGGGTTCTTCAGCCATTTTCAGCCTCACCCGCACCCTCCTCGCCTCCCCATAAATATCAGGGCCATTGTTTCAGTAGAGAATAGGTAGTGAGGTATAATATAAAGCTAATTCCAGGATAGTAATTGATAAATTCCTATTAGGAGAGTATTTTTGATTCCCAAGTCTAGTTTTTGAGGTAGAGGTTATTATTTGAACAAGTACTGACTTTATAGAGAGGCTTAAATGGAACCAAGAGATATGTTGGAAATAGTCCCATCTTTTCTAAATGCGCAAAACATGTAGACAGCGACGCCCAAGCAGAGTTCCACATCACAGAACACACGGTGCTAAATCTCAATCTCTGCTTATTTGGATCATTCTGGCAGCTGGAAACAATAATAGGATCTGTTACTAATTCATTTTTACAGTTCCCTTGGGATTTCAGGAAAATCAATTACTACAGTGCCGTAAAAATCCGAAACACAAGAGGGTGTAGAGAGATGTTTATCACAACACTTTTTAGTTGTGTCTTTAATAGTAAATGTCATGTGACAAAAAACCTCTTTTGTTCATGTGCTTGAGACATGAAAATGCATTAGTATTACCAGGGGATCCAGAGGTTCATCTATTCTTTATATACAGAGGATTCAACATTTCTTTGAAAATTATCTTTAGAAACGGTGGGAGATTCTACCATTGTCCATCATTCCAATCAATTAAACTCCCCTAGTTGAACCAGTGTTCATGAAATCCAGTTCCTCAAAATCAGCGCGTTCTACAATTTATTCCCTATAAATGCTTCATTCTCTTTTTGGAAACACATAGTCGAGCTGAATGGAGTAAGGCCTGTGAAATACTAACTTATGTTCCCTCGAATCATTAGGTTTCTGTTCTGTCGATACTGCCTGGAGTTAGTTTTCAGCCTATGTTATGTCGGTAATGAAAAACTGTTCGATCCAAAACTATTAGGTGTGGCTCCAAACCTAAGCCCTGTGCTGCTGGATCTTATTAGACTTAAAAATTCTTTCAGAATGGAAAGAAAAAATACCTCAGATTGGGTTAAATACAGAACAATTAGAATCAAAGTGACTAACCATTTTAAACTCATCAAAAGAAATTTCGCACAACCAAATTTTCATTGAAAACACATGCCGTAAAAGGTTTTGGACAGCTTGTTCTCACATATGTTCTGATACATGTATGGTTTTAAAGATATACAGTTTTATATATATATATATATATATATATGTACTGTTATTCTATACAGGGAATTATAATGATGACCTGTCAGCTGAAGGTCTGCTAGTTATTGCTACCTAATTTCTTTCCTTATGATTTGCCCTAGTTGTGTTAATGCTATTGACTTGTCCATTTCTAATACCACCCCATCCTTGTCAGTGAGCAGGTGGCACATTCTCAAAAATTCCAACTTCAGTTCAGAAAATAATAGTTCACAAACACTCGCTAAAATACAGACTACATGACATCTCTAACAATATTACTCCATTGAATCTCCTACACAATCGTGTACTGTATGATTTGCAAAATTGTAAAAAGTTAGTTGGCAACAGGGTTAACACTCACCTTTCAGCTCCAGGGTTTGAATTCAGTGTAGACTGCTGGGATGAAAGTCTCCCTATTTTCAGCTGTAACAGTCGAATGTTGGATAAGATTATCCATTCTTAACCCAGTTCCTAGTGAGCATGATGCACAGCACAAATCACCACACAATTAGCACAAATTGGCATTAAATTGACAATATCACACATAAAAGGTCATAAGAATAATTGGTGTAAGAAGTTGAAAAATCACATTGTTGCAGTAGGGGATGCTCTTCAGAGTTTTGGTTTACACGTTGTCATGCAAGAGTAAAATGAGCTTTACTCCACATCTGTCTATTTTATCGATGACCTGGGAGTACTCAATGCTGATGCTGGGTGTCTGCACTGGAAACTGTTCTATTCTCTAACATGAAAATCCCACACTTCGATGAAGAAAAAAAATCATCATATAACACAAAATTAAAGAAAATAACATAGTTTATCATTACTTTTTCCTAAAACCTAAATACAATTGAAACTTTAGGTTACTTTCCATATGGTCTGCTTATTATTGTCATTATCTCATTGCTGTTTGTGGGACCATGCTGTGCGCAAATTGGCTGCTGTGTTTCTACATTATAACAACAACTTCGCTTTAAAAGTACTTCATTGGCTGTAAAGCGCCTAGGGACGTCCTGAGGTTGTGAAAGGCGCTATATAAATGCAAGTCTTTCTTTTTTTCTTTTAACAAACTGTGACATATAGAAAGAACTATCCAGCTCTGAATCCAGCCCTATGTCTGGCACAACATTTCCTATGTGAATTATATGTGTCTGCAAACGTTGGCATTCCTCCAATGTTCACAACCAGAAAAGGGATATTTTCGATGCAATTGACACTTAATGACTTCAGACAGTATTTCAGAAAGCAATTAATAGAAACTCTGTTTAAATTGGCCATACTAGACCTGGTTAAAATATCATTGTTATCAGATAGAAATATTTTCTGACACATCAAAGGACAGAACCTGCATCCATCACAGATAGGTTAACATTTTGGGTAGGTTCTGATGAACAATCTTGTCCAAAATGCTAACTCATCTTTTGCTTTTCCATACTAATTAATCTGCTATGTACCTTCAGCATTTTCTAGTTTCACAAATATAATGATTTGTAGGAACAGGAAAATGTCAATTAAGCCCACCAAGTCTGTCATTTTTGACAGATAAATCCCACCCATCTGCCTTCTCATCATGTACCTCAATCTCTCCTGTCTTAACCCTGAACTTTATTTTTTACTTTTTTTATTGTGTTTTGCTTTCTAAGAGACTTTTTAAAGTTGCGCATGATCGAGCATTAACATCAACGTGCCTGTCAAGTAGAAAGGAAAGCAGATAATTTTTGACATACTACTTAACATTCTATTGTAAAAACTAACTTAATTGCCTCTTGAACCCACTAGTGTTGTTTGCTTCAGTGGCTTTCCCTGATAGTTTATGCTCTTGTGTTATATATTATGACTATATTTTACTGAGCCCCTTCTCAAATTCAGCTGATAGGGAACTCCCAAATCTAGCTAATATTGTTTTCCTGAATCATGCCATTTAGCTTCCTCATTCATTTATAATAAGTTCATCCTGGATTATATACGACCAGGCACTACAGTCTACAATTTGGCAAATAGCAGGAAAATTAATGATCAGAATCGAAATAATTGACCACAAATGCAATATACACCATGTACTTTACTGATAACAGAGCTTTATCTTACTTGATACACAGAAAACAATAAAGTTGGAGATGTGGTCCAGATTTTCCTGGCACTTGCACCATTGTAATAGTACCTCTATGGTGTAGGGCCCCTTGAATGATGCAAAAGAGGAAATTATGGAGTAAGTGACTTACGCCATTAATTATGCCACTCCATAGTCTCCTGGGACTTTTGCGCTGTTCTGTCCTTACCCTTGCCAAAAACAGATGTTAATTATCACAGCTCCATTCCCATTAAAATCAATGCTGATTGCTATTTTCCTGCATTTAAGCCAGTTTTCACGCCACTGCCACTGCCACTTCAACTTAAAATAATGTCGAAGTGGCAGTGGCAATGATTTATGGACTTGTATTTGAAGAATCAAGTTGTTTTATTTACTAGGGTTTGGGAGAGTTTATGGAGCTCAGCACAGGCCGCACACCAACTCTTGTCTATTGACCCAGATTAGCAGGTATGAATATTATGGGGAAATGACCTAAGCAATCCATATCTTTCTCTTAATCAATACAAAGCTGTCGACTTTGGAATTAGCCTGATCCTCTCTGTGAGATATATTCACTACTCCTGACTCCATGAATCCAAGAAAAACCCTGATCATAGACAGTCACTTTTATACAAGCAGCCACTTAAAACCCTGCCTTTAAAGACACCGTAGTCATTTGCTACACGACTGTAGTCATTTGATACCTGAAATTAAAAATTCGCACAAATGGATCAATATTGTCATTATAGTTTTTAAAAATCTGATAAATAATTTTCATCTCGGTGGTGTGCATCAAATTTCAAGATAGCAACACATCAACATATATAGTATCTAAATGAATATAGATATACAACACCTTAGCAACAAAATTAGAATCATAGAATCATAGAATGATACAGCACAGGAGGAAATTCGGCCCATTGTGCCTGCACCGGCTCTTTGAAAGAGCTATCGAATTAGTCCCATTCCCCTGCTTTTTCCTCATAGCCCTGCAAATTTTTCCCCTTCAAATATTTATCCAATTCCCTTTTGCAAGTTATTATTGAATCTGCTTCCGCCACCCTTTCTGGCAGTGCATTCCAGATAATAACAATTCGCTGCATTTTTCCTCCTGTCACTTCTGGCTCTTTTGCCATTTATCTCTGGTTACCAACCCTTCTGCCACTGGAAACAGTTTTCCCTTATTGACTGTAAAACCCTTCATGATTTTGAATGCTTCTATCAAATCCCCCGTTAACCTCTGCTCTAAGGAGGACAATCCCAGCTTCTCTAATCAAATTGGATTATTAATCTCTTTAAAATGTTATCCATGGAACTAAATTTAAGCAGTACATTTCCAAACATTGTAATTGAAGATGTGAGGCTAAACGTAATTAGCAGTAATTACTAGTCTATTAAACTGATGATATTGGATCGGACGCCCGTTATACACCTCTCCTGATTTTCCTTAACGGGCGGTCGATATGATATAGCCGGTTTGACTCTAATGCCAAAAGTTAAAAGTAGCCTCATTGTACCATCTCTTCATGTTTTGTAACACCCAGCAAACATTTATTAAACAAAGGCAAAATCCTGAAATTTCCTACAGTGAAGGTGGAACAAAAAGGTTAAAAAATTTCTTAGGAAATGTCTGGAATTTTCTAGTGGCCTGTTTTCTTCAGCTGTTCAGCTGTTTCCTTGGCACACAGCAAACAGAATCTTCATTACTTTAATCATATTGTAAGGTGTTAGCCCTGGAACAAAAAGGTCAATTTACAATCCAAAATAGGCACAGAGTTATTTGCATCAAATAAAAATGTTAAAACATTTTTAATCAGCTAGGTTCAGCTGAAGAAGGCACATTTGACTCCAGCCTTCCAGTATTGAAATCCTACCTTCTTCCCTTTTTTTTCCCGTTTTACGATCTATTATACCAAATCACTTAGCCAGTTTTATTTTAGACAAAACTAAAAGCCAGGCCCTTCTTTCACCAGATGTTTTGCTCTTTACAGCTTTGGAAAAATAAAGTAATTGCCACATTGTCTGATTGGCTATCCAATTGAGAAGTTTAGCGTTACTGCTGCTCCCTAATACTCAATGCATATTGTTATATGTGTTGAGTGCATGAATGCCATCTGTTGGGTAATTGTGATATTGCAATGATCATGTCAGAGATTCTAGGGTTAATTTTAACTTGACCCACCTGGTGGAAATGGGGCAGTAGCGACCCTAAAATAACTGTGCCGCCCCATTCTCATTCAGATTCCGTCAACCGCCATATTTCCTGGAGCCTTCAGCTAGGCGGCCCAGGTCATGCCTGAATTGGGTGGGAATCTATTATAACGTACATAGGATCCCGATGCAGTTTCAAGGGACTCCTGAGTGGAGCGTACAGTGTGCGCGCACTGTTCAGTTGTAGCAGGTGGTGAAGCAGAAAAGGCCCCATAAGGTAATTACAGAAGCATTTTTGTGGGGCCAGGTGGGGCAGGAGTGCTCCTTTGGGCCACACAAGAATCCCGTGGGCTGCTGCCAGCCTGGGCTCACCCCTCTGCGTAGGGCTGGCGGGTGGGCCTGGGGGGAAGGGACCAATCGCAGCGGGGGGAGGGGAGCCCAGCACTGCAGCAGCCTGCAATATTGTTGTGGAGCCCGGGAGAGCACTCCTGGCCCCACAACACTGCTTCAGCACTTACCTTTTGAGGCTTCGCCTAGTTGTCCCTCGAAATTGCAATGTCTGCCATGTGACCCCATTTTGCAGACAGCAATGAGGCGTCCACCTGATTTAGGACCCAGCCAATATGATGGAGGAGCGGTAACAGTGCAGCAAGTAGTGCCTGGTGATTTTAACTCCGCTACCACCCCGTTTCCACCTGTGTCTTCACTACGTTCTGGCTTGAATTTCTGTTCACAAAAGTTTATTATGTAATTGCACCGCTATTAAGAAAGCAGCCAGCAGCCAACCGAGTGACATCCAAGTTAAAAGGTCTTAGGGGTCGATTTTGAATTTTGGCCGGCCGCCCGTTCTGACAGCGAAGAGTTCCCCGCCATTTTGTGGCCCTAGACTCATTTAAATTTGGCAGGTAAGATGTTGGACGCCAAACAGCCGTCCTGATGCAGCTCAAGGGATTGAACCCTCAAGATCGAGCCAAGGCAGCAAGCTAAGTTGCAAAAGTGGGGGGTTGGAGGGATTGCGAGCGCGGAAGGTGGGGGTCCTGAGCGGCAGCGACACTGATTATTTTTGTGGGCCCTGGCGGAGTACTTCTGACTCCTCCAGGGCCCACAGAAATAATTCAACACTTACCTTTGGCAACCTCTTCGGTTCCATCGCCCTTGGAACTGGTCAGAGTGTGCACATCTCAGGCTCTGACAACTTCCAACCTAAAATAGCAATCGGGGTCCTATTTACATCAGAGGACCACAATTTCCATATTAAAAGTGGCCTGTCACCTGGAATAGGCAGGCGCTTTGGACACAAAATGGAGCCAGCCGCATCACCGGTGTTAACGGGGCGTCAAGGCTACCAATCCATTTTGAGGCCATTACGTCAGGCGAAGGCAGTGAAAATGGACCCTTTGGATCTCTGGCTCACAAATACTTCCCAGAATGCTAGTTGATTTATAATAAAATATGTCACTAAGCTTTTGCTATTTCTACATAATAACATATAGGGGAGCCTTCGTGGCCTCAAAGGATTGTGCTACTTTCAAATATTAAGTCAATCTAATAAAAGGAATCATATATTGTGCCTGGAGCCTTTTCCTGTCGATCAACATGACAAACCATCTAGCTCAGTAAGTTATGAATTTCAAGATGTGCAATCGCGTCAAACCATATAAAACAGGCAACAGTCCACACTCCAGTGTGGCAAAACAAGAGTGGTCCTTCTCTACACTAGGATAGGCTAAAATATTGCCTGATCAGCTGGGAACACATGTGATGATTAGTGAAACTGAACTGTTTGTATCTGTTTAAGCCAGAATTTACATGGTTTCTATGTTCAAAAGATGTTTTATATTACACAGCCAGTTTTGATTATCCAGTTCAAAGGAGCCTGGCCTGGCAGAAACCACATTAACTGTCCCTGATTAGATGACATCTTTTTTCCACAGTTTACGAATGAAAATGTATACATATACACATAAAACTATAAGTGATCATATTTTAAACAGATTAGGAAAAATAAGCACTTTTTTTGGAAATTGGAAAAGTATTACTTGTTTTGTTGTTGAGAAACTTACTTTCCTTTATTACAGACAGAGGCAGCACATGCTTTTGCCAAACTCTGATCAGAGTGGCTATGCTGTGAGGAGGTATAAAGATGTGTTGACAGATTTATTAGGTAAAGCAGGATCTTTTTGACAGCTAATGCAGTTATCGGGGATGGGCATCAAGTTTACCTGCCTGTTTATAATTCAGTGTGGAATGGGGCTCAAGGCGAGCGATTATTAATTCCTCGATTCATCATTATTTGGAGAAAAATCTGCACTCAGCAAGAAAAGTGTGTAATTGGCATTTAAGATTTAACAAGCTGTCACGTGCAATCAAGAGCAGGGATCTGAGATGTGATGTGGCGCGCAGAGAATTTATTGGCAGGTTTTGGACAAAATTATTGGAGTCAGATTGCATTCCTGCTGAAAGAAGCAACAACATAAAAACATGTCCTTGGTTTTGCCGTGCAGTCAGTCATAAACATGTTTTGCACTCTGCAGGAAGGAATTTATTTGGTTATGGAATAATTTTTTTTTTTAAATGTCACCCGTAAACAAACTTCTCTGGGTTTTTTCCACTCTGCAATGTATCTTCCTTGAGCCAGAAGGTGAGGCAGTCTGGGCTTTGGATTTCTCCACATGCCTCTCAATGTTGTTACGTGACCAAGCCGTAAGGTTTAAATAGGTGAGGTAGACTCTGTAAAAAAGAGTAGATTTTACATGGTCTGTGGAGGGAACAGGCTTGATGAGCTAAATGGACCTGTTCTATTCATACTTCTGATTTATCTTCTTCTCTGGTGGGCAATTTGAGCAATGTCAATATATCTTACCTCAGTGATGGGACACCTGGCTTCTATACTTTGAGAGCTGAGAAGTAACAGAACTCCACCAGCCATAGGACATGAACTCATTTTCTAGTTAAAGGTCCAACACTCAATCACTTGAGCTGCTCATCCATCACCATTTTTTGTTCTCTTTGGTCTTTCAGATTTGAGCTTTTATATCTTCTTCCAATGTCTCTTCATTAACTCCTTCAATAGAGAGGGCATTTCACTTTTAAACAATCCAATCATTGAGACATTATTGATTCTACAAAGACCCGTTTCTTCCTTAATTGTTGGCCTGAACTGTTGTTTATGAAAACTGACTACATAGGCTCCATTTTAGCACCCGCTATCGGGTGCGTTCCTGGTGGGGGGGCTCCGAAAATCGGGGAATCCCGGAGCGGGTCGGGTGCCCGGCTCCAACCCGCCCACTTCCGGGTTCCTCACAGACGCGCCAACGTGCGCGCGCAGCCCCCGCATGTGGGACTCCCGCAGGCAATTAAAGCCGGCGGGGTGCCACTTAACAATATTCATCTAGCTATTTCAGGTCATTAACAGACCTGATTAAGGGAATATGTCAGGAGGGGTGGGATTTTAGAAACAACTGGGACTGTTTCCCATACTGGGGGAAACACTCCCGGTTGAAATGGACGTGTTGCAGCCATCAGCCTGTGGCAGCTGCAAAGGTCCATTTGACAGGTGGGGTGGCGGGGGAGACCCTCACTCATTGCAGGAGGCCACTCTGTCACTTGGGACAAAGTTTGGCCTCCACCACTCTCCTCCTGACACGAAAATTCACCAACTTGCACACTTACCCAGGGGTCCAGAGACATGTACCTACCTTGCGGACCCCCTCAGATGTACATCTTCCGGATGGGGGTCGCCGTAGCTGCAGTCGGAGGGCAAACAGCATCACCAGCCTCGCCGGCCAAGCCGTCCACCTCTGACACGTGGAGCTCCACAACACAGTGCTGTGACACATCCACCTGCACAGCAGGAGGGAGGGCAACAGCAGAGAGAGATGTGTCGCAGGGGGCACTACCCTCGCCACAGGGTCCACAGACCGAGGCTCAGCTTCCTGGACCTCTCTGAGCAGCAGTGCACACGGAGGCTCAGAGTCACTCAACATGTAGTCGTGGATATCTGCAGCCTCCTTGATGCCGAGCTGCTCCCAGCTGGCCCGAGCACCATCTTCTTACCTGTCGCTGTCAAAGTCACCACTGCCCTCAACAACTTCTCCTCCGCATCCTTCCAGGGTGCCACCGGGGACATCGCCGACGTCTCTCAGTCATCTGCACAAAAGAGCCCTGCAAATACACCTACACCCACTTTGCAGTGACACAATGGGTGGCATCAGGTGTGGGTCTTCATTGTGATCCTCAGGAAAGGGCATTATTGCACAAACCAGACAAGATTCGCAAAGACGTGGCAGTAGTGGTGCCAATATAATATGTGATGTGAGTTGGTTAGAAATCAATAGAAGTAAAAACCATGACAAACCCTGAAACACCCTTGTGCATCCCCTTCATGCTCATGACACGTTTGCCTTACGCTTCATACTGCACATGTGTGATGCATGCCCTGTGGCTGCAGCACAGGTAGTGGCAGGTTGAGTGTGGCTGACACATGAAAGAGATGCATGAGAGGGTGAGTATGAGATAGAGCCATCAGATTGTATGAGGATTGGGTTGAGTGGTAGTGGTGGGATGAATACTGGCGAGGTGAGTAAGTGCAGGTAAAATGAGGATGAGGTTTGAGTGGGTGTGAGGGGTGATGTGGCAGACGGAGTGTAGGGGAATGAGTAAGTGTACTCACTTTGGCTGACCTACTGAGGTCATTGGAGCGCCTCCTGCACTGTATGCAGGTGGGCGATATGTTGGTGGTGCAGGTGACCTCCTCTGCCACCTCGAGCCAGACCTTCTTGGTGGCAGAGGCAGGCCACTTCCTCCCGCCCGCCGGGGGGGGAAGATCTCTGTCCTCTCCCTCCTCCTCACCCCATCTAATGATACCTGGAGTGAGGCATCATTAAACTGGGAGCAGCCTTCCCCCTGGGCTGCTCCATGCTGTATTTTTTCCTATTTGTTGCAGCGTCAGTCAGTGGAGGACTGCCCCTTTAAATAGAGCTCCTCCAGCTGACAGAGCTTACTGCGCATGCACAGCCCGCCCGACGCGCAGCTCAGCATCGGGGAACCCGGAAGACCAGGTAAATGGATCCAATTAGCCTGCGATCGCGCGGGGGGCAGACTGATTTCACCGGGCGCGTTACCCACGCGCCCAATAGCCCGCCCGCCGTGAACCCACAGCCCTGGCAATATCGAGCCCTATGTGTGTGTCTTTGTTGCATAAACTGCCTGTTGAATAATATTAAAGGTGACGGCAGACCTCACCGTCTCTGTGATTTTTATACTAAGTGGGTCAGAGGGCTGATTTAAAGGTGCAGATTTGCACATGTAGTGAAACCTGTAAATTATGGAAACCTAAGGGACTTGCATCAGGTTCCCTTTTTTGCAGGTGTCCTTTTTTTCAAAATGGTCATTGTATGTACAGTAAACCAGATCAGCCAAATATCCCAGGATTGGCTGTATAGAATCATAGAAAATTTACAGCACAGATGGAAGCCATTCAGCCCATCGTGTCTGCGCCGGCCGAAAATGAGCCACCCTGCGTAATCCCACTTTCCAGCACTTGATCCGTAGCCTTGTAGGTCACAGCACCTCAGGTGCACATCCAGGCACTTTTTAAAGGAATTGAGGGTTTCTGCCTCTACCATCCTTTCAGGCAGTGAGTTCCAGATCCCTACCACCCTCTGGGTGAAAAAAATTTTCCTCAGCTTCCCTCTAATCCTTCTACCAATCACTTTAATTCTATGCCCTCTAGTTATTGACCTCTCTACTAAGAGAAATAGGTCCTTACTATCCACTCTATCTAGGCTCTTCATAATTTTATACACCTCAATTAAATCACCCCTCAACCTCCTCTGTTCCAAAGAGAACAACCCCAGCTTATCCAATCTTTCCTAATAGCTAAAATTCTCCAGTCCTGGCAACATCCTCGTAAATCTCCTCTGTACCCTCTCTAGTGCAATCACATCATTCCTGTAATGTGGTGACCAAAACTGTACACAGTACTCAAGCTGTGGCCTAACCAGTGTCTTATACAGTTCTAGCGTAACTTCCCTGCTCTTATATTCTATGCCTCGGCTAATAAAGGAAGGTATCGTGTATGCCTTCTTAACCACCTTATCGACCAGTCCTGCTACCTTCAGAGATCTGTGGAGGTCCCTCACTTCCTCTACACCTTTCAGTATCCTCCCATTTATTGTGTACTCCCTTGCCTTGTTTGCCCTCCCCAAATGCATTACCTCACACTTCTCCAGATTGAATTCCATTTGCCACTTTTCTGCCCACCAGAACTACAGACTTCCTGCTGTGTTCATTCTCTTACTCATCTGTACCTGGGATCGTGCCTAATTCTGGAGCCCTGCCAGTGGGATGTGATTTCAGTTCATTGGGTTTCCCAGTTCATTGTCATCCCGGGGCCCTTTTCCATTAAGGGAGGGGTGTCCTAATCCTGGGATCTGCTACGTTGGCAGCCTCCACAGGGCGAGGTGGCTACTGTAGGGCTGGAGTGCCTGGGAGATCCCAGCTAAATTGGGGGGGGGGATTAATGTTCTGCAGACACCTCCCTCAGTAAGTTGCAGCTACTAATGTTTGAAGTGCTGGGGGGTGGGTAGGGGTTTTTTTAGCAGCTCATCAGTATCTGACGTACTGGTGGAGTGAGATGAGATGTTGCCTGGTGCAGTTCCAGGCTTTTGTTCTTTACCTAGCATCCATAGCGGCAGAGAAACAGCTTTAACCCTGGGATACAGCAGTGCAAGCATTCAATCCCAGAGATAGAGCGATTTCTCTGCTGCTATGGATGCTGGGTAAAGAGCACCCCATTCCACAAAAGCTGTTTCTTTCACCCGCTGCTGCCTCGCGCTGACCTGCATGTCCCATGTTTTAAGTTGTAAATGGACTTGGTGCATTGAAGGCTGTCTGTAGTTCGTAATTTGTGAGTGTCCGTGGTTTCAAGGTGCAGCTTGTATCTGTTACAATGTAAGTTATTTGGGACTGTCAATAAGTGTCTGCTTATTGCAAGTGTCTGTTTTTTGGGTGTGTCTGTTTATGCAGGTTTCACTGTAAATATGTTTTAAGGAAAACCTGTTCTTGAGACTGTCTAAATCAATCTGTAACATAACAATTTCAATAGAATGATTGGATAACTGCTATCTCTGATTTTACTCAATTGGTTGCTTTCTCAACAATAGTGCCCACACATGGGGGCCGATTTTTGGATGGCCGAGTGGGTTCAGAGCCCAGCTCCAACCCGCTGACTTCCAGGTTCCCCAATGACGCGTTCGGGTGTGCGCGCACCTCCCACATGCGGGACTCCCACCGGCAATTAAAGCCGGCAGAATGCAACTTTACATTGTTATTTAGATAGTTAAGGTACTTGACAGACCTCATTGACTGGAGATTTTGGCAGGGATGCAAATTTGAAGAATCCTCAGCGTGTTTCCCGTGCTGTTGGAAACACTCCCTGTTGGAGCAGACGTGTTTCAGCCAGCAGCCAGTGGGAGATGCAAAGGATTATTTGACAGTTGGGGGGAATATCTCATCTATTGCAGCAGGGTACTCTGTCACTTCACACAAAGTTTTGGCTGCAACACCTTTGTCTTTCCACTCAAAATTATCAATCTATACCCTAAACTCTGCTGTGCAAACACATTTAGCTACTTTGCAGACCCCCTCAAACTCACACCGTCAGGATGGGGGGGGGCACCATAGCTGCATTCATAACACTTCATCCGAGGACGAGCAACATCACCAGCCTCGCCAGGCACGCCGTCCAGCTCCGCCACGTGGAGCTCCACAACACAGTGCTGCACCACAGGCACCTCCACAAAATAGTCATGCAACTACACATACACCCACTGTAGGGTGACCCAAAGGGTGGCATCAAGTGTGGGTGTTCATGGTGAACCTCATGAAAGGGACTTATTACACAAGCCAGCCAAGAATGGCCAAGACGTGGCAGTAGTGGTGACAATATGATATTTAATGTGCCATTAACAAAAATCAAATATAAATAAAAAACATGACAAACCATCAAACACCCTTGTGCATCCCCTTCATGCTAACAAAACATTTGCCTTATGCTTACGAGTACTCCTACGTGGTGCCTCCCCTGTGGCTGCAGCAGAGGTAGTGGCAGGTTGCTCTTGTTCATGCCCTGACTAATTAGATGCTTTGGGCCTACACCCCCTGGGTTTCGGAGCCCGTGACAGCCCCTCCAAAGACTGCTCCACCTGCGCCTGCGCAGGGGCAGACTCGACCACCTGGAGAGGTGGCAGCATTGCGGGTACTGGTTGAGAGGGGGGCAACGGGTGAGACATGGGAGCGCTTTGAGTGGCGTCCCCACTTCCATGTCCACTTTCACCATCATCCCTCTCCTGGGCCAGGCCCACATCACTCTTACCAGCCTGCTGGACGACGGTTTGGAGGACATGTGTGAAGCCATGTAAGGCCAGCGCTAGTGTATCTACCTGCCTGTTTAAGGCGGCAGAAAGTTGCTCACCCTGAGTCCGAAGGGCTGTTGTCAGGGCCTCACTGGACTCATTGCTGAGCCGTGCTTGAAGCTCGATGGAGGCTAGCCTTTCCTCCATCGCTGACATTCCCGCACTTACCCGCGACACTATCTCAGAGATGCCCTCACGTCCCTGTGTCAGTATCTCAGAGGTTCCCTCTTGTACCTGTGCCACCATTCCACTCATGCAGGAGCTGAACTCCTCCATCCTCTGCGCGACTGAGGAGAGTGCACGTGGCACCTGTTCCAGCACCTCGCAAATGTGCTGCTGCCCCTCGAT
Source organism: Heptranchias perlo (assembly GCF_035084215.1). Classification (NCBI taxonomy): domain Eukaryota; kingdom Metazoa; phylum Chordata; class Chondrichthyes; order Hexanchiformes; family Hexanchidae; genus Heptranchias; species Heptranchias perlo. The sequence goes on from NC_090335.1 coordinate 49,157,497, forward strand.
CATTCTCCTTTTAAAGGATGGCCCCCAGGGTTCAGCATCTGTGTCCAGCTGAGCAGAGCCTGGAGAAGAGTGGTCCCATCGATGCAGACTCTCCACAGCTGCCCCTGCCACCAGTGTCTGCTCGTTTTTTTCTATTCCTTCATGGGATGTGGGCGTCGCTGGCGAGGCCGGCATTTATTGCCCATCCCTAATTGCCCTTGAGAAGGTGGTGGTGAGCCACCTTCTTGAACCGCTGCAGTCCGTGTGGTGAAGGTTCTCCCACAGTGCTGTTAGGAAGGGAGTTCCAGGATTTTGACTCAGCGACGTTGAAGGAACGGCGATATATTTCCAAGTCGGGATGGTGTGTGACTTGGAGGGGAGCGTGCAGGTGGTGTTGTTCCCATGTGCCTGCTGCTCTTGTCCTTTTAGGTGGTAGAGGTTGCGGGTTTGGGAGGTGCTGTCGAAGAAGCCTTGGCGAATTGCTGCAGTGCATCCTGTGGATGGTACACACTGCAGCCACTGTGCGCCGGTGGTGAAGGGAGTGAATGTTTAGGGTGGTGGATGGGGTGCCAATCAAGTGGGCTGCTTTGTCGAGCTTCTTGAGTGTTGTTGGAGCTGCACTCATCCAGGCAAGTGGAGAGTATTCCATCACACTCCTGACTTGTGCCTTGTAGATGGTGGAAAGGCTTTGGGGAGTCAGGAGGTGAGTCACTCGCCGCAGAATACCCAGCCTTTGACCTGCTCTTGGAGCCACAGTATTTATATGGCTGGTCCAGTGAAGTTTCTGGTCAATGGTGACCCCCCAGGATGTTGATGGTGGAGGATTCGGCGATGGTAATGCCGGTGAATGTCAAGGGGACGTGGCTAGACTCTCTCTTGTTGGAGATGGTCATTGCCTGGCACTTGTCTGGCGCGAATGTTACTTGCCACTTATCAGCGCAAGCCTGGATGTTGTCCAGGTCTTGCTGCATGCGGGCTCGGACTGCTTCATTATCTGAGGGATTGCGAATGGAAATGAACACTGTACAATCATCAGCGAACATCCCCATTTCTGACCTTATTATGGAAGGAAGGTCATTAATGAAGCAGCTGCAGATGGTTGGGCCTAGGACACTGCCTTGAGGAACTCCTGCAGCAATGTCGTGGGGCTCGTGCTCACATGTGTGTGGTGACTCACCATGTGCGACCCTAACTAACTGAGGACGGGGACCCACCGAGGTGTGTGTATCTGCGCTGGTGGATGGCTCGCTCAGATGTGACGGTGCCCCCTCAGAGGCCGGCAGGCCCTCTGAGGAATCGCCCTCCGCCGACACGGCGGTCGCTGAAGGCCCTGAAAGAGAACAGAAGGCAATATTAAGCATGGTGACAGATGTTGAGGTGCTGAAGATGGCAAGGCATGTTAACATCATTTGCTATTGTGAGGGCTGAATGTTAAAGTTCTGTCACCATCCGCTTGTCGAGTGGCAGTCTCGGCATGCCCGACAGACAGGCACTCGAGGGTGCGGCTCAGTTCAAAAGCCTCCTGCTCCACATCCGAGAGGATGACCTGATTTTGCGGCCCCCCTCTGGTCTTCGCCCTCTCCTGTGCATCCTGGGCTCTCTTCTCCTATAAGGGGAGAAAGTAGGGAGGCGTGAGTGAGGGATGGTGACGTGGCCAACCACTGAATGCATTGGTTTGGGTGAGGCTGACCATGAAAGAGATGCATCAGAGGGTGAGTATGAGACAGAGCCATGACATTGTATAAGGATTGGGATGAGTGGTCGTGGTGGGATGAGTAATGGGGAGGTGAGTAAGTGCAGGTAAGTTGAGGATGAGGTTTGAGTGGGTGTGAGGAGTGATGTGATAGTGTTGGCAGTGCAGAAGGAGTTGTGGGGTGGGGGCGCTGATGTGGAAGACGGAGTGTAGGAGAATGAGTAAGCGTTCTCACTTTGGCTGACCTAGTTAGGTCATTGAAGTGCTTCCTGCACTGGATCCATGTGTGGGATACATGGCTGCTGCTGGTGACCTCCTCTGCCACCTTGAGCCAAGCCTTCTTGGTGGCAGAGACAGGCCACTTCCTCCCGTCCGCCGGGTAGAAAATCTCCCTCCTCCTCCTCACCCCATCCAGTAGCAGTTGGAGTGAGGCACCATTAAATCTGGGAGCAGCCTTTCCCCTGATCTGCTCCATGCTGTACTTTTGGTTGTTTGCTGCAGGAGCAGCATTGGAGGACTGCCCCTTTAAATAGGGCTCCTCCAGCTGACAGACTGTGATGCGGGTGTGCAGTCCGCCCGCTGCGCAGGTTGACGACGGGAAACCCGGAAGCCACGGTAAGTGCGTTCAATTTACCCGCGATCGCATGGGGAACAGACCAATTTCACTGGGCGGGTTACCCACCCGCCCAGTCACCCCCCCCACCCCGCCCTGCTGCCATCCCGCCTCCCTGGTAACATCAGGGCCTTAGTAACACTTTATAACAAGAATTAAAGGCTTGACTTTTTGGTAACAAAGGGCATTAACCATTTGGCTGCTGAATTTATTGTAGAAAAAATATTTCCCTTGAATATTCTTTTAAAACATGCATCGTAAACACTGGTAATGTGAATCAATTAATTCCGAACTACTGCTGTGAGAAGGAGTGGTGATCCAGTCTTCCACTATACTGTGCCATGAATTGTCAGGAGGGAAATTTATTTCTGCAATACCCCCATGCAATGAGTTGTCAGTCTTGGCTGTACCATCACCCGACTTGACTGCTATGTTGGGTCATCTCCTAGTTGTGTGTGTAGGGAGTACAAAGAGGGAAGAAATATATATGTTTTCAGTTTAATGGAGATGGTCTCTATTATGAAAAGGGCTCAGGTCTGGTTGACTGCGAGACAAGACAAGCAACATTTTTGTTGTTGAGCATCATCGTGACACATATACAAGTGAGGAAAAGTCATACAATGATTCAAATTACATTACCGTATTGGATGTGATGTCATTGTGTGGCATGTTGACAAAAAAATGCTCTGTCAAACAATACCTTTTTAATAAACACACCTAACTCCAAACAATTTCAACACACTGGCAATCAGACAGTCTCATACAGCAGAGCAGTTTGTCAGAGACTGGCTGACTGAGTTGCTTTTCCATTAGTGTTACAGAACGATTAGGAAAGGTGAAGAAAATGTTGTCCATATGTGATTCTCAATGGTTATCACATCCTGTCATTGTGCCTCAATGCAGCAAATACTGTTCTATTAGTAACCGAGGGGTCAACACTTTAACTACCTGTTGTCATCCGAACATGTATAAATGTTCTTCAACTTCCCGAGTTCCTGACACGCTACCTCTTTCTAATGTTTCACCTTGTTTCTGCTTTCCAGATGAGAATTATAATGTGCCTCTTTTGCCATTAGTCTTTGTTCAATAGCTTCTCCAAATTAAGATTGCCTGGGTACGGTAGCATAGTGGTTATGTTACTGGACTACTAATCCAGAAATCCTGGACTAATAATCTGGAGTCATGAGTTCACAATCCTACCACAACAGCTGGGGAATTTAGATTCAATTTTTTAAATAAAATCTGGAATAAAAAATATTAGTATCAGTAATGGTGGCCATGAACCGGATTGTCGTAAAACCCCATCTGGTTCATTGATCCCCTTTAGGGAAGGAAACCTGCCATCCTTACCTATATGTGACTCCAAATACACAGCAACGTGGTTAATTCTTAATCGCCCTCTGAAGTAGCCCAGCAAGCCATTCAGTTGTACAATCTCGCTACAGAAAATCACAATAAGAATAAAACCGGAAGGACCACCCAGCATCGGACCACTAGGCACCGGACACGACAAAGGCAAACAAAGCCGAGTCGGCCCTGCAAAGTCCTCCTTATCAACATCTGGGGACTTGTGCCAAAATTGGGAGAGCTGTCCCACAGACTAGTCAAGCAACAGCCTGACACAGCCATACTCACAGAACCATACCTTTCAGCCAATGTCTCAGACTCTTCCATCACCATCCCTGGGTATGTCCTGTCCCACCGGCAGGTCAGACCCACCAGAGGTGGCGGCACAGTGGTATACAGTCAGGAGGGAGTGGCCCTGGGAGTCATCAACATTGACTCCGGACCCCATGAAATCTCATGGCATCAAGTCAAACATGGGCAAGGAAATCTTCTGCTGATTTACCACCTACTGCCCTCCCTCAGCTGATGAATCAGTATTCCTCCATGTTAAGCACCAGTTGGAGGAAACATTGAGGGTAGCAAGGGCACAGAATGTATTCTGGGTGGGGGAATTCAATGTTCATCACCAAGAGTGGCTTGATAGCACCACTACTGACCGAGTTGGCCCAATCCTGAAGGACATAGCTGCTAGACTGGGCCTGTGGCAGGTGGTGAGAGAACTAACATGAGGGAAAAACCTACTTGACCTCGTCCTCACCAATCTACCTATGACAGTATTGGTGGGAGTAACCACCGCACAGTCCTTGTGGAGACAAAGTCCTGTCTTCACACTGAGGACACCGTCCAACGTGTTGTGTGGCACTATCACCGTACTAAATGGGATAGATTCAAAACAGATGTAGCAGCTCAAAACTGGGCATCCATGAGGTGCTGTGGGCCATCAGCAGCAGCAGAAATGTATTCCACCACAATCTGTAACCTCATGGCCCGGCATATCCCTCACTTTACCATTACCAACAAGCCGGGGACCAACCCTGGTTCAATGAGGTTCGATGAGGAGTGTAGAAGAGCATCCAGGAGCAGCAGCAGGCATACTTAAAAATTAGGTGCCAACCTGGTGAAGCTACAACACAGGACTACATGCATGCTAAACAGCGGAAGCAACATACTATAGACAGAGCTAAGCGATTCCACAACCAATGGATCATATCAAAGCTCTGCAGTGCTGCTACATCCAGTCATGAATGGTGGTGGATAATTAAACAACTAACGGGAGGAAGAGGCTCCGTGAGCATCCCCATCCTCAATGATGGCAGAGTCCAGCATGTGAGTGCAAAAGACAAGGCCGAAGCATTTGCAACCATCCTCAGCTAGAAGTGCCAAGTATCTGCATCACCAAAGTATTAGTTGTGGCATTAAAATATCATTGTGTTAATAAAATGTTAATAAAATGCCATCACATGCTTCTGTGTAATGTAGTTAAAAGAAATGAATTTCATTTTCTATGCCAATTCAGATTCACTCCACAAAATGGTGGAAAGAATTGAGCACTAAGCAAAGACAGTGGGGATGATTTTGGGGCCCCAGTGGAAACAGGCGGAAGATGGGCAGACCGGGAGCAGTGACCGCCCAGAGGAGTCGGAGCGGGACACTTGCCAGTTTCTGAGTTGCCCCTCATTTGCAGGGTGGAGGCTAGTTGCCAGTGTGAGACATGCTACCCGTAGGTGGGAAATTAGTGTGTATATATATATATATATATACACATGTTGCAGGACTGTTGTATGAGGAGAGATTGAGTCGACTCAGCCAGTATTCACTCGAGTTTAAAAGAATGAGAGGGGATCTCATTGAAACATATAAAATTCTGACGGGGCTAGACAGACTGGATGCAGGGAGGATGTTTCCCTTGGCTGGGGGGTCCAGAATGAGGGGTCACAGTCTCAGGGATACAGGGTAGGACATTTAGGACTGAGATGAGGAGAAATTTCTTCACTCCGAGGGTGGTGAACCTGTGGAATTCTCTACCACAGAAGGCTGTGGAGGCCAAGTCACTGAATATATTTAAGAAGGAGCTGGATGGATTTCTAGACACAAAAGGTATCGAGGGGTATGGGGAGAGAGTGGGAATATGGTATTGAGATAGAGGATCAGCAATGATCATATTGAATGGCGGAGCAGGCTTGAAGGGCCTACTCCTGCTTCTATTTTCAATGTTTCTATGTATAATTCGCCAAGATTATTATCCCCTGCAAAAGCAGCTGTAAGTGGACGGGAAGAACAAGCATTTTATTTTCTGCCCACTATCACCCTGTGATGAAAATTGCCCCCAGTGTCCCGGGGAGAATTCCACTCTTTCATTCATTTATAATTAAAATGGCCCACTGTGCATTTTCCTTAACACTGTATAAATTTGCATTTTATATTGAAGGTTTTCACTGTGATTTTTACTCAGTTGGTTATATGTTAAGTGCCATCCAATTCGTGTTAATCTAATTTAGGAGTTGTTTGATGTGTATATTTTCTTTGACTAAAAATTGTTTTGATATCGGGTTGTCAAAGGGAATGGGGGGCAGGGCAGAAAAAGGTCTGTGATTAGGTGATAGGGCATCTCCATCCCACCTACACAAGAAAAGTTAGAAAAATGTACTGTTAAATTGATTGGTTAGAGAACACGAGGCCAGGTTTTCACGCTTTCCCCTTGCAACTTAGCTAACCTGCTTTGACAATTCACACATTCTTTGCATCTCATATGAGATGGTGAAAGGCGCTATATAAATGCAAGATCTTTCTTCACAGGCTTTCTATCTCCCTATTTTCTCACTCCAAACCCCTTATTGTCTTATGCCATTATCAGTTCTGAAAGTCAACTATCTCCTCATCATCCAACCAATTTATTTTCGTTTGTGTGTGGTCCCCTGTTTCGATCACTCTCCTTCCTTCGACCCTCACTATGTTCCTTCTTATAAGCTGTTTGTCTGTAATACCTACGTTAAGGGCCACGCCTAAAACAATGATATTCTCCTTTCCTTATAGATGCTGTCTGGTTTGCTGAGTGCTTTCAGCATTTTATGCACTTGTTTATTTGTAGGTAGCACTGGAGTTGTGATTTTCTCCCATGGCAATTCTCTCTTTGTTTGGCTCGGCTTCTTTAAAATCCGTCTCCGGTGTCTCTTTTTAAGCCGGGGCGGGTATTGACTGCGGGCCGCGGATCGCACATGCAAACAAATACAGGACTTTTCTCCCAGGCCACTCGCAGCAGCGACCCGGGAGATTAATCACCCGTCCCCGGGAGAGTCCCAGACAATCTGAGAGGGTTAGCAACCCTAAATTACTATAACGACGAAGAAAGATGAATCCGATTTATATCTATTAATATATTTTTTTGTTTAAAAGCTCAATATTCCTCCCCAGGTTAAAAGAGAATTGAAGTGAAACTGCGAAAGGCGGGTGATAGGTAGGTTATTTACCCCCTGCACTGGTTACATGCACTGCGCAAAGGTGTTTTTTTCCCCGATCCACCCGGCACTTGTGCCTCAGTTTCTTGCAATCCCCGCCGTGGTCCTACTCTCCGCAGCAGCTCCTCCACCCTCGTAACTTCACCGAAAGAGCGACAAGCCTCCGTTGACGTGGCAACCAGCAGGGGTTGTGATCTGAAATACACTGCCTGAGGGGGTGGTGGAGGCAAATTCAATCGTGGCTTTCAAAAGGGAATTGGATAAGGACTTGAAGGGAAAAAATTTGCAGGGCTACAGGGATAGACCGGGGGAGTGGGACTAGCTAGATTGCTTTCACAGAGAGCCGGCACGGACTCGATGGGCCGAATGGTCTCCGTCCGAGCTGTAACCATTCTATGATTCTATACTGTCCTCCTAGTGGAAGCGCTGCAAAGTAATCACTCTCAGGAGATTGTTCTTTCAGCCTGGCAAGTTTACATAGGCAGTATTCATTATAAATGTGGACATTGGAATTTATAATGGGAATATAAAAATAAGGACAAAATGTACGACTTTAAAATGAGGTCTGAATTACTTTTGAGTGCCCTAATCCAATTATCCTCCACCCTCTAACCCATTTCACTGAAGACTACACTTGGGCCCTGAAAATCTGCAGGACAATGCATCTCAGCTGAAGTGACAAAATCTCTGACCTCCTCCACTGATCCTGCCAAAGTTTACAGGGTCAAGGGGACGTCACCTGATTTCCATGGCTTTGGTAGACAGGGGGCACATCTGGGACATCGCTCTCCCCACTGAAGTGACCAGGAGTTCTATTAAAGAGTGCCAGACTGGGGCTGATTCCCCCCACCTCCAAAGAAAAAGCTAGATGCCCCCCCACAGACCCTGTACAAAGGGGACCACTTTAAAATGTTTTTAAAAATGTACTTATTTAATCTTGGCCTGGGCCGGTAGGTGTTGGCCACTAATGCCGGTTGGTCAGCTGTTATTCCTGGTGTGACCAGGCATACCAGTGCTGACCATGTACCAGGTTCTTAAGTAGCCCTAGGGCGCTTAAACTCCAACATTTGGAGTCCACACCTTCCTATGCTGCTGGCCTTGTAAGCAGTGGATGGAGGCTCCAGTTTGCAGTCTATTTTCTAGCTGCTGCAGTTGTCCCATAGAAACATAGAATATAGGAGCAAGAGTAGGCCATTCGGCCCTTCGGGCCTGCTCCGCCATTCAAAATGATCATGGCTGATCGTCTAACTCAGTACCCTGTTCCTGCTTTTTCCCCATATCCCTTGATCCCTTTAGCATTAAGAAATATATCTATCTCCTTCTTGAATACATCTAATGACTTGGCCTCCACTGCCTTCTGTGGTGGAGAATTCCACAGGTTCACCACCCTCTGAGTGAAGAAATTTCTCCTCATCTCGGTTCTAAATGGCATACCCCGTATCCTGAGACTGTGACCCCTGGTTCTGGACTCCCCAGCCATCGGGAACATCCTCCCAGCAACTAATCTGTCTAGTCCTGTTAGAATTTTATATGTTTCAATGAGATCACCTCTCATTCTTCTAAGCTCTAGTGAATATAGGCCTAGTCGACCCAATCTCTCCTCATACGACAGTCCTGCCATCCCAGGAATCAGTCTGGTAAACCTTTGTTGCACTCCCTCCATGGCAAGGATATCCTTCCTCAGATAAGGAGACCAAAACTGCACACAATACTCCAGATGTGGTCTCACCAAGGTCCTGTATAACTGCAGTAAGACATCCCTGCTCCTGTACTCAAATCCTCTTGCAATGAAGGCCAACATACCATTCGCCTTCCTAACTGCTTGCTGCACCTGAATGCTCGCTTTCAGCGACTGGTGTACAAGGACACCCAGGTCTCGTTGCACCTCCCCTTTTCCCAATCTATCACCATTCAGATAATAATTTGCCTTTCTGTTTTTACAACCAAAGTGGATAACCTCACATTTATCCACGTTATCCTGCATCTGCCATGTTGTTGCCCACTCACCCAACTTGTCTAAATCACATTGGAGCCTCTTTGCATCCTCCTCACAGCTTACATTCCACCCCAGCTTTGTGTTGTCTGCAAACTTGGAAATGTTACATTTAGTTCCCTCATCCAAATCATTGATATGTATTGTGAATAGCTGGGCCCAAGCACTGATCCCTGCGGTACTCCACTAGTCACTGCCTGCCACCTGGAAAAAGACCCGTTTATTCCTACTTTCTGTTTCCTGTCTGTGAACCAATTCTCAATCCATGCCAGTATATCCCCCCAATCCCATGTGCTTTAATTTTGCACACTAACCTCTTGTATGAAACCTTATCAAAAGCCTTCTGAAAATCCAAGTACACCACATCCACTGGTTCTCCCCTATCTATTCTACTAGTTACATAGGAAACATAGGAACATAGGAACAGGAGTAGGCCACTCAGCCCCTCGTGCCTGCTCTGCCATTTGATAAGATCATGGCTGATCTGTGATCTAACTCCATATACCCGCCTTTGGCCCATGTCCCTTAATACCTTTGGTTGCCAAAAAGCTATCTATCTCACATTTAAATTTACCAATTGAGCTAGTATCAATTGCTGTTTGCAGAAGAGAGTTCCAAACTTCTACCACCCTTTGTGTGTAGAAATGTTTTCTAATCTCACTCCTGAAAGGTCTGGCTCTAATTTTTAGACTGTGCCCCCTACTCCTAGAATCCCCAACCAGCAGAAATAGTTTCTCTCTATCCACCCTATCTATTCCCCTTAATATCTTATAAACTTCAATCAGATCACCCCTTAACCTTCGAAACTCGAGAGAATACAACCCCAATTTGTGTAATCTCTCCTCGTAACTTAACCCTTGAAGTCCGGGTATCATTCTAGTAAACCTACTCCCTCCAAGGCTAATAGGTCCTTCCGAAGGCGCGGTGCCCAGAACTGCTCACAGTACTCCAGGTGCGGTCTAACCAGGGTTTTGTATAGCTGCAGCATAACTTCTGCCCCCTTGTACTCTAGTCCTCTAAATATAAAGGCCAGCATTCCATTAGCCTTATTGATTATTTTCTGTACATCTTCAAAAAACTCCAGTAGATTTGTTAAGCATGATTTCCCTTTCATAAACCCATGGTGACTTTGTCCAATCCCGTTAGTCCCCTGTTATCGCGGGAGCCTGCCAGAACAGGGTGTGGTGCTCAGCCCCTTGGCTTTAACACCCCGTGTGCAGCACCATGGGAGATCAACTAGTATAAACTTCTTTACCCAGAGAGCAACTTCTTTCAGAGAATAGAATGTGGAACTCACTACCACAAGGAGTAGTTGAGGTGAGTAGCATAGATGTATTTAAGGGGAAGCTAGATAAACACATGAGGGAGAAAGGAATAGAAGGATATGCTGATAGGATTAGATGAAGAGGGGTAGGAGGAGGCTCGTGTGGAGCATAAGCACCAGCATGGACCAGTTGGGCCGAATGGCCTGTTTCTGTGCTGTACATTCTATGTAATTCTATGTATTAATTCTTTATATATTATCTGAATATGATTAACCCATCAGAATCTAACTGGAAGATGCACAAAACTGCTACTGGAATTTAATTTGTAGATCCATATTAAATCTTACCATGAAGCTCAGTGGACAAATAGAAAAGCTGTAATTGCCAATGTAAAAGCACAGCTACATTAAATCTGCCGAATCCTATCACTACTAATGTGATATTAGAGACTCTAAATATTTAAAATGCTGGAAGTGACTGCAATACTAAAACCTATTGAGAATCTTTAATTGAAAAGATTAAACAAATTATGATCCAGATTTTCCTCTCCTATGGGTTAGAGAATGCTCAGTCTCCAGGCACAAAAGAGAAGAAAAAGGGGTGTAGACCAACTACGAACCACCCACCTTTGCATTGCCTTGGGACTTCGGTGGCTTCCCCTGAGGGAAGGGCAGAACACCAGCACCTACAACAGGTGGAGGTGTTGTACTAATATATAGAAATGAAGCAACTGAAGCCTAATTGTACTTCCTGCCTTGTTTTCCTCTGGAAATGATAATTGGATGCTTATTGTGAGGGATACCCAGAAGAAGACTTGAGATTACTGACGCCTTTAAAGCCCTTACCCATGTGGTCCATGCAACTTTCCAGGGTGGAGCAGATGTTGGAGCCCAGAGTCCATAAGGAGTTTTCTTTTGAAGGCTGGACCCCTGAAGTCTGCATCTCCATTCGCAGCAGAGCTTGGAGTCGAGCTTGCCCTCCAGCGAGCTCTTTTCTGGACTGTACTTTTCACTACTCGCTGTTCCTGCTCACTTGTGCTGAGTGCTTCACCAAATGCAGACCCCTCTAACTCACTGTCTAACCCACCCAGAGTACTAATCTCTGTATGCAAAGAATCTATAGAAATACCATGTTTGTATTTCTTATTCATCCTATTTTAAACCATTGTTCCTAGTACACATGTGGTGCATGGACTATCACTTATTTGTATTCTTTCAGAAGGCAATTCCATTTCATGTAACCATTATGTTACCTTGTCACTAGAGCCCATGAGTATTTTTGCTTCTGCAGCACAGAAATATCTGCTATTGGTCAAATAAATGAATCTTGAATGGTTGCACTTAATAACATTTAAGAGCAGCTTACTTATCGTTTTGACACATTGGGGATTATATTGGCCCTAAAAACGGGCTCTGGGAGCGCAGTGCACGATTAATCCATGCCTGGTCGTAGCGATGCAGACAGCACGTAATATTCATGCTGCCCGATGATTTAAATGATTGCTGCATGCAGCCAGTGCTGCCTGCGCTGTTGATTGGCTGCACATACCAGCAGGAGGCCCCAATATCAGGAGTGGCTAGCACTACTTAAAGGCAGCCTGCACCTCTTAAAGGGGAGGTGGGCTGTGGCTGCAGGAAGTCCTTTGGGAAGTAACTCTGTGCTGGAAGATAGTGAAGAATGGCTGCACCAGCGATAGAGTTCACCAAGGTTCTCGGGCAGTGCAATAGAGGCCTTGGTGGAAGAGGTGGACAGAAGGAGGGGCATCCTCTATCCACAGGGGGGCAGGAGGCCCTCCAGACATATGCTCAAGAGGCAGTGGGAAGAAGTCGCACCCGAGGTGAATGCCAGGAGCATCGCACCACGCACATGGATGCAGTGGATGAAGAAGTTCAATGATTTGACACGAGTGGTCAAGGTGAATGAGTTCAACTGTCAAGTGATGTCTCCTACCAACTGTACCATTAGCCCCACCCACTGCTCCATGCACTATATCTACCGTCCCCCGCCTATCAACAAACTCTTTCAATCAGTACGCAACCCTTAAAATCAGGTGCTGCATCTCACCCTCACACACTACCACACTTTCAAGCCACACACCCATAACTTACAGGTCACACACACATACAGGCAGCTATTCAACCATGACAACCACATCGGCCAAATATTTTGCAGGACATTCACTGACACACTTCCCTCTTTCTTGCAGGAGAAGGTGGCGCACAACAGGCAGCAGGAAAGACCTGGGGGAGGACAGGCACGCATACACGTACTCACCCCCATGGAGGAGTGTGCTGTCCATCATTGGGCGGGCCGTTGCTGCGGCCATGGCCACTGGCGGTGCTGGAGGTATCGACGATGAGGGTCTCTGAATACCTAATCCTCCTTCTCGCTTCCAACTTCTCCCTCAGCCCACAATATTTTCAGACTCACATGCTGCAGATGGTGTAAGCACGTACGTCTTACTTTCTCCTCTCCCCATACCATAACTCAATCCGTGTCCCTTTGTCACTTCAGATACCCAAGAACTGGAACTGGTACAGTCATAGGAGGCAGAGGAAGATGACAGTGATGATGCAGACACACCATCACTCGATTTGACACTTGCAGTCACCAGCTCAGATACTGTGCGTACTTTAGAGGCTAGGATAGAAGAGGGATCTGCAAGTGCGCAGGAGCCATGGGCAGGGAACGGATACTGCAGGTGCCAGCTCGGCGGAGGGCAAGGTCACACACTAATTCTGCTGCAGAGGAGTCAGATGATGACTTTGATGGGCCAGTCTACAGAAGAAGGCTGATGGGCGTACACAACCAAATACTTGGCGCACTGGAAAGCCTGCCAGAAAGCCTGCGCACAATGTCAAGGGGCATGGAGGAGTCCAGCTGCAACTTGGCACAGGGCTTTGCGCAGAGCTTGGAGCCCATCTTCTCCCACATGGAACGGGTGGTCACCTCCATCAGCACACCTGTGGAACCCACCATGATGCAGCGTCTGATGACTAAAGTCACAGCTTCCATTGCAGCACTAACATCTGTCATCCAGAGTCTGACTGCTGCCTTGGAAGCTCAGACTGCTGTGTTACAGTCTCAGGCTGCTGCTATCGTGGCTCTGGGCTCCCAGGGTGTTACAGCAGTCCAGCAATCTGTTCTCCAGCAGATCACCAGGATTGTGCCGCCCCAGGAGAGTGGCAGTGTCTCCATGGAAGATGAACCTGTTGTCCTATTGCAGGATGACAGTATTCCTGCTCCCGCCCCTGCCACTCCGCCAGTGCCCTTGCTGTTGCCTGTCAGCCAGTCAGGACAGACTGCTGCAGTCCAGGCCGAGATGCAGTCTGAAGTCAGGCCCTCCCGGCCCAGAGCTGCTCGAGGTCGTCCTCCAAGGCCACCTGCAGTCTCCTCCATTGAAGGTCAGCAGCCTCCCACCACCCATACCCCAGCCACTGGGGATGCACCTCGTAGGAACACTAGGAAAGTTAAAGGCACACGAATGACAGGCACTAAGGGAACGCACAAGGGTGAATAGTATCAGTTTGTTTGAATCATTTCATGTGTAAATCTATAAATGTGATTATGAATTTGTATTTGGTGTTGGTTTTCATTTCTGCGATGAGATGAGGGAGGAAGCAATGTGTAATCATAAGGAGGACGATTTGATGGTCATGTGGGAGAAGAAAGGTAAGGAGTGTGGGACTGTTGGTGATTGAGGAGGTATCATTCAGGTTACTGGTGAGGCTCATTAATCATCTGATCATGCAGAGCCCTGGGAGACAGGGTCTGTCTACCTTGTTGCCTCCCTGCCTCTTCCTCCACTTCCACTTCCTCCTCCTCCCTCTTCTGGCAGCTTGTCCTGCTCTGCGTGGCCTCTCTACATGCTCCCAGTCATGTTCAATTCCCAGAGGAAGCCCTAGCAGGCCACCCATGTCTGAAAGCAACTTTGGTCACCAGACTATTTTAAATGCCACTTACAGTACTGCAAGGCCAGCCAGACCACTCTCTATAGAATATTACAACTTTCTCCAGGGGCAGGAAAATTCCACAAACACGGCCAGAATAACTAATCCAGCAACTAACCTGTAACTCCTGCATGATCCCTTTAAATAGCGCTGGTGGGGGGATCCTTCATGCCGTTTAAGTCCTGTTCAGCTGTGTGAGGTAAGACAGTGTGTTGGCTGGAGTGTGGAGTTCCAAAATGCTGCCGGCTACTTCAAGTCAGCGTTGCACACTGATTAACATCATAATCTCCCTACTCCACATGTTGCTGGTGTTTGTTAGGGCAACCACCGTTACCAAGATGGCGTTCTGTGAGCGCATCTCGGACGCCGTTTTCGGGGCTTAGGAGTCTCCGTTGCGCCTACAAAACGGGCGCAACACGGCCCAATTTCCCCCCCCCCCCATATGCTCGCTGACATTATATAATAAGTTTTGTTATTTGATCTCTTTTATTGTTTTGTTGCTGATGTAATCCATGCTTCTCCATCATTTATCCATAACGAATATCATATAGATCACAAATTTTTATCTGTATTGTGACAATAGTCTACTAGGGCAATGTTTTGATAAAATTAAAATCTGACTTTAAACACCTTAGAGTCAAAAATAGAAAAAAGGATTACATTACAGAGACTGAACTGATAAGCAGTACTGTAATGCAGCATTTTGGAACCCCAATGTAATGGTAAGACTTGAACTCACACCACAATCCCTACAAGCTGAGTTTCAAATCTTGCCACAGATGGGAGGCACCAAATGGAGGTCTGATCAAAGTAGCCTTACCTTCAGTTTTGAAAATGTTAGCCAGCTGAAAGCCAAATTAGGACCTTATGATCATCCTCAGAGACAACAGGCAAGCTGCAGTGGGATTTAACCAATTTAACATCAGGGCAATGAGGTTAACATCTTTATTACTTAGTTACAGGACAGTGTTGCAGGCTTCTGTTTACTACCTGTTGTAATGGACAAGATCAGTGCAAAATCAATATTTCAGACATTCTCTCGTAATTCCATTCTTGTTCTCTTCTTCTTCAAATTTTCCGCATCGTTCACCTGAGGAAGGAGGTAGCCTCCGAAAGCTTGTGAATTTAAAATAAAATTGCTGGACTATAACTTGGTGTTGTAAAATTGTTTACAATTGTCAACCCCAGTCCATCACCGGCATCTCCACATCTTCAAATTGGGAGAGGTATCAATCAGCTTAACTGCTGTCACTGTTCAATTTCATATTCAACATTTGGTTGCAATAAACAATCTGGGTTTTGACATTTGAATTTATTCTGTTGACATGATTGACAAATTCTTTCTGCTTCAATATAATAGGATTTGTTTTCTTGTTAATCTGAAATATTTCTTTATATTTTCAGTCTTTTTGCATTATGTAAAATAAAACAAAAGAACGTCATCCTTGTATGATACCATTACTGAAACCAACACAAAAAAACTAAGCTATGCAACACAAAATGGTTGTCTACATTTTTTGAATTTTGTAAGAATTGATGCCATCTGTACAAGGCAATAATGTGATTTGTCATGGGTACTATTGGCATGAATTTTCCATGGATAGGCATAGCAAACCAAGTCAGATGTGTGTCATCACATTCTGATACATATAGGCACATTGCTTAACAGCAATGTAGATGAGTATACGGAAGTAAGAAAATGTTAACGAACTTCTATAAGATGCATTAGCTAACAAATACTGCTAAAATAATAGAAAAATTGTGAGATTATTTGATGAAAAAATAGCAAGAATGGCGTGCAGAGAGGTGATGGTAATAGCAGAAAGGTTAGGGAGACAGGATAAGGGCAGCTATCAAGTGAAACAGTCAAAAAGAAGGACAAAGGAGTGCAGTAATGATACTCTAGTTGTATATATGTCATGCTTGTAATTATGATTTAATATACTAAGTGCTCTAGTAAAATCTAATGGCAGAATATCACTATTGCTTCAACCTTTTTATTGTTATTATTTACTTCAATGATTGCCTCCTTTCTGTACTTAACTAGATTGATCTATTGTACAGTGAAAAGGGTAAGAATTTGGAGGAAGAGTGAAGGGAATAGGGAAACTAGAATCATAGAATTATAGAAAGGTTACAGCACGGAGGGAGGCCATTTGGTCCATCGAGTCTGCGCCGGCTCTATGCACGAGCAATCCAGGTAGTCCCACTCCCCCACCTTTTCCCCGTAGCCCTGCAACTTTTTTCCTTTCAAGTACTTATCCAGTACCCTTTTGAAGGCCATGATTGAATCTGCTTCCACCACCCCCTCAGGCAGTGCATTCCAGATCCTAACCACTCGCTGTGTAAAAAAGTTTTTCCTCATGTCACCTTTGGTTCTTTTGCCAATCACCTTTAATCTATGCCCTCTGGTTCTTGACCCTTCCGCCAATGTGAACAGTTTCTCTCTATCTACTCTGTCTAGACCTTTCATGATTTTGAATACCTCTATCAAAACTCCTCTCAACTTTCTCTGTTCCAAGGAGAACAACCCCAGCTTCTCCAGTCTATCCACGTAACTAAAGTCCCCCATTTCTGGAATCATTCTAGTAAATCTCTTCTGCGCCCTCTCTAAGGCCTTCACATCTCCATCTATGGCTGAACCATTGTTTTATAAAGGTTCATCATGACTTCCTTACTTTTGTATTCTATGCCTCTATTTATAAAGTCCAGGATCCCATATGCTTTTGTAACCACTTTCTTGACCTGCCCTGCCACCTTCAATGATTTGTGTACATTTACCCCCAGATCTCTCTGTTCCTGTACCCCTTTTAGAATTGTGCCTTTTGGTTTATATTGCCTCTCCTCATTCTTCCTACCGAAATGCATCACCTCACATTTTTCTGAGTTAAATTTCATCTGCCACGTTTCCGCCCATGTCACCAGCCTGTCTATATTCTCTTGAAGTCTATCACTATCCTCCTCATTGTTCACTACCCTTCTAAGTTTTGTGTCATCTGCAAGATTTGAAATTGTGCCCTGTACACCCGAGTCCAAGTCTTTAATATGTATCAAGAAAAGCAGTCGTCCCAGCACCGACCCCTGGAGAGCACCACTGTACACCTCCCTCCAGTCCGAAAAACAACCTTTCACCACTACTCTCTGTTTCCTGTTACTTAGTCAATTCTGTATCCATGTTGCTACTGCCCCCTTTATTCCACAGGCCGGAATCTTGATGACAAGCCTACCATGCGGCACTTTATCAAACGCCTTTTGAAAGTCCATATACACCATACACCATATTGCCCTAATCTATCCTCATCTACCTAGAGGCAAAATAAAGAGAGCAGGAAAAGTGAAGGCAGAGAGGAGAAAAATTGAAGGGAGAGAGCAAGAAAATTATAGAGTGAACAAAGCATTAAAAGTTGTAGAAAAAGTTTAAAGAACAGGCAGGTTTTGAAGGTGGAGCAAAGAGAGCAGGGAATTGTGGAGGTTGATTAAAGACAGCAACATTGTGGGGAATGAGGAAGGCAACATTATGATGGAGGATGAAGATAACTATGGAAATATAAAGACAATTGGCATCAAATGTAATTTGAGGGGAGGTTGAGTTGAACATAGTACGAAGGGTGTCTGGAAGATTAGGTAAAGGGGAAGTGCATTCTTCATAATAATCTCACAGCCTTAAATACTACAGAGGGAAATTGGTTTCTCTCAGTCACTCCTGTGAATGTATTGTACGGTTGGAATCAAATTTCAGTGACATCATGAGTGAGGAATTCTGCCCACCTGTTCACCATAGGCACTTCATGATATGTCATCGAGTGGACTTATACACAAAGCAGATTAATTGTCTGAGCACGTGCAAGTGGCAGTA
Source organism: Heptranchias perlo (assembly GCF_035084215.1). Taxonomy (NCBI): domain Eukaryota; kingdom Metazoa; phylum Chordata; class Chondrichthyes; order Hexanchiformes; family Hexanchidae; genus Heptranchias; species Heptranchias perlo. The sequence continues at coordinate 49,175,648 of NC_090335.1, forward strand.
ATCCCACCCACCAGCAGCTCAACTGGAAAATTGTGGGTGAGGTTCCTCACCATTGACTTCAAAATGTCCACTCTCTGGCTGCCTCTAAGCAGCATAAAACAAGGAGCAACTAATAATTACTGAGAACCTCCATTTATAATATTTACCATTATGCTACTATTTGGTAAAATACACTTCCCCTTTAAGGTAAGTAAGAAGTGTGAGCAACTAGAGTGAAGCTGTTAGGAAGGTAATATGAAGATTATGTGGAAAGGGCTGAGTGTAGAGCAGCAGTGTCTATATTAGATGGAACATGTGAAAGATATAACATCAGTTCAGTCATTCAATTATTTTGTAAGAAGTAGACTTAATCAATGCAAAAAAAATCAAAGATCCTGTAATTATTTATGACAGAGAAAAAAACAGGAAGAGAAGAACAACTTTCAAATGTTGAATCTCTTGAATTATCCTGAGAATAGCTTTAAATGCCAGAATGGTTTTAATGTTAAACCTTCCTGCTACTATGGCTCATTCCAGATTAGATTTATTTGTAGCTATATATCTTAAAATATTATAGTTATTGATTAATATCTGTGACTGACCAAATGATGTTTCTTACTAGAATTCAAATTAAACTATGTTGTTTCTGACCTGTGTGTGTTTATATTTTATGAACAATATAAATGGCTTTCATATATTTAGAAGCTTACACAGATTTTGGGAGATTTGAAGAACTGTATGTGTAGCCTTGATACATGGGAAGGGTGGCAACAATCCTGTTTACTCAATGTGGTGTGGGGGGAAGAGGGGCAGGGACAGGCCTCAACTCTTTGAAGGGTTTTATATATTTAGTTCCACACAGTGACATTAAGGTAACTGGAGGGGGCGTCAAATGCACAGTGAAGAAAGCATATTAAATGTTTGCAACTGCACAGGCAGGAAGATTTTGAATTCCTTTTTGTGCTCCTTTCTAGTTAGCACATGTAACTGGCTTAGTCCGACTTGCCTGTTGGTACCCCTGTACAATTCCATCAGACCATTTAGTGTTCCCACTAACCACCGAGGCCAAATTTGTGAGCTGTCTGCAGCTGCACCTTGTTATATCACCTAATATATACAGGGGAAAAAATCCAGAAACTGCGTGATATCTCAAGAAGTGGCATTGGCAGCCTTGAAGGCACCAGATTGAAAAGAAAGTGCTCAGTCTGTGCCTTATTAATAACTAAAAAGCCAGTAGTTAAAGCAAGACGGTAACCTGTTAGAAAATTTTAATAACCTTAAAATCCACCTGTTGGGGAATTTTAGTAATCTTAAAAATCTCAGATTTATGGAGACTTTAACATTGATTGTTAAAACTAAAACCATTACCATATAGTGCAATGCATGGTTATGTGTTGATTAACCCCTATCATACATGTATGTTTGTGGGTGAATTCAGCACAATATTACATAATTATTAATCATTAATCATTAAGGTATCCTGATCGGTGTTTAGGAAAACTTTAGCATGCACTGATGTGTCATTGTGATAAACGTGTGTGTATTCTTTGTTCCGTATTGAGAAGAGCCTGTCTTCAATTTAGCTAGACACATGTCCATTATTGCTTAATTAAATCTTAACCTTCTGCAGATGTGTTGATCATATTGGTACATTCAGTCTGAACAGATGTTTAACTTACTCATTATGATAACTAGTTTCATCCAGCAGTGGATTTTTGCACGCAGTCGACCGTTCATCTGACAGGCATCATCATAGGTCGTTCCTCCTGCAACCGGATGGCGATCAGCTCCTAATGAAATGAAACATGCCACAATTCTTTTTTCACGCTGAAACTCCAGCATTACTGGTATAATTGCCAGAGAGATATGAAAAAAAGCTTTATTATAAACATATATTAAAACAAATGCTATTATCCTTTGGTTGAAAAAGATCCGCCTGACTTCCTTTCTTACTCCCACTTTCTGATTTGTAATTTGTGTGCTCTGATATATTGAACTCTTTACCAATTTGTCAGTTCCCTTCATAATCTTGAAAAATATTGCAGGTTAATAAAGTAGTAATGTTCTGTAGAAAAATATTTTTTTTTTGACCAGCTTTCTCACCCTGCCCCTCTCTCCTGATGGGGTAAGTCATGTTGAGTGTAGTTCCTGGGTACTGTTCAAGTGACATCATTGGATGTCACCAATGGTTACTACATTGAATTTTAATTTTTATTTTCCTTGATTTTACCCTTTTGATTTGGAACATAGGAACATAGGAACAGGAGTAGGCCATTCAGCCCCTCGTGCCTGCTCCTCCATTTGATAAGATCATGGCTGATCTGTGATCTAACTCCATATACCCGCCTTTGGCCCATATCCCTTAATACCTTTGATTTTGTTATTCCATTTACTTTAGTTAGTTTGTTGGTTTAAAAACCAGTTGGGATGGGGTGAGCCATACCCTTAAATTTTAGTAGTATTGCCCTTTAAAGTGCAAATTACGTGACATACTGTAAGGAACAATTGCAACAATTGAGTTATATTTATTACATTTAAAGCCTTGCCGTGAATTTGTTTTAGCTCTGATTGTGAATCATCTGTCCAACTATTCATGAAAAGTAGAACAGCAGAGGTGTTCTATTTTTTGAGATGTGTGTGTTGGAGCTCACCAATGTTTCAATTGGCACAGAACAATCAGTCTAGGGTTTCCGCTCTTGATTGCTATCAATGATCCCTGCTGGAAAGCACGAGTGTGTGCGCAGCAAGTGAGGAAAACAATCAGGCTTAACTCAAATACAGCAATGGTAAAATAGCCCATTAACATCCATTTCTAGGCTCATGCATGACAAAAAGTGATTTAGGTAGAGCAGTGGAAGGTAACTGGTGCCTGTAGCGTTGTATCCAAGTATGTGTCAGTACTTTCAGAAGTGGAGGAAATTGGGGGGGAGCGGGGAAAGACAAATTAGTTAGACAATGATGCTTATGTTATTTTTATACACGGAGGAAAAGGTATAAGGCAGTGCACTTGCGTCATTTTATGAACTTTTGAGCTAAAGTTTTAAGTCAAAGGAAAAGTGCTGCAAGTTGCTTGCTAATGGATGATTGGAAATCAGAACTTCGTTAGAAAAAATTTTGTCTAGCTTGAGTTGGTCGCTGACTTGAGTCGGTCTAATATGGTTTTCATTTCACCAGCAGTAGTGATGCCATTTTTCCTCTTCATTTGTAATGAGAATTGATGTGGAACCATCCCTTTTGCCAGGAAAAGGAGCCAAAAGTCATTTGTCACAAAGATGAATCCATCGCTGCTGGAAGATCAGTACACAATTAGTATGAAATGTTCTCATCAGAACAATAGTGCGATAATCATAATATAATTTGAGTGATTTAAACTTATTTTGTGCATCCTCTCACCCGGCATAGCTCATTTAAACAAAGGTTTGATCTAACATGGGGCCCAGTTGTCAAGATCGACAATGCAAAAGACAAAATAGAAAAGATATCAAGCGGTTTATAAAACTGTATATACAAACAGGTTTCGTCAGTTAGAAATCTATATTATGCCTATTCAGATAAATTACGGATTACAATTTTTCTTAAAAATTTCTAGATTTGGCAGTAATTTGCAGTCTGTTGGAAATACACTACATAATTGAACATCAGAAAAAATCATGCAAGGGCTGCCAGTAGTTATTCTAACAGGAGGAACACAGGGTGGATTTTCCTCTGCTATCCCGCCCAAAAATGGACAGGATAGAACTGGAAAAGAGGGCAAAATAAGCCTTTAAGAACACAGGCCTTTATGAGGCAGTTAGTGGTGGGGGAAGGAATGGAGAGAGAAATTTGATTTGATTTCTCAACTTTCATTTACTGAAAGCACTCATCCATAAGTTGCTCACCCCTTTCTATGGCTGCAGGGTGATGACTCTTGCTTCACTTCCTCTCCTGATGTGGAAATGGAAAACCCTATCCATCTTCTTCATCCCCACCATACCTATCAGCTTCAGAAAGAAGCAAGCTACCATGATTCTGGAGACTCCTGCTGGGCTGTATTGCAAGGATCTACCAGATTTATCCAGGCACCTTTAACAAGACTTCAGAATGCTAATAGTTTGCTCTATTACACTTCTTGTATTCCACGGGTCTTAGTATATATGTTCTCCCCCTCTGTCTGCAGATGCTTTACTGGAGTCATAAGCCATGACTACATGAAGAAAAATTACCTGGTCCCCAATCAACTGTCTGATACATGGTTTTGAGTCATTAAGGTTTGAATAGTGAATTGAGGCATGATGAAAGTATAATGACTGCTTCTAGGACATTAGCATCAAGGACAAAAAGGGGCATCACATACAAGCTGCATATTAATTGACTGAAACTTTTTCCTGTTCATGAAATTAAAGGGGTTGTGATATGAGGTTTTCAGTACCATGCTAGTTCACTCAATTGCTCCTTGCACCCTCAAAGTCCGCAGAACTGAATTGTTCTCTCTCTTTGTATTGCAAGTTCTACAGAGAATGTAATAAACTACCCAACTGAAGAAAGTATCACTGACTTTCTTTATACAATGGTAATGTGCCAAACGATGCATGAAGCTGCCAGGAAAGATCCAGTGGCAAAATAAGCTTAAGTAGCATATAATATACTCCCACTATCCTTGAGACTTGAGCTGGACTATATTACAGAGCACCACCCAGGGTGCTGGTAGGAGTAGCAGGGTCTGTAAATTCTGATGACAGGGTATCAACGGAGGGCTACAAGATGCATCCTGGATAGCCTGACAAGCCTCCATTCCTCCTCCTCTTCCTCCAAGAGAAGCAACTACGGTGGTTATTCCCAAAGGGAATGTCATAGTGACTAATATGGAATGGGTAAGGGAGCCAAAAATAGGAAGCCATGGAGATGGAGACCCCAAGGTAAATGTTGAATAGGTTGAAAATAGTAAATCTAGCGATTTGCTAGGACATTTAATTTGAACACAGTAGTATCAAATGGAAACCACATCTGCCTTTACCATTGTATCTTAGCAATGGGAGATGCCTGTTTTACACAGACATCTCTTGTGGCAGAAGGAAATTAAGACATAATGGTGAAGATCCTCACTAAACATGTCAGGTTGCTTGACCAAGCTGTTATTTGAAATGTGAAAGAAAAACCATTGTAGCCAAGAAAAAAAAAACACAGGACAAAAGTGACTAATACATTTTTAAAATTTCAAACAACATAGAAAACTTTTGCAGTAATTGGAACAATACTTAGATTATAAACCCCTTGTGACATTAAATGAGCTAGTATATAACTACATAAATTTTAACCTTAAAGTTATTTTATCAATCATCTAACATGAAAATTGAAAATATGTAACTTTAAATATGCAACTATATTGCCATCAACAGTGGGGCAAATAAATGACAATATGAAAATCAGGCTGAAAGAACAAGATAGCTCCCATTATGTTTGTACCATTACAGATTTCACACCACATAAGTTTAAAATCTTGCTCTTTGTGCATGCCCTCTACTAATTATCTGAAAACAGGCTGCCTACAAGTTCCAGTTGAGTTTACACACAGGAAACAATTACCTGCATATTCCTATTCTAATAGATATCTTAATCTCTCCATTGTGCTGTAAACCACTACACAACTGCAACTATATCTGTTTATGCTTCTGTTGAAACATGAAACCCCAATTTTGCAACTCATTTTATGTAATAGATTAGCTTACATATGGAAACGGCAGAAAATCGTGTGGCACAGGGGCCATCCCGCCAACACAAAGTAGGTGGCAGGATTGGCTTCCTGGGCTATCTTGCAGGGGTCTCATGTTCAGGAGAGGAGAGATGTCTATGGCAGGCGTCCGAAGAAAGTCAAATGGTGCACAAAGGAAGTGTGTACAGATATAAGATTCTTACTAAATTATACATGGTGTACATTAGATGTTCTGTCAGCATCTTCATTCTCCTAAAGGCCAGTGTTTTCCACAGCTCTTCACCTACAAGCTGCACTATTTTATACTCATGTATAGTTAAAGACTTTTTGCTGTATGTTCCACGTGTTCCTTTTCTTACTTAGTTCTTCCAAGCAATTTTGGCTTTAAATAGAATAGTATGAATTAGCAAGGCAGGCTGATTTAAGATCTGGAATGATAATTATTAATTTATATGACATTTAATTTATTATGTGGAAAGATAAGAACACTTCATCTCCCAAATATATCATTCATGTCTATTTTAGGAGTGCTATTACTTCAGTTGCACATTCAAGCATTTGACTGTTATAATAGGGTAGAAATCGCTGCCAATGATGTTGTTGTACGAACATTTAACATGTATCAAATTCCTTCTCTACTATTTTAACAGAGGCATTAACTCATTTAAGGGGGTATGGTAGTGTAGTGGTTATGTTATTGAACTAGTACTCTAGTGTAATTCAACGAACCTGAGTTCAAATTCCACCACCAGGTTGAGAATTTAAATTCAGTTTAAAAATCTGAATATTTACTAGTATCAATAAAAGTGACCATGGAGGACCTGTTGGATTCACTAATGTGCTTTAGGGAAGGAAACCTGCCATCCTTACCTGATCTGGGCTATATGGTGCTCCAGTCCAACATCAACATGGTTGACTCTTAACTGCTCTCTAAAGTGGCCGAGAAAGCCACTCAGTTGTATCAAACTGCTACTCAGCGGTTCAACAAGAAGGCCCACCGTGACCTTCTCAGGGCAACAAGGGATCGACAATCAATGCTGGCCTTGCCAGTAATTCCCACATTCTGAGAATGAATAAATAAAAACATAAATAAACAAGTAAACAGTAGTAGATAACACATTATACCAACATACAAAAATATTGGACAATAAAAAGACCAGCTGGTCCATCTAGCCTGTCCCATACAGTTGTGATACCTAATGCATCAGGCCAAGAAACTCTATAATGTCTAGATGTCACAGTTGGGTCCTATTGGCCTGATTACTCCCGGTGCCATGTGCTAGTGAGTACAGAACTATGAGGATAGTGCAGATGAATGCGTGGCTGGAGAGATGCTGCAGGAGGGAGGGCTTTAGATTCCTGGGGCATTGGGACCGGTTCTGGGGAGGTGGGACCTGTACAAGCCGGACAGGTTCCGCCTTAACAGGGCCGGGACCAATATCCTCGCGGGAGGTTTGCTTGTGCCGTTGGGGAGGGTTTAAATTAGCTTGGCAGGGGGATGGGAACCTGTAGATTCAGAAGGGAGAGAAGCAGAGTTGGAAATGGAAGGCAGAAAATTAGAAAGCAAGTTTGGAATGCGGAGGAAACAAAGGCTAGAAAATAGACAACAAAGGAATTTGGCTTAATGGTATATACTTCAATGCAAAGAGTCCAGTGAATAAGTGAATAAGGCAGATGAGCTGAGGGCACAGATAGACACATGGAAGTATGCTATCATAGCCATTACTGAAAAACGGCTTAAAGAAGGACAGGAATAGCAGCTCAACATTCCCGGTTACAGGATTTTTAGACGAGATAGAGAGGGGGATAAAAAAGGAAGGTCGCAATATTGGTTAAAGAAACAATCACAGCTGTGAGGAAGGAACATATGTTAGTAGGATCATCAAATAAGGCCATATGGTGGAACTGAAGAACAAAAAAAGGGGCAATCGCACTACAGGGAGTGTACTATAGACCCCCAAACAGTCAGAGGGAAATAGAAGAGCAAATATGTCGGCAAATTTCTGAGAAGTGCAAAAACAATAGGGCAGTAATGGTAAGGGATTTCAACTATCCTAATATTTGTAAACAATTTTACAACACCAAGTTATAGTCCAGCAATTTTATTTTAAATTCACAAGCTTTCGGAGGCTTCCTCCTTCCTCAGGTGAACGATGTGAAAAATGTCATATCCTAATATTAACAAGGATAGAATCGGTGTAAAAGGTGTCGAGGGCGCAGAATTCTTAAAATGCATTCAGGAGAACTTTTTTAGCCAGTACGTAGCAAGCCCAATAAGAGACGGGGCAGTTCTAGACTTAGTTTTAGGGAATGTAACTGGCCAGGTGGAAGGAGTATCAATAGGAAAGCATCTTGGTTGTAGTGATCATAATTCAGTTAGATTTCGTGTAACATAGAAACATAGAAAATAGGAGCAGGAGTAGGCCATTCGGCCCTTCGAGCCTGCTCTGCCATTCAATATGATCATGGCTGATCCTCTATCTCTCCTCATACCCCTTGATGCCTTCTATGTCGAGAAATCTATCTCCTTCTTAAATATATTCAGTGACTTGGCCTTCACAGCCTTCTGTGGTAGAGAATTCCACAGGTTCACCACCCTCTGAGTGAAGAAATTTCTCCTCATCTCAGTCCTAAATGTCCTACCCCGTATCCTGAGATGTGACCCCTCGTTCTGGACTCCCCAGCCAGAGGAAACATCGTCCCTGCATCCAGTCTGTCTAGCCCTGTCAGAATTTTATATGTTTCAATGAGATCCCCTCTCATTCTTCTAAACTCGAGTGAATACAGGCCTAGTCGACCAATCTCTCCTCATTCGCCAGTCCTGCCACCCCAGGAATCAGTCTGGTGAACCTTCGCTGCACTCCCTCTATGCCAAGTATATCCTTTCTTAGGTAAGGAGACCAAAACTGCACACAATACTCCAGGACTGGTCTCACCAAGGCCCTGTATAACTGCAGTAAGACATCCTTGCTCCTGTACTCAAATCCTTTTGCAATGAAGGCCAACATACCATTTGCCTTCCTAACTGCTTGCTGCACCTGCATGTTTGCTTTCAGTGACTGGTGTACGAGGTCACCCAGGTCCCTTTGTACATCTACATTTCCCAATCTATCACCATTTAAATAACACTCTGCCTTTCTGTTCTCCCTTCCGAAGTGGATAACTTCACATTCTCCACAGCAAGGCTTTTGACAAGGCCCCACATGACAGACTAGTCAGAAAAATAAAAGCCCATGGGATCCAAGGGAAAGTGGCAAGTTGGATATCTCCGTGGCAGGAAGCAAAGGGTAATGGTCGACGGGTGTTTTTGTGACTGGAGGCTGTTTCCAGTGGGGTTCCACAGGGCTCAGTAC